>NC_071505.1:173785853-176285853 GCF_027887155.1 Malaclemys terrapin pileata
AATGAACTAGAAGATTCTCTTCCCCCCCTCTGGAAACAATTCTAGATTTAGTCACAAATGAAATGGGTTTGCTGCTCTGAGCTTGCTTCCCAGTGTATGATAATCCATATCACAAAATGAACACACAATTCAACCTGATGGGCAGTCTTTGTTTAGAAGAAATGGAAGTTGGGATTGAAGCTGAAGTGTATTGGCACATCTGTGCGGGGATGCTTAAATAGCAGCCATACCCACAGTGCGTATGACACTATTAAGACACATTTCTCAGGTTTATGACAATAGGAAGAGGAAGAATAATGAGAAGTCTGGAAAGCAGAAGGAAGTTGTTTTCTCATAAGCAATGTCAATCCGTCTCTGTTCTTGCTGCATTCTTAAAATGGTTAAGGTCAAAGACTGTCAGTTTAAAGTCTGTGTAAACTGGCATACTGATTAAAAAAAGATTTTTAAATTTGACAGGTAGACACTAGGCATCCTAATGCATCATTGGACAACATCACACATGGTGACATGTCATTGCATGATGGGGTGAGTCCAAGTATCATTTTTCTTGATGTTGTGGTGTGACATGAACAATTTACAAAAATATTTCTTTGTTGGTTTGGTGGTTCTCAGACAACTTAGTCTGAATTTCTTTTCCCACACAAATGAGATGAATTCTTACAAAGCCTCTTTCTTTATGCTGTTCCAATGGAATAGCAACACATTTCTCAGTGGTAGACAGTGCAGTTTCTTTGCAAATGCTTAGGTTAAAGAGAAAGTATTAACCATTATTCATCCACAGATTGTCTAGTCAGATCAAAGGTTGAAGGGGAAAAAACCCAAACAACAACAACAGTATAACACACACAAAGAATCCTTTGGGAAAGTCTTGTTTGTCACTGACTGCCCTTGTTCTGCCCACTATGATGGGTAATCATTTTCTGGTGTTTGGATTTTTCTTTCCCTGTGGGAGAGATGACAGTGCTTTTCATCCACACTCCAAACTAGGAAAAATCGCAGTCAAACATTCACAACTGACAACTTCAAAGACATATTCCATGGCAACCATACCTCAAAAGCCTGGAGTTGCAGAATTTGCCAATTAGCAACTCCAAAGGGGGCCATTAGTTCCCTCAAAAACATAGGGGACACTGTTTTAATCACTGATTGTTTCAGCCTTTCAGCAAACCATAAGCAAAAACTGAACATCCGACTCTAGAGTGGATACTTAGAAATAAGTTGATGATTCGTGAAAAGAACAGCACATATCATGATACTCCCCTTTTTAATAAAGAATAATTGTCCTCAGTAAATCATCAGTTCTCAATAAACATTTATTATTGTTTAATTAAAGCAGATTGTATTTACTTAGTATCACCAGTGGTAAAACATGCATAACATCAGTATGTGTTTTCAGTAAGATTCACAGTTATACTGCTGCTCAAGAATAAACAAATATAAAATAGAGTGTGTCAACATAGATGTGGACATGCCGTAGGGATTGTCTGTTCGTAAAAATAGGCCAAACCAGGAAAAATTAAGGAAATGGAAAATTCTGAATGCCAGATCCTCAACTGGTGTAAATCAGTGAAGCTCCATTGAAGGCAATAAAGCAATGCTAATTTATATTCACCTAAGGATCAGACCCATATCTATTTAAGATTTGCTTTGATGATTCAACTGTTTAAGGGGTGACTTGATCCCAGTCTATAAGAACCTACATGGAGAACAAATATTGAACAATGGGCTCTTCAATCTAGCAGAGAAAGTTAAAATCCAATCTAATGGCTGGAAATTGAAGTTAGACAACTTCAGACTGGAAATAAGATGTAAATTTTTAACAGTGAGAGTTATTAGCCACTGAAACAATTTACCAAAGGTTTTGGTGGTATTTTCATCAGTGACAATTTTCAGATCAAGATTGGATGTTTTTCTAAAAGATATGCTCTAGGAACTATTATGGAAAAGTTCTACGGACTGTGAGAATGAAATGTTTGCGTAAAAACCTCAAGCATCTGCTTTTTAAAAAATAATTCTTTCTCTATCTAGCCCATTTGCAGAATATGAAGTGATACACTATTGTCCTTTAGAGATTCTGACCAGATATACCAAAACGGTAGCTGTAAGAGAAGTGTGAACTTCCCCTTTTCATCTAAATAGAATGTCATCTCTGAAGCCCAATTATTACCATTGCCAGTTAAATGCTAACATTGTTAACCAGTTCATCAATTCTCCTGCCAGAAACATCCAGCTAAGGCACTTTTGCAATGTTGCTGAATATATCCATGCTATCCTGATATTTAGTTAATTTGAGACAAGTAGAATGGCAAAATTTGAAAATGCAAACAGTTAAAATAGCCTATTCAAATAACTGAGATACTTGTTACATTATTTAAAATTTTAGCTTTCATTAGTGTTTTTGTTACTGGATGCTGTGAAGTGAAGCTCATGTGATTTTATACAACATTTAGGACTTGTGTACATGGGAAAAAAGCCTGGAATAGCTAATCCATATTAACGCCCCACGTTGACACTAATTCCATACTAAAAGTGCCTTGTGTTGTTCATGTTAATGTACTTTGTTATTGTCCTATAAATTCATATCCTTGCTCTTTTGCACTAACTTCTCTGTGAATTTCTCATGTAAATAAGCCTTTATTGTAATAGGAACAACTGGAACTGTGCTAATCACTGATTTTTTCATTCCCTGGTTGAACCAAAAAAAAAAAAATTGACATGAATTCATAAAATGTTTGTCAACCCAAATGTGTATTTTTTGATAGAAAAGTTTCACCTGAAAAATTTCACCCAGATGTAGTAACAAGAACAACATTTTGTTCTAAAAACCTAGGGCCAGATTGTGGTACCCCTTCTCTCATTATACTATAATTCTATTGAAGTCAATAGGACTACCTGTCAAGGAAGGTGCTACTCAGAATCATATACCTAAGTACGTATTTTTGAACTATTCTTCTGTCTTAAAAATATAAATAGTTTTGAAATATAAGAACGACACAAAGACCAGAAAATAAAAATAAATCCTACTTTCCCCTCTGGCCCTAAATAAACCTCTGAGTGTTGGGAAATTGAGGAGAAATGCTTCAGATTTTACTGCAATCGTACACAGATTGCTATTGTCTGTGACTATGCTACTGCTGATATTTAACATCTAAAACATATGTGAGTCACCTTTAACTGCTTACTAATTATGAACAATCTATCTTGGCATTGCCTGCCAACAGCACAAATAGGTCATCATAGCCAAAATGTTTTGAAAAGCTTTCTTATTAATGCTAAAATCGTACATTAAGTATGAGAAGCAACATACAAATAACATCAGGGACCAGAAGCAAAGAGACACAAGCAAGGAAACTACAAATGCCACTTTATTCTTCACCCAGCCTTACTGGGCTACAGTGCCAAAGCACACTAAATAATTTAACTGTGGTTTTCAACCTTTTTTTTTTTTATTTGTAGACTTCTAAAAAATTTCAAATGGAGGTGCAGATTCCTTTGGAAATCTTAGGCATAGCCTGCAGACCACCAGGGATCCACAGACCACAGGTTGAAAACCACTTGTCTGTAGGATTTCAAGGCATTCCAAAACTCCCTTGATAGAGGGCCAAGTTATTAGGCGCTCCTTACTAGTATTTCACTTGCAGTTGTCCATCTTCATAAAGGAACCTAGTGCCTCAAATATTATTGCCACTCCAGCCCTCTTTTTTATGCATATTACTAGTAGCAAAGCCTGATGATGTGCCCTTTATCTGAGGTTGACATCAGATGCAGGAGGTGGAAGATGAGACACAAGACACATCTGCATCTGTTCTTAGGGGAGAAGTGGCTATGATGATAGTATGTATGCTGGAAACAACAGACATTTCAGAGCAGCAACACCAGAAAAAATAGATTGTTCTTCAGGAGAGCCCAGTCTTCCCCTTCATCAGAGAACATCCCTGACTGTTACTTGTATAGTTTTTGTATAGCAATCTGCTTAATTGGCCTTTGTATTAGTATGCTAAAAGGCCCCTTGATGTGTGTATGTTGAATGAGGACCATTGCTCTGGGGAATGGTAAAAATTACCACTTTAAAGATTTCCTTTAAAGAGAAGTTACTACCTCACCTGAGCCAGTCACCTCAAGAAAAGATTAAAAGCAGGAAGAATAAAAGCAAAGTGATAAACAGATTAGGGAGCCCATCATTCTCTATTTACTTCTTTCAATGGTTTACATTGTCTCCTTTTTAGCATTCTGTTTGAAAGAATGAGAAAGATATAGTTTTGACATTTTTAAAGAAGGAAAATATTTCTTTTGCTGTGACACATATGAGATGCTGTTAAAAACACTAGGCATGAACAAACAAATTAATAAAAGATGGCTTTCTTTTTAATGCAGTCTTAAAAATAAAACAAACCAAAAAAAAAAAAAAAAAACCACCCTCACAGCAAAATCCTTTTCCCAAACATTTGCTATATGCCACTGGCAGTAGAAATATCAGAGGAAATGTGGTCAGAAAGCAATGTTGAAGATTTCCCTTATTGCCCATTCTGCACAATAATGTGCTGCACAGAGGGTTTTTCCACCTACTGGAAATCCTTCCTGCTATGTATTATATTTAGGCCAAAGAGGGGAGACTGTTCAGTGGTTATCAGTAGCCCTCCCAGCAATACAAATGTGAAGGTGCAAAGACTTACACCCGATGGTTTTTTGGTTTTCATTTTGTTGTTTTAAGAATATAGTATTGTTCCTAAAATTTCCAATTTGGTGGACATTCCATTTACCAGTTGATTGCATTACATCCTGCACTCAATAAAGAAAAAAGAAAAAAAAACACCTTCTAGCTGACATCCACCATCTTCGTTACCAAGTTTCAGTATTCCGCAGTCTCACAATTTGATCACCAGATATGGGATTTTGGAGCCTGTAGGAGAAGGTCTCGCAATACCACAAGAAGCGCCTCCTGGCCCATGGATTTTCCAGGCTACTCCAGATCCAGTAGCAGAAGAATGTGAGTAGCCTCAGAGCCTAGGCAGTACTCCCCTAACACCTCCTCCAAGCCCTTTGCTGCACCAGGAATTCTGTTTTCTGCTGCCGAGGGAAGAGTGGCTGTCATGCCCATGCCCCAGAGGAGAATCATTGGTGCAGGGGCAGACAGTCAGAGGAAGGGGGTGGGGGTTCTGGACCAGGGAGAGGCAAGGCAGGGGTAGGGATGTGGAGAGGAGTCCAGAACAGAGGACACAAAGGAGGTGGGGGGGGAGTGCTGCCCAGGCTCAGGTAAAGAATAGGATGGGGATGGGAGGGCAGGGAGTATTGTTTCTTGCAAAAGGCTAAACCAATCACTGTGTAGTTTTTACTGTGCCATTAGCATTTATATGAATGACTGGTATAAGTTGCTGTGTAGAAACATTACCATTACCATTACATTTCAGGAATACTACAAAAATAATTTCAACATTTTAAAAAATATATTTAATAATGGGAAATTACATAATGCTGCGCTGCATAAGAATACTCATTACTGGTTGGCTGCCCATTAGCTAATATTGATTAGTTATTCCATCCATGTTTGTGGATGTCATCTGTTCTTTTATTACAGTACTACATAAATATATTAATTTACTTATATCTAATGACAAAGATTATTTCTCTTCTACTGTTTCATACAATGTACAATACTTATTTCTGTCTATCCCTCTGACATATTCCTCTGCACTGTGTTCTGATAAATTCAGAAAGCAGGAGATAAGGAGTGTATGTGTAACTCATTATTAAGGCTTTGAGTCTTTCATAGAGGTCATAGAAGTAACAGATTACATGACTTTCTGGGACCTCTGGGACTTCTTCGGCTGGTGCGGCTGACTCCGACCGCTCGAGCAGCTGGGGCGGCCCTGGGGCCAGCCGTACCAACCACTGCTCTGGCGGCCCCAGGCAACTGGTTCTGGGCGCTGCCCCAGAGCAGCAGTCCGGGAGCAGCAGTGGCGCCCAGGCTGCTCCCACCCAGAGGAGCAGCAGCGACGACAGGGCCCCTGGCTGCCCCCGCCCCCACTTCCCAGAAGCAGCAGTGACCACCGTAGCGCCTCCCTTCGCCCAGCACCTAAGATTTAGTTAGGGGTGTTTTTAATAAAAGTCACGGTCAGGTCACTGTCCGTGACTTTTTGTTTATTGCCCATGACCTGTTCATGACTTTTATTAAAAATACCCATGACTAAATCATAGCCTTATTCATTATCCCTAAAAAGTAATATGTTATACAATGTAAGTCATAGAAGGTGCAAGTGCAATTCCTGTTGCATTAATTACATCACTACACAAACTATTTACTACCCAGCATGTCTGTATTCAAAGAAAATAAACTAAGGCCTTGTCTACACTACGAGAGTAGTTCGAATTTACTTGCATCGAATTTTTGGAATCGATATTGCAAAGTCGAACGTGTGTGTCCACACTAAGGACAGTAATTCGACTTTGTGAGTCCACACTAACAGTGAAAGCATCAACATTCGAAGTGGTGCACTGTGGTCAGCTATCCCACAGTTCCCGCAGTCCCCTCTGCCCATTGGAATTCTGGGTGTAGCCGGCAATGCCTTCTGGGTAACAAAATGTGTCGAGGGTGCTTTTGGGTAACTGTCGTCATCCGTCCATCACTCCCGCCCTCCCTCCCTGAAAGCGCCGGCGGGAAATCAGTTCGCGCACTTTTCCAGTCATTGACAGCGCGGACGCCACAGCACTGCGAGCATGGAGCACGCTGCGACCATCGCTGCAGTTGTGGCCGCTCTCAACGCCTCGCAGCTTATCATACAGGTTTCCCTGAGGCAGATGCAGAAAAGTCAGGCGAGGAGGCTACGGCACCGCGGTGATGTCCTGAAGTCTGAGAGTAGCACAGACCTCTCAGAAAGCAGCGGACCCAGCGCCGAGGACATCACGATGGCAATGGGTCATGTTGATGCCGTGGAACAGCGATTCTGGGCACGGGAAACAAGCACTGAGTGGTGGGACCGCATAGTGCTGCAGGTCTGGGATGAATCCCAGTGGCTGTGAAACTTTCGCATGCGGAAGGGAACTTTCCTGGAACTTTGTGAGTTGCTGTCCCCTGCCCTGAAGCGCAATGACACTCGGTTGCAAGCTGCACTGAGTGTACAGAAGCGAGTGGCCATAGCCCTCTGGAAGCTTGCAACGCCAGACAGCTACCGGTCAGTCGCGAACCAGTTTGGGGTGGGCAAATCTACCGTGGGGGTTGTTGTGATGCAAGTAGCGAAGGCAATCGTTGATGTACTGCTGCCAAAGGTAGTGACCCTGGGAAACGTGGAGGCGATCATAGATGGCTTCGCAGCGATGGGATTCCCAAACTGCGGTGGGGCCATAGATGGAACTCACATCCCTATCCTGGCACCGGACCACCAGGCCAACCAGTACATTAACCGAAAGGGCTACTTTTCCATGGTGCTGCAAGCACTGGTGGACCACAGGGGACATTTTACCAACATCTACGTGGGATGGCCGGGCAAGGTTCATGACGCTCGTGTTTTCAGGAACTGTGGTCTGTTTAGATGGCTGCAACAAGGTATTTACTTCCCGGACCACAAAATAACTGTTGGGGATGTGGAGATGCCTATAGTCATCCTCGGGGACCCAGCCTACCCGCTAATGCCCTGGCTCATGAAGCCCTATACTGGCGCCCTGGACACTGAAAAAGAACTCTTCAGCTACCGGCTGAGCAAGTGCAGAATGGTGGTAGAGTGTGCTTTTGGCCGTCTCAAGGGGAGATGGAGAAGCTTACTGACTCGCTGTGATCTCAGCGAAACCAATATCCCCATTGTTATAGCAGCTTGCTGTGTGCTCCACAATCTCTGTGAGAGCAAGGGGGAGACCTTTATGGCGGGGTGGGAGGTTGAGGAAAATAGCCTGGCTGCTGATTACGCACAGCCAGACAGCCGGGCGATTAGAAGAGAGCAGCGGGAAGCGCTGTGCATCCGGGAGGCTTTGAAAGCAAAGTTCCTTAGTGAGCAGGGTAACCTGTGACTTTAAAGTTTGTGTACAGAGAAGCTGAACCTGCCCCCGTTTCCTTACCCAGTCAATGTTGACTATCCTATCCAGTTACATACCCCTTCACCCCCCTTCCAACACATGTTTCGAAATAAAAATAGTTCTACTTTGTTAATGCACACCATTTTCTTTAATACTGTTTTCGAGGGAATTTTTTAAAACTGGGACGCAGACTGTGCTGCGGAGCGGGTGTAGTGTAGTGACGCGAATTAAGCTTCTGAACTCAAGGATTGACAGGCTCCGCTGCGGTGGGATGGTTGTTTCAACGGAGCCTGTCACCCCTCCTGATCGGGACTGTGTGTATGGGGGGGCTATGTGACTTTGTGGCAGGGGGAGGACGTTTACAGATCCCCTGCTGCATGGCTCTGTGATCCTGCCTAAGGACCGCCGCTTAAGATCTGTAACTGCCCTCCCCCGCCACAAAGTCACAGAGCAACCCACCCCCCACCACATAACATGAAAACAACCTCCCAGACTAACCAGGGTAACTAGTCACTGCATCACTGCACTGTGTATGTGCCCTGCTGCTGTGCCTGCCCCCGCCTATGTACCCTGCCAAAGGTGACTGTCGTGTCCAATTACCAACCCCCTTTCCCCTCCTCCTCCAAAAGAACATGATTGAAACAGTAGTTAACAGAAACGTATTTTTTATTATCAACCACACATGGAACTGGGAGGTGAAACTTGGATGGGGGCTTGTGTCAGGCGGGAAGGAAAGAACTTTTCAAATTTTGGGGAATGAGAGCCTTCTGCTACTAGAGCTCTCTGCAGGGGTGGAGTGAGAGTTAGCAGGGACTCTGCCGCCTCTCCTTCTTTGCACTTTGGGTGAGGTGGGTATGGGACTTGGTGGCGGGGGAGGGCGGTTAGAGATGGACTGCAGCGGGGCTCTGTCCTCCTGCCTCCGTTCCTGCAGAACATCCACAAGGCGCCGGAGCGTGTCTGTTTGCTCCCTCAGTAGTCCAAGCAGCGTTTGAGTCGCCTGCTGGTCTTCCTGCCGCCACCTCTCCTCCCGATCCATGTTTGCTTGGTGCATTTGGGTCAATTTCTCCCGCCACTGGGTCTGCTGTGCTGCCTGGGCTTGGGAACAGGCCATAAGCTCAGAGAACATGTCCTCCTGTGTCCTCTTCTTCCTACGCCTAATCCGCGCTAGCCTCTGGGAGTGTGATGCCAGGCTAGGTTGTGAGACAGTCGCAGATGGGGCTGTGGAAATGGGAAAAAGGGAGTGAATTCCTCAGAAAGATAAATGTAGTTGTGAACAAAGAACATAGTCTTTCTCTGTGAACAAGACCATGCACAGCACCTATCACATGCGCACTCAGCACAAGGTCAAATTCTCGGCCTTCGCATTCAGTGCCTGGGGTCTTGCACAGCACATTTGAGAAGCGGGGTAGCACAACGGAATTTCTGTTGCAGGCAGACATGGTAAGCCGTAGACTTGTGGCAGTTTAAAACTTTTATATTACCACTGGCCTCATTTCACATTTAAAACAATGTCAGTCCCTGCTGCCAGCAATCCGGCAAGCGGGAACTCTGCCCCTGTCCCACCCCCTCGCGGCTGTCCCCGGGAACGATCCCTTTCGGCTGCCCCTCTCCCGCCTCCACCGCGTGGCTGCAAACCAGCGGTTACAGTTCTGTAAAGGAACGAGCAAGCAGTCCCAACACTAACATTCCCCTACCTAATTCAAAGCAGGTCACCATGGGCGACATCACCCTGATGAGGATCTCTGAGAGCGAGAGAGAGAGAATGCTCCGGGAAAGCCTCCAAAGACCAGGGCCGTATGCCGCCCTGCTGTGCAGAGCAATGATTCCCGAGTACTTGATAGTCTCGTGGCGCGGCAACGTGTCGTACTTCGGAGGACCCAATAAGGCCGCTCTCCCCAGGAACCTCATGCAACGGCTTTCCAATTACCTCCAGGAGAGCTTCATCGAGATGTCCCAGGAGGATTACTGCTCTATCCCCGCACATATAGACCGCATTTTACTGTAGCTGCAGTAGCAGGGAATAAACAGTAGAGCGGCTTGTGCAGGACAATCACGGAAAACCGGACATTGCTAGATTTTTTTTCAAAACTTGCACTGCCCATGACTAAACCGTTAAGCGCCTAGGGCACAGTAATCATGAACAACCCATTCTTTTAATTGTTAATATTCCTGTTCTGTTAAAAATAAATGTTTAGATGTTTACAACACTTACTGGCTGATCCTTCCCCAGATTGTGTGTCCGGGGTAACGGCTGGGGACGCTTCGTGGGGGATCTCTGTAAGGGTGAAGAGATCCTGGCTGTCGGGGAAATCAGCGTTGTGAGCGCTGCCGACTGCCTCGCCCTCCTCATCTCCTTCCTCATCTTCCCCGTCCCCTAACATGTCCGAGGAACCGGCCGTGGAGACTATCCCATCCTCAGAGTCCACGGTCACTGGTGGGGTAGTGGTGGCAGCCGCACCGAGGATGGAATGCAGTGCCTCGTAGAAACGGGATGTCTGGGGATGGGATCCAGAGCGTCCGTTTGCCTCTTTGGTCTTCTGGTAGCCTTGTCTCAGCTCCTTGATTTTCACGCGGCACTGTGTTGCATCCCGGCTGTACCCTCTCTCTGTCATGTCTTTTGAGATCTTCTCATAGATCTTTGCATTCCGTTTCTTGGAGCGCAGCTCAGAAAGCACGGACTCATCGCCCCACACAGCGATGAGATCCAAGACTTCCCGATCACTCCATGCTGGGGCCCTCTTTCTATTCACAGACTGCACGGCCATCACTGCTGGAGAGCTCTGCATCGTGGCCAGTGCTGCTGTGATCGCCACGATGTCCAGACAGGAAATGAGATTCAAACTGGCCAGACAGGAAAAGGAATTCAAATTCAAATTTTCCCGGGGCTTTTCCTGTGTGGCTGGTCAGAGCATCCGAGCTCGTACTGCTGTCCAGAGCGTCAACAGAGTGGTGCACTGTGGGATAGCTCCCGGAGCTATTAGCGTCGATTTCCATCCACACCTAGCCTAATTCGACATGGCCATGTCGAATTTAGCGCTACTCCCCTCGTCGGGGAGGAGTACAGAAGTCGAATTAAAGAGACCTCTATGTCGAACTAAATAGCATCGCAGTGTGGACGGGTGCAGGGTTAATTTGATGTAACGGCGCTAACTTCGACATAAACGCCTAGTGTAGACCAGGCCTAAGAGGGGAAAGAATCAAGTCAGTAATAGTAAATGGATGATTTTGGGGACCAAACTTATAATTTAAAGTGGGGTCTCACTCCCGATTTTTGGTTGGTCACAAGTATGCACAGACAGCCTACATTATCAAGGATAGCCCCAAAGAAATGTGTATTCCCTGCTCTGTGTCGCTTCCCTCTGCTGACTGTAGTTTGTGCTTCAAGGCCTGAACTCATAAGTTGACATCCGGAAGGAGGAGCTTCAGCCTCACTCGAACCAGCAGAGCCCAGTGGCAGCACCTGGAAAAATATGTGCCCTACTACAAAGTTGTGATAGTTTTGGTGGGGGTTAGCACCATTGACTTTGGTCCATAGAAAGGGAAAACAAAATACAAATAAATTAGTGGGACAGTTTTGTTTCATGTCAGGCGTTCCATGGCAAATATACCCCAGGACCTTCTACAGCCAGTCATTGTATAGAAGGGCTCTTTTCTCAATGCATAGCCAGAGCAAATCTTGCAGATACCTAATGAAAGGATACTACTATCTTTCTAAGGACATACTCGGGTTAGTATTATGGCTGGTGATTTCCTGTAACTTGCTTTCTATGATGGCAGTATCAACTTTACCCTTCATCTCCTCCTGAATGTAGTACTACCATCTAAAATTCAATAGGCCAGCTTCATTTGGAGCTACAACAAGGATAAACATAGCCCAGCCCAAAATTTATAAAACAATCCTCTTTAATGTGCCTTCTCATCCCTCTCTGTTACTTCCCTTCTCTATCACGACTTAGTACCTCTCTAGTATCTCTGCACCAAGCACATCAATATGGTGGTATACCCAGCTCCATTAAACATGGCTCCAAGTACCCTACCAATAGAAACCCTACCCCTAGCTCCAAGTAACCTACCCTTGGGGAACCCTAAACATAGGGCAGGGAGCCCTACCCATAGGAACCCTAATCTAAGGGTGGAAAGCCCTACCCATCGGTAGCTAAACACTAGCTGCAAGTACCCTACCCCTAGGAACCCTGATCCTACCTCCAAGTACACTGCCCATAGGAACCCTAACAGTAGCTTCAAGTATGCTACCCATAGCTCAAAGTACCCTACCCAAAAGAAATTTCTTCCCAGAGTGGGAGCCCAATATATAGGAACTGCAACCCTAGCTCCAATTACCCTATATTTACATATAGTAACCCTAGCTCCAAGTACCCATATAGGAAGCCTACCTCTAGGGCAGGAATCCCTACCCATAGACAACCTAAACATAGGGTGTGGAACACTAGCAATAGGAACCATGACCCAAGCTCCAAGTAACCTACGCTTAGGAACACTAATCCTAGGGTCAGAAGACCTACCCATAGGGTATGCTACTGATAGGAATCCTAATTTTAGGACAATTGGGAACCCTAAATCTAGCTCCAAGTACCCTACCCATTGGAATACTCACACTAGGGTGGGGAGCCCTGCCCATAGGAAGCCTAACCCTAGCTCTACATATCCTACTCATATGGCTCCTAACTGTAACTCCAAGTGCCCTACCCATAGGAACCTTAACCCTAATTCCCTATATTTAGGTATCCTGATCCTTGCTCCAAGGACCCTTCCCACAACCACCATTACCATAGTTCCAAGTAACTGCCCCAAAGGCATCATAATCCTAGTGCTTGGATCCCTACCCATAGGAACCCTATCCCTAGCTCCAACTACCCTATATTTAGATATCCTAATTCTAGTTCTAAATACTATACCCACAACAACCGTTACTGTAGCTGAAGTACCTTACCCACTGGAACCTTAATACTAGGATGCAGAGTCCTACCCATAGGGACCCTAACTCTAGGGATGGGAGCCTTACCCATGGAAACCATAACCCTAGCCAAGTACCCTACTTATATTAACCTTAACCCAAATACCCTACATTTAGGTATCCTCATCTTAGCTCCAAATATCCTACCCACAGCAGCCATTACCATAGCTCCAAGTACCCTACCAATTAGAACCCTAATCGTAGTGCCAAGAACCTTACCCATAGGAACCCTTCCCCTATAGTGCAGAGCCCTTCCCATGGGAACCCTAACACTAGGGGCCCTAATGATTAGGATCCATATGGGTAGGGTACTTGGAGCTAGGGTTAGGCTTCCTATGGGTAGGGCTCCACCTATAGAAACCATAACCCTACTTTCAAGTTACTTGCCCATAGGAAGTCTAACCTAACCGCCAAGTACCTTATTCCTAGGAGCTCTAAAACAAGAGTGTGAAGCCCTACCTATAGGAAGCCTAACCCTAGCTCCACTTACTCTACCTGTAGGAACCCTAGCCTTAGCTCATTTAGCCTTACCCACAGGAACACTAATCCTAGGGTGGGGAGCCATGCACATAGGAGCCCTAAAACTAGCTCCAAGTTCCCTATCCATAGGAACCCTAGTTCCAAGTACCCCACAATTAGGAATTCTAACTCTAGCTCCCAATAGGAACTCTAACCCTAGTGTGAGTGACTCTACCAATAGGAACCCTAGCCCTAGCTCCAAGTACCCTACCCATAGGAATCCTCAGGTTTGGTTTTGGCTCCCTAGGGTTAGAGTAACTATGGGTAGGGCTCCCTGCCCTGGGTTAGGGTTCCCACTGGGAGCTAATGTTATGGTTCCTATGGAGTATTTGGAACTAATGTTCCTAAGGGTAGGGATCCGCATGCTAGGGTTAGGGTTTCTATGAGTAGAGAAACCTGCCCTAGGGTTAGGGTGCCTATGTGTAAGACTTCCCATCATAGGGTTAGGGATACTATGGGTACATTACTTGGAGCTACGGTTAGGAATCCTATGTTCGGGATCCCAGCCATAGGTTAATGGCTCCTACATGTACAGCTCTCCAACCTGGAGTTAGGCTACTTAGAGCTATGGTTAGTATTCCTAGGTATGAGATATTGCTAGGCTTAGGGTTCCTATTCATATGATACTCGACAGGGATTAGGGTTCCTATGGAGGGGCACATGGAACAATGGTTACAATTCCTATGGACTAAACTAATTTTAGGATGCCTATGGCTAGGGTATCTGGAGCTAGGGTTAGGGTTCCTATGGGAAAGACTACCTGCCCTAGTCTTAGGGTTGCTATTAGAAGGGTACTGGACACTAGGATTAGGATTTCTATGTGTAAGGCTTCCTTGCTTAGAGGCAGGGGTCCAATGAGTAGAGTACTTGGAGCTAGGTTTAGGGTTTCTATGGGTAGGGCTTCCCACTCTAGAGTTAAGGGTCTTATGGGTAAGGTACCTGGGACCAGGGTTAGGTTTCCTATGGGTATGGCTCCCCTCCTTAGGGTTAAGTTTCCTTTGTGTGGGTATTTGGAGCTATGCTTAGGGTTCCTATGGGCAGGGTACTTCGAGCCAGTGTTTGGGGTCCTGTATGTAGGGCTCCCTGCCCTAGGGTTAGGGTTTATATGGGGAAGTTAATTAGATCTTGGATTAGAGTTCCTATGGATAGAATTCTTGTGTCGGAGGGGGACATTTTTGATAACCCAGAGCCCAGTAGCATTCATAAACCACTACCTGCAGCTGAATACCAATTGGCAGCAATCTACGGTTCTTGTGTTGTAGCTCTTGAGTCAATTTATGGATACATTCCATTACTGGGACTTAGAGCTCAGGCTGGTAGCCTGAGTGAGTGAGGAATTATGTCCAAAGGAAAGGAAACATCTGAAAGGAAGAGCCATTGAAAATTATGTTGGGAAACAGCTTGACTGATTTTGTACAGGAATATGGTAATTATTTTTGGAAGCCTGGAGCCATGACTGGCCTTGGGGCATTCCTGCAGCTCTGTAAACAGACGGTAGCAATGGTAGTAGATAAAGCAATAGATCAGTTGAAGGCCAGAGTGGAGGACCTTGAGAAGGATTGGGTTAAGAAAGATGTGATAAACGAAGGGGGGGTGGTAGCTCCCTTTTATGGACAGCCAGCCAGTAGCTTTAAAATCCCTCTTAGTAGCTGCTCTCTAATTGCTCTATCTGTAAAGGGTTAAAAAGTCTCACTGCTATACATAGGGTAAAAGGAAGTGAGTGGGCACCAATAGCCAATGGGAAGGCTAGAACTTTTTTAAAATAAAAAAAAAATGACTCCCCTTTTGTCTGCCTGTTGTTGTTCTCCTGGGGAGAGAAAGACAGGGCAGAGACATGCTGTAAGAAGCTTGGGCCAGGTGTGAAAAAATCATCGGTATCATACCTAGAAACTACTCATTTAAAACCCCAGATATGTAAGTAGATCAGGAAATGTTGAGGAAGCCGTGATTAGGTTTATTCCTTTTATTTCGTTATGGCTTGTGGATTCCTCTGTGCTACCCCTGGAGCTTTTGTTTTGCTTGTAACCTTTAAGCTGGGCCTCTAAAAAGCTATTCTGGGTGCTTAATTCTTGGAGTTGCTCTTTTAAAATCTAGCCATAGCCTGAGTTCCCAGACATATTTTCTTTCTCTTTTTTATTAATAAAATTTACCTTTTTATGAACAGAATTGGATTTTTGTGTCTGAAGAGCTTTGTGCCTATGTTGTTTAATTAGCTAGTGGCAACAGCTGATTTCCTTTTTTTTTCTTTCTCAGCTCTTCCCTGGTGTGGAGGTGAAAGGGCTTGAGGGTACCCCAAAAGAAGGAATTCCCAAGTGCACCTTCCTGGGCTCTCAAAGGGATTCTGCACTTGGGTAGTGGCAGCATCTACAAATACAAGGTCAGAGAAAAACTGTAAATTCGGGAGTTTAATATAAGCCTGGAGTGGCCAGTATTAATTTTTAGAATCCTTGCAGGCCCCCACCTTCTGCACTCAAAGTGCCAGAGTGGGGAATTAGCCTTCACAAAAGACAAGGAAATATCTAGCTTGAAATCTGAGTCAGACACCCTCCAGGCTTAGATAGTGGCACTGCAGAAGCAGAGATGTAACAGTGAGCTAGGGAGTAACAGGCTGGAGCAAGAAGTGTCTGGATTGAAGGAGCAGACAATGGAGAGTGAAGGAAATGTTAGAACCCCATTGAATGATTTTCAGGATAAAACCAGATTAGGCAGATTATGGGGAATGTAAGAGAAAATGTTGTACTTGCAGAGCTATGTTGAGAGAGCAGAAGGGAATAGTGTCTGTGATTAGAGGAAGTCATAGTCTGGGAAGGGGAGATGGGTCAGAGGAGGACCCCCAACTTGCATCCTTCATATTGTGATTATGAGAAAAATGATCACCATGAGCTTCCCTTTCCTTTGGGGATCTTCTGGTCAGTTCTCATAGGGTCCCTTGCTTGAAACACTGGAAAAGCGGCAGATGCCCATCGCCCCAATGGTGAGAAATATTGGTCCCCAAAGGGGTAACCAAGAAATGGAAGAATTGGTAGAGGTCAGGCCCTTTTCCCCAGACCAGGTTAGAACCACAGGGAAATTGGTTGGCATGTTAAACTGGAGCACAGCCTTGGGATGGCTGGCAAGGATAGCTAGCACCCTTGGTCTCAGGTGGATGTGACGGTAACTCCCACTCTCCTCTCTGAGCCAGAATAGGGTCTAGGGGTACAGGCTCCAAGATGCTTTGGCCCACAGAGCCCCACTTCTGGCTTTGTTGTTACTGTCTGTAATTTTTCTTGTCTTAGGTTTCCCCGTCACTTATCTTTTTCTTTTGTGTGTTTTTAGTTTCAAAGTTAAGGGTTAAGGATACAGCTGACTTTACTTTACTTATAGTATTTTACTGTCCTTGAAGATATGGTTGCCAAGCAACAGGCGGCTTTACTTTTCTACTGATCCTAATTACTGCCTGGAAAGTAGTTTTGAAAAAAACAACAGTAAATTAACAAAAAAAGGATCAGGCCCAAGATTGCCATTTATTTTATGGCCATAGAGGATTTGTGGCTCTGCATGAAGCAACCTCATTTAAAGTAATATCCCTCCCGGATAAGACACTAAAGGAAGGTGAGGGCTAAAGGGGAAAAAGGAAAATAAGAGACAATTTCACTTAATGGATTTGGGGATGGAAGGAATCCTGGAAATTGATGTCTTGAGAGAATTAAGAGTGTCAGTTGATTTTGCTAACAGAGTCCTGGGGGAAATGCCTCCTGGCACATCTTGGGAACCAACGGAGATTTCAGCAAGTTCCTGGATAGCTGCTCTTAAGGCATCTGAAGAACTGGAGCAGCCAGAATAGCCCCCAGAAGTCCTAGCAATTGCAGGGAAACACTGGGAGGTGTGGGCCAAGAATAAAATAGAATGTGGTAAAATTGAGGCAGAAATCCTAGTTACAGGCCCTGAACCTCCGTCCCCCCAAAGCAGTATAGGAATCCAATGGCAGCAGAAGCCAGCCTGAAAGAAACACTTGATGGGCTTTTGGACCAAGGAGTTTTGGTAGAACAGACAAGCCCCAGTTATGCTGCTCTGTATGGCCAGTCCTTAAAGGCAATGACAGAATTTGGAGGTTGGTGGTGGATTTTTTGTCCTCTTAATTGATGACCCTGCTGATTGCCCCCATAGTGGCTAAGTATCAGGAGGAGATGGGCTCCATTGTAGGAGGGGCCCATTGGTTTTCAGTTTTGGATTTGGCCAACGTTTTCTTTGCTACCCCTTTACATAGGGACAGCTATTACAAATTTGCATTTTACCTTTCAAGGGAAGCAGTTGTGTTTTGCCAGGTAGTCAAGATGTGGGCGGGAATGCCCAAAAGGGACAGTGTCATTCATTTTTATTCCCTTCAGCCCAGGGAAGATAATCTGGAGGTATTGGACAGGTGTTATAAAAGATTCAGGAAACTGGGTTTAAAGTAAGCCCAAAAAAGCCCAGCTGTACTCCCAGCAAGTAAACTACCTTGAAGTTACCCTGGGAGAAGAGTAACACTCCCCTGATCTACAGAGGGTCGAGCTAATACCCTTATCACTCTTAGATCCTTTCTGGATTTGATTAATTTTTCCCAAAAATGTTATTGATAAAATAACCTGGCAGATAAAAGTATACAGGGCAGCCAACTCCATGTTCATTCAAATAACTTCCTGGGGCTTCCACCATCCCCCCTTCATTTACCATCAATGTCCAGCGAACCCATGGCTTGGACCTTGCCAGCCACACTCCCTTGTAGGAGGGTTAAGATGGGCTATAAGAAAGGGGGGTGGTTCCCTGCCTTACCAATCATAGGAGCCCAAAACCTACCCCTAACCACCATTCTGTTCCTTTAACCAGCACCTCTTTTTCACAAGGAGGTGCCAGCAATTAGCTTGACTGCCACCCCTCCACCCCCAAACCCAGATGAGTTCCAAGACATCTCTCAATGGCCTATTTTATATTGGAGCTGCCAAAAACATCAGCCCCATGTCTGACAGGTGAACCCCATTCTCCAAAAAGAACTCAGTTGCCCCTTGCACTATGCCAGAATCATTGAGCATGCCAGCAGCTGGGTTACCAATGACTGTGTACTGTGATGGGCCATATTGGTAACCAGAATTCCGAATCCTGAAATTGGAATAACCCATTAAAACTTCCTTCATAGCTCAGCCATGGTCTTAGAACCAAAGATCTCCAGGCCACCAACTAGGTCATATGGCTTGGTAAAACACCCCAAAGCCTGAACCCTCTGAAGCATTCAAATTGATTTCCAAACCCACCTCTAATAAGCATTCTTTCCTCCATAACAACACCCCATTAAATTGACTCAAAAAACATTCCCACATCTTCAAGTCTTCCTTCATCTCTCTAGTAATTAATATATAATGGTGTGGCCTGGCTATGCCTGCTTTTGCTGTTGCAAGTCAGGCTCTGAATGCCCACCCAGGGGCAACAACATGCAGACAAAGTTCAGGTGTCTCATAATAGACTGCAGGTCTCATATCATGAGTTTCTTGGCTTGTTCAGCTCTCCTGAGTACCCCCAATAGCTCCTGAAGTGGGTGCCACGCTATGCCTGCCTGGTGTCCAGCTCAATCCCCAGGTAAGTCAATGTAATGGAAGGGCCCTCTGTTTTCTCTCCTCTAGGGATACTGCCAACTATTTAGTCAAGGCCTGAAATGGGTCCAACAGGTGACCACACTCATCTGACCCTGCTCAGCCTACAAACAAAAAGTCATCTAAATAATGCACTATTTGGCGCAGTCCAGCTGCCCACACCACTGCCCAGTACAACATTCTACTACATTTTTCAAATGTTGAGCAGGATACCACACAGCCCAGGGGCATAGCCCTGTCAAAATAAAATTGTCCCTCAAAAGAGAAACCCAAAAGATCAAAGTCCAATGGATGTACTAGCTGCAGTCAAAAAGCAGACCTGATACCACACTTAGCCATTAGTGCCCCCAGGCCACAAGACCTAACCATATGAACAGCTGAGTCAATAGAGCAATAGTGCTCGGAACACAGCACCAGGCCTATTCCATCATTAATGGAGCCACCTTGTGGGCATGAAAGGTGATGAATTAATCAATATCCCCCTGGGAACACAGGGAGGAAAACTGTAAGTTCTCTATAGTTAATTGCTTAAATGGCCCTGTCACCCTACCCGCATTTAATTCTGGTGTAATCTTTTTTTGAATAATATGGCTCATCCCAACTACTGACTTCAAATTTTTTGACATAACATGAGTCCTGCTCCCTGAAAGGGGGATCCGAAATCCCCCATTACACTTGGCTACTTGGGCAGCTCCCTATTCTGTTTGCTATACCCCAGATTACTATCTGTCAACACCTCACTGCAACGCAGATAATATGTCCATGTAGTCACCTCTCAAGATTTAATCCTTAGCTGTATTGAACAGGTGTACTCCCATTGGGTCAGCCACTCCGGCATAACCGTACTTGGGACTGACTGAAGGGGCACCCTCAGCACACTGTTGTCCCACAGCCCTCTCCCACCTCCTCAGGAACCTCAACTCTGTCCTGGGAGGTTACATTTCTTAATGACCAGTGAGTCGAAATGTGCCCAGGGGTTTCATCCCTGGCGTGGGGATTCCATATCTGTCTGTCTGTGTGGGGTCTGCCCTATCTGCCCATCTCCTGCCTCCCAAACTCATTCCCATGCTGGGCCTCCACTGTTAGCCTGTCCAGACCCCTCACCTCTGGATGCCTGAAGTTGTTGCAACAACTGCAAATTAGCTTTCAGCAATTGTGTACAGTAACTCCTCACTTAAAGTCATCCCGGTTAACATTGTTTGTTGTTACGTTGCTGATCAATTAGGGAACATGCTCATTTAAAGTTGCACAATGCTCCTTTATAACGTTGTTTGGCAGCCGCCTGCTTCATCCACTGCTTGAAGGAAGAGCAGCCCTTTGCAGCTAGCTGGTGGGGGCTTGGAACCAGGGTGGACTGGCAGCCCCCCTATCAGTTGCCCGCTCCCCTAAGTTCTCTGTGCAGCAGCTGCCCAGCAGGCTATCAGTTCCCAGCAGTTCAGCTGTCCCTCCCCCCATTGCCATGTGCTGCTCCTGCCCTCTGCCTTGGAGTTGCTCCCGGGAGCCTCCTGCTTACTGTGCGGAGGGGGGTGGGGAAGAGGGAGGCTAATGTCAAGGTGTCCCCCGCCCCTGCTCCTGCACCCCGCTTACCCCATCTCTATAGCACGGGGGAGAGGGGGGGAACAGGACAGGGCTCAGGATGGAAGGAGCTTGCAGGCAGAAGCTGCTGTCTCAACTTCCTGATCTGGGTCAGTGTACTTAAAGGGGCTGTGTGCATCTCTCTCTCACACACAGGATGTGTGTCTATGTCTCTGGCTTCTATGCTGTCTCCCCTCCCTCCATTCGTGCTTCCTTGTAGAGTGTGAGGCTACATTAACAACAATGGGTTAACCCTTGAGGCAGTAGCATAGCTAGGGGGTGTGCAGGGCAGCCACCGCTCTCCCACTGAGCACAAGTGACGCCTTTTACATTTCTTGGTGCCTTTTTAATTTTTACTCACGTGGCGGCACTCTGAGGCACTCTGAGGCACTTTGGCAGCGGGCCCTTCACTAGCTCCAGGTGTCTTCGGCGGCACTGAAGGACCTGCCGCCGAAATGCCGCCAAAGACCCACGGGGTGAGTGAAGGTCCCACCGCTGAGGTACTGCCGAAGACCCGGAGCGCCGCCCCGTCAGTAAAAGCGCCACCGGGTGAGTAAAAGCACCATAGTGGGTGGAGCCTTTTTTTTGGGCTCGCTCCCCCTGTTCCCTCCTCCTGGCTATGTCAGTGCCTTGAGAGCTCAGCCGAGTGCTAGTTCATCATTTAGCAGTAAGGCATTCCCTGGGAAATATCCCACCCTCTGACTTCACCACCTCAACCAAGCTTCACAATCATCATCGCTGTGTACAGCATTAAATTGTTTGTTTAAAACTTATACCATGTATACATATATATAATATAGTCTTTTGTCTAGTGAAAAAAAATTCCCTGGAACCTAACCCTCCCTATTTACATTAATTCTTATGAGGAAATTGGATTCACTTAACATCGTTTTGCTTAAAGTCACATTTTTCAGGAACATAACTACAACGTTAAGTGAGGAGTTACTGTAATAGCATTAGTTTCCCCATAAAGGTGCACCCCCCTCCTGGCAGGACTGATACAGCTTCTGGAATTTCCACTCCTACCCCTGGCTTATTTATTACCCTGACAGGCCCACGCACCCCGCCCCCAAGTAAATTCTCTGAGGGACAGTTTGAGCTAAGACCCTGCACCTCACCAAGGCCTCTGCAACCACCACCAGTTCCCACACTGTGTGGCAGAGTATCCCCTGTGCCACCTGTCCCCTCAACCTCTATCTGTTCCAGATCACAGTCACCCCTGGAATCAGCATCACCGCCTTCTCCTGCGTTCACTGGAGAAGAATGTCCCTGTTCTGGGTGACCCAGTACACTTTGGAAGCCCCCAAATGCTGTTGAAACGACCTCATAAACAATATCAATGACCACTTGCAGCAAATCACTGCTGACTGTCCCACAAGAAAACACAACCAGCACGTAAGGTAGCATTGTCAGCCCTCAATCCATGAAGCTGCCCTTGATGATCCAAAACACCACCCAGGGATCCACCAGCCCATGTCCTGGTAAAATACCCTTGCCCCTGTTGCGATGATCCTATCCCTGGATTACCATCTACAACTGAAACCCTACTTGGACTGTTCTGTGCAGTGTTTGTTTCCCCCCTCCTAGAGAAGGTACATCCCCCCTCCCACAAGTCCTAACCTGACCATAGCAGGAAAAAAGTGAAACCCCAAACCCCACGCCTCTACTCACAGCAGGATTGCAACTTGAGGGAGCTAAGCTCCCTCTGCTGCCCAATGCCTGCCAATTGTGTCCATCATCAAGCAATCTCATTTGCTGGCTCATCATCCCTGTCTGCTGCTTCTACTCTGACTCTGCCTATTCCTCCCCAGAGAAGAGGAGAGATTCCTCTCCACTCTCACCATCTTGCATCCACATGGAGCCATATTGCCTAGCATGCCTATATCCTCCGCTCCCTGTGCTGCTACTGCTGCTGCCTTGCTTGCTGCCTAGAGAAAGGGCTTCTAATGCCAGGACTTGCACCTTTTAAAACCTTTCTCCCTTATGTTCCCAGGCGATGACTCAGCATCGCCAAGCTGACCCCCCCACATCTTTTAATACACCATGTAATACTAGTAAATTGGGTATAAAAAGAGGAAGCAAGCTGAGCTTTTTGCAGCAGCTTCTGACTTTCTTCTGCCTCCAACTGTAAAGCATTGCTACCTTTCCCCAGCAAGCCTGGACAATGTCCCACCTTCTTCAGGTGTGGTGCAGTCATTTTGCTGTCATTTGGATTGCAGACCTCTTCCTTTGGTGATGTGAATCGGGAATCCATTGTCTGCATCATGGGAAGACTATCCATGAATGACAGTGAAATGTAAAGTGGACAATACTCTTGATATCACTACTGATCCCAACATCTCAGGAGAACAAATCACTCTTTTAGGCCCCTTAGAAGGATACGACCCCACTTCCGTAAAATTGAAAGTCTTAGATTTGGACAAAGTAAATATTACCAGGGACGGAGTGAAAACTAGCAATGTATCATGGCTGGGATTGCAAATGGCCTAAGCTGGTGACTACTGAATCCCTACCATTTTGGTGGCAACTGCACCATCCTCATGTTTTCACAAAGAGGCTAGTCGGGGAGCTGATTTGTTAGTGGGGGAGGATTAAAAGCTACCCAGATGGATATGGTTGTCAGGCTGGGTAGGAACTGACAGGCTATTTAATTGTAGTAAGACCAAATGTGTTCATTTGTGGACTGATATCCCCAAGTGCTCAGCTCCGGAGGTAAACACAATTCATTTTAGGTGGAAACAATCTTTTTCACACACACTGGACAAGAAGGTTTGGGGGAGGCAAGGCTACAGATAGTGATGCCAGGAGGGGAATAGGAGGATCCTTTGCTCTATACTTTGGAGGCCCCAGGTTCTCAAGAAATTTATAATATGGAATAAGAATGTTTAGATCAGGGGTCGGCAACGTTTGGCACACAGCTCGCCAGGGTAAGCACCCTGGCGGACCGGGCCAATTTTATTTACCTGCTGACGTGGCAGGTTCGGCCAATCGTGGCCCCCACTGGCTGCGATTCACCATCCCGGGCCAATGGGGGCGGTGAGAAGCCGTGGCCAGCACTTCGCTCGCCCGTGCCACTTCCCGCCACCCCCATTGGCCCGGGACGGTGAACCGCGGCCAGTGGGGGCTGCGATCGACCGAACCTGCCGCGTCAGCAGGTAAATAAAACTGGCCCGGCCCGCCAGGGTCCTTACCATGGCGAGCCACATGCCAAATATTGCCGATCCCAGGTTTAGATAATAGAGTGATTAAAATGGTGCCTTGGCAAAATAGTTATTAACATGCAGCCAATATGACAGGAAAATGGCTTCTTCAGGGACCTCAGGGAGTAAAAAGTATAAAAGAGAAAACTTGGAACGACTTGTAATTATTTTGGTTAAGATATATGTGACGCCAAGCAATGTAAAGCAGCAATTGATAATTAACCCCACCAATTCCCTCAATAGGTCATCATAAACTTGAGCCTAGCAAACATTTCAGCACTAGAGCCTCACTGTGAGCAGTTTGTCCAGTCATTATCTGAAGGCTGGAAAAACTGGATAAATCTACATGCGGTCCCCAAATCTGGCAAGGGACGGGAACGAAGGGACCTATGGGGAGCAATTGGAATGAGGGCAGAGGCTCTTAACAGCCTCAATGGGGAAGTGCTAGCAAACAAGATAAATGCAATGAGTCAGTACATATAGACTGTGGATGGTGACAAATAACCAGGGGTGAAAAACAGTAAAATTGGAAGTCTGCTTAAAGGAACATGGAACTGGATATGAATGCAACAGAAATGCCCTGGTCCCATATGCTATTAACCCATTTGCAAATAATAACTCTATCTTTGTGCATATAGGTGATCACTGTGTGTTTGTCTTAGAAGCTGGTGTCCTATGCTTCTTGTTAATTATGTGAATAAAGTCGATTATGGTCCTCGTGAGAATAATTGTTTTTGTCATTTTATAGTGATTCAGGGATGTGAGTTTGCATTTCCAGAGTCTGAATTTAAATATAATTGGTTAAAAAAGACATATACTTTGTATTCTGCTGTAAAATCTGTACCCTTTGGAATGAATTTAACTTTTACAAACTTTGCTTCTACACCCTGATTTGCAAAGCCAGCTGCACACTGCCCAACAAGAGACATGCAGGGTCATGGTTACCATACATCATAACACCAATTAAATTAAGTGAGTATTTGTGAGAATTGGCCAGGATCTAAACTGCCAGTGGTGGGAAGTATCATTGGGATGGTCCCTCACTGGCCCAGGGATCTTAAATTTGGACCTGCACCCCATTGTAGTGATTTTGATATTCCAAGTAGTAATGGTCTTCTTTTTCAGCCTCATGACCTGCTGGACCTGGCACAAAATTCAGCAACTCCCAGTCCCCCAGTAGATGAGTCAGTGGCTTCTGCCACCATCGCTCTTACCCTTAGAGGGGGGTGTATGTTCAACTTGCTGCCCTGTAGTCATCACCCAGTTAAGCAGGTGTCAGGTTTCAGCGGGGTAGCCATGTTAGTCTGTATCAACAAAAACAACGAGGAGACCTTGTGGCACCTTCGAGACTAACACATTTATTTGGGCATAAGTGGGTTTTAGCCCACAAAAGCTTATGCCCAAATAAATTTGTTAGTTTCTAAGGTGCCACAATCACTCTTCGTTGTTTAATTAGGTGTGTGAGTCTGGGATGCCAAGAAGAAGATCATTCACTAGGAATTGGCTGAGGGCCTTGAGCTTTCATTGGATCCTGGCTCTGGTGCAACCAGAATCCTTTGTGGGGATGACTGAGGTTATGTGAAGGCCCCTTTTTAAAAGGAGGGCACTGTAGGACGGGGAGATTTTTGATAGACCAGAGCCAATGCTTAGACCACTGCCTACAGCTGGAATACCAATTGCTATGCTCATTGCTAAAAGCAGCTACAAAGGCCTTTTCTGAAACTTTAGCACAACTATCAGACCAGAAGGGGAGGGGGAAGTGAGTGACACGAGGAGTAAGCATGACTCTGTGTCCTCCTGATTTGAGCTTTTTGCCGAATAATGTGGTTTTGCAAGCTGGAATGTCCGGCAATAGTCAACTATTGCTAGGTGAAATACAACAGGTTAACTGAAGGAAAATTCCCCACCTGACAGGCTGTAAAATGCACACTTAACTTCTGCTCAGCAGGGTTTTTTTTTGATGCACAAGCCATGTAATATTAGTAAATTGGGTATAAAAAGAGGAAGCAAGCTGAGCTTGGTGGGCACTAGGATACCTCTCAAGTTCCCCTGCAGATGGAAGGCTGGCCACTATACATCTACAGAAATCCACTCAAGACCTCCTGAAGACCTTGGGTAAATATTAATCTGGGATTCATTTGGTGTGCTCTGTTGTGCATATATGCAAGTGCTAGAGACTAAATAAAGTAGAGGCTTTGAGAGAGAGCAGTTTTGTTTGCCTGCTTGCAACAACTGTCTATCAGTTGGAGGGGCCATGTCCCCATTGATTTATTTCTTGCCACCACCCCACAAAGTGTAAAGTAACCAAGAGCTTTGAATTCAGCAAAAACCCAAGTAACACTTGGAGCTAGGGTCAGGGTTCCTATGAGTAGGGTACTTCATGCTAGGTTTAGCATTACTACGGGTAGAATACTTGGAGCAGCAATTAGGGTTCCTATGGGTAGAGTTCCCCTCTCTAGCAGTACAGTTCCCATGGGTAGGGAATTTGGAGCTAGGGTTTGAGTTTCTAAGGGTAGGGTACTTGGAGGTTGGATGAAGGTTTCTATGGTTAAGGTACTTTCAGGAAGTGTTAGCTTTCCTATGGGTAGGACTCCCCACTCTAGGGTTAGGGTTGCTATGTGTAGGGTTGTGGAAGTTAGGGTTAGGGTACTCTGGTTAAGTTACTGTGCCCAAATATGACAATGATTGCCAGAGGCATTCATATAAATTAATATTAAGAAGTACATACTCTCACTTAAATGTTCCCTTTCTTCTACTTTCATATTTGTGAACCCCCCTTTTCTATGCCATAGTCAACCTCTAGCTTTCTGCCCTCCCCAAATCTCTTCTTCCTTCCTGAATATCCTTGTAAAATTCTTTGCTACTCCTCTTCTATCCCTCGTCTTGCTCTCTGCCTTTTACCACATTAAATTCAAGCTCCTCATCCTCATCTTCACCTTGTCTAAACAATTTCACCTATGCCTAAATATCTTCTCTAACATTCTTCCTCGCTATGCTCCCCCCTATCCTCTCTCTCAACTGTGCACACTTTCACTTTTTAATTCACACTCCATACCTTCACCTTATATCTGGACCAGCCTCATATTTCTTGCTTATATGGCACTCACCTTGTCATTCAGTTATTTCATTTCTTTCATAAAACCTTATTATGTTGGTCCCTGTGCCAATGCTGTATTCTTTTCAACTTTTGCTGGGATTGATTTTTGTTGTTGGAATTGATTTCCTATGTATCTTAGCTATCTTTCCTAATTGCATCATAAGGTTATCTCAGAGAAAGGAACATGTGCCTTGCATGTTTAAAGCATTAAGTAAATGTATAAAAAACATGAATAATGATTTATTGCTGAACCCCTCTTTTGGCCAGATGTTTATTTTTGAAAGAGGCAGATATTGAAGTTCCTCCTTTCGAGTGGATTTTTGTACTGTTTTTAATATTGGCTTGATGCACACCTTCATCTTTCATGTAACCGCTAGACACTATGACACCATTTTTGGGAAGAAGAATAGCATTGTTCATCTCTTTTATCCATCCTATCTATAGCTCACTTCTTTCATGTAATGTAGGTGAAAATATGTAAACTCCATGCTGTGTAAGTGATAGCAGATAGTGCTAACAGAACAGATAGGATAAATTGCACCATATGTTCTAGGCATCTTGGTGGTATGCTAACAGAACAGTCCTCTTACTATTTATTTAGTATACCTAAAGGTGAGTGGACAAATTGTATCTTTCACCCTAACTGCTTTTCGTGTTTCTTCTCACAATTTCTGACTTTTATAGTAGTGTTATCCATATAAAATATACATATTTACACAGAACAACTAGTTTTTCCCCTTTTTTCCCTTCCAAGTGTGCAAGTAACACATTATCCTTAACACTAATATTTTCACATACATGTTATTCTCACACCTTGCAGCAAAAACATCCCCTCTTCACTTCCAGGACTCATTATCAATTGCTTTTTAAAGCCCTGAAACATCACCACTGTAAAAACAACCTCTTGAAAATGTGTACTTGAAAGCTATTAGAAAAACCTACATTAAATAATTAAAATATGAACAGTGAGAAAGATGTTTATTTGTATGTATGACATTGTAGTCTATATTATTTTATAAAAATATGCTAATGAGTGAATATAATGTAACTGGAATATGCTTCATGCAAAAGGTCTCTTGTAAGGTATCATTACAAAGCTTATAATCTACTGAGTGTGATCATCCTATTTGTATAAATGAACCACTCTTGTATCTGAAACTAGAAATATGAAATATAACTCTGAGGGCCTATTGTAATTATGTAAAGTGTGGGCCATTAATGGTGGTTTGGAATCTTGATGACTCCCATTAACCAGGATAATTGTCTGCAGATGGCTGTGTTTACCTGTAAGTCTTCCTGTATACGTGTGTGCTGGCTAGTGGGCAATGAAGTCTTGCAGTGATATGTGATCAGGTCACCTGAACTGGAATCCATCTTTAACCTGGTGTCTTTCCATTGAGAAGGCGGGGGTGGGAACCCAGAGAGGGACAAAGGATTCCTGCCTTATGCAAAAGATATATAAAGGGGTGGAACAGAACAAGGTGGAGCAGCCATCATGAAAAATCCCCTAGCTACCATCTGAGCTGGAACAAGAGCTGTACCAGGGGAAAGAATTGTGCCCAGGCCTGGAAGGCGTCCAGTCTGAGGAAAAAACTTACTGAAGCATCTCTGAGGATGAGATTATCTGTATTCAGTTTGATTAGACATATATTTGCGCATTTTATTTTATTTTGCTTGGTAACTTTGTTCTGTCTGTTACTAATTGGAACCACTTAAATCCTACTTTCTGTATTTAATAAAATCACTTTTTACTTATTAATTAACTAAGAGTATGTATTAATACCTGGGGGATCAAACAACTGTGCATATCTCTCTATCAGTGCTATAGAGGGCGAACAATTTATGAGTTTACCCTGTATAAGCTTTATACAGGGTAAAACAGATTTATTTGGTTTAGACCCCATTGGGAGTTGGGCATCGGAGTGTTAAGCTGCTGTTAGCTGCTTTCAGGTAAATCTGCAGCTTTGGGATAAGTAATTCAGACCCTGGGTCTTTGTTAGAGCAGACCAGAGTGTCTGGCTCAGCAAGACAGGGTGCTGGGGTCCCGAGCTGGAAGGGAAAGCAGGAGCAGAGGTAGTCTGGGCACATCCGGTGGCAGCTCCCAAGAGGGTTTCTGTGATCCATCCCGTCACAGTATGCATATGGGATGCCTCAGCAAAAACACATCCCAGCCTTGTTTTGCCCACGGTGACCCAAATTAATCATGTCACATTTTCCCATTGGCATTTTCCAATGGCCCAAAGAAAGTAGCCAATCGTGTTGCATCTGGGATGCATTTAACCCTCTGTTTGTATAAGTATACACCAGGACTACATTCCACTTTTAGTTGCTCCAGGGTAAAAACAGAGTAAATCCTGTGAAATTACTGAATTTACACTGATATAAATGACAGCATAATTTAGCTCACATGATTAAGGTATATAAATATGATGTAAGTGGGAAAAGCCAAAGGTAGCTACATAGAAGTATTTTCCCATAGTTGTATACTATATGTACACAGGATATTATAGTAGAATGTCACTTCAAATGTTTGGGTTTCCATTAGTATAACTCCAAAGCAGCTTGTCAATTTTATATCTATTAATGAAATATACTGGGTCTGATTTTCCACTCACTTCTTCTATGAAAATGTCCTACACAGTGTGATGGAAAGATAAACCTTCTATACAGTTTTGAACCATTGTAAATAATCTACAGCTGAATTCAATTCCTGATATAGAATTCTACAAGATAGGTTAAACAAGTCTATGGAAAATATATCTATTATATTCTATAGAAGCTGGCTAAAGTTTATATAACCATATTGTTTCCATTCCTGTTATATTCTATAGGTCTTTTCCATTAGTGTAATGTGGGTGTAAGACAGAAGGAAGTCTATTACATTCAGTAGCATGACCCCGGAGTAAATCAAATGTAAATTTGAGCAGAATCGTGCCTCTTGCAAAATTCCTTAGGAACGTTATAATTATATAGAATAAGTATAATTCCTGAATATACCTACACTCTGGAAAGCACTATGTAATACACTTGTACCCAGTTATTGGCATTAAGCACATATCATAGCTCTATCTACCCAAATTACCAGTAAGACTACACTGAGAAGTTCACCATTAAGTATATAGAGATATCACACAGACTTTAACTTTGACTGTGACAACTTAATTTTTGAGTATTGAAAGTATGGCTTCTGTAGTCATAACCAGATTATTTTCTTATGACTGATTATGATATTGTTTCTATCGCTGACAGAGACAGGAGGATTAAAAGGATAATTGTTGTTTGTTTGTTTTTTGTTTGAATTAATTATAAAGTAGAAAACAAATGAATGATGAATTGTTAACCATTTTTAACTTACTCCATTTACCAACTACTCACTGAGCAGCAAATCCCATTCTCTTGGCTGCTCCACAGCTGTGGTGATCTGCCCACAGGATAACTCTTCTGACTCTGTTGATTGGTAGGAGTGCAGGAGCTGGTTAGAATATGCAGATAGTCTGCAACCTCTCCATGCCACAGTGAACTTCTCTGGGGCTCCCTATGTTTCCCTGCAGACTCAAATTTTGGTGGGTGGATAAGGCAGGTTGGGAGACAAAGAGGGATTGGAACTGACAGAATCAATCCATCTATATTCTTATATGGGCCCCTCTACCATAATAAACTAGTACCAACGTGGAGTATCCTGCTACTTCCTCCTTCAGAGTAGAGTCATAACAGCAGCTCTCCACTGCCACTCCAGGGATTGAGTAGGAGAATTATGTCCTATTGTATGTTCTCCAATTCTGCCATCAAGACCAGTTATTGACGTACGGAGCTGAAAGAACCTGTACTCCTTACAAAGAACGATTTCATACTAAAAACAAAGACAGTTGCTTTGTCTAAGTAAGGACAGTAGGATTAGGCCTTTCAGCATTAGACTATATAGAAGTCCCAAGAAAGGACTTTATCTGAAAGTGTTAGATAGGGTAATGGTCTTACACAATTTAGGGTTGGCAGTTAGAGCTGGGATTATGGTAACAGTGCAAATGTGGAGTAATCAGTAGGATGTTGATTGTCCATGGGTGCTAAAGATGCAGCTTCAAACTTACATACATGCACAAAAGGAACCAGAATCTGATAATAAATTATTAAGCAGTTCTAGGGTATCATTCTGACAACAAAATGTCTGCCTTATCGTGTCATGGTGTTGCAACATAATGTTGCCTAAGGATCTTCACCTAGAAGAGCAGCCACTTCTGCATAACCATTCCTTACCCCATTCTCTAGGGGGCTGTCCGGAAATGAGTTTTGTGGGATAAGTAGTGTCCCTACACAATGCAGATACCAGAGGTAAATCCATCCAACACTGAATGCAGCCTGACACAGAGGCACAAGATTTGGTTGGCTTCACATCCTAATATCACCACCAACAGGAAATTAGCTGGACACAATTCCATGAAATGAAGCTCTCCTAGATTTTCTCTCACCCAGGGCTCCTTCCCCTAGGTTTTAAGTGAGAGGGATTTCTTGAGTGGATTGTCCCTGTGAAAGAGCAAGCTGTGACTGGGAAGTAGGAAAGAGCCTCTGGGAAGAAAAGACCATGCTTTTTAACAATGTGGACTTGTTCTCTCTCTTGTTAGGTCCTTGAGAAGTGTAGAGATGGGCTATCTTTTTTCACCAAGATTGCCAGACTAGAAGAGTGTGGTTTCATTGAAAAACAGAAATGGAAGCCATATGGGAGATTTGTACTTACCTGAAGAATGGTGTTATACAGACCAGGTGTTATACAGACCAGGCTTGCTCCATTCAAAAAGTGGGAAGGGCAAGTTCTGTCTCTCAATTGCCTCTTTACAAAGCATGCTGGGGAAAGAATGAGTCTCTAGCACATGCTTATCTACCTCCCAAGGTTTGAGAGCACATAAACCAAGATAGGAGGTGCTGCTGATTAAAGGGTCCTAGGAGAACAAAACTCAAGGGGTGTAGAGAAAGCAGTATGGAAGGTCCCTTCTCTTTGAAGGCTGGTTAACTATATGTTGCAGAAGACTTTAGAGACAAGCTCACTAAGCATTTTGGGGCCTAGGTATATGAAAATGAATGTGTCTGCTGGTGCACTAAACTCCCTAGGTCTTAAGAAAGTGACTAATCTCTGTTTTCGTTTATCCCACCATTTCTGTAGGAAGCAAGGCATCCTGATTCACTGCTGTGGTTATCCTCACACTGTGTGACTGCAGTAAAACAATGTGAATATTTTTGTTGGCTCACTATCCCCCTTTAAAATCTCTCATGTGTGAATGCAGGAGTATCCACAAGTATAAAGCAGTTCTGTCCTTTAATTGTGGCTGAACTTGAAGGATACAATTTGAGCAACTTTTATATTTTTATATATGTTTTTGTCAATTGGCTCTTAAAAGGAGTCCTTCAAAACTGTATATGGAACCTGCTGGTGAGTGCATGTTAGAGGTTCCCATCTGGTCAATCCACAGAGGGTATGAGTCTGTCACAGAACCAGGTAAGGAACTTTAGCTCAAGTTGTAGCAGCTCATGATTTTAGATTTGGTTCAATCCCTGCTGTGTCAACTAACATGGTGGCTACCACAAAAGACTTACGTCAAAGAGTATAAATAATGTTTTGCTCTCAGTGCTGCTGTATTTCCCTTGATAGTTTATTTTAAAGCAAATCAAAATGCTTTAGTAACTGGAATTGCTGAAGCTCTCCAAACTGTGGATCATCCCATGTATCTCTCTTCTTAGTTTCTGATCTCTGAATTTTAATTTATTTTGACGCTGAGAAACCTAATGGTACCACAGGCTAGCTCCTTAGTTGGTGTCAACTGGCCTATCTTAGTCAGTGTCAATGGACATAGGCTGATTTACACTGGCTGAAGATATGGCTATGTATCTTGAATTGTGACTACTTCAATTGCTGTACAATGCTTTAAAAAAGTTTACTCAGTGACATAGCACTGAAAAATCTCTTTGTTTCCTAATGATCTTCATCACACACTTTCATACCAATATTATTTGAACAAGATGGCAGCAATGTTTAAACAAGTGCAGTTATACAGTGCCAGTTACTTGCATTTATTATCCTTTTGGTAAGTGCATACCTAGTAAAAAACCACAGTGTTATCTGTTCCCAGAGATTCCCTCGATTAGGCAGCCCAGGATAATGATTTTGCAGAAGCAATTTTGTCTATATATGGCACAAATTGTGTCAATCTTCTTTTCATTAGAGTAATCTCTTTCTAGAGAAGTAGCTGTGTTGGTTGACTGGCTGAGAGTCTCTATTTGTAGCACGAAGCCCTGGTACTTTAATCTATTTCTTTTTAGATTAGACATAATGGGTCAACTTCACTTTTTAGTGGAACTATATCTGTGTTGAATTTCGCCCATTGAATCCAAACACATGTAATCAAGAGATTTAATATATCTTGCAGCATAAAATCTGTTGATTCAAAATGAAATGGCTAAGAGGCCAATACTACATTTTTGTCTTCAAGGATTATTTTTGGTGCTTTCATTAAAAAAAAAATCTTCAGGTTTCCCTTGTGTTTGTTTGTTATGAACAAATAGTATAACAGCACCTCACTTTGGGGCTATCTTTGTCAAAAGGCATATTTGAAGTTGTGAAATTTGTGCATATTGGCTATCCTAGGTGCATATTCCCTGCTTCTTTAAATTGTAGATGGCGTCTAAATATTAGATCAGCAAAACAGATCCATAGATACAGAGCTATACAAACTTTAAAGGGTAAATGAAAGACAGGGATTAGTTACAACTTTGAAAAGGGCTTAATATTTACTCCAGGATACTATGCAGCACAGAATAAACTGACAAGATAATGTGAAATAGTAAAATGCAAAAGTAATCAGAAAGAGATAACACTGTAGTACAAAAAAAAAAAAGCTTCAGAAAGCTCATTCAAAATGTGTGTAATTAAAGGGATTCAGAATACCAAGTGTGAGCTCAAACCTGACTGGAAGAAAATTGCTCTGGGGAACCCTAGGGTACAGAACTTGACCATGGAGTAGAGCTCATTCCACACCTTTTATGATATGTATATATAAATTTAAGGGTTGGCCCAGGTCTCACTGAAAAAAAATCACTCTGGGGGGCCCCCACGTGTAGAATCTGGAGGGGCAGCACTGCCTGCATTTTTTAATAAGAACTTGAAGAAAAAAGATTTACACAAAGGCCAGAGTGTCTGTGTGGAAATCTCAGTCATGGGACCTCTCAGTACAGAAACTGTTGGTGAAGCTTGTTCTGCATATTCAATGGAAGCATGAAAAAACAATTTTCCTAGAGATCAGAGCCTCTCGAGCAGGAAAATCCAGAATGCAAGACCATGGATACTGACCAGACTAAACTAAAAAGTAATACTTTCCTATTATATAGTGAGGATAGCTATCGTATATATAGCACTTTTCATCAGTAGATGTCAAAGAGCTTTACAAAGGAGGTCAGTATCATTATTCCCACTTTACAGATGGAGAAACTGAGGCACGAATTTCTGTGACTTGCCCAAGGTCACCAAGTGGTAGAGGCAGGAATGGACACCTCCACCCAAAAAAAAAAAAAAAAAAAAAGCAGGACAAAGTGAAAAGCCAGGAGTGCCTGCTGAATGATGTGAGATGATTTTGCTGCAGATCAAGAGAGTTTCCGTGGGTCTCGTTTTCCCTTTCTCAGGGCTAATCTGCATGAAAGGCTTGAGTTCACTATTGCTTCTAGCTAAAGGATCTTAGATCAAGGAATAGAGAAAATAGAGGAATAATTCAATCCCAGCTCTTGGTCCAAGACAGCCCTGTCATATTTGTACAGGGAGGGTTGCATTAGAAGAGGATAGAAAGCCCTCTCCTCTTCTTTGTCAAGGTACTCCTCTCCTTCCCCTTTGATGATAGCCCATTGATTTGATTCTACATGTGGAGGAAGGCTGGCATGAGGATTTATAGAAGGCTGGGGACTCAATAAGAGGTCTTGTGAAGATAAGAGGACAAGGTGGAAACAAACCCAGTGAGGAGAGGTCTACCAGGGACACTTGCATACCCAGCCTGATGGTTCTTTCACCAGGTCACTTGGCCACTGGCTTCTGCAAGTGACCAGTCAGCAAGAGTTATAAAAAATCAGGACAAAATACTGCCAACTGGGACAGACTGTGAAAGCATGGACATGTCTGGTTTCCAAGGACACACAATCACCCAGCCTGCTGCTTAATGATGTTTGCATCAGTGTGATCTGTAAAAAGTGGGTCAGTCTCCCATAGTGCCTCAGCAGGACAGAGTATGTAAGGAAATGCACTCTGGGATGTCCTGCACAGACAGTGCTGTTGGGAATGGAGCTAGCCAGATGGGTTTCATAAACATGGATATCATTCCCCTAGGTGCACTGCAAAAATGTATGCTGACCTGGTTACAGACAGGCCACCATGTGTCACAATAGGCAGTTCCTGATAAAGGTTAAGTGCTGCTTCTCAGTTTACACAATGCAGTGTGTGGACACCATCCATTTAGAGAGAGAGAGCCACACCATCATCTGGTTACCAACTCCATGGCAGTGTGAATAGAACTCAATACAGCATCAGCATGAAGACAAAAGAGGCAAAAATGTGGCCTTTCTAGAAAACAGTGGATGTTTTTAGCAATACATATAAAAATGAAGGATAATGCTGATAAAAATCAGCACACTATACGAGCAAGCCTTACTTCCTAAATAGATTTTTAAAGAGCTTTCATAAATAGGTGTCATATCGAAATTGTACATATTAAAAATAATAAGAATGTTAAGATAATTATATTTTCCAGCCAATGGGGAGTTCACATTTAGAAAGAGATACTGTGCAACCTGTCGATGAACCTGATAATATTTGGATATCTGCCTGTTTCTGTTGCATTGTGAATGATCTGCAGATGTGAGGAAGTAAAGTGAAGCATATATGACTCTATGGGAGCAGAGCATTTAAATTAAAGTGATGTAAAATTTTCACCCTCAAAGCCCTCCAATCATGTAAGGCAGGCAAAAAATATCCACATTTTCCAAATGGAGAAACTGAAATGGAGATTAAGTGATATTTAATCTCAGTATTTTATCCAGTGAAGAACTCACTAGTTTCTCTCTCCTTGAAGTTATCCTGTGATCCTTTTCAACCATAGCTGCACTCTCTGCAGACATCTTCAGTGAGCTTCCGACAGTGATTCCTAAATCTGGTTCCTCAGAGAACCCAAGTGATTTAGAGATCTTCAGCATATAAGTGTTCTGAGTATACTTGCTCCTGTGTACTACAATTCAATTGTCTAAGTGAAAATTCATCTATCATCTTGCTGTCCCGGCTCCAATGTATACAAATCTATCTAGAATTGCTCATGATTCTTACAAAGATCTGTGCATTTTGTACGGATTATTGATATGGAGATGACATTAGTCTGCCAATCAGGAAGCTCCAGTTGTGGCCAGCATCCTAATGCCATGTCACAGAATAGATATAGCATATGTTCAGTGGCAAACTGGATTAATAATACTAGCAGAATAATTTATTTAATAAATTCCATAATATTATTTTGAATAAATTAGTTAACCAACATTTAATTTCTTTATTGTTTAGGCTAAGGGAACTGAATGACTCTAGAATGGCATGGAGCACAAACAAAGGAATTGGCTAGCGGGTATATTCTAAAACAGATCCAGTTTGTAAAGCAACTGAGGAAATTAGTAAAATGGGAAGGTTTCTTAAAGCTTTGAGTCAGGCCACAGGGCCCAATCCAGAAAGCCTCACTCATCTGAAATTTGACTTCAGTGGGAATTTGGAAGAATAAGTGCTGGGAGATTTGATGATTCTCATAAAAAGGGTTGGAACGCTGGAAGGAACTGAATGTTATGATAACTGTTTAATACATAATCTCCTTTATTTTGGACAAGTCCAGGACCTCTTTCCCTCAATTTCCCTTTTAGCAAAGTAGGGACAATACTTAACTGCCAAATAAGGCCATTGTAAAGATTAATTAAATAATGGGCCTTACTTATTCTCAGCTGTCAGAATCCAGAGTGGGAGCCCCCAATGTCAGAAAGTCTCTGTGGAACAGAAGTAGTATGTCAAAGCATGTTGTCTGCACTGTCAAATTTCCTAGTGGTTGGGAGGAAAGGCTGTAGCCAGCCACTGGAACCCAGAAAATTGACTGCAGTGAGGTTGCATGCATGTGAGAGTAGAGTTTGTTCTACTATTTGTATTTTCAGAACTAAGGTTGTATATTTCTAATGGGTATAAAAAAACCCAAGTTGTGAAAGCTTAGTGGCTTCCAGATATATGTTTAAAAATTGCTTACAATGTTAATTTCACAGTAACTGGAGAATTAAGAACATAAGGGATTTCATGCCACATTTGTACATTTTGGCAGTAATCTAAATAAACATGTAATGACCTCATTACTTATAAATTATTAATGCCCCTATTCTAATTCATATTTGCCATAGATACAACATCTAACACAAGATTTATGTTTTTTGTATTACAGATTAAGAGGCTGAGTTGTGTATTTTACTGTTCTTGAAAGACTTCCGATCTTGTGCTAGTAGTTGATAATAGCAACTCCAGTAATTAAAAGAACATCTTGCAATCTTGTTATAGAGCAAGAAGCATTGTACAACACTATTGAAACAATCTTTCCTCTGGGGTTATGCATGCAGACAATACTAGATAAAACTTCAGTTCTTTATAAATTATATCATGGAATGCCCTAAACACTTGTGGCCAGTATTTTAAAAATAATGTTTTTTTTTCTTTCCTTTGAGCCTTAAATCTACATTTGAAGTGTATTTACTTCTGCAGTTTTGCACTACAACATCCTGTATTAATGATCATTAAATGACATTAAGCTGCATTTATATTTTTGTAGCCATTTACATTCTTTCAGTTAATGAATAAATTCATCAAAAGAAAACCATGTCCTAATATAGCCAAAGCTCAATAAATTGTATTCCAAATCCTAGAACACTCACATACCCTTATTAAATATTATAGTTTCATCAACCAAAAAGAGTGCCAATTTTGCTGGACAATTTTGCTTTTTACCCACTGAATTGGCAGATACTGGCTATAGTGCAGTAGCTACATAAGCATTTTGGTGAAGCAGAAACCAGAAACTTCTGCTGATGCCTTCTAAAGGCTGGAACAGTCAAAATTTTGGTCCAGATCCCCCTCAGCTGTAAAAACACCAGCTATCTCCCACATGCAGATATTTTGCATCACTGCAGTCTGGTTAATTGGAAAGTTGCCAGAACACCCTACTAAATGCAATGACATGGCTACACTAATGGATATAGGAGAATTATAGGGTTTGGTGGCCTGGCTTCTAATTAAGTGAGTGTAGAACCACCTGGTTGGTGTCCCTGGGGGAAGTATGGTAAATAAGTGCTTAGAACTATTAACTCATTGCTGGTTTTATTTGTCATTTTGCAATAATTGCACTGTTTGCATTATTATGATTTAATGTCTCTCTCTACAGGAAGCTAAGATTCTTAGGCAGGGTCCACTATATGTAGGTGGCACTGCAGGAAGCGGATCAGCCATATTTAAGTTATGGAAGGATGGAAAAATACACTTTTCCCATTTTAAATACATTTTAAAACACTGATTGCACTGGTATAAATTGGGAATAATGCATGGAGCTCCACCAGTAGAAACAAGATCATAATTCAGTGCTCTGTGTCACACCGTGCAGCGAGAACTTCAAAATTAAAACATAAACACTTAGGTTAACCAACATTAATGTTGTAAAACGTAAATGCTGAATTCATGAAATGCAAAGTGAATTGCTATCTGAGCTCTGCCCTCTTTAACATTCTTAATTACACAATCACAATCACATATCTTGCCTTGTCTCATTTTCTGACTTTTGAGTGTTCAAAATCATCACCTTAATATTATACTAACATAGGTTTTTGAATATTCTATAACTATATGTGTGGGCACATGTGTTTTTGTTAACATTATTGTTGCTGATTTTATATCAAAATAGCTTGTCTTGGCAGTCAGTTTGCCAAGAGGGGGATACTGAAAAACCTACACTATGGTCTGCATCTCAAAAGCTTTTCTTTCTCTATTACTGTTGGTAATAACTTCTGCTTAGAAAGACAGAGTGACACTTGTCTTGTATCAGCCTGAATGATGACATCTGGTGTCTAGCTAAATAACTGCAGTGAAAGTGTATTCTCAATCTCCTTCTGGTCTATTCTGCCATAGGACAATGTAATGAATTTGCCTAGTTACCTGAAGGATCACAGCAAGAAAACTTGTGCGCCCCAGTTTCTGAAATATGAATAACTTCACAGAGCCAGAACCATCTTTGGCTGATGGCAATATATGATACATTTCTATAGTACAATAGAAAATGTGTAATGATGCGTGTAACATCATTGCACTGTTTTTGTTGGGTTTGTTTTGATTTTTTGTCGTTTTTGTTTGTTTGAAGTGCTGAGTATCTGCCATTCCCATTTATTTTAGTGAGAGCTGATATACTGAGAGTTTCTTATATTACTACAACTTGGTTATCACTAGATAATTCCCATAAGGCGTGCACAGGATAGCTCTTCCTCTTGCTAATACTGCATCAGACTGGACATCCTTGCATAAATTCACAGTTCTACAAGAACCAGGGGGTCAACCAATGAAACTAATAGACAACAGGTTTAAAACAAACAAAAGGCAGTACTTCTTCACACAACACACCATCAACCTGTGGAACTCATTGTCAGGGAATGTGCTGAAGAGCAAAATTATAACGAGATTCAAAAAAGAATTAGATAAGTTCATGGAGGACAGGTTCATCAATGCCTATTAGCCAAGATGGTCAGAGCAGACACCCCCACACTCTGGATGTCCCTTGTCTCTGACTATTAGAAGCTGGGAGTGGATGACAAGGGATGGATCACTAGATGATTGCCTGATCTGTTCATTCCCTCTGAAGCACCTGGCATTGGTCACTTTTGTAAGACAGGATAGTGGGCTAGATGGACTGTTAGTCTGATCTAGTATGGTCGTTCTTATGTTCTAAAGGATACAAGAAGCCTTCACCAACCTTTCCAATGATCAAGTAAGAGCTAAAGAGAAATGCCCACCTACACAAACAGGAAATTCTCTATATCCATTTCCCAAGTGGCAAATACTGCTCCAAAAGAGAACAGGAAAGCAGAAGGGTCACAGCCTATACCAGGGGTCTCAAACAAGCTCCCCGCCCCTATCCCCATTACTTCCTGTCACCACCAAACTCCCCTCACCCTCTCCGCCCCCCCCCCGAGTTATTTTATGGGGCAACTCCCTGGGCGCTGCTCCCCAATGTTTGGGGCTGGGTCTCTCCCCTGGCCCCACCTGCCACCCCCACACACCTCCCCCCGGCCTCACTTGCTGCCCCTACACTGCCCGGAGCCTGCAGCTCATGCTGACTCCACTCCACTCTGCCGGCTTCCGGCATCACCTGCTGCCGCAGGGTCCTAGTGCCCCCCTTCACTAAGGCCAGGGCACTGCCCTTCCCCTGCCCTTCTGCCCTAGTCCTGAGCTTCTCCAATGCCCCGAGCCTCTCCAATGCCCCAAACCCCTCATCCCCAGCCCCACAGCCCTCACCCCGGCACCCCCTTCTATCCCCAAACTCCATCCCGGAGTCTGCACCCCAGACCCCCTCCCCCATCCAAATTCCTTCCCAGAGCCTTAGGCAGGTGGGGGCGGAGTTTGGGGGGGCAGGTTCTGGGCACCACCAAAATTTCTACAAACCTTCCACCCCTAGAACAGGCAGAGCAGAGGTGGAGTGGTGGTGCAGCCCAGTGCAGTGGGGGTGGCTTTACTGAGTGTATATATTTTATTAAAACCGCTTGGAGGAGGAGGTGGAGAAGAGATGGGGCAGGGCGGGGCCTCATGGAAGGAGTGGAGTGAGGGCGGGGCTAGGGACAGCGAAGGGAGTGTCAGTGATGCGGCCCTTGGGCCAATGCACTAGTCCTCATGTGGCCCTCGTGGTCATTTGAGTTTGAGACCCCTGGCCTATACCAACCTCCAGTGTGGAACCAGGCCTGAAGGGGAGCAGGCTGCAGCCCTTTAAAGGTTTGGTACTAGGTGTGCTCCCTCTGGGGAAGAGATGCTCCATGCTGACTTACTATGGACTATGCCTAGCAGGCACCACCTGTGTTTGTAAAGTAGTCCAATTGCTAAAGAGTTCCCAAGTCTAAAAGAACAGAAAATTTGCTCTTTGGATCAGCTTTCTGAACCACAGATACTTCCTCTACTGTTAACTTATTCTTTATTCCTCGCCTTTTTCTAATTTTTTAAATAAACAGTCATATCAGGATCATTGGAGAGAGAATTTTTTTTAAAAATCGCTTAATTAAGACTATTCAGGTATTCATGAAGTACTGAAATATGGCTAATGACTTGAACATGTCACTAAAATGATCATCTGTCCCCAATTAATATTGATGTATTGCAGTTGTGAGGGCTTTTAATGATCGCATTACTGGGAAATTATTGCTGCTCATATAATTTGTCCTTATAATCATGTATTTATCATAGATACAAAAGACAAGTTCCCCAAGAGGCTCATTAAAACTCTTATTCTGCTGATTCTTAATTGGTAGAGAAGACAGTCTTTACTGTTTCTTTTGAAAGAGCAACTGAGTTTTTATCAATACAAGGATCTTTTTTTAATTACAATATATACATGCTACACATGCTGTACACTTTATGGGCATGGAATGTAAAACCAACTGCATGTGGTGGAGAAGGGGGAATGGGTGACCATTTACAGATACCAGGCTGACTTATGTTCACAAATTGCACTGAATACTAGAAGGGGGAAATAAAAAATTGAAAATGGCGATAAATTCTTCCAATCCAGTTTAAGGCATGGTCCTACAATGTTTAGTCACAAGACTAATTTTTAAGCAAGTGGTCCCACTGAAATGGGACTATTCACCAGATAACTACTCATGTGCGTAAAGGATCAGCCCCCTTCCACCTTCCCTCTCTCTCCCCCCGCCCCGCCCACACACACACTAGTGCTACAGGTATCCATAGGATGTCTTCAGTAACATAGATTTCAGATTATTGGATTTTACAGACTCAGAGATTAAATTAGGGCTCCATTACTAAATCTTAGTTGGCCATGCTGCCTCGTCCAATTTAATTGCCTGACTACCTCCATAAACAAATTACAGATGAATGTTGTTTCCCCTATATATTTCTATCAGTGAATGAAAAATGTGCATGGCCACTGAGCACACTTTTTATTATGATTAAAGCTATAGAATCCCAAAATTACAGCCCGATGGCTGTGTAATTTAGCTTGGTATCTATTGGACCCATATCCTTTGCAGCTACAAAGTGTATAAAACCTACAGACTACTATGTATGTAATTCATTGGTGGTTCCTGCAGTCCTAGTGCAGGCAAATTTATTGGTCTCAACAGGTATTCTGCCTATAGGCAGATTGTAGGAACATACACGCCTCTATAGGGGAAGGATTAAGTTGTGAAATCCCAAATCTGTTCACATTAATAAACTCCTTCTAGTAGTTAAACTGTCAAAGGAAAGAGATTATTGACCAAATTCTGTTCTGAGTGAAACTGGTATGAAACTTGAGTAACTCCACTGATTTTAATGTAAATGAGAGCAAAATCTGGTTCTCATTATGTATCTTTGACTCCTTCCTTTCCCTTTATAGGTACCTCACTCATCTAGATTCACCTATGCCATTTTAATGAGGAGACAATTAATGTCTTCCCTGCAGGTTGAGAATTCGGTAAGGACCACTGCTGGCTTAGGGATAGATATAAATGTGTGCATGTGCGAGCATTCTCTCTGACCACAATTGCTTTGACACTGCTGCATAATGAGACTATATTTACCTTGCTCTGCAAGGTCACTCTTATGAAATATCCAACCTTCCTTAACCCTCAGGTAGATTGTCTGGTGGATAGACTGTGTTGTTGTTTGCCTTGGGTTCTGTGCTTTATTATACAAAGCTCAATTGTTTCTTTAATATAGTTTTAGTTTATTATAAAATACTTTTTTATGATTATGCTTTTCCTTGGGGATGCTTTTCATGTTTATCTATAATTGTGTCTAGGCTCTCCCCCTCTCTTAAGGGACCCAAGGATATTTTCTTACAGAACATCTTCCAGGATGTATAGAACGGGGAATCTGTTCTGTATTGCAATACTTTCTTCTAGGATGAATTAATTACAATATGCCATTTTCTACACACACAGAACAATAGTTGGCAAATACCATAATTTTCTGGTCTCCCACATTTTTATAAGCTTTGGCAATTTGTCTCTTTTCACGAAAACGAAATCTGTCTTGCCTGACAACGATTGTTATGTTTCATTGTTGTGTGATCAACATGGCTGAGATACTCTATCAATCGCCAATTAAATCACTTAAAGCCTGGCAAAAAAGTTATATAAGATGCTGCAATTTGAGCTCTAAAGAGATGTGGAAAATATTTGTAATGAACCCCAAAGCTAAACAAAGGGTCCTGTAATAAAGTGGGAAAATACTAAGGGAGAAATCCAGCATTTCCTACACAAAGCTGATTAATTAGGCTTTAAAATAATAGACTCATCGAATCATACAGTTAGAAAGACTGCAAGGGTCTTCCAGTCTAACCCCCTGCTAAGATGCAGGATTTCTTGTGTTTAAACTATCCAAGACAGATGGCTGTCCAGACTCCTTTTGAAAACTTCCAGTGAAGGAGCTTCCACAATCTCCCTCGGCAGTCTGTTCCATTGTCCTACTGTTCTTACAATTGGGAAGTTTTTCCTGAGATTTTTCCAGGGGATGCATCACTTGATGATTACCTGCTCTGTTCATGTCCTCTGGGACACCTGGCATTGGCCACTGTCAGTAGACAGGATACTGGGCTTGATGGACCTTTGATCTGGCCCAGTATGGCCGTTCTTATGTACTTATTGTAACCCTTCTGCCCGATGGAGCCAGCAGCAACCAGCATAGGTTTCAATATCAAGAGGTTCCTTTCCATTGATACAACACAGAACCAGCTTGAGCCCCCACCAAGTAACCTGGGAAATTTACACACCACCCTGGGGGCCTCTGAGAGGCAATACTTCCCCATTGCAAGCACAGAGTCTGAGTGTAGAAAAGAATTTTTTAATAAAAGGAGGGAAGTAACTCGGCATTAATTTGAGAAAACACCACAAACATGGTTCATAAACATAAACCGTGAGCAGGACCCACCCCCAAGTAGACTGGGCAGTGTCCTTTTCCCCTCAGGTTCTTAAGTCCAGCCATCCAAAAGTCTCTTTCATATGCCCAACCTTCTCTGCACCCACTCACAGTTGCTGTCATTGGTCAGTGCAGACCCAAGAGTTCAGAGGTGCATCTGCAGAGTTCACCTCCCCATACCCCATTGGGGTAAAGAGGCACCTTAATGACTCTGCTACTCAGGCAGTCACCTTCTGCTGCCACCTGCCTCTCTGCTGTGACCTCTGCACATCAGCTCTTTGCAGGCTAGGCAGAAGCACTGCCCCCATCTCAAATGATTTCAGTTCTCACTGATTTTTAGCTCTTAACAGACAGGGTACAAACACAGTCCTACCACAACTGATTTCAGCTCTGATTGAACATTTAACATTTAGCATGTAGCCTCCTGGATGGCTGGGGCATCTATCACCCACCCTTCTTACTTTCACCGGGCCCTGGCATTCGAGCTCCTGGCTTAAGGAGGTTACCTCAACTGAGGGTGACCCCCCTCATTTGGGACATGTTAAGCACAGTCCTGCTTCCCTGTATCCCCACAATAATTACAACACTGGTAACTATATTTTACTACCTCTGCATTCAGTACTAAGGTGATTTGTAACTCAACACCAGCCACAGTTGATCACTTTCACACCGCTTTATCTACTGAATATTAGGCAGAGTAGGAGCAAACTGTATTTACATAAATACACCCAAAGTCTCTCCCCTGACAGCTAGCTGGGAGGGGAAGTATTCATTCAGACCCTGCTTACATTGTGTTCTTAAATCTGCTATGATGAACCCATTGCTTCTTGTCCTGCTCTCTGTGGCAAGAGAGAACAACTTTTCTCCATCTATTTTATAGCAGCCTTTCAGTTATTTGAAGACTGCTACTATGTCACCTTGTAATGTCCTCTTTTCCAGATTAAACATACCCAGTTCCTTCAGTCTTTGCTCATATGGCTTGCATCCATACCTTTGATCATCTTTGTCGCTCAGTTTCTTTACATCCTTTGTATACTTTGGTGACCAAAACTGGACACAGTACTCTAGTGACCTTGGGCCATGTAAAATTAGAATTCCAGTGATTGGGTTTGGGGTATGAGGTATCCCCATCTCTCTGAGCTTCCATCTTGTGCACTAGATTCTGAGCTTTCACTCTAAAATGTCTTTAGCATTTATGGTTACAAAGAAAATCTTCAAAATATTAACAGAGCCACCAATGCAGTGGTGTGTACAGCGAGCCTGAAACAAAAGCTTAGGGCTTGTCTAAATGTGCAGCAAGCCAATAGGTGAATCTACACCATGCCAGCTTGCTAACATAGTGATGTTGCATGTGGACATGGCTAGAGTACAGTGAAAGTGCCAGAGTGTGGGCTGATGTACTACTACTGAAAGTTTAGTAAACCAAGCTGCACCCTGGGACTTTCACTGAGCTGTATCAGTGGCCACACAACACACTACTGCACGGCAACCTGCTGCACTATAGATTCACACCATGGTGTGGTTATTCAGCCACACCATGGCTGGTTATTCAGTAACTTGCCATGTAGACAATCCCTTAGAGTGGTCTTCTACCTCATGCCCTCTCAGCAGATGCCTATTGATGATACTTGAAATGGCCACATTGTTAACTATTTCACTGCTCAAAGAAAAGAAAGTGAAGATCATTATGTGAAGATCTAGCAATCGATTGCTAGTTTCCACTCATTTTGGCACCATGAACAGTGGTACTTGGGACAGTAGAACCAATTTCTCCCCCTAATCAGAGAATCTCATGAAGGGGGAGCTAAGCGCCAACACCTCAGAAAGACATCCAATCCCCACTGAGGAGGAGCTGAGGAATGCATAATTATCACTTTAGCATCTGCACAATCTGCTGTAAGTGATGACTCATGTTAGCATCTCAGGTGGGTACAGTTTAGTTCGTGGGCGGAGCTTAGAAGAGTATCACTACTCCCCCATAACTAACACACACACACACCTTGGAGTTGTGTTTCAAGTGGGCCTGAGCTGCTATGAGGGTTGTTTTTCTATTTGGGGGAGGAGAGCGGGGGAAGAAGCCAGGTGAATTCTAGCAATTCTGGCTGAGTTTTGCTTTCACATTGGGGTTATTTAGGCCTGAAACACAAAAATAAAACACAAAAGATTCAAAGCAATACTGGAAAAATTCACATTAATCTTTTGCCAACTGAAATATTTGAATTTTTGAATATTTGAACCTCCACTGAACAAACAAATGCACTTCCTGAGCCAGAGAACAGAGGCAACATACAACAGGTAGGTAGACAAAGGAGGGGAGGACAAGGTCACAGTAGAGAAAAGTGTATTTGCATCAGACATCATCACAGTTGTTTATGTCACAAGTGGCCACCAGCCTAGCAAATACAAGACTGACTTGAGCTGCAATTTTTTTATTTGGATCCTGGGTTTCCTGAAATCTGGGATTGTTTCTAAGGGAAGTTTTGGTCTCTCTCTCTTTGCTAAAGCTTTCCCCCACCCCTTCCCTTTGAAGTGCCTGAAACTGTAAAAAAGCTCTTTGACTGTATTTCAACTAAAGAAAAATGGCTGAAATGATTTAATCTTTTTTAAGATGAAATAAAAAAAAATCTCTTACATCTGACCTGACAAGTCATATACCAGTTTCAGCTATATATGATTTAAGGAAGCTAGGTTATAAACTCTGAGAAATGGGGTTTATAATAGAAACAACTGACCCTGAACTTAAATGTTGCAAGCCCTATGCTATAATAGCTGCTGCTTGGCACTATCTTTCCATCTACCACTTCAGTCAACAGACAAAAAATATGCTGCTCATTTATTAACTTGTAGGTTAGGTTGCCCATACCCAGGCATTCCATTTCTCCTTTTCCCATGGCAGTTGCATACCGCACTTCTAAGATTCACTGATCAGGCAAAGTTAATCTCAACTGAGGTTCTTCCAGTGTCAAGGTGGCTGGTTTGGAGATTATCAGTTTTCACATGTGTTTTTATGGGCTTTGAAGATTTTGGTTTTTGTTTGTTTTTTGGTTTTTGCACATAGATTAGGTCAAAAGGGAATGATTTGTTCCTGGGGTTGGGGTAGGGGGTAGCCACCAATCACCATTCTGACAGAGATCATGAGTATGGGAAAACTGAAGATAGTTTTCATTGTGAAAATACTGTGCAGAGAAATGTACTCTAGTTGGATACCTCTATCAACATAACTCAGGAAACTAAAGACTTTGACCATGCATATGAGTATTATACTGTATTCAGGAGGCTGCAAGTCAAAGCACTTGAAGTTCACTTGTCTGTGAAATAAAACCTTTGGGACTAAGTAAAAACGGTTCTAAGAAATTTTCACTTTCACTGAGACAATTTTAAAGCTGGTTGAGGAGTGCACACAGCTTGCTGGATATTGTCCCAGCAGGTGTGTGGAAAGCTCTCTAAAATTAAATAGAATACAATCCTTTTAAGAGCCTAGCAGCTTTCACACTTTTGAGATATGCTGGTGTAAACTCCACTAACTTCAACAGAATCAGGCCTGTTTATAGCAGCTGAGGATCTGATCCTCTATTAGGTTCTGTACATATTAGTAGATAGTGCATTAGCTGAAGAGCAGACACACCAATAAGCCACAGTGGGGTTTGTTTTAGTACTGCGTAAAAGCATATACTGCTTGTACTAAATCCTGCATAAAGTGTTTATACAAGAGATATAAAGGATAATGGAGGCTCCACGAGAAAGAAAGAGAGCAAGCCTGGATCCCACTGATGTACTTTAGAGCTACTCACATGAATAAAGACTGCAAGATTGGGTCTTAAAACTTTAAATAATCTATGAGTCTGTAAGCCTAGAATGGGATTCTATGTAATAGGGAAGACGGGGCTATTTTCCAAGTAATACCACTTGACAGCTCTTAAGGCACTTCCCCACAGTAAGGGACAGATCCTCCATTGCTGTAAGTTGGAATAACTATTGACTTCAAAAAACTGATTTACAACAGCTGAGGATCTGTGGCGTCATAAATTCTAATAATGCATGAGTTATCTTTCTCTCTCTCTCTTTTACCATCTCATTCACCAGTACAGCAGGCATGCACACATGCCTCCCTAAGAACAAGCTGCACAGTTTTAAGCATTCATCTTCAGTGCACTCTTTGAAGAAGTAACCATTAAATGTTCCTTCCTTTAAAGCAGAGGAATTAATAGCTGTTGCATTAAGTACTGCTTACATTGTTCAACAGGCAGTCTTTTATAATGTCAAGTTAATGAGAATGCCAGTCATGAAGGTATACTGTATGTTAAGATGTGCAAATGAGACATTAGCTTAAATGAAGATGCTGTCATCTTTAAATTGTGAGCCAGAGTGCCAATTTTGTGAGATTTCTGGGTTTACTCCACACTCTGAACCCCAGCCCCTCTCAACCCCTGCGGGTTTCTTACCCTCTTCCCCCCTTGGATAGGATTACCCTCAGTCCTTAGATGCTGAGGGAGGGAGTCTCCCTGCCCTGCTAGGGCAGGGTCTCCCTTACTTCAGTTCTCTGGTCTTTTAAGTCTCAGCAACACACCTCCAAGCTACCATCCTCTATCCTGCCTCACCCCACCTGACTGCCTGAAGCGGGGGCTGGGGGGGTTATTAGGTTCCTGACAGGGCCTTAATTGGGAATTAACCTGTAGCAACCCTTCCTAGCCTACAGGGAACCACGCCTTAATTAGCCTAGGGCTTATATATTTCTCCTCTACCATTCTACCACTGCTCCCTGGCCCTCCTATATCATATATCCCCCCCCACTTGCTCAAAACCATGGGGTTGGGCTACTTGGGATGACAGACAGTGTTGTTGTTACAGGCTGTCCGCGTTGCCATGTTGGCTTCCAGCTCTGTGCTGTATCCGGAAGTGGAAAGGTTGTAGGGACAGGAACCATCTAGTCACTCGTGAATTCCTCTCCTTGTTTGTATGCATCCACTGGAGTGGAGCATGGTCCGTCACAAGGGTGAACCGCCACCCAAGTAGGTAGTACTGTAGAATCTCCATGGCCCATTTAACTGGTAGGCATTCCTTTTCTTCTACAGCATACCGTTACTCCCTGGACAGGAACTTCTGTCTGAGGTAAAGGATCAGGTGCTCCTCATCCCCCACCATTTGTGAAAGGACAGCCCCAAGTCCTACCTCCGAGGTGTCTGTTTGTAGGATATATTCCTTTTTGAAATCTGGGGCTATGAGCACTGGATGAGTGCAAAGGGCCGTCCTTAGGTCTGTGAAAGATTCTTCCACTGCCTCAGTCCATTCTTCCTGAGCTCTTATCAGGTCCATCAGAGGTGCCGCCCTTGTGGCAAAGTGAGGGATGAACCGGCGATAGTACCCCACTATTCCTAAGAATGCTCTGACTTGCTTCCTGCGGATCGGGCAGGGCCATTCCTGTATTGCCTCCACTTTGTTCCACTGGGACTTCACCAGGCCCCTTCTGACTATATAACCGAGGTATCTGGTCTCGGCTAACCCTATTGCACATTTGTATGGGTTAGCGGTGAGGCCAGCCTGTCTAAGAGCATCTAGTACCACTTCCACTTTCCCCAGATGCATCTCCAAGTCAGGGCTATGAATTACCAACATCATCTAAATAGGCGGCAGCATACTTGGCATGGGGTCGAAGTAATCTGTCCATCAATCGTTGGAAAGTCGTGGGGGCCCTATGGAGCCTGAAAGGGAGGATGGTATATTGGAAGAAGCTGTTGGGTGTAGAGATAGTGATTGGGATATGTCGTTTAACTTCCAGAAGTCATTACAAAACCTCAGGGTGCCATCAGTCTTGGGGACCAAAACAATAGGGCTGGACAACTGGCTGTGGGATTCCTCAATCACCCCAAGTTCCAGCATCTTCCTTACTTCTGCCATAATTTCATCTCTTTTTGCCTCTGGTATGCGATATGGTTTTATTTTCACCCTTGCTCCGGGACAGGAGACGATGTGGTGTTGGCTCAGCGTCGTATGGCCTGGTTGTGTGGAGAACACGTCTTAGTTTCACTGGATCATTTTGACAACCTTTATTTGTTGTTCTGGGGCTAATTTGGGGGATATCCTTACCTGCCCCGTGGGCCATCTGCCTGGGGTGGAGCCAGCAGGACGGCCAGGCACATCTCCCGATCAAGCCAGGGTTTCAGTAAATTAACGTAGTAGATCTGCTCTGGCCTTCGGTGGTCTAGCTCCTTCACCTTATAAGCCACCTCCCCAGTGGCTTCCACGATCTCATAGGGTCCACACCAACTGGCCAGGAGCTTGTTTTCTGTTGTTGGTACCAGCACCCGTTGTCCTGGTTGAAATTTCGGTGTTTTTGCCCAATAGTTATAGTAGGTTTGTTGAGCCTCTTGTGCTTTCTCCAAAAGCTCTCGTACTATGGGGGTCACTTGAGCTATTTGTTCTCTCATATGGGCCACATGTGTGATGACGTTCTTCCCCAGGTTAGGGTGTTCCTCCCATTCCTCCTTCACAATGTCTAATATGTCACGTGGGTGGCGTCCGTACAGTAGCTCAAAGGGGGAGAATCCAGTAGATGCCTAGGGAACTTCTCGTATTGCAAACCTCAGGTATGGTAGGAGGGTATCCCAGTCTTTTCCATCTTGGCCCACCACTTTTTGAATCATGCTCTTGAGAATGCAGTTAAATCACTTGACCAGACCATCTGTTTGGGGATAATAGACCAAGGTCCACAAGGCTTGGATGTGGAGCAGGATATATAAGTCTTTCATTACTCTCATCATGAAGGGAGTCCCTCAGTCTGTCAGGATCTCCTTAGGGATGCCTACCCTAGCAAAAACCTGCACCAGTTCTTTTGCGATTGCCTTGGATGTGAGGTTTCTTAAAGGAATGGCTTCGGGGAACCGTGTAGCATAGTCCAGGATGGCTAGTATGCTTCGGTAGTCCCAGACCGTTGGCCCACTAGATCCATGGCTATCCTCTCAAAAGGGACTTCAATTACAGGCAAGGGTACCAAAGGGGCCCTTAATTGAGATCGGGAGCTATGCAGCTGGTACTCTGGGCGGGAGGTGCAATAGGGCTGGACTTCTGCCCATACCCCTGACCAGTAGAACCTCCTTAGGACTCTATCCAGGGTCTTGTCTACTCCTAAATGTCCCCCAAACGGATGACTGTGAGATAACTCTAATATGACTCTTGGTGCTTCTGTGGCACCAAAAGCTGTTCTACTGCTTCCCCCCATATCAGCACTACCCGGTACAACAGGTCCTGTTTGATTATATAGTATGGTCCTGGGCTTTTGGTTTTTCCTTCTACTGGCATACCATTTACCTCTACTACCTCCTCCCTCACGTTCGCATACAGTGGGTTATAGGATTGGTCCTCTCCAAAACACTCGCGTGCGGGACCGATCTGGCCTGATTCTATTAGTTTGGGCTCCCCTCCTTCTCTTGGGGTGCTTCTGCTTGTGCTGGGGGCTGTCTCTGGGTCTCCACTGGTCCGTGCTACCTTGAGATTTCCCTGACAGGGCCTCCTCCCAATGAGGACAGCTCTCTGGTTTGCTGCCAAAATCTTGGTTCCTAATCTTTTATCTGACCCCCTTTCCCATCTAGTTTTCTGGGACTTCCTGGGGAGTGAAAATAACTCTGGGGAAAACCAAGCAAAAATTGTGGTAGGGCCATCCATGGGTGTAGTTACTGTCCTTTTTTTCCAGTTTCCTTCAAGTGTCCTGGCGGGGTGGAGAGGCTCCTTCTTTAGCCAGCTGAAGACCAAACGGAGGGGTCTCCCAGGGGTTTAAATAGACTTTCTCTTGTGGGTGGAGACCCACTCCTCCCCCTGTGTAGAATCCAGTCACAAAATGGAGATTCGGAATCACATGGGCAAGTCACATGCCCATGCATGACTCAGGACTTGCAGGTAGTAGTCATTACTCACATGCTACCTTGAACATCCTCAGGTAGACTTCTTATGTGGATTGGAATCTTCCAAGCTCTTTTGTCTGTTAAGTGCTTCCTGATTGAGCACATTCCTAATTTGCACATTCGTTTCCCAAGAAGTGGCCAAATGGTCTAACTAAGGCTACTTAGAAATCAAGCAATTATACAGTCAATGTTCATAACTTTGAACACACAAATGGTGCCTGCATACAACTAGGATGAACATAACCAGTAGATCATAACCTTTACATAGATATGTTACATGGCATATGTAGCAAAACCCTATTCCAGTTCATACATACATTTATGAGCACCCCCCCCCCCATAAAGCCTTATGGGGTACACTGTCACACTGCCCTCCCCTAACTTGATGGGGGGGAGTAGGCTCACGAAACCAGAAAAGTCCCTGACAATTAAGACCAGGTAGGGAGCATGGGGACCATCCCTGCAGTCACCTTGTTAGTGTTCCCCTGGATCTCAATCCATATTGGGATTGTGGGGTAGAAATTTACTGTGCTGTGGACACAAGCTCTTGGCCCAGCTCAGTTGGTCTTGCCCCACTAACTTCCCTGAGACCAATGTGACAACACTCCCAAAGTCCACCAAAGCTATGGTCTGGATGCCATTCATCTTTACCAGTCTGGTGTACTGATGTGGGGCCGTCGCAACCCCCACCAGGCTGATTAGGCCACATTGGTCCCCAGGATACCCCAGATTGCATTGCATGGGCTTCTCCCTGTTGGGGCACTGGGCTGCTATATGCCCCAACTCCTCACACTCATAATAGCGATATCTCATCCTGGAGTTTGCCCTCTATCTTGGTCTCTCTGACCCACTCTCCCAGCCCTCTCCGCCTGCACCCCAGGACCCTTTGGGGCATCAGGATGCTCCTTGGTGCCTGTTCTTCCAGCTATGGCTTTCCTGGAGTTCTCAATGATCCAGGGCCTCGGGATCAGTTTCCTGGAATGCTGTGTTTCTCGTCCCAGGGTTTCGAATAGTTCACAGGCTGTCAGCTGTCTCTCCACGAGGGTGACCAGTTCATCATAGGTGGAGGAGTCATTCTGGCGTACCCAGGCTCGGAGGCCCAAGGATAGTCCTCTTGTTTAGTGGTCCAGCACAAGGAGCTCCATCATTTTCTCGTAGCTGAGAGCCTCCAGGCGTAACCACTTCCGGGCTAAGAGGATTAGGTCAAACAGTTGTGATTGCGGTGTCTTATCTTCACAATACTGCCATTCATGGAACCTCTGGGCTCGCAAGGCCGTCATTACCCCTGCCCTGGCCAGGATCTCCACATTCAGTCAGGGGTAATCTGCCACCTCCTCTGCGGTAATATCATAGTAGGCTTTCTGGGCCTCCCTGCACAAAAATGGGGAAAGGATGCCCAACCACTAGTCTCCGGGCCAGGTCTCCCGCAGGGCTGTCCTCTTGAAGGCCAGGAGGTATGCCTCCACATCATTCTCCCAGGTCATTTTCTGCAGACAGTAGTTGGCCCCGTATGGTCCGTGTCCTATCATACCCACGGCTCAGCTACATAAGGACCTTCACCTGGTTCACTAGTTTCTGCAGCATGGCCTGATCTTGGGTGGCCTGGATCATCAGAAGGTGATTGGTCTGTTGCTGCAGTCGCCTGGCCTCCTGTTGGGCAGCTGCCTGGACCTGGGTAGCCTCCTGCTGGGTGGCAGTGGCTTGCACCAGTGCTTTGACCACAGCCTCCATCTTGGGACAGTGTGGTCATGACCCACCCTGGATTATAGTCATGGCACCGAAATCCCACTGCAAACACCACATGTAACAAAAAGGCCGATGTTGGTATGGTGGGTCCCACGCTTTTCTTGGCAGGGGGGCTAAGATGCCACCCCTTTTCCCCTGCTCTTGGGGAACCAAGGGCCCCATTAGTGGCCTAAGAAGGTGGGAAGCAAGAGGCGGGAAGCAAGTATCTATTTGCCCTCTGTCTATTTTGTTGACTATGTATTTGACTTATTAATTTTTTCATAACCACAACCTCCCATATTTTTGAACCATTCTTTAGTGATTGGGCTATTTTTCTTTTTTCCAATGAGAGGCTACCAGTAACTGAGCAGCTACTAGCAGATGAGAGAATAATTCTTAATTTCTTTTTGTATGACCAATCCCACTAGGAAGCCCCAGGAAGATCATCAAAGGATCATTTGGTAATGAATATCCAACAATTTGTAGTATTTGGTTATGGATTGCATCCCAGTACTTTTTAATGACTTGGTAACTCCACCATATATGCATAAAACCTCCCACTTTCACCACAATTTCCCCAACATCTATCCCCAATCAATCTCTCTCTATATTTTAACCTGACTGCTGTAAGGTACTGTTGGAACAAGATCTTAAAGCAATTTTCTTTTTTTGTGCTACAGACTGAGGTTTCCAGATCAAATCCCTTTCCTCTGGAGTAATTTGTCTATCCACGTCCTCTTCCCAGCATGTCACATATGGACATGCTGGGAAACTTTTGTTAGGAGAGCTGTCTGTAAAGATTGACATAAATTAGTTACAAGTTTTTTCTTTCCTAATTTCCCATACTCCATGACTTCTGTGAAAGTTAGTTTCTATATAACACAGGTTTTCTAGAAAGTTGAGAAACATAATGCCTGACTTGAAAATACTGGTACCAGGGGATAGTGGGCCAGTTAAAGTTGGTTTTGATCTCTAAATATGTTTAAAAAGTTTCTTTACTGAATAGCTGGTCAACCATGTGCATTCTATGGCTCTCCCAATCTTTGAAGATCTCTGGTTTGTGATTTGGGTTATGATTTGGATTATTTGCAATGGGTGTCATTAGTGAGGGGAGAAATGGATCCTATCTCTATCCCAAACACATATTCTTTGCTAAAGGATGTTTATATATTTCTGGAGGACATGATTTTTTTTAATTCATGGTAGTCTAGTGATGTTTATACTGCTGCAATTTTCATGTTCAATAAAGACCTAGAGTTTAGCTGGGTTAGATCACTCCCAATCCGCTACTGCTTTGAGCTGACTTGCTTGATAGTACCATAGAATATTTGGACCATCTAGTCCTTCCTGCTTAATAGGTCTGCACGAAGTATCTGCTCTCACTCTTGGTCTTTTCTTATTCCATATAAATTCAGACAACATCCTCTGTATTCCTGTTAGGGTTTTATCTGGGATAATCACTGAAAGATTTTGAAACAAGAAAGATATCCTTGGCTGGATATTCATTTTGACTGTGGATATTCTTTCCAACCAAGAAATTGCATATTTCCCCCAGCACGAAAGGTCTTTTTTCATTTGCTGAAGTAGTGATCTGATATTTAAAACAAAGAGCTCATCTAGGTTATTTGAAATTTCAATTGCCAGGTATCTTACAGAATTTGTTACCCATTTGTAACCAAATGTTTTCTGGGTGAGTGATTTTTCAGAGTCTGTTAATTTATAGTTAGCATTTCAGATTTGGCATAATTTACTTTAAATCTAAATGCTTTCTCAAAGCCTTAGATTTCTTTAGAAGCTAACTTTAGGGAAATATTTGGTTTAGATAAAAATAATACTACATCAGCTGCTTATAATGCTATTTTCTGATGTCCACCTGTGAGTTTTATTTCTGTGGTGGATCGATTGTTCCTTATCCTCTGTGCAAGAGGCTGCAGGTCCAATGCAAAAAGTAAAGGGAACAATGGATATCCTGGCCTAGTCCCTCTGTGTAATTCAAAAAGGGAAGAATTAACCCCATTAATTGCAAAGCTGGTTTTGAGCTGGCATAAAGAGTTATCCATTTAAGTAACTGGAAGCCAAAGTCCATATGGGACAGGACTTGAAACAGAAAGTTCCACTCTGCTCTATGAACAGCTGTCTCTGAGTCTGATGTTTGTCTGTCCTTAATGAATCCAGTTTCATCTTGATGTATATAAACTGAGAGCACAGACTGTAGTTGGCTACCTAGTGAGTTTGCTAAAATTGGTATGTCACGATTCAACAGAGATATGGACCTAGAGAAACTGCATAAAGTAAGGTCTTTTCCATCTTGAGGGAGAACAACCACAGTAGCTTCTTTCATAGGTTGTAGAAGTTTGTCTCCTACAGGATAGCATTGAAGCTACTTATAAAGGGACCCATTAATGTCTTCTTAAACATGTTGTAAAATTCATCTGGAAAGCCTTCAAGTTCTGGAGTTTTACCACCTTTCATACTTGTTACTGCTTTGAGATTTCTTCTTATTTCTTTATCTAAAATTTCTGTATCAATATTGCTTATCTTTGGCAAGCCTGCTATTTTTTAATAACTTCAGAGCTTGGAGTATCTGAAGTATAAAGATTTTTTATAATAAACAGCAAAAGCAGCACATTTTATTGGGGTGTGTAACTATCTTCTGCTGATTGTTCTTAATTGGTGCAATAAGATGTTTCCCTTTAATCCCTTTAAGCTTTTGAGATAATAGCCTATCACTTTAATTTCCTTTTTCATAAAACTTCTACTTTGTATTACCTACAGGCTTTCAGTGGCATCTGTCATTAACAGAGTCAGCTTTCCTCTGCTATTAGTTAATTATGTTTTTTCTAAACCTGTGTTTTTATGAATGTCTTGTAACTTTTTAATCTCCTGTTCTAGTTCTATTTTTTTTTAGCTCTTTCTTTTTTCAAGCAAGTGGCTATGCTTATCAATCGATGCCTAAATATTGTTTTACTTGCATCCCAGAGAGGGCCTTTTTTAATACTTTCCATATTATTTATTTGGAAGTATTGAACAATGTCTTTTTTAATTGCTGCAACCCGATCTCTGTCTTGGAGAAGCAAGCAGTTCATTTTCCAATAAAATGATCTTTGGGACCCAACCCAGCTATTACTTCCACTGGTGCATGATCTGACTATGTAATGTTGCCCATTTGGATTAACATTAAATCTATTCTAGTGTATAACTGATGAGGGTGTGAATACAATGTGTAATCTCTTTCCCCAGGGTGCAATTCTCTCCAGCAATCTAAGAGATTGAATTGTTGGCACAAAAAAAGTCAATGGTCCACCTGCTTCCCTATACCCCATGTTGTTGTTTTTTAATCATATCAGTCCCAGTAAGGAGTTAGAGAAGTCTCTTCCAAGTGTAATTTCCCCTTCCTCAAAAGTGTTGCAGTGTTTTAAAGAAGTCCTAAAAAAGTGTTTTGCTTTTGGTTGGGAACATACACTGAGCATTGTTATTAACCTAGCAATTGTGTTCTTCAACAATATAAATCATCCCTCCTTATCCTTAAATTGATATTTAATCCAAAAAAGTACATGTTTAATTAATATTATGCCCTCTCATCCTCTTTTCTTTTTTTAGCTGAAGCAAAATACATCTGTTGAAACCAATTACATTTCATGATCATAAATTTCCACTCCCGAAAATGAATTTCTTGAAGTAGAATAATATAAAAGTAGGTTTGCTTAAGTTCTACCAGGGCTTTTTTCCCTTTTGATTACATTATTTAGCTCTTAGATATTACTCTAAAAGGAAGAGACACGCAGAGTAACTATTTAGCTTATTGAAAAATCTCAAATTATTGTGTTTCTTTAGCTGTCTGATGGCATAAACTGTTGTGTTGCCAATGTCTCTTGTTTCTAACTATGTTACATTCACTGAATATCACTTGGTTTCTGTTTGTAAACTTCCATATCTGTTTCTTGTATTAATTCCATCCTGCCTCCCCAGTTCTTTCCCCTCTTCTGCATTCCCTTTACTCTAAATCCACAAATGAAATATCATAGTAACATTCAAAATAGTCACCAAACAACTGTGCTTCATTGAGCCCTAAATCCCTGTAATCGCCCCATAAACACTTGGATGACTTCTCTTGCAATCCAGAGGCGATACATTCTCCACTTATGGAACCTTAACCCTCGCCCTTTGGGATAGATTGCCATCTGATCGTCTGAGTTATGGGAAGGGTTAACACAAAATCCATAAAGGCTCCTCTCCTTCTCCTTTCTATTTTTTCTAATCTCCTCTAACCTTGAAATCCCCCCAACTTCCTGTTTATTATTCTTTATTTCCTCCACATTTTAAAATACAGAACACAGCTATTACTAATCAACCCAATTAAAGTAAACCTCATAATATTTTCTTTATAACATTAACATAGTTACTGTTTTGCTGTTTGTTCCTGGTGACTCCCAAGAAGTCCCTTCATGGTTAGGCTTTTGATTGCTACTCAAGAATCTGAGTTCTCTTGTAGAGCTTCACTTCTGCCACTGTCAGTATGGTCACCAGGGTTTTTTATCTGTTCTTTTCGTGTCTTTCTTTTTCCTGGGTTTCACCAGCTTTATCTGTAGATACTACCTATGGAGAGTCTTCTTATATGTCTGAGATTTGGATTTCTGTCCCAAGTGAAAGGAACATTTTTCCTGTTCATAGTCTTCTATTGTATAATGCTGATTTTGGAAGCTGAATGAGAGTTTAAGTGGGAATCCCCATCTGTAGTGGATATCTACCCTCCTAAGTGCTGCTGTAATTTCCCGCAGCTCTCTCCTCTTTTTTAAAGTTAAGGCAGAAAAGTCATGGAAAATTTGGAGTTTGTAGCCTTTGAATTTGAGTTCTAAATGCTCTTTGGCTTTTTTCATAATTAAATTTTTAGGCCGATAATCATGAATTTTCACAATTAAGTCTCTGGCTTTATTATTATTATGAGGCCCAGGTAGGGGAAGCAGCATCCTGTGTGCTCTCGCCAATTTTACCTCTTTCAGAGAGCTCAGATATAACAACTCCACAATTAAAGTTTTACATATTGGATTGGGTTTCTTCCTTCAACATGTTCACGCAGTCCCTTAATTCTGATGCTGTTCCTTTTTTTTTCTCTATTGTCCAATTTAAGTTGCATCTTTCTCTCTCTCTTTCCTCCATCAGTGCCATGCAGTTCTGGAGCTCTGTTCTCTCTCACTTGCTTTTGTTAGACAAGTCTCTAACACTGTGATTTGCTATTCTAACTCAGCAACTTCTTTCTTTACTGTGAGAAGCTTGGTCATCAGATCATCTCTCATGGCTGTAAACTGAGCGATTATCTCCAGAATGTTTGCTTTGGTAGCCATTTGAGTTTCTTCAGTGCTAGCATTTCTGTTTGATTGGGCTGCTATGTGCTCTTTTGCCATCAGAGGTTTCTCCATGCTGTGAGCCAGAAATATTCTTAGTGAAGTATCTTTTTAAATGTTCAGATTTTCTTGGAGAATCCATCCTCTGCAACTCTGTGCTTTGTTTTATTTTGGAAAGTTTAGTAGGTTTTGGGGGTCAGCAGGTTTCAGGCAGCCATGTTATTCTGGCCTCTTGCTGGTCTCTGAATCCTATTTCTTATTTGTTGCTCTGGCAGCATAACAGGGCAGAAAGGCCCCCTCCTGACCTTCCCAAGAACTCTTCCTGCACAGAAGTCCTATCTTTCTAGAGTAGAGCTGTCCTAAGGACTTTCTACACTTGCCCTGCTCCTGGCCCCTGGCCTAAGGGGTGGGTTGAAGATATGGCCAGAGAATTTACTATGGGGGCATGAGGAAGCAGTGAATAATTAAAGCATGCCTGGTAGAGAACTGAGGAGAAACTGAAACAGTAAAAAAAAGTGTATGGATTATTAAGGTAGGTGGTAAGAGCAAACACTGCACCATGGTGTTTAACAATCAAAGGTCTCTAAATTGTCTGTGTAGACAAAACAGAAGATAGGGGTTGGACCTTGCCCAGTCACAAGAAGGTGGAGATGTTTTCTGTCCTAGTTCTTCAGTGTTTCCTCTTTCCAATTAGCACCACTCCAGTCTTGCCTGGATTTAGCTTGAGCCAGCTGCTCTTCATCCAAGAGCTCATTTTCTGTAGGCATTTTGACATCTTAGTCGTGGCAGTGGAAGCATCAGTTGAGACTGAGATATAGAGTTGAGTGTCATTATCTTGCTGCTGGCAGATGATGAGCACAAGGTGTCTCACTATCTCTCTCTCATAGATATTGAAGAGAAATGGTGATAGTAAGGATCTACTGGAGAGGAACAACTGAAGCCACTGTATTGCTGAGCAATCTAATCCTATGTTATGAAGATGGGTTAGCATTATTTTATTGTGGTCTACTATGTCAAACACTGCAAAGAGGTACAGGAATATGACCCTGGAAATCTTGTCCGGGTCCATAGCTATAAGGAGAAGGTCTTTTGTACCTCTAGAGCAGTCTTTGTTTTGTCCTGCTCTAAACCCTGATTGTTTGGCATCTGAGATGTGGGCTGATATCATGTGTTAGAGCTTGGTGGTTATTACTTGCTTAATTACTTTGCAGAGGAATGGGAGACTGGAGGGTTCCTTTTCAATGGAACTTCTCACATGTGTGGTGAGTATATAAGATGAGTGTTTGTAGGTCTGAGGTCTTATTTTTAGTTCCTGTGGGTACCCAATGTGGAGAAAAATAAAGGTTTCCTGACTTGTGTAAACATGAAAAATATTAGATGCCTAATAACTTAAGAGGCCTTTGGCTGAACTCTGAAGAAAATATAGCTATGCTATTCAATTATTGTTATCTAGACCTGGTTGAAAAATGGGAAGACTTTTGCACAAGATTTGTCAAAGTTTTTGAAATGTTTCAATCTGCTCTATTGTCCCAATGAAATGTTCTCTAATTGCTATTAGAAAGGAAGCCACTTGTCTAAAATGATCTTAGTGATATAGTACAAGTCTTTCTTTTCAGTTGGTGAACCAGATTGTTACATTTCTGAGCAGAATACCACCTTTCAGATACCCTAGCAATGTGTTGCTAACAAAAGAATAGCACACCAGTTTTAAGAAGCCTTCAAGCTGTAACTTGAAGGAAAAAAATGTTAGCAAGTTCTAATTTAACCATTATTTTTTCTTTGATTTGTAGGATCTGAGAAAATCAGAGATTTTCAAGTTTTTGAACTCCTATGCACTTAAATATTAAGCTGATGTCAGTTTGGCAGGGAAAAAAGAAGCCTGCACCCTTACTCTACTTTCCCTCTACAACTGATAAGCTCAGTGTGTGATTTATTAAAAGAGTAAATGTTATTTTTATAGGATCTGGAGTTTGAATGGAAAGAACATGCATTCTACAATGAATGCTAAGGGCTCATAACTCTGTTAAATGGCATAGTCACATTGAAGGAAAGGAGGGCAAAAGAGACTCTTCTCAACTGGCAGCACTTGGAGGTATTCTATCTGTAGCAGATAGGCTACAGGGCAGGCAGAATATTTTAGGGCTGCAGGGGGACTGTGTTGGCAGGTAGCTGCTACACCTTCTTTTTAGAGGTGCAGTGTTACCTTGAAGGAGGTGATAGGATTTGTGCCTATTGCTTCTCCACTTCTCTTAATTGTCAGCCAGTGTTGCTCCGACAAGGGGAAAAGAACCTTCGCCTCCTCCCTGCCCCGTTGGATTGGCTAGCAATGTTCATTAGGAGTATAACCTATGCTCTGTTAAGTTCAAGAAATAAAATTGTGGTGATCTCCTATATAAGTACAGGATGGCAGGAAGTACACAGAAATCAGCCCCATCAAAGCTCAAATAAACCATAGCACCCAAAGTCTGTTCATTAATAGTTGTATTAAAGCTGGATGCTATTAAAATATTTAGCAGTTTCCTACTGCCTCAATCAGTAATGTCCATAAGATAATCAATCATTGTAGTACAGAGCACTAAAACAGATTTTACTTCAATTAAAACCTGCTTGAATAAATTTGGTTACATATGAACAGCACTATAGTTACAAAATTACCAGTGTTTCAGCCATAAGAAGCCTATAGCTGGAATAGGTGGGCTGAATACAGGACTGGGTGGGCTGCATACTTTGTTTAAAAGTGTCTCATTCCTTAGTTTAGTGTAGGAAACACTTTACTAGAGGTCAGTGGGAGACAAAAAACATTTGCAAGACCGGAGCAATATTTTCCTTTTGGTGAAAAGAAATAGAATACAAAGCAAATGACAAAAAAAAAAGTCATATCATACAATGCTGAACTTAATATTGGTAAATATTTATTCGAAGAGGTCATTGGGACACTTAAGATGTGATTGAGTTTAGTGGTGGCATGCAGTTTTCCACAATATGAAATTCCTTTTTTTAAAAAAAAAGAAAAAGGAAAAAAGGGTAGGTGAAAAAGATGGTTCATTTAGTGAGGTACACTCCCTTATTTCTAGTCTGCTGGTTTAAATACGGCCCAAATCAATCATGAACAAAAGTTATTAACATTACATGGCTTCTTGGTGATATATATAAAATGTCCCTCCTTATCCTTAAATTTATCTTCAATCTGAAAAAGTACATGTTTAGTAAATATTATATCCCAAACACCACTAGTGGTCTTGTTGAAAGCGGTAGAAACTGCTATCTTTAGAGGCTGTCCCTCAATCTAACTAAGGCTATGTCTACACTAAAGACCTTGCAGCGGCACAGCTGTACTGATGCAGCCACATCACTGTAGATCTCCCATGGAGCCGCTCTATGTGATGGGAGAGAGCTCTCCGTTGACATAATTAAACCACCCCCAATGTGCAGCAATCGCTATGTCAGCAGGAGACGTAGCACTGTCTACACGAGTGCAGTGCTTCTGTCAGTGTATCTTATGTCACACAGAGAGGTGTTTTTTCACACCCCTGAGGGTATGTCTACACTACGAAATTAGGTCGAATTTATAGAAGCTGGTTTTATAGAAATCGGTTATATACAGTCGATTGTGTGTGTCCCCACATAAAATGCTCTAAGTGCATTAAGTCGGTGGACTGCGTCCACAGTACCGAGGCTAGCGTAACTTCTGGAGCATTGCACTGTGGATAGCTATCCCACAGTTCCCGCAGTCTCCGCCGCCCATTGGAATTCTGGGTTGAGATCCCAGTGCCTGATGATGCAAAAACAGTGTCACGGGGGTTCTGGGTACATGTCGTCGAGCCCCTCCCCCTCCGTCAGAGCAATGGCAGACAATTGATTCGTGCCTTTTTACCTGGGTTACTTGTGCAGACAACATACCACGGCAAGCATGGAGCCCACTCAGCTCAGCTCAGCTCACCATCACCATATGTCATCTGGGCGCCGGCAGACGTGGTACTGCATTGCTACACAGCAGCAGCTCCTTGCCTTTTGGCAGTGGATGGTGTATTACGATTGATATCCATCATCCTCATATTCCTCAGTGAGTTCAATCAGAGGCACCTGGGCAGACATGTTTTGTCTCCTGGACACTCAGTCCTGCCGGCAGTCCTATTGAACCGTCTTGATGATGATGGCTAGCAGTCGTAATACAGCATTTCCTGCCAAGCACCCAGAAGATGCCGATGGCTATCAGTCATGCTGCACCATCTGCTGCCAGCTTAAGATGTAAAAAATAGATGGACCAGATTTGTTCTGTATTCATTTGCTTCCCCCTCCCTCCGTGAAATCAACAGCCTGCTAAACCCAGGGTTTTGAGTTCAATCTTTGGGGGGGCCATTCTGTGTGACAGTTGTTTGTGTTTTTCCCTGATGCACAGCCACCTTTGTTGATTTTAATTCCCTGTAAGCCATGTCATCACTCGCACCTCCCTCCCTCAGACAATAGTTTCTCACCTTTTTTCAGCCCAGACGCCATAGCACTGGGATCATGGAGCCCACTCAGATCACCAAGGAATTATGAGCACTATGAACACCACACACATTTTCCTGGAGTATATGCAGAGCCAGAACATGCCAAAGCAAAACCAGGCAAGGAGGCGATTGCAGCGATTGCAGCACGGCAACGAGAGTGATGGGGAAATGGACATGGACATAGACCTCTCACAAAGTACAGGCTCCAGCAATGTGCAAATCATGGTGTTACTGGGGCAGGTTCATGCTGTGGAATGCCGATTCTGGGCCCAGGAAACAAGCACAGACTGGTGGGACTGCATTGTGTTGCAGGTGTGGGATGATTCCCAGTGGCTGCGAAACTTTCGCATGCGTGAGGGCACGTTCATGGAACTTTGTGACTTGCTTTCCCCTGCCCTGAAGTGCCAGAATACCAGGATGAGAGCAGCCCTCACAGTTGAGAAGCGAGTGGTGATAGCCCTGTGGAAGACTGCAACACCAGACAGCTACTCGTCAGTTGGGAATCAATTTGGAGTGGGTAAATCTACTGTGGGGGCTGCTGTGATCCAAGTAGCCAACGCAATCAAAGACCTGCTGATATCAAGGGTAGTGACTCTGGGAAACGTGCAGGTCATAGTGGATGGCTTTGCTGCAATGGGATTCCCAATCTGTGGTGGGGCGATAGACGGAACCCATATCCCTATCTTGTCACCGGAGCACCAAGCCACTGGGACCATATGCTGCCATGGTTTGTTATGCAATGATTCCAGATTACGTGCTACTGGCCTGGCGTGGTAAAGTGTCGTACCATGGTGGACGGGATAAGGCATCCCTCCCCAGAAACCTTTTGTAAAGGCTTTGGGAGTACATGAAGGAGAGCTTTCTGGAGATGTCCTTGGAGGATTTCCGCTCCATCCCCGTACACGTTAACAGACTTTTCCAGTAGCTGTACTGGCCGCGATTGCCAAGGCAAATTAATCTTTAATCATTAAACACGCTTGCTTATAAACCATGTGTAATATTTACAAAGGTACACTCACCAGAGGTCCCTTGTGTGCCCTCAGGATCTGGGAGCATGCCTTGAGTGAGTTCGGGGGTTACTGGTTCCAGGTCCAGGGTGATAAACATATCCTGGCTGTTGGGGAAACCGGTTTCTCCGCTTCCTTGCTGTGAGCTATCTTCATTGTCTTCATCATCATCTTCCTCGTACCCCGAACCTGCTTCCCTGTTGCGTGATTCTCCATTGATGGAGTCAAAGCACACGGTTGGGGTAGTATTGGTTGTACCCCCTAGGATGGCATGCAGCTCCGCGTAGAAGCAGCATGTTTGCAGCTCTGCCCCGGACTTTCCGTTTGCCTCTCTGGCTTTGTAGTAGGCTTGCCTTAGCTCCTTAATTTTCACGCGGCACTGCTGTGCGTCCCTGTTATGGCCTCTGTCCTTCATGGCCTTTAAGACTTTTTCTAATATTTTGCCATTTCATTTATGGCTACGGAGTTCAGCTAGCACTGATTCATCTCCCTATATGGCGAGCAGAGCCCATACCTCCCGTTCTGTCCATGCTGGAGCTCTTTTGCGATCCTGGGACTCCATCATGGTTACCTGTGCTGATGAGCTCTGCGTGGTCACCTGTGCTCTCCATGCTGGGCAAACAGGAAATTAAATTCAAAAGTTTGTGGGGCTTTTCCTGTCTACCTGGTCAGTGCATCTGAGTTGAAAGTTCTGTCCAGAGCGGTCACAATGAAGCACTGTGGGATAGCTCCCGGAGGCCAATAACGTCGAATTCCGTCCACACTACCCCAAATCCAACCTGCAAAGGCCGATTTTAGCGCTAATCCCCTCATCGGAGGTGGAGTAAAGAAACCGGTTTAAAGGGTTGAAAAAAAGGCTTCGTCGTGTGGACGTGTCCAGGCTTAATTTGATTTAACGCTGCTAAATTCGACCTAAACTCGTAGTGTAGACCAGGCCTCTGCAACATAACTTATACCGAAAAAAGTACTAGTGTAGACATACACTTAGTCTCTACTGAAGGTTAATACCACAGGGTTTTAGAAATAAGGCATCCATGATGAGAGAAGGGGGCATTAATGTAATACAGACACTCAGTGCTTGCAAGGCCCGTAGCACCATATAAACTGCAGATTATGAACTGAGCAGTATGGAGGTATGCAGGAAGGGTGACCACACAGAGCAATAGGGATGGCTACAGGAGGAATAATGGGCTTCAGTGAGCCCCAACAGGCCATGTTTAGTGGTGATATAATACCTAGGTATAATATAACACTTTTCATCTACAGCTCTCAAAAGTGCTTTACAAAGGCAGTCAGTGTTATTTTTCCCATTTCACAGATGGGGAAACTGTGACAAGTAACTTCCCTCTCTCTCTGCCTAAGGTCACCGGCAAATGTAGAATTCAGGTGTCTTGTCCCCCATTCCAGTGTTCTATACACTAGGCCACGTTAGCGCCTGCTCATACTGTCTTCACCCACAAAAAGTTGTATTATTCAGACACTGTGCAAATTAAGTGACTCACAAGTAGAAACCTAGGTACTTCATTTCAAGAATAGCATGAATAACTATCAGGGCGGGGGGTTGGAAAGATTAATGAGAAGAGATTAAAATAAGGAAACATGTAGCTTGTCTAAGTGACGACTGAGGGAGGAGGTGAAAGCAGCAATATCTGAGGAGTGAAAATATAAAGGAAGAAGAATTGTTCAGTGAGGCACAAAGAGGCATAACCAAGAGTAAAGTGAGAAAATAAAGACTGGGAGAAATATGCTGAAAATACCAGGAAAAAATTAAGCTGGATATCATGTATTAGTTTATAAAATGGACCACCAATGGGAAAAGAGGTGGAGGCCCTATTGTTTAGGAATGTTAGAGGTGAACTGGACAAACCTCTAGAAAAAGGTACAGTAGGAAAGAAATCTCCACTGGCAGGAAGATAATCTGAGTGATTTAATAGGTACTTCCCATTCTATAATTCTGCATGAGAGAGTCAGTGCAAGGAAGCTTTTCTGTTGAAAAGTTTAAGACTTTGTTTTCCAGCACTCTCATTTAGCACCTTTTACAAGTTCAAAAAAGACAAATAATATAATTCAAAATGGGAAGGAAAAACAACTATTAGGGCAGAGGGAGAAATGCCAAACCTCTTTATAGAAGAAGAGTGGGCACTGTGAAGCAATGGGCACTGTGAAGCAGCGGATGTTCAAGGTTTAATTTTATTTTTGCTCATGCATTTGTTGCCAGTGGGGAAGGCTAAGTAATGTCACTGTCTTTTCAGTCATCCTTATCGCAAATGATTGCTTTGTGGCATGTGTTAATCATCCTCACCCATTTCTGTCTCTCACCATTAGATTAATAGTTTCCAATTATGGATCCTCGCTCCTGCACAACTATTGTGTATCCATTCGCTAATTCTCTTCATTAGACCAGTGAGTGGGCATAATTATGGTTATCCATCCATCTTTTCACGGACAGTGAGAAATGTACTACAGCAAGTGCCTGATTCTGTGCTACTATCTTAGACTAATAAGAAAAAATCTTTTGGCTTTTTAAAGCCCCGGAACATCCTGTGGGAACATCAATCTCTTACTTGGCATCCGTGTTCAGTGAGTAAATTCATTGTAGTTGTGGAAACTGCAGAGCGGTCATACAGGGAAGAACGGCACATTGATGGCTTGGTCTCTCCCGTCCACTTTTATAGCCAGATTATAAACCGGATGGGGGCTCAATCTTTCCCTCAGCATTTTTTGTGGAAGGCCGGAGACAAAGGATATAGAAAGGACACACAAGTGACACATTGGTTATTAGCCAAGTAAAGCAACTGGGAAACTCCATTACAGGTTAACTAACATCTAAGTGAGTTTGTAGGAACACTGCTAAAAAAAATAGTAAAAGGAGATTTTATGGGATTTTCTTGCCTTCCTTCTAGTTCTGTGGTTACCACTTTTGTTCCTCTGTAGTATGTCTCTCTCCATGGCATCCCTCTCTGCTTCTATCTACATACAATAATTAACAGTTTCATTATACAATCCACACTTTTGTTATCTTTAGAGTAAAGAAAAGAAAATAAGCAAAGTTGTTTTTTTTTTTTTTACTGGTGTAAATGTCCACAGCTCCAATCATTTCAGGGGATCAATTCCAATTTACACTAGCCAAGAATTTTGCCCAATTATCTCATTTTATTTCAGACAGAGCAACAACCATATTTCTCAGCAGATTTTCTTAAATAAAAATGAGGTACAGTGTGCCATTAATTATTAAGCAGAAATTCCCTTTTAATTGCAGTGGGGAATTTTGTTTAAAAAACGCAACTTGATATGGTCTACCTTAAATAAAAGCTACTACTTTGCACTTGTGTAATGTTTTCCAGTGAAGGATCTCAGATGCTCTACAGATATTAATGAATTAATAATCACTATGCATCTTAAAGGGAGGACTGTTGTATCATCCCCATTTTACAGACTGGGAAACAGATATGCCAAGGCTAAGTGAATAGCCCTAGGTTATATAGTGAGACAACGGCAGAACCAAGATTAGCACCCAGAAATCCTGACTCCTACTTTGTTGTGTAAGCCATTAGACTATGCTCCCACCCCTTTTAAGATTGCTTTTAAAATCTTATGTTCTAGAAAGACATACATCCTATTAATCTTGCACTGTACTTGGATCCTACTCCATCCGGAATTCCCCTTCTCTCCTACTCAGGTAATTGTTTACAGCCATATTCTACCATTCATCGCATACTTTCAGGAGCAGCTGGTCATAAATTATGACCAAAATGCTCAGGAAGCCCTTGTGCATGAACTAAAGGCACATGTGAGAGGATATCAGCAGCAGTTATGGTTCCAGACAGCAGCAGTGCACAGGATCCACACTACGCCTGCGGCATTCGGAAAAGATGTATGAATGTTGGGGACACTGTCAGGGTTACAGAAAAAGCACTCACCCATTGTGACACTTGCACCATCTGATGCCCACCAGATTTGAAACGGACACCGATAAAAGGAATTTTAAGTTACTGATGCTCTTAGCAGCAATAATATGCAATGTGATGAAGAACGATCATAGTGAAGTGATCAAAGTGCATGAAAACTCTGCCAGCGAGTCACTGCCCTACAGAAATTTAGGGCATGCAAAAAAGAAACTGTGACCCTCAGGCTCACAGAATGAGTGAATCCAGCCAATGATCAATGTGTTTTCTGACAGACTCCATGTACTAGCAACTTACATTGTCTTATAGAGCTGCAGTTTTCTCTCTCACACTGCTCCTCATGACCCATAACCTTAAAGCAATGTGTACTAGAGTACAGTCTTTTCCTCTGTGGCATTTTCAGTGGGAATCATTAGCTTCCACATGTTTTTTTCTGCATGAGAGAACACATGCGTGTCAAACTTACCACTATTATGGGACACAAGCCATCCAAACGTATGAAAATTACCAAAACGTGCAACACCTGGTTTTTACTGCACATCTCATGACAATTGAAAGGCAAGGTTTATTAACCATAAAACCGTCTTAGGGACATTTCCCTAATATGGGAATTAAAGAAGGCAATTTAAAACAAACTGAAGGAGAAAACAAATGCAACAATAAGGTCTTTCCATGTATCATCACCAGGGTTTGAATCCTGGACCATTGCAAAAGCCCAAGACCACCTTCCTCCCCACCCATGTTCTGTGAGTTCACCTAGACCCAAGAATCTGGGCCTTAGAATGAAAAGTAGCAAACACTGAACAAAACCCACCAGTAAATCAGTAGGAGAAGAGGAGAAAATAAAACAACGAACAATAGGAACTATTGTTCATTCCAAGACAGCGTGCATAATCCGGGGACACTGAAAACTGGATTTTATGATCCAAAGCATCAAATGCTACTGCTATCTTTAATTAAATTAAATCTGAAGGCAAACCAGCTGTATTAGCCACAGAAAAAATATTTACAAAACTTTAATAAATCAGATTTAGTTGTACAACCTGCTTACTATGGTGGCTGAATAGGCCAATCTGAAGCTGGAGAGGTTGCACTGCAAGAGTCCAGGTCTAGGACATATAGTCCAAAATTTATTGCAATAAAAGGTATTCTAGGAAGAGAATTTAAAACTAGAAAAGGATCAAGTATTGCCACCAATTAAGGATAGGGATTGGGGAAGTCTGTGTTTGGATAGGTGGAAGCTACTCCCAACTTTGAGTCCTTAGATTGATATTCCAATAAATTGCTGATAGCTATTTAGTATTACTTTCTTCAGATTATTTGAGCGGCCTAAAGAAACTTCAAGTGACGTCTCTTGTGACATGGTAAGAATGAAACAGTGAAGGAGAACAGTGGAAAATGACAATATCTTGGGAAGAAGGGCACAAGGCTTGGAGAACAAAGTTGTGAAATGTACAATGATTAGGGGGCTGGAGCACATGACTTATGAGGACAGGCTGAAGGAACTGGGATTGTTTAGTCTCCAGAAGAGAAGAATGAGGGGGGGATTTGATAGCTGCTTTCAACTATCTGAGGGGGAGTTCCAAAGAGGATGGAGCTCGGCTGTTCTCAGTGGTGTCAGATGACAGAACAAGGAGCAATGGTCTCAAGTTGCAGTGGGGGAGGTCTAGGTTGGATATCAGGAAACACTATTTCACTAGGAGGGTGGTGAAGCACTGGAATGCATTACCTAGGGAGGTGGTGGAATCTCCTTCCTTAGAGGTTTTTAAGGCCCGGCTTGACAAAGCCCTGGCTGGGATGATTTAGTTGGGAATTGGTCCTGCTTTGAGCATGGGGTTGGACTAGATGACCTCCTGAGGTCCCTTCCAACCCTGATATTCTATGATTCTACCTGCAATGTTTTAATTATAATGCTCTTAACACAGTGAGCCTTGTGTTACAATAGAAGTGATAGAAATCAGAGCAGCCCCTGACTTGAATCATTTGTACCAATGGAATAAAACAATACATCCAAAAATCATTGTAAGGAAAACTCAGATTCTGTTGACTAAAATCCTTCCTCCCCCTCCAAAAATATTCCTACAAAATGCTTAGGGGCCTGCAATAGTTTTCATCTGAAAAACTTACTGTGAAAATTACATATCTCAAAAGGTTTAATAAAAGTGGGACACATGACTATTGTGATGGATTGTTAGAATTACATAGGTAGAATATGACCCTTCTCTCTAAAATTATGTTCTCATTTCAAGCTCCTTCACTGGAAATCCATATCAAGGTATTAGAGTTACAAGCCTCCATTTAAATTTTATTTGGGGCAACAAAATCCATAGGGTTAATTAAGAAAGCATTATATAGGCTTCTACTGCGTAGTGGGCTAATGGCCCCAAACCTTCGGGGACATAACTGGGCAGTGCAAATATAAGGTTTGATATAATGGTACAATGGGATAGCAATAAAGACAGAGCCGAAAGATTTAACTACCTTCTGAGGGTCAATAATTTTCTAACCACAACAGCTGAGACCTTCTCAGAAGAGCTTCAATCATCAACAATTTTCCTTACTTTAAAAAATGTGGCCAAAATAAGAATTAGGGCCAGATCTGCATTTCTTTTTAAATAGGCACAGTCCAAACTTCTCCCCAGGAGACATTGGTCCTATATTAGGAAAAATGAGTCAAATTATCAGATCTTCAGCTGGTATAAATAAGCATTGGTCCACTGACTCCAGAGCATCTGTCCTTTTTTACACCAGGCTGAGCATCCGGCCCAGTATTGCCACCCCTGATAAACAGCATGCTTTGAGAGCACTTGAAGAAATTGAAAAGTGATAATGAACTCAAGAGGCAACATTTCAAAATGAGAGAATGAACTTGTTAACCTACATGGGGAAGGCAAATGTCTTTACATCAATAATGAGAATCGGCTCTACATAAGGATATTCCCTTAGAACACTGGTCTTCTGTGTGGTACAAGGATGTTCTCTTCCATGTAAGATAGTAAAAGAAAGTTACTTTTTCAGTGGTATTTGACATGCCTCTTATTTAAATAACATTGAGGAAGGTGTGTTGTGTGACTGCTGGCAAATGTAGACTGAAAGGTGCCTTTTTCCATATTGGAAGAGTCGGGGGAGACAATGTCCCAAAGCACAGGAATATCGGCCAAGGACATTAAGCCTCTCAAAGAATATGACAGAAGTGAAAATACCAACATATGGATTGGTAGCACTTTCGGACTCACAGCTAGAAAGCCTATATGCTGCATAACAGAAAATTGCTCTGACACTTTGATAGCATCAAGGTCTTATCTGATATAATTTTGGAAGAGAAGGGAGACCACTGATATTATCTTGCATAGTTTGGGATTATGGGATATTTACCTATTGGAAAAATTTATGGAAGAGGTGAGTTGGGTGGATAATAACTTCATACAGAACTGACTACTATTTCTAGACGTTGGAAAAAAATAAGACAGTTATGTTTTAAAAAACCCAAAAGATCCTGGGAAATACAGAAATTATCTACTACTACAGCATATTTACAGTCTTTAGCCTCTTTTCCATTAATATATAAAATTAATCAGAATTGAATTTGTTTAAGGCAGGTGCAATTAAAACATATTTGAAAGTCATAGGAGAGCTCAAAGCTGCACTCAAATTAACAATACTCGTCATGGTACCACTTAAACAAGGAAAGAAGAAGGAATAAGATCAGATAGATAAGTAGTGAGCCCTTATGAGAAATCAAAGACAGTCATCAGATGAAAAAGGGGAAAATATTAAATATTTGGGAGAGCATAGAAGAAAAGAAATACTGAGTTTAGTGTCAACATAGCTGGTGAGCAAAACATTATAAATACCACTAATTGGGGGGTATCAGCATCAACCCCTGCATTAGAGAAAAAAAGTCACAATACTCTGGTCCATTCATTGATTCTAAGCAAGATGAGGCTAATAAAGGGCTCCTTAGAAGCAAATAAAAAATATTTAAAGTCTACACATAGTTGTCACTATTTAATTAAATCAGACAAGTATAGCAACATTGTTTGGTCAGGTACAGCTAAGTTTTCTGACTGTAGTACCTCTGCCACTGTCTGACAGATTTATTTGAAGACTTGAAAATACAGTTTTGGAATTTCGTCAGTTACCATTCAGTGTCCATGACCAGCCTCAATTAAATACATCATAAACTCCTCCATTTCCCTCAGTCACAACACCACGATTAGTTAAACACGCTTATGTAATCAGTGTTCAGTAAAATCATTTAAAAAGCAATTAACGTTTTTACTACCACATCAAAAACAAAGAGGAAAAATGCTTGTATGAAAATCTCCCATTTACTACTAGCTGAAAAAGCTCTTTCTTCTCTAATGTCAGAATGCATTTACAATTAGCTAATTAAATATGAATTAGTTATGTGCAAAACAACAAGCCATTTATAATTGGACAATACAAACACACTGGGACACATCCTCAGATGCTATGTATCGGCACAGTTCAATTGACTGCAGTGGCGCTAAATAAACTTATACCTGCTATAGAATTGTCTTGTTCTAGGATATGCTATACACCTCTACCCCAATATAATGCGATCCGATATAACATGAATTCGGATATAACGCGGTAAAGCAGTGCTCCCCGGGGGGCGGGGCTGCACACTCCGGCAGATCAAAGCAAATTTGATATAACGCGGTTTCACCTATAATGCGGTAAGATTTTTTGGCTCCCAAGGACAGCGTTATAGTGGGGTAGAGGTGTATACCTACATATGCATTCAGTCATTTTCATTTACTTAGCTGATTTAAATGGCCAAACACCAGGAAATATATTGAAATACAAAAGAAAAGAAGAAGAAGGGACAATGCTGTGAGTGAAAAGATTCTTTCCAAGTCAATGGAGATATGCTGCTTTACACCACCTGAGGATCTGGCTGAGAACCTGCATATTTTGAGCTGACAGTTCAGGCCCAAATTCTTCTATCTCCACAGCCACAAGGGCACTGACTCAGAGGTACCAAAACAATTCTAAAACAGAGGGCCTTTCTATGTGTAGCAGAGGTTCACAAAGGAGAGGGTGGGTGTTTTGGCGGGGGGAGGAGGGAAAGGGAAGGTGGGGCTGGAAGGATGCTAGCAAAACAAAATCTGCATGCTGTTTAGGCTGCAACTTTCTGTATCATAAGGCAAATGGAAAAATCATGATTGTCCATGAATGGCTTTCAGAAGTTTCACAATATGCTATTAGTGAAGAACTGGCTTATAGACTGTGAATACAACACAGTTCTAAAAATATGAAATCTTTGGCTAGATACAATGGTATACAATAGACTGTTCCTGTAGTTCTGTTCCCTATGGACCCAATACCTCAAGCTGGTTTCCCTGCACAGTGTGGCTTGCAGGATTGGGCCTTGTGTTTGTAAATGTAAAGACCTGATACGTGTAACATCAATTTCCATAATACTTTTTGTAGACCATCTCAGGAAAGTACTCTACAGATGGGGCTTTGACAGAACACTTTCTCCACATATCATCATCTACTTCTACATGTGCCTTCTAAGATGCTGACACTCAACTCCAAAACCAAATTGTGGAAAAGGAACACATTTCATAGTGGAATTCAAAAAGCCAGGAAAAATGGTGCCAAATTCTTATATGCATTGCATGTGACTCTGCTAGTGACAACAGCCAACATTCTGTCAGTTGACATGGCATTTACTGCATTTTTTACAGTAAAATAAAAATATCTTCCACTGCAAATAGAAGGATGGTAAAAGGCAAAGGGGGAGGAGGAAAGAATTCAGCTGTGGCAAAAGTGGAAAAATAGATGATAAATATCAAGCATTAATAATGTAACAGACAATGAAATTAATAACACTACTGAATGGCCTAAATCTAAAAAGAAAATTTTACCTCATCATCTTCTTCTTCCCCTTCCTCCTCCTCATGCTTATTTGCTTCCTAAATGGACTCAATGGTGTGACAATACATCTGGGTTGGAGAATGGGGGAAGCATACATTTTACTACTAGATAATCAAATGTATTTGGGAACGGCATGATTTTACAAGTTTACATGTGCGCACGTGCACACACACACACACACACACACACACAACTCCACTTTCCATAAAGAAAATTAATTGGCTGAGCAAGATTCTTAAGATCAAATTATGTTCACTGGGCCACGATTTCACCCTCAGTGTTACCCTGCTATTGTTCTGGATTACGGTGGAAAATATCTTCATTTTCATTCATTATCACCATCTAATCTTGCCACAGCAGAAGATTGTTACATTGCATGTCAAAATACCCAGATTAAGTACATGCTTAACTGATTTGCTGACTAGCTCAGTGGTTTGAGCATTGGCCTGCTAAACCCAGTGTTATGAGTTCAATCCTTGAGAGGTCCACTTAGGGATCTGGGGCAAAAAAATCAATACTTGGTCCTGCTAGTGAAGGCAGGGGGCTGCACTCAAGGACCCTTCCACTTCTTTCCATTAATAAGAAAAAAATAGGGATAGACTAAACATTTTTTATTGGGGCCTAAGTCATTAAGATGGTACCAAAATAATATTAGTAAAACCAAAAAAACGGGAAGAATAAAAGAACGATCAAGATCATAATTTGCTTGTACCTATGATGACGATGTCCTCAGCTGGTGTAGATAAGAATAACTCCATTGACTTCTATCAAGCTATCCCTGTAAGGAAGGTTGATCCAGTGGTTAAGGCATTTACAAATGGGAATTAAGGTACAAGGAAACTAATTGGTTTTCTTCACTGGGTTGTTATGAGAATAAATACATTAAATATTGTGATATTCTTTGATATCTAAAGCATTATATAAAAATAGGTATTCTTTATACCAGCTCAGGATTTTATCTTGATAGTGCAATAAATCTGTTTTCAAATGTAGTTTAAATGTTTGAAAATAAAGGAAGAGATGGTCAAATGCAAGTAAAGAAGGAACAGAGATCTACAGTGCTGTACAAAATGACTACGTTGTATTTCAGGGGATGAATTTTGCCTTTTCAACAATGTGATGAAAAGGTGAAAAACAACTCACTTTTCATTGGTGCCTGTGACGGGGCGGACTGACCCTGCACTGGGACTGAGAGAGTTAACCCTACCCTGCTGGCAGAGGAAGCCACGCTCCTGAGGCTCTGCTGGGCATGCTCCAACCAGGAATCAAGCATAAAAGCCTGCAGAACCGCTCAGTCAGGGCTGGCGGCTGGGGAAGGAAGACACCCAGCAGAAGCTCTAGCCCAGGAGCACTTGCAACCCTTATAGGAGGGAACTGAGGAGCCAGAAAGCAGGCCCAGACTGGCAGCTGTGGGAACCCCAGGGAGCATCGGGTGCTGAGGAACCTGGAGACCCTGATGCCCCATGGACAGCTACGTTTGGAGGACTGGTAGGAAGTGACCCAAGGAAGGGAAGGGAGTGGTATCTCCCACCCCTCTGAGGGCAGTGTGTTGTGGTAGTATATCCTGCTGACCCATGGTGGATAACGCCGTCACTGACAGGGCCCTGGGTCGGAGCCCGGTGAAGGTGGGTGGGTCTGGGCTCCCCTACCGGGTGTCTCGACCCCCACCCCCTTTTGGTGACATAGTTCACCAACCCCTCTCTCTCTCCCCAAAGGCGGTAGATGAACTCTGGCCGCTAGGCTGTGCTATCCTGCTGGGCAAAGAGAGTGCAGAGGGACTCTGGCTATTGGGCCCCGCTGCTTTAGGAGCACACTACAGGGACTCCGGCCACTGGGCTGTGCTACCCCACCCAGGGAGGTGGATTTGAGGGACTCTGGCCATTGAGTCATACAGCCCTGACTACCGGGGAGGTAGTAAGACCAATGTAGACCTTGCCCCCACCCCCTTGAATGAAAGGGGTGATGAGGTACAAAACCTGCCACAGTGCCATTTATAAGTTTTTACCATAAGCAAAAGCAGTCTAAATGACATTGCACAGAAGGTGAAAGTGAAAATATCTACATATCTTGTCTGGTGAATTGATGAAAGGTGCTGAAAAAACAAATGAGTGAAATCCCCCCCCCCCACACACACACACACAATGTTTGCTTGCAAAGCAAAATTCTGTGTTTCATGCAGAATTGATCACTACTAATCAAAAGCAGACAAAAAGAAATGACAAAATATATAGTAAATACAAGTCACACAGACCACACAGCTATTTATTTTACAAATATGTGCTATGAATAGGGACTAATTATTACTTTACTTTGATAGCACACAGAGCCTCCAATTAATACATGGTCTATTATGACTCATTCAAATTAGCTCATTTAAAATATCACATCACATGTGTTAATTAAGTAACTTTTGCAATTTTAATAGCTAAGAAAGTGACAGTACCCTAACTGATTTTCTGCAGTGAGGCAGATAGTGCAGAAATATTGGATAACAACTGGAACATGACCTTTGTCCCAGTGAAGTTAATAGGACTTCTCCCATTGGCTTTATTGGAACCAGGATCTTGCTTTCAATTAGAATCGCTAAAGTTACTTGGATAAGGCAGAAATGTGATGCTCATTCTTGTTTATGAATAAAATAGACCAGAAAGATTTACAAAGTCAGATTGAAAAGGGGCATCAAATAAATCTGATTATTAGAATTAACTCACATTTGAACCCGTTTCCAAGTATTAAAGGGTAGTAGTGTATTGTTCCACTGTGCTTCCTTAACATAGAACTCACTAGTTTCCGCTGTTCTTAGCAATATATGCAGTGCCCAATGTGTCTGTATTCCTAACATTCACGTTGCAAGAGTTTCATATTTTTTATTTATTATAATTAAATGGAAAATGAGTAGGGACATCAAAGCACACTATGGGTCCTAAACAAGTTCTCCAGATGCATCAAACAAGCTTTGCAACAACCTTATCTACACATGTAATCAGGTATATAATATCTACTGTATGGAAATAGTTCAGTTCACATATTTGCCAAATTATAAAGCAATCAAAACAAAAAATTCTTAACACACTATATCCCAAAGCACATCCATATAGGGAATTACATTCATAGAGCCTGATCCCAAGCCCACTGAATTTAATGGAAAGACTCTTATTGACTTGAATGGGCTTGGGATCAGGCCCTTAATAATTTATTAGGGAACTAGAGATATTTGGTGCCTCCTTTCAAACTATAAAGGCTGTTGTAGATGGGTCTGTATGAGTGACAGTTCATGTTAGATATTTAATGCTTCCTGCTCAGCAAGCAGCAGGAGTCTGACACTCCCTTTGCTCACTAGCTCCCAAAACTAAGCAGCACCAAAACTTTGTAGCACAATTCTACAACAGCAGCATGAGATCACAGATGCTGAGAATTTCTTAACCGCTGTTTGTAAATGTCTAAGTATTAATTTCAGAAGGACTTTTGTATTTGAGGCATTTTTGTTTTTAAGCCTCCCAGTCCCATCAGCAGAAACAAATGAGAGACTGGTCTGGAACCATTATAAAGAAATGCTTTTTGTAATCCTGATGCATGATGGTATTAATAATAACTCATCATTAACATTATATGCATTTCTAAAGTGCTTGTTGCTGTAATGTTTTGGTGCTTGCTATTGATAATCTCAAGGGAGAAAGGCACATCCTGGCTTCTGTATCTATTAGTTGTCTGAGTAAATGTTGACACTATTGGCAGATAAGTAGTACTGTACTTCCATTATTTACACAAAGATAGTTCTGATATTAAGGAACAGAGATAGAAAGTGTACCATGGAGAAGAAATAAATGTAAACTTAAGTTGTAGTGAGCATGTTTATATCCAGTCTTTGGGGATAAACAAAGAGTATTTATGGCATTTTCTATGCTTATACAGCTCCTAACAAAACATGGACTTTTCCTGGTTGGTCTGAACACTACCATAGTCTAATTGTTAAATAATAAACTCTTCTTGGTCCCTGCAATTAAGCTTTCTTCTTAAGTCTCATTTCTGTCTTTCCTTCCTGTTCTTCTCTGTTTTCTTATTTTAGTCCCATTTCCCTCACTATCTCCCAGTTATCTCTAGAGCTGTCTCTTCTTTTGCTCCACTTTACTTTTAATTGAGGCCTATGTGAAAATAATTTGTCTAAGAACAATTCCCACTAGACAAGTTTTGACATCACAGAACTGCCACCTCAATTAAAACTAATTGACATGTTGTCATTCTCAGCGGAGGGTTCAAGGTCTGAATGTGCACGGAGTCTAAACAATCGGCTTAATCATATAGGCATTCTCTCCTCATAAGCACATAGGTTCATGGGGAAGGCAGTATGGGGAAGCTGAATTACCATAGTCTACACTGTATTTGTTCTTCGTTAAGAAAGAAAATTTCATTTTTCAAAGTAATCAGGCAACTTTTATGCTCATTAAACTCACATTTTAAAAGACCCTCTAAAATTTTAAATATATAAAGATTCTCAGTCTCAAAGAAGGTAGTTCAGTACACATCAGACACCATTCTGAAAGCCCTGCTATCACAAGGCCAGTACACCCCGTCACCTTGGGGGTGGGGCAAGGGCAAGGTAGGCCCACGGTTAAAGCCAATGTTAAAGCCCTGGCTGCGGGGAAGTGCACCCCACTGGCCAAAGTCAGTAGGGCTCCCCCTGGCTGGGGGAAGTGCACCCCACTGGCCAAAGTCAGTAGGGCCCCCCCTGGCTGGGGGAAGTGTGCGTCACTGGCCAGAGTCTGTAGGTCCCGCCTGGCTGGGGGAAGTGTGCGTCACTGGCCAGAGTCTGTAGGCCTCCCATGGCTGCGGGGAAGTGTGGCCTAATGGCCAGAGTCAGTGGCAAGTAGTTTGGTCGACAACCCCCCAAGGGGGGCGGCTGGGTGGGGGGCCCTGGGACCTCACTGCTCCCCTGGATCCTAACCCAGGGCCCTGGTAGTGGCAAATGGGTTCACCACTAAGCCCACAACATGCCGACTTCTGCCAGGACACTGGCTAGTCCCTCCCAGGGCTACTTCCTACCATGACTCTGGCAGTTGAAGTCAGGGTGTCCTCGGAGTCTCTGGGCTCCTCAGGAGGTGAGTGCAATCTCCGTGGGAGTCCACAAGTACCTGGGCCCCTGTATCTCCTGCTCCCGTGGTCTGGGATTATGGCTGCTCCTCGGCTGGAGCTGGTGAGGTGCGTCTTTCCTCCTGGGCAGCCAGCCCAGGCTGAGCTAGGCTGCTCCCTTTTATAGTGCAGCAGCAGTTGGAGCATGCCCAGCAGGGTCGGGGGGGGGGGGGGGCTGGCTTCTGCTGCTCAGAGCATGACTCTAACCCCTTCCACTCCAGTGTGGAGCTAGGACACCCCATCACACCTGCTTATGTGGGCCAAGAAAATCCTCTGGGTGTAGCAGGGAGTTTGCCTGGCAGATATATACAATGGAGCCTATGACTGATACTGTGTCTAAGAACAGCAACAGAAGTTGCTAGGAGTCACAAAGGAAGCCATTTTTTTCTGGCTTCCGTCTATTGTATGAAGCCAGAAAAAAATGGTTGAGTTTAATTGTGAATGGTTAGGAAAGGTAATGAAAGATAACAATGACCTCTGACTTGGAAAGTGACAGAGTGGAGAGTGAGTGTGTGTGTAACAGGGTAGGGTAGGGGAAAGGTGGTTAGGAAAGATTCAATGGTTTCCACACTTTTTTCTTTTTATGATTGATAATAACCATCACCAACACTCTGGAAGTCCTGTCACACACTTTTTTATTAAAGTATTTTCAGCATTTTAAAATGAAGGTGATAATATTTTATCCAAAAATGGTATTTAAAAATCATTAAAACAGGAATGTCCTACACTGATTTTGGAAAGAAATAAGTATTTGGAATGACATACTTGTGCCTGAGAACATTTCTGTTGTTAAATGATAATCAATGGATCTGGTTATATGCACTCATCCAAAGAATGTAAGGGGTATTCTTTTTTTATACATTAGTATAAATCTGAAAATAAATAAATTGGAAACTCATGAGGAAGAGGGCCCCAGATTTGAGGTTTTTCTTATACAACTTCATTTTATTATTCATAACTATCTGAAAAAATGCTTTGAGGTTTTCTATTCTAATCAAGCCACCTCCAAAAATAATCAGCAACTCACCATTTATGAGCACTCCCTACAGTAACAAATGTGTGTGGCCACATAATAGAGAACAAAATTATTTACTTTCAAATTTCTAAAGGATTAAAGAACATATAAAGAAAAACCTCTGTAAAATATCTTGGGTGCATCATTTAAATCTTGTTCGATTACATCTTCTCATTTCCACAGCCCTTTTGTCTTGAACATATGTAGTAATGCTTTTATTTTTCATTGTATATTCCTCCAAGGCATTTAATATTGCAATTCTAGTGCACTTGGGTGCTAATCACAAAGAGACAATTGGCACTGTCTTCTGAGGAGCCAGAATAGTTTATTGGGCCATCCATCCAAGTATGATGAGCTGTCCGCCCCACACAAGCCTGGAAGGGGTTAATTCCAGCTGTAGGCCAATTAAATCGCCAGTAAGATCCAGGAGGGAACAGACTTTGGCTGCTGACCAGAGGGTCCCTGAGCTGGAACCTGGCATAGAGGGAGGGTCTGAGTTTTTCTACCAGGCACTGGGGAAGTGTCACAGACCAGGCAGTGGAGAGTCAACTGTCTGGGACAGTTTGTCCTAAAAGACTGTGATATCCCAGAGGGAGAAACATGTATAGTGACCTTCCCAGAGGGCAAAGTCATGAAGAAGGAGCACCCAGAATAGCAGAGACAGAAAGAGCGCCACCAGGGCGTGAGTGAGCAGCAGCCCTGCACCTGAAAGGAGCTTATCCCCAGGGTGGCTAGGAGGAGGCACCTCTAAGGACAAGTGAACCCTGTGACATCAAGTCTCAAGAATATTCCTACATACAGCTAGCCCAGGAGAATTACATTTTCACGGGACTCTGGAATCCTGTGAATGTTAGTGGGAAGCCACATGGAAGCTTTATGATTTACTCTGAAAATATCCACTTCAATGTCTAATCAGTGTACAGTACCCTAAAGGAAGCTCTAAGCATGCAGTTAAATAATGGCTCAGCTGTAATAAATGTATTATATTCTATTGGAAAAATATGTTGCTTCTCAAACTCCCACAATGCATATCTACCCATATTGTTCATATTTAAGACTAATAACGAGAACTTGGTTGAAATGCCTTGACAGTTTGACTTTTTTATTATTTCCTTTCTATGAAAATAATCAAAGGAAATTAAGCTACAAAACTGATGCTGAAATGACTATCAGACTGTTGGAAATACATTGACTGTTATCAATTTTATGTGTTGCAAATACCTGGGCACATCAGAGTGAGTTAATAGAGTTTTAGCCTCAGTGCTAGTTTTCCTACTATTCTTGGTTTGTGAGGCACCTCAAATGTCATTTTAACAGGATTAGTAGTGTGTGTCTCTTTATCCTTATGTATGTGGTTGGTTAATTGCTTCAGCAGTTCTATACACATTTGTTGCTAATTGTTCTTGAATAAAGGGAAATCTTAGTCTCATAAGGTTCCATTGGGGATACTCACATGATGTGTACAAGGATTATTCATATGAGAGAGGATTTGTAGGCACAGGTCCCAAGATGTAAATTGTAGCACTGAATGATTCTTAGCTGAGCAATCCCATTTCATTCCACAAAGAAGTGATGTATTTTTGTCCCCTCATGAAACACACCCCATCCTATAGACCCAATTGCAAGTTGATCATATTTATTAATGTGTGCAACAAAGCATATATCATAATTATTGGACTATATATTAGAATATAAATAGCTCCCAAGAACTGATTTTACTTTTCAAGCAAAGATAACTATAGTATTTTCCAAAATGTTGTGTAGATGTTTGTTTTTAGATAGTGAAATTTCAAGTCACCATGGTTTATACTCAACAAGCATTGTCTGCTATTGTCTCAATTTAGAAGCGAAGCTCAAAATGTGAAAGGAAAAAGTAGAAAAAAATGGCATTGGCACCCTTTATATGTTGGAGAATGCCACAACCTTTTTTTATTTGACCTGACTTCTGTTTCTTGTACCATTGGAGGTGAAGTCTTTCTTTGGTCATTACTCCCTTTTAGCCTTAATGGGAATGCACAAATCAAGGACAGAACAGACAGCCTTAGTCTGTGTTATAGAGTAGTAGCCAACTGTGAAGCAGGCAAAGATAGACTTGAATAAATCACAGAATATACTCCCTTTTTATTGATGTATCTAAAAGATCATGAAAATGGTGTGTAACTTTTTCGTGAACAGAATCATTATGATTTCTAGAATTGATCTAGCAACCACAGATATTAATACAATCTTTATTAAGTTCCTGTGTTCTGGTTGCATTAAGGGCAGAGGCAAGAAAAGCTCTTTAGGTCTAAGAATTACACTGCTGAGATGTGTGTATTGGCACAATTTTTTATTGGCACAAAAGGAATCCAATTTCTAGGTTCATTACCCAAAACAACACAGAAATTTGAAACAAGAAAACATTTTAGTGCTTGAACTATAGATCAAACTATAATTCATAGGCCTCATTCCCTTATGGATTCTGAGGATAAGGGGAAGGGAAAGGAAAAAAGCAATTTTTCTGCCCTCTTGATCGATGTTCTATTTGACCTCTGAAATGCCCTCTTGCCATAACCTTTTAAATACCATCTGCTCTTTTTGTGAAGACTGTGATGGGAAGGAGTCACTTCCAGATAGCAATTGATTATAAACACATTAATCAAGGACATGGATTATCTGCAGCATGACATTGTATGCTGTAGTTAAGCAATTTCACCTTAAATATGATTGGAAAGGTTAATCCCCTTTCTCAAGCCTAATTTAGACTTGGGGACAATACAAAAAACAGCAGCAACAAACAAGAAGTGAAAAGTTATCAGCCTCGTCTCTATTGTAATGCCTTGTAATTTTAGACTTATTAGGATGGAGAAACAATAGGTCTGAGGTGATGCTCGTCAGCCTTTTCCAAAGATTTCCTTCTCCAGTTGTTGATAGTTTATTGATGGAATTTTTGCTTTTACTCTTATTTTTATTTTTTTCCATATGCCAGAATATTCATGTATAACAAATACTATAGTAGAATACTATTCACATGCAATATATAATAATTTAAATTCTACATTTCCTTCAAGGATTTCCAAGTGCTTGACAACCAATAATGAATTAAGCCTCTCAATGCCTCTGGCAATAAATTAATACTACCCACATTTTACATATAGAGAAGATGAGGCACTGAAGGACAAGTGACTTACTCAAGATCACACAATGAGTCTGTGGCAGGTGAGGAATAGAATCCAAATCTAACTCCCAGTCCTGTGGTTTAACAACTTGACCATGCTTCCTCACTAATACTCTGTTCCATTTTTCTATAAAGCAGTGTGTGAGAAGTTACCTTACATTAGTATGGAAATTGCTGATAGAGACTATTACAATAAATAGATGACAGTATATTGTAGGGTTGAGGTCATTTATTTTATCCAGGATTCCGAAGAGGTTGATTAGAATATGAAAAATTAGGATATTCTATACCTTTCATTTTTCAATATCTGTTGACTTGATCTTCAGATAATGCTATTGCAATTAATAAAGTAATCTGTCAATGCTATTGCAGGTGAAGAAATCACTAGGGACCCTGGTGTGGGTGTGAAAGGAGAGCAAAAATCATTTCAGGGGGTTGAATTGGAAGGGAATGTGTGTTACAGAATCACGTAAGTGCCAAAAAAAAATAATAATAAAGGGTTAAACCATGACCATATTGGTTGAGGGTAGCTGAATTCAGACTAATGTGAAAATTCATACTTCCCTGAACTTTAGTAACAGGCTGATTCGGTTTCAGTTAGGTTCATTCTTTTATCCAACCTGCTTTGCCCATCTCTAGAGTCCATCAACTTGATCTTACAATCCATCCAACAATATGACTGAATAGGGAGTAGAACAAAAGTCCTCATAGTAGAGACAAAAAAGAGACTAACTCCTGATAAATGAAGTTGCTGTATTATTCTGTCAGACCAACTACAGGGGCAGCAAATGAATACTGAAGAAACATGTGGAAGATCAGTTGCAATAGTGGTACCTACAGCAACACAAACGTTTGAGAGCAAGCCCCACATCCTTAGGATGCAAAGGTTTCCATCCTTCAATTTTTTGGTGATGGTATTTGTAAACAAAACTGATTTAGAAGGTTACTCCTGAAGGAAACAAAGCTAAAAGTTACAATTAGACACAGTATGTTGCTCACAAAGGGGCACGTGACACCCAGTGCCAATCATGGTTGTTTTTTAATCAAAAGCAAGTTTCTAAATTAAAACAAGAAATTCACCCAATACAAATAAAAGAAATTGGCTGCCTGCACTTTAGATTGTTGTGAAGTGATAGAGACAGTCGCCAAACACCAATTTCTGTTTTATTGTCTCTTTTTTGAAAATGAAGGATAGCTAAGGTAAGCAAAGCACATAAGTGAACTGGGCTGATAGCAGCACAACTAGCCACAATTATCAGCACCATTCCCATTGCCTAGAGCAACATGCAGCTGCTGGATGCAGCGGTGGATAACGACAGATGCATCCTCATTCCCATCTCTGCTTGATATGTTTGTAACGCTATCTATATCATTACTAAATGCAACTGCCAGAGTAGCTTAAGTACCACTTCAGCCCTTCTGTGGTTTTTCTTTTTCCAGGTCCATGTAGTGCCTTGTTCACCACAACAATCGAATTCAAGAACGGGCAAACCATAAGATTGAAGCTAAGGCAGACTAACTATAATTTCCTTTGATTGCAGTTGCTTTTCCTGTGACAATGGACACTCTTGCAGCTTAGTACATCAAGCTGATTTTGGCCAGTAGTGCTCTTCAAACAGGACTACATTATTGTGAACTAGGAACCTTTTAGTTTGCACCCACAGTACCCAGGGTGGTTTAATGGCTATAGTATTCCACAGGCAGCAGAACTGGGAGTGGGGAGGCAAGGGGCAGCAGGCTCTTGTCCCTCCTAAATGGAAATATTATAAGGGCTGTTGTGTGTTTCAAACACTCCCCAAAGTATTCTGCCTAATTTGGATTTTGTGCTTTAGTTGGGACCCAGCACTAAAATTTTTTAATAGATTTCTGTTAATAAGGAAATCCTTTTTAATTGGGACACAAGGGATTCCAATCAAGCATATGCTGCAATAGTGTGTGGTGTGTGCATGACAATATAAACCTAAAACCTGATGATTTGACCTTCAGTCTGTTTTGCTTTGTTAGAGAGACTGATTTGAAGCCAGAATTTCAAGATTTGTCTATTTCTGTTTCAAGGTTTGTTTACTTTATAGTTTCTTGTAATACTCATCTCACACAGCTCATTGGACAATGCTTTTCTCATTTTATTTTAAATGGGTGAATTATATGGTTAATTCTTTAAATTCAATAGGTTTGAAAGATCCTCTGTTTGTTTCTGCATCATTGTTCTGTATCATTTTGTACTTTCTGAATTATTTTCCTTCAATATATTTTAAGAACTTCAAAGGTTTGTGGTCCATGTAAGCATTCCTCCTTCCAAACATCACCAGCTCATCTTCTATCCATGTTCCAATTTCTCTCCTTCCCTCTTCCCTCTTTCTATTTCAAGTTGTATAGATCATTTTTAAAATTAAAAATAAATATTTCATGACAGCATCCACACATGTAGAAACATGCAATTCAAATGACATGTCACATGTCCAGATTAGATCTGAACTTGAGAAGTCGTTTGTAGCACAAACGAATCAATGAACATTATGATATAGAATTTCCTGTAACAGGGTTAATTCATAACTGTTCTTGATAAATCCCATATCTGTAAATACATATCTAGTAAATACCTCAAAACACAATCACTTACTTTTAGATGTTATGGGTTACATATTAAAATTCCATAAGGACCCTCTTGAGCACACAATTCTCTTGTGCAGTCATTTACACCAGGCAAAATGGATATAAGATGCTACCACATCAGAATGGTCACATTTACACTCCCTTTGTGCAGGTGTAAATGGCTTCACAAGTTGCTGGGCAATACCAGGAGGATCTAGTCCAGGGGTCGGCAACGTTTGGCATGTGGCTCGCCAGGGTAAGCACCCTGGCGGGCCGGGCCAGTTTATTTACCTGCTGACGCAGCAGGTTCGGCCGATCGCGGCCCCCACTGGCCGCGGTTCGCCGTCCCGGGCCAATGGGGGTGGCGAGAAGCGGCACGGGCGAGCGATGTGCTGGCTGCGGCTTCTCGCCACCCCCATTGGCCCGGGACAGCAAAACGTGGCGAGTGGGGGCTGCGATCGGCCGAACCTGCCACGTCAGCAGGTAAATAAAACTGGCCCGGCCCACCAGGGTGCTTACCCTGGCGAGCCGCGTGCCAAACGTTGCCGACCCCTGATCTAGTCCCTGGTGTGGAAGGGAACTACCACACACCCTACACAGGTCATGCATTCTGGGAGGGGGCAACTGTTGTAGGGAAAGGGGAAGAGTGCACCTTGCATTCCTGTACCTTGCATTCTGCCAACCTGTATACTGTGCAGGTATAATGTCTCCAGCCATTGTAGCTATTGCATTCCCATCACCAACCAAAGCGCCTCTAACACTGCACTAGCCTCGATAGACACGAAAAGATATGTACCGTATATATAATTACACAAATATAGTATGAACACGTTACATATTTTTCTGTTTTATCATTCAATGGAGCATCACATTCAGTACACAGCAATACCAAAATGTATGCTACTGTTGGTCAACTAGTCTTTAAGGGGGCACCAAAATGGAGACAGTAGCACAAGATCAAACACACACTCTTTCACATAGTCAAATATATTCCACTCTTCAAACCACTTGCCTATATTGACAAGTACTGTAATTAGATCTCAAACAATAGAAGGGAGAAGGCCAACGAGGATGCATAAATACATCTACAAAGGAACATAATTAGTGAGTTAGTTTTAACTGGAAAAGCAATGAACAGCTACATAAAAGAACTACACATTCATTAAAACAGCCATCCATTGTTCATTTAACATCTATTATCAAAAATTAAACTGTGCAGTTCTGTTTCATCTCAATTACTGTGCTTCAGTCTCTACATTGTTGACATGAGGAGCTAAGAAATGTTCATTTATTGGCAGGATTTATTCTATGGAGATCTGATGCAAAGCAATACAGCCATACATCAGAGAGAAGCTTAACAAAGCGCTCTAAGCAAATGGTTTATTGTATATCTCTCAGTGATGGTAATTCTCATCCATTCATTTTAACTACTAAACCAATCACTGGGGTGGAGTAGGATAGGGTCAGGGGATCATACCAGATTGCAGTGAGAATGGGGGTGAGAGCCAAAAATTGTGCCATTTCTCATTAAATTAATTTAAGAACTTCTGCCAAAATACATTTTAATAAGTGTACATCAAGTAAGAGATGTTTATTCAGCCATTTGAAAATTAATGATTTTGAGATGTGAACATATTTGCAATAAAATATGAAGTGGGTTAAAATGATTCTGAAAATTAGATGTACTATTTGCACAAATATGGGAGAGTGAGTAAGCCTGCTAGGTGAGCAAAGTATTATAAAACAAACTAAAGCCTATGGGCCCAGTTCTAATCTCACACCAATATAACTCCACTAACTTCAATAGAATTTCTCCTGATTTACATCAGTATAAGTATGAAGAGAATCTTCTATCTAAGCAAAGCATCACTTAGGGCCTGATCCAGAGTCTAATGAATTAAATGAAAGTCTTTCCATTGACTTCAATGGACTTTGGATCAGGCCCTTGGGTAATTTATAATACATCTATTTGTATTTTAATGGCGTGTCAGGCCCCAAAATACACCATTCTCAAGCCCCTTATCTTCAGAACGCTATCATCTCACCCAATTGATTGAATCTTTCTTCATAACTTTCCCCATCAACTTGTGATATAGCTCAGGGTGAGAGTCTAACAGATCTAAACATAAATTAGGAATTTTCCCCCCTTCTGCTACAGAATGGAACTCGTAGCCCTGAAAGCTATTTGCATTTATCCTGCAATAGGTTTTTTGATGCTCTTCCACTCACTGCAGAAGAATCCAATCCAAGTCTAGATTAACAAATAGTTGTAAAATAGAATAGTGATATTAATTGGCCATTCCTACCAACCAGCATCATTCCATCCCCCTTCCTTCCACCTTCCTGCGTCAAAGGAATATAAAGATACAAAAACCAACATGCATCTTTGCTGTCCAGGACTAATTTGCATTCCAATGCAATAATTTCAGCTGATACCACAATGCAAGAGTAGCAGGATGTCACCAGACTACAGCGCTCAGTGATGCATGTGTCAGTTGAAACAGTCTCTATTTAGGATGTGAGTGACAACAAGCTTGTGAAGGAGGGGCTAGTTCACTAAAGTCTACAACTCTGACAAATGATTTATTGCAGCCCTTCTGTAGGGTTAGTATTATAATAATGCTAGCTCATGAGTAGGGAAAGATTTTGCATTTGCATCTTAATTTTAAACAATATAGTTTTTACCAAATAGAGGGAGTAGGGGGTAGAAATGAAATGAAGAGGGTGCCAGAGACAAATGGCAGAGACCAAATCAAACAAATATTACAGCAATAGAAATGCTACCGAATTCAGTGAAATAGAATGAGCTGGTCAGAAATTTTGTGGCAAAATTTTTGCCATCAAAATGCTGATTCATCAAAATCAAATGTTGTGTGCGAATGTGCTGACTTTGACACAATTCCAGTGGAAACAGGAAGGTTTCTGACTCCACAGCCTCTCACCTATCAGAGCTTTATATTCCCAGATCCATAGTCGCTCACCTGGCCAGAAGCTATGAAACCTAGGCCCCCAAATGTCTTGCCTTCCAGGGATCCCCAGATCTTTGTGCTGTCCTCTTATTTTCAGCCCAGAGGTTTCCCTCATCCCCGTACCCTCTCATCATTAGCAATGGGATTCTCCCCCACCCACAGAAGCAGCACAAGTGGATAGGGAATCCTGGGACAAGTGGTGGTAGCACCAGCATGTTCCCAGATTGGAATATTCCATTTTGCAGGAAATGTGGAGATTCAAGGTTTTACTCCAATTAGGAACAAAACAATCGAACATGGTGTGAGGGATATTTCCTGAATGGTGCCAGGTAGATATGCCTAAATAAGATTTGGAAGGAGTGATCTGTAGCAGATAAAATAAAATAGTAATTAAAAAAACCCACAAACTCTTCCCCTAAGCTGAAATTGAACCATCCTGGAGGGTCTAAAGTGTTTAGTTATCTAATATTTGCGTACCTCTCCGTTATCCAAAATTAACAAAATGCTGTTTGAAAAGCTATAGTTGCATTTCTCATGTCCTGGTGAGAACCAGAAATCACTCAAGAAAACCTGTTTAAGACCTTTTCCAGACCAGTTATAACCCAAAGTCATCCAGGTAAACAGCCAGACATTTGGATACTTATTCAAATCAAAGTTTGTGAGGTTTACTGGTACCCATCAGTAATGAGAGTGTGAATTTAACCTCTGCTGAAATTCTACTCATCCTTCAATCTACACATACAATGCATTAATCGCAAAAGTATGTTACATGTGAACTGTATCCCACATCCTGCAGCCCTTCCTCAGTTAAATTCCTTTCAAAAGTAAGAGACCGGGGTAAAATTTTCAAAAGCATCTGTGATAGGGTGCTCCGGGCAGCTTGGTGGTTAGCACACCCAACTTCCAGCCTCTTGCCCATCAGGTCAGTAGCAGTGCCTGATCCTCAGTTGAGGAACGTCTGCTCTCCACCCGCACCTGGGCCTCACCCCTTAGGGGGTGAAATAGGAGGACCCAGGCCCTCCGATGGATCCAGCTCAGACCCCTGTGGGAAGCAACACTAGAAACTCCTTCAACCTCTTCACCACCTTTTGGCTGGACTTCTGAGCTCCTTTTAACCTGCTCCTCCAATTGGAACAGACTCAGCAGATCATAGAATATCAGGGTTGGAAGGGACCTCAGGAGGTCATCTAGTCCACCCCCCTGCTCAAAGCAGGACCAATCCCCAACTAAATCATCCCAGCCAGGGCTTTGTCAAGCTGGACCTTAAAAACCTCTAAGGAAGGAGATTCCACCACCTACCTAGGTAACCCATTCCAGTGTTTCACCACCCTCCTAGTGAAAACGTTTTTCCTAATATCCAACCTAAACCTCCCCCACTGCAACTTGAGAACATTACTCCTTGTTCTGTCATCTGGTACCACTGAAAACAGTCTAGATCCATCCTCTTTGGAACCCCCTTTCAGGTAGTTGAAAGTAGCTATCAAATCCCCCCTCATTCTTCTCTTCTGCAAACTAATCCCAGTTCCCTGCGCCTCTCCTCATAAGTCATGTGCTCCAGCCCCCTAATCATTTTTGTTGCCCTCCGCTGGACTCTTTCCAATTTTTCCACATTCCTCTTATAGTGTGGGGCCCCAAACTGGACACAGTACTCCAGATGAGGCCTCACCAATGCCGAATAGAGGGGAATGATCACGTCCCCCAATCTGCTGGCAATGCTCCTACATATACAGCCCAAAATGCTGTTAGCCTTCTTGGCAACAAGGGCATACTGACTCATATCCAGCTTCTCATCCACTGTAACCCCTAGTCCTTTTCTGCAGAACTGCTGCCTAGCCACTCAGTCCCTAGTCTGTAGCAGTGCATGGGATTCTTCCTTCCTAAGTGCAGGACTCTGCACTTGTCCTTGTTGAACCTTATCAGATTTCTTTTGGCCCAAACCTCTAATTTGTCTAGATCCCTCTGTATCCTATCCCTACCCTCCAGCTTATCTACCCCTCCTCCCAGTTTAGTGTCATCTGCAAACTTGCTGAGGGTGCAATCCACACCATCTTCCAGATCATTAATGAAGATATTGAACAAAACCGTGCCCAGGACCTATCCTTGGGGCACTCCACTTGATACCGGCTGCCAACTAGACATGGAGCCATTGATCACTACCTGTTGAAGCCGATGATATAGCCAGCTTTCTATCCACCTTATAGTCCATTCATCCAGCCCATACTTCTTTAACTTGCTGGCAAGAAAACTGTGGGAAACCATATCAAAAGCTTGCTAAAGTCACTTTCTGGATCTGGAGGTACAGGGCAGGGCAGGGCTTCCTGGGCCCAGTATTACCTTTTTAATTCCTTTGGGCTCATTATGAGGTTTGTATACCCCAACATAGATCTAAGTGACTTAGGAGCCTACATTCTATTTTTCAAAGTGACTTGTGGCCAGATTTTAAAAGTATTTAGGCTCATGGAATTTAGATGCATAGTGGGATTTTCAAAACCACCTAAGAACCTATCTGAATCTTTAGGCTCCTAAATACTTTTTAAAAATTGGGCCTTAAGTCATTTTGGAAAATAGAACTTGCAGGACATCAGACTTGAGACCTCTGAGAGCAGAACTGACTTTAGAGCAGAAGATTTCAAGGCTGGAAGTTTAACAAATACCCAATGATGAACAAATGTGCTTACCATGCACAGCTATAGACTTCAGGGAGTATACTTCTTGGACTTAAATTTCAGCTGTAAAGTTTGAAGAAAAATAAGAAAAGTTAGATATTATCCACTAGAGCATATATGAACTTTTGCAGCAGAAAAAAACATTTATGCTGAGCCAAACTCATGTAATTTTTCTGAGCATCTAAAAAAAGGAGTCATTGTGGTTTTCCTAAAGTACCTAAGACTTAAATTTTCCTCGCTAACAATGCCTTCTTTTTACAAGGACTAAAACGTTATTTAAACAATTATATGCTATTAAGTAAAAGATGAATTAGGGAGAAAATTGCACCATTAGTAAAATTTAAGTTCTTAACTTTGTGTAATAAAAGATGGTAACCTTTCTGTAATGGCATTACAATTTACCATTTATTATAGAAGTCCAATTTAGGAGTGGAAATGGATTCTGGTTCTACTCTTTTATTACTTTGGCTGTTAAATTTTCTATGCAAGTTTTAATTCTTACTACAATTCCAGCAAAATTAATGAAGAATATTTTATAGTCATTTAAAATCTTGGTCCTGGTATTGAACTATGTTACAAATGATCCTTTTGAATAAAAAGGTAAGGTAATACATTTATATATAAAGAATATACTGCAACTATAATATTTAAAATATCTGCTATCATTGTCAGTACTTACACCTTCCAAAACTGTTTCAGTGAAATATTGTAATGGGAGCTGGCAATACATGGATCCATCGTCATGTATGTAAGAGTTCTATATAACTGGGTTGAGGGGGGTACACAATCTTTCAGGTGACCTATTACCTGCATAAGCAGTGAGAAACCATTTGTATTGAAAACATCAAAAACATGGGATTTTTATATTCCAGTCACAATGCAGGTCTAATCTGTAAAGTCGGTGGGCCATTGACTTCAACATGAGGAGGATCAGGCCCTGCGTAAACTGATTAGCACAAATTAAATTTCATGCTAATCAGCTGGAGGTGGGGGAGCATGAAATTAAGGAGGCCTTAATATGCTCTTTTACAGAACGTTTTGCATGGTATTAGTTTGTACTTTTGATAAAGGCTTGTTCCTGTAGTCCTTAAACAACTCTTTAAAAAAAAATATTATGGGAAAAGCCCTGCTGATTGTGAAATACATGGCAGTAACAGGGACATGCAGCTTGGCTCCCTAAAAACGAAATATCCTACAAGAAAGTGATTTTCATGTTCTCGGGTATGCCAAAGCTCTATTCAATACACTGAAGCAGAAGTGGACACATTCATTTTTTTTAGTTCTCTTTTCACCCCTCTCAACCCCTTGGGCTGTCAGGGACTAGACATGGACATTTGCTCATAGACATAAATTAGAAGAGCTTTAGGGTTGCTCCAGTTTGTGCAGTATTAGATCCTAAAGGGCCATTCTACGGGCTGGGGATCACTGGAGAACAGCATGCCTCAACCTTACTTCCTCCTTCCCCAAATGCAGATCCTATGCTGTAGGCAGTGGCACAGAACTGGCTTACACGGAGAATTCCCAGATGACCAGTTAAGGTAGCTTTATTACTCTTTTGTGCGCCTCTGATAGTGCAAAGGGGCAAGAATATATGCCAAAATCTGGCCCAATGTGTCTAGTTTTCAATAAATTACCCATTGTACTTTGTGGGATAGAAAAGTGTATTTCAGGCACACACCATACAGAGGCACTTGATTCCAGCTTGTTCACAGTCCCAGGGACTTGTCCCATGAATTGGTTCAAACTCCTTTATTGTATCCATCACTGTACATCTGAATGGTGCATTTCCTAAGAGCTGCTCATATATCCTTTACAACTATAATATTCCTTGTGCCATGAGCTGTTAGCTTTTATTAGTTTGCTTACATCCCGAATAGGATGGGAAACAATTAGAGGTGAGTAAACCATTGATTTTTTTTTAAATCCAAAATGAATGATTTTGAACTGAGAACTGATTTTTCCCCTGTCCTCTCCAAAGCATCTCTTCAAAACTGTTTTATTTTTTAAATTAAACATTTAGTCTCAAAATTACATTTCAAAACAAAGCTTTGCCTTTTAAAAAAAAAATCCTCATTTTTTATTCATTTGAAACTACGTTGAATTTGACCCAAATTTGCAATTAGTTTGGGTTGTCCCCAAACCGCATTTAAGTGCATTTACTATTTGAACAAAACATTTTACACCCAGCTTTTGACACAATAGCCTGAAACCCATCAACAGGGAATGATATGCAATACCTCTCATTGTCAGTCATTTATAGGGTTACCAGATAGCAACTGTGAAAAAACGGGACGGGGGTGGGGGGGTAATAGACGCCTATATAAGAAAAAGTCCTAAAAAAATGTGACATCTGTCCCTTTAAAAACGGGACATTTGATAACCCTAGTTGTTTACCAAAAGCAGAAACCATGAAAACATTTACATGAAAGCACAGTTGTATCCAGGACATATCAGTGTGTTACAGTCCTGAAGTTAGAACAGGTTAAGACTATTATTTCAAATATATTTGTGTGAGTGTGTGCGTGCAAATGTGATACCAACTCAAATTATTGACTTTTTAATGTTTTTATTACACCATAGTGAAGTCCCTACAGAACAAGACACAGTTATTTATAATGCAGCTTTCTTTACCTCGCTCTAAACTCCAGTCCCCACCCTACTGTTTTGCTCTGGTGGTCCTGATACCGTGTGCTATCTTTAAAAGAAGTGGATTGATGTTTTCTTAATAAGTACATCACAAAAGTAGATTAGAGTTGGGCTAGGACCCCACTCCTGCTCAGCATTTTACAGAGTCTAACATATCTTGAGCCTCACCCTGTAGACACTCATAGCACTAAGTTCATTGCATGGTATATAATGTGCTTAATATACTTAGCATACAGAATCCAAAGTTTGTATTAAACATATTGGATCAGATCCTTAGGTGACTTAAATTGGCATAGCTCTGTTGAAATCAATGGAGTTACACTGATTTACTAGTTGCAAATCTAGCCCTCTAGGAAAACTAATGTACAGAAAGTCTTGCCTTCTCCTAAATGCAAATGCAGATTTGTCAGCTTGCTGGCCATTTTCTACTGACTATGTTATTCTCAACATGAGAGGAGAGTGACAGCAGCAGCTGGCGCTGCTGACTTCCTTATCACTTCCTCTGTTCTATTCTATATAGATTCTTATACCATGCTCATCACCATCTTATTTGAGCAAGTCATTCTACTAAGGCCTCACAGTGGTGATGGCTCCACAAGTCCTTGTGGGTCTCTTTTTCACTGGGGCCAGAAGCTGCTAGCTTCCAAGGTACAGAGCTAGCATCTGTGGGCCCCCTGGGAAAAGAGAGAATGCGATGAATATAAATTTTAAAGGGACAGGCCTGATTAACACCGGAGGAAATTTTTAAATCTGAGTTTAGATGTGGCCAAGGGCACCCCAGGTAATTTCCTGGAATCCCTGAAGGCTGTGTGCTCTTGAACAGAAGTGGGAAGCAATGTAAAAAGGACACTGCATAAATTGATTAGAAACTTTATTTAAAAAATTGTGAAGTCCTTCTCAGACTCCCATTGTAATAAAACATAAATTTTCTATTGTGTTCTGTGATCAATTGGTGCTTAATGCACTTGCAAGAGCTCTGCTTTATTCTGAGTCCTGTCCACCTGGCTGTGCATGATAACAAGAGTTTCACAGCAACCCACCCAGCCTCTCTGTATGGGAAGCTCAGTCCCTAAAGGTACAGCCCCCAATATCACATCTTCTTTCCTCCAAGCCAAAACTTAATAACAACAACACTCAAAACCCCCAACATTGTTATAACACAACTACAAATACTTTTAACCAGCCTAATAACTAAACTTATTAACAATGTTCAATTAGTCTTTAAAGTGCTCTGCACTGTCCTGGGGACCTGTGGGTCTCCCTGAGACATCAGCATGACTGCTGTCAGGATGTAGCAAGTCTGCTGATTGTTCCATGTCCTGGGACTCTGTTGTCTTAGCCTACTGTGGTTGTTGCCTGTCTGAGACTCTTTCAGGCAAGATGGCCAACTCAATGCTCTTCATCTCCCTCCCTTCTGGGATTTTGAGATGACAGTATGCATGGGGTGACAACTTCATACAACTGTAGAGCTACCATTTGTAATACCACTTCTGCTTGTGACTATTATTTCCCGTCATACCATACACAAACATAGTGTCATTTTCCTATAGTGGTGGCAGCTCTTATGACCCCACATCATATTGGGTTTTCTGTTTTGCCTTATTTGTGTCTCTATAAGTCTAAGTCCCCAGTGACTCTGACATCAAATTCTAGTAGTGCAGGGGCATTTATGACTGCTTCTACCTTACTATGATCTACCTGCTCATGTTGCTGTGCTAACTTCTCTCCCATCTTCTCTCCTTATTTCCTTTACACAGAATTTACATTTTTGTGTGGGTAGCTTTAGCTCAGCAGTTATGGTTCTTTCCAAAACTTCTCAGAGCCTCTAGTCATGTTCATGCTTTTCCCCAGCTCATAATGTCATCTGAGAACCTTAGTGCCATGTACCATCTCAAAATTGTTGTATTTTCTAGTGAAACACCACAGGTGCTGAACACAACACAGTGCAGTCTGTGTAAACACTATCTCCCAAAAGTGATATTGACTGTGAACAAATGTGCACTCTGTTTTTCTAAAGGCACCGGCCAGAACCCCCAAAAGTTCTCCCTAGTTAGGTAGTGAAAAATGTTTTCTCTTTAAATGTTTAATTATTTTGTGTCTTTACATAAGACCAATGAGTCATTGTAGAAAACCATTCTTGTTTTTTTTGCTTGTTCTATGATTCCCACAGCAATGGGCCTTTCCAGTCCTCTTTAAGCCTCTGTGTTATGCTGAGAGGAACTTTTCTAGGGGCACAGATCATGAAATGATTGGGCTCTTTCAGCTCTACTCTGTACTCTGAGAGCTTCCCTATCCCTTGGAAGATGTCCTCAAACTCTTCCTTAATTAATTTGATCCATTGATTCTCGAAAGTGTAGATCCTCTTGATGAGATCATGGGCTTGCCATGTTTTTAACCCAATAGTGGGTATTTTTCTCCCTGGTACTATTAAAAACTTTATCTTTTCAGATTTGTTATTTGCCTGTATATTTAGTTCACAAACTCTCTTCATGGGAATAAGCTCTCTGCTGTGAGCCCTGAATTTTACCTGTTTACTTCCAGTGGCTTTTCTTTCAGAGCTAATATCACTGTTTTTGGCACCACATTTCTTATGCACCTGTATCCAACTTAAAATCAATTGATGTCCCATTTGATTGCAGGGGGATAATCCATTCATCTTGATCTGCAACACTGTCCATTGCTTCTATGAAGAATTCCTGAGCTAGTGGTGCTTTGTCCAGGCTGTGTGAGTCATCAACTCACTCCAAATAATACTACACACTAAGAGTATGAATAAATAAATACTTTGTGGAGTCTGATTATTAACCTAATTATAATTCTAAAATGCTTGTACAACAAAACACAGCATAAGCCTTCTCCCCAGACAGCACTGCTAGTATGATTCCTTCCCTCAAAACTTGTCTGTTCCCAAATCCCATCTAACACACCTAGTTAGTTCTCTGCCTAAGGGCTAATCCTACCTCCCTTATCCTGGAGAATAACCCATCTGCACCAGTGAGTTAGCAAAACAAAAACACACCAGTTTCCCTGCAGTATCAACCCTGCTAGCAGGTTGGGGTATCTCAGGCAAACATTGCCAGCCTCTGATAGGAAGTTTTGCAGCTATTTGGTTTGCAAATATTATATCTGAAACATTGGGGATACATATTAGGTTGTTTTAAAAGTGCATATTTTAAAGAGGGGGAGGGTACCAAGTTATAAAAGTTATTAGTCATTTTACTATCTGAACACATCTAATATTAATATATTTGGTAACTTTAAGCAGGAATAAATATCTGAGTGCTTTAGCTTGTCAGTTGTAGCTGAACAAAGAGGTCAAAAACATTCATAAGCCTTGTAACAGATGTGTGTCCTCACAAATGAAAATGAAGCCATATTGTACAGATACTCTGGCATATGTGAAGATAATATGGCTTCCAATGATGTAAAAATACCCATTATGTAGAGAAATTATAGATGGACAATTTTTTTAGCCATAAAATAAAGTTTTAGTGTATATTGATAGTGGGGTACATTACAAAATGAGAGGTGCCAGCTACTTCACTCATTGCTAATACCATTCTGGATTAGGAGAACAAAATATAATGCAGTCACACTTCAGTCACCAGATGCTCTGTTGATACCAGACATCCCAGACCACCTGTTTTCACATCCTTTAGGCTGCCATTCAAAGTAGCCTTGTGCTGCAGTTTGGCATCATGTTTGACTACTGTCTTGGCACTGCTCCAGAATGCATCACAATACACTTGTCTTTCACTGAAATCCACCACTACAATGTTTTATCTACGCCACCATTCTGACAAGCATTTTTGGAGGAAAAAAGCTGTGAGACAGTTTAACCTGAGTCTCACATAATCCAAACCCATTAGCACTTGAGATATGCTGTCTCCCAAATATTGTGTCTATGCTGACCCCCTAATGCACCTGTAAAAACTCCAGAATTAGCCAATGATTATTTCCCACAATATGTTTGTAAATTTTCGCTTCCTGGAATATAGCTGAACTCTCACTAAGCTTCCCCACACACTAAGGCACCAGGCTGATGACCATGATCTGTCCCAGGTGTCTGAGCACAGTACACACACCCTGAATGTCAAAGAACTGCTGACATCATTCAGTCTGAATCTCCATAAGAACAAAACCTCTAAATGTGCCCTAATTTTCTCGCATCAAAATATACACACACCACAGACCTGTTCTGTCTTTTTTGTCTTCCCCACCCTTGGTTTCACAAAGTCCTTTCCCACCCCCTCTTTTGACAAACTGACAGTCTCAGAGATTTAGTATGCAGCCCTGGACACAATCATCTATCTTTCCAGATATGCCTCCTGGTGCTGCTGAAGATGACCAGTGTCAACACATTTAAGGCTGCACCCTCCTAGGATAATTTCTATGTGTTATTCTGCTATTATCAATCTGCTAGTTCTCTTTGTGTTCAGGTGTTGGGCTCTAGTCAAGTCGCCATGTTCTACACAGCAGCCGTCAAAGGTGTGTGGCCACATTCCTGCAGGGAAGATCTCTCCTCAAAACTACTGCCTGTATTTTTTCTTCTGAGACCCCCCAACACATCCAATATGGCAGCTCTCCAAGGCCAGCAGAGGCAGAGGAGGAATTCTCTCTCTGATATTAGCAGAAGAGTGGGAGCTCTGCTTCCCAACTTTCTCTCTCACTTTGACTTCTGTATGTAAGGGATTATTATGTGAAGATGAGCTTGTAAGAGTAAGTCCTTATTTTGTATTTCTAAAATAACGGTCCAGTATTTAAAACATTAGAATTTTATTGATTTTTATGTTTCTTTTAGTGATTTTTTCCCCATATCCCTAATTTGGTATACTGGATTTTTCACATAGAGAGGAGTCATCCAACATTCACCCTGCCTATGACAAAATTATTATAATATACTGGGGTTCTTTGGCTTGCCTTTGAAGTATCTGGTGATGGACACTGTCAGAAACAGGGAACTGAACTAGATGGACCTTGGTCGGATCTGCTACAGCATTCTTCCATTCTTAAGTACACTTTTAGAAAAGTTGTTCTTTACCTGCAAGGGAATACATGTCAGTTTTCCTTAAGTTTCATGAAGACTGTTTGTACTATCTTGATTCCTGTATATTTTTATAAGGCCTGAGTGCTTAACATGCAGATCAGATCCTGAGGTCCTTGGTTTTAGTTCCAATTTATCAGAGAACATATTGAATAAACTCAATGAGAACCTCAGGATTTGGCCTTTGGCTTCATTGCCAGTTGATGGCATTTGTCCATTATAAAAAAAAAGGAATTTTGTTGAATTGTATAATTACACTTCAATAATAATAGTCTTGTTCTCTTCCCTTCTTCCACCTCACCTCCAACTTCCAGATACTATTCAGAATACAATTTATAAGCATTAAAGTAAATGTTATTGAAGTAAATTAAATCTATTGACAAATTCCAAATTTAGGACCATAAAAAAGGGAGAAGAAGGGGAAATCATGAGAGGGAGGTAATAAAATTGAGACCAGTGGTGGTCAGAATCAAAACACCACTGGAATAAAAAAAGTTAATGATTCTTAAAAGTTGATAGACAATGACTTATACAGCTTTCAAGAGAGAATAAGTCCCACACTTTGGGGACTGTCACAGCAAAGGCATGATCACCTGATGACCTAAAATGCTATGGCTGCATCCCCATAATGCAGTTGAGAACAGTGGGCATGTACTTATCAAAGTCAGGCTCAGACCAGCAAAGAAACATGCTGCCACATTCTGAACAAACTGCAAGCAATGGAAAAGCCCAGCTAACAAAGAATTACAATAATCCAAACATACATAAAAGGCATATACAAAGGCAAATATATGACTCAATTTTCCTCATCAACCCCTGGCATTCTAAAATTATTTTTACTTTTTTAAAAATCATGACAAAGAAAATAAAAACAAGGACCTAACACGATATGTAAACAAAGATCATGATGAATAATCAGCTAAACATGAGCTCACAGTGCAATGCTGTGACCAAAAGAACTCCCCCAGCTTAACAGGGGAGCCCAACAGCTGCTTCACTGTGGAGGGGATGCTGCATTCTGAGCTCCCGCTTCCGCCCCATTCCCCTTTCCCCTTCTCTTCCCCATCCCCTCTCCCTTCCTCTCGTGACTGTCCCCTACCTCTATCACCCACTCCCACATTCTCCAATCCCCTTCTCTTCCCCCTGCCCTACGCCATCCCCCTTCTTTCCCCACTGCCTCTTCCACCACCTCATCACTACTCTTGCATTGCCTCTGACCTACCCCACCTCCTTGCCCTTCCCTACCGCGGGTACTCACAGTTATATAGGAAACAGGATGCTGGCCATGCAGGGTGCCCAGAACACATAGAAGGGGAAGGTTACTGGCACTAGGACCCAGGAGGCAGCATCCAGCTGCAGAGGCAGCGACCCAGAGTGGCTACGCTTCCTCACCTGGCAGGAGAAGTGACTCCATCCCACTCCCTCCACTCCTGGCCCTTTCCTGGCTTGCAGGGAGAGGGGCCAAGTGAGCTGGAAACATGCTGGGAGGAGGCACAGCATGGGAACGACTAAGCCCCTCTCCCCCTGGAAGGCCAAGCAGAGCAAGCCCTAGGCAAGTCAGCACTTGCACAAATCTCGGGGGAGTGGCATATGATCCCATATGCCCCCTCCCATGCGTCATCTCTATTGGGGGGGGGAGGGCAATGGCCTGTCTAGCCCCCCCCCCCAAACTACACACATGACAATCACTGCTGGAATACTGCATCTAGTTCTGGTGCCAACAGGTCAAGAAGGATGTGGATAAATTGGAGAGCAGTCAGAGAAGAGCCACAGGAATGATTAAAGGATTAGAAAACCTGCTTTATAGTGATTAACGCAAGGAACTCAATCTATGTAGCTTAACACAGAGTATGTTCAGGGATGACTTGATCACAGTGCGTAAGTACTTACATGGAGAACAGAAATTTGATAATGGGCTTTTCAATCTAGCAGACAAATGTATAACATATTCCAATGGCTAGAAGTTGAAGCTAGACAGATTAAGAATGGAAAAAGGGTACATATTTTTAATAGTAGTGGTAACTAATCATTGCAACAATTTACCATGGGCTGTGGTGGATTATCCATCAATCAATGGCAATTTTAAAATCAAGATTGGATGTTTTCTCTAGAAGATATGCTCTAGTTCATACAGTAATTAATTCAAGTAAGTTCTATGGCCTATGCTATACCGGAGGTCAAACTAGATGACCACGGTGGTCCCTTCTGGCCTTAGAAACGATCAATTTCTGGAAGCCCCATGTTGATACAACAAGTTGTGAAGCAGGGACTCTGGGATTATGTGATACTGAACCCCCCAAGCTTTCTTCCCAAGTTCCCCTCCTTGGCCTCTCAACCAAGTCCAACCAATATAATTTTCTCTGTGTAAGGTATCAATTTTGAAATTAAATTCAATTAATTTTACATTCACACAAATTGACAGTATGCTGCATATTTTAGGATTGGCAGTGGGAGAAGATACTGGGGAGAAGCTGGAATCTTTGGAATCAGGGTAGAGGACAGTTGGGGCTTCTGGCATCTGATATGTTATGGGAGTAGACTGTGGTATCCGGGAGGCAAATGAGGTCTTTGGTACTATGGAAAGGCTGCATCTCCTCTTTAACACCCTCTTTTAGGCAGAGTCAGAGGCAACTTTACACTTGGGAGGAGAGAGCTTTAAATTTCTCATTTTATGCCACAGCAATCCTCGGTAGAAATTTTCTGCCACACTACACTCTAACCCAATACTTGTCATTAATAAAAAGAGACCAGTAGCATATTAGCTATTTTATACTTCTGATAAACTGATCAGATGCAAAATGATTAATAACAACATTTAAATTGTAGTCGTACTTCAGACTTGTGCCAGTTCAAACACCAGGGTTATTGTTTCAGTCTGGCTGCAGACTGTCACAGGCCTGATTGCATTATACTCACTTCACATTTTGAAGGTTTTTATAATAATCACAAGGATTTTTTTTTAAATTAGAGCTTCATTTCTTAAGCAAATTATTAAGACTTTAAATTTCTGCAGAAATCAGACATTTTTCATGAAAAATTGTATTTAATCAAAAACCCAGTTTTCCAGCATCCCTAATTATGGAGGCATTTTTTTGCTGTTGCATAATCACATCTCACATGGGGTCCTGTACATTTCAAAACTATCTCCATACATCATGTCACATCTTGGTAAATGGGATTACTCTTAGTGCTCAGTTTCTCACTGAGCAAAGAATTGTCCCTGTACAGAGATCCCACACAAGGCGAATTCTGAGGGATCAAGTGGAAATGAAGTGGTGCACAAGGCATGTGTTGAATCTCTGCACAGGGGTGCACTTAATCTCCCATAAGGTGCCAAGGTATAGGGACATCTGCAAATGTTAAATGTTAAATGATACCTAATATAAAGAAAATAAAAGAAACTATATAGAAGACCTCTAGCCTTATCTATCCAAATATATCTGAAACTGTATTTCCCTATCACAATATTAATAAAGTGTACAATATAACAAAATGGTTATAACCAATATTAAAACATATAAGTAAGCAATATAAAAATATAGATTCAACCATTGCTTTTTAAGCGGCCAGCAACAGTTTGCAAAAGCCACTAATAGGATAAGTTTTTCATATTCAGCTATGTAAGACAGTTATTAATAGTAATATACAACTGATTCTCATATACACCATAAGTTCTCTCTTCTCTACTAGAAACTCTTTCAAATCTGCTCACAGAGGGGCATATAGTATGTGATCTTAATAATACTATGGATGGTAATGCAGGGTTTTCAGCTACCGAAATACTGAGTCTATTCTTAACAAATAGCCAGTAACTGTCTTTCTGCATGTAACATTGAGTGCTACTTTTAAGGAATATTTGCTTTATTGTAGTCAACATTATAGAATTTTTTTTAAAGCAGTAGCTTTTAATAAAGTGAATGTATTTTAGTAGGTTGAAGGTGCTGGATCAAAAGCACTGGAGAGTGAAATCGTCCATTACTTCAGAGGATCGAAACAGCATGAGAAATAGAAGAATAAACTTCCTGACACTACAGCAGTTTTTTGCTTCTAGGAGAGAGAAGCAGTTCAATCTCCATGCCCTTTTAGTCTACAGTCTACCTGCAGAGTCTGCCAATTACTACAATTAATGGCAGATAGACGCTTTGTGTCTGGCACTAACTGCACTTTTGTTGACAGTCTCTCTAGTTAGTGTATCTATGGACTGAATAAGCAATGAGCTTCAGGTCTTGCCTACCTGGGAAAGTTACACTAGTTTAATTTAAGGTATTATTTTAAACTGATTTAAACTGGTGCAAAGCTCTTATTTTGGTTTAAAGCAGATTGGTTTCAGTTTAGCTTAAATTAATTAGAAGTCAACTTGAGCTAAATCAAGATAAGCCACTCAAACTTAAATAAGAGTCTCCACCAAAGGTTTGCACTGGTTTAACTAATTGTGATTAAAAAACAATTTTAAGTTAAACCACTGCATCCTTCTTGTATAAATATGGGCTTAAACCTCTCTTCTGGCTCTACCAGGTGGTTCTCTCATGGTAAAGTTACTAGGCAGTGGGTTGGGCACACTCAGAGGGGAAGAGTGCTCCACAGTCTAAGCTGTACTTGGCTTCTGAGTAACCAAAGGACTTAACTTTTCCTGAAAGTTAACCAGATACATTTAATTTACAACTGGCAAAATGTAATAATATTACAAAAAGATCCCAATGAAACCCACTAAAATACCTTCCTCTCTGGATATTCCATTGTCTCTGTTCAGATAAAGAAGGACAATACTGCAAACTCATCCCAAAAGAAAAAGCCTATCCCTACCACGTATACATACATGATGCTATGCTGAGAATGCCTGATACTAAAGCTATTACATAATGGACTGTTGCACACAGTTAGGGAGGTGTGTGCTACGGTTTCCACTGTTGCTGGCTGTGAGGAAGTAAAGGATTAAGTTTCACTGGCTGTCAGTCAAAAACAATTCTAAGGGTAAGGAGAAAACCAGAGGCCAGATCTGCAAAGGGACTTGGCAACCTAACTCCCAGATGTAGGTGCCACTGCAAGCCACAAAATCCCTGATCAGCTGTCACCTACCCTGTAGGTGCCTAAACTCACTAAGTGCCTACATTTTCACTGTAAAAGTTCCTGGGCACCTAAGTTTCTGTCACTGGGCATTCACACTGCTGCCTCGGGCAGGCATCTGGACACCTATATCTTGCCTAAGCCCCAATGAAATCCTCAGACTAGGTGAAGAAGGGCATTCCCCTGCCTATCTCGCCTGCAGGGCCTGATCCAATAGGCATACTCTGAACATGTCTAACTCCCACAAAGCAGAAGGGTAGCTCTCCCTTATAACCTTTATCCCAGTAGTAAGGGGACTGAGCCAGGATGTGTGAAACCCTGGTTCAGTTCACCCCTCTGCTTGATGAAAAGGGTTTACCAGCTCTCAGGTGCATACCCTAACTACATTGTTATGAGGTATTCGGGGGGGGCATTTTTTTCAATCTCTCCCATTCAAACCATTCCACATTGAATAAATAATTAAATATACGTTGGAGAGCTGAAAGCATGAGAATGACTCTATAGTTCAGTGGTTATGACACTCACCTGAGAGATGGGAGATCAGTGTTTAAATCCCTTCTTATCAGGTAGAAAAAGGGAATTGAACTGCAGTTTCCAATATCCTGGCTGAGTTCTTTCACCAGGGGGCTAAAAGTTACAAGGATGACCCCCTCACCCCAGGCCACTGTGTGTGTTGTAAGGCAGTGATTTTCAAACTCTTTTTCTGGCAACCCAGTTGAAGAAAATTGTTGATGCCTGTGACCCAATGGAGCTGGGATGAGAGGTTTGAGGTGTGGGAGGGGCTCAGGGCTGGGGCAGAGGGTTGTGATGAGGGCTGTAGGGTGGGGCTGGGAATGAGGGGTTCAGGTGGTGGGAGGGGGCTCTGGGCTGCATCAGGTGTTTGGGTGTGGGAGGGGGTCAGGGCTCTGGATTGGGAGTGCAGGCTCTGAGCTGGGGCTGGGGATGAGGGATTTTGGGTGCAGAAGGGGCTCCGGGTTTGGGGGGTGGCTCAGGGCTGGGGCAGGGGATTGGGGCATGGAGTTACCTCGGTGGCTCCCAGTCAGCAGCACAGCGGGGGGTGCTAAGGCAGGCTTCCTGTCCATCCTGGCACCACAGACCACACTACGCCCAGAAGTGGCTGGCAGCAGGTCCAGCTCCTAGGCAGAGGTGTGCAAGTGGCTCCATGCGGCTTTCGCCCACAGGCACCACCACCCCCCAGCTGCCATTGGCTGGTTCCCGGCCAATGGAGGTGCAGAGCTGGTACTCAGGGCAGCGCACAGAGCCCCATGGCCCCACCGCCCAGGAGCCGGACCTGCTGCTGACCACTTCTGGGGTGCAGCGTGGTGTCTGAACAGATAGGGACTAGCCTGCCTTAGCCGGGCAGCACCGCCAATGTGACTTTTAATAATCCGGTTGGCAGTGCTGACCAGAGCAGCCACGACCCAGCGACCTACATTCCACGACCTAGTACTGGGTTGTGACCTGCAGTTTGAAAACCACTGTTGTAAGGTGTGCGCTGCTGTTGTTCTTGCACGAAACAGCTTAGGCACAGGAGAGGGTTCCTGGCTGTGAATTCTAAGCAGAGAGAGGTGTCCTAAGTCCAAGTTGGAGGGAGGTGCCAAATTCCCTGAGAAGGGTAGGACTTAGGACACTTTTCTCCTAGCATCTCCTATTGGCTTGCTTAGGCTGCTTTCGGCGTAGCATGCTGGCTTTCGTGTGGATCCCACTCTTAGGCACCTATCTATCTTTCTCTATGCATTATATAGGGAGACTAAGTGCCTCTCCCAGAGTTTGTGGATTCCCTTGGGTGGCTAAGTTTCTAAAAGTTAAGCTTTGCAATGCTGATCAGTGCCTAAACTGCTTGATGGAACTGGGCCTAGGGCCCCAATCTTGCATCTGTAGACAGATCCTTGTGCCTGAACAGGAGTTGACAACTTTCTGACCGAACAATACCAAACACCTTTGCACCACTCATTCTCTGAGGCCCTGGCCTGCTCACTTTTTGATTCCTGATGTCAAAATACTCAAAAACCAGTGGGAGAACACTTTAACCTGTCTGGTCATTCAGTGACAGACCTGCGGGTGGCTATATTACAACAGAAAAACTTCAAAAACAGACTCCAAAGAGAGACTGCAGAGCTAGAATTGATATGCAAACTAGACACAATCCACTCCGGTTTGAATAAGGACTGGGAATGGCTGAGCCATTACAAACGTTGACTATCTCCCCTTGTAAGTACTCTCACACTTCTTATCACACTGTCTGTACTCGGCTAGCTTGATTATCACTTCAAAAGTTTTTTTTTTTTTTTTTTTCTCTTAATTAATTGGCCTCTCAGAGTTGGTAAGACAACTCCCACCTGTTTATGCTCTCTGTATGTGTGTATATATATCTCCTCATTATATGTTCCATTCTATATGCATCCGAAGAAGTGGGCTGTAGTCCACGAAAGCTTATGCTCTAATAAATTTGTTAGTCTCTAAGGTGCCACAAGTACTCCTGTTCTTCTTTTTGCGGATACAGACTAACACGGCTGTTACTCTGAAACTTGTCATTAGGCCATTTGGTGTTCATAACTACACCTCATAGAATCATAGAATATCAGAGTTGGAAGGGACTTCAGGAGGTCATTTAGTCCAACCCCCCGCTCAAAGCAGGACCAATCCCCAATTTTTGCCCCAGATCCCTAAATGGCCCCCCCCTCAGGGATTGAACTGACAACCCTGGGTTTAGCAGGCCAATGCTCAAACCACTGAGCTATTCTTCCCCCAAAAGTCATTGAGTCCAGCCCCTGCCTTCACTAGCAGGACCAAGTACTGATTTTGCCCCAGATCCCTAAGTGGCTCCCTCAAGGATTGAACTCACAACCCTGGGTTTAGCAGGCCAATGCTCAGACCTCAGTGATTAATATTAATAAACTATATTACCTACTCTTTAATAATTTCTTAATAATTCCTATACGTAAATGTGTTTTAACTGCCTAAATTACTGCATAGCATCCAAATTCCAAAAGCCCCTTTTCTACCAGAATTTTGCAACATACTGACCTTCATGGTCACTTGTCTTCTCAGAATGGGAGTGCAGAATTTATGACCTGGGGTTATAGACCTAGCAGAGAGCTATAACAGGATCATTCACATTGCAGCCCCTGTCAGATTCTCAGAATCTTTGAATCCTGCTACCACTACAATATATCCAAACAATATGTCTATGGCTGCAGGTCAACACAGGTGTCAGCACAACTGACTCACTGTATCTGACGGTCAATGCAGTCATCATTGTCATTTAAAAGGGCCCTCAGAAAGTGTCGGGTATGTGAAAGGAGAGCGACATCATCTGTGAAGTCCAGGTCTTCAAGGGATGAGAAGAGTGCCCATTTAATGCCTCTTGGTATGTCTTCTGTTGTACACCACATTACCCAGTCAGTGGCAATGTTAAAGAGGACTGCAGACATGACACACCCCGACGTACTCCTGTTTTGACTTGAAAACTGAGCTCACTGTGATCAACATGGCATGTAAAGTTGAAATAGAAGCTTTTGATGATGTTGATTATACGGAAAGAAATTCCATATGCCTGCAGAATGTGCCATAGCCTGATCCTGTGAATGTTATCAAAAGCCTTCTCAATGTCTATGAAATTTATGTAGAGTTGCCGCTGCCATTCAAAGCACTTTTCTATTATGTTTCATAGAGTGACGATCTGGTCTGTGCATATATGCCCTTTCCGAACACCAGCTTACTCTTTTCTGAGAACACTATCAACTCCCTCTGATATACGCAGGACTATAATTTTATACAATACTTTGCTTGGCACAGATAAAAGTGTGATACCATGCCAGTTATTACCATCACTGAGAGTTCCTTTCTTTGGTATCTTCACTATAACCCCATTGGTCCACTCATCTGGCACTTTTTCCCTTTCCCAGACTGATGTAAATAGAAGGGCCAGGATAGATGCTGCTAATTTAGGATTTACCTGGAACAATTCTGCATTCAAGTTATCCTTGCCAGGAGCTTTCCCATCTTTTAAGGATTTGATGGCTTGAATGATCTCTTCCTTAGTCGGGGTGTCTGTGTTGATATCAAGATCTTCTTCTGCCTCCTGGATGTTTGCTTCTGCTTTAGGTGGCTCCCTGTTAAGCTATTCTTTGAAATGCTCTGTCCAGCGCATTTCTTGTTCTTTTTCAGTTGTTAGTATCTCCTATCACATACCAAACACCATATACAAGAAAAAAACAATTCAACTCAACTTATTCAGCCAGCAAATTGGACTGAAATAAGACAGATACCATGACCTTTAATATTGCCTCACAATCACCAGTACCGATAGAGGATTATGTTCTCACCAATGTAGAAACATTCACATACTTGGGCAGCGCCATCAGCCCGGATGGTGGAACAAGCCAGGACATCCGGAACAAAATCAATAAAGCCAGGAACTCCTTCAGGAGCTTAAATACACTCTGGAAATCATCAAAACACAAGATTTATCAGAGCTGCATACTTTCAACACTAATTTATAGTGCAGAATGCTGGGGAATGAGATAGTATGACATGTCCAAACTGTCTTCGTTCCATACAACCTGCCTCAGAAAAATCCTCTATATCTTTTGGCCCAGAAAAATCTCAAACCAAGCTCTATTGTCACAGTGCAGCCAAGAGGATTTGAGCACCATCATTGCCAGGAGGCATTGGAGATGGATTGGTCATGTGCTTCAGATGGAAACCGATTCCATCACCACAGTAGCAATAAGATGGACACCTGAAGGCAAGGGAAAACAAGGCCGCCCGAAAACAACATGGCGAAGAGCTGTGGAAGCCAAACTGAAAAACCTCGGGCATAGCTGGGTAACCATTGAAAGATTGCCAGAAACAGACAGGAGTGGAGGAGGTTCGACACTGCCCTAAACGTAATAGGAAGTGTAATAGGATCATGATGATGATGATCAGGGCCTTTGGGTGCCAGGCAAGAGGTTTAGCTAAAAAGTGTGCTGACTACAACTCCCATGTGTTATGTCTCGAGAAGACACACAGAGGGATCAACAGCAATCACCCCCAGATATGCAGGATGAACCTGGAGAGGCCACTGAGAGGCCACACGAGCAATATGGCAATGCCATTTTCATCAAACCTGATCTTGTCATTAACACAACATCTATGACCAATAATAACGACATTGAAATCCTGACTGTAGACATTGGTGGCATTTCCATCATGTTTGTCTACCAACTGCCGTGCAAACAATTCCAGTTCACTAGCCCACATAACCTCAAACATGACAAAACGTGGCTTGTCATTGGCAACTTTAACAGTTAATTGGTGTCAAATGGGGCTATAGTGCAACTGATGAAAATGGTAAACTAGTTGAATCGTGGGCAGATGCATACCACTAAATCATCACCTCAAGCTCTCCATTTTTTTCAGCAGCAGCTGATGGAAATGGAGTTATAACCCTGATCTGGCATTTGGGAGCAACAGCAAAGCTAGTTCATGTAATAAGCTTAGTTTGGGTCTGATACCATATTTGCAGCACGTTCCCATTGCCATCCAGGTCAGTGCAGCCACAACACTAAACTCAGTACCATTCCAGAACTGCTTTAATTTTAAGAATGCAGAATGGAAGGGCTTCACCAGAAACCTCAATCCTGTTGTAAGAAGGATTGAGCCAATACCATAAAATTACAACCAGTTTGTCAATGCAGTACATGCTGTCTCAGAATCATATTCCATGAGGCTGCAGAACAAAATATATGCCAGGACTAACATGGTGTAATTGCCATCAAACCTCTCAACCCCTGATGCAGAGGGATAGCACAGTGGCTTACAGTTTTGGTATGCTGAACAAGTGAGCAGAATGTCACAGTGGCCTAGCAGTTGTAGGATATACACACAGCTTGCTGGTTGACGGAGCTTCACACTTCAAGCACTGGGCAACTAGATTTTTTAAGTGATTCAGAATGAAATGGCTGGGAACAGTTAGAAAATGTTACAGTTTGTTGTTTTCTGTTTGTTTATCTCATTTAAGTAAACAGAAAAGATGAATGTATAAACTGAACAATAGTGAAGCGACCACAAATTAGAACCAGCCAGATTAGAGGATGATCAAAAAGATAAAGAAAGCAGTGCATGAGCATCAGAAATAGGGAGCTGCACCAAAAAAAGAAAATGAAAAAAGGGAAAGAAAGAACGAAAAAGGAATGAGAACACCGAAAATGGGAGGCTGACAAGAGAGCTAAAGAGAGGGAGGCCAAAAGCAATGGCAAGAAGAAGAAGACCTGCAAATCTTGGAACTAAAAGAGAAGGAAACCTAAGAAAAAGAGAAGAAAAGGCAGCATAACCTGAGCATATGGGAAAGGCAGAGACTGATCCCACAGTCCCTGAGTATTCCTTCTCCACAGGGAATGTTCAGAGGGGCTAAGATATGCCCTGCATACTAGGAAGTGAATTGTATTGAAGAGTACCTCACAGTTTTTGAAAGACTCTGTGAATTGCATAGAATTCCAGAAGCCCAGAGAATCCTCATACTGATTGCAAAGGTCTATTTCATGAAATAGAAATTGATCAGTCTTTGAAATACGATGAATTTAAAAAGGCTGTGTTGCAAAGGTTTCAAATTACTCCTGGGGTGTACAGAATGAGATTTAGAAACCTCAGAAAAGGTGATAAAGTCAGAGAGAATGTGTGTAAAATGTATGATTTGATGAGGAAATGAGCAAAGAGGCTAGGAGCTGAGAATTATGACCAATTATTTTCACTCTTTGTGCCAGAATGTCTCCTGAGCATATGCTTAGAGGAGATTAGAGAAGATATTTGGGATAAAACTTTAGGTTCTGTACCGGAAGCAGTAGATCTGGTTGACTCCTATGTGCAAGCCAGAGTATCTGGTGAGTGCAAGACATAGAAAGAGGGGCAGAAGCCCTGTGTAAAGGGGGTACCCTGTTTTATCCCTGGGAAAAAGGAAGGTGGTTGGGAGCCCAGGTACTCACCTCCCTAAAACCGACCTCCTCCTGCTAATCATATTTGCAGACAGCCCCCCCGACCCCTTCACATTAGGACTGTCCAAGAAGTAATTTCATATGTAACTCCAAAAAGCACCTGAGGGACAATTGCCCTAAACAAAGGGAATCTAAACCTGCAACCCACCATGCCCTGGTCAATGTGGCTGTCATACACAGAACCCACAGAGATGCCTGAGATGTTCTTTTATAAGGTCTGGAAATAGCTGAAGAATTTATTTAAGAATGCCATGGGTGTAGAAACACAGGTGCCCAGATAGAGAATGGTCAGGGAGACTGGTATGATGCATGGGGAAAGGGTAGAACTCCTAGCACTGGGAAAATTTAACACCACTGTGCTTTTGGCTAAAGTGCACTTGGAGTGGGAAGGTCTAGATAGCATTTTAAAAGTGGGTGTGTTGATTTTACTTTCCAGCAGAAATTCGCATTGATATTGATATATTAACTATATCTAAAGCTGTTAATATAGTAACCTGCAGCAAAAAGGAAAATTGCTTCTGTAATCCCAGAAGCAATTGTGAGAAGAGAGGAACAGCTGAGAGGGGAAGAGACATACTTGGCCCTGGCTTAGCACAGGGAGACAGTGTCTCTCCAGAGATGAGAAGGGAGGAGCCACTTCCAGTGGAAGAAGTCGCTCTCAGAGTTGACGGTGGGCAGAACATCACAATCACATTTACAAATGAAAACATGAACAAGCTAACCAAAGTGATAAAACTCAGTGGGCAGACTTCTAGATAAGCAACATTATAATTCATGAAAATGAAGCTAGCCAGAGCTGTCCCTTTCCTTTTCTCCCCCATAGAGGGAGAAGAGAAAACTAGATCTAGATTGCTTCCGTCAACGTGCAAAGGCTGAAATTGTGGAAAAGCAACATCACTTGCCCCATAACCTCAGCCATGCTGAACACAACGCCATCTACAGCCTCAGAAACAACCCTGACATCATAATAAAAAAGGCTGACAAAGGATGTGCTGTCGTCATCATGAATAAATTGGAATATGACCAAGAGGCTGCTAGACAGCTCTCTAACACCACATTCTACAGGCCATTAACCTCTGATCCCACTGAGGATTACCTAAAGAAACTACACCATCTGCTAAAAAAAACTCCCTGACAAAGCACAGGAACAAATCTGTACAGACACATGCCTAGAACCCCGACCAGGGGTATTCTATTTGCTACCCAAGATCCATAAACCTGGAAATCCTGGACACCCTAACATCAGGCTTGTCTGGTTATGTGTACTCTCTCCTCAGACCCTACGCTACCAGCACTCCCAGCTATCTTCGAGACACCACCGACTTCCTGAGGAAACTACAATCCATCGGTGATCTTTCCGAAAACACCATCCTGGCCACTATGGACGTAGAAGCCCTCTACACCAATATTCCACACAAAGATGGACTACAAGCTATCAGGAACAGTATCCCTGATAATGTCACAGCTAACCTGGTGGCTGAACTTTGTGACTTTGTCCTCTCCCACAACTATTTCACATTTGGGGACAATATATACCTTCAAGTCAGCGGCACTGCTATGGGTACCCGCATGGCCCCACAGTATGCCAACATTTTTATGGCTGACTTAGAACAACGCTTCCTTAGCTCTCGTCCCCTAACGCCCCTACTCTACTTGTGCTACATTGATGACATCTTCATCATCTGGACCCATGGAAAAGAAGCCCTTGAGGAATTCCACCATGATTTCAATAATTTCCATCCCACTATCAACCTCAGCCTAGATCAATCCACACAAGCGGTCCATTTCCTGGACACTACTGTGCTAATAAGCAATGGTCACATAAATACCACCCTATATCGGAAACCTACTGACCGCTACACTTACCTACATGCCTCCAGCTTCCATACAGGACACACCACATGATCCATTGTCTACAGCCAAGCTCTAAGATATAACCGCATTTGCTCCAATCCCTCAGATAGAGACAAGCACCTACAAGATCTCTATCAAGCATTCTTAAAACTACAATACCCACCTGCTGAAGTGAAAAAACAGATTGACAGAGCCAGATGAGTACCCAGAAGTCACCTCCTACAAGACAGGCCCAACAAAGAAAATAACAGAACACCACTAGCTGTCACCTTCAGCCCCCAATTAAAACCTCTCCAGCGTATCATCAGAGATCTACAACCTATCCTGAAAGATGATCCCTCACTCTCACAGATCTTGGGAGACAGACCTGTCCTCGCTTACAGACAACCCCCCAACCTAAGGCAAATACTCACCAGGAACCACACATCACTGAACAAAAACACTGACCCAGGAACCTATCCTTGTAACAAAGCCCGATGCCAACTCTGTCCACATATCTATTCAAGCGACATCATCATAGGACCTAATCACATCAGCCATAGCATCAGGGGCTCGTTCACCTGCACATCTACCAATGTGATATATGCCATCATGTGCCAGCAATGCCCCTCTGCCATATACATTGGCCAAACCGGACAGTCTCTACGCAAAAGAATTAATGGACACAAATCTGACATCAGGAATCATAATACTCAAAAACCAGTGGGAGAACACTTTAACCTGTCTGGCCGTTCAATGACAGACCTGAGGGTGGCTATCTTACAACTGAAAAACTTCAGAAACAGACTCCAACGAGAGACTGCTGAGCTGGAATTGATATGCAAACTAGATACAATCAACTCAGGATTGAATAAGGACTGGGAATGGCTGAGCCATTACAAACATTGAATCTATCTCCCCTTGTAAGTATTCTCACACTTCTTATCAAACTGTCTGTACTGGGCTATCTTGATTATCACTTCAAAAGTTTTTTTCTCTTACTTAATTGGCCTCTCAGAGTTGGTAAGACAACTCCCACCTGTTCATGCTCTCTGTATGTATGTATATATCTCCTCAATATATGTTCCACTCTATATGCATCCGAACAAGTGGGCTGTAGCCCACGAAAGCGTATGCTCTAATAAATTTGTTAGTCTCTAAGGTGCCACAAGTACTCCTGTTCTTTTTGCGGATACAGACTAACACGGCTGCTACTCTGAAATATGTGATATATGTTCACAATGCCTAGTGTGATGCCAGCAGACCAGGTGCCATCTCATGCCAAGGCCTTACTGAACACTGACAAATGCAGAGCTGGAAACAAGACTCGCTCACCTCTGTGTTAGTACTATTAAGATAGATATTAGTATTATAAGAATGTGTTTAGAGTTACACTTTATGGAATGCTTGTAGGAAGCTGCATGTATTAATCCTACTTATATTTGTATCCCATATTATAAAGTAATGTTTAAATATCTGCTAAGACTGTAAATCCCCCACAGTCAGGGGAGAAGCATTACCAAGTGTGAAATACTACTTCACTTCAAGAGGTGTTTTCTCCTCTCCAACAAGAGAAGATCTGCAGACATCAGATAAGCCACAGTGGATTGTTGCTTGCTTCCCCCAGACCCATGCACAAGTCTTCCTCCCATCACAGCTTGAATTCCGATGGAAGGGAATAAAAATGCCTGTTAAGGAGAAATTGTTATTTCTATGCTGCTTGGACTCTGAGGGGCAAGGATTTCTAAGAATAAGCAAGGAGTCCCCAGCTCTTTAGCTAGGGTTAGCCCTCAGGGACTTACAAGCATGTATATTATAGCAGCTACTATCATCTTTTGGAACCTAAAACTGTATCTCATTTGTGAGTATATCTTTACCTACTTTTACCCTTGTAACTAACTCTCATATTTCTTTCTCTTAGTTAGTAAACCTTTAGTTAATTTATTACAGGATTAATTACAAGCACTGTCTTTGATTTGAGATCTGAAGTACAGCTGATCTGGGGTAAGTGACTGGTCCTTTGGGACTGGGAGAAACCAGAATATTTATTTGATTTTTGGTGTAAGCAACCATCTATGACAAAATCCAGCTTGTGTGGGTGCCAAGATAGACCAGAATGCTCAAGGGGACCGTCTGTGTCTCCATGGTAAGACTGTTATAATGCTTTAGGAGTTCACACTTGTTACCGGGTTGATGAAATCTAATCATAGAACATACAACCCGTCTGGGGTTTTTGCCCAGCTTCTTGACAGTCTTACCTAAGATTGGCAGTCAATGATTGTGAGCAACTCCAGACTGTCTGACACCTAGGGCTTGGCTACACTTGCGAGTTACAGCGCAATAAAGCAGCCCCGGGCGCACTAGCTCACTCCCCGTCCACCCTGGCAAGGCACGTAGAGTGCTCTGACTCCGCGGCTACAGCACTGCTAGTACTCCACTGTGGTGAGTGGAATAACGTTTGCTGCGCCCCCGCTGGAGCGCCGCGGCATCAATGTGAATGAGATATTGAATTACTGCGCTCTGATCGGCCTCCAGAAACGTCCCATAATCCCCTTAAGTCAAGTGGCCACTCTTGCCTTGTTTTGAATTGCAGCAGGAATGCAGATATGCCTTTTGAAAGCTCCGTTTCTGACAGCTGGCTGCTTATCTGCCCCAAGACAAAGCAACCATTACTGTGGAATGCTGTATGTGAGAGAGGAGGGAGGGGGGAATGGGGGAATCTCCTGCTGTCTGAACTTACAAGACAGCATGCTGACATGCTCTCAGCCCCCCAAAAATCCACTCTCTCTCCCCCCACATACACACAATACACTCCCTGTCACACTCCACCCCCCCCCCCCATTTGAAAAGCACATTGCAGTCACTTGCATGCTGGGATAGCTGCCCATAATGCACCACTCCCAATGCTGCTGCAAGTGCTGCAAATGTGGCCACGCCAGTGAGCTTGAAGCTGTCAGTGTGAACAGACTGCAGCGCTTTCCCTACTGTGCTCTACAAAGGCTGGTTTAACTCAAAGCGTTCTACATCTGCAAGTGTAGCCATGCCCCTAGAAAGTTGGGTCAAGCATTACCGGATACTCAGGCCCTCTTAAGCTCAGTTTGTGTTGCTGCAGCAGTATAAAGGAGATATAAAGCTGCCTTAAGGTAGCAATGAAAGATTCTCCTCACACAGAGGAATAATCAGCTAGTGTAGATCGAGCCCTTTCTAGATTCCCTGTTCCTTAGTGTAGGCAGCATTTTAAGGTTGGCTAGGAGAGGGAAGTGGATGGGATGAAACATACTGTGCTCTGGTGTCTGTGGTCAGTGGAACAGCCACTTAGGCACTGCTGTACAGCTGTGCAAGTTACATTTGATCCTCATCAAGCACCAGGAATAGGATGGGGTAGAAAGTTGGCAAAAACCTGGGGACCCTACCATTTTTTACCTAAAAAACTTTAAAAGAATCAATAATGTCTAAACAAAAATCCTTTCTGAAGCAAATTCAGTACCATGAAGTGTCAAATGTTGAAAAGTGTTATAATGTCAAGGCTTTCTAATTTATAAAGCATTAAATGTTCATGACAAGCTGAGCAGTGCAGGCTTATAAATAGGGCTAATAAAATAATTCTGTTGAAACTTTTAAAATTGAAAATTGGCTTTGTAATTAATTTGGAGGAGTATGGGGGTGGGAGGGAGAGAATGACTGCTTTCCAAGGAAAATTTTTACTTTTCATTGAAAAAAACAAACAACTTTTCAGTTTTCAGCTGAACATTTCTGGTCTTTCAGAGAAAGGTCAACATTTCAATGGGGGGAAAAAACGAGCAAACAAAAGAACCCTTTTTATAAACAGTTCTACTTATGGGGCTTGGATTTATCAAACAATTTCTATTAAATGATTAGGAAATTTAACACTGGTGCTGTCCTCCTATTTTATATTCCACAGAGGCAATAATTATGTTGAACAGAACAGGTTTCAGACAGCCACATTCATGCTGGTCATGTGATACCAATACTTAAGCAATTACAGTCACAGGTAGAAAACATTATTCAATTTAATCTGAATGCATCTTATACAATCTCTGTCTCTGTATTTCCCATGAAAGTGTCACAGATCATGAAACTAACCAGTAGGGGAGAAAATCTTGTGGATGGTCTAATAGTACTGGCTATCAAACTAATTATGGGTCATTAGAAAGATTTCTCTCAGGGCTCATGTACAGCATGTTTAACTATGATCTGTGTGATTATAGAGTATGGAAAAGCTACTGCAGAAAAAGGAGAGAGACTTCCTGAAATAGAGATGTGGGACATTTAACTGAATACTTCAAATTAAATATAGATTAGTCACAACTCATTGGGAGAGCTTCAGAGGAAATCAAAACCAATACTATGGGGATGGAAGCTCCATGTCAATATACAACTTGCTAATATAATCCATTATTAACATTCCAATACATTCCATCCCAGTCATCTATTTATATGTGGGATGGTTTGCATTTTACGTGTTCCATCTCTGATACAGCATATAAGTACTACTTCATATTACAACACACTTTATATCACTATGTTTCATTTTAATCTCTTGTGTGTATTTGGTCCTTTTAATATGCTCAATGACCAATTAGAAATGTGTTGAAGAAAACTATTTACAAAATTCATCATCATATTATAGTAAATCTCAATTGGGGTCTGATCCAAAGACCACTGAAACCAACTGAGTCATTCAAATGACTTCAACGGGCTTCAGCTCAGACTTTTACTAATCTTCATGTCCGCCCTAAAAAATTTGTCACTGAAGTAGACCCCATCATTCAAGGACATTCCCCCGCCCCCTCTTAATCCATATAAATCACCTCAGGCTGGGTTCTGTGCCAAATGTGCTTTAGCTATCCAAATGGGAGGATAAAATGAATTCAGACCTTTCTGAACGTGGATATTCCAACTTCATACAGTGGTTTATGCCAGCTTCATACTGCTGTAAATTACTATGCAAGGTGCAAGGCAACAGAGAACGAGGCCCTCAAACTTTGACCTCTCCAGTGCCCGGATTCACCAAAGCAGTTAAACACTTACTTAACTTGAAGCATGTAAATAGTCATATTAAATCCAATAGAAGTATTCACCTCTTTAAAGATAAGCATATGTTTAAGTGCTATGCTTAATCAGAATCATTGTTCCTTAGCTTTCATTGCCTGGATACCAACAAATGATATTGTCAGGCAACCTTCCCAGCAGATGCTGCAATTTGAAACTTAATTCAAATACAGAAAGAACAAACATGTTATGAACAGTTTTCTAGAGCTACAGTTGTATACAAAAAGGTTGTTTCCCCATCAATCACATTTGTTTATATAACACAACATCACTCAGATTTTTCGGACCTAATTTTTTTTTTTTTAATTAATCTCTTAAAAAATTTTGCACTGCACCATCTGCAGTAAAAGTAATAAAATATATTGGAAGAAAAGGAAACCCTTATCTGATAATTTGGGAGACTATTTCAGACACACGAGAAAAAAAGAAATACAATATAACATCAAATTTTGCAAGATTACTATTATCAATTTTCATTAAAAAACTCTCTCTGACTTGGAGAATTAATTTTATGATGATGTATTTGTTAAACATAATAGGTCAAAGCTATTACAACAGAAAACATTATCACACTGACATATTGCTAATAAGTGAATGCAAGTAAACGCCATAAATGGCAGCCAGGTTAGGTAAATGCTGAGGCAAACCTACCAGTGTTCACTAGACATGAAAGCAATTTATTGTGAATATACCACTGCTCCCAACTAGAGCTGGGGGAAATGTTCTGGAAGACTAGTTTTGGTCAACCTGAAAAAAAAATAGTGAATTTGACATGAATTTGGGGAGGACTTGGGTGGAGAAGGTGCTGCCATCATGATTCTTGTAGCCTTTAGCCCAGTGGTCAGGCATTTAACCAAGAGGTGGAAAAGCTAGATTCAATTCCCTACTCTGCCTGAGGTGGAGAATGGATTTGAACTTCAGTCTTCCTCATTACAGGAGAGTCCCCTAACTACTGGGATAGTCTGGTGTGGGGCTCTCAGTCTCTACTCTTTATGCTGTTCCACTTTATATAACTAATTAAATATTCATTGAACCAGAGCAAGAACTTGAGTGATTCTGTAGCGCAGTGCTTGGGGCAATCAGGAATGATATAGGTGATCCAAGATCAAATCCCATCTCAACATCAGACAGAATGTGGAATTGTACCTGTATTTCCCACATCCTTAATGACTTCCTAAACACTGAACTAAAGATTATGATGCGGGTACTATCAGCAGCTCCTCCTGTGAATGCTAGGTAATATTTTTTTCTATTAAATTGATGGAGATATTTTTATACAATAACATATTTGTTTGATTTTTCTTTGCCTCCTTTACCTTGCACTTTCTTTACATGGGAATTTCTACTTTGTTCTTTGAACTTCCCATGATTCATATCAGAATCTTCAGGGTATAAAGAACTCATGCAGCCTATGCAGGTGTTATAATTGATCCTGTTAGTAAGGAACTCAGGCAACCTGTGCAGGGCTTGTAATTGAATTAGTACAGCTTACCCACTATTGGTTGTTGCCCACCAGAGGCCACCCATGCTGGCTATAGAAGAACTCAGTGAATGCCAGTCACTCAATGCAATGGCTACCTGTCTTGCTACCTGCTAGGTGGAGTAAAGTCTGATGCTACTTCAGCTGAACCTGAGTCTGTTAGGCATGGTATCTTGTTCCATTACAAAAGGATATTAAATTATTTTGCACAAGAACCTCATTGTAACAGGAATAAATCCCCAAATATCCATCATCATCATCCACGTTCACTACTCAGAGAATGAAATATGTAAGTAGCTGAGCAACAAAATGGAAAATAGCTTTTATGAAAGGCATCCCCCTGCAGAGTAATGGCTAAATGCAGTGTGCCAAATCTTTTCCTGATGTAAGTCTAATGAAGGCAATTGAGTTACAACAGGGATGAATTTGGTCCATGATTTTCCATGCATAGTCAAATCCTTTCATTGAGAGCTCTTTCTAGTAACTATAGCCACAGACTCACAGCAGTGAATTGAATGTATGATAAACTTACTCCAGGATGTCATTGAAATGAAGCATTATACTCCTGCACACTAGACTCTTATTATGAAGGTATTTGTAAGCTAGAATCATCATGCTGAGGTAGAAAAAAAATCTCATTTTGGAAGTGGGAAGGCAATCAATGAGTTAGTGAAGCTTCATTTTTATTTTTGTTAAGGGGAGTCTGACCCTACTTTCCATGTCTCTGAAGAGATCCTTAAGAAAGAAAATATGCACCATCCACTCTGGAGACGTTTTATCACACAATGGTTCCAATACAGAGAAGTATATCTAGTAAATAAAGGAGAGAGGCATTGACCATGAATACATTCCATTCTAAGAACATGATTTTATCTTACTTATCAAATCGTTGCTGCTGGGAAAACTAGAATGATTAATAATGTATTTTGAATAGAACCATACTTCCATTTGCCCATTGAAATACAGTCTCATACAAAAAGCTGTTAGCTATAGTGATCTTTTTTCCCCCACTCCTCTTCTCTAGGGTGACCAGATGTCTCAATTTTATAGGGACAGTCCCGATATTTGAGGATTTTTCTTATATAGGTGCCTATTATCCCCCACACTCTGTCCCGGTTTTCATACGTGCTATCTGGTCACCCTACTCTTCTCCCACATTGAGTTTTTCTTTAACAGAAGTTGTCTACTTATCTCTTTCCTGGTCCATCTTTGTACTCCTTCTCATGAGTCTTGGGATTTTTTTTTCTTTTGTTACAGCTGCCTATTCTCAAGCATCTGTTATAATGTTGGACTGCCCTGTCTTAGCAATGGAAAGTTCTGTTTGATTGCTGCTTACAGGGAACGATAAATAGATCTTTTTGTGCCCCTACAGTTTCTGACAGGCCATGGGTTGCTGAGTGGCACTATGAAGAAAACAAAATCCCAATAATAATGAATATTGGGGTTGCAAAGAGAAGTCAGCTATTTATAAAGTGAAGAAATTGAACTCAATAACCAAACTGTTGTCTCTCTTAGAGGTAAAAAGTATATTTTATGCAACACCTGAAAAAAACAACCCCAAAGTGTTAAAAAAAGCAAGTTTCCAATGGAAAAAAGGAGCAGTGTTCCTTGGGGAAACAGAGAACATAGCACCTAGCACAGTGAGGTCTTGGTCCATGATGGGGACTCCTTGGCACTACAATAATTCAAATAAATAATAATAATAATACTATTCAAAAATCCTGTAAACTAATTAACCAATTTGAGCAGTTTTTCACATACCAATGTGATGGGCATCCATAAAAAGAAGTCAGGCAGAGCCCTTAGCTCCCAAATATCAGTTTCACTCCACTTTTTTTCACATCCAGTTATGCAAATTCACAAAATAAAAGAAATAAAATTAATTCAGATTAAAGGTAGGGTGTGAATTTACAGCACAAGAGGTATTCCCGAACCACTCCCTGTGTGGATGCTCTCCTTCTGAAATAAGAGTGTTTTGTTCATGTTTGGCTTAAATCACTTTCAAAGACTGCACAATTCAGACCTCAAAAAGTAGTTGTCAATGGGAAATCATCACTGAGTGAGGGTATTTCAGATGGGGTTCTTCAGGGATTGGTACTAGGCCTGACTCCATTCAATATTTTCATCAGTGAAATGAAAGGATGTATAAAATCACTGCCAATAGAATTTCTGGACGACACAAAGATTGGCACAGTGATAAGTGATAAGTGATGAGGCCAGGACAGTCTCACAGTGTGATCTGGATCATTTGGGAAGTTAGGCCCATTCAAATAAAATGTTTGGTTTTTTTATACAGCCAAAGACACAGTTATACATTTAGGAACAAAGAATGCAGGCCATACCTACGGAATGGGGGAGTGTAATCTGGAAAACAGTGACTCTGAAAAATAATTTAGGGGTCAGAATGGACAAACAACTCTGTGTGAGTTCCCAGTGTGATACTGTGGCAGAAAGAACTAATGCAATCCTTGGCTGTCTAAAGAAGGAAGTAGTGACGAAGAATAGGGATGTGATTTGATCTCTGTACAAGGCATCGGTGAGACCAATGCTGAAATACTACATCTAATCTGGTGTCCACATTTTAAAAAGGATGTTGAAAACTTGGAAAAGGTGAATAAAAATGATTCGAGGACTGTAGAAAATCCCTTACAGTAAGAGACTATAAAGAGCACAATTGATCAAAAAGAAGATTGAGAGGTGACTATTGCAGTGTGTAAGTACCTTCCTGGGGAGAACATGCTGAGTGCTAAAGGGCTTTTTAATCTAGCAGAGAAAGGCATAACAAGAACCAACGGCTGGAAGCTGAAGCCAGACAAATTCAAATTAGAAATTAGGCACCCATTTTATCAGGAAGGGTGATTAACCTTTGAAACATACTACCAAGGGAAGTGGTGGATTCCCCATCTCTCACTGTCTTCAAATCAAGACTGCATGCCTTTGGAAGATACACATTAGCCAAGCACAAGTTATTCAGCTCAATACAGGGGTACCTTGGTGAAAGTTAATAGCCTGTGATATATGGAAAGCCAGACTAGATGATCTAATGGTCCCTTCTGGCCTTAAATTGTATGAATCTGTGAATGAATTACATACTCCTCCAGGAAGGGATCATAGTTCTATTCGCAGTGCAAAATGCCACACACAACTACGGTGCCATATACATATGTTCAATTATAAATTACATAAAAATAATAGTATAGCATCATATAGTAGACAAGATAAAAGTTAACTTGTTTTGATGCAATGTGTGTGGCTGTCTGATTACACCTTATAATACAAAATCCTCAACACCATGCTTCAGAGCTTGAGGGTAAAGCAGCCATGCTATGAACCAGAACACTGTCCTGGTAACCAATAAAAGGGCCCATGATAACTTTCATACCGCTCATGTGTAAATAATTCCACTAGCAGTAAGATGGGTGATGCTGACTCACAGTGTTGTAACAAAATATATTGATAGGAAGACATGATAGAAAGATGGCTACACAATATGAGGTCATTGTGCTATGAATATTTGCAGCTTTCTGCGACACTATTCAAAGGCATAGAAGCTCTCCATCTAGCAAAGACTGAGCGCCATTGCTGTACAGTTATTTCATGGTTTTCAAATGCAAATTCAGACATATACCAGCATTACAGCTAGGTACAATAGTTGAGTTGTTATCATTTGAATCAAAGTGTAAACTCTGTCTCTAAACATTTCCTACCATCCACTTCTTTCCACGGGAAGTCAGAATGGGGAAAAGGGAGGTCAGGATTATGGAGAAATTCATTGTTTATAATATGGAGAACTATCAAAAAGAAATCTAGTGTTCTGGATTTTCAGTATCTTACACAAAAAATATCTTTACCAACTGGTACTAATAAACAATGTCTCATCCTTCAAATATTTTCTACATTTAGCAGGGATGGTGGCAGTTTATGTTTATAACCTTTAGCTAAAACATAAGTTTTTAAAATTATATAAATCCAACCTGTTATATATAATATTGCTATTGCTGAGTGTTTTTTGATCCAGAAGTGAAACACCTTTATCATAGAAAATCCTGATGCGGAGAAATATTTGAGAACATTTCTGAACACATCTTTGTTGTAGTATTTCAATTTTCCTTTTCAACCATTGAGGAAATATGCAAACTCAGTTCTAGAACAAAAGCCGAACAGGCTGGAAACTTTAAAGGACAGATCTCTAACTAGTGTAAACTGGGATAGCTACATGTCTTCAGTGATTTACACCAACTGAGTATCTGGTCCTAAAAATTTAGCTAAGGATCATAAAAGCAACAGTAATACACTGCTCTTCTCAGTTATTAAAAAGTTAGCCACAAATGGTTGGTATAGATTCTATGAATGCTCATTTATTATCAAGAGTGTTAACTATTGATCAAAAGCTGTAGGTTGCTACTTACAGCACATCATCTTTGCAAATAAGACAGTTAACCATGGAAAAATGTATTTTACATATTTTTATTTGGAATAAATGTAAGAAAAAAACATCTTCCCCAGATTCCAGGCATCTGTTACACAATTTAAAGCGACAATTACATCAAAAAATAAGTTAGGGGCTTTGTCTTGCCCCCAAAACCAGAAAATAACCATACAGACATCAAAACAAATCCAAATGAAAGCTCATCCTCAAGTACCAGTCTTTATATACCTTCCCAAGAGTCTGCACAAATAGATAGGATTTGGAGCATGTCCTTAATGTCAACAGATCTGGGCTATTTTGGACCAAGGAGGAAAATAGGTTCCAAAGCCAAGAACCCCGGGGAGAAAAAAGCCAGCAAGTCACTCACTCAAACTGACAGGGCTCCAGCTCAAGTACCACTTCTTACCACAGCACTAGCAGTATCACCCAGGAAGAGAGGCCATCCCTGACGTAGGTAGGCCTCAAATGATTCAGGGGGTTAGAGGTTAAAGTTAACACCTTAAACTCTACCTGGAAACGAATAGTTAGACAGTGCAAAATGAGGAGCACTGCTGTCATGTACTCATGGCAAAAAGCAGTGCTAAATATGCATACTGTTACATTTTGCACAAGTGTCCAGTTCTAGAAACGGTTTCAGGGATTGGAACAACTGGAAGTGGGCTTGATTTGATTTTGCAAAACTACGTTGGTCATGATTTGATCTTGCAAAACTGAAACTAGAAGTGGTTTGAGTCTGGCTCCCATCTTAGCCAATAAATGGTTCTGGTTTGCATCCATTTTTAATGAAAGTGAAGGGCTAGGTCCTCAGTCATGGTAAACTGATAGTCAATGGAGTTACACAAGGTCACCTCAGCTCAGGATCTGGCCCAATGTCTTTAAAGAGCTAGAAAGTAAGGAATGTTAGAGATAAATTGCTGGGTAACCTTTCAGGACACCAATTATAAAAACCCTAAAGCCTGTTGTATAAACAATTTTAGATTTCCTCTCCACCTTCTTCCCATCCCTGTAGCAACTTAAACTCAGATGCCTGACTGTATTCTAATCTCCTTTTGTTATTGAGTATATTACCTTTTTGTCCCTAGATAGCTTTAAAACATACACATCTTGAAGGTTGAGATGCTTTGTTTGGAAATTGATGCAGGAGGCTTTTAGCCCACTTCCAATTATATCTTGTGAAACAGACTCTCTGGAGGTTCTCAATGAAATGTTTTTTCATTATTGCTCAAATTACATCTTCAGGTTTATTGACAATAATCCTGTAGCTGGTGAGTTTCTGATGTAAACTAGCCTTCACCATCTGGGCTAAGGTATACAAGGAAAGTGATGTTAAAAACTGTATAGAAAAAAATATACAATTCCATCTCTGCAGAGTGATATCAAGCAAATGGCTATCTTATTGCATAGATCACTGTTATAATTTGGGAAGAAATAGGCTTATTTCTCATGCAGCACCATTTGTGAGATGAAGCGATATCTTTTGTTGATTTAATGACAGGTTATTAGCTAAACAATGATTTACAAATTCATTTCCAGAACAAATGAAAGAAGTCAGGTTGTGAGCCTGACTCTAGCAGCCATTTCAACTGTTCAGTCTGATGTATGGGGTATTCATAGGTTTGCATTGCTTGGTGCCTCAGTTATAAAATTCTGTTAAATATGGAAGGTTGGGAAAGCAACACATAGAGCAGATATATCTAAATCAATTTCTGGAATGGACTTTTCCTGTCTGACATACAACTTGCACCCACCTTCCTGCAAAAGGCCTCATATACAATACACAGGTGTCCATGTTCAGCTCAGCTACAATGGGTTTAAAATGGTTTGAATGTTTGCAATTAAACATGGGCAGGTGGAATGCTGGATCTCCTCTAGGGCAGGGTTTACTCCATGAAACTGTTTAAAGGCAATAGGTAGTAGAAAAGTGAATTTATATAATGTAGAAGTGTAAAGTCTGAAGTTGCATCTTAGTGTTTGTTTTCTGTGTAACTTCTTGTTTGCTCTTACTACTTTATCTGTGAATCTGTGATTTTTCTATTAAATAAACCTTTTGTTTATTTTTACCCAAGCAGGTCTCTGTTGTGTAAACTGTGTGGAGTGTGCCAAAATGAACTGATAACTACCAGGAGGAGGCTGGTTTCATGTCTTAAAGGGTGACAAACTACAGGGGCAAAGTCTGAGTAACTAAGCTGGAAGAAGCCAGGGTAAGACTTTTATCCTTATGGCTACAGATGTCAGGGCTCCAGGCCACAGCAGCAGAGCATTAAGGCAATCAAGGTTACAGGACAGACAGCAATAGAACCCCTTACTGGTCTGGGTGATCTCCAAAAGTCACAATGGGGTGGGGCAAAACTCTGTCCCAGCGTAGCAGGAAGTAAGCTTGAAAGATGTAGGCATTTGTGCTTCATTAGGTACAGATGGGCACAGAAGGTCTATCATACATACAGAGGTGGCAGTGGTGTCTGACACCAGAGGAGGACCCTGCTCTGATTCCTGCTGGGAGTGCACAGTTCCTGGGTCTGTTGGGAGCTTCTCATTGTCAGAGGAAGATTATATGTTTCTGTTGAGAGGTGTAGCAGCAGTGATGTCATTTGCTTGAGGAGGACAATTCTGCCCGTGCTGGTAGCTATTAGGCAGGAGGGAGAAGGTCCAGTCTTGGAATCACTATAAAAACAACTTACTTACATATGCCCTGCCAATCCCAATGTTCTGTACAACACAAGTGCTTTGTCTTTGCAACAATGAGAAATATCATTTGAAAGTTGACCACATAGAGACTAGAGATCTGCCCCCATTCATCATTCCTTTCCCAGAGTGCCCAGGTTGTGTAGTCCCTCTCTACTGACTACACACTCTTCTGCTGCTCTTAAACCTTACCATTCTTGCTCATGGCCATTGTTCCAGCATTCACATCAATTTCAAGTGCCAAGCAGAATCATCCTGTCTAAAATCTGGACCTACTTCCTAGCTCCTTTGACATGTGCCTTTTTAATTGCTACCTGGTTCTGGTTAATCACAGTTTAAATAAATTAAACATTAAATTTTAGGCAGCAGCTCATGGAATTGTGCCATGTTTGAAGGTGGCCAAAACTGAGGACACCACTTGTAACAGGAAGTGATCGATTCTGGCCATCAGCCTCCAGTTATGGCTCCCTGATAATACTAAATAATCTTTTGCACATTGAAGAGTTCTGCTACTGCTACCATGTCAAGCCCTCTGTAAGTGGCAGAGAATATCTGATGATTAACAGCTGTATGATAGAAAAGGTGGTGGAACAATATTAAATAGTTCTCAGAGAATGACTGATGAAATTCCAGAAGGTAATCCTTTAAGCCTGGGTTGCAATATAGACCTTTCTTCAGAAAGAATACACTATGTCTCAGTTACACAGCACCAGAGAACACAGCTGTCAAAGAAAATTCCCCATCTAAAACAAGTTAATGACAAGAGGCACCAATCCTATATTTCACATCTAGATCTCTCAGTGATGTCAGTGGAATTTTGGGGTGGACAAAGAATAAAACCTCAGTCCTTTGTAAGGGACAGCATGACCTGAAAACTGCTGGCAAATTATAGCTTTCTAATGGTAACCTCAGTATATTTGGACCTTTATTTTAACTGCATTTATTAGAGGTAGGCTGTTCAAAACCTGAATCCAGATCCATATTGTTTGGACCAAAATTCCAGGGTCCATAGATTTTGTTTGGTTTCTCTAGCAATGGCTTCCTACAAACATCAACAAACAGACAATACAAATATAGAATAAGGAGACTCATAATTTTGTCATGTCTCACAATATTCTGTATTTTTATGATTCATGTGGCCCCTGCTGGGGAGTGCTAAATGTTCTCCAGTGCATGCTAACCCAGTACTGTTTGAAATGGGACTACGCTAATGTGAACAAGGGCACTTTCAGTTCATGTCAGCAGCTTGTACCTGGGCCAGTTAGTGTGCAACATGCTATGGCACACTAGAAGTTACACCCTACTGGTGAGGACTGTGGCAGTAAACCCTATGTGGAAACATTGACTTTCAGTTAAAAAAAATATTTCTATTCCATGTGATTATGGAGAAGAGATTGTAAAATGCATCAAGAGAACCCCAAAGGTGCAATACCCAGAAAATAAATAAAAAGTTATAATTTTTTTTAATCGCATGATGTGTAAGTGAATCTCAGGATGTTTTGGGTGCTGACTCAACTTTTGAATAGCAATAGGAAGGAAATTTTTTTTCTATCCTGTAATTTTTGTTTGTTTGTTTGTTTGTTTTAAAGAAAATTCCCATCCCAAATCAGGAGGAAAACTCAAAATATCAGACATTTTCACATCCCAAAAAGTCAATGTGGGTCAATTAAAACATTTTGTTTTGATCATTTTGAAATGTTTAAATTCAGTTTTGACCATTTTAAAATGTTTTAATAAAAATTTACTATAATTTGTTTAAATTTCAAAACAAACCAGTATTTTTAGTTAGAAAATGTAAAAAAAAAAAACCCAACCTTTTTTTAGTTGAAAAGTTAATCAGAACTGATCCTTTTCCACAAAAGGTTTCAGTTTCAACAATCAGCATTTTCTGACAAAAGTTTTTTGCTGAAAAACACTCAAATCCTTCTGAACTCTTGGGGCTGGAAATACTAAAGATACAGCTTTGGAAGTGAGGATGGTACTTCCTGTGCACTGACTCCCACTTGCACAGCACACCGTACTTGTGCACAGACTGGCTTTAATTATTTTTCAGTTTACAAACAATAGACCCCTACCCCAGGTTCTCAGTAAATTGAGTCACCTGATGATTGCCTTAAAGGGCTTTGCAGAAGAGTAGCTGACCAGAATTTAGTAAACTATTCTCTTGAAGATGCACAAGAAGAAAGAGAAACTTTCCTCTCCCGTAGTTCGGATTGTTCTACTTCATTAATAAAAATAAGTTTTTACTGCCTTTTATTTTTTGTCACTAACAGCAGCTAGAAATCTGAATCAAAACAAGGAGCAGCTCTGTTTGAGTAAGACGGTATCAATATTAGGTAGTCACATTTTACAGTATAATGGTACTTTAAATGAAGCAAATTAAACCACTGATACTTCAAAATGACAACTAATAGCCCTTTTCCTCACTCACAATAGGCACTGGTTTGGGCCCTAAATAAAAATATAAAGAAAGTGAGGGGCAAGAGAGAACTTTGATGAACCATGTGAATTTACCATAACTTAGGATCTAGAAGGAGCTTTGTTTTTACAGATAAAAACTGTTGGTGGTCCAAATTTCTGTGCTCTTTTACACAATTAGTGTTTTTATGCATAATTTTTGTGTTAAATACTGTATGTTTCCCAGGCAAATATCTGCCACTTGAAAATATACAATATAGGCCAGATTTTCAGTGGTGCAGATCAGATTTACAGCAGGGTTTATGTGGCCAACCTAGGAGATCTCTTGTAAAAGGGAATCCTCAAGTGGTATTGATGTAGTGTAACCTGTTCTATGTCTGCTACCCATTTGCACAACCAAGTAAAAGAAGAATGGCCAGAGTGCACTTCTGCCCCAGCTAAAAGATTGGCCCCTCAGGGACCACTGCAGCTTGAGGCAGCCCCGCAGCTGCTCTAAATTGCTTCTTGAGAATGGACTGGTACCAGAGAATCTGAGAGCTACAAAATATCTTACAACCTCCTTTATGGAGAACACTTCTCAGCTGTATCAGATGCTAAATGATCAATCCTTAGGATTTGCCATTGCATGTCCATCCCCCCCCACACACATATATTATTTTAAATGTATAATCAGTGTACAGTGGCTAAAAGCTAAGCTCTATGAGAGTAAAAAAAATGGCTTATTAACATATATTCCAATAGAAAGCTACGCTGAGAACAAGTGGATTAGGCAGGCCAATAATGGAACAGTGAGTCAAATAATTTAAGAGGTCTGTTTTCATTTACCTAACTGGATAAAAATGCAATTAAATTCATTTAAACCAGGGATAGCTGAGTTGTAGAAACCTAATCTGACTTCTTAACTTGAGCTGCACACCCACCCCTTGATCCCTCCTCCTGATGCATTTCTCAGCTACTGGGTATGTGATAATAAGAAAAGAAATAGAGGGAAAACTAGTTCAACCCAATTTCATTAATCAGATGTCATTACACAGAGAATCTGGGCAGGGAAAGACATGTAATTGATAACATAACTAGATTTTCAGCATGCTGCCAGTGCCCAACAGAGATTTGAACTCAGGCAAACAAGACACTCTGAGCTCACGAAGGTATTGTGGTTTACTGGTTAGCATCATGATGAAGTACAAGTAGAAAATCCCATTGCTAAGCTGGCATGCCATCAGTTTAAAAAAAAAAGTTCAGAATATTTAAAAAATGGGAGCCAAACGGATCATCAAATAACATTGAGAACAAGATCACTGCATTATGATTTTTTCCCGAATGTGAGTCACAGAGAGAGAAAGAGAGAGAATTTGAGAGACTTGAGGAATATATCAAAAGCAGATAGGAGTGTGACCATCAATGGAACAATATGATGCTATTAGAATTAGACTACTCAGGTTGCAGCATGGCTGTTTATTCAAATTTACCAGAAATGTTTTTGCTAAAGATATAAAATATTTAATTTTAATCCAAGAAGTTAAAAAAGTTTTCAATTTAAAGGTCAGCCCACTCATAGAGGCACAGTGCATGATTTTAAAAATGTGTTTTATGGGCAAGTGTCTCTTTATGCCAATGAAAATCTGGCTACTCAGAAACTGGCCCAGAGACTCACATTTGATTACCATTGCCTTAATTAATCTCTTGCCTAACTTTAGTCACATTTATTTCCATGCCTAATTTTAAGCAAATATTCAAGTGCTCTGATCCATCAGTAATCATGTTATTATTCAGTTGTCTTATATAACAGCTTTGTTATGTTTTTCAGCGTATCAGCAAAGGGACACATTTATTCAAATTTACTTGTGGATAAATTAGTCTGACTGTCTGTGTAGGGCCAAACATAGCATACAAGTTTGCTTACTCAATCAGAAGGAAAATCATCAATAATGATATATTGATCAACTTTCATTCTGCTGCAGCAACATCAGATAGAAGGTTTACACCTACATCAGCCATTTAGTATAACAGAAACAAATTAATACAAAAGGGCATCAAGTTCTCCTCTCTTTGAGGATATCTTCCTTGGAAAATATTGTTTCCTAAAGCAAACTTCATTATAATTATGCCTTGGCTGTTTCTTACATTACAAGTTTAAAGTTTTTATAAGCAACAAAAATACCACTTTTAAGTCATTTAAAACAAATTGGAATTATAGAACTTAAGAGACTGAAAAGACCTATAGATCATCAGCTGTATCCCATTGTAGGAGCAGAATTTAGTCCAACCCTTCTCCAAATAGAGGCTGTATGTTGGTCACAAAAATTCTGCCATTTTGAAAAATTCTACCACTTTGAGGTTTAAGATAGTGAATACCACTGAAACTGGTGAACTGCCTCAAATTGGTAGAAACTTTTTTGGTTTTCAATATTAAACTAATGCTATTTTTCCCTATTAGACTTAGTACTGAGTCCACGTCTAAAGGAGTACTGAATTAATTTGTTATTTAACTAAGAAGACAAGTGGATTTTTCAGCCTGGTCCCAACATTATATAATCCCCCATCCCCACCCCCACCCCCCAGTATATAGTCCAAAATTACCTCCTTCCTTAGGTTTGGCCATATTCGTAATTCAGATAAACAATCACAGAACATAAACGTCAGTGAAAACTTTCTCCCAAAGTTAGCTCGTCCTATGGTTTCTCTGCAGAACTTCTATTCCATCCCTTACCTCCAGTCATGGAACTACTTTTATATCCTTTGATAAATGAAGGGAGGGGTAGCTCCCTTTTATGGACACCCAGCAAGCCAGTTAACTACAAAATCCCTGTTAGTAGCTGTTCTCTACTTGCTTTACCCGTAAAGAGTTAAAAAAGTCCATAGGTAAAAGGAAGGGAGTGGGCACCTAACCATATGAGCCAATGGGAGGGCTAGAACTTTTTAAAATTGGGGGGAAAATTTTCGCTTTGTCAGTCTGTTGTTGATCTTCAGAGAGAGGGGACAGAGCAAAGACAGGGCTGGAGCTATGCTGTAGAAGCTATGTGCCTGGTATGAAAATCACCAGATCATATCTAGAAACTACTTATTTGAAACCCCCAGATATATGAGTAGATCAGGAAATGTCTAGGAAGACACAATGAAGTTTATCTCTTTTATTTTTTTATGGCTGTGGACTTCTCTGTGCTAACCCCCAAATGCTTTTGTTTTGCTTGTAACCATTAAGCTGGACCTCAGAAAACCATTCTTGATGATTAATTATTATATTTGCTCTTTTTAAATCTAGCAATAGCCTAAGTTCCAGATGTATTTTTTTAAATAAAATTTACCTTTTTTTAAGAACAGGATTGGGTTTTTTTTTGTCTTAAGAGATTTGTGCATGTTGTTTAATTAGCTGATGGCAACAGCTGATTTCCTTTGTTTTCTTTCTCAGTTCTTCCCCGGAGAGGAGTGAAAGGGCTTGAGGGTACCCCACAGGGAAGAATTCCCACATGTGCCTTCCTGGGTTCAAAGGGTTTTTGTTTTTGTTTGCATTTGGGTAGTGGCAGCATCTACCTGTCAAAAGTCAGAGAGAAGCGGTAACCTTGGGAGTTTAATACAAGTCTGGAGTGGACAGTATTAATTTTTTAAGTCCTTGCGGGGCCCCACCTTCTGTATTCAAAGTGCCAGAGTGGGGAATTAGCCTTGACAATCCTGGTTGGAATTAAGCAGGTGGGCACTATGACTCAGCAGTAATTAGACTGCCTATTGACAAAGTGTTCAAGCATATGGTATCAGGAAGTCTGAACAGAACAGCCCTGCATCTCCTATTAATTATCTTAGCAGTACAATGCTTTTTTAGAGTAAGATTATATGTTAGGACTTGTCTACACAATTTTAGTTTGAAACCAGTATCTTTAAAGTGAAACATTCCTTTTTGTGGATGCAGTTATACTGGTATAAAGGCGCTTACACTGGTATATTTTATTCCCATATCTTTATTGGACTAAAATATGCTGGTATAAAGATCCTCTAAATCAGTTTAACTGCATCTACACTGGGGCGTTATAGATTTAACTGTTTCGGTTAGGTAACAAAAATCACATCCATAACAAATAGTTAAATCAGTACAAAAACTGGGTGTGGACTAGGCCTTGGAGATTTATTTTTAACAATCAATCATGAAAACCGAGACATTTCTAAAACAAAAATGTAGCATTAAAAGAATGATGATGAGTGGAACTATACAAAAGCCTCATATAAAAGTACAAATAACTGTTAATGGGCTAAAGACATTAAAGTCCGGGCACTATGGGCCTGTTTCTGATTGCACACTTCTATAAATCACTAGTTATTCCCTGGTAGTTGATGGAATAATACCATGTGTATGAACAAAAAAAATACGGGCATATGTGGGGTTAGAATGTACTCTTAAGCCTCCAAGTGAATCTAACCTAGGAGATTAATGGCCAAAAGTACTTATCTGTTGTATCAGCTGGCCAAGATATGAAAATATTGGTCTGGTTTCAATCCATGTGCAGGTGTCCGCATTACTAAAAAAACACTTCACCACAACCATTTTGGTAGTCTCTGAGAAGGTCAGAATCGAATGAACATGGAGACTAATTTATTCTCTCACCTTTACAGAAGCATTCTTTCCAGATCACATTGTAACTAACAGCGGTTCTACTACATTTCTGTTAGAAATATTGTGAGCCTTAATGTAGACCAGCTGCTGGTGTTTTAAGTACTATAGCACCTAAACCTGCTCAGAGCAGCCAGTCTACAATCACACCTTTGCTAACAATAATGGAACTGAACTAGTGTTAGTAATAGTGGGATATATGCGCAAAATGTCCCTAGTGTACACAAGAGCAGAACTTGCACATATATGTACACGCAAGACACTGAGTTTGCACAGTGTGTTCCTCTTTGCTAGGGATTGTCAGTTTCTGTCTATTTATAGAGTGCTTAGCACAATGCGTTCCTGATTGGCTGAGGCCTGTAGGCATTACCTCAGTATATAAAATAATAATGCTCATTTTGTGTCAGATTTCTTGCATTGACTCAGAGCAGTGCTCCGCAGAGGACAGGTGGGGAGACTCTTGACAGTAAAAGGTGCACTACCCAGAAAGCAGAATCCTAATGGTCTCCCTTATATTGACATAGGTACATACAACACCACCAGCTACCAGTACAGTGTGCATTGTAAAAACATTTGAAGGATGGTTCATGCTATAGTAGTGATCCCAGTCTATGTCAGCAACAATTTTGTGGATTTATAGTTTTGTAGAGGTTTCAGTAATAAACCTCTTCATGCTTTTTATAATAGAGCTGGTCAAAAAGAATTTCAGCAAAACTTTTTTTTCTGGTCAAAAATGCTGTTTCACCAAAACTGAAATGTTTTGTGAAAATGTGTGCGTTTCAATGAGAATATTTCTCAGGCGAGAGAGGGAGTCAATAGCCTAGTGGTTAGGGCATTTGACAAGGTTGTAGAAGACCCATGTTAAGTTCCTGCTCAAGATCAGAGAGAGATGTTGGCAAATCTTCTATCTTTCTCATTTTAGTTTCTGGCCAGCACTATTTTATATACTGTTCTTCACTTACGTCCCAAGCCTGCAATTTATTGTGCACTGGTTGTTTTTAGTGGCGCTCTGCATGGGCTCTGCAGTCTGGTTGCACACAACAAATTACAGGATTAGGACCCAGGAGGAAAAAAAATCATAAAAGGATCTGTCCGACTCAACCTCTAGGCTCCAAAACAATTGACTTTAATCCATGTAGGCTAAAACTGATTTAGCAATGCTAACTATTAATACTTTTTTTCTTATTGCATGTGTCAATTTTTGAGACTATTATATTTTTTGACCACTTTGGAAGAGCATACAGCCCATAATGAACTACTGAGCTAGAAATACAGATTGCACTTGCAAATTACATACATTTCCATTACATTTTTTACACTGTTCCTTCTGAAAATGGCAATTAACCTCTTCTTCTCAGTAAAGTTTTCGTAGATGCAAGTTTCTTTTTTATTGATGCTCTTTTTCCAATACTCAAAAAATATTTCAATTTCCCTTTTATTTCTTTCTTTTTTTTTTTTTTGCCTCAGCCTGGCACTCTCTTCTGGTGCCAAAAAGTAGAATTGACCTTCCAAGGAGCTATGGGACTAAAATGAACTACAGTTCTCCTCCTTATACTTCTTTTTTTTTATCTCCTTGTTCCAAGTCCATTTGTAGCTTTACTGCTAGCACTAAAATCACTCTCTGGGTTGCAATGGAAATATCAATCAACTGCATATTTTACATTGTTCTTTACTGATCCTCCCAGCACCAAGTGGAAGGTGTGATGCTGGTTAACACGTTTAATGGCAATTTTTTTTTTTAAATGGACAGAGAAAACCTCATGTTAGTGTTACTGTCACTCCATCAGGTCCACTCCTGCAAGGCAAGTGATCAGCACATCCTTGCCAATCTGATTAATATAAACCTTCTGTATGGAGCTCCGGGAGAGTTGGAGGCAAGTGCGGTGAGGGGACAACAGCCATGATCTGGACTCAGAATGTACATTTTGCAGGGGAGGAATCTATAAAATTTCTTTTTAAAGTATTGAGGCCACCTACATTGAAACAACCAAGTATTAATTTATTTGGTTGTCAGAAACATAGGGAAGAATTGTCCATCTTTCAGCATTAATTTATGACCCTCAGAATACACAGGTTACAAACAATACAGTATGAGAAATATGGGAGATTGCCGAGCCAGTTCACAGTCATCCTGTGTTTCCATAACACTACATTCCGTAAGTGTAAGGTTTGCACGTGTTCTTGAATGTCAAATTGAAATGAAGGCCAGGTCCAGTGATTAGGGGATAGCCAGGGATTGATAATATCTGGATGTAATTCACAACTTTGCCATAGACTTCTTGTGTGACCTTAAGCAAGTCACTTAGTCTCTCTGTGTCTCAGCTCCCCATTTGTAAAATGGGAATAATGGCATTTGCCGACCACACAGAGATGTTGTAAATATATAAAAAGCTTCCTAGTTATTTAACACATTATTGGACTCAGTTCCCCTGCCCCTCCACCAGGTTCCATTGACATCCCCTGGGTGCAAGACTGTCAGTGGAAGGAAGCTGGGTTGGACCAATTACAGCAACAAAATGTGCTACATTGTCCACTCCATCAAGGGACCGGCAACCAGAAAACACAGCCAGAGATGGGGTATGGCCTGGCTTATTCAGCCCCTGAGCTCCTTCAAAACGCTTCCCACAGGGTCACAACACCACTGTCTCTTTCCATCCAAGAAGGACAGTACAAACATGTTCTGTTGTCTGTAACAATCTTGGGGTTCATTAAATAACAAACCAGTGAAGGAGAAAGGAATAAAACTTTAATAAAACATACTGGAGAGTGTCTCTGGTGAACTGCGGCACACAGTCCTGTTCCCAACCCTTGCCTACAGGGCACATCTCCAAATTCCTATGTTCATAATACTGTCCCTTATGAGGGAGCATCTCTAAATTATACTCTTCTACAAACATATCTCTACATTGTCCCCTGAGAATGAACCCCTCCCAGTTCACAGCTGTCCATGCTGGTATAGAAGTGAATAATTTGCACTCCCTTGTGCCAGTGAGGGGCAAACCAGTCCCTACTGTATCTATCTTATGATGTTTTGTTATGTGCTTCATAGTTTGAAAACTAAATCATTTGCAAACTACTAAACTAAATAGGTCAGATCCTTAGCTGATACTAGTCTAGTTGCCATAGATTCCTCCACTCTGGGTGATGTAAAAGTAGTACCAGAGAGATATTGCTATGAGGTTTTCTAATGTCATTAATAACAATTGGATCAAAGTGTACTGCTACTGTAGCATTTAATTTCTATCAGCTCTTACTGAAGTTCATAAGGTTTCAAATCTCTTCTTGTTACATTACATAGCTACATTCATTAGGGTAAAATTTCATTTAAATTCCCAGCTCTCCTTGCTGAAATAATACACTAGTGAGCAGAGAGACTGGTAAAAATAAATAAATGCAACCATGAACATTGCTAAAGTCTTCATATATGAAAACATTGCTCCAGTAACTGTTTAAAATATGAGTATCTCCTATATGAAGGTGTTTTCTACATTATTATTATTTTTTCAAATTTTACGAAGTGGTAACAGCTCATGCTCATATTTGCCGGTAAGTCAATCTTTCTTCTAGACATCAAGAGATGACCTCTTAAGACCCAAAGATTTATCAAGTCAGCAGTTTATTCCCTTAGGCCACCATCTTCAGCCTCTTCCTCTTCCAGTCACGTCTATTGAAGAACTTTGCAAACCCCCAAGAGGAAATGGACTAATCTACTTCTTTCTAAAGAATAAGAATGACTCCTTTACTGATTGTGCTTTGTCTATGGAATGAAAAAGCTAATAAAGGAAGGGAAACTACATCTATTTGTGAGGGATTCAGTCTAATGTTTGTATTCAAGGGACACAGAGTTAGTGTACTGGTGCTATTGGCAGGTAAAGTTTGTTGTTGACTAGGGTCAAAGAAGAATGAATCATTACTAAAGAATGATGTATGCGTATTCCAAGGAAATTCATTTATCTTTGTATTTTCTAGCTATAAGAATCATTCCTGAATTGAAAAAAAGTCAAAGGTCTCTTTGTAAAAGCAATGTAGACTTCACACTTTTATTACTTTATTATTTATTCTATTTTCAGTCAGTCTCTATATTTGTACAAGCATGTATGAGTGAAAGTAGATATAACATATACATATCTCTCAGTAAAACATTTTAATAATCTATTTAATTTCACAGCCCATCATATCAAATTTAAACTATTACACAAATTGATTTTATATACATTTGTGGATTTTACTAAACACCCTTTGTGCCAATGAAACCATTGTTTCCATAGTAACTGATGTATTGTAGCTTAAAGGGAAAACAGGGAAGTGAGACCAAAACAAAAGCCGAAAAAATACTTTGATTAACACAATATGTAATGTGGGGTTCTATACGATTTTCAGTGTTGCCTCTGTTGGAAGCTCTATCTAATTCACTTCACTTTGTTATTTGTAAGTAACACCAAACGGAAGACTATACCAACGTTATATTACCCATATATTCTGTGTGGTACATCCTTAAATGATTGGTTGAGTGACAGTTTGCTTATTTGGTTATCTCCCAAACTGCCTGTTCACCTTCCTGTTTTTCTAGCTGACTGCCAAATACTTTCCCTTACCTTCCTTTTAATCAAAAACGACAAAAATGAACCTTGTAATCCTCCCCTCACTCACTTGCTTCCACCTTGAGATTTTTGTTTGAGTCATGGCAGACAGTCTCTAATTTTCAGGTTTAGAAGTACCTCATTATCCTCTCTGTGAGCTGCTAAAGTAGATCAGAAAACGTACCACAGGGAAAGATGAAGACTGTCCAACAGGGCTTCTTTAAGTTGATTTCTGAAACTTCTGCAGATCTTGTCATCCCAGGATGATGGCACATTCAGACACAGGAACAAACAGTGCAATCATCCAATAAAAGATCTGAACTTTCTCCAACCAGAGTCAAGATTATTAAATACCATCTCTCACCCTCATTAACCCAGATGCATTCTGCCTAATCCTCTTCAAAACCAAGGAAGGAGGTGCAGGCTTGCAGTATGTCTTTAAGGTGAGCAGTCTTTGGCTCTGTTGTAACAAGGGAGGAATTCCACAAGCTGTATTATAAAGGGCCCTTCCCTAATAATGCCCTGTCACATTTTCTCTCAGTTAAATCAACAGACTTTTAGGTTGAGTGCCTCAGTTGAAATCAACAGCCATAGCATCACAGGAAGAGAGAGGTGACATAATGAATGGTCAGGTTTTCTCCTACCCCTTTCTCTTAAAACAATAAACACTAATAATGCTGTAGCAATGGCTATGCGGTGTGTCTAGTGTGCAGCAAGGAAATCACATTTTAATGATTTTACTATACTGTAGCCAGTAGATTAAGTTTCAGGAACATAGGATATTTTATGTTATAAACACACTGCATCACCACCTGAATGCCAGCATTTCCTGTGGCTAACTAGCAGTCCTTATCTTTCAAAGCTAAGCAATACTAGTATAGATATCTGGAAACACCTGGGTTGACAGCAACTGTTCTTACAGCCATCTATCAATCCAAAGAGGAAAACAACAGAAGAGTGACCTTTAGAAAGGCTTGTTTTGTCCCATTTGAATTCAGCAGCGGCTTCTTGGGCTACTTATTGACTTTTCATGCTCCCACAGCAACGTCCAAGGTGTAGGGGTACAACTTTGACAAGCAACTAGCCAGCAGTACCAGCAATGTCTCCTTTGAGACCAACAATGGAACTCATCTGCTCTATGCAGTATCTTAGCCATCAAGTACACAGATTCCTGCAACCCTGGGGCTTCATATCAACTTCATACATTCATAACTGGACATGGGCTTCCACACCAGCTCTTTATTTGTTATATAAAGACAAGTGTTATGTTAAAGTGAGTGATCAAGTGCCCTACAGTCTACATTGGACTGATAAAAGACCATATGTCAGGTGTTAATAAAATAATAACTATAATAGTAAAAACAATAATAAAATAATAATACAATCACCCCAGGATTATGAATAACAACAGACATTAAAAAAGGGTGTGTTTGCATTGTCCGCCTGCAACTTGCTCAGAACGAGATATTTCTTATGAATACACACGATTAATCAAATCATAACTCCACAATTTAGCTGCAAGAGTTTGTTTTTTAATTAACTTGTTTGATTATCTTGAGAAGTCTTAAAATCTGGCAGAAGAGCTTGGTATTACTCCAACTACAATTAAAGATCAATTCACAGAATAATAAAATAATGCTCCTTGGTGTTAGGGAAACAAAATTTATTCTTGAAAGTTCCAAATATCCAGAGGAACTTTCAAAGATAATTACAGTACAGAAAGTTTGTTATGTCATAAATCCTGTTTTAATTTGCTGCCTAAGATCCCAGTTACTAACACGTATTTTAGTTTAACCATCTGACCAGAACATCTGTTACCTGTTGTTATATTGCGGACTTTGAAACCTCCCTCCTTTCCAAAAAAATCCCTACTATGTGTTTTACAATGTGCAAGAGGCATAAAAGTACACAGCAGATGTTACTTAGTATTGGACTGCATGACTTCCCATTGTCCAAGGCTGCAAATCTTCTTTTGATTCATCACAGAACATAAGGCTGCTTCTATAATCCAGTCTTTAGCACAGCTAAACTATCTAAAGAGACATCCATGGCTTACAAATGCCCTGCAAAAATCCTCTTTTCTGTTTTTGTTCACTGATAGCAGCAGTCAATAAAAGAACCAGTTGCTGTGATCCTACTAAGTAACTCTCATAAGCCAATTCAGTATATACAGAATTATCCCATTGTAAAGTTGGATTAACTCTTTGAACATATTGTTTTGCCCACCACTCCTCTGTAATAACTTTACTGTACAGTGTTATATTTGTGATTTATAATATAATAGGAGATAGGTTCAGGAATTGGTGGGACACGGTTTGTTTTTAATAAAGATTCCATCATCATGTGTTGGTTTTGCAAAGACAAAACTAAAGCATTACCTCATTTTGGATTCATGGTTTATAGTAGTATAGATTATTTCACACTTTAGTTTCTCATTCTCTGTAGTGATAAAGTCAAGCTAAAATGAGTATGTTTTCCACCTTCTCTTATATTTCTTTAAATAAATTCTTGTCCCACTTCTAGGATTGCAAAGGCAACCATATAAAATTGCAAACTTCTCAGGCATTATTGCCTATAGTCAAGAGCTTGTTCGAAAACAGCCACAACATAGTTAAACTACATGTCGGAGCACTCTGGAAATCAACCTCAATTGCCTTTGGGAACAGAATGCAGATCTGAGCCCATTAGTCAGTTTCTCCTTTATCTCTCTCTTCACCCTTGAGGAGCTTGACCAACATCTCTATCTTCACTACTCTCCCCATTGGCTTAATGAAGAAGGCAACCTGAAACATGAGGTGACAGCCTGCCATTAAAGTTAATGGGATTTTTGCCATTGACTTTACTGAGGCCAGGATTTCACCCCAGTGGACTGAAAGTATAAAATGTGTTATGCGTAACTATGAAATTGTGATTCCTTTGCTGTTTGATGTGTATTGCATTTTTCTAACCACTGTTGTTGTGTACCAAGTACATCAACCATTTTGTTCTCAGACCTTAGTGCAGATTGTCAGAGGAGACATACATTGTGCTCTTTCATAAAGGCTCTGCTTTTTTCTTCTTCATTTATTATTTTAGAGCTTTGTGAGTCATTAGTAGCAAATAATGTATTCATCAACTTCCACCTTTTTGCTGTTTCTGAATGTCATAACATTCTAAACTATGTTAATTATTCAAATTAATTCCTGTGTTTTTTTTCCAGCTAATGTGTATTTGTCCTCAGCTTATTGCTGAATAATGAATATTCTAAAATTGAGATTCATGCAATGTCGGTGAATTACACAGATATTATTTTTGTTCCCTGACTGGATTACTTCACCACCAATAATGCAATGTGAATTTTGAATTCCTTGCTAGAGTGTAAAAATATATAAGTCAAAATTCAAGCTGCTGTTGGTTAGTTATACAAATATTGCAGAATTGAAGCTAAAAATGCACTTTTCAAACATATTTATGATATACATGGATTGACAGTATAACAACCTCCCCTTTTAGAGGCTTCTGCATTTTTTTAGCACAAAAACAATAGCAACATTTTGGGGAGTGGAAAAACAGTGATAGATCTATGGAGATCTAAGACAGATATCTACAAATGTTTTTAGGGAACGATTCTGTAACTTCCTCAGTCTTACTCTCTTATATAATAATAATTCCAAAGAACTAACCAACTAATCCAGAAAACAGGGATCAGCGCGGTTTTTATTGTTGTTGCTTTTTTGATGCTTTTGTCAATACAAATGTCAAACAGCCACGAACTGGAACTTGAAATGGAATCTGCACTCTTTCCCCAGTTGAAATGATCCAAGGTTGTTATAATGACTGGGAAGCTGCACTTTTGCTTTCAAATTGGACTTCTACAATCATGTGGTAAACCTCACACGGTAACATCTAGGCTACTCTCTTCCACTGATTATAGACATAAACCATGCTTGGATCTCTTTATGATACTTTATAATTAAAATGGCCAAAATCAATGAGTTTACTAGCAATGGACATAATACTTACATCCTCCTAGAGAAGGGAATCACCAAAGTGATTAGGTTTAGGTGCCCTGAAGTCCTAACATAGTTCACTAATACTTATATTATATATATATATATATATATATATAATAATTTTTCATTTTACAGGATCAATTTAATATTAGGGGTATATATAAAGTTATTTATATATATATATAAGTAATTTTTCATTTTACAGGATCAATTTGATATTAGGGGTATATATATATATACCCCTAATATCAAATTGATCCTGTAAAATGAAAAATTACTTTTATATTGAAAAATACTGGAATTCAAAACCTCTTGCCAGTTAATCTGGCACCTTTCACCAAGTCTAAATTCACATAATTTTTAATTAGAGGCTGTGTGTATATGTGCTGCCCAAATAATTGTAAAGCAATAATAAATGAGCATTAAATAGAACATCTCACTGGATACATTTATGCAACGCATCAGCGCTGCCAAGATGACTAAATTCTAGCAAGATCAGATTCATGAAACATCACTTGTCTTAAAAGGTCTAAGGGCTTCTGTTTCTCCTTTTGTAGTTCCAAATTAGATTCTGCTGCTTGATGTGGTTGCTTCTTGTAGTAAGATCTAAAGTTAAATTGAAGCTGAGTTGAGTCCATTCTGAATACAGCATATCTCACAACTTGCCTGCAAAAACCTCTTGCCCATGCCTCAAAAAGACAGATTTTTTTTCATGTCAGTTTGAATCAGCTGCAGTATTCCTGCTAAAGGATTTTATTCCTCAGACTATCATCACATTATGATATTATTTTTTATTAAATTTCAAACAGGACTGTTAAAATGTGTCCAACACTATATTTTTTACTCTGGTGGCCAATAGGAATATTTTTCTCTAAAAATCAATTCTTTGTTAGCATCTGGTATGCAACAAATTTTGCAACTTTATGAAAAACAACTTATCTAGAGCTCAAAGTCCTTAGGCATTTCTTAACATTTGTATTAGTTAACTGATAAAACACTAAGCTTTTCTTTGTGGTTCCAAAATGTCAATAAAGATGTCCTATACCCAAAAGAACACTTCTGAAACAGAATACAACTGGCATTCTGGTCAGAGAGACAATTTTCCTCAGGGGCCCTTTCATTGCTTTAACACTAATCTGTGACAAAAAGGCCTTGTCAGATTCTTATTGCATTTAAGAAGCTTTTGGTGAGATTTGTATTGATTTGGAATAAGGCAACTGACAACATTGCAATAAATTTTTACTACTTAGTACTGATCAATATGGATTTTTTCAACCTTTCTGTGGAAAATTGCTTTCTATTGCTTCAGATATGGCCAAGCTGCTAAATTAATTATATCTCATGCAACAGGTCACTCAGTTTATCTACTTCTAATCTCTAATGTGAAACAATTCTTAACATAGACACTAGACCTATATTTGCATCCATGATAAACCATTTATATACTTATTTTCCTGCCATGAATATTTTAGGGTTTATCTCTTTCATCAGTTGTGCACCAAGAGAACCAGGACAAATGTTTTTATTATGCCAGAATCTAAAAGCCATAGGGCCTGATTCATGGGACTGCAAATATGAATAAGTACCTCTCAATGTGAGTAAGTTTGCAGATGCAAACTCTTATTTCTCACTTTCCAATTTATAAATTTGCATGAGTAAACGCTATATATGCCCAAATATATATGCCCAATGCCTCCTTGTATTTTATTGTGCTTCTGACACCAATCTGACATGTGACATGGCCAAAAGTGTTATCCATTTATGGTGTCCAGTCTGATACCCTTTGGGACTGATTTTTAGTGGTGCAGACTGAGCACACAATTTTAACTGAGGTCAGTGAAAGCTGTGTCGCCTTTATGTTGAGAATATTAATTGTACATATGATCGAGTTCACAACGAGATGAATGTATTCTTTAATGTGAATTTTTGTGTGAGTATGCTTGCAAGTGTGTGAAATGAGGTGTGTGTGTGTCTGTGTGTGTGTGTTTATGGGAGGAGGAGGACAATTAATAGGCTAAGAATGTTTCATAACAAATAAGGATTCTCAGTTGGCAGAGCCATGCTCCAATCAGAACACACTATATAGCATACAGAGTATGATACAATATATCTGAAGATCTGCAAAGATACAATTAAGTGAGCATTATGGACCACCCTGTCAAAAATGAATGGCTAATATGATAAATCTGACCATTTAAAGCTTAATTAGAAGCTGAGAGTATATGTGCTGAAATTGGAAAGTGTGTCATTTTCTAACAGCCATGTTAGATACAATGGAAAACTCCGGAGAATATTCAAGATAAACAAAGATTTCATCTTCTTCAACCTGAGCTAAGCTAATCAATACAAACAGCTAAGAACTGGGAGACATTAACAAGATTCCCTATATGATATCACAGATGCTTCACATTATCGTCAATGAAATTTAGAGTGTTGCACAATATGAAGATATATATCTTTAGGAATACAGAATATGCTACTTGGCCTCCACAGAAAACTAAAGGAAGAAACTCAGTGCAGAAAGTGCTTGAGTTTTGGATGGGTGAGCTGTTGCAAAACATAATGGAAGCCTTTGATTTAATAGTAAATACAAATATTGGTGCAATTGTGGTATTCACACAATTGATCTTTGCAAATTATAGATGTCTTTTGATTATGTTAAGTTCTCTGATATACGTCATTTTTATTACAGTGACTAATTCTTTTCTTTATCTTTCAAGAAAATATTTTGAGTTAGTGTGAAAAAACATGTGGGGCCAAATTCTCTCCAGATATAAATCTGTGGGGCTCCATTGAAGTCAAGAGAGCACTGCCAATTTACAACAGCAGACAATTTGGCCCTTGCCTTCTAGTTTCCATTTCATACTCTAGGCCTTGGATTGTGTACAATACCTTGGAAAAAAAGCAAGGAGCTGTTATATTTAGTACATTTTCTTCTTGTGGCTATTTTTCACTGAACAGTATGGAAAGACAGCTGTCAAAGACAAAAATTAGTCACAGATTGATATGACTGTGTTATTTCAGAAAGAGTTGCTAAAGTGTTATGTTTGCTTATTTCTTTATCTTCTCCCTCTAGGACTTAATTGTGGATGGATTATGAATAGTTTGAAATAACAAGTTACCTTTTCTTTAGAAAATGTTTGATGCTAACTTGTTTTGTTCAATATCATTTTTTTTAGTAAATGCACTTATATATGTCTGTCTTCAGTTAAACAGAAATTGAAAGCTAAAGTTTATACAGCAACTGAAAACAGATTCTTATAAGGGAAAACATTAGGCAACCTTAACCATAGGTGATGCTACCAACCCTGTCATTAATTACTCTGTGTAAATTATGTCCCTACCCATAACCCCTGGGCATCTTTACAATATTAATATTATTATACAATAAAATTGACAAATCAAGTAAAAAATAGTTTTCCAGCCCTCTTATTTATACATTTGAGTAAAAGCACAGAGATGAGTGCTGGTTGAAAATTTTCAATCAAGACATTTTTTATATAGAAAATTGGGGTTTCAAATAAAAGTTTCATGAAAAATGTCTGCTTTCCTCAGAAAAATTGGATATTTTTCCTTGAATAACTGAATGGGTTTAAAAAAGGTTTATAATTTTCTGTGAAAAAACTAAATATTTCAGTGAAAAAATGAAATATTTTGATTAAAAAATTCTGCTTCACTGTCTCATGGGAGTTGTAGTTCAGTTGCCTCATGTCGCCATTTTTCTTTATACACCATGCTACCCAGTTGTACTTCATCTCACCTTATGCACTGTGGCCATGATGGGACTCCGTGTTGTAGGGGCTTCCCTCACCAAGTCGGGTAACCATGGTGCAGAATGGGAAATGTAATCTAACCAGGTAGCCTGCCACAGAAGAAAATGGGACCATGATGGTATTTCTGAAGGTGGGAAAGGACTGACTGGGATACTGCTGGAGGGCTGTGTCCAGAAGAGGACGATGTGGTCCGGGGAGCGAAATGGGTCCTGAAAGTGAAGACAGACAAGATGATGGGCGAGACACCACCTGAGAAGGGTGTACTGGCAACCCCCGAGCTAATTCCCAGGACAGCCAGCAGGAGGTGCCGTGGTGGTGAGTTGCACCCTGTTACACACACCTTCAATCTATTTCTCTCTCTGACACTCCCTGTTCAGACTGGGCACTCCTCAAGGAGAGTGTGAGAGCCATTAACACTACTTTATCTGGCATTCTCTCTTAATGAGCTTTTAATTTTAAGCTGTTAGGCAACTATTAGAAAGGGCCTCCTCCAACTTTCCCTAAGTGGGAGTCTTGAAAGTATCCCATCCCATTTTAGAAGTCAGTCTTATAAATCACATCTTGAGATGTATATACATATTTTGATCTGTATCTCAACATGTGATTTATATGTTTAATTTCTAAAATGTACAGTTTCAACACTCACCCATGCATGGTCATACTCCCATAAGGAATGCATACTTCATCGTAGCTTAATTTCACGCATGATGACAGCATCTATATGAAATAACTGGTGTGTCAGTCTCATTCCTACTGGAGAAGTGTACACATTTCAAAAATCAAAAATTAGTGTACACATTTCAAAAATCAAAAATTAGTACAAGTTGGCACCATGCTGGTGATCTGACTATAATGGGCATGGTGACTGACCCATCTTCTTACCTCCCAAAATGAGCCATCCAGGAAGAGATTGGTGTGTGTAGGGAAGTGTGCACTGCTACTATGCATTTTGTACATATTTTGATAAACAGAGGGCTTTCGTTTCTATGATTATCTATCCAGCTCTTTCAAAAAGTGAATGCAAACACACAAAAACTTATAAAACATTTAATAGAGGACAATGCCAGTGAAAATGTACTAACTAGACAGCAAGTATGATTCCGTGAATAGTGGGAAGCAAGTTAATTAATCTGCTCTCCCTCCCCTACTAACTAGAAATTTATTGAGAAAACAACAAGAGGAAGGAATCAAGGAGTGTTAGGAGTGTAATGCATGAAGAGATGATGGATAAAAGGCAGCAGATAGGAAGAAGATGATGACTTAAAAAATAGCAGCACCTAATGTGAACTCCTTCTACTCCTATACACACCAAAAGTATGAACTTCTTAAGCCCTACTTGTCTTGTTGAGGTGGTAAATTCCAAAGTAAAACCTCATAGGCTGTGTTTGCTAACTCTTTTCCTCAAAAGATTCAACTGTTGCTACCACTGGAGAAGCTCCTTCGGTGCTACACATGATGTGAAAGCTAGAGTTCATCGGCCACCTGGGTTTTAACTGCCTTGTTGTTTAACCCTACTCAGAGTTTCTAGACAATTCAATAGTTAATTAATAACAATTATTAGTTAAAGTCAGCTGCCACTGACCTCTTGTGTGCCTCAGGGTATCCACTGAAGGAAACAATGGTGGGAAATTTTAAGGAAAAAAGCATAGCATAGCCAAGCCTAAGCATTTAAAGCACAGCCCCTCGTCTCCTCAAAAACACCTCTGGTTAGTAGCAATAAAATTTCTAATTTCACACAAGAATATGATGAGAAGTTGTCTCTAAACTAGTTCTTTACTTTTTTTCATGTGTCCACTGTGGAAATATCAGAATTGTATTGAGGATCTAAATGTCAAGTTTCAGGGTGCAGAGACAGGCTTGCTGTCTAACATAAATCCAATGTGTCTAACTGCAAAGTGGAGTTATGTTAGTATTAAAAAGAACAGGATTACTTGTGGCACCTTAGAGACTAACAAATTTATTAGAGCATAAGCTTTCGTGGGCTACAGCCCACTTCTTCGGATGCATATAGAATGGAACATATATTGAGGAGATATACATACACATATACAGAGAGCATGAAGAGGTGGGAGTTGTCTTACTAACTCTGAGAGGCCAATTAAGTAAGTGAAAAAAAACTTTTGAAGTGATAATCAAGATAGCCCAGTACAGACAGTTTGATAAGAAGTGCGAGAATACTTACAAGGGGAGATAGATTCAATGTTTGTAATGGCTCAGCCATTCCCAGTCCTTATTCAATCCTAAATTGATTGTATCTAGTTTGCATATCAATTCCAGCTCAGCAGTCTCTCGTTCGAGTCTGTTTTTGAAGTTTTTCTGTTGTAAGATAGCCATCCGCAGGTCTGTCATTGAATGGCCAGACAGGTTAAAGTGTTCTCCCACTGGTTTTTGAGTATTATGATTCCTGATGTCAGATTTGTGTCCATTAATTCTTTTGCGTAGAGACTGTCCGGTTTGGCCAATGTACATGGCAGAGGGGCATTGCTGGCACATGTTGGCATATATCACATTGGTAGATGTGCAGGTGAACGAGCCCCTGATGCTATGGCTGATGTGATTAGGTCCTATGATGATGTCACTTGAATAGATATGTGGACAGAGTTGGCATTGGGCTTTGTTACAAGGATAGGTTCCTGGGTCAGTGTTTTTGTTCAGTGATGTGTGGTTCCTGGTGAGTATTTGCTTTAGGTTGGGGGGGTTGTCTGTAAGCGAGGACAGGTCTGTCTCCCAAGATCTGTGAGAGTGAGGGATCATCTTTCAGGATAGGTTGTAGATCTTTGATGATGCGCTGGAGAGGTTTTAGCTGGGGGCTGAAGGTGACAGCTAGTGGTGTTCTGTTATTTTCTTTGTTGGGCCTGTCTTGTAGGAGATGACTTCTGGGTACTCGTCTGGCTCTGTCAATCTGTTTTTTTACTTCAGCAGGTGGGTATTGTAGTTTTAAGAATGCTTGCTAGAGATCTTGTAGGTGCTTGTCTCTGTCTGAGGGATTGGAGCAAATGCGGTTATATCTTAGAGCTTGGCTGTAGACAATGGATCGTGTAGTATGTCCTGGATGGAAGCTGGAGGCATGTAGGTAAGTGTAGCGGTCAGTAGGTTTCCGGTATAGGGTGGTATTTATGTGACCATCGCTTATTAGCACAGTAGTGTCCAGGAAATGGACCGCTTGTGTGGATTGATCTAGGCGGTCCAAAACTCTCCAGCGCATCATCAAAGATCTACAACCTATCCTGAAAGATGATCCCTCACTCTCACAGATCTTGGGAGACAGATCTGTCCTCGCTTACAGACAACCCCCCAACCTAAAGCAAATACTCACCAGCAAGCACACATCACTGAAGAAAAACACTGACCCAGGAACCTATCCTTGTAACAAAGCCCGATGCCAACTCTGTCCACATATCTATTCAAGTGACAAAATCATAGGACCTAAGTCTGGGCTATCTTGATTATCACTTCAAAAGTTTTTTTCACTTACTTAATTGGCCTCTCAGAGTTGGTAAGACAACTCCCACCTGTTCATGCTCTCTGTATGTGTGTATATATATCTCCTCAATATATGTTCCATTTTATATGCATCCAAAGAAGTGGGCTGTAGCCCACGAAACCTTATGCTCTAATAAATTTGTTCGTCTCTAAGGTGCCACAAGTACTCCTGTTCTTTTTGCGGATACAGACTAACACGGCTGCTACTCTGAAACCTGTTGGTATTAAACTGATTTGGCCTGAAAAGCTGTCCTATATTCATTAACTTATTAAGTCAAGTTATACCAGAAATTAGTACTGGTATTTAAAAGATTGTTTTGCAAATGGTTACCAAGCATATGATCAGATACACATAAAGTTGAAAAATATTGTGCAAAACTTTTCAAAAGCAACCCCTGGTTTCGCATGCCTCACTTTTTGGGTGCCCAGCTTTTGGCACACGTGGCCTAATTTTCAGATGTGTTGAGCACCCCCAGTTTCCTTTCATATTGGCTAGAACTGTGGGTGCTCAATACGACAAACTCAGGCCCAAGGCGTGTAAATCCAAAATTAAAGGACATTTATGAAAATTTGGTCTGACCCTCATGTTAACCTTTTACCCTCACTGTTGTTTTTTTTTTTAAACTACCCCTTTGATCTGAAGACTGGCAGATTGTGAGTAACCAAGGCCCATTAACTGCAGTCAGGTTACTCTTTATTTATACACGGTGAGACCACATTCAGGGCTTCAACCTGCACTCTGTGGTCACATCATCAATATGTATAATAAAGCTTTAAGAAATGTTCAGCCAACAACAAATGGTCACTCTGAAACACAAGGTCATTAAGCAATGAACAGAGATATATTGTGAAAGAACCATCTAAGAATTTAATAGGGATGAATCCAACAGGGTACTATGGACATTTATTTGGGATCTAGAGAAATTACTCTAAATACCTACAGAATAAAAAAAGATCTCTTTTCCATTTAAAAAAAATCCTATAAATTAAGGCTTTGTCTTCATGGCAAAAAGGTGTGATTTTAGATTGAGATAGATATTGTGATATAAAATCCTAATGGAGATAAGACCATGGTAGATTTTACCTCAATGTTTATAGTTTTGGCCAACTCTAGACTCCTTGCTAGGAGATTACTTCATCTACAGTGACTTGTCTCCACTAGGATTTTTCATCAAGATAGTTCTCTCAAGTTACCTGATGTAAAACCTTTTTCTTTTTCAGTCAAAGACACAGCCTAATACAATAAGGGCATAGTTCTCGACTATGAATAAAAACACATGAAAAAGTTCTCAATTTCTATGAGACTTGATATTCTCACTAGTGGATTCTAGATGTATCTATGAGATACAAGCAAAGTAACCAACGTTTGGAATGTGGTCTTGAGAAATTTGACTTATGGTTCTATCTAATTTGATAAATGTGTACGTGGCAAATACTTCAGTTATCCTTTTAAACACATAAATGTAAACATCCATTTCTGTATGGAATTCTAATTAACCATTTAAAACTCCAATCATAATGAAAACAAAAAATAAGTCTGCCATTTTATCACAGGCAAATCATAATAACCTTTCCAATTAAGCCAAGACTTAATTAAAGTGCTTCTCGTTATCATTTGCAACATTTTATTATAATTATCTGCCTTTTATATAAGGAATTAAATTGATGTTTTAATAAGCTCTTTAAATTTAGCTGAGATAGTTCTGAATGACAAACAATGTAATAACTAAACTTAAATGCATACTTTAATTGCCCGTCACATTAATTCTTTTGTAGTGAAATCATGTAGGTTACTTATTCCCATTATTTGTTCTTTGTGTATAGCAATTAAACACTGATATTCTTTGAGAGCAATGTTAACAGTCTACATTAGTACAGCTGCATTAGTACATATGTAAAATATCTGTTAGAGTATTTGGAAATGATATGCAAAGTTTTTGTTCCAACTATATGCTGCTCAAATAGGGCTAAATTATGGCATTTAGCCACAGCCCTATTGGGTTGTGCACTGCTCCATTGGATGCATCAGGAGTCATTCTGTAGCATCACCTCAGGAAAAGTAGTATTCCACAGAATAGCCATGAAATTGAGGTTCAAAAGTAGGTCAATGAAACAAAAGAAGCCTCCTACAAATCACGTTCATAGATTGATCAAATGGACAGTGCCATATATGGCTATCTATACCAGAATCAGCATGGCCCCAATCCTGCAAAAATCACTGAGGGAACCTATCAATACAGACCTCCTTGTAAGACTGGGAACTAGGGTTTGTGATCCATGTGCGCAAACTGCAGTGCTCTCTTGGAACATTACTAAAATTAGTTTTGCTCCAGGTGAATGCAGCAGTCTGCGCGCATGGATCACAATCCAGTTTAGGGGTCTAAAATTGTAATAATCAGGTCAGGTAAAGATCAGTACTTGAATTATCTACATTTCACCAAATTAATACGTGTAGTGATCACACTATTCACAAATCGCAGCTTTACATAACCAGCGTTAAAATAATATTTGCACATACAAACCAGCAAGGGATCCTGTAGTTACAAGAGAACCAGTATGAAGAAAGAGTTCTCTTTCTGATGTAGACTTTGTTCCTCTTAACTTACTCTGTATTAAATAACCAGGATACTGGCATAAGTAAAGGTGGAACTAGATATGGGGTGACTGGAAGTCTATTAGTGGGTGCTGGGGAACAAGGTAGCGCAAACAACGTCTAGGTAGCTAATTATTCAATTGTATACTAACTTCAGGGGAACTGTTTACCATAGCTGAGGTCTTCTGAATCTTTACTCCAGGAATCCAGATGAACTGTCCAATAAAGCAGAATGAAAATAGAGATGAAATTGGTATCCACATTTATTTTTAAGATATCCTTAGTGAATTTCTCTTCTGCTTCCCTCTCATTCAAATAGGAAAATATATTATCTAAGAAGTTTTGGTACATCTGAGGCATTGCAAGGTACTTCACAAGTCACAATAGTAATCAGTTTGAGTAGCTATTTGATACACTGTAAATTCAAAACAAAACAAAAAAGATAGGCAACTCAGATAAGATTAATTCTGATAACAATTGTCTGGTTCACTTCACAATGCATTATAAGTTTTCCCCTTGTTGGACTTACCTTTTTTATTGAACAGCTATTCTGCTAATACAGAAGTAGTGTAGATTAAGTTTGCCTCTACCTTCCCTCTTCAATCTGGGTTCCTGACGAATGGCCTGTCTTTGACAGCCTTTTAAATGTTATTGGGGCAGCAGGTGTCACTGAGGCTCTTGCTATTTTCTTAGCTCTTTTGCACTCAAAAATATTTACCATGGAATTTGTGTACAGTCTTATTTATGACATGGACTTGACTTGACTTGAAAGCAGAAGAAAATAAAACTACAGATGGGCAGAAGACATGGCCTGCAGCACTTTATTTATAAGACTATTACTCAAGTGATAGGACTGTATTTGCTAGAAGTATGATACCTACTTTATCTCTGAAGTGTGAATCATACAATGTCACCAGGATTCATTCATTCCAGTCAAAGATTTTTCCTGATTCTTGTTTCTGAATGTGTTTTAAAACATGCTGTATTCTATCCTGTCTATGTTTTTATACTAAACTCCATAGTATGCATGTCAAATCTTCTAAACAGATTCAAAACACCTATGTGGTCAGCAGTGGAACAAGGAATGCATGAAAACAAACCATAGTGTTATAACCCTTAGTTAGCCATAGTGAGGCCCCAGGCATATAATCAGCAAACACTGAAAATCTCAGCAGAAGTTTCTCCATACAGACCAACAGAAAGACACATTAATTAATTTAAGCCAACATTTCTTTGGTGGACCATTCTGTAAAGGAAAGAATCCCCTTTTCCCAACTTCATTTCTTGGTTCTGAAATTTCTTCATCCTCCAGACTGCCAGGAAGGACTGTGCAGACCATTGGTGGTCCTTGAACTATAGTTTAAGAACTGCTGATTTAGAAGGTTGTTGGGCTGGAAAATGGATCAGGTGGGATTCTATGCTATTAACAAATAAAATGTCTCTCTTTTACCTTATAAAACTCAAAATGTGTGTCTGTAGTTACAAATTTGCAGCTTGGAGGTTTGGGAAGACAAAACTAAAACTGCATTGTGTAAAGGAATTTTAACGTATTAAAAACTGTTAACAGTCTATGGATATAGGCTTATGAAAGGTACTTCCCACAACTACTAATAAAAGCTCTAAAACTAGTGTGGGAGAGGTAAAGGTGAGAGCTGGATATCCCTTCAGAGTACTCAGGTTGGGGCACAAATTGGATTTACATAAAACCTATGGAACCCCAATAAAATGACTATACTGACAATGTCGGACCTACCTCCTATCCTTACCACTACAATAAAGCTTTTCCATTGACATAGCAGTGGCACTCAGAAGAATGAAAACAACAATATCAGGGTAAAATAAATTCACCTTTATCTCTATTCTATGCATTATTCACAGCTATTAATTTAATGGACTAGCTGTTCCAGATGGATGGCCCATATGAGGGCAGTTTCACTGGATGCCATGAATTTCCAAAAATCCTCCTCTGCATCTGATTTTAATATTCTGCTCACAACAGGAAAAATTCCAATTCCAGTGGGAAAAGAAAATGTATCACCCGCCTTTGCTAGTTTTATACTTTTACGTTTCTTTAGATGTACTACATTTTCACAAAGCAAATACAGTGTTATCTATAACAGTAATCTTCCATTACCAGTTCAAGAGATCCAATTTACTGCACTTGTTAGTTCTGACAGCTAGGATTCTGAGTAGCAGTCCTAACTACTGGAAATGACTAAGTATGTGACATACAAAAGTACTGTCACTAAGAGTCTCTTTTAAAAAAAAACCAACATATTTCTCTAATAATAACTAAGTGAAATATAGTAATTAACTTGTTATCTGGAACATCTGAAATCATCATCATCATCTCCAAATAGTAAAGTCATCACTGAACATTTCAGGATAAAAGCCATAGTAGTATCAAAACTAATGTATTCTGAGAACACACTTAAGGATAAAGGTACTTCATGGCTGTCTACTTTAAGGCATTTTCCCATCATTCCTAAAGTGCAATCCCCTGGAGTGATTATGTGTGAATAATTCAGAAAATTGCCCCATGCCTGAGGTTTATAGGCATAATGTAATCCAATATCTGTTCAACAGTATGTCTACGGTGCTCCAGATAGACCATGAAGGTGGAGTAGTAGTAGATAGTTCACTTGCATTTGGGGCAAATTTTCACCAGGGAGTTTTGTCTTTTCTTGATAATAATGATGTTGGCAAATATACTTTGCTGACTAACAACTTCCTTTCCTGGAGTCTGTTAAACAATTAAACATATTAAAAACAGCTAACATTTTAAAAGCACATTTTTCAAAAGGGATTTAGATTCTCAGGAGCCTAAATCATTGACTTTCAATGAGACATGGGTCCCAAATGCTGTTGGAACTTAGTATCCTAAATCACTTATGTGCTTCTGAACATTTTACCCAATATGTGTTCTGATTGTTACTGGCCAGATTTTGATGCTCTTGCCTGAAGTAATTCCTTACTTTGGGAGTAGGCTCCTTGAAACCAGTGCCCACCCCCCACCATTTCAACGAGTGTTCTATCCCATATATAATATACTATTCCCTGTGTGAACTGATGAGCATGCCAGCTGAAATGTATTTCCCACAAGTAGCTGGGCAAGTATAACTTGACGGCTCATGTCTGTGAAACCTATATATAAAATGGACACAAGCTCAGTTAAAAAGGGAACTGATGCTTCTGCGGCTGTACCACAGAACATTTGTTGTGGTTTCTTTTCAGCCCTAGTTATTGTCAATGATGACTTTTTCTTTTGTATAGAGATGTTTGTTTATTTTGTTACAACCAGTGAAGCTTTCTCCTGAGAATAAAACCTTTGGGGAAAAAGCCTCCGGATAGTGGACATTATTTTTTGTTGGACTAAGTCGGCTCCTTCTGGCACCTTCACTCACTCATTAGCTGAACTGGAATGATAAATATTGCCAACAAATTTAAAGAAAAAAACATACCCGCTCTAATTATACAGTCACAAGGTTAAGTCACATGACGTGGGAAACTCTCTTTTGATACTAATCACTGTAGTGCTAGTTTATCAGAAGAGGAATATGAAAATCACCTCTTCAAGAATAAAGAAACTATCACTTTATGAATAGGTCTGGGGCCTGATTCTCCTCTCTCATTGGTATACCTCCAGAGAAACTGTACGAAAGTCAGTAAATCGGGTGTGTGATCAGAATTAAATGCAGGACCTCTAACTGATGAAGTAAATTCAAAGTAGTCATAGGAGGAAGCTTCACTGTTTTTTTTGTTTTGTTTTGTTTTTTTGAATGAAGCTGGTGCTTTTGGTCTTGTATTTTGTTGCTAATGTGATTAGTGTTCATATGCATTAGATTGCCTCAAGCTGCAAAATTCTGTCTCCAGATTGCAACTTCCAAATTTCAAAGCAGGGGAAATTCTGATGCAGGATTTTGGTTTAACCTTTTATACAGATAAAGGCCAGGTATGAAATTTGGATCCCGGTTTGAATTCCATGATCTAAAATTTGGAGGCATGCTGATCTAGAGTTTTGCTTCAGTCCCATATTATAGGTTGTAACATCCCAGGTTATGCCTAATGTCTGGCTTAGTCTCCCTCATCAACTGAATTACAATTGCATACGATAGTTGAGATTCTCCATTTATATGTGGTTTGTGCTGTCTTTTCCAAGATCATGGTTGCAGATTGTCATGCTGTCAGTTTGCTGTGATTATTTTGGAATTGGATTCAATAGTAAAATTATTGCATCATGACACCATGTTTGAATTAATTTGTTCAATGTCCCCACATGTTCATTGCACTTGTCTTTTCTCTTTTCATAACTTTAACACTTTTAAAAGCTACTCTAATTGTGGAAATCCACAAGGTGCTAAGATGTAAATAAATGCCATATACCTCATTCTGCTGTCTTATTTCCAATATACAGAATGCTTATGTACCACAGCAAGATACATACTGTATCTAGGTAAAGGTTTATAGTAGAACCTAAGAATTATGAACACCTCAGGAATGGAGGTTGTTCGTAACTCTGAAAAGTTCATAACTCTGAACAAAATGTTATGGTTGTTCTCTCAAAAGTTTACAACTGAACAGAAGAAAAATGCTGCTTTCCCTTTTTTTAGAAGTTTAAGTTTAACATAGTACTTTACTGTATTTACTTTTTTTTTTTTAATCTCTTCTGCTGCTGCCTGATTGTGTAATTCCAGTTCCAAATGAGGTATGCAATTGACTGGTAAATTCGTAACTCTGGTGTTAATACCTCTGAGGTTCTACTGTATTTCTGAATATAATCCATCCTGGGCCAGGTTCAGCCACCCTTACTCACGCGGAGTTGTACCTTACCCCATGCGTATTTCCATAGGTTTCAGTGGAAGGATAGGTGGCAGAATCTGGTCCTGTATGCGCTATAGCAATGGTCTATATTATCTTCAATGACTTTTTAGTTTACTTGCTATCTAAATGGAACAAGAGTACTATTTGATTCAAACGACTTCTTGTTAGCATGACTATATTGACTTGTGCTACAGTCTGCAATAGGGCACAATGCCTACTGCTCTGTTAGCTTTCTCCTAAAAGAAAAGATTGACTCCTCCCGATAATAGAAAAGTAATTTATCAAGCTACTGCAACTATCGTTACATTTTCTGAGTCTTCACTAAGTGAAAAAAAATGTAGCATTAAAAAGCAAAAAAAAAAAGAGCAAAAAAAATCAATATTACATTTAAGAGCATGCATGACAATATTTCAAATAATTATTTCAGCTATAATGCAGCTGTTAGCTGAAAAAATGTACATTTTATTTACTTATGTTTCTACTTTTTATTATTTTAATTTTGTATACATTTATTGAATCTATGTAACAGCCATCAGAGAATAAAAGAAACGGACAGAAAGCAAAGACGTTTTCTTTTTCAAGAAAAATCTATAAAAACAAATGGTTTTCTTTAGAAAATGCAACTTTGTGTTTTTATAATCTCGCCTCCAATGAGAATTATTTTTTGAAAAGTTTTGTTAAATGTATCTCAAAATGTATTTTTAATATCAACATAAAATATCTGTAGCAATGTGCACCCATGTAACCAAACAGTTGACGTGATACTCCTTTCTCTCTTCTAGATCAATTCTTCTTCTCTATTCCGTCTTATTAGATATTTTAAGCCATACCTACTCTATTGAAAAAGATAATTTTCAAAAGGTCATCTTATTTGGCCCATTCCTGTTAAGGGACTTCAATCAATATGTACAGTTCCTTGGGTACCAATGGCATCTAGAGTTATAAATGGGATCTAATGCTTTATAAGACCCAGAGGGACATAAAGTGTCCTTTTTTTTCTACATTGCACTCTGACTAGGGAGAAAGCATTTCATGTTGAAAAAGTCTTTGCAGATATTATCTACAATATTACTAACTTCATACCATTTCTCTGCTGAGTAGTCCCACAAGATTAGGTCCTGGGATGTGACTGAACATCATGAGGAAAAGGTTGGAGGAAGGGTTCACAAAGATGCTTAAAACTCATCTGTGCATTCTTTGATTCTGGGGGCCACTGTGTGCAAAACTGTTCTCTGGGGGGAGGGATAGCTCAGTGGTTTGAACATTGGCTTGCAAAGCCCAGGGTTGTGAGTTCAATCCTTGAGGGAGCCATTTAGGGATCTGGGGCAAAAATCTGTCTGAGGATTGGCTCTGCTTTGAGCAGGGGGTTGGACTAGATGACCTACTTAGGTCCCTTCTAACCATGATATTCTATGATTCTAAGTGTAACACTAGTACATATCAGCCCAAAGAACCCAAAACCACCACCAGAATCAGAGCAGCTTAGGGGCATCCCATCTACATCCTCTAAATGTTGGCAGCAGCAAAGCATATGGTAGAGGAGGCTAATGACTGGCTCTACATCACCAGAGTTCAACGGTGATCTTTCTGGGCCTGGATATGCCAAACTGAGGCCCAAATCTGCCAACATTGGGGCATAAAGTGGTCACACCACATCAGAGAATCTTGCCAACTGACTTCACTTGAATAAGGCAGAACACTTGGTACACTAGTAACACAGCATTTGAGGGCTGGATCAAAAGCCTAGATTTATTCCATGGACTTTGGTGAGTTTTGGATTAATCCCTAGATCCTGTCATTAGCAAACATTAATGCTGCACTTGTGCAAAACTCAATTTATAGAAGTTTTAAAACTCAGTGTGTGCTTGCTCAGTGTTTTCTTCTTCTTCTTATGTGGGATCTCCATTACTAGAGATTTGCAAACACGGTAACTCATTCTGCACAATCCTCTGCTAAGTGTTTTGTTATTTGAAAATAAAAATCTAATGCCCACTGAGATCAAGCCCACATGGACATTTCAAATTGGACAGCTCACCATATCCACAAAAAGTACTTTATTTTTTTTCTTTAAATGAGGGAGGGGGGAAGTATATATTTTTACCTTTCAGTAGTTCAGAAATGGCTTGGACAACTTGTTCAAACGCTCCATAAAGGTTAATGGAAAATGTGTCAGAAAGTTAGGAACATGTGAAAACAAGGTTCATGGGGAAAGTCCTGGGGTAACAGTATTGGTATCTTTCATTTTCATAAAAACAATAATGACCATTATTTTTGTACAATATGAGAGCCTTGTTTGGGGGTACAGCTTCTTGCTTATTTTTTTCCCCTTGCTAAATAGATTTAGATCAGTTGTCTCTGACCAAGATCACCTGGCAGTATTTCAGTTGTAGTGCATCACAAGGAAATTAGTTTCCAGATAGCCAAATTCTCCCTGTAATGCATAACTCTAAAAAAAATTTGCTCAGTTTTAAATCCTGTATCTTTGATATAATCCCAATTTACACATTTGGAATCACGCAATACAAAAAAAAAACCCATCTTGGGCTATTTTAAAAAGGGGATAAGGGATTATGTGATATTAGCTTCTGAAGCATTTGAAGAAGCACAAAATATCAAATTTATCTTAATCAAAGGCAAAATTTATGAGCCCAGGGACAACACTGGGCAGGAAACACCTTTGACCATTGTCACACTATCTAATGTTTAGAGATCTTGACGTTTATTTGGTAATTTGGAAACATTTTGATCTTGTCTTTCTATGCTGTCTTATTTGTATGTTACACTCCAGGACATAACGGAAATGCTTTTAGAAGTGTCACCATGTCAGGCACTGATATAAACCCCAGGATCCACTTTTTTGCATTTTTGTTTTCTCATATGTGAAAAATGAAATCTATTAATGATAATATGCAATCAGTAAATTCAGTATAATACTACAAAGTGTTCTGCTAATAAGAACTATGAATGAGTATAAAGCATCTTTTTATGTCTACTTATAAAAATACATATAAAACTCATTCGGGTCTGCTTTTTCATTAAGTATAAAGGTCTGTTTTGGGAAAAGCTACTCTGTTAAAATAATAGCACTATATAGGTTTCTAAAAAGGCTTGTCAGCAATACTTCAAGTCTGTTTAGCTAAAGTAATTATTTAATGACATATTTAAATGTTTAAGTAAGGTTAAAACCTAAATCAATTTCAATAGATGCGTAGTAATTATCATTATGTCCACATCAGCAATGCTAAAATGAACACTTATTATTCTGTGCAGCTACACAACTTCTCCCTTTGTCCAACACATTTTATTAAATCCTTGATTCAACCTTTTGATCTTTAGTGCTATAAATCTTTGAGCAAGCTATGGAAGAAACTCAGCTAGAAACTTAATTAGTTCAGACATTTAAAGCATTGAATACACTAGTGCAGTTTGGAATTTGTAATAGTCTTGAACTTCAAAGGTGGAGTTCAGCAAAAATTGGCCCTTTGTTTTCAGTTGCTTTTTACAAAAAGCTAGCCAGGTTTTTATTCATTTAGAACATGGCACAATTGCAACGTTAACATAACAACATCATCACAAGATTAAATAAAATAGGCAGCTGTAACAAGGAAGAATGAAACACAGATTAAGCTGAAAAGGACCCAGGCCAATTTATAATTAATGTTAAAGAAATGTTACAGTAACACCACAAAAGGAAAAAAAAGGCAACAAATGAGCCCAATGAACTATTCTTTACACTGCCTCTTCAGGACCATTCATGCTATCAGTACCATTTGTTTCTCAATACTCAACAGGTTTGTGAAAACTGGGGCCAGATCCCAGCCACCTAAAACACAGGCCTCTTACTCTTACACATGAAGGCTCCATGCCAGCCAAACTGGTCATAAGAAAGGATCCGGCTGGTGTAATAGAAGCTATAGATCTGGCTCCCGAGCCATTCAGCAGTCCAGAACTATGGTGTCTCACAAGGTAGTAGAGGTCCCCAGGCTCTCTCTGACCCCTGTACCCATTGTGTATGAACTGCAGAGGCTACTGCACTGCTGGGGCTGCAGTATCCCTCAGTGCTTTGTGAAAGCAGACAGAGCTCAGAGCACCTAACATAACAGGATTTGCAGTTGAGGGATTTGGAGGATAGTGAGGGAGGCACTGCTTCCTGCTCTGTCCACTTCAAGTGCCATGGGATGGGAGGCTCCTGACCTGTAGGGCACTGACTCTGGTTGAAAGCTCCATCTTGGAGCCAATGTAATATGAAATATAATCTTCTTGGGTGGACAGAGGGTCATCATCTGCACACTGCTGTATCATGAAGAGACCAGATCTTGTTTTATTTTGGCCCGCTGAATGGCTCCTTGAGAAATTAAAAGACCTCTTAAAATGTAAATGCAAGCCTAAATAAAAACAAAACACTTTGCACACAAATACCAGATTGCATTCAGATCTCCAATAGGAGTCGTCTCTATTTCTAGATGGTATTCTTTTCCTTGCTATTCTACCGAAAAGTTCACTGTGCCAGAGTAATATATTTGGTGTGAAAAACAATGTCCATGATTGAAATAACAGTTTCTTAGCAACCAGCGATGCTCTAAAAACAGGTTTATTCCCCCCTTTCCTATTGCAATATGTAATAACTGTCACAGCAATTATAACACATTCTCTGATGATTCACACAGTTTTTACAAAATTATTTACAGGGCTGCTCAATAAAATGAAAGTGCTAATTGACCACAGCAGCCAAGAGCCACATTTGATTTACAGGCAACCACTGGAAGTCATCAAAGTGAAATAGAATTACAATAGTCCTAGGGTCACAAATTTCTGTTTCAACAAACACATATACTTATTGTTATTTATTATTGGTATCACTGTAGTGTCCAGAGTCCCCAACCAAGATTTGTTCCCTGTAGAGGCAGTATATATATATATATATACACACACACACACACACACATACTAAGAGACTGTGTGTGACCTATAAAGCTTAACATTTAAACAGACAAGACTGGGAAAGGTTTGGAGAAAGGAAGTATTACCATCCCCACTTTACAGGTCAGGAACTGAAAAACAAAGAGATTAAATGACCTACCCAAAGTCAGGCAGGAAATTTGTGGCAGAGCTGGGAACTGAATCCAGACCTCCCAAGTCCTAGCATAGTGCTCAACCCACAAGGCCAACCTCCCCCATATTGTTGTTTCAATATGTGACAAAGTGCCTGATATTGGACAAGCTTCTGTTTCTTTATTTGCTAAAATATTCCCACAAGTGGAGAAGGTCAAAGTGCAATGGACCTGGGCAAGGAAGATAAGAGGACAAAAAGTGCAGAAGGGGGAAGTGTTGAGTCCACAGAGTGCCTGCTCTCACACTTTCCACCCAGAAGCACGTCCGTGGATGTTTTGTGGGCAGGGAATGCTGGATCAAGGTAACAATTTTTCTCCTTGCCAGGGTCTTCCTCCACCACCACCAGACATACACACACTCTCTATCCCATGAAGATTTCCCCAGCAAGTTAATGCTGCAAAGTGAACAAATTCTATATAGACTAAGAGTATTTACATCTCCCATTAAGTTCTAATGGAGTTTTGGATGCTCTGCGCTTTCAAAAAACAGGCCCTCTTCCCCCAATGTTGCTAGCACTGATGGAGCTGCACTGATGTTAGAGAACCATTTAGGAAATGTCCCTAGTATTGATAGAGACATTCTCGATCATGCATTCTTATCTCTAGTGCTCAGTGTTTTTCATTGCAGTTCCAACTATGAGGTAAATCCTCAGTTTGAATGCTTAAATTTGAAATTCTTTATGCTGCCTGACTGGAGATGGGCCTACATAGATTAAACATTCTCAATTATTTCAAAATTGTTGTCTGAGTCACAACTAAAAATCATATCTCAACATTAACAGTGCCTCCCATTGAGATCCTGGCCACACTGAAGTCAATAGCAAAACTCTCACAGACTTCAATGAGACCTGTATTTCACCCTCTGCATGTAAAGTTGCTCAGTAGGCTGGGCTGGTGGTTTACCTACTTTACCACATGTAAAGAGTCATACATAAATAACAGGTTGCTCTAATTCTGACTCATATTTTATGTATACCTCCCTTTGACATGAGTGGGAGAGCCAACATTTGCATTAGCTGTTGAATACCGTTTTTTTTTTTTTTAAATAAAGAGACCAAAAATGATTTACAGTATGATGTGATATTTGGGCACTTCTCTACTCCTGCTAACTCTCACTGTTGCTTTTTAACTGCTAGGGCTGTATTAAAACCTCTGGGATAAATAAAGCATGCTTTCCAATAGTCCCAAAGAGATATAGGTTGTGGGAAGGGGAAGAATTATACTGATAATCTCATAAAGGAAGTTGTCACAGTTTCAGGGTAACTTCACCTTTATCTTCCCCCTTCCTTGATCCACTCCAGGAGTTCTCAGTCAGGTCTCCAGCCATCACTTGTCTCTGGGCAGGGATCCTTGTCCCACTCCCTTCTGGCCAAGGGTTTTAAGCTTGCACAGCTTCCTGCCTTACACTATGGCACCTCCAGCAAGTCAGTCTGCCTAATGGCCAGCACCTATGCATTTCTGTCTCTCTGAGAGCTATGACTAGTATATTGCCAGCACAATCCCTGGCGCATAGTGATTCATAAACTTAATACAGTATGTTTCCCCAAAGATACTGCATATGGTTCCCGTATCCGTCACAGAAGTCACAATACCTTTCATAAGGATCTAGTAGAGTATTTTGGTGGCGTAGTCACCAACACAGAAAAATAAAATCCTCTACTAAGTAATAACTATGAAGCAGTTTATCCTATTACTACCACAGGGCTGTCAAGAGTCCGGTAAAATCCAGAAGATGAATCTGTACAGAACTCAGCTACCGGTAGGATGTCTTGTTATCACACCAATAGGGTAGGACCTTCTTACTGTGATAAGGAATTGTTCCTATTGCAATGTTTGTATTTTTAGTCATAGTGAATCTCCAGGATGAAACTGACATAAGGACTTCTCACTCTCTGCCTGCAGGTTATTTGCTTTTATTGGAACATAAAACAATCTCCACTTTCTGTGATAGACAAAAACTTCGAACTGTGTCCCTGCCTAAACTTTATTTACCTAAGAAAAAAATCTTAGTTGATTCCTCAAGTTCCAACCATTTTTTTTTGCCATTGTCTACCTTCCAAATACTTCTTCTATGATTGGATCCTGCAGCAGTTTATTATTGCATTATAGTTGTTCTCTACTCTTTTGCCTGCCAAAATGGCCCTGGGCCCTGATCTCCCAAGTAGCTTTAATATCCTTTTGCAAAACCTTCCTTGAATGATTATGGTAAATTTTGCTTGCAGCAGTTTTTGTTCCCTCTAGCATTTTTTTCACCAACCTGTCTGTGCTTTCCTTTGTTTTTCTGATTTTCAATCCCCTATTTTATTCTGTACCCTACAGCCTAACAGGCTGTGGTAATATACTTTGTTCCCCTGCTGTCTATTCCTCTATGTATTGTCAGAGGTAGAGTATAATTTTCAAACCTGCCAGCACAAGTAATTTTGTGCTAAAATGTCAGTGCTAAGCAGCCACAAAAATCAAAACAAATAAATAAATGTAACCATTTCAGAGACAGCTTGGATGACAATATTCACAAGACTTATATTTTTAAATGTAAGCAATAATCCTCCTCTCATAAAATTCACAGAACTTGGCAAGCTTCTCAGATCCTGAAGTAAAATCAAATTACAAGTTAATGTGAAAATTCAAGCTTAAAAACACATATTAAATAAGCACCTAAAGAACCCACTGAGGTAGTTTTTTATTTTATTTAATTAAATTTACAGGGACAGATTCTCAGCTGGTGTAAATTAGCATAGCTACATTGAGTTCAATGGAGCTGTGCTGATTCATACCTGTGGAGGATCTGGTCCACAATGTTTGCGTTCTTAAGAACAAATGTAGAGAGTTTTTCTCGTTGACATAGCTGCCACCACTCATTGTGGGTGGATTAATTAAGTCGATGGGAGAGCTCTCTCTTGTCAGATTAGAGCGGCTACACTAGAGAGATTACAGTGGCGCAGCAGTAAAGAATTGGGTAAATGAAAGAAATGCCATACAATTACCTATGTAAGCATTGCACAATTTGAGGGTTCAGAAGGGTTGTTTTGTTCTTTAAATACACACATCAAGAAAATCTGTTCTCCCCAAGAGCTGCATAACCTAGCTATCATTGCCTGGAAGATTTCTTGTAGGCATCACAACGGAAGTGTCTTCACAAAATGCACAGTCAACCTGTGGAACTCTTTACCAGAGGATGCTGTGAAGGCCAAGACTATAACAGGGTTCAAAAAAGAACTAGATAAATTCATGGAGGATAGGTCCATCAATGGCTATTAGCCAGGATGGGCAGGGATGGTGTCCCTAGCCTCTGTTTGCCAGAAGCTGGGAATGAGCAACAGGGAATGGATCACCTTATGATTACCTGTTCATTCCCTCTGAGGCACATGGCATTGAGCACTGTTGGAAGACAGGATACTGGGCTAGATGGACCTTTGGTCTGACCCAGTATGGCCGTTCTCGTGTTATGTTCTTAAGTGGATCATCAAGACAGACTTGAAGGAGGAGAGAGTAGTGGACATTTGGATCGGACAGCATTACACATGCAGCAGAAAGGACAGGAGAAAAAAAACACAGGGATTTGTGGAAAAGCTTACAAATGGGCATTCAACACTAATACCACTGATAGAGCGAATGGAATTGATGGTGATTCCTACGTAGGAAAGGGAAGAGTTGTGAACAACTACTAAGATCTTCTGATTTACCGTCTGAACAGCGGATCAATAGATTGAATGAACATGAAGAAGCACCTCTCTTTTGAGTCCTGGAAAATCACTGGTGGAACCATTTCAGGACATTTGAACTGCAATTACTCATATTCTGTGGATAAATAGAGGACTTTGGTCCAGTGCTGTCACTTCAGTCATTAACTGGTGATTGATTTATGTAGTACATCCCACAAGCCTCAAAATACTTTATACAATTACAAACTGTAGGACTCACTTCACTTCAGTTACAAGTGAAAGGCAACCATCCCTGCAGTGGAATGTGGCAGCTTTTAACAACACAGCAGAGCTCCAGACGTGTTTTAGAAGAGGAGGTGAAAATTACCATAGACAATAAAAACTGCAAGGGGAACTTAAGTAGGGAGTAACTAGAAGTTAGCCAGGATTTAAACCCACATTTTATGAAAAGTGCAATTGCAAAACAGACACACTAGCACCATTCTCAAGCTCTAGAAGAGACATTTTAAAAGGCTTTGGTTACTAACTGCAGATTTCTAAGCTCCACAACAGTAGCCATCATATCTCTTTGGGTGCCTACAGACCAGACATCAGGATTTCTGTGTTTACCCTTGCAAAATAAAAACAATGGTATCTCAAACCTGAATCATCAGTCGGTGGCTATATGGTTCAGTCTTTTCTCCCCACAAAACCTCATTATGGCTAGTGCAGTTTCATAGGCCAAGTTTTGTCAGGCCTGATCTTGAACGTCTTCCTCTGGCATAACTCCCACTCACTTCACAAGGACCTGTCTCTGTAATAGGCAGTGCTGTAGCATCTCTACTCACACAGTAAAGCTGAGCAGATGGATAAATCCACTAGATTACTGGGTCGTTTGGTTCAATCACACACAATTTAGGGATAGTATAAGGCCACCCCTTCATCCCCTTCATTCTAAATGCCCACCTTCACTTTCTCCAGCAAAAAGAAAATGCTGAGAGTGAGTCTCCTTTCTAGAGTATTTCCTACACCAGACTGGGAGTAGAAAAGGTCTGGTGAGAGGTCATAAGGTCACAACGTCTCACCGAAGTTTCCCACCCCTGTGGTTTGATCCTACAAGTCTAAAACGGCTTTGGCTTTCAAGCCTTGTGCAAGCAAGGGGGTACAAAAAGAAAACTTTTTTTTTAAATGCAAAGAGGTTTTGAAACTGGGAATTTCACTGATCTCTGCTGTGGATTTTCCCTAGCTGCCCCTTTGCTTTTCCTGCATTTTATTTTTGTCAGACTTACAATCACAATCTGCTGCTGTTCCTACCCTCCCCCAAGGTGATGTACATGGTTTTGTTATTTGTTTATTTATTTGAAAAGTGGCAAGCATTTCTCCTGGCTAAAAGATTCTTTTCACTGACACATTGACAAAACAGCATTAGGAAAAGGCTTTGTTGCTTTGTTTTGGCTTTATTGCAAGACCACTGAAAATTTTTCTTATCAAACCATTAGATACCATTGTAGCATGCCACTCTCTGTGACTAACTCTTGAGCATTAGCTGTAATGCCCAAAGACCACACACTATCCTCAGATAATCAGGCATGACTTCTGTTGAAGTCACCTGGAGATTCATGTTGGTATCGAATGGCAGAATTTGACCCTCAATGTTTAGGGTGAAATTTAAGCCTGTCACAGGAAACTCTGCAACAGTTGAAGAGAATGAAGTCCACACTCCAGCCTATACACAGGGCACAAACTAGTGCACCTCAACTCCTTTGTAGAAGTTATGCCTACATGGGAATTCACCTAGTCCTAACCATGCCATCCTATTGGAGGCCGTCATGAACAATCCTTCCACAGCACACAGAAGATTCAGCGGCTTTCTTGAGTACCCAAGTTTGCTCATACACACACACACCGAAGTAAAAAATATATGGAGATATACCTATCTCATAGAGCTGGAAGGGATCCTGAAAGGTCATTGAGTCCAGCCCCCTGCCTTCACTAGCAGGACCAAGTACTGATTTTCCCCCAGATCCCTAAGTGGCCCCTGCAAGGATTGAACTCACAACCCTGGGTTTAGCAGGCCAATGCTCAAACCACAAAAATGTAACACATGTTTTGTACAATAGACAATTTGTATGTATTACATCCTGAAAAACAGTATTTTGGAAAGATCCAAGTATCAACCAACCCCCAGTAAATAAATGTAAATGTAATGCCAGTGTATTATATACTGGCAATCACATGTTCTATTTACCAAAAATAGAAAAAGTGCAGAGCACTATAACTGCTACCCTAGTTAATTTCTCTGTTACCCTTGGCCTGGATTGGCATGATCTAACTGATCACTTATTGTCAAAACCAAGGTGACTCAGTTTTTACAACAAACGCAAAAAAAATATAGGAAAGCGTGTCATTCAAATATTACATGCAAATAAAGACCTGCTAAAAATTGCTAGGTCTAAAAAAAAACTAATAGCCTATCACTGGTACAATGTTTTTACAGGCTGGTCCCCAACTTCTAAAAGCATATTGTCTATTATGTTTCACCCATTACCAGTTGTGTTAATATTGTCCTGTGTTTGCTTGCTAGAAATGTGTTGTATGTGCTGTTGGACACACAAAAAAAAAGTTTGTTAAATTACAACCACAAGCTCAAATTGCCTCTCAGTATATTGCTATGAAACAGTTGTATAAAATGACCAACTCAAGAATTGTTCTTGAGGGGTCAAATGGGGAACACATAGTAGTAGGATTTTATGTTTGTATTTTATATAATTTAGAATGAAGGATAAAGAATAATAATGTAGCATGTATTCAATGTATTAGTGTATGATTTTGTCATATCCTGCCAGTCACCCTTTTTGAATAACAGAAAAGAATGGCCTAATGGACCATTGGTAAAGATACATCAGCCAGAATCTCTGTCTGAGCTGATTTCAAGACAGTAACAGACAGTTTAGGGTCACCACCATTTTTCTGTAGGTTTAGCACAGGGGTCGGCAATGTTTGGCACGCGGCTCGCCACGGTAAGCACCCTGGCAGGCCCAGCCAGTTTATTTACCTGATGACGCAGCAGGTTCAGCCAATCGCGGCCCCCACTGGCCGCAGTGCGCCGTCCTGGGCCAATGGGGGCGGCGGGAAGCCGCGGCCAGCACATCCCTCGCCTGCGCCGCTTCCCGCCGCCCCCATTGGCCCGGGATGGTGAACCGTGGCCAGTGGGGGCCACGATCGGCCGAACCTGCCGCATCAGCAGGTAAATAAACTGGCCCGGCCCGCCAGGGTGCTTACCCTGGCATGCCACGTGCCAAACGTTGCCGACCCCTGGTTTAGCATTTTAAAATAAGTAAAAGAATGCAATGTTTGTTTTTCTCTTGTATTGCAATTTGATGTTCCTGTTCAAATGTTCTGTGTAAATCAATTCTGTTTTGTGTGTGAATGAGGAATGTGTGTGTTAGGAGATAAGTGTGAAGGCCATCGCCGAACCAGATGTTCTAGGAAGGAACCGAGGACAGATGCAAGGGCGCCAGAAGATTACAACACGCCCCTATTAAAATGTCAGAAGAGGGCAGATTAATGACTCTAAAGATGAGACAGGCACCTACGAATGGGAACAAGATAGCTGTGATAAAAACCAGCCTGGGGTAACTCTCTGAAAAAACAAGATAAAGAATGAGAAGAACAATTGAAAAAAACAAGAACTTGTCAAACAACAATTAATTTAGCATGACGGTGCAAAACTCATTGGTCACAATGAAGGAAAATCACTATATACACAGGGTACCTTGCCATAAAACTTTGGGTTCATTCTGCCAAGACTTCCCCAGAGCATCGTGTTGCGACCGACAGAACTCGGTTCCTCCTTACCCGTGATCAACCTAGCTGGCCACTAGATTGATACAGACTCTGGACTGGTAACTATAACATCGACTGGTGGGACAGTGTGTGTGTGTGTGTGTGTGTGTGTGTGTGTGTGTGTGTGTGTGTGTGTTTGAATGAATATGCTAATTGTTGTATTTCCAACAAATGCGGCGTATTGCCTTTTCTCCTGAAAAAGATCCCGTGTGCTTCTTATAAGCATAACACACACACACACCTCTCTCAACATGAAGGAGTAATTCAGGGTTTATTGTCCTGCTGTTGCATCTTGTGGGCAGAATTCTCTGCTCTGGCATGGCCCCACAATGAGAGTGGAACAATGCAGTGCTGTGCAAGTGCAGGGGTCTGTCTTGTTCATGGCCTAAATTAAGTACCTAAACCCAGTTAAGAAACAATTGATGGGAGATGAGTTTTAAAAATAGAAGACAGCACTGACACTCCTATCAGACTAAAGATAATTTGTTCTTTTTCAGCTGAATTCAGTAAATACAGATGTTATTCCCCCAGGGACAGTCTACCATTGTCTTCAATATGGTTTATATTATCACTAATATTTGGACAGCAATAATGAGGACTCATTTTAGTTACATTACTCTTTTCTTAGATAGGGGAAGACTATTTTTATAGTCTGATTATATATTTCACTAGATTAAGACACAGCAAGGTGGCAATGTGCCAATTGGAACTTTATAAGTCTCATTTTTTATTTTTTATTTCCATTATCTGTGAGATTGTGAGGGATAGCTCAGTGGTTTGAGCATTAGCCTGCTGAACCCAGGGTTGTGAGCTCAATCCTTGAGGGGGACACTTAGGGATCAAGGGCAAAATCAGTACTTGGTCCTGCTAGTGAAGGCAGGGGGCTGAACTTGATGACCTTTCAAGGTCCCTTCCAGTTCTAGGAGATGGGATATCTCCATTAACTTTTTTTTTATTATTATTATTTATAATAGACATCCAGCGACTGATATCTGAATGAGAGAAATTTGACAGAATCACTAACTAATAAGATGGATTTAATAAAATAGCAATTTTAGTTTGCTAAAGTTTAGTTGTTTAGTTGCATATTGGATTCAAAATTTTCATTTGTAAAGGCAGAAAGAAATGCCCAGATTTCTGTGACAAAGAGTACAGTACACTACAGAGTTGTCAAATTAAGTTTTGTCATGATCATAAGCTGCTTTAATTACATTGGTTGTGCACATCCACACAACACTCATTGTGTCAGTGGAGCACAATCACAGTTGGTGCTCTTGTATTAACAGAGAGAGTGTTTCATCATGGGTAGCTAACCTACTGTGCAACGCACCACCATCTTCCACTCTCTGTAACTGGGAGCTCTGGGAACAGATCACAGTGGCTCATGGGGGTGTGCTGACTGTCCCATGATGCAATTCTTTCCATCCCATCATTCCGTGGGCTTCCAACTTAGTTTCACACCATTTTTGAACAGCTCTGGTAAACTGTGTGCCCGCCATCTCTTCCTGAAAGCATGGATCCTGAACTGCTGACCAGTCTGGTCATGAACATTATGAACACAATGCAGCTGGTCTTGCAGTATTTCATGAGCTGCAAAACAGAAAGTGAATCAGTGGTGCCTGCCCTGCTGTGTGCCATGGAAAGAAATAATTCAAGACAGCTGCTGGTATTCACGGAGCAGTTGCACACAGTGGACCGTCAGTATTGGGGCTCAGGAAACAAGCACCGAGTGGTGGGATTGCATCATGATGAATGGATGGGATGACAAGCAGTGGCTGCAGAACTTTCAGATCTGCAAATCCACCTTCCTGGAACAGTATGTGGTGCTTGTCCCAGCACTGAGGTGCAAAGATACCAGAATGAGAGCTGCCCTTACTGTGGAAAAGTGAGTGGTGATCGCTGTGTGGAAGCTGGCAACTCCAGACTACTACCAGTCAATCAAGAATCAGTTTGGAGTTAGAAAGTCCACCATGGGGGTTGCAGTGATACAAGGTGTGCAGGGATATTAACTGCTTCTGCTATGAAGGACTGTAACTCTGGGTAATCTTCAGAAAATACTTGATGTCTCTGAGGAAATGGGATTCCCTAATTGTGGTGTGATGTTAGATGGATCACACATCCCAATTTTGGCCCCAGACCATCTTGCGACGGAGTACATCAACCAAAAGGGCTACTTTTTCCATGGTCATGCAGACACTGGTGGATCACCAGGACCATTTCACTGACATCATACAGGATGGTCATGGAAGGAGCATGATGCCTGCATCTTTAGGAACGCTGGTCTGTATAGAAAGCTGTATGTGGGGACTTTCTTTCCAGGCCAGAAGATTCTAATGGGGGATGTGGAAATGCCCATAGCGATCCTGGGAGACTCTGCCTGCCCCTTACTCCCCGGCTCATGAAGCCTTAGTCCAGGAACATAGACAGCAGCAAGGAGTGCTTCAACAACAGGCTCAGCAGGTGCTGAATGGCCATTGAATGTGCCTTTGACTGATTAAAAGATCACTGGTGTTGCCTTTTTTGGTAGATTAGACTTCAATGAGGAAAATAGTCTGATGGTTATTGCAGCCTGCTGTGCTCTGCATAACATTTGCGAAGCAAAGTGGGGGGAAGTTTCCCCAGGAGTGGAGCTCTGAGATTGATCAGCTGGCTGATGATTTTGAGCAGCCAGATACTAGAGCAATCTGAGTGGCACAGCAGGGTGCTATTCAAATCAGGGAGGTTTTGAAGGAGCACTTTGACAATGTTTCCCAGTTATGTGTCTTTATGTGATGTATTCTGGAAGGCAATGTTTACTTGCTGCCTTGAATGATCCCTGTAGTGCTTGCTTCCTAACCATTAATTGTGCTGAGCAAATATTCTTACCTATAGCCACCATGTTTGAATGTTAGCACCAACTAATGTGTGTTATGGCACAAATAAAGACTCATTTTATTTCAGAGTAAAGCTTAATAACAGGACAAAACATAAATTTTAGGTCACTGCAGCACTTCGCAGAACCTATCCTCCTTACTCTGCCTGGTTTGCCACCTTGACGGAGACGCTCTGCTGGTGTGGAGGAGTGGGTCCTCAAGGGGACATCTGCAGATGCCAGAGAGACAATGAACAGAGATAATAATAGTCACACTCAAAGCTGTGAATCACAAAAGTTACACACATCTCTTTCTCACTAGACCACTTAGCATGAGTCCCAAATATGGTGAGTTCACATGGAGGGGGGACAGTGGGCAAAAAGGAACAATGGGTATGGGCAGTTTGCGAAAGGGGTTCCTACAAGAGCCTAATGACACTATTCTGAATATTGGTACCCTTTTCCACAGGCTGGGGTACTCAAACCCAATATCTCGCTCCTGAGAGTAACCCAGGATGCAAGGGTACATCTGATGCATGCGTGTGGCAGAGGATTGCAGAATATCTACAGGAACGTTTTCTAGAGATCTCTATGGAGGAGTCCCAGGACTTCCTGGTGTATAGTAGCAAACTTTTTCACTGTGTAGCTGCATAGGCTCTGTTGTTAATTTCTGTCCCTTATCCCTCCTTTACCATATAGAAAAGTACATGAGAGCTCAATCTCCTCATACCATGCAGTAGCAAAGCAAAATGCATGCTTACCAGCGCTCCCATCCCAGCTTAATTCACACCAGAGCCGGAATGCTGGGACTGGTTATATCCCTCTGGAGTCAAAAAGAGATTCTGACTCGCCGCACCTCCAGACGACCCTGTCATGTGTTCCACATCCTCCTCCAACTCCACTTCCTCATCTACCACATCAGGGTTGACTCCGTTGGCTGCTGCCTCCAGTCCCCACAAAGTATCTGCGGGGCGGTTGGTGGTGGAGGTGGGGTCGCCGCTGAGGATGGTGTGCAGCTCCTTGTTGAAGTGGCAGGTCTTCGGTGCCTTGTCAGAGCAACAGTTGTCCTCCCTTGCCTTCTGGTACACCTGACTCTGCTCCTTGATCTTAGCAGGGCACTGCTGCATGTCCCTTTCTTGCTCCTTCTCCTGCATGATACTAGCAATCAGCCCATAAGTATCAAAGTTCCTATGGCTAAAGTGAAGCTGTAACTACACAGCCTCCTCTCTCCAGAAACCCATCAGATCCAACAGCTCCATTGTACTCCACAAGGGAGTGCGTCTGCTGTGAAAAGCTGGCACGGTCAGTTAGGAAGATGCTGTGTGAACTGTCCATGCCGAGCAAACAAGAAGAGGAATTTCAAAAATTCCTGGGCCTTTAAATGGGGGATGGGTGCATGCCTATATACCTTCAGTGCAATGGAGTTCAAACTCCTGACCAGAGCATTGTGGGATACCTCCTGGAGGCCAATTAGGGTGATATAAGCAAGCACAGTGTCTACACTGATGCTGTGTCACTCTGTGTCACAAAAAGCTCTACAGCTCTCATCCAGGTGGCTTTATTATGTCTTAAATTGGAAGGAGGAGCATTTCTGTGTGTACAGCTCCGCTGTTTTGTCGATGAAAGCTGACTTTTGTCGACAAAATAGTATAGTGTAGACAAGGCCTTAATTTAGCACTTTTTATGTGAAACTGCCATTAACTACTTAAGTCATAGGTGTTGGAATTCTGTTGAAATGCCATATTGGAAATTATATCAATATCCTGAAGAGAGCTACATCCTGCATTCCAATCTCTTTTAATACCAAATTTGATAGGATATAGCTTTCCCCCCCTGCAAACTGGGAGTGAAGCCTGACAATCTCAACCATACATTCTATGGGACAGGCCATTCACCACAGGGTCCATTGAGGCAGTAATTAAGGAAGTGCTCCATACGGCTAGGTTGCCATAGCCAGAAAAGCAGGTGCAAGGTCAAGATTTTTTGACTAGCCCATGAAATAGGGTTGTTGCACTGTCAAAACAGAACAGGGACCAATCCTGACAAGTGCTAGGAAACTTCAATTGCAAATGAAGAAAGTGGGAATGGAGGAGCCTAATGAACTTGCAGGAAGCGTTCAGCTCTTTATAGAGTCAGGCTTTTTGGGCCCAATCCTGTTTCTTTTAAGCTTTCAGGATGTGATTTTCAAAAGGGTCTGAGGGAATTAAGCAAAGTTGGGTGACTAACTCCCTTAGGCCCCTTTGAAAATCAAGCCTTAAAAGCCAATGGGAATCTAGTCATTTACTTCAATAGGAGCTTGAGATGCTTATGAGCAATTTGCAAAGACGAAGGGATGGGATGGGAAATAAAGCCAGCCTATGATTTTCTGGGGATGTATGTGGACAAGTGGAATCAGGCAGTAGAAAAAGTGAGTGGGATGGACTTTGATCTCTTCCCTCTGGCATCCTTTTAATTTTTAAAAGATTTACAATATGGTCCAGTTTAGTGAACTTGTATAGCAAGAGACCCTGCTCCTCCAAGTATCTTTATGAAAAAAAGTTTATTTTCCCACTAAAAATCCCATTCTCATTCTCTCCTGAACAATCTACCACTACTCCCACAATTCCATCTCGGAGAAAATTTCCTCCTTTTCCCCTTCAAAAATGCATTTTTTCTATCCCAGCTGCTCAAAATTCCATCTCTACCCACCCAATTCCATCCCTATCTTCACATCTTACCCCTGTCAACTCCATATCCTCCCTATATATATCTGCTCCCTAGCTCCCAGTTCCACCTTTCCCCCTTCCATCAGCTGATCCACTAACTCCATATTTGCCACTGCATGCCATCATTCCTCTTCTCTTAAACACCACCCTCTATCCCCAATTTGATATGTGAATTAAATAACTCCATTGCTCACCCCCAGTTCCCAACTATCTTCCAGTGCTGCATTAACCTTTGTGCTTTGCATTTCTCACCTTCTAACTGTTCACCATGGAATCACCTACCTGACCTGGGACAGCTGTCACCCTTGGTTGCTGGTTAGTCCAGAGGAAGAAAATGGAGAGATTACACTCTGTCTTGGAACTTCCATTTGGTTCTTTCCAGATGGAAGGCTGGGCTGGGAAAGGAGCAAATTTGAGGCACCATGAGGTCTGCAGCAGCTGCTCCTGCCACCTGAGGACTCTGGGCTGAAATGTGTAGTAGCCAGCAACAGATAGCTCTCTGTCTCAGGGCTTGTCTACATTACCCGCAGGATCGACGGGCAGCAATCGACCCCCAAGTGCTCTCCTATCGACTCCGGTACTCCACCGCAGTGAGAGGGGCAGGCGGAGTCGAAGGTGGAGCATCAGCTGTCGACTCACTGCATTGAAGACACCGCGGTAAGTAGATCTAAGTATGTCGACTTCAGCTACGTTATTCACGTAGCTGAAGTTGCATAACTTAGATCGATCCCCCCGCCCCAGACCAGACCTCAGAGTTGCTGCCTACTAGCTTCCTCTCAGGCAATACTATACAGATCATCTGTGCACATAGGCCAAGGTTGTTTGGGGAGCTACCCCACTAGACAATTACCTGATTGGCCAGCAACCCATTGTGTAATGGTGGGTTGCAGAGCATGTCATGGGCCTGTGGGTTTCCTGTCAGCTTTTTTCCTCACTTTCTTTTATCTTTTCCTTGAGGCTGTTACGTTTTGCAATAAACAACCCAACATATTCATCCAGAAAGAAGTTAGTACCAGCGATATACAATTTACGTTTACCAGAATTGAAAGGGTGGGATACTGCAACCCTTAATCATTGAACTCTGTGAGAGTATTCAGGTTATTAAGGACTATTTGCATTAGCAAAGGTTGCAAATCTGAGTGTAGGCAACAGTAAAAGCATCATTTGAAAATACATAGCCAAATAATCCACATCTTCGCTACTCAAACTATCCATAAATATTGGCATCTTGTAGATATATGATACAATGCCTAAATGAATTGGTATACATACATTTCTCCCTGCCAATGATAAGTAATCTTCTCCACTTTCATGCAGCTGTGAGTTTCCCCTTTAGCCATTCTGCTAGATATTCTCCAGTTTCTACAAAACATTTTAGCAATTGCCAATAGAAGATGCAATAATTTCCAAAGAGCCTTGGTAATTTGTAGCTTTTCTCAACAATTCCCAGTAACACACTTTTCAAATTGGCCTCCCTCAGGGCGTCCAACATTTGTGAAATTATTTCCAGCAGACCAGATCAGTATGTATAATGAAGTTCCTTGTTCTAGTTGGCTGTTCTGACATAGAGGATTTATTATGAATAAAGTTTAAAATTTTTGTATGTTAAATTATTGTTGTATATAATCCATGCTGCTATTCCTGCCAGGAAAGCTATCTTATTCATACTTTATTGCCAATCAGTTACAGATTTTTAAATAGGGTGGCCAATTTCAGCCCTCGTGAAGAATTGTCCGCTCCCTCAGCTGGCAGACCTCCTTAATTAGTTGGCTGAGAGTTCTTTTTCTCTGTCCCCACCACCATCTCCCCTCCATCAATGCCTTCAGAGTATTCCTTCTCCCTCGGCCATGTTATTCTACCTTCCACCCCCAGATACCAACATATTAGTCTCTGAAAAAACCTTTCTCCTTTTCTGCAGGCCCTCAGTTACCAATTTAGGCATGGATCACTGGTTTAGACTATATTTTCTGGCCCCCTCCCTACTATACCCCTACAATATCCCACTCCACCCAACCATGACCTCCCCCCCACACACACACTTCATACAGTTTCCTTTATCTTACTGCCTCCACTTTGGTTATGCTAGTCCTCATGTAATGAACCAATGATGGTTGGCTGTCTTTCGCTCACTGTGATATGTGAGAGTATCCGCCAGTGATCCATATATAGATCGCTAGCTGGAGCCAAAGCAGGAGGAGTGAAGCTGGTAGCTACACTCCTCATAGCCCCTCAGTTCCCAATTCTTCCCACATATCGCCAGCCTTACCCCTCCATGTATCCTGTTAGGTTCTGTATAAAACAGGACAGGATATTGGTTCAGTAGATGTTCTCTGAAACATTTCACCTTTATATTTCAGCAAATAACAGTAGTATCATGTCAAAAACACTTAAACTGAATTCACGGTATTAATGGACAACGAAGTACTATTCTATACTATACTCTGAAAAGATCATCTTTTTTCCTGTACGCATTCCAGGGCTTCATGATTTGTTTATAGCTGGCTGATTATTAGAGTGGAAAAGGAAACCTATTGTAAGTAGAGATAGTAAAAAAAAAAAAAAAAAAAAAAAAAAAAATGGAGGGGAATCATAAAAGCTAAATCAAAATTGTTTTTGTTGTTTACTGAATTTTAGAATGTTAACAAAAACTGTAGTCAATTATGAAAATTAAAAAATTTCCACTTGCTGTAATTCTATATTTTCAATTATGATTTGATTCTCTCAGAATTAATTTTATTTAAAAGGACCCACAGAATGAGATGGACATTTATTGTAGTTTTACAAGTTAAAATAAATACATATTTATTAAAAAAGAGAAAGCAACATGCTTTAAGTTTTTTTTTTAATTTGCACCATAAGCAACATGAAACAGAGCAACCTTGCCTTCACAGAGAATATATTTTTAGTCCTATGAAAATATTGAAACTGATTGAACAATCTGCTTCTGACAATTCAGATTATATTTTGTTGTTGTTTGTTTGATTTGCAAATTTCTTTGGTATAGTATATTTTGTTGTTGTTCAGATTATGCATCAATTTCAATTTAATCTAATGTTTTCAGCCAGTTTTACCACTGTGAAGAGTTAAGCTCTTTTTGATTTTAAATTCAGTGATTATGTTTATAAATCCGCATAGCACTTGCACAATTAGAAGAATTATTTGCAATGCTGCTATTTTTGTGGCTCTGTGAAAAGCACTATGAAACATCACTTATTTTGTGTACTTATAAGTACAGTTGAGTATAATTATCTCTATAATCCTCCCAGAATACTTATCAATAAATACTGCATATTCTGCAATTATGCCAATAAGTGACTAACAACTGTAACCTTTGCATTCATGTCAGAACAGGAGATATTAATTGACTCATAGCACACCCTGGAAGCAATTTAGAATTGATGCTCATCGAATTTCTAATGCACTACAGTTTCAAAATGTCATTGATGAAAAAAAAAACTTGTGTGATAAATGTGCATTGAAAAGTTTGCAATAAACAAAGATAAAATGGCATATGCTGCAGCCTACAATGAAATGTTATTTCATTCTTACAACACAGTCTTATTCAATAGAGCTGATTTTTTCAAATACTGGTTCCAATTCTCTCTCTCTCACATTATTTTTTCATCAATGTAACTACAGTGACTTCAATGGAGATGTTCCTAATTTGCACTTGGAGAGGTCAGTGGTGAACCATGGTTAGTTTTTAGTTTTAATTGGAGGTTAATGTCTTTACACTACTTAATCTTTATAAAAGCAAAGAAATATAGAAATCACTGCAGTTTGGACAATGGTTGTGGTGTGTACATTGTGAGTCCCCGATCTTACAGTGTTCAACTTTATATGAAGAGGAGATTCAGGAGAATGAGGCCCATGTGACTTTTATTTTTACTTCATTCCCTTGGGCAACATAGATCCCCATTCTACACAGGCTTGCTACATCCTATTGCGCTAGAGATGCAAGGGAGCGGGGGAAGGCAGTCTGGGTGGGGGTGACTAGTCTCGAAGATCTCATTACACATTTTCCCATTATCCCCTTCCTTGAAGTGGTTGCGTATGGGTTACTACTACTATTATCTTGGATCAAGACATTTTATTATATGTAGCAATGGCTGAAAAATGGGAATGGAAAATCAGGAATCTTTCATTTCATTAAAAATGTAATTTGTAAAATATTTGGGCACTTGTAATCATCTGTTAAACAGATGAGTGGATTTTTAATTAAACCAGTGTTATTGTACCTTTAATAGCTGTAGCTACTCCAACGCTTGGAGTAAGGGCCTCCACAGGGGGTCTCTGTAGCAGCTCTAGAGCCTGAAAGAGGAGAATTCTTCCTTTGCACATATCCTCAGTGCCCGTTCCATTAACTCAGACAGAATGCTGTGCCAAACCTTTGTCACTTAGTACATTGTCAAGCCGGAATTACAAGCCACCATAAAAATTATCAAAACATAATAGCTAGGTTGCTCTGACGTCAACATCTCACAGTGTCTATTTATGGGGAGGAGGTGACAAGCCCTCTGTGGAGAAAGAAGTGGTTCAGGACTATTTAGAAAAGCTGGACAAGCATAAGTCCATGGGGCCGGATGAACTGCATCCAAAGGTGCTAAAGGAGTTGTTGGATGTGATTGCAGAGCCATTGGCCATTATCTTTAAAAACTCATGGCAATCGGGCGAGGTCACGGATGACTGGAAAAAGGCTTATGTAGTGCTCATCTTTAAACAAGGGAAGGAGGGGGATCCGGGGAACTACAGGCCAGTCAGCCTCACCTCAGTCACTAGAAAAATCATGGAGCAGTCCTCAAGGAATCAATTCTGAAGCACTTAGAGGAGAGGAAAGTGATCAGAAACAGTCAGCATGGATTCATCAAGGGCAAGTCATGCCTGACTAACCTAATTGCCTTCTATGATGAGATAACTGGCTCTCTGGATGAAGGGAAAGCAGTGGCCGTCTTATTCCTTGACTTTAGCAAAGCTTTTGATACGGTCTCCCACAGTATTCTGCCAGCAAGTTAAAGAAGTATGGGCTGGATGAATGGACTACAAGGTGGATAGAAAGCTGGCTAGATCATCAGGCTCAATGGATAGGGATCAATGGCTCCATGTCTAGTTGGCAGCTGGTATCAAGCGGATTGCCCCAAGGGTTGATCCTGGGGCTGATTTTGTTCAATATCTTCATTAATGATCTGGAGGATGGCGTGGACTGCACCCTCAGCAAGTTTGCAGATGACACTAAACTGGGAGCAGTGGTAGATACGCTGGAGGGTAGGGATAGGATACAGAGGGACCTAGACAAATTAGAGGATTGGGCCAAAAGAAAGCTGATGAGGTTCAACAAGGACAAGTGCAGAGTCCTGCACTTAGGAAGAAAGAATCCCATGCACGGCTACAGACTAGGGACTGAGTGGCTAGGCAGCAGTTCTGCAGAAAAGGACCTAGGGGTTACAGTGGATGAGAAGCTGGATATGAGTCAACAGTGTGCCCTTGTTGCCAAGAAGGCTAACAGCATTTTGGGCTGTATAAGTTGGGGCATTGCCAGCAGATGGAGGGACATGATCATTCCCCTCTATTCGGCATTGATCAGGCCTCATCTGGAGTACTGCGTCCAGTTTGGGGCCCCACACTACAAGAAGAATGTGGAAAAATTGGAAAGAGTCCAGCGAAGGGCAACAAAAATTATTAGGGGGCTGGAGCACATGACTTATGAGAAGAGGCTGAGGGAACTGGGATTATTTAGTCTGCAGAAGAGAAGAATGAGGGGGGATTTGATAGCTGCTTTCAACTGCCTTAAAGGGGGTTCCAAAGAGGATGGATCTAGACTGTTCTCAGTGGTACCAGATGACAGAACAAGAAGTAATGGTCTCAAGTTGCAGTGGGGGAGGTTTAGGTTGGATATTAGGAAAAACGTTTTCACTAGGAGGGTGGTGAAGCACTCTAATGGGTTACCTAGGGAGGTGGTGAAATCTCCTTCCTTAGAGGTTTTTAAGGTCTGGCTTGACAAAGCCCTGGCTGGGATGATTTAGTTGGGAATTGGTCCTGCTTTGAGCAGGGGGTTGGACTAGTGACCTTCTGAGGTCTCTTCCAACCCTGATATATTATGGTTCTATTAGTTTTTCTTTATTTTATTTTATTTTATTTTATTTTATTTCTAGAATCAGTGCCATTATTCCTTCTCACTTTTTGAAGTTGCTCATGGATCCCAAGGGCACAATGTGGCATATAGTATGTTGTAATTTAATTATTATGAAGCTGCTACAGTCATACAGCTAGAACACTTTGCCCTTTATTTCCTTTATATTCCAAATGTGGTGCTGTGTAGCAGCTTCTGACAAGACCCAAAACCTAACAAGATTTGACAATTCTTTGTAAGGATTTTTTTTGCTCAGCAACTCTATTCACATTGGGAAAAATGAGGACAACTTAAATAAATTAGATAACGATAGTCCTTTCCCCCCTTGTTATTCCTATAACCAAAGTTTCAACTATACTGATTAAATTAAATCCACTAAAAATAGAACACTTTGATGGCAGAATTAAAATGGATGGCAGCTGCTCAACACATTTATAGAGTTGACTGTATGGAATTTAGATTCAACCTGCCCCGGAGTTGAAAACTCCCCCACGTTCAGTGATTTTGAGGTTCAAGAATATCAAATGTTCCAGTGGTAGTATTTTTCTGGTAATTGCTTGTAGGGAAATGGAACATTTTGAAGTTGACCTTTATCAGCACTGTGAAGGACAACATTCCTCCTTAATAAATCCCAAAGGTGGGCATCATCATTTTATGAAGTCCATCTAGGGTAAGATAAAGGCCTGAGGTTATAACAAAGGCACCTTAATAGTTGTAGATGTGAATCACACAGCCCACTTGATGTGGTCATAAAGGCATAGTTGAAAGACATATTGCTATCATAATCCTTTTTCAAATGATCATAAAAATGGTTAGAAATTTATAGTTAGTTTTCTTAATCAGATAAAAAAGTATAAACATTTCAGCTGAAATACTTCTCTACTTTGCTCAGTAATGTACTTAGCTATGATTCAGTATCATTCATAGTCATCAATAATAAACTGAAAATCTGAACATTATGTTGCATGTTATATTATGTAACATAGCAACAAATCCACTAAGAAGTTTATGAATCAAGGGTTAAGATACTGATTACATCAACACATAAGAAGTAAGCTTAATATTTCTGTTTATTTTTGTAAAGAAGCCATTCAATAGCCTGTTGAAATCTGACAGGGCTTCATATTGTTTATTTCTTAAACTGCGGATGTGTTACTGTGTATGATTTATATAGGTAATCATGTGAAGGATCACAGTGACCTAAGAAAGATGGTATGCACTTCTTCCTCCTGATGATATGACAACTGTCCTAACCTTTTGTGCCATAGGGTATTTCAAACTATATCTATTGACACTCAAAGAATTCGTCAGTCATGCATGATTAACTCTGCTTTTATTGATGGGATTTTTATTATACAGTTGTCCACAGTGTGGAGGTATTAACATCAAATAAAGGAGACAATTTGCTGCTTTAACATGGTGTGATGCTTCCCAAGAACATTCCACAGCATACACTTTTGTCATCTGAGCACCCTTTTCATTTTCTGAAAGAAAAGATATCTTAAACCTGTTAATGTTTTTTTTTTCCCCTTTAATGTAATTATTTTGTTTCTCACTTGTTTTTCTTGGAGCACACCAGGTATACTGTGTTAGTGAACACACTGAAAGACTATAGCACAAATGATAAATCTAACCTTTTGTGTCGTAGACTATCAGTACATCATGTTACATCCTCACAATATGTTCATGGAATGAAGAATGAGTAGTAAGCATTTTTAAAGTTAAATTACATCTAAAGACGCCTACTGGTGGCGAAAAAAAGCCTATAATTTGGGGGAGGGGCAGGAAGTCTCTTAGATAAGGAAGGACTGTCAAGGTAAGAGACAATCAAGAGTCAAAAAATGAGCCTCACTTATATGCCTTGTCCCATATAAAAATTCGCAATCAGACGGCTGCCCAGCTGGTGTAAATTGCTGTAGCAATATTGACGTCAGGAGAGCTATGTCAACTTACATCATCTGGAGATCTCATACGTTTTATAACTACAAATCAGAGACTAGCAAACAGATCTCTTTTCAAACATGAGCAATAGTGATTTTCATATTTATAAGGCTGGCACCTATCAGGTTGTTTGCCTCTCCCTGTTCCCATACAGATCCAAAGGATGGATGTTCCCGTCAGGACAAGTTGCAGATGGTATCACAAGCCCGTTAGCCATCTGAATGAGTCCCCAATCATATACTCATTTCTGATCGACCAACTCTGAGATCAGTGTCTGTTGACAGTGCTGTGGGGGTTGTAAAGGTTATGAGATCATCTTCCACAACATATCCACATGTTTCTGAATGGTTTGTTTTGTAAAGTGGAACCTTAAGACTTGGCATGTCTCTAACTTTATTTATTTTAAAGACAACTTCATTCTCTTAAAATAGATTATTTCACCCTTAACTGTAGTTTAAATATTTTTCCCAAAAATACTTATGTATCATATTGGGTCAACACATTCACCCGTAAATCCACACAGTGCCTTTGACTTCAGTGGAGTGATGATGATTTACACAAGCTGAAGATCTGGCCCAATGAGTAGCATCTTACTCCAAGAGTAGTCCTACTAACTACAAAGGGGCTGCTCAAGCAATATAGAATTATACAATTTGAGCAAGGATTGCAGAATCAGGCCTTATGTAAGCAAATGTTTTGTTTACATTGTTCAATGAAGTAAACTAATCTTATAGGCTAGAAACATCATTTTGTATTAACGACTGTTTTCCCAAAGAACACATCAGCAAGTTAAAATTTAGACTTGAAGATATGTAGGATTTAATTTATTTGTTGTTGTTTTTTTTTCCTGGGGTTAAGCAACCATTGTACATTGAGAGCAGGCTGAGTTCTAAATTAAGATCTTTAAATTTCCTTCTAATTACATAGCTGACTTTTTTGACCTGTGTTGTAACTCTATATAAAGAGAAAATAATAATTAAAACAACAAAAAGAGCTACAACTGGCAGTCTGAACTTATCCACTAAATAATGAATGACAACTTTTAATTTATTGTTAATGAACTAATCTCTCCCCATCTACCTATTAATATTTAATGTACATTTTAAAAGAATTTAGGAATACACTGAGCAGCACATAAAATTATATAGTTAACTAGTTATATCAAAACTAAGTATTTTGTGTATTCCCAAATCAGGACGACAAATGTGCATTATACATAAATAAAATTTTGACATTTTAAGCATGTCATGAATTTATTTGCTGTTTTGGGACTAATTTAATTTCAAATATAAAAAGGCTTTTCTCCAACATCACATAAACAATGGAGAAACCAACTTCCCCAAGCTTCTAATAATACTATTGCATAGTATTTTCTCTAAAAGGAGGCAATGTAGGAGAAGGAGGCAGCATGCTCTAGTGTTAATACATGGATATGAGACTCAAAAGACCTAGGTTCCATTCCCCTCTATTTGACAGACTTGCTGCATGAGTAGGGGCCACTAACATCCACATTTTCATAAATGTGTACATGCAAAACTGTTGCATACTCTAACTGGGTATCTGTGCATGCAGCCATGCAGGTCTGCACATAAAAGTCAAGTTCAAGGCACATTAATGGACTAAGATACACCTCACACATTTTCAAAAGTGCTCAGATGCCCCCCACTCACTCAGCCAAATGCTACTTAATCATGTTGGGGTGGGATTAGTCAAGGAGACACAGGTTAAGCTACTCAGCCATTAACCACCCATTAACTGCTCTGCACATCACATACCGGCGAACACCAACCAGATGAATAGTATCCAAAACATTGAGATTACTGAGAGTAAGACATACATACATAGTACTAAAGGGCAAGAGACTAGGATACATGCAGTAAACAGGATGAGGTGGAGGGTGAGGGGAATGTGAAAGATGGTGAGGTTTTTCCATTTCTGAATGGGGAATGAACCATGCAACAGAAAGATCTATCACTGGCTGCAGCACAACAGCTGACTGTGCCAAGGAGGTATACCTTAAGGCAAGTCAGGAGGAGGAGGATGATGAGGGCAAAGTTGATCCCAACTCAGAGGGTTAACAGACTCTATCCATCCAAATGGTATGTTATGAACTGATGGAAACCTTCCAACTGACTTCATAGGGGCACAAGAAGTCTAGAGGGGCATGACTAGTCCAAGAAGCCACCTGATGTGGGTTCCTTTTCTGTAGCATTTCTCCTGCAGCTTGGCTTTTAGGCATAACATAAGAGATGTGATGATGAATTCTCCACACTCAACCAAGCAGTCATTGCCTTTCTGACACCTGGTATATTACCCAAGACCATGTGTGTTCTTCTGACAGACTTTGTGTTGCTTCCTGTCTGGGCACCAGAGCAACAGGTGGGCACAGCAGTAACTGCATACCATTATCTACTGCAACAGCACTCCTGGTTGTCTGAGCATGAAGTTAGACTCAGAATATCCAGGTGGTGCAAGTATCCAAAGCAAGTGCTGAATTTTCAGAACACTTTCACTGCCTACCCTCTACTTTTAATAGTAACCTAAAAACAACACACTTCCTGCATGCTGATTTCCCCCCTAATAACTCAATCCTAAGCCAAAGGGGAAAAAAGAACAGCTTTGTTTATCCATCTGTCTCTTTAATAACTCCTACAGTTAATGGGTTGGATTTTCACTTTTGTTTGTGCTAATGAACTAAGTCCTACCAAATTGTTTGCTATTTTCCCAGTAAACATGGACAACCTTTTCCCCACCCAACTGAACTAATATGCTTTCAGAGCTGAGCAAGCTTATTACACTGCCAAGTTAAGTTTGTGTCTGATTTTCTCTAATTACCATTGATGTTAGTCTGTGTCTTGTATATTTTCCTCAACCAGTGTTTTTTTACTATTATTTTTATGGTGTTATATAGGTGGCAAACTAGTCTGAAATTAAACAGTACCTTTCATTTGAATGAATAGAAACAATGTTTAGATATCAATATTATCCACTTTGCCAAACCAACTACACAAAGAAGGGACAAAGGAGTTAAATAATAATGGCACTAGTTCTCCAGCTTCATTGACAGTTTTACCAAAAGAGAATTTGGTCCTGTATTTTAAATACCTTATTTGGGAAAATGCCAATATGATGAAATTAAGCAAAAGAGAGTCGTTTTGTCCACCTGATGATGGGTATTAAAACAGGAAGATCAGAGCTGCAATCAGAGACACAGGAAAGCGTTGGACATATCTACCTCTTTTTAGGTAAGATTTTTACTTTTTTGGAGAGCATTTGTAAGTACTACATGGATGTTAAAGAACACCAGGGTAGAAAATCCTGCTGTTCCTTGCTTCTGGCTGCAGTTGTGATCTTCCTGTCTTTGTACACATCTATCAAACTGCATCTCCTCTTGGAATCACTATTAAAATAGAAGCCACAATAGATTACACAGAAGCACAATTCGTACTACTGCAGCATTTGTAATAGTTACAGGTATTTTAAAATACTGCTTTGAGATTTCATTGTTTAAATTGTATGTTTATATTCAGTAATCTCTTCCAGAGCTATCCAAGGGCCCCTATCTGCCCATCCTACTGAGTGTAGAACTTATTGCGATGATTAGGACCAGCCTTCTTCTGGGCCGGCATACAAGTGTGCCAGGGAATATTCTGTGCACTGTGCAGTAGTGGGACATAGTTTTAATCTCTGTGTCTCCATAGTTCAGAGTTCATTCTCACCATGTAGCTTCTAGATCATAACAAACTTCAAATTGGTTGTGGGGCCCAGATCCCTTAGAGACTAGCCAATGGAGCTGGCTAAGGAGCAGGGCTGGCTCCAGGGTTTTTGCTGCCCCAAGCGGCACAAAAAAAAAAAAAGCCGCGATCACGATCTGCGGCGGAAATTCGGCAGAGGTCCTTTGCTCTGAGCGGGAGTGAGGGACTGTCCACCGAATTGCCGCCGAATAGCTGGACGTGCCGCCCTTCTCCGGAGCAGCCGCCCCAAGCACCTGCTTGGCAAGCTAGTGCCTGGAGCCGGCCCTGCTAAGGAGTAGGATGCCCTGTTTCTTCAAGGGTGGTAGCACACTCTGCAAAGCTATGGAATTTCTGCCTACTTGAGGTAATATTGTTCCTGGAGCTCTTCCTGGGGCAACTCAGCCCTGCACTACCCTCCCTGTCTCCACCCTGGGGAGCTTAAAGACCCAAATGAAACCAAAGAGACAAGTGTATGCAGCATTGAGGCCTCAGGGAATACTAAAATTCACTGCAATTTTCTTTTAATGTAACTAAACTTCAAGTGCTCCCATATATCATTTCATTACAATATACAGAAACATGACCTAAGATGTACTCAGTCTAAAACACCAGCCTGTTGCTTCTATCATGGACAGGAAGAAAAATACTACTCACCTCCAGACATTTGTCAAAATTAGCTGTCTTTTAGGATAATATTAAAAAAAAAAAACTAATCAAAGCAGTGAAAACTGCCAGCTTGGTTTGTCTCCTGTAAATCTGGCAGAACGTTGCATGACCTGAACTACAAGCAGAATGCGAGGAGTCTAGGCAACCTTGTGTAGGCTAAAGGTTCCAGCTGTGTTGCCGGGGCTGCAGAATTGGTTTGCTACACGTAGACTCCTCAGAAAAAACTGCTCCTGTGGCTCCAGTGCAGGCCTCTGCACCACTCTTGATGAAGGTGTAGCGTGTTCCACAGTTCATGCCCAGCTTGCTCTGATTTAATTTGGAGGTAGAACAGAGCCTCTCCCCTGCTTGAAGACCCATAAGGAGCTAGTCAGAATCCTGCCTGATGTGTGTATGTAACTTTTCTTGACATTAACAGGATTTTTGTGGAGGCATATGAAGAGAACTGTTTTTAGTGTCCTCCACAGGATAGACATCACTTTCTATTATGCTTTCCATGGCTTCCTCATACTGATACTTCCCTTTCATGCCAGTGAAGCATTTCACACAACTGGCCATGTACCATTCCTTTTTATTACTATATATCTGGCCTTGGTTCTCCCCCCATTGATAATACTTCTACCCCTAACCACTCTTTCTTTGTCTTCAACATCGACAGCCTGTTAAGTGTCTTTTATCATGTTGGTGTCTTTGGCCCATAAAGTCATAACTCTAAAACTCCTGGACTTTCTTCTAGGAAATTCAAATGTTCCGTACTTTTTAATTTTGATTGTGGTGACTGCTCTATTCTGTGTGCCAGAGGTTTAATTTTGGTACTTTCATTTTCTCTTCTCTGTCAGCTTCTTGCTTCCTGGACAGATCATTTCACCAAACATACACAAACACCATTGAACATATACTACCACATTTCTGTGGCTATCTATCTCTGTTTTGAATATTTCAGTGGACTCTCTCTAGAGCAGTGGTGGGCAACCTGTGGCCCACGAGCCGCACATAGCCTGTCAGGGTAATCCACTGGTGGGCCACAAGACAGTTTGTTTACATTTGCATGGCCCCCCGCAGCTACCAGTGCCCTCAGTTCATTGTTCCTGGACAATGGGAGTTGCGAGAAGCGGCAGCTATCACGTCCCTGTGGCCCACACCACTCCCCGCAGCTCCCATTGGCCGGGAACGGCGAACCGCGGACACTGGTAGTTGCGGGCAGCCGTGCAATTGTAAACAAATTGTCTAGTGGCCCGCCAGCAGATTACCTTGATGGACTGCAGGTTGCCCACCAAAGTTCTACAGTATTTCTATTACCATGTCAAATGTGTATCCATCTTAAACATAGCAGCACCTGGCACTTCTTACCTTGCTCACCTCTATGAGTGTCTTCTTTTAGGCAAGAGAATTATTTTAAAGTACATCCTTACCTCATACATCTTGCTTCTTAGCTCCAGTTTCCATTTCACCCCTTAAGGCCATTCATTGGAGTAATTTTCTACCTCAAGTTTTCCTTTGCATCTCCCATTGCTAAACTCATCAAGTCTGCATATTTTCACTATGGCAACAAGGTTCACATCCACTACTATCCTAGCACTCCTTCAGTTGAGTCACTCTGTAATGTGATTGACAGTTCATGCTCCCTCCACAATTGCTTACCAAAAGTACTCAAATCCAAGCTGAAGCCTATTGTAATGCTACCATCTGCTTTCACGGCCAGAAGAAACTTCACCTCATCTTTGAAGATCTCCAGTGAAACTTCATTTGTTGGGGAAATCATCATATTTTTTGTAAAGGATGATCATGCCTCACCAATATACTAGAATCCATTGGGGAGGGGCAACAAACAAGTGGACAAGGGTAATTCAGTCAATATAGTGTACTAGATTTTCAGAAAGTTTTTGACAAGATCCCTCAACAAAGGCGCTTAAGCAAACTAAGCTGTCATGGGATGATCATAGAATATCAGGGTTGGAAGGGACCTCAGGATGTCATCTAGTCCAACCCCCTGCTCAAAGCATGACCAGTCCCCAACTAAATCATCCCAGCCAGGGCATTGTCAAGCCTGACCTTAAAAACCTCTAAGGAAGGAGATTCCGACACCTCCCTAAGTAACCCATTCCAGTGCTTCACCTCCCTCCTAGTGAAAAAGTTTTTCTTAATATCCAATCTAAACCTCCCCCACTGCAGTTTGAGACCATTACTCCTTGTTCTGTCATCTGGTACCACTGAGAACAGTCTAGATCCATCCTCTTTGGAACCCCCCTTTAAGGTAGTTGAAAGCAGCTATCAAATCCCCCCTCATTCTTTTCTTCTGCAGACTAAATAATCCCAGTTCCCTCAGCCTCTTCTCATAAATCATGTGCTCCAGCCCCCTAATCATTTTTGTTGCCCTTCGCTGGACTCTTTCCAATTTTTCCACATTCTTCTTGTAGTGTGGGGCCCAAACTGTACACAGTACTCCAGATGAGGCTTCACCAATGCCGAATAGAGGAGAATGATCACGTCCTCCGATCTGCTGGCAATGCTCCTACTTATACAGCCCAAAATGCTGTTAGCCTTCTTGGGAACAAGGGCACACTGTTGACTCATATCCAGCGTCTCATCCACTGTAACCCCTAGGTCCTTTTCTGGAGAACTGCTGCCTAGCCACTCAGTCCCTAGTCTGTAGCCGTGCATGGGATTCTTCCTTCCTAAGTGCAGGACTCTGCACTTGTCCTTGTTGAACCTCATCAGCTTTCTTTTGGCCCAATCCTCTAATTTGTCTAGGTCCCTCTGTATCCTATCCCTACCCTCCAGAATATCTTCCACTCCTCCCAGTTTAGTGTAATCTGCAAAGATGCTGAGGGTGCAATCCACGCCATCCTCCAGATCATTAATGAAGATACTGAACAAAACCGGTCCCAGGACTGACCCTTGGGGCACTCCGCTTGATACTGGCTGCCAACTAGACATAGAGCCATTGATCACTACCCATTGAGCCCAACCATCTAGCCAGCTTTCTATCCACCTTATAATCCATTCATCCAGCCCATACTTCTTTAACTTGCTGGCAAGAATACTGTGGGAGACCGTATCAAAAGCTTTCCTAAAGTCAAGGAATAACACTGTGATGGGTTGGGTCACAGAAATCCCCTTGGGACCTGCCAACTGACGTGCCAAGATTATTTCTGCTCTTGCTTTCCTGCCCTGGCAGCTTAGGACTCCAGCATCCTGTCTTGTTGAGCCAGACTCGCCAGTCTGCTCCAGCACAGACCCAGGCGTCTGAAGCATGTGCCCCAAAGCTGCAGACTTAACTGAAAGCAACTTACAGAAGTGTTCCTGTCTTTAAGACTCAGATGTCCAACTCCCAATGCGGTCTAAACCCAAATAAATCTGTTTTACCCTGTATAAAGCTTATACAGGGTAAACTCATAAATTGTTCACCCTCTATAACACTGATAGCGAGATATGCACAGCTGTTTGTCCCACCCAGTAATTAACATTCTCTGGGTTAATTAATAAGTAAAAATTAATTTTATTCAATACAGAAAGTAGTATTTAAGTGGTTCCAAATAGTAACAGACAGGATAAAGTGAATTACCAAGTAAAGTAAAATAAAACACGTGAATCTAAGCCTAATACAGTAATACAACTGAGTACAGACAATCTCACCCTGAGAGATGTTTCAATAAGTCTCTTTCACATACTGGACGCCTTCCTAGTCTGGGCACAATCCTTTCCTCTGGTACAGCCCTTGTTCCAGCTCAGATGGTAGCTAGGGGATTCCTCATGATGGATGCCTCCTTTGTTCTGTTCCACCCCTTTATATATCTTTTGCATAAGGCGGGAATCCTTTGTCCATCTCTGGGTTCCCACCCCCTCCTTCTCAATGGAGGTTAAAGAAGGATTCCAGTTCAGGTGACATGATCACATGTCACTGTAAGACTTCAATACCCACTTGCCAGCACACACTTATACAGGGAGACTTACGAGTAAAACAGAGCCATCTGCAGACAATTGTCCTGGTTAATGGGAGTCATCAAGATTCCAAACCACCATTAATGGCCCATACTTTGCATAATTACAATAGGCCCTCAGAGTAATATTTCATATTTCTAGTTTCAGATACAAGTGTGGTACCTTTATACAAATAGGAAGATCACACTCAGTAGATAAGCTTTGTAATGATACCTTACAAGAGACCTTTTGCATGAAGCATATTCCAGTTACATTATATTTAAACTCATTAGCATATTTTCATAAAATCATATAGAGTGCAACATCACAAATACGTCCACTGCTTTCCCCTCATCCACAGAGCCAGTTATCACATCATGGAAAGCGATTAGGTTACTCAGGCATGACTTGCCTTTGGTGAATCCATGCTGACTGTTCCTGATCACTTTCCTCTCCTTGAAGTGCTTCAAAAGTGATTCCTTGAGGACCTGTTCCATGATTTTTCCAAGGACTGAGGTGAGGCTGACTGGCCTGTAGTTCCCTGGATCCTCCTTTTTCCCTTTTTTAAAGATGGGCACTACATTAGCCTTTTTCCAGTCATCTGGGACCTCGCCTGATCGCCATGAGTTTTCAAAGATAATGGTCAATGGCTCTGCAATCACATCCGCCAACTCCTTTAGCACCCTTGCATGCAGTGCATCCGGCCCCATGGACCTGTGTTCGTCCAGCTTTTCTAAATAGTCCTGAATCACTTCTTTCTCCACAGAGGGCTGGTCACCTCCTCCCCATGCTGTGCTGCTTGTTCGTGAAGACAGAGGCGAAAAAAGCATTGAGTACATTAGCTTTTTCCACATCTTCTGTCACTAGGTTGCCTCCCCCATTCAGTAAGGGGCCCACACTTTCCCTGATTTTCTTGTTGCTAACATACCTGTAGAAACCTTTCTTGTTACTCTTAAGAGGAAAGGTATATATTGCAATTGGAAAAGTTACTGAAAGGGGCAACACAAATTATTAGGGGTATGGAATAGCTTTCATATTAGAAGAGATTAATAAGACTGGGACTTTTCAGCTTGGAAACGAGACGACTAAGGGGAGATATGATAGAGGTCTATAAAATCATGACTGGTATGGAGAAAGTAAATAAGGAAGTGTTATTTACTCCTTCTCAAAACACAAGAAATAGGGGGTCACCAAATGAAAAACAAAAGGAAGCACTTCTTCACACAACACACAGTCAATCTGTGGAACTCTTTGCCAGACGATGTTATGAAGGCCAAGACTATTACAGGGTTCAAAAAAGAACTAGATAGTCTCTATGAACTTAAGTCCATCAATGGTTATTAACTAGGATGGATAGGGATGCAACACCATGCTCTGAAGTGTCCCTAGCCTCTGTTTGCCAGAAGCTGGGAATGGGCAACATGGGATGGATCACTTGATGATTACTTGTTCCGTTCAGTCCCTCTGAAGCACCTAGGATTAGCCACTGTTGGGCTAGATGAACCATTGGTCTGACCCCGTATGACTGTTCTTATGTTCATCCCCTTCTACATCTAATACAAGAATTATATACTTTTCTGTCTCCTTGACCTCATCTTTTTTCTACACCCCCCCATTCATCATTGTCCTCATGTTGGTCCCATCACCTTCATCTTTATTAATGCCTATCTGGTTATCTGGAAGAGTCCACTTGGCTCACTATGCCTCCCTGACTATCCATCCTGTTTTTAAACTCGGATCAAAACCCACTTGCATTCTATTACCCACAACAGTTAAAGAGTTGACTTGTTCCCTTCACTGGTACAAACTATTGCTACCAATTTCACATCTCTCCTAGAGCCAGATTCGCCTGCCTTTACTCTTGTAAAACTTTACTTCACTTATTTCAAGGCAGAGTAGAGTGCTATTGAATATGAGTACAGGTGGTGGACCTTAGACAATGGTACCTATTGACTCTAAATTCTAAGCATAGCATTTTAAAATATTATTAATTCCTGTAACTGCTGAGAGTTGTGAGATATTTGTGTCGACACGTTATGAAGTTAAATTATCCTGAGAACATTTGCATGCATGTTCAGAATGAGAGCTTTTGTACATTTTTTCAGGTTATGTGAAAAATCTCAGTTTGGTGTGGCATAATTAAGGAAGGCCACATAAACATGGACATCAACTTTTTCTGTAGTATTGCATAAAACTCTATAAATAAAAGGAAGCTCATAAGAAATAAATTTTATGTTATATGCAAACTTTTAATTTGTATTTGTTCACAAAGAAACTAAGACCATGATTGATGGATGGAGGAAAACAATATTCCCTTTATCAGTCTTGCCCTTCAGCAATCTTGCTGTAGTTTCAGCCTATTTCAAATAGTTACAAACTCTAGTGAGTCACTAATGAAAGCGATTATGGCTGTCATGAACTAAATGACATATATCAATTTCCACCCAATGCAAATTTGCATCATAATGGAGGCAACCTCAGTAATTTATAGACATGCAGCTTTCCAGAGAGTCATAGTTATTTCTCACCCAGAGTTATGTGGTGATTGTCTCTGATAATTTTTATCTCAGTTCTGAGCAGTGAAAAGAAAATGAATCTGAAAAAGCCCTTTAAGAAGAAAGGCTTTTTACTATTCCAGAGAAAACTGAGTTTGATGGGAGTTATGACCCTTTGAAAATTGTGACTTTTGTGCATTTTGTACGCATTTATGTATAATGGCCTGATTCTGAACACACTATTGCATGATGAGCTTTACTCATATCAGTAGTGTAGTTCAAGCCAATGGGACTGCTTATGAGTAAAATTACTCACATTCATAAGAGTTTACAGCATCCAAAAACTAAACTAGTCAGAAATATCAGAAAATGCAATTGTCAAAATCTAGACTCGCTTTGCACAAGATGTGAATATAATACAGCACAGGGGGAAATTGGGCCCTATGTTGCCTCTCCCTCTTTTTTAATGTGCAATAGGGTACAATCTTTCAATACATAATCATAAGATTGTTCAGTAATGTATTGTAATATCATACATTTTTTCTATAACCTTATATGCTAATTTGTAGCATGTTGTATCATACAACATATGGAATATGCGTGCCAAACTCCATGAAAGTCATTTGCAGTATATGAAAAAATGTACTGTAAATAGAACATATACACTATGCTACATAAAACAATATACAATGCAGTACAGTAGAACCCCTATTTTACAAAATAACTGGGGATTGAGGAGTTAATAAAATCAAAAAGTTTATGAAATTGAATATTTCAAAATGACCGTAGGTACAGTGCATATATTGCAGTATGGTGCACCGCATCACAGTCTTCTTGTCCTTCAAATCACTACAAAGCAATTTCCAATGCACTGAAGGCATCAGAATGTGAAGGCATATCTACTTATTTTTCATTGATATCACTGTTGGTAAGTTGTTATTTCCCCCCCTACCCCCCGAGTCAGGGAAAGTAATTCACATAATTGGTCATTTGTTAGACTGGTGTTTGTAAAATTGAGCTTCTGCTATAATAGTGAAAAGTCTTGGATCACCTATGCTTGGAGATAAATTAGCTTTGTAATTGACAGCCTAATGCCCTGAATTGCACCCCAAAAATGAGTAGTTGTGCATGCATGTGCTGCTAGACAAGTGGCATCCATACAGGGGGAGAATGACTATTCCTTCTATCTACAACTGTTTTCTGTTGAATTCTCTGGATAAAGACAAAGAATGATCATTAAGGTTTTATGCATTTCTGTGACAGCAGCAGTTAATGCCTTCTATGTGTCATAGACCATTCTGGATTATGGGATCTTCACTCTGACAAGAAAATAAACTAGACTAGGAAAAAAGTAACGAAGCTCCATTTTTAGCAGGTTGCCATTAGCTTACATTTGTCGTAGTATCAGATAAAGTCAAGCATGCAGCAACCATTCTGTGTCTGTTTATAAATGTTGGACAAGTATTTGAAGGAGAAAAATTGCAGGATCCAATTTGTGACAAGAAGAAGCTAATCTGAGTTGCCTTTGGTGCCTAAAACATTCTATTCCACTGTCATCTGTGGAACTTTAAACTGTTTGTTTTAACTTGCTTATTAGGAAGTGTATTGTTTATAGAGAAAGGACACGCTTAAAAAAATGTGTACAAAGAACTAAATAAAAATAGCCTGAAGGGCAAAAATGCACAAACAGATGGAGAGAGGCCAAACAGATCTGCAATACTGAGTACTTTGTATTTCACCTTGGTTGAGTTAATGGTTTCCCAGTAAATTGATCCAAAGTTGTCTTCCCTAATAGAATTAGGAAGAAAAACCTAAAATAAAAAGTAAATAAAATCTGGTATATTCCTATAAATTAAATAACTGAGTACTTTATCCTCATAACATTATTTGTTAAAATACCAACTGCCTCAGATGGATTGTATGTATTATACTTTAGCTCTAGCTCGATTAGATTCTGTTACTGACCATAATAACAGACTCTCAAGGACGCTGCTGTGGAGAATTTAAAGGACCTACATTCTTTTCACTCATTCTATTGCCATACAGTTGGTTGGGAGGAGGGGGGGAGAATGTATTTCTCCCTGCAATATGGCAAGATTCACCTACTGAGGAGGCAATTTTGCAATAATGAATTATGAACTGATTATATGTCCTTGAAGTGCTTTAAGTTTAAAATCAGTTTTTATCAATTAGTTGACAAAAGCATCATATTTCTCTCCTCACATTAGTGAAAAGACAAGATGTAAATGTTCCACTGCAGTAATCAATTAACACATTAGTCCTAAATGGATTTTATTCTCACTAGGACCAAAATGACAAAATGACTTCAGTGGATCTGGTCACAGTATTAGACATTTCTTGGACCCATGGACAGAGCTGGGAACACAACTCTCACAACACACATATGAAGTAGGTAAATTTTGTTATCCCAGTGGTTACTGTAAGAATACTTCCATTGACTTCAATGAGAATATGCAGTGCTTACTACCATAAGTAGTCTCAGTGACTTCAGGGTCTACTCATGGCAGTAAATATTGTGCTTAGTAGTGTTTTCAGCATCAGGCCTTATGTTTGCAAATAGATTTTAAGAGTGAATGTACTACAATAAATGTTAAGTGTTTTATTACAAATGAAGGGCCTGACTCACCATTACTCCAAGCTGATACTGGTATAACTCCATAGAGTTACCCTAATGGAAAAAATAGATATATTCCAAGGAGTTATACCAGCATAAGCCCTGGACTGAGGAAGTGGTGAATAAAACCCAATATGTATTGCATGTGTCGTGTTTGTTACAACATAACATTTGCAGATGTGATGTGCGATTTTTTTCTTCTTTTTCACTCTTTTGCTGAGCAGCATTGCATGAATTTAATTTGAACATGAAACATCTGAACCAAATATTTTTGAGCTAGTCTTTGGGTTAAGTTGCCTACTGGAGTGAGTCATATTTCATAATGAAAGTGAATAGAAACAGATGGAGAATGTTTTTATATCCCAACAACATTAGTTCAGATAAGATTGACATTCATTGAAATTTTAAACATCATGACTCAAATGTTTTAATAAGAAAATATTAATGGAAAGTAGTTAATAGGAGTTACAGTGAGAACCAAAGAATGGCTTGCAAATCAGTCATTAATATTTTGTCTGGTCAGGGCAGGAACAAAACCTGTTTAGGTAGAATTCCTTTACTTATTGTAGTGGAACATTTTTGCTCTTCAGCTATTGGGTGGAGATGAATGTTATACATTTAGCAACTAATCAGTATATACTAATAAATTAGTGGGATTTTTCATGGTAGTAAGCACTACACTTGGTAATTAGTGTTGGCAAGATTGGGCCCATAATCCTCATCTCCTGTGTGAAGTAGATTAATAGTAGTATCCTAATATTACAGAGGGGGACACAAAAGTCAAAAGTTAAATCAGTGTTTGGGATTTCCTGGCTGCCAAACACTCCTACACCATGTTGCTTTGTCTTTCATTATAGTATCCTTTGTACAAAGTATCCCAAATACCTCATGAGAGTCAGTCAGACAAGATGATGACAAGAAAAGCTTCAGTTAGATATAAGAGAAGAAGTGTTTCAGATGTAAAGCTGAAGGGAAGAGATAGCTATAGATACAGTATCACAAAAATGAGTGACTCCAAATATGGAGAGTGATAAGAACTGAAGTCAATGGGCATGGGCAGGACTGTTCCAACTGGTGCTCCACTTCGGCCTCCATTAGCCTCAGGGCTGGGAAAACAGAAGGGTGGCTTAGAGCCATTTCCTTTCTGAAGCATGCCAAGCATGAACACCTAATCCTCGACATTCACAGTAGGTGAGTAAAGGGTCAAGAAAATAAACATCAGGGGCCTGAATCTGATCTCACAATAGTTTTGCACCACTGGTACTTCTTTGACTTGAGTGGAATTAATTCTAATTTACAGTGGTATAAATAAGAACAGAATCAGGCCAAAATAACTAATTTAAACCCTTATCATCATCTAGGTCATCTATCGCAGCTGCCTATTGAAAGATGTGATAAGGATTGTTTATGCAAGAGCTGAAATCAAAAGCATAAAGTGGTCAATTTTTAAATCCTTGCATGATGATTTTTTAAAATAGAAAGTTAGCGAGACACCACTGCAAATTTTCTAATATGGCCAACTTGTTCTCAGAAAGTATTTCTGGCATTGCTCTACACCCAGAGTTACTGGTATTGTGTAATGTTTGGTAATCATGAAATAACTAGAAATTGTGGCCATACAAAAACCCAACTAAGTACAGATACAGTAATAAAAGAAGGAAGTAACCCTAATCAGAAATGCATGGTAGAAGAATAGTAATACTTTTTTCTAGATTTGAACCCTAATCCTGCAAACTGTTGAACATTTGTGAACCTCTGGGTGCTCTCAGCTTCTAAGACTACTGATGTGAGGGTGATCAGCACCTTGAAGAATCAAATGACAGAACAGAATGCATTCAGATTATATAAATCAAGATATAGTTACTTGAAAAGCAGAAGGAAACATGATAAAGATAGTTTGATTGATGGAGTTGATGAAAACTGACTAGAGAAGAAAAAGATTTCAGACCCTTTTGTTTTGTGGAGCTGTGTGTCGTTAAAAATAAAGAACTCATTAAAGCACAAAAGATTCAGGAGCATGACATCAAGTCTGATTCATGAGGATGAGAAAAAAAAGTGCTTATGTTTTACATTGATATAGAAATGCCAGAGGCCAATTTGTCTTTGTATGGGAAGAAAATTGTTACAGTCTATTGCCGATTTTTCTTTTTTAACTGAAACTGTCTTCATATTTTTATTAAAGGAAAAAATCTATAAAATATTAATTAATTCTGAATATCCTAGATGATCATAATGGCCAAAAGTAATAGTTTTCAGACATACAGTAGGTAAAAGAATAAGGATCAATCAAATATAGTAAAGACTTCAATAGAGCTGTGTCTGTTGAGGATCTGACCCTCGGTCTACATATAGAAATACATAGCTCATGCAAATGAATATTTTCAAAAGTACATAAAAAAGCTGCATAAATGACATTAACAAATAATGGTATTTGTAAGTATATTTTCTATGCAAAACTTTGAAAATATACCTCTCCAGGACTAATGGGCAATTTCATGCAGATAAATAAAGAATTATGATGACTTTGATGAGACTTTATTACAAGACTTCATACACCATGCTGCATGAGAAGAAAAATGAACAAACTGAAACTAGCGTGAGTGTGTGTGGGGTGAGGGGGATGAATCCATAGATGTCATCAGTGTATGATTACTAAAAGAACGACAAAAGCAAATGTCTCTACTTAGCAAGACAATTTTGACAGGCCATTCATAGACAAGTCTAGGCCTGATTTAATATATTGTGAATAAAAAGGAGCAAAACAATAGTAAAAACATCATAAATTGAGAAAATTAGTGCTTCTAGAATGAAATGTAGGAATCAAAGTCAGCTAGGTGAAATACGAGTAATGTACACAGTATAAATACTGTATATTGATGGGAAGAGAATTCTATCAATTACACTAGAAGACACTAGTAAAGAGAAAATTATTGGACTAGTCATATCAATTCTATTAGAAGTCTGTAAGCAAAATTTTGTCTAAAGCTGATAGCCTAGTTTCTCAGTTGGTATAATTCAACATAACTTCATTGACTTTGATGGGAGGACTACTGATTTGTATCAGCTGAAGATCTGGCCTGATAGCTTTAAACTACTATTTAAACTTTTCCCTTTAGAGGAAGAGGCCTAACAAAAAGAACAAGGCTCAACATTTGTGTACTGTACTTTGGAATAAGAAAGTTCACTCATGATATAAAAACCTTAGAACTTATGAACAGATATTGCACAGCACCAAGTCCTGAGCACCCCAGCTCCTTGTCAGTATCTCCCAGGAGGCAGTCAGCCCCTCACATTCTTGTTCAGGTTAACGATGCTGCTCCTCCTCAGTGTGCTTTAGAAATCATTTAAATGAACAAGGGCCCAATTCAACTTGAAGTCAATGGGAATCTTTCTATTTGTATTCAATGAGAGTAGGATCTAGCCATAAATGCCTACTCTCTTACTGCAATGTAAAGGCTCTAATGTAATCCTAGTTTAAATGAATTATGACAGTGGAGTTGTGTCCACTTACAGGAGGCTTAATTTGTTCCAAGTATCTCACCAAAGACTGCAATCAAACAGGAGACAACAAGACAATACCCTTTGCACCTAAATGGCTCACCAGCCCCTCTTGCCCCCCTCAATGAGATACAAACCTGCAGAGAGGATTTTTTTTTCTGTTATTATTAGTTGCTCTTACAGTAATAACCCTGTGATATGAAATTCCATACATATGGCTAGATTGTCATACCCTTACTGCTGCCTTTGGGCTTCAAGGGACTATCCATGGAGTAATGGCCAATTCAGCTTGAATAACTGTATGACACTCTGGGCCATAGGAAACCAAATCAAGGGCAAATATTTTATTATAACTTATGTATTATGTTGCAAATAAACTTTACAAGCCATTTCTGTTATAAATTCAGCCACCGCAATTAAACATGTTTGAAACACAAACTTAGCATTAACAACTTACAAGGATCAACTCCTCAGCTTGTGTAAGTGAGATTTCAGTGGAGCTGTGCCAGTTGATACCAGATGAGGATCTGGCCCAAGATGTGCAGTTTCAAATGGTTTCTAGTACAAAACTGCCCTTAAAGGAAACAATGGTGCTTTGGGGATTTCACTGGTGTAAAAATGAAATAATGCAGTGGTGAACTATGCCATTCATTAGTGCATTATGAAGACTAGCACCTTTGAATATTGTCGGGCAACAATTAATATTGTCATTTTGCTTATTTTTATAAGTGATAACTATGTGACAACTTTTTTCTTCATGAATATTATTTTGAGATGGATTTTATACATAAGAGCATGTCACATTACCTCAATAGATCAAAAACTGATGATTATAGCTTTTAAGTGATTTTACTGTATTCTGTACTGTATTGTATTCCACTATCTCAAAAACAATTTAATTTTTCTGAACACAATTTCACAGTCAGTTCTTAATAGTGGGTAAACAGCTTTAGATATTCACCATTAAAAAAAAAGTTAAATGTACAGTGTACATTTATTCACACAACCTAAACAGGATTTAAAAAAAACCAAAAAAACCATACAGGTAGAATTCATATCATCAATGCAAAGACTGACTAAATTAAATGGGAATTTGAGCATGGGGAAGAAACAGACTCCTTTCATCAGATCAGCTGGGGTCCATATCATATATCCCACTGAGGTCAATGGGAAGATCTTCATTGACTCCAATAGGCTTTAGATCACACTCCTTGTCCATCACACCAACTATACGACCTTGATATGAATTGTGAATGTTCTCTGTACACTAATGCAGATAGAGCCGGCCACCTTGGAAACCTTCTTATGTGAATGGCAATCCTTGGCCTATTCTTCACGTAGCCCTATTGTGTTCATTGGGATGACTCATGTAAAGTTACTTATGTTTGTGTTTGCAGGCATGGGGCACAGTTACAGAACTGCAGGAACTAAATGCCCTGGTTTCACAACCTCATTATTTCTTTATACTGTACATCTTTATTACTATGAGACATCCATATCACATATTTATACTAATTACATACCATGATTTGGTGCTTATAATGTAAAGATTTTAATTACATAGTATAAATAAATATAATATAGAACCCAGACGTTCATCACATGTTGCAAATTTTGCACGTACAATAAATATATTTTTTCATAACTTTGTTGATACCTAGGTTCACCTCTTTCACTTACAATGGAGGAATCCTAATCAACCACACGTGTAATCTGGTCATTGTTGTAGTACTTACATGCAAAAAGAGTATAGCTGAATTATAGCTGTGTATCAAAGAACTTTTTATTTAGTGATAACTTGACCTAATTCATCTATAGTAGTAATGTCTCCTGATTCTTTAATAGTGCTCACACAAAGGAGGAACTAAGAACTGATGACATGAGGAAGGCTTGAGGTGTTTAATGCCTTTTTTGCTTCAGTCTTCACAAAAAGTATTAATGGTGACCAGATACTCCACATAATTAATGTTATCAACAAGAGGGAAGGAACCAAAATAGGAAAAGAGCAGGCTAAAGAATATTTAGTAAAATTAGATGTATTCAAGTTGGCAGGGCCTGATGAAATTCATACTAGGGTACTTAAAGAACTAGCTGAAGCAGTTTTGGAATGGTTAACAATTGTCTTTGAGACCCTATGAAGGATGGGTGAGGTTCCAGAGGACTGGAGAGTGGCAAACCATACCTATCTTCAATAAGGGGAACAAACAGGACCCAGGGAATTGTAGACCACTTAGCCTAACTTTGATACCTGGAAAGATATTGGAGAAAATTATTAAACAATTGATCTGTAAGCACCTAAAGGATAAAAGAGGATTATAAGGAATAGCCAGCATGGATTTGTCAAACACAAATCATGCCAAACCAACCTTATTTCCTCTTTTAACAAGGCTACCAGCCTAGTGAATAGTGGGGAAGCACTAGACATGATATATATTTATTTTAGTCAGGCTTTTGACAAAGTCTCACAAGACATTCTCATAAGCAAACTAGGGAAATGAAGTTTAGATAAAATTACTATAAGGTGGGTAACATAATTCGTTGAACGACCATACTCAAAGTAAAGATTTGAACCAATTTTTGTATTACTGGCACTATGGCCTCAGGGATGGGCTACAGGCTCAGAGATCAGGTTTTGCTCTCTCTCTTACAAACTTCCTGTGTAACTTTTGGCAAGTCACTTGGAGTCTCTATTTCTTGGAAAATGAACCTGCACAGTGCACACACACACACGACACGAAGAAATCTAATGGGAAAAAAAGGAAAGGAAAAGGCCGATATAAAAAACAATTAGGAGTGTAAATACCCTGATCCAACTCCCACTGAAGGTGATAAAAATTTCTCCATTGACTTCAATGGGAGTTAGACTGGGCCCTAGATAATTTTCTTAATGACCGTGAATTTTCACTCCCTGAACTACAATATTTTTACATGAACCCTATTATGAAATAAAAACAGCAGGGAAGCTCAATTGCCTTAAATAACTCAAGTCAGGATTGTTTTGAAGTGCTACTTTGAAATAATATCAATCTTAATATCAACCTCAATGAAGTTAAAAGTGAGCCTAATAAATTGAGACAATGTTTTTAAAATTAAACTCTGCGAACTTCAGTGTTTAGAGACACGAAATACTATTTTGAATTAAAATAAATAGCATACCTCCTTTTAAAAATGTGCTGGAGATGATCTACTTGTTCTGTAGATCAGATCTCAACAGAAAGTTTTAAAAGAATAAACTGCCTGCATGGGTCATTATGCCTCAGGCTCAAAGTGAACTGAACACTGTGTTCATTTTACTAAAGTTGCCTTGTGTCATTACGGTCTAGCACTTGCTTTTGATAACTCTTAAGTACTGAGGTGCGGTTTTGAATATCTACAGGATTTAAAGATCTTGCCTGACAGGAAGGGGGGTGGAGGGAAGAATGTTTTACCATAGCAAGAAAGGAGATTTTCCTCTTATTCCTTAGTATTGGAAAAAGACACTTAGGCCTGGTCTACACTACGACTTTAATTCGGATTTATCAGCTTTAATTCGAATTTACCCTGCAACCGTCCACACAACAACGCTATTTATTTCGATATAAAGGGCCCTTTAAATCGATTTCTGTACTCCACCCCGACGAGCGGAGTAGCGCCAAAATCGATTTTAACATTTCGAATTAGGGATAGTGTGGCCGCAATTCAATGGTATTGGCCTCCGGGAGCTATCCCACAGTGCACCATTGTGACCGCTCTGGACAGCAATCTAAACTCAGATGCACTGGCCAGGTGGACAGGAAAAGCCCCGCGAACATTTGAATTTCATTTCCTGTTTGGCCAGCGTGGAGAGCACAGGTGACCACAGATAGCTCATCAGCACAGGTAACCATGCAGGCTGATAATCGAAAAAGAGCACGAGCATGGACCGTGAGGGAGGTACTGGATCTGATCGCTATATGGGGAGAGGATTCAGTGCTTGCAGAACTTCGTTCTAAAAGACGAAATGCCAAAACTTTTGAAAAAATCTCCAAGGGCATGATGGAGAGAGGCCACAATAGGGACTCAGATCAGTGCCGCGTGAAAGTCAAGGAGCTCAGACAAGCCTATCAAAAAACAAAGGAGGCAAACGGTCGCTCTGGGTCAGAGCCGCAGACATGCCGCTTCTACACCGAGCTGCATGCAATTCTAGGGGGGGCCGCCACCACTACCCCACCTGTGATCGTGAATTCCGGGTCAGGGATAGTCTCATCAGCTACACCTGAGGATTCTGCCGATGGGGGGAGAGGAGGAGGAGGAGGATGAGCTTGCAGAGAGCACACAGCACTCCGTTCTCCCCAACAGCCAGGATCTTTTTCTCACCCTGACTGAAGTACCCTCCCAACCCAGTATCCAAGACCCTGACCCCATGGAAGGGACCTCAGGTGAGTTTACCTTTTAAAATATAAAACTTGTTTTAAAAGCAAACGGTTTTTAATGATTACTTTGCCCTGAGGACTTGGGATGCATTCGCGGTCAGTTCAGCTACTGGAAAAGTCTGTTAACGTGTCTGGGGATGGAGTGGAAATCCTCCAGGGACATCTCCATGAAGCTCTCCTGGAGGTACTCCAAAAGCCTTGCCACAAGGTTTCTGGGCAGTGCATCCTTATTCCGTCCTCCATGGTAGGACACTTGACCACGCCATGCTTGCAGCAAGTAATCTGGTATCATTGCCTGACAAAGCCTGGCAGCTTATGGTCCCGGTATTTGCTGGCATTCAAGCAACATCCGTTCTTTATCTTGTTGTGTAATCCTCAGGAGAGTGATATCACTCATGGTAACCTGGTTGAAATACGGGAACTTAATTAAGGGGACAGAGGTGGCCGTTCCTACTGGGCTGTTTGCCTGTTGCGGAAAATAAATCCTTCCCTGCAGTTAGCCAAGCGCAGATGGGAAATTGGCCCTGAGCTTTTCGCGTTTGGCTAGCAGGGATCTTCCCTGTTACCAGCCACGCGGTGGGGGGAGGGGTACCGTGATCATCCCAGAGAATTTATGGCGGGAGGGGGGCGGCGGCGGGGGGTGGTGGTTAGTTTGGTTCCTGCAGGGATCTTCCCTGATACCAGCCATGCGGTGGGGGGAGGGATACAGCAATCATCCCAGAGAATTCATAGCGGGGGGGGGTAGAGTGGTTAGTTTGTTTTCTGCTGCTGCTGAATGTTAACAGAAAAACCGCAGCACTCTACAGGCTATGCTTGGTATGTGGGAAAGGAGGGCGCAGAAGCTGTAAGACAATGGCTTACCATGGCCGCATGCAAGCCGAATTCTGTTGCCCGGACCTGTGATCTCTAGCAGCAAAGCCACAGGCACTCAGCATTAAGAGGCAAAATGCGACCTTGCACAGAAATCACATGTGCTATGTAATGTGAATAGTGTTGGTCACCGTGAAAGAGTATAAGCATTGTTCTGCAAAATGTATCTTTTTAAACAATTCTCTCTTCTTTCCCCTCCCTACAGCAGCTGCAAATTCCTCAAGCCTCCCTCCTCCATCCCGAAGGCTATCACAGATAGGGCGTCGTAAAAAGAAGATACAAGATGAGATGTTTTCCGAAATTATGGAATCCAGCCGCAGTGACAGAGCTCATCTGAATGAGTGGAAGGAAATGGTTGCAAAGTATAGGAAAGAAGCCAGTGAACGTGAGGACAGGAGGGACCAACGTGAGGACATGAGGGACTAACGTGAGGAGAGGAGAGACGCTCGAGATGAGAGGTGGCGGCAGGAAGATCAGAGGAGGCAGGATGCAACGCTGGGGCTGCTGCGTGAGCAAACAGACATGCTTCAGCGTCTGGTGGAGCTTCAGGAATGGCTGCAGGAAAACAGACTGCCGCTACAGCCCCTGTACCCCCCCTTACCCCTCCCCATGTTCCGTATCCTCCTCACCCAGACGTGTAAGAACGCGGGGGGGGGAGGCTCCATACACCTTCCCATTCCACCCCAGTAGACAGCCCAAGCAAAAGGCTGTCATTTTTTTAACCTTTTCTTAGTGGCCTTTTCCTTCCCGGCAATCCTCCTCCCAAATCCCACCCGGGTTCCCTCCCTCTTTTTCTAATCTATTAATAAAGAATAAATGATTTTTAAATGATAGTGACTTTATTTGGTTTGAAAGAAAGCTGGGGGAAGGGGGAGGATGGGTTCCTTACAGAAAATCAATCAATAAAGGGGGCGGGTTTTCATGAAGGAGAAACAAACAGATATTTCACACTGTAGCCTGGCCAGTCATGAAACTGGTCTTCAAAGCTTCTCTGATGCACAGCGCTTCCTGGTGTACTCTTCTAATCGCCCTGGTGTCTGGCTGCGCGTAATCAGCAGCCAGGCGATTTGCCTCAGCCTCCCACCCCACCATAAAGGTCTCCCCCTTACTTTCACAGAGATTGTGGAGCACGCAGCAAGCAGAAATAACAATGGGGAGATTTCTTTGGCTGAGGTCAGAGCGAGTCAATAATGATCGCCAGCGACCTTTTAAATGGCCAAATGCACATTCTACCACCATTCTGCACTTGCTTAGCCTGTAGTTAAACAGCTCCTGACTCCTGTCCAGGCTGCCTGTGTATGGCTTCATGAGCCATGGCATTAAGGGGTAGGCTGGGTCCCCAAGAATAACTATTGGCATTTCAACATCCCCAATGGTTATTTTCTGGTCCGGAAAGTAAGTCCCTTGCTGCAGCCCTTTAAACAGATTAGTGTTCCTGAAGATGCGAGCGTCATGAACCCTTCCCGCCCAGCCCGCGTTGATGTTGGTGAAACGTCCCTTGTGATCCACAAGTGCTTGCAGCACCATTGAAAAGTACCCCTTGCGGTTTATGTACTCGGTGGCTTGGTGCTCCGGTGCCAAGATAGGGATATGGGTTCCATCTATCGCCCCACCACAGTTAGGGAATCCCATTGCAGCAAAGCCATCCACTATGGCCTGCACATTTCCCAGAGTCACTAACTTTCGTAGCAGCACCTGGGTGATTGCTTTGGCTACTTGCATCACAGCAGCCCCCACAGTAGATTTGCCCACTCCAAATTGATTCCCGACTGACCGGTAGCTGTCTGGCGTTGCAAGCTTCCACAGGGCTATCGCCACGCGCTTCTCAACTGTGAGGGCTGCTCTCATCTTGGTATTCTGGCGTTTCAGGGCAGGGAACAGCAAGTCACAAAGTTCCATGAAAGTGCCCTTATGCATGCGAAAGTTCCGCAGCCACTGGGAATCATCCCACACCTGGAACATTATGCGGTCCCACCAGTCTGTGCTTGTTTCCCTTGCCCAGAATCGGCGTTCCATGGATAGAATCTGCCCCATTAACAACATGATCTCCAAAGCACTGGGGCCCGTGGTTTCACAGAATTCTGTATCCGTGTCCATGTCCATGTCCTCATCATGCTTGTCGCTGCGCTGCCGCCGCCGCTGCCTCCTCGCTCGTTTTTCTGGTCCTGGCTCAGCATAAACTCCACGAGAACGCGTGAGGTGTTTACAATGTTCATGACTGCTGTTTTGAGCTGAGCGGGCTCCATGCTTGCCGTGGTATGGAGTCTGCAGTGTTCACCCACCCAGGAAAAAAGGCGCGAAATGGTTGTTTGCCGTCCGTTGCTTTCATGCAGGGAGGGATGGGAGGGAGGGAGGGAGGGAGGAGGTGAGGCTGTACCCAGAACCACCTGCGACGATGTTTTTTGTCCCATCAGGCACTGGGATCTCAACCCAGAATTCCAATGGGCGCGGGAGACTGCGGGAACTATGGGATAGCTATGGGATAGCTACCCACAATGCAACGCTGCAGAAATCGACGCTAGCCCCGGTACTTGGACGCACACTGCCGAATTAATGTGCTTAGTGTGGCCGCATACATTTCGACTTTATACAACCTGTTTTCCAAATTCGAATTATATAAATTCGGATTAATCCCGTAGTGTAGACATACCCTTAAAGACATGAGGAAAAATCTGCTTCTCTTTTTAAGGCAAAATATCCCAGCCCTATTAAATATTGTACAACTACTTTATTAGTACAACATTTTGTAAATACTAGCAATGTAAATTCTTAATATTTAATATACTGGAGCTAAATGTTTCTCTTAGACAATTGCCTTGATCTCATTTACTGTGTAACTGTAGTGTTTTGAGTGACAATATGTAACGTGGGATCTGCAGGATTCCTTAGAACTAAAGTTAGGGCCTGACCCAAAGTCATTTGAAGTAAAGTGTCAGTCATCTCTTTGATTTCAATTAGCTTCGAATCAGGCTCTAAAACCCTTATCCTGCAACTGACTGTACACAAGTACATAGGTGTAAGAGAGCACAGAATCTAACTCACTGAAGACAGCAAGGAATTAAAAACAAAACAAAAAAAAACCCTGAAAGCCTAGAGACAGGGCTTGTGCAGTTTAAGAGAACAAGAACATATTTAATGTATTATGAAGCAGTGGGTTCTGTACTTTGTATTAATTCCTACTTGTATTTACAAGTGTAGTTCCTCATATTCATAGTTTGGATTGCAGTTAATTTTTATAACAAGAAGTTGTAACGTGGTATGTGAGGTCACTTTATTACAGCTTTTTAAATATAGTAATCAATTACTAATCATATTTTCTGAGTTTTCAGTCTGCCATAGGAACTAGACAAGCATCCAATCAATCCTATAATTGAGCAGATGTTCAGAAAAACTGAGGTCCGACCCCATAATCTGACATCCAAGTTCTTTCCAAATTCTCATCACTAAACTTCATAGGTTTTCATTCTTTCTCTGTTAATCTGACCTTCTCTTGTATTAAAATGATAGTATACACTAGTTTTCCAGCTGTGATGTTGTTTTTCACTATCTTTCTATTCCTTTGGGCTCTTTCTTTTCTAATTAATACATTAAGCAGAACTGGCTTTCTTTCTCACAGCTTGATCACTTTTTTCATGCATGATACCATCTGCCTAATAGGCTTTCTTATCTGAGACTGCTATTGTAGATTCTGCTGTACATCCCCAGAGATCTCAATCCATGTCTTCTCAACATTAAAGAAATCCCTTCTCATTTATAGCGGATTTCAGCAACAAGTTTTTCAGCATCACCTAACAAACTTTGCATATACTACAGCATGCTCACCTACTAAGCTTTGTTGCACTAACATATAGCAATATATATTGAAGGGGATATTTTTCTTGGTTCACATGTAGTTCTCAATAGCAATAATGGGAGTCAGCATATACCTCGTACCCCGAATCCCGGAACATGGACTTGAAAGGAATGGGCCAGATCTTCCCCTGATGCATTTCTGCATAGTTCCGTTTACTTCAATAAAACTATGCAGATTTACACTAGTTGAGGACCGGCTTAATACAACATAGATAAGCTTATGTTATTTCGTACTGTACCTAGAGCCCTTCCAAATCCCTTGCACCCCATAAAGCTTGTGGCAAGAATATCACCTTCTGATGTAGTTAGGAAGAAATACATTGATTAATCATTTCTTTGTATTCTTGAAAATAAATTGATGAAATGTTTATCTTAAGAAAACAGCAAATGCACAAACAGAACTGCTACCTGGGGCATTTTGACCAGCTATAAGAAAGACATCTTTGAAAAACTTGCCAGATGACATTTATAGGACAGATCTCATTGGGAACGTAGACTGTTGTGACAATTATTTTGCTTCCATAGGGGATTTCTGTATCTTATCTCTTTAAAAACAGGAATAATTACAAACCCCTAAAAGGGAGCTTTTAATTGACCCCAATGGTCTTGTTCAGATATAAGTCAGAACAGAATTCTGCCCACTATACATTGGGAGGGCAGGGGAGGAAGAAGGATCTTTCCTACTATTTAAAAAGCTAAGATCAAATATCCACACCTAGAACAGATTTTGATACCCATATTCAAATTGTGTGACATCCTGACCCTAATAATGGCAATGAGCGGGAGGGATAGCTGACAGAAGGCAAGAGTCGATGCTCTGGCTGCTGGAGCATCAAACTGATATGCTCCAGCGTATGGTTGAGCTGCAGGAAAGGCAGCAGTCCCCCTATTTGTATGATGAATTAATAAAGAATGCATGAATGTGAAGTAACAATGACTTTATTGCCTCTGCAAGCGGTTATCGAAGGGGGGAGGGGAGGGTTGTTAGCTTACAGGGAAGAACAGTGAACCGGGGGCGGGGGTGTCATCAAGGAGAAACAAACATAACTTTCACACCATAGCCTGGTCAGTCATGAAACTGGTTTTCAAAGCTTCTCGGATGTGCACCGCGCCCTGCTGTGTACTCTTCTAACTGCCCTGGTTTCTGGCTGCGCATAATCAGCGGGCAGGCGATTTGCCTCAACCTCCCACCCCGCCATAAACATCTCCCCCTTACTCTCACAGATATTGTGGAGCGCACAGCAAGCAGTAATAACAAAGGGAATATTGGTTTCGCTGAGGTCTATCCGAGTCAGTAAACTGCGCCAGCACGCTTTTAAACATCCAAATGCACATTCTACCACCATTCTGCACTTGCTCAGCTTATAGTTGAACAGGTCCTGACTACTGTCCAGGCTGCCTGTGTATGGCTTCATGAGCCATGGCATTAAGGGATAGTCTGGGTCCCCAAGGATAACTATAGGCATTTCAACATCCCCAATGGTTATTTTCTGGTCTGGGAAGAATGTCCCTTCCTGCAGCTTTTGAAACAGACCAGAGTGCCTGAAGATACAAGCATCATGTATCTTTTCCAGCCATCCCACGTTGATGTTAGTGAAATGTCCATTGTGATCCACCAGTGCTTGCAACAGCATTGAAAAGTACCCCTTGTGTTTTATGTACTCACTAGCTTGGTGCTCCGGTGCCAAGATAGGGATATGGGTTCTGTCTATCGCCGCACCACAGTTAGGGAATCCCATTGCAGCAAAGCCATCCACTATGACCTGCACGTTTCCCAGAGTCACTACCCTTGATATCAGCAACTCTTTGATTGCGTTGGCTACTTGGATCACAGCAGCCCCCACAGTAGATTTACCCACTCCAAATTGATTCCCGACTGACCGGTAGCTGTCTGGCGTTGCAAGCTTCCACAGGGCTATCGCTACTCGCTTCTCAACTGCGAGGGCTGCTCTCATCTTGGTATTCTTGTGCTTCAGGACAGGGGAAAGCAAGTCACAAAGTTCCATGAAAGTGCCCTTATGCATGCGAAAGTTTTGCAGCCACTGGGCATCGTCCCACACCTGCAACACTATGCGGTCCCACCAGTCTGTGCTTGTTTCCCTGGCCCAGAATTGGTGTTCCACGGCATGAACCATCCCCCTTAACACCATGATTTGCACATTGCTGGGGCCCATACTTTGTGAGAGGTCTATGTCCATGTCTATTTCCTTATCACTCTTGTCGCCGCGCCACCGTTGCCTCCTCGCCTGGTTTTGCCTTGGCAGATTCTGGTCCTGCATATACTCCAGGATAATGTGTGTGGTGTTTAAAGTGCTCATAATTGCCGCAGTGATCTGAGCGGGCTCTATGATCCCAGTGCTATGGCATCTGGGCTGAAAAAAGGTGCGAAACGATTGTCTGCCGTTGCTTTCACGACAGGGAGGGAGGGAGGAAGGGAGGATGGGGCCTGACGACATGTACCCAAAATCACCCGCAACACTGTTTTTACCCATCAGGCATTGGGATCTCAACCCAGAATTCCAATGGGCGGCAGAGACTGCGGGAACTGTGGGATAGCTATCACAGTGCAATGCTCCGGAAGTCGATGCTAGCCTCGGTACTGTGGACGCAGTCCGCCGACTTAATGCACTTAGAGCATTTTGTGTGGGGACACACACAATCTTTCTTATAAAAACGATTTCTAAACAGCCAACTTCTATAAATTCAACCTAAATTCATATGAAAAATGTATATACTTGGACAGACCACCTAACCGGGAAGAAGAGGTGGATGGGGTTTTTTTTAAACAACTAACAAAATCATCCAAAGCCCAGGATTTGGTGATGATGGGGGACTTCCCAGACATTTGTTGGGAAAATAATACAGCAGGGCACAGATTATCCAACAAGTTCTTGGAATGTATCGGAGATAATTTTTTAGTTCAGAAAGTGGAGAAATCTACTAGGGAAGAGGCTGTTCTAGATTTAATTTTGACAAATAGGGAGGAACTGGTTGAGAATTTGAAAGTGGAAGTCATTTTAGGTTAAAGTGATCATGAAATGGTAGAATTCATGATTTTAAGGAATGGTGGGAGGGAAAACAGCACAGTAAAGACAATAGATTTCAAGGAGCAGACTTTAGCAAACTCAGGCAGTTAGTAGGTAAGATCCCATGGAAAGCAATTCTAAGGGGGAAAACAGTTCAAGAGGGCTAGCACTTTTTTAAAGAGACATTATTAAGGGCACAAAAGCAAACTATTTCACTGCATAGGAAAGATAGGAAGTATGGCAAGAGACCAGATCTTCATTAATCTGAAACTCAAAAAAGAGTCCTACAAAAAGTGGAAACCAGGTCAACTTACAAAGGATGAGTATAAACAAATAACACAAGAATGTAGGGTCAAAATTAGAAAGGCCAAGGCATAAAATGAGATTAAACTAGAGAGAGACATAAAGACATAAAAATATTTTATAAATACATTAGAAGAAAGAGGAAGACCAAGGATAGGGTAAGTCTATTGCTCAGTGAGGGGTGGAGAAAAATAACAGAAATTGTGGAAATGGCAGACGTACTAAATGACTTTGTTTTAGTTTTCACTAAAAAGGTTAGTAGTGATGGGTGTCTAATAGTGAATGACTGTGAAAATGAGGTAGGATCAGATGCTAAAATAGGGAAAGAACAAGTTAAAAATTACTTAGACAAGTTAGATGTCTTCAAGTCACCAGGGCCTGATGAAATACATCCTAGAGTACTCTAGAAGGACCTATCTGAGCCATTAGTGATTATCTTCAAAAAGTCATGGAAGATGAGAGAGATTCCAGAGGACTGGAAAAGGACAAATATAGTGCCAATCTATAAAAAGGGAAATAAGGACAACCCAGGGAATTACAGACCAGTCATAAATTAAATAAATAAATAAATAAATAAATAAATGGAGATATCCTATCTCCTAGAACTGGAAGGGACTCACAACCCTGGGTTTAGCAGGTCAATGGTCAAACCACTGAGCTATCCCTCCCCTCATCCTAACTTCAGTATCCAGAAAGCGAATGGAGCAAATAATTAAGCAGTCGATTTGCAAATATCTAAAAGATAATAAGGTGACAAGTAAAAGTCAGCGCGTATTTATCAAGAACAAATCATGTCAAATCAACCTAGTAGCTTTCTATGACAGGATAACAAGCCTTGTGGATAGACAGGAAGCAGTAGATTTGTATATCTTTGATACTGTCTTGCATTATCATCTCATAAACAAACTAGGGAAATAAAACCTAGATAGAGCTACTATAAGGCAGGGGAATAACTGGTTGGAAAACCATTCCCAGAGAGTAGTATAAATGGTTCACAATCAAGATGGAAGGTAATATCGAGTGGGGTCCTGCAGGGATCAGTTTGGGGTCCAGTTCTATTCAATATCTTCATCAGTGATTTAGATAATGGCAGAGAGAGTACACTTAGAAAGTTTGTGGATGATACCAAGCTGGGAGGGGTTGCAAGGCTTTTCAGGATAGGATTAAAATTCAAAATGATCTGGACAAACTGGATGGAATTCAATAAGGACAAATGCAAAGTACTCCACTTAGGAAGGAACAATCAGTTGTACACACACAAAATGGGAAATGACTGTGTAGCGAGGCAGTGTGGCCTCCCTCTGAGCCAGAGGGGGAGGGACCACTCTCTCCACCCAGCTGGGTGGAGTCCAGCTGGGCCCAGCCCTCCCATCAGAAGTTGAGAGGCCGAGCAGAAAGTACAAAAGACAGCGCCCTAGACCGGTGGAGGCCGAGCCAGGGAAGGAGACAGGCACTTGCTGCTGCCCACTAACCCTGCTGACGAGCCTGTAGAGGCCAGAGGCAGAGGAGGAGCTGGAGCTGATAGAACTGCCAGCGGCCAAATACCCTGATGAACCTGAGGAACTGGAGACCACAGAGCCAGATCTGGAACTCGTGTAGAAAGTAGCCCAGGGATTTAGTTCAATGATGTTATGACTTAACAGCCAGTCAGCGTGTTGTGGGAGGATCCCCAGTGACCCGGCGGCGGGACACCCTGTCACTGTTAGGACCCTGGGCTGGAAAGCAGTGGAGTTGGGCGGGCCTAAGTTCTGCTCCCCTGCCACCGGACCCCTGAGGTGGCAGCCTCCCCACCATGGACCACGTGACCAGTGCTTGCCAGGGCTCCCCTGCCTAAGGATTAGCGCTATCAACTGCTTGCCAGCGCTCCCTTGCCTAAGGGGTTAGCGCTATAGACTGCTTGCTGGCTCTACCCTACCTAGGGCCTCTTGACCATTGGGAATTAACCTAGTTACAAAGGCCAGGATGCTGCACCTACTCTGCTATTTCCCCTGACAGTAGGCTGCGATCCTGGTGATGTACTGAGGCGGGAGGCCTCCCTCCGAGCTAGAGGGATAGGGATGACTGAGCCCCTACTACAGACTGCCTAGAAGGAGTACTGCATAAAGAGATCTGGGGGTCATAGTGGATCACAAGCTGAATCTGAGTCGACAGTGTAACACTGTGGCAAAAAAAGCAAACATCATTGTGGGATGTATTAGCAGACGTGTTGTAAGCAAGGCACAAGAAGTAATTCTTCCACTCTGCTCCATACTGATTAGGCTGCAGATGGAGTATTGTGTCCAGTTCTGGGCACCACATTTCAGAAAAGATGTGGACAAATTGGAGAAAGTCCAGAAAAGAGCAATACAATGATTAAAGCTCTAGAAAAAATGACCTATGAGGGAAGATTGAAAAAATTGGTTTGTTTAGTCTGGAGGTGAGAAGACTAAGAGGGTCATAACAACAGTTTTCAAGTATATAAAATGTTGTTACAAGGAGGAGGGAGAAAAAATGTTCTCCTTAACCTCTGAGGATAGGACAAGAATCACTGGCTTAAGCTGCAGCAAGGAAGGTTTAGGTTGGACATTAGGAAAAACTTTCTGTCACAGTGGTTAAGCACTGGAATAAATTGCCCAGGAAGGGTGTCCCTAGGCTCTGTTTGTCAGACAGTGGAGATGGATGGCAGGAGAGAGATCACTTGATCATTGCCTGTTGGGTTCATTCCCTCTGGGACACATGGCATTGGCCACTGTCGGTAGACAGGTTACTGGACTAGATGGACCTTTGGTCTGACCCAGTACGGCCATTCTTATGTAAGGTTGTGGAATCTCCATTATTGGAGATTTTTAAGAGCAGGTTAGACAAACACCTTTCAGGGATGGTCTAGATAATATTTAGTCTTGCCATGAGTGCAGAGGACTGGAATAGATGACCTCTCGAGATCCCTTCCAATCCTATATTTCTATGATTCTATGCTATTCAACATAAGGGTATTCAAATCCAGCCCTGGTAGATTTCTCCATGCAAACTGTAATAAAACTGAAAAAGAAATTGTGTCATAAAACTTTCCATATATAACATTACTTTAGAAAGACCAGTTTCAACTCATTCTGAAGACATAGTTCTGAAATGCAGATGAAACATTCATAGACATTTTAAAATATTTTTGTTTAGGGGAATTTGTAGTGTTCATAAAAACGTATAACTTTGCCACATGCCAGCGTGTTGTTATGCTTGCCCAGGAAAAGGCCAAGAGGGAAGATTGTGACTCAGGAAGTCACAGTATATCTCTTGGATCCCCTGCTGCTCAGGGGAGAAAGTACACTGTGATAGGTATATGTATGTTCCCTGACAGTACGTTAGCCAGTGCATTGGAGGCAGAGCCAAAGCTCTGCCTAGTTCTCCTCATATGTCCCCAGCTCATCCCCCACAATTCCCAGTGGTGGGGAAGTACTGGCTCTACCAAACCTGCTTCTTTTCCCAGGCTGCTACCTGTGATACGGGTACCCCCTTATGCATCTCTGCCATCATGCTAGCTGGGCCACAGTTTGGACCTTTTAATTAAGGCTGCTTAAGTGCTTTGCTGAACAGAGAGACTTAACAACATGCTTAAAGTTAAGCAAATGTTTTGCCCGATAGTGCTGTTAATCATTCTCAGTCATTCAGAAAATAAAATTCAGAAAATAAAAAGGAAAAAAATCCAATAAGAATTCAGATTGTGGCAACCTTCACTGTCTCCTATCCTGGGGTTAAGGGTGACACAATGCAATATTATAAAAACGGATCCAGAATTCAACACAATATTATGACTAAGATCCCCATGCATTGAAGAGCAGAGGCCCTTAGGTCAAAACAATTAACCAACCCTTCCACCCAATTATACAGTAAACCTTAAATAACCACCATTAGAATTATATAATTTCTTAACTAGAATCTGTGAACAGAGTCTTGCCACTCAATGTTTTATATTTTTAAAAGAGAACAAGATTATACCAATGCCCACACGTTATATATTTTATCACTACTCCTAGAAGGACTTGCCTATTTTCTACTTGCCACTTCCACTCTAATGCTCTGTTAGTACTAGCACAATAAAACCTCATTGTCAAAAGAGTGGGCTAAAATCATCCTTTGTGAAGCTCCACTGACTTCAGCAGAGTTTACACCAGTGATGGATTTGGCCCAGCTCATGAACGAGCATACCAAAATACATAGCTAATGTTATGGTACCACTTTCAGAACTAACAATTTATCACATCAATGAACAAGCAGAAAGGGGAGATTTACAGATGCCTTCTCAGCAAGCATGATGTATGAGATAAGGCATCTACAACTGTACAAACTTCAGTTGTGTGACACGTCTAGCAGGAACTTGCTTTTCTTACAGTCATAATTCCAGTTAGGGTTGGTTAAGATTAATTCCTTCCCTTTGTCTAATGGGTAGGCAAATAATCATCTTTTCTTGTTTAGGTGGATACTTCCATGTTCAAGCATAGCCATTTATTACAGTACATACAGATCATCCTGATTGGAAATACTACTGCAATCAAGCTACCAACTTGAGGTAGCATGGGACTCTGAGTCCTCTTTTGAGCTGAAATATTCCCCACTGCACTGCAAAATTCTTCTGCTTTCTGCATATCAGTCCAACTCAAATACAATGAATTTTGATAAGCTCACTAGTATTTGATAATGGTAATTTAAAAAAAGATCAATATTGTTACAGTAGTTTCTTCTTTACTAATATGAACAGAATATAAAGCAAGCCATTAAATCTTAATTAATTTATTATTTCTACATATTAAGATTTTCAACTATCTCCATTGTCATTATCATCACTTCATTTGATATTTATATGGATATCATATATAGTTTCATAAGAATTCCATTATACTTTAGCTGGAGGATTATGGTATTCACCCATATGTTTTATGGGGGTAATGTCTGACAGAACTGTATTTCACCAGTTGAATATCTATTACTTATAGATTAGCTTAGGCACCTGTGAGAGACATTGCTTCACTTGGCCTGCAATGAGAGGAGACAGTCAATCTTTTAAAAAGTTGTACTGTGGGGAAGGACAACCAGAAAGTTATAACACAGCAATTTTCCGGTTTGGGAAGGCTGGTAGTTTGAATGTGTATTAAATTCCAGGTGAGGCCAACACCTGTCTTGAAACTTACTCATCACTATGCAAAATCCTATCCATTGAGCCAGGGCTTCCCAAGGTGCTATGTCAGGAAGCAAGGGTTTGCCTTGAAAAATCCAGGCTAGTAAATGTGGGGTAGATCAAACCAAGGAGAGGTGACAAAACTGAGAAGGAAGACTACAGGGAGGAGAGGTCAGGGAATGAAGATGAGTGACTGTGACTGAAAGCACCCTGCATTCACACCCTACACACTATTGTAATAATTTCAGTGCAAAATATGCCCTGTGAGATTTCATTTAAAAACTATCAATACACTGATCATTAATAGCCTTGTGTAATATATGTACAAAATGCATATTAAAAGATAATAACATAAACTGAAATTATGACTGAAATGTTTTTTTACCAGACAAGTCTGGGGAGGTGATAAACAGGTTTCTCAAAGACAAAGGGCAAGCTGATGCTTCTAGCCAGGTATCATCAGAGTTGATAGGCAATCAGTGATCAAGTGGCCATTCTCTGGCAATGAAGGGGGCCAGGAATGGACTGATCTACATTTTAGCAAACAACAGTATGGAACCTCCTTTACCATGAGACTCCATGTCTCCATCCTCACAGCTGGAATTAACTTTGTCTAGGGATAATCCACAGGAAAATGCATTTGACTGGACTATAAAAGTGAAGGGCAAAAAATCCCAGTCTTTCTCTCTCTTACACCTAAGACAACAAAAGAACCAACTCTTTGACTTTGGGGGAGTTCCTGACCTGAGAATTAGATCAGCCATGTTGCTGGTATCCTGAGGTAAGAATTTTATCTTGAACCAATTCTAGCCTGTTGATTTTAGCTACTAGTAAGCATTTTATCTTTATATCTCTCGTAATCATTTCTGACTTTAATACCTTATACTTGCACTCATTTAAAATTTCTCTCTTTGTAGTTAAATACACTTGTTTTTATTTTAATATAAACTAAACCAGTGTCATGTTTACACTGAACTGTTTGGGTAACTCCAATCAAAGTATCAAACTGTTTGATATGGACCCTTTATAGGGGCAATTGACCTCTCATATCTGAACTGCCCAGAACAGGGCTGGACAGTGCATAAGACACATTTTGGGGGAAATTTGGAACTGCAGGTTTGTTGGGGTCACCCTGAAAATAGTAATCAATGATGGTAGAAGCCAGTGTGTGACTAGAGTGTTGCTGACAGGCTCTGAGGTCAGAGCTGCTAGGCCAGGGCTGTAGCTATACACAGACTCTCAGGGTGTAACCAGCATGATGTTCGGCCGCTTGAGAGTAGCCCGGGTTGGAAGCTACAACAGCAAAGCACTGTGTGGCACCCAGAGTTACAGGACAAGTGGTGACACAAGCTCTCATTGGTCTGGACTGCACCCCAGAGTGTGACATGACTAGAAAAGGGAAGTAAAGAAAAAAGGCTAAGGGAGAAAGAATAAGGGTCAGCTCCTCAGATGATGTAAATCAGCATGTAAAGCTCCATTCACTTTAAATGTGGGTGGGGGGAAAGTATTAAAAGAGAGAATGGGGACTAGGCATAGAATAAGGCGGAATAATGCAAACAAGGAGTGATAGGGAAGAACATAAATGTAAAAACAAAAATTAATGATACTAGATCTCCAGGACTACTGTATCATTCATTCAAAACTAAACTAGCTCTCTTTACATTTTGCCATGTTTCACTGTCATTAGGACACATTAAAATCCGATTTATTTTACATTGCTTTTATGCTTAGGGAAAGTCCATAAAGATATAGTCCCTGTCCCGAAGAACAAGTTGTATTATTCTGTAATTTCCATGGCTGTAGATATAATGAAATATACATTTATATTTCACCTATTTACATGGGGCCAAAATGTGGCCTTTAGATGTTGGCCTGAGTTAGGAGCAACGGGGAGCTCCACTAGTTCAGGGGTGACTCTGGAGGGGGTTGTACTCCAGGGATGCTCAATCTCTCCATGAATAAAAAAGGGGGACTGCACTGCACCATCTCTTAGAAAGATGGTCCTTGTTCTTCCTATATGTCCAACCATCTTCACAGGCTAGGGCCATGGATATGCCGCAACTTTAGATCACAGCGCACCCTCATGGGTGCATGGAGGAAGCAGGCCTGCACTATACCAAATGCAAGGACTGCAATGATAGTGGCCTTGTTTCTTATCTGTGCACACAGAAGCCACCGGCTGGACTGTAGTGTTTTTCGTGAGCATGATCAGAGCACACCCCAGTTCTTTCACCTGTTGATCCATTCACAGGCTTTAAATTTAATGAATGTTTAGCCAGTCATAGTTATGGAAAAGGGTATGAGGGACTGGAGCCCTGAGCCTTTGTCAAAATAGGTAAAGGTCTCAAAATATCTTCATTTGGAGTGTATCCTAAGACAGTTCAGTGGTTAATATCTTTCCTAAATATTTATCATCACTGTTATTCTTTACAGTATTGTACAATTATACATCTCATTTTTAATTCAGAAGGATAATCAAGGACTTTACATGTTCTGGGGAACATTTGTGGCCCTCCCTGCCTCCCCATGGTTCTTGCAACCATGGATACAATGCACCTCAGCTGCACAGTGGGGATCAGGATTTCTTGGGCCTGCACAGGGTGAGCACACCTTCTCTAACATGTGAAATGAACACTTTTTGTGTAGGGGCTCTTTGTACGCCTGGAATTGGGGACTATGTGGGGCTGGCTGAGGAAGAACCAGGAGAGCTATTGTTGTACAGATCCATGGAGTGGTGGTAGAACCATTCTGTATCCTGGAAGCGGATGCTTCCCCCCCGCCCCCTTCCTCACACAAATCCTGCAGCTAAGGCTGGGCAGTGGAATGATAATTTTGATTTTTATCCATAGATTTCACTCACCCTAACTTGAAATGCAGTCAGCTTTGGGGTGAAACATGGCAGCCATTCTACACTAGCAGCTTTTCCCAATAGGAGAGGAAGTGACACATTTTAGAAAAAGTAAAATGACTAGAGTTAGAATTTGGCCAGATTAATATCTCCTTATCCTGTGACATCATTAATGGCCATGAGTGGCAGCCTCAGAGGTAAGGAGGCCGAGCTATAGTCTTACCCCTAATATTTTTGCATCTAGGTCAGGGTTGAGGTTGGAAAAAATATTTTTAGTGTTAGTATTACAATTGTGGATAAAAGCCACCAAAAAATGATCAGGCCCCATTGTGCTTCTGACTGTACAGGAACATACTGAGAGCTTACAATCAAAACTGTACTTTTGACAGCATAGCTTATTCCAGCTACTCCAGGCAAAATAACCTATGTCAGCAAAAGCAGGGTTTTTACCACTATAACTGCATCTACACTAGAGGCTTTTGCCAGCCCAGCTATGTCAATCATGCATCTCTGCTCATCAAACCCCCTTGAGCAATAAGTTATATCAGCAATAGTGTAAGCCTGGACCCAGTATGTTCTCCTCTTTCTCAGAGAAACTTGGTTATCTCACAATGTCCTGCCTCCTTCCCATTCCTCCTCTTTCCCCTCCCCCCATAAGTATCTGGACTCAGTTACCAAATTGCCCAATAGCCTTTTTCCCCAGTCAGCTAGCCAAGCCATCAAGTATAATACCCCTGAGATGGTTGTTCCATTGCTCGTCACTTAGACCCACTCAGCCTCAGTGGCTTGCAATCATGGGTTTTGTGACTAAGTAGCCATGGAGAAAAGTGTTCAAACTGTCTGACCTCCATGACACTCCAACACACCATCTCAGAAATCCTGTACATAAGTAACATTTTGGGATACTGACCAATATTCATTATTGAGCACCCCCACATTTATCACACCTGCACTAGGTATGAGGCAAAGCTAGGAACTGAAACCACACCTCGTTGGTCCTAGCCGTAGCCATAATACCATCCTTCCCCATAAAGATGGAAAGCTTGCATTATCATAATGAGGCAGTAACATTAATCTTTAGTAAAGACTTTATTGGTGCACACAGTAGATGACTTCAATTTCTAGTGCTATCATTTGGGTAATTTTAAATAATATAGTTAGTGTTCATGAAAGTATAATCCTTTATAACTTTTCAATCTGTTTTGCTTTATTCAAATAATGAGTATAGAAACAGAAGAGCAAATCCTCTTTCTCCAAGATTTGAACTTGACTGGGGATGCCAGTACTTACACGTGGTTGTTTAGTTTCTCTGAAGTATTATGTTTACTTTGATCCAATGAGAGGGCTTGCTTGCCAAAAGGTGTGTTGTGCTTCATCAAGCTAAAATGGTACATATGCAGTGTTACCATAGAAATAGAAAGGCACCACAGTGAGAGTCATATAATCATGTGAGTAGCTAAAATGGAGTCTCACATAACTATGCATGAGAAACTCGCATGCTGGGATTGATTTTAAAATTGCTATCAGTGATTTCTGGCAGAGTTTACAGTGACTGGGTCCAAAGCAGAGTACAAAGAGAAAACAAAACAAAAAAACCTTCACAAAGAGTCAAGATAGAATGTGAGGGTCAGAGAGACAAAAAAAGGGTATGTAATTACGAAAAACAACTAGAGTGGATGAAGAAGAGACAACAAATTAGGAGAACGAGGAACTAAGAATATTTAATAGATCATGACAAAAGAAGAATAAGAGCAAGATCTAAGAGGAGACTGGGAGAAGAGGAAGTCAAGGACAAAAATGATAGAGGAGAAAACAGAATAGACGGGGAAGCAGAGGAAATTCGAGGGAATACAGAAAACTGAACAAAAGGAGGGAACAAAGAGTTGAGAAGAACAAAAAACCCGTAGGAAGGAGAAAATAAAGCTTTGAGAAAAGAGGAAAAACTGAGGACAAAGTGAGTTAAAAAAGAGCTATACTAGAGATTGAACTAGAGGTTCCATACCTCATTCTTCAAAGAGATAAAGAATAGATACATTTACATTTTTGAATATTAATGAAAAATTGCAATATTCTTTATAAATCATAGTATTATTTTTCCTTGTTGATTTTAAAAAATGTGATGGACTGAGTTTGTGAGAATTATCACAACTTTGGAAAATTGGCATAAAGACATACATTTATGCCACAGTAGCCTGTGGCTTTTAATCCTAGTACATGAGCATGTAGACATTGGGTCAAAGTTTTCAAAAATAGAAGCCTAAGGTTAGACTCCTAAATCAATACTAATAATTGGCCTGTCTTTCAAGAGTGCTGAGGACCCTGATGTGACATTGGTCCATTCCCACATCAGTGGGAATTTAGGTTGGCAGAATGTAATTATTCAAATTGGAATTGAACTTGGACACTTGTGGTAAAACCTGTACTTTGTGCTGCTAGTTGAATGGCTTTAAAAAAAGAAAAAAAAAAACAGGCCACTTATATAGGAGGGGAAAGTCTATTGTTAAATCTCCAATGCAGAGGGCAGAAGGATTAGGATTAAAGGCCACTCTTACTGAAACAAAAAACACCTAGCATGCATATTTTATAACTCTTGGCTTTAACATCTTAGGAACTTATATCTGGAGGGCTCCCAGATATCTACATCTTTGGAAAATTAGGTGTTATTGAGTGATGAAGGGTTATAGGAAACTGATAGATTCTTTAACTGTTGTTTTCCAATTTTTCTATAATTTGTGGGTTTTTTGTTTTGTTTTTGAAGTTTTGGATATTTTGTAAAGACAGTGGGATAGTTTTTTGAATGATAGTTAGACTCCACTGAAACACGCTTTGTTTTTTATGATTTTTTTTTTTGATAGAGAACATGTATTAAAATTAAAACAATGGGACCCGGAATCTTATATTTTCATTCATTCTTGATCCTCTGACTACCTCAGCCCCTATCTGATTATTTCAGATCTGGTTCACCTATCTCCAGGATGAAATATGTGTGATGAAGAAATAATTATATACTATATTATATCTTTAAAGGAACAAACCCAAATATGTATCCTATACAAAGTAAGTTCAATAATACAGTAGAAGGTGGGAAATTAGCAAACAGATATTTTTCTCAGGTGATTTTTATTTCTCAAGTTTATTTGCTCAGGAAAGAAGATTAAATATTTAAAAGACTAAAATTTAATATGCCTAACCTCCTCTGCTCAAATCTATACAATGAAGGCCTGCTTCTCCACTGCTTTGCACTAATTTTACACTAGTGAATCTTCACTGAAAGCTATGGACTTACCCCAGTTTTGCACTGGCATAACACAATGGGCAATTGGGTCCTGATTATATACATTGCTGTAAAATATGGGACTAAAACAATACATTTGAAGGCTTGACAAATGATAAATGAAAAAGGGAACCAATTTGCTAACTTCTCCTGTGTTACACCCAGGGACAAACCTTTGAAGGCATTTCCACTGCTGTTAAAGTTTCATTAAGGCACAGCATCCTTCCTAGTGTTCTTCCAGTGCCATTTTGATGGATGTGCATTCAACAGTATGTTCCAGGCTCTGAAGAGGGTTACAGTCCCTACCAGGCAGCTGTCAGGTGTTTGTGACTTGAGAAGTTAAACAATAGAGGACATGGAAATGCAGAATAAAAACACAGGCTTCACAAGTGCATACATACTATGAAAGAAAAACAACACCTGGGGAGGACCCTAAGTCTATACCATTAAGGCTGCTGCATGGAGTAATAAATTTTCTGCTCCCATTATTTTAAGATTTAAAAAAAAAAAAAAAAAGTTCCAAGTCTGACTTTTTCAAACCTTCAATTTTCAGGAAATTGAATTAATTTGCAATACAGTCTTAATACTCAAAAGTATGAATTGATTTTGTCCTGCTTATTTATCTTCTTGTACTCTAGTAATGAAAATAAAAGTGTTATAAGAAAATGAAAATGAAGCTTCAGATGTCCATGCTAACTCATCTTCAAGATGGTGTGTGTTATGAAAACAAAACCTGTCAGAAAAAAATTAAGCATATAAAATATAGATATCTGTCGGTAATGTTAATTACTTTAGCATTAACACCTTCCACAGCCCTCCTCAAATTTCCGAGGAGAATGTAGTGATAATGAAGGTCATATTTAAAGGTTTAACCTTCTTTTTGCATAACTAAAGGTGCAAAAACAATGTTCTTTTTCTTTCATACTATTATTTTTGAATGTTTATAATTGAAGACAAATGTTTGTGTAGACAACATTTTAGAGGATGTGGGGACATTAATAAATACTGAATAAAGATTCCTCTAAAAAACTATGCAGCAGTAATGCGGAGATCATTGCAATTCCCGGTGAATAAAATTCATTACAATGCACAAGTTAATTTGTAACCATCATAATCAACAACATTCCTATGAAATCACAAATGAACTTGGTGGAATTAACAACTTCAGAACATTGTGTAATTATGTTCACAGCCTTGTTAGTCACATAAAAATGTCAGTGAAAATAAATGATGTTAATATTTACACTATGTAGCAAATAAATAAAAAAGAAAACTAGTGGTGATCTTAAATTTAGCCATGAAGAGGTAATCAGAAACCAATGTGATAGTTTTCATTTGTAACTTAGGCTCCTGACATAAAGAATACTGCATATATCCTATTGCATATATTGTCTCACCTTTAAAATTACAATAGAATTAAAGGAAGAAAGTCTGTTTAGAGGGCTACATTGGTAGTATTTTTTAAAAATAGCTTCTATAACATATGGCTTTACTGAGTTGTATTTATTCAACAAATATGTTTTATTTAATTATTATTTATGTTAGTGTTTACTGTCACAACATTCAGATCTAAATTTTGAACATGCTAAAATTTTGGAGAGTTAATTCAAGAGATTTTTTGGACCAGATCCACATCTAAAATAAACCGTGGCTGCTCAACTGAACTCAGTGGAGCTAAAATTAATTATACCAGCTGAGGATCTAGCTCTTTGTTTATATATTGTTTCCATGTACACGAGTAGTTATATATTCACTAGACATGATAAATGGGATTGGATGATCTTGATTCTAATCCACTGAAGTCAAGTGTTACACTGGTTTAAATCTGATGTGAGACCAATATGACTAAACAGGTGTAATTTAAGGCAGAATTTAACACCATATTTTTTAATTATATACCCATTTCTGAAGTTCTTCGCTTACAAAATCAGATGCATTATTAGTTTCCTTATAAGTGACACAATAGTCACTTCAGTTGTTTAGTTTTACCTCAGAATCCTTTCTACAGACAAGTAAATCCTACAAAAAATACATGGGGTCCTAAGACCCCAATTCAATAAAGCACTTAAGCATATGCTCAAGTGTTTTCCTAAATAAGGATGTTTTCCTGAACCAGGATCTAAAAGACCCAAATTGACAGAAAAGAGGATGAATGGAGGATACTACCCCTCCTCCCCAATGCTCCTTTATGTTGCTGTCATGAATGCAGAGGAGGAAAGTCAAGAAATGTGTATGGATTGATCGTGTTTTGCCTGACTGTGAGAAAATTTAGCGTGACTTTATGAAAACAAGACATGGCTAAGGCAAATATTTTCTAGTATATGCTTCTATCTAGGAAGAGAGAAAAAGAAATGGGTAAAGGCAGAATACCCAAATAGCTGATGGCAGCAATAAAATTCATAAGAATACAATCATTAGTGGTGATCTCTGCCATATAGATAACAGTGTGTACGTCAGATTGACTAGTTCCCTACCATTCTATTTGAACTGTTTGCATTCAGGTGTGACGGACTCTTTGCATAGACCACAGTTCAACAAAGCATTTAAACAGGTACTTAAGACTTTCCATATCCAGTAAAGCACTTAAGTCAAAGGGACTTAAGCACATGCTTAAGGTTAAGCGTGCACTTACGTTTATTTGCTGACTAGGGATGATCTACTGCAGAAGTTCTCAAACTGTGGGCAGGGATCCCAAAGTGGTTGCAACCCCATTTTAATAGGGTCACCAGGGCTGACTTTAGACTTGGTGGGGCCCGAGGGCTTCAGCCCGAGGTGGTGGGGATCAGGTTACAGGCTCCCCGAGCTGAGTCGGCAGAGCTTGGGCTGCCACCACCACCACCTGGGTGGGGACGGGACTCAGGTAGGTTCAGGCTTCGGTCCCCCCTCCTGGGGTCATGCAGTAATTTTTGTTGTCAGATCGCAGTGCAATGAAGTTTGAGAACCCTTGGTCTACTGCATTGAGGCTATAATGGGAAATGTGCCTTTTATGGATAGGTTAATCTTTCTGTTTTGACATGATAATTTTAACTGAATATATATGCAATATATTTATAGCCACTGATAACCATTTCAGTAAATTCAACAACTGACAAAAATGAAGAGTAATTATAGTACTAGTTACAATAGTGTAAAGCTGGTACCAATGCTTATAGTGAAGGTTGCCTAACTACTGGAGAAGTGAATTTTGCTGTCAATATGAAAATCCACCCAAATGTGGCTCAGTAATAAATCTCTGAAAACCACCTTTTGCACATGCTCAGTAGAAGCTTTTTAGAGGCTGGTAGTAAAATTCTCCAAGCATTCCACTGCACAAGCTCCTGCTCCATCCTCTCACAGCTCATTGAGCATGCTCCAGCCTGCCTCTAAGAAGTGCTTTTCCTGCAATTGCTCCTTCTGGCTACTAGGACCCACTCTGGTACTACAGGGCACCAGAACTGAGAGTAGGGAAAGATCATCTCTCTTGTGATGCCAGTGCCCCCAAGAAACATTGAGGAGGAGAAAATAGCCTGACTTGAATACAGAGGGATGAAGAGCAGAGGGAGAATAGTTCAGGCTGAAGGGGAGAATACAGAAAGATCAATAGCTATTCAGAACACTCCCCTCCAGAACTAGAAATAGAACACAAGATTCTTGAGCATCAACATTCCTCTGCTATCCAGCAAAATAGCTATGAAACCTCTTGGCAAAATGTGTTCCTCATTCCCCTATAGCATCTGTGAGGATAACTATCCACAAAGAGGATAACGATAACAGCTTACCAGTTCTACCAGTTTCTCCAATAGGGGAAGTGATAGAGATCTGTGCTGTGGGCCTAAAGATCCAAAACTTCATGACGACTCATGTGGTGTCAGAATGAGTCCACATAATGGAATTGCTGGGTTTATTAGTTTTTACTTTGCTTTTATAAAAATCTAGGAAATTACATTAAAATATGTTAAAAGCATAATATAGCTGCAAAGTCAAGCATTCAAATTAGGAAATGCCTGTGCAACCTTAATGCAGCCCTGTTGTATTATGGTACAGTCTAACTGCATGATCACATACCACTTTTTCAATAGGACCTTACCTTATTCAATGCATCAAATGGATGGTGCTCTGGGGATGAATCAGGCCGTTGTTTAAGATTCCTGACTCATTTGTTGCAAAATTTGGAAGATTTGTAGTGAATGAGGCAGGGAACTACAGAAAGAGAAAGAATAGTCTCATGGTTAAGGCAGTTTAATGCCATCCTGGATAGATTGAGTCTATCCCTGTCTCTGCCACAGAGTTTCTATGTGATGAGGGAGAGTCACTTAAACCAAACTTTTTACAAATTGTCACTGTGTGTCTTTTATTTTGTAAGGACTTAATTTGAGACACCTCAGGCCTGATTTGGGTTAGTATAGTTAAAATATATATTAGTATTAGAAGAATGTGTTTAGACTTTATGGAAAGCTTGTAGGATGCTCCATGTACTAATCCTACTTATAATATCTGTAGGGCACTACCAAATTCACAGTCCATTTTGGTCAATTTCACAGTCATAGAACTTTAAAAATTATAAATTTCATGATTTCATCTATTTAAATCTGAAATTTCATGGTGCTGTAATTGTAAGGGTCCTGACCAAAAAAGGAGTTGTGGGGGTGTCACAAGGTTATTGTAGGGTTGGTGCACTGCTGCTGGAGGTGGCGCTACCTTCAGAGCTGGGCAGCTGCTGTCTGGGAGCTCTGAAGGCAGAGCCACTGCTAGCAGCAGTGCAGAAGTAAGAGTGGCATGGTATGGTATTGCCAACCTTCTGTGTTGCTGCCTGCAGACTGGGGCCCTCAGTCAGAAGTCGCCACTCTCCGGCCACCCAGCTGTGAAAGCAGCAATGCAGAAGTAATGATGGCATGATATGGTTTTGCTCCCTTACTTCTGTGCTGCTGTTGGTGGGGCGTTGCCTTCAGATCTGGGCACCTGGCCAACAGCTGCTGCTGCTCTCCCGCACGGAGCTCTGAAGTCAGCACAAATGTAAGGGTAGCAATACCACCCCCACCCCCCAAACGCTGAGAAACGCTGGTTTGAAATTTGTATAGTACAGGAACTCCTCACTTAACGTTGTAGTTATGTTCCTAAAAAATGTGACTTTAAGCGAAACGATGTTAAACGAATCCAATTTCCCCATAAGAATTAATGTAAATGTGGGGGTTAGGTTCCAGGGAAATTTTTTTCACCAGACAAAAGACTATATATATACACACACAGTGATACAGCATGGCCAGAGGGCAGCGGGAGAGGGTTAGAAGGGAGCCTTATTCCCTGTAGAGGGAAGAAAGTTTGCGATAGATTAATTAAAGCACCTGAAGCAATTAAAGCACCTGAAGCCAGTCACCTGATAAAAGCCCCCTGCTTCAATCAGACAGGGGAAGGAGTAGAAACAGAGTGGATTGGTGTTGGAGTAGAGAGCAGTTTGGAGGGAAGCAGAGGAAAGTTTGGAGAAGTGCTGTGGTGGGCTAGGAAGACCAAGACCCTAGGTAAAGGGACCACCTGGCTAATGCAAAGGGAGGGCAGGAAGCCCCCACAAGCTGAAGGACAGGAGAGGGAAGTAGCCCAGGGGAAGGAACCACTAGTTCAAGTGGTTTACCGCTATCCCTAGGGCCCCTGGGCTGGGGCCCACCCGGAGTAGAGGGTGGGCCCAGGTCCCTCCCTCTCCACTCCCCTCCTCTAGGACACTAGTGGGGCAGTTAATATCCTGGTTCAGGGGGCAAGAAATGGCGCCCTGAACCCCTCCCCCCAAGAAAAGAAAGCGCGAGACCTATCATAGTAGTGCCAGCAATTTGCCACAATACACACACACACACACACACACACACAGAGTATAAGTTTTAAACAAACAATTTAATACTGGTACACAGTGATGATGATTGTGAAGCTTGGTTGAGGTGGAGGAGTTAGAGGGTGTGATATTTTCCAGGGAATGCCTCACTGCTAAATGAACTAGCAATTGACTGAGCCCTCAAGGGTTAACTCTCACACTCTACAAGGAAGCAGGAAAGGAGGGAGAACAGACAGAGACACACAACCTGTGTGTGAGAGAAAAAATGTGCATTTCCCCTTTAAGTAGCTGACCCCAAGCTTAAGTACACTGCCCTGTTAATTAAATCATCTTGCTGAGACCTCCTGAGACCCCAGCTATTGCCTAGAAGCTCCCTCCATAGTGTGTCACCCTCCCTGCTCTATGGAAGATGGGGTAAGCGGGGTGCAGGAGCAGGGGGGAGGGGGAGACACCCCGACATTAGCCCTCCTCTGCCCCCCTCTCCCCGTACAGCAAGCAGGAGTCTCTGGGAGCAGTTCCAAGGCAGAGGGCAGGAGCAGCACATGGCAGTGGGGGGAGGGACACAGCTGAACTGCAGACAGCTGCTGCACAGGGAACTTAGGGGAGTGGGGAGCTGACAGGGAGGGCTGCTGGTCCACCCTGGCTCCAACCACCCATCAGCTAGCCGCAACGGACTGCTCCTCCTGCAAGCAGTGGACAAAACAGGCAGCTGCCAAAAGATGTTAGAAGGGAGCATTTCACAACGTTAAACGAGCATGTTCCTTAATTGATCAGCAACTTAACATCGAAACAATGTTAACCGGGACGACTTTAAGTGAGGAGTTACTGTATAGGATAAAAGCACATAAAAGACCAGATTTCACGGAGCGGGTGGGTGGGAGAGCAGATTTCACGGCCCATGATGCATTTTTCATGGCCGTAAATTTGGTAGGGTCCTAAATATTGTACCCCCCTAGTATAAAGTTATATTGGGTGTTTGAATTGTAAACCACACAAGATGGCCCACTGATGGGAAATGAGGCATTTCATAGCATCAAAGGACAGAGACCTTGTTGATGGCATTGCTCACTCCCTTCAGGAAGGGGAGACCTGCACATGAATTCATCCCATCAACTTGGATTCTGGGGTGAGGGGATAAAAAATCCCTGACAAGGAGAAACTGGGATCTTTATGCTATCTGGACTCTGAGGGGTAAAGATTCCTAAACATAAGCAGGACATCCCCTGATGCTTGGTATGGATCAGCCCTAAACGACATAAGGAGCTGCTTTTTTAATCAAAGGCTGTAACTTATTTGTGAGTGTGTATGTTTCCTATTTTAACTAAGAAATAGGAAACCTATTTTACAAGGTTAACAAATCTTTAGTTAGTTTATTACAAGACTGGCTACAGACATGGTCTGTGGTTTGAGATCTGAGTAGAAATCACATGGGAAAAATTACCAGTCCTTTGGGATTAGGAGTAACCTGTGTATTGTTGTGATTTTTGGTCTAAAGTGACCATCTATCACATAGTCCAGTGGTTCTCAAAGCCCATCTGCTGCTTGTTCAGGGAAAGCCCCTGGCGGGCCAGGCTGGTTTGTTTATTGGCTGCATCCACATGTTCGGCCGATCGCGGCTCCCACTGGCCACAGTTCACCACTCCAGGCCAATGGGGGCTGCGGGAAGCGGCACGGGCCAAGGGATGTGCTGGCCGCCCTTCCCGCAGCCCCCATTGGCCTGGAGTGGCGAACTGTGGCCAGTGGAAGCCGCGATCGGCCGAACTTGTGGATGCGGCAGGTAAACAAACTGGCCCAGACCGCCAGGGGCTTTCCCTGAACAAGCGGCCAACCGGCTTTGAGAACCACTGACATAGTCCATCTTGCCTGAATGACACTATACAGTGGAATGCCCAAGGAGACTGTCTGTGATTCCATGGTAAGACTTTTTTAGTGCCTTAGGAGTTTGTACTTGATACTGGGCTGGTGAAATCTAATCATAGAACATACAACCAGTTTGGGGGTTTTGCCCTGGTTTTTGACTGTCCCCCGTTAGGCTGGCACTCACAGTTGTGAGCCACTCCAAACTACATGACACTAAGTACTCTTAAAAATCAGGCCCTCTGAGTTTCAAATAGTCGATACTTTTTACAATTTCTACCTTAATCTCTGTGCTATAGTGCCCCATCTGTAAAAGGTGGGTGATATAAAGACAGATTCATTAATGTTCGTGAAGCACTCAGCTACTGTAGTGATGAAAGACAAAAAAGCCCATGAGGAAATACATAATTCTGTACTGAGTACAAGATTTGGGTGGTGTGCAATAAATAAAGAGCTAGGCCCAAGCCTTGAATAATAACGTTAAGAAGAAATATTAAATAGTTACCCATTCCCTGGACATCGTCCACCCTGCACTGAAAGAGGCAGGTGTCCTGTGGAAAAAATAATATGTGATTGTGTAATTCGACTGTATCATAATGAGAGCAGAAGGGTAATTAAGGGTGCATGGTCACCTAAACTTTTGAATGCTTGACTTTGCAATACTAACCTTCTTTAGCATGGTTTTTGTTTGCAATTTAATGAGTTTTTAATTAATTATAAATAATATCATTGGGTTTCTTTATAAACATTAATGCAAGCCATATGAAATATTTAAGTAATACTAGTCCCAGTTTACATATGGAGAAAGAAGGGCTCACCAAAGTTAAGTGACTTGCCTATGGTCACAATCAGTGTCTGTACCAGAGTTGGAGACAGACTCCAGATCTCCTGAGTCCTGTTCCAAAGCCCAATGACTTCAAACAGCCCTTGGACCAGACTCCTGAATTCTATTCCTTAACTATGAGTCCATTCTGCTTCTCTGCATTTGTATTAACTCCTTGGCAATATCTGACCTCAATTTTTAATATCATTCTCTTGGTGAGATACAAGACTTCATTCCCACTATCTAATAGGCTTCTGCTCTCATATTACCTGTATAAATATATGAACAGGTATTATCTGCTGTCTGTCTCTGATTAGCAAAAAACAGATTTGTCATACTATATGATAGCTAACACCTATGGTTACATATGATTTGCTGGTCTTCAAGAGATGCAAATGCAGATTTTTTCTAAAATTTAGCTAAACACTGTTTTCCCCTTAATTTGGTTATTCTGTGCACTCAGATGCCACACCCAGTGTTAAAACAACAAGGAGTTCTTGTGGCATCTTATAGAGTAACAAATTTATTTGGGCATAAGTGGGTTTTAGCCCATGAAAGCTCATGCCCAAATAAATTTGTTAGTCTCTAAGGTGCCACAAGGACTCCTCGTTTTTGCTGATAAAGACTAACAGGGGTACCACTCTGAAACCTGACACCCAGTGTTATTCATGTTACAAGCCATGCTAGATTTGATGGGAAACTTGGTGTATTTTATCCTCTCCTATTTTTGGAACATTAGTTCATACTACATGCTTTATATTTTTACGTGGACGATAATATTGCCCTTTTTTCTGAAAGCAGTAGGTTTGAAGTACATTTTTCAAATGTGTCTGCTGCCATGTGGACACTGTGACCTGAGACTTCCAAATCATGTTGCATTAATGTCACATCAGATAACATACAATAATGTGATTGATACAGCCTGCCATGATCTATCAATATATAAATGGGAAAAGTTAAAATAAAAGTCAGAAAATTCTGACATGTCTAGGTCTACAGAATCCACATTTCCCCATCGTCTATTTAAAAAAATGTCCAATATATTTGTGGATTATATTAAATGGGTTTTTTTTAAAAGTCTTAAAGACTGCCCATTCAGAACATAAATTGTCTGATATTTGTTTTTCACTGCTACAAGAAAAAAATTGAATTTTTTTTAATCTAACAAGATGGAATTAATTACCTTAGAATAATGGCCTATTGATATCATACTGAATTACAATAAAAATCATATAGAAGTACCAATGGGATCTACATTTGTATTGGAGGAGCTTACTGGAATTAATTTAATCACACTAGCTACCAATGGAATTATTAATACGGCACTAATTTAAAAGATAAATGGTCACACAAATCCAAGTCAATCTTATACTCATGTCACTGTAAAAAAGTTAAAATCTCTTGTACTGCATCAGCATTTACTTTAGACACACATTCACTGGTAGATATTTACAGTGAAGACATATTTTCTTACCATTTTCCTGATAACTCAAACGTTAACACTTTTGTTTCCCACTGAGAAAACTTGGCTTTTAAATGACTGGTGAACAAAGAAAGAAATTCCATGTATTTTACTAGCTGCTGTAGTAACATGAATGAAAATAGCAGTTGACGGAATGAGAGTGAGAGAAAAATCCCCCACTGATGCAAAAGGACCAGCACAAGGCCCTCTGCTCTACACAAGCACAGCAATTGACTTCCACTTTGGAGGAGGGGAACCGACCAAAGAGCATGGAGGAATGTTTCTGCATTGCCTGTATGCCAAAGGGATGGAAACTGAATAGGCTACTGTGGAGGATAATGTTGGGGACAGACTAAGGGAGGAGCTAATGGTGGTCCAAATGGAAGAGAGTAGAATGGTTTTTCTAGCCCTCAAGCATTTAATCTGCATAAGCCCAGTTACCCAAGCTGTGTGTGTCTGGGGCATATTTAACCCTTAATGAATATTCACATTCAAAAATGATCATTACTACATCATGAAAAATGAGTAGCAAGAAAAAAAATACATATTCTTTTTCCATGCGAACTTACAAAATCTGATTTTTCACAGGTGATGTTTTGGCCTTGCTGTACTACTTCATTACCTGCAATATTAACTCCATGTCTACAGCCAGAGGTTTTTAGTTGTGTGCTTGGAAATCTATTTTGCCATCCCCCCAATCCCTCCCGTCATGGAAATATAAATTTATGCATAGCGCTAAAATTCCCCAGGCAAGGAGATTTGGCTACCTTCTCATTTGCCTGTAGACAAATGGATGCCCTATTTCTCATCTTATTGTGAAGGCTTACAGTTCATCTGTTATTTTCCCTGAGAGGAGGATGCTTAATGGCACTGAAATTAAAATTATGCATATCTATTTATTTTAATGATTAGTTACCACTGAAAATGATTGTGAGCTGAATGGGAATTGGCTCCCACCTCCCCCACACCAACATAAATGTAAGCATAACAGTTTCCATTTGTAACAGAGAGCTGTGACATTTGTTCATGCCTGTCCTACTGTTTATTTGCTGGCCCTTTTCCTTCTAATGTAATATAATAGAATTAAATAGAGTAAAAGCCTGCTTGGAGGACCACAGTTGCAGTATTCCAAATAAATAACCTGTGTGATATGAAATATTTTACAGCTCAGCAAGAGATAAAGAGTAATAAAACTGATTAGATAGCTATGAACTCTTGAAATAATTGTTCTAACGCTATTATAGTGTAACTTGGTGTTATTTAGCAAACTGATGTTGTTGAGTTTTAAAAGAACTTTTTTTTGTTTGTTTGTTTGTTTTTAATATGGTCAGTAAGGTTTATCTACCGGTAATTTATGTCAGCAGATTTTTCTGCCTTCTTAACCAGGGACTAAAGTTTGAATTAAAGCCCTGACTTATGTATGCTGAACACCCCACACTGCAAATTGAGTCTACTACAAGCCCTAAATCATGCTATAAATGGGATCAATTTCACTGGTTATAAAGAAAAGTTGCCTTCTGAAACAATAAGGAAAAAAAAACACTCAGAGAATTAGTTTTTTTCTGATCTCAGAAGCCATCATTGGAGGCTTTAATAAGGACTGGCAGCTCAGTCTAAAGGACAGTCCTTGGCAATTTCCAGTTCTACAAACACACTTGTTCTATACTGTGCAAAGCTTTGATTGGAAATCTTCTCAACAGCACAGGAGATTATTTAAAAAAAAATAAGAAAAGATGCACAATAAAGTCATAAATATCTCACCAAAAATATCTAGAACATTATGGCAAATTCAATTATTTTAAAAGTTCCAAAATTTGTCAGAAAAGAGAGGAATACCAAAAAAAGGGGATTAATTCTTCAGTGTATGCAGTGCTCCAGGGTGATGAGATGAGCCTATTGAAACCAGGGGTCAGATCCTCAGCTGGTGTTAATCAGCTTAGCTCCATTAACCTTACTGGAGATATCCTGCCTTCACACCAGCGGAGGATCTGGCCCACATTTCATTGTGTTTTCTCTTTCTTGTTTCATGCTTTCATTTTTTGTTTTTATACCTTTAAAAAATTTGGCTCTATATTTTTCATCAATGTATTTTTATAATGGTTTGTGTGTCTATCTCCTTTCATATAATTTATTAGTGTGGCTTTAGAAGATGTGTTTTTAAAGGTACTAGACAGCAACAGAGGAATTGAAGGGGAATTATTTGGCATTACACAAGAGTGAATGCAATTGGAAGATGGTTTACTTGCCTCTGAAATGTTTGTGAGAAGACAGAGGTTAGAAAATTCATATTCCAAGCTGCATGGTTCTAAATGAAGTTTTGTTTCAGCTATTGAGCAGCACTAGAATTTGATCTAGAGACAGGACTCCTTCAAAAACTGCAACAAATAATTCAATAATTGTAGTTTTAGTATTAATTCCCTTGGGACCAAAGGCTGGGATTTTCTGCTCAGAGGCATCAGTGTAAAACCAACATTCATATTTAATGGGAGGACAAATGTATTAATGGAGTTACTCTGGATTTACCATGGTGTAAGTGATTACAGAATGTGACTCAGAATCAGGAGGCCACAGCTCCTAGCACTAAGAGGAAAGCAGGAAGTAGAATACAAATTAACAATTATATGCATTACACCTTCTAGGGCTGTAACACGTTTCTCATGTCATCTTTAATACTAATTGACAGGACATTCCAACTGCTTCTTTCAGTGATATCACAGTTAACATATAAACATAAAGTGCACATTACAGGGGTATTGTGCTGATAATGGACTAAGTCCTACTGAAACCAATGAGGCTTTATGCATTCTCATTAGAATAGCTTCCTAATGGGCCTGAACATACTCACACTGAAGTAAATAGCAAAATGGCTGGCTCAGGGACCAAGAGGAGGCAAGTCAGAGGCTATGTCAGGGCAGCTAAGAGCCAGTTTGACTTTTGGCACAGGCTGGCACATCCCTAAATTGACCACACCAAACTCTGAAGAGGGCAGGGGGAGGGGGGAGATGCTGTCCAGGCTTGCCAGAGGAAGATAACAGTGGGGAGGGGGGGGGTCAGAAGTTGCTGCAAAAACGTGGAGAGGTCAGCATGGGCGATGCTGACTTATTCCCTGGGAACATAGGTGTGGAAGGGCTAAAAGGGGCAGGTTGGGGCATTAGAAGCCTTTTCGCCACAGAGCAGGCAAGGCAGCACCCACCCTCCCTCCCTTCCCTCAAGGTGGTGAATATCAGATTAGTTAGGACTGCTGTGGGCATTGCCATATTCGCTGCTTTTTAGCAGCACTGGGAAGGAATTTTCCCCTCACCATCAGATTGGCTTAGGTGGAGTGGGGATTTTTCACCTCCCCATAGTGGGTTGCAGAGGGGGGACTTATTATGGTCAGGAGGAAAGAGAGTAAGCTATATGTTGCAACTTATTTTGTAAGAGTGTGATAGATGTCCAGTACAGGTACTCCATAGGGAAAACATCCAGTGACCAAATAAATGGCCTGGTAAAAGGCTTTAAAAGGAGGTGTTGGTTAAAGGAACAGAACAGGGGACGGGGTGTGGTTCAGGGCTCCTATGACTGGTACGGCAGGGAGACAACTCCCCTTTCTTATGGCCCACCTTAACCCTCCTACAAGGCATTGTAAGATCCCCACCATCAGTAGGCTGGGGGATCTGGATGGAAAATGAAGGGAGGCTGGTGGAAGCCCAAGGCAGTTATTTGAATGATCATGGAGTTGCCTGCACTGTACACTTTAATCTTCTGGGTAGTCCCAGACATCTAATAATAAAGTTAAGGCCTGATTAAATCCATATGAAGTGTCTTCTGTCCTTCTTTTGGTATAGCTGGACAATGTGCCTGTTGCAACAGCCCCCAACTCTCCCTTCCTGTATTTTTAACTTCAATTACAACCAACAAAATCTCAGGTTTAGCTTCTTCGGAGTGTAGCTTTTCCTAGGGGTTCTCCCTGTAGGACCACTTTCTCCAACTCTAGCTCTCCCTTCTCAGAGACATGCAAACTTATATAATTCTAGGTCTGAGCTATCCACCTGGTCTGGCTGTCAGGATGTGTCAGCGGAATTGCAGGGTGCTAGTATGTGACCTCCTGTTAGTGACCAACCTTGCAACATGGATAATGATGAGTAAAATAATTGAAGCCAACAGTGCACAAACACCCGTTGGGCTGAAAATGATTTATCAGAACTATTTGGTGAATACTCACCAATAATGAATCCACCTGATGAAAATTTTGATCAGTTCATGAATAATTCACTAACCAAAGTCATAAATTAGTAAACAATAATTATAAGAAAAGGAATACTGTTCATAAGCCCTTTAAACCTGACAGAGTAATAATGGCAACAATATAAAAGTCTTATGTAAGATTAAATGAAAATCCAAAGCTAAGTATAACTATAAAGAATAGTGCTGACATAGTAAATGAACATAACCTCAGAAATTTCATCCATGTGCTTGTTTACAGAAAAATGGCTGTTTTCTGAAACTAATGAAGAACATGGTCTAAAATTAAAGGATAAAAATGTTCCATAGACAGGAGATGTGAACATAAAAGGGACAGTAGTCCACGAGCCACAGGAAGCTACAGTAGGTGGCTGAGACAGCTGATGATTTTCGAGAGAACAAAGAGGATGTGAGGGACTTTTAATAAGTCTTTCTAGATAGCTGGACCCAAGCCATATAGTGCCTGGTCTGAAAATACCAGGTTTAAAATTCAATCCTCTGCTTCACAGGAAGCCAATGTACTTTTGTCAAAATTAGAGCAACAGGAGCATGAATCCTAGAGCCAGTTAACCATCTGACTGCTTGTCCTTTTTTATTTTGCCTCTCCCTCCCTGCTTGCCATAACTGCTGGAGAGTGCAGTTATACGCATCCTCAGCAACCCAAAGGTTAACACATGTTCAGTATAACGCAGTATATCTGTACTACATGAATGCACTTTAGGATCAGAGATAGAAGATTCATGAATTACAATATTGCATGCAAGGCAGAACATAAATGTATACCATTTAAGAACTGAAACTGAAGCTTAGAGAAAGCAAAAAGCAATCAAAATACTGGTGATAAAATACTACAATGTAGAAAACAGATGTGTGAGAAAGGTACCGTTTTATCTGAGGCAATTGAGAATACTAATGTTTATGAATCATTTTTAAATAGCTTCATAAAATTGACAGTGTTTAGTATGTGCCATTCAGTGCAAATATCACAAAGCACAATTATCCTATTAAACCTTTCCCTGCAATGTCTGCAGTTGATTTATTCTCTGTTAAGCATGTTTAACCAAAAAAGGGGTAATACGAGAAATTATTCCAAATATTTCAAATGTTCTTTTTAAAATATTTCATTGAGGGCGAGGGGTTCATCGACTCACTGTGTTCTTAAAGCTGTCAGTATTAAGCATTTATCATGAAAGTATAAATATCAGGAAGTAGACAATAACGAGAAACAATTTGATCACAACATTTAACTTGTTTTCCCTGATACCAGCTAAAATCACCTTTGATTTAATTCTGTGAATAGTGCTTGTTCTCAAGAATAGGAAGACATTGACATTTCAGAGACCAACACAGGACTCACCCATAATAGCAAGATCAAGCTTTTCTTTGAATATATCCCAATGCAAAAGCACTATAGCATAGCCCAGCAGATTAAAGGACCTTATTCAAATGAGAAGGTCTGACCATTTCTTTGGGATTACTCATGTGAGAAAGAGTTACCAGAGCAGGCCCTGTGTTTTCAATTCTGGTCTTAGATACTTGTATTCAACTCCCATTCACTCCAGTGGAGTTGCTAGTTTGTGTTTTAGAGCAGGATGTGGCCCAATCTATTTAGCAAATCAATCTGATGTCAATGCCATGCCATGAACAATATCTAATTCCGATGTTGTTTAAAAGAGACGCATGCAAATAAGTATTCTGACAGCCAAGAACTCACATTTGGGACTGAACCAAGTGGCAGGATATCTTTTGCATCTCCCATTAGAAGGTCTTGAAACTCTGCAGGGTGCTGCAGTTAATTACTGCTGACTCATTGGAGCAGACTACATTGTGAATATTCTGTCACATGAAGGAAAGACCGGCCTATTGTCTAAAAGTGACAAATTTTAATGCAGAACTTAGCTTTCCTTGAGCTGGCCCTACCCACCAAAAGAACAGTTCCCATTCTGCCTCCCCATTACATCTCCCTCTCAAACCACAACCACCTCCAACATAGCTAAGGGGTGTGGGAAGGTGCAGCTTACAATACTATATGACTCCATCATGAATGAATATGAGAGCGTGTTTACACTGGAACTGGAGGTGTAACTTCCAGTTTGGGTAAACATACCCTCTCAAGCTCAGATCGAGCTAGCACACCAAACAGAGAAGTGTAGCAGTGGCAGTGCAAGAGGCAGAACAGGCTAGCTACCCCCAAGTACGTGAATGGGACTAGCATCTTGAATGGGACTGTGCTACAGGCAGCTAGCCTATCTTGTCGTTCATGCTGTCTCAGCTGCACTCCTATTTTTAGAATAGTAGCTCCATCAGAACTTTTGGGGTATGGGTATAGGGGCTTGAAATTCCCTAGGGACATACGCTAGGGAACCTGGCATAACTCCCTTAAGTTGCAGTCTGGGTCAGACAAGTGTTGAGACACCTTAGAAGCAGGCTAAAGATCAGTCAAACAGTGAACACCGCTTTAGGAGCAACCAGGGCTGGTAATTTTTTTTCTTTTTAATAATACAAAATCCCAGACTGGGTGACATTTTTGACTGTTTTCAATGTGTGTGAATGTAGTTGATGGAATGGGGTGAGGACTTTGACAGTTTACATGGACATTTTCATTTATTGGAGGGGAAGAGCCCAAACAGTGAACTGGAAGTGAACAAGTTCCACGTGTATCATTCCTTAAATGTACATAACAAAGATTTTACAGTATGTGAATGCTGACCACAGGCAGTTTTCACTTGCAAACCAGTTCTGGACTTCTCATACACTCAAATTAATCTCTTGTTTACACTCATAACAAATAGTAAAATAAAATGTCTAGTGTACTGTAGAAACTGATATAAAGGAAGCCTTATATTTGTTAAAAGAATTATGCAATCTTCCTTAGAAAAAGGTATAGTATTCTTTTCTCAAGATTTTGCCTGAGGTCGGTTTGGGTCATGTCATTTTCTTCTTTTTAGGGGAATATTCATTTATTTAAAAGACATTTATCATGTCACATTTTGCACATGAGCCCTAGGATTCCATAACTAGGTGCTTCTTTTTAATTAAAAGTAAATCATAAAAAAGCATTTCACTCATGCTGTTCACAAAGGAAAGGAGCTTTAATACAGAGGAAAGGTGATAAACAAGACAGCAAGAAATGTGATTATGACAGATGTGGTCATAGAATATTAATATAAAAGTGATATAAATACATAATTAAGGATCAGCGATACAGATCTATCAAAACAAGCTAAGTTAATTATTTCATTTGAGAGTTATAAAATATTGAATACATATCTAGACCCATGTTTTTATCCTTATTTACATATTTGCAGCCATGTAACATTTTAACTATACTGAGACAATGGCTATCTGCATCTTTTTCTCTTTATAGTCCTTCTCTGCAATGCTAATCAAGTCATGACATCTGACTAAGAGTTTTTAAGTAATTCAGCACTTTAACCTAATGAACTTGCCTTTTAATCCACTTCATGCATTTAGGGGAGGCACAGGGGACTAGTAATGAGACATGGAGCCTTACACACATCCAGGGTGATCATTCAAATCAAGCCCAGAGCAGCAGTGACCCAATGTTCTTACTCATCTGAAGCCCAGTCCTCGGTCTTTACTCAGGAAATCTCCCATTGAAGTCAAGGGAAGTATTGGCTGGGTGAGTATTATGGGATTAGAACTTTTATTGCTCTACTGAAGTGAAGTGATGAGCTCCCTACAACTCATTGTGTTCAGGTGTCTGCATGAAAAATACCACCAATCATTCTTAACTGATGGTCTCAAGAGTCAAAGATCGAATGGGAATGCAAAAACAAACTACATTCTCACACCTACAGTGGTTCCAGTATAGAGTGAGGGCATTCAGGGAAAGCAGTAAGAGGAAGTTTGTATTGCCATTGCTGGTACTGTACCTGAGGAGTCAGTTTCCATTTATGTCATGTCAACACTAAATTCATTTGGGCTAAATCATACTGCCAAGATCTACCAGCAGATCTCCCCTTTCTCTGACCCCATGGGGGGCTCTCTATAGATTTGGGAATCGGTGAACCTGGGGCAGAGCCAGGAGGTGAGCTGCGTCATCCACTTGCTCACAATAAAGCTCTGGGAGGAAAGGTATCACTGATAGACTGTATCCTCTTCTAAGGATGGCTGCACATCCAGGAAAAGGTTTGCAGGTGGCTGGGGTGACGGAGACCATCAGCCATTATGGCCTGGAGCCTCTGAGCAAATGGTCCTGGTCTCATGCAGATTCCAAGGGAGCTGCAGGTTTTGTGGACAGAAACAATGGCTTCTTCCACAGGGCAAACACCTGCCCTCTGATAAAATGATAGGCAAAAAAGTCCACAAGAAAAGCCACATAGATTTCCTCTCCCGGGATTCCCCTTCCATTTATTTTGCCTTCAGGAAGGGTTGATTGGGCCCTTAGTGTTTCTAACGCAAACTGGCCTAAACCCAAAGGAAATTTTTCTGTGAAAGTTCTAAGTATGGCCCACTTCATTTTTTGGTTAAAACTTTGGAAATCAATGCCAATAGGAAGACAAGAAGGATTTTTCTTTAACAAGCTACTACTTTATCTTGTGGTTTTTGGTTTGGTTTGGTTAGATTTTGTTGTTGTAGTAGTAACAATACTTAATATAACAATTTCCCCATTCAAATTTCAGAGCTATTCTTAAATAGACTGCAATGCTCCTCATTTCTCTAGTATTTTTTTTCGCAATCCATGATTTTAAACAACTGAGGGTCTTGTTTTAACCACAGTATTAACATAAACTAGTTTAAGAATAATATTGTAATGTACAGTAATGCAAAACTTAAGGGTGCACTCAGTTCACATTTTCAAGCTTTTCTACTAGTCATGAAGGTTAGTTTTATTAATTAAAACAACAAGGAGTCTGGTGGCACCTTAAAGACTAACAGATTTATTTGGGCATAAGCTTTCGTGAGTAAAAACCTCACTTCTTCGGATGCACCAGTTTTATTAATTATTATTATTGTATTTTTAAATGTAAGTCAAGATTGCCATGAATTTCTTGACTTCATCAGTTGGCACTTTTAAAACCAATCAAATATGGTAAGACTCAGAGTTAGAAACACTGAATGAACTTCTCCCTCAGTAGCAGGTTTTAGAGTGAAGCTGGTGAAAAGTAAGTGAAAATAAAACTAAGAGTAGGTCTTAGGTATGGTGATGTCTGCAGCCTGCTTTAAATAACACCAGGAACTTCTATGCAATGTCTCTGGCTGTCTTTAAATCCAGTAATCCTTGAATGCAATATGGTTTTACCTCATTCTTTTAAATACCATACATTTTTCTTCTTTTGTTTTCAAATGTTTTGGAATGTAGATTACAATAGGGCAATTGGCTTTGGTGGAATAATGCCCAAGAAAATCTTTTGCATTAGGCTTTGATTGCTAACCAGGACATTTATAACATAAAACAATTCCATAAGATACAAAGATGGTTCCTTGTATCAGGGGTGGGGTTCTTTTCAGCTATGAAAAGAGAACCTGTTGTGTATTTTACTCTCTCTTTTCCTACTTTTTCTTCCAAAAATTGAATATACAGTTACATCACATCTGTGGTTTACTTTTTATGGGAAGACATACTGTTTCTTTGCATTGGTCTTTCATAACTAAATTCTGGTGTAAGTTTACTGTTAAACATTCTCCAATGCTTAAAAACAAACCAACCACAGATCCACAAAAATAAATATGAGTAAATACAGCAATAGCATATTGTCTACATAAATTTAAATATCGGTACACATCACTTAAGAAATCAACAATGCCTTGTAGTTTTCTTATTATAAATTCAATCATTGAGCTTTCAGTAGAACTGTAACCTCCTGAGATCACTACAAACAGCTACAGGGCTTCTGATAAGAGCATTTAAATGGATTATCCATTAAACACTAGCTCAAATAAGTAATCTAACAGAAATTATAATCAAAGTGCCCTCCAGGGCGAGTTACTTGCAAAATGTATCTAAACTGATTTTTATTTATATCATTATTAATTATTATTATTATTAACCTCAGTTTTCCTAGGCCATTCCTAGAATTCTGAACACTGTCTCATACCCACAAATATTTTATCATTAACACTAGTTCCATAGCAGAACAGGATTTGCAACTCTCCAAAATTGCTTGAAGGCTTTTAAAAATAACATTTTAATGATCATACAGCAACATATTCATAAAATGCTTATTAATTTAAGAAAAACTGGGAAATGCAGCTGGCCAGATTACATATACAAGGTTCTACAATATATTTTTTCCTGGTCTATCTTAGTTTTATGTTACAGATAGAGAGTCATTCCTGTTTAAATATGAAAAAATCAGGCTCAATTTAATTAATAAAACAAATGCTTATTATGCATGGTTACAGCATGAATATAAAAAGTGCCAGTGTTACTGATATTTATAATAGGATAGTGGGAGTTTGAAATGCATTGCATTATATCTTCTGTATTCAAAATATAGAGGAAAATTGGTTTTCATAACATCCATAACTCTCCGTTTGCAGAACAAAATATTGTAATTTATAATGATGAAACTGATCTTAGATTACACTTATATTTAAGTTCACATTAAATGTCAAGTTTAGAAGAGTCATTGATACTTTTGCTCAGGTTATTATTCCTGCTCTGAGACATTCAATACAGCAGATAATGCATTTAAAATGCAAGAGGAAGTAAGTATTTCATTAACTCCTTATAGATTAATGATGTGGCAAGCCATTGTTTGTTTCTTTTTCACAAGAGAGCTCATGAAACCATCAGAGGTCCAGCTCCAGCTATTAGTCACTATTCAGTGCCATCAGCACTCCAGAGGAATTGAATGAGACATCGCCATATCATCCATATTAATCAGTGTAGTTTCACATATAAAATGTAACAAAAAAGTCATAATGAAAAAAGTCACAGTAGGGGTGCTGTACATTAGCCTTTAAAAGTAGTTTCTTCATGCTAAAGGAAAACACCGCAACCGTAGCACTACATGTTGGTAATTTTAAAACTCGTCACAGCTAAATAATAGCATGGCCACAGCAGGATACCCTGATATCAAAGGTAAAAGCTCTCCTAAGAGGCAAAAAGAAGCAGTCATTTTCCCAAAACACTCACTGGAAGAAAAAAAAATGGTTTATCAAATTCTTACAGCGTGACTCCAAGCAGAAGGACCCAGTTTCATTACAAAATTTATTTTAGTATTATTAATCTTTGTTCTTTGTATCTTGAAAGCATGCAACTCCGCTATACCTATTGTAAAGATTTACCACTGAGTAGACTTGTGATAAGTTTTATCTTGTTCCGGTCCTGTTCTTATTGAAATAAGTAGGAGTTCTGCCATTCATCCAACTCGAGGTCTGTTTTGAATGAAGGAAGTAGGAGTGAACAACGGTAACCTCCAGAATAAACCAACCAGATGGGAAGACATAGCAGAAAAGGGGTGGCTATAAAGGCATTTAGATAGATAATAGATAGATTACATAAATAGAGCTCAAAGTGTCCACCCTCTTTGTCTTCTTTATTCCACAGAAACATGTAAAGATGATGCCAAATGGGAGAGAGAGATTTTGAAATTGGCTAAAACCAAAATTAAAGAGAACATGTAGTTGACTGGACAGTTGTAGTTGAAGCCATTCAGCATGACACTGGATAAGATTAACTTAAATCAGCATATGTCTACACTAGATCTGGAAGGTGTAAATTCCAGCTTGAGGAGTCATACCCATGCTAGTTCTGATCACGCTAGTGCGCTAAAAATAGAAGTGTAGCTGTGATGGTGCCAGCAATGGGCGGGACTAGCCACCCCAACCACTATCCTGTCCAAGATCATAGTATGTACTCTGGGCAGCTAGCCCCTCCCACTACTAATGCTACTGCAGCTACACTACTCTTTTTAGTGTGCTAGCTCAATCAGAGCTACCGTGGGTATCACTCCTCAAGCTGGAATTTATACCTTCCCCATCAGTGTAGACATACCTTCAGGCAGTTTCCTTGTGTTTCAGAATTCCTTCCTTTAACAGGCATGCACTGTGGATAGAAAAATGACCATTTACACATTCAGATCCCTCCTCAAAACCTGTTTCAGTGACAAACACCTTGCAGAATAGCACCTCATCTGTCACACGTCACTTTGCTGATTAATTAAAAAAAGCAATCGCAGTCTAAATCTGATTGCATCAATATCTGTAGACTTGATCCTCAGCTAATGTATCTGATTGGTCAGATTATCAGCTAATGTCATTCACCAGCTCAGGATTTAACCCTGTATATCTGTATAAGAATATGTTTGGAGTCTGCTTTTATACAAGTCATACTGAATTCACTCATGTGAATGCACACATTCAAAATCTGGTCCTCAGTGTCTATCTTATAGCATGATCTTAAGCACCACTGACTACACATAGCTCTAGGGGTGCTGCAAATGTTCATTGCCACTCATGAAGATCCTTATTTATAAGACTCAAGGTGTAGGTACCACATTTCCTGTGTTCTGAACAGTGCCAACCACACAGCTCCCACTCAGCACATAATAAATAATAATTCTCTGTGTAACAGGGTGGGTCTGCTCCCTTATGGGGTATTGGGCCTGGGAAAGCTAACCTTCTTCGTTTATAAGACTCAACTGGGAGAGTCAAGTGATCCCTATAAAGGGCTAAGAGCTCAAGCTGGAGGGAAATGCAGAAGGGAGGTTGGCTCCTGTGTGGCCCTGGAGCAGAGAGAAAGGCCCCTTTCAGCCAGTGTGGTCAGGAGAATAGCTTTGTTGTGTGTTACTTTGTTTGGGTTTGTTTGTTTGTCTGTCTGAATTAACAGACCATGCTCTGAGAGAAGGGCCTGAAAGTTCTGGACATGGTGTTTCTCTTTCGTGGGCTGGGGGAGGCAAGCCAGCAGCCCTACACTCCACTTTTCATGTATTTGTTTGATAACTTAGACTTATTTTTTCATGATATTCTGCATTTAGGGAAAAAACATACTTGGATAAAACTTTGCATCTCTGCTACAATATGGATCTTTTCAAATCAAATGTCAGACAAAACTGGAGAAAAACAAGGAGTCTGGTGGCACCTTAAATACTAAACAGATTTATTTGGGCATAAGCTTTAACTGGAGAGTTTTACCTAAGTTTCATTTTGCATTTTAGTGCTCACTTAGGACCTGATCCAAAGTTTTTTAACTCAATGGGTATCTTTCCGTTGACCTCAACAGTTATTAGAGGAGGCTTTTAGGGCCAGATTCTGACACCATTACTGAGTGAATAGTACCTCACTCCATGAGAAGTCTCCAGTTTCAATCAAACTACCTTGTTCTTTTCAACCCGAAGTATTTTAAAAAGTTGGGCCAGATGTGTTACCATTGTTCACACTGATTTGAATGGGCCTATTCAAAGAATAAGTCCCACTCCATGTGATTAAAGTGTCAAAATCTGACCTGAGGCAAGTGTCATTATCCCCATTTTACAGATGGGGAAGTGGAAGCAGAGAGAAAGGAAGTGGCATGACCCAAGGTCACCCAGCTGGCTAGAGCCAGAGCTGGGAGTAGCACCGAGGTCTCTTGACTCAGTCCAGTATCCTATCCACAACAATGAGTGTCCAAATCTGGCCCTTAGGGCCCACTGCAAAGTCCACTGATGTCAATAGGAATCTTTCAATTGACTTCAATTGGCTTTTGATCAGGCCCTTAAACCTGTAACTGTCCAAAATTCAGTGGGTGCTAGGGGAAGGAAGGGGAGATTTTATGAACCAAAACTGTCAAGTTTCACTATGAAATTTTTGGCTTCCCATAATTATGTGATTTTACTGGACTGGCATGGTGCTGCTTCTCCAACTCAGCATTCATAAGAGAATCCAAAAAGTAGAAAGAAGTAAGACCAGTCTAACACAACATTGTTTTTCATTGTTTTCCATGCAGTATGACCTCCAAATTGGATTCTGGAATGTAATAGAAAATGGCTGAAAATAAAATCTAGACACACTGTCCAGGACCAATATACTCTGAGGAACATTCCTGAGAGTCCCATAAAGCAGAAGATGAAAGTGAAATGTCTATTTCCCTGCCACCAGTTTTCAATATCCTCATACAGCAATGGCTGATTATGAAGTCTTGCTGCATCTCATACTAGATTGATTTTTGTGCCAAACACAGAAATGAAAAGGCAGCTTTCAAAAGAGGGGAGGGACATCAGACAGGGATCAGCAAAACAAAACAAAAAAAATCTTTACAATGCTTTTTCTCTCAAAATTGAAACACTTCTTCCCACAGTGCAACAAGGGCCCCTGCCATTTGACCTCCACCCCAACTGTCAACACTAAAACATTTACATATGAAGCCTCAGCACAGAACTTTGCAGGTTTCTGCCCCACTTCCCTGTGACATGTCAGGGCTACTCCCTACCATTTACCACTGTAGTCTATGTAATTTCCCCCCTTTTTATTTTTATTTTTAATTCCTTCTTTGTTTCCTCTCTCAGGTGTCAGTTCTCTCTCATAGTCAGATGGAAGAGCAAGAAATGCAATGCCTCACAATGAAACAATAGCATACAGATTCCCTACTAGTAGTGCATATTAAAATCAATACAACTTCAGTATTTCCAGGCCAGTATTTTTCAGCTACAAGATAGGATTGTAACCCGTCTTTACAATACTGCACAGGGGAGGGAAGGATTGCAAGGCACCCACTTAATGTTTTGTGTGGGCTAGTCACATTACCCTCCCACCCCAAATGTGATGTGCAGTGTAGCCTTTGTTATGTAAGGGTATGTCTACACTATGAAATTAGGTCGATTTTATAGAAGTCGATTTTTAGAAATTGGTTTTATACAGTCGATTGCATATATCCACAGTAAGCGCATTAAGTCAGCAGAGTGCGTCCTCACTACCGTGGCTAGCATCGACTTAGGGAGCAGTGCACAGTGGGTAGCTATCCCACAGTTCCCGCAGTCTCCGCTGCCCATTGGAATTCTGGGTTAAGCGTGCTCCTCCCTCATCTCATCACATCACATCCATTTAATGCTTTCCTGGACTCTGCCATTGTTTGCCTCCATGCATTCTGCTGAGCTCTTTCAGTGCGGGAGGACTGCATGAGCTCTGAGAACATCGCGAGTGCATTTTTTTCACCTTCTAATCTGCACTAGCCTCTGGGAGGGAGATGATGGGGGAGCGTAGAAACATTTGCAGCTGCGGGAGGAAAAAAAGGGAGAGTACTAGTTAAAAAGATACATTTTAGAGAACAAAGGGAAGACGATTTCACACTGACTCAAGCGATTCACATTACATAGCACATGTGCTTTTGGTACAAGGTCGCATTTTGCCTCTTATATTGAGTGCCTGCCAGTTTGGTGTGAGACTTCACACACGCTCGGCTGGGCAACAGAATTCGGCTTGTAGGCAGCCATGGTAAGGCAAGGGTTTCGGCTTCTTCAACCTTCATAACATGTGGGAACAGTTTCAAACAGCAGCGCCCGCCTTTCCCATACCAAGCAAAGCCTGTTGGGTTGGCCATTTAAAAGGAGGGGCTGTGGTTTTAGGGTGAATGTACAGCACAATCCAACCCCCCCCACACCCAATTCTCTGGGATGATCGCTTCACCCCTCCCCCCACACCGCGTGGCTAGTATCAGGGAAGATCCCTGTCTACCAAACGCGAATAGCTCAGCATGAACGGGTCTCCCCCCACCAGGTGGCTAACAGCGGGGATGATTTCTTTTCAGCCAAAGGCAAACAGCCCAGCAGGAACGGGCACCTCTGAATGTCCCCTTAAACAAATTTCACAAACCAGGTGATCATGAATGATATCACTCTCCTGAGGCTAACACAGAGAGATAAAGAACAGATGTTGTTTGAATGCCACCAAAGCCCAGGCCCATTTGTTGCAATGTTTTGTTCTGCAATGATTCCAGACTACTGGCTTGGCATGGTAAAGTGTCCTACCATGGAGGACGGAATAAGGCTGCCCTCCCAAGAAATCTTCTGCAAAGGCTTTCAGAGTACCTCCAGGAGAGCTTCATGCAGATGTCCCTGGAGGATTTCCGTTCCATCCCCAGACACATTAACAGACTTTTGCAGTAGCTGTACTGGCCGCAAATGCATCCCAAGTCTTCAGGGCAAATTAATCATTAAACACTTTTGCTTTTAAACCCTGTATTATATTTACAAAGGTACACTCACCAGAGATGCCTTCTCCGGCTTCATGGTCCGGGAGCTGCCTTAGGAGGGTTGGGAAGGTATTGGCTCCAGGGTGATGAACAGTTCCTGGCTGCCGGGGAGAAGAGATTCTCCGCTTGCCTGCAGTGCGTTATCCTCAGTCTCCTCTTCCTCTTCCTCATCCACAAAATCTTCATCCCTGTTGTGTGAGACTCCCCTCTTGCAGGTATCCACGGACAGTGGTGGGGTAGTGGTAGGGGCACCCTAGAATTACATGCAGCTCATCATAGAAGCAGCATGTATGGGGCTCTGACCCAGAGCGACCGTTTGCATCCTTTGTTTTTTCGTAGACTTGCCTCAGCTCCTTAATTTTCACATGGCACTGCTTTATGTCCCTATTGTAGCCTATGTCCATCATGCCCTTGGAGATTTTGGCAAATATACTGGCATTTCATCTTTTGGAACGGAGTTCTGCCTGCATGGATTCTTCTCCCCATACAGCGATCAGATCCAGTACCTCTGATTCGGTCCATGCTGGAGCTCTTTTGCGATTCTGGGACTCCATGGTCACCTGTGCCGATGAGCTCTACATGGTCACTGTGCTGATCAGCTCAACATGCTGGCCAAACAGGAAATGAAATTCAAAAGTTCCCGGGGCTTTTCCTGTCTACCTGGCCAGTGCATCTGAGTTGAGAGTACTGTCCAAAGCAGTCACAATGGAGCACTGTGGGATAGCTCCCAAAGGCCAATACCCTCGAATTGCGTCCACACTACCCCAAATTCAACCCAGCGAGGTCGATTTTAGGGCTAAACCCCTCGCCGGGGTGGAGTACCGATATCCATTTTAAGAGCCCTTTAAGTCAACAAAACAGGCTTGGTCGTGTGGATGGGTGCAGGGTTAAATCGACCTAACGCGCTAAATTTGACCAAAACTCATAGTGTAGACCAGGGCTAAGAGTTTTATACTGTCACTGTAGGGTATGTCTACAGAGCCCACAGAAGGAAGTCTCCCAACCAGGGTTGACAGACTTGGGCTAGTGGGGCTTGGGCTAGCACTCAAAACATTTCTGCGTAGCCAATACATGAAGGTGCAGCTTAACCTGGAGCTCAGGCTCTGAAGCCTAAGGAGCGGGATGACATGCAGCCCAAGCTGCAACTTCAAAGTGCTGTCTACACAGCTATTTTAGAGTGTCAGCATGAGCCCCGATAACAACTCTTGACCCGGGCTGGGAGGCTCTCTTTAGCCAGCCATGTAGACATACCCATAGTGTCTGAGCATGTAAAAAAAATCAATGGTTGTAGTGAAGTCTCTAGTGGCTTTCATGGAGTCTTTAGCTCTCTTCCCTTTAAGGTAGAAAATATAACCCAAGTGGAGTTTTATTTATTTTGATTGACTGGTTAATTTGTTCTAGGCTTTCATTTTTGTGGGGGGACATTTGGGTAAGTGGAGTGACCACATTGTGTCATTCTTGGTAGGGTGGAAAGCTTATTTTCTAAGAAGCAGGTTCTGCAGGCTTTCCTAAAGACCCTGCAGGATTTACATTCCCATTCCCACCCAAGTGAGCAAGGGGGGAAATGGAGAGAGATTCCTAACACACCAAGCAACACAGCTGAACCACTGTGAACCGGTATAGACTAGTAACAGATTACTTCTCCCTGGAGCAAGGTGAGAACCAGGGAAGAATGGAGACTCACAATTCCTAACCCTGAACTGTACCTGGGGCAGTGCAGCTACATACTAGCCCTTAAGCAGGGCAGATGGTACATTTACAATTGAGCCCATATTAAAAAAAACCACAATCCTGAGTCACTATGTTTTTATACTTTGAAGATGCAAGTTCACCTGTTTCCCAGTGTCTTGGTAACATAGCTTACTGGAGTCCTTCTCCTTTAGGAGTCACATGGCAGTGAGAAACCCAAACTTAAAATAGCTTAATTGTTTCAACGAGAATAGCCATAAAGATGTGCTATGAAAAGTTCTGTGAAAAAGCATGTGACTAAAACTTGGGCAGATCAACAGTTTCAGTGAAAGGTGAAAAACATTACTCCATGCTGGGGCAATGTACTTTAGAATTCTTGTGGGGAGGAGGGGCAACATTTTTCAAAAGCACATATCAGAGTTAGGTACCTCACTCCTTAGGTACGTTTGAAAAATCCTACCTTGTCTTGCCAATATATTCATGTGAGTGGTTTTTGAGGTAGATGGGTTTTATAACATTATTAGTGTAAGAAGGCTGCTATGCCATGGCTGCTGTGACGCAGGGGACTGAAATCAAGGGAAACATGAGGCTTACACAGCCTGTTCAGGAGGAATTCGCTAAAATATTCACTGAAGTTGTGCCCATTTGCTATATCCAAATTAAAAACAACAGCAGAGGTGTTAAGCCATTAAACCAAGAGCATAGGAGTGTAGGCCTTGCTGCAGTTCTAGGCATAACTAACAGTACAAAACAAAGGCTGTAAACCAAAGTCGGCCTGGCATTGGCAAAATAGCAACACACGAGGTACTAGCTAACACCAAGTAAGCACATTCCTGATCTGAGAGAATCAGGGCTGGCTCTGGCTTTTTTGCCGACCCAGGCAAAAAAGCCTCCCGCCGCCCCCCCACCCCCGCAGCGCAGCAGGGGAGGGCACAGAGCACGGCCGCAGGCCGCTCTCCCCGACCGGCCAGAGTGCCGGGGGGAGGGCGGCGAGCCTGCCACGGCTCCGCTGGCAGCCGAAGCCCCGGGAGAAGGGCGGAGAGCCCGGCCGGGGCTCTGCTCTCCCCGGCGGCCAGAGTGCCAGAGGGAGGGCGGAGAGCCCGCCGCGGCTCCACTCTCCCCGGCGGCCAGAGCGCCGGGAGGAGGGCTGAGAGCCCGCCACGGCTCCGCTCTCCCCGGCGGCCAGAGCGCCGGGAGGAGGGCGGACAGCCCGCCGCGGCTCTGCTCTCCCTGGCGGCCAGAGCGCCGGGGGGAGGCCGGAGAGCCCAGCTGGGGCTCCGCTCTCCCCGGCGTCCGGAGCACCGCGCCACCCCCCTCCAAGTGCCGCCCCAAGCACAAGCTTGGTGGGCTGGTGCCTGGAGCCGGCCCTGGAGAGAATGGTACAAAACCACACAGATCTGTCAAGTAAATGCATTCCTAAGGGATGGTACAAGAAAACACCGACCCCTCATAAAGACAAGGAGGGGATGAGAAGATAATGGATAAGGATATTTTGTTCAAACCAGCAAGTACAAGGATAAGGGTGAGTAATAGGTAACTTGTTTGTATCAATATATAAAAGGAGAAGTCACAGGAGGGGCGTTCTTGTGCTCGTGTTGGGGACAGCATCCTGGTGTGCTGACTGAACTGGTGGTACCTTGTTGCAGGCATACATGTTAGTGTACCTGTAGCTCCTATGGGGCACTAGGACCATGCTTTGCCAAGAGTAAACCTGGCTGAGCACCTTAACTACTGAACCAAGCCTGTGGTCTTCCTTATGAGTAACATCGAGATCTGGGGAATTAACATGCTGCACTTTCTGCTAGCGCAGTTGACATCAGCTGTCCAAGAACAGTGACACTAGCAGCATTAACAATGCTGCAGCATTAGCCACACTCCTCAGCACTAGCAATAAGGGGAAATTGCTTTTCAGCTTTCATGTAATGTCCATTGGGGTGTGTAGTGAGGCCGTATTGGCAAACCGGGAAGTGGGCGGGCTTAGCCGCCCACTACTAAAGGCCCCTCCCCCAGCCTAGCGGGAGGGACCACTGGACCCAGTACCAAATGATTACGTGGGACAACTAATAAAAAAAACAGGGAGCGAGGTAACGGTCAAAGGTTCAAAATCAGGGAGCCAGATGGGGACACCGAGCAGAGAACCCCGGACAGCGCCCACTGCTCCTCGAAGGTGGCAAGGGAGCCAGCGGACGCTGCCCAGTGAAACTCCGCACGGAGACGTGAAACCAAAGAGGTGTGAAAGTAGGCCCCACAGTCGCAAAGCACCCCCTCGTCCAACATCTTCTCCCTGGTATTATAGATGGTGAGTTTGGCCAGGGCCAGGAAGAGGTTGACGAGGAGGTCTCGCGACTTAGTGGGGCCACGGACAGGGTGTGCATAAATAAACAAGTGCGGGGAAAAGTGTAGCCAGAACCTCAACAAGAGGTTCTGGAGAAGCCGGAAAAGGGGCTGCAGCCTGGCGCACTCAAGGTAAGCGTGCGCCAGGGTCTCCCTAATGCCACAAAATGGGCAGGCCTCAGGAATAGGGGTGAACCGCGCCAAGTACACGCCCGTGCTCACGGCCCCATGAAGGAGCCGCCAACCAATGTCCCCGGCGGGCCTTGGAACTAAGGTGGAATAAAGGCTGGCCCACCGGGGCTCCTCACCCTCCACAGGTAACAGATAGTCCCTCCACTTGGTGTCGGGGCGGGACACGAGGGTGAGGTGATACAACGTGTGAAGCACGAGCGTGTACAGATAGTCCCTAGGCGCGGTTCGAAACTGGACCGGCTGCAAAGCGCGCAGCCGGCTCGGGTTATGGGAGCGGGAGAGCCGGGGGGGCTCATGGAACAGGGGCCCGAGAAAAAGGTCCGGAGGGCCCGGGGTGAGGGGTGGGCGGGGAACACCCTCCCGCAGGGCCCGCCACAGGAAGCTGAGAGCAGGAGGTGACAATGCAGCGCCCACCTCCTGGAGTACACGCAGAGGGGTCGCGAGGGTGGAGAGCCCCATGCGCCGACCAAGCGCGCGGGGATCCACCCAGTCCCCTCTGGTGTAGTCCAGGAGGTCTCCGACCCTGGTGGTTTCCGCCAGGACCAACCTCCGGCTCACCGAGGGCGACTCCGCCACCTGCACACGAAGATCGGGATTGTGCAGCAGGGGCTCCGCGAGGAGATCCGCGCCCTCGGTGGCCACAATGGACCTGGTCGCCGAGAAAAGCTTCCAGGTCCGGAGAAGGTCCTGGTAGAAGACCGGCAGCTCCGAGAGGTCTCGCGGAAGACCTCTCGGATGAAGAAAAAGGAGCTGCCGGTCGTATCGGAGCCCTCGGAGGCGGCGGAGGAAGGCGTGCGCTAACGTGCTCCATGCCGGACTACCTTCACCATAAAGGAGCCTCTGCAGGGCCTGGAGGCGGAAGACATGGACCTGGCTACGAAGGCAGACCAGGCCCTGTCCCCCCTCCTCCAGGGGAAGACTCAGAACCCCCGCAGAGACCCAGTGCAGTCCAGGCCAGAAGAACTCCAGGGCTATCCTCTGGAGCCTGGCCAGGAGTCCCGGGGTCGGGCTCAGGGTGTTGAGCCGGTGCCAGAGCATGGACAGGACAAGCTGGTTCAGCACCAGCGCCCTCCCCCGCAGGGAGAGACACCGGAGCAGTCCCGTCCATCTCCGCAACCGCTCACGCACCCTGGCCTCCAAATCTAGCCAGTTCTCCGGCGGAGAGGGATGCGTGGCGGAAAGATAAACGCCCAGATAGAGCAGCGGGCCCGCGCTCCACCGAATGGCTTGAAGCGCGGGTGGGAGGGAGCCCGCCTGCCAACCGTCCCCGACCACCAGGCCAGAGCTCTTGGCCCAGTTGACCCGGGCGGAGGAGGCGGTCGAATAAACGGCCTGGCAGGCCTCCACCCGCACCAGATCCTCAGGGTCCTGGACCACGAGGAGCACGTCGTCGGCGTACGCCGACAGGACCAGCTGCAGCTCCGGCTCCCGGAGCACCAACCATGCTAACCTCCGGCGGAGGAGGCAGAGGAAGGGCTCGATCGCCAGAGCGTACAGCTGGCCCGAGAGGGGGCACCCCTGCCGTACTCCCCGCCCAAAGCTGACTGGCTCGGTCAGGGTCCAGTTGAGCCTGACCAGACACTCCGCCTCAGCGTACAGCACCTGGAGAAAGCCCACAAACTGGGGCCCGAAGCCGAATGCCCGCAGAGTGCCCAGGAGGTACCCGTGGTCCATCCTGTCGAACGCCTTCTCCTGGTCCAGAGACAGGAGGGCGAACGACAGACCATCCCTACGTCCCAGCTCTAATAGGTCCCGGACCAAGTACAGGTTGTTAAAAATGCTCCGGCCCGGGACGGCGCAGGTCTGGTCGGGGTGGACCACGTCCGCCAGCACGGACCCCAGCCGCAGCGAGATGGCCTTCGCTACGACCTTATAGTCCGTGCTGAGGAGCGAGATGGGACGCCAGTTTCGTAAATCGCGGAGGTCCCCCTTCTTCGGCAACAGGGCGAGCACTGCTCGCCTGCACGAGAGAGGGAGGACCCCGCTCTGCAAGGACTCGGCCCAGACGGTGACGAGGTCTGGGCCGAGGACGTCCCAGAACACGCGGTAAAACTCCACGGTCAGCCCGTCCATGCCTGGAGATTTGTTAGTGGGCATGAGCCGGAGGGCCGCCGAGAACTCAGCCAGAGAAAGAGGCAGCTCCAGCCGGTCTCGGCCGCCTGCGCTGACCGTCGGGAGCTCGGTCCAGAGCACCCTGCAGGCCTCGGCGTCGGTCGGATCTGGGGAGAAAAGAGCGGCGTAGAAGGCCCTGGCCCTGCCACGCATCTCCTCCGGATCCGTGAGGGGGGCGCCGTCCTCCGCCAGGAAGCAGGTGACATGCTGTTTGGCCCCCCTCCGTTTCTCCAGGGCGTAGAAGAAGCGGGAGCCGCGATCCATCTCCCGAAGGAGACGGATGCGGGATCGAACAAACGCGCCCCGGGCCCGGTGGTCTTCCAGGGCCCGGAGCTCCTCCCGCTTCTCCCGGTACGCCGCGCGGAGGAGTGGATCCTCGGGGCCGGAGGCCAGACGCCTCTCCAGCTCCAAAACCTCCCGCTCCAACTGCCCTAACAACGCATTCCGCCGCCGGCTGGCGCCCCGGGTGTAGTTCCGGCAGAAGAGCCGCGCGCGGACCTTCCCCACATCCCACCACCGCCGCGCCGAGGGAAAGGCGCGCCGCTGCCCCCGCCAGGCCAGCCAGAACTCCCGGAAGGATGCCACGAAGCCCACGTCCTCCAGCAAACTATTATTAAAATGCCAATAGGCCGGCCCCGGCCGCTCGGAACTGAGAGAGGCCGTCACGGTCACCAGGTGGTGATCTGAGAACGGGGCCGGCCGGACGCTGGAGGCATGGGCCCGCGCCAGGTGAAAACGGGACAGATAAATGCGGTCCAACCGGGAGTGGCGCGACCGGTCATCCTCCACCCGGACATAGGTGAAGGTGGTGTCGTCGTCCGGGTGGTGGTCGCGCCAGACGTCCACCAGGGAGTGATGGTCTACGATCTCCCTGAGGACGCCCGCGGCTGCCTGGGAAGACTCAGGCCCGGAGCGGTCCCGGTCCTCGAGGGTGGTGTTAAAGTCCCCGCCCAGGACCAGGCACTCGCGAGAATCCAGAGTGCCGAGGAAGGCCGCCGCCCGCTGATAGAAAGGCACGCGTTCCGAGCCCGTGGTCGGGGCATAGACGTTGACCAAGTTCAGAACCAGCCCCTCCACACGGGCCCGGACGTGCAGCAGGCGGCCTGGCACGACCTCGGCGACCCCCAGCACCTCAGGCCGCAGCCCCGGGGAGAACAGGGTGGCCACTCCAGCCGAATGGGCGCTGAGGTGGCTAAAATAAACCCCGTCTCCCCACTCCAGCCGCCAGCTAGCCTCGACGGCCGGAGCCGTGTGGGTCTCCTGCAGGAAAATCACAGAGTACCCCCCCTCCCGAAGGAAGGAGAGCACCTGGCTCCTGCGGAAACCCACCCTACAGCCCCGGGCATTCAACGACGCAAAGGTGGTAGCTGTCATACGGAGGGCTGGGGCAGATCCTCACGGGCGGAGGGATCATCGGCCCCCAGCGGGCCCCGCAAGATCCCGGTTTCGACTCCGAAGGTCAAAAGGGAGTCGCAGAATCTGCGGGCCCGCCGATAGGCCGCGATGTCCCGCCGACCGGACCCCCGCCCCTCCCCCAAAAGCGCCTTCACGGCCCGGAGGACGAGATGGAAGTCCCCCCAGCGCTGAAGGGCGAGCTGCACCTTACCCTGGGAACCACGGGAATCCGATAGAAAGAGGCGCAGCCCATCCCGCAGCGCGGAGGGGGAGGCAGCGGCCAAGCCGCCGCCATCCTCCGGCGGGGCCCCTGAAGGGTCCTCGCGGCCCACGGTGACGGACAAACAAGGGGCCGAGCTCCGGCGCTGCTGCGCTGGGCAGCCCGTCCCCATCCCCGGCAAAGGAGAGAGCGGCTGAGGGAACAACGCAGCCCCAACAGTGGCAGGAAGGGGAAACACGAAAACCGCCCCCTGAGGGTTGTCTGCAGGCAACGGAGATGCGACAACCCCGGGGGCGGCAGTAACACCAGAGGTGGCAAAAGGAGACACCTCGGGGACAGGATCTGGGGCAAGGGCGGGAGTAGGGGCGGGGCTCGAGACGGGAACAGGGACTTGGGCAGGAGAGGGGACAGGATCAGGGACGGGAACGGGAACGGGCTCCCCATCTCCCGCTGCCAAGCCGCTAGACTGCGGCTCCCCTCGGCCAAGGTCAGCATCCGAGGGGACGGAGGCAGCAGGGGCAGGGGAAGCCTCAGGGGCAGGAACGATGGAAGGGGCAGGATCGGGGATAGGAACCGGCCGCTCAGCAACGGCCGTCGCCCCGAGGGGCTCGGCGGCCGTGCACGAGATGGTAGTCGCGGCCGGGCTGGCGGGTAGGGCTAAGGGTTCTCCCAGGACTAAGTCGGGAGCGGCAGAGTGGGGCGAGGAACCGGGAGCAGGAGAAGGGGGCGGGACTAAGCCAGCACCCGGATCGGGGCCCGCTGGCAGAGGGTCGTCCTCCCCTTGGGTAACCGGGGTCAGACCCAGGGCCTCGATCTCATCGAAAATGGAGGCGAAAGCGGTCCCCTCGGCCCCGGCGACCTCCCCGCCAGTCACGGAGACAAAGGCCGCCCCGGCATCGGCGGCGGCGGCGGGGAGCACGGACGGAGCAAGGGCCGGAAGAACCGCTACGGAAGCCTCCTCAGGTGTGGGCTCAACAAAGGGGACAGAAGTTTCCCCAGCCACTGCCACGGCATCCACGGTCTCCATGGCCGGCACCTCCTGCTGGGCACCGTCCGGGGGCGCGGAAACAGAACTAACAACGTCGGCCCCCCGCGGCATCTTTCGGGGGGCCTGCTCTCCCTCCTCATCAGAGGGGAGGGAGAGAGCCCGCGACCTGCGGGCACCGCGCTTCCCCCGGATGGTCACCCAGCCCCCCAAGGTGGAAGAGGAGGTGGAGGGCCGGTCAGCAGGGGCAGGGCCAGAGGGCAAGGGCGATGGCTCCGGGGCTCGGGGCGGCAGGGTCGGAGGGACAGCAGGGGCGAGGGAAACCTCCCCCTGGGGCGGGCCCTTCCCCGCGGGCGGCGGAAGCCGCCCCGCCCTCTCCTCCACATGCCCCGCCGATCCAGGGTCGGCGACGGCAAGGCCCGCCCGCCCGGCCGTCTCCGCGGCCAGAGCGGGAACCGCGGCAGAAGGAGGAGGGGCGGCGGCAGCAGCAGTGTCCGAACCGCCAGGGTTGCCGGCGATGACAGGGCCGGCACCCTCCCGGGCCCCGGGGGTCTCGGACGCCCCTCCAGGCCGGGCCAGGGGACAGTCCCTCCGGACATGCCCCGGCGCCCGGCAGAGGAAGCACCGGGCCTCCCCCGTCGAATAGTGGACCCGATAATGGACCCCCCGGTAGGGCACCAGGAAGGACCCCTCGAGCGCCACTCCGGCACCCGCCGCCGGTGGCAGCTGAAGCTGGACCTGCCGGTGGAAAGACAGGATGTGCCGGAGGGCAGGGTCCTTACAGCCCAATGAGAGAGAGCTCAGAATGGAAATGGGCTTCCCCAGGGTGGAGAGGGCCGGCAACAGGGCGGCGTTGGGGAGGTAGGGCGGGACGGAGGTCAAGAGCACCCGTACGCCCAGGTCCTCCAGGGGTTCCAAGGGCACAAACACGCCTCCCACCGCCAGGCCCCGTTCCACCGCCTCCTGCGCAGCGGCCACCGACACCAGGAAGAACACGGCCTTCCCGTACATCTTGGAGGCCGCCACGATGGCCGTAGGCCCCACCACCCTCGCCAACGCCCGCACATAGGTCTCAATGTGGGGCGAGGCAGGCACCAAATGGCAACGGACGCCATGCCTCCTAGTCAGCGAGGGGAAGGGGCCGTGGTCACCAGGGACAGGCCCAAAGGCGGCGGTCGGGGCGGACGACGGGGCGGCACGCAAAGAGGCGGCGGCCACCTGGGCGTATGCTCTGGGGGCTGGAGGTGGAGCGCCACCAGAGCTGGTGGAAGGGACGGCAGGAGAGGGAGGGGCCGCGGCCGGTGTCGGGGCCGCAGCGGGGACCGTAGCCCTGCCCGCAGGAGGTCTGGCTCCACAGGCGGGGCCCTTGCCCTTCTTCCTCCCTTGGCCCTTCCTGCCGGTGGAGGGGGCAGCCGTGGCAGCGGCGGTATCCGGGACAGGGCCAGCCGAGGGGCCGGCCACTGGGGTGGGCGGGGACGACGGGGCAGGGGCAGGGGCAGAGTCCCCCGCCATCACAACCTGCAGCCGCTCCTCCCCTCTAGGCAAAAGACAACACAAAGGAAAGGCAACCACTCCCCCCCGCTAGGCTGCAGGCTGGGGAGGAGGGTGCCAATGGAGAGGGCACACAGGAGCGAAAAGAGAGGGGTGGGGCACAAGTGCCAAAAAAGGAAAGCCGGCTCCCCCGGCTACACTAGGGCGGGGGGGGACTACAACAACAGTAAAAGGGGGGGTGAACAGTGCAAAAAGGGGGGGCAACAAAACGGGGGCACAAGCGCGCGCGGGGGGGCGAAGGGAGGGGGTGCACCGGAGCAGCGGCTCGGAAACAGAATGGAATGTCCAGCCAGCTGCAGCCCAAGGACAAGGAGGGGTAGGAGAAAAAACTCCAGCCAGCCGCAGCCCAAGGACAGGGCCGGGAACACAGCCAGCAGGCTAGGAACCGAGGGGGGGGGGGGAATGGGCACCAAACAAAATAAACCGAAGGGGATCAAAAGGAGTGGGGTAGGGTAGGGCCAACTAATACAAAGGGGGCTACAGGGAGGGGACCCCACCAGCGAAACGTAGTTGGGGGGCAGGAGAAGTCCAGGGCGAAGGAAAAGGTGCACCCACAGCGTTCGCGAAGCGCAGGCTCCGCCGTTCACTGCTGCAAGTAAACAGTCCCGGACGATGGAAATGGCGGGGGGAGCAAACAGCCCTGCCGAGGGGCGAAAAGCAGGTCCAGGTGGCACGCGGGGCGGTGGAGGGGTTGTCGGCAGCTGTCGGCGGTGGGGGTGGTGGTAGAGGGGGAGTAGATGAACGAAGGGGGGGGGCACCGCACCCCCCCCGCACCCCCTTCAACAGTCCGCTACGGGGGACGGGACAGCAGGATCCCAAGTCGACCTCGGAGCTTCCTGGCAAGCGACGGCTTCCAGTCCGAGGAATTACAAACGAGAGGCTCAGTACCGTCCACACTCCTAACGCGACTGGAGGCACCACCACCCCAGGAGCAAAGATGGCAAAGTCACTCAAAACACAGTCCTCAAACAACCCCCTCCACAATCTCCCGAACCAGGGACGCAGTCTCTTCGCACTCCGCGACGGAGGCAGCGGCTCCCACACAGGAACAGCAGCAGCAGCGAGAGGCAGTCAGCCGGCCGGGCAACCGGCCAGGCAGGCAAGCAAGCAGGCAGGTGGGCCCCCAGATGGTATCGGTGTTGGCGTTGGGGGGCCGATGCTTCTCCCTCCGGAGGCGAGGGCGGGGGGGGGGGCAGGCCGGCAAGGCCCCCCCCTCCGCACTCCTCACTCACGCACGCAGCAGCAGCAGCGGCAGCAAAAGCAGCAACAGCAGCAGCAGGAAGGGGCCAGGGAGAACGGAGGGAGAAGGGAGCACAGAAAACTCCAGCCAGCTCCCGACGGCCCCTGAGGGAGAGGAGCCTGAATTGGCACCCAAGTGGGCGGAGCCACCGCCACCTGTTCCCGCCCCCCCGGAAGTCAAGGGGCGGGACAGGAAGTATAAGAGCCAGGCCCCAGCCCTCGGTTAGAGCCCAGCAGCCGGAGAGGCCAGACGTGCTGGTGCGAGCTCCGGCTAGACCAAGGCTTCCCAGAGCCAGGTACCCGGACACGGACGGACCGAGCTGCCCCAGAGCCAGATACCCGGACACCGACCGACCGGACCTCCCCAGAGCCAGGTACCCCGACGCGGATTGGCCAAGCCTTCCCCAAGCAAGGTACCCCGAGGTAGACTGGCCACCCTTGCCCCGAGCACGGTACCCCGAGGAGGGGCCCGAGCGCCCCCCTGACCGGAGACCGGAGGAGCAACCCGACCCGGACGACCCTCTGCGAAGTGAGGAACCCATGGTGTGGGACCCCGCTGCCGAGCCCAGCGGGGAGCAGGTACAAATGGAGGGGGAAATGGAAAGCAGCCCGGGGGTAGCTGACCCCAGTCTAGCTACAACAGAGAGCGAACCAATGTTGGTGTGTTGCAGTCAGGACCCCACCAACACAGCGGCAGACTGACTGCCGCTCTTAGGGCCCCGGGCTGGGACACAGTGGAGTGGGTGGGCCTGTGTCCCCCCTGCCACCCCACTTAACGGGTGGCAGTCTCCCCCTCCAGCCAGCGCTCTGGCACCGCCACTGAGCTATTGCTTGCTGCCCTGAACGAGTGCTTGTTGCCCCACCCTGACTGAGGGTCTGGGGCGTCCCGAGTTTGTCCGTGCTCAGCTCCTGATACCCAGACCTGAACCCGAACCCCTGAACTATTGTTTGTTGCCCCGCCCTGACTGAGGGCCTGGGCCTACTAACTCTGCCTGGGCTCAGCCTGAAGGAAGGTCCTGAGCCCCTGGACTATTGTTTGTTGCCCCGCCCTGATTGAGGGCCGGGCCTGAACCCCTGACTTTACTGCTCAGCCTGAAGGAAGGTTCTGAGCCCCCTGGACTATTGTGTGCTGCCCCGCCCTGATTGAGGGCCGGGCCTGAACCCCTGACTTTACTGCTCAGCCTGAAGGAAGGTTCTGAGCCCCCTGGACTATTGTTTGTTGCCCCGCCCTGATTGAGGGCCGGGCCTGAACCCCTGACTTTACTGCTCAGCCTGAAGGAAGGTTCTGAGCCCCCTGGATTATTGTGTGCTGCCCCGCCCTGATTGAGGGCAGGGCCTGAACTCCTGACTTTACTGCTCAGCCTGAAGGAAGGTTCTGAGCGCCCTGGACTATTGGGGGTTGCCCTCCCCTGAATAAGGGCCTGGGACGTCCTGAGTTTGTCAGGGCTCAGCTCCGGATCCACGGAGCTGAGCGCCCGAACTATTGTTTATTGCCCCGCCCTGAGCTAGCGCGGGGGCTTGACTGACTTTGTAATCCCCAGCTCCGGCAGTGAAGACCGGAGCCCGGGCCTGAGTTACTGCCGGACCCTGACGGAGAGCAGGAGCTCATTGCAGAGGCCGTGTACCTTTGGCCTAGTCCCTGCCAGAGGGGCGGAACTCTGAGACCGATCCAGGCCGTGTAGTGAGGCGGCCTGGCCCCCGACGGCCCCTGAGAGGGCCCGACCCCCGCACCGGACGTTTACACGGTGCCTACCATGCAGCTCATCAAAGGTAAGCAGTCACATTCTGAAATTGACCTAGTCATTGTATTACATCTGATGAGTGGCAAAAATCAGCAGGCCAAATTATCAGCAACTGCTAACCTTCACATAGCACATGTCTGGGGCGTGGGTGTGTGCAAAAGTGGTTTATATTTGTGCTACCTTGTTCCTGTTGCTGATCCCCTGCACTGCATATGAGCAGCCTGAAACTGAACAGATTCAGTAATATTTAGGATGGATTATTTTTACTTTGCAAATATTATGGATTTTCATTACTATTTTGCCATAAAATTATCACATTACATTGCAAAGCAAAATGCACCTTTATCACTGTACATAACTAATGCTGGGCCACATTCTTCTCTTTAATTAGTTTCAATGTAGTCATGCCAGTGATGAATTCACACCATTATGTTCTATATATTAAACATACATCGTTCTATGTCTGGGAGCACTTTCAGCATTTATCTAGAAAAATTGTCAATTTAACAAGGAATTCCGTGTCCAGACAAAAAAATTACATATACTTTCTAGTGGACTTCTTTCTGAATGGATGCTTTCTTACATTTCCACATGAAGTTCAGTGGACAGAAGTTACCAAGTAGTAAATATCATTCTGGAATAATGGTATTTAAATAGTAACTGTGTATCTATATACAAGTGATTAAACTTCATATGTAACCACTAGTCTGATTTTTTTTTTCTTAAACTGGAAATTTAATCCTAAAAGGAGGCTTGCACAATAATAAGCACATCACCAAACCTATTGGCCTTGGAATTCTCTCCATCAGAAACCTAGAAAATCCCATAGATAATCCTTTAAAATGGATCATGGTTACACAACCCGTAATAGTGGACAGTGCTACAATCAAGCATTAGAGAGATAAGGGTTGTGTTAGAATGAGATAACAAATGCCTCTGGGGTACTGCCCCACAAATCCTAATGCTTTGAATAACCCAAGGAATGTATACTCACAGTTATAGTCAAAAGTATCATAATAGTATTAAACATAAGGTCCTCATAAGAAAAAATATATTATAAAGTAGTTTAAAAGGAACAGCAATTACTTTGTCTCCACAAAAGAAAAATAAATGCCATGTTATATTTTTATTGATGTAATCACAAAATGCATGATGAAAAAAGTAAGAAAAGTGCTTTGTTAATTTTAAGTCAGAACTGCCTCACATTATTTCACTTTTATAGCTAGCTGTTTACATTTATATTTGCTTCCGTTTACTGTGCAGCACTGTAGTTAAAAATAACCATATTGCCTGCCACTGCAATGCATGATGGGCCATCCTTCTGAAGTAAATGAATTCAGTGAGAGAAAGATCTGGCCCCTGGTTCAGAGATTCAATGCTTTTTCAGCTGATTGGCTACCGTCTACATTTTAGCAATTTGAATTATTGAGTGCCATTTGAAACATTTAGCACATCACTACACACAAAAATCCTGCAAATCAATGCTAATTATCCTATTACAATACCATATCCAGAAACCACATCCTGAAACAAACATTGAGCCAAATGCTGATGTCCCTACTCACTTTACCTAAATAAATACTTTGAAAAAATTCCTATTGGAATCAATGAGAGGTTGTCTGAATGTAGACTAAGTAAAAAATGGAGAACTACATCAGATCACCCCTTCATCCTCCTTTCCATGGGTAGAGTTTATCCTACACATTTGGATCAGCCTTTCTTTTGGCACAGGAATCTGCTCTTAGGTTATGGGATAGGAGTATTAGCCATATGTCCCAGAACCAATCATACAAGAATCCAGTGAAAGTTAATACACATTGAAGATCCTACGGATCCACTGTCTCCTTCTCTAAAATGAGCCCTGCTATTTCTTCCCCATTGTCCTTCCTAGTCATGTGTCTGTGGATACGGATATGGCCATGCTTGGCACTTTCTCACTGTGTATGTTGCTACGTTGCCTATGACCACGGTGTTGAATGTAGCAAAAAGTATTAAGGAACACTCTCACTGCTTCATTGTATGCAATTTGTGCACATGGGGGAATCATAAGGGAATTATTGAAGATAAGAAATAAATGTGACCATTTCAGCCAATGGCTTTTGGGTAAACAATGTATTGTGATGAACGATAAAGAGATTTTCATAACAGCTTTATATACTGCTGTGTATTTTACAACTAGCAAGAGGTCACCATTATCAATTATAAAAACTGTTATCCTTCATAGGAAGCACTGGTCAAATTTTGCTCCCCATAAACCAATCACCCCCTTTCCTATAAATAGCTGAGATTGTCAGGGACATATAAATGGCAGTCAGAAATGTAAATACTACAGTTATATGAAAACTAGGTGAAGTGGCAGCCTGTAAAGAGCTCCTATGTACTGAATAGAAAGTCATTTAGGACCTGATCCACAGCACATTAAAGTCAATGATAAGACTCCCATTGACTTCAGTGAGTGACTTCACATCCTTGGTGGAGCCCATTATTTATCACTTTCCATTGTAGAAACTGACCATTTATTCCCATCCTTTGTTTCCTATCTTTAAGCCATGCCGTTTATTACCTCAGCATCCTTGACAAGAGGAGCTCCTGGCAGGGATTATATCTGACCTTCTAAAACAAACATCTTGAAAGAAGCCTGATGGTGGTTCAACCAAATCTCCTCTAGCAGAATTTTCCCTCTATCTAGTGCAAGGAGATTTGTTGTGTAGGGAGTTTGAATTAAACCTCACTGCCCTAGTTTCAGTGAAACCTAGAGCCCTGAGTTCCTTTAAACTTCTTAGACATACTAACCCATACCTTGATCCTTTTGGGGTGTTCTGGTAAGTTAACAATGAGAAAATCTAGTTTAATTCTTCTTTCTTGCTTGCTCTCCAGAGGATATATTTCTGCGATGATGCCTAATTCAAATAACTGTTTATATGAGATCAATCAAACTAGAAGAGTAAATTCAATGAATAAGTGTTCTATATCTCCAGAAGTGTTTAAGTGCTAGTCGTTATTTTTTAAAATATACAAAAGTATTCTGGTAGAGTTAGATATACATTGTCAACAGAAACCAGGATGAAACCATCTCTTCTACAAAATCATTATTGGCTTCTGATACTGCAAACACTCAAGGTTAGCTTCACACACACGAGTCAAGTTAATCACGAGTATAAGTATTTGCAGGATTGAGACTGTCATCTGAGTCTCAGATCTTAACATGTCCAGGAATGGAGAGAGCTATTATACAGTGTGTTCTTTATAATTTTATGAAAATTATGGCAAGTCCCAGTAGCATCTCACACTATAGCAATAGTAAAACAGTAATGTTGGAGGAATTGCAATATGTAGATTTTAAAATTACAGTAGATTACAATGTGCAAATTAAGGTCTCAATCATGCAACCTTTAAGTGGAACCCACGTATGATCTTGGATTCCTTGCACACTCAAAATTCCTACTGTCTTCAAAGGGACATCTGGGAATGCTTGGAAAGCAAGGTCAGGTTTGTAATGTTGGTTGAGGTTTTAGCCAGTAGAGTTTTTGTACTGATTGGAAGCACTAAACTCTAATTTGTAGAATATGATTCACTGATTACCCAATGTCATAACATATAACAAATTATAGTCCTGCATTTGCAGGGATATATATCTTGGCCATAAAATTGTGGCAGGCTAAGATTTGTCATACAACGTCTTGGCATGGAAGCATTCTGTTTTATAATCTAAATTTTTACTGTGCATAGAGCACATTCTTCAGAAAACAGATCAGAATTACTCACATCGAGCAATTTTTAAGAGACAAACAATGGCCTTTTTTAAGATAAAATTCCTAAATTATTTATTATAGCTCTGTGCTGAGGGGCATATGATGTATTTAAAAAAATAAATCTGTAGTAAGTAATTCATATTTTAACTCCGTTAATGTTTGTGTCCCTTTTAAGAAAGGGATACAAAACAAGAGCCAAGGAAATTAAACCCCAAAGTTATGTTTAAGCAAAATTAACATTGTGACTCAAACTGATAAAAGCCAGGAAAATGAAAGCTAAAGTTGACACTTTATTTATAGCATTCACGGTTTTGTTTTTTTCCCTTGACATGAGTTAAGGACAGAGTTCCAGGTTTAATTTTCAATGTCCTGTCTTTTGTCCACTTATGTCACAACCTCTATATTGTTTAAATATGTTTCTTGTGTATCTAATTGTATAACACCCTTTTTTTCCACTAAATCAGGCTCTTTTTTAAGCAGTTATGAAATATAACTGTATGTGATTTAAGTTACCGGAGTACCATATCTGGCCTCTATGTAAGATTAGGAAAATAAAAGATTAGTTGAAAGTCCAAATGTGCTTGTAATTGAATAATAAAAATCATCCTTTTCTACCATTAAAGACACTTCATTTTTAAGGCTAATCAGAACCTGATTAATGGAACAAATTTGTAGGGAAGATTAGCAAAACGGGGGTATTAAGTTTCTTTGATTGCAATTATTATTTATTGCATATGTACCTGCCCATCTTTCATTAATAATTTTATTTTGTGGGGCAGGTAATAAGACTATAGTAACTATATCCATGAAATACCTTATACAAACATTGGATTACTTTTATAATTAAGATGCTAATTTCCAAGAAAATAATAGTGTTACTGTTGTACTATTTCAAAGGAAAAGGATAATATACATGACAATGTATGAAGTGTGCTTATAAATAACATTAACCGTTTTAAAGCTCTGTAAATAACACAAGAACATTTACAATATATCCCATCCTCTTCTCAAAAGGATAAGTAAGGCAAAATTTATTTTCTGGCAAACAAGTATTTTACTAGCTTAATTTATTTATTATACTATTCCGAAAGCTACTTGTCTTGAATTTCCTTGTAGATATTAGGTTAAGACACAGAGAAGATGATAATTTAAAAGAAAGGATATAGCTTTACATTTAAAATTGGATGGAATGGGTATAAAGATAGTAATAAAGACCTTGAGACAGCTCCTTGCTCAGTTTATGGAGAGGGCAGAATCTTCATTTAGTGGCAAAGCGTTTCACAATGTTAAAAGTAGTGTCAGGTATTAATATCACATGTATTATGGAGATAAACCACTATAATGAGATTCTTTATTTCTAATGCAATAGTCAGGAAACAACATCTTAGCCAGAGAGCCATTTCTGCAAGTCAATAGCATTGCAAATAAGAAACTAGCATTAGTCCTTTGTGAATATGGGTTTAAAGGGCCAAATTATATTCTTGGTGCAATTCCACTAAATTCACTGAAGTTACACCCAGGATTAATTTGACCCAATAGGCCAGATCCACTGCTGGTGTAAATCCCCTTCACTTCACCTCAGGATCTGACAATATATGCCCTAAGGTTAAAGACTGTCTCCCGAGAAGAACGGCTAAAAATGTAAAGTTGAATAATTTAAAAATTAAAAAATAGCAGACATGACCTGATAACACTAAATGTTTTTCCTAACATTCATTTTTTTCTTATTATTTTTTCCACTTTTCTCTCTCCAGTGCTCCAAACAAACATTTTAAAAATTATAGTATTTTCAAAATATCAAACAGACGATAGGATAACATACTTCCTAAGAAAAGAGACTTTCGCAGCCCCAAAACAAACTCACTCCCATCAAGCCCCTGCCAAACCCAATCAATGCACTCAACAATTGATTGTAAAAGCAGGCGTGTCACACACTGTGAACTAAAGATCCAAGCTCTGGTGAACCAAGGGTAGAAGTATATTCTGGAGCCAATGACTACTCTCTCTGAGCATTCTGTCCCATTATTAAAATGTACATACTGTATTATTTAAATGGGGCCAGATCCTCAGATGGTGTAAATTGGAGTCGCTCCAGTGAACTCAATAGAGCTACACCAATTTATACCAGTTGAATATCTGGTCCAGTAGAATACAACACATAGTTCTAGTTTAGTTATCTCTAGACTGATTTGTATGGCATTTTGTAACCGAATTCACAGTAAAAACTGTGGATTATGGAACAATAGCAGTATCAGGTGGCTAAATGTCCATTCCTTCTAGATCTGCTTCAAATGGAAGAAAAAAATCAGGCCACTCTTACTATCAGATGAGAGAGTAGGAAAGCTAAGTATACATTTTCCAGTTGAAACTAACATTTTCCCAGAACCATGACCACCAAGGAAGGAGACAATGGCCATTTACCCATATGAAGATGTACTTTACTGGAAATGTTTAGATTTTGTTAGCAATTGTACGGATACTGTATTAGGACAGTGTTCAGCTTGTTTTTTGGAATGGGAGAAAGTGGTGAAGGACTTCTACGGGGCTTGAATTTAGGAACTTGAAAAAAATATTACTTGACCAACTCTAATATGTTGTGAGACAAAGACTTGTGTCCTAAATTTGTGGATGCTAAAGGAAGGTCAAAACAGAATAGTGTCCCATCCCTCAAAGATAAAAGCCCGGGGGCTATCCATACTTCCTTTGAGCACCTGTTTTAAAACCTATAATCTGCAGTGCCTATTCATGTGAAACATACTTTCTTATGTCTGTAATAGAATTACCTTGGTTATGATTAAAATTTACACTTATTACACAATAGTTAAGTAATTTATATAACTCTGCTTATTCTCCTTACCTTGATAGGCCATTTTTGAAAAAAATCTGATTTCTTTCCATTTTTGCAAATCTTGCATATTGTAGTAGTAGGATTTTGTTTGTATTTTGTATAATTTAGAATGAAGATAAAGGATAATAATGTAGCATGCATTAAATGTATTGATGTATGATTTGACCATATTCTACCAGCCACCCTTTCTGAAAGCAGAAAGAAATGGCCTAATGTGCTATCGGTAGAGATGCATCAGCCAGAAATGTGTGTCTGAATCTGATTTCAAGGCAGTAACAGACCTTTTATGGTCACCACTTTGTTATAGGTTTAGCATTTTAAAATAAGTAAAAGAGTGCAATGACTGTTTTCTCTTGCAATGCAATTTGATGTTCCTGTTAAAATTCCCAGTGTAAATCAATCCTGTTTTGTGTGTGAATGAGGACTGTGTGTGTTAGAAGATAAGTGTGAAGGCCATCACCAGACCAGATGTTCTAGGGAGGAATCTAGGACGGACATAAAGGCACCAGAAGATTGCAACACGCCCCTATTGAGATGTCAGAGGAGGGCAGATTGTCAACTCTAAAAATGAGACAAGCACCTGTCAATGGGGACAAGATGGCTGTAATCAAAACCAGCATGGGATAACTCCCTGAAAGACTAATGAAAGAACAAGATAAAAAATAAGAAGAACAATTTAAGAAAACAAGCACTTGTCAAACAACGACTGATTATAGCAGGATAGTGCAAAACTCATTGGTCCCAATGAAGGAAAATCACTATATAAACAGGGTGCTTTGCCGTGATACTTTGGGTTTGTCCTGCCAAGACTTCCCCAGAGCATCGTGTCACGACCGATTGAACCCGGCTCCTCTCTAGCTGGCCACTAGATTGATCCAGACTCTGGACTGGTAACTATAACATCGACTGGCAGGACTCTGTGTGTGTGTGTGTGTGTGTGTGTGTGCATGTGATTGAATGCATATGCTAATTGTTGTATCTCCAATAAACACGGCGTATTGCCTTTTCCCCTGAAAAAGATCCCGTGTGATTTTTATAAGCCTAACAATATCCATCTAAAATTTTTTTGGCAATACTTATATACTTCCTTCTCCTCCACAACTTTTTATGAACTCCATCTGGCCAGAGTAAAGGCTTCTACATTGAACAGTATATCCAATCCCCATGTGACGTATTCCTAAACCCATTGTTTGTCATAACTTTTTAAAGAAATATGATTTTAACAAGGAAATTGAGGTCTCAATATATGGATAATTAACACAGCAGATGTTTTGTCAGTCTTGACTTGAATAGTATTTTTGTCTGAAAAAGTCAACAAAAAATGGCACAGTTTTTAAAAATAGCTTAACCTTGGTAATGGCCTGTTCCTGGGTTTGGATAAAAAAAAAACAGCTATTTTGTAATATAATATGGCTTTTTTTCCAAAGCATTTAGACTCAAAATGTATCAATATTTTCCATGATTTATTGTGTACTTTAGTTAAAGAGGCAAGACAGTAACCTCAGGTAAACCACACGTAGTGAGCAACTTTTAGAGTCTTTTTACTGCCTCCTACTAATGGTAAGGAATATTGACACTCTCTCTCTTGACTAGACTACCTCTGCTATCTGGTACATCTGTTTAGCATTTTATTGCAAAGGGAATAGCCTGCCAAAACAATGCTAAACTTGGATTGTCTATTTCCTTAGATTATTGCTCCCAAAGTATTTTAACATCTGACATAAAAAAAAATTAGACAAATATTTCAATTCTGTACAATGTCCATGAACTTCTACAAAATTATAATCATAAGTACAACCATAGTAATCTGCAAAAACAAAAATAGACTCCAGAAATAATTAATTTTGTTATTTTTGTATAGAAAAACATCTACATTTTAATGTTCTCACCATGTCTACAAGGCAATCATTTATAGGGAATTCTTAATCTAGGACATCCATATTAAGTTAATTTTAAAAGGATTAAGATTAAAGAGTCTAAGATTTTATATAAGTTTGGGTGTTTTTTGTAACTGTTTTATAAGCACCTGGTAATTTCACCAGCAGTTTTTCTACAATAAAAGCTTGATGATACATTAGCTCCAGTGTTCTCTGGCAGTCTGCTTCTATTATTTATTTATTTTTAACTTGTGCAGTTCTATAAAAATGAATCTTTCAGGCAGTCTCTGGGTACAGATACAAAAAATTAACAACAATGCCAATAATCTGCTGACAAGTTTCAACCCAAATTGATTCCCACTTTGACATAAAGCTCAGTATTTCCCATGGCCTAAATACATAGATGAGCCTGAAAGTAGAAGAAAAATAAAAAAAATAAACCTAAGAATCTGTTAAACCAATGGGAAAGTGAATGCCAGAACTGAGAGCTTTCCACTGAAATCACTCTGCATCCAGTCTCTCTGGCATTCATCTACAGAGAATGTTAGCAGAAGGACTCCAGTTATTCTCAACAGATGCAGTGGCACATAAGGAGAGAAGAGATGTCTGGGAGCCAGCACTTACATAACTTAGATCCATAAATTAATGAACACCTTGAATTTCATCTAGTCAGTGTTCCCTCATTACCTCCAGAATGTCAATGAATACAAATGTTGGAAGCACAAGAGTGGGCACTTCACTTATGCATTCCTGATACAGATCCACATCCAAACACAACTGATCTGGTGAACAAAATTAGATTGGAAATTCCTTGGAGTGAGAATTGTTTGACTGTACAAAACTAGCTTGGGTTTGACATCTAGCTACTGTGACGGGTTGGATCACAGAAACCCCCTTGGGAGCTGCCACCCGATGTGCAAAGACTACCCCTGCTTCTGTTTTCCCTGCCAGCTCAGGACTCCAGCACCCTGTCTTGCTGAGCCAGACCCTCCCATCTGGCTCCAGACACAGATCCAGGGTCAGAATCTCCTGTCCCAAAGCTGCAAGTTTACCTGAAAACAGCTCGCAGTAGTGTGCTTGTCTTTAGCACTCAGATGCCCAACTCCCAATGGGGTCTAAACCCAGATAAATCCGTTTTACCCTGCATAAAGTTTATGCAGGGCAAACTCATAAATTGTTTGCCCTCTATAACACTGATAGAGAGGTATGCACAGTTGTTTGCTCCCCCAGGTATTAATACATACTCTGAGTGAATTACTAAATAGAAAGCGATTTTATTAAATACAGACAGTAGGATTTAAGTGGTTCAAAGTAGTAACAGACAGAACAAAGTAAGTCACCAAGCAAAATAAAATAAAATGCGCAAATCTATGCCTAATCAAACTGAATACAGATAATTTCCTCACCAGTTCCAGAATGCTCCCTTTTACAGGCTAATCTCCTTTTAGCCTGGGTCCAGCAATCACTCACACCCCCTGCAGTTACTGTCCTTTGTTTCAGTCTCCTTCAAGTATCCTGGGGGGGGTGGAGAGGCTCCTTCTTTAGCCAGCTGAAGACCAAATGGAGGGGTCTCCCACAGGTTTAAATAGACTCTCTCTTGTGGGTGGAGACCCCCCTCCTCCCTCCTATGCAAAGTCCAGCTCCAGGATGGAGTTTTGGAGTCACCTGGGCAAGTCACATGCCCCTGCATGACTCAGTCTTTGCAGGCCGATGCCATTGTCCACATGGCATCTTGCATGTCTCCAGGAAGACTTCTCATGTGGATTGGAGCATTCCAAGATGCATTGTTCCCTAAGTGTCTCCTGATCAGGTACTTAACCTGGCGAATTCCTTCCTAAAGAAGCTGACCAAATGCCTCACAAAGCTTACTTAGAAATCAAGCAAGCATACAGCCCATATTCTTAACCTCGAGTAGAAAATGATATATATGTACAAATTGGATGAATAGATATAGTAGACCAGAACCTTTACGGAGATATGTTACATGGCCCAGGCAGCACAAAACATATTCCAGCTATGTCATCCATACATTTATAAGCACCCCCTCCCCATAAAGCCTTATAGGGTACACTGTCACAGGAAATTCCTTGGAGTGAGAATTGTTTGACTGTACAAAACTAGCTTGGGTTTGACATCTAGCTAATATTGGTAACAGTGAAGCCGCAGCAGCACAGGCTTCAGTGCAGGCAGGAATGCAGGATGCAGGAGTCATGTAAGCAGGAAACTTCCATAATAGCAGCAGCCAGGGATTCCTCTAGCTGCTAGGACAGCTTCCTGTGTTACTTCCTGGTTTATATAGCGCTCCTCAGCCAATTAAAGGTGCTGGATGTTTTCCCCAAATGGGACTGGGAGCTTCAGGGATGAGGCCCTCTGTGAGCTAGCGTTTCACTGATTCCTTTTTTGGGTTACTCAGATGAGCTGCTGGGTGGCAGTTGTGGCCCGAGCACCGACTAGGGGGCCACATTCAAGCCTTGCGATCCCTTAAACTGTGTTAAATGCAAGTTCAGACAGATTGTTAAGCAGAACGGGTAACACCTGTCGTAGGTGATCACTGGTAATGAAGTGGGCAATTGGGGGTCAGATTGTTATTCATTAAAGGTTTGAAGCGCACAATTAAGGGTAGCAGGCAGTGTGATGTGTTACAAAATTGTCATAATGAGCCATAAAACCAGCAATTACTGTTGAGCCCATGGTTTTTAGTGTCCAGCAGTTATGAATTTAAGTTCCCGGGTGTTGTGGATATTTCCTTTGAGAATAAGTATTGAAAGATCAGACATGTAGTGATCATTTTGTGAAAGAGTTCATCCACAAGTGTTATGAAGCATTTGATGCATTATGCCATTTTAACTCATAATGGAGCTTGATCGTTATAGCAGTGGAAATATGTCTGCAGGCTGTGCATCTGCTGCTCTCACAGGATCTGGTGCCACTTTCAGTTGGTTTGTCCTGATCTGAGGGGAATCTTGGTCCTGATCATGAAAAGTATGGCAAAGTTGGGTGGGTGGTTGTTTGAAGGCTAGAAGAGAAGGCTCAGGAAAGATTTCTTTTAGACTATGGTCTCTATCAAATATGAGTTGTAACTGTCTGATGAAACCCCATATGCGTTCCAGTGTGGGGTGGTAATTGACAACTAGAGGTGCATGGTCAGTAGGTTTCTTTTTCCTGTATTGCAGCAGGTTCTCCAGGGGGTATTTGTGTTGCCCTTTCCATGATGTGATCTACTTCTGTGGTGGATGTGACAGTACCATGGACGTCCCCCAAAACTCAGCACCAAGGTAGAGCGGCTACCTTGAACCCCAGTTACTAAAGATTGAAATAGCATTACTGACATGCACTGATTAAGCTGACAGGTTCTCTCAGATATACCATTGATTTTTAAAGATGCTGCCATAAGTGGTGACTAAAACCCAACAGAAATCAGTACACATAGTTTCAAACTGCAACACTAAAAGCATTACAATTGCTGTGCTACTGTGGATGAAGTTACACTACCAGCTCTACTAAAAATGAAAGAGGTGCTGTGGTTAGAAATATGTGGGGGAAGTTACCCTGGCTACAAAAATCTACAGACAAAAAAAATTCACGATATTTACAGAAAGTTAAGTATTTTATAGCATAGGCTAGAACTTATTTCAGCAGCTGTAGAACATAATTTATTACTATTTTTCTAAAATATTGCAGACAGATTATGGTAAATAAAACACCATTAAACATTAGGTTTTAAATCCCAGAATTGACAAAAGTTCAATTTATAACTAGGCTTGGCAGAAATGGATTTTTTATATATAATTTCAGCAGATAATATCAATGTTTATTTTTAAGCATTCTTTCAATTTTTAACAATTTATATTTTCACATGAAATGAGAGGTAATGTCAGATAATTATTTAATGAGAGATGGAGGTTGAAAAAAGTTACAGCTTTATTATTGTTAAAAAACAAATTGCCAACATCACATGTTAAAATATACAAAATAAATACCCTTAAATCAAACTTTAATAAATTCTCAAGTCGGTTTTTCTTACTGTGCCAATCTGTACATTTTGATTATTATCAACAGAGTTTTCCATTGGTTTGTGTGTACACCTTGAAAAATCGATGCTTATCAATGTTTACCACAAAAATCTAATCCTACCAAGTGTACGTATGATCATCCTCCAAGCGTTGATATTGGAGGCAGTAAATAAATATTAACTAGAGGTTTTAGGAGGCATATATTCAAAATGGTGTTGGTAAACCGTAATTATTGAATATATTAATGATTTCCTTTGTTTTTATAAGCAATCATTAGCCTAATATTAAGCAGAATAGTAGCTTACATGGGTGAAACTAGGCAACTGTTTAATAGCACACAGCAACATGTCGAGGCCAGTTTGTCCTTTACCCTGAGGTTTGTGCTATCATTTACACTAGTGCTAACTGGATATAGATAACCACCATTCTGATTTAGTAATATTTTACACACACTTTGCATTGAAGTTAATAATGACACAAGATGTAATCAATGGAGAATGTGGCCCTAGGAAAAGATATGAAGATACCACATCCTATTAGAACACAGAACTTATTTAGCAGAGACAGAAAGTAATGTTTTAACCTGGAATTTGGCCAGGACAGTGTTGAGCACTCCATCTCTTATGAAAGTTGCAGGGGATCCTTAAATGACACAAATGGCCCTTTATGTCTACACCTCATCTGAAAACCACAGCTTACGCAGCCCAGAAGTTTTCACAGAGCTGAAGTCTGAGGGCAAAAAGCTGCCCTGTAGTACTTATAAAATACTAACACAGGCTTCTTCTTAGGTATAGGCGGGATTCCCCAACTTTAGTTTTTTGGGTTTGGGGCATTTCAAGTCCATCCTTTCCTGCCTAAAAGTGACTTAATTTTTTGTCTCAATTACATTTTAGCTTAGATAATTTATAGCTGCAGTTACTCTAAAATACCTTAGCCAATGGGCATGTTATAGATATGCAAATATCAAACCGTATATTACATTTTTACTTTCCCCTGCCAAGCATAAATTTCTGCTGTATGTCACAGTAGATGGTGTAGCTAAAATGACTCAAAATTAGTATTTGCTTCTTGCTATTGTACTATTTTACATTAGAGTGTAAAGAAGAAATTGTTACAATACATCCCACACAAATGTGAGCCTCATTTCTGGCATTAATTCAGTGAAGGGAGCATCATAGTCTTATATGCTAATGTTGTATCTTTGGCAAAAGCAGTTTCTGTCATAAATTTTCATGCAGACGCCATAGCTATCTCCTCAATGACTCATTTTATCTTTGTGCAGCAAAAACTCCTCTCTTTTCAGTAAGTAATGGCTATTTCCCCTCTCTATTAGTAAGACTAGCTTGTGATCTCACACAGCATATTACTTACATTCATGTGACATTTATTAGCAATTCAAGAGAGTTTTTAGTCCTTTATTGGTCTCTGCTACATACCAGATCACAATTTCTATATTATTCTTTATCCCGGTTTTCTAAAATAATCTGAAACAATTCCCATACCTTTGCCTATAAAAAATGTTTTACCATTTACTTTTTTATATATATATGAAACAATTTCTTCCTATTCTGTATTTCTGTCCTTAATGCCTACTAAGGGAACATCTACACTACAGGTGGGAGCTTGTGTCCCAGCGCAGATATATACGTGTGCAAGCTCTATTTAAGCGGTCATGCAAAAAACAGCAGTGTAGCCCCCACTCGCCGCGGTTCGCTGTCCCGGGCCAATGGGGGCGGCGGGAAGCGGCGTGGGTTAGGGATGTGCTGGCCGCGGCTTCCTGCCGTCTCCATTGGTCCAGGACGGCGAACCGCGGCGAGTGGGGGCCGCGATCGGCCGAACCTGCCGCGTCAGCAGGTAAATAAACTGGCCCGGCCCGCTAGGGTGCTTACCCTGGCGAGCCACATGCTGAACGTTGCCGACCCCTGAGCTAGTGTGTGCCTGTCTACACATTCTCAGAAACATGCTCCCATTTGCAAGGTGGAGATATCCTCAGTGTCTCACAACAATCTCTTTGCTATTTCAATACATGTTGACCTATGCCTACAGTGCAATGCTACTCAGTTGTGTTCCTTGGCTCGCTCTCTTTCTACCATTTCCAACTCCACATCAGGCTTCCCTAGAAACTTGTTTCTCGCTAATATTTTTCTTGCCTCATTGACAGCGAACCTCTTGCAATCAGGGCCGGTGCAACCATTTAGACAAACTAGGCGGCCGCCTAGTGGTTGGGGGAGCCTAAAAGCCCACTCAGGCGAGGAGGTGGAATGTAGGTGAGCTGGGGCGGGGGGGGGCACGGGGAGGGCCGCCAGCAGTAACGGGGGGGGGCACACAGGGGAACCGCTCCCTGCCCCAGATCACCTCCACTCTGCCTCCTCTGCTGAGCACACAGCCCCCGCTCTAAGTCTCCTCCAATCGGCGCTGCAAGCCTGGGAGGGGAGGAGAATTAGAGTGGCGCTGGCGTGCTCAGTGAAGGAGGCGGAGCTGAGGTGAGCTGGGGCGGGGGGGCTAGGTTAGCTGCCGCTGGGGGTGGGATTAGATGGGTGGGGGGAGGTGCAAGGTGGAGGTTTCACCTAGGGCGCGAAACTTCCTTGCACCGGCCCTACTTGCAATGCATCATACTTCCTGCATAGCCAGCAGGTCTATATCATCAAACGATACTTGCATGGAAGAAGTTTTTGTTTGGCATCAAAAGCACCATCTTTGAGTCCTAACTTGTTTGTTAGCAGGGCCGGCTCCAGGCACCAGCCGACCAAGCACATGCTTGGGGCGGCACCTGGTAAGGGGCGGCCAATCTTAGGGTGGTGGGGGGCGCTCAGGGTTTTTTGTTTTGGGGGGGGGGGTTGGTCAGGCAGCGCTGGGGGTGGGGTGGGTTGTTTTTGTTTCAGTGGCTGCGGGGGGATTCGGCAGCGGCGCTCGGGGGGGGGCGGCGCGGCACGGTGCTCCGCGGGGGGGGGGGGGGTGTTCGGCAGCATGGCTCGGCGGTGGGGGTGTTTGTCGGCACTCGGCGGGAGGTGTGGCGCTCCGCGGGGGGCCAGGGGGGTTCGGCAGCATGGCTCGGCGGTGGGGGTGTTTGGCGGCACTCGGCGGGAGGTGTGGCACTCCGCGGGGGGCCGGGGGGGTTCGGCAGCATGGCGTTCTTCAGGGGGCTGGGGGGTTTGGCGGTGTGGCGCTCCGCGGGGGACTGGGGAGGTTCGGCATCATGGTGCTCCGCGGGGGCAGGGGGTGGCGTCGCGGTGCTGAGGGTGTGTGTTATGGCGGCACCATGGAGGGCAGCACTCTTTTTTTTTGCTTGGGGCGGCAAAAAAGTTAGAGCCGGGCTTGTTTGTTAGATATTGCATAGGTTTGCTGGAACGCTTTTCACTAATCTGGGGCTTGGCTGAGGGGATACTTTCTTTATTAGACCAAATGCTAAAGCAGTGCTCTGCTGCCAAATTTGCAGCCATTAGTAGAGCTGGTCAGAAAAACGTTGATAAAACATTTTTTTCCATCTGAATTTGTTGATTTGTCAAAGTTGAAATGTTTCATGGACACACTTCAATTTCTAGAAAATTCTACCAGAAACCAGGGAGTATTCCAATAGAATTCTGCTGGGCCACTGAATACCTGCCAGCTCTCCAGGTGGGCACAGAAAGCCAAGAGCCTGGAAAAACTGGGTGTCCTGGCTCCCAAGCTCTCACTCTCATTGCTCCTCAGTAGTCCAGGCTCCCTTGTAAGGCAAACTGCCCTAAAGCCGGGGTTCCCAGTACAGCTGGGCAGAGAACAGTAATTTCCTTTTGTGAAGAATTTTGAATTTTTTGTGTTTTGTTTCAAAACAAAATGAAACCAAGTTTCAAAAAATCTTGAAATGCTCTGCAAAACAGAAATACTGTTCTCATCACAGTTCTAACCATTCATTTGATGCTTGTGTAGATATAGATCAACATATTACTCAGGCCTCAAATCCGAATTAGATTCAGAAATCTTAAGTGGCCCCTTATTCACCTCAACGCCCCAAGAAACCTCTAGCTTCTGGCTCCTGCTCCCTAACCCTAGAGAGGCTTTAACACCATTTGCTTAGAAGACCCTTTACCACTAGGGTGACCAGATGTCCCAATTTTATAGGGACAGTCCTGATTTTTGGGTCTTTTTCTCCTATTACCCCCCACCACCTGTCCTGATTTTTCCACAGTTGTTGTCTGGTCACTGTATTTACCGCGGTCATACCTGAGACACCCCAAAAAACTGGGACAGAGCTCCTCTCATTACCTGTGACTATCCGTCCATGCAGCCCTACAAACCCTGTCTCCCCACTCAACCATATCCATACAAATTGCTAAAACTGTACATCATAATCTTCATTATGTTGATCCAATGCCCACCCAAGTCAATGGGAGCCGTTATGGGGTTATTTTCAATATCACTGATAATTGCTAATTTTGATTAATGAAAAAAACCTACTATTAAGAAGATTAAAAAGAAAAGATATTTCCTTAGGAACTAAAGTACTCTGCTCAAGTTTCGATCTTTTTACAGGAAACATTATTTTGCTGATATTTATACCCGTGACCTTGCCTCAATCAAAAATATGATAGCAATCTTCAGCAACACCTTCAACATATAATACACTTGTGTATATGTACATACTATCTACATGGCATACACACTGAATATGAATACTTAGGTGCTGTATAAATACACACACAGAGACATATGTATTTATACTATAGCAGCTTTAGAAAATTCAACTTGCCTACATGCTAGGAACAAAATATTTTTAAGGGCTTTTCCCCCCCATTGGAATTAATCATCATGGTAAAGAGCAGGCAAGTAGATATTTTTGCCAGGGCTGGTAAATTTTCATGACAATTTTGCAAGGCTGTATTATATGGTAATATTGAAACAATTTACAGTAAATCAATTTTCTGCTATTCTCATTAGATTACAGCAGGGTGGAACTACATATTTTTATGATATGCATTTATTGAAATATCAGATCTCTAAGTTCTTTTTTACATGCCACAGATTTTGCTATTGTTATACATTAATAGTTGTGTGACAGAACGGGAATTTGCCTGGAATAAAATCCATGTGTTAGAGCTTAGAGGAGCAGAAGCTGATAATGACAAACCACGCAAAGGTAAGAATGAATGACCAATACTATGTTTCTTGGTCAGAGCACTGAAATTGGTTAACTCCTTGGGCATTTCTGCTCTTGTAAATATTAGCAAGGTTTTTATGCTAGTGTTGTTGCTGTGGGTTCATCAAGTATTCATGTTGTTCTCTGATATAGTATACTGACATTGTGTTCAGGGACTGGGTAAAAATCCTTGTATGCAGCGAACAACACAGGCGGATGACTTTTGCTCCCCATTTAATTTCTGTTCCTACAAGCTTTTCCAAACACAATTGACATTTCTACAGTAGAGAGACTTCCTCAAGAAATGCTATTTTAATTAGTTTCACTGTTTGATAAATGATAACATGGTCTGTAGACACATATGAGAAAGCTTATAGGTTGTACCAATACTGAAAAAAAATGCAGATTTATACAAGGATGTAGAGTATCAAACAATATATCATGAAAATGTATCCTTTGAATGACATTTGGAGTCTGGGACTCAAGCCAGGAAGTAAAAGCATTTAGGTTATATAGTTTCAAGATCAAAAGATCAAATCTTTTTCATAATCTATCACACAAAAGTCATTTGATTTATGGTCAGTTTTCTTTCCTACTTTCAGCCTTCCAGAGGAAGAATGTGAGGTAGGAAGACAATGAAAGTACAGTAAAAGCTATGTTATCCAGCACTTTACCAACTGGAATCTCTAGAAACCAGCATTTTGGGAAGGGGTGCAGACTCTGGGAGTTGGGTCCCAAGAAAGGTTTCGGGGTGCCAGATCCAGGCAGCACTCACCTTGGACTTTTCGCCACAAGTGGTGACATGTCCCTGCTGCTCCTAGGCAGAGGAACGGCCACAGGGGCTCCGTGCGCTGCCCTCGACCAGCCCCAAGTGCTGGCTCTGCAGCTCCCAATGTGAGCTGCGGGGGCAGGGCCTACAGGCAAAGTCAAGGTGCAGAGCTACCTGGCTGTGCCTCCGTCTAGGAGCATCAGGGACATTGCCGCTTGTGGGGAGCCACCTGAAGTGAGCGCTGCCCCAATCTGGCAAAACCCCTCCTGTGCCCCAGTCCCCTGCCCCCCGCACCCTCCCGCACCAAAACTTCCTCCCAGAGCCTGCGCCCCGCATCCCCTGGCCCCTCCCTCTTAGTTAACTGGAATTTTTGACTTACCGGCACCCCACATTCCCACAACATGCCAGATAACAAAGCTTTTACTGTATTTTGAAAAATATACAAGATGCACATTGGACATATCAGGATGTTTTGTATTGTTGACTTTTTAAAATTATTTTATATAGTCTAAATCACTTTGGTTCAATGGTTGTATGGGTCAGATGCTCTCTGTAGTATCTTATAAGGATTTTATTAATTACATTCATATCAGGATAAGCATCAATGTAAGTATCGCTGTGATTAAGGATAATCCATTTTACGCTGAAACTACACATCTTGGTTTCAAGCTCAATGATGAATTTTGGGGAGAAAGCTTGGGTAAAATCAGGTCAGCTATTTGTGACTTAGGTAAACATGATTAAAAATACAATTTTGCACTTAGAATTTGTTCATTTGTTAGCAGTCAGTGCTGACAGCATCTGAACTTAAAAGCCAGGATTCTTTGCCATGCTGGCAAGATCTAGTCAGTGCAGGACTCTGAGATAAGAGACGGAGGAAGGTGCAGAGCGCTTGTCATGGCTCCCTGAATCTCTGGGCCAGTCTGCACCTGTCCCGCAAAGGTGCATGTGGTAACTGGGAATTGTTGGAGTGTGCAGGGCTTCAACCTCACCCTTCCTCTACCCACACTGCCCTTGACACACTCTGAACCAGGGCTGGGAGCAGGATGGAACCCACTCTGCACCAGCTCACAGCTGCCCCATGTTGATAGAATTGTTAGCTGGCTAGCTCCAGCTGCTTTCCAGCACCTGGGACACACCAGAATGGTACAAAGGGGCTGGAAGACAAGAAAAAAATCTGACCCTAAAACTTCAAACTTGGTGTGTTGTTAGTACTCAGTGAGGAGGAGGAGTTAGCTTTCCTAAATTGAGGAAGGGGGAAAGTTGTTTAATAATTTTAAAGGTAGAAAGATAAGATTATGAGTTAGTACCTTCCCAATGTAGCTGTTCTGAGCTTGTTTAGAATTGTAATGGCCCATGAGCCATAGCCTTTTGCTGGCCAGTGTGCTTTTAGTAATCAAACAGGACTGCAAATGAATCAGTCAGGAAAAAAAATTCAACTTGAAGCTGGGAATTGGTTAGGGAGAAAGAGCTGTAAATCGTTACCAAATCATAACTGTAGCATATTACATTCACTGTGCACACATATAAATGATTACACAAGGTGCAAGGGGATTCTCACTGCCATGTACAGAAATGTACCCTTGTGCAAAGTGGGCATAATATGGCAATATTCTTGTTAGGCAGTATTTTACATCTACTTGACACAGGTGTAAATTTTGACACACAGCACATGACAGTGGAGAATCAGACCCAATGTGTTTAACTTTAAAACAAAATGAACAAGCAAGGATGTAGGTAGCAGGGTCACATGTCTATCATTCCACAGATCATTCCACTATAGTACAGCCCTTTCCCCCACCCTTTTTCTGTGTGGTTTGAGATTCTCCCTACCCAAATGGGTGTACACTGTGTCTTCCATGTTTGATGTGCTAGGCACTTTCCAATGAGCAATAATAATGACCTGTACTTTTCCACTTTTCTTTCTCTCTTTATAGAAGTAATTTTTTAAAAAGAAATACATATAAGAGATTGATTTGAAACTTGAGTTTACATTTCAGGAGTGGTGACGATCATTGGCTTTTCAAGCTTTATCCCTCAGAATTGTATCTGGAATACAATAGCACAATATTATCTTAGTCTGGATTGTGGATACAACCATGTTTTAATTTCTCATATATTGTTCTGTTTCTCACTGAACTCTCCTCCTGCCTCTTTCTTGTTTTAGGGGTCTACACTGGAACAGAGCTCAAAGATAAGAAATACAAACATCAAAGTGTCTTTGCCCATAGCCTAGTGACAAATCAACCCACTCTGTCATCTTGAGCCAAAACTAAAATGATGCCTCCAGCTCATCCTACCAAAGGATATGAGGTACAAATGTTGCCCCCCCTGAACATAGACTGACAAGGGTACTGGTGTTCAACATGGCAAATAGACAAAACGTACAATATATCTGAGAATTCATCAGACACATTGTCTAAGTCAGGGATCGGCAACCTTGGGCACGCAGCCCATCAGGGAAAGCCGCTGGCGGGCTGGGCCGGTTTGTTTACCTGCAGCATCCGCAGGTTCAACCAATCACAGCTCCCACTGGCCATGGTTCACCGTTCCAGGCCAATGAGGGCTGCGGGAACCGGCAGCCAGCATATCCCTCGGCCCGCACTGCTTCCCGTAGCCCCCGTTGGTCTGGAACGGTGGACCGCGGCCAGTGGGAGTTGTAATTGGCCGAACCTGCAGACACTGCAGGTAAACAAACCGGCCCGGCCCGCCAATGGCTTTCCCTAATGGGCCGCGTGCCAAAGGTTGCCAGTCCCTGGTCTAAGTGATCAGTGGGCCATAATACAACATGGGACTGAATCAAATAAAATCTATAAAGATTTTATGGAAAATCTACATATCTGTTTTCTCACCCTCTTTTGATCGCTGTCTGTAAGTAAAGCCCTGTGCAGATGCAAATTTGTATCCCCATCGGATCCGCAAACATTGTCCACAGATATCTGCAGATTTACAGGGCTCTAGATATAAAATTTGGATCCGCATCCATCCATGATATGGATGCCGATATCCACAGATATAAAGCGGATATCTGCAGATTTGCGGGGCTCTAGCTGTAACCCCTTTATTTGGTGTTGCCCTTATCCTTGGCTTATTTGGACCACAGGTAAATATAACCCTGCAATACCCACTTTATGGGTCTCAGTGTTTCTAATTCTGTGGTTGTGCCTTTCAATATTTAATTTATTCTTTAAGCCCCAGCTCCAGGAGTCATGAGAATCTGTTACTATATCAATTTTCATTTAAATACAAAAAATAACATTTCTAGCCCTTATGGGTGGGTGCATTAACAAAAAAAGCTTAAAAACAGGACCAAGTATATTCTAAAGATTTGAAAACCAGAAAGTTAAGAAAAAATAAACCAAAAGCATTATTTAAAAACAAAACAAGAAAAACAACCTCATGGTTTCTAAATCAATTGCATGATTGGAGGGTGAGGCCGACACATGATTTTTGAACACTTGGGGTTGACAGAACTAGCACCTACTCATTGCCACATGAACTGCAAGATGTACCAAAACCAATGGAGACATATTGTGGCTATCATCATCATCAGCTGCTGCTGCTAGTCTCAGTGTCCCGGGAGTGAAAGGATTCTTCATGAAAATAATATAGTATTGGACACATATAGCTTTAGGGAATCTGAAAGTGAAAGGAAATGAAAAACAGAGTGTCTGAAAGAGACAGAGCAGGATTAAAATTGCTCTGATTTCCGTCTCCACCCTCCAATCTTCCTTTCCTCTCTATACAATAAACACAGATGATCCCACAACAAACTAGCATCTGGTGGATAAACATCATTTACAAAATATGAACCACCACTTGTACTGCTATAATAGAGGCCAGTTGATTTACTTAGGGTAGGATGGGAGGAGGAGAGGATAGTTTAAGGAAAAAGTCCACAAACATCACATCTTCTTTCCATCTTGCTTTTTCATGTTACAGTTTAAACTCTTGTTATATAAAACTGGTGTACTCAGCCAAAGAGACATTGAAATCACACAAGTCATTTCAGATCTCATTTAGGTTTCAAACAGGCACTATGAGGGGCAAAATTCCGCTGGTGGATCTCTTACCCATGTGGATCTCTGATATATATTCTGCACTCCTTCACCCTGCTGAGTCTCCCACTGGCATCAATAGAAGATCTACATTCAGAACAAATTCATATAATATGCAATAATAATCCACATTGTGAATAAAAATAACCACAGCTTGAAACAGAGGAAATTCTGCTCTGTGTTCATGTAAGTAATCTGAGCATCACATAGGCTGCCAAAACCTATAAAAACTGTAGCCACGTGACTCAAAGCAGGTATTCTGTTTGCTATGTACTGTACCTTTAAGGATTTGTCTACACAGCAGCCAGGAGGGTGGTTAATAATAATAAATGGAGATATACCTATCTCATAGAACTGGAAGGGACCCTAAAAGGTCATTGAGCTGAGCCCAGCCCAGCTCCTTGCCTTCACTAGGCAGGACCAAGTACTGATTTTGCCCCAGAACTCTAAGTGGCTCCCTCAAGGACTGAACTCACACCCCTGGGTTTAGCAGACCAATGCTCAAACCACTGAGCTATCCCTCCCCCAAGTGTGGGCAGCCACCAGCAGTTCTAAAACTTTTGTACTTTTGTTTCACACAACAAGCCTCTGAATGCAACCCCTCCTTTACACATTAAAAACACTTTTCAAATATTTAACACTACGGTAACTCCTCACTTAACATTGTAGTTATGTTCCTGAAAAATGCGACTTTAAGTGAAACGATGTTAAGCGAATCCAATTTCCCCAGAAGAATGAATGTAAATGGGGGGGGGGGGTGTTAGGTTCCAGGAAAAAAAAAATTTTTGCCATACAGTACAGTACTATAGTTGGGAGGTGCCCCCACCTTACCCCACACAGGCACAGCCCACTGGCACTGCAGACAATGAGGCAGACAAGGAGGCTGAAGGTGCTGTAGGCTAGGACAAGCATGTTGAGCAGAAGCAGCGGCAGCTTCCCCTACTCTGCAAGCAGGGGCATGGGGCTCAACCCTCGGCCCATCCACACCACCTCTTCCCCCAAGTCCCCACCCTTAACCTGCCTCTTCCCCCCCCCCCCCCCACCCCTTTACGCCGCATGCCTCACCCCAAACTAGCAGAAATTTCAAATTTGGCATTAAAAACAAAAAACAAACTACCATCACTCACGCTCCTCCCCATCAGTTCACTGTCAAAATGCTAACTCTGTGATGGTTATGGTTAGCTCGTAAATGATTTTCAAACATAGCAGCAACCAGGAGATATATTGAACCTCTGAACCATCGTTTCATTTTGGGCCATCCAAAATATTTACAATATTAAAGTTCACTATCCCCATGCTCCCCCTTGTCAGGGCTGGTGCAAGGACATTTTGCGCCCTAGGCGAAACTTCCACCTTGCACCCCCCGTAACATCGGTTCATTGAGGGGCAAATCCCAACGAGCCTTTATAGACCCCCAGGGGCCAGCCGTGCCCAGGGGCTGCTCCCCAGACCAGGTCCCCCCCTCCCCACCCCCTGAACTCCCCTGCAGGGTGCACAGCCCCCCCCCCCCCTCGAGCCCTCCCCACCCCACCCCGGCAGCCCCCGCATCCACTACTGGCTTTGCCGGGCTTGGGCCACTGGAGCAGCTTGGCAGGGAGGAGCTGCCTTCTGGGGGCTCCTGGAGCAGATGCACGAGGGAAGCGGCCCCCCATGCGCCCCCCAGCTCACCCCTTGCCATGTTCGGGCCCTGCCACTCCCAGGAGTGTGAGCCACCGCCGCCACTGCCCCTCCTGGAGCAGGCTCAGGGCCCCGTGCCCCGGCAGCGGCTCACATGCCTGGAAGCTGCAGAGCCTGAGCGTGGTGAGGGAGGAGCTGGGGGGCACACGGGGGCCTCTGCCTGCATGCATCTGCTGCAGCCTGCAGGAGCCGCCCGAGGGGGCACCAGGCCGCAGCCTGGGCAGGATGGGCGGGGGGCGCAGCTGCTCCCCGCTAGCGGCACCGCCGCCTTTGCAGGGCTCCTGCCCCCCTGTGCTGCGCCAGCTCCTCCATGGCTGGGGCTCATCGCCCCCGCAAGCCGATGCTCTGGTCTCTCCGGTGCCTCCAGAAGACAGGTCCTCCCTGCCGAGCCAGGGCACCGCTTTTTGGTGCCCCCCGGGGCGTCCTTAGGATTTATGGGGCCCTATGCAGTATTATTAAACTGGTGCCCCTTTTCCCGACAGCAGCCTGAGCTTGCAGCCTGGCAGGGGCCGGGGGACAAAGTAAAAAGAATAACAAGATGCCTGGCCTGCCTCACGGTGGCGGAGAGTCACAGTTTCCCGCAGAGACCCCTGTACCTTCTCCCTCATGCAGAATGGACATGCAGAAGATATCTAATTAAAAGCACTAAACTTGGGAATAAAAAATGTTAGTCACAGGTTTTTTGATATGCCCTGAAGTTTGTCAGACATTTATTTGCAAAAACTTTGTAGTAAGGGTGAGTCAGCTGTCTAGCTGAATACAACATTAAATATTATGGAATACATGTTGCAGCTCTTCTCTGTTTTACGTTTTCTTAATCAGTATTTCTAAACTGATTTTATATTTTAAATGTACTCTTAAGCCTTCATAAAGTAATCATTCCAGATTACTACATATTTAACTCACTCAAACAGACATTATTTTAAATTAATCAGTCACAGAGATTTAGTGTGTTCATAATGATGTTCATTGCTTTTAGAAAAAGGGAACACTAATTTACTGTGTGTGATCTCCATAATGATACACATGTTTATGAAATTTCACCAACTTTAAAAAATACGTTTCCAAAGATTTTAGGCATAACAAAGGATTTTATATCTTACTAAGGTACTGATTTTGCTTAAAACTAGTTCAGCAGATAGTCAGAAGTAAAGAAAGGGACACTCTTTGTCCAGCTATCTGGAAGCAAAGGGCTGTTGCTTCCTTCAATGGTGGGGAGGGGAGGCGGGAGGAGGGGTGAAAGGAGAAATGGATGGGCAGAAAGGACAGGAAGACTTTGGAAGTAAGTTTTTTCACTATAGTAATTAAATTGTGTATTTTAGATAAGGGTGGTCTTTTGAAGAATTTATTTAAAAAAAACTATGTCTGAAGATCCATACATTTAAGGCTAAAGATGATTATGCATCTAAAAATCTATGCAAGGATTTTTTAGAGATGTGATTTTATAATCTTCACCAACTCACTAATGAAATATTTTTAAAGCAAATTTTAAACTAAGGTCCTGTAGACTGACATGTCCTGAGTAAACTTAGATAATGGCATAGTAGAGGTCCTGGAAAACAAGGATGTGTCATAGAAAAAGGGTATGGGGGCACCTTGGGGGGTGGGGACTTGGAGGCTCATGCTACCATGCTAAAAATCGCTGTGTAGATGTTGCAATTCAGGCTAGAGCTCAGAGGCTGAAGTCCAGGGAGCCGGGGGTGAACTTCAGAGCACGAGTTCCAGCCCAACCCACAGTTTAAAAGCATTGTCCATACAGTTATTTTGTAACATGGCAGCATAAGCATAAACCTGTCGACCCAGGCTTGAAGGCTCACTGCCTCGGGCTGCTACAGGCTGCAACATACCTTTAGAGGCTCAGCACAGAATCTCACCCTAGAAGTGTAGACATTTGTTTATACAGGGCTAGGATCAGGCATTTAGGCCACAGTTTCCAGAATTAGGTGGCTAAAGGTAGGCCTCTAAATTCTGATTTAGGCACCTAATTAAGTAGCCCAATTTTCAAAACACTGAGCATCCACCCATTCCCATTTTGAGTCAATATCATGCCCCCAGTGACTTCAATGGGTGCTGAAGTTGTGGTTAATTTTCTCAGTGAATGTATAAATTGGATATCCAATTTGCTTGTTTTTCCATTATTCTTAGGGTCTACCATCTGTCCCTGAAGCATTCACCAATGGTGAGAGAGAGTATGCAAGCAGAGATTCTAAAATATAGGGAAATCAGATGTGATCACAGAAGTCACTTCTTTCCTGCTCACACAAAGATCAAGTCATAATCAACAACTGAAATTTTTCAGGTATTTGTAGTATGTGAAGTGTATTAGAAATACACTCTCCACTGATTTATGCACTGGCACAAGAACCGACAGTGCAAAGAAGAAAGTAACTTAGAAATGTCCTTCCTTATTTCTTTTTACAGTTTTACTTTAAATGAATAAAAAAAAAACTACTTCAAAATGAAGAAAACAGCAAAATTGTTTATAACACACTAAAGCATTGTGTGCTAGAGCCCTTCCAGGCACTAAAGCCCTTCCAGGGCTCTTAATTAAAGCCTAAACATATACACAAGGTCAGAATAATGTGGTACTGAGAGCTTTATTTTTCCTGTAGAAAGAATTGGATGTTTAAGTTCAAGGTCCAAATATTTTAATCTGCAGAACCTTTGGTAAGGAACAGGAACAACCTGTTCTCTCATACATTTTCTATGACCATGAATATACTAGTACATTTCAATAAACTACTGTTTACAAGCAAGCAATAAAATACTCAGAAAACAATGCTAATAACTGTCCAAATATCTGGTTCTGTATTAAATCTCCTGTTATTATACCTTACTGTGGAAACACAACAGTTTAAGTGCTGTGTATTAAACACTTTGCAGTGGGCTATAAATTTCAGATGCATGTATGCTATATAGTACTGTGCAAATCATAGTTTGGAAGTCAGTTTCATTTGTGAAATGAATTGCTTTTGTTCTATTACAGCATACAAGCATGCTTGGTTTCCATTTTTTTCAGGGCTCAAGGATTATTCAAGTTGAAGGCACAGAAGCGTCTAAAGGAATTTGAAATATAGTATCATCAACAAGCGTTAAATAGCAAAGCAATCTATAAAACTCCTGCTTTCTAAGCAATATGGATGATTTCATCTTAATTTCTTTTGTTTTTTTTTGTTTATTGAAGGCCTTTAAAAATTTTCAGCATAAACTAGAATGGCACATGTGCAATGCTTAAAGCCACCTGAAGAATAAATGGTTCTTTATAAAGAGATTAGTTTTCAGTCACATCTCAACCTTAATTAATTCTATTCACTATTACATTAGCAGCAAAATAGCCTGTTCCCCTTAGCCCCAAGGCTCACCTCACAGGGTTGTCTAGGAAGCAAAAACCCAGTAGTAACCAGGAAAGAGTATAGAAGAGGATTGGAGGGAGGAGGGGCATCTACTTCATTGCATGTTCTGTCCTTCTCTGGAAAGTCCCTCTGCAGGCAAATCACAGATGGAGATCTCAACAAGTTAGAAGGAAGTGGATCCCATGAATGGCTGGTTTCCTCAGTATGCACCCTGCAGACCTTGTAGATTTTCTAATGGAAATCTGTTTGGTAGTTAATGCTGATACAAGCAGCACACCATGCAGTGGGGGGGAAAGGATGCAGGCAGGTCAGGCAGTTGAGTCATGCTGCCTGTTGAGGGGCAGGGGAGAGTGGGCAGGATCCAGCTCCCTATGTGAATGTCTCTGAATGTGCAGAGATGGAGCCTGTTTTCTCTGCAGAATCTAAGGTCTCCCTTCAGTTTTTTCAACAAAGCCAAACACCATTCTACCTATGTGGAAACAGCAGAAGTGCTAAATGACTTTTTCGTTTCAGTTTTCACCAAAAAGTTAGTAGCAATTGGACATCTAACATGATGAACGCCAGTGAAAATGTGGTAAGATCTAAGGCTAAAATAGGGAAAGAACAAGTTAAAAATGACTTAGGCTACGTCTTCACTACCCGCTGAATCGGCAGGTAAGAACAAGTTAAAAATGACTTAGGCTACGTCTTCACTACCCGCTGAATCGGCAGGTAGTAATTGATCTACCAGGGATCGATTTATTGCGTCTCATCTAGATGCGATAAATCCATCCCCGAACACGCTCCCCGTTGACTCCAGAACTCCACCAGAGCGAGAGGCGGTAGCGGAGTCTACGGGGGAGCCGCGGCCTTCGATCCCGCACCAAGAGGACCCGAGGTAAATCGATCTAAGGTACATCGACTTCAGCTACGCTATTCACATAGCTGAAGTTGCGTATCTTAGATCAATCCCTCCCCCCCCCCGCCTCGTGTAGACCAGCCCTTAGACAACTTACAGGTCTTCAAGTCACCGAGGCCTGATGAAATACATCCTGGAAAACTCAAGGAGCTGACTGAGGAGATATCTGAGCCACTAGTGATTATCTTCAAAAAGTCATGGAAAACAGCAGAAATTCCAAGGACTGGAAAAGGGCAAATATAGTGTCAATTATTAAAAGGGAAATAAGGACAACCTGGGGAATTACATCTTAACTTCAGTACCCAGAGAAGTTAATGGAGGAAATAATTAAGCAGTCAATTTGCAAACACCCAGATAAATAACAGTCAGCATGAAATTGTCAAGAACAAATCATGTCAAACCAACTTAATAGCTTTCTTTGACAGGCTAACAAGCCTTATAGTTTGGGGGTGGGGAAAGCGGTAGATATGGTATGTCTTGACATTAGTAAGGCTTTTGATACTGTCTCGCCTGATCTTCTCATAAACAAACTAGGAAAATACAATGTAGATGGAGCTACTCTAAGGTGGGTGTATAACTGGTTGGAACATCATTCCCAGAGAGTAGTCATCAGTGGTTCACAGTCAAGCTGGAAAGGCATATTGAGTAGGGTTTCACAGGGATCGGTCCTAGATCCGGTTCTGTTCAGTATCTTCGTCAATGATTCAGATAATGCCATAGAGAGTACACTTAAAAAGTTTGCAGATGACAAACTGTACAGGGCTGCAACTACTTTGGAAAATAGGATTAAAATTCAAAATGATTTGGGCAAACTAGAGAAAAGGTCTGAAGTAAATAGGATGAAATTCAATAAGGACAAATGCAAAGTACTCCACTTAGGAAAGAACAATCAATTGCACACATACAAAATGGGAAATGGCTGTCTTTTAAGGAGTACTGCAGAAAGGTATTGGGGGCTATAGTGGATCACAAGTTAAATATGAGTCAGCAGTGTAATACTGTTATAAAAAAAGCAAACATCATTCCAGGATATATTAGCAAGAGTGTTGTAAGCAAGGCATGAGAAGTAATTCTTCCACTCTACTCCAGACTCATACAGTCACAACTGGAGTATATTGTCCAGTTCTGGGTGCCACATTTCAGGAAAGATCTGGATAAACTGGAGAAAATCCAGAGGAGAACAAAAATTATTAAATATTTAGAAAATGATCTTTGAGGGAAGATTGACAAAAAGATTGAGTTTGTTTAGTCTGGAGAAGAGAAGACTGAGGGAGGACATGATAACAGATTTCAAGTGCCTAAAAGGTTGTTACAAGGAGGAGGGAGAAAAATTGTTTTTGTTAAGCTCTGAGGATAAGACAAGAAGCAATGGGATTAAATTGTAGCAAGGAAGGTTTATGTTGGACATTAGGAAAAACTTCCTAACTGTCAGGGTGGTTAAGCACTGGAATAAATTGTGCAGGACTTTTGTGGAATCTCCATCATTGGAGATTTTTAAGAGCAGGTTAGACAAACACCTGTCATGGATGGTCTAGATAATACTTAGTCCTGCCTTGAGTGCAGGGCAGTGGACTAGATGACCTCTCAAGATCCATTCAAGTCCTACAATTCTATGATTCTAGGAGGGGAACAACATATGGAGAATCTCTTGCTATTTTCCTCTCCCTTTTCCTCTCTTGGGTTTTTCAGTGACAGTGACCAATCTGACCTTAGTTTCCTCCTATTTCTGTTGTTGAAAAAAATGTTACTGTGTAAGAAAACATCAAGAAATGTTTTCTCCAGGGATTTGAGATGTAAATTATATCAGTGAGCTCAAGAAAAAGTATGTTTGAATATATTACTGTTAATAACTTCAACACTTCTTCCTGCATGTTGCTGACTCCTTACCATTATTAATGTACATTTTGAATAACTAATAAAACATTTTGTGTCAAAATGTTCTTCAGTTCTTTATTTAAAGGAAAACGTTCACTGTTTTTACACAGTACACCTTTTTTATCATTAGATTACTATTCAAAACATACAATTTTACTGTTACAGGAGTATAAATATCTTTATACAAAAGTACCTATCTTGTATCTTTATGTTGGGCAAAGCTCTCTAGTGTCATCTGATGCAGGAGTTAAATAATCTGGCCAGATGTTTCAAAAGTGAATGTCTAAATATGGATTTAGGAGGCAAACTTTAGGCACTCATTTTTGAAAATTTTAGCCTTTCTTCACAGGACAGAGGAATACAATCATCACTAAACCTTAGGAGCTTCAAGTTGGATAAAACAAATGTTTCAGTGATTTGTTTTGAATCCAATAGTAAATTCATGAGATGGACATGAAGCTGTTCTGTAATAACTTATAAATACCACATGTTAGTTTGATTGTTGTAAGGAAGTCTTCTGTCTGAATACATGGCGTTAATTCGAGAAGAGATTGACTGCACATAGGCAGGAAACAGCATGATAGCTGCCTATCATTAAGAGGGAACGTAAGAACCATTTGCTTTGATATTCCACCTATGACCCCAATCCAGTTTGTCAAACACTAGGGATGGGGGGGGGTAAAAGAATCCAGGAAATTGAGATAAATTTATTAGTCTCTAAGGTGGCACAAGTACTCCTGTTCTTTTTGCGGATACAGACTAACACGGCTGCTACTCTGAAACCTGAGAGGACAAAGGACTTCTGGCCAGTTAAAAGACATCTCTCTTTTTAGCAGGGGAAGCAGTTGAGGCTCAGAAACTGTGCTCATGCACAGAGACCCTGGCTGGAGGGTCTGAGGAACACAAGGTTTCCCTAGTCTTCCGTTACAGGAGGGTAGAGCTTAGGTAAGAGACATTCGTGTAGTCCTTTTGGTTGTGTTAAAATCATTTTCTCTTATGCTTTATGCTTTGTTTAATCTTAACAGTAAGAACCATAATTTGGTTTGATCTGGTCACTGTATTTACCATTGGTCTCCTGAAGGGAAGAACAGCAGGTGCCAAATTTAGTCAGGCCTGTTGGTAGCCATGGTGGATCCAGTGGGTACTCTTGTCCATGACCCGTTCTAAGAGAAGGAAAGAGTAGAATTCCACCCTGAGAGGGGCAAGGGTACAGGGCCTGACAACCGAGGGCATGCACTCAGAGACACCCTCTGTAGCCCTGTAACCATGGGAATAGTAAATGTTTTGTGATTTTACATATAATTTCTTTCATAAAAAGGGTGTGAATAGACAGATTCCAGTCCCTAAAGTTAGTTCAATCTTCTTTAGTGAAAAGTATTTTCTTTTCTACCTTTCAGTAGATAAGATATAATTCTAGCATGCAAAGATACTTGATCATAAACTACAACCCTGCTTCCTCAGGATTAAATTCTCCACTGCTGTTCCTCATATTTGACAATACCTTTGTCATCTAAGGAAGACATGTTCGCAGGCAAGGAAGTTTTAGCCATGGAGGCTTAATTCCAAGACTCTTTATGAGCTTGTCACTGGTGGTTTCAGTCTGACCCTGAAAACTAGACAGAAAATCCCGCATCTGTCTTTCTCACACATGAACAAAATGCTGTACTTTTGGTAGCATGTTTTCCTACTAGCACACATACCTAACAGTATTCTCAAGAAGTTAGAATGATACATTCGTATATGAATCAGATCCCAGATCTCATGTAAAATTCACCATTTTAGGCAATGGTAGCAAATATGACAAGTACTCAAGGAGTCCAGTTCCACTTGCATCCACTGTTTCACCCATTCTTTTAATCTGATTTGTATGGTTTTCTTTCCGGTCAGATATTATGGATTCATATAGGATTCCTGCAAGTTTTGTAGATATTAGCATGGGTGCAAACCTTGTATTCTGTACTTAACATGGTTGTCACTAACAATCTCTCAAGAAAATAAGGAAAATGAAATTGAAAGAAGGGGTGAAGCAACAAATTGGAATAAAACCAGGATCCCTGGGTGTATGTTTCACATTTTTATCATTAATTACTGTGAAAAAGCCACATGTCCTTTTCGCCTCTCCTACACAGTGATGATCTCTCATATGTTAGCAAGCACCTTTTTATTTTATTTTTCAGCTTTCAGAATGTAGAGAGATAAATAGTGGTGTCCCCCAGAGGTCTGCAGAGGGACATGTGCTGTTAAACATATTCAGAAATAATCTGGAAAAAGGGGTAAATGATGAGGTGACAAAATTTGCAGATAATACAAAATTAATCAAGATAGTTAAGTCCAAAGCACACTGCGAAGAGTTACTAAGGGACCTCACAAAACTAGGTGACTGGGCAAAAAAATGGCAGATGAAATTCAATGTTGATAAATGTGAAGTAATGCACATTGGAAAACATAATTCCAACTATACATATAAAATGATGGGGTCTAAATTAACTGTTGCCACTCAAGAAAGATCTGGAGTCATTGTGGATCGTTCTCTGAAAACATCCACTCAATGTGCATTGGCAGTCAAAAAAAGCGAACAGAATGTTGGAAATCATTAGGAAAGGGATAGATAATATGACAGAAAATATTATATTGCCTCTATATAAATCCATGGTACACCAACATCTTGAATACTGCATGCATATCTGGTCGCCCCATCTCAAAATATATATATATTGGAATTGGAAAAGGTAGAGAAAAGGGCAACAAAAATGATTAAGCGTATGGTACAGTTTCCATACGAGGAGAAACTAATAAGACTGGGAATTTTCAGCTTGGAAAAGAGATGACTAAGGGGGGATATGATAGAGATCTATAAAATCATGACTGGTATGGAGAAAGTAAATAAGGAAGTGTTAGATACTCCTTCTCACAATACAAGAACTAGGGGTCATGAAATGAAACGAATAGGCCAGGGGTCAGCAACATTTGGCACGCGGCTCGCCAGGGCCAATTTATTTACCTGCTGACGTGGCAGGTTCGGCCAATCGCGGCCCCCACTGGCCGCGGTTCGCCGTCCCGGGCCAATGGGGGCAGCGGGAAGCGGCGCGGGCGAGCAATGTGCATTGCCGACCCCTGGAATAGGCAATAGGTTTAAAACAAACAAACAAAAGGAAGTATTTCTTTAACACCATGGACATTCAATCCATGGAACTCTTTGCCAGAGGATGTTGTGAAGGCCAAGACTATAACAGGGTCCAAAAAAGAACTAGATAAATTCATGGAGGATAGGTCCATCAATGGCTATTAGCCAGGATGGGCAGGAATGGTGTCCCTAGCCTCTGTTTGCCAGAAGCTGGGAATGGATGACTTAATGATTACCTGTTCTGTTCCCTCTGAAGCACCTAGCATTGGCCACTGTCGAGATGGGATAGGTGCCCATCCAGAGATTTTGGGTTTAAAGGGGTAGGCCAAACTGGAAAAAAAATCTCCTTACAATCAGAATGTAAGAGAGACAGACTGTCAGAAATGCTTTCTGTCTCTCCCATCACCCCAAGGCAAATCTGATTTCCAGAGATATCCACACTCAAGAGAGAATCCCCAAATCTCTCTTTTTAGGCCTGATCCAAAACCCATTGAAATCAGTGGAAAGGTTCCCATTGACTTCAGTGTGCCTTGAATCAGGGTTCTCCTGAGCAGTTTGCTCCCCCTAAGACCACGGCTGGATTAACTCTCCTGTGGTTCTGGGGCTATTAGATTTTGTGAGGGCCCTGTATACTAGTCTTTTTTCTGGGAGGGAGTTTGGTGTAGGAGGGGTCTGGGGCAGGGTATTGGGGTGCAGAAGGGGTGTGGGGTCTGGGAGGGAGTTTGGGTGCAGGAAGAGGATTCTGATCTGGGGCAGGGGAGTGGGGTGGAGGAGGCGGGGGAAGGTGCAGGTTCTGGCTGGGAGGCGCTTAACACAGGCGACTCCTGGCTGACAGCGCAGCAGGGCTCAGCGCTATGCTGCTCCTGGAAGCGGCTGGCTGCTAGCACGTCTCTGTGGCCCCTGGGAGGAGGGGGATAGCATGTCTCTGTGCCTCCCCCCATAGCTCCCATCTGGGGGCACGGGCAGTGTGCACAGCCGCCTCCACCCACCCTCCACCAGGAGTCACAGAGACATGCTAGCAGCCAGCCGCTTCTGGGAGCGGCGTGAGGCCATGGCATGTAGGCAGCCTGCCTGAGTGCCCCATTGCGCTGCAGGACTTCAGCCCCTAAAGTCCCTGCCTTAATCCGTCCCTGCCTAAAACCAAATACATTTTGTTTGCCTCCACCTTTTTAAAAGGCAGGGAACAATAGGAGCAGACACCCCTATACTCTGCTCAGAGACAGCTAACCCTCCTCCTTACCAATCAACCATTAGAGAAACTAAAAGTCTGACAAATTGTTTAGCTTATAATTAGGAATATGGCTTTGTATCATTATTGCACTCCCTTCTTCAGAATTTTCTGCACTGCAATATACCTACAGAAGCATGTGTTGAATAGCATCATGATACAATAGGAACATATTGCAAAAGCATAGGAACTTCTATGACTTAAAGTTAGCCCCCACTCTCATAACTTTTGTGTGTCAGCTGGACACTTATATGTAGATTTTGGCTCTTTGTTTTCTCAATTTTTTACTTCCAAACAAATTTCACTATCAAGAGGTTAACAAGAGGCTTAACTTTCTATAATTTGCAAAGATATAAAGCGAAATCCTCCAAGTATGAATTACACTCTGACTTACCAGCTTCCCACTCTTAGTTCCAAATATGCTTTGTTTAGACAGTGTCTATGCACAGTTTCGGTCCTGTTTTAACTGTTACAGTTAAGGGTGTAATTTTATACTAATATAGTGTGGATACAGTTATACTGGTGTAAAGCTGACTTTATACCAGTATAGCTTATTCTTCTGTTTATGGGAATAAGCTATACTGGTATAAGCACTTTCTTTCTGGTAGAATTGTGTCCACACTAGGGTTTGTACTTTTTAACCCCATGGGTCAATATAGTTAAAAGGGTATGAAAACTGTCTGTTGACAAGCTCTTATGCAAGACAAGATTCTAGCTGTCCCTGTTGCAGATGTACAGAGGGGAAAGGGGAGTAAGGAGTCTCCTCCCCTTCACATGCTCTGCAAAATACCTAGGGCAAAACTGCCATCCTTGCATTCAAAGGAGTGCAGCAAATGAGACCTAATTACTCCCACTGGGTGGGGTGGGGGGGGAACCCAGCACAGCCAAATTCGGCAAAGAAGGTTTATGCTCAGGTAGAGTTCTGGTTCACCCTCACCTCTACACCAGCTAGGACAGTGGGGCAGGGATGCAGAACAGTTAGGCTGCATCCTTCAAAGAGGCATAGTGTGTCTGTCTGCCCGCCATTCCCCGGAAAGGTCCAGGAGGCACTCTGAGCCACATTCAACAGCACATTATAACTCCTTTTGAATATGGGCTACCCAAGTATTTGAGAGTAGAGCTGGGTATTTTTTTCAGTTTGTTGACAGTTCTGTTCTATATATCAATTTGGCTCAAACCAAACATTAAGAAAAGTTTCAGCAAATTGAAAAAAAAAAAAAATCTATTTCAGCTTGAACAAAACTTGTCATTTGACCTGAAATGTTTTCTTTCAGGCATTTTTAAAGGGCTAAGTACAAAAAATGTCCAAGGGAGAATGAGGAGGAGTTCTATTATGAGTAACTGAATTTCCATATTAATGACAATGAATAGTCATTAGGCCAAGGACAGAGTGAACACAACTTTATAGCCTAGTGGCAAAAGTATTCACCTCAACTGTGGAAGACCCAAATCAAGTCCCTGCTCCAATGACTAATTATTTCTACAAAGTGGAACAGCTTCAACAAGATAGATTGAGAGAGCCATGCCTCAGACTACCCCATAGTCCAGTGATTTAGGCATGCTCATCAGAGATAGGAAAACCTAGTTCAAATCCCTTCTCCATATCAGAAAGAGTGGGAAATTGACTCCTCCCCCATTTTGTGAATGACATCCCCCCCAAATTCACTGAATCTATTTGGTAAATTTGTATCAAATTCACAAATAGTTTAAGGTCAACCAAACTGTATTTTATTTGACTAAACTATTTGTCCACAAATTTTCACCTAGCTTTATTCACAAGCATGCACACTTCTCAACCCTCACACTTGCCACTGTATGATACAAGCAATCAAAGTATGTGACAAATGGCTGAAACAGGGAACACCAGGGTTTTGTTGTGTTCCCCATAATTGACAACTTATAATGTTGTTTAACTACAACACTGTTTTTAGGGATGTTTCCACATATAGTGAATCAAATAAACCAGTTTTGTGAAAATAAAAATGGAAAAAACAAATTCTACCCCATGCAACTATAAAGACCCCTACCTCCCCATCAGTATGGCTCATTGCTGCCACAAGGTTACTCCTTTGCTTGTTGCTCTCCCTCTTTGCTCTACTCAACTGCTTGGCTACCACCTTCTCCTTCACCCCCTCCTCTTTGCTTTACTCCTCCCAGAAGCTGTCCTCTCCTCTGCCCTCCCCCCCATTATGCTAGCATCTCACAGCCACTTATAAGCAGTAGGAAACTTGGAAAAACCTACCTTGGGGTCAGCAGGAACAACTGGGGGCTAGAGAAGCTTTGGACAGATGGAGACAAATGGTAGTAGCAATAGTGCCAGGTGGCTGGAAGTAGCCTTCAACATGGACATGAAGAAGGTGGTTGGACCAGAAATGAGGCAGTAGCCCCCTTCTCAGGCAGAGGGGAAGCTCCCCTCCATTGGAAAAGGTGGCAGATAGAGAATGAATGTACCTCATATGGCTATGTTGAAGTCTCACCAACAAAACATGGTAATAGGCAAGAGCTCCCCTTTGCCTGGTTTGCCTCTGATACATGAGTGTGGCCTGTGAGTGATAACATCATTCTCCCTTATTCACTGTCACCTGACCCACTGTTGATTGCAGCCACCCCAAGGCTGCAGTAAATGCAGAGCCTAGCCATGTAGGAATGCAGCAGAGAGAGCCAGAATCCGTTCTAGTGCCTGCAGTACCAGGAACTATAATATAGTTGAGAGATACGTGAGCATGGCCCTGCATCCAATTATTGTCTGTTGAGCAAGCTAGCAAGTCAGGGTCTGATAGAAGTCAGTGGGAGTTTTTCCTTTGACTATAAAGGGAGCCCCTAGCTTACAAAACACAGAGAGTGATTCCACAGCTATCTAATTATCCCACTCATTAGTGATGCTGGAAGACACCTCTGCATGGATTCAGGGAGTACTCATATACTGGCAGGAAGGGATGTTTCCCCTCAGCACCTGTAATTAATAATGTGCTTAGAGAGAGGTTTCACTCCTACAGTCTGGGATATAGTATTTATTTAATTTCATCTGTAGCTTTGACAGAAAAATTTTCCCCAGCCCTAGACCAGGAATGTTAAAGTTCTATTTAAGGTGCAGGGGATTTCCTGTGCTGCAGACTGAATTTGCAGATAACATTTGAGTTCAGACACAATCTCCTAAATGTCTCTAGATCATCCATATTAAAAATAGAGCTGAGGTGTTTGGCAGATCTCCTGTAGTGAATCCTAATGGTTTTTATAGTGTTAGGGTTAACAATGGACTAAACACAGACCCCAATTGCTGACACATGGTATATAGTAATTGTTCAAGCAAAGCTTGTACCCTTTTGAACCCTTCACATTGTTGTAGTGAGTGTCCACACTGAAGCACTACAGTGGCACACTGTAGCATTTGAAGTGTAGACATAGCCTTAGAGTATAAAGTGCAGTGTCTGATTTCCTTGACTGACAGTTCTGATTATCTGAATAGGTAAAGGACTGTGAAAATTCTTCACTTCATAAGCATTTTGAAAGTGATTTCTGACATATAAACTTTTGGCAGCAATTTTCAAGGGGGTCGTCTAAAATGACTGATAGAGCAGTTAGTGTGATGCAGGCGTAGCACATTTACCAGTCACTGAGCTCTGAATATGACACAGTATGATCCTAATTGCAGCACTGCAAGCTGGGAGAAGAGGAGATACTCATGGAGCTTGACACATAGTTTATCACTATGACAAAATAAAAGAGACTTCAGTTGGTGAAATCAGGACATACAGCAATACCTTTAAGTGGGCATGTTTTATGGGTAAGGTACTGGCACTCTCTGACATGACCAAAACTGGGGGGAAAATCCCAACTCATATATTACTCATGGGCACTAATGGTTATGTATCTTATGATCAAATAACACAGTATTTGCACTATGTTGCAATTTATGTCTTCAGCATGGTATACACACTAGAGACAGACCTAAGCTGCAAAAGCTAAAAATTAGATTCTAACCCCCACTACCGTTCAGCCAAAATTCAGGAGCATTCAAATCTAAGTCCAATACGTGTTGCTCTATTATGGGGTGATGACAGCTTAACACCTCCTGAGAGGTTTTGTTCTGGCCCACCTTGCTTTCATATTTCAGCTAAGAAAGTTTCATGAAAAAGGTTGGGTATTTGTGTAAATAGTTTTGCAATGCCAGAAAGGCTAATTGGAAAGCACCATGAAATTCATCATAGAAATATCTCTTTCCAGAAGGGGTACTTCTAAAATTGAACTCATGTCACATTCTATATGGAAGACAGGGATGAATTCAAAATACCTCTGAATGCAGGTTTTTGCAGCTACCAATGAATGCCCTTGGAATAAACCAGTAGATAGAAGATATTTCAATTCTGACCCTTTTTTTCCTTATTTAAAATTATTATCCAGTGAGATTTCCATAACATTTCTGCAAACACAGGGTTCACATTCTGACCTATAATCCGGGTAAAAAAAAGCCACAATCGTTGGAACAAGATTTTTTTTTTTTTAATCAAACTACCTTTTGTTGAAACTTCCTAGACTCATTTTATCTTTTCTTTGGCTTTCAGAAAAGAACTGTTCAATTTCCTAGACATATGCATCACTCTGAGAACCACTGGAGCTTTAATGCTGAGTGGCTGCAGACCCAATGCTAGCAGCACCTGTACCCAAACAGCACATAGCCCTATTGTTCTCTTTTATCTTGATTCTGTAATAACTTTCTTTCATAACTAAAGTAAATCTTCCTTGTTTTCAATTTTTCGCTGATATTGTTCACCTGCCCTTGCTTTCTGAAGCAAACTTTATGTCACAAACCGGTTTTAAATAGCTGCTGTTATTACACACTGGGATATCAGACTGTTTTACTGACTTAAAATTGAGGGGCTAATTCTTGTTCATATGGAAAGGGTGGGAGGATGTTCCACCTCTGCAGCACTATTCCCCATTCTCTTTTATGGAAACACCTCTTCTTGATTTCTATGGGGTTCTGAAGGTAGAAACAAATGATTGCTGTCATACATGATCCACGTTATCTCCTCCCGATGTGCACATCTGTGCATGAGCCAGCCATCATCTGGTCTGACAGTGGAAGAACATGTACAGTGCTGAGAACATTGTCCACACTCAAGTGATAAGAAAACATATAACAGAAGCAGTGTGGACATTGATGTGGTCTGAATTTGCTAATACGAAATGCTTCATGCTTGTGTCAACCTGCTAGAGGCTGGCCAGGATTGATCCAAAGATGCAACACAGCTTGCTGGCATCCACACATTTTATAAGCATACTCTCCACTCCATTATTTAAGACATTAATGAAAACATTGAATAATACCAGACCCAGGGCTGATCCTTGTGAAATCCGACTCGATACATCCTCCCAGCTTGACAATGAACCATTGATAAATACTCTGAGTATGGTCTTTCAACCAGTTTTGCATCCACCTTAGAGTAATTTCATCTATAACACATTTTCCTAGTTTGCTTATGGGGAAACTCATGTGGAACTGTGTCCAAAGTCTTACTAAAATCAAGATACATCATATCTACTGCTTTCCCATGTCTACTAGGCCAATAGCCCTGTCAAAGAAGGAAAATAATTTGGTTTAGTGTGATATGTTCTTGACTAATCCATTCTGATGGTTTCTTATAACCCTATCATCTTCTGGTGCTTACAAATTGATTGTTTAATAATTTGCTCCAGTATCTTTCCAGATATCAAAGTTAGCCTAACTGACAAAGTTAGGCTGGTCTATGATTCCCTGAGTCATCTTGGTTCCTCTCTTTAATGGTAGGTATTATGTTTGCCTTTCTCAAGTCCTCTGAAACCTCACCTATCCTCCAGGAGTTATCAAAGATCATTGCTAATGGTTCCAAAATTACTTCAGCTATTTCCTTAACTACACTAGGATGAACTTCTTCAGGCCCTGCCTACTTGAATACATCTAACTTATCAAAATATTCTTGAACCTGTTATTTCCCTATTTTGACTTGCATTCCTCCTCCTCTCCTCCCCCGATATTAATATTAATAGCGTTGAGTATCTGGTCACCATTAACCATTTTATTGAAAACTGAACCAAAACAGGCATTAAACACCTTAGTCTTCTTGATGTCATCAGTTAGCTTTTTCCCCCACTAAGTAGAGGACTTACACTTTCCTTCATCTTTCTTCTCCTCTTAATGTATTTCAAGAACCTCTTCTTATTGCCTTTTGAGCCCTTTCTAGGCATAACTCTTTTTGTGTCTTGGGTTATGTCTACACTAGAGATGTTACAGTGGCACAGCTGTACCAATGCAGCTGCACTGCTCCAAAAGCTCTTGTATGGCCATTCTATGCCAATGGGAGATGTCCTGTCGACATAATGGTCAGACGTAGCTATGTCAGCAGGAAAAGCTCTCCCACTGACTTAGCACTGTGCTAAGCATACCGACTTAGTGCACTACCACTTATGCCAGCAAAATTTATGCTGCTTAGGGGGGTGGAATATTCACACACTGGAGTGACATCAATTTTGCCGACATAAGTAGTAGTGTAGACATAGCCTTAATCCTTCTTTGCCCCAGAGAGTTTATAATGTAAGTAGCACATGTAATGGAAGACTGTTGGAAGGCATATATGCATGGGAGTACAAGTTTAACTCTGAATACCTGAGCTTGAGTAATTAATAGCTCAAACTTAATGTTTCTTTTTGTTTTTGCATATAATACAATAATTATCTGCTAATGACATGGACATTGCTAGAGAAAGTAATTGTGTCACTTTTAATGCAGATAGATGATTTATTAAGTGGATCCTGTGTTTTAGTGTCATGATACACCCCATCTACCTGAAACATTCTGGAGACGTGAAACATGAAGGCGAGCAAGGATTCGGGTAACCCAGGAGCACTTTTTGTAAGTGATTGAGGATGGAGGATGTAACTGAAATTGAAATAAAACAGTGTCAGTTAAACAGAGGCTGAGTGAGTAGGATTTTACCACATGTGTATTTGAAAGGCTCACAAGAAAGATAAACTATTTTAGGACTGATTTACTATAAAGAAAGTATCTCAACATACTGAGTGATTTCCCTCATTTTCAGCTTGCCTAATTTCTCCTTCCATTAAAGGTGGAGATTTGGTATTCTAAAGAAAGAGGCAAAATGCATTGTCCTGGACTGACAGACTGTGAAGACAAGGGTACATTTAAATTAGGAGGAATGATAAACATTTAAAGCAGTGAATAGGAAATCCAGAGGTCAGGTTAAAGGTCTACTATTTTTAACCCTTCAAATCTAGGTGTTGCCACTTACGTGAACTAACACACTATTCAGAGTTCCCTGCCATATCTAGCTAGACTAGAACAGTACAAGGGCTCAGCTAGACTAGAACAGTACAAGGGCTCAGTTTCAATCATAACTCTGGGTTGTTTCACTTTTTCAAGTTTTAGTCATAACTGTATTGTGGTGTTATGTGTGTGGAATAATACAAACATCTGCAGCTTCAGTTCTGTGAGGACAATCAGTTCTGGAGAATGAAGAACATCACTTATGATTATTGCACATATCTAAAAACCTCCATAAATAGCAGTCACAAGGTTGATCCTATCAGCACTCCCATGGACATGGATCTGTGATCTCTAAAGGCTTGTCTATACTTACGTGCTGGTTCGGCGGCAGGCAATCAAACTTCTGGGTTCAATTTATCGTGTCTTGTCTGGACGCGATAAATTGAACCCAGAAGTGCTCCCCGTCGACTCCGGTAATCCTGCTCGGCACGAGGAGTATGCGGAGTCAACGGGGGAGCCTGCCTGCCACGTCTGGACCACGGTAAGTTCGAACTAAGGTACGTCAACTTCAGCTACGTTATTCACATAGCTGAAGTTGCGTACCTTAGTTCGAATTGGGGGGTTAGTGTAGACCAGGCCTTAGTGACTATCACAAGGACATGCAGAGGGTTGACAGGATTATGTTGACAGAGAGATCTGCATAAAGATCTTACAAAAGAGAAAGAGAACCACAGCTACGTGATTGCAAACACAACTACAATTACAGTACCATAAACCAACAAAACTGAGGCCTATGGGAACAACTATAGTCCTCTCTCCACCTCCCCATCCCTCACACACACACACACACACACACACACAAATGCCTCAAGCATACTATTTATAATTTTATATTGATATTCAATAAAAAAAGACATGAACATTTCCCATTCTGGTGGTTTACCATTGGGTTTGTTTACATTGGAACTATGTTCTGAAAGGTAATCTGTTTGCTGCTGTGCTTTGTCTTAATCTCATGCCTTCTGAGTCCAGAAAAGTGGTATAATTAGAAACTGAATGATAGTCTCTTGTGGGATATGGAATTAATAATATAGTTATGTATTAAACCATTTCCCATAATCGCCAGAAGAATTTTTCCAATTTTCAGGGTAGCAGCCGTGTTAGTCTGTATCCTCAAAAAGAACAGGAGTACTTGTGGCACCTTAGAGACTAACAAATTTATTAGAGCATAAGCTTTTGTGGGCTACAACCCACGAAAGCTTATGCTCTAATAAATTTGTTAGTCTCTAAAGTTCCACAAGTACTCCTGTTCTTTTTCCAATTTTGTTTCACAACACAGAGAAGAAAGAAATGTGTAGATCAGACTTTTCCAGATTCTGAGATGAGAGCAACAGAGTTTTGCCGAATGAGTGATAGAATTAAAAATGTATATAGGAGATACAGTTTTTTTTAAAGAAAACATTTCTAATGCAGATTGCATTAATCCAACTAAACACAATATATATACTACCTGTGTATGTCACATGGGCCACAACTGTGTGTTGATTGGGCTCCAAGCAGCCTACAGTCCACAGGTTGAGAACCACTGATCCAGACTATTCATACCTAATAATCAAGGTCATAATAGCTGGTATGAAAAATTCAAATTTCTATGTTTTTCAATGAGAAACAAGAATATCTTTTTCATCAAAATGGTCATGAAATATTCCTGCCATTTTTCGACCTGTGCTAAAACTTTTAATGTAATCAGTCTTTAGACACGGACGCAGCAAATGTAAGTAATCAAAGGGTCCTAAATTTTTATTTAGGTACCTTAATAATTGGTCCAATTTTCAGAAGTGCTGAGCACCCAGAAGTTTCTATTGAAATCATTGGGAGTTGCATGATGTTCAGCCGTTCTGAAAAAACAAATCAGTTACTAAGAAATATTTAGGAGCCTAAGCTTAGCCACTCAATTTTGAAAATCTTGGCCATAGCTCTTGGGCTTTTTCGCAGTTCACAAACATCTATCTTTTAATGCAAATTTTCTGTCTGGCATGAAATTGGGTTGTTGATTGCATGGTATTCTACATAAAAATCCCTTCCCAAATACTTGACTGGATACTGTGGTCTCTTTTGTAAGTTTTTAATAGAATGTGCATATAAAAGCAGATTTCAAATGTCAGGTTGCCATTTTGTAATCATATAAGGAAAAAGCAGAAGTTTTAATGCACACAATATTCTACCACAAAGGGGCAGTCTCCACCAGTGGGTAATATATTATTTATTGGAAATGCATACATGGAAGTCCCTCATACTCTAGTCATGTTTACGTTTCCATCTTCCTGACCAACTGTGTTTCACTGATTATGGTGCCATCTTCCTGACTCATTATGAGTCTTATTCTGAGAGAGATTAAAGCACCCAAAACTCCTCTGAAGTTATATTTTATTCTATTAATTAGGTATAGATGATTATGATTATTAATTATTAGTATTATTTGCATTCAGGTAGCACTTAAAGGCCCCAATTATGGATCATAGTCTTACTGTACTCACATAGAATAAAAAGATAGGTCTCTGCCCATAAGAGATTTTTACAATTAAATACAAGTTAACAGAGCTTTTCTCAACCCACTCAAAAGATACAGGTTTGATTCCAGTTTGGGACCAAAATATCTGGTGAATTCTTATTTAGCCAAATTGCTAACCTCTAATTATAGTTAATGAGACCATTTGAAAACCCATATTAATGACAGAAACACTGACAGAAGTTCCCTGGCAGATAAAAAAGATCACATGAAATTCCTTTATATGAAGTGTTAGACTGTGTTTTCATAATATTAAGTGTGCTGTCTTGTACCTGCCTGTAATGAACATCAAGAACACAACATCTATTTTCTTGATAATTCTATTATTTGGAATTAACATAGGAGGACTAGGGAAACAGGAGAGCTTTAGGCACCTCATAAAAATACTAAAGATGAGAAACTTTTCCTATTATGTCCTTTCCTGGAGTCAGTCAGTCAGCTATTTATCAGATCCATATCCTCACACAATTGGTAAAACATCAGACCCAGGATTGGCGGGACTAGTTTGCTGTATTTCTGACCAGCTTGCCAGAAAGGAAGTAATGTGATACCACATCAAATGATCAATAGCAATTCCTTCATGGAAATCCATGCTTCCAATACAACAAATTTATCCCAGGAGACTTCATCAACCAGATGTTACATTTCTTCAGAAGAAACCACAGATGGCAAAGAACAGCCCTTCTTGTACAAAATATTTTAACACCTTTAAAAACACTGTTCATTTATTGGGTTCCTCTTGTGATAATTATATTAAAGAAATAAGCCTTTAAAACATCTGCTTAGTGTACCTGCTATGCTAGGATTTGTATCTTTTGATGATTCAATGGTTTGCTCTAATTACAACCATGTTTCTTTCTCATACTTTTATAGGCAGGCCAATCTACCATTGACATGCAGTAATAGAATATCAAACTTTTGGCTAGATTCACAGCTGGTGTAAATCACAGCAGCAGCATTGATTTCAATATTGTAGTATGAGGGGTATCTGGAGGAATGAGGTGAGACCATGTTGTCTAAAAATCCTACCAACTTTAATGAAGCCAGCCTTCACACACCAGTGCCTACCTTCCCTAGAGTTGGTGACAGGAGGACTTACCCACTGGCATACGGCATAAGGAGCTGGCACTAGGCATAAGGAGACTAAGCAATTACTTTGTTCTCTGAGCAGCCCCAGGGGCCCCCCTATTTGCTTTTTATTATGTGTTGGGGGGGTTGCCAAAATATTGTTGCTTAGGGCCCCCAAATGGACTGCCTCTGTCAACCACCAAAAGAACACTTTGTTTCAATTCCTATTTTCCTCAATCTCTCTCTCAAAATGCACCCCTCTGAAACTCAGCTAGTGCGGGAGGGGAATCTTGGCCTCCACCAGACAAATTTGTACTCAGAAATGGTGTCCTGGCCTCCCACAATAAGGGTAATATTTCCATGTCTATGGATAGGCAGGCCCCTGAGAATCTAAACAGCATGAACAAGGTGTGGGTGGCCTTTGAATTCCCTGGGGTCAGCTGAGGGTTGAGGATTGCTCAACAGGTGTTCATTGGCTGTGGGAAATGTGTGAAAGAAGAATATGTGATTCCTCAGAGGTCTGAAGATTCAGTTGGTTCCACCCTCTTCTTCCTGGTTGCTCTCTTCTTCAGCAGACTCCATGGCAGTTTTCATGCCTGGCCTCCTGTTGGGTCATTGTGGCGCTAGCCAATCCTGGTGTAAAGTAAGGTTTTTTTTCTTCTGACAATTCAGCTCCTCCGTATACACCACATCTTCACAGTTTTTCTAGGATGGTGCAGGGACATTCCCAGGCCCTACTTATTTGTTGTTTCATTCACAAAATGTGAGTCTGAATGCAGTTTAAGCTGAACAAGTGAAGCTTTATGAAACCCTTTGGACTGCTCATCCATGTGGCTGAGTTGATTCCAGCCTAACTCCTCACATTTCCTGTTCCACTGGTGTCCCATCAATAGTTGTCCCTTCAGGGAACACTGGCCCCCTGACTCCAGTTCCACTGATCATGGTACAGTTTTGTGCACCTTTCCAACTTTCTTTGTGGTATGCACGGCCACACCTCGTCCCCAGAGCAAAGTGTGTTTCACCGGCCCAAACATCATCCTGCAATTCCTGGTTCTTCAACTCCTCCTGGATGTGATGTGAAGCGATGAATCAAATCCTTCCGGTCCTGCAGCTGGTGAACATTTTCCAATCCAGGTTCCCTCTTATTCTTCCTAGGTGGTCCCTTAGCAGAAGCTCTGTTGGGGTTTTTAGCTCCCTCTCAAACATCATAGTGATAGTGGAACCCCCAGTGGTTTAGTTCACAGCAGTCCAATATACTTTCAGTAACAAAGGCAGACGTACATCCCAATTTCATTGCTGTTGCTCTACAAAGAGAGAGAGAGAGAGAGAGAACTGCACCTCCAGAGGGCGGTAATGCCTCTCTACTATACCATCACTTTGGAGGTGCAATGCAGTGGTTCATGCCTTCTGGAACCACAATAAGTGGCAAGAACACTGTAGTCTCAAAGTTTACCCCTGGTCACAGTGAGTTTTGCAGGGATCATGCAAAGAAGCCATCCACCACGGCTTCAGAAACTGTAGTCACTTCCTGAATGGGTAAGGTAAATGCTTCTGGACTCTTAGACAATTCACTGAAATTAAGATACATCAGTGGCCTGGACCTATCAGTGGAGCTTTTTTGTACCACACACATCACACCTCCAGCACCAGCATTCCACGTTTGTCCAACACCTGACCCAATAGAATGTCTGCTGAGTCCAGCATAGGGTGTTTGCAGGACCACTTTTGTCTAAAAGTCCCACAAATGTTAATGCAGGCAGAGCACTCACACACCAGCCTCTGCCACCCCCAAGCACTAGCATAGTCATCGGTAAATGTGGGTAAACAGAATGTACTTACTCCTCATTTGGGGAATATGGAATTCAAGTTAGGTTACATTAGTTTTATTCACTTTTTTTACCACTGCACCACTGCTGTGAAACAAGTGACAGGCAGCCCAACCCACCAACCAAACGCTCTGCTTCAATTCCTGTTTCCCCAGCATACGCTTAAACCATACCCATCTGCAATTTAGATAGTGGGTGAAGAGAAATACATTACAATTTAATTGACTTTGAGAGTTAGACTGATTTATACCAGCTGAGGATATTTGACCCATTTATAAATAAAATGGAATTTGCTGATGGATTAATATTTGTATATTTATATACTGTATTAAAGATATTGTTTATATTTTATATTGAAAGGACTAAATAATTAACAACTTTTTCATTGCTTTCAGTCTAGTATTTCCTCTAACCATAATAATTTTCCGTGTATAACATCATTTGTCTAATGAAATACACAGAAATGGCCAATAATAATAATGACACTTATATTTTAATACACATAGCAGAGAAAACATTAAAAGTCTTAGTACTTACTTTTTGTGAGCCAAAGTAACTGGAAAATAACACAGATTTTAGCCTATTCTTCAGATTTAGGCCAATTCTTCATTAATTCTTCAGACTGATTTCATATGGTCCTCTTATATGGCACCACATGGATCCAAGCATTCAGCTTCACATAATTCCCTTTTCCTACAGAACTATGAATCTATAGGAAAGAAAGCCCTAGGATTAAGCTATCTCGGAGATTGAATTGTCTTCCATCTTTAGAAATTAGTTTTCTTTCCAAGTCCAAGATTAAAGTCTTAGTGCAGAGTACAGAGGATTCAGTAGTTTGCACTGCCACTCTCTGAGCTATTTGATGCTATAGATAACATTTTAATTGCCATGAAGTAGCACATTTGACTTAATCATAACACCCAGTCAAAAACACCAAACCAATACAACAAAAACAAAGAGAGAAAGTTTTCCTCCCAACATTGATTTTACAAGTTAATGTGGATATATTTACAAGGTCCTACTCATAATGAAATTAAAAGTAGAAAAAAGTAAATCAGACATTAAGCTTTGTGTTTGTAAGTCTTAAAAAGCCATTGGCAAAATGTTCACATGCAAGAAACATCCTGTGCCAAATCTTATAGACAAGTGGATGTATGGATGCAAGTGAAGTCATCATTTGTCCCCTTGCCTATAAAGATTTTGCTATTCTTTGCCTTCTGAACACCATTGGAGCTCATTGTGTGTTAGAGGTCTTCAATTAAGTATTTCTCTTTGAAAGCAGAGTTTCTCAAATTACATTTCACTACTGGGAACTGAACTAGACAATACATGCTAGTATTTTAGAGGTAGGATTGGATATTGTCCCCAATCTTTGACTATAGTGAGCCCACTTAGTACTGGTGGTGCATAGGAGCCCTGAAGCCAGCATAGCTGGCCATAAAAGGATCACCCCAGTGGTGTAGGGTTGGGGTAATTATTCCTATGCTACTCTTCTTTGTGGAGCAGAGTATAGGAGAAAGGGCCAGGGAGGAGAGTAGGGATGTTCACATGATTCCTGCCAAACTCCACTCACTCTCTGGCTGCAATAACAGTCCTTTGGAGCCATTACAGCAGGTGTAACTGATTGAAGTTGTTCTGGCTATCCTAACTTATACTGGAGAACCAGACAAGCACATAGTCAATTAAAGAGTCAGTTAATACAAAGGTAACCTGCCTCCTGAGTTGTGATGTGTGGTCCATGGCTGCATGGAGGGACTGGGCCCTTTTAGTCTGAACTCCAATATTTATCAGTGTTTTATTTACTTTAGGCCAACAATCTTTGTTTTTCTATCTTTCCTTTTTCTTCCTTTGTTCTTTTTGTTTTAAATTTGGCTTCTTTCTCGTCTCTGACATATAATCATAACATTTTTTTTTCTGACAGAGTTTCTGAATGGCTGCAAGGCACATACATGTCTAATGTCAAGCACTGGTGAAGTTCAGAACAGACATCTGAGAGCTAAATCAATGAACAGTGCTAGAATGCAGCCTTTGCTCACATGAGCCTCCAGGCCACTATTCACTCATTTCTGAATTTAGAAGATTCCGCTTATTGTGGTACTACCAGCTCTTTTCTTTTCAAAACAGCATATTGCATGTAGCTCTACCTAAATCCAAGTTCCTAAACAACAACAGGTACCAAAACAATTACAAAGGTCTCTCCCTTTTTGGGGTCTTCGCAGTGGGAGATGATCGATGCAGATAGATTTTTCAGAAAGTATATATTGAGAATAATATAGCAAGTTTATCATTACATTTCAAGGCATTTTACATAGGATTTCCTTCAGAGACCAGCAACAGAACAAATGATGTCCATGAAAAGGGAATGTAAGAGAATTTTTATTTAGGAATTTGTCTTGAAAAAAATTCTACTGAGACAGATAAAGAAAGAAATCCCTACCCAGTGTGCAAACAGTAGTTTGAGATATATAAACAGTAGGGGTGAAATCTTGGCCATACTGGGGTCAGTGGAAAAACTCCCATTGACTTCAGAAGGGTCAGGTTTCAGCCTACATACACTAAACATTTATTGCATTACATATACAAGAGTCAATGTTCAGATATACCAAGAGTTGTGAATACTTTCGTGTTTGAGTTTTTTCATTCTTTTTATGTTTATAAGTGATTTGTGGTGCTGGAAATAGGATTACAACAGAATGAAAGAGACAGGAAAGGGGTAAGGGCTGCCTGCCTGCCAAATGACTTAGCAGAATATTAAAGATAGGGGTATTTCCTCTTTCCAGAGCTGAGAGAGGCCTCACTTTGACTTACTGCCTACTGGAGGCATATGATAGCATTCCTTGTTTCTAAAAGTAATCTGGCTCTTTATTAAGGCAACTATTTACAGAGATGTTGTAATTGCAGTTAGCTTTCCAGCCATGTGCCTCCTCCAAACGCTTCCCTCTGCAATTTGCATTCCTTCTTCCAAGTTCCATGCAGATTGCTACAGCTCCTGGCTTCTGCAGCCTGCTTTGGCCAGGGGAATCACTTTGTTTTGTGCTACTTCATAAGTTTGTTTGGTTAAATAATAAATTGTGCCCTGAGGCTTAAGCCTGAAACAGACTTGAACCAGGCATTGTTTCTTTTGTGGGCTGGTAAAATAGCTCACCAGTTCACAAGAAATAGAATTTTTTTTTTCCCCTTTAGTGACCCCTTCAGTCTCTGAGATCAGAATACAGTGACAAAATCACTAGTATCTCATGGCTGTAACTTATATGAAATGAGTTAGTAGTCTTAGGCTTGGTCTACACTACCCCCCCCAATTCGAACTAAGGTACGCAACTTCAGCTACGTGAATAACGTAGCTGAAGTCGAAGTACCTTAGTTCGAACTTACCTTGGTCCACACGCGGCAGGCAGGCTCCCCCGTCGACTCCGCGGTACTCCTCTCGCCGAGCTGGAGTACCGCAGTCGACGGCGAGCACTTCCGGGTTCGACTTATCGCGTCCAGACTAGACGCGATAAGTCGAACCCAGAACTTCGATTTCCAGCCGTCGAACTACCTGGTAAGTGTAGCCAAGGCCTTAGAAGAGTTCTTAGTGAACAGGTGTCCACAATACCAGTCCATTAAGAACTTTACTAAGACTACTAACTCATTTCAAGTAAATTGTAATCATGAGATGTTAACAATTTGTAGTCACAATTTGTAGTCTGATCTCAAAGAGACTGAAACACAAAATAACACCATGACAGTTCACACTTTCTCAGCCTCTGAAAATGCTCCTTCCAGCACAGGTTTGAGACACAGTGATGGCCTACTGCTGCAACGTATGATTTAGGTTTTCTGTGTTGATAGGGACTTCAGTCTTCAGGGCTGTGAATTGGTACATTTCATGAGTATTCAATTCATATTTAAATATTTGTATAAATTACAGCTAATTGGAAAAATAGACAAAAATAAAATTGATGAAAACAGAAACAATTTTTTAAAAATACCAAAATTTGTATTCCATTTTTCAACCAGCTCTAATGTCAATACCGTCTTCACGGGCATCAATAGCATGTAACAGTCTCACCCTCTAGTGGCTAAGTCACAAAAATAAGACTACTGAATGTCAAGGAAGATTCCTTTTTACTTCACTAGTACAGATGCTTCAATTGGATCTGAAATACCACAGCTCAAATTTTAGATGAACACATTCATCATAGTAGCACAGTGGTTTGAATCACTATTTGATGAGTTTGCCCTAATTTACCTCTGGTGCAGTCATCTAATACAGCTGCTGGAACAAAGCAGGGTTGAATCTTTTGTAAAAAGGGACGTAAGTAGTAGTCTTCCACCTAGAGGGTGGAGACCAAAATAAACATTGATATACAACAACTAGAGTAGTGGAACTACTAGACTACTAGCTGTTGGACATTTCTTTAGTTCAAGTGGCATAGATTTTCTGTATTTGGATCAGAAGGTTCAAATTGCAACAAGAATTATTGCAATTAATTACAGGTGACAATACATAATCACAGCAAAGTGAATATTTTTTGTCAGAGCCACCAGAAACTAAGAAATTCAGTTACCAATAGACCAGTGGTTCTCAAACTGTGGGTCAGGACCCCAAAGTGGGTCGCGATCCCATTTTAATGGGGTCCCCAGAGTCAAAGCCTGAGCCCCAACTGCCCAGGGTTTAAGCCTGGGGCTTCAGCTCTTGGTAGAGGGGCTCAAGTTACAGGATCCCTGTCTGGGGCTGAAGCTCTTGGGCTTGGGCAGTGGGGCTGGGGCTTTGCCCCCCCCCCCCCCCCCCGCCGCCTCAGGCAGCCTCAGGCTTTGGTCCCCCATCCTGGGGTCATGTAGTAATTTTTGTTGTCAGAAGGGGGTCGCAGTGCAATGAAGTTTGAGAAGCCCTGCAATAAATGATATCTATAATGTTTAAAATATCATTATATTATCTCACTGTGTAATTTGCAATCAATGTTAGATTTGACCAAAAAATTAGCACCATATACAGGGAGACATAGTAGGTTCCCACTGGGGAGCTGCCTAGGCTACCCTGCATAAGACTTCTATAGTGTAAGTAGGACATTCCCTGGTGTCTCCTTGTCCTCCCTGCAGTATAATGATCATCATTAAAGTCTTTACCTTTTTGCCTTTGACTAGTTTATACTCCCATGCTATTTCCTATACTTTATTTATTCCCTATTTTCTATACAGAAAATTTTGTAAAAATCATAGGAATGTTAACTATCTGCAAGCAGCAACTCCCAAGATTATAATGGTGTGTGTCATTGCAATGTTGTTCACTCTTGTGTTCCGTTGCATCACTTCTTGATATCTAGAAAAAAATCACAAAATAAAGTGTTGGGGAAAAGAAAGGAAGAAAATAAGCTCAGAAGTACTTCCCTTTCACCAAACTAGTTTGAGCTGGTGGATGTTTACTCATGTGTACCTGGAGCATCATTAATCATGTGATAAATGATTTATCTTGTTGACTTGTGAACTCACTTTGTCTGCTGTAGTTCTGAAAAGACAATCTGAAGAGAAATATTCTTCCTGTAGTACCCACGTTACCATTAAAGACTCACATGCTTGAGACGCTCATAAGGAGAAAATGAGATATTCATCTGTTAATTTAGTTATATTAACATAGTCTCAGTAGCAAGCTTTAATGTATAAGTGGATATGTACAGCTTACTGTATATTTTGCCTTCATATTTATGTATTGCATAAAAGACAGCAAAAGGATTCCAGTGTCTCCTTCCTCTGGAGCACACAAACAGATTGAGAAGCATATCTTCTGCATGTTGTTCCTGCAGCAGCTTCCCCTTTGTTGTCAAACTAGGCTCAGATTCATTCCAGAAAATCCAAATCCAAACCTAATATCTGGCAGGGCCTGTAGGATCAAATATGTCTCCTTGGCATTGATTTGCTATGCAAAAACCTCAAAGGGCAATGAATGACAGCCAAACTGATTATCAGTTTCCGTGAGTGAAGGTCAGTGAGTATAGAACAGCTGCCTTGCTGGTTCTTGCCTAAATATCTATACACAAGTTTCTGCTCATCACTAAAACTTTCAGAAAGAATGAGTTTCCACTGGCACATTCTGCTTCTATAGATATGAAGACAGATTGTTTCCCTATTTGGTGAGTAAGAAGTTTTGTAAACTTGACTAACGGATTGAAGTAGCTACACAGGTCACAAACCACCTTTAGGATAGTTTTAATTTGATTATGCACAAATCAGACACGAGCAGGAAAATGGCCTGCTAGTAGGCAAATATTTCTTCTATCTTTTATGACACATGCTGATTCACCAAGATAAGAAAAAGGACTACAGTTTCTATAGTGCCTTTTCTGTCAAACAACAGCTTGAAACATTTTACCTTATTATAGAATAAAAATGCCAGATCCTCAGCTGGTGGAAATCCACCTAGCTCCAGGGCCAATTTACACTATATTCTCCTAATATGTTTATAAAAACAAATGTTAAAAAGTTAATTATAAGCAATACAATTAAGTAAGTAATTGCTGCTACAAATCTCAAATACTGTTGAAAACATACTGTGTGTTCTGCCATTTAATACAAAATGATCTGACTGCTATACAAATTTATTTAAAATAATATTTTGGTATCCAATGAAAGGAACAAGACTGATGAGCTGTAAGTATTACACTGTACTCTGTTTAAATGTGATCTACACACTCCAAATGCAGTGCTTGGAAAGATCCTTTTTTTTAGTTCATACAGGCCTCTCACATAGACGATAAGCAATGGTTGCAGAATACGCTTTAGAGAGATGAAAACCTTTCCCCTTAGGAATTTGGCACTATAGGACTCCAATAGCCATGAAATCATTCCCCCCCCCCCCCCCCCCCAACAAAAAAAAAAAAGTGAAACCATGCACAGACACACAAGGATTTTTCTACATCAGACACCATGGTAGCTTTATTTCATGTTTAGCTTATTGTAGTTTCAGGTATAGGATTTTTGTAGTTTGGGGCATTATCACTCCAATTTTCTAAAGAATGTTCTATTTACATTATTGTACAGAAATTCTTCCATGTATCTGTCTCTAAGCAACTAGTTTAAATTAGATACTGTGAATCAATAGATTACAATCAAAGATGGCCATAGTTATAACTGAGATGGCTTAATGATCTTACTGCATAAGTATTTTATTTACATGCTTCTTTTTTAGTTACCTCTGCAGCCATTCACACCTTACTTTCTCCCCTCTTTGAACCTTTTCCATGACAGTAGTGAGCCAATAAAATTAGTGCAAAATTCTATTAATTAATTCAGGAAATAGCAAAATATTTTAGGCGCTCAGCCTAGCATCTGGACTGTGCCCACAATTTCTGAATAAGCCAATATTTGTGACCAAAACTGCATCTGCAATAGTTAGATAATTTTCACACATAAATCTGAGTTTTTAATGCATGTAGAAACAAGGTCACAGAAAGCTGCAGCAATTTTAGTGCTTGCTGTTTGTATTCCCTTTAACTTTCAAGTGGAATAGCTTAAAAAAAAAACCTCCAATTTTGTTTGAAAGGAAAGTGTTGTATATCTATATTGAAAATAGCTGCTTGGAAATAGACAAATTTGTCTCAGATGGATGTGATTTCACTTAAAAAGCTTTGTTGAAAAAGATAAACTGAAAATTTCTCATTAAAAATGAAGTCTGAAGTAAAATAAATATTTTCTAAAAAAGAAAATCACGTGTTTCAAAAACAGATTTTGAACCAAAATATTTCTTTCCTGAATCAAAAACATTGAAAATCAAAGCTTGAATCAACAAAAATAACAAGAAATCTCAATACAATGGGAAAAAATAGATTTTAATGTCCCATGAAAAATTAGTATTTTTAACCAGCTTTAGGCTTCACCTTTGAAAAAATTGATAATATTTTAGCTATTTTCACTTGCATCTTTTACTTTTCAGTTGTATGCAGAAAGGTGAAAGAATGCAAGATCCATTCTTGAATATATTTCAGATCCCTTTAGTGCATTTGTCTTACCAGTTGACAAGTTATTCAGAAATTGTGGGCACAATCCAGATGCTAGGCTGAGAGCCTAAAAATATTTTGCTATTTCCCAAATTAATTCAGAGAATTTTGCACTAATTTTGTTGGTTCACTACTCTAGAGGAAAAGGTACAAAAAGTAAGGTGTGAGTGGCTGTTAGTATTCATAAATCTATCATCACTGAAGTTACCTTAGAGATGGAAACAACAAATATCAACCAATGCATTTAGCATTTCTGCTAGCAGTAATTCAGTTGTAACAATTTATATATATATATATATATATATATATATATATATATATATATATATATATATATAGGTATTAAGGTTTCCTTTCCAGTAACAGAATGCCAGAAAACCATTGCACTATAAACCAACTATAAGAGTTAACACTATGATCAATATTAGACTAAGTTTGCTAGAAAAGATAACCAGTCACATAGTTTTAGACTAAGATATGGAAGAAAATCTCTCAAGGACTGAAAAAATACCTACATCAGTTATCTGAAAATTCACAATAAACCCAATTTTCAAAAATGGGCACTTTAATAAAATATATAAATTCTACATTTTTGACAATTTTAAGCACCAGGGCCGGTGCAACCCATTAGGCGACCTAGGTGGTTGCCTAGGGTGCTACCATTTTGGGGGCGGCATTTCAGGTCCTTTGGCGGCGACCGCGGTGCCTGGATCTTCGGCCGCCCCGGTCATCATTGGCATTTGGGGGGAGGGATAGCTCAGTGGTTTGAGCATTGGCCTGCTAAACCCTGGATTGTGAGTTCAATCCTTGAGGGAGCCATTTAGGGAACTGGGGTAAAAATCTGTCTGGGGATTGGTCCTGCTTTGAGCAGGGGGTTGGACTAGATGACCTCCTGAGGTCCCTTCCAATCCTGATATTCTATGATTCTATGATTTAGGCAGAGAGAGTTGGGGCAAAGGGGCGCGGGGAGGGCCACCTGCAGCAAGTAAGGGGGGGGGGGGTGGCACGCAGGGGAACTCCCCGCCCCAGCTCACCTCTGCTCCGCCTCCTCCCCGAGCACGCTGCTCCGCTCTGCTTCTCTCTCTCCCAGGCTTGCGGCGGCAAATAGCTGATTGGCGGGAGAAGTGGAGCGGCAAGGGCATGCTCGGGGAGGAGGCGGAGCAGAGGTAAGCTGGGGCGGGGAGCTGCTGCACGACTCCCCAGGCCGGGGGGAGCTGCCGCGGGGGGAGCGGGGGGGCGGAGAGCTGCCACAGGGCTCAGGGAGCGGGGGGGGCGGGGGGCGCAAGGTGGAAGTTTCACCTAGGGTGCGAAACATCCTTGCACCCGCCCTGTTAAGCACCTACAACTTTTGCCTCAGTAGTGAACAGAGCATCATGACATATTTTAGAGCAATATTTTTGCTCCAATATAGCAAAGTGCCATTCAGAGCATTCCATATATACTCAAAGTATGACAGTCTAATAAGCAAGCCAGGAAAATGTGGTCCAGATGAAATTACTATAAAGACAGTAGAAAGCAACAGAGGGTCCTGTGGCACCTTTAAGACTAACAGATGTATTGGAGCATAAGCTTTCGTGGGTGAATGCCCACTTCGTCAGACGCATGCGTGGGCATTCACCTACGAAAGCTTATGCTCCAATACATCTGTTAGTCTTAAAGGTGCCACAGGACCCTCTGTTGCTTTATACAGATCCAGACTAACACAGCTACCCTTCTGATATAAAGACAATGCATAACTGATTGCAAGATCCTGCTCAAAGTGTAGATATCAATGGTTTGCTGACAAAGTGGAGGGACATGTGTTGTGGAGTCATGCATGGATCTGTTATTCAGTATTTTCATTTTAATGACTTGGATAACAGATTGGAGAGTATGTTTATAAAATCTGTGAATGACACCAAGCAGGGAGGGATTATTAGAACTTCAGAGGACAGGATTAGAATTCAAAGTAATCTTGACAAATTGTAGAATTAGTCTGAAATCAACAAGATGAAATTCAGTAAAGACAAGTGCAAAGTACTTCACTTAGGAAGACAAAAATCAAATGCACAACTATAAAATGGGGAATAACTGGCTAGTCAGTAGTACTGCAGAAGAGGATCTGGGAGTTATAGTGGATCACAAGTTGAATATGAGTTAATAATGTGGTTCAATTGCAAAAAAGGCTATTATCATTCTGGATGTATTAAGAGGCTGCAGGAGGTAACTGTCCTGTTCTATTCAGCACTGGTGAGGCCTCAGCTGAAGTACTGTGTCAAGTTCTGGGCACCACATGTTAAGAAAGATGTGAATAAACTGGAGAGAATCTAGAGGAGAGCAACCAAAATTATAAATGTTTTATAAAACTTGACCTATGAGGATAAATTAAAAAACCTGACTCTGTTTAATCTTGAGGAAAGAAGTCGGAGATTGAAGACCTGATAACAGTCTTTAATTATGTTCAGGGCTGTTATAAAGAGGATGATGATCAATTGTTCTCCATGTCCATTGAAGGTAGAACAAGAAGTAGTGGGTTAATTTTCAGCAAGGGAAATTTAGGTTAGCTAATAGGAACAAACATTTTAACTGTAAGGATAGTTAAGCACTGGAACTTGTTCCAAGGGAGGTTGCAGAATCCCTGTCATTGGAAGTTTTAAAGAACAGGTTGGACAAACATGTCAGGGATGGTTCTGCCTCAGCACAAGAAGCTGGACTAGGTGACCTCTCTAGATCCCTTGCATCCCTCCAGTACTACGATTCTATGTGCTCAAGTGCTTTGCTGGATCAGGTCCAATGTGAGTAAGGGTGGCACAACTATAAAACTGGCTCTGAGTAAGGCACATATATATTAGAACATGCCTATAAAATGCCCACAGTTTGATTTTCAGATCTTTTAATTTCACCAGATATTTCCAGAAGCATAATCTAACTTTGATTGTTAATTTCACACATAGAAGAGAACTTATTCTGATGCTTTCAGCTAAATAACACGTAAGAAAAAAGTCTCTCTGCATAATCATCCCCATTAAATCTTATTTCTTTAGTTTAGTTATTTATATTCAGTTCATGAGGTCAAATAATTTTCCCCTGGTTAATTACAACTTTTGAAGGAAACTAAAAAACCTTTATATTATACTGCCTGATAATAAATTACTAGTAATGTGATTAAATTCCTGTTTAATGCTTATCTAAATTAGCTCATTAGCAAGTATGGATGTTTCAAAACCTCCAAAGACTGAAAAATATTCAACTTTCATTATATTCCTGATACTGATCTAACAGACAGTGGCTACCGTATTCATTACACTCTGTGTACATAGTGCTGTAATGTATATCACTTGTTTCAAACTAATTATTATGCAAATCCCAATAACTTCCTGCTTGATTCTCCCTAGTCACAGTGAAATCTCATTTGGCTTAAATAATCATTTGGAAACTATTTACACTTTACATGAATAGTACAAATTCTGCATAGTAAGGAACTACAGTATTTTATTTTCTTAAATCACGGTGTTGCTGAGAAAAGAAAATATCAAATTGTCAGAAGAGTGGTAACCCAGAGAAACTTTTCAGTTTCCTTGTAACTAAATAGTACTGCATTGGTACATTATTTGCAATATTAAGAACAAGGAATACAATAACCTTAGGTAGGTCCTGATCATACAAATATTTACATATATTATCAAAGACAAAATTAGAAGGTTTTTTAATTAGTTGTGGGCCAGTTTCTGTCACCCTTATTCATGTTGAGAAGTAACTTGCTATGCACTGATTTTAGTTAGATTAATCATAGAGTAAGGTGCATATGGGTGGGAATATATAGCCCTGTGTTGGCAAAAATATTAACATAGAAAAAGGACAAAGAAGAAAAATACTGGATCAGTAAGTATCATGACTGATACTTTTATCAAGCGGAGTGCCCCAAGGGTCGGTCCTGGGGCCAGTTTTGTTCAATATCTTCATTAATGATCTGGAGGATGGCATGGACTGCACCCTCAGCAAATGACACTAAACTGGGAGGGGGGGTAGATATGCTGGAGGGTAGGGATAGGATACAGAGGAACCTAGACAAATTAGAGGATTGGGCCAAAAGAAATCTGATGAGGTTCAACAAGGACAAGTGCAGAGTCCTGCACTTAGATTGGAAGAATCCCATGCACTGCTACAGACTAGGGACTGAGTGGCTAGGCAGCAGTTCTGCAGAAAAGGACTAGGGGTTACAGTGGACAAGAAGCTGGATATGAGTCAGTGTGCCCTTGTTGCCAAGAAGGCTAACAGCATTTTGGGCTGTATAAGTAGGAGCATTGCCAGCAGATTGGGGGACGTGATCATTCCCCTCTATTTGGCATTGGTGAGGCCTCATCTGGAGTACTGTGTCCAGTTTGGGGCCCCACACTACAAGAAGAATGTGGAAAAATTGGAAAGAGTCCAGTGGAGGGAAACAAAAATGATTAGGGGGCTGGAGCACATGATTTATGAGGAGAGGCTGAGGGAACTGGGATTATTTAGTCTGCAGAAGAGAAGAATGAGGGGGGATTTGATAGTTGTTTTCAACTACCTGAAAGAGGGTTCCAAAGAGAATGGATCTAGACTGTTCTCAGTGGTACCAGATGATAGAACAAGAAGTAATGGTCTCAAGTTGCAGTGGAGGAGGTTTTGGTTGGATATTAGGAAAAACATTTTCACTAGGAGGGTGGTGAAGCACTGGAATGGGTTACTTAAGGTGGTGGTGGAATCTCCTTCCTTAGAGGTTTTTAAGGTCCGGCTTGACGAAACCCTGACTGGGATGATTTAGTTGGGGGATTGGTCCTGCTTTGAGCAGGGGGCTGGACTAGATGACCTCCTGAGGTCCCTTCCAACCCTGATATTCTATGACATTTAAAACTTAAGAAAATTAGAAAAGAAGAAGTATGTATATTTTTTGCATCCTTATATATAAATAAAATATAAAATACTATAGTTACATAAAATGGTTTCTTCTCTACTTTTCTTGTCATGATACATATGCAAATTAATGTTAATGCAATGCCAAATATATGAATTTAAGGATAAAATCCTGACTTCATTGGAATCAATGGGAGTTTAGCTGTTGACTTCAATGGGGCAGGAATTTCACCCTAAGCATTTAAAAGTCAGAAAGTACACATGCAACTTTAACTCTTCTTTATGCACAGGCATTGAAAATAGTCTAGCTTTATGGTCATTACTGTTTCTCAAATAACACATTATGATGTTATATATTTTTCTACAACCCTAAATACACATGTATAGCAACTTGTAGTAATTTATATTCCAAACAAAAAGAGTTAATGAAAGACACTACATGACATGTACACAATAAAATACACCTAGACAGATTACGGATGATGAAGTATAATAACAAATTAATAGTGAAAAGTATTCTGAAACTTACAGTACATAACAGGGGCTAACAATTTATAATACAACATTAACTCTATCAGTGGGGCTTCATTAATATGTCTAGATGTAAAACTTTAATACCAGCTCAGATTTGCAGACTCAAGAGGTTTTTTCACAGTTGGATAAACTTCCAGACTTGTCGCTACTGATCTGAACCAAAAACTACCCATCACTTATTTCTATAAAAATATTCATTTTATCAACAAGTTCAATCAATAATGGCTGAATTCTCAGTAAAGTAAAAGAGGTATAAATGGTAGCAGCATCTGGTACTCTTTTTCTGTTATTGCATCCAACATTTATCTTCAGAATAAACATTTTGTCCTGTAATTACCCACTACAATGGATCATGACTGGAATCATCACTTTGGAACCAAAATGCACAGACTTCTGCATTTGAGCCAAAGGAAGAATTCTGTTACCTTGGAGCCATAAGAAGTTCATATCATCCCTGTGCACCAGCTATAAGACAAGTAACCCAGCTAATTTAGCCAATACATTATACATTTCTCCTCTTCAGGGAAGCTTGTCTGCAATGTCTGAGATCCACAGTATTTCAAAGCCAAGCATGGCCCACCATTTTGTAATAACCCCCAGCCCCAATAGCTCATCAGTGAGGGCAGAACCCAGGATTATTAGTACAAAAATACATGACACTACAATGTGAGCTCTCCTCAGCCATGAGCATCAAAAGCAGAGACCTCTACCATTTTGAAACACTACATTTAAATAAAATGACTAGTTTAGTGATTAGGGAAGCTTATATTAGCATCTTCCTGTTTTCACTTAAACATACAGTAAGCAATAGATTTCCTAAGACAAAAAGACATGGATCTCATTAGACTATTATGTCAGGTGCCATTTCTGTTCTTCTCAGTATACTATTACATGCAGGGGACCATTGCAGAATTCGAACTTTTTATTCCAGTTTAGATCAAAACTTTGAAAAATGTTTGCTGCAATATTTATTTTCAGATAATATAATGTAGATCTTTGGGAAAGAACTAACTTTTCTATAACTACACTATTAATATAAAGTCTACTACTTTGGTATAGTCAGTTCATTTATAAAATGTTGTACCACAATCATCAAAATAGCATTGTAGTGAAATACATTTGATGGCTAACTCCTGTAGTTAGTTTTCAATTCTGTCAACGTTCACAGAAAGGTACAGAACTGCCAAAGAACACATCAAAGACTACTTCCTGCTGTTACCAGTGAGAATATCTATTTTACCACACTATTAGAGCTTGGAGTTTACCAAGTGAAAGAAATATTTTGTTTTCAATTTTAAAGTCTAATCACCTACTATGGACTGTACTGCAAAACAAGAATCCACACAATTTTTTGCAAATTTATATCCATTAATTTATTCTTAATTATTTTGTGGAAATCTTTAACTAGTAAATATAATGAGTGAATAGCAGAGATGTTTGGGTTGTGTTTAAAATGCAATAAAAACAATCAACATTTTGATCTAGAAGGATATTTTTCTTCCTCCGACCAGACATTGACATATTAAATACAAATTCATATATTTTAGCTAAATAAATCAATAAGAATGTTATGCAAACAACATTAATTTCTTGTTAAAGTTTATATTTCTAAATCTGTAATCCTTGGTAAGTAGATTGGATTGAATATGAAAGAGAATGGGAAGCCACACACACACTTTTAACATTTTTAATTTCTAAATCCAATATTTGTTTATTCATGCAACTAGGTTTTAAAATACTGCTCATGAAGTCATTAGAAAAAAAGCTTAGTGGTTTAACCATTTCTGCTTCTGTAAATATCACCCTAGTAGAAAACAAGAGAATTCAGAAGTGTCATGCTGTGTGTAGCTAGTGGCTATTTGGCTCTGATCTAGCATGCATTAACAAATTCAAAAGATTTGCTGCTATTCATTTGCAATTCGAAATTATAATAGTATCACTCTGTATGAAATACAATTTATTAAAATAAACTATCCATCCACTGATGCATATATGCTTTGATAGGTTTTTTTTGGGGGGGGGGGAGATTGATTAATGAATCCTTGTGTCTGAAAAAATCCAATACTGTTAAATAATTAATGATTTACAGGAATTCCAAGGGGTGGTGTTTGCGCATGTGTGTGTGCATGTGCTACCTCCAGCTGAGGTAATAGAAACTTGTATTTTCATGTATTCATTGTAACATAATTTGGTATTACATTGGAAATGTCTGCCCCTTAACATAGTATGTTCCAGTAGATACACTTCTTTGAACAGTATCATACAAAACAGGCAAATAGAGACATCATGTAACAGACGTGTCAAACATAAAAAACATGATAGTGACTTTTTTCCTATTTATAGATTAATTATTTAGTCTGCATTGATTCAAAGGACTCTACTCTCACTATTTTGCTAATGTATGCGTGTGTTTTCTCTTTGATTTTCAGGGTAAGACATGTGAACTTCAGCTGGAAAAAGAGCATTGACTAAATGGTGCTTGTCCCCTCCAGAATATTCAAAATATATAAGGGGGTCAATATAGTTTTATTTGAAATATAGACACAAGGAATTTATTTTCAATCTGTAGAAAAGTCAATACCACAACACTTATTGTGCAGTTTTTATGGTATCTTGACAGAAAGAGACAACCTGCTGGGATTAATTGAAAATGCACAGGAAAGCTGCCTCATTCAACTAACACTGCAGATGCTGTCATTCTAATGCTCTCAGATCTGGTGCTGCTACTTTACACACTATTGTCAGACTGAAAAAAGGGATACATTTTGGATATTCTCATGTCAGTCTATAGAATAGAATTATTAAGGGAATAAGCAATATGTTCTATACCAGTTGCTCTATAAGAGTGGAGTTTTAAAGGCTACTTCTCAAAACAATATTTTACCGCATAACTGGATTGTGGCAAATAGGATACAAAAAGAAGTGAAATATGAATGCAGACTGAGGGTTCTCTTACAGTGTTTTGGAAGGATAGGGGTTAGAATAGTGGAAATAATACCTATGTGCAACATCTATTTATACCTAGCATATACAGTAATGTTATTTTTTTATTTAAGTTTCAGTAAAAACAGTTCAGCTGTTTTGGAGAAGATTAGGGAAAATATGTTGTTTTCCCCATGATAAATAAATCCTTATAACTATTGTTGTAGACACTCTAGAACCTCTATGATTTGGAGCAGTAAATATTTGTTAGTGTTTGGCAGATAAATTCTGTCAAGAGTCAGTTTATACTGTGCTTGCTCTAGCCCAGGTATGTAGGGACTGAGCAGAACTTTCTCTGCAATTGCTGCTCCTAGCTGCTGTGGGCAGCTGTGGCACAAGACATGAAAACTGTGGCACAAGACTATTTCTCCTTTGCTCTTGCTGGCATCCAGACAGCATTGAGAAGGAAACAGCCTAACGTGACTGCAGAGGGGAAAAGAGCCAGACTTGGGGGGGGGGGAGGCGGTAGGGGGTAGGAGGAGTATATTAGAACAAGGAGCCTGGAGGGTGATACAAGGACTAGGAGCAGGGGGACTGGGAGCCAGAGATGGGGGAAGAATGATATTGGATGAGAAATCAAAGTGGTGGATGGAGATTGAGACTGATGGGACAAGGAGACCCAGAGCTCGGAGTGGGGGGAGGGAAATGGGGACTGCGAGCCAGTGTGATGAGGAAGTGTGAGATCAGAGGAGGAATCAAGGGACAAACTGGGACTAGCTGGTCATGGAGACTGGGACAAGGATCCTAGGAGAAAGACCGGACTGAGGATCCCAGGAACGAAGACTTGGATGAGGAACCAGGGTGGGATAAAGGTGGGACTCAAAAGAGGAGCCTTGGGTGGGCAGACTGTGACAGACTAGGTAGGCAAATGGGGCTGAAACACAGAGCTGGTGGGGAGGAATCAGACTGAGATACGGAGTTGTGGGGGAAAGTGGTGGAAAAGAGCTAGGATTGGGGCATGACAGGCTGAATGAGACCGAGGCAGAAGGTGTCAGGCTTAGAGGAAGCAGGCAGAAGGGGCTCTGACCACAAAGCACACACTACTTCAGAACTTTAAATGGAAACCAAAACTACTAAGTCTCACCATTCCTCTGCTCTCAGCAAATATTTGCAAAAACCCCTGGCTAAGTGGGTATTTCATCATCATCCGCCCCTTTAATTCTAGTCTGCATGGAGGATGACAACCTACTACTGCCATCAGTTACTCTGTTAGCTGAAGTGGTATAAGTCTGTTCTGTGGATTTAAATGTTCTAACCCTGCTGTTGGTCTGTCACTATCAATATGATTCCACATGATAAAATCTGTTTTTTTCAGTTTGCTTTTTAAAAAACCTATGAAATTACACACAATGTCAAGGACTCTTAAGTTAGTAAATGTGAGAATGAATGCCTAAGCAATCTTAATTCGGTCCTCTTGTCCACATGAATTATCATACAGTCTTTAAATAAATGATCACATACCAAGTATCAGGGGGTAGCCGTGTTAGTCTGTATCTACAAAAACAAGGAGTCTGGTGGCACCTTAAAGACTAACAGATTTATTTGAGCATAAGCTTTTGTGGGTAAAAACCTCACTTCTTCGGATGCATAGCATACCATTTATTCCACAAGACTCCACCTCACTCAGTCTTGAAACAGTTGCTTATGTGTAACTTTATTGAGGGTGTCTTTTGATCAGTTACTATGGCCTCAAATACCCTCAATACCTGTCCCCAATTGTCTCGCTATGGCAGAAGGAGAGGAGACACTGGATATTATTTAATTAGGCTGCAACTTTATTCCTAAATGTCTGGGACTACCCAGCAGACAGACGTGAATAGTGCAGATAATGTCATAATCATTTGCATATCAGCCCTCCCCCTTTATCCATCCTGGTCCCCAACCAACCTGCTGCTGTGACCCTGCCATCCTCCTCAAGGGTGGGGGCAGGGGCCATAGGGAAGGGGTGTTGGCTCACTGCTGCACCAGTCATAGGACCCATGAACCCTGCCCTGTTTCTGCTCCTTCAAAGGATACCTCCTTTAAATCTTTTCCCAATCCATTTTATCTGATCACTGTATCCCTTCTCTATGGATTCCCTGCACTGGACAGCCACCCCAATCCATGCTTACATAATGACCTGCAACATAATAGCCTAACCCTCATTTCACGTTTGCCTCAACTAAGCCCCAATCCACCGTGGGGAAGGGAAAAAAAAAAAAAAAAACACCTCACCTTGGCCAATCTGGTGGTCAGGGAAAACGTCCTTCCCAGCTTCACCCCCAAAAAGGAGCAACTAATGTAATGCCCACAGTGGATCATGTGGTATTTAAGTACTCCCACGTGTGGGAGAGTGGGTGTTGCTCTGCCTGGTACAGGTAAACAGGTCTTTTCTGCACCAGCATGGACCTAAATAGTGCCCCAGCTCTTCTGGCCACCTGGTGGGGGAAGTTGAAACAGGTCAGCATCCCTACTCTGACCTGGTCTGAAGCTGCCACAGCAAGTCACTCTGGCTCTCTAGCCCTTAAATGGGCCACACACATTTTCCTACAAGCCAGACAATGGCCCCCTCCCTTTAATGTGCATTAAGGTCATTATAGTGTGGGCACTGGATTGAGGAAAAAATAAGTGCTGGAGAAGGAAGGTGAAGTGTGTCTCTTCCTGAGTAGAAAATTCCCAGCATATTTATAGCGCTACCAGGATACCAATAACTAAAAAACAGTAATAATATTTTAGGTATCCAAGACACATGGTATTAAAATGTGTTTGTTACTCATTTTTTCTTCGTAATACGGTCCATTTTTAGAAAAAGAATGGATAAAATATCATGGATAAATAGAATACTGCTCAGATTTACAGTAAACTACCATTTACATTTTGCTGATGTTTACATCTCTCAGAATGGACTCTATTTGCTTATTTTTGCACTAGCTTTTTACCCTACAAAATCCATATTGTACTGAATGGAAATGGAGGAAGTTTAAGACCTTGATCTTTCAATGAGCTTTGCCCAGGTATCGGGGTTAACACACATGAAGCTCATTGCAATATTGCAACCTAATGCAGTACTGAATTTCCATAGTTAACAACACTTTCTAACTACAAGTGTCAAAGCAAACTATACATTTTCTAATGATCCTCTTGCATCTCAAGTATTTTTTACTTAGGGGTCTCAAACTCAAGTTAAAGCTTTGCATAATTTCAACATACATTTGAGCATTTCTAATTAATATGGTACTGTTTAGTTAAAGCTTGAATAAGTATTGAAAAAAATCAATTACCTCTGGATGATGTGAGAATATGGGAGGCCAGACATGCATAATAACTCTGATGAGAAACTTACATTTACATACCTTGGGGAAGTTAAAACTCTTTTCATTCTACACGGTACTGGAAAAAGTCAGATATATGAAAATAGCAAGGGCCCAATTCTGCTCCCTTTGGCCATAGCAGAATTGAGCCCATATACAGTGAAGTCACAGAGAAATTGCTGTGATTGCCACGCTGGGAAATCAAGATAAGTTATATGCAAAAATTAACAGGGCGAAATCCTGGCCCCACTGAAGTCAATACATCTCAATGAAATCAATGTGTCATTATGTGGGTACAAGGGTCTGTCCATGTGAGTCTGATTGCAGGAATCTAGGCCTGATTTACTCTCTTGTCACAAAAAAATAGCTTGTGACCGGATGACCAGCGAAGTTACCGTAGACAATAAAGGGGAAGGAATGCAGATCAGGAAAAGTAAAGAACATGTCAGATCTTCTGACCAATTTGAATGAATTCAAGTCAGTGGGGCTGAAAGCTGTTCACCTGAGGGTACTGAAGGAATTAACTGAAGAAATCTCAGAGCCACTGGCAATATTTACAAATTCGTGGATGACAGATGAGGTCCCGGAGAAGGGTTAACATAGTGCCCATCTTTAAAAAGGGGAGAAAGGAAGAGCTGTGAAACTATAAACCAGTCAGCCTGACTTTGATACCTGGGAAGCTACTAGAGCAACGTATAAAACCTGGAGGATGAAGGGTAATCACTAGCAGACAGCATGGATTTACCAAGAACAAATCATGCCAAACCAGCTTAATTTCCTTCTCTGACAGGGCAACTGGTTTGGTGCATAAGGGGAATGCAGTGTATATAATTGACCTGGACTTCAGCAAGGCTTTTGACACAGTCCCACATGACATTCTGATAAGTAACCTGGAGAAATGTGGGCTTGACAGAACTACCATTAAGTGGATACATAATTGATTAAACAATCGCAAATAAAGAATAACTATTAATGGAATGCCAGATTGGAAGGAGGCCTCAAGTGGGGTTCCACAGGGATCTGTTCTGGGTCCAATGTTGTTGAACATCTTTATGAATGACCTGGATGTAGGTATAGAGAGCATACTGATCCAGTTTGCAGATGACACAAAGCTGGGTAGAGGGGGTGCCAACACTTTGGAGGATAAAGCTAAAATTCAGAGGGAGATAAATTGGAGAATTGGTCTGTAGACAACAAAATGAAATTCAGCAAAGACAAATGTAAGGTGCTACATTTAGGGAAGAAAAACCAAATGAATAAATACAGGATGGGAGATAACTGGCTTGGCAGCAGCACTGCTGAGAAGGATCTGGTGAATCACATCCTCAACATCAGCAATGCAATGTTGTTGCACAAAAAAAACCAAAAAAAAACCAAAAAAAAACCCAACCAAAAAAAACAAAAAAAAACCAAAAACAAATGCAATTTTAGGTTGCATTAACACAGGCACAGCGTACAAGTAATGGGAGGGGATATTACCAATCTACTCCGTGCTGGTTAGACCTCAGCTGGAGTACTGTGTCCAATTTTGGTCATCAATGTATAGAAAGGATGTAGAGAAACTGAAAAGGATCCAGAGGAGAGAGATAAAGGTGATCAAAGGGATGGAACAGCAAACCATATGAGCAAAGGCTGAAGGAACTGGGTATGTTTAGTTTGGAAAAAGAGATTAAGAGGGGTTATGGTAGCAGTCTTCAGATACTTGAAAGGCTGCCATCAAAAATATGAAGAAAAATTGTTCTCTTAATTGCACTGGAAACAGGCTGCAAGTTGCAATGAATAAACAACTCCACCCCAGTACCTTAGTTAGGTACTAAGTGCATTCCTACTTAACACATTATGGCTTGAAGGTGCTGCAAGGAAGGCAAAAAACTTCCTGGTCCTCTGCCAATTGGCCCAGAGGAGAAAAATTTTCTTCTTGACACCCAAATGGGTGATCAGCTAAACTTGCAGCATCTGTCATACTGGATTCCCATTCCTAATTCAAGTAGAGTACATTGCTGGAATGGAGCCGAAAGAGATTCTATATGCCCCCCGTGTTGGGTTAAATCCTGGGAGCTGGGGAATGCTGGCCAATCAGTACTCCTCCTCCCCCAAGCTGGCCAATGGGTGCCAGAGACTCTCATGGGGAGGAATTACCTAGTGACCCTTAGTGAGTGCCTCTCTCCCTTCACTGGAGGCCCCACCAAGCTTCCCCACCCATTGAGGAAGGAGGGTGGCATTATATTTTAGGCTTTAATGCCCTCCTACTTAAAATAAATGCACCACAGAATACTGGTAAATTAAAAAGTATTATTTTATCTGTGCATGGCTGGATTAATATATTATACAGAAATAATGGTACTCACATTCATCATAATCACTTGAGCTAGTCAAAGCTTCCAAAATTGTGAAAAAAAAATTGTTCCAAATTGGAACAAAGAGCTGAAATTTAAAAATTTCCCATAGAACAAAAATTCATAAAAATATCAATTCAGAACCATCAAAAGATTTCATTTTGATAATATCAAACAGTTTTGTTTTTATAATGTGACAATGTAATGTTTTGATAAGGTAAATAATTTGGTTTCAATATTATTAATATATTATATATAATATTAAATACATATAATATATGATTAAATTAATATTTCAATATACAATTCAAAATGATAAAGCCAAAACCAAACATTTTGACAGTATCGAAACAAAATGAGATTTCCCTGTGAATTGTTTTGATTTCAATGAAATTGTTCAATAGACATTTTTTGACCATCTCTAACAATCACATTTTACCAATGCTGTTCTGGTTATGTAAATAAAACAAAACACTTCAATCTCTAGGGCTATTAATTCAGCATCTTTTACTAGCATTGAATTCATTTAAAAATTTAGCTATAAAAAAAAAGTCATTGTCTTGTTCCATCCCTATAATTTTGTATTTTTTCATTGCTACCATTTCATAAGAGTGTCACTTGTACTAGCCATGAATACTGTAGACAACTCCTGTTTTTTTTCATGATTTCATTGACAGCCGTATGGGCAAGAAACTATCCTCTTTTTCTTTACTTTGCCTCAGGCTTCTTAACCTTGCCATTACCTCTTGTTTTACAGAGAGATCTGCCAAGGCACACTCCTGTTTTCCTGTCATGGTTTTCAAACAAACTCTAGCCCTCTTGATGGGAAATGAAGGGCAAAGATGCACACACACAAATATCCTCACTTGTAGAGCAAAAAGTTTTCATTCCTTGGATGCTGGCTTCAGAATTGCAGAGGAGTTATCTTTACTTTGCTGTACTTCTATTTGTATCCATTCTTTCTTTCTCTCATTAATTCCAACGTGGCCTGACTGCCTGGACTTCACTATACTAAGAACATATTCTAGTTAGTAAGCCTAAAAACTACAGTTTACGTCACAAAAATTCTAGGTATTTTTAATACAGGTTTGCACAGGTATTTTTAATACTGTTTATAGACAAAACATGCAATCTGAGGAAGGCAATGGTGTTTTGAAGTCAAGTATAGAGTAACAGAATGTGGCCCTGTAATGGGATCAGGACTCACCGCCACTGGTGCCTCCTACTGGTTGCTTTGGGAATTAGCTCTTGTCAGCTGTGGAGTGCCCTCTGAGTGTGGTGTCTCACCCCTTGTCTGCTCTGCTGGTTTGGGACCCGCATTGTTCCCTGCTCTGCGGCATCCACTTCAGGACACTGCCCTCCAGCAGCACCCACTACTCCATTCTCACCCCCTTTGGAGGGGGGCTGTTAACAGCAGTCCTTCAGCTTGCATCTGCCTCATGGCCAACCACAGCCCCAAAATCTAGCCCCTCACCTCAGGGACAAGTTGCAGTCTGTCTCGGCCACACTCCTCCATGGCCCAATGCAGTGCAAGGGGGTGTGGGGGGACCCACTACTCTGGGTCCCAACCCAGGGACCCTTTAGCAGCAGCCTCTCTCTGTACTCCTTCTCTCCCCTCTTGTCCGCCTATCTTCCCTGGGCCACTTCCCCTTTGGCCCCGTGAACCTTCTTGACCCTTTTTAGCAGGATTTCTTTGACTATGAATAGATTTTGCTTTTGAGTCACTCTTGCAAAATTGTTATGAAAATTTACCAATTGAGGCACAAATTCAACTAACCCAAATTTACAATATTTTAATGAAAGCAATATTTTACTTGCTTGTTTCCTCCCCCCAAATTTATTTACCATGCGTGTATGGAGTTTTGCAAGACAGAATCAAGTCAGACTATGGGAAATGCTTCAGGAATGAGTTAAGTTAGCAGTTCCAGACTTTTGTGGCGGATAATGTGGCACTCCCTAAATTAATAGATTAGGGCCTTCAAACATTTCCACACATGTGCCATGTTATTTACACAAGTGTTCTTACTGAAATCAATTAGAGTAGTGATGGGGAATGCAGCTAATGTTGGTACATTGATTACTTGTGTGTGTACTTATTCCTACCCAACAGTTTGAGATCCTATGTGAAGTTAATAGCACCTTCCAGAGGCTTTAGTTATCAAATACTTTAGCAGAGCTGCAGCAGAGGTTTTTTTTAAGGTTGTATTTTAATCCTTTAGTTACTGAGGAAATTCCAAGGCATTCATATGACAGGTTAATAGTATGTTGCAATAACTATTAAAATATATTGCACATTAAGGCCAGTAGAAATATATATGAAAGACATACTTCTCTGAAAAATACCCTTCAATACAGAACATTTTTAGCATGGCAAAATTCCTGATGCAATGAAAACAGGGAGTCTGCAGCTCAGACCATCCACATTTATTCTTGGAGAGGGGAAAACATCTCTTCTTACATGCATCTGACACAGCTGTGACCTATCTCTAATTTTTTTCCTACTTCTACAAGTAGCATAAACTTTGATGCTCCCTCTGAGCATTGAATGGGACATTTTCTTTCCACTTTCAGTAATTTGATGAGATACTAGTGTTTCAGTAGGGGTGGGAGTTAATTGCAGATACAAGTTCCTACTCTTCAATCCAAAAAGTCTTGTTGTCATACCTTGCATCCAGCTAATCTGGTGGACTTTGTGTTGCATTGTTACATATTTTCTTCTGTTTACACTTCATATCATATGCTGCTATTGCCACTGAACAGAAAGAACAGTTGCTCAGTAATCCATTATCTTTTTGCTCCCTTCTTTGTGCTTCTTAATACCTACTATTATCTTTAACTCTGTAAAGCATTTTAAGATGCAGTTTCTGGATAGACATTACACAATGAATATATAGTGTTGAGTTCTCCACCTGCCTGAGCTCTGTGGGGACAAACCAATGAGAGGAGCTGCCTGGTGCTGGTTTACATTCCTTGAACCTGCATGGCCTGGGTCTAAACTGAGATAGGAATGCTGCACAGCAGTTGTAAATTATAGTAATTGCATGAAGGTCCCTCAATGATCTAACACCAGGGAAGGAGTGGGATGTTTACATCTCTCCTATTGTTCAGATGCCTCTACCTTCCCACCATCACCATATGTGGCACAAGCTAGGGCCCTGCCTCCAGGTAGTGTAACTACATGTCAGCACTCAACTGATGAAAGCACAGCCTCAGTCTGTCTCAGGGTGACTACCCTGCAACTAGACATCTGTGGCTGGCCTGTGCCAGCTAAATCAGGCTCATGGGGCTGTTTAACTGCAGCCTAGACTTTGGGGCTCAGCCTGCAGAAAGGGCTTTGGAACTGTTCCATCTCATAGGGTCCTAAAACCCGGGCTCCAGTCCAAGTCCATACATCTACACTGCAATGCAACAGACCCTTAGCCCAAACCCTGAGTTAGCTGGCAAGGGCCAGCCATGGGTTTTTAATTGCAGTGTAAACATACCATCAGACATCCACCAAAAAGAAGCAAGTATATTAATATTCCTCTCTGTATTCTTGCCTTTTCTCTTTCCTTTCTTTTCTGCGCCCAAAATCACTTGTTGACAGGGCCACCAAGAGCGGGTTTGGGCCCCGGTGAAAAAAAAAATGTGGGCCCCCCAGCAAGGGTGGACCAGCTAAACAGGGCCAACGAGAGGGGGGGAAGCCAGGGAAGCTGGGCCCCGGGCCCCCTTCTGGAATTTTTTTGGGCCCCCCAGCAAGGGTGGACCGACTAAACAGGGCCAACGAGGGGGGTGGGGGGGAATCCAGGCCCCGGGCCCCCTTCCAGACTGCAGGACCCCGCTAATTTGTACCGGCTTTTCACCCTCCCCACCCCCTCCCCATCGGCCCTGCTTGTTGATAAAGTTCACATTTGGATCACACTCGGGTTTCTGGTGTTTCTTCGGCATCTTTTTCTGCATTACCTGGGCAATCTTTCCAGCACTGCCCTGGCACCTTTGGGAAACTTGGTCCTGTTACAGAGCATACCTGGCATACCTGCCTGCCTGACATACCTTCAGATAGCTATGACATCACAAGCATCCTCATCCCCCACCTACTTGGGCCTTAATCTTTTGTCACTTCCCGCAACACCCAGAAATTAGGCACAACAATCCCTGAGCATGGAGTAGACTTGTTTACACCTAAGAAATCCTTTTAAAAATACTATGCTTCATAGTCCTCTTCCACTTAGCCTCTTATCGGGCCAGTTAGACACCAAAAAAGTTTTGAAAAAAAAATGGCCTTAAATGACATCTTTTTAAAAAAAAGTATTTCTCAGCAAATACTGTTTCAATTAGCTGAAATGCAAGTCACCAGTCAGTGGGAACAATCTTCATCATCATAGGATGCAGAAGTATTATTACAGAAGCTCTTTTCAACTACTACTCAATCTCCATGTAGCCCATTGTGCTGTCTAAAGATGCATTTGGAAAGCAGGATATCAAGACTATAAAGCAAGCCGTTTTCCATGAAGAAAAATTCCAATCCCCTTAGCTGCAGTGGTTTGGTTTGGTTTTTTTGCCTCCCTGCAATACGGTTATTCAGAGCAGCAAGAATTCAGCGTATTGTGTATGTGTGGAAATTTCCATAGTCTACAGGAAAATCTGTTGCATAGTTAGTTTAACATTATGCATTATCAGAAGATACAGAAAATATTGTAAAATAATTTAAAACAATGAAAACAATTATATAAATCTAGCATATATGATTATGAATACAAGAAAGTACTTATGACACGGTTATTTTGGTAGGGAAGAAAATTGTCATTTATTAAATAAAAGATACAATATTTTGGGACTATGGAGACACCATTGTACCTGAATAAATGAGGTGATAAGAGAGCACACACATTTTAAATTTGTCTCTATAGATTTGTTTAATGATCCAGGGTATCTATAGCCCTTTCCTCTGTATGCTGAACATTTCCTTTCTTCAAAGTTGGCACATTTTCTATTAAATAAGTGCTGCTGCTGGACATAACTTCTAGCCTTTCTCTATCATTTTACCTTACTATAATAAATCAGATGACTATTAAAGATTCTGACCATCATTTTATATTTCAAGACTATCTATTTACCCAGGTGTTAATAAGACAGAAGTTGATCAGTGGGGGTCTTAGTTTTTGCAGGTCAGTGAGTTTAAGTTGACATTTTGTCAGCTCAGATTTTATTAAATACATTTTTGAAGAAAAATGTTCATAGAACATTTCTGATGGGTGTATTTTCTATCTTATTATTAATTTATTTTAATAGTTTCAGCCACTAAACAACACGAGGCTTGCACAGAAGACAGAGTTCTTGTCTGGAAAAGCAGAGATATGAAAATAAATTTTCATTGAAAAAATAAATTCTGTAAGAGAAGCTAAACAGTTTTACTTGAATTGCCAGTAGGTAGCTGTAAGAACCTGCAGGAATAGAACCTGGAACCCCGTGGCAGGCGATCTGAGCTATTATACCTCCACATCATACAGGAGGCTTATGGTGGGCTTTTGTAGGAGGACCCTATGAGCAGGACCTGAGTGGCAGCTCCTCACAGCCCACTGATTTGATGTCACCAGTATTTAAGTCAGGAAGCCATGATGGGGTGTAGTCTGAGCAATAACACAGACTGCCTGACTGTCTTTGTTTCAGACCTTGTGTGTGAGAGATGCCAGACTGTGGCTTCTGATTCTAACTGCCTCCTGATGTCTGACTCTTGGTTTGCCCTCTGGTCCGTCTTAGACTAACTGTCTGGTACCCTATTCTGCCTGACTCCTGCTCTGACCACTAAGTATGACCGCCCACGCCCCAGTCATGACAGTTTGCTCAGACCACCCTTTTCTCTCTCCCGCCCAATCCATTCAACCCCTTCAGAGATAATGGTCGGGGTGAGAGGCATTCTAACCAGCAGCTCATTGAGGTTCCTGGACCTGCAGGCCCAAGTCACCTGGCTGCAGGCGGAGAACCTCACACTACGGACCCATGCTACGGAGTGTGCACTGGAAGCAAGAAACCTGCATGAGCAAGTATCCCAGTTGAAGTCTCAGAACAGACCTTACACAGTTTTTCAAGAGCTTACACAAGCAACTCGCATGCTCATGGGGAGAAGTGATGACACTATGTGCCCGAGCGGACCATGCCTCACTGGAACCAGCCCCCAAGATGCCATTGCCTGAACACTGACGGGGATCATCAGAAATTCCAGTGTTTCCTGAACCAATACAGGCTGCTCTTCCTGCTCTGCCCTGAACGTACCCCACAGACCAGAGTAAGTTGGGACTAGTAGTCAGCCTGCTCTCAGGTGAAGCACTTGTTGGAGGCCTTATCTGTTGAAGCAAAACAATCCAGTGCTCTCTTTTTCGGGCTGTTTGGGTTTCTAAGGGGGTACAAGTCTCCCAGTGGTGCTTGCATCCTAAATTTTCCCAACAGTATTTTTGAGGCATTGACAGCAAAATATGCATGTATACAGATGTTAAATTGAGAAACACAACAAAACAATGAAGTACAACTCAATGAATTGCTAACACCAATCAGTTATGTTATGATCTAAATATGCCATTATCTTTAAAATAATATCCTTATGAATGTAAGCAGAATAATTTAAAAGCGGTTAGCCATACTGTTTCATTTTCAAAATGTATCTCAATACTAAAGGTTTCATCCTCAGACTAACTCTATTATAATTCTCAGTCTGCTTTATTATCCCAAGACAGTGAGACCACATAATTAAATTAACTGTGACTTTGCAACTAATTTACAGATTTTTAAAAAACATATGGTACCTTTCATGGAACATTTAATCTGCACATTTATTAAAAACTTTGACACCACAAGTATTTTTCTTCTGTTCAATTAAAAATCTATTACTCTATCAGATCATGTATCAATGTCATTAGGATAGTCACATCTCAATAAAAAACAAACATCATATAATGGACTTGTGCTGGGTGAATCTGAGGTTCAATTAGATTAAAACTGGGTGAACTCTCTGCAGTGAACAAATTACTTGATGAATTTCACCTTTTTCCCCTATTCATTAATAGTTTGCAACCAGACTTTGATTTTTACAAACATATTCACTCTTCCCTCAGGATTCTGAGTTAGGGCCCTGCCTACTGCCTTCCAGTGGGTGGGCAACCTAGCTGCTGATGACTGGGAGAAGAATACTCTCAAAATTTGGAGATGGATCTCTACACAGGGTTACAAAGGTGCCCACAAAGTGCTGAGATAGCCACATTATCTTTCTTCACCTACTTCTCACAGTGGTTGCAGAGACATAGATCTTGTCTGCTGTAATCTCTGTGACATGGATTCACATTAGTGAAGAATAGGTCCTCCTAGCATTGTCTCTCCTTTTGCTCTCTCTTCATCATCATACTTATTGTGTCATTTCCTTTATCTCTCCTCATTTTTCACTGCCCCTTTCTGCACCTTTGATCTTTCCTCCTCCATTGCCTCTTTTTGCCTATTCTGTCTCCTTCTTTACAAACAGATTTCTAAGATGGCTACTATACCATGCTTCTCTCCAGGAATTTTGTTTCATCATTAAACACATTAGATTCAGGTTCAAAATTCCTTTTTCATTAACACATTTTTGATTCCACTGATGTTTGTGGAAAGCAAAACATAAATTTAGTGCCAACAGGGTAAACAGAAATTCAGTTTCTAATTCACCAAAACACTCATGAATAACATTTTCCTGCTACTCACTTAGTTCTATGTAGGCTTTCACTCAAGTCTCAGATAGTTCAGAAAATCCTAAACTTCTGAAATTTACACTCCAAACTTTAGTGTCTCAGCCCCCAGAAATAGTGCTCTCTTCCCACTAGGAAATTCGTTTTTCTTCAATTTTCCCAGACAAAATGGTGCTCGAATAAGTCCAGAATTTTTGCTTGAAGCAAAAGTCTCCTTATCACTTCAGTGAAGACAAGACTAGCCTAAACCTGTTTTTCAAGAGCTCAGAAGGTTCTGTCTAAATGTCTACAGAGTCATCAAATTCCTCCAGGACATGACACAGTCCTCAGAAGGCAGATGCAGATATGAGATGAATATTCAACTCTTAAACTGGCAAGAACAAAGATTCGATAGCATAAGACACCCATCTCCAGATGCATTAGATCTACTCATTTAAAAACCTATAAGAAGGTCACTTTTCCAATCTCAGACAATATTTAACAAGATCTGTCTCCTTATTATAGGCAAAAAGAAACAGAGTACCTTTGAGGAGATCTGCAAAGTGACCATCTAGAAATCTCTATAAATAGGTTATCTTCACAAGATGCCTCCTTTATCTGTCAGGACTTATAGTCTTCTTCCTTAAGCTATCCTCTCATTTCAATCTGTTCTCCCCCTAGCCCCATTTTTCTTGAAGGCAGGACTGCTTGCTATTTACCCTGATCAGTAAGTCACCAGCCTAGAGGATTCCTTCTCTTTATGACACTGAAGAATACATAATTTGAATTTACCACAAATATGTCTTCTCATAGCAGTCATCTAATCTGGAATCTTTCCAAACCAAATACATAATTGGTATGAATTTACAGTTTCTTAGGGTTTATAGCTTTAGAAGTATCTCAGCTGGATATGTGGTGACATTCCAGAGCTAACATAGGGGAAATCATAGAATTGTAGGACTGTCAGGACTAAGTATTTTCTAGACCATCCCTGACAGGTGTTTGTCTAACCTGCTCTTATAAATCTCCAGTGATGGAGATTCCACAACCTCCCTAGGCAATTTATTCCAGTGCTTAACCACCCTGAAAGTTAGGACATTTTTCCTAATGTCCAACCTAAACCACCCCTGCTACAATTTAAGCCCATTGCTTCTTGTTCTCAGAGGTTAAGACACGTTTTCTCCCTCCTTCTTGTAACAACCTTTTATCATGTCTCCTCTCAGTCATCTTCTCCAGACTAAACAAACCCAATTTTTTTTCAATCTTCCCTCTTAGGTCATGTTTTCTAGACCTTTAATCATTTTTGTTGCTTTTCTCTGGACTTTCTTCAATTTGTCCACATCTTTCCTGAAATGTGACACCTAGAACTGGACACAAGTTGAGACCTAATCAGCATGGATCAGAGTGGAAGACTGCTCGTGTCTTGCTTATTAAAGGCTCATTTGGATTCCAATTTTTTGAAAACTTAACCTGCTTGTGCCTTTGTGGGCATGGTTAACCCATCACTCAGTCTCCAGGCAAGAGGATTTGTTGTGTGTGAGAAAAAAATAACGAAGAGCATAGGGTTCAAATGGTCATTTTCCAAGGGAGTGATGTAATTGTATTTTTAGTTTTGATATTTGTATAATTTGATACATGTGGGCTAATTTAATAAATCTACATGAGATATATGAGAATAACGAGGGAGAGAGAGAATAAAAGAATCAGCCGGTCCAATGACACATCTTTCAACCAAAACCTACATCTCCAAATTAACACTTAGAACTATATAAGCTGGAGAAACTCTAGAAAGTTTGAAATGTTACAGACAGCTTCTGATTTTTATCAGTAGGGCGGTGTTTGTCATAATCATATACAGACAAGTTTCTTTTTTCTTTGCAGTTTCTAGGTTTCTTGAAGACATCAAACATGATATGAGTTGCTTGGAATAACCTCTCATTAGGAATATCTCCCTATCTATATGTATGAGTCAACAGGGTAGCTTTTGATCTAGATAAAGGATTAGGACTTGTGAGAGGAGATCCGGCTGTGCCATAGTGTTAGAGGGGAACATTGTTTAAAACGATGTCTGAAAGCCAATAATTAGTGAGCCAGCAAGGTGCTATGAGGCTACTGAGAAACTTTTTTAAGCCTTGATTTTCTGATTAATTCAAAGAATTGGATGTAGAAAAAGGAAAGAAAAAAGCAATCTTTTTGTATGGTCTTGAAAGCTCAAGTCATATGAGAGAGCTGTGGTCTTGGTTCCACTGGGAAAAAAACAAACAAACAAAATTGTGGCACTGCCTGCAATATTTCTCTATTTCTTGTATGACTTTTTAAAAAGAGTTTTATTTTAAAATTAGTTAACTGAAAGATAATGGAGAAATCCAGGTAATATTCTACCACTGATTCATATAAATGGCATAAAATTAATTAGTCTGCCTTAAAGATGAACTGGAAAACATTTTTAAATGTATGTGCCCTTTTTGGTAATATGTAAAGATGGCTTCTAATTTGTTATTCTGGTAGTAGCTGGAGGAAGGGGTGTGGAATTAAATATGTCTCCTGACATCTTCCCTGTTTTGTTTTGTTTTTTGAGAACTCCCCAGAGGACAGGAGGAAGATGCTGACACCATAATCTGCTGAAACCTGAGCAGTAAAATGAAGAAGTACTTTTTATTGTGCATTGGAAGGGTTTAGGGTTGACTAGTTAAACCCCCAGCTAGGGTATACCAATTACAGAAAAGGACTCTATTTGAGCAAGTTGATAGTACTAATTCTCCAGACATACCCATTATATTTTTTCCTGTTGCCTATAAGTACTTAACACATGACAATTTGTTAAAAAGTTATGACAAACAGGCTGGAGTTATAAAAGAGAAGCAATGCTAAATTAAACTGGAAAAAATGTCCCAAGGTAAATTATCATCTATCTGGTATAATAGTTTTTCTTTACCTTTTTAACACAGCACATCATGAAAAATCAAGTATAAGTAATATAGTTAAATAAATGTCTGTATATCTAATTCTTAACGTTTATGAACTACAGAAGCATCAGTTTGCATTATACACTACACAAGAAAATATCAACTGAATATTAATACATATTTAAAAAAAAACACCAAATGGAACTTCATTAATGCAACAGATTGGTTGGATTTTACCCACACACAAGTCATGAAATTCAAAATTTTATTTCCAAATGAACCACAAAGCCCCTCATACATATAATGGGCCAAATTTGGTTCTTGGTAACTCATGTTACCTCATACATTTCATGTCTATTGATCTGGTCAATGGGAATTGAGGGTTCAGAACCTTGCTGGATCAAATTCTTATATATTATTTATGTACATAGCATGTTCCTGGGCCCTGGTAATAGGTACATTATATTTCTATTAAGATGGAAAGCATATTATCATATAGGGTAAAAAGCGGGCCCTCACTTCAATGAGAGTTCTGCATGTAAAACAATACCAGAAATGGGGGCATAGAACATGCACCAGAGGGGGGAAGGTCTGCTCTCAGTAAATCCCTGTAACCCCACTGAAGAATATGTATTTGGCTTTGGCTTTTCAGCAGCCTTGGAAATGTGCCCAATAAGATAGAGAGGGAATTGTCCTTGCAGTTTCTGCAGGCTGTTTTTCAAAGGGTCAGTCAGTGAAGCTAAATAGCTTTGAAGGATTAAACAAGGTGCAGATGCAGAGGAAGTTTTTTGGACTATTAATTCTTATAATTTAGGGATAGGTACTAGGCCAAACTCTTTCAGGCGCTAGAGATAAAACGAAATGGAAAATAATTCAATGATAATTGTGTAAGCCAGCCAGGCTAAAATATTAAAAACAAATAGCATATGAAAATATGAAGAGCACAATTGGAAGACTGTGAGCACAGAACCCCATTTAGTATTTAAAGTGTAGGTTGGCAAAGATTTGCAATCAACTAGTAGACAGTGCCAGCTGGACTTATACTTGGAAATATGCACTAACAAATGTTATGAATTGTTTTATGGTGAAAGAGACCTTCCCTCATACAAATCTCTGCTATCTTTTACAACAAATGCCCATCTTGGGAAGAAGCATAAATATGAATATGCATAAATCTGTCAATTTTAGGGAAACTTCATAAATTCCACAAGATGATGAAAATCTCATGAATTACATGAGTTTTTAAGTAACAAAAGAGTCTGTACTCTGAAACTGAATAGGCTGAGAGGGTTCATTGACACCTATCTCGAATAGAAGTTGATGAACTAGTAAAATAACTACAGGTACTTGCTCACAGAAAACCACTGATGACTCTCTAATTCAAAATATTGTCAGTTTCAGAAGTTAGAGGAATATGAAGCATCTTACCAAAGTATCACTCACTGTAACAAGACTACACACCAAATTGTAGCTGTGCATGAGATAGGAGCAACCTCACATATGATATGAATATATTTAACCACACTGATTTTTTTCACCATGGTTTCTAATTGGGGCTGTGCTTAAGAAAAGCTGAAATCATTTATGGGTTTTCAATTTCAAATATAATACATTCCCCAGAGAAATGAAGGAACAGGAGGGATGATGAGTGTTGCAGGAGTCTTCAAGAAAAGAGAGCTAACAGTATATATGTAAGTATTAGTATTAGTTAACAGGTAATAGGTATTAGTTAATAGGTAAGGTTCCAATAAAGGACACTGGTGGATATGCAGCACTGTTCCTGGGTTTTGTAGAACCAGTGAAAAAATTATTGTGCACTGCAAATGGCTTCTTGTGTCCTGTTCTTTGCACGCGGATCTTAACAAAGAGGACCTGTCAGGGAATGATTTTCAAAGCTAAGATTTTTCTGAAGACAGTGGGAATGTGCTCCTAAATACTTAGATCCTTATGAAAATGTTCCCCTCAATGCAGAACTCTGGCACTACCAAAAAGGCCTGTCTACTCCATATAGAAATAATTTTGCACAATCATTGTCCAAAGTCATTCTCTAATTACAAAAGATGAGAATGACTGAAGTCAGTGCATATTGCTGAAGAAGTGAAGATAGATTGGAGAACTTCTACATACAAATAAATATCTGTATAGTTATCTTTGCATACTTTTAAGGCATGCAGTGTGCTTACACACTGATCTTAGGCTCAGTGTGTAAGCACACAAAGGACTAACCTACTTTCCCCTGCAGAGGTAACAATCCCCACCACTTGTCCAGTGCTGCCCATTCATTTCTTCTGATTTAAGCTAAATCTGGGGATTGATCCTGGTGGGTCATACCTCAACCAGTATGGAGGCCACAAAGCAGTTGTGTCACTAGAACAAGTGAACCAAAATGCTCTTTATTTATCTTTTATGAATGCAAGGCAGGTGATACCCTTCAGCTTGATTTCCAAAAGTTCCCACTTAGCCACTTATTTTGATGCCTATTTGAGTTGAGATTTTTAGAAAATTTGCCCTCAATTGTCTCCATAGGGGTTTCTGGGCGCTGAGCAGTTTTGAAAATCTGGTCCTAATTGCGGGTACGGAACACATGAAAATATGCATCTAAATACAAAATCTGGTTCTCAGTGACTTCCTATTAAATAGATTAGGGGTGTCCACCCTGTGGCTCTTGAGGCTCTAACACAGCCACAATTTAAGGATACGATTTTTATTTGGTTCTGAACTGAAAATGTGTTTCCTGACCCATGCTCTGTAATTTTTAAAATGAAGCATTTGTTATTATCGTCTCCCTCAGATAACTCCCACCACTTCCCATGCAGCCGCAGCAGCAGCTTTGATGTGAGCCAGGAGTTCTCTGAGCAGTTGCTAGCTCTCCCCTATGGCAGCCATTCACCAGCTCTCCTAATGTATTGTAGGGAAGGGAAGAGGAAGTAGTTCTGGGTGCTCTATTACCTGCTCCCATGTCAGGCAGAGGGAGCCCCATGGGGAGCAGATTAGGAGTTGGGTGGACTTTGCCTGAGCCTACCGGAGCACCTAGCAAAGGAAGGGTATTCTCCCATAAACAGCCACCCAAAAATGTCTAGGAGAGAGGAGAAAGGAAAAGTTAAGAATCACCACTTTTGGATTCTTTGCTCCAGCCCTTGTGCAGGTTAGACCTTGGGGGCTGCTCTAACTTGCGCTAGTTTGGAGTGTCCCTAAAGACCATATCACACTTGAAAATAGACTGCCCAGGCCCCCACCCCCCACTCAACAAGACCCTGCTCCACAAGCTATGGGGAAGAAGGTATAAGTACTGGCTATACCAATTTCACACCCACTAAAAAGTGGCATTTATCCCAACAGCTGGAGCAAATACAATGGGTGCATGGGTTGGGCCCACTGTATGGTTCTTCTCCTTGCCACACACGAAGACCTCTGTTGGAATGAAGTTAGTAAGAGCCCCTTAAGCAGTGATCTGGGGTTTAACTCCACATTTACATACATGAGGCAGCTCTAACCTCTCAGAGCTATTGTTTCAGGCTGTATTCTGACTCAGGCAGGCACCACTTCCTCAGTTACACTCTGGTCACAATTTCAAGCTTTTATTCCACAATCATTTTTTTTAAAGTCTCTAGCCTTCATGAAAGTAGAAATTCTGATTTTAGGAAATGACTCCAGGAACTAAGCCTGAACCCTAGGGCTTATGCCTTAACCTGGCTATCCCACAGCACCTCCACCACTATTCAGTGTATTGCACTGCACTGCTCAGCTAATTCATGTGATGACCTGATCACAAATACACACCAGGTTTTACCTTTTCACCAAATGTGCATTTAGTCTCCCTTTTCAACACATCACAATGTAATTCAGACTTACAGCAAGAGACAGCTTCCCTACAGCCTTCACTCCTCCCCCCAGCTTCACCCTCTCAACTTCTCCTTGCTTTCTTTTCCTTCCACTTATATCCTCCCAATGACATCATTAGCCATGATTACCACCCAGGTGTTTATAATCCCCCATCAGAAAGTGTTTAATTGCTCATAGTTGAGCCTGCAGCATTCTTCATGCTTCAGCAGCATCAGTGATCTGGGTGCCACTAATAGTGCCCTGTCACACTGGCCCTGTCCTTTCTCTCCCAAAATATATGTAATGGCTTGTTAGAGATCATAACCAGATGCTTTGCTTGAGAAAAGAAAGAAGGAGAGTTTTGTTAATGTGACATTAAGCCAGCCAAGATATTTATTTTTACATAGCAGTCATTCATGTTATCTCCACTTCTCAGTTGTCCCATGACACTATCAAGATCATTCACAAGTCTCCTGTTCTTAACAAAAATGACTGCACAACACCTTTAAGCGGGGGGCAGGGGGGATTTGTTTGGCTGGCCAAATGAAGGGATCAGTGCTTTATGGCTGGGGGTGGGGGGCAAGTGGTCAAACTACTGCAAAAGGGGACAATGGGACAGCATGGCGACACTGACTTATCTCCTGGGAACTGGATGGGCAGAAGAGTTTAAAGGGGCAGCCATGTGCATGAAGCCCCTTTTACATGGAGCAGGCTAAGGCAGCACCCGCCCTTTATGTGGTGAAATACCAGGTACTGTGGGCATTGTGCTAGCTGCCCCTATTTAGGGGGCCTGGGAAGGAATTTTTCCTTTACCACCAGATTGGCGTAGGTGGAGTTGGGGTTTTTTCGCCTTCCCCACAGCGGGTTCAGGGAAGGCTTTTTTAAAGGTGGTAGGCTATATGTCGCAACTCATTATGTAAGTGTGGGGTGGATGTCCAGTGCAGGTACTCCATAGGGAAGGTATACAGTGACCAGATAAATGGCTTGGAAAAGGACTTAAAAGGGAGGTATTGGTTAAAGGAACAGGTGGAGAATTCCTATAATTGGTATGGCAGGGAGCCAAGCCCTTTTTTTTGGTCCACCTTAACCCTCCTACTGGGGGAATGGAGGGTAAGGTCCTAGCAATGTATTGCCCAGGGGCCCTGGATGGAAAAAGGATGGAGCTGGCAGAAGCCCCCAGGTAGTTATTGAATGAACATGGGGTTACCTGCACTGTACACTTTTATCTGCCAGGAAGTACCAGACATCTAATATTAAAGTTGCAGCCTGATTAAATCCATATCAAATGTCTCCTCTCCTTCTTTCTGTTTGGCCGGACAATGTCTTTTTCTTCTGTGTTCTGTCTGGTTTTTCTACTTCTTTCTTGGCCTGCATCCCAAGCTCATGCATTCTCTCTGCATTACTTTAGTTAATTACTTATATTTGATGGCCACCTCTGTCAGCCGCATGACTTATTGTCACTTGTGAACTACTGTGAAATAAGGTGTTTGTCCCTTACCCCAAGGTTATTGCTAGCCCTGTTTTCATTCAGTTGTATTCCCTATCTAGTAATATTAATGATAGTATAATGAAACATTTTCCGCTCACACTGACCCCATATGAACAAGCAATGTATATTCCCCTTAAGTTACTTCTGCTGAGTAAGCCTTTAGTTCTTAGCAGTGCTGTGCTGAGAATGTCATGTCAGTGAGCTGTGGAGCCACATAAAACACTAGTTGCTGTAACTTCTGTACCCTAAAAGGTGACATTGGTTGTTTTTCCTGAAATCGTTGTTGCTTACTGCTAACGTTTTATTTCCATTGGGTCCTGCAAGTGGAGGTAAAACCAGCGTGTCCAATTCATGAATGGCTTTATCACATAATCCCCTTCTGTTGATCTGAAAGGATACTGCTCACTATTACAGCGTAGGGGTTCATCTTCTTATGTTTGAAGGGTATGAAAGTAGTAATTCTACTTTGTCTTTTAGTCATCTTAAAAGCTGATTGTTCAGTTTTGGAGACAAACTCTGCTTTTATTCCCTTTCCGCACTCCCTCTGTACTCAGTCCAAGCTGCTTATCTGATTAACCCTGGCATGTCCTTCTTCTGTGTGCATCTGCATTCTTTATTATATGCAGCCTCCTACTCCTGAGACGCACATCCTGAATTCACATGCCATGTGTCCACTCTTTCCCTTTTCTAGCCTATCTTCTTCAAGGAGAATTATAAAATGGTAGGCCCGACTCTTCTCAAGCTTCATTTAAACTATTCCTGATTTACACTGATGTAAGTGAGAGAAGAATCAGGACTGCAGTTTTCTGTGTATTAACAAAACTGAATAGGTGTGTAACGCTCAGAATGCATATAATACTCATCCAAGTGACGTTAGGGCCCAGCGGATAACACATTGGACAGGTGCTCAGGAGACTTGAGTTCCTCTTTCCGGCTCTGCCACTGGTTTTCTGGGTGACTGTGCAGCCTGTCACTTCCCCTTTCTATGTCTCAGGACTGGTCTACACTAGAAAATCAGATCAACCCAGCTAAGTCACTCAGGGGTGTGAAAAAGGCACCTCTGAGCAACGTAATTAAGCTGATCTAAGTCTGGGATCTGGGATGATTTAGTTGGTGTTGGTCCTGCTTTGAGCAGGGGATTGGACAAGATGACCTCCTGAAGTCTCTTCCAACCCTAATATTCTATGATTCTATGATTCTAAGTCCCCATGTAGATAGCCATAGGTCAATGGAAGAAAGCTTCTCAGGCAGGTGGATTAGCTACAGTAACAGCAGAGCCGCTCCTGTTGCCATAGTTAGTGTCTACAATGAAGGGCTACAGAGGCACCACTTCAGCTGTGCCACTGTAGCATTTTAAGTGTAGACAAACCTTAGTTTCCCCATCTGTAAAATGGGGTGACGGATATTGATTGTCTTTGTAAAGCACTGTGAGATCTACAGACAAAATGCACTACATAAGAGTTAGGTAGTATTATTGTTTATCATCCCCCCCCACTTCTCCAAGTCCTCCTGATTTTGCAATCTTTTCCCATTATTCTTATCTTTGGCCTTCTCTACGCCTGTGGTAGCATGTACGGTATGTGTAACTACACACCACAATGATAGGCAGGCTACGTCCACACTTTAGTGTGTAGCTATATGTGGCAGCTAAAGGTTCTGGCAGCAGGGAAAGGCTTTGGCAGCCAGGAGCTGCTGGAGCCTTTCCCCACTGCCTTTGTCCTCTATTAGAGCCTTTCACTGCAGCAATGAAAGGTTCTGGCAGCGGGGAGAAAGCAGGACACTACACTGCTAAAAATAGCTGTGTAGGTGTGGGAGGCACTGCTTCAATGCATAGAGAGCATGTAGGGTATGTATCCTAGGGTTCTGGTGTGTCTGTACTCTACTCACCTAAGCAGTGCCTCACCATCTACACTGCTATTTATACCCATTGCGAGCTGGGTTTGCAATGTCTGTACATGTCTCCGTAAGTGTAGACATACCTTTAGAGTGCAAAATTTTGTTATCAAGGAATCTGTCCTGATTCGTTTTGTAACATAGCCATTTTCTTACATAAGTATTAAAAGAGGGGCTGACAAAGACAAAAACTTAACCTCTGCTCCACTTCCTGTCTGAAGTAAGAAACAAGGCTGAAGACAATGTACTCTAGAAATCCAAGATATGGATTGGCCGCCCAGCCTGCAGAAGCACACATAGCAGCTAGTAAGGGTGGTGGAATAAGTATATATAGACAAGGGCTGTTGGGGAGGGCCAGAGGACAAGCGAGAAAGAGGCATAGTTACTATGGTTATGGGACAGAGGGAGGACCTAGAGGGAAAGTGGTGGGAAGGCAAATGGAAAAGAGATCAGAGTCTACACTACAGCGCTACATTCACGACTGGTGAAGACACGTTGTGCCGACAGAAGAGCGCTCACCTGTCCTCATAATTACTCCAACTCGTCAAGAAGCAGAAGCTATGTCAGCGGGAGAGCAACTCCTGCCAACATAGTGCTGGTGTGGACAGTGCAAACTTGTCTCTCTCAGGGGGTCTTTTTCACATCCCTGAGCAACGTAAGTTAAATCGACTTAAGCGGTAGTATAGACCTGCCTTTACTGCAGTTAGGAGAGATAAACAGAGGACAAATAAAATACAAAAATGAAAAAAGATCATTGACAGAAAGGAGGGGGGAAATAAATGATATGGAGATAAGAGGGAATTAAAGTAAGAGGTAAAATAAATTAATAAGGATATGGGGAAAGCATTGAAACACACACCACTTCAAGGTACATGTATTCACGTTTCTACATTGTATTGTATTTCTCTGGTCAAAAAGGAAAACTGAAATGAAATATGTGCATACATAAATCAATATGCAAATTAGCTACTGTAACCTGGCTCCTGGAAAGTTTCCAATGTTGTCTTCATTGCCACAAAGGTTGGACAGCTCTGTTTGGTAGTGGTAAACAATTCTGATACAAGTTGCATAAATTACTTCTGTGCATAAATCCATATCTCATGAATATGTTTCTTGAGAACCTATTGTATCACATTTGCCAATGTTTCCATTTGAGATTAATTCCCATATTACTCCCTGCTGCACATTTCAAACTGGCATATGTATGTAGTGATGTCAATGCCAGTTCCACAGTTGTAAGGAAACTGCATGGTGGCTCTGTATTTTTGGATTAAATCAAGACACAATTACACTTCCCTAACTTAGGCCATTACTCCCATTAAGATTTCATTAGTCAATCAATTGCTTCATCCCAGATAATATATTAAAGAAATGAGTGGGTCATAAAATCATCATAATCATTCATTTGCATAGTATGCCAATGTATCTTTGCAACAGTATAACAGCTTCATCCTCTCTGATTAATATTATCTCATATTTTAACTGCACATATTTGATAATTCAACTAAAACAAGGTCTTTTTAGTTTGAAGTTTATTTCTTACATCTCCATGAAATTTTAACTATTTACCTCAGACTCCTTTTATATAACAGTTTGTACACATTTTTAGGTAGCCCTATCCAATAATCAGTAATAGGACACCTCAATGTTTATTTAAATAAAAGGTAGGTTCAAAGTGTTTCTTTAAACATAAACCACCTCAAACCAGTGAATTACAAAATGTCAGGAAGCCAATGCACCAAACAACTATTATTCTAATGTATGTGTATACTGTGGTAGTGCTTAGAGCAGGGGTCGGCAACCTGTCAGAAGTGGTGTGCCGAGTCTTCATTTATTCACTCTAATTTAAGGTTTTGCGTGCCAGTAATACATTTTAATGTTTTTAGAAGGTCTCTTTCTATAAGTCTATAATATATAACGAAACTATTGTTGTATGTAAAGCAAATAAGGTTTTAAAAATGTTTAAGAAGCTTCATTTAAAATTAAATTAAAATGCAGAGTACCCCGGACCGGTGGCCAGGACCCGGGCAGTGTGAGTGCCACGGAAAATCAGCTTGCGTGCCGCCTTCGGCACGCGTGCCATAGGTTGCCTACCCCTGGCTTAAAGGCTCTAGTTAGGGTCCCATTGTGCTAGATGCTGTAAACACACACAACATAAGAGGATGCTCCCTGCTCCAAAGAGTTTACAGTCCAACAAACTGAACACCGATAAACCCTGCATAGTTTCTATTCCTCTCTCCAATTCTCCTTGTGTATTTCAGGGAAATCTAAAGTTTTACTCTCACAGGTTTCACTTGAAACAGAAGAACCATGTGAATATCTTGCCAAAAGAAGTTCCTGCTTGACTGTGGTGTCTGTATAGTATTTTTCAAAACCTCCATAGTTCTAATGATTTACCATTTACAGACCTGATTTTCAGAAGCAATGAGTCCTCAAAATGCAAAATAAAGTCTGGATGTGAACAAACTGGAGAGAGTCCAGCGGAGGGCAACGAAAATGATTAGGGGGCTGGGGCACATGACTTATGAGGAGAGGCTGAGGGAACTGGGTTTTTTTTAGTCTGCAGAAGAGAAGCGTGAAGGGGGATTTGATAGCAGCCTTCAACTACCTGAAGGGGGGTTCCAAAGAGGATGAAGCTCGGCTGTTCTCAGTGGTGGCAGATGACAGAACAAGAAGCAATGGTCTCAAGTTGCAGTGGGGGAGGTCTAGGTTGGATATTAAGAAACACTGTTTCATTAGGTGTGGTGAAGCACTGGAATGGGTTACCTAGGGATGTGGTGGAATCACCATCCTTATAGGTTTTTAAGGCCCGGCTTGACAAAGCCTTGGCTGGGATGATTGAGTTGGTGTTGGTCCTGCTTTGAGCAGGGGATTGGACTAGATGACCTCCTGAGGTCTCTTCCAACCCTAATATTCTATGATTCTATAAGTGTCCACAGAATTCAACAACACTTTGAGAACTAAGTGGAAAACTCATTTCTTTGACTTAGCTTTTCCTCAGTAAGTTCCTCAAACACACAGCACACTCTCTCACACACATTTTAAAAACTAATCAAGCTATTTATTTCTCCTACATGCTGAGAATGAAGAAAGATTGTTATTAATATTGATATTTTAAATTCCTTGGGAGGTAATCAGATACTACTGTGATGAGGGCTATGTGAATAACTGAATAGATTAAAATCAGAGGGGAAATATTAACCAGCACACAGAAAACATTCTAGCATTCAAAAGCACAAGATATTTTAAAGTTGTTTTTAATTGAAGGGGGTACCAAATAAACATAGATCAAACCTATGTTGTCACTTCACATAGGGGAGAGGACACAAAAATGCAAGTAATAAAATCTATTCTGGAATAGCGAACCTTACAGTCACCATCACTACAGTGGAAAGCTTCCAGGACAACAGCACTTGCAAAGGGTTAGGCGGATTGCCTCTAGAACACTCATATCACCTACCAGAGTGATGACACTCACAACAAAAACAAACTAATCTATCTTTTATAATAGTACAGGAGTACTTGTGGCACCTTAGAAACTAACAAATGTATTTGAGCATAAGCTTTCATGGATTACAGCCCACTTCTTCGGATGTATAGAATGGAACATATATTGAGGAGATATATATACACATACAGAGAGCATGAAAAGGTGGGAGTTGTCTTACCAACTCTGAGAGGCCAATTAAGTAAGAGAAAAAAAACTTTTGAAGTGATAATCAAGATAGCCCAGTACAGACAGTTTGATAAGAAGTGTGAGAATACTTACATGGGGAGATAGATTCAATGTTTGTAATGGCTCAGCCATTCCCAGTCTCTGTTCAAGCCTAAGTTGATTGTAATAGTTATAATAGTGCAGAGTATTGCCAGTTGGGCCAATAAGCTGCCAAAGAGGCCACAAATATGCCAGACTTGTTAAATATATATTTCTTAACAAACTCTTTTTTCTCTTCTCTTATTACATGTATATTTCCAGATTTAACCTTGAGACCCAGACTTTTATTCTCTCTTAGCATAACTTCTGGTTAAGCAATATCTTAACATGTACTTTTGCAACCCACTTTAGAGTAGTTAGGAAAACTTTACAGATTCCAGCAGGTGAAAAATAGATTTTTCTAATAAGCATATATCTAATGTTGAGAGCACATTCTAATCAAATATGTTTTTGTTTTATACAAACTGAACTTTCCACAGATCAATAGCAATTTAAATGTCATCCTTCGAAGTAAAAGCACTATTCTTGTATGTCTGTTTATTTCACAAGCCAAATAATTTTCAAAATGAATGTGGAAAGCGATCCCATTTGTTTCTTTGGAATTAAATGGTACACATGTATGCGTGGGGGAGGGGAGGGGAAAACAGCCTGTGAATCTGCTAAAATATAGCAAGTCTCACCTAGTTATAGTTTGATGTTGATCTGTTTAGACATGGTTTATAATTTAATTCCACTACAAAGATAACTCTTAATGAGAGATGTTACGAGCAGATGGATAGGCTCACCAAGTTAAACATTCCTATCTGAGAACTGCTTTCAGTGATGGTAGAACTATTAAATTGAAAAATAGGAGCATGCTTTTGTAATATAGCTATATCCTGAATAGATGACTATATCTCATTGCCCTTACCAAAGATCCTCTCATAATATGTACGTGAAAGGGGGAAGAGTTAATGTTACCATAGGAATTGTATCTCCACATTTTCTGACATTTCTGGGTTTAAACTCTCCACCAATTTTGCATTCACTTAGTTTGTTACACTGAGATTACATTTCAGTTACAGGAAAAAGGAAAGTAGGTGGGAAAATGATTTTAAAAAATAGCATTCATAGTTATTATTTTTGGTTCAAAACGCATCAGTCCTATATTCCTAATATTTATAGGACTCAATAGTTGGAAATAGTATATAATATAGTTCAAGAGTGAGAAACCTATTTTGTATGGGATGTCTTTAAAATCTTCTTCATCTTCATTTAAGACCAAGGATATATTTTCCTGTTTATGTACACACAGTATATAGGAAGGCAGTATTGCTTAGCACAGGACTAGGGCTCAGGAGAGCTGGCTTCTATTCCTGACTCTGCCACTGACCTGCCCAGTGACTTTGGGAAAGCTGCTTTGCCGCTCTGTGCCTCAGTTTCCCCATCTGTAAAATGGGGATAGTGATACCCCCTTTGTAAAGCATTTTGAGTTCTACAGATGAAAATTACTGCATCACAGCTAGGTATTATTATATGGAAAATAATATATACGTGATCTTAAATGAATCTGGATAAATGGTATCTTTAATTTTTGCAGTCCACCTAGACTCTGTTCCTCATTTATTCTCTTTCTAGCACAAGCAGCCATTATTTTATTTATTTATATATTTTTTTTATTTATTTCTTAACCCTCAACAGTGTGCTGTGCCATGGAATCTGCACATCAGTGACTAATAATTTGGAGACAGTCCTGAGAAATTCTCCAAAAGCCTGAATCTCAGCCTAAAAGGAGGAAGCAGGTAAGCTGTGTTTGTTTGTTTTTTTTCTTTTTTTCTGGAGGAAAAGTTACTGTTAATCTCTCTGTCAACCCCTAAACAGAGGCTAAATAACTCAGCATGTGTCTCTTCCCCCAGCACTCTCCTTCATGTGTTTTTCTATCCCTCGTTCTCAGTGGCTTGCACGTGTGTTCCTTCAGTGTGCTGTCCAGCTCTGCACAGGTAGCTAGCTCACCAAACCTCAATAGTACTAACCAGTGTAGTTAAGTGCTGAAAGCTCAATTGTTGGTGCCTCAATAACACTGTTCAGTCTGCCAAGTGCTTCTGTTCTTGGACTTCCAAATGTTATCACTAATAACAGCAGATAAGGCTGCTTGCTCATGCAGCGGACCTTGATGTTACTCATAAAGAAAGACCACAGGCTTGGTTCGGTGGCAAAGATGTTTGGCCAGGGTTATTGTCAGCGAAACATGGTATTAGGTTCTTGGATCAATGTCTACAGTTACACTAACACATGTATGCTTGTTACAATGGACTCCCCTCAGTCAGTGGCAGGACTTTCCGCTGCCCCCTAAGCTGGACAAATTGTTAAGGCGAAGTGCCCCGACATTTATAGGCTGAGTCAAACAACTGGAATACACAACTTACACATCACTTTACATATTTTATGACATCTCTTTGTTACCTCCCATTGTTCCTAATCTCTTGGACAAAACATCCCTCTTCATTATTTTGTTAGACCACTTTATCTTGTACTAGATTAAACTGTATTTACACTAACTAAAAGTTAGGTCGATATAAGCCACGTTAGGTCAATTTAATAATATATGTGTCTACACTACTGAGTCCCTTCCGCTGACCTAAGTGGCCTGTAAATTCGATTTCTATACTCCACCTCCACAAGAGGCGTAGCACTTGATTCAACATACATGGGTTAACATGGGGATAGTGTTGACACTGCATTGTGTAATTCGAATGAATTGGCTTCTAGGAGGTGTCCCACAGTGCTCCGCTGTGACCGCTTTGGAGAGCAGTTTCAACTCCACTGCACATCAGCCAGGAAAAGCCACTCCCCTGTTAAAGCCCCAGGAACTTTCAATTTTTCATTTCCTGTTTGATCAGCATGGAGATCACAGCTGATCATGGAGACTCAAGGCCGCAAAAGTGCTCCAGCATGGAATACACAGGAGGTGGTGGATCTTATTGCTGTGTGGGGAGAAGAGTCTGTGCAGGCAGAGCTCCAATCCAACAGAAGAAATTATGACATCTAAGCCAAGATCCCACAGGGCATGGGGGAGAAGGCCTACACCAGGGACACACAGCAGTGCCACGTGAAAATAAAGGAGCTTCGGCAAGCATACCAGAAGACAAGGGAGGTGAACAGTCGCTCTGGTTCTGCCCTACAGACATGCCACTTTTATGAGGAGCTGCATGCAATTCTTGGTGGCGACCCCAACACTACTCCAAAACACTCCGTGGATACCTCCCAGGAGCCCTTGGTAACCTCGAGCAACAACGAGGAGGACATTGTTGACAAGGAAGAGGAGGAGGAGGAGAATGTGAGGCAAGCAAGCGGAGGATCCATTCTCCCCAACAGCTAAGAATTGTTTTTAACCCTGGAGCCCATCCCTACACATGACCAGTTGGTCGTGGAGCGTGATGCCAGGGATGGCACTTCTGGTGAGTACACATTTCCAATTATGTAGGGGTTACATGCTATTATTTTTTATATTTAATCTGAACAAAAAAGTAGGTATAGTGCAGGGGTAGGCAACCTTTCAGAAGCGGTGTGTCGAGTCTTCATTTATTTACTTTAATTTACGGTTTCGCGTGCCGGTAATACATTGTAACGTTTTTTAGAAGGTCTCTCTCTATAAGTCTCTATATTATATAACTAAACTATGGTTGTATGTAAAGTAAACAAGGTTTTCTAAATTTTTAAGAAGCTTCATTTAAAATTAAATTAAAATGCTGATCTTATGCCACCAGCCTGCTCAGCTCGCTGCCAGACTGGTATTCTATTCACCTAGGCCGGCAGCGAGCTGAGTGGGGCCTGACCTCTGAAGCCCCCCACACCCACTTCAGAGGTCAGGGCAGAGGGCTGGAGGGGTGTGGGAGAGTTCAGAGGTCAGGGCAGAGGGCTTGGGGTGTGTGGAGGTGCAGGGCAGAAGGCTGGGGGTGTGGGGGGCTTCAGAGGTCAGGGCAGAGGGCTCGGGGTGTGGGGGGTGCAGGGCAGAGGGCAGGGTGTTGGTGGGGAGGGCAGAGGGCTGGGGTGTGTGTGGCAGTGCAGGGCAGAAGGCTGGGGGTGAGGTGAGTCAGGGCAGAGGGCTGGGTGTTGGGGGGGAGGGCATGGGAGTGTTCCCAGCCCCCTGCCCTCTGCCCTGAGTGGCTCATGACAGGGGGCTAGAAGGGATATGTCCTGTTCTACCCCCTTCCCCAAGGCCCTATCCCTACCTCTTCTCTGACTCCTTTACCCAGGGCCGGCTTTAGCAAGGGGCCATGCGCTGGCTGGAGCTCTGGTCGGGAGAGCAGGGACGCGGGGCTTTTGTGGAGCAGTGAGCATGCTGCCACTCCTCCCCCCTTCCCTTTGCAAGGGCTGGGGCAGGGAAGGAGAGGAGGAGGGGCAGGAAAGCAGGCTGCACCATGGCTGGGGGAGGGGGAAGCTTGGCTGCTGCAAGATGAAGCTTCTGCCTCCTGCCCCAGCAGGGGAGAGCGGTGGGCGGGGGGGCTGAGTGTGGCTGGGGGTCGGAACCGCGGTAGGCAGCCGCGTTCCATTCAAAATCGGCTCGCGTGCCGTGTTTGGCACGGGTGCCGTAGGTTGCCGACCCCTGGTGTAGTGGGTACTGGTGGCCACTTCAGCTACAAAGAGGATGCTCTCCAAAAAAGACTGTTTATGTGCACGGGGATGGCCCGGGAATTCTCCATGGAGATCTCAAGGAAGGTTTCATGGAGATACTCTGCAATCCTTTGCAGAAGGTTTCTGGGAAGGGATGCCTTATTTCATCCACCACAGTAGGACACTTTCCCATGCTACTCCAACATTAACTCTGTTGGCATCATTGCAGCACACAACATTGCAGCATAAGGACCAGGTCCGTACCCAGACGCTTGCAGCATCTGCTCCCTTGCTGCCTCTGTTACACTCAGGAGAGTAAAACCACATATGGCCACCTAGGGGAAATGGAGGAAGTTTTCAAAGCTAGCCCTTAAACTGCAAACAATTCAACAAGTAATCTTCCCCTGTTTGGTGAAATCTGGGTCACACAACCACGCTTTCTCAAACATGCCATGATTGTGATTGGAAGGGTCACTGTGTATTGCAACCAGTATTTAAAAAATAAAGGGGGGTGGCTTCCTGTTTGTCTCCCTCCCCCCCCCCCAACCTGTTGTGGCTTTTGTAAAAAACAAACCATTTGGGGGGCTTTACACTGCGGCCTGTCCTCAAGCACCATCCAGGTTGCTAGCGGAAAGGGGGCTTTTCTGAAATTCCAACCAGTGATTCCAAGGATGTCTCCACAAAAGCTGCAGCACAAAACTTCTCACCCATGCCTTGTGACGTTATTCACCATGGCTGGAGCAGCAAACCAACCCTTGCAGTAGCCAGCAGTTGTAATTACATTGTGGCTTGCAGTGAAGTGCATTGAGGGGTGTTTTTTTTTAAAAAAAGAATTAGCCTTGCACCAGAATTAATGTATGTACTGTCAATGCTACTCTTGTGCTTTGTATTCTTTGCAGCTGAAACCTTGTCCATCAGCGCACCCTCCACACCGGGACAGAGACTTTCCCAGATTAGAAGGCGGAAAAAGAAGACTCAGAAAGACATGTTCAGTGAGTTAATGAACGGCTCTCAGAGTTACAAGACCGAGAACCTGGACATGGACAGGGAGTCCAGGAGAGCATGCAGGGAACAAGAGTGTGCCAAGCAGGAAGAGATGCTGAAGATTATGAAGGAGGAATCAAACATGTTGAGGCATCTGGCTGAGGTTCAAGAAAGGCTGCTTGATGCTAGAGTCCCTCTGCAGCCTATGCTGAACCTGCTGCCATCATCGCCCTGTTTCACATCTTCCTCCCCCAAACCTCCTATGCGGTGGAGTGGGGGAGTCCGGTATCCCTTGCACTCAACGCCAGGGGAGGGTACAAGGGCCAGAAGATGCCTATTCCCACACCTTTGATTGTTGTTGCAGTGCATCTATAAGCAAGCTGTCCTTGTTTCTTCCCCCACAGAATTATCAGCCCATTTGCTCCAGAATATCCTACTTTTCTTTGCTGTCTCAGTGTGTTTGTGTGCATAATAAAACTTAACGGATTGAGGAGAAAAGGCTCTTTATTCATTCAACACATGGTGGTTAGTGGGGGTAGAGTTTACAGGGGAGAAAATGCATTGAAGGGGACAGTTTGGTAAGAAACAAAACAGATAAGTGTCATTACTCTGGCTCATTGCTGAAACTGGTTTTCAAAGCCTCACAGAGACGCAAAGCCCGTCAATGTGCTCTTCTTATTGCCCTAGCACCTGCCTGCTCAAAATTGGTTGCCAGGTGATCTGCTTCAACCCCTCACCCCGCAAGAAACTTTTCTCCCTTTGCTTCACAGATATTATGGAGCACGCAGCAGGCAGCAATAACAATGGGGACATTGCTTTCAGTGAGGTCTAACCTAGTAAGCAAACAATGTCAGCAACGTTGTAAATGTCCAAAGGCACATTCCACCACCATTCTGCACTTGCTAAGCTTATGGTTGAACTGGTCCTTACTGCTGTCCAGGCTGCCTGTGTACGGCTTCATGAGCAAGGTGGTAGGCTGGGTCTCCCAGAATCACGATTGGCATTTCAACATCACCAATGGTTATTTTTCAGTCTGGAAAGAAAGTCCCTGGTTGCAGTTTCTGAACAGACCTGTGTTCCTAAAAATGCACCCATCATGCACCTTTCCCAATCATCCCATGTTGATGATGGGTGGGGTCACAAAGACCCCCTTGGGACTTTCACCTGATGTGCTGAGACTACCTCTGAGCCCATTTTCTCTGCCAGTTTGTGCCTCCAGAACCCCGCCTTGTCAAGCCAGACACGCCCCAAAGCTGCAGACTTAACTGATAACAGTTTAAGTAGTGCTCTTGTCTCTAGCCCCCAGACACCCAGCTCCCAATGGGATTCAAACCCCAAATAAATCTGTTTTACTCTGTATAAAGCTTATGCAGGGTAAACTCATAAATTGTCCAACCTCTATAACACTGATAGAGAGATTTGCACAGCTGTTTGCGCTGCCAAGTATTAATTATTTACTTTGGGTCAATTAATAAGCAAAAGTGATTTTATTAAATATAAAAAGTAGGATTTAAGTGGTTCCGAATAATAACAGACAGAACAAAGTTAGTTACCAAGCAAAATAAAGCAAAACACGCAAGTCTAAGTCTAATACATTAAGAAACTGATTTCAGATAAAATCTCACCCCGTGAGATGTTCCAATAAGCTTCTTTCACAGACTGGACTCCTTCCTAGTCTGGGTCCAGCAATCACTCACACAGGCTAATAATTTAGCAGCAGGGCTGCTAGCATGACATCACATTGTTCCATGCAGCGGCTCCTGTATCGACTGTGTAAATACTGCAGAATAAGGCACAAGGTGTTTGTAATGTTCACCTCAACAGTGTACTGAGTAGGGTCCATGCTTATTGTGCTATGGCATCTGAGTAGGTAACACAGGCTTATGAAAAAGGATGTGGAAAAGGCTTGGTTTGTTTGCTGTTGATTTCGGGGAAGGAGGGAGATAAGTGCATTATAGGAGGCTAATGCTATGTTCCCATAACCACTTGCACAAATTTTTTGGTCCCATAAGGCACTGCAAGCCCAACCCAAAATTCCACTGGCTACATGCACTGTGGGATAGCTACCCCCAGTGCCGTGCTCCATGCATTGATGCAAGCCCTGCTAGAGGGTTTGCACTCCGCCGATACAATGAGCATAGTGTGGACATGCAAAATCGACTTGCTTAAATTGGAGGCTCGATGTCAACTTAACTTAACTTTGTAGTTAGACATGGCCTTAAACATACCGCATAATGCCCCACCATGGATCTTTATAAAACAGCAATTCCTACAATCTCCCTTTTGGCTGCGTAGGTATTACATATGATATATATACACTGGAGAAATCACCAGTTATTGATGCTATGAGAAGAGCCTGGTTCTAATTTAACAGCACCACTAAAAATTCATCCACTGCTACATGAAGATTTAAACACTCTGGGGTAATAATTCAGTATTACTAAACAGAGTCAAACTGATGCTGAAGCAGTGGATTATTACCCACCATGTGTAACCCTCAATGGTATGTTAAAGACATTTGAAGAATAGTGACAAAAGTATGTCCTCCGCAAAATAAATAAATAAATAAATAAATTAAAAAAAAACAATTTGGCAACACCTACATGCTGTTGACTCCAGAATCTCCAAACTTGTTAAAATTTATGAGAAAAAAATGGCAACATGCAAAACTTGCTGTGTCAGTATATGTTTATTTAGTATAACCCAAGGAAAGAACATACAAAGGTATTCTAAAGCAAACAGAACCAGGATGGAGGGAGTTCCTTGACAACAGTTGAAAAAAAAATGCTTTCTGTGGGTGTCCACCCCCAGCTCATTCACCAGAAGACTGTTTTACACTTGCATTGGACTTTATCCGTGTATCCGAAGTAGGTATTAAAAATACAGATATGTGCCTGAGATGGAATTACCCGTAGTCCATACTACATAAATTATGGAATTGTCCAAAATTTTTGAGACTTTGGAAAGTAATACATCTAAGAATTCATTTATCAAATACTTTTCTTTTATTCCAGCCACAGCTGTTCGCTAAGCCCAAGATTGCACATACTGATTCACAAGAACTCCTATGAGCTCACTGGTACTAAAATATCTGTTATTACAGCACTGGAAATTACCTCACAAGATGGACAACTGGTACATTGCATTAAGTAGTATGGCATCTTTTGAAAGAGAAATGTATGAAAGAAGAATAGAACTCCATTGATTTGATCACATTTAGTATTTATTTCTTGAGTCAGTTCATTAACAGATAATTATGGAATACAGTGGTACATACGAACTGTATTAATGGTCTGGAGGAATAGTACCTGAGATTCACGACATTGTACCATGACAATTTTCTGCGTTGTATTTCTTTGGTCTGACAAACTGCTTTCTAATTGCCTTTTTTTTTTCTCCTTTCCAATGGCTCATTTCACTTTTTCTTTTGTTTTTGTTCTTTTTTCTGATTTTTCTGAACATTAAGTAGTAAATAAATGTAAAATATTATTCTAGGATACAATGAATATAGGTTTGTAATTACCTTCCTTTGTATTTTTTGTCTTATTTCATTGTGATTGTTATGGTTCTTTTTATTTTCTTACATAAAATATTATTTTAAACAAATGAAATAAAAGCCCCCTGATTAATCCATTTTTTAAAAAAGTATTATTCTTAATGTTTCTCTTCTTCCTTTTAAATAGACAGTCTGTTATTCATTCATTTAAATAAGCTTATGTTGGCAATAAAATCAAGAAGTAGAAATGTAAATGCTAGTGTAATGCCCAAGGGAATATCTAGTTCAGTTGTGAAGCAATAAAATTTCTTTCTTGTACAAGACTGAGATTAAAGGTTTGTATGTTTTTGTAAAACAGCCATGAGTAATGCATACAATAATATTTTCATTGCATTAAGATTCTCTTCTAATGCACGTCTCTTAATTCTTTAAGATAAATCACTCAATCAGTGTGGCAAAGGTAGTAGATCACATTGTTCTTGGTTTTAAACAGATAATCAATACTTCAAGGCAATAAAATTAAATGTTTTGAGCTTTATTAAACTTTAGAGACTGCTGGTGAATAACCAGAAAATAAAACAACATTATAAGTTGATTAACATAACCATTGCAGCAAAAAATTTGCTTTATGTTCTGCTATTCTGTATATTGTATATCCATTTAACAGAAAAAGTGATAAGATGCAGAGTGAGGCAATACAGACCAAATAAAAATATAGTACTGGTCACATCAATTAATTGAAAAAAAACTCAATATGCAACACTGCTTCTCATTCCCCCTTTACATTTTAAAAAACTTACCGAGGGCTGGATCTTGCAAGGTACTAAGCTCTTTCGTCCTAATACAACAAATCATTTGAATATATATTTAAAGCATGTGAGTAGTCCCATTGACTTCAATTAGATCATTTAATGTGCTTAAAGTTAAGCACATACTTAAGCACTTTGCTGGATCCTCACCAGTGTTCAGCATTTGCACCTATGAGCCCTTAGAGTAGTTACACCTCAGATAACTTTCCTTAGTAGTACTGGAAATTGAAAAATGTCAGAATAATATGAGTTTGTGTTAGCATAATGAGTGTGCATTTGTTAGAGATCTGAGGTAAAATCCTGGCTGCACTGAAGTCAATGACAAAACCATCCCACTGTTTTGATTGAAACTGAATCTGAACTGAGTTAGTTGTCTTATGTTCACAAAGATGAAAACAATCGCTACTAAAAGTTCTGTTATTTATGATTCTGACCTTTACCTTTATTGTCTATTCTGTAGTAAAGCTTCCAAAATAGCAGTAAAATGTCAGCAGACATTTTTAGCAAGTTTACTTCTGTTGTTCATATACTGAACAACTGAGGCTTTAGAATGACAAATATTAACCTGAATCAAATAGGATACAGTCCAAAGCCACTGTATTGACAATTTCTTTGCACCTTGTTTTCACATCTAGCTTTTGAAAATGCACATCTGTACAAGAGATATATTTATCCATATCCAGCCTGTGCCATACTGTGTAAATGACAATACTTATAATCCCCAATGAAAATATGTGTACAGCTCTCAGGGGATGAGGAGTATACAGAGGATTATACATTCCTGGCTACATTTCTACAGGTTTTGGAGTGTCTATTTTATCTAGGGGCTGAACTTTCTGCCTTCCTATTAAGTTAGTATCTACCAATATAACTAAGGAACAATATTAACTTTCACCTAAATTTTTATAAAAGCTGAAGTTATTTTCATGTTTTACTTTCTTAGATTAGTTAATAGCTCTTTTTATGTCACAGGATGAAAGTACAGGTTAGTTGTAAAAGAACAGCTGAAATACATTCAACTGTCAGATTATATTTAGCACTAGAAAAATTTCCTTCCAAAACGTTTGATTACTGCCGTCAAGATAATCATACAGGTTTCAATCCTATTTCCACTGAAGGCAATGGAAGTGTCCAGCACTGACTGTGATGGTAGCAGGATTAGGCTTTAAATCATTTTACATTTGGACATCTCTTTTAAAAAATGCACTTTAACTCAGCACAGGTGACATTCCATGACAATTCTCCCTATACAGCAACCATTTTTTATTTAAGTGGAGATTTTTGGTGCAGTGAGAATGGTTCAAGCCTGACAAAGTTTTATTTTTTTCTTCAGTGCTGTTTAGAATTTCATTCAAAGGTTTATCAGTTTTATTCATCAGTCATTTCATCAACTCCAGTGCTATAGGTTGATTAGATTGCATCAACCTTAAGCTTGTGATATAGGTCAATCCAGGAAAACATTCATTTACTTCAGTTGCTGCAATTTGAAATTGACAAAAATATACGTAGAAAACTATTGCAAATTAAAAGATGTCAGAATCCACTCTGTTTATCCTGCTGTACGGTAGTTAAGAATGAATCAGCCATTCAACACAACATTTCATTTTTTTTAGAGTACAGTATTACATAATGTATGTCCCAGTCCAATAAATATTTAAGCATATACATAATTTTAAGCACATGAGTAGCCCCTTAGCAACAGTGCTCATTGTAAAAATTTGCACTGATAGTTATTCACTTTTTTCATGTATTTACTCCATACTGTGGACCTATTGAAATTTAATCTGGGGTTGAAGCAGAAGGAAGAGAGGCAAGGACATATGTATAGGCTGTTTTCCTATTGTGTTTAACAAAAAATAAACAAATTAAATAACTATTTCCCACAATCAGGGGTTTAAAATAAGAGAAACTTCACCAAACAGAATGACACTACAACTTTTTAAGTGAAGTAAATGTGTGCTTTTCCCTGCTAATTTTCTCCAAGGAGAGTCTGTCTGACTAATTCTAACACCTCAGAGCACAGCTCCTTTGTGATGTGATTCAGCTCAGCAGTCTGTTCCTAGCTTCTCAAGGGCTGAAGTCCAGTGCTCATACTCTGGCTCTCCTTTCCCTCAGCAAACTGTGACTACTGCATCTTGAGACACAGGACTCTACCTAATTCTCCCATCAAACACTGAATGCACAAGCCAGAATCCCAGGGTCTTTAGTTCAGAAGGAACTTTTGTTTGCATTTCATACATTAGGTGTAGTTCACTTCCCTTCCCTCACTCCACAGTGTGTAGTTTCCCCTCCATTTTTCTGCCCTGGCTTAGTAGCTCAGAACCTCTATTGTTTCAATGGGAATGTGTGTTGTCTCAGTACCTGGGCTTCAGCCTCCCCTACCCCTGCTCCTCAGTTCTAGGTTTCCCTCCAGTTTTCTGCTGAAACCCAGAGAGCTCAGGCTCTGTTAGCTAGACATGAACTCATGTTAAGTCTTTCAATTACCAAATATTCTCCATCTCTCTCCTTCTGGCTCATCAATGTCAGGTTTTCTTTGAGCCTTTCTCTGCTGTACTTCTCCTCTCAAAGCAGGCAGGTCAATGACTTGCCTGCCAAAATTCTCTCTCAGCTTTCGGGTCCTTCCTACTGCACCACAGAGACATCATGGGTGTTCTCTGTTTTGTTTGTTCCCTCAATTTGTTTCTTACAACATGTCTTTGAGTTTGTTTTAGTTAGGTTCAAGAAGAGTCTGAAACTCTCCCATCTCAGAATTTGGATTTTCAGCTATTTTGGCCTCCCAGAGGCCAATGGGCTTTACTTTTGATTCTCACAGCCCATGTTTTTCGAAGCCCTCTCTTTATGGAGATCAGTTATCACAGATATTACCCTTCAATGTGCCTTCTGTTCTCCACAGTCTGAGGACATGCATGAAAAGTTCCCCTACATCTGTTGACTAGGACAAGTTCTGTGAATCAGCCTGACTTATGAAAAGATGAGACCATCTATGCTTGTGAAAGGCGACTCTCTTGGGAGCATTTCCACCTACTGGGGCAGGAGGTGGAAATAACCACACAGGAAATCTGTGTCATCCTTGCCTCACACATTCATCACATAACTTAGATGCCAAAGGCAAGCTTAGCTCATAAAGTTTTTGAAGGGCCTCTTAGTTAAGCTCCTCTCTTCTTATGGGTCTGCTTGATTAAGTTGAAACTCGCACAGGAGAAGAGAAGAGATGGCTGAATGACAGGTAATTCAGTCAGTCTCATCCTTTCTCCCCTTATGAAACTGGGGAGAATATGTAGGAGGGTGAATTTTCAGATTTAAATCTAGGTAAAGGGGAGGGGACAGGAAGGACGTCTGCAATTATTTATCTTCTGCCTTTTTTTTTTTTTACTCCTTTTCCCCCCTCATAGATGGTGCCATTATGCTTATTGTCTGGAATCTGCCACAGGATGGAGGAGGGGAAACTCTGACAATATGAATTACCAGTGACCAATTTTTCTTTAAAATGTTTATAACGAGCTTATTTTTTTGTTTTGTACCTCTGCTGTTTCCAGCAAGGAAAATTGATTATTAGTTTATGTAGTGAAAATGACTATACTCAAAATAATGTCAAATGCATCAAGTAAACAAACTGAAAAATGATCGTTCATTTTCTTTGCAGTTTCAATAATCTTAGATGTTACTTGGAACTATAGTGGATCAAAAACTTTCAGTCAGAAATTTGATTTGCAAGTTGACAGTTTCCTTTGAATTTACCACAGATGCTCATGTCCTGCTATCGTAAACGTCTGTCTACGAGTCACTGTGTGACTGTGGACTATTTAGGAGAAATTTCTCAAAAATGTCCAACTTCAGACACTGATAGGCCTGACTTTCAGAGACTCCGAGAACCCACACTTCCTGCACAGCAACTTTGAAAAGCAAGTCATAGGCGTCTCAAGCTGGTCACTGAGAAAAGGAGGCCCCCAAAATTAATGGACATTTTTGAAAAGGTAAGACTTCACTTGTGTCTGAGTGTTCTCTTCTGTAAAATGGTAACAATAATATCTCCCACTATTACTGGGTTCCTAAGTATTAATTATTTCATGACAGGTCTTTACAGGATGAATGGGTGGGAGTAGGGAACAAGCACACAAGGAGAATTCACTATGATAGCCTGCACAAAGGTCTGTAATAACTGCAGTCCCTGAGTTTTAGGGAGTGAATAGACTGCTCTTGTGTGTGCCCCAAAGCTGGTATAAAAGGGTAGGGAGGAGGCAGGGCCATGGCCCCAATTCCCCCTCCATATTGGTCCGTAGAGCTTACAAACACCTCTCATCTATAATTCATGAATAGATTGCAGCCATCAAAGCAGGGATATCAAACTTACTCTGTGGAAAGGATCAAGTTCTATGTTTAATTATGGTCCAAGCACCAGGGTATAAAATTAGTCCTCACATCCCAGAGAAAAACTTGGGCCACAGAGGTCAAAGACAGGAGTGCACAATGATTAAAGGTGGAATGTGGCCATGATAGAGTAAGGAACTTGAGTGGGTGCCTAGCTTTAATAAGTGATGAGTCCCTTTGACCTGAATCAATACTGAACCAATGTCCCAGCATGCTGTTAGAGGGGCACTGTGCTTTTTGAGATGGTAACTGTAAGATGAGTCCTAACCACTTGTGGGCATTAGAGTTATATAAGCATTTCATAACAGTAGGGTACTAAATCCAGTTTATTAGTTATTTCTGATTCAGGTGATTAGATTCCACCACCCTAAATTCTCCCTGTTGTTGTTGTTTTTTTTTTAATGAAGACATGTTTGTTCTATTTTCACTTGACTCTTGTGCAGCTCTAAACCTATATCTCCATTTTACATGTTCCCAAACCAATATTCCTCCCAATTTCTTGTCCTATCCATCTGGGTAACTGGCAGATTCTTGGACACTGAACTGTTGGATCGTGCACTTTCAAAAAGCTGTAAGATAAGCTTTAAATAGCTATGTAAGCTTTAAATAGCTTACATTGTATCAACCTCATACAATGTAAGCTATTTAAAATTACATTGATTCTTGTGGCTGGAGATCCAATAGAATTAGGTAGGTGCATGTTACCCCCATGAAGGTACTCAGTGATAGTCCAATTCTGCAATTCTAATGCAAAAAAGCATGCACTGTACTTCCCCAAGTAGTCTCAATGAAATCTTAACTGTCTTACAAAATTGTGGCTCTCTAAGAAATAATATCCCATCCCCTAGAACTGGAAGGGACCTTGAAAGGTCATTGAGTCCAGCCCCCTGCCTTCACCAGGCAGGACTAAGTACTGATTTTGCCCCAGATCCCCCTCAAGGATTGAACTCACAACCCTAGGTTTAGCAGGCCAATGCTCAAACCACTGAGCTATCCCTTCCCCCATATTTAACACTTATGCAGTACTTTATATGTTCAATATTTAACACTTAATCAGTATGCACATGTTCAAAGCACTGTCCGAACATTAAAGTTTTTCATATTTGTAACTACAGATCTCAAAAAGGGAGAGAAATAGATTTGAATTTTATTTATTTATTTAATTTATTTATTTCACTGTTTGGAATAGGTAGATACTGAACCTATTTATGAATGTAAATTCCGCTGACCTTACCTGGAATTATTTATGCTCCTGAACCTCCTCAAGTGCATAACCAAGAGGGAGTTATATGGCTACCTGAAATTGTATACATCTAACATAGAGATCAAAATATTAAATTGAGCTTTGAGGGACATATGTGGACTTGTGATACTCCCTTAAGGACTTTGGATCTATAAAACAATGGTTAGATTACAGCGATGCATAAATGGAGTATTTTCAGTGATTCCCCAGTTAATTTCTGGATGAATTTTTAAGTGTCAGTTTTAACCCATGAAACCCTGAATGGTTTGGTTTCTGTCTATGGGCCTGATCGAAGTCAATAGAAAGATTCCTATTGGCTTTAGTGGTCTATGAATGAGGATCTTTGAGAAATACCTTCCTGGGTGTTACCACAGCAACTATGATCACTCCGTTGATTTTAAAAGGAGAGTACTGCTACCAGGGCATAATTGGGAAGGGGTCCTTGGCTCAGAAGTTCCCACATGGGATATCCAGAGACAAGATTGGTGGCACATTGCAAATGTGACCTCTTCTCCTAGGCTTTCCTGGAGGATGGTGTTTGATTGGTGTTATTCTGGGGTGGGTGCTGGGAAAGAATTTATTTTGTTTTAAGACTGGAAAGATTTTTTGAAGGATATTCCTGCTATGATGTCACTGGGTTTGTATTCTATGGCAGCTGCAGCTTTGGGGTGGTTGTTTTGTTTCAGGTCTAGGTAGACTCACTGAGGAAAATCATTTTATTGTCTTTTTTGACATATTTGCTTTAAAGTATTTTAGTTGCAGGGGCAGGCAGGAGTTAAAGCATGAAGGGGTAGAGCTGGTCAAAATGCTTGATTTAAAAAAAATTCATAGTATTTTTAAATTGTACATTTTTTCAACAAATAAAAAAGAAAACATTGTTTGTTTTTCCCTCTCTTCTTTTTTTCTTTCCCCCCTTTTTCATTAACAAAATGGGAAAAAATGAGGGAAAAGGAGAGAGAATAAAAGGGGGAAGGAAAAAAGGAGGAAAAGGTGAGGAAAATGGGAAAAAACTTGAAAAATTTCATTGTTTTGCTTTGCTTTTTTAATATAAAAATGAGAACCTTTCAAAAAACGAAAAGGTTACATAGAAAATTCAATTTGGAATAAAAGACCATTTTCATGTTAAAAGGAAATTTCAAATGAAAAAAAAATCAGTCAGCTCCATATCAGAACACATTTTGCAAGAGAATACAATAGAAAAGAATTTACTTATACAAAAAAAAGAAATGAACGTTGGCCAAGTATGCAGTATTTTTTGGTTAAATATATTTTATGCTTGCTACATTCACAACTGAGGTTTGAGAGCTGAAGCAAATGTTCTCCAGTACTTATATCTGTCAATGGTAAGACTTCTACCAACTTAAAAGGATAGTGGTTGAATACACTTCAAGACCTTTCCATGTGGCTTATCCAGAACACTTCATGCAGTTCTGGAAGACCACTACATCCAGTTTTCTGGGATCCAAAAACCTCTGTTTGATTCCAGCCTGTTGTCATGCTATCTGGAATGGTTCACAACAGTGAGTGCCAAACTCAGAGCAAACTGGCAAAAAGCAGGGCACACACCTCAACTGGTTGCATGTTCTATAATTAGATTTCACCACCCAGTAACAAATGTGAACTGAAGCACTGTAACAGTCTTACCATGGAGTCACAGACAGTCTCCTTGGGCACTTCAGTCTATCTTGCCCCTCAGGCAAGCTGGACTCGGTGATAGGAGGTTGCCATACACCAAAGATCAGAAAAGATTCAGGTTGCTTCCAGTCCCAAGAGACCAGTCACCTATCCCAGGTCAATTTGTATTCAGATCTCACACCAAAGACAACACATGAAGCCAATACTATAGTAAACTAACCAAGGATTTATTAACTATGAAAAAGAAATAAGAGAGTTAGTTGCACATTAAAGCAGGCAACGTATATATGCAAATGAGTTACAGTCTATGGTTCCAAAAGGTGACAGAGTTGTATTAATCTGTCAGCACTGAATGTGTTTTAGCGCTAATCCAGGTTGACCTGGGGATCTCTGCTTTTGTTTCCTAGCCCAGCCCTCTGAGAGTGAGACAGCAAAGAAATATGAAGAATTTTCATGTCAGCTATCTGTATTTCCTTCTTCCAGAATTCAGGCCAATGGGACAAATTTTCATGGCTGTAACATCTTCATGGATGTGTAGAGGGTTGTGACTGTCTCTCCCCATCAGTCTCAGAGAGAGGCCATGTCCCCTCACTATGATGTGATTATAAATGTAAAGCGAAATGGGGGATTAGTATTCAAAGGGGCTCTGGCCCTTTGGGCAGGGCAGAGTCATAAGCAATTTTAGGGGCTCAAGCCCTCTGACAGGGCAGAGCAATAAGCAGTCTGTAGCCCAAAAGCTCCTGGCTAGAACGGGCAGCAAACCAACGCAGGCCATTTAGTGTAAAGTGGGCAGGCTTCCACCCCAGGGTGGGGTCAGCAGCAGGGATAGGGGAACCCAGGCCCATCCTATATCAGCAGGTCCCAGCCCAGGGCCCTGACAGTGGTGGAGGGTTCCGCTACTGGGTCAGTAGTGATCCCATTAAAACACACTGACCTGGACTCTGGCAACACAACCAGACTAATGTCTGGTGTCCCTGGGCTACTTCCTACTACCCCTCCTAACTGTACCTCCATCTCCTGGGGTTCCTCCATCTCCCTGGCATTCAAAGCCAGCAGCAGTCCCAGTAGCTCCTCCAGATGCAGGTCAGTTGGCAGTCTCAGCACATCTTCTGGGTCCTCAGTGCTGTAGAGCTCTGTCTCGGGCACAGGGCTCAGCAGCGGGTGAGAGATGTCTGCTTCCTCCTCCGGCTCTTGCACAATTGAGCTGTAGGGCCTGCCCTTTAATCTTCCTGTCCCACCCTTCTGCTTCAGGTAAGGAGTGTGGCTTGCCTGGCTCTGCTCACCAGGGGTGGAGACTGGTTCTCCCTGTCAGTCTCAGAGGGACCCACACCACCTCACTACAGGGTGCAGGAGGGCCATTAACCCAGTCTTTATATTGTGATGTTTCACAGTGGCCCACTTAGTTTTAATAGTCTTTCCTGCCTGGGTTCACAAGTTCATAGCAGGCATTTTACAGTTATAAAGCAAAACTTACATATTCTTTATAACATGTGATGCCTATCTTGAACAATACTAACATACATGTGAGTTGGTCTGGTTTCCAGCTATGAAGTTGTCAATGCTCAGGTGATGCCTGCAGCCTTGGCAAGAGCTGGCACCTGGTTTACCAACCTCACATCTGTCACTCAGGTTACTTTATTAGGCATATAGCTGCTCTTTGCCCATGCTGGCTAAGCCCAGTCAGTTCATGTCAGTACAAAGTTTATATACATCTTTTCTAGCTACTATTAATATAATATATGGAGATATACCTAGTTCATAGAACTGGAAGGGACCCTGAAAGGTCATTGAGTACAATCCCTTGCCTTCACTAGCAGGACCAAGTACTGATTTTGCCCCAGATCCCTAAGTGCCCCCATCAAGGATTAAACTCATAATTCTGGGTTTAGTAGGCCAATGCTCAAACCACTGAGCTATCCCTCCCCATCTAAGGACCAATCGCTAATCTAATATCTAAGGATCAATCACTTTTCAAATTGTGTAAGGCAAACTTATTAATTCAGGGTTTTCCTGCCTAGTTTGTTTACTATAAACATACCCACAATAGTTAGTTTAGTTCATTTCTGCCCCCTTTATTTACTATAAACATATTCACAGTTGAATGTTTCGGAAATTACTTGTTTGAGCTTATTCAGAGTTACTTGTTCAGACTTATATTGTCTTAACTTGGGCCTGCTCAAGTCAGCTAAGTTAGCCCTACATGTGGCACTAACAAGTTAAGTGAAAAATTGCCAAAATTCTTTGTCACAATGTCATTTAGCTCACAGGCAGTAGCAGAGTCATAAATCTCTACACTTGGTTTAGCCATTAGTGGGTAACTAACAGACACTTGTTAGTCTGGCTTACACATTTCTCCCAGTCAGGAGAACCATATCCCAAGCTTCAGGGGTTTTCAGCAGTTCAAATTCCCACACACAGCTTCTGAAATCCTTTAGTGTTCTAGTAAGCAGTATGTCTGATACATTGTGTTGCTCTAAACCCTCTGTTCAGTCTGACAGTATGTGTAATGCTATGGTAAAGTTAATGATAGAAAGGTGTCTTTTGATTAGTAAAAATACTACAGAAACACAATTTCCATGTCACTGGGCAGCTTGGATGGAGGGACTCACTGCACTCAGCCCCAGCTCTAGATCTTCCAGTTAGTGGAATTTTTGGTACAACAATGCCATCAGAAATGAGTCAAATTGGATATCATTCAAAAGCCCTTTCTTCCATGAACACAATGGTACCAAACGTGACAAACCTGGAACAATTATGTAGAGATACACTTGAGACAATGTTTAGAAATCAACATTTTTTAAATACTCTTTAACACAGGCATGTCAAACGTGCATGTCTCAGAAAGTTCAATTGTGGCCCTCAACTGACAGTACTGTGTCATCAGTTAATGCTCAGAACATGATACCTGATTAATTTTTTTAATGTTACAGATTACCAAAAATGGAAGGAGTACTTCAAGTTGATTTGCCATCATCGATAAAAAAGAAGCAGTTCAGTGGTATTGGTTATTAGCTTTGTTTACTATGCCAAAAGAGTTATAATGAGGTCCAGGCATCAGCATCCAGCCAAAAATTACTGGGATCCATCCACAAATGGTATCTGCATAGTTATGTAAGCAGGGTCTGAATGAACTCTCCCCTTACATCTAGTGATGAGGTGTGGAAGAGGACTTCAGGAACCAACCTTGTTTGCATGGGCATTCCTACCCTGCCTAGATGCTCAGCGTGATGGGACTGCTTTGGCTGGTGTTGGATAGCAAGTCACTTAATTATTGGGGTAGATGTACTAAAGGGTTGTTATCCTTATCGTGTGAATCAAGGGGGGCAGAACTGTGCTTGGCATACCCTGATTGAGGGACTCACCCTCAACTAAATTGCACTTTCTAGCCAGGGGTCCTGGATGTCAAAGCCCAATGAAGTTGAGAAAGGCTGGGGCCAGGTATGTGTACCTGCCTAAGGGTCCTACACACCATCTGACCCTTCCTCTCGCCACTGTTTAACAACAGAGCTGATTAAGACGCAATTGAGAGTCTTGTTACACAGCACAGAGCTGAAATCACTGATGACCAGGTCATTAGACCTGCTTTGGGACTGTGTCTCTGATGCAAGAGACTGACCAGTGGGCACCAGCAGTGAGGCTCTCCCACTAACAGCTGAAATCACTGAGTGCTGAAATCACATAGCTGAAATCACTGAGAGCTCTGCTAAGTGGTGGGACCTGAAGACATTGTGGAGTAGGGTGGCTGGCGGAGAGGTGAACAGTGAACGAGTGCCTGGACTGTGGAGTGAGCAGGATGCCTTCTTCCTCCCCTCCCCCCACAGCTTGGGTGGGAGATGAACTCTGAAGATGCACCTCTGAACTCTGGATCTGCACTGACCAAGGAAAACAACTGAGAGTGGGGTGCGGAGAAGGGAGGGACACATTAAAGGAATTTTTGGTTGCTGGACTTAAGAACCTGAGGCAAAAGGATACTGCCCAACATACTCTGGAGTGGGTCTTTTGCTCGTGGTTTTATGTTTATGAATCCTGCTTGCAGTGTTTTTCCAAATGAATACCAGGTTACTTCCCTCCTTTTATTAAAAGTTTATTTTCTACACTCAGACTCTGTGCTCGTGAGAGGGGAAGTATTGCATTTTAGAGGTGCCCAGGGGGTGGTGTTAATTGTCCCAGGTTACTGGGTGGGGGCTTAAGCCAGTTTTGTGTTGTATTGTTGAAAAGGAACCCCTAGATATTGAACCTGGCCCTTGTGGCTGCCAACTCTAATTGGCAGAAGGATTAGAGTTTTATAACATACATTATATTACATAATTAATTAACATCCCAAAGTAATTTATTACAAAATCCTTGTTTTACTTTGGTCTTGATCATTTTTAGGCATCAATGGGGAGACAAAGTGTACTGATTAGTAGCTGAATCTTTGGAGAATATCACTGCAGAGGACCTGGTTAAACACAATGCTCGATGGCACCTTACATGCTATAAAAAGTGCACACATAAACTGATTTTGGCAAGGTAGGAGAGGAAGTACATTGAGCATAAGGAAAAAGTTTAAGTTAAGTTAAGATGCCAGAACAAGTGCCAGGGTTGGCAATACTCACCTTATACTAGATCTCTTGACATGTGTTTCAAGAAGAATATCTGCTTCTTCTGCAGTAAGCTGGAAGCCCAAAGACATCCATGACACACAGTTTCAACATGAGACAGGTAAGAAACTGTATGAAACAGTCACTCTTAGAAGGAACATAGCATTGAAAATAAAGTGGGTGCATTGACCAAAAAGACACCCACAGAGTGGGTGACATTGCATATCACATCAAGTGCTACACAAAGAAAGGTCAAAAGGTAAAAGAAACAGAAATAAGCACTGGTACTACTACAAACTGTGTGACTCAGCTGGAGTTCATAAATTACCTAGCAGAGGCTCTAATGCAGTGGTCCCCAAACTTTTTACCTTGCGCCCCCCTTACCCTTGTCCCCCCCCTTCCCCAAGATGGAGCCGTGCGGGGCCAGGGCTCGGGGAGGGGAGATGCAGATAGGAGTAAGGGGATTGAGTCTGGGGCCACAGCTGGGGGTGGAGTTGGGAGCAGACCCTCAGCTGGGGGCCAAGGCCTGAAGCCAGGGATGGACATCCGGGACCATGGGTCCGGGGCTGGCAGCCATGGCTTGCAGTAGATACCCAAGCACAGGGCCAGCAACCGGGACCCTGGGTCCAGGGCAGGCAGCTGGGACCCCAGGCACAGGGCAGGCAGCCAGGGCTGAGGTCAAGAGTGGACTTGGGCGGCACTCCCTCCCCACCCCTGTGAGATCTGGTCCTGGCCCCAGTCGCACCCCCAGAACGTTACTCCCACAGATTGAAGATCTCTGATCTAATGGATGGGACAGTGTTGGCTATGGCCAATGCAGAGGCTAAGTACAGAGAAATATGTACTTTGAATGGGACTGAAGAGGAACAAATGCTTAGCAGAAAAGCTCTTAAAATATTTATTGAAGATGAACTGTGGGATATGAGTGTAGTTTCTGGCAATCCTATCCACAGAAATGAATCACAGCCCATACCCTCTAAAGCTGAAAAAGATGTGGCACTATCAAAAGCAGAAGACAGCCCTGATGTCAACAGTAAGATGAAAACTATTTTTGCAGATGCTGAATTTTTATGGAAAAAACATTTTGTCCTGAAGTATGTGGGAGTTTCAGGGGTCCATAACTGATGCCAAACCTGAAAAAAATAATACCATGCGACATTTATTTCAGTGGTACATTGGTGGTTGCAGTGATTTCAGCACCAACAAGTATGGCAATAAGCCAATGGCGCAAAAGGCTTTCATTTCATCATAAAGCCACATATATGAGTGCTTGAATGAAAGACAGGTTACCAACACATACGTGACAACTGTGCAGCATACACATAATCTGCCACTACAAATGGCTGTTGGTTTAACAATTCATTCCAAAACCCATAGTAAAATCCTTGTGCATCTTATGCAAAGCATTCGCTTCTCCAATGAGTACAACCATGTACATGTGCTTTGCCTAGAGACTGCAGTTGCAAATTAAGTTTTTCACAGCATGGCACTGAAGGACGGGTCGTATGTTTCGCCAGACCTCATCAAGAATAGGTTTATATTTTGTGCTGGTGATAACTTAGACTTCCTTGAAGATACAAGAGATGGTAAAGGTTCCCTTCATGCAACTGTTATGGTCTGCTATTAGGAAAGTATTAATGGGCACCAGTCCTGGCCTCAAGTGTTGTCTGGGCCAGCAAAAACTGTTCCTTGAAGGCACTTTCTGACTTCATGATTCACTTACTTTCCTAGCAAGGACCAGAAATTCTGAAGCCAAGAAGTCCAGTTTCCAATGTAGCAGCAGTTAAATCAACTATAGTAGAGCATTCTAACATTCACAACCCTTGACCTCATTTGGTTATTGTGCAAAAGTGCAATGCACATCAGAGGTGAAAAATCACTGAGTAGGGCTTCAGAGATAGAAGATGTACCCTCAAATGATCTGGGCACCATAACATAATACACCATTTCAGGAGAAAGGTCGTGGTCCAACATGGTCAGTCTTTAACTCGGCACTGCATGAGGTGCTAAAGTGAATGACCCTTGCATGCATCCTACCAGTCATACCTGCTAGCCCCACTGATCACTCAGTTCAGTTAACTTTCCTTACGCAGTTGGAATGCATGAACAAATACATCTGTGGAACTGAATCAAAATATGTCATGACACTAGATATGGGCCTTTACAAACCCGATCTACAGCTAGTAATAGCCCATGATGATCTTCATGGATGGTAGATTTTATGTCCTGGACAACTGCACATATTCTTTGAAGCAACACATACAATCAGCTGCTTTGTTGATAGCACTGATATTCCTGAGATCTGGGGCATTTTGTATAGTGACAGTACTGCAAACCAAATTCTTGCAAGAAAAAAGTTGCAACATGTTATTGAAGCATACACCGAAACATTTGTTGCCCTTCAAACATGCTACCTGGATGTCTTCTTTGAAAAGCATACTGATGTGTTTGAATTCATTTTCCAAAAGGTAAAAGACTTACAAAACCAGTTCCACACATCCAGTGTACATTCGTCTCTCAAAAACCTATTGCACACAAGGGAGAGCTGCAATATCACAGAATAGATCAAGCAATTTGATGAGGTTGAATCAATGACAAAGCCAACTTTTGGGATGGTGCGGTGATACAGGAAGATGGCTGAGTCTTTGTTGTTCTTTATTTGATCTGTCAAGACTGCTCATTGGAACTTGAACCTCACAGCATTGACTTTGTGAAATATTTTTTGCTTTAGATGTAGATTTGCCTGATACCTCACAGAAATAAGAGGTGTATGGGACATACGGGAGGAATTTAGAAAACAAATTTGGATTTTTAAAAGGTCACCGGTTCCCTTCCATGCACATGGTTCGGATGAAGCCCTAGAATATGGTGGACATAACACAGCATTCAAATGCTATTTCCCAGTTTTTTCCTGACAACTCCAGAGCTCCATCCAGTTTTGAACAAACCATCAAGCATGGCTGGGATCACTTCCCTAAAAGTAACCCGGCACCATCTAGACTAATTAGGTCCTGTTAAATGCCGAGAAGGGGCAATTTTAAAACTACAGGATGAGCTTATTCACACTGGCAACCTAATTGTGTATGATGGGCCGGAGTTTATTAATATCATGACAAAAGCAGTCTTCAGTGACGAGATAGCTAAAATTGTTAGTTGAATTCATACTTTGGGTCATGACTTGTATGAAGCCTTCGGACCCCAAAGAATTATCCAAGGATCCAGTCAAGAAAAACAGACAGAAGTTATGCTAATATGCAAAGAACAAAATCAGAGTGAAAGTGGCGGGGACTATTACAGAGCTAACCTCAGATAGCCCAATGTTTGCTTGTTCCTTGGTCATGCCCAGGTGTCATGATGAAGTTGATCTGTGTGAGGTATGTCCAAAGATCACAGTTAAAAATGACCATGGATACAAGGTGGAGAAGTGCGAAAGAATCAACTCTCTGGTTACTTAAGGTTTGTGGGGGGAAAGATAAAGGAAGACAAAAGCAAAATGAGTTAGTACTAACCAAAGAGGTAATGAGGGAATAAGGGCTTTTAAAAATATGTAGCAGGGGAAAATGAAACACTAGAGAGAAAAGTGTCCCTCTGGTAAATGAAGAGGTCCATGAAGATTCTAAACTGGCTGAGCTACTAAACTCCTTTTTAAGTTGTTCTTAAGAGACAACAGAAAGAAAAGAGGTACAGACAATCCATAGAAGGTAGTATCTTGTCAATAGAGAGGCTGTTGAAAAGCTAACATGAAATACACAGGAAATTTGAATTTATACTAGTCATCAGTTCTAGATGATATTCATCTTGGGGTCTTAAGGGAATTAGTTAATGAACTTAACTTTAACAACCGACAATTATTTCTGTCCAGTATGCAGAGGAATCAATTTAAAATAATTACCAAAAAAAGAAAAAAAAAGATTCCATGGTATTGTGCCTGTCCAGTACATACTTATTGGCTCCAAAAACATCGCCAATGTCACAATCAAGAATTGTCTTATACTCACACAAAGGATGAGTAAACCACATTCCTTGTGGAAAAAATGCTCCAGCATGTGAAGAATTGCTCAAAGAATTTTGTCATTGCATCACATAATGAAGCTGCTGCCTTGCATCTTTCAGAAGGTTTCTTATAGTTCCGCAGAGAGAGTTGCTACTAAACTCTGGATTTTCACCAACTGGAGGACTGGAAGATAGGTGGGGGGACAGCAAATCCCCCCTGCCACGCCACAGTGGTGATTAGACTTTTATGAATCAAATTACATCTTCATCATCTTTCTATAACTAACTTAAGTGCCCACAGAATGAAATTTTAATACATTTCAGTCCCAGACTAGTTCTGTTACTAAACTGCTATGCTGTCACCATAGCTTTTGCCATCAGTAGCATTGTGTCAATGTATCCATTCATTAACACTCAAAATATTAACTTTTTAACCTTAATAACTATGTATAGAAAGCATGTTGCAACTTTTAATGAATATTCATCCCAATTTGTGATAGCAAAGCATCACATGCATCAATTCCATCTGAAACTGCTCATGTACATTTTAAAAAGTGGTCTGAAGAAAACAGTGTCTGCTACAAAATTTTTGATCACATGCTTTTTGAAATAGTTAGGTCTAACCTCGTACTGGGTTGTTTCCCCTTCAAAATGTCCTAGAACATTCAAATTGTTCATAAACTACAATATATATTTCAAATTGATCTTCCAGTTCAGAAACTAGAGATTCAAAATGTTTTAGCCCTATTAAAATAAAAATCTAGATGCAACCTTAACTATGGTGGTGTTACTGTCACCATAATACAAACAGATTTTCCTTTTAATATGCATTCTATTAATAATCAGTAAGTATCGTTTTAAATTATGTTTATCACTGGATAATTGTTAATATTGCTCCATAAATACTGATATCAAATTTCATTTTCATACTCTACAGCATAGAGTACCGAATTGAAGCTCAACATTTCCTTGACATACATTTTAAAACACAGTACTAGAGAATTAATGATATAAATAATCCAATGTGGCACCATTTCTCCTTCACTCTACTCCATCTCAATTACCAGTCAGCAGATCACAGGAACTTAAAACTCTCACAAACTCACATGTTTCCACCATGCAGAAATCATGCCCTCATCCGCTTCAGTCCTCCATTTATTCAGCCTAAACAAATGGCTTTTGCAGCATGTACAGGTCAACACACTTCCTTTAAAGGAAAGTGACATCTGCAAAGAACACTCAGATTCTCTTAGGTTCCAACAAGGTTCCAGCTTGTGAGCCCCCACTTATCTTAACTCCATGACTATGGCATCGGGAAAAAGGCAGTCTCTCAGACCAGAAGGTCCCAAGACCCTTTAGGTCAAAACCAACATCTTGATCTCTATTTGTAGACAATACAGTACAGATCCCTGCACATAGTTCCAATGTGCTCACAGCAGGAAATGAGCTTATCAAGGGTGCTGCTGCATTCTGCACCAGCAGCAGGTTTCATTTAAAAATGTAACTCCATGTAAAGCACAGGGCACTAGTCCAGTATAGAGGTGTCAAAGGAAAGAATCATAGTGACAAGTTCCACATCTGAAAGGAAAATCTGCAGCCTCTGAGCAGATGCAGATAGAAAAAGCAGTCTTCATTACTTCTGCTATTTGATCATCCACAAGCAGCTAGGGGTATGCACAGTTCCCTCCCTAAATTGTGGACTGTGTCACAAATGTCAGTCATACACTTTCAGGCAGAGAGCTAATATAACTCCTCTGACTGCTTCCCCCAACCTACTGCTATTATCTCAGTCTTCTCAGGCAACTCGGCCAACTTACTTTCACCTATATCCCAGTTGCACCCAGACACTAGGAAAATTCATTGGACTGTATTCTCTGGACCAGCTGAGATTAAATTAGAAAGCTGGGTGATATCAACATATTTAATATACTTCATCCCATAACTCCTCAGTTACTCTCCTATTTAAAGCTGATCAGAAATTTTCTGAAAGAACATTTTTTTTTCATTGAAAACTGCCAATTCGTTGAAATGGAAACATTTCACAGAAACAAAACCACACTTCTTGGCAGCCCACCTGGCAGACTGCCACAGAGTTGGAAGCCAGGGCTTCCAGGGCCATGCTGCTAGACAGACCATCATACTGATTGCTCTAGGGTCAGGGAACCCAGGGCTTCCAGGTTCCTTGCCACAGTGCTAGACGTGTGGACACCCTGGGGGCTGTGAGCTTCCAGGCTTTCTGCCAAGGAGATAGGAGCCCACCAGCACTGATGCCTTGGGAGCCCCAGCTTGAGCTGGGATTCTCAGGGCTTCTAGGCTCTTTGCCAGTGATCTGGGAGCCTGGAAAATCTGGGAGCCAGCTGAACTGGCAGGGTCAGCTCCAAGTTTTTTGCTGCCCCAAGCAAACAAATGTTCCCCTGTCCTCTCCGACTCCGCCCCAACTGCGCCCCTTCCCCGCCCCATTCCAACCCCTTCCCCAAATCCCCTACCCCACCTCCTCCCCCGGGCGTGCCGCATTTCCCCTCCTACCCCTCCCTGGATTTCCTGGGAGGGAGGGGGGAGAAGCGGAGTGGCGGCGCGCTCGGGGGAGGAGGCGGAGGTGAGCTGGGGGGGAGCGCTTCCTCTACCCCCCCAGGATTACTTCCTGCGGCCCTCCCCATGCCCCCCACCGCCACAGCTCACCTCCGCTCCGCCTGCTCCCCTGAGTGCGTCGCCGCTGCTCCACTTCTCCCACTCCCTCCCAGGCTTGCCATGCGATGCTCCACTTCTGCCCCCTCCCTCCCAGGCTTGCTGCAAAACAGCTGATTCGCGCAGCACGCCTAGGAGGGATAGGGGAGAAGCGGAGCGGTGGCGGCGCACTCAGGGGAGCAGGCAGAGTGGAGGTGAGCTGCGGTGGTGGGGGGTGGTTCCTCTGCCCCCCCGGGTTACTTCCTGCAGCCCTCCCCGTGCCCCCCACTGCCGCAGCTCACCTCCGCTTTGCCTGCTCCCACGAGCGTGCCGCCACCACTCTGCTTCTCCCCCCTCCCTCCCAGGCTTGCCGCGCCAATTAGCTGTTTTGCAGCAAGCCCAGGAGGGAGGGGGGAGAAGCGGAGCAGTGGCGGCACGCTCAGGGGAGCAGGCGGAGCGGAGGTGAGCTGCAGCGGTGGGGGGCGGTTCCTCTGCTCCCCCCAGGTTATTTCCTGCAGCCCTCCTCTCGCCCCCCCCCCACCATCGCAGCTCACCTCCGCTCAGGGCCGGCTCACGGCTTTTTGTGCCCCAAGCAAAAAAAAAAGGAGCCGGAGTGCCGCCCCTTGGAAAGTGCCGTCCCAAGCACATGCTTGGAGCGCTGGTACCTAGAGTCAGCCCTGTGAACTGGGAGACTCTAAGTTTTATCTCCTAGGTGGAATTTAATTTTGAATTTCTCTAAACAAAGTGTTTCAGTTATTCTGAAATACTTTTTTTTTCAAAATGTCACTTCTATGGGAAATTTCAAAATATCTATTGTTCTTGTTCCCAAACAAAACAACCCCCCCCCCCCAACTTTTGACCTGCTCTACTCCTAATCCTCTCATATACACATTGGATAAACGTGGTGAAAGAGTACATCGCCATGGTACTGTATTCTGAAATCATTCATACCAATTGATGGTGGTTGTAAATCAGAATGGTACTGTATTATTTCCACTTTGCACTAGTATATATGATTACACAAGGCACAGTGCAGAATGAATGCCTCTGTTAGCTGTTACCTTTTAATTGCTCTCATTCTTCATATTTTGACTATCACAAAGATGGTTTATTCAGGTCCTTCCAGTTTAGGAGCTGCATAAACTCATTAAATAATTTTATCTTAAATGTGTACATATACTGTAAGAGCGTAAATTATTTTTTCTATTTTTTTTTTCTTTTTTTATATATTCTGTAACCCATAACTCTAAGGTACCTAGTTCTGTTTGATGTGGTATTGTCAAACTGTAGATTTTGTCTATATGTAGCATTACATTGTACCATTTCCCTTCAGGGTTTCTTCTTACTTTTTCTTTCCCTTCCCCTTTTCTTTTCCTCTGCAGTTTCTGTCAAACCATCATTAGTAGAACTGTCTTGCGGGAAAATCTAGTAACACAAACTTAGGAACAGGTCCAACAAATTGTATTGACAGAGCTCCAGAAATCAGTTTTATACTTTGCCACAGTTCTTCTGGTTGATTTAACCAGCAAGATACAGTTGTAGAGATGTTCTTCTGTCACTTCCTTTACAGAATTCAACAGTCTAATATATCTCTCTGTCAGTAGGTTTTCATGATATTCAGTTTAAACAGACCTCTTGATGGGGCCCTTACTTCCAGGAACAAAGGAGAGTCTTCACTTGTGGAATCCCTGGCTCGGTCTGTGTGGAAGGAGGAAGTTTTGGGAGGGCCAACAATATTCTGCTGAATTCTTCCTTCAAACAACCTAAAAGAACATAGCCAACCAAGCAGGAAAATTGATAACAGTACGCATCCAAGGGGCGTCAGCGTGGATGCTGCTTGCCTGTGGTGGATCTCCGGGGTTCTGTGAAGTTTATGGGCCGAACTTTTTGTATCACTTTGTTGCAGGTGAACAAATCCCATTTCTTCCATAGAAGAATTAGGAGGAAATGCAGGCCATGATTCAGCAAAGCACATGCATAAATTTAAACATGTGAGTATTGTCAGAAACCGAAACATGAAGGGTCAGGTCTAGTGGTCAGTGAGATGAAAGCCAGGCCAGGAACTGCAGCCAGAGGTTGAAACCAGAGTCAGGAGTGGGTTCAGAACAGCAAGTGAAGGGCTGAGAACTGGGCTTGGAACAAGGATGGAATAGACAAAGGCCTTTGGCTTCAGTCCCCATTATCAGGCCAGGAAGAGTTCCAAGTCCTAAAGTGATGTTGGGCAGACTGAGCTCCTGTGAGGCTTATATGCCTGCCGTGAAAGTCACCAGACTAGTCACCAGAATAGTTCCTGGCTTGTGGATTGGCAGGAGAGTAGCACAGGAATGATTTTTCACCACATGTAGCTTAATCAAGCTCTAATGCAGGTATAACTCATCACCTCACAAGTAGTACCAGTGAAGTCAATTCATTTCAAGTTATGCATGTGCGTAAGTGAAGTACAAAGTGTAACACTGTCAGATCCATGAAGTTTCCTCTCATCAGAGAAAGCATTCCAATGCTCTAACAAACCAAACAACCAAACAAGGAAAAAACAACAACAACAAAACTAAGCACTTCTATCTATAGCATCACTACAGTCATCATTTGGTCTAGCATATCAGTCTTCATTTTTCTTTCACTTGCACTTTACACCAGAAAGATCCCAAAGAAGATCAGCTGAACTCTCCCCATCTCTTCCCAGGTCCTCAATATTAATCTTTATTCTATTGAATCTTTGTTCACCCACGTTATTGGTAAACAATATAAGTTACATAAGCACTGTCCTTAACATAATTTGCTGATAAGTAATCACACTAATTATTAAAATATTGCCTCATAAAAAGCTTCTTCTTTGAAAATAAAATAAATTCATTTGGATTATGCACAAAAGTTTATACTTTGGACATTTCCATACACGTCATATTTAGTGTCTGACCTAAGCCCAATAAAGTCAACAGGAAACATTCTCCCAACTGTGAATCAGGTGCTTACAAGATGTACATATATTAGGAGAGCACTGCATTAGGCCACTACTGACTATATTTCATTTCACACAAATTTGTATGTAACTGTTTACCTAGCTACCTAGAATTGCATGCTTTACTGATTATGACAAGACAGAAAAATGAAATGCTGATAGATGACGGTCATAGTTTGCTTTACAACTTCCACAGATGTTATATGTCACCAGGAACTACAATAAGGAGTTGTCATCATGTTCCAAGGACAAGATGGAAATAGGCATCTGTCATAACATACTGACTTAAAAACTATTCTAAGATGAAAAATTCAAAGATAATTTCCATGAGTAAAATAATGAAACAAGGAGATTCTTACACATCTAGAAAATATGAAACTATTGTCTTAGACATTTAAATGTAAGATGTATATTTCAGCTCTGAACAATGATAACTATCATGATGATATATAATTTATACTATTCTTCATGATGGGTATAACATAGGTAAGTGGCAAAACGTACATTACGTACTTCAATTATTGTATATATTGTATATGCATATGTATAAAGATATGTGTGTATATATATATATAGACATACATTATTATACTTGGTGTGTTTTGTTAGTTTACTGCTTCACTTTTATTTAATAATTTATTTATTTGTTCTGCCTGCATCAAGGATAATTCCATAGAGTGATAATTGATCAAGCAATTGCATTTTAACTGTGGTAATAGATTGGCTTTGTGATCATTCCTCTTTGTTTTGTTTCTTTACAGAGCAATAATAGCTCAGACGTTTAACCATCCACCCAATTTATCTGTTAAACCACTCAGAGGCCTGGTCCACACTGGGGGGGGAGATCGATCTAAGTTACGCAACTTCAGCTATGTGAATAACTTAGCTGAAGTCGACGTACTTAGATCTACTTACCGCGGTGTCTTCACTGTGGTAAGTCGACAGCTGACGCTCCCTCGTCAACTCTGCCTAAGCTTCTCACTCCGGTGGAGTCCCGGAGTCGACGCGAGAGCACTCAGCGGTCGATTTATCATGTCTAGACTAGACGCGATAAATCAACCCTCGCTGGATCGATTGCTGCCTGTCGATCCTGCGCGTAATCTAGACATGCCCTCAGAGATATCATTCATTAATTCTTACAGAATCTAAAATGGAAATGACAATTTCTTGCTTTCACACAGAAATTTCTTAACTATTGTTAGTTACACCATTCTGCTATTTTTGTTAAATCCACAGATAATGTAGATTTATAAAAAAATTCATTGTTGTGTTAAATATAACAGGCCTGATTCTGCTCTCACTTAAACTGATAGGAGTATCTTCAGGAGTATCTTCACTGAAGTTATAGGAGTCACACTAGTGGATAACCAATGTAATTGAGAGCAGAATAGCACCCAGACTACTAAATTTCTGCCTTGTTGTGCAACTCTATTGTTTAAGTATGGCTGTATGTAAATGTGGGCAGAATTTGCCCATAGTAACCACTTGTGTACAATGCTTTTTAAAAATATTGATTCAGTCTAAATTAGAAACAGACATCTTTTTATTTCTTCTCCATAGACTGCTTTCTAATGGCTATGGTATATAACAGAGTATATGACTTGCTACCTGCAATAGAATAATGCATCTGTAAGGTAAGTCTTTTGGATGACATTAAATGTCTTGCTATAAAGAAGACTGTGATTAGAGAGGGATCAAAAAATAGTTTTGGCACTGCATATAACTAACTGTATTTTATTAGATGCAGTGTTAGCACAGGGAGACCTACAGTGACAGTGAAAATACTACCAGAATGGGTGCAATACCTGTACATACTGTGATGAGAACTGCATTAACCTATTTCACTGTTAATCAGTAACTAGAGATAAAATAAAGCGAGCTGTATTATATTTGCACATTGAGCATTAAAAATAAGTAAATAAATAAATAAATTTACCAACACACAACTCAGAGTATAAACAGTTAAATTGTGGTTCCAACAAAGACGTAAGCTGTAAATTAGGTTTGAAATTCAGCAATAAGACCTGGCTTTGAAGTAACACTTCTGTTGTCAAGGGTTACTGATGCAAAAAGTACTGATCCCCCACTTCCAAATTAGATTCCAAAAATAATTCAAATAATGTTTTTCAAATACTGTTGATTCTCAAAGTACAAGCTGAATAAAGATAATTTTTTCAGTATTTTCCTTTGTTTTGTTTACAAGCCTGTTGAAATTATGGGCTGATTGCTGTTGACCTTATTCTATGCATCACTTTCCAGCAGCATTCAACTGTAAACTGCAGACATAATTTGTAATTAAACTCACATTTACAATGATTGTTCACAACTGAAGTACAAGGAACATATGTTGTTGCATGCTTTGTCATATCAATAAGTATCCTAAATAAGACCTTGTGAAGAGTGTACTCTTGGCCAGAGAGTTCCATCTCTTGTTCAGTGGTGGGCCAAGGAATAATTTACAAAGTATTTAGGCCCTTAAATATGCAGTCCCTTAAGACATTGATTGACAGGGTTTCTTTTAATCTTAAAGAAAGCATCCCTTTATTAAAAATCTTTTCTAGAGAACTTTTCTTTAAAAATGTAAACATACATTTCTGGAAAAAGCTGGTCACTATACACACACATAATTTTAAATCTCCTTGGTTTGTAATTTGCATGACTAATATGGCAATCTATACTGAAGCTGTTGGGAAGGTAGCATAGTAATTAATGACAAATGTTTAATTTATTAGGACAACATTAAAATCCTTTAACTGTTAAAATTATGCTTTCATTTTTAGATTATGTTGGTTATGTTACTATTTTATTAATACTTAAACTCGTTTTAGCTTTTACAAATCAAATACAGAAAGTTCTATTTAGATGTGTTGATGGGTTTGATTTTCAACTAGGATATATTACTTCAGTGTGGTCATTTCTTAGATCAAATAAGAGAAATAATGTGTATTTAATGAAAAATGAATCAGCAGTGTATTTGCCTTATAAAATAAGAGCAATTTAAAATTATTTATTAATAATGTGTATATATACTAAATCTATTTTTAATTAGCACTTTCAAAGTTAAATTAAGTTATTTTCCTTTGGAGAAAATGTATTTTTTTCTTCTTGCACAGGGAAACAGATGTGCCTTTTAAAAGCATAGGAAGAGGAAGGCATGAGTAAGTGGCATTCAACACATAATTGATTAATTCCAGTAAATAATTTTAGCTATTAGAAAACATATGAATGATGTATAATCTAGGCAGGGAAGGGAAAGATTCTCCAACATAAAGCCTACTTGTGTGAATACTTCTCTGCAAATTTTCCTTTGAAATCCAGCAGATTTCCCATACCCATCCTGCACAGTGTCATTGAAAAAGCAGATATGAAAGGGGAGATTGCATGACATCCATTTAATGTAGCTTTTTCTTGGTTAACCATTGCAACACGTATTACAATACCAGAGGTAACGAATCAATTAAACAAGATTCCCCGCCTCCTCTACCTCCCCCTTCTCCTCCAAATCATTCCTTCTCCAAAGCTGCTTGCATATTGCTGCTTTGTAGTTTCTCAGAAACAGAGCAGTAGGACCCAGGGGCCTTCCACAGCCACCAATAGAAGCTCATACTTGGGTCTATTTGTATGCAATGCCTTCTGCTCTACGCATTAATAGTAATACAGATAACGGGTCTGAAAGAATTCTCTTCTGAAGAAGGATTTGATTTTCCAGGGTCCTGATATTGGGAAGAAATCCGGTTTCATCCCCCTTTATATTTAAAAGTCTTTTGAGCAGCTTGTCTTTTTTAACTAAAAAAAAAAGGTCTCTCTATGCAAGGAAAGTTGCAAGGACTGAATCATGGAACTGCTAGTTTTCTGAAAATCTTATCTCACAGGGTAAGTCCCCCAAATAACAATGCAGCGGATGATATTAAAGACCCGTCTAGAAGTTCAAGAGGGGTGCAATTGTTTTATAGTTATGCTGCATTCATGAATAGGTTTAAAATAAGTCAACAGTTTCAAAAATAAATGGGGAATGATCAAAGAGGGAAACCCTAATGCAGAATTAGTACAATGACCAATCCAACAAGTTTCTTTGCAGGTACTGTAGATTTGTTTATTGTCTCTAAAGTTGTCAGGTTACTGTGGGATGGGATTCTGCGTTATTGTCACTGTGTTTTAAATTATTATTAACAAAGAAGTTTTAAAGCTGTGCATTCTTCATCCCTTGGTGTGTTTGAGTGTGAGCGCACGGGTTAAAACATCTTTTTAGAGCGATTTCACGGTGCATTTCAGCTTTGCCTTTCGCTTTCATCTCGCTATTGCTGCAAAACGGGGAGCCGATGCCTTGGTTGCTGATTGAGTTACAGGCTCTCTGCGTTTGGCGGGGTAACTTTGCAGAGGTCTGCGCCTGTTTAATGGTTTATAGGCGAGCTCAGTAAACAAACTGGATTAGCAAAGGAAGGCTGGCACTACTGCAATAGAGCTCTGCAACTTTGAGCAACATTCGGGGATTGTCCTTGGACTTTCCCTATTTCGGACAGTTTGGTGTGTGTACGTGAGCAAGAAATTTAATCTAGTAGGTTTCCACTAATGTCTTTCCTCCTCTTTTGGATGTCTCGTTCGAGGAGAAATACTGTGGTTATAAACTCTGCCTCCCTTCTCCCTTATAATCCTTGTGCCGTCCGCCGCTTTGTGATGGGCAAGGGGGACATCATTTAACCCTTTGTAACCCCAGGGGTATAAAATGTGAGAATCTCTCTGCCTCCCCAACTCCCCTTGTGTTGGCGGGGAGTAAAACGCTAGGTAGCTTTCAGCTGGGAAGCATATTGTAAGGAGGGGAGCCTGGCAGCGTCTGAATTATTGATGAAGGGCTCTGAGCTGCTGTCGGGGCAAGCGTCCCCCTCTCTTAGGAGGCTGCGGGTGGCGGGATCGCTGAGTGCTCCGCTTGGGTCTGCAGTGCGCGCCGCTGCCGCACACAATGGAGAGAGACCCCTCTGGGCTGGCGCGGGGAGGGGCGGGAAGGAGCTCTCCGGCTTCGCTGCAGCAGCTGCTCCCGCTGCTGCAGTGCCGCAAAACCTCCCCATCGCCTCTCGCCCGTCGGAGACCGTCCATTCGCGGCTCTGCCGCCTCCCCTGCAAAGTTCCCCCTTTCGGGCGCTCGCCAGGGAAAGCCGCTCGGCAGGGGCGCGCTGACATTGTGGGGACAAGGCGCGTGAGGAGACCGAGAGATGCCGCCTAACGAGGGAGGGGAGTGCAGAGGGTTTGTGCTACTCCCCCCCCCCACCTGCTGCTTGGCAGATAAAAGTAACTGCCATAACCCCCCCTGGGGCGGAGAGCAGCGCCAGCCTCCCGCGGAGTTCCCGCACTTTGCACACGCGCTTGTTCCCCGGGGCAGGCGGGCACTGGGAATTGCGGGTAGCAGGTGCCTCTGGGGGAGCTCACGCCGCCTGTGCTAAAGTGGTTGGAAGTTTGTCCTGGTAGCGTCCCTGCTGCGTCTTCCTCTGGGGAAGCAACAGCGTGAGGGGGAAGTCTGCGCCCCGGACTGGGGCACCACGTCACGGGGGGGGCTGCTGTCCTCTAGCGAGGGCACGGTTACCTAAGGAAGGGCCCTTGCTTGCATGCCATGGCAAAGGGGGACATCAGGGCACATCCCCAAAGACGCCTGTGTGGCGTGTTGAGTTTAATGAGCGAAAGGCGCTCGGGGGCTTCTTGCTGCGCGAACAGGTGCAATGCACCATTTGACATAACGTGTGAGGAGGCAAAGGTCCCACCCAAGGCTTCTCGGGATGGGGGGGGGACGCAGACTAGCGCTGAGCTCCTTCCCAGCACTCTGACCGCAGCAGGGGTTTTGCCACCTGGCGGGGATTTCAACGGCTGAGGCAGTGTCTCTGTAATACTGTACTTGAAAGCCAATTAAAGTTTAATAGTAATTATTATGACCTCATAATTGAATTTCCCTGATTTTAATTTGGCCTTGTTAGTAGATGGAAGGGCGGCTTCCCAGGAACACCTGGGTGCTGTATGATGACCCTGGCTACTCAATAAATAGCATTTCCCTTTAAGACTGTATGGAGCCTTAACTACAGCAAGATAGTGGAGCATTCTGGTGGAAGTTCTGCCTTTTGCACAAGACATAAAACACAGGTCAGGATCATTTGTTGTCCTTAGAGATCTTATAGTTTTGGGTTGGGATGTGTGTGAGTGAAATAATCTTCATATTTTGGCCCAACTCAAATTTGAGTAGTTAGTTTGCTTTCAAGCTTCCCCTGGCAGGCTGGTTGGATATGATTGTTCAGTTCTTCTTCTAAATTTGTTTACCACTTTTATATTATCAAACAGCTATACTCTTCACAACAAAGATATTTGAAGGAATCCCAGTTTGTCACATACTCCTGAAGTAAATGGAAATTTTCATATTGATTTCAGTGGGTATAGAATTGAGCCTAGTATCATTTAGTCAGGAATACTTAATTGAAACATGGCCCCATATTTAAATTTTGTGAAAACAAGCTTTTACAAAACCTATGAGAAATGTTTCCATGATTTAATACACATGGAAGAGTTGATTTAAGTATTTTTCTGTAGGGTTCACTCCCAAACATTAAAGCCCTTAGAACCCAAATGTGAAACTGACAATTAAAATAAATAAATAAATAAAATAAACTGATTGAATAGATTTTCAGTGCCTAAGTTGACGAAATGCAAAAAGTTAACATACGAGAATAATGAAGTTAAGTTTTATTAAAATAAATTTACAAATATATCAGCAACATAAGGAAATTAGATATTTTACAGTATATTTTTAAGTTGACCGAGTCTTTAAAGATTAAATAGTTAACTAGTGGATTTAAAATTTTCTAATTTTATTTATTTTTATCAGTCACCTTTCATTTACAAATATCTTAACTTAATTTGTAAGTAGTACTGTAAAAAAAATTAACACAACCATTTGTTGTGCTAAGCACTGAAGAGGTATTTTTTTGTTTGTTTGTTTTAAAAAGAGGAAACAACAATTTTGTATTATGTACTAAGTGCAGGCAATCTCCTAGTATTCTGTAGATCAAAGGAGGTGGTCTTCTGCTCCCAGACCAGCTGGCATAGACTAAATCCAGGCCTCTGCAGGCAAAGTGGACTTCATTACAAAAGGTTCCTTACAGTCAAAGTTCATCTTCTGCCATCTGGGAAGTATAAGATTTTGCTGGAACCAGTTTGTAAGTGAAAGAAAATAAAGATTTTCCTGCTGTAAATGGAGGAATTAAGGCTGGCATACTAACAAACAGCCTGATTCTTTCCTGTGTTACATAAATTTTATACTGAGGTAACTCAATTGAAGTCAGTGGAGTTACAGTGACGTAAAACTGGTAGAGAATTAGGCCCAGCATTTGGGGGGGGGGGGGGGAAATACTGCTGATACGGCACTGCAAACTGAAGTCTTTGAGGTGAGTGAGGTTTCATCAGACAAAAGTCTCTCAACAAACAAGATTAGGTTGCAATTCACAAGCTGTTTGTGTGTGCCCAGATACCCTAGAAATACTTACAATAGTAGTATGTCATTAACGTTTGAACAGAAATCTTCATTGATTTCAGTGGGACTGCTAACTAAAAATCAATTGCATAAGACCCATAAGAGTCTTGATCAGGCAACCAATCTGAAAGACAATTTAGCTGCTGCTGTTCGACTTTCTAGTTGCAAACCAACTTTTTTATCCTTCTTTCTAATGGGGAATAATCACCAGTTGTAAGTTGCCTGAAACCTCCCCCATCTCCAGACATCCCACAGTGCAATCACTGCAATGAGTGCAGGCACCTGTGGTCTGTCTCATGCTGCTGTAGAAAGAGACAAGAGATTTAACCCTCTTTCTGTCAAATACTGGATGAAGTCTATATTCCCTACATGGTGTATAGAAAGGACTGACTTGATGTCTTAGCAAATGGGAGATTAATTGGATGCTTCCCTATATGGCATGCTTGGCCTTCCCCTGTTGAGTACTATTATTTATTAATTACTATGGTTTGTGCTCAGCCTTTTATTTTTATTTGAGATACACTAAATAATGTGGAAATCTCTCTACATAAATTCTTCATAGACTCCTCCATGGATGATCTAAGATGTCCAGCGTGATCTGTGGTGAACAACAGTGTGACAGAAAGGTAGACCCTCACATATATATCTTTCGTTGAAAGGAAGAGAGACAAATTAAAAAAAAAAAATCTAAACATACATTTTAGTTTCTAGAATTGGTTAAATTCCCTGCAGAGACTCTGCTTTAGATTTGGCTCAAGATAAAAAAAGAAATTTGTTCAGTCAATATCAGTCCCACCATATTTATTAAAATTGGAAAAACACACATCTGGTTTTGCACAATTTAGCAGGTCTGGTCTTCCCTGTCAGGAGAGGTTTAGACTATCAGAGTAGTTGCAGTTCAAGACTGGCACAGTGATATTGGCATTAGTGCTCTTTGAAAAAGCTCATTGTGGATAAGACTGGTGCCATGTGTTGCTCTTTGATAAGGGTTAAAATGTAATGAGCATGCCAATTCATCTATCTTTTGGGGAAAACAATTCAGAAAATGTTTGATTCATTTTGAAAATAAGTTCCCAATTTTGGTAAAAATGAGTGTGCACTAACTGGATTGCATTTATATCTGTCTAACTTTATTTTATGAGATTGTTAGAATTCAAATACATGTTTACTAAACACTTGAAAAGTAAATAATTATAGGAAAGTTACCTATATCCAGTAAAATAATAGAAATAAAAGTATTTTATAAGTTTATATTCAAAATCTAGTCATCCATATTCTCATTGCAGAGTAATGACTGCACCCCACCATCAGCAGCATCTGAACAAAGAGCCAGTGTATCCAGATCAGGAATGCCCACTCCTCTTGCACAATGTAAGGGGAATCTGATGGCGATATAAACTCAGTGTAGAAGATCCTATGCCATCTCCCACTTTCCTGTTGTATGTATTATAGGAAAAGGGGATGTGGCCAGAGGAAAGTTGGGACAGCCATACAGAGTAACAATTTCCAGCTGTGGTTTTGTTATTTTAGGGCTGTCAGCAGCTGTCCTAAATTAGAGCAGCCCCTAAGGAGGTTTAATTTATAGCTGGAGACCATCCCTGCACTCAGTGGCGTTAGGTTTGAGAAAGCACAAAGATGAGTTTTCTGCTTTGCACTGTCACACCTCAATCTTAACTTGAGCTGCATGCTTCCGGTGTAACGGATGGTTTCCCTGAATTGGTAGATACTAAATATTTCTTTTATTATCCTCATCATTGAATGTGTAGGCCATACCTTATTTACTCCACACCATTCAACCCTGCATGGATTACAGAATTATGGGCTTTACTATGGCACCCATTTCCATAGTATCTGACTGTTTCACAAATGTTAATGAATTTATCTTTACAACAGCCTTGTCAGGTGAGGTGGTATCGTTCTCTCCATCTCACAGATGGGGAACTGAGGCATTAGGGCTCAGATCCACAAAAGGACTAGTATGCTGAAACCCTTAATCCGAGTTTTATGTGTCATTGTGATCCACAAAACTCCTGCTCAGCTGCTGGCTAACCGAGAAGGTACCTTAGACTCAGTTGGAGACTAGTTATTTTTTTCCCCTCTGTAAAAATCCCTAGGTGCCTAAATTTCTGCCCCTGGACACGTTTAACCCAGGCACCTCCTAAGTGTGGTGGTCTATCCCCCTGTAGTGGTACCAAGACCACATAGTGATTAATGAGTCTGCTACAGCCTAAGGTCAGAACCATGTGGCTTTTAGCTCATGCAGTAGAGGCTCATGCACTAAGCCTCAGAGGTCCCAGGTTCATCCCGCCCACTGATGACCAGGGTATGTGGGCATCACACATGCACACTATTGCCTCAGTCTAGGTGTCCAGGGACCTGTCGCCCAACAGGGTGATCTTCAAAGCAGGGAAAGATACACGTTGCCTTGCCTCTCTTGCCTGTGGGGCCTGACCCAGTAGACATGTTCTGGGTACATGTATGCAGTCAGGCATCATTCATAATCTGGAGGAAGAAAACTTTTAGCTCATTGGTTAGAGGACTCCCCTAGAATGTGGGAGACACTGGTTCAATTCCCATTGCTGCTTGATGGGGAGAAAAGAGTTGAACACGTGATCCCCTCTTAAGAGAGTGCCCTAATCACTAGGCTATGGGATATTCTGATGTGGGTCTTTCACAGTCCTGTTGAAGATGTTCCACTTTGGAATCATCCATGTCCCAGGTAGATGCACTAACCATCAGGCTTATAAAGTCATTCTCACTTTCTTTTCTGGCTCAATTACTGCTTAAGTATTTATCCAAAGTGGAATCTGTTTCCTAACTTTTGAATGCTTGACTTTGCAACTTTAATATTCTTTTTAATGATATTTAATTATATTTTCCTACAACTCACTAGCTTTTAGAAATTCAAATTGAATTACATTATGTGATACTATATTGACCACCATAGGTTTGGAACCTTTAGATCCACAGTACTTTCCCGTGCCACTGAAGCTAATGGAGTAACTGGTAGTAGCAGTAGGTTATCTGTTATGCAGATCAGCCTCTAAAGGAAGATGAGAGAGACTCATGAGATGAGAGGTCAGGGAGGCTCACAGCTATTTTCCAGACAGCAGAAGAATGTTGAGTTTCAGGAATTGTGAGTTTAATATTCGCTTCTGGAGGACATTGTGCTCTAGTGGTTACAAGCCCTTCCGTTCCTGTCTTCTAACTCAACCAAATTTTGGTGAATTTGGCACCTCTCTGACCCGAGGGCAATCTACCTGCCAAATATCAAGTCACTGCTTCAAAGCATGGAGGTGAAACAGTTATTCAATGAAATAGTTATGAGACTCTTTGAATATTGGTAAAATAAATTTTTTCTCCATACCTCTTTCTTAGATATGATAAAACATTTATGCTGAAACTTTCCAAAAAGTTCAGCCCAAGGCAGACACCTGGCATAGAAAATTTTTGCCTGGATGATTAAATTTGGCAAAGTTAGTGAACATAGTCTTATAATGGAAAATGCTGGGCAGTTTTAACTATAGGTCTTGCTGTCAGCTCCACCTATAATATGCTGAAATGATCACTAAACTGTGAGCTACTGTTTGATCCATTGTTGTGTGAGGATTCAATAATCCACCATAATCCATCCTTACTAAGTGGAGACAAATCAATGATGTTGAAACAATGGATGGGAAAATGTATCCTATTCATATCATGTACAAGCCACAATAACATTAAAGATGTAACAAAAAATTGGTCTCCAAAAAATATAAATTCTAGCATCACCTATCAATTAGACATTATGTATCACACAATTTGATTGACTACATTAAATTTGTCAGAGGGAGGGGGATGGGGAGGAGGAGGGGAAGTGGAAGAATATGCCACTTCTCAAATGCAAATAGGCAGTCAATCAATTTGACTCCAGAATGTTCACCCTTGGTAAAATTATTAACAAAGTGGGCAGAATGACAGATGTGCTACATCAATATACTTATTTAATGAAGGTCATGGGAAAAAATTATGGAGGCCACCTCAATTTATACAATAGAGTTCTCCTGGGCCATATCAAAATGTAACAAAATTGGTACTCCAGCCGTATGTTCAAGGTGGACATTAGAGATTGAGAGAATTTCCTGAAGCTTTGCTACATGTTTTATGGTGCCTTTGGGAAGTGGTATATATAAGAATTAATATAATAATAGAGGCTTCTTTTGTTCAAGGCAGTATATAGAGGGGCGCTCAACAAACCAATGATCAAAATTACTGATTCACAGGAATCCTAGTTCCTATGAGCCTTACTGGTATCAAAATATCCTACATTTAAAAAATTGGAAATCACCTTTAACTCCCAGAATAACTGGTACAATAGATTAAATGACACTTCAGATGTTGAAAAAGTATCCTATGTAAAAAGGAGAGAACTTTGCTCATTTAATTATGCTGAACGTTCAATTATTAAATTACATTTCCACATCTGATTTTGTCGGCTGAGGGGATGCATGTCCCAGAAAACACTATGCAACAGTATACTGAGTATAAAATTTGAATCCTCCAACCTAGACCTATCGCTGGGTAACAAAGTTGTGAGGCTCTGAAATGCTGCGGAAAGGCAATAAAAATATGAACAGAGACCTGTGGGTCTCCTCTAAAATTTGTGACATTCCATGTGGAATGTCATGCATTTTAAAAGATTTTAGAAAACAGCAAACCCGAAGAACATATATGGAACACTCCTTGCTATTTATCTTCAGTTCTAGAATAACTGGAGATAAATTAAACACAAAACATGCAATGACAATCTGAGATTTCAGAACACTGATGTCATTGTGATCAAACACCCACAGAACTAGAAAAACACTTCACACCATTCTCCACTCAAACAATCCATATAGCCTCTGTTCCACCTGACCCCTTAATCCATACTGAACATGCCCAGTCCCCTTCATCCATCTATACTCTGACCCTCAGTCCCATCAGTTCTGAGCCCCCAATCCATTTATTGCCCCCCATACCCTCAGTCCTCTGCCACAATTAATTTTTTCTCCTAGAATCCTCTCCAGTTATTTATCTGCCCCAATCCAGCCTCTCCCCTACCTTCAGCCCCCAGTGGTGCTTCTGCCCTTTCAGCCTCATCAGTCCAGCATTGCTTCCATGAGTCCATCCTCTACTTCCAGTCCTGTATTCTCTCTGCCTACACCTCAGGCTCACCACTCAAATTATTCTTCTCCCTTCCCCTACTAGTTCCCAATCAAATTTGTTCCCCAGGCCATCCCTTTACTCTGTCTCCCCAAGCAAATCTCTGATTTTCAATCCATCATCTACAAACCCTCTACTATACTCATCCTCTCTCCGCATAGTCAATTCATCCTCTGTCCCCAGAAAACTAATCCACCCATGAGACGATGCTCTTTCTGCAGCAACCTCCTCCTAGCAAATTGACTTTTTCTGTACTTCCCCCTCTCCAGCGGATGGATTTCCTCCTCTCATCCCAAGCAATTTGGGCATCCTCCTCCACCTCAAGCAAATTGATCCTTCCCAGGCACTCAGTTTATCTTCAGTAATCCCAATGCTTTCTCTCATTGGATAGGGGCGGCGGGGTATTTCCCATTCCTGCAGTGGCTATGTTAAGAGGTGAGAAATTCTGTGTTGGGCCCTCCCTTTCTTAGCCAGCCAGGATATGTAAGATGACAGTTCTGCACCCCTTCAGCCTGCTTTCAATAATTATTGCTGATCAGGGCATTAGTTCAGGTGGGCACTGAGGCCCTGGTGACCATTTCCAACTGCCAAGGTTCAGAGTACTCCCACTAACACAGAGGGATCTTCAGGGAGAGGAAGCAAGTGGAGGGGAAGCAGTGAGGATGGGATGCAAAGCTGGCATTCTCTACCTCCTCTCCATAGCAACAGGTCTATTCCAACCTTTAAGTTAGCATCTGAAAGAGTCTAAAAGGTCCGGTGACCTAGGTTTCTGCTCCATACAACAATTTCCTAATGTCTCTTTAGTTCATCATGCTCTCTGAGGTGCAAAGCCTAAAAGCAAGAGAATTTTGATTTCAGTGTGTGATAAAATTATTATACCTTCAAATAAATACTCTGGTATGCTTATATGACTATGTGATATCTGGATGTACAATAGCATACTCAAATGTTCAGAGACCTTTTTGCTTCCTCTTTAATTTTAAAAAGAAACCCTTGAAATGGAATGCAAAAATGTCATTAATGCAATATACTGGCTGAGACCATAAACACACAGTTATTAATATTTATTATTAGTATTCCCATCTTGCCTAGAGGTTCCAGTGTGCCAGACACTGTACAAATGCATCATAAGAGACCATCTCTACCCTGAAGAATTTACAGTCTAAAGAGACAAGACAAATTAAGGCTGGGAGGAGAAACAGAGATACTGAGAGGTGAAGAGACTTGTCCAAGGCCACGCAGCAGGCCAACATTGGATTAGAACCCAACTCTCCAGACTGCCAGTACAGTGTGATATCCACTGTGTTGCCTTTTCAAACTAAGAAAATTCAAATTACAATAGCTATAGCATTTGTAACTCATCGATGTTCCATGTATAGTAAGACCTTAAAATGTGGTTCTATTTTGAATGTTGGTTTGGTGAAAATGAAATTGTAGGCTCACTCTGATTCCATATAAAAAGGTTTTAGCTAGTCCTGCACATACAGCCTAGCATCTGAAAGTCAAGCTGTGTCCTTTTCTTTTCATTTATCATCACCACCCAGATGAGAGTGACTGTAAGTGTACATATCAAATGCACCCCAGTCGGGTCAGGAGTATCAGTAATGATGAATGAGAATGAAAGCACACAGCCAACTATGAACCCATGTTGAGTTGTCACAACAGCCTGCTGGAGAGAGAGAGAGGTTGGTTGTTTTTAATACATTGAGCAAACTTTCTATGAAGTCAAAAAGAAATAAATAGGAAACCACATGATATTAAATTTGCAAACCCACTTTTCATAGTTGCACTATATCTTACAGTTAGTACCATAAAGAGTGATACAAAAAAACCTTAACCTTATGTGCAAAGGGCTGGGTTATGGGTGCCAAGGAAATCTTAAATTAAATTGCTGACTTTGAGTATAAAAATTTCAACAGCATAAAGCCAAATATTGGTCTCACAAATACTCATTGCAGTCCTAGTGCAATTAAAGGAAGCTGTAAGCATATCCTTGAGGGTATCTTTTGGCCAATAGTTTGTGTAATTTTAAAAAGGCAGCTTTTGAATATAACACAGCAAAACAAAAGAAAACAAAGCCCCTATACTATATTGTTTGCAATATGCACACACAAAGTCAAAAGAAAGAAAGCTGAAATGTACCACTGCTTGCAGTTCATGCAGTGAAGGAATCAGTCAGTGAACTCCTGCAGGGAATAAAGCAAAAATTTGCATTATAATTGTTTCCCGCAGTTTCCTGTTCAGATTAGAGTGTGCAGAATCTGAAAGAAAACAATGCACTTTTTTCAGCTGTAGTCTTCTATGCACAGATTATGAACAGATAGGAACCTTTCCTCTGAAACTAATAAAAGAAGAGAAGGAGAGAATGGGAAAAAACCCTCAAGATATATCTTATCTTACACAATGGTTTTAGACAGCAAGACATTCTCATATTTGTTCACTATATTCTTTTGAGTGATTCAGTGTTCACTGTATCTATTATACGTTAGTGTGCCTTAATATAGAAGGTAGTTATAGTAATGATAGCATCAATTAGTAAAGATTTTGCAAAAAACTTTCCAAAAACTATGCAAAACTGGAGGAACAGAAGAATTATGACACATCCCCATTTTTGTTTTTCAGTTGAGAAACAATACCACATTATTTTTCTTAACCAACTAGTTACCAGTACCTTCATGATGACATCCAGAGAGGGACAGAGTGAGACTCCTGATGCCAAATGTTTGAATCCCCTTTTATGTACCATCTAAACCAATCTGTATTTTTCCTCTTCTGATACTGGAACATGGAGGAGAAACTTCTGGTCCTAGCCCTTTAGTAGCAGCTCTTTTGGCTATGTCTAGCTAATAGACTTCACTAGAATGATGGAAGCATCTGCCCTTAAAGAAATCCAAAAATAGTATTTTCTGTAAATGTACATTTAATGCACCCAAACAACCTTATCACTATCATTTTGTGACACTCTGAGGGGGAAAAAAAACAATTTTTTTTTCAGATGTATCAGAGGGGTAGCTGTGTTAGTCTGTATCCACAAAAATAATGAGGAGTCCAGTGGCACCTTAAAGACTAACAGATTTATTTGGGCATACACTTTCATGGGTAAAAAAAAAAAACACTTCTTCAGATGCATGGAGTAACAATTACAGATACAATATAAATATACTGGCACATGAAGAGAAGGGAATTACTTTACCAGTGGAGAACCAGTGATGACCAGGCCAATTTAGTCAGGGTGGATGTGGTCCACTTCCAATAATCAATGAGGAGGTGTCAATACCAAGAGAGGGAAAATTGCTTTTGTAGTGATCCAGACAATTCCAGTCCCTGTTCAAGCCCAAATTAATGGTGCTAAGTTTGCAAATGAATTGTAGCTCTGCACTTTCTCTTTGACATCTGCTTTTTGAAGGGTTTTTTGTTGTTGTTGTTGTTGTAGGATGGCTACTTTTAAACCTGTTATTGAATGTCCAGGGAGATTGAAGTGTTCTCCTACTGGCTTTTGTAGGTTACCATTCCTGATGTCTTTGTGTCAGTTTATTCTTTTACGTAGAGACTGTCTGGTTTGGCCAATGCACATGGCAGAGGGGCATTGCTGGCACATGATGGCATATATCACATTAGTAGATATGCAGGTGAATGAGCCCATGATGGTGTGGCTGATGTGGTTGGGTCCTATGATGGTGTCGCTAAAGTAGATATGGGGACAGAGTAGGCAACAGGATTTGTTCCTTGGTTAGTGTTTCTGTGGTGTGGTGTGTAGTTGCTGGTGGTTGGGGGGGGCTGTCTCTAAGCGAGGACTGGCCTGCCTCCCAAGGTCTGTGAGAGTGAGGGATTGTTTTCCAGGATAGGTTGTAGATCGTTGATGATGTGCTAGAGAGGTTTTAGCTGGGGGCTGTATGTGATAGCCTGTAGTGTTCTGTTATTTTCCTTGTTGGGCCTGTCCAGAAGTCACCTACTACAGAGTACTCGTCTCGCTCTGTCAATCTGTTTCCTCACTTCCCCAGGTGGGTATTGTAGTTTTAAGAATGCTTGATAAAGATCTTGTATGTGCTTGCCTCTGTGTGAGGGATTGGCACAAATATGGTTATATCTTAGGGCTTGGCTGTAGACAATGGATTGTGTGATGTGTCCTGGATGGAAGCTGGAGGCATGTAGGTAAGAATAGCACTCAGTAGGTTTCTGGTATAGGTTGGTGTTTATGTAACCATCACTTATTTGCACTGTAGTGTCCATGAAGGGGATCTCTTGTGTGGACTGGTCCAGGCTGAGGTTGATGGTGTGGTAGAAATTTGTTGAAATCCACGTGGAATTCTTCAAGGGCCTCCTTCCCATGGGTCTATGATGAAGATGTCTTCAATGTAGTGCAAGAACAGGAGGGGCACTAGTGGACGAGAACAGAGGCAGAGTTGTTCTAAATTGGCTATAAAAATGTTGGCATACTGTGGGGCCATGCGGGTACCCATAGCAGTGCCACTGACTTGAAGGTATAAATTGTCCCCAAATCTGAAATGGTAGTGGGTGAGGACAAAGTTAGAAAACTCAGCTACCAGGTGTGCCGTGGCCTTATCAGGGATACTGTTCCTGACAGCTTGTAGTCCATCCTTGTGTGGAGTATTGGTATAAAGAGTTCTACATCCATGGTGGCCAGGATGGTGTTTTCAGGAAGATCACCAATGCATTGTAGTTTCCTCAGGAAGTAGTTGGTAACATATGGTTTGAGGAGAGTGTCCAAATAGCCAGATAATCCTGCTGTAAGAGTGCCAATGCCTGAGATGATAGGGCGTCCAGGGTTTCCGGGTTTATGGATCTTGGGTAGCAGATAGAATACCCCTGGTCGGGGCTCTAAGGGTGTGTCTGTGTAGATTTGTTCCTGTACTGTAGCAGGGAGTTTGTTGAGCAGATGTTGTCATTTCTTTTGGTACTCCTCAGTGGGATTGGAGGATAGTGGCATGTAGAATGTAATGTTGAAGAGTTGCCTGGCAGCCTCCTGTTCATAATCGAACCTGTCCATGATGACTACAGCACCTCCTTTGTCAGCTCCTTTGATTATAATGTCAGAGTTGTTTCTGAGGCTATGGATGGCATTGCATTCTGTATGACTGAAGTTATGGGGCAAGTGATCCTGTTTGTTCACAATTTCAGCCTGTGCACGTCTGTGGAAGCACTCTGTGTATAAGTCCAGTCTGTCATTTCAACCGTCAGGAGGAGTCAACGCAGAATTCTTCTTCTTGTAGCGATGGTAGGAGGGTTCCTGTGAATCAGTGCTCTGTTCAGTGGTGTGTTGAAAATATTCCTTGAGTCGGAGATGGTGAAAGTAGGCTTCCAGATCACCGCAGAAGTGTATCGTGTTTGTGGGGATGGTGGGACAGAAAGAGTCCCCGAGATAGGACAGACTCTTCTGCTGGGCTAAGTGTGTGGTAGATAATTAACAATATTATTGGGTGAGTTAAGGGTACCACTCTTGTAGCCTCCTGTGGCATGTAGGAGTTTAGATAGTTTACTGTCCATTTTCCTCTGTAGAGAAGTAAAGTGTGCATTGTAAATGGCTTTTCTTGTTTTTATAAAGTCTAGCCATGTGGAAGGTTGGTTTTGTATGAAAGTCTCCAGTTTTGAGAGCTCATTCTTGATCTTCTCCTGTTTGCTGTACAGGATGCTGATCAGGTGGTTCCTCAGTGGCACAATCTCTCACCATAGTCAATGTAGTATGTCGATTGCAATGGTTTTTTTTACCTTCAGTCCATTTGGTATGATGGCCATCTGTTTGCATTTGGATAGGAAGATGATGTCTGTCTGTATCTGTGCGAGTTTTTTTCATCAAGTTGATAGATTTCCATTTCATACGGCTAAATTCAGTGGCTTGCATGGTGTCAAGTATCAGAGGGGTAGCCATGTTAGTCTGTATCCACAAAAACAATGAGGAGTCCAGTGGCACCTTAAAGACTAACAGATTTATTTGGGCATAAGCCCGGACATTCAATAACAGATTTAAAAGTAGCCATCCTGCAACAAAAAAAACTTCAAAAACAGGTGTCAACGAGAAACTGCAGAGCTACAATTCATTTGCAAACTTAACACCATTAATTTGGGCTTGAACAGGACTGGGAGTGGCTGGCTCACTACCAAAGCAATATTCCATCTCTTGGTATTGACATCTCCTCATTGATTATTGGGAGTGGACCACATCCACCCTGACTGAATTGGCTTTGTCATCACTGGTTCTCCATTTGTAATTGACATCGCTACAGGGCAGAGTTAAGGTTGTTTGGGTGCATAAGGTAGTTTGGGTGCATAAATTGTACATTCTCCCCACCCCCTTTACCATGTTTGAACTTCTTTTAAGTTCAGTCTTAACTTTGATTTTCCTGGGTTTCTATTGCCTGTTCTTGGGTAAGTACAATATTATTTTAAGTTACTGACGTGTAGTCTCCCAGGCTAAAAGGATTTTTTATCTGAGATACAAACAGAGGGCCTGATCCAGCATCCATTCAAGTCAAAGGGGGCGGGATAGCTCAGTGGTTTGAGCATTGGCCTGCTAAACCCAGGGTTGTGAGTTCAATCCTTGAGGGGGCCACTTGGGGATCTGGGGCAAAATCAGTACTTGGTCCTGCCAGTGAAGGCAGGGGGCTGGACTCGATGACCTTTCAAGGTCCCTTCCAGTTCTAGGAGATGGGATATTTCCATTAATTTCAAATTTCAAAAAAAGGCAGTACTCCTAAAGTCTTCAAAGGGAGCAGGAGCAGGCTGAGTATTAGTTATTCCATCAGTAATTCTGTAATTTTTAATTGATTTTTTTTATTAATTTAAGCTACTGTACATTTTTCTTTGTAAAAGGACTCTTACTGTAGTACTACAAAAATCTATACTAAGCCCTATTTATCAGTTAGTGTTTTATAAATATATTTTTATGAAAAAGCCTAGGTTAGCTGCAAATGCTTAGTGTCTCCTGAATTTGTCTAAGATGAAAAAAATACTCTCTACAACATAGCTTTACTTGGATTATTTTAGTGACTGACATAATCCATATATAATTGTTTCCTTTCATACATAGCTGTGAATACTATCAAAAGCATTCTTCTGTACCTTCTTGTTTATTCTATTGCAATAAAATTATATTTTATGTATCTACTAACAATAAGCAGCATTTTACAAGGTTATACTAAAGATAAAACATGTCCTGATCTTACCAATGCTAGACAAGACCAGAATAGACAGTGTTATAGAGTTGTGAAGGAGAAATGCATCAATTTCAGTGTCGTTCTTTATATAGGGCTAGATGGTGAGTTTACAATCCACCCCAAATACATTGTTGCACTGTTCCAGAGCATCCTCAGAGGGTTGCAGCAGAGGAGTAAACTGTACTGAGTCTAAAACTGGCACAGCTTCTTTGCCAAGTTCACTGACGGGGGTGGAGTAGGGGTGGACACAAGGCTCTGTCCACTTCCTTTAGAGCAATGTTTCCCAAACTTGTTCCTCTGCTTGTGCAGGGAAAGCCCCTGGTGGGTCGGGCCGGTTTGTTTACATGCCCCGTCCACAGGTCTGGACTATCGTGGCTCCCACTGGCCAGGGTTCGCTACTTCAGACCAATGGGAGCTGCTGGAAGCGGTGTGGGCCGAGGGATGTACTGGCTGCCGCTTCCAGCAGCTCCCATTGGCCTGGAGCAGTGAACCGCAGCCAGTGGGAGCCGCGATCGGCCAGACCTGCAGACAGGGCAGGTAAACAAACCAGCCCTGCCTGCCAGGGGCTCTCCCTACACAAGCGGTGTCCCAAGTTTGGGAAACACTGCTTTAGAGTCTGCTTCTACTCCCATGTTGTTTCCTTTGATACAAATACCTGACTCTCCTTACTCTGTGCTAGCCAGGCCACAATTTGGCCTATACTACGTTGCTGAAAAAGACAAATTACTGAGTGATTTGTGTCTTTTCAAATTGTATATAATCGCTTGTATTTATTTATAGAAGTGATTATTTTACAGATATATTATGACAGGTTTCAGAGTAGCAGCCGTGTTAGTCTGTATCTGCAAAAAGAACAGGAGTACTTGTGCCACCTTAGAGACTAACAAATTTGAGCATAAGCTTTCATGGGCTACAGATAAATAAATTTGTTAGTCTCTAAGGTGCCACAGGTACTCCTGTTCTTTTTGTAGACATATTATGGAAACTATGATAGTGACTCCATGGTTAACGGAGCATCAGAATTTTCCTTTTAATGGGATCTTTGCAGTCTTCTAGTTCTATCTGTCTTGAATATCTTTGGCGAAAAAAGGTATTTGAAACTACACATCTTAGTATGTTTGAACTGTTTAAGGTACCATTGGGTTTAAAAGTTATATAGTTATTAAATTACAGTGTTCCCAAAATCACTAATTTCAGATAATCTGACAGGGACTCACCCCTCTTTTAGAACCCGTTTGGCATGCAGATGCCTCAATATGTACCCACAGCAAGAATTCAAATTATTTAATACACTTTGTCCCTTTTCATAGCAAATCAATCACAGTCAGAAAGACCACATCAATGAGTAGAACTAATTCATTATGGGAATGGACAGTTTATGGGAACTGACTGTGAGTGTATGTGTAAGAATGTGACATAAGTGAAAGTATGGTTATGTGTTTGCATTTATTATCCTTTAGCAACTCACAGGATTTTCACCACGTGTTTTTTATGTTAGAAACGTATATGTGAAGGACCATCACCTACTTAGGTCATGTCACCGAGTGGCAAAAACATGGAAACTTTGTATTTTGCAACACTGAAAAGATCCTTCATTCACAATCATTACCATTGGCAGTCCACTGGTTTTATTAAAACAGTCTGGGAGACAATAGCTGGCCTCTTTGCTATCCATGTTCCATAGTTTCTGTAGATTAATGTTATGTGGTGTAGTTTAGCAATAAAATCTTTAATAGATATGACTTCAGAAGGTGTCCTTCACAACTAGTTGCACATGTTAAGTCACAGTTTTGTACAAGGACACTACATAACAGTAGTGTGGTAAGTAGATTTAACAATGTTGGAGGCACAACCTGCACCTCAATACCTTCATGAAATATATGGAGAGACATTAATATATTTAAAGTCTATTATTAATTATTGATTTTGCAAATTGGTCAGTAAAAGTATTAAAAATACAATAAGAAATTAAGGATACTGCATAAAGTGAAATGCATTTTTAAAATTTATTTTAACTGTTTTTGCTCTTTGGTTTGTTTCATATTGGTATGTGATTAGGTATAATTCCTGTAAAGTGTGTATTGTATCCTCCTTTAGTGGGTGGTTCACACACAGGAAAACAGCCTACTACTGTTGCCAGCTAATGAAATTATTCTTTTAGCTCAAGTAGTAGGGGTTTGCTGGTAACTAACAGGGACATTGTGGAGCCATCTTGACTTAAATGGAACTCTGAATGAGTATAGGGATTCATCCAAATGGTCTTTAGTGCAGGTTCAAGGCCTTGAATTGTAAGCTCCTTCAGGTCAAAGGACTTTTTCTTCTACTGTCTATACAGCACCTAGCATATTTGGAGCACTACCATATTTATTATAGATCATTAATAATATGTTAATGTATAATGTAAATTGATTGAAAAAGTAACAGGAAGTACCGTAGTCTGATTTGCCACTGCACTGTGTTTATTATATGTATCTCAAAAGAAGACAATTGCAATTCTAAAACATATACCTTATTTCTCTGAGTGTAAATGCACCTACAGACTGTTTATTATAGTCTAACTGGAGGGCTGGTGAATAATCTCAGCATGGTTGAGCAGCAAATGTTGGAGGATAATTGGATCTGCAGGCTAAGATAGTATGAATGTTGAAAGTATCATGGGAAAGATTGATAGGTAGCTATTTTACATTGTGTTTGAAATCTGCTTTTTGTTTTTGTTTTCCTGTAGTAGGCATTTAGTTTTTTAACTTTTAAGGTATCTTTAAAATTTTGGCTTAAATTAAATATCGATGTTAGTGCTTTCTAAATTATGTCTTTATGAGCATATGGGTCAGTAAGTGGAAAGTGTTGAGAAATTAATTTGGGATAGATGATGAACATCTTAAATAATATTCATTTTTAAAAGAGGTTCTTTGAACATAAAATTAAGACTTATTGAATTAAGTCAGAATATGTTCTTTACAAATATAAATTGTCCTATGCTAATTTACTGCTTTGTGTTTTATCACTATTTTCTGCTAAAGTGCAATTTTTATAAATGTCTTGTGTATTAAAGCCTTCCAAAACCCAAGACAATCTCCAAACAAACAAACAAAAATAATGATGGATCCCAATCCTGCATCATTTAATTAAGCAACACTGCCATTGTCTTCACTGAGAACTTTGCCTGATCAAGAACTATTCCATCTCCATTCACTCACTGTTATCCATTTATCCATTCTTTCAGACTGGGACCTATTTTCTTGCTTCCTTGAAAAGTGCCCAATAAAGCTCCAGTAAGTCACTGTCTAAGGGCATGTCTACACTACAGACTTAAGTTGACCTATTTTAGGTCCTCACCAGGAGTGCTAATATTATCTGAAGAGGGACATTGTGCGGGACTGAGAGCCAGAGCTCTTGGCGCATTTCCCCACTGGAAGCCCAGCTGCCCCTGGGCTCTTGGCTGTCCCCTCCCAGCCAGGAGCGGGGGGCAGCCACCCGAGCAGCTTCCCTCTCCACTGGAACTGGGGGGGGGGGAAGCCACCCAGGGGCCTGTGCTCCCTGAGCTGGAGCAGGGAGCCATGTAGGTGCAGCCCGGCTGGGAGCAGGAAGCCGGGTTTTAGCTGCCCAGCTTTCTTGTCAATTTCAGGGCATGGGGCCCTGAAATTGACAAGACGGCCATCAGCCAGTGTAAATAATGCAGTGTCTACGCAAACACTGCGTCAGCATAACTGTACCGACATAAACCCTATGCCTCTTATGTAGGTGGAGTTATTGTGTCGGTGTAGTAGGGCACTTACATCAGTGAGACAAGGCTGTAGTGTATACATGGACATCATTAGGTTGGCATAAGTTGCCTTACGTGGACCTAACTGTGTAGTGTAGACCAGGCCTAAATAACTTCCCCTGTAAGGGTGTGAAACACCTTACACTATTAATGAAAAGTACACTCAGAAGGTTCCATTGATGGAGTCTTATCTATATATTTTATCTATGAGGCAGTGATGTATAACCTTAATGTGGAAGAAGAAAGAAGTGATTTTTAATCCAAAATAATAGGACTAGGGAATGATCTATGCTTTCTTGGTAACGAGCTGGGATTGTCTGGAATTCTGAGTCACAATTGCTGTGCTCCTGGTGTAGTGCAGCTATGTGCTGCCTCTTACTCAGGACAGATTTCAAGGTGCAGTGTACCTTAAGAGGTAATGAAATATTTAAAGTCAGTGGGACTGCTCATTTGAACAAAGTGGGCAGGCCTTTGCTTTTAGTACTGCAAGACAAGTGAGATGGAATATAGTTAGCTGTTGCTACCCATTATTAGCAGCTTAAATGGGTACAGTGAAATTTAGGGGAATTCCAAACCGAAAGTGTTTCTGAAACTAAAAGTCAAAATATTTCATTCTGGAAATACTGAGTCGAACTCTTTTGACATTTCCCAATTCTTTCTTCTTTGACTGAAACTGTTTGCCAAAATTTACCTGAATTGACACATAGTTTTGGTTGACCAGAATCTGCATATTTTCAACAAAACAAAATATTTACATGAAAAATTTCACCCAGTTCTACTGAAGACAGTAAAGATCGGCAGGACCTTTCAAGACATTTATCCAGGAGTTAAACAACCTGGAGTTGTTTAACCAGTAATGCCATATGGAACCATTGTGAAACCTTGAAAACCTTTTTTATCTGGTGATTTGGTATCATGAATAATAAAGGGAAAACTAGGATATCGGACATGATGATTAGAGAGTGGGGTTAATGCATTTTCATTTTGTTGGTGCAAGATTATAAGTCTATTGATTTGTGAATTGTTGGGTTGGAAAGGTCCTCTTGGAAAATCTAGCTCATCCCCTGCAACACACAGGAGAATATTTATACATTTCTGAGGATTCCCAATTAGTTCTACAAATAATTTTTGTGTAGAATACCTGAAAATCCTTTAGGACATTACTCCATTGTCCAAGGTTTAATGAGACTGAGCTTCGCTTTCAGCACACATGTAATGTGTCTATTTATGTGCTTAAAGTTAAGCATATGCCTAAATGTTTGCAAGATTGAGGACTAGGAGACTTTACTATTTACTACTTTACTATTATAGTTACTAGTATTTATCCTAACATTTCCCTTTCTTAACTAAAACTCATTGCTACTTTTTGTAGGGGTGCATTCTTGTTAAAATATCACCCCGTGACACTGTTGTTGTGTTTTTTGTCAGTTTCTCACCCTGAATCTTTGCGGCCTTTTCTCCATCACAAGTTAAACAGGGAATTTGGTCAGGGAATCTGTTGAGTGGTTAGTGGCATTTTGGCATCTGTGCTCCAATTACTGTAACCTTAGGAACTTAAATTTTCTAATTCTTCGATTTCAATCATTTAAACTTTCATGGCCAGAAGGGAAGTTGGCAACTATATATATATTTTTTTGAAAACTCACTTGCACATCTGTATTCACCACTGTATGCACAGATACACTGAAACTAATTGTGCCACCATGGGTAAATCTATTTGCACTCACTTTGAAATTACTTTGTCTGTGAACTTCTGGTCCTCCCAATATTTATGCTTAAAGACTGGCACTTAATTATTTTTTTCTGTATTCATTGCTTACCATACATGTTGACAAAGATAGTTGTAAATATTTCCCCTGCTATCAGTTGCTATCACCTTAAGGAGTCTTTGAATGTATGTCACCTGGCTTTCTAGATTAATAAACATTTTAAATTGAGTATTCCTTTACTTTTATTGTATTAAATCTGTTTCCTGGCGTATGTTGGCCTTTATTAGCAGTTGTTTCAGGGAACCAATTCCTAGTTTCATCATCTTAGCAGAAGACTGAAAGCAAGCAAGCATTTTTGAGCATTTCAGCCCACCGTTATTTGAAGCACACAATTGATAAGAACAACAAGGAGTCTGGTGGCACCTTAAAGATTAACAGATTTATTTGGGCATAAGCTTTCGTGGGTAAAAACCTCACTTCTTCGGATGCATAGAGTGAAAGTTACAGATGCAGGCATTATTATATACTGACACATGGAGAGCAGGGAGTTACTTCACAAGTGGAGAACCAGTGTTGACAGGGCCAATTCAATAAGGGTGGATGTAGTCTACTCCCAATAATAGATGAGGAGGTGTCAATTCCAGGAGAGGAAAAGCTGCTTCTGTAATGAGCCAGCCACTCCCTGCCCCTATTCAACCCAGATTAATGGTGTTAAATTTGCAAATGAATTTTAGTTCTGCTGTTTCTCTTTGAAGTCTGTTTCTGAAGTTTTTTTGTTCAATGATAGTGACTTTTAAATCTGTAATAGAATGACCAGGGAGATTGAAGTGTTCACTTAGTGGCTTATGTATGTTACCATTCCTGATATCCGATTTGTGTCCATTTATTCTTTTGCGGAGGGACTGTCCAGTTTGGCCAATGTACATGGCAGAGGGGCTTTGCTGGCACAGCAATATCCGAAGAAGTGAGGTTTTTACTCACGAAAGCTTATGCCCAAATAAATCTGTTAATCTTTAAGGTGCCACCAGACTCCTTGTTGTTTATATAACTTTAGTGGATGTACAGGTGAATGAGCCCTTGATGGTGTGGCTGATGTGGTTGGGTCCTCTGATGGTGTCGCCAGAGTAGATATGGGGACAGAGTAGGCAACGAGGTTTGCTACAGGGATTGGTTCCTGGGTGTTTCTGTGGTGTGTAGTTGCTGGTGAGTATTTGCTTCAGGTTGGGGGGTTGTCTGTAAGCGAGGACTGGCCTGCCTCCCAAGGTCTGTGAGAGTGAGGGATCATTTTCCAGGATAGGTTGTAGATCTTGGATAATGCGCTGGAGAGGTTTTAGCTGGGGGCTGTATGTGATGGCCAGTGGTGTTCTGTTGTTGTCCTTGTTGGGCCTGTCCTGTAGTAGGTGATTTTTGGGTACCGTCTTGCTCTGTCAATCTGTTTCCTCACTTCCCCAGGTGGGTATTGTAGTTTTACAAATGCTTGATAAAGATCTTGTAGGTGTTTGTCTCTGTATGAGGGGTTGGAGCAAATTCGGTTGTATCTTAGGGCTTGGCTGTAAACAATGGATCGTGTGATGTGTCTTGGATGGAAGCTGGAGGCATGTAGGTACGTATAGGGGTCAGTAGATTTCCGGTATAGGGTGGTGGTTATGTGACCATCACTTATTTGCACTGTAGTGTCCAGGAAGTGGATCTCTTGTGTGCTCTGGTCCAGGCTGAGGTTGATGGTGGGGTGGAAATTGTTGAAGTCCAGGTGGAATTCTTCAAGGGCCTCCTTTCCGTGGGTCCATATGATGAAGATGTCATCAATGTAGCGCAAGTAGAGGAGGGAAACTAGGGGACGAGAGCTGAGGAAGCGTTGTTCTAAGTCAGCCATAAAAATGTTGGCATACTGTGGGGCCATGCAGGTACCCATAGCAGTGCCACTGACTTGAAGGTATAAATTGTCCCCAAATCTGAAGTGGTTGTGGGTGAGGACAAAGTCACAAAGTTCAGCCACCAGGCATGCTGTGGTCTCATCAGGGATACTGTTCCTGACAGCTTGTAGTCCATCCTCATGTGGAATATTGGTGTAAAGTGCTTCTACATCCATGGTGTTTTCAGGAAGAACACCAATATATTGTAGTTTCCTCAGGAAGTCGGTGGTGTCTCAAAGATAGCTGGGAGTGCTGGTAGCATAGGGTCTGAGGAGAGTCGAAATAGCCAAATAATCCTGCTGTAAGAGTGCCAATGCCTGAGATGATGGGGCGTCCAGGGTTTCCGGGTTTATGGATCTTGGGTAGCCGATAGAATACCCCTGGTCGGGGTTTTGGGGGTGTGTCCATGTAGATTTGTTCCCGTACTGTAGCTGGGAATTTCTTGAGCAGATGGTGTAGTTTCTTTTGGTATTCCTCAGTGGGATCAGAGGATAGTGGCCTGTAGAATGTGTTCATAATCCGATCTGTTCATTATGACTACATCACCTCCTTTGTCTGATCCTTCACTGGTGTAGGATGCATTAAAGGCTGCTTTTAGTGAGTAAACTTAAAGCTGCCCAGCAGCAGATGTAAATGGCATCAGAACCAGCTCTTGGAACCTGCTTCCTGATACCTCTAGATCAATGTGTTCTAAGGGCTGGAAGTTAGAACTCCTACTTTATATTTCTATCTCTCTTTGGCTCAGAATGGGTACATCTACACTTAGGGCAGGGTATAGAGTAATACCCAGTTAGCATGGGTAAATATAGCACTGTAGAAAGTAAGGCATGTGTTAGGTCAGTAGAGTAGAGTGTTCTACATGCCTCAACCACCAGGAGATATCTATATAACAGCTCTCTACATGCTTAAGCAGTGCCTCCCACAACTATACTACTGTATTTTACAGCATAGTGTCCTGCTGTGGGGAAAGACTCTAGCAGGGGGAAGCAGCTGTAAAGGGCTCTGGCAGTAGGGGAAGGCTCCAACAGCTTCCGGCTGCTGGAGCCTTTTCCTGTTGCCTCTGTTCTGCTGGAGCCTCTTCTCACCACAGTTGAAAGGTATCAGAAGTGGGGAACTACCGGAGTGTTTCCTTGCTACCTCCCTCCTGCCAGTCTCTCATTTGCCACAGTGACAGGCTCTGAAAATGGGGAAATGCTGAAGCCTTTTCCCTGCTGGCTTCCCACCAGTGGAGCGTTTCAATGCAGCATGTAGCTACACTCTTTAGTGACCCATGTGGACGCAGTCTGCCTTTCACCCTGGTGTGAAATGTTTGCACACCACCATAAGTGTGAACAAAGCCTATGAGACACTAAGCAACTCATTTAACTTGTCTATTGCTCAGTTTGTCCAGCAGTATAAAGGAAACAATGCTGTTGAGTTTGGTGCCTAAGTGCGTTGAAAAATACCACCAATCGGCTCTCTGTATCAGTGCCTACATATCTTTACAAATCTTGCCTTACGGGACTAATTTTCAAAGGTGCTGAGCACCCACAGCTCCCCTTGACTTCATCTGGAGATGCAGGGACTCAGTAAGGCTATGCCTACACTACAAAATCTGTGTTAGTATAGATATGCCAGCATAGTCTCTCAGTGTAGATGCAGCATACACCCACAAAAGGAGTGATGCCGGTGTGGAAACACCATGTCCATGAACAATGCTAGCTATGCCAATAGAAGCATTCTTTTATCAGCATAGCTGCATCTATGCTGGGGGGTGGGTTGCAGGCATAGCTATATCACTGGGAAGTGTGTCCCTCCCCCTTCCCTTTACCCCAACGCTGATCTATATAGCTATGGCAATATAAGTTTTAAGTGTAGACCAGGCATAACTTCTGAAAAGCACGAGACCTCAAAAGTGTAAGGTATCATTATTTATATGTTGAAACATTTTCCTTGGTATTTGCCCCGATATACTTATGTAACCTTATTTTATTTTCTTTGGTAATAGTTTATTATTTAAATCAAGGAGCAATCATGAACATTTTAGCAGATGCTTTATTATAAGCGAAGGGAGAAAATGAAACAAAACAAAACTTTCTGGGTAAGCTTTGCTTGGTTCCTTTAAGTTTTTCTGCTACTAACCACTCATGCTTCCTAGGAAGCTTATTTTCCTTTAGTGACTCTTAACTGCACACAGGCTGGGCTCTTCTCCCATAGTCAGAAATGTCAGTTAACAATATCTACTTTCCCACATGCTGCTGTGTGCAATGCAGGACATAATTAAGGCCATGTAATTTGGCTTTGGTGCAGCCCTCTTGACCGTGCTGCAGTGCCCTGTATGGACTTCCATCGCTGTGTGCAATGCTCATTCGCAGTGATATAACAATCAGCATCACTCAAGCAGTGTTAGAACCTACAACACAAACACTTATAGATTGTATAATCTGATAATGGAGAAGTAAAGTTGGTAGGTGACTTCTTGAAGAATGAAAATGCAATTGATAATAAGAATAGATATAGGAGGTGGTCATTAAAAGGACTCCAGTGTATAAATCAGATACTATTTAAAGGGTCCTCTTTCAATTTCAGACAAGTCAAGGTGACAGTACCCATTTAAATTCTCAAATACATCTCAGAATTCCTCAACTAACCATTGGAAAAGTAGTTGCCACACATTTGCAGAATCTCTTTCTCTAACACAAAGATCATAGTTTTAATATTTTTTCCTAAATATCAAAAGCTATTAGACTATTTTAGGAAATAATCATTTAACAAATTAGATTTTTAACATTAAATTAGGCAAATAAAATGGTGCCATATAATATTTCAGTAGAAAGTCTAACCAGAATTAATCACTATATTTACTTCAGATGAATAAAACACATGACATACTTCAAATATTTATTACCAGATGCAAACAATTCTATTGTGATAAGCACACTGGCCAGCAGTGAATGTTTACAAGTTTGTGCCTTATTTTGTATAGCATCTCTCATGTTCCAAACCACTTCACTAGTTTGCATTTTTTAACTATGTAAACAGTATGTGGTATAAACTACAGAAAACAATGTAAAGACAATATACTGAAGTCTCAGCTGGGCAAATAATCATTTGATTTTAATGAAGCTATCCTGATTGACAACAGTTGAGTATCTATCCCTTTGTATGATCTTTAAATTAAGCTTATATAGGCAAAAACTGACATGCTAAAGTAGTGCTAAATTAGAAGGTGTAAAGAGAATGAATATGGATTCATCTTAAATCAGCAGAGACCGAGAGATCCAGGAGTATTGTTACAAATGGTTGGAGATGCACCGGAAAAAGCACTTACACCAAGAGTAGTTAGATAGTGGCCTTCATTCTCCAGTGCCTGCCACCTCATATAATCATTCCTGCCTATGCAAAGTGGGCATAAAATGTTACCAAACTAGAATTATAGTATTAAGCTCCTAATTTACCTAGAAGTAAATGACTATACAAGGTGCAAAGATGTGGAAAATCAGGCCTAAGTCCTCATTTTCAGTGACATCTCTGGGAGTATGAGCAGACTGAAGGTAAGGAATCTTGAACTAGATGCTGAATGAATATGAAGTCTACAGAGGTATTTATGGGTGTATTTTGGCTGCCTGTGCAAAAGGTTGATAGCACTCTTTTATTTATTTATGTGTGTGTGTGTGTGTGTGTGTATATATATATGCTAGTATCTACAGAGCTGTGGTTGGGGGAAGTCCAAGACAAAAGAGTTGCAATAGTCAAGGTGAAAATTGATAAAGGTTGCTAGTAGGTGTAATAAAAAGACTATTTAAAAAAAAACATATAGTTACTATTAAAATCACCTACAGTAAACAATATTGTAAATATAGAATAGAGTTGTTGAGCCACTGCAATGCTTATATTTCAAAATATTGTATTAGCAATTATGTGCTTTTTGGGTCTGTGACTTTGAGCTTTATTTTTGTTTGAGAGCCCCGAAAAAGTTTTTGTTTTTGTTAAGTTACTCTAGTGTGAACAAAAGTATGTGTGTGTGTGGAGAATCTTTCACAACCCATTTAAGTTGCTGTATTTTTAGCTTCTGTGTCAGTGATGCCAATGAGACCACTCGCAAAGCTCAGTATGTGCATAAGCATTTGCAATATCTGGACCCAAGTGTCTAAGTGTTCTTTTGGAGTAACAAAATATATTGTGTGGTTTGAAGGATCTGTGGAAAAAGTTTTCCAGTTATTTAAATCCAAGGACATATTTAACAGCTGTAGTACAGTGCACTAGTTTACACAGAATCTGTTGAAAATTGATCATAATTATTATAATTAGGATTGAAAGAATAGAAGATAAATAATTGATTACATTATCTGTATTGACACAAATGACATATGTTAGACTAAATTATTCCACTTTTCCAGGTTTAAAACATGAATAAATGTGAGAGTCAATTACTTCTTCTGCATTCCCAGGCTTTATTGATTGGTTTCAATTAATATATGCCAGCAAGTAAATTAACATAGCACCTGAGGCATAATTCTCTTGTGGATCATGTACACTGACTTTTACCGTGCTTGCTGTTTAAACTCCTACTGAGCATATTGCTGGGAGGTACAATATTTTTCATTCTGGACACGGACATTGCCCATGACTCTAATGACAGGTCATTTACAGCAAACCCATGTTTCACTCCAGAGATGACTCTTTAAGTGACATCTTATCAATGGCAATTCAATTAGTCAGCCCTAAGACTTTGAGATGTATCTTGCATTGTGTCAACCAACACTATCTGGTTTGCATTTCAAATGTTAGTTTGTACCATTGTTATGCTTTTAATTTTAATATACATAAATACAGTTTTTCATCTCTCTTGTCTTCAGTAAATCTTGTTGGAAAGCATTGCTCTCCTTACAGTTCACCTTCGTGTATTGTTACGTATTCCTTGTTGTCAGCAAAAGGCTGGTGGATTTGTACTGATTGCAGGAATTTTCAGTGAGGACTCTACAATATATCTCTGTGATTTTTGTAGAACAATCCTTCATGATGATGATGATGATGAGAAGAACCTCAGCATAGGCATCTGAATTTTTCAGGTGATTGCACTGAAATTGTAAATTGGATGCCATGTATACGAATGCATAAATAGAAGAACAAGTTTGTTTCTGTTGGCATTGTTATAAATTAGAAACTAGATTATGTCTGGCTTTGTGTGGATACACAAGCAGTGAAGACAGCCCAAGAAACCATGGTCTCCTATCATATAAGCCAACTGAACTACTTGTGAAAGAGCCCACATTGCACCCCATAAAAAAGTGGTACACTCTGTATTCCCGAGGACGCCTACAGAAGTCTTTAGGCCCGAACAAGGCATAACCCCTGCTGGAGTGCCTGCTATGGCACTTTGTCCTTTCACTGTTCCCCAGGCAGGGTTGCATCTTAAAAATCTCAGCCTGAAGTGATTATCTTGTTTTAAAAAAAAAAAAACTTTAAATTTTAAGACCAGATAACTGTCAGTTTAACATTCTGTGCTATGAAAAGTATATCTGTAACCTGTCAGTATGCATAAATGTAATGGAAGGAAGATGGTGAGAAACTGAGTAACACCACCTCATTTAAAAAAAAAAAAAAGTTATTACTTAGCAATTGCTATAGATGAACACACTCTTCCTGTTAGAAATTAAGCAAAAAGCTCTACTGGAAATACATTATTTAGGAAAGATTTATGAATAATATTTCTGAATACTATTAGCAACATTAAGAAAATGAGGCTTATTTTGCAAATTTTCCAAAATGAATTTCAAAATGTTGTTCAAGAGCGAGAGAGTTCTCAGAGCTAAGGGAAAGCTTATAAGTCTGTGGGTTCATGTAGGTTTTCAACATGTAGAGGTTTGGTTTCAGAACACTATTCCAATCTTAACCACCACATTTTAATAAGATTTTTCCTGAATTTCCTAGAATAGGGAAAAGTAAGCTATGGCTAGGCTGCTGTATGCTTGATTGATGTATATGAGCCAGCGCAATCATAAGACTTTCTCTATGAAATCTCTTTCTATTAAAAAATGCCAATTTATTCTTCAGCTAAACTTGTTCTGGGAACATGTGTTTCAATAAAAAAAAAATAATTAGAAAGGTTTCTTGGCCCAGGATGGAATTTCTGGTTAAAATGAGAGCAATATAGAGAGTGACCTACTACCTCAGAATAGTTAGAGAACTCACTGGGATGTAGGAGACCCAGGTTCAAGTCCCTGGTTTACTTGATTCAGAGTAGGGGCTTGAACCTGCTCTAACATGTCAAGTGAGTGCCCTAACCCCCAAGACAACTGGCTATTTTGGGACAGTGTGTGTGCTTGCGCGCTCTCTCTCTCTCTCTCTCTCGCTCTCTCTGATTTTTCATGACAAATATTGAAAAAGCATGCTTTTATCTCAATGAGGAATTGAAATTTTTTTTGGACAAGAACCCGGTTTCCCACCCAGCTCTGATCTTAGATTCAGATACAAGAAGATTTATTTATCACCAAGTATATTATTTCTATCCTGTTTGTTCTTAATGATTTTCATAACTGAGAACTGCCAGTCGAGGACAAAATACTCAAAATTCACCTACAGTTTTGCCATTGACTTCAATGAGGTCAGGGTTTCATGACAACCATTTCATTACTCACAAGAACCTTTCACTGAACAGTGTTTCAGTGGAGATGTTCAGTAAGAGGAAAACTTATGATAAAATTTAGAGGGTGGATTATTTGAATCAATATTTTGAATACTTCCAAGTTATAGGTTTGTAACTGACATCTGAAGTTTTGTATTCGGTATGTTGTAAAATTTGAAGCTATTTCTGAAATTGGGATTTCAAACCCCTTTCACAGTAAGAGGTGTCTGGACCAAGGAATTTGATTTGTGCCCATGTCAAAATAAAATATAAAGGCCGGTATAGTCAAACCTAGATGTTGCAGAAGTTACATTCTTAAATCCATATTTAGGTACTTAAATCAAAGTGGCCTGAGTTTTTGAGGGTTTGAAGCCTCAGCTGGTGTAAATTGGTATAATTTCACTGAATTCAGTGAATATAGATTTACATCAACTGGTGATTTAGCTCATCAAGGGTGGTACCAACAAACCCCTTGAATTTAATGGGAGCTGCAGGTGTTCAGCACCTTTTGAGAACCAAGGTTTTGATTCCAGTGTCTAAATAAGGATTATGGAACCTAATCCAGGTAATGGGTCTAAGATCTAATGTTATACCTAAATTACGCAGAGGTGCATGTCTTTTTTGATTTTAGACTATGGGCTAAATCCACAAAGGGGACTTAGACTCAGTATTACAATGCCAACTTTCAGGTGCCCTGCGGACTAGTGGAATCTGCTCTGACTTGGGCATCTAGGCTCCCTATACAGTGCATGGGAAGAGTTAAGCCCCCAAGAATGAGACTGTCAAAAACCAGCACGTTGAGCAGAGAGCTGACTAAACTACCCCAGAGGAAATGCTGAGGAGCTGGGCCTAAGCCACACCCCTGAAAGGTGCAAGGTTCCTCCAGCTGCTTGGGATTCACAGTCATTAACTCTCTCCTGGAATTAGGCTCATATGCAAGGTTGTCCCTTTCTCACAAAAATTGGTGGTGATGCCCTCATATGCAATAGCTCAGTGGCTAGGTCATTCACCAAGGATGAGTGATACCCAACCTCAAATCCCCATTTGGCCTGATGTGGAGCATGAACTTGAAGACAGGTCTCCCATTTCCTATGTGAGTGCACTGACCATTTGCCTATAGAGTCATTTTCACTCCCTCTTTGGCCCAATGATTACTTAAGTATTTCATACAAAGTGGAACAACTTCAACAGGAGAAACTGAGACAGCCCCTGCTCCAACCATTTAAAAAATACCCTGGTGGCTCAGGCACTTATATGGGAGACCCGAGTTCCTGTGCTACAGCAGGCAGAGTGAAGGATTAGAACTTGCATCTCGGGCTCTTAAATAATAGGGAGGCACAGGGACCACCTCCTCTGTTTGAGCGAGGCCTGATCCGGAACATATGCTCTGAAAACGCTTACCAGATGGGGCCCACAGGTGTGAAGGCAGAGGAATTCCTATAATTTGAGGATCCTGCTGCACCTTAAGTATGAAGTAGGTGCTGGACATCAGGATGTAGGTGACTTTTTCCATGTCCACCAATAGATATTTAGGGGACTTTATCAATTGAAATTTATGCACCCACAGGATTAGGCAGTAGCTGAGGATTTAAAGTTTGGATTTAAGCACCTAAAGTGGAAGTTAAGTGCCTAAATCTTTTTTTACTGATATAGACCTATGGGCCTGAGTCCTTATTGCACTACTTCAGTTTTATGCTGATTTAACTTCATTTACATCAGTGAAATCACACCAGTGTTAATTGGTCTAGAGGAGTGAAGGATCAGATCTTGTGACTGACTTGTTAACCATCTTTTCTTTGATTTTATGCTTTTATGCTAAAATGTTTCTGTATCTTAGTGAAATTATTTTTTCCTAAATAAATACTTGCACTCTCTCCTCTGAGCTTATTATGGCATGAGGAACAAGAGTTTTATCTAGAGATTGCCATTGTTGCCAGTGAATAAAAATATTTATCCTTTACATGGAGACTTCTGTGACCAAGCTCAGAGGCAATGATGTGTGTATATACAATTTTTGCCAAAGATATTTTGTTTCGTGCTTTGGTGCTTGTGTTCTCTTTTCTCTGGAATTGGTGTGTGAAACTTGGTTCTGGATACCATTGTTCAACATTCAAAGCTGACAAAATAATGGAAGATTTTAACTGGAGTCTAATTGTAGAACCACTTTTCTGAGAAGTTTTTCTGGCAAAGAAAAATGAAGCACTAAAGAGCATTAAAAGATTTTTAATCTGGTTACATTGAACTATTAAAAGAAAGGTTACCACCTTATCATTGCACTCAGCATATTAGTGATTAAAAAATCAGGGCCAAATTCATCCTGGTGTAACTTCATTGACTTTTTGACTAAATGAGTCAGCACTAATGATACAAACCTTGATAAGTCAGAAGATAAGTGCATATCAAGAGGGAGGGAATTATTTTTCTTTTAAAAACTTACTTTCATTTGAAAATGAGTGGGAAAAGTGTTGCTCTTATGTCTTTAGTATAGCCTGACATTGTTGTTTTTATTTCAAAATGGCTGTTTTTTACCCAGTCTCTTCTGATCTGCTTTCGGGTCTGAATTCATAGAGGTCAGAGACAAAATAACTGAGCAATATAAGAAAGAGCAGTTATATTACATATGCTGATATGTTTGGGTAAGCATGATAAACAGGGGCAAACTTCCAAAGTGGGTTTAAATCATATATTTTCTTAGTGAAACTGAATATAAGCATATAACACTATATTGCTGCCCAGGACTGGACTATGGCAATCAGGACTGTAACTACACAACAACATGGGGCCTCCTGTGGCACCATCTCTACCCTCTGGCACTGAAATGATGCAACGGCTTCAGGAGCTGGAGCCCTAGGCACAGGCCTAGACCTGTGCTTTGATCCATCTCTAGTCCTGCCACCACATTTTACCCTAGTAGTCCATCTTTCAAACGTATATATTTATTATTCCTATGTGCGATCCCACTGGGGTCAAAAGAACACTACTTGGGAGTACATATGAACCAGCAGCCTTAAAATTCCACCTCTACTGCAGACAATTTCCTGCTCCGAAACATGAATTCTATTAATAGAGTTCCACTATAAAGGACACAAGGTATCTAAGGCTTCCAAGCTGTGTAGGAGCATGTGTTTATCAAGGGAGCAGATCAGCTGCAAATAATTCTTCTTAGATTTTGGTTTCTGTGTTGTGGTTATGGGTGTCTTTTTTTGTTTTTGCTTTTTACCAGTTTAAATGTCTACAAAATGTTATAATTGTTACTGTGTTGGAAAATTTTCTTTTTAGTGAAATCAATTTGATTAAAGCTGAATCCCAGCGGAATATTAACCCACATGACAAAATCATTACTTAGTTTGGCAGAAGTATAGCACAGTTGACAGAATCTGCTTAGGGAGAGCCTCAGGACAAAGCTAACATGGGGAATAAATTCACCTTTGACCTCAAGCAAAAGTGATTCCTTTAGGAGTTAGGAATGAGAGCTTCGTCATAAAACATTCCATCTGTTCAAACACTGAACATCCTAAAATTTGCCAAGAGCATGCTAAAATCTGGAGCTTTGTTAAAGTATGTGATAAATTATAATAGTAATTATATTTTAAAAGGGAAATGATTCAGTTATTCCCCAGTCCTGCAAAGGAGGACTGCTTAACACATGCTTACACACATGCTTAACTTTGTGCGCTGTGACTAGTCCCACTGATTTCATTGGAATTACTTGCAGTGTAAAAAATTCAGTGCAACTGATGGGCATAGGGGCATTTGTAAACACACACTCAATTACACTGGTCTACAATTTTTGAGAAGTCGTCTGCTTCAGAGATAAAATGTGCTATTTATTATGTATTTTGATGTGCTGAATTCAAATATGACAATTAAAACAACTGGCTACTGTTTCTAAGATATTTAAGTTTTTACATTTTATATCTATGTATATTGTGTAGATAGTAGAGTTTTAATCATAAATTGTAAACCTAGGTCTTTTCATGTGTTTATGGTTGCTTTACATGATAATATTTCACCTGTCCTGTTTATGTAACACTTTAAAAATCAGCAAAAGGGTTATATAAATAAAATGTATTATGAAACAAAAGGCAAAAAACTATTATGTACATAAGTTTAGTCCTATTCAGTGTCTACTCAGCGCTTCTTGGCTTGTCTCTTGTATTCATTAAATGGAGCATCTCTTGTCACTGTCCGGCAATAGTCTGCAAGCATTGATGGACTCCATTTGCCCAGATAGTGTTTCTCCATTGTTGCAATGTCCTGGTGAAATCGCTCGCCGTGCTCGTCGCTCACTGCTCCGCAGTTTGGTGGGGGAAAAAAAATCTAGATGAGAGTGCAAAAAATGTCTCTTTATTGACATGTTGCAACCAAGGCTTTTGTATGCCGTGAGGAGGTTTTCCACCAACAACCTGTAGTTGTCTGCCTTGTTGTTTCCGAGAAAATTTATTGCCACTAACTGGAAGGCTTTCCATTCCGTCTTTTCCTTGCCACGCAGTGCACGGTCAAATGCATCATCTCGAAGTTCACGAATCTGAGGACCAACAAAGACACCTTCCTTTATCTTAGCTTCACTTAACCTTGGAAATTTTCCATGGAGGTACTTGAAAGCTGCTTGTGTTTTGTCAATGGCCTTGACAAAGTTCTTCATCAGACCCAGCTTGATGTGTAAGGGTGGTAACAAAATCTTCCTTGATTCAACAAGGTGGATGCTGAACACTTTGCTTCCCAGGCTCCAGTGACTGTCAGAGTGGCCAATCTTTCTTGATGTAGTGGGACTCTCTTGCACGACTATCCCATTCGCAGAGAAAACAGCAGTACTTTCTGTATCCAGTCTGCAGACCAAGCAAGAGAGCAACAACCTTCAAATAGCCACAAAGCTGCCACTGATGTTGGTCATAGTTTATGCACCACAAAAGTTGTTTCATGTTGTCATAGGTTTCCTTCATATGGACTGCATGACCAACTGGAATTGATGGCAAAACATTGCCATTATTCAGTAAAACAGCTTTAAGACTCGTCTTCGATGAATCAATGAACATTCTCCACTCATCTGGATTGTGAACGATGTTGAGGGCTGCCATCACACCATCGATGTTGTTGCAGGCTACAAGATCACCTTCCATGAAGAAGAATGGAACAAGATCCTTTTGATGGTCATGGAACATGGAAACCCCTAACATCACCTGCCAGGAGATTCCACTGCTGTAGTCTGGAGCCCAACAGCTCTGCCTTACTCTTGGGTGGTTCCAAATCCCTGACAAGGTCATTCAGTTCACCTTGTGTTATGAGGTGTGGTTCAGAGGAGAAGGATGGGAAAAAATGTGGGTCCTGTGACATTGATGGTTTAGGACCAGAAGTTTCATCCTCTTCCTCGTCTGATTCAAGTGAGAGTGATTCTGGTGCATCAGGAACCGGCAGCCCTTCTCCGTGGGGTACTGGGCGTATAGCTGATGGAATCTTTGGATAATGCACAGTCCACTTTTTCTTCTTTGACACACCTTTCCCAACTGGAGGCACCATGCAGAAGTAACAATTGCTGGTATGATCGGTTGGCTCTCTCCAAATCATTGGCACTGCAAAAGGCATAGATTTCCTTTTCCTGTTCAACCACTGGCAAAGATTTGTTGCACAAGTGTTGCAGCATATGTGTGGGGCCCACCTCTTGTCCTGATCTCCAATTTTGCAGCCAAAATAAAGGTGATAGGCTTTCTTAACCATAGTGGTTTTACTGTGCTTTTGTGATGCAAAAGTCACTTCACCACAAACGTAGCAGAAGTTATCTGCACTGTTCACACAAGTATGAGGCATCTCTGCTCACTTTGGCTAAACAGAAATGTGTCCCTTTGCAAAATCAAACACTGACAAATAAGAGCATGACACTGTATGATTTCTAGAGCTGATAGCGGGCAATTTGTTCAGCAGAGTGATATAAGTTTCGTTATGATTGCATCATCCATGACTTCTAGGAATAACATGATGCAATTCATATCATGTATGACGCAATACCAGCTTCAGATTGCATCTTTCATTATTTTGCCTAAAAAGCAAGTACTGTCCAAACCAGTCATAGATTTATTCACAGATCCAGTCAAAGATATATTTTAGTCATTTCTGGTTTAAATTGAGATCACTTCCCTTTATAACTCACTTATCCTCCGCCATTCCCAAGTCAAGGGTCGTATATACTGACCCAATAGCATATCTTGAAAACTAGAGCCAATCAACAATTGTAAGCATCATTTTCGTTCTCAGTGACCCAGAATTAGTAAAGTTTGACTACATTTATTTCAGAAGCATTTTGGCTGTAGAGCATTGTTACAGATGAGGAGTCTGTTAGAACACCAGCTGGAGAGCCTTGGTTGTAGGTCAAGTTGTAGCAGTCTGGGCTGTTAGTTCTGGAGATCCCTACTTCAGTCCCTCATATGGTGGTTATTGCATAAGTGCAAGTACAAAATTTTGTGGGATCAGAGCCTTAAAGATTGTTATTTACAGTATATATGCATATTTATTCATTGTATTGTACAATTAAATCAGTAGGAGGGATGTTACCCAGCTTTATAGTCCAGAAAGTGTAGTTTAAGGGACTAGAGTAGCCTTGTAGTTTCGTGATGTGACCTTACACAATACTCAGTATTATAGTTTCCACATCTGGGGCTTTCTACGCAGCTTTTGATTCATAGTCTTCCAGACCAATACTTAGTCCTTTCGTGTGTGTGATTAATATTTTACTGATTTTTCATAAACGGACAATGAAAAGTACAAAAAGGTATATGACTTGCAGCTTGCTTATTTTAAATGTCTACTCTCATTGCTGTAAGTAAATAGGGACAAAGCACAGAGAGAAGTCCGAACAGAGTGGGATAATGAATTGTTTCACTCTTAAAGGAAATGTGGGATGCCAACTACAAAGTGATGGCAAGTAGAGTCAGTGGCCTGAGGGAGCAGCATGGTGACAATGAAGAAGTCTTGAGACTGTTTGTTTTTGCTTTCCTTTCCTTTCCTTTTCTGTTTGACTTAGAGGATTCATCACATCCTCAAGTGACCACCCATAAAGTAATCTTCTTTGTTAGTACCCTCTTTGTTAGAAGACATTGTCTATTTACAAACTCCTTTTCATGTCTTTGAAGTGCTTGGATGACTCATGATAATTCCCATATCTTTATTTTTTTAAAGACCCTTCTTAAAGGAAAACTTTAACTGGGGTAATCAGTCATTTCAAGCTCCCTTCATAAACTCATATGTCTGCTGAAAGTCTGAGCTTCTATTAAATCTATTATTATCTTCAAATAATCTCTTTTCCCTACCCTAAATGAATACAGCTCTTGGGAAGATTAAATTGTTTCATAGACCCTCAGAAATTCCTCCAGTATCTGTTTCCATTTGTATCTCCTATTTTAAACAGAATATGAAATAACAAGTTCTTCCAGGGTGTTTCTAGAGTTAATAGTTCACATATTTCATGTCTCCTACATATTCTGCCATTTACTTCAAAATCTAGTAATAGGTATTAAAAGCTGGTAGGATGTGAGACTATTCATTTGGAGAAGGTTGATTTTCAGGTCCCATTTTGATAGGAAATGTGACATTCACCTGCTCATTGTCATGTGAAATACCTATTTTATATAAAAAATGGGATTATTTGGACAGTGGCTAGAGGTCTGGGACAATAGTCAGGTTGTCATAAACTTGTGACCTACTGAGGCCAATATCATAGAAACTATATTGCTCTTGTTCAAAGTCCACTTCTAAACCATGGGGATATCCCCATAATTTATTTATTTATACACATTCCTTTTGCAGAACAGATTATCCTGTTTATTTCTATTTTGCACCTGACACTGAAGCTTATAGCTGTAGTTCTGTTTCTTGCCTTTTGTCACCACATTCCCTGGATGGACACTGTTGGACTCATACCTAAGTCTTCCTGTGCCTTGTCCAAAAATTCCAATCTCCATTTGTATTTCTTATTCTTGAATATCAACTCATTTACAAGGGCCACAAAGGCTGTATATACTTCAAGTTAATCCAAACAAATCATTGCTAGTAATTTTATCACGCTCCAATACCTTCACTACACATAAATGTATGTAATGGTGTTCCCTCTACAGTACAAAAGGAAATGCTGCCCATATTAATATAGAATAAAACTACTACTTCATTTTTTCCCTTCACTTTTAAATCTGGTTAAGGCAGAGAAAAAACAGCTAAAATATCTTATTTTGGAAACAGTCGTATGTGATTAAAAAGAGTAAGGATATCCTGTTCTGAGGTTAACTCATCCCAAACTGGATATACTATGGTTGAGATTTTCAAAACTGTACACAGGATTTAGCCATAGTTATTTATTAAAATGGTTGTGTTTTAGTGATATAGATCACGTTAGTGGAAGTATGGTCCCTCAATAAGTCTCAAAAATTGGAAAGTTGTTAAAAAAATATTCTCTAGGGAAAATAACTTGAGGCTAGATTTTCAAAGGTGTAAATCACCAGTCAATGCCAGCTGAAGATTTATCCTATTCTCTCTAACTAGTAACCAGCATATAATAATCACAATGGTGTTTTCCTCAGAAATGCTTAAGGAAAATTACCTTTTATTACTCTTAACTGAAAAATAATTCTATGAAAAAATTCCATTTTTTTGATGTTTCCAATTTTTTGCTGTTGTTGCCAAAATATTTCAGCAAAAATGTTCTGGTTTAAAAAAAATTCCTCCCTTTAAAAAAAGAACAGAAATAGTTTTTAATAAAACAAAAAATGTTGTTGGAAAATGTAAAAAAGTGGAAAAATGCCAGTTATTTTTCATGAAAGCTGATCCCCACCCAAGTTCTATTCCCAAGTCTCAGAGACCCAACCTTGAAATCTCTACCTTCTGTCAGCTGTGCAATGCCTATTTAGGCATATTGTACCCTTTTTTGGGCTAATTCTTCAAGGGAATGATGTTGGGGGATTCCATGTACCATGCTCAGGGCATCTCAAGTTAGTTCTTCCTTTGCTGACTCCAGGTCTCTGTGGCTCTCTGATAATTGGCTAGACACAGAAGACCAATAGAGTGGCCACCCATGTCAAAGATTAATCTTTGTCTCAGAAATAAGGAGAGTTATAGATGATAAAACATTAAAGCAATCCTGAAATATAGGGAGGAAGCTCCTCCCAGCAACTAGCCATTTTTCAGAAATCAGTAATGTTGAAACTGTGAGGCTCTGTTGTGCTGAAGAGTTACTCTAGCCCAGGGGTCGGCAACCTTTCAGAAGTGCTGTGCCGAGTCTTCGTTTATTCACTCTCATTTAAGGTTTCACGTGCCAGTAATACATTTTAACATTTTTATAAGGTCTCTTTCTGTAAGTCTATATAACTAAACTATTGTTGTATGTAAAACAAATAAGGTTTTAAAAATGTTTAAGAAGCTTCATTTAAAATTAAATTAAAATGCAGAGCCCTCCGGACCGGTGGCCAGGACCCCGGTAGTGTGAATGCCACTGAAAATCAGCTCGCGTGCCGCACTTTGCCTACCCCTGCTCTAGCCTAAAGATCCACTAATTATTTCATTTTTACTGTTTTATTGTCATAGTACAAAAGGCGTGCACAGTACTTTGCAAAACACATAGGGCCAAATTCATTGTACTTAAACCTGTTGTTATTACTGAATTTGGTCCATAAGTTGCAATCAAGATTGGACAAGAATAATATAGACCTAGAATAAGCCCCAAGGATGAGCTTGATGGTAGCAAAGAATTCATCTATGGAAGGCTTGATTTAAAAAAAAAAAAAAAAAAAAAAAAAAAAAAGGCAGTTTTAAGTAGAGAGATGGTAAGAAAATAAGGGGTTTTCCCATAAAAAATTTCAACAATTTCCCCCCCTCCAATCTTTGTTGAAAATTTTCCATGAAAAACTTTGACTTTTCTGCAGAATATCAAAATCCAATTTTTTAAAACTCAAAATGGTGTCAGTGCCTCAAAGGAATTGTAGTTTGGATACTTTATGCCCACCATTCTCCTCTATGGGTTGCGTTTTCTACATCTCCAATGATGCCCCACTTTCTCCACTCTTGGTGAGGATAGGAGGTACATCTTTGGGAATTCCTGGACATGATATATCATGGGAGTTGTAGTTCAGCCAGAGTCTCTGGCCCATACAGGAAAATGAGAGCATAACACACCTAAACTATATGTTCCATGAACCTCTGTGGCACTATTTGAAAATAAAATATTTCTGTTTTAGTTAAAAATGTTGTGCCTTTTGGGAGGCTTTTTGGAAACAATATTGAAATTTTACACACACAGCATATAATTGGAAACACAATTTTTCATCAAAAATAGTTTTGATGGAACACTTTCAAATAGCCCTGGTTTTAAGGAAAGAGTTGCAGGAAGAAATGGAGACTTGTTCTAAGGCCTTGTCTACACTACGAGAGTAGTTCGATTTTACTTGCATCGAATTTTTGGAATCGATATTGCAAAGTCGAACGTAGGACAGTAATTCGACTTTGTGAGTCCACACTAACGGTGAAAGCGTCGACATTCGAAGCGGTGCACTGTGGTCAGCTTTCCCGCAGTCCCCTCTGCCCATTGGAATTCTGGGTGTAGCCGGCAATGCCTTCTGGGTAACAAAATGTGTCGAGGGTGCTTTTGGGTAACTGTCGTCATCCGTCCATCACTCCCGCCCTCCCTCCCTGAAAGCGCCGGTGGGAAATCAGTTCGCGCACTTTTCCAGTCATTGACAGCGCGGACGCCACAGCACTGCGAGCATGGAGCACGCTGTGACCATCGCTGCAGTTGTGGCTGCTCTCAACGCCTCGCAGCTTACCATACAGCTTTCCCTGAGGCAGATGCAGAAAAGTCAGGCGAGGAGGCTACGGCACCGCGGTGATGGCCTGAAGTCTGAGAGTAGCACAGACCTCTCAGAAAGAACGGGACCCAGCGCCGAGGACATCACGGTGGCAATGGGTCATGTTGATGCGGTGGAACGGCGATTCTGGGCACGGGAAACAAGCACTGAGTGGTGGGACCGCATAGTGCTGCAGATCTGGGATGAATCCCAGTGGCTGCGAAAATTTCGCATGCGGAAGGGAACTTTCCTGGAACTTTGTGAGTTGCTGTCCCCTGCCCTGAAGCGCAATGACACCCGGTTGCGAGCTGCACTGAGTGTCCAGAAGCGAGTGGCCATAGCCCTCTGGAAGCTTGCAACGCCAGACAGCTACCGGTCAGTCACGAACCAGTTTGGGGTGGGCAAATCTACCGTGGGGGTTGTTGTGATGCAAGTAGCAAAGGCAATCGTTGATGTTCTGCTGCCAAAGGTAGTGACCCTGGGAAACGTGGAGGCGATCATGGATGGCTTCGCAGCGATGGGATTCCCAAACTGCGGTGGGGCCATAGATGGAACTCCCATCCCTATCCTGGCACCGGACCACCAGGCCACCCAGTACATTAACCGAAAGGGCTACTTTTCCATGGTGCTGCAAGCACTGGTGGACCACAGGGGACGTTTTACCAACATCTACGTGGGATGGCCGGGCAAGGTTCATGACGCTCGTGTTTTCAGGAACTCTGGTCTGTTTAGACGGCTGCAACAAGGTATTTACTTCCCGGACCACAAAATAACTGTTGGGGATGTGGAGATGCCTATAGTCCTCCTCGGGGACCCAGCCTACCCGCTAATGCCCTGGCTCATGAAGCCCTATACTGGCACCCTGGACACTGAAAAAACTCTTCAACTACCGGCTGAGCAAGTGCAGAATGGTGGTAGAGTGTGCTTTTGGCCGTCTCAAGGGGAGATGGAGAAGCTTACTGACTCGCTGTGATCTCAGCGAAACCAATATCCCCATTGTTATATCAGCTTGCTGTGTGCTCCACAATCTCTGTGAGAGCAAGGGGGAGACCTTTATGGCGGGGTGGGAGGTTGAGGAAAATAGCCTGGCTGCTGATTACGCACAGCCAGACAGCCGGGCGATTAGAAGAGAGCAGCGGGAAGCGCTGTGCATCTGGGAGGCTTTGAAAGCAAAGTTCCTGAGTGAGCAGGGTAACCTGTGACTTTAAAGTTTGTGTACAGAGAAGCTGAACCTGCCCCCGTTTCTTTACCCAGTTAATGTTGACTATCCTATCCAGTTACATACCCCCTTCACCCCCCTTCCAACACACGTGTCGAAATAAAAATAGTTCTACTTTGTTAATGCACACCGTTTTCTTTACTACTGTTTTCGCGGGAATTTTTTAAAACTGGGATGCAGACTGTGGTGCGGAGCGGGTGTAGTGTAGTGACGCGAATGAAGCTTCTAAACTTAAGGATTGACAGGCTCCGCTGCGGTGGGATGGTTGTTTCAACGGAGCCTGTCACCCCTACTGATCGGGACTGTGTGTATGGGGGGGCTATGTGACTTTGTGGCAGGGGGAGGACGGTTACAGAACCCCTGCTGCGTGGCTCTGTGATCCTGCATAAGGACCGCCGCTTAAGATCTGTAACTGCCCTCCCCCGCCACAAAGTCACAGAGCAACCCACCCCCCACCACATAACATGAAAACCACCTCCCAGACTAACCAGGTTAACTAGTCACTGCATTACTGCACTGTGTATGTGCCCTGCTGCTGTGCCTGCCCCCGCCTATGTACCCTGACAAAGGTGACTGTCCTGTCCAATTACCAACCCCCTTTTCCCCTCCTCCTCCAAAAGAACATGATTGAAACAGTAGTTAACAGAAACATATTTTTTATTATCAACTACACATGGAACTGGGAGGTGAAACTTGGACGGGGGCTTGTGTCAGGCGGGAAGGAAAGAACTTTTCAAATTTTGGGGAATGAGAGCCTTCTGCTACTCGAGCTCTCTGCAGGGGTAGAGTGAAAGTTAGCACGGACTCTGCCGCCTCTCCTTCTTTGCACTTTGGGTGAGGTGGGTATGGGACTTCGTGGCGGGGGAGGGCGGTTAGAGATGGACTGCAGCGGGGCTCTGTCCTCCTGCCTCCGTTCCTGCAGAACATCCACAAGGCACCGGAGCGTGTCTGTTTGCTCCCTCAGTAGTCCAAGCAGCGTTTGAGTCGCCTGCTGGTCTTCCTGCCGCCACCTCTCCTCCCGATCCATGTTTGCTTGGTGCATTTGGGTCAAGTTCTCCCGCCACTGGGTCTGCTGTGCTGCCTGGGCTTGGGAACAGGCCATAAGCTCCGAGAACATGTCCTCCCGTGTCCTCTTCTTCCTATGCCTAATCCGCGCTAGCCTCTGGGAGTGTGATGCCAGGCTAGGTTGTGAGACAGTCGCAGATGGGGCTGTGGAAATGGGAAAAAGGGAGTGAATTCCTCAGAAAGATAAATGTAGTTGTGAACAAAGAACATAGTCTTTCTCTGTGAACAAAACCATGCACAGCACCTATCACATGCGCACTCAGCACAAGGTCGAATTCTCGGCCTTCGCATTCAGTGCCTGGGGTCTTGCACAGCACATTTGAGAAGCAGGGCAGCACAACGGAATTTCTGTGGCAGGCAGACATGATAAGCCGTAGACTTGTGGCAGTTTAAAACTTTTATATTACCACTGGCCTTATTTCACATTTAAAGCAATGTCAGTCCCTGCTGCCAGCAATCCGGCAAGCGGGAACTCTGCCCCTGTCCCACCCCCTCGCGGCTGTCCCCGGGAACGATCCCTTTCGGCTGCCCCTCTCCCGCCTCCACCGCGTGGCTGCAAACCAGCGGTTACAGTTCTGTAAAGGAATGGTCAAGCAGTCCCAACACTAACCTTCCCCTACCTAATTCAAAGCAGGTCACCATGGGCGACATCACCCTGATGAGGATCTCTGAGAGCGAGAGAGAGAGAATGCTCCGGGAAAGCCTCCAAAGACCAGGGCCGTATGCCGCCCTGCTGTGCAGAGCAATGATTCCCGAGTACTTGATAGTCTCGTGGCGCGGCAACGTGTCGTACTTCAGAGGACCCAAGAAGGCCGCTCTCCCCAGGAACCTCATGCAACGGCTTTCCAATTACCTCCAGGAGAGCTTCATCGAGATGTCCCAGGAGGATTACTGCTCTATCCCCGGACATATAGACCGCATTTTACTGTAGCTGCAGTAGCAGGGAATAAACAGTAGAGCGGCTTGTGCAGGACAATCACGGAAAACCGGACATTGCTAGATTTTTTTTTCAAACTTGCACTGCCCATGACTGAACCGTTAAGCGCCTAGGGCAAAGTAATCATGAACAACCCATTCTTTTAATTGTTAATATTCCTGTTAAAAATAAATGTTTAGATGTTTACAACACTTACTGGCTGATCCTTCCCCAGATTCTGTGTCCGGGGTAACGGCTGGGGACGCTTGGTAGGGGATCTCTGTAAGGGTGATGAAGAGATCCTGGCTGTCGGGGAAATCAGCGTTGTGAGCGCTGCCGACTGCCTCGCCCTCCTCCTCTCTTTCCTCATCTTCCCCGTCCCCAACATGTCCGAGGAACCGGCCGTGGACACTATCCCATCCTCAGAGTCCACGGTCAGTGGTGGGGTAGTGGTGGCGGCCGCACCGAGGATGGAATGCAGTGCCTCGTAGAAATGGGATGTCTGGGGATGGGATCCGGAGCGTCCGTTTGCCTCTTTGGTCTTCTGGTAGCCTTGTCTCAGCTCCTTGATTCTCACGCGGCACTGCGTTGCATCCCGGCTGTATCCTCTCTCTGACATGTCTTTAGAGATCTTCTCGTAGATCTTTGCATTCTGTCTTTTGGATCGCAGGTTGGAAAGCACAGACTCATCACCCCACACAGCGATGAGATCCAAGACTTCCCGATCAGTCCATGCTGGGGCCCTCTTTCTATTCACAGACTGCACGGCCATCACTGCTGGAGAGCTCTGCATCGTTGCCAGTGCTGCTGTGATCGCCACGATGTCCAGACAGGAAATGAGATTCAAACTGGCCAGACAGGAAAAGGAATTCAAATTCAAATTTTCCCGGGGCTTTTCCTGTGTGGCTGGTCAGAGCATCCGAGCTCGTACTGCTGTCCAGAGCGTCAACAGAGTGGTGCACTGTGGGATAGCTCCCGGAGCTATTAGCGTCGATTTCCATCCACACCTAGCCTAATTCGACATGGCCATGTCGAATTTAGCGCTACTCCCCTCGTCGGGGAGGAGTACAGAAGTCGAATTAAAGAGACCTCTATGTCGAACTAAATAGCATCGCAGTGTGGACGGGTGCAGGGTTAATTCGATGTAACGGCGATAACTTCGACATAAACGCCTAGTGTAGACCAGGCCTAAGTGTATGGAATACAAGAAGTTTAGAGTGAGGAGGGAAAAAGGAGGAATTAAAGAAAAAAAACTGAGGTGAGTAGATCACTTGAGCTGGTGTATGTATATGACTTGAGCTGGCAAGTCCTGTCAAGAACCTGAAAGATAATGAAGAGGATCTTGAATCTAATATAGAGAAACTTTTAAGGTATTCAAGGAATTTGAGCTGTCAGGTGGAAAGGAATATGATTCAAGCCTCAGCATTTAGGGGGGAAAAGGGCATAACTAAACATAACCTGCTCCCTTATGGGCTCCTCCACTCTGTTAACTTTCACTTCCAGCACGATTATTGATGAAATTTTCCAAAAATTGAGGGCTGGGAGTATTTGAACATAGAATTCAGAAATGAGGTCCAGTTTTTGTTTAGGAGTTTCTGAGGCAGGTGAACATTTCACTTGCATAATCAGCTTATAATAAAGAATTTGCTATGGTAGTGGTCAAAAATTGCCATCAAAATTGTTTTTGATGGGAAAATTGGTTTTTTGGTTAAACAAACAGTGTCTGCTTTCAACTTTTCATCAAAAAACTGAACACCTGAAACCCAAATGTATTTCTACTTAAAAACAAAAATGGAAATATTGCCGAGGTGTTGGATGAGAGTTTGAGTGCCTCATAGCCCCCATTCTCCTATATAGACCAGATTCCCTGGCTAGACTATATCTCCGACTATATATCATGTCCAGGAATTCTAGTGATGTACCTCCTTTCCTCACCAGAAATGGAGAAAGTACCGAGATACCATGGTTCCTCATGGGACTCTTTGGTCAACATACATCATGGAAGATTTAGGTCAACTTGGAGAATCTGGTCCATAACAGGAGTATGAGGTTATGAGGCATCCAAACTACAACTCTTTTGCCTCATAGCCCCATTCTCTAGGGACCATGATGCCCCACAATGTATCTGCAGCACAGTCTTCCTCACTTACTTCCTGGGAGATGTAGTCAGCTAGGGAGACCACTCTTGTAGAGGAGAATGGGCGCATGAGCTACCTGAACTGCAACTCCCATGATTCATCATGGCAGTTATGACATTCCAGGGTGCAATTCAGAACATTGAGTGCTGCATCACTTGTCCTGCAACCTGGGGTGCCTCACAATGCTTTACTACTGTAGCTCCCAAGTCAGGTTGCTCACAAACAGTCAAGCAGCATGCAGGTCACACCCTGGGTGTCTGTATAACCATAGCTCTAGTCCAGCGGCTCTGACCCCAGCAGCCTGTCACCAAACAGCAGACACTCTACTTCCAGTAGTCTTGGTTATTACTTGAAAGGTGTCCCAACACACTCCCAGTCCCAGATCCTCCCCCCGCCCCCCCATGTGTGTTTTACACTGTCCACCCATCTCCTGGACAGTCCAGCTACATTAGGTCTGTTGCCCCTCTAAGGCGATCAACATAGAACAGTTTGCTACGTTAAATGAAGTTACCCAAACAATTCACAACACTGGATTAGTTTTAATTAAAGAATAAAACAAGTTTATGTAACTATAAAGAGAGAGATTTGAAGTGAGTACACACCTAAGGCATTACAATCAGAAATGGTTACAAGAGAAATAAAGATAGACTTGGTTCAAGTTGAGGTCTCTCACCACATTTTCCCAGTAACATTGCTAATCAAACTCTCAGTCCAGGATCTGCTTTCAAAGTCCAACAGGTGTTTCTTTTGCCATCTTAGGTGAAAAGGAGAGAGAGGGATAGGGAGAGAGAACTTGGAGTGGTTTTGCCCCTCACTTTTATAGTCCAGTCCCCGTTTGAGATGTATTTTTCTGAAGGTTATCCATCAAAGCAAATTCTATTTAAACAGTAAAGAAGGTGACATGGTGTCTGCCTGGTAGTGAAAGGGGATGCATGCTGTCTTTTCCATCTCCATTTGCTGAAATACACATTTTCCTTATCTCTTGTCTTCCCCTCTGGCTGTCTAAGGACTCTGTTTACAACTTTAAATGTAAATCGAGGTAAACACACACTCCGTTGTTTAAGACCTGCTGGACCAGTTCTGCCTAATTGGGCTATGTGGGTTTGAATATGTGCTACCAACATTATTTAGAGGGAATTCATAACTTTATAGATAATGTTGCTGCACCTATTTCATCATGATACTATTGATCAGTGAGTTATTAGTTTTCAAATGATCTCTCACAAGGCATAGTTTGTACAAAGTTTGTTACAATGGTGTATAGGGTATGAATACAAGGGTGCATTCAGTCACAGTGGTATTTCCAAATTTTTAGTTATAAACCAAAAAATTTTGGCTAAAAACTGAAAACCAATTTTTTTTTTTACTTTTTGCCAAAAAAAGCCAAAACTTTCTGTGGAAACTTGGAAAAAATATTTCAACAAAAATGAGGAAAAAATCATTTTTTCCCCATCCACACTATTCTGCAGACTTCCTGTGTTTGTATGGCTTGGAAGACTGCAGACAACAGGTCAAATTCATTGCTGGCATATGCCAGTGCTACTTTATTGACTGAATGATATATCTCCTGGTTTGGGCTCCAACTGATTCTATATAGATATAGATGGAGAGAGCCAAAAGATATTGTATGTCCTCTCTGTGCCTGTCTCTGGGATAGGGGTTGAGGATATAGCGAGAGAAAATATATTTACAGGCTTTCTAATATCTGTCTGTGATATCTAGAAGCTGTTCATGTGTGTATATATGGGTTACAGAAAACTGTGGCTCACTTTCTCTCTCTAGAAGGAACCAGTAATTCTGTCCTACTCTTTTTGGTTTAGTGGTTGTAGGATATATACTAGAATAGCAAAATTTTGGATTCTGCACATTTTCCATTGGTTAAATTAAGAATATATTATGAAGAGAAAATTACAGGGGAAACATTTAATAAAAACAATGACATAGACGCTTAAAGCTGACAGTATAGTGAGATCAGCAGTGGCTGTTCACTCAGATCATAAATATAAAGAGAAACCTTCCAGGTAGCTGGATAATCTGGGCATAGAAGTTTTGTGTTACTCAGTATGTAATCAGTATATCTGTAGAGACATATTAAGACTTCATGACCTCTCTCTTTCTCTGAACATGAGTCAACTTTGATTGGACTAAGTGACATCTTCTTCTAACAAAATCAAGGAATATGCATGGTCTGAGCATACCAAAATAGCATCTGGCTGTGATTTATAATCTTGATTTACACATTTGGTAACTAAGTCTATTTCTCCCCTCAGTCAAATTGGCATAAATGGGACATGCACCAGGGAAAAAGAGAACAGAACTGTGTCCTAGAAACATAAATGCTGATTAGAGCTGAGTAAAAATCACAGTTCTTCTCCAGCAATAAATTCTGATATTTCAAATTTTTATTCTGAATTGGGTTGAAAAGATAAGAACATAAGAGAGGCTGTACCGGGTCAGACCAAAGGTCCATCTAGCCCAGTATCCTGTCTACCGACAGTGGCCAATGCCAGGTGCCCCAGAGGGAGTGAACCTAACCGGCAATGATCAAGTGATCTCTCTCCTGCCATCCATCTCCACCCTCTGACAGACACACAGAGGCTAGGGACACCATTCCTTACCCGTCCTGGCTAATAGCCATTAGTGGACTTAACCACCATGAATTTATCCAGTTCTCTTTTAAACTCTGTTATAGTCCTAGCCTTCACAACCTCATCAGGTAAGGAGTTCCACAAGTTGACTGTGCGCTGCATGAAGAAGAACTTCCTTTTATTTGTTTTAAACCTGCTGCCTATTAATTTCATTTGATGATACCTAGTTCTTGTATTATGGGAATAAGTAAAATTTTCCTTATCCACTTTCTCCACATCACTCATGATTTTATATACCTCTATCATATCCCCCCTTAGTCTCCTCTTTTCCAAGCTGAAGAGTCCTAGCCTCTTTAATCTCTCCTCATATGGGACCTGTTCCAAACCCTTAATCATTTTAGTTGCCCTTTTCTGAACCTTTTCTAGTGTCAGTATATCTTTTTTGAGATGAGGAGACCGCATCTGTACGCAGTATTCGAGATGAGGGCATACCATCAATTTATATAAGGGCAATAATATATTCTCAGTCTTATTCTCTATCCCCTTTTTAATGATTCCTAACATCCTGTTTGCTTTTTTGACCGCCTCTGCACACTGCGTGGACATTTTCAGAGAACTATCCAGGATGACTCCAAGATCTTTTTCCTGACATGTTGTAGCTAAATTAGCCCCCATCATATAGTATGTATAGTTGGGGTTATTTTTTCCAATGTGCATTACTTTACATTTATCCACATTAAATTTCATTTGCCATCTTGTTGCCCAATCACTTAGTTTTGTGAGATCTTTTTGAAGTTCTTCACAGTCTGCTTTGGACTTAACTATCTTTAGCAGTTTAGTATCATCTGCAAACTTTGCCACCTCACTGTTTACCCCTTTCTCCAGATCATTTATGAATAAGTTGAATAGGATCGGTCCAAGGACTGACACTTGGGAAACACCACTAGTTACCCCTCTCCATTCTGAGAATTTACCATTTATTCCTACCCTTTGTTCCCTGTCTTTTAACCAGTTCTCAATCCATGAAAGGACCTTCCCTTTTATCCCATGGCAGCTTAATTTACATAAGAGCCTTTGGTGAGGGACCTTGTCAAAGGCTTTCTGGAAATCTAAGTACACTATGTCCACTGGATCCCCCTTGTCCACATGTTTGTTGACCCCTTCAAAGAATTCTAATAGATTAGTAAGACACGATTTCCCTTTACAAAAACCCTGTTGACTATTGCTCAACAGTTTGTTTTTCTATGTGTCTGACAATTTTATTCTTAATTATTGTTTCAACTAATTTGCCCGGTACAGACGTTACTTACTGGTCTGTAATTGACGGGATCACCTCTAGAGCCCTTTTTAAATATTGGCGTTACATTAGCTAACTTCCAGTCATTGGGTACAGAAGCCGATTTAAAGGACAGGTTACAAACCTTAGTTAACAGTTCCGCAACTTCACATTTGAGTTCTTTCAGAACTCTTGGGTGAATGCCATCTGGTCCCGGTGACTTGTTAATGTTAAGTTTATCAATTAATTCCAAAACCTCCTCTTGTGACACTTCAACCATGACAGTTCCTCAGATTTGTCACCTACAAAAGCCAGCTCAGGTTTGGGAATCTCCGTAACATCCTCAGCCGTGAAGACTGAAGCAAAGAATCCATTTAGTTTCTCCGCAATGACTTTATCGTCTTTAAGCGCTCCTTTTGTATCTCTATCATCAAGGGGCCCCACTGGTTGTTTAGCAGGCTTCCTGCTTCTGACGTACTTAAAAAACATTTTGTTATTACCTTTGGAGTTTTTGGCTAGCCGTTCTTCAAACTCCTCTTTGGCTTTTCTTATTACATTCTTGCACTTAATTTGGCAGCGTTTATGCTCCTTTCTATTTGCCTCGCTAGGATTTGACTTCCACTTTTTAAAGGAAGTCTTTTTATCTCTCACTGCTTCTTTTACATGGTTGTTAAGCCACGGTGGCTCTTTTTTAGTTCTTTTACTGTGTTTCTTAATTTGGGGTATACATTGAAGTTGGGCGTCTATTATGGTGTCTTTAAAAAGTGCCCATGCAGCTTGCAGGGATTTCACTTTAGTCACTGTACCTTTTAACTTCTGTTTAACTAACCCCCTCATTTTTGCATAGTTCCCCCTTTTGAAATTAAATGCCACAGTGTTGGGCTGTTGAGATGGTCTTCCCACCACAGGGATGTTGAATGCTATTGTATTATGGTCACTATTTCCAAGCGGTCCTGCTATAGTTACCTCTTGGACCAGCTCCTGCGCTCCACTCAGGACTAACTCTAGAGTTGCCTCTCCCCTTGTGGAGTCCCGTACCAGCTGCTCCATGAAGCAGTCATTTAAAGTATCGAGAAATTTTATCTCTGTATTTCGTCCTGAAGTGAAATGTTCCCAGTCAATATGGGGATAATTGAAATCCCCCACTATTATTGAGTTCTTAATTTTGATAGCCTCTCTAATTTCCATTAGCATTTCATCATCACTATCACCGTCCTGGTCAGGTGGTTGATAATAGATCCCTAATGTTATATTCTTATTAGAGCATGAAATTTCTATCCATAGAGATTCTATGGAACATGCGGATTTGCTTAAGATTTTTACTTCATTTGATTGTACATTTTCTTTCACATATAGTGCCACTCCCCCACCCACACACACACACACGACCTGTTCTGTCCTTTCGATATATTTTGTACCCGGGAATGACTGTGTCCCATTGATTGCTCAGTCCACCAGGTTTCTATGATGCCTATTATATCAATATCCTACTTTATCAAGGCACTCTAGTTCACCCATCTTCTTATTGAGACTTCTAGCATTTGTGTACAAGCACTTTAAAAACTTGTCACTGTTTATTTGTCTGCCCTTTTCTGATATATCAGATTCTTTTTTATGGGAATGTTTATCATCTGATCTGGCCCCTACTTTATCCTCTTCCATCCTCTGCTCCTGACTATAACCTGGAGATTCTCTATCATTAGAGTCTCCCCTAAGAGAAGTCTCGGTCCGAGCCACATGCTCCTCTGCAGCAGTCGGCTTTCCCCATCTCCTAGTTTAAAAACTGCTCTATAACCTTTTTAATGTTTAGTGCCAGCAGTCTGGTTCCAGTTTGGATTAGGTGGAGCCCATCCTTCCTGAATAGGCTCCCCCCATTCCAGACGTTTCCCCAGTTCCTAATGAATGTAAACCCCTCCTCTCTACACCATCGTCTCATCCACGCATTGAGACTCTGAAGCTCTGCCTGCCTACCTGGCCCTGCACGTGGAACTGGGAGCATTTCGGAGAATGCCACCATAGAGGTCCTGGATTTCAGTCTCTTCCCTAGCAGCCTAAATTTGGCCTCCAGGACATCTCTCCTACTCTTCCCTATGTCATTGGTACCTACATGTACCACGACCACCGGCTCCTCCCCAGCACTACACATAAGTCTGTCTAGATGCCTCGAGAGATCCGCAACCTTCGCACCAGGCAGGCAAGTCACCATACGGTTCTCCCGGTCATCACAAACCCAGCTATCTACGTTTCTAATGATCGAATCTCCCATTACTAACACCTGCCTTTTCCTAGCAACTGGAGTTCCCTCCCCTGGAGAGGTAACCTCAGTGCGAGAGGCAACTCCAGCACCGTCTGGAAGGAGGGTCCCAACTATGGGAAGGTTTCCCTCTGCTCCCGTTGACTGCTCTGCTTCCCTGGGCCTTTCATCCTCCTCAATAGCGCAGGGGCTGTCTGACCAGAGGTGGGACAATTCTACAGTGTCCCGGAAAGCCTCATCAACATACCTCTCTGCCTCCCTTAGCTCCTCCAGTTCTGCCACCCTTGCCTCCAGAGTCCGTACGTGGTCTCTGAGGGCCAGGAGCTCCTTGCACTGAATGCACACATACACCACCCGCCCACGGGGCAGGTAATCATACATGCTACACTCAGTGCAATAAACTGGATAGCCCCACTCTGCAGCTGGGCTTCTGCCTGCATTGTCTCCTAGTTAATGAAGGGGTTGTTTAAAGCAAGAAGTTTTGAATGTAGTTTGGGCTATAGGTTTTAAGGGGAATAAAGAGTATAAGATAGAACCAGCAAGGGACCCACGCTCCCTTCCTGCTCCCCTTCCAAACTCCCTTGCGAAACTCCCTGTTAGCAGCCCCTGGTCACAAAAGCTCCCTGGTCGCTTGTGCACTGCTTTAGAAAGCCCTGGCCTGGGTGAATGCCCCGCCTACTGATTAAGGCTCAGCCAATTACCAGAGGCGTCTAGCCTTCAGACCTTCCTTTGAAGCTCACAGCTTCCAACTGCCAGCCACAGCACACGGTCCTTCAAACAACCAAACAAACAGACTGACAAACACAAGCTCAGCACACAGCAAGTAACCCCCAAACACAAACAAACACACACTTATATCTAGAAATATCAATTTTTTTCATGGAAAAAAGTTTCACAAAATTTTAGTTTGGAAGTGTCAGAATTTGTGATTGAAAATAAATATTTCAATATTCACAATTTTAAATGTTTCATTTTGAGTCAGTTCAACATGAAGCTGCATCTATCTAAGGCGCTGCATTGCCTCATGGGAGTTGTAATTCAGGTGTCCAATGCTCTTCAGGTGCTCTGATTCTCTTCCGTTGGCCAGACTATATTTCTCATGATGCAACTGTAGCCAGGTGACTCCCATGCCAGGCCACATGATTTGATAGAAGGGAGACTGTATAGCAGCATTGGAAATGAATGTAGTCTGGACCGTAAATCCAGCCCGTAAGAGAGAATGGGGGTACATGAGCCATCTATGCTATAACCCCCATGAGGCACTGTGGCACCAGAGCGAGATGTCGTTGAATTTTGAACTGATTTTGTACTAAATGTTTTGGGTCAGTTCAACAAAACGAAATATTTTGATTTGGGCTGAACTGGCTGGATACTAAATGTTTTGTTTTTTTCCCCGAAGGAAAAGCAAAAAAGTCAGCAAAATCAAAATTTCCCATGAAAAAAATTGGCTTTTGCAAAAACTGCATTTTCGTCAAAAATATTTTAATGGAAAATACCTAAGGCCATCTAATGCTTTTGCTTCTCTAGTTTCATGTAATTTTATTAGGGATTCTCTGTCACAAGATCTCTGTTTCAGGAAAATTTGTCCTTTTTCAGTTTAGATGAATATTTTGTTTACTGCAGTATGTCTACAGCTGTATTTGAAGAAGCTAATGTTGTAGAAGCTAAAGAAGTATATTTGACAGTTCTCCTCCTACTTTTGTGCACTATGTGGCTTAGCCTCATCACATTGTCACTCAATTTCTGTCACATCAAATGTAATCTCTTTACAGCTTGAATTCTCGTTCAGGGTGCCCAGGATCTGGTTAATTTTTTCATTTGATATTTAATGTATTCTTTCCTTTTTTCCTTCGATATGGATCCTAGTACCTGTTTTAAAAGAACAGGCCTGATCTCATAATTCTCACTTGCACAAAGTGTCTAATCAAAGTCAAAGGGACTTGTCATGCGAGTAAGGGGTACTTAGTTCAGTAATGGTCACAGGGTGTACTGTAGTAGTCATTGTAGTATCAAACGCCCTGATTCAGCAAAGCATTTAAGCACATGGTAAGTTCTTTGCTCAATTGGGGCTGAAATACTCCTTACAGAATCATCTAACTGATATACTGATAAGGATCATTATTTCTCTCTCTGCCATCATTGGTAAGAGTTTATTTAATGTGGGAAAGTTAAACTGAGGTGTGTTTCTTCTGATTGTAAAAAAAGGCTGTGAAAAGGTTTCTGGGCAGAATCCTGAGATTTTTCTTTTGAGGACCGTGTATTTACAGTGCAAATTGTATCCACTGGTAAACTAGTTAAGCAGGAAAATTCTTCCCGGGGAATAGAAACTGAACCAGCAGACTTTTGGAGCCAATGACTTTAATTCCGTACAATAATTTTCTGTATATATCATATTGTAATTATATCCAGAGGATATAAATAAAGAGATAGTGAAACAAGTTCTAATGGCAACTTACCAACTATAATCGCCTGTTCAAACTGCCAATGAAACTTGTGTCCCTGTGAGAGCTCCTCTGTATTAAACATACTGAATGTAATTTTAAACAAACTAAACCATTTTTAAAAAGATGCCATAAATAACACTCTACCACCACTCCCATGCACTTCTCTGATATTCCCCAATAGCTTAGCCTCTTGCTTTACATTAACCACAGAAGCACAGTAATGTCGCCAGCCTATAACATGGTAGGGCAACACACTGAATCTCAGGAAAAACAAAACAGAACAGGATTGGTAAACCTACTGTAAAAGGGGGAAATTTGAGGTCAATCTATATGCCACATTGCTAAATTACTCTTGCCCTTTGAGGTATTCAGCCTTCAAATGTAAAATTGATGCAGTTTTTTATGTTCGTTTGACAGCTCCTGCTTTGACATATTGTAGTTTGAACTCAGGCACAGCAAGCCCCCCATGCAATGTAAAAACCTATAGGAGTATAGTCCTGATGATATTGGTGTAATCTGCTGTCTGTAGCTTGGCAAGAAAAGGATATATATATATTTTTTTAAATTCTGTTAGATTAGAACGGGTCGGTAACATTCGGCACGCGGCAGTTTCGGTCAGTTGCGGCCCCCACTGGCCGCGGTTCGCTGTCTTGGGCCAATAGGGGCGGCGAGAAGCGGCGCGGGTGAGCGATGTGCTGGCTGCAACTTCTCGCCGCCCCCATTGGCCCAGGACAGCGAACCGCAGCCAGTGGGGGCCGCGATTGGCCGAACCTGCCGCGTCAGCAGGTAAATAAAACTGGCCCGGCCCGCCAGGGTGCTTACCCTGGTGAGCCGCATGCCGAACGTTGCCGACCCCTGGATTAGAAGATGACTCTAGAGTTCTAATGTAGAAAATACCGCAAATTTGGTGCCTCAAGCACCATAAATGGGACATCTCATGGTTTTCCAGGAAGCTGCTCACTCTTTCATATATGTTATACAGTAAATCCTCGCTTAACATTGTAGTTATGTTCCTGAAAAATGTGACTTTATACGAAATGATGTTAAGCGAATCCAATTTCCCCATAAGAATTAATGTAAATGGGGGGGGGGTAGGTTCCAGGGAATTTTTTTCACCAGACAAAAGACTGTATTATATCTATCTATCTATATACACACACACACACACACACACACACACACACACACACACACACACACACACACACACACAGTATAAGTTTTAAACAAACAATATAATATTGTATACAGCAATGATGATTGTGAAGCTTAGTGGAGGTGGTGAAGTCAGAGGGTGGGCTATCTCCCAGGGAATGCCTTATTGCTAAATGATGAACTAGCAATCAGCTGAGCCCTCAAGGGTTAACACATTGTTGTTAATGTAACCTCACACTCTACAAGGCAGCACGAATGGAGGGAGGGGAGACAGCATGGCAGACAGAGACACACACCGTGTGTGTGTGTGTGTGTGTGTGTGTGTGTGTGTGTGTGTGTGTGTGAGAGAGAGAGAGAGAGAGAGAGATGCACATTGCCCCTTTAAGTATGCTGACCCCACTTTAAGTACACTGCCATTTTAAGTAGATCAGCAAGTTGAGACAGAAGCTGCTGCCAGGAAGCACCCTCTGTCCTGAGCCCTGTCATGTTCCTGTCCCTTTGCCAAACAACGTTATAAGGAAGTATTGCACAACTTTAAACAAGCATGTTCCCTAATTGATTAACAACGAAACAACATTAACTGGGACAAATATATAACCATTTTTGTCCAGGCAAACATTTAAACAGCATACTACAGCAAAAATGTTGTACCAGTTTTATTTACTGCCTCGCTTAATACTGCAGATAAAGTGAATACAGAGGCAAGACGATAACATACTTTTATCTTCTCCTGCAAAGTGACCACCCATAATTTTTGCTCCTTTACCTTATTGTTATAGTTGCTATGAAAAAAAGTGCTGCCTCGAAAATGGATGGTGGCAAGCAGTGTAGCAAAGGATACTGTGAGAGGGCAAGTGCCTTCCTGAACTTGCTGATTGTAATGATATTTCAGATTGAGACATACTTTTCCCCTGTGCTTGCTATCTTCTCTCTTCCCATCACCCTGCTCCCATATATTCACTGGTCTGAATTTTCCAAAATTTATTCAGGCAACCCTCTCTTTAATTTTAATCTATCACTATTATGTTCATTTTTGTTTTGTTTTTTTCCATGTCAAATACACTTTTTTTGGTCCTCATTACAGAGTAACTCAAGTCATTGGTTTACGGCACAGTGTGTGAATTTAAGACCGGACTCATTCAGGTATTCCGAAACATGCAAAACTGTACTTATACTTAGTCCCAGTGAAGTCAATGAGGCTACTTTCACATGTGAGTATCTTGCTGAATCAGGACCTTAATATGAAAACAGAATTGTGAACCTCTTACCACTGGTAAGAAATTACTCACATTAATGGCCCCATTAACATAAATGAAATGAAATATTGATAGTCTGAGTAACTGCTCAATTATGTCAGTCAAGGGCTCAAAATCTAGACCAGAGCTATGTGTGCCTGTTAAGAAATGTTATGGACCTAAAATGTTTTCTTTTTTTCTTGACTTCATTCATGATTTGTATTGCCCAAATCCAGATGCCCCACATTCTGTCATTAGGCCCAATTACAAGCAAATATGTATTCATTTTTCTAAAAAACCTCCATACTTCCCATATTTCTCATTTCATCTTAAGAAAATGAGAATACGCTTAATGGGTTCCTGACTCAGATATGCAATCTTAAGATGTTATTACCAGTTCTTCTAGGAACATGAGTACATCATTATTTGGAATAGCTTGACTTTCTACATTGCCATTTAGAAATTTTAGTGTTTAATTCAATGATGTTTAAGCTAAGATGTGTATTAAGACACGTCCCTCCCCCACCCCAGTTTTGTCACCATAAATATGGCATGGAAGTTTTTATTGATTTAATTTGTATTTGGCACCTACCAACGATTCTAGCCTACCCACAACTGCACACAATTATCTCCCCAAACTGAAGTTTGTTAGGACATAACTTTCAAATGGGAAGTCAGATACTTCTGTTAGTTTCAGTCTACAAGATGTTAGTTTGCATTTAACTGGGTATTTTTCTAGTGCAGGTTCTTTTCTGAGTGCTGGACCCTATGTGTATTCTTATGTGGGCATGCATGCACTCCGTGTGCCCAAGACCAGAGAATTCTAGCAAGTAGTGTCTGTAGGTCCATGCCTATGCCCTTGCTCTCCAGTTACCCCATGCTGACGGTATAAAGGGTGGTGCAGACTGATTCCTCTACAGTTTATTCTTGCCACTACTTGGCCTGCATCAGAATCTCTAGTGTCCAGAACTAATCCTCTTCAATATTTTTTTCCTGTGAATATTTCAAAGTTTTTGTATAGCTAGTTGCTATCATTATAAGTTTAGATAGTAGTTAGTTAGAATCTCCACCCAGATCATCCACTGCTGCCTCAGTGTGGTGCTTAGATTGTACCCAGGCTTCTAGGCTTTTAAGAATTGTTTTTCCTACTCCAACTTCTTTTTGGTCCATGACAACCACCATCATGGTCTCTACTGCCGCAGAGAAGCTCATATCTCTAAGTGCAGAATCTGCTGCTCTTTTCCCAGCCAAATACAATAGATGCAAGAACTGTCCTTTTGAAAACACCTAAAGGAATGCCCCATGAGGCCTCAGTCAGATCAAGGCTGGGGAGACACCCTGTACATTGGTCCAAGACATGGAGGAGTTCACCTTCTAACTCAAGGTCTGACTCAGAAGCCAGAACAACTAGATCAAAGGAGCCTTCATCTGGGCCTTCTCACGAGCCTAAACGTACTCTCATAAGCATAAAAACAGATCCCTTCCTAGATTTAGTAACAGAAGGAATCCTTCTGTGACCCCATCCAAGGCCCTCCAAAGCTTTGTGGCTATGATCAGAAACATCATAGGAGCAAAGATCCTTCAGTACCGCAGCCCTCCTCATTGACATCAACCATGGTACTGACTAAAACAAATCACCGAGAGCATAAGGACTGGGAACAGTCAGTACTGATGATGACCATGCGGTTGGCTCCTTTATTGCACCAACTCTGGTGGCATGAGGCTACGAGATGCAACCTCCTTAGCCTCCTATATCCTACACCACTCCAAAGGATAACTTCATCCTCCTGGACCCATATTGTCCCTTGTTGTCATGAAAGACCCTTGTCAGGGAGATTCTAACACTAGGGAGAAGCCCATTTTCCATACCATCCATTAGCCATGGCTACTCAATATCGGGACTGATGGAACCGGACCTGACCCTCTCATCATCAAGAGAGTTGGACATACCATTGGAGCCATCTTCCCATCCACTGAGGGAGTTCAGCCCGGACAAGGGATTGAGAATCTTCTACAGCCAGTCTTGTTTGTCCAACTGGGGACCCATTCCTCAGGACTGATGGTATCCAGTGCCTTGGGGACTACCACAACCTACCTTTGACCTCTCATATTTGCTTTACTTGGGGCCATGGGACCCATATGCAGTGGTCCAGGGCCTCCAATAGGGAGTCTTACCACCCCTGCCCTCCAAACGGTCAACTAGAGCCTCTTGAGCCTATGCAGAAAGGCTAACCGGATATGTTTGTACCAGTGGTACAAACAGATATTTCATCTTTCTCACCCAATGATGCAGTTGTTCCAGCCTGGTCATCTCCTCTGGACAACCACAGACAGTTCCAAGACCTGCTTTGGAGAATAACAGAAGAGCTCTGTAAATGGGACTACAAACACCATACTGAACATAGACAGAGTGGGAGGAGATTCTCTTCTGTTTACAAGCAAGCAGCTTGATCACAAACCCACACAGCTGCCAATCATGGAGACTGGCACCCACAGCTGCAACCAACAAAGGAAACATGGTCTGCTATAAGTGAAGGGCTGACAGGCTTAACTGAAGGTGAGGGTCTAAGAACTGACCTGATTAACAGAAAACTGAGGATCAGTCAGAAAAAGATGAGGTCCCTCACGAGACCACCCCAGCAGGCAGTGACAAACTCCAGATCCCCTTAGAGAAAGTCCAGGACTCACAACACAACCTCCTGGACATTCTACAGTTGATGGGATCTAGCCATATAGAACTCCCAATCAACAAAGCCATAGTGGAATTGGCGAGAATTGTCTTCTTACAGACCGTTCATTTCCAGAAGTCCTAAAATTGTCTTTGTCACAGCTCCATCTCCTAGCATCCCTGGTAATAATTGAACGTGGGAAAAGGCTACTCTGATTCCAACCTAGGTTATAGCTTTCATAAGATCAACCCTAGACTCAGTCAGAACAAAGGCTTACCCCCTATGGACAGAGTCCAAGCCATAGGCAGACTGATAGATAAGGTTATACACAACCCTTGGCCCTGGTCTACACTGGGGGGGAGGGAATGATCTAAGATGCACAATTTCAGCTATGAGAATAGCGTAGCTGAAGTTGATGCATCGTGGATTGACTTTCCTCGCGTCTTCACTGTGTGGGGTTGACTGCTGCCACTCCTCTGACTCTGCTTCTGCCTCTTGGCAGTGTTGGAGTTCCGGAGTCGACGGCAGAGCAATTGGGGATCGGTTTATCATGTCTAGTGTAAATCGACCCCCGATAGATCGATCACTACCTGCCGATCCGGCGGGTAGCGAAGACCTGCCCTCAGACACTAGTCTGGATTTGCCTCACTATTGTGGCCACATGGCATCATGTATTTATGTAATGCCTTTTGCTAGACTCCTATTCTGATGACTGCATCTTAGCTTTGAACAGTGTATATACACACCTAGCAAACACCGCATGAACACTGTAGTTCAATCCCTGTCAAGATAAGGGTTTTCTGACTTGCAGGGAAAATCCTGCACAAGTGTGCCTGGGCATTCTTTTCCTATTCCCACTTATCTGACAGGACAATAATCACAGACAACCTATGGGCTAGGTTGGGGGGCTCACATCGATGGTCACACATCTCAGGCTGCTTGGATGCCCTGGGAAACCAGGATTCACTCCTGGACCTTGGAGCGGTCTAAGAAGCATTCAGGGCATTCTAACCATTAATCCAATCTCATCGCATTCTTATAATGTCAGGCAATAAAACAATTGTATTCTATATAACTAGGGAGGAGCGAGATCCACTCCCCTGTGTATTGAACCAGTCAATTTATGGAACTGAAGCATCAAGAACCACATCACCCTTTTGGCAGTTTACCTCCCAGGAACCCGGAATTTGCTGGCACACATTCTCATCAGGCACTTTGTAACTTCTAGTCATGGTCCGTGGCACAGCCCAGTGGCGAACAGCATGTTTGCTCAGTGGGGAACTCCTATCTGGGATCTGTTTGACTCCCAGGTAAACAGGAAGTACAGCATATACTGTTTCAGGGGAACCCAGTCCAGTTCTGCAGAGACAATGTTCTCCTATTCCCTTGGATAGGCCATTTGAACTATGCCTTTTCTCCTATCTCTGATTCCTTGAGCACTGTAGAAGATTTGACAGGACAGAGAACAAATCATTCTCATTGTGCCCAAATGGTCCAGGGAGTTGTAGTTCCCAGGTCTCATGTATATGTCAGCTTGGCCGCATATCAGTATTTATCCCTTCCTAGATCTCTTGACTCAAAAGAATGGTAGGACCAGACAACCCAATCCAGAAGCTCTTCATCTCACAGCCTGGCATTTTCATGGGTGTTGGACCTATAACATTCCTGTTCCAAAATTGTGCAAGTCATTCTTACTAATAAGAGGAAGGACTCCATGAGAAAATGTCATCTAGACAATTGGAATGTCATGTAGCTTTCTCTATCAGGGCTCAGGAGCTCCATATGTCTCCAGAAACAATGGGTATTTCCGATACATTGGATTGCTTCCTTACCCTCAAGACAATGGGTCTTCCCTTGGCTTCATATGGGTTCACCTGGCAGCAATCAGCACATGCCACGCTTTAACAGATGGCTACTTTGTCTTTACTCACCCAATTACCTCCTAGTTCTTAAACTGCTTAATTGGAACTTTGCTCTTGGCAAGAAGACCAATGCCTCAATGAGACCTTAATTTAGTACTTTCAACTCTTATTTAGCCACCTTTTGAACTCCTGGAAACTACCTGTTTGATATTTCAGCTTTCTAGGAAGATTGCTTTCCTCATTGCCAACACTTTGGCTAGATGAGTAGTAAACTGAGGGTCGCTAATGGTAGACCCTTCTTATACAATATTTTATAAAGATAAGGTCTCACTACAACTATATCTAAAATTCACCCCAAATTTCACATAATCCAAACTATCCACTCACCTGTGTTCTTCCCAAAGCCCCATGCCTCCATCATAGACAAGAGTCTTCATTCCCTCTCTGAGATGAGCATTGGCATTTTACCTACAGAGAACAAAAAAGATCAGAAAATCATCCCGGCTGTTTTTGGCCATAGCAGAATGAACTCCAGGACAAGCTATTTCCTCCCAGAGGACCTCCAAGTGACTCTCTGTCTATGTCCTACTCTGTCACCTGGTTCACCTTCCTTCTCCAAACGGGGTGTGGGCTCATTCTACGAGCATGGAGGCAGCTTCAGTGCATCACTTCAAGAAGTACCTCTGCTTGATAGCTGTAAGCAGCAACATGGAGTTCCATCCACACATTCATGAGACTTTATGCCTTGGTCCAAGCCTCCTCTTCTGACGCATCCTTTGGGCTGGTGGTTCTACAAGTAGCCATACCATCTACATCCTTGCACTCTCTTGGGTTTGAGTACTGATTGTCAGTGACCCACAGTGGAATACACACAGGCAGTTGTAGTCGAAGAAGAAAGGGAAGTTACTTACCCTTTGTAACTGGAGTTCTTCAAGATGTGTGGTCCCTATCCATATTCCTATCCAGTCTCCCACCCCTGTGCTTCAGATCCTCTATGATTTGCAGTAAGAGGAAGAACTGGAGAGGTGTCAGTCCACATCACCCCTTATACCTTGGGCATGGAGCACGATGAGAGCAAAGGCGCAAGTGTTGACCAATGGAGTGCATGTGTACCCAAAATGAAATACAGATAGGGACCACACACATCTTGAAGAACTCCAGTTACAAAGGGTAAGTAATTTCCTATTTGGTCCATTAGAAAGATTCCTGTGGATATTTACTCAGAAATATTCAGTAAGGCTTAGAAAGCCATATTCTTCATTCTCCCTTTTCTTCATGAAAATTGTGGATCTTCCATGAATAATAAATTGGCAGTGTACCTCCCAGGAACCCGGAATTCGCTGGCACGCATTCTCATCAGGCACTTCGTAGTCATGGTCAGTGGCACAGCCCAGTGGTGAGCAGCATGTTTGCTCAGTGGGGAACTCCTATCTGGGATCTGTTTGACTCCCAGGTAAACAGGAAGTACAGCACATACAGCTTACTCATGTTATTTTTTTAAGTATTAAGTAAGGTATTTATGCTTGCTTCAGTGCAAATATTATTAATCCTCATGTCTTTTGATTAGAGAAAAATTCCTTCTTTTTGAAAACTACTTATTTTAGATGAACATATTGTATCAAGGTTTCTAAAAACAGTTTGAACGTGTTACCAGCAACTGAAATATTACAGCTGAATGAAGTTCCTAGTGAAGCTGAGTGAAACTCTGAGATTTTAAATCCAAGGTGTAGTTTTGATTGTCTAATATTCAGTGTGATTAAAATTTTTACTCTGCTTTTTAAGGCGACATTTTTGTTAAATTCTTCTTAAGTGTTCCTGTAATCTAGTTTACAAAACATGCATGCACATACACACACAAATCCCAGGGAAAAAAACAAACCTTTAACATTTTAAAGACTAAAACAAACCTAAGATGTTTCTAGGCAATATTAGTTATGAAGACAGGTGTAGACATTCTTGAAATGTGGGCTGTTATGGAACGTATAATCTCTATACGGTTTCCTTCTTTAGTCCCACATTAGGCAGTAACAGAGGTGAAGAACAACTCAACACATGGAAAAAAAATAGTGCTTGCCACAGTAACTGATGTATGATTCTATAGCTGTAATGGAATAAATAGAAAGAAAAATGAAAGAATGGAGAGACATCCCATCATGGCTAGTTAGAACAGTACCCTGTATACTAATGTTATATTTTATGGTTATTTATCCCCTGGCACTATTTAACACCACCAATTTTGAAGATAAATGTAGTAAAAACATTTTTATCCTGCTGCTATGAAAATGTGCTTTTAATAGATTTAGTTTTTCTCCAGTCATAGGGAGGAATAGAAAGATTTTGCAGATTTCTAAAGGACCATATTATTTACAGAGTTTAAAATGTCATAAAGCAGTGTGAAACACTATAGGGAGTCTGTGCAGTAATTGGAAAAATGTTTCATGCTAATGTTTGGATTGCATTAGTGTGAGCCATTGGCATACATTTGGTGATAATAAACAAGTCTTTGCTTAATTGTAATTATAGCACTGGCTTCGGAAAAAGGTACTTTGGTCAGTATGGGTAATGACATTTTAATGCATTTAAGACAAAGACAGCTTGCCTAATAACTGAATCTAGCTTGCATAGTCTGTTAAGAGACCAGCTAGATTTTTTTTTAATTACTATTATAAAAGGTTGACTTTTTTTTTTCTTGCAGATAAAAATCTGTGTTGGGTGTAATTCTTCACTTCTTTACGCAGGCTAAACTCCCACTAGTAGACCATGGGGTCAGATTCCAATACCCTTACTGAGTTGTACCATGCTCTATGACTGGTCTCATGGATTACAGTGGGGCTGCTCATAGAATAAGATGTTAATCAACATAATAAGGGTAACAGAATCTGGCCCCATGGGAATTTTATATGAGTAAGGAATACAAGTTTTTAGACCCAATTATTGTATTTCATACCTCCGAACTATTAAAAAAAAAAAAAAATCACAATGAAGTAAATGGTCCTAAGCGATGAAGTTCAGATTTGGATTCTGATATAAATCTAAACTTCCCTAAAGTCGCTGGCTATCTTGATTCAGCATTCCATTTCAGTGTATTAGAGAATCAACCTGAATCACAAAGTTCAGATTCTGAGCTGGAAGCAGATGTGAACTCCCCCAGGACTGCTTGGGTGCTTACTGTGAAATCCAGAGAAATAACCTACTGTCCTCTTGTTGCTTGCATACTAAATGATTAAAATATAAATTGAAAAGTAACCGCACTCCCTCCTTTGATCAGAATCCCGTGGAGCATGATTGGATACGACAACAAATGTATCTGTAGCATGCTTTGGAGGGATGGAATCTCTAAACACCAGAGATCAGGAAATGTGAAAATAAGGGATCTATTTTTTCAGCTGTGATGGATATTAAGTTAGGTTGTGGATGAAATGCAAGAAACTTATCAAATTCTGTAGCAGTATGCCAATACAGTTCAGTACTATATCAGGACATCCCTGAATAGTGGCCTAATCCTGTACTCCTTTCAATAGGATTTATACACTGAAACTAGGCCCTAATAGGGGAGAAATTGGGGAATTAATTTACTACTTGAGGATGGTGCATTGAATTGAAAAATCCTTACATTCCAACCATTTGAGTATGCTTGTCACTGCTGCTAGATAAATAAGAGTTGGCAAGGTTTGACAGCATGTGTATGCTTCAGAGAACCAGGTATTGGAATGGGAAAGATAATACTAAACTGAAGAAGATCAAACCATCCCTTAGAGGAGCTCATCAAGAGAAGCAGTTATAGCAGCAGCATTACTTGGACTTAATAAGTAAGGATGTTTAGCAAGCTTTTTTGCAGCAATAGAATATTAAGGTACAGGCTTCAATACTGAAATAAAATGGGCAGTAAAAATAGTGGTACTTTGCTTCATAAAGCATCAATTATTTTAATAAGAAAAATGAGACACTGAGCTACAAACGTTCAGCAAGAAAAAGTTAATGTTCCAAATATAACTAACTTAAGTAAAAAAAAGTACTCTTTTTTTAAATGAAAAAGCACAGCATTTATTATATGAAGCTATTTGAAAGCAGTAATTGCTATGATTAAGAAATAAATTACCAATAAAAGTCAGAACCATTGTTTAAGACAATGATTACTGGAATGTATTGCTTAACCTGTGACAGCTAGATAGTTTAAAAGGATGTCAGCAAAAAAATGACTAATTTAAAAAAGAAAAACAAGTTTGTAATAGACACGCTTTAACAAAATGCTTTTTTTTATTTTTCCTTTTACAAAAAAAAAACCATTTAAAAAGAAAAAAAAAAACTTAAAAAAAAAAAACAATAGCATAAAAAACCTCCAGCAGGTATTTTCTTTTTTGCTTATATTTTAAAGGACTTTGAGAGTTGGACATAAAAGCAACATAACAAGCCTCTCCCTTATCCTGGAATTGCACACATCTGCTAGCTGCCTCTTGACATTCAGTTTTGCCTCTGCTGTTACCAGAGCATAGTTTGCCCATGTGTTTCCATCAGAGCAATGTATTAGTGTGATGATCTCATACCATAGACCAGTGGTGGGCAACCTGCTGCCTGTCATGGTAATCTGCTGGCAGGCCACAAGACAGTTTGTTTACATTGACCATCGCAGGCACAGCCGCCTGCAGCTCCCATTGGCCAGGAACAGCGGACCGCAGCCACTGGGCGCTGCAGGAAGCCATGCCTGTGGATGGTCAGTGTAAACAAACTGTCTTGCGGCCCACCAGTGGGTTACCCTGGTGGGCTGCAGGTTGCCCACCACTGCCATAGACCATCTACAAAATAGTGAAACTAACTGTACACAAAAGTTTGGATCTACAAACTGACTTAGATGTTGCAGTGCCTAACTCTTTTAGGTGCCTAGAAAATCACTGGAACAACAATATAATATAAGGTAATTTCGGAGTAGGGTGGCCTTGTTTGTGTTACATTGTCTTCTTTTAAAGTTGTTTACTTACTTTGGGCTGGTCTACACTAGGGGGGATTGATCCAAGGTACGCAACTTCAGCTACGCTATTCGTGTAGCTGAAGTCGAAGTATCTTGGATCGAATTACCTGGGGTCCACACGGCGCAGAATCGACGGCCGTGGCTCCCCCGTCGACTGCGTTACCGCCACTCGCTCTGGTGGAGTTCCGGAGTCGACGATGAGCACATTCGGGGATCGATGTATCGCATCTTAACGAGACGCGATATAGCGATCCCGGATAAATTGATTGCTACCCGTCGATACGGTGGGTAGTGAAGACGTACCCTTTGTTATATAGAGATGTATTTGCTGGGTTGTCTAAAACCTCAGAGTCTTATTTCTGGAAGTCATAGATTTTAAGACCAGAAGGGACTAATGTGATTCTCTAGGCTATGTCTACACTACAGCTTATGTCAGCATAATTTATGTCGCTCAGGGTTGTGAATAAACCACCCTCCTGAGCAGCATATGTTACACCAACGTAAGTGCCGGTGTGGACAATGCTATGTCGGTAGGATAGCTTCTCTCACCGACCTAGCTTCTGCCACTCATAGTTTTATTATGCCAATGGTAGACAGCTCTTCTGTCAGCATAGAACATTTCCACCGCATGCAGTGCAGTTGTGCTTCTGGAGCACTTTACAAGTAGACAAGCCCCTAGTCTGGCTTTCTATATAGCACAGGACATATAACTTCCTCAAAATAAATCCTAGAGCATGTCTTTTAGAAAAACATCCAATCTTAATTTAAATATTGTCAGTGAGGCTCCTTCAGCCCTGCACGGAGAGGTTTGGGCTCCTTCAGCCTTGCACAGCAGGGCTCAGGCTTGGGCTCCGTCACGAAGCCCTACAGTACAAGTTAGGCCTATGTGCATGTTCTATTTTAATTTTTTTTATTGTATATACAAAACTACCCCCACCCTACCACCACCCCAAAAAACTGTCCTGATTTTTCATGCTTGCTATCTGGTCACCCTACCTCAGTTTACGATCCACAGGAGTCAGGCAGTTTAGGAACCTAAATTGTTCTCTATTAGAATGAGTTAGGTGCCTGCCTTGCTCTACACAAAATAGAGGTGGAGAGTGATGAAGAGGAGTTGGGGGTGATAGTGCCCATTTAATAACTTCTAGCTCAGTGATCAGGCACTCACCTAGAATGGGGGAGACTCAGGGTTCAGCTTCCACTCTTCCTGATGGGGAGAGAGGATTTGAAAAGAGGTCTCCCACACCAGTCAGGACAGTGCAGTAACCACTGATCTGTGGGATATTCTGGTGTTGGGTCTCTCTCTCAAGATCTCTTGTTGAAGCTGCTCAACTTTGTACAAATAGTTGAATAGTCACTGGGCCAGAGACAGTGAGTGAGATGGAGTCTCATAGTACAGTGGCTAGGGCAGTGGGAGGAGGGAGACCCAAGGTCCAGTCCCTCTTCCAAAGTGGAATAGCTTCAACAGGGCGGATTGAGGGGAAAATTCCTACCCCATCATAATGTCTTTTTCCCAGTGATTAGAGCACTCCCCTGAGTTGTGTAGGAGACTCTTATTCATACTTTTTCTCCCCATCAAGTAGAGGGGTAATTGAATCCAAGTCTCCCACATCCTGGGAGAGTTCTAACCACTGGATTAGAAGGTGGATGGCCGTGGCACCCCCACCTTCTCCTCCTGGATTTAGAATAGGACCAATCTGGTAGGTTTACTCTGATCATGTCCATTGGATCAGGCCCTGCAGGCAAGAGAGAAACTTTTCTGCCCATCTTCATGTTTTTAGTGGATTGTATTGGGACTTAAGCATCTGAATGTCTAGATGAGGCACCAGTGTGCATGCCCAGATGCAGAATCTTAGCTGCCTAGGGAACACCTACATAGTTTGACAACATCTGAGTGGGGTTTTGTGGATTGCAGTGGAGTCTAAAACTAGAACTTTGACCCAGTTCCAAAGACACTTAGATGCATTAACCAAAGATTTAGGATGCTAAGTCTTAACAAATGTACTAAAGAAAAATTAGAGGAGAAAAATGCTCTTTCTGTCCATTTTTAGATTTTATGTGGCCACCCATCACTATAATATCTGAGGGCAGTCTCAGACTTTGGGCCTTATGTGCTTTCAGATGTTATTTGTAACAATAGTAGGTTCAAAGTTTTCATATGGAAATGTGATTATTTTTTTTAAGTTGGTTGTGTCTCTTTATGACACAAATCAGACTCCAGAGCAACAAATAGGCTCACAAGCTGTTTAACCTGTGTCATTTAGTGGCAAGCATCGAATTAGTACTGCATATCAGAATAATGTTGTCTTAGTGTTATAACCATAGCTAAGTCTGAAATATTTTTATCAAACATCCACAAAACACAGAAAGGATAATTCAAGTCAGACAAGACAAGCAACTTACATTTGTAGATTAAAGCACGTACTAAGAGATCAACCTGAACACGAGATGGGGTTTCACCAATAGATGCTAAGTAGATACTCCAGTTAAAACTCTAGGGACTAGCTTTGATGGTGTATATGTGGAAAGCTATTTAACAAAGTAACTTCACAGATTTGAGTGCAGACTTTTTGCAGTATCTACTCCCAAACAATTCTAAAATAACTGATTTTGATTATTGGTTTCTGAATCTGAAAATAAAATTAAAAATAAGGGAAATGTAATAAGCAAAACAGTGTACAAAGGACCTCAGAGAATTGCTGGACACCTGCTGTGTGAGAAACTAATAATGTGGAACACCTTTCACAAGACCCTACCTTACAATTAACATGTTCTGATGATGGTAGGAGAGGCTCTTTGAAATCCTCTTTTTCCTTTCTTAACATTTTGTGCATGACATAAGCATGGAATTTTATGAAAAATTGTGATTCTAGCAGTGTGAAACCATCTTTGCTTATGTGAACTGGGCCTTGGGTCTCCCGGATGGGTGCCCTAGTGGAGTCCTTCTCACTGTCTGTCCCAATGATTATTTAAGTATTTATCCACAGTGAATAGTCGTTGGACTAGAGAGAGAGTGATTCCAAAGTCCAGTGATAAGGGCACTCAACTGAGAGGTGGGGAATCAAAGTTCAAATCTGTTCTTTGGGCAGAGTAGGGAATTTAACTAGGGTCTCCCACATTTTGGGTGAGTCCCCAAACCACTAAGCTAAAAGTAAAAAAGGAAGTCTTCTCCCCAGTTTTGTCTGAAGTTTTTGGCATGCGTTTCTGCCATTGTTGCAAGAAACAGCTTTGTGTCTGACTAAAGGAGAGGGTTCACGCAGGATCCCAAGTTGAGATAGGTGCCTATTTTAGGGGGATGGCTAGCCCAGCCTGCTGGCTTCTGTACATCCCATTCTTGAGCATCTCTTTCTCCCTTTGCATTGAATAGGGAAACTAGGTACCTAACCCAGTGTTTATGGAATCCTCTGGGTGTCAAGGTGACTAAAAGTTAGGTGCTGCAACACCAAAGTGTCTTTGTGGATTTGGGCCAGAGATTTTAACCAACTTGGCCAAGCTCACAGAGAAAATCTGTGGCAGAGCCAGGAATAAACCCCAGATCTCCTAAGTCCCAATACAGTCCCAGTACAAGACAATGCTGCTTCCTGTCTTTGCCTGGTGTCATCTCTTTTTGTATCCTGCTTTATCATATCTATCTTAGATTGCTAGGACAGGGGCACATATCTTTATTCTCCAGGTTAAGTGAAGTATCCTTATGATACTATAGAGAAAAGTCCAATTAGAACTTTGGTGTTTCTGTTCATGGTAACACCATTACAGTGGATGAACCCCGGCTTCTGTATGTTACAACTAACGATTCCTTTCCTTAGTCCCATGTATATGCAGCTGAACACAGAGCCAGTTTATTCAGACTTTGCTCTCTCTCTGAGAATTTCACCCATAATAATTATGTTCTGTCTGAGTGATAATTTGTGGGAAGGTAATCCATCAAGATTAATTGCTGAGAGGAGAAAAAATATATACTTGGATCCAAATGTGAATTGTTAAGTTGTACTCTAATGCACATGCTGGTGACTTTCAGAGTGCATAATAAAGTCTCTATAACAAAGTGCATACTGGTTTTAATATACCAAAAACTAATCTGAGTTTTGAAATGGCAAAACATTTTAAAATCCATATAGAAGATAAAATAGTACCTTTTGCTTCCTCATTAGTAATCATGACTGTTGAATCAGTATTGGGCACAAGGAAGTAACACAACTTCATGGCTCCTGAAGCAGACAGGCTATGGATGTTTAAATGAATGTTTAAAAAACATTCTGCATACTCTTCTCCTTCTTATATTAAAGTCTTGGGGAAGAGGCTGTCTTACTGTATAATGCTAAGTTTAGGGTTTTCTTTTTGCCATACACAGGGCAGAGATGGGAAGGTGCAGTATATGCCTTTCTCATATAGAAGCAATACTAAATTCTCATTTTCCTGTCCAGTACTGACCAAAACCCCAGTGAAATCATTGGGAGACTTTCCATAGTTTTCATGCAGCTGGCCCGTATCAGCTGATGCAAGCTCCTGGGTCTAGGGTAAGGGACTGTTTAATTGTGGTGTAGACTTTCAGGCTTGGGCTGGAACCTGGGCTCTGAGACCCTCGCCTCTTGCAAGGTCCCAGGCATAGGCCCTAACCCAAGCATGAATGTCTACACCATAACTAAACAGACCCTTAACCCGAGCCTGAGTCAGCTGACAAGGGCCAGTCATGGGTGTCGAAGTGCAGTGTAGACTGCCCTAAGGCACAGTACAGAGCTGAAGAATCAACTGGATAGCTTTATATTTACTTGAAGCTTGCAAAGGATAGATGGACAGATTGTGTGCTGCATCTCTTGAGAGATGAACAGCACAAAAAGTAAGGCATACCCCAGGGGGAAGGAGCAAAGATAGTTTTTGACATTCCAGGCTACTGCAAGGGCAGAAGCAGCTCTTGAACTCAGTTATAGAAACTCGATGAGCTGCTTTGTTTGATGACATTCTGGGATGTGCTTCCAATGGGTTGCATGACAGCCCAGAATCTCTCTACTTCTGTGTGCTACAACTACTCCATACCCCACCCTCTTGGCTATTGCTACCATGCTAAAATAATGTTTACCCATTTGTGCTTCATTTACAACTCTTATGATGCTCTGGAGTAGACACCAGAATTGGCCTAACAGTGTTCTGAACAGCTGGAGTCCCTAGTAGCTGCTGACATGTTAGAAATTCTGGGACAGCGTACGAGACAGCGGCTGTTCTTGTTGATTTGCATTCCACTGACATGAGAGGGGAAAGAGGCTAATAGACCAGACTGATAGCTGGTGAGCGAAATAAACTCTAACTAAAAGGAGTCATAGCTTATATTTTGGGGGTTAGCCTTCCCCTGAGACAGAATATCAGAGTGAAAGGATGAACAGAAGTAACCCCACAGCAAACGGTCAGTAGGACAATTGAATATTGCATGATGTGGAAGAGAGGGAGATGCAGAGGCCTGTAACCTGCATGAGAGTAGTGGAAATGGGAAATAATGAGTATCATTCAAGACCTGGGAATTCATGCAATATAAAGCCAAATCACTCAGGAGAAAAACAGGATGTCACTATGTGGGGCCAGCGTGAAAAAGGAAGGTGTAATTAAATCTATCCAGGAGAATACTAATTAGAGCATTTTAGTCCCATGCTGGAATTAGGAATGATACCAGGCGGACACAGCAGGTTTAGACTGCCTAGATACTCCAGCTTAAATAAAGCATTTATTTAGTTTGTAATTTTTATGAAGGGCCTGAAATTGTTTGCTTGTATGTAGCCAAGAGTCAGTACATGCACTGAGTACTTTTCTCGCTTTTACATGTGCCCCATTTGGCATTGTTTCTGCTGTGCGCCTATTGGATAGAAGTAAATGCAAACAGATTGATATCTTGTTGCAAGCTACCTAGTTGATTCTGTGTCTAAATGCAGATACAGAACTGGAGACTTCTCTCAGTTGTTAGACCAACTGAAAAAGAAAATATGAAGTTGCATATGTAGGTGTTCTGTTTCCAAAACTCTTTCAAAATTTTTAAGTAAAATCACATGAAGAGTCACGGAATGAAAGTCAGGGTTCCAGCAGCAAAAATAATTTAGCTATATTGCTTATCACTTCTGCTTTACAGTACATATTTTAAATGCGTCAAATTATACAGTTAAGCCTTACTGTATTGTAAACAATTATGTATGACCTTAACTTTAAACATGTGAGTGGTCCTATTGCCCTCAATGGAACTACTTGTGTGTAAAATTAAATATGAGTGCATTTGTGGTGGTGGGGTTTCTTTTTACATTTAATCTTCCCTTTTTCTTTTTGAATAATACCTTCCTATTTCATAAGAATATTCTTTAGAGCAACTGCTGTTTGTAAAGCACTTTAAGATCCTTGGGCTGGGGGGGGGGGAGAGAAGCACTGTTGAAGGGCAAAGTATTTGATTCTTATAAACAATGGTCAGTGTTCTATTATTGTTGCTAATATGGATGTGTGAATTACTCCTCTGAGTGTTTTTTTCCTCCTTAGCATAACATCCACCAGTTTGGGACCATTATGCTGAGTGTACTTTGCCTTATCGTGCATTAATGGGTTATAATGCAGTTAGGAATCTAAGAGACTGTGTAACAAGGCTAGGGCAGAAGCCAAAAAGCTCTCTTCTTCCTCCCTGTGCAGGTTGAAGCTTACAGAGGATAAGAGATTTCTCTTGTATTTTGGTACTGTGTAGTTTGTTTAGTATTTGATCTGTTTTGTGGGGTAGCTGGGTTTTCTTTTAACATTGATTCTATTAATTATGGCTTTAATTGTGAGGGATGATTAGAATATAATAGGAACCTCTTGTGGAGTTATAAATCCAAATAAATATTAGAAATAGTTGTCTTAGCTGCAACATGGAAAACTGGAATTTGTATTGAGCATTGGAGAAGGACTTAACAGTTAAAACAACAATTCTTGGATTTTAAGATTAATCCTCTTTCTTGGTAATGCTCCTCTTTATGAAGGCAAGCCTTATGCTAAAGTCAATGGGAGGTGTCGTCCCTCCCCCCCCATTTGGGATCTCAGGAGCAGATCCCAGTTTTGTTGAAGTGGTGGCTTTATTATTAATATTTATTATTATTTTATTGCTATAGAAGTGGGGAGGAGGCCACTAGTCACCAGAACTTGATCTGTCATTCCACTTCTCTTATTGGCTTACTTGGGACAAAAGGAGCATGGACAAGAACAAAATGTAGTCTGAAAAAGGAGAAAGTGTTTAATCTTATTTGATGTTGACTCTTCCAATGCTCAGTCCAAATACTTATATAAAAACAAACTTTGGCTACTTTCTTTTCAAATTCTTTTCTGCTGTGCTTTAACATGTCAACAGCCAATTTTATAATGATTTAAAGTCAATCATTATGATGTCTCAACAAAAAGAGTGATCCATCATTTTTATTTTCCAGAAGCATTTGGGATAGGTTTTCTTTTGTTTCTGTGAGGAGTAGGATATGAAACCAAGAGAAATATCTAACTTACCAAAACCAGCTGCAGCTTCAGATTTTCGTTTGTAACGTTACTGCCTCAGAAACAAGCCAACCAACAACACAAACAAGTCTACACTGTTTTTTAAAGAATATCAAAACATACAAAAGCAAAGTACACACAGTACACATTTAGATAATCAGATAAATCACTGCTGTTTCCAGTTAATATCATATTTGTAGTACACTGTATTTATACCATGATTTAGTTTGTTTTAATCCATCTACTTAAAAAAAAAAAAAAACAACCCAAACCAAAAAAACCTCTGTGCTTTACATATCTGATACTTTTGCTAAGTGTGCTTGGCAGAGTGTGGGAGAGAGAGAAACCTCCTTATTCAGTTGATGTATAGTGTCTATAAAGAGAAGGGTAATTAGGATTTGCTAATAAAAATGTGGAGCTTAAGCTGTACATCTGACTTTCCAACCCTTCTACACAGTGATGATGGCTATGGGACTACTTTAATCAATAAGTGCCCACCAGTGCAAATAAGTGTCATGCAATCAGGCCGTTGACAATACAAAGTAAAAATACAATGAATTTGAGTGTTTGTAAATTATATCAATACAATGAAATTAAAATTATAGTTTATAAGATTCTTCCTGATATACAAAAGCAACAGAGGGTCCTGTGGCACCTTTAAGACTAACAGAAGTACTACTTAAGTACTACTTCTGTTAGTCTTAAAGGTGCCACAGGACCCTCTGTTGCTTTTTACAGATTCAGACTAACACGGCTACCGCTCTGATTCCTGATATACAAAGTTTGTCTCTTTATGAAAAGCTGTTTGACTGTCAATCTGCACTGAAAAGCAAAACAACCTTCTTGGAACTGCCCCTTCCCCCATTGAAGTCAAGGAGAGTTGTCTTCAATGGAAATATTAGTCTCCTTGTTTGTGTAAACACCTCAGTCAGGTTAATACTAAAGACAGTATTATAGTGCTATATTAATACTAATTATTGACTATAGTTATGATTTAAAAGGTGCTTTCATTGTAATAGCCAAATATTAGGCAAATGTATGTCCTGTAAAATAACTTTTTTTTTTTTTTTTTTTTTTTAGTGTAATTTCTGCTTCTCGTTCTTAGCACATGGGTGGGGGTTTTGTTCTGGCCTCTTCCGCTGCCCCGGGAAGAGAATTTGCTCAGCTACTTTAAATTATCAGGGCATGAGGAATTATGTTCATGCTTTAGAAAAAATGTTCAGATATTTATTGTACTTATTATAATACTTAAATAGTTTACAAATTTACACAGGGCAGATGAAGGATAAATCAGTCTTCAGTGAGGAATGCTATTTAGCCAGACTCTGAAAGAAAGTATTTCATAAAAAATGAAAAAGTGATAAGCATAGGAAAGTCAGGGACATGCATACAAACTTAGAAGTAAAACTTGGGACATGATTCTGGAATTTCCACACTTCTTCAGATGTTCAGCTAATACTTGTTTACATACGCAATTTGCACTGTTTGGCGTAAAATTGATTTAAAACCTGATTGAATTAACCAGTGCAAATGCAAACCTTTCAGTGGACACACACTTTGGTTTTAAACTGGTATAGCTTGTGACTGCCAATTTAACAATACAAGCTAAACCAATATAAACCAGAACTAATCCAAATAAGAGTGTTAATTCAGGGGTTTGCACCAGTTTAACTAAATCAATTTAAAAACACACTTTTAGTTAAACTTTCTGTACAGACTAGAGTCTAACCCAGTGACTTGTCTCCAACAGTGACTACTATCATATGTTTCAGAGGAAGGTATGCTATAATCTGCCTCCAAGGAAAGTTTCTTCCTGACCTTCAATGCTTAGAGCTTTGCTTGTGCTTTGATCTCTTATATTTACAGAAATTCAGGAATAATACCATAGAATTGCCCAGTGTGAATTTTGAATGAAGCCCCTTAAATCTTTGGTTTTCCTCATTGTCTTGGGTTGAATCACAGAAAGCCCCTTGGGAACTGCCAACTGATGTGCCAAGACTACCTCTGCCCCTGCTTTCCCTGGCACGTTGGGACTCCAGCACCCAGTCTTATTGAGCCAGACATGCCAGTCTGCTCCAACACCAACCCAGGGTCTGAACCACATGTCCCAAAGCTGCGGACTTAACCAAAAGCAGCTAACAGAAGTGTTCCTGTCTTTAACACTCAGATGCCCAACTCCCAATGGGGTCTAAACCCCAAATAAATCCGTTTTACACTGTATAAAGCTTATACAGGGTAAACTCATAAATTGTTCGCCCTCTATAACACTCAGAGAGAGAGATGCACAGCTGTTTGCCCCACCCCACCCCCAGGTATTAATATATACTCTGGGTTAATTAATAAGTAAAAAGTGATTTTATTAAATACAGAAAGTAGGATTTAAGTGGTTCCAAGTAATAGCAGACAGAACAAAGTGAATTATCAAGCAAAATAAAATAGAACATGCAAGTCTGTCTAAGAAAACTGAATACAGATAAAAACCTCACCCAGTAAGCTTCCTTTTATAGACTAGTCTCCTTCTAGTCTGGGTCCAGCAATCACTCACACCCCTGTAGTTACTGTCCTTTGTTCCAGTTTCTTTCAGGTATCCTTGAGGATGGAGAGGCTATCTCTTGAGCCAGCTGAAGACAAAATGGAGGGGTCTCCCAGGGGTTTAAGTAGACTTTCTCTTGTGGGTGAAGACCCCCTCCTCTCTCCTATGCAAAGTCCAGCTCCAAGATGAAGTTTTGGAGTCACATGGGCAAGTCACCTGTCCATGCATGACTGAGTTTCTTACCAGCCAAGCCACATTCCTGGGAAAACTCTGATGTGGATTGGCGTATTCGAGTTCATTGCTGGCTTAAGTGGTTCTTGATAGGGCACTTAATTTGCATGTTCCTTTCTCAAGAAGCTGACCAAATGCTTTACTAAGGCTACTTAGGCTAGGTCTACACTACCCGCCTGAATCGGCGGGTAGAAATCGACCTCTCGGGGATCGATTTATCACGTCCCGTTGGGACACGACAATTGATCCCCTAATCGACGCTCTTACTCCACCAGCGGAGGTGGGAGTAAGCGCCGTCGACAGGAAGCCGCGGAGGTCGATTTTGCCGCGGTCCTCACAACGGGGTAAGTCAGCTGCGATATGTCGAATTCAGCTACGCTATTCACGTAGCTGAATTTGCGTATCTTAAATCGACTCCCCCCTGTAGTGCAGATGTAGCCTTAGAAATCAAGCAAGTATACAGACAATATCCTAACTTCAAGTACAAAAATCATACATGCATACAAATAGGAGAAATGTATTCAGTAGATCATAACCTTTACATAGATATGTTACATGACATATGTGGCATAAAACATATTACAGTTATATCATATATACATTCATAAGCATATTCCCACGAAGCCCTATGGGGTACACCGTCACACTCATAACTAAGCTTCTTCTTTGAGTGCTGTCCCTGTGGGTGCTCCACTCTAGGTGATGGTGCGTCCCGGCGCCGTTGATTGGAGATTTTCGGTAGCAGTGCCTGGTCGGGACGCACGTACTCAGTTGGTATCTCCCATCTCGTTGGAATCTTCCTGAGTGCGTGCGCCCCGCACCCTCCTCAGTTCCTTCTCAACCGTCCTCGGCTGAAGACGGGACTCGGGGCAGTGCTACCTTTTTCTTCCCTGGTCTCTATAGGAAACACTAACAAAGAACATAGAAATAATTGTTACATCCCAGTTGTTTCCCTTCCTTTAATATAGTTACATAGTTAGTTACTTAGTTTAAAAAAAAAAAATCCTCAGGCTTGTCTCCTGTTGAGACACTCTCCCCTGCCATTTCTAATTCATAATGCCAGGGGCTTCAGGATTCAAAAGGTGCGTTTCCTGTCAAGACTCCATGCCACTATATCTGATGGGCACTCACATTGTGTGAAGTGCCTCAGAGACACCCACGTCACTGCGAAGTGCCTCCATTGCACGAGTCTAAAGTCAAGAGCTCATAGTGACAGGGACCTGCGGCTCGAAATGCTAATGATGGAGGAAATCCTTACAGCTGCTTTCGGAGACGGGAAAAGTTAAACCCGCTCCCACACACTCCCCAGCCGGATCCGAACCAATTGGGAGCATTGCTTCACCCTCTCTGGAGCGGAGGCAAGAAGCAGACCAGTCTCAGAAGAGAAACTTTAACAAGGGTAGGGGGGTCTCCCGCGAGATCCCTACCCTCTGTGCTGACAGCGCCAAAGGCAGGTGCCTCAGCCCTTTCTAATGCCTCAGCTGCGGCTCTCCATCAGCCCCGGACGGAGCCCTCCTCCCTCCGCCTCCACAGAACGTGGACAATTGTAAACAGTTTCAAGAACTTTTCAGGAAGGTGGCACTCAGTCAAGATATCCCCTTAGAAGAGGTTCAGGAGAAACAACACAGACAGACTCCTCAGAATCCTTCAACTGTCTGCGCCCTCAAAGATCACACTCCCTATAAATGAAGCATTCCTGGAGCCAGCTGACACTCTCTGGCAAACCCCATCTTCTTTAGTACCAACTTGCAAAAAGGCTGAATGTAAATACTATGTCCCTGCTAAGGATGCTGACTTCCTATTTTCTCACCCACCACCGAACTCTCTTGTCATGGATGCAGTTGCATAGAGGATGAAACGGTCACAATATCGACCCACCCCCCAAGACAAGGACCTTAGATGCCTTGACGTCTTGGGCCACAAGGTTTATACATCCTCCACACTACAATTCAGAATGGCGAACTCCTTGCCACCTACAACTTTGATAATTACAATAAACTTTTCGAATTTGCCTCCTACATTCCAGAGGATAGAAGAGCAGACTTCCAATCAATCTTGACTGAGGGCCAACTGATTTCCAGAACAGCCCTGCAAGCATCTCTAGACACGGCGGATGCATCAGCCCGTACTACTGCAACTGCTTGGTTATGCGCAGATCTTCATGGCTTTCTGCATCCAGCATCCCCAAAGAAGTACAGACCAAAGTGGAGGACCTCCCCTTTGATAAGGACAAACTTTTCTCCAAAACAAAATGAACTCCTTCACACCATGAAATATTCTAGAGCAACACTGTGCACCCTGGGCATTCACCCATCTCTTCCCAGGAGACAACGATACCAACCCTACCAAAGACTACGCACGCAACAGTACTATCGGCCTAAACCCGGACTATACGACATAACTAGGAATCGTGCTAGACCCCCTAAGCATAGACAAAAGCAAAATCAAGCCACCGCCTTCTGTCCATTGGGGAATAAACAACAGTTTTGAACCATTGGTCGAGGGTCTGCATGACCACCCCTCGATTCCACCGCTTACTTGCCCATTTGGCCACCGCCTTCAGAATTTCCAACATGCCTGGCAGCGGATTACACAGGACCGCTGGCTCCTCGAAATAGTTCAGTCCGGTTACTCCATCCCTTTTATTTCCTACCCTCCTACCCTCCCCCCTTCCCTGTCCCTCTTCAGGGACTCTTCTCACGACCACTTACTTCGCACAGAAGTGGCGCATCTCTTACAACTAAGTGCAGTGGAACCTGTGCTGAAGCAACATCAAGGGACAGGTTTCTACTCCCACTATTTTCTGACTCAGAAGAAGACCGGAGGATGGAGGCCTATACTAGATCTACGCCAACTGAACAAATTCGTGAGGATCCAAAGATTCAAGATGATCACACTGGGCACAATAATACCTGCACTGGATCAAGGGGACTGGTTCACAGCCCTCGACCTACAGGACGCTTATTTTCATATATCAATTCATCTAACTCTCAGACGCTTCCTACGATACACAGTCAGTCACGACCACTTTCAATACAGAGTTCTTCCTTTAGGACTCTCCACAGCACTGAGAGTTTTTTCCAAGACACTAGCCATGGTCATGGCTCACCTCCACAAACACGGGATCACGCTGTTCCCCTACCTGGACGATTGCCTCATCAAGGGCAACTCCTATGGCAAAGCACTTCAAGCTATCCGTTTCGCCATTTCCCTCTTTCACAGCGTAGGCCTCCAAATAAACATCCAGAAAACCACCCTGACACCTACACAACAGATCGAGTTCATCAGAGCTCATCTCGACTCAATCCAGAGCAGGGCCTCGCTCCCATATCATAGATTCCTCGCTATCACGCAGTTCAAACACACGCTCTCTATTCGTCCCAGGACACAGGCAAGAATCTGTCTATAGCTCCTTGGCCACATGGCAGCCACCACCTTCGTGGTTCAGCATGCCAGGCTACACATGAGATGTCTCCAGGGCTGGCTCAATTCCAATCTCAAACCCAACAGGCACACCTTAGGGATGCTACTAAATCCTCCTCCCAATGTTATAGCTTCCGTACATTGGTGGACAAGACCAGAAAAACTCTGCATGGGGATTTCCTTCCAGCAATGATCCCCAACGCTCATGCTCACCACAGACGCTTCCCTGCTTGGTTGGGGAGCACGCCTAGGGGGACACAGGGCACAAGGCCGGTGGTCCGCATCAGAGACCCACCTACACATAAATCTCTTAGAGCTCAGAGCAGTGAGGCGAGCATGCCTTCACTTTCTTCCCCTCATCAAGAACAAATCTCTTCGGGTCTTAACAGACAACATAGCATGCATGTACTACATAAACAGACAAGGGGGAGCCTGATCATTCCCTTTGCATGGAAGCCATCCAACTATGGAATTGGTGCATACAATATCGAATACAAATCATTGCTTCCTACATACCGGACTGCCACAACACTACTGCTGACGCACTCAGCAGGCACTTCTCGACAGAACACGAATGGGAGCTGCACCCTGCAATACTTCAACAGCTCTTCTCCCTCTGGGGCACCCCGTCAATAGATCTCTTTGCCATGACCCAGAATCGAAAATGTCCCATTTTGCTCCAGAGCGGGACTTGGGACTGCATCCCTAGGAGACGCATTCCTCATTCTGTGGAACAATTCCCTCCTGTATGCCGTCCCACCAATCCCTCTGTTACACAGGGTTCTTCGGAAGATCGCGGACGACAAGGCCCAGGTCATCCTTATTGCCCTTATTGACAGACATGGTATCCCTACCTACTCTGCATGTCCTCCCGTCACCCACAGGCTCTCCCCAACAGGCCAGATCTCCTTTCCCAGGACAACGGACGGGTTAGAATATAGAATATCAGGGTTAGAAGGGACCTCAGGAAGTCATCTAGTCCAATCCCCTGCTCAAAGCAGGACCAATTCCCAACTAAATCATCCTAGCCAGGGCTTTGTCAAGCCTGACCTGAAAAACCTCTAAGGAAGGAGATTCCACCACCTCCCTAGGTAACGAATTCCTTGCTTCACCACCCCCAGCTCCAAAAGCTCCACCTCACAGCCTGGTTCCTTCATGGTTCCAAACCCATGAACTAGGCTGTTCCGAGCAAGTCCAATACGTCCTCCTGCATAGTAGGAAAGACTCCACTTGTAAAACCTACCTGCAGAAGTGGAAGCATTTCACCCTCTGGTAGTCACGAAAGCACTTAACACCCAATAGCGTGACCCTCCCTAACATTCTAGACTACCTCCTGAAAGTGAAACAGGACGGACTTTCGCTCAGCTCCATTAAAGCGCACCTGGCAGCACTTACCACCTTCCATGACCTATTAGAGGGTTATTCACTCTTTACCCACCCCACCATAAAATGCTTTCTCATTGGCCTGTAAAATCTCTGCCCTGAAATTTACCCAACAGTGGCTGCATGGAATCTTAACTTCGTTCTTCATGCTCTCATGAAACCTCCATTCGAACCCTTGGCTACCTCCTCTCATCTCTATATGTCCATGAAGGTGGCTTTCTTAGTTGTCATAACGTCAGCAAGGAGAGTAGGTGAAATGAGCGCCCTGATGGCCCACCCTCCCTATACAATCTTCTCCAAAGACAGTCACTTTGAGACCACATCCTACATTTCTTCTTAAGGTGGTATCTACCTTCCACCTCAACCAACCTATATACTTACCTACTTTCTATCCCAAACCTCACAAGACTCCGCAAGAGGCAACCCTGCATACTCTTGACGTCAGGCAAGCAATCACCTTTTATTTAGACAGGACTAAACCATTTTTTAAGTCCCCATGACTTTGTTTCCATTACCAAAAGATCGAAAGGTATGACTGTCTCTAAACAACGTCTGTCCAAGTGGATCTCTGACTGCATCAGATCCTGCTACCGCCCGCAAAATCTTCAACCACCTGAAGGCATTAGAACTCATTCCACTCGAGCTATGTCAACATCCGTTGCCTGCCTACACAACGTTCCCATTCCTGACATCTGCAAAGTGGCTACAGGTCATGTGAATGCACGTTTGCAAAACACTATGCTCTCACGCAAGACACCACGGCAGACACCATAGTAGGCCATACAGTACTATCTACAATACTCACTGCCGCATCTCCAAAGTCCCACCAACCATAGTGGGTACTGCTACACATTCACCTAGCGTGGAGCACCCACAGGGACAGCACTCGAAGAAGAGAAAGTTACTCACCTTGCAGTAACTGAGGTTCTTCGAGATGTGTGTCCCTCCACTTCCCGCCCTCCTCCCCTCTACTTTGGAGTACTAGTATGATTCTCCACGGTAGAGAAGGAACTGAGGAGGGTGCGGGGCGCACGCACTCAGGGAGATACCAACTGAGTGCGTGCGTCCCGACCATGCACTGCTACTGAAAATCTCCGATCAATGGTGCCGGTACTGTCATCTAGAGTGGAGCACCCACAGAGAAACACATCTCAAAGAACCTCAGTTACTGCAAGGTGAGTAACTTTCTCTTCTTTTAATGATCTGCTCCTCCGTCTCTCTATTGCACTTCTTTCCTGGTCTTACTACCCACATCCAAGAGTAGGATATCCACTTCTGGGATTCAACCAAGGTCCCCACTGCAAGTCTATGGTTTCTTCACAATGACAGTAGAGCAGTCCACTCACTAATCCAAAGAGGTGATCTTTCTCGCAACTTCTTGTGCTTCCCCTCCATGGTGTAGCTGGACCCTACTAAGCAAGGCTGCTTCCTGACTGCATCCAAATGTTTTATGTTTGTGTAGTTATATTGAAGAGGGCTGTGGGTTTGTGTGTCATTTACTAAGGAATCAGTAGCCATTACATGAAATTTAGGTGACAAATTACAATAAAAATAGCAAATACTCAAAGCAAAAAACATTACTAAGACTTTTTAAAAGTGATTAGTTAGTTTGGGTTCCCAGATGCTTTAAAGAGGCCTAATTTTCAAAGGCCAGGTGTTCGTCTCCCTGAAAATCAGGCTCTTTAAGTAGTAACAATTCAGTCTCTCAGAAATTTCCTGAAATCAGTAGTCACCCTTGAAAATCATATTGACTACTTTATGAGCAACACATAAGAAATATTTGCATAAATCATTCATTGGATAGTGGGGGGGGGGGAAAAAGGGGGCTAACCTCATCTGATCGATTGCTGCAAATAGCTTGCCCAGCTGTAGTCTGGGGTTACTTTAGAGCTCCTACAAAGTACTAGCTTGTTTGTAAACTATGGCATAGATCCTGCAACTGGAGCAGCGTGGTGGAGCCCTGTTCCTAAGCTGGGCCCCATTGACTTCAGTCGGACTCCACACTGCTACAGAGGTCTGCCATTGTGGATTGAGTGACAGAATCTAGGGCCTAGGTTAGGATGCTCTTGTTTATTAGCCTAGTGTCACATTTTTGAGGTTCAACCCAGACCAGTTAGAAGTTGTCACTGCTTGTCCTGTAACCCTGAATGTCTTAAAATGCTCTGATGCTGTAGCTCCCTGTCTGGACATTCTCTGCGTGCATATAAGCATGCACTGAGTATCTGTATTGAGCAGCCCTGGATCAGCAACTCTGACTCCTGCAGCCTGCTTTTTACACCGCAGCCACATTCTGGTCTCCACCAACCTTGTTTACTACTAACCAAAGTGAGCCCAACACACACCCCAGTCCTGAATTTCCCCAAAACTGTCTGCCCTGAAATGTCCAACCCTCTCCTGGAACAGTCAGAGGAGCAATAAGGTCCATTGCTCCTTTCAAGAAACAGAAGCACAGCAGCTTGTTGCCTTAACTGGACTTGAAGTGATTATTAAGTCAAACACAGTATTCAGTTGACGTAGGTTAAAAGTAAAACAAGTTTATTAACAAAAGCGAGAGGTTATATATCATGACAATAGAGTGTTAGGTTGGTGAGTTTGTCAGGCCTAATAAGAGTTTTTGGCACAGAGTGGTGAACCACCAATGGGCCTCTGTGTCACACCTGGCACTGCATTACTGATTAAACATGAAAGGAGAAGCCCCCATTACTGTAGTAGATGAACATACCCTATTGTGCAGTAAGGAAGTAGCATTACTACAAGAGAGAGAATAAGGGCCACATTTTCAAAATTATCTAATAAATAATACTACCTCACTCTTATATAAAGCCATTTTCTATCCTTTTATCAGTAGATTTCAAAGTGCTTTACAAAGGAAAGCGGTATTATTCTCATTTTACAGATGGGAAAACTGAGGTGTAGGAACATAAAATGACTTGCTTGAGATCATGCATAAATTTCAATGAATTAGGTGCCTAACTTACTTAGGTGCTTTTGAAAATCTCAGTAGGGTTTATCTGTATTTTTAGATACCTCACTATCTTTGACAATAGTCCTTAAGTGACTTGCCAAAGGTGACGTGGGAAGTCTGTGGAGGAGTAGCTCTCCTAAGTTCCAGGCTAGTGCCCTAACCACCAGCCCATCTTCCTCTCTAAGAAATAAAATGTTCCTTTTTATGTTTTGTCCTTTTGAAGCTAACTGAACAAGACAACAGGAATGCTAGCTCTGAAATAATGAAGGAGGGAAAACAACATGTTTCATTTTTAAAATTTGGGAGTGATTTAATTTCCTGGACTGGAGTCTTATTAGTTAACAAATAGGTTTGCGGTTTGATGACCATATATCATTTCAACTGCCGATTCAGTCATTCTGAGCATGATTGCCACACCTGGTTTGAGTGGTACTAAACTTAAGCAGAATTGTAAGTAGTTGTGAGGAAAAAATGCATTAATTAAGTTAATTCAGAAAGTCCCATAAGATCTCTCAACAGAGTCCTATGACCAGTTCCTCATCTAGTGTAAATTCACAAGGCTCCCTTGATTTTAATAAAGCTACACTGACTTACACTAGCTAAAAATTGGGACCTTAAAATTTGTCATATGTTTGCTTTCTCTTTTCCCACCACCCCATATGGGCCTATATGTTTAGGAATGGAAGTTCAGTAGGAAAAGGAAGAGTACAGCAATTAAGTATATTGCATTACTTTAAAGGAAAGGTGACCTGCAAATCAATTTGACAACATTTCATCAACTTCAGCAATACATGCTTAATGCCCCCAATAATAACCAAATTTCAGTACATTATTATTCAGCCTCACTCGGATCACTGGCTTCCACTCATACAGTAGTCTGCTCATGTCACATCAACCCTGCTGAACCATGAAACAAGCTAACAGTTGGTCAGGTAAGTGTCTCATTACATTGCACAGTTTTGCAAAGCATTTATTATCTTTATCTAAAAGCTTTGAAAAACTGCCCAACATGGAATAAAAGAGGCACTTACTCCTCTGTAGTCCTGCTTGCAAAAGCAAAGGATGTAGTCTTTTACACTTACAAACTGCTTAACTAGTGGGAAATTAGCATATGTATACAGTGTAGGTGTCTCAGGAAGCCAAGTAGGACAGGGCAGGTGATAATTCTGTGCAGAAGACCTGAACTGCAGCGGAGGGAGAGACAGAGTTGTTTTTAATTTATATACTGTTTCCTTATTATCTTTCCTTGTTCTTACAAAGTTTCTTCTGCAGTGATGGAAGAAAGTCAGTCTCTCTCTCTCTCTCTCTCTACTATTGTCACATGAGATGAAAATACTAACATGGTCCTGAAAATGGTCTGTGAGTATAACTTCAGATTGACTTCACTGGGGCCAGGATTTCATCCTAGAGGCTGTGAACCAAGACAAACCAACTTTTAAGAAGATTGGGGTAGGCCAACTCCAGCCTTGTCCTATGCCACTAACTTCAGTGAGAGTTATTCCCACATATACCAGCAATGAATTTTACCTGTTTTTCAGACTATTGGTACTCACTACATTTATTATTTTGTATTAAAGCTTCTTTTCTTATTGTTACATCTGTTAAGAAGGAGGTATTAAGATGTCTTTCTGCAGGTAGCCTTTTATAAATAAAATTGGTAGATCTACTCTTCTAGTTTGCTATTGCCAGAATCCTTAATCTGAGAAACATTTTGATACTCATTAGAAAGTATTCGTACTCTAAAGTTTTACACTGATAGAACACAAGAGCTGAGTCTGTAACTAATTTGTTCTTTGGAAAAGTCTATTGAGAACTAGAAGGAAAAAGATTCATTGCAAGATGGAAGTGCTGTTTTACTCTAGGAACGTTTGAAACAGAGGTATGTCCTGGAACTGATTCTGTTAAGCTTCACTCAACATTAGCTATAGCTTTTTCCATGACCTGAAAGGCAGTCTTTGATTAAATTTATACAGCAGTCTCTTGGACTTAGAAATGATATACAGTGTTGAAGGATCACTGAATGCAGCCTTGAACCTGCTCTTATATTTGGGTCAAACCAAACTCTTTGCACCAGGAAATTGGACTGAATTCTTTGTAGAATTCCATGCATTATAACTTAAATTTATGGCTTTCCAAATCTTTTTGCACTCTACTACTACTTTTTATTGTACTTTATTTTAGATCTTTAGCTTCCATCTCAGATTTTAGGTCCTTTAATAAGTTAAAAACCTAACACTATTTGACATACCAAATTTTATATTATGTGGTTTATTTATCACTATGTAAGATGTCCATTCATAATAACGAAGGTTATTAGCTTTATCAAACACCAATGGGAGTGGGTTTTTTTTTTTTTTTTCTTCTATTTACTTCAATGGGTTTTGGATCAGGACCTACAATGGCAGATCAGACATCTGACCTACCAATCACCTCTGCTTGGGAAGCCGTCTCGACTTTGCAGTATGCCTAGAAGGTTAACAAATCTGGGTTCCAGTGGACAAGTGAAATTGAAGTCTAGAGCCTCCCTCACAAAGAATGTCTGATTAAAAGCCTCCTCACCCCTCCACCATTTATTCCAAGGGGAATGTACTAATTGCACTAGTGGCAGTATTGCCTAGAACAGAGGTGGGCAAACTACGGTCTGTAGGCCACATCTGGCCTGCGGGACCATCCTGCCTGGCTCCTGAGCTCCCGGCCCCTCCCCTGCTGTCCCCCCCTCCCCTGCAGCTATGCGGCCGTGCGGGGAGCACTCTGACCCGACGCTCCTGCCAGGCTGCGTGGCTTGCACCTGCCCACCTCCCAGGCTTTCCAATAAGCCAGTCCTGCCATTCTGAGCAGTATAAGGGGGCAGGAAGCAGGGGGATTGGATAAGGGACAGGGGCTCCTGGGGGCAGTCAGGGGACAGGAAGCAGGGGACGGTTAGATAGGGGGTGGAGTCCCGGGGGCAGTTAGGGAGCAGTTGGATGGGGTGGAGGTTCTGTGGGGGGTGGTCAGGGGATGGGGAACGGGGGGGTTGGATAGGTGTGGGAGTCCCGGGGGCGTGGATAGGGGTCGGGGCAGTCAGGGGACAGGGAGCGGGGGAGGTGTTGGAGGGGGTGGTGTTCTGGAGGGGTGGTTAGGGGTGGGGGGGGTCCCGGGAGGAGGCAGCAGTTGGGACAAGGAGCAGGTTGGGTTAGATGGGTTGGGGGCTCTGAAGGGGGCAGTCAGGAGGTGGGAAGTGGGAGGGGGCAGATAGGGGACGGGGGCCAGGCTGTTTGGGGAGGCACAGCCTTCCCTACCCAGCCCTCCATACCATTTTGCAACCCTGACGTGGCCCTTGGGCCAAAAAATTTGCCCACCGCTGGCCTAGAAGGAAAGATGTGAAGTATTGTCCATGGATCTGCATAAGCTCATCTCTCTCTTACCAACAGAAGTTGGTCCAATAAAAGATATTACCTCACCCACCTTGTCTCTCTAACATCCTGGGACCAGCATAGTTACACCAACACTGCTATGAACCGAAAAGTGGTTCTTATTCTCATTTTATCTAGGGTTTTTGAGGCAACATAGGAATAGCAATCCAGATGCCCTACCTTCTATACTGATGTATATGTTGATGGGAAAATAAAACTCTACTGGAATGTTCTGTGCCTGGAGCAGATATAACTTTCATTTTCTTCTAATTGGATTGTCTGTCTCGTAAACCTCTCAGAATAGAAAAGCCTACACATCTGAATTATTAGGAAGGATGCACTGTACTAATGAAATACTATCCTTTCATTTGTATTGTCAAGATTTCATTTTTATATGCAATATCTTAAACTGGTAGTTCTGGTATTTCTTTCCTCCCCTTTACATTATTCATATCGAGCTATTGGTGGAAAAAATAGAAAAAGAAACAAATAGTCACGCTCTTTTAAAAATTGCATTTGATTAAAGCCAAGTTGACCTTGATGGGATTTTACATAGGGAAGGTGTGCTGGATCAGGCTCTTGATCATATGTGATCTGTTACTGAACTAAGGCATGGACCAGCTGAATGTTAATATTAGTATGGGAAGCCCAGTTTCTAAACAAAGGCACTTTATTCAAATCTTGCATTTAGATTCTCAAAATCGATACTTGAATGTATAAATGCCCATTGTATGCCCCTAAATACAGTAGTGATTTGCAGCATTTGGGTATACTCTAATGATGCCCAGGTGTGAATGTTGTTTCAGATGTATAGCAATATGTTATATATAAAAGTTCTGTAAATGTATAGCTGCATGAGTTAAAATAATACATTTTATTCATACTACATGTTATTTCTGAAAACACTAAAGACCTGTGGCACCTTATGGAAAATTTAAAATTTAGAAAAACACATAGCAACCAATTGGGTGAGGATGGGCTTTTTTGGTTATTGTTTTAATCTTAATACCAAGTATGCCAGGGGTGGAAATCCCTGTCAGTAGAAACCTTGTATGCAAAGTTTCAGCTTATAACAACATTTTATAGTCAAATTTTTAAATTCCTTGACACGTCTGTGTTTTGTAATGGAAATGCTAACATAACCTTAGCTGTTGTAGGGCAAACAGTGTTGCAATAATAAATAATGGACAAAATGGTTTAATAATTTGAAGCAAAACATTTCATGCGCCTGGTGAAATTTTCTGACTATATTATATGGGCAGAAACCGCTCAACAGCCACACTGCATAAATATCATAAATAGATGGACTTGGAATATGTGCTCATATTGTTGAGATTCAGGTTTTTGTGATTCAGAGCTAGGGTTGTATGGAACTGTGAGGTGTGGGATGGAAACCTTAAGCAAATTAACAGGCAGAACAAATGATCAATATGTCAGTTTTTAATCAATGGCTATTATCTCTAGAGCTAGTGTTCTGTAGAATGTCTCACTAAATCTACTCAGTCTCTGAATATGAATGTTTTGGTTAATGATCCATTATGTGGCATACTGTTAAAGCTTTGTTCCTTTTAATTGTAAAACACAATCATTTTCTCAGTTGTACATGCTGCACTATGACAATGTAGAATATACATGTGAATATTTTTAGCTCTAATACCTACTGTGATAGCCCCAGGCCAGTTGGGTACAGCAGAAGGCAGATATACTGGCCACGGGATTAACAGTTTTCTGTTCCCTGACTGAGGAGAGTGGGAGCTACTCCAGGCTAATGAGAACACCTGACTCCAATTAACCTGCAAAGAGTCAGGTGAGGCCATTAAGCTAATGTGACCACCTGACTCTAATTAAGGCCCTACTGATACTATAAAAGGGCTCGCTCCAGTCAGGTAGAGGAGAGGAAGTGTGGCTGAAGGGCTGGTTAATGAAGACACCCTCAAGCTATTGATAAGGGAGCCCTAAATGAAGAAGGGAGAAGTGGGTTTGCTGTAGGGAACTGGCCCAGGGAAATGTAGCTACTCTGGCAGTGAAAGGTTGGCTGCCAACAGCTGCTACCATTAGGGTCCCTGGGCCGGAATCCGGAGTAGAGGGTGGGCCCGGGTTCCCCCCAACCCACCACTACAGGAACACCTCCTAGGAGGGGAAGTCAGGCCCCTGTCAGGACAGGAGGCTAAACTGTTCTAAAACAAGCCCCTAGGGACAACAGAGACTGAAGGAGTTCTCTCACCAACCTCCTTGCTGGCTTATGATGAAAAGGGCGCAGTAGACTGTAACTCTGGCCCTAGAGAGAGAAGGGCTACGTGGAGGGTCACAGTGAGCCACTGAGGCTAGCATATACTGCCTAGAAGAACAGGACCCACAGGGGCAAAGTCAGAGCTCTGCCACACTACATAGGAATTGTTATACTGGATATGACCCATATAGTTCAGTATCCTCTGTCTCACAATGACATGGAGAAGATGCTTCAGTGAAAGGTGCAAGATACCCCACAGGAGGAGATGTGGGATAATCTGCTCCTCATTTTTAGGGCTCATCATGATTTCTAATACTTACCCCATACATTTGTTTTGATAGTTTTCCTCAAAATTGGAGGGAGTCTCTGTTCTCTTTATGAAGATTAGACAACCTGTCTAATTCGAGGCCTGTTTCTCAATTACTCCATTACTGAGCTTAGGACAGGTACAGTGTGTGATGAGTAAGGCTACGATTTAGTCACAGGTATTTTTAGTAAAAGTCATGAACACATCATGGGCAATAAACAAAAATTCACAGCCCATGACCTGTCCATGACTTTTACTAAAAATATCAGTGATTAAATCTTGGCAGGGGGGAACGCCCGAGGCCAGTGGAGCCAGCTGCCATGGTACCGCAGCTGCTCCAGCCTGCTGCCTCAGGACCGCTGCCTGGGCCACTGGAGCAGTGGCTGGTGCAACTGTCCTGGGGCCCACTTGAGCAGCTGGCCCCAGAGCCAGCTGCTTGGGCAGCCCTGGGGTCAGCCACACAGGGCCCAGCAGAGGTTGTGGAAAGACACAGAATCCGTGACTTCCGCGAACTCCATGACAGACACGGAGCCCTAGCGATGAGGGAAAAGGTAGCTATAAGCCCTGTTTGTGTTCCTATTTTTGAGAGCCCAGAAGGAATCTGCAAAGCCTTGGTAAAGTCCCTACGCCAGCCAGAGAAACACTGCACAGAGGAAGTTTTCTCAGGGAGCTTCTTTTGCCCATTCTCATGTCCCTTTATGGTGACAGCGCAGCATGAAAGGATCTTGATGTAGCTGAGAATCAGGGCTTAGCAGTGCCCCCCCTCCACATTTGGGTGATTGTTAGTATCCTGCCATTTTAGGGCTAAGAGGTCTAAAAACTTGCACATATTTTGCGGTCCTATAAGCACTCATGGCATTTTCAAAAGAGGAGTGTAAGTGGCCAAAACTGGCCCTGAGCACTCAAGTGGGACATGGTCATGGTTAAGAACATGGAGGCTTATCTGTCATTTCCATATGCCTCAGAAGATCTCCCAACATGCCCAAACAGATGCTGCACTTCTAGTCATGACTAACTCAGTAATCTCAATTTACATACCTCACAATCTCCCATAAATTCTCACAGAAGCAACACATTTGCTGACCTCATTGCTGATTACCACCCCACAGAACCTGCTGCAGAATCAGAGATGCACAAAGGAACTACCCAGAGTGCGCGTAGATTGTAATGTGAGGGAAGGAAGAGAAATGGGTGAAACCAAAGTCCCAGCAGGCAGTGTTGACAGCTGAGGAGAAGAGCCAGTATCTAATGGTCCTGACCCCAGAGACACAAGTGGTGATGGGTTATTCTATCCCATATGTTCCTGTAGTATCTTCTATCAGTATGTGTGTATTTCCTAGTAGTAGCATCTTCTACCATATTTCCCTATTTGACTTTGAGACTGCTGAGGCATGTGTCTATCCCTGTGTGTGTACCACTTTCAGACCAGATTAGCTTTTTCTGTAAAGCTTAGTCAAGTTGTGCTCATGTCTGGAGGAGGGGAAAAAGAATACATTGCCAGAGCAAGTTGTGATGGGTTGCACCCCTTGGGAAGCCACCTGATGTGCTGAGATACCACTGAATCTACCTGTTCTGCCAGCATGGGCCCCCTTTAACCTGTCTTGCTGAGCCAGGCTCTTACACACACAGACCAGGCCACACCCAGGTGTATAGAGAGACACCTCTGCTCTGAGAAGGCTCAGCTTAAGGGGCTTGCCACAGCACCCAGATGTCCACCCCCTCCCCCTTGGAGTACAAACCCAAAATTATATGAAATTTGCCTTTTTCCTCAATGTGGAGGAGGGTATGCACACTTGCCCCACCCCCACCTCCAGTTAGAAATTACATAAACTGGGTATATTGTAAACAAGAAATAAATTTAACTAAAGCATGTGTATTTTAAGTAATTAAGGAGGTAGCAGGCAGAATAAAGCAGATTACTAAGAAAATAAAACAGAGTACGCAAACTAAGCTTAATACGCTAAAGAAACTGGTTACCCATGTAAATTCTCATCCTAAATGTGTTTCTAATGATCTTCTTCACAGGCCAGATGCCCTTCCAGCCTGGGTTCAGTTCTTTCTCCCAGTTCAATCTTAGTGGTTTCCAATAGTCATCTTGGGTGGGGCAGTAGGGGAGAACTGACAACCTGGATTACCTCACTCCGCATCCTTAAATAGAATTTGTATAAATTGGGAGTCCTTTGTTTCCTAGTTTGCCACCCCCAACCCCCCCGGCTTCTCCTGGAAAAGTACAGAATTCAAGATGGGTTCCAATATCAGGTGACATGGTCAAATGTCTCTGTAGGGCCCCTGTTCACAGGCTGACCCACATGTTCAAAGGAAGACTAAGCTCTTTTACAGGCCATTGTCTCTTGTTGATAGACCATCAGCATTGTCCAGCTTTTTCATTGTTGTACCTGAAGTGTTAGCAGGGGGTGTCACCCAAAGTAACATAGTTGAAATATAGATATAGTCAACATTCCTAATTTCAGATACAAAAAAATACATGCATACAAATAGGATAATCACATTCAGTAAATCATAACCTTTCCAATGATATCTCACATGGGCCGTCTTGCATAAAGTATCTGTTATGTCATATTCATATCATAGGCATATTTTCATCAAGCATATGGAATGACATCACACAATTAATGCTGGATATGTATTTTCAAACCCTCTTCTGTGCCCCAGATTTCCTCTGAAAGTTCTTTTCACTTTCCCAGGAGCCAAAACAGAATATTTTCCCCTCTCCTCTAACAGAATCTTATCTGCATTGAATATTCCCCTTTTAGATATAACTCATAATGAAGCATAGTAAGCATACCATAAGCTGTAAGGCAAGTTCTGGGGGAATTTACAGCATCTGTGTAGAGGATGTTATTGGCCCGCTGGGAGGATTTGAGGATTGGACCTAGCCCTAAGGTAAATTGAGTTTGAGACCCCTGGTCTAAACTCAAAGCCCCTGAGATAAAATGTAGGAGGGTGCAAGGATAAGTTTGCTCCTCAGAAATACTTAGCTCTACCTGGGATTGCCTTTGAGGAATTAGTGGGGGCTGTGTAACAGGATGTGTTGCCCTATGTGCTGGAGAGACTGGGCTAAGCCAACCTGATTGTAGAATGAGCCCCATCTGAGGAGAATCAGATAGTTCCCCATAAAGAGCAGAAGATGGCTACAGCAAAGTGTGAAAGGTTTAAGTAGTCATAAAGCCTAGTGGGGGGGAGTTAAATCAAGGTAGGAAGTTGAGAGTAGCAAGGAAAACTCCCCAGGTAGGAAGGCCTAGAGAAAAACCCTGGTTAAGCAAAGAAGAGACTGGATTGGAGGCAAAAATGGTAGTATAGAGGAAGGAGCAGACTTAGCTGTTTGGTACAGGGCCTTGGGCCAGGACCCAGAGCAGAGTAGAGCATGGCAGGGGGGCTGTGTCCCCCTACTGACCCTAAGGAAAGGGGTATACTAGCACATTGCAAGGGTTGTTGAGCCTAATACAGGGGCTGCAGATTAAGTCCTGAAGGAATAGCCCCAGAGAGGGCAGAAACATTTTGCTTGTGTCAAAGACAGTTTGGAACTCTTAATTTGGACAGCTTTGACCCCAGAAATGGTGGACTTAAAATGGTGATCTGGCTAGCAGGCTGAGTCACTGGAAGAGGAGCTACTGGAAGTAAGGGGGTACTATAGAAGTGAGCGTGCTTCTAAGCCACAGTTGGCCACAGGGGTGTCTAGTGGTGAGTGAACTTTCTTCATGGGCTGTAACTGCATGGTTAGTTAACAGCATTTGTGTGTTGATAGTCAAGTTGGTTCAAAATCACCAATCCTATTGGAATCATCACTGTTCTAGGAATTCTGTTTATCAGGGATCCCCTGAAGTGTTTCTTTTCATCTTTGAATTATCATCTTTGTGGTGATTCAAGTCCAAATGCAGATTTTACCATGGTTTCCTATCACTGTGTAATGTGTAAACTAGATTACAGTATTGCTGTTTGCATAATTTACTTCTGAAAACTCAGAAGTTTCAATTATAGCAGAATGTTGCTGCTTTTGTTTCATAAGGGTATAGAGATAAAAAGATATTACACCAGTGTTCTGTACTGTGCATTGATGATGATTTGGTTTCAAGTATAACTTCGTGTCAGTCGCTATTTAAACAACCTTAAATTATTTATGACCAACTATCTCCAGAAACCACCCTGTCCCATTTCCAAATAGAACAGTTGAAATCTGTTTGGTCACTTATGCTGTAGATTACCAGAGGAATAGGCACTTAGTTCTAGAATTAATTTGCACTGGTGGTCTGCCAGATATGAAGACCTGCAGCTTCTAAGACACAGTGCTGGTATAGATCACTTCTGTCCTGCTTTTCTCCTAATACAGTTTTTGGTATCTTCTTGGTCATATGCTTTCCTTTGTTGGTACTTTAGACATAAAAATGGCCAAACTGGGTCAGACCAGTGGTCAATCGAGCCCAGTATCCTGTCTTCTGACAGTGGCCAATATGAGATGCTTCAAAGAGAATGAATTGAACAGGGCAATCATCAAGTAATCCACCCCAGGTTCTCCAGTCCCAGCATCTGGCACTCAGAGGCTAGGGACACCGAGTGCATGGGGTTGTGCCCCTGACCATCTTGATTGATAGCTATTGGTGGACTTATCCTCCATGAAAATTGTCTAATTCTTTTTATAATCCAGGCCTTCACAACATTCCCTGGCAATGAGTTCCATAGGTTGACTGTACATTGTGCAAATACTTAAAACCCTGCTACCTATTAATTTAATTGGGTGACCTTTGGTTCTTGTGTTTTAATGAAGTGTGAATAATACTTCTGTACTCACTTTCTTCATACCATTCTTGATCTTATAGACCCTATCATATCTGCCCCACCCCACTTAGTAATGTCTTTTTCAAGCTGAAAAGTCCCAGTGTTTTTAATCTCTCCTCCTATGGAAGCTGTTCCATACCCTTCTCTTCCTTTTTCCATTTCTAATATATCTTTTTTGAGATAGTGTGACTAGAACTACATGCAGTATTCAAAGTATGGCCGTACCATGGATTTATATAGCGGCATTATAGTATTTGTTGTCTTATTACCTATCCTTTTCCTAATGGTTCCTAACATCCCATTAGATTTTTTTGACTACTGCTGTACATTGAGCAGGTGTTTTCAGAGAACTATCCACAATGACTCCAAGACTCTTTTTTTTTTTTTTTTTTTTTTTTTTTTGCGTTGTAACAGCTAATTTGGATCCCATCATTTTATAGGTATAGTTGGGATTGTTTTCCAATTCGCATTCCATTCCATTTATCAGACTAAATTGCATCTTTAATTCTGTTGCCCAGTCACTCAGTTTAGTGAGATCCCTTTCCAACTCTTCGCAGTCTGCTTTGGAACTTTTCTACCTTACTTATGAATAAGTGATCTGGAAAAAGGGGTGAGAATATGTTGAACAGCACTGGTCCCAGTACGGAGCCCTAGGGAACACTACTGTTTACCTTTTTTCAGTCTGAAAACTCACAATTCCTACCCTATGTTTCCTGTCTTTTAACCAATTAACGATCCCTGAGAGGACCTTCCCTTTATCCCAGGAGTGCTTACCCTGCTTAAGAGCTTTTAGTGAGGGACCTTGTGAAAGGCTTTCTCAAAGTCCAAGTACACTATATTCACCGGATCACCCTTGTCCTCATGTTTGACCCTCAAACAACTCTAATAGATTGGTGAGGCATGATTTCCCTTTACAATAGCTATGTTGACTCTTCCCCAACAAATTGTGTTCATCTATGTGTCTGATAAATCTGTGTGTTACCATAGTTTCAACCAATTTGCCTGGTATTGAAGTTAGGCTTAATGGCCTGTAATTACCAGGATTGCCTCCAGAGCCTTTTCTCAAAATTGGCATCACATCAGCTATCATCCAGTTATCTGGTACAGAAGGTGATTTAAATGATAGGTTACAAACTATACTTAGTAGTTCTGCAATTTCATATTTGAGATCCTTCAGAACTCTTGGGTGAATCCTGTCTGGTCCTGGTGACTTATTACTGTTTAATGTGTCAATTTGTTTCCAAACCCCCTGTACTGACCCCTCAATCTGGGACAGTTCCTCAGAATTGTCACCTAAAAAAAAAATGGCTCAGGTGTGGGAATCTCCCTCATATTCTTTGCAATGAAGACTGATGTAAAGAATTTACTTAGCTTCTCCACAATGGTCTTGTCTTCCTTGAGTGGTTCTTCAGCACGTTGATCATTCAGTTGCTCCCATTGATTGTTTGTTTGGCAGGCTTCCTGCTTCTGATGTACAGAAAAAAAATTGCTGTTAGTTTTTGAGTCTTTTGCTAGTTACTCTTCAAATTCTTCTTTTGACCTGCCTAATTAATCTCTGGCAAGTAAAGTGTAAAAGTAGATGCTCCTTCCTATTTTGCTCAGTAGGATTTGACTTCTGATTCTTAAAGAATGCCTTTCTGCCTTATGGTTGAGGGTTGTGTGTGACACTTCCCCCCTGCTGGAGCAAATGTGTGTGGGGTTTCTTTGCGGGGGGAGGGAGGGGTTAGAACAAGATTAGTTTGTTCTGTAGCCACAGCTGCTTGGGAGTTTAGCTTAATCTTGATTTCATTAGAAGTTTCAAGTGATGTAGTGAAGTATAGTATCTTTATAAGCTCCTGTAGAGAAACTAGCATTAAAAGTGTGTTCTGTAGTTGTCCCTCCTCTTTTTTTCCCCCCTCAACAAAAGTAATTTCAGTACATGAGATTTCCTGTACAATAAAATAAAAAAAATGTTATGGTGCTGAACAGTCAGCATGCTCCTGGATGGAAAGAGGGTTGATTTATTTTAGGGCAAGAGAGAGAATGGAAAACAAATGCAGAGTTATCAAATTATTCTATATATTTTTTTTTTCAAAATCCTAGGCCATTCATATTCCTAGGCTTTGGAAAGAGTTTTTAATAGGAAAAGCCTCAGAATCCAAGTTTGCTTTTCAAGGCATTAGCCTTGGCAAAGATTTCTCATATGTGCTCTGGACCATCTTCTCTTTGTGACAAGCCCAGATGCTTACTCTCCCTTTTTAAAGTTCAGCTCACAGTATGAATATCTGCGTGTACCTCTTGCTCAAACAGATGCAAATTCATCTTGTGGGTATTGGTCAAGTATGCTATGGAGGTGTTTTGCAAGTTCTTCAAAGGCTATTTAGAAGAAAAATACTATCCAAAATGTTTTCCAAAAATATTAAATTCTCTTGGAATGTTCAGGATATCTGAATCGGACACTTTGAAACCTCATACATTTGTAACCTATTTCAGTGAAAGAGCAAAACAAAGTTGTTATATGCTGGGTGTTATGTATATCTCTATCTTTATTGATATATAAACATGCATTTGATTTAAAATCATTTGAGTAACATCCTGCCAATACTCCAACAGAAACACATAACTTGAGTAGTGCCTTGCTTTTTAGGAGTGTCTTTATTCTACCCTAATGCACACACTGTCCACTGATGGTGACCAGAATCGCTATATACAATCCACTAATCTTTCACAGTATAACTTGAATTAGTTGTACATTCTGCAACATTAGTAAATACTCAGGGCTAACATGCACAAGTGGGTAGTGTCATGTTTTGTGGAGGAGAGGTATGAAGTTGTAATTAAGAAAATTATAGAGTAGGTGGCATAGGCACTAGCTTCCTCTGGGCCCTGGGGGTGCTCAACCCCCTGCTCCTTCCTGCCCAGTTCCATCCCCTTCCCTGAGTGAGTCCCATCCCTGACCCTCCCCTTCCCTTCCCCCCCCAGCACCTCTTGCACCCTGAGAAACAGCTGATCATGGCAGGTGGTAGGCACTGGGATAGAGAGGAAGGCAGATGGATCAGCTGGGCAGTGGGTGGGAGGTGCTGGGGGAGAGCTGGCCGCTGGTGGGTGCTAAGCACTCACTGATTTTTTTTTCTGTGGGTGCTCTAGCCCTGGTAGGTGGACTAATTGTGTGTATGCTATTTGAGTCTCTATTCTTGCTAATTGCAGTCACAATGGTGACTACCTGTAAAGTGCTGTGTCCGGTGCGGCTCTGTTTTTTGCCTCCCCAAGCATGGCAGTCAGGCGGCCTTCAGCGGCATGCCTGTGGGCGGTCGCTGGTTACGTGGATTTGGCGGCGTTTCTGCGGGTGATCTGCCAGTCCCGCACCTTCGGCGTACCCGCTGCTGAATTACCATTGAAGCTGCGGGACCAGCGGACCTCCTGCAGGCATGCCGCCGAAGGCTGCCTGACTACCACCCTGCCTGACTACCGCCCTCATGGCGACCGGCTTGCCGCCCCAGGCACAAGCTTGCTGCACTGGTGCTTGGAGCCACCCCTGACTGTATTTGTCCCACTGGGCGATCTACGGTTCTTCAGAGCAGAGAACCTCTGGCAAAGCTGCAGTGATTCACCTGAGGCTGGAGAGCTCCCAGCACTAGAGCTTGTAATTGTTCTCCCATGGGAACCCAGGTACTGCTCACGGATTGAATGAAGGTTCACAGAATTCACTAAGCTTTACCACAGCACATAGGGACTGCCCTCTGGGTACAGCTTGGGGCTTCAGCCCCACTGGAAACAAAAGCCACTTTCACAATGCATGCAAAGCTCTGAAGGGTATTGCATTTTAGGTGGATAAGACCTCCAGTTTGGAGGAGGGAGGGGAGGCAAGATCTCCATCAAAATAGCCTAGGGTATTGGGAAGCCTGGGGAATGTGCACTGAGCATGGGGATCATGAGTTGAAATTTCACCTTCTCAACTCACTGCTTTTTATGATTATGTACTTCACAGCCTTTATTGAGCATCACATCCTAATGTTATCTTTTGGAAGTAGTTCAGAAAGAAGGTCAGAAAAAGAAAAGGCTCTTTAGTTCCATTTAAAAAAATAACTTTAATTTTCTAACTAAACGAATGTAGCTGAAAATCCCCAGAATATTTAGTCTTTATTTACATATGTGCTGTACATTTGGGGAATATAAACTGAATTATTCAAATAAACCAAGGAGGTCAAATTCTGGCTTTAAGTGGGGGGAACAAAAAATGTGCCCCGTCTTATTACAGAAGCATGGTAATACTTCTTAACTTCTCCAGTCTGTGTTAATTATGTCAGAAATAAAATTGGCAATATTGCATGTAAATTACATGATCAACTTATTGACTGAGTTTTCTCTGTCAGTTCTTGTGGGCTATCCCCATATATCCCTGTCTGTCTGTCCAGCTGCGTGTTCTGCCTTTCTGTCTCTTTCCTACTAGTGTCATGTTTGGGAGAGTGGAGACTCTTGATGCTGGGCTGGCTGCATGCTCTCCTGATCCACTTGGAGAGCCTGGTGGATCCATACTATGAGTTACAAGGGCCAAATTAGACACTTCTTGCCTTACACAGTATGTGAATGTACCCCAACCTGCAAATACATTGCATCTCTTTCCCTTGCCTAATATACATAATTCCTCACCAAGCCACACAGCAAGACTCCTTCCTAGCAGCAACCTAGTATACTGTTGTAATTGTGGATTTGTAAATACAGTCCCTGCCCCTTTTTAAAAAATGGTTAAAATTCCTAAGTATAAATAATACTCAAATCAGAGCCACACAAACTAGCCATAGAAGAATCATTACGGGAACTCTGTCATCCACCTGAGGGCAGAATTAAGGTTTTCTCAATGTCATCTTGGTGACTGTAGTAGATTACCATTGATTTACTAAAGGAATGGAGTGTGAGTGAGAAGGTGATATATTGTGGCTTTACTTGGTATCCCCTAATTTTAATGTTTGAGTTGAGCATTATTTGCCCTTTACAACCTAACTGTTTTAACGACATTATTTTTAGTGTGTGTTTTATATTGGCATATTGTATTTATGATGTATATTTTTGTACATTTGAATACAAAATGTAATATCAATACAAACAATCTTGGCCTTCCAAATCTCTTGCCTTTCAAGACAGGATTTCTTTTTTTAGGAACTTCTTTATTCCACAGAATAATGATGAAAGACCTTGGAATATAGCTAGTCAGAAAATGTGTAGGATTCCAACCCAATAGAAAACTCTTGGCTTTTCATCAAAAACCTGAAAACCAATAAACTCTCTCTTTTGGGGGGAACAGACAGTGAAATATTTTTGCCCAAACCAGCTGAAAACTGAGATTTTGGACAAAACTTGCCAAAAAATAAACAATTTTCAATGTTCAGGTTTTCTGTCAAAAACTGAAATCTGAGGCAAGCAGACACTTTCTATCTAAATTTTCATTTAATAAAAAAGTTAATTTTCCATTGGTGAAAAGTTTTGGTGGAAATGCTATTTTACAGTTCTGGTCCTTTTAAAATGCAGCTTTGATTCATTAAACATTTTTCTTCTGTGAACAGGTTTCATGTTATACAGGCAGATTGGAAAAAGAGGTATAAGAGAGACTCATTCTCCAAGGCCTTATCCTGTTTCTATTGAAATCCGGAGTTTTGCCACTAACTTCAATGGGAGCAGGAGCAGGCCTTCATTGGATAGGGTTTAATCCAAAGCCCATTGACGTGATTGGGAGACTTTATCTTGACTTCAATGGAGTTTGGACCAGGCCCATAATGCCCAGCAGCATCAACAGATGGGATTGTTTACTAAGGAAGCATTTGGCATTGTTTGCTATCAGAAGTATCTTTGTACCAAAGATATCTTATTTTCTGCCTTCTGCAGGCTATCACTATAAACTTACATTTAATTGGCACCTATGCCCTGCTGAAACTGGCATTCTACCTCATGAATGGGCAAATGCCACAATAACAGATGAACGTGAGTGCTGGCATGACCAAGAGCCAATATTTGTATCATATTTTAGTGTGAGGGGCTGAATTTCCCTGTAGGAATGTTGAACTGGCAAACCTGAAGAACTTTTATGTTTAAGGTGAAGGGAAGATGCCATTGCTTCCCAGGTGAAGGGAAGATGCCATTGCTTCCCAGCTTAAAGATGGGTGAAAGCAAAAATATAGTGACAATATGGAAAAAAGTATTTTGCTCTGGTGAAACAGGTTTACTGTTATGCAGGAGGAGGGGAGAAGGAATATAATAGTTTTTACCCTTGAGCAGCTCTGCATGTGGCACACCTACAAGTCCCACTAAAATTATTTCTGTGGAAACTGAAAGCTGACGTTTCTTGAAAAATAGCTCCCTTGAATATAGAAGCCTGATCTCTGCCCCAAGCCTTTTTGTAGAATCCTATGTATTTCTGTTCCATTTTGAAGAATGGGAATAGAATTCCAATATCTATTTTAATGTATGTAAATAGATTTAAAAACCATTTAAAAATGAAACCAGTAAATGTGTGTTCTTATTAAATGCTGCAGCAGAATATACATTTCAATATTTCCAGTTTAGTATTGCTCTTCCTTTCTTTAGGCAATTAGCTGTTAAGATATAAACATAATAAAAGCTAAAATATACAAGAGAGGGTTTTTTTCATCCTTTTGCTAATGCAAGTGCAGACTTTAAATCTAAACCTGAATAGTCTTTACAGATTGACAAGGGGTGCATTATTCTAAGTCACTCTGTATTATGTGTGAAGAGTGTCCCAGCTGTGTCATTGGTGAGGTTAAAAGGTGTTAGAGCTTGCATCTTTTAAATGAGAATAGTAAATTAAAGTGAACAATTAAGTAAGAAATTTGGCTTACTGTCTGTGCATGCTGTGCTTTATTGTGGTGTTGCCAGCTTCTCTGAATGAAAATACAAGAGCAAATTAAACAGCTTTATGAACTCCAAGGAGGAGCAGTTGTTCTAGTGGCTTTCATACAAATGTCTAATTAATTCTTGAAGTAACCCAAATTGTCCTTTTGTGATCTGTGAATGGGAATTTGTGAGGGAACCTGTGCAGATCAAACTAAGTGAAAGGAGAACTGGGATTTAATGATTAGCTGGCAGTTTGCAATTGCTGGGGCCAGCAAATTTTTGTTATTTTTCTCATTAATATTACATTTGTAAGTTAATGAAACATTTGGGTGAATATATTATAAGTAATAAAGGCATTAATGTTGTTTTTGAACACACAGTTATGCTAATTGGCATCTGTTGGGTTTTTTCCGGTGTATATTTGTTTGAGGAAAATTCAAAAATTAATGTTAAACCTAGAAAGCAATTTTTAAACGTCAGTTGCATGAGCAGTGTTGGACTAAAACTATTTTTATGATGTTGGTTTTTTTTGTCATTTGATGATTTCAAGAAAAGTGTTTTTTTTTATAGCCCTGTCTCCCTTGCCTATGGTCTCTAGACTTTTATATTTTTAAATGGTGCAATTTCAGTGCATACACTCTCACTATTTCAGTACAAAAAAGTATTAAATATTCCTTCAAATATCAATATAAAATCATAGCAAAACATCCATAACATTTCAAAAATGAGCTAAATTTAATAAATTATCAATTATTTTTATGGCGATTGTGTTCCTGTTAGTGAGTCAAGATCACTATTGCTAATGGTTAACGTGTTATAAAAATATATACATACACACACACACTCACACACTTGTAATTATCAGTAATATCATTCCTGGGAGAATTCTGCATCACTGTGCAATGCAGAATTTTGCAGAAATTAATGTTGTGCACGTAGAATTAACTTTTTTCCCTACTGAAATGGGCTGAAGAAATGTTGGCCGCCATTGGGAGCCCCTGGACCTGGCAGACCCCATCTTGTAAATAGACTGGGGTTCGGGGGGAGGGGAAGGGAAGAGAACAGGATTTTTCCCAGCAGCTGCAGTTCCCAGCACTCCCTGAGGGAAGGAGGCGGCAGCATGCAGGAAACTCCGTGCAAGCCTGGGACCCACCATCAGGCTGTTTCTCCCTCTGGATCCCTGGGGTCTAGGAGGGTAGGGGGTGTTTGAATGTCTGGGTTGGGTGGGACCTGCGGCTGGCCTATAGGAGGGATTGGGGGGGGGAGTGTCTGGGTTGGAGGGTCGGGGGGACAGGACCTGCAGCTGGCCCCTGGGACTGATGGGGGGGGGGGGGGGGGGGAAGGGTCTGGCCCGCTGACTGGGCTCGGATTGTAGGGGCAAAGAAGCAGGAACTGGGTTGTCATAGGGGGTTCTCTAACTCTCTACTCCTGGGGGATTTTTGTGTGTGTTTGTATTGTTACAGACATGCTGACGTATTTTGAAATAAATTACTGACATAATTGAAACTGGCATGATTATATAGAGTTGTTTTGACAAAATTTGCAGAATTTTAAAATTTTTAACTTTTTGGCACAGAATTCCCCTAGGAGTATAATATGTAAGTAATATGTCAACTACTGCACATCATACTATAACACCACTTCTCTTCTCCTGAATTTTCAATCCTGTCCACTATAAATGTAACATGGTTTATTATTTATGTAGTTCCTTTGATTGCAGAGCACTTTACAAATTACATTTCAAAGAGGCTGGATGTATATAGCAGTCAGCCAGTGTACAGCATGCAGGATAATCATGGGCTGAAGGGACATCTTGGGAAAGAACATTCGGGTTCAGTTGAAGTCTTATGAAAAGTACTATAATGCATTTTAATATCTGGGCAATGCAGTCACAATCGCAGCTTTGAGGTGATACAAAATAGCAGCCCACCCCTCCACTTAGTATCTGTCTAGGTACAGTGGAGGGCTTCCTTATTTCAATTGTGAGGATCTCGAAGAATAAAATACTTTATGTCCCTTCACCCATACCTCCTCTCCTGCGCTATGATCCTGCACCTTTTGAAGTCAATTGGAGTTCTGCCATGGATTTCAGTGGGTGCAGGATTGAGCCCTGGATCTCCAACAGTGGACAAATTCTCACACTTTTTGGCTTGTTCACATATTACCATTGCTATGAATACTTTCTTGTAGGCTCTGCCTTAAAAAGGGAAAGTGGGTTGAGTTTAGCTAACATGCTAACCTTAACTTAGCCTGCACGTACCCAAGGAATAAGGTCAACTGCTCATGCCTTGATTCAGGTGATCGAGTTGTAGCCCAGGTTACATTTCATTAGGGCTACATCCATTTTCACCAGCTGAAGACCTGATCCATAATGTGGACACAGTTTATTGTTAGAGCAAACCTATCCACTTATACATGGAAACATGAAGTGTTTAGACAAGGCCATAGATGTAGTCTGTATTAGGACTAGGATTAGACCTTGGGAATTATTCATTCCCAGGACAGACCACACATTGTCTGCACTAATAAGATCACAATGTAAATCACGCTAGTATATAACAACATTTCAGTCAAGTATTTTGTTTAGTAAAAGAATGGTACAAATGCATAAGGAGCCAAATTACAACAACTATTCTGCCGGTGTAAAACAAATGGGAAGAGATGTGGCAGAACTGTGGGTTACATTCTTAACCAAAATAAAGATAGACTTAGTTCAGTGTTGGTTGTAAAAAAAAAACACTTCCTCTGTCTGGTGCCTTTCTGTTACTGTCACACTCTTGCTCACATCCAGCATTCCAGTTTAAATTTCTGAAAAACAAACACAGAATAATTGAATTTGTGTTCCTTGATTTATGTAAACCTGCTGTTAAGAATGTGTATGAATTGGCATGTAGATGTAATGACTGACTCAAGATGTAGACAGTATTGGGGAGACTTGTCAGATTAGGATGTTGTCTAAATCACTGCATATCCCAGTGTTAAATCCTGTCCATCACTCCTTCCTAGGTTGAGGGGGAAAAAAACATGTAGTGCCATGGATAACAAATTTATAAATGATTGTTTCTATCCCATAGGCTTATATTGGCTGAATCTAATGTCAGATATGCATTCTTCACTCCAATGAAGTCAATGGGATTTGCCCATACATATCTGAGAGAAGAATTTGTCCCAAATCCTGTATAAGCAAGTCAAAGCAAAAGTTACATTAGCTATAATTGCACTCTTAAAATAGAGGTAATTGTTCCCTGTCACACTGTCATACAAGCAGTATCTTGAAGTTTTGGAGACATCAGAACGGAGATGGTGGTTTTAATATAGTTGAAGGTTTTAGGTTTTTGTTCAGTCATTCTCTGACAAGTTCCACCTTATGTGGTATAACTAATTCTATATAACTCCTTCAGTTTGCTGTCAAGTGCTTGCTAATGCACTATATTATTTTCTGGAACCCACGATTTGCTTCTGATCTCCCACAGGGCTGTAAGTGACAGCTCTGTAAAGACACTTAATGCTTCCCACAGCTGCAAGTCAGCTATAATGCACTGTTTTGCACTTTTATTCAGTGACTGTGGTGTCATTGCATAGCAACATCACCTTACAAGATGTGCAAAAAGTCTGTTGTAGCAACGCCTACTGGGAGCTATTAGGATCTGTTGGAAAGCTTCAGTAAAGGTGCAGGGCACACAAAAGCAGTGTTTACAGAGCCTCTGCCATGGCATAGCTGTTTGGTATTGTAATCCCTACTAAACTCTAATAAATATGCTCAAGTATTATCAGCAGTACATCTTTTGACAAAATAGTCTTTCATGGTGATTGGAAGCTGGTATAAATGGTAACTTGTAATCATAGGTATATCCCAAAGTAGCTTCCCTGCCTGGCAACCAAATCAAATCTCATTTGAATGAAAGGTTTCATTATATAAAAACAGATACAATGCATATTAAGGGCAAAGCTTATTGGGCCTAATTCAGACCTAGTATAAGCAATAGGGTTGTCACACAATTAAAAAAATTAATTGTGATTAATCGGGGTTATATTTAAATGGTATTTTTTCAGATGTTTTCTACATTTTCAAATATATTGATTTCAATTACAACACAGAATACAAAGTGGACAGTGCTCAGTTTATATTTATTTTGGATTACAAATATTTGCACTGTAAAAAATTAAAGAAATAGTATTTTTCATTTCCTCCTTTGCAAGTAATGTCGTGCAATCCCAGCTGCTATCAAGGGTAGTGACTCTGGGAAATGTGCAGACCATTGTGGATCACTTTAATGCGCTGGGGGTCCCTAACTGCGGTGGTGCAATAGACGGAATGCATATCCCTATCTTGACCCTGGCACACTGGGGCGGCCAGTACATAAACTGAAAGGGGTACTTTTCCATGGTGCTGCAAGCACTGCTGGATCACAAGGGACGTTTCACCGATATCAACATGGGATGGCTGGGAAAGGTGCATGACGCTCACATCTTCAGGAACTCTGGTCTGTTTGAACAGCTGCAGGAAGGGACTTACTTCCCAGACCAGCAAATTACTGTTGGGGATGTTGAAATGCCTATAGTTATCCTTGAGGACCCAGCCTACCCCTTAATGCCGTGGCTTATGAAGGTGTACACAGGCACCCTGGATAGTAGTAAGGAGCAGTTCAACTATAGGCTGAGCAAGTGCAGAATGGTGGTAGAATGTGCTTTTGGACATTTTTAAAAGCTCGCTGGTGCAGTTTACTGACTCAGTTATATCTCAGCACAACCAATATTCCAATTGTAATTGCTGCTTGTTGTGTGCTCCACAATATCTGTGAGAGTAAGGAAGAGACATTTATGGCGGGGTGGGAAGTTGAGGCAACTCGCCTGGCGGCCAATTTCACACAGCCAGATAACAAGGCAATTAGAAGAGCGCAGCAGGGCGCACAACACATCAGAGAAGCTTTGAAAGCCAGTTTCAGGACTGGCCAGGGTATGGTATGACAGTTGTGTTTGTTTCTCTTGAAGTTACCTGCTATATGGAAATAAAGTCAAAATTGTTTAAAAACTGTTCTTTATTATTTTTTGCACAACACATTGAGAGAAATCCGAAGGTAGACCGGGGGAGGGGGGCATTGGGTTGGGGGGAGGGTGGTGGAGGAGGGGGAGGGAAGGACAAGTCCAAAAACCAAATTAAAAGTTCGCATATGCCAGCTTTCTGCTGCTTGGGTGATCCTCTGGGGTTGAGTGTGTGAGAGCCCGTAGCCTCCCCCCTCGTGTTCTTGGGCATCTAGGTGAGGAGGCTATGGAACTTGGGGAGGAGGGTGGTTGGTTACACAGGGGCTGCAACGGTAGTCTGTGGTCTTGCTGCCTTTCCTGCATAGATCCACCATACAGCGGAACATGTCAGTTTGCTCCCCATGAGCTTGACCATAGCGTCCTGCCTGCTCTCATCGCGCGTGTCCCTCCTCTCTCCGTGTTCCTGTAATGCTTTATGGGACTCCACAATTGTTTGCCTTCATGCATTCAGCTGGGCCCTATCAGTGCAGGAGGACTGCATGAGTTCGTCGAACATGTCATCCCGAGTTCATTTTTTCCGCCTTCTAATCTGGACCAGCCTCTGAGACGGAGTAGAGCGGGGCCACGTTGAAACATTTGCACCTGCGGGAGGAGAAAAAGGGAGGGTAGATACATTTCAGAGAACAAAAGGGACACTTTGGTGTGAGTAAGCCATCACACACGGCCAGGCAACAGAATTCAGCTTGCAGGCAGCCTAGGGGCATGCGGGGTTCTGCTTCTTCTACATTCATTTCAATGCTTTCAAACTGCTGGGCCCCCTTTCCCATAGCAAGCAATGCCTGGTGGGTTTGGCACATAAAAGGAGGGCCTGCGGGCTCTCTGGGATGATCGCTTCACACACCCACACCCCCCACCGCGTGGCTCCGATGAGGCTCTGAGCAGGGATGAGCCCTTTAAACTAAATACAAACAGCCCAGCGCGGCTGGGTTTTCCCCCCGCCTCCCACCGCGTGGCTCCGATCAGGCTCTCGCTCGCCAGAAGTACCTTCTCCAGAGTCATGGTCCAGGAGCCCGCCTTGGGAGTGGGGGAGGCTATTGGCTCTAGTGTTAAGAATAGTTCCTGGCTAGGGGGGAAAACGGATTCCCCACTTGCTGCCTGCGCGCTGTCCTCCTCCTCCTCGTTCTGTGCAACTCCCCCCTTGCAGGTGTCCATGGGTAGTGGTAGGGTAGTGGTGGCATCACCCCCCATAATTGCATGCAGCTCATGGTAGAAGCAGAATGTATGGGGCTGTGACCCAAGCGCCCATTTGCCTCCCTGGCTTTTTGGTACGCTTGCCTGAGCTCCTTGATTTTTGTATGTCACTGCTCTGTGTCCCTCTTTCCATCATGGCACTGGAGACTTTAGCGTAGGTATTTGCATTCCTTTTTTTGGAACGTAGTTCTGCCATAACAGACTTGTCTCCCCAACATGCGATGAGATCCAGTACCTCCCGTTCAGACCATGCTGGAGCTCGTCTGCGAATCCGGGACTGTGTGATCTCCTGTGATGGTGGACTCTGCATGGTTGCCTGCGATGGTCACCTTCGCTGATGGTGACCAAACTGGAAATGAAATTCAAAAGTTCCCAGGGCTTTTCCTGCCCACCCGGCTAGTGCATCGGCATTGAGAGTGTTGTCCAGAACGGTCACAAGGAAGCATTCTGGGATAGCTCCCGGAGGCCAATAACGTCGAATTGCATCCACAATACCTTTAACCCGGGATTGCGATCTCGATTTAAGCGCTATTCCATTTGCCGAGGTGGAGTACAGAAATCGGATTAAAGAGCCCTCTAAATCGAAAAAAATGGCTTGGTCGTGTGGATGGAATCTTTTTTTTTTTTTAATTAACTCGTCTAATTCCAAAATAACAGACTAGTTTAGACCAGGCCTAAGTGCAGGGAGAGCTGTCTAACAGTCAGTGAGATTTCTTCTGTTAAAGCTTTTGAAAGCAGATTTTTAACTCTAAACTTAAATTTTGCAGTTTTCAGAGCCATCCTAATTTCATTCACAATGTGCAACAGGTGATTCTTGATTTCACACTTGAAGTTAATATTTTGAATACAATTCACTGAGAAACCATGTTGATACAAAGACTGCAAGCAAAGTTAGGACTAACTTATTATTTTCCCCAAGACAATAAAGATTCAGGTGCTGTGTTTTCCCCATCTTTTCCTGTCACTTTTTCACTCCTCTTCCCTTTTCAGTCAGGGGCTTCTTTCCTATCCCCTCCAGAGCTAAGGCCACTTTCACTTAGGTCCATTCTAGAGCTGATTTGAAAACTAGAATTTCCCAATTCTGATTTTCAGTGACATTTTGTTCGTGTCCTAATCAGGAGCAAATGTCAAAATACTGAAATATTTCATGGAATGAAAAGTTTTGACCCACTTTCATTTGTGAATGTCTAAATGTTCATTGCATTTTTGTTCATGATTCATCATGTCCCTGAGACTCCCATTGTGCACCCGGCATGGCTCAGCCAAGCAGAAGACTATATGGTGTATCATGGGAACTGTAGACCAGAAAGAGAGCTCCGCCCATAGGCGGGTTTGAGGTACTTAAACTATAACTCCCATGGGGCATCATGGCAGCTTGGAGGAATGCAGATTCACGTCAAACTGCCCCACAATCAAATGTTTCAGTTTGGGGTGACCTACCAGAAACAAAATACTTCTAGTTTACATTTTGGAATGTAAACTAAAAATCAGAAGAAATTCAGCAAAGTCAGCACTTTCCTACAAGGAAAAAAAAAATATTTTTTCTGAAAACCACATTTTCTGATGGAAAAACATTTAGTTGGAAATTTCCTGACTGGCTCTAGTTTGTCTAGCCATTTGTCCTAGGGCCTGCTGCTGCTGCTGCTGGGCAGAGTGAAGGAACAGGTCAGAAAGAGCGAAAAAGAGGGCAGTGATTTTTAGTCTGCAGTAGTGTGTGAAAGAGAGTGGAAGCTAGCCATATCTCTGTGTTGGCAACCTTGGGTTCAACATAGTTTTAGTCAGTTGTAGCATTTTAAAGGTCTTCATCCCTTCCTTTTATATAAAAGGCAGCACGGAGGCTGCCTAACAAAAACAGATCATGCCCCCATTAGGTCCAGCTGCTGCAGGAGGTGTGACTTAAACTTATTGTAGAAGATATAAGCACAGCCCTAAGAAATGTCTTGTGGACATTTAATACTTCACACCCCATTCACATTTTAATTCCTGGGATCCACTTGGAGTACAAAAGCAATGCGCCATGCCACTCAATAACACACTACAATTTTTTTTTTTAACAAACTGGTTCAGCATTTGTATACCTTGAGTCAGCAAACTGAGGGCTGCTGTATACAAAGCCAAACTAACTAAATGTTTTTAATTCGTACCTCCTGTAATTTCAGTGCAAATCTATTCTGAAATACATCTGCTCACATTTGTGCTGAAATAAAGTGTTAAGTGATTTAGAATCATTGGGTGAGAGAGAGAGAGAGCATGAGTGTGACACTTGCTTAGTGGTTCGAGCACTCACCTAAGAGGGAGGTGGGAGACCCAGTATCCATGTTCCAAAGACCCAGTGCACAGGGTCACAACACTCGTCAAATTTAGCCCAGTGGCCCCTCCATCATAATGAAGTGGCAAGGTCAAATCTGCTCGCCTGGGTAGCTGCCTAGTTTTCTTATAACTAAAGTGGCCCCTGTTTTCTATACAAGATTTGTCTAGCCATCTAGTTTCCTCTGCCGTGTCCACCACTGCAGTGTCTGATGCCTCAGATCAGCAATCCATACCTATTCAAAACACTTAAGCATGTGTTTAAGTTCCAGGGGATGTCAACAAATATGTTTTAAGGCATTTGCTTAATAGATATGCACTTAGTCTCAAACTTAGACAGCAAGGCCCCAATCCACAAAAGCATTTCTTTTCCCCTAAATTCTTCTGAGAATACTGGAGGAGTACAGGATATTGTTCCATATGCATTTCTTTTAATATAGAATTCTCTTTCAAAATGCCAGGTTAATAAATTATTCCCAGAAAAAAATATTGCAGTCTTTGTTCTGTTCCTATTCAGGCAAAATCCCTAAGCAAGGGTTGAGGGTCTGATTTTTCAGAATGCTCTTTGCCAAACTGCCATTGACTTCTGTAAGTTGCATGCCTAAGCAAGTGTTTTCAGGATCAGGCTTTGAGTGTAGATATGGCCAAAAGTGTTTAGTGACCTACTACACCTAACTACACTATCTGTCTTCCAAGGATTGCAATTAACTTCATTCATCTTGGCACATGCAGATTATGGTGCTCTTTGCTCTGTCAGCCACAAGAAGTAGTGTCATGCAAAGAATATTGACTCAGCAATTTTAAGGGCATTAGAGGTCCCAGCATCAGTATAAATTTTGTCATAACTTTGTTACAGTAATTCAGAATGCCAGAGTAAGTGAGGCAATCCATGGGAAAAAAAGGTCTTTTGCTATGGGATGGGTTGCTTCATCCACTGAGAGGAGAAAGGCAAAAGCATGATGCTACTATCTCGTATTTTATATCCTCAGTCTATGTGCCTAGAAGAGACTTGCCCAGACATGTCCTAGTGGGCTTTGAGTCTCTGGATTGGGCAACTCCCCTGGTGTCCTCTTGTGCAACTGAGTCATAGAGTTGAGCAGTCTCCATTGTGTGGTGCTTGCTCAATTGTCATTGAATTGTAAATCCCATTGTTACAACTCCCCTGCTGATTAATGGTAATTGAACACCCTCCTGGGCGGAGATCACTTAATTTGTATGTCATTAGCAAATTTACAGCATATTTTAGTAACAACCATACTGAAAAATCTCATAACTTGATACACACTGATACACAATTTTGATAGAATGGATTTCAGCTAGCTAGTCAGTCTAGATCAGTGGTTCTCAAAGCCTGTCTGCCACTTGTTCGGGGAAAGCTCCTGGTGGGCCGGGCCGGTTTGTTTACCTGCTGCAGGTTTGGCCGATCACGGCTCCCACTGGCTGCGGTTCGCTGCTCCAGGCCAATGGGGGCTATGGGAAGTGGCGCAGGCCAAGGGATGTGCTGGCCGCCCTTCCTGCAGCCCCCATTGGCCTGGAACGGCGAACCGCGGCCAGTGGGAGCCGCGATTGGCCGAACCTGCAGATGTGGCATGTAAACAAACCGGCCAAGCCCGCTGGGGCTTTCCCTGAACAAGCGGCGGACCGGCTTTGAGAACCACTGCTCTAAATAGTAATCACACTTAAAATTTTGATCAAACATGCACTATTTCTAAAACTAGTCAATATTTCCCCTCAGAGAACCCTTTGCTAATATTATTTTGGGAGGGCTCGGGGGAGGAGAAGGGCTGCAGGAAAAATCTAAACTTGAAAGTTTCCTGTTTAAAGCAACCAGAAATATGTGTTTAGACAAAATAGGTGTTTTCTGTTCCAAACTTCTCAATGGAAAATTTTCAACCAGCTTCAAATAGTTCAGTGGATAACAAACATCCATAAATCATTGAAGTAATTCTTTTAGCTTCTTTCAAACACTTGTGCTGTCTTTTCTGTCCCTATATGAAGTACAATTTCATGCCCATGGAATTTGCTAAAAATCCATCATTGTTGTGGAATTGTACAGGATTGAATATTTCATTTTTAAAAGAAGCCAAACATTTCAAACAAGGGTAACCAAAATTAGATTCCTAAATCCATAATTAGTCACCTTAATAAAAAGTGGCCTGACTTCCAAATGTGCTAAACTCCCAAAGTTCCCATTCACTCAGACTGCCTGTTAATGTCCTCAGGATTTCTGAAAAATAGGCTACTATTCTATATTATTTCCCATATATTCCCAGGTGCCAATAGTCCCAACTGTTCCCTGCACAGCTGCCAAAAACTCATGCTTTCCTCTAACAAATGTAGTGATGTAGCTATTCATTTTCAGCACAACATTCTGCAACACAATGCTAAAAATTAGGCAGTGTAAAATTAATTACATTTAGTAATATCCACAAGGAATACTGTACTAATTATATTACTCAGATTCATATTAATATAGTAAAATCCTCTTTTGCACACTTATTTTTTTCTGAAACTGCTGCATAATTTTGAAACTGCTGCGCTGGACTGCTGCAGAATCCAGTTCCTTGCCAAAGCTTTTAAATCAAGCTTCTTGCAGAGTAAATGGGCTCTGCTTACCATGGCTGGTTTTCCTATATTATGTTGCTGTTGTTCTCCATCAATCTTCCCGCCCTTTAGTTTTCTGTGTTTTCTTCCTTCTTCTTTTTCCTTTGCTGTGCCTATTTGTCTTCCACCTCTCCTAAGGTTAGCCTGACACTGTACAATTTCCCCTCAGTAAGAGGCATTGTGGGGTTGCACTGCCCTAGAGGCATAACAGGACTGAACACAGGAGGAAGTAAACTACACCTGCCTTCTTCCTGCTCCAGCTTATTTCCCCTCCGCACCAGTTTTGTAGCACACGTTGCAGAATGGAACCTCACTTCCCAGTGCAAGAGTAGGAGTAACAGCCCAGCGGTAGCGGCTCTTCCCTTTATGTAATGTGGATAGTCCATTCAGGGTATTAAAAGGTACCTTTATGCCACCCCTAATCTCCTACTCAGGCATGTAGGACAGCTCACAATTGTGCCCACCGGTGCCCAATTCCTGAGGAAGACTTGGTATAAATTGTTTCCTCTTCATTCAAGCCATTGGTATTCCACCATTTTACACCATCTTTTAATTTGTCCCTGACCAACATTTGCTATTGTCTCTTTATTCTTATCACTTTTCCCCACTTTCTCTTCTGTTTAGCCCTCAGATTGTTTTGCTTTTAAATTGTCTTGTGGCTAGATACCCCCAAAGTACCACAAAATGAAGTGAGGGTAGGGACAAGGAGGAGGAAATTTCTAATGAAACAACTTTCCATAAAACTAAAAAGGTACAATAAAACTGGGATAAAGAGGCATGAAGGTAAGGATCCTCTTATCCTCAGTCTCAGAAACATTTTCGATCTGAGATCTTAGAAAACAACACTTGGAAAGAAATAATTCATATGGATCCCTACAACAAACAGAAAATTGACAATGGCGGTTCAGGCATAGGTATCTAAAATAAGGCAATTATCTATGCGATAATAATTGATTAATTGAGAATAATAGTGGGAGCTGTCACCTTAAAATCAATGGGCCAGATCATCAGCTGGTGACCTTGGTGGAGCTATACTGACTTACACTAGTTTAAGGTCAGGCTTAATATGTTCTTGAAAAATTACCATGTATATCATATAACATTCCAATCCATTTTCATCCCATTCCAAATTCTTCCTCAATTGACATTCAGCTTAAAAATCTATTAAAGATCAGCCATGGAACAGTGTAAAAGCATAGCTGTAATATGGTAGCTTGAAATTAATTATTTCTATCTTGTTTTGTAAGAAAGTGAAATGACATAACTCCTTCAGGTCTGTTTTCTGCTGTATCATTGGGGCTGCCATAAAATGGAGCAAGGATGCTTTCCAGTTGCCAAACTTCTGGAATCTTAACACCAGATGTGTTCTGTAGGGATCAAGATTTTTTTCCACTATGGATATTCTCAGCATTTCTACATTCAAATCTGCATAATAATAAATAAAATTGTACATAAAACAGCTAATCAGCCTGAGTCAAGAACAATATAATTACCTAGAGCTCAATCTGTTTTATGTCATTTTATACAGAATTTGGTTAAAAAGTATATTGAAGGCCAGATTCTGACACACATACTCTAATTTATAGTAGTCCACGAGTAGCGCCATGGAATTCATTCACATTTGTCATGGTATAAGGTACTATTCAACATCAGTAAAGGTGACAGAATCTGGCTGTCAAGCAAAGGCCAAAGAATTCTAATATTCAGTATACTGCTATCTCAAAACTGATTGTTTTAAAATGGTAAGACACATTTGAACCATCATTGCTTGGCTACAGTATACCTCACTTAGGATCTTGCAAAAGCCAGTGCTTCACAGCAATCCGGAATACCTCCTTTTAAGCAGAATGTCTATCTCTCTTTGCCACAATAACTGGTTAAAAATTGGGTTAATATTCTTACCACCTGCAGTTTACTATTATATCTATGCAAAGTAGCGACTTTTGTGGATCAGATGTATAATGAAGTAGAACTCAAACACCCATATCTGATTTTTAGGATGCGTTTCAGTATTGTTAAGTTTTATCTTTGAAGCTAAAACCATTCTCATATTTTATTGCTTTAATATAAAATTAAAATGTTACCTTTTTTTTTTAAAGTCTCTGACATTTCACAAGGGTTTTAACGCTGATGTGATGGTCATCCTAAGGGCCCCTTCCGAGAGCTATCCTTAAGAACATTATTATCAGGTCTTTTGACTGTTTTAAGATGACATTATCTACATTTCCATTAAGGCATCCACTAAGAGTAGCACAGATCAGTCTCTGAGACTTTCAGAAGCCAATAGTAGATCTTTCTTTATGTAAACCGTCTGCAGCAGGACAGCTAAAAGGCATATCCTAAGGTAAGAGGTTGTTCAGTAATGTCAAATGAATCCCTGGAGTCTTGCACCCTGTCATATTATTTTCTGAAAATGTTGACACAAATGAAGTGAAGCATTCATGTATTCATATACATATTATTATGATAATAGGATAGTGATTGTAACTTAAATATACAGAACATCCGCGTGTGTGTGTGTGTGTATTTACAATTTTATAAAGATTCCTTTAAACTTGTGGAGTTTGGGTTTCTTTTTCCTAAGATTGATATAAGGGGCTAAGAAATAATAAAATTTTGCTTCTTCATGAATATTGGAACTAGCAATTTTAGATTAGACTTTGGAGATATAACCCAGGGGGCTATATTATAATTTTAAATGTTTGTGTGTGTGTGTGTAAAATACAAATCTATGCATATGCAGTAACATTGGACAAGCTGTGTGACAAAATCAGATACATTAGAGCTGCAAATGTGTTGAGGCAGGAGCAGAAGACAAGCTACCAGAGAAATGTTGGTATATATTCTGAACTGCATTTCTTGAAGTGCTCTTGATACTGATTACATTAAGTGTGAGAGAGAAATCGGATGCCTGTCTCATAGAGGAAACCTAAGCCCCACAACTCCAATTTGCATGTTTAACTGAAATACTTTACGATGATGTACCGTCACTCTCTGGGAACACACCTCTGTTGACAGCACTTAGTTCCACATAGACATTAAAATGAATGAGATTGTTTGCAGAGGGTGCCGAGCAGCCATGACCCCCACTTTAGTTACTAGGAACTGTGTGTGCTCAGCACCTTTGCAAATCAGGCCTCAGAATTTTAATATTTTAAAGAACTTTGTCTTTCTATTTTAATCCATTTTAAAAGTTCTGGTTATTAAAATACTACAGAGTACAGGAGCGTTGTTGATCCAATCTGCGCTGGTAGATGTTTTTAGGGAAAAAAGGCTTTCAACTGTTAGCTAGCAGCTTACAATGGCATGGGTTGTAACTATTCTGCTTCTGGCTGCCAGCTGCTATTTTGCCCCTCACTTCCATGGAATTGGACATGCTGGAACTGTTAAACGGGTTAAACTATTTAAATTCAGTTTCCTTTCCTCCCCATCCTGCTTTCATAGATGTTTTAATTTGAGGGAGGGTGAATTGGATAACTAGCTCTGATCACTGTATGTGTGTATATATATCTCCTCAATATATGTTCCATTCTATATGCATCCGAAGAAGTGGGCTGTAGTCCACGAAAGCTTATGCTCTAATAAATTTGTTAGTCTCTAAGGTGCCACAAGTACTCCTGTTCTTTTAGCTCTGATCCGTGTGCCATTGAATGTTTAATATCCAAAGGCAGAATATCCCCCATTCAGTCTGATCCATTGTGTCTCAATCCCCAGCTTATTTACAGGTCTTTAGATCTTTCTCCCTTCCTATCCTGGCTTCACATGTCTGTTTCAGCCATTCCTTACTAGCTTGAGAAATAGACAGAAGGTGTAATGTCGCAACCTGTCCTTTTTGTATTTTATTATTTTTCCCTGAAGGTATAGTCCCTGGCAACATAGTCTGCAACATAGCCAGACTAGGAGAATATTTGTTGATCCTCTATCCTTTGTCACACCACTGTGAAACATTGTGGAGCTATTCCATTCATAGTTTCAGTATAGTGCCACAGGAGTTTGTCTGAGCTTCTTGATGAAACAATTCCTTAAGGATGTTACAGGAGTATGAGAGTCGTAATAGATTGTGAACCTGACTCCCCATTGTGGTGTTCCAGCTTTACTTCTATGTAGCTCCACTGAACTCAATGCATTTCCATTTGCATAAAATTAGAGTAATGTAATGGTGAATCAGGCTTTATGTTTTTTGTTGGTTATTTGGCCTCTGCCAGAGCAATGTAAAAGATGTTGTACCATTCTGGCATATATTGTCTACACCACAAGTCCTAGTCTTCACATGATCTATAGCTTCCTATGTGACTTAGCAACAAAGCACAACGAAATTGCCTCTACCTCCTTCAGTAACAGTTGTTATGCTGCAATTAACCATCTCTGCACTGCTAACAATAGATCCTTCATTGTTCGTGCATAGGTAAAAATGAGTCACCAGTAAAAAAGAACTAGTATACTGCATAATCAATGGAACACATGTTTTTTGACTCCTACAATGAAATAAAGTAGGAAAGATCAGCAGGGACCCAAGGTCTCATGGGGGGAATTTTAATAGAACATTTCACTTCTAGGTCATCAGTTCAAATCCAGCCTAGGTCAGCAGTTACTGAAATTTATTACCATCTGACAGCTGTTCTGTAATCCATGCAAAATGAATTCATGGTCACAATTTAGCTTCCAAGGTCCAGGTGTCCACATCCCACACACATCATAACTTGTACTAATTTCTATGTACTTTTTTGCAGTCTCCATTGAGTAGTCAAAGTGTGAATGTGTTTTAATACAGACATACTTTCCCATTCCTAGATATACTCCATGCAAGTCAAAACTGAGACATATTTGGAAAGCAGTGTGCAGATGCTGGTGCAATACTTATTCTTTTAGGGCTCTGACTTCCCAGTGAAGTCAGTAGTTGGATTGAAGGTTCTCCACTTTCCAGGATTAAATCCTTCATAAACAGGATTTTAGCTTCCAGGGTTGTTAAGTCAGTGTCTTTCATGAGTTCTGAATTCACTTTAAACTTTCAGTTGAAGTTATCATTCATATTTCTAATGTTCTGAAAATATATATAATTTGAATACCGATGGTAGGGTTAGAGGAGAGTTTTGACCTTAATTTTTTAAAAAAAGGTAAATGATGTTCCCTCTTATCTCAATAGAGATTGGGCTCCACCAGACAAGGGAGCTCTAGTAGTAAGGGGTTTTAGTCTGTCCTGTTAACCACATCCTTCACATGGAAAAGTGGGAATCTAGTCTAATAGGAACTCTTCTGAAATCCTAAGTAAAACCTTGGATGAAAGATGCCATTATGAGTAACTTTTTTGAAGTTCAGCAAAATAAATTCCTTTGAAATTACATATATTTGTTTAATTTAATGTGTTTTGGCTGCAGAAAGCTGGTCTCTTTCAAATCACAATACTGGGGTGTTTGTCTCCTTTGTCAATTATGGTTTACTCGATGTGCCATAACAATACATACCTGTACCTACTCATTGGAAGGGTTTAAGTAAAATACACTGCAAAAGGTATGGAACTTATATTAATGAAAAATTAAAATTAACAAAGCACACTAACATTGAACTGTAAAGTTGTAAGATAATGTTGTAATTCATCCTAGAAGCATAACACCATACATAGGATAAAGAGTTGATTTTCTGATTCTATGGAGATCTTTAGAATCCTAACCAGATTTGCAGAATGTTTCAGAACCTACTGCAGAGGACAGAGTTTTCAGCACTAGGATTCCATAAGATTTGGGGAGGGGGAGATGGAATTGAACAAAAAAAGGTGTTCAGTGTGAGGAAACATTGTTGTTTTGATTCCATACTCTTCCCCTCCACCCACCCACACACCTAGCAGAAAACGGCATTCAGCCAAATATTAACTTACATGGAAATAAGTGGGCCACACTTGTAAATGATGGTAGAATGCTGGCCCACTATTTGGTCCCTGATTTGGGAATACACATTCATAGAGTCACAGAAACATAGGACTGGAAGTGACCTCAATAAGTCAGCTAGTCCAGTCCCCTGCACTGAGGAAGAATTTAGTATCTAGACCAGTGGTGGGCAACCTGTGGCCCACCAGCGGCTTGTCAGGGTAATCCATTGGCAGGGCGTGAGACAATTTGTTTATATTGATCATCCACAAGCACGGTTGCCCACAGCTTCCATTGGCTGCGGTTCACCGTTCCTGGACAATGGGAGCTGTGCCTTATACTGGTATAGCTTATAGCTCTTCCCTTATGGGAATAAGCTATTTGGTATAAGCACTATTATACTGGTACAACAGTGCCCATCCTAGGGAGTTGTATCACTCTAACTATAAAGGTATAAAGTAATACAACTTTTGTGTATGGACAAGATGACCTATGCCCTTTGGTTTATGAAAGAGTCATGAACAACTGGTGCCACTCCTGACTGAAATAGCCAATGCCTCATTCAGAGAATCAATCTTCCCTTCTTCCTTCAAACATGCAATAGTCCAATCAACACTGAAGAAACCTACCCTGGATGCTTCAGTTCTAGACAACTACTGCCCAGTGTCAAACTGCCATTTTTTCTTTGAGTGCTGGTCCCATTGCAGGTATGCATGCACTCCATGCACCCAAAGTCAGAACTTTTGAAAGCCATGTCCATTGGTCTGTGCATCTGCTCACTCTCTCTCTCCTCGTGCCTTCAGCCAAGGAGATAAAGGGCAGAGAGAGTTGACCACCTGTGCAGTTCCTTCTTAATTCTGCATGGCCTGGGTTGGAACCTCCAGTGTCCAGAGAATGAAGAATCAGCTTGATTTAATCTGTAAATATATATATGTGCATATATTGTAAATACTTTAGAATTTTACTTAATAGTTTTTAGCTACTTTTTTTATAGTTAATTTGCCCATCCCGTGGCATTTACCACGTCTCTTCCCCCAGAACCCTGTTACAGGTACTGGATTCCGGGCTTCAAAATCTTTACTTCTTGTCCACACTCCTTCTCTTTCAGTGGCAACCATCAATACTGCCTGTACAGCCTCAGGGAAGCTCACATCATGACAAGTGGAAGTATCTGTTTCTCATTCCCAGTCATACCTGAGAGGGGTGGGAACTTAACCTTAAGAAGCACTTGATGGAGAAGGTTATGAGTCTGCAATTGGATCCAAGCCAGGGGATCTGCCCTCCCCCAACATCTTTCTGAATCAGCAAGAAATGCACCTCCTGCCATTAGATCCAATTTAGGAGTGAAGGAATCTACTCCCACAGATTCCCCAAGTGGGGTCTTCTCAGGAGGCAGAGTGCATCCTCAAACACAGGAGCAAATCGTCCTCTAAATCCACTTCAAAGAAGTAAGAATAAATCCTGCCTAAGTTGTGCAAGTCTTTCCACTCAACCCACAATTTAGAACACCCTAAGTCTCTGGGCCATGACAAGACAGCCCACAAATTTAGGACTCTGTAGATACCAGGCCTCATTGCAGCAGCAATAGTGACTCTGGTACCAACTAAGCCTGAACTTCAGAAATTGACAGCACTGACAAAAGGTAAAAAGGAGATGTAGGTAATGGGAGAAGTCTCTCTCCCATTCCATTGTCCAATCAGGTTTCCCTCCAACAGAACTGTCAGTATCACCAATGGATCCAGAAACAGAACCAGTGTCATCTCATCCTAGGTGTGCCTTTTCAGACAGATGACCCCACCCCAGTCTGGACCCAACTTCCACCTCAGCACCTGTCTCAGAACCATTTTTTGGCACCCCATGTCATGGACACCTCCATAACCATCCTTTGACCCATTTTACTGAGGGCCTTGGGATCTATCCTACCTTTGAGAATCCACATGATCCTCTAGGTAGTCTGTCCATCCTTCCCCTGAAAGAGAACAGCCAAAACATCCCCCTGAAACCAAGGAGGAGGAAGATTGAGTGAGATTCAGCCAAAGGGGAAGAATTTTTATTTTTCTTATCCTGCTCCTAACTCTCTGGTTGTCCATGATGCCACAGAGAGATCTAGACAGCATACACTAGATCTACTCTGATTGATAAAGGTTTTATTAGAAAGAAAGGTCTTCACTTCAACTAACCTTCAAGAAGTTTGGCTAAATATGACTTCATGGACTTCGACAAGCTTCCAAAACAAGATTGAGCTCAATTTCAGGTTCTCATTGAGGAAGGCAAGTTGGTTGCCAAGACTGCTTTTCAATCAGTAGTAGATGCAGCAGACATATGAAGGGCAATGGCTAGTGTCTTTGATCACCATGAATCAGAACTTCACTCTTTGGTGTTTCTCTGGGAGGTCCAGAACACTATGGAGGACATGCCCTTCGATAAATTTCATATTTTCTCAAAGACTGAAATTTTGTATGATCACACTGGCATCTATAATCCCAGCCCTAGAAAATGGCATATGATTTACAGTTCTTGATATGAAAGACACCTACTTTCATATTGTCATTTACCCGGCTCACAGACTTTCTCTGATTCATGGTGGCTCCTGACCATATTCAGTACAGAGTTCTCTCATTCAGCCTTGCTACCTCCTCATGAGTGCTTCAACTACTGTCTTCCCTAGGGGTAAATGTCAACTTGGAAAAATCTGTTCTCACTCCAATGCAGACTTCATCGGAGCATCCCTAAATTTAGTCAAAGCCAGGGCTTATTTGACGATTGGCAGGTTCCAAGCAATCAGCTGTCTAATCTTCCTCCCCTGCATGGGGGGGGGGCTCATTCTGTAAGATTGCAAGCAATATCAATTGCATTGCTTTGAGTACCACCTCTACGTGACATTTGCAAAATGGCCATGTAGAGTTCTATCCGCACATTTGCAAGGCATTATGCTTTAGTACAGGAGCCCTCCACTGATGCATTCTTTGGGAACAAGAATTCTTTAAATGGCTCTTTTGCCTCCATCCGCTTTCCCTCCTACTTCTTGAGTACTGCTTGTCAGTCACCCCCCATGAAATATACATAGGGACCAGCACTTGGAGAAAGTTATGTAACTTGTATAGTAACTTGAGATGTATCATCCCTACCTGTATTCCACTACCTGCCCTCTGTCCCCTCTACTGCAAATCTAAGAATCAGCTGAAGCAGAGAAGACGCTGCAGAGGTGGTTGGTTTGGTTTGCCCTTTATCTCCTTGGTTGGAGGCACAAGGAGACAGAGGGCTACAGACCAACAGACACTGCTTCCAAGAATTCTCCAACTGCGGACACGGAGTGCATGCCTTCCCACAGTGGAATACAGATAGGGCCCACACATCTCGAAGACCCTCCATTTACTATAAATTAAGTAACTGTCTTTTCCTGAGAGAGCTCATAGAGAAGCTAGCCAAATGCCAACTACAAGCTCCATCAGTAGCTCAAGCTAGGGAGAGCCTTTGGAGGTGTTCTCCTTTCTCAAAATTATAATTATCCAGATAATCCCATGGATAGCTAGAAACCTGGATGGTCCAGACAGGTGGCTGGTCCACAACCGAGGCCCACGATGCCATGAGCAGAAATCTAGGGAGAAACATATATTTTGAGCTGATTGGCAGGTGCCCATTTCAATTTGCCTGGTAGCTGACGCTGGTACATTACCAGGCAACTGAAGCTAACATTCCAGATGTGGCACAGACTTGATTCAGGCCAGGACATGGAACTACAATACTGTTGACCAGGAGATTCTGCCCTCTCACCTGGGAGAGGTGGCAGGGGTCCAGGATAATGCACTAAAATGATATGAGTACTTCCTGGAAGAAAACACCCAACAAAACTTCAACTCTACCACTAGACCCCTCACTTTTGGATTTCTACAAGGATCAATTCTGTCTCCAGTCCTTTTCAACATTCATATGCAACCACAAGATAAGCTGGTCAGATAATATGGACTCAAGTGCCAGCAATATTTAGATGTTATAGCTTTACCTATCCTTCACCACAGATAACCACACACTACCACCAAGATGACCCAGTACTTGGGTGAGATCAGTTTATAAGTGAATAGTAGTTGGCTGAAGCTGAACCTATACAAGTCAGAGCTGATATATGTAGGTGGGCAAAGGATATATTATGAAGAGATTTCAGTCATGGTGAGAGTCTCTTTTGGTTGAAAGTGTGCACTCAAAATTGGTCAATTCAGTCTATATTCTAGGAGTACTCTTGGATTCCTGCTGACTGAGCTCTCACATAGCAGTATCCATGATTATCCCTTTCTACCATCTAGTTGGGTAGGAGATAGACCCATCCTGACTGATGAAGACTTGGTCTCGGTTACTCATGCCTTCGTCACCTCTTGGTTGGATTATAGCAAAGCCCCTGGGCATGGAACCTTCAGCATTTAGAAATTCCAACTAGTACAGAACACTGCAGCACATCTCTTCAGCTGTACGGGCTACTGCAAGCACATCAAATCTGTCCTCTGCTCTCTGTACTGGCTTCCCATATAATTTGCAATTTTTTTATTTTTATTTTCAAAGTGGCCTGTGCTAGGCTAGCTAAAAAAGTGTGTCTGAAAGTTCTAAGGTGAAACCCATGGACGATAAATGCCAAAGGAGTGGAATTACTCTCCATGGTAAGAGTAAAGCTTGTGTGTGTTGGAGACTGAACTTTTTTGGCAGTCCAAGACTGTGGAATGAACTTCCCAAATAACTGAAGACCATCACAGACCTCACTACCTTCTGCTGCAAGTACATTTCTTTGACCTCTCTTTCTCTGACATAAACACACAGCAACAGGTATATTTAAAAAAAAAATCCCGAAACATGCACTCCACAGCACACGTTTCTCCTCCTGGGGAGAAGAAAAGACAGTAAACAACAACATGGGACAGATGTGAAGTCATGTTGTTTAATGCACTACTGGAAGGAACTCAGATACTATGGTGATCAGAGTGATATAAGAACCTATATAGAAAAGCCCATAGTTACCAGTAGTGAACTTGTCATTGAGACAGTTGATATTACTGTGTTTATTTTGAGTGATCTATTTTAAGGTAAGGCATACAGTGTTTGAAAGGTCATCCATAGAAAGTGAAATATTTCGTTTGGGAAAACTAAACTCAAAAATGTGGTGTTAAAAGTGCTGTGCTTTTGTTTAAATCATAAAATCTAAAGATTAAAAGTCTCAATTATAATATCAATAGTCTATTCCATCTCCCAAATCAAGCTAGAACTATGGTTGCCTCATATAATTATATTTTATTTTAAAATGTCTATTTTGTTGCAAATCTATTTTTACAACCATTTTTCTTGATTATCTGAAGTTACAAGCCCCTGTTATCAGAGGTGCTGAGTAGCTGTATCTCCAACTGACTTCAGCTGGAGTTGTGAATGCTCAGCACCTCTAAGATTGTCCTATACTACTCTGAAGAGAGCTCCATTTTCATCAGTGAGAGTCTATTTTGCCTTTTGGAGCATTTCCTAACATATTCCTCAGGTTAATACATTCCCAACCCAGCTGCTAAATTTAGTAAGGATTATTTTGAAGAGCTTTATGATATGTATAAAACATAAATGATGCATCTTACAGAAGTACTTGTAAAGGGAAAGAGTGCATTCTGTCTAAAATGGTAGAGCACATTGTAGCAGCTGCTATTTGTATGTAATTAGAAGCCAGCTGTGGTGGAAAGCTGGTCATTTAACAGTAGTTAACAACTGATTTTATTTCCCTCAGCTGAAAATAAAAACTTACTTCATTAGAGTTAAAATTACAACCAATAAATTAGCAGAACATGCAAATGGGGGGTGAGCATTAACCAAATTTGATTGTTAGCTACAGTATATTTTCATGAACCACAACCATGTTAAAGTGTGAACACTTACAGTACACGTCAGTTCTGTAATACACTTGTTGAAAGTCTTGGCATAATATAATAAAAATAGTATGCTTTTCTAAATGTCATTTTTTGTTTTATCCTGTGGGTATTCAGATTACCTCTAATTCTTGTATTGTATTTTGCAATGGAAATAAAACTGGCAACGCATAGTAAACTTACTCTCAAGACGTTTATTAAAGGTCTTGCTCTTTTGCATCTGTGCTCTAGTAAGTGACCTTTGACTTCCCTCGAAGTTCACCAAAATACACTGCAAATGTACATTACATAATTTGGACAGCATAATTGGTTGTTTGTATTTTGATAGTGTTATGGGGGAAAGGAAGGAGGGCTGTTGTCGAATTTATCAAAAAATTTAATGTAATTCTGGACAGCCCTAAATGTATAGATGTTGCTATTTCCTTTTCCCCCTGCCCTGCCCCCTGTTATTCATTTTCAACAAACAAACCCACTTCCTTCCTAAGCGCATATTACATCCAGCCCAAAGTTCTCTCCTTCTGTGCCCAAGGTTCTACATACTATACCAGTCTGGCAAAGGCCTGCATATACAAATGGGCTTTAGACCATGCCATGAAGATCAACAGACTCCGTTTTTATTTGGATCAAAGGGGAAAGTGAATTACACATTTGAGAACCTTCCACCAAAAAATGTATAGAAAATACCTTGCCACAAGATCCCACACATTCAGACCTGGGGAGTGCAGGAGCTTGTCAGCTATTCTCCACTTTCACAGCAATTAGTGGAGAAAGGGTTTATTTCTCAGGTAGTTAGAAACCTGACAACATAGCCTGTGCTTTTAAAGATCAATATAAACTAAACCTGGAAACACTACTACTACTGTAATATGTTCCCTATGGCCAAACTCACAAAGGGCTAACATTAAAAGCTTCTTCTAATGTAGTTGAAGATCTTATGTACACTTCAATGGGACTGCTCATGTAAGTGCTCACCAACTCACAATCTAGTCCAAAGCAAGCAAGCTTCTGTATTCTATACTAAATGAAGCTTCTTAGCAGCTTGCAGGGGTAGCTCTTTGCACAGCAGTAATATAACTAAGAAGTCACAAATGCTTGGGTAAGAGTAGCAAAGTCAATATAACAGAATAGTAGTCAAGCTAAAAGGAAATGAAAAATGGCACCTCTAGTTTTTGGTGCCTGTGGAAGGGCCCCTGAGTTCCAGGGCTCATTGGAAAAGAGGCATATAAAGTATTTTCTAAAGCATTTCAGTGAAAGTTTTGGAAAAAATGCAGTAGTTTGAGAATTTTCATATTCATACCCACTTTCTGGCACTCAAACCATGATAGATGAATGAAGTAGGAGTTTGGGTTCGCACACATACGTGCAAAGTCAAATTAATACTTTATAATGTACAACTTGAAAGTAAACATTGAAAGGGGTTTTGCGTTTGGAATGGGGTGAGCCTATTGGGTTGTGTGTGAAAGCATGGACTTTGTGGATTTTAAAAAAAGGGCAAAAATGAATGTTGTGGCTTTCATCCTAAAAATAAAAAAAAAACCTTTCTAAAAGGACTGTTGTGTTCCTTTTTAGCATTCACAACAAATGTTTTTAAAAGAACTATAAGTTTAATGTAATAGAACCAAGATGATACTTTGGACTGCTATGCATCCCAAAAAATGTTTTTTCTGCATTACTTTTTTTGTAATATATGTACTTATAAAGAGAGTTTATAGCTCTCGGTTGAGTTAAACTTTTTCACTAGTTGACTTAATTAGATTCTTTGCTCCTTAAAATCTGATTTGAAGATCGGGTATTGACATATCACTTCAGATATTCATGCTAAGGTGATGCAAAGAAGCAGTGAGCCCATTCTGAGTGACTTGAGGTGGAGGAAGCCATAAAAAAATATCTATCAGTATTGCATGCATTTAATGGACAACTCCCCTGGTACCAGGATATTGAATGTACTATAGGTAACAGATATATGCAAATGACAGGATAGATAGATAGATAGATAGCAGCAGGCATACAGATTGAGAAAGACACAGGATGATGTTTGAGGTAATTATATATATCATGCACAGTATATAATAAATGTTCTATATATTGTATATATATTAAAATGAGAGAAGTAAGAGTAACAAGGAACATAATGTTTAAGCCACTTTTAAAGACATGACTAATGAGGATTAGATGGAGCTATTTCAAATGGAGACAAGATGCCTTCCCAAATGTGTGTGACCTATTGACCGTACAGCTAAAGAGTAGTGCTATAAAGCAAGATGTCCCTGGTGTTACATTAAAAATTATTAATCTATCTTTGATTGCGTTTATTTTTGAGAAAAATGACAAGTGAGGAGGCTTGCAGTGTTGCTGCAGTTAATCTGGCAATGGTTTTCTAGTGCCTAAGACCTTTTGTGGATGCTGTGCTTGTCTGCTTCATACATTCAGTTTTCAGTTCATTAGTATTCTCATTCTTTCATGAGCAAACATGAAACAATGTTCTCTCATCCTCGCTGGTTTCCCAAGAGTTAGTGACATTAACTCAGTATACATATGGGACTGAAATATAAACCTTGCCCCAGAATAAAATAATCCAAACAGTTACAGCAAATCCATATATGGTAGCCTTAGATAAGAGAACCACCATTGCTACAAATGTGCTAAACAAATTTGTAAGCACTATAAAGCAAGCACAACGTTTGTAAGCACAACATTTGTCCGTATGTTTTATATTTAAAAAAAGAACATTAATTTCTCATTCCAGCTATGATTCCCCCACCAAAAGATGGTGGTACTGCAAAACTTATCTCACCTGAGAATTAAACATGGGGTAGATTCTCAGCTGGTGTAAATCAGCATAGTGGTGTAAAACAGCTTAATTGGCTCCAGTGATGCCTATTTGCACAAGTTAAAGATTCGTGCCATAGTATAGAAGGCATGAAGAGTAGAGGAAATTCTTCTGCTTTTCTCCTGGGAAGAAAATGATCCCCTTATTTTAAATATTGTGTAGTATACAGACGTTACCTGTTGAGCTGGGAGTTTTTGCTTTTGTTCTTGTTGTTTCAGATATGAGATCTTGACAGGCTAAAGCCAGTGTTTGTTGACTTTATATGGTCAGGTGAAAAGTGGAGGATGAGGATTAATACATTGAATCAAATACTGTATTCGGGGAGGGGGAGATTACTTTCCTTATCTTTGTACAAATAATAGCATGTTAGATGAAGAATGTCCAAAATGGGATATTTGGCAACTCTAGATACATGGGTTTTTTTTTTTCATTAGAAGCTGTTTTAAGTGTCCTTATTTCTCTTGCATGTATATGCCACTGTATAATTTAACTTCTCTCCATTTAAAGGCCAATCATAGCCTTCACTTGGTCAGTGTTCCTGGAAACTTTAGTCTGCATCTAAGGACAAGATTGTGTGTTTAATCTGGAGTGAGCCCTGGTGCTATATAGCTGTGCTGTTCCTGTAACAGTTCAAAGATGGAATTCTGACAGCCACAATTCCTTTCCTAGTTCTTCACTGGAACAAAGGGGAAATCTGCTACTGTCCAAAACCAGTAGCAATTTCATCTCCTTCTGGGCCACTTCAGCTGTGCTCACTGGAAATGTAGTGGAGGTGGAGCCAAGGCTCTGCCCTGCCCTGCCCCTCCTCCTTCCCCCCCCCCATGACCACATCTATGTGGGTCACAAGTGAGAATACCAAATTCAGGACAAACTGCTGAGAAATAGGGCAAACACAACCCAAAACTGGTGATTATTCTTCCATAAGATATACCAGACTAGCATCAAAGTAAACTTCTGTTTCACTGTACTAGCTAACAAGAAATCATAAAAGCAGTTTTAGATTAGGCATTCCAATCCTTGTATCACCACCAAAAACATTAGATTTAGAGATGTGTGATTCTTTAAAACCAATCTCCTCAAATAAAAGGTTCTTCTGATCCCAAAGGACCAGCAACACAGCCAGGTCAATATACCACTCAGATTTTACCCCAAAATCATGCTGATGCCAATCCTTTAGTATCTAAAATCTAAAGGTTTATTCATAAAAAGAAAGGGAAAATGGTGAGAGTTAAAATTGGTCAAAGAATGCAATTACTGTATGTAATTGATAAGTTCTTGGTTCAGGCTTGTAGCAGTGATGGAATAAACTGCTGGCTTGTTAAGTCTCTGATTGCTTCAAATCATTGGAAGGACCTCCGTCCCTTGGTTAGAATGCTCCCATTACTGTAAGTCCATAGTCCAGAAGTTGGAGCAGGAAAGAGGCTGGAGCAGAAAAGAGGCAAAATGGAGATGTTTCCAGGGCCTTTCATAGCTTCTGCCATGTGGAGGGAAACCCATTGTTTCAAACAAAGCCCTCAGCACAGCTAGTGGAAAATTACAGGTAAAAGATGGGTGTTTGGAGTCACATGGGCAAGTCACGTGTCCCTGCATAATTTCACTTAGTCATGGCAGGAAAGTCCATTATCTGGAGATAGGCATCTCCCATGGTCCATTAAGAGTTAAGTGCTCCTTGATGAGCCACTTAATTTGAATAGTCCCTTCATGTTGTGCAGGCTATAAACTTTGTGGGTGTTACCCCAGGAGCAAACATTTGAAATCCAGGTATAGCGCCAATACTCATAACTTCAAATACAAAATGATACATGCATACAAATAACATAATCATATTCAGCAAGTTATAACCTTTCCATAAACATCTCACATGCTACATTTTGTACAAGATTTGTTGCAAATATATATCAGTGGTTGAAACAATGATCTATATGGTAATATTTTAATCAGATAACATCACACACACCCCTCTATCTGCATGGTGCAGGGGACAGGAGAGTACTGGCCTCACAAAGCTTGCTTTGCTCTCTGCATATAGCAATGCTGGGAAGACATATCAAGAATACGTATGTACCTTTCAGTCTTGCCTGATTCCCACAACTTGATGTTACGAGAGGGTTTTTTAATCATTTCCAGAAATTTATGGGAGGTTTGTGGTTTCAAGTCACATATGGAGAGACTTAAATATCAAACAAATAAGACATGTGAGAAAAGAACCTTATGCAGATCAAACCAAACAGTGATAATGTGTTGCTTCACTGCTTGTTCGTCATTAAATCTTCCAAAGTTGTAGCAATAAAATCTATATATTAACTCATGTTTCTTTCTACAGATATTTATCTAAGTGAGTTGTATATCAGCCTCTCTCTCTCTTCCTCCACTTTTTCTCCTCCTCCAGTTCATAGCCATACAGCTATCCCAGATTTTATTGGTGATTACTCTATTCTGTTTGATCTGTAGGGTAAGGGAGAGATTCATACGGCCTTGAGAGAAAAAAAAGGTTTTCACTGGCAAAGAGAAGAGGTTACTTCTAAATTTGTCAGTCTTGTCCATGCCAACCGTAGGAGTGGAATATTTTTTGGTTGAAACTAACAAGGTGGCTCTCTACCACTTTTCTAAAAATTACTTGATGAATATAGCTTTTTTTTTTTTTTTACCCACACACCTTTTAAAAATGTGCACACAGTCCAGAGAGATAGCTACAAAACCTGAAGCTTGAACTTCAACTATTGCAGGAAAGGGCCCAACACTGGTACGTTCTGCTGCTAGCAATTCAAGCATGATGCCAGTCTCTGCCAGAGCAGTAGTAGTCTGAAAATCATTGATCTCACTTGACATGGACTCTTCCTCTCATAACTGAGAATGGGGTCATATGTGACATAGTTTTTACCCAAATCAAGTGATGTACAATTCAAGTATCCTCAGAAGATAATTGTTACATATAACTTTGTCCTGTTACCTTTTGTGCTCACAGTGTCCAGTCTGAACACACAGATATTCTGAAACACCCTAAAGTTGAACATACAGTTCAAAACTCCTTTTTGGATTCAGGATGTTCAGACCAGAAAAAAAGATTGTGGATGCAATTTATGCACCACGTTATCTCTTGAATGAGTGTCAGGAAGTGTGAATCCCTGGAAAAACTTGGAGAAGTCTGGAAAAAATATATAAATGTTAGTCACATATATTCCATTAAAATAGCCTTGAACTCCCAGCAATACAAGGACTGGCGTGCATGCAACAGGAAATAAAGATAAGAAACGTTTTACCACACTACAAAATATCCTGGGAGATTCATACATTGGAAATCTTGGCATTGCATATTAAATTAAGTATTCCAGAAACAGAATATTACCTGGCAGCTTTGCTGTAGGAAGTTCTTTCTCAGAGGCACCATTCTTCTGTAATGTTTCTGAACTATGCTTTCCCATTTCTCTGATATGGTTGACTCTTTCCAAAGCCCCAGTCCCCAGGCATCCATATCCTCTTAACTGCAGAGATTTGTTTTATCTCTCTAGGTGGTGGAAGAAAGGCTATTTCCTCCTCCCCCTTCCAGACTATTAAATATGCAAACATCTAATTGGCCATTATGCTCTAGGTCTGAACCTCAGACGTTTCTTGCATTATCATAACTTTGTTTCCACAGCATTTCTTTGAAGGTCGGAGTATAAATGCACTTAATTATGTTGCTTTGACTGGTCTGGAGATGGCAAACATTTCTCCCCCGGTTTTAATCCTTTCGCCTTCTTCGGTAACTTAATCACTTATGTCTTGTATGTGACACTTGTTTGGCTTTGTGCCACAGTATTTTAGCATATTCAGAAATATTTGAAACAGAAATGCATGTCCAAAATATTGTTTATGAACATGTAGTAACATGTAAGTAGTCACACCTATATATTAATGTTAGGGTTTGTCCTCTGAATGTTGTAACCATTAGAGGATTATGGGCCTGCTTCAAAAATACAAACAAGAGCGAGGGGAGAAGTAGCAAAAAGGGGGGACAGCAGCTGGAGCCAAGGATGGGGGGGGGGCATAGGAGTACAGGGTGGGGGAAGTCTCAAGTCACAGGGAGGAGGATAGATATAGAGGGAGAAGGGCAGGAGCTGGGTACAAGGGCAAGAACAGGGCCGGCAGCCAATGAGGTGTGAGGATAGGAGCAGGCGAGATGGGTCGGAATTGAGAAGGAAGATGAATGGGGACAGAGTTAAGAGCGGGGGTTAAGATATGGAAAGGTTGCGGGTGACAGGAAAGAGGCTATGTAACCACTAGAGCTCACTCCCCTATAGAGCCTGGAATTTAACCCATCATTTCTGAGTCTTAATAGTCCTTTGGGTCTAGTAATATATGTGAAGCCCACTGGCAAAGTGCATGTCTCCATCCTGCTGTAGTGGTAGATCCATATAGGTAACAGCCTTCTACTGTTACCAGTTACTTTGTTAGCTCAAGTAGCAGAGCTCTGTGCTTATGACCTAAAGATCCCAACCTTGCTAATGATTCAAGTGGAACCAAATACCATTTAAAAAGCTATGTTAAAAGAATGTTAAGGTTGAAAATTCAGGAACCCATAAATTAGGAAATGCCTGTTTTAAGGGTGCCTTAATTCAAGCTATTGTGTATATTCATTATGATGTTTAATTTCATGTGAGAGATCAGACATAATCTTATTGGTGGCCTCTTTTGGATATGGGCCAGGAAGCCTTGCATGTGCCAAGCCTGTTCAACTAGCTTCAGAGGTGGCTGGACTCATTAAGGTCATGTGATAATATGAAACACTTGAAAGGGCTGAGAAAACTCGGATTTGGAGTAGGCACCACAGGGCGTAAGCTGTTTTTCTGTGGAAGGTCCTGAAGTAGGGTCTGAGACTGTGCGGGAGACTCCAGAGAAGGATAGAGCCCTGACTCCCCAGTTCCCAGAATCAGAGAGACTTATAGATAGCTTGGAAGTGGCTGAAAACTGAGCCTGGAGGATGATCCGAAGAGGAGCTTGAGCAAGGTGGAAGACACTTGGGTTTGTGTGAACTTTTGTTTGAATTCTGTTATCTCAGACTTCTGTTATCTGTTTGGACTGGATGTGACTTAGCCAGAGGGCTATCATGGACAGAAACAATCCATCACAGGGTCAAATCCCTGCAATGCCTTACCCTGAGGGCTTCAGTGTTGAGTGGAACCACTTATAATCACAAAATAACCCATCAAGTACTGGAAAATCTATTTGATCTGACTTGAGTTAGACTAGGTGACAAAAATACTGAGTATGGATGGAAGTATCAGATCATGAGGCCTTCACCTGAGGCAGCATGAGAGTTGTAAGTGAAAATAGTCTACTTATAATGAAGTTTGTGAGAGTTTCCATGAGCACTGCTTCATATTCTGTATACATAAAACCTGTACCGAAAACTGTTGACTAAATGGAGAATGAAGCATATTAAAAGGCTCTAATGTCAGGAAGTGTCCTCAAAATTTGAGAGATTTTGGAATAGAAAAGTCTTGTGGAAATCAATGTTTCTTTGATATAAGAGCCATAGAGGCACCAAACTGATTTATTGCTTTAAAGCTATAGTATAGCTTGTACGGTGTGACTTACTGCACTTAATAAATTTTAACAGTAGACTAGGAAAACTGGAATGAGGGAGGACCTCCTTTATCACTCTTAAAAATATATGCACTAAAAGTGGTCTTTCATGCAACCTTTATGTGAAAAATTATAAATTTATTTACTGTACTTTGCTTGGATGTTGGTAAATGAAATATTTTTTTTTCACTTGCTTATGTTTGTGCCATCTCCCATCTTCTTTTAGGTATAGTCTTCAGAAACATGTTTAACATGGTTATTTTTACACTTACCCACACAGCATTTCAGATCTCTTCAATCCTAAAATGTGTTGCATTGTTTCTTTGAAAACATTAATTCTGATGGTCTTGATATTTATCTATTGGCTTGCCAAGAGCTACAGCAGCAGGAGAAAAGCAGCAGGTAACCATAGATTTCTCTGTATTACACTCATCTCTGGTTAGAGCACAATGAGCATTACCACAAGTAGTACAAGAACTGTCACTTGTGCAAAAATAGGTTATTTGAGTGATAGAATATATTCTGCAAGGAAGTTGGAGGTGGAAGGACAAAGAAAAGATGAAGGACATGGGAAATTTGGAAGGAATGAGAAAAAGATGGAGATGACTAGGGAAGGAGAAACTGATGGGAGAATGAATTACAAGAGACAGCAGAAAAGAAAGTGAGGTAGCCTGGGTCACAGGGGAATGAATGTGAGTATGAGAGGAGAAAAGTGTGTGTGTGTGTGAGAGAGAGAGAGAGAGAGAGAGAGAGAGAAAACAATATTTAGATGGGAGGTGAGGAGAGTGAAAATAAGATGAAAGTGGGAGAGGAAGGTGACAATAAAGGGAAAGAAAAGGAAAATGTAAGAAAAAACTTAGTACTTATTGACAAGAGTGTTTAAATTATTATATTACTACTCATTTTTCTGATGTAATATTCATGGAGTGATGGGAGCAGGTAGGAGACAGAAAAATGTGGGGGGTATACACCCGGGAGAGAACTGCAGTGGGAAAAATGTGGAATCTGTCTAATTACCCTGAACACATTTTGAAAAGCTCATCTCTTGTTTTTGTGATGCAAACTGTAAGCTGTATAGCTTCATGAGTTTACATTCAGACTGGTTCTTCCTAATAATGAAAATGTACTTTCCTTGGAGAGTGGCACTTCTACAGCATTGCCTCATTATACTTTTACGTATAAAATTATGTAATTTCAAAATATAACTTCAGAATTCCTTTCTGAATCCTGCAATTGATAGCATGACTCCAGTGATTGATGTCCATTTTCTCTGTAATTGAGAACCAAACAGATTATGAATGACAATACAAAAAATCTTAACAGCTGTCAAACTTCCATGAAAATGAATACAAATTTGAGTGGAAAGAGCAGCAGAAATTGGGCACATCAGAAAATTGGGCAAAGGCAGAAGTGACCACATAGGGAGGAAAATTCCCCTGAAACCTCTGGTCAGGTGCATCAGAATGCAGAGGAAATGTAGGTGATATGGGGGCAAATAACTTATTTTAGTTTTGAGAGAGAGCTGAACAAATTTGAGAGAGACTGTATGACTGGGTTACTTGTGATGGTGGGGGGGAGGACTTGGCAGCCCTACATGTCTCTTTGTCCTAAATCTCTTGCTTCAGGGCTGTAGTTGGTCACTTGCAGGAATGGATTCCTTTACCCTGTCCCTATGTAATCTGTTTTTTTTTTCATTTTGTTCATCATGGCTCGAGATGGGACACTGGATGGGATAGGTCAGTGATCTGAGATGGCACCAAATATTCTCTCCCTTTCAGGTGCTTGGCTGGCTGGTCCTTGCTCACATGCCAAGGATCTAAGTGTGGGATCAAGAGGGAATGTCCTCCAGGTCAGATTGGTGGTGACATTGGGGGTTTTGGGTTTTTTGCCTTCCTCTGCAGCATGTGGGTGCAGGTTACTTGCCAGGATTATCTGGATATGTCTCATTTAATCAATTATCTATCCTTACAGGGGCCTCGACATTGTGGCATCTTGGTCCCTCCTAGCTCTGCCTGTGGCACGTAATTAGGGCCCTACAAAATTCACGGCCATGAAAAACGCACCACGGACTGTGAAGTCTGGTCTCCCCCTGTGAAATCTGGTATTTTGTGTGCTTTTAACCTATAGTATGCAGATTTCACAGGGGAGGCCAGTGTTTCTCAAACTGGGGGTCCTGACCCAAAAGGGAGTTGTGGAAGGGGGATGGGGGGTTGCAAGGCCATTTTAGGGGGGTTAAGGTATTGCCACCCTTACTTCTGCACTGCCTTCAGAGCTGGTGGCCAGACGGTGGCAGCTGCTGACTGAGGACTCCGCTCTGCAGGCAGCATTGCAGAAGTAAGGGTAGCAATACCATACCATGCCATCCTTACTTTTGTGCTGCTGCTGCTGGTGGTGGCTCTGCCTTCAGAGCTGGGCTCCCAGCCAGCAGCTGCCACTCTCCAGCTGCCCAGCTCTGAAGGCAGTCCTGCCTCCAACAGCAGCGCAGAAGTAAGGGTTAGCAGTACTGCAACTCCCTCTACAATAACCTTGAGACCTCTCCCCCTCACAACTCCTTTTTGGGTTAGGACCCCTACAACTACAATACTGTGAAATTTCAGATTTAAATAGCTGAAATCATGAAATTTATTATTTTTAAAATCCTATGACCGTGAAATTGACCAAAATGGACCGTGAATTTGGTAGGGCCCTATACATAATAGTCTAGTCTCCTGTGGATTATAACATTTTGGTGATTGGGTTTAGTGTGCAGGTGGAGATGGGACACTGGATGGGATGGTGGTGGCTTGTAATATATAAAAGGTAAAACTAGATGATCCGGTGATCCATTCTGGTCTTAAATTCTATGACTCTGTAAAGTTTAGTGTAAAGGCGTGTTGTCATGAGAGACTTTATCTGTGATGCTGGTCAGGAGTGACTAAAAATAGCATTCTCCTCAATACAAAATGGCACTTTCCCATGAAAGTACAAGGACTTTTCTTCATGCTTATAAGTGTGTCCCAGGGGTGAAAGTAGAAACAGGGACTTACTGGTATGGGACTGGGTTGGGGCCGGCTCTGGCCCCCGGAAGGGGTGGGTACTCAGGCGGAAGGGGTGGGAATGGGAGGGGTCAGAGCCAGCCCCAGCCCGCCCTGTACCGGTAAGTGCCCTCCCCCTCCCTCACCGGGGTAGCAGCAGCAGCCAGGGGCTCCAGCAGCAGTTTAAAGGGATCATGGCTTGGCCGCCGCTACCACCCTAGGCCCTTTAAACCGCTGCCGGAGCCCCCAGCTGCCACTGCTACCCCAGGGCTCCGGCAGCAGGGCTCTGGGGGTTATTTAAAGGGCCCAGGACGCCCCTACTTCTACCGCCATGACCCTTTAAATAGCCCCTGGAGCCCTGGGGTAGCGGCAGAGGGGCTCCGACAGCTATTTAAAGGACCCAGGGCAGTAGAGGCAGGGGGAGCCCCAGCCCTTTAAATAGCCCCCGGAGCCCCGCTGCCACTACCCCAGGGCTCCAGCAGTGGGGCTCTGGCGGCAATTTAAAGGGCCTGGGGCTCCAGCCGCTGCTGGGAGCCCCAGGCCCTTTAAATTGCTGCTTGGGGAAGCCGGGCCGCCCCGGTACAGCACACCGGCTCTTGCTTACTTTCACCTCTGGTGTGTCCTGATGATAGAAGGATGTGTACCTTTTTTCTGTGATTTTTCCCCCCCAGGATGGGAGATAAAGATATTTATTGTTCACAAATTGACATCCAAAATTGATGGGTTAGAGGGAGACAACCTCTAAGAAGAGTCTCTTCAATCTCTGATTGTTAAATCTTGTCTAGTGATGTGTTAATATTACTTTTTAGCAGAAATAGAGTTTTACAGAAAATGGAGCCAAACTTTGTGCAGGCCTGGGGAGGCAAAAGTGACTGTGCATCATTCTATGGATTTCCTCAATCCCCAGATCTTTTAGGATGCTGGCTACATCTTCTGGTTGCAGTTCCCAGGGAGTCACTGAGCCAGCTGAGTATTGCTGAAGTGCAGCCGCACTCAGGCCATGCCTCCCCTCTCCTGTGCCAAGGTTTGTTGTAGAGCTGCTCTGGCTCTATGCCACCATGAGATAACTCCCCATTAGGGGAATCCTCAGTTGCCTGACAAGGGGAGTTATCCCCTATGTGTCATCACAGCAGCTCATAAATCACTTCGGTAGTTCCTTCACCATGGTGGTAGTTGTGCACCTGTTTGTTCTCTATGATGGAATGCTCTTTAGACCTGTTATGGCCACCATTTTGATCAGATTTAGAATAAGAGGTTTTGGAGCAAGATTACCAGTTTTTATCAGACCATGCATTCGTTTTTAGAACCTGTACCCAGCTCAACTGTGATTGTCAGCTAGCACAATTGTTTCCCCAATCTTTTTTTTATCACACAGGAAAAGCATAGAGAGACAAAATTCAGCACATTTTCAATGAGGAAATAATTTCTGCCACAGATTTCTTATATGCAGTGTTGTTCTAGCCATGTTGCTCCCATGATACTAGAGACACAAGGTGGGGTGAGGTATTGGTATTTTAGCCTTTAAATTTACCTTGTGTGAACTGTTCTTGTCCTCATTGCTATGTTTTCTTATACAGTATACTTAATGCACATACCAAATAGGACAATTACCTATTATTATTATAAGTAAAGCTCTGAATTCTGAGGTTTGTTTTTCTTTAATTGTATGCAGTAGGTAATGCATGAATTAATAAAATTGCTTCAGCATTCCCTTCTGAGCAAGAATCATGGTAGAATAATACAAATGATTTATGTTCACTTCCTTTATGGTAAGCTAAAAAACTGATCATATCATAAAAATGAAATAGCATTTTATAGCAGCAATCAAAGTCGAATGAAAGCTAATGAATTGAGGGGAAAAGTTTTTAGTGCACACTTTAAGGAAAATTCCAAGATTTTTATGGTGCACATTTAGATTGTTTCTAACATAGGGTCCTTTTTAAGTGATAGCTATTATGACAGTTCTTGCTGTCCTGTTTAAGGAAAACATAGAAACAGCATTCTCCAAAACAGGATTTATTCAATAGGATCTAAAGATTGTGATTAAACCGTGCTTGATTTTCAGGGAAGGTAACCACTATCTTTAAATTGCAGAATGAATATAATATTATATTATATATAATTAATATGAAATTGATACAAATGTGCACTTTCTTTTGAGACACTTCATTATATAAAGGGTCTTCTTGGGAGAGCCTGATGGTTGAACTTGCTTCTCCAAAATGTTTTCACCTATTGTTTTCAGTGTTCTTTATTGTTTTTTTCTGTAGATTTTTTCACACACGGTTGCAATAGAAATTTTGTATTAAGTCGGGGGGGCTATACTGATTTATACTAGCTGGCCCATATTATTCTAAAATGGAGTCTTACTACAAATTTAGATACAATATGACAGGTCTTTTAAAGATCTATCTGATTACATGTTCTTGAGAAAATCACAAATGCGTGGAACCTATTTTCAGTGTAGTATAAATCTTCTAAATTAAGTGGAAACTCTTCTAGTGTGTTACATAAGAACATTAAACAGAGGTGTAATCAAAACTCTCCCCTTTAAAGAAATGGGAGAAAATTAGCACCTTAAACAACCTTTAGAAATGTAGCACCCTCCCAGTTAATCCCAAATCCTCACAGAGTAGTAGTCTCCTCACTATTATATCCTAAATTTCTGTTTGGTCCCTTTTTTTTTTTTTTTTTTGGACCAGTTGGCATTTGGTCTTAATTTTGCACCTTGTTGACTACAAGTATCCATTGGTAGCCTATTGACCATCTTGGAACATTCCAGGTTCTTGATATGTGTTACCTCCACCTAATGTTGGATGAATAAATGAATACACAATATACCTATCTTCTATAGGATGATTCAAAATCTTATGCTCTCCAGTAGTCAGTAACCAAATGATTGTAAAAAATAAACATTTCATTCAAAAAAATTATAGGGTGAAAAATAAGTGAGGAGTCCAGGTAGAAACAAAGGTATAACATGACATTTAAATAGCTCACTTTGAAAGTTTGGTGATATATATCTAACAATTTAGCTTCTTCAGAGAGATAATGCACTAGCTTACTGTTTCAGTATTTATATTGCAGAAGCACTCAATAGCTCCAATCAGGATCAGGGTTCAATGATGCTAGACACTGTAAAAAATGTGGGTTAGGAACTATGTATGTATAATCGAAGAGAACTGGGCAATAATTGGATACATGCAATTTTTATGCACAAATAGACATTTATTATTACTATTATAAATAAAATATCAACTACCCTATACCTAAATCTCATTTTCGGAGGCTTTAGGCACTTAGGAACCCAAATACAATTAACAGTCAAAGGGATTTAGTCTCCTGAGTACCCAAATCACATTTGAAAAGAGTTTGGGTTTCTGAATTACTTAAGCATTGCAGTGTTGAATGCAGAAACACTTAAATAGCTTTTAAAAATCTGGGCCTTAGCGTTTAAGTCCTTTTGAAAATGGGATTTAGGGTCAGATTTTTAAAGGTATTTAGGTGCCTCAAGTTGCAGATAGGTGCCTAGTGGGATTTTCAGAAGTGCCTAGATGCCTAGCTCCCATTGAAGTCAATGACAGTTAGGTGTCCAGGCACTCTTGAAAATCTCACTTGGGGCCTATCTGGCCCTTAGTCATTTAAGAACCTGAGTCTTAGGTGCTTTTGACTTTGGCGCCTATGGGGTCAGAACATAAGGAAGATGAAACTAAAAGCTGCATTTTGAATGGTAATGTGATGTGAATGAGGCTACAGAGAATGAAATGACAGTAATCAAAATGAAAGATGAGCTTAAATGAGGGGTTTGATTGTGTAGGCAGAAAGGAGAGGAAATATCTTAAAAGTATGGGGGTGGGGCGCGAGATTTGTATGTCTTGGATATGTAGAGCTAGAAAGAGAGGAGACAAAGATGACCCCTAGGCAGGGGTGAAAATAAGTTAAAAGACTTATCGATACGCCAGAGTCCTGGGCAGGGGCGTAGCCTCAACTGGAAGAGGCGGGGGCTTTAAATCAAGATTTAAAGGCCCCGGGGCTCCAGCTGCGGCTGGGAGCCCCAGGACCTTTAAATCACCCCTGGAGCTACCAGCTGCAGAGGTGGCTGGGAGCCCCTGGGTTTCAGGAACGATTTAAAGGGCCCATGCCGCCCCTACCACAGTGGAGCTCCGGGCCCTTTAAATCGCCAATGGAGCCCTGCCGCTGCTACCCGGGGCTCTGGCAGCAGGGCTTGGGAGGCAATTTAAAGGGCCCGGGAGCCCCAGGCCCTTTAAATCACCAGCCTGAGGAAGCCGGTCCGGTCCAGCATGGCGTACCGGCTCTTGTTGGTATGCAGTACCGGCCCGTACGGCTTACTTTCACCTCTGCCCCTAGGTCATGGGCTTGAGTGACAGGGAGGCTGCTGGTAGTGGAAGGTTTTGGTGGAAAGACAGAGTTCAGTTTTGGCCATGTTCAGCTGATGGCTTGCCAGCTAGGAGATGTCCGAGACAGGCTGAGATGTGAGAATAGATGTTTTTTTTAAAGGTGGGTGGGGGGAGTCAGGAATGAAGAGAGATCTGTGATTAATCACTGTAACTTATTAAGAAATGTATAAGAAGTGTCTTATTAAACATTTTGGACTTATTAAATCAGCAAAAAGAAATGGAAATGCAAAGAATAGTACAAAGAGCTAGCTATTTCGGAGAGAGGCTATTTCTTGCTCCACTTTCATTGCCTTGAGATATATCTGCTGCACTAAGTCACTCTTTTCATGTGTAAGAAGTGTCTTTTCTTACTGTATCAGCATGCTTGATTTATGTTTGAATAGAGACAGTGATTCATTAAAACAAATTTTCTGTAGTGTTTGCCTGGCAGATCAGATTGTCTGCTTGTCTGTCTTTGATGCATAAAATTTAGTGTTTTTTAGACTGTTATACTGACACATTGTGTTAAATGGAACAGCAGTTAAATTGTTTTGTCACTTCTACATCTTTGTTACATCTCCCCTTTTTAATATTTTATTTTGATTTTTTTAATGCCACACTTGCAATACAATGTAGTTTTCTATTACAGATGTTTGTACAGTACCTATATTTTTGTGTAATGTATTCCTCTGTTAGGGAAAACTAGAACAGAAAGCCTTGCTCAGTATAAAAATAAACCATTAAAAGAATGTGATCTATTTGGCTTACATTATATGGAAGTGAGTGGTGCTATTTTAGATTAGTGGAGCTAATTGGTAAAAGGGGAGACTTGTAATACCAGCATTTGAAAACTGGATTCTGAATATTTAAAAGAGGGTATCCACCCATCTGAGAAATTGGGAATATCAGTGTCCACATTGTCCATCAGTAGCTTTGGCTTTTTGTATAATAAATTAAATTTAGATTTTTTATTCTAGTCTAATATAACTTCCTTGCCCTGAAGTATATCTGCAATTTGTCAATGAGCAACTGCTTTGTGGGTGTATTTTATGTTTAGCCATGATAATGGTTTTTACACTAACTGTACTCAGAAAAATTCAATCTGGGCTCAGTGATCATACCTGAAAGCAGAAATTTGACCCACTGTGTTGAAAAAAGATTTGTCCTCACCTGAAACATGCAGCAACCTGCTCCCTCCCCTCTCCTGGGCTGCATCTTCTGTTGGGGCACTGCAGAAATAAGATGTCAGCAGCGTACTATGGAGAATTCATCCTCGCTGACTGCTACTACCAGAAGTGCCTCTAACTTTAGCCATTTGCTCTTTTCCATTTGCTTCTCCTGTTCAGAAAAATCATGGTATGAGATACTGTTGTCTCAAAACACTGATCTTTTCTGATAGCCACTTCATCTGATTTTAATGGAATATGAGAAAAAATGATGACTAATGGTACATTATTTTAGCTATTTCTATAGGTACAGTTGCTTCAATTGAAAGAAAAACAAAGCTTTCCAAAGGTGCAAAGAAAAAAAGATAATGCTACTTATGAAGCAGTCTAAAACGCCAGTGTTTTGTTTTGTTTTTAAAAAATTCAAAACCTACTTTTTAACTATTCAGCTAGCTACAGATAGATGTAGCTAAATGAAAAACACTTATTAAAACATAAATGCTCTAACTGGATTTTGGAGTACTGAATATTCCAGTTTTATGTTACTGAAGGCCTAGAAAACACTTTTCCAAACTGGTTTACAGGTGACAGATTTGGCAATATTTGTTTGTCTGTATGCATTTTAATGTGCCCATGATGTAGGTATATCTATAAATTAATTCATGGAAATACAATTTTAAGTGACACACAAAGTAATCTGTGTATAACATACCTAACACAAAACCACAGAAATGAAATGTAACAATACATACTCTATTCCTCCACCCAGAGGCACAAGCCTCACAACTAGAACAATCACCATACACCACAGACTACACCCCACCTCAAATCTGACCCACTAGGCCTGTCAGCCTTCTAGCATGCCACATGATGAGACATCCATTCTTAGTATCAGCTATACTCAGTTCCAGAAAATCTCTCATTTGTGGAATGGGATGCTGGAAGAATATGTATTAAGTGCCTTAACACAAACTAAAGAAATTTAAAAATTTAGCTATGTGCATAGACCAGTTTCTGTGTTATTGATAAGGTGGTTAGGAACTAGCTTAGGACTTGAGAGACCTGGATTCAAGTCTCTGCTTCACCAGACTTCCTGTGTAGCCTCAGGAAAATTGCCTATCCTCTCTCTGCCTCAATTCCCTATTTGTAAAATGGGGTGACAGTACTTCTCTATCTCACAGGGTCTTGGGAAGATAAATACATTAGACTATGAGGTGCTCACATACTCTGGTAATGTGGACCACATAAGATAAATAGACTAAATGTAACTGACACAAAATGTAATGTTTTGTTTTTGGGGTTTTTTGTTTGTTCATATCCTAGTTATTCTGGATTAAGAAAGGGTCTCCAACACAGTGATGGCTACTTTCATGAAAACCATATCTTTGTGAAATACATAGTTGATGAACTTTCACTTAAGATCTTTCTTAGTGAAATTAGCTATTTCTCTGATGAAGAGCTTTGTCTACAGTTTCCCTCCATCACATTATGCCCTCCATCCAAAACTAAGGCCTATTACCAGAGTGTGTGCCAATAGGCACTTTAGAGAAGTGGTACCATATTGCCTATTGGCACACACTCTGGTAATAGGCCTTAGTTTTGGATGGAGGACATAATGTGGTGGAGGGAAACTGTAGACAAAGCTCTTCATCAGAGAAATAGCTAATTTCACTAAGAAAGATCTTAAGTGAAAGTTCATCAGCTATGTATTTCACAAAGATATGGTACCACTTCTCTAAAGTGGTACCACTTCTGAAATAAACAGTTTGACACTTCTCAGATATAAAACTTTTTCATGTTCTCCATCAACTAACTGTTATATATAAGGATTCAGTTATGGCAAGAAACGCTAACAGATTAAGAAAAGCTCCCTGACAAGTAGTAGTCCTCTGAGGAGGAGCGGGATCTGTTCCTGTGGACCCTGGCAATTATGATAATATGTTTTTTTTTAAGATCCCGTTCTTCATGAAATTAGTGAGCTGGCTAGAGCTTTATTCCTGAACTGGATGAACAATTTCAGGGAGTTCCTGTGTCTGCCCAAGCAACAGCTACTGAATAAAACATTCAGGTGTTTCTAAAATATTTCAGGCCTGAGCTACCTAAACAATTTTTAAAAATCCTCATTTTTGATAAATTATCCCTTCCTTTGTTATTCTCCAGTGCCACACAAATGCCTCTTTTATAGCAACTCATTCCATATGACCCCAATTTCAGAGGCAGCAAACTTTACTGTAGGGCATATGGAAATAAACTATGAAAAAGAGTTCTATTCCTCTACTGTGGTGGGGAGGTAGGAAGGGAGGAAGTATACATACTATGTTGGACAATCACATTCTCTGGTGGATTACTGGAGCACATAAAATCATCATAAGCAAGGCTATATTCTCTGAAAAATCACCAGACACAAGATTTAAACATTTTAAAAGTGAATTTTAATGTATTAGAACTCAGAAATTAATTATTTTATTTAAAATTCTTAGAAAATTCAAACTTAGGTTATGTGCCGAAAATTTGGGGCATACAAAAATACATGTTGCAAATCCCACTTTAAGTGCAAAACATAATGCAACCTTTATTGTGTTACCCTTATCACTCCTCATCCATAATATGGGTATAATATGGGTATAATAAACAACTGAACAATAAAGCACCAGGTCCTGATGGCATACCATCTAAAGTACTGAAAGTGGTGGAGAAACACTGACTAACAAGCTTAATTTGCTGCTCCTCAAAATCTGGTGCACTGAAGAAATCCCCGCTGATTTACATAATGCTAACATCACCATTTTCAAAAAGGGAGACAAGGAAGATACTTTGCTAGTCGCCATTGCTGGGAAGATACTTGCTAGAATCTTACTGAATTGCCTGGTCCCTCTTGCAGAGGAGGTACTTCCAGAGTCCCAGTGTGTCTTCAGACCATCACAGGGCACCACCGACAAGATTTTTGCAGGCAGGCAGATCCAGGAAAAATGTCAAGAACAACACCAGGAGCTGTATATGGCCTTTATCAATCTGACCAAAGCCTTCGACTCTGTCAGCCGTGAGGCTCTGTGGAAAATCATGTCAAAGTTTGGCGGCCCAAGCAAATTTATTACCACTGTAAGACTCCTCCATGACCAGATGACTGCCTCCATCCTATGCAGTGGCTCTACCTCTGAGCCCTTTGTCATCCAAACTGGCGTAAAACAAGACTGTGTACTGGGACCCACTCTTTTCTCCATTTACTTAGCAGCTATGAAACACTAACCCAAGACCGTCTACCACAGGCATTGGCTTCCAATATCAGACTGACGGCCTCTTCAACCTTTCTTGTCTCCATGCCAGAACTAAAGTAATATTGGCAACTATAGCTGAACTCCAGTATGCAGATGATTGTGCTGTAGTTGCACACTCAAAGAAGGATCTTCAAACAGCCCTTAATTGCTTCTCTGAAGCTTACAAAAGCCTAGGGCTAACTCTGATCAGCAAAACAAAAGTTCTCCACCAGCCAGTCCGTAGTCAATCATCAAACCCAGCAAAAAAGATCTATATCAACAAAGAACTGGAAAATGTAGAATACTTTGCCTATCTTGGCAGCCATCTCTCACAGAGGGCAGACACTGATGTCAAGATTCTGCACAGAATTCGCTGCGCCAGCCTTACCTTTGGCAGACTGTCTCGCCAGGTGTTCAACAATCACAACATCAGAACACATACTAGACTTTTATTTTATAAAGTGATGGTAATCCCAACTCTCCTTATGGCTTTGAGATTTGGGTGACTAATAGAAATCACCTGAAAAACCTGGAATACCAGCAGCAGCATTTTCTTTGGAAGATCCTCAACATAAATTGGGAGGACTGTTGCACTAATAACAGTGTCCTCACAGAGGCCATCTTCAGTGGAGGTGGAGTGGGCACTGTGTGCGCATGCCTGATATACGCTTACCAAAAGAACTGCTGTATGCTCAACTCACCAAAGGAGAATGGAAACAGGGAGGCCAAAAGAAATGCTTTAAAGACACCCTCAAGTTAAACAGTAAGAGTTGTGGCACTAACATCACACAGTGGGAGACAGCAGCCAAGGATAGGGATAACTGATGAAGACCTGTCAGAGAGGGAACATCCATGTTTGAGGAAAATTGCCTTGCCCTGGTTGCAGAAAAAATGCCAGAAAAGAAAGGAAAGACAACTGTCACGCAGCAATCATGGCCCAACTCTGTCTTACAACACTACCTGCAACATTTGCCAATGAGCCTGTGGCTCAAGAATAGGTCTCCTCAGTCACAAAAGGACCCACAAAAAATAAAACCTGTGAAAGAGATCATCCTCGACCTCTAGGGATTGCTGATGATGATATGAGTCCCACTGATTCTGTTAAATTCTCCATCCATCATCCTTAATTGTATCTACTATTTCATGCAAGTTTGTTGTTGGTGATAAACCACCAAGAAATCAAACTGAAATGTGTCAGGTTATTTTACTTAATATTTGAGGAGGACATAAGTACAAAAGGTCACTTGCTGATGTGCCTCCCAGTTAGAAAATGACATGTGTAGGAGATGATTTGAATCACAAGACAGTATTAATAAACTTCTTGAAGAAAACTGGGTCACTTAAAAGGACAGTAAAATAGTGATACCCTAGCCAAATTGTTGATTAGAAAGCTGCTGTTTTCAGGATTTTGGGTGGAAAGAATGTCAGTATAGTTCTGGGCAATATGCAGGTTTGACTGAAGTTCCCTCAATCCATTTTAACTTCTCAAAGCAGCCTTGCAGGTAGATTAACTGGAAGGTATTCTGACTTGAGACAAGTGTCCATAGTTGATAAGGAAAATGGCTACCAGTAGGTTACAAGCTTGTCTACTTTTAAAATGCTGCAGTGGTGCAGCTGCATGGCTGTTGCACTTCAGTGAAGACGCTACCTATGCTGACGGGGAGGAGGGGGTGTTCTCCCATTGGCATAGGTAATCCACCTCCATGAGAGGTGGTAGCTAGGTTGATGGGAGAGTTCTCCCATCAACCTTGCACTGTCTACACTGGAGGGAGGTGAGGGTTAGATTGGTTTAACTGCATCGCTCAAGGATGTGAATTTTTTACACTTCTGAGTGACAGTTACACCAACCTAATTTCCTACTGTAGTCCAGGCCTGACATCTTACAGCAGTAACTAAAGTTTTCACTTTGATTGTTTTTAAGATGGTTTGTTAGTTAACCTAGGAAAATTCCAGCTCTGTCAAACTCAGGAATGTTGAATAGTTTAAGCTTTAGTCCTTGAGGGTGTAGGATCTATGAGCTTTGCTAGTTGACCTGTTTGTTTAGATTCTTGCTTCTGCGACTTGAATTCAGTGCTTCGGTATGCTGCCTGGGTGTGGTGTTTACGTGCACATGCACAACTGACTGGTTATACAGCAGTTCCTTCATTAGGAAAGGCCTTCCAGTTATGACAGGCACATGCATAACTTTAAAAAAATCTGTTTCATTAATGTCTATTATACTTCTAGGGAATGGCAGACTTATATGAGCATGTGACTATTCATCTGACAGAGGTAAATAGGGGTGAGAATCAGCACTGGAATTAGAGCTGTCCAAATGCTGCCCAGTGAGTCTTCATTTTAATGTAAAATTTACAAATTTGACAGAAAAAAATCTGATTTCTTCTTCTTTTAAGCATACTTCTTAAAGGTAACAGGAAAATGTGAATAGGCTGTACTTTTGTTGGGCTGTCTGAAGAGTTGCTAATGTGAGTGGTGGTTTTTTTTGTTTTTGTTTGTTTGTTTTGTTGTTTCTATATTGAAAATATCAGTTTCAGGTTTTCATAAGTATTTAACTCAGGTTACATATCCTATGGAAAAGTACTTTGTGGGACATTAAATCTGTGCATACTAACTGTCCCTATTTGGTCTCCTTCCCTTTAGTTTGTTGAAAATACTCATAAAAGGCCTGTATTTTAAATGAAGCTTCTATCTGTTTTTAAAAAGATCGTGAAAAAATCAGGAACCTAGGGAAATTATTTGGAGACAAATTTTCAAGTGGAAAGCTCCAAATGTTATCAATAAACTAGAGTTCTTCTTTAGAGTTAGCTCTCTAACGGACAAATTCAGGCATTAGTCTATGCTTCAGATTGGTTGAGATGATGAAAACAGTGCTACAAGGGATTTCCTCTCTTAAAGAGAGAACTCAAGATAGAAAGAGACTGTGCGCGTGCGTTGGTTTGTTTTTAAAAAGTAGTTTTACCTTTTGAGGATATAGGAATCTGAACTCTCCTGTCCTTGGTAAGATTTTTTTTTTAAAGAAATTATCTGATACTTTACAGAACAATGATTAATAGACTAAAAAGCGGTTTCAAAATCTTGCATTCTTACCAGGATCTTATCCAAAATTTTCTCTTACAGGGAATATACTTTCATATTTGCTGTAGTGCCATGCAAATGACCACAGTGGAGGAAGTAACTTATCAGAGATGTCTAATTTACTTGTTGTTTTTTTAACCATGTAGGTTAAGTAAAGTGCTTTCTTATCCCATGATGTAGAGAGAGAATATTCAAAGGTGATAGAGTAGCATTTTTTTATGTAAAATTCCTTGAGACTTGCATTTTTTTCTTTTGGATATTTTGTCTGGAGAAGGCTGCAATTAGAATATTTATCCAACAACAAATATTCCTCTTGGAAAGGGTCAGAGACAATTGAATTCCCTTTACTTGGGGAGCACAAGGGCTGCTCCCTCTAAGGTGTGGGGAAAACAGGGCTTCCATACAGAACAATGCTTCCCCAGACACCCCTTGCAATGGCATGGCTCCACAGTGCTCCCTGCTCAGGACTATGAATAAATGCAAGAGTCTAGGCAAAGAAAGCAGATGAAAGGGTTGCTATTAACAACCATAGTGACTTTATCAGATCAATCTGACTTTCAAAGGGATTATGCCACTCTTCCAGTCTCATTATGAAAGCTGGAATTCTCTTCAGCCTTCTCCCTTCCTTTTCCCCAAGGAGTTAAGATTTTCACAGGACTCTATTGGTGAGGGGAGAAAAAAGAATAGATAATGAGTGAAGTACTTATTGTTAGTTTACCCTTTACAGGCAACTCTGGCAGGAGGAGAACTGCTTTCTCTTTGGAGATTAATATACGGTGTTGTGCTTGAGTGTGGTCATTGGTGGTGGGGCCATATTTGCAAGTACACAGAAATAGGCTTTTGGATCTCCCTGCTTATTGAGGGCAGAAAATAAACCTTTCTTCTCCTCCTCAGGGCTAAGTCCTTCCCCAGGAAAGGCCTGTCAGACGTTCATTTTGCTCTAGCACTTTATTCTTCAATGAACTTTTTGGCTCCCTCTTCACTGTTTCTAACTATCTGCCCAAATGTCTCAGTACAGGATAGCTCCACTTGCGTGGTTACATACACATCTCCTTAGGATGCTGCTGCAGCGGCTACCTTCATGGAGTGTCATCCCCTCCAGCTTGAATGTGTGATGAGTGCTAAGCAGGAACAGTACCCCTCCATCTCAAGTGACACAGGCAAAGCTGCTACCAGGCTTAATATGATGGAGACTGCACCCAAGGGAAAGTTGTCCTTTACAGGAGGTTGTGTTCATTGGCCCTTCCAATCCTCAGTGTCAGTAAATTGAAGTTCTTTTTGGAGTGATATTTCAAAGATATGGCAGCCTCCTTCTTTAGGCATCAGTAGCATTGACATGCTTTGCCAAAGGAATTCTGGCCTGGAGAGAGGATCTTTTCAAAGGTCAAACATTTAATATCCATATTTAAGAAGTCTGGTTCTGGATACCTCTCTCATTCTTATGCACAAATTCTTATGAATACATTCAAGCAATGGCTTGCAACACTATCTCAACAAGATACCTATTGCCAGTTATTGGCTAAGGAGGCAATGAGTCTCTCACATTTGCCAGACCGTTCAACAACACCAACAATCTGTTTCCCTGTGGGAAAGGGCCTACTTGGCAAGGACCCAGTGTTCTATCCAAAGCTTGCTCATCACTTACGGATAGGTTGGAAGCTGAACAGAAACTAATAGACAAGGATAGCTGATTTTTCCATAATACCACAATGCTACTATATCCAAAGAAGAAATTCACAACGGGTCTTATTCTAGGACTTATTCTTATTTTGGAGGAAGTTCACTTTTTACAAATACTGTCACTATCAGCAAAATTTCCATGAGGGATAGATTTTCTTCAAGATGACATTCTCTTAGTTTAATACCCAGTTTATTACAGTGATATCAGAACAAAAGGCTTAATTTCATCCCAAACCCTTGTGAAATAATTGTTAAAGTGGTAAAAACCATCCTAAACTCCTTAGACCCTGTGGAATCTAAATGCAGCCCTTTAGGGTTTAGTCCAGGCAAGTTAAACTTGTACTGGAGAGGGTACATTTTCTCAGCACCACCCCCTGCTCTTCTCTTAGATTTTTGTGTTTGAAAGCTAAAGGTGTGGTAATAGAGCTCAGCGTTGTATTACTTCCCTCAGAATTACCTCAGCACATCTGACTCCACAGCTCATAGGGGAGCCAAACAATGGCAGTACAGCTTCTGCTGAAACTATACTGCTGAACAACGGCAGATGATGCAATCAACTTTATCAAGAGGCATCTACAAGGCCAATCCCTGACATAGCTCAGAAAAGGCTTCCCAGCCCTGTGGGTCCGCAGAATTTGGAGGTGATGTGGCCTCCAAGGGTGGAACTCGAGGAAAATTCTATGAGGAAAACATAACAGACTTTTCCTTGCACCCTCTTCCACAAAAGATGGTAATCTGGCTCACACAGCATAAATCACCAGGTTTACATCAGCAACATTGACTCGGCTATATCGCACATGTAGTATTTTGTCGCCTTGCTTTTGGATAAGGGTGATATTTTCAAAAACACTCAACACTGGCCTAACTCTGCTGCCAAATGAAGTCAATGGTAAAATTCTAAATTACTTCAATCGAAGCACTTGAATCAGTCCTGTGTCCAACTGAAAATAGCATCAGGAATATTGCTTAATATATTTGTTCTGTTAAAAAACTTCCACAAAACATGTGATATATGTAGCTTGTTCAGTTTAATATTGTTGGAAACTTACCATTAACTTTACTGTTTCCTCTCTGACTTTTAACTATGCATTCTTAATGTTGTGCATTATGCCCTCTCTGCCCCCATTCAATATGCGTATTATGGGCTCACTTCTGTCAGTCCTCCATGCACAAAAGATCCATTAAAATCAATGGGAATTTTGTGTGCAGCAAGATTACAGGATTGACCCACCGCTTGTTTTTGGATGGATTTTTCAGCTCCAAAGATACTATATAAAAAGTATATTTTGAATAAAAGACTGCAACTTGACTTTTGGATAATATGGGTTTTTATTTGAGAAAACAGTGGCTGCTCTACAAACAGAATTTCCCTATGAGATTTTCCAATAATTTCATGATTCATGGACTGTGAGTACACTTTGAAATTTCTTTTTTTTTTTTTTTTTTAGAGATTACTGCGTCCCGTGGTATTCCCCAATCAGCTGGTACCTGCAATATTCATTATACTTAAAATTGGGAACTTCCCTGGGAATGGTAATAACACTAAATCTAGAATTAAGTTTTAGGTGTGCAACTAGGCTGTGATGTTGCTGATTATAAAACTTTCTGAGGGGACAGTTATAATTGGAAATGGATATTATTCAAGCTGCACAGAAGTAAATTAGTAACTGAATTAGAATGAAGCCATGTAAACTTGGTCCAGTTTTGAAAACTGCAGTATACTTTCAAAGTACTTCATACTGTGGACTTTAGAAAGTAATTGTACTAATCAGTCTTGTTTCCAAAAAAAACACTGATGGTGTTGTTTGAAATTTCAACCTTTTATTCATATTTTGTTTTCTCCAGACGTTCCATGCACTCCGTCAGCTGAATAAATGAAGTGATTCACAATCCTACTGGCTTTTACTATTGATGGCTTTAGGGGACCTTGTCATTCCCTGTAGCCTTCTCTCAAGCCCAGCTGTGTGGCTCTGAAATCACTTGGCTGGTAATTAGGTATTTATCAGATTGTTTCTGAAAAGGGCTGAGACAGTTATCTGACACAATTATCTTTGAAAATTGAATCCCCCCTTTCTGGTCCTGCTGAGGACATTCAAAGGTGCTGTGAATGTTTAAAGCTAAATGCCTTTGAAAAACCCTTGCCTTTTTATATCCTATATAACAGGAGTCAAAATGCAGTCAAAGGAATTTTTTTAACCTTTCAGCAACTGGACTTTCTTCTCTTTAGTTCTGCAGTGATAAAATGTTGTTTCGTTATCCATGTGGTTCTGTATTTGGAAGTACTTTTAACCATAAGCACTTTACTTTGTCCAATATCCACAAGCTAATAGCTTTCTAACAGTGACAGGAATTCTTAAGAATAATTCCTGCAATGTAAATTTAATATTTTGGTCTCTACTGGGGATTATTCATGAATTAATAATAAACAGGTGATAGCTTTTGGGATTTTTGTCCCAGTTTTAACTTTCTATATAAAGAAATATCAAAAATATGTTTTCTTTCCAAGAAATCTTAGCTAAGATTTTCAGAAGTGACTGGTGATTTTGGGTGTCCGTTTTTGAATCCTCAGCTAGAGACACCTGCAAGGTTTTACCCAGCTCATAACAATATATATCTAGCCCAGTACATAAGAGCTGTTCATCAAAAATTAAAAGTCTGATCCTACTGTCATTGCAGTTAATGGGAGTTGAAAACTAACTTAAAATGGAGCAGGATTAGACTCCAGGTTTTCAGTGGCTTACGTTGAAATGAAACTACATATTTGTAGTGAGGGTCATGTTCTCCAAAAACAAAGTTTGAATCCTGCTGATAGCTTTGTGAACTATGTCACTTAAACAGATGATACTTCATTCTCAAAACACCTTATCCACTTGAAAAAAGAACAACAAAGAGTCCTGTGGCACCTTGTAGACTAATAGATGTATTGGAGAATAAGCTTTCATGGGTGAATACCCACTTCGTCAGACACATGCCTCTGGAAATTTCCATTACATGCATCTGATGAAGTGGGTATTCAGCCACGAAAGCTTAGGCTTCCAATTCATCTGTTAGTCTGTAAGGTGCCACAGGACTCTTTGTTGCTTTTTACAGATCCAGACTAACACAGCTACCCCTCTGATACTTGAAAAAAGAAGTTTCTTACTACTTATACAAATCTCATTTCAAATGAAATGAGAGGAAGGAACCCTTTGGTGTGGCAGGATTAAGATACTGTTTATTATCCCCTTCTAACTGCACTATGCAATAATTGCGTACTGAAAGGAGCCTTACTTTTCTTCAGTTTTTTCGGCTAATTCTTTTCTGAGGCTTGGTCTACACTAAAAAGTTAAGCCAAAGGAAGCCACCTTAAGTCGACCTGTTAATGTGCGTGTCTACACTACCGGGTCCTTTACTATGACCTAAATTGCCTCCAAGGTTGACTGTGAGAGGCGTAGCCAGAGGTGAAAGTAAGCTGGTCCGGTCCAGCGTACCGGTAAGAGCCGGTACACAGCCAACAGTACCAGTGACGGCAATTTAAAGGGCACAAGGCTCTTGGCTGCTGCTACCGCACCAGCAGGTGGAGCCTTGGGCCCTTTAAATCACCGCCGGAGCCCCGGGGTAGCAGTAGCAGCGGCTGGGAGCCCCATGCCCTTTAAATCGCCACTGGGCTGTGCTGAAGGGCTGGCTGGGGGAGTCTGGCCCCAGCCCCGCCCCTTCTGCCCGAGACCCTGCCCCTTCTGGTTAAGCTGCCCCCGCCCACCTTGCGGAAGGACCCCGGCTGCCCTGAGTACTGATAAGTCTCTTAAATTACTTTCATCCCTTGGCGTAGTGCTTAATTCAATTTTTCATGGGTCAACTGCGAGATAGTGCAGATGCAGCATTATGTAATTTGACATAATTGGCTGTCAGGTGGTGTCCCACTGTGGTCATCTGTGACTGCTGTGGAGATCATTCTCAAATCTGCTGCACTGCAGCCAGGTACACAGGAAACAACCCCTCCCCTGCTTAAGGCCTGGGAAATTTTGATTTCACATTTCCTGTTTGATCAGCACTGGGAGCATGCCAGCTTGAGCACAGCTGATCATGGAGACTACACACCCCAGACGTGCTTCAGCCTGGTCTGCACAGGAGGTGGTGGATCTCACTGCTGTGTGGGGAAAAGAGTCTGTGCAGGCAGAGCTCCGATCCAGCAGAAGAAATGCTGACATCTATGCAAAGATTGCTTGTGGAATGGGGGAGAAGGGCTACACGAAGGACACACAGCAGTGCCGTGTGAAAATAGGAGAACTTCGCCATGCATACCAGAAGGCAAGGAAGGTGAATAGTCATTCTGGTGCTGAACTCCACACATGCCAGTTCTAAAACGAGCTGCATGCGATTCTCGGGAGTGACCCTACCAGCACCCCCACAAGCAACGTGGACACCTCACTGGTGTGTGAGTCTAGGGATAACAAGGAGGACGATATGGTGGATGATGATGAGGAGGAGGAGAATGGGACCCAGGCGAGCGGTGGATCCATTCTCCCCGAGAGCCAGGAAGTATTTTTAACCCTGGAGCCCTGTGGGTTGCAGAACATCATGGTGGCTGACCGTGATGCCGGGGAAGGCACCTATGGTTAGAGTGACCAGATGTCCCGATTTTATAGGGACAGTCCCGATTTTTGGGTCTTTTCCTTATATAGACTCCTATTATCTCCCACCCGATTTTTCACACTTGCTGTCTGGTCACCTTACCTCTGGTAAGTATACAATTACAATGAAAGTCCAGTTAAACTTTATCTAGCACACACATTCAGTGGTATTGCATGTTTACTGTGAAGAAAAAGTGAGGTGCCATGGTTCTCTGCTTACAAGAGGCCACTCAAGCTACACAGAGGGTGGCCTCTGGAAAAAGACTGTGTATGTGGACTGGGATAGCTTGGGAATCCTCCATGGATATCTCTAGGAAATTTTCATGGAGGCCCTCTGCAATCCTTTGCAGAAGGTTTCTGGGCAGGGCAGTCTTATTTCTTCCCATGGTAGGGCACTTTCCCATGCAACTCCTGAATTAATTCTGCTGGCATCATTGTGGTACACAGCATAACAGTATAAGGACTGGGTCTCTACCCAGATGCTTGCAGCATCTCCTTCCTTTCTGCTTCTGTTACCCTCAGGAGACTGATATAGCGTAGGGTCGCCTAGGGGAAACAGGGGAAGTTCTCATTAAAAGTGCTGTTCCTTTACTGTGTTCAGCATGGATCGGCAAGTAGTTTAAAGTGGCTGATAGGGGACTGGGGCTCCACATGAGAGATTCCACAATTTGGAAGTGAAAACTCCCCCCCCACTCCCCCGTTCGTAAACAGCTGCTCCCAACATGAACCTGCCATAAACGTCATTAAAAGTGTGGTCACCAATGACCCGCAGGGGGGAATACTCACAATGGCTGGAGCAGCAAAACGGCACCGGGAACGGTTATGGATTCTGCTTATGTTATGGCTTTCACCTAGTGTAATAAGCAGTTTTCTTTATGAAAACAGCCTTGCTATGGAAACATTTTATTCATGTACAATGTCTCCTTTATTTTTTCCCATGACCGAGAGCTGGAAATTTGTCCTTCGGGGGGTCATCAACACCTGAAAGCAGATTTTCACTGATTAGGAGGAGAAAAAGAATGAGGGAGGACATGTTCACTGAGATAATGAATGCCTTTGAGACAGGTGCCACAGAGCTGAGAATGTGGAGGATTTCACTGTCCAAGAAGTTAGGCATGGAGGTGGAGAGCAGGAAAACTTCCAATGAGCAAGAGCGTATGGTGCAGGATGAGATGCTTCAGATTATAAGGGACCAAGCAGACATGTTGAGGCGTCTGGTTGAACTGCAGGAACAGAAGCAGGAGGGTAGAGTCCCTCTGCAGACCCTGGTGGACAGCCAGCCAGCATTGCCTGGTGCAGAATCACCCTCCCCCAAGTGTTCCATGAGGCGTGGGTGAAAATCCATTATACCTTTCACTTAACTCAGGGGGGAGGGTACAAGGAACAGAAGGTGCCCATTCACCATTTGATGGTCTGGTATGCAGTATTATGTTACACAGCTGAAAATGTTTCTGTCTTTCCAACTTTACAACCCCTTTCCACCAAGGTTACCTTTTTTCTGTTCTTCTTTACTTATGTTTGTTAAATAAAGTAAATGGATTCGAGAAATACATGTTCTTTATTGAGTAGAAGCAGTGGGCTTGGGTTGGGGGTTGGCTTTACAGGGACAGTGATATAAGGCAGGTGAAGGTTTGGGAAAGCACAATACAGACAAGCAGCTCACATAACTGTGACCCATTATTGAAACAGCTTTTCAAAGGCCCGCAGATATGCAGTACCTCTTGCTGTGCTCTTCTTATTGCCCTGGTGTCTGGCTGCTCAAAAATGGCTGCCATGCGATCTGTCTCAACTGCCCACCCCTAAGGAAAATTTTCCCCCTTTTTTTCACAGATATTATGGAGCACAGAGCAGGCAGCTATAACCATGGGGATGTTCTCTTCACTAAGGTCCAACCTTGTTAGTAAACTTCTCCAGTGCCCTTTCAAATGACCAAAGGCACAGTCAACCACCATTCTGCATTTGCTGAGCCTACAGTTGAACCATTCCTTACTGCTGTCCACACGGCTGGCGTATGGCTTTATGAGTCATGGAAGCAAGGAGTAGACTGGGTCCCCCAGGATAACTATAGGCATCTCAATGTCCTCAATGTTCATTTTGCAGTCTGGAAAGAAAGTCCTGGATTGCAGCTTTTTGAACAGACCCGAGTTCCTAAAGATGCGCACGTCATGAATCTTTCCCAACCATCCTACGTTGATGTTAGTGAAACACCCGCTGTGATCCACCAGTGCTTGCAATACCATTGAAAAGTATCCCTTTTGGTTTATGTACTCTTTGGCAAGGTGGAATGGTGCCAAAATGGGGATATGCATGCCATCTATCTCCTCACCATAATTAGGAAACCCCATCTTGGCATAACCATCTACTATGTCCTCACATTTCCCAGAATCACTCCCCTTCGTAGCAGAAGTCGATTAATGGCCCTGCATACTTGGAGCACAGCAGCTCCCACAATTGATTTACCTACTCCAAATTGATTCCCCACTGACCGGTAACTGTCTGGTGTTGCAAGCGTCCAAATAGCGAGCGCCGCGCCACTTCTCTACTGTCAGAGCAGCTCTCATTTTTGTGTTGCTGAACTGCAGGGCAGGGGAAAGCATTCGAAAGTTCTGTAGCCACTGCTCGTCATCCCATACTGGTGGGACCACATCGATTTGCAGGTCAGTGCTTGTTTCATGGGACCAGAAATGGTGCTCAATGAATGCAGCTGTTCTGTGACTGCCAGCAGCAACTGTGAATTGTTTTTTTCAATGGCTTGCAGAAGGGCTTCTTGCAGGACATCGCTATCTTCCATGTGGCGGACCCTCCTTCGACTCTGGAAATACTACAGGAGAAGGTGCAAGGTGTTTGAGATGCTCACAGCAAGAGTGCACAACTGAGCAGGCTCCATGCTTCTGGGGTTATGGTGTATGCACGGCAGTTTTAAGGCGCGAAAACCACTGGGTTGTTTGCCGTTGAGCACAGTGCATCATGGGATGACGATGCAATGTTCCCATTCTCCCCAGCGACAATGTTTTTGTCCCATGAGGCATTGCACAAACTTCCCAAAACACACTGAGGCAAGTTGCACTTTGGGATAGCTACCCATGATGCACTGCTTTGTGCATCGATGCAGGCACTGCTAGTGAGGACACACTCCATCGAGACAATGAGCATGATGTGGCCACGCACGATCAACTTAATTTGGAGTCTTGAGGTTGAATTAGATAATGTCAGCTTAATTTTGTAGTGTAGACAAGTTTTGAAAAGAATGGAAGAAATAACACTGGTGGTGTTGAAAACCTGTTGCTTTCTTTTAAGCATGGAGCAGACAAGTGTAGTACTCAATGCTTAACAGCATTGCACATTTAGGTTTGGTGTCAGAGAATTTCAAAGTTAATTTAATATAGTCTAGCTACCAGGTGTTAAAGTTTGGCAAAGTGATAAGGATCTGAAAAAAGGATCTTGTAATGGAAAATGTCAGGAAACCTTAACCATAGGTGGTGCTACCAGCTCTCCTTATAATAAATACAGACACTTTTATCACTTCTCCATAGAATCAGTGCTTTTCCCCTGCCCTGCAGTTCAGCAACACCAAAATGAGAGCTGCTCTGACAGTGGAGAAGCAAGTGGCGCTCGCTATTTGGACGTTTGCAACACCAGACAGTTATAGGGTGCATGAACCTGTCCAGAAACCTGGATAATTATTTGGGTGACTATCCCTTATTGAAGCCTGTGCTGCCATGGCTTCACTACTCTGGTACCTGAGCTACCTAGATTAAAGCTGGCTAGGGTATGTCACACTCTGTGATTGGATTGTAGACATATCCTAAGGGAGTCATTAACAGAGGTTTCTGGGCCACTGCTCCCTTCCCTTTCCCCCACATTGTGGAGTACACAAGAATTGCTACTTCAAGGGCCAGTTACTCTGCTGGTGTAAATTGGTGTAGTTCCCATTGACTTCAGTGGAATTATGCCAATTTATACCATCTGAGTCTTGGAGCTAAAATAGGCATTAAGTCAAAACTGGCTCTTATCTCTGTAGATAAGGTTGATGGTATTATGCAGCAGCTTATTTGCCAAAGTTCACAGCTCTTATGAAAAGAGGTCATATCATCTTATGAGTCCCTTAATTTCCTTATCTTTTGAAGCTCTCTCTCTATTCAGCATGCTGTAAAAGTATACATTTTATTCTCTCAAAAGGCTGGTTGCTAGCTCTGAGCCAGACTATAATAATAATTAAAAAAATAAAGGAAAAAAGTAACTAGGGTAAAATCAGCATTGATTTTTGGTTTTTATCCTGATGTCTTTACCTCTGCAGCTGCTTGCTGTATTAGCCATATGGATAAATAGCACTACACTTAAGGTGCAAATTATTTTTTTTTCCTCTGCATTTACTGCACTGCTTCTTCCCTCTCTGGGTTTGTGCAGTTTAATTTGCCATTGATTCTTCAATGATTATAATGCAGTAGACAAAGTAGTGTTTATCTTCATCATGCCCTGTGGATAACACATGGGGCCTAACTTCTTCTCACTCACACTGGGGTAAATTAGCAGTAATTTTATGGAAGACAATGGAATTTAACAGGTATAAAGAAGAGGGGAGTCAGGACCATTAGGCTTACTTTTTAATGTTTGTTGCTATTCAATCATTCTGATGACATAGTATACCCAGTGGGTATCAGCCCCCTTCCTGCATCATTGATTTCATATTTTGGTCATGCTAAAGGTAAATTCCTTTCAGAGGTGTCCTAAATGCAATACTTAGCTCAGAAGGCAGGCTACCATTATTATTAAGTAGCTGATACTATGTATTTGGATATTCATTTAATTAGATAGGAAGAGAATCACTAAATGTAAAACGCGAGGGCTTCAGATACTTTCACAATGCACAGAGTGCAAGTCAAAGGAGTTGGTTGGCTTAAAGCTCTGACTTGAACTCCCCTGATCTCAATGATGTTCTGTGAGCTTTCCCCCCCCGAAAATTTGATTGAGGCACTGACCTTTCCTATTTAGAGTGGGATGCATGATTGTGGAAACTGTAGGAACTGAAAGCCAACTTTGTAAATGGTTTTACATAGCGATACAATAGCACTATATAGTGGTTAGGATAGAGCACTGGAATCTTGAGGCCTGGATTTGAGATTTTCCCTTTTCTGTCTTTGATTCAATGACTGGCATTTAGCAAAACATGTAAGAATGCTATGCCAACCTGTAAAACAGGGATAAATATACTTTCATTGTGAAAAATCCCAGAGCACTTCACAAAGGTGGATAATTGTAAAGCGCTATCTTTAAGCAGCTGCTATCAGTAAGTAAATATGAAAACTCCCCACTCTGGGGTTCATCACAGTCCTATGAGACTTGTTTTGGGGCACTACTTGGCAAGTAGTCTACCCATTTCTTCCCCCAAGCAGCCTCATCACCCTTTCCCTGAAAACTTGTGCAAAAATGTTGAGCTGGAATTAACCCTTTTTTTACTGGGAAGCAGGTAGCTTGTCCCTGTCATTATGCAGTTGAGGCTGGCTTCACATTTGTACTTGTTTATTACCAATTGGCCTCTGCTGGAGGTAGTACAGCCAGGTGGGAGAGGGAGTGAGGACTAGGCATGCTCCTGTGACTAGCTGTCATGGCAGTGATGGAGAAGGTGGGGAGGGAAGTGGAGGAACGTTTTTGTTTTCAGCTCAGAAGGAGAGAAAGGAGTATGAGTATTGCCTGTGGTCATGATAGCAGGACCATAGTGAGCACTTCTGCTATAGGTGGGGAAGGGCAGGAGATGGAGGGAGGAACAGGATTTCTGTCACTGCTGGTTGTCATGGTAGCAGCAGCACAGGTACAGCAAATGTAAGAAAGAGAGAGAGGTAAACTGGAAATATTCATAATTTTTTTTAAAAAAACTTCTTTTCGAAATTTTTGGTAATATCCTCAAATAAGATTATAGTGAATATTCCCAGTGCTGGATTAGCTATTTTTCAGGGTTTTTGACTATTTATTAAATATATATTGGTAGGATTGAGGCTAGTAATGGAAAATAATAGCTCTGCAGATTTAAAAAGTGACTTACAGAAAGGTTATTTTTTCCTCTGTAATGATTGTTGGCTTGTGTTTGTATAGTTTTTGAGTGAAAAATCTGAGTTTAAAAAATGAATGTAACTAGCAGAATTGACAATAGTGTTAGAAAAGTAAGAACTAACATAATTAAGAGATCACAAGCCCCACTTACTGGTTGAGCATGATATTCCTGCCTACTTCAGCTCCACTTGTATATTTTACATTTGGGCACCATCCTGCTCCCATTAAAGTCAATGATTGACAAGGATCAAGCAAATGTGGATATTTTACAACTTGCAAAATTCCTAAAACATGGCATCCCTGGTCACAAAGGGCATAACCCTTACTTCAGAAATAATACAATATATGAAATAAAAGATTCAAACAGAATTAATTTGGTCAACCGTGGACAGCTGAAAAAAATCCTCATTTTTAAGAAGGAATTTGAAAGAGATGATGGAGTGTTACTTGGTGATCAGGAAGTAAAAGTTCCTCCTAAAAATAGGGCTTGGTGTGAAAAGGGGCACAAAAGGGTGAGTGTGAGATGTAGGAAAAAAATGCTATGGAGAGAGAACACAAGTTTAAGATTGACTAGGATTGTTGATTGAGCGAGATAATTTTAAGTGGATGGGGTTGTGAACAGCCTTGAACTTGTAGTTATGGTTAAAAAAAAAAGTGGCACTAAAATATGCACATTTTACTCAACAGATCTGCTCCCTACAAACAGGCTTCACAGAATTTGTTTTTTTCTGTTTTGTGATGGGTTGTCACCCCTCGGGTGCAATTTGGGAGCTGTGGGAACTGGTGTGCCAGTGGGAGTTTTGCCTTTTCATAATTAAGTGCTTTGCTGAATCCAGTCAGAGTGCTCAGTACCTTGGCAAGATTGATCCCTACAGCCCTTATTCAACAAACCCTACCTAAGAAAAGCAGTTATGCATGTGTGTTACTTAAGAGATTTAAGTATATGCTTAAAGTAAAACATATGTTTTAAGTGCTTTCCTGAGCAAGGATTGATTTAAACCTCAATTCAGAAAGATTTTTATGTATGTGCTTAAGTTCTCATACACAGTTTACATGTTAGCTTGGCTAGCCAACAGCATTAAATAATCACACATTGTCTATTATGGGGTTTCTCGTGCCTTCCTTCAATGCATCTGCCACTGTTGGTGCCTGGTCTGCTGTAGTATGTGGCTTCATGTTCGTTCATATTTTACGACCAACTATTTATTACAAAGAATCAAAAGTGCTTGAATAAAGAACTATATTGAAATCAGTGAATTTGACAGGGATGTTCTAGGCTAAAAGTGTTTTAAAGCTCTTCCAAATTGCCAATGACTATAAACTGTCATCTTAGTCCACCTTCTTTCCACTTTTGTTGCAGATAACACTTAAATGCTGCTGAGCTGGTGTAATGCAAGGAAGGAAACATCATGAAATGGGAATATTATCCTTTTTTTGTCATTGTAGCTGTACTCAGTCTGTCCAGGTCCCACCAGTTACTCGGTCAGATTATTCCAGGTAGGTACTTACATATTTTAATTTACTCTGAATAGCTATATGCATCTTTGTTCTTCAACATTTATTTTATGTTGGTGTGAATGCTTCTCTGTGCATGTCTATATTTCTAAAGTTCAGAGTTTAGTGAGTACTCTAGGGTCTACGTGGCACTGAATTGCTCTTCTAGAATATGAAAGAAAATATGTAAGGAGTGGCCTTAAGATATAGTTACCAGAAGGTTAAGGAGGCTTGGTAAAGGATTCCTTTGATTAACACTGATGGGGCAGTGGAGAAAGAAAAAAAATACAAAGTGCAAAAGTGAATGTGAAGATCAAAGAGAATACTAAATCCATAGAAAACATCACTGAAGAAAGGAAATAGCGAAGTACTGAAAATATGAAATAGCTGAAATACAAATATATACTATAAGTTAATTGCCAAAATGCACTGTGCTTGCACTCCATCTAGTTACCATTGTTTTCAGTGAAGTTAGAAACACTTTCTTCTGATAGCTGCATAAGTCTCCCGAAGAGAATATATAACAGTTAAGCATCCTTGGCAATGGAGGTTGTTGATAACTCTGAAATGTTCGTAATTCTGAATAAAACATTATGATTGTTCTTTAAAAAGTTTACAACTGAATATTGACTTTACAGTTTTAAAACTTTACTATGCAGAAGAAAAATGCTGCTTTTAACCATCTTAATTTAAATGAAACAAGCATATAACCATTTTCCTTCTCTTGTCAAATATTTTTTAAACTTTCTCTTTATTTTTTAGTAGTTTACATTTAAACACAGTACTGTACTGCATTTGTTTTTATTTATTTATGTGTTTATTTTTGTCTCTGCTGCTGCCTGATTGCGTACTTCCGGTTCCAAATGAGGGGTGTGGTTGATTGATCAGTTCATAACTCTGGTGTTTGTAACTCTGAGGTTCTACTGTACTCTTTTGCACAGTTACAGAAATACAGTTTATACTATTTCATGAGAGCTCAGTAAATCCTGTACTGTCATACTTGATTAATACTCCACATGAGCCTTGAATTTTGGATGGGACAACATATATGAAACAAAATCTAGCAAATGAGATTCAGACCCTCTACATTGTTAGAAGCTGCTCTTACTGGTATATTCTGTCTTTCTTCAATGTGCAACATTATAAATAAAATAAATATATGGCATTGAACTTTACTATAAATAGTAATGGCACCAACAGCAGTTCCCAAAAGGAAGTGATAGTGATGCTTTTTAAAATTTTACTTTACTGTCTAAATTACACTAATTCTGACAGTGCTATCCTGGATATGATTGCTCATATTACTGTATTAGGCATACATTATTATGGTGCCTGCACAATGCACACAGGGCCAGATTCAAAGTCAAATAAACTGAAAAATGGGAACATCTCTCAAGAAATTCCTCACCTTCTGAAAAACATTTATAATAGTACAACAAAACTGCAATATTTCCCTTTGTTCATTTTTACACCATACATGGTTATATAGGCAATAAACTCCTTGTTAGATAATCTGTTTCTAGATATTAATGACAAGCAAATGAGCTGAGTAACCACATTGGCTCCTTGTAAGCTAATCAGAGTTCTTGCAATGTATCATGATTATTTCTTACATTTTCAATTTAAGAGGCCAATGATTCAATTCTGAATTATTGCTGAGATTGTTGCAGCTGGACAACTATTTCTATAGCAACCTACTCCAATGTAGATCCCTCAGTGGAAGAAAAAAAAACCAGTAAAAAAAAAAAAAATCTCTTTGTAAGTTTCTTGACCTACAGTGCATATGGTGTATGGAGAGGAAATGAAGAAATGTAGATTACTTTTGTTTAGTACATATGGCATAGTCTAGCAAGGGAATAAAGATTCCAGTAAAAGTATATTAATTTAAAATTCTTGTCTTAAAAAGTTTGACCTCAGACTTCAAACATCATTTCAGAGCAATTTACCTGTCAGACAGAAGCAGACTGCCAGTTTAAAAAGAACATCTGCAAAGCCCAACTTATTTTCACAATACCTATCTCCATCTATTAACATTGGTTTCAATCTAGTCAGACTTTAGACTCTGTTAAAAAGGCTGTTCGCATTGTGTTGCTCTTTCCATCAAATTAGTTTTAGCATAAAATCAGAAGTGGCATTTTGATTTTGTCTCTGCTTTGTAATTTTCATCACAGACTTCAGATCTGAACCAAGAGATTACTTTACTTGGCCAGACATCATAGTGTGTGCAGCCTCGCTGGCAGCAGGCCAGAACTTCAATTATCGCAGAGGATCAAAAAAAAAAAAAAAAAAGCAAGATTTTTCTTCCAGTAGTTCATCCCATTCATTTTGCTTTGCTTCAGGTCTTTTACTTAGATTTTTTTTTTTTTTTTATGATCGAAGAAAGAGATCGGTGCAAAATCACAAACTTCCCCCCTCATTTAAAAAAGGGGGGCATAAAAGCAATAATTCTTCTCTGGAACTCTGCTTCATATTTCAACAGTATTAGAGCCATAGATAACTGCTGGTTTTTGAGGATTGCTAAAAAGCACATAATAAAGGATAGCAATTAAAACTGCCATTACCCTGGAGATTGCAAAATCAAGTGGGTTATTCATTATATCGAAATAAAAATCAAACCACAATTTCAAAATAACAGGAACAATGAAATTACTTTTAGACAGATGCTAACCACATTGTTTTAATTGCCTTATAATATGTACAACTATTTTTAAAGGAAAGACCTTTTTTAATTGAGCCCTTCAGTTCTTTATTGTGTAGTACTTTATATCACAAGATAGGAAATTGTTCCAGATATTTGTTGTTGTAATGGCATGTGATAAACTCACAGAAATGTTAGTCTTGGAGTTAGAATTTTCTACTTCAATAAAATGCAGATGAATTTTAATAGAAATCTCACAACTTTGAAACATTTATTCCTGCTTTTTGTTGAATCTTTTCACATATTCTAGTTGAATCTCACTCCTTTGCATATAGAGTCCACAGGGAAGTACTGTCTCCTGCCTTTATTAAAATCACTGCTGAGCCTTTCATCCTGTGTCATTACATCTTACCTCTAATTCACATATAAAATACATTCTCAATTCCATTCTGGTTGTCTCCTGAGGCATATAGTATCTCTGCCATGCCACCTCTTCACGTGGGTTTGAAAATTATTTGACAAAGATATGATCTTTTTTTCTCTCTTAGGTGCTGTATTTGTTTAAAAATTGGATAACTTTACCTGTTCATTTGTAAGTGCATTGATCTAGGAAAACTAGATATTAACTAAAACAATTGCAAAGGAGAACAACAAACACATCTAAAACACATTATACAATTAGTTAAGTCACTGAAATGTTTTAAAATTACCAGATATTACATTAGCAAGACAGCTACAACAAACCACTGAAATGATCTCAAAAGGACAAAAAAAACCCTCCTATTGTAGTAGAATTTTAATAATTTAAGCCTAAACGCTCCTATCAGTTTTTGTCCAGAGGGGATCAAAAAGCTGCAGATTTAGGGCCTGATCCAAAACCTGTTAAGTCAATGGAAACACTTCAATTGACCTCACTGGGCTTTGTATCCAGCCCTTACCACAGGGAGTTGTGGAAGGAGGGAATGCCTGTTCCTTGACGTGCTCCTTCTTTCCTTCTGATCCTGCAGAACACTTTCTGCTCTGTGGGGTTTAAGCTCTGTGGGGTTGCACAGACCACTACTGTTCCCCATGACATTCTCTCCTACCTTCATCCAGCATAGAGACTCAGGAATTTGTGGATTGGTACTTGCTTCTAATGGCTCCTGTAACTGGTGGATTTTTGTAGTTGAATTCCCTGTAGCTTTTATTAGGGGCAGGAGGGAGAGATGGAATCCCCTTGCCTCCTGCAATAGAAGAAATGGGTGGAAATAAAGCCAAGGGCAGGTTGAGTAGTTTTTGTAGAAGTCTCCAGACACTTATGATAACTAAGCAAATTGAAAGATTTAGAAAAAAATTGTAATTCTGATTTTCATTACTCTCAAAAAGGTAGTTGTTGCTTTAGAATTTTCTTTATATATGTAAATAGAAACACCAATCCATTATTTCGGCTGGACAATAGCTTTTGTTCTAGAGAAGTCAGGCAAAACAACAAAATATGACCTTGTGAAATGTGCCCCACTGGGGTGAGTGTGAGCCGCTTTTCTAATGTTCAAGAAACCTTCCTATATTCTTGACTGAAGCCAGTATCTCAGTCTTAAATCAGATCTTTCATCAAACAGATGACCCCATTAGAGATGGTCATAATTAAGTAATGTCAATAACTAGACAGTTCTATCCCTTTTAGCAAATTATTTGGTATGCACTTTTAGTTCACCTTTGAGACTCATAGTTCATCATCAATGCAGAACTTTTTCATTTTACTTTCTTTCCTATTTTTTTTTTTTTTTTACTTAGAACAACTGAAAAAAACTCCTTTTCTATCACCATATCCTTTACAGTGGCTTCCAGGATTTGCCCCCACAGCCATTGTTAATCTTATTAGTTTATAGTTCATCTTTTTAAACTAGCATTTTAAAGTAGCATTATATTTACTGATTTCTAGTCCTCAGGACTCTGAGCTGGTGAATTGAAAAATACAATTTAAGGGTTTGCTGATTTCCTTTGTCACTTCCTTTTCAAATTTGTGATTTTGCTATCTGGATCTGATACTATGTCTAATGTGTGCATATTACCTTTTGACAACCAATTCTGTAATCTCTGTATTAACCTAGAACACTTATGTGGGTATCTTGAAAAATGGATCCATGACATAAGAAGATCTCTATCCACCTCTTTCATAGAAATTGACATTGTCACTTTTTATAAAACAATTTACACTTATTTCACACTTGCTTGGCTCTAAAATGACTGAACAGATTTTGATCAAACTTTCCAAATTACCTCAGTGTTGAGATTGAAATTTGAGCATGAAATAGTTCAAGGTAAGAGTTTATTTTGAGGGGAAGGTTAAAAATGAAATGGCCACCACTTGGCTCAACCATAGCTTTACCTCTATTGTATCTGTGTACACTTCTTGTCCTGGTGACTCTCTCCAATGTGTAGTTAAGAGCTGAAGCATCAAAGTGAAGCTACTTTAGTTGAGACCTCTTCATATACTTTTATGAATTCCTTGAGATGGAGCTCTTCATCATGTGAGGCTTACAAGTTGAATAAGTTAGGTGGTGGAGTAGAGAATCATTATTATGAGTATTAGCAAATGCATCTCTGTGACAATTTGGATGATAAACCTAAAGAGCAGGAGACCACTAATGTCCATAATGGATGTGGATTTTTATTTTACCAACATAATGTCATCTTATTTTGCTATGATATAACTAGCTCAAATACATGGGATACCAAGGACCAACTCAGAAAACCTCACTGTGCCTGTCAGCGAGATCCTTGGCTTTCAGAAAGTTGATGGTCCATCCTCCTTTCCACAGTAGGGAATTACCCTTTCCTAGGATCCTTTCACCTCATGCTTTCCTGCTAGCTGGTCCTTTTAAATATGGAGAAGGGCCTCCAGAAGGGCAACCTTAATATGGCTGTACTGTTGGCAAGTTCCCAAGTTCCACCTGGAAAGTATTCAATTTTTTGTTTTTCCATGAATTTTACTCTTTTGAGTGAGGTACATTTTCCTAATCCCAAACTAAAGCATTTTAACAAACATCTTTACCAGGTGTTTTGTAAAGGCGGTAGTAGTTTAATGCATCAAGTGCCCATATCTTTAAATTAAAAGTACTGATCTGATTTTCTTCATATTTAGCTAGCTTATTAAGGTTCTGTAATACCTACAAAGCAATTCAAGTTTGAAGTTTCTACCATTCAGCATTTAATTGTCAGAGAAATCCTGCCCCTAATGAAGTCAAAAGGAGTTTTGCCTTTGATTTTAGTGGGGCAGGATTTCATCCCAGATTAGAATAGAAGGGCAAAGTGTGTGGGTTTTTTTCCCTCCATGCTTAAATAGCTCAGAGTTGACCGATAAAATTTTATTTTCAAATTTCCAAATATAGCTTTGACCTATGAGGGAGAATTTTATCTAAAAACAAACTTTTTTTTTTTTAGAAGATTGAATAATTGAGGGGGAGCAAGGGTAGGAGATTGACAAAGGAAGCTGTTTTAATTGTTGTAGGTACTTCCTGTATGCACATAGGTGAATGATGTCTTCACTGCAGAAAAGTGTGGTTTCTCATGAAAGGGGTTTTCCTTCTTAATTGAGAGATAGGTTATGACTCAGCATTTTAAACAAAATATCTTTAAAGATTTTGCATTTATTTGAACTGTATTATTTATTCCTCATGTTTAAATTATGAATGTTACAGTCTTCCATAATGCAATGCAAACTGTGCCATCAGATAAATATCGTATGTCATTCTGCATCATTCATGTGATGCTGGCTTTGTGGTGAAGAGCAGAAGAGATGATTATTTCATACCATTAGAAAATAAAAACTTGTATATTATGCTATGGTTAGCTAACATTTACCAAATTCTAAACATCTGCATTGTAGATTTTGTTGGATAAACTGCTTCCCCCCCCCCTCCGCCCCCTTTGACCAGAACTCAAGCTTCTACCCACTGATCTCTCTCTTTTCCTAGTCAGCCCTGTTGACAGAGGCAGAAATATGTAGCTCTAATGCCTGCTTTGGAATAATATATTTAAACTGGAATGTTATCTGACACATGCCAGATCATTCTTTCAGGAGTAGTTTTACTGCTCATCATACTTTTCTGTTTTGATTGACACGAACATTTTTTTCAAAGTTCGTTGATTGTTTCATGTTTCTTGGCTTTAAGAGGTGACCTTTGTTTATTCTTTGCCTTTTTGTGCAGATGACAAAGGTTTGCAAATCCTATCAGTGGAAATGTCACGCCTTGAAAGAGGACAAATATTAAAGAAAAAAATCCCAGCACGTGCCTTGCCTTCTAGAGATTGTCACAGTGTACACTGAGGACTTAATAAATAAAAAGATTGCCAGCTGTACTTCAATTTACGGTTCTTTTATTAGCTTTGGTTTTCCAGCATGAGGCTTTATTTAATTGTCTGAATAGATGGCAACAAACCAGGAAGCACAGTCAGCTTCAAGACACTTAATGAAGAAATCCGTATTTTTAATCTAGCTGTAGAGCACACAACTATTCTGCTTTGATGATCTGGCCTTTGTGATGAACTTGACTAGAAAACCACATGTGCTACACTATCTACCTAATTAAGTCATCAGAATGCATTGGAGCAAGCTGAGTGACTCACATACACTAGTATAAGTAATTTTAGTTTCTCTATTGCTTGGTTAATAGAAAGTGGCACTGTTCTAGATTATGACTGATAGAGGTTAGGTGGTACAGCTGCTATAATTGTGACTCCAGGTAGAGCTCTTGAAAACACACTTCCCTTTTGTCTACAAGAAATATGGTGTTGCTTTTGTTTTGTCACTTTTCATTTCTCTGCTTTATTAGGAAGGGATCTTACAGACATCTTGCTCCAGGTGCTTCTTTGCCAGATCCTGTATGCCCCTACCTTACATTCTTTGTTTTAAATGCACAGTGCAGAGGCCTATATAAGATGATTTAACGATTCTTCAAAACTGGTCTTGTACTTGAAAGAGTACAGTGGGGGGAGGGGTGTTGACTTAATTGCTATAGATTAAAAACAAAACCAAAACCCCCAAAACAGGCAGTACCAATGACAGTTAATGCACAAAAAGAATCTGAAAGGAATCCTGCTAACACCCTTCTGAAACTAACTAGATTTGTCTTTGTTTGGTCCACTGTGGGCCAGATCCTGACATCTTTACTCCTGTGGTGTAGTCCCTCACCTCCTGAGCAGTCCCAGTCAGATCAGATCAATGGGACTACTTGAAACTATTTAATGGGAGTAGCAGAATCTGGTCCTAAATATCTGGCGGTACCCTGATATAATCTTACACAATTGTGTAAACTAAATCCTACTTCAGCTAGCTTGTTGGCATTGCAGAATTGATATGGAGGTAATTTTAGACTGATTTTCACCTAAAAAATGAGTAATGAGATTTATAATGTTATTGCTTTTCTTTTTACATTGAAGTCATGCTCACTTTGTGTGGTAAATGCAAAGAGTGGGATAAATGCAATGGGTGTGCACAATAAAATGTTTACAAATAATGTGGACACAATTTTGACGTTTAAAGTTGTGCATCTATTAAAAGTAATAAGTGTTTTTCTGCTGTTACACATTTTAGTCATTGTCTTGAGGTCTCTCCATAGTCAGAGTTACAGCTCAAAAATGTGAAGATTTTTCTATAGAAACTAACATTTATTTGGAAGGATGAATATGTTAAGGCCAAAAAACTATTTGTTTTTTGGAAACACAAATGAACAAACTTTATCACTTACAAGAGAATGTCTTTGTAATGGGGTGGGACTCATCCTCATGGCACCTCCTGCTGGCCATCTTGGGAATTAGCTCTCATTTCACCAGAGCTCCCTCATCTAGTGGTGTCTCGCCTGTCATCACTCAGGTCTCCACCTCTAGGACCCACGTCGCTCCCCAGACTGCAGCGTACTCTTCTGGACACAGCCCTCCGGCTGTGCCCCATTCGGTTCTCTCCCCCCCCGCGCCTTCCTGGGGGCCTAACAGCCCTCAGTCCCACCATTTGCCTCGGTGGCAAACTGCAGTCTCTGGTCTAGCCACTCGCATCAGTGGCAAACTGCAGTCCATGCACTGGCTACTCCCCTCAGTGGTGAGTGGGGGGAGCAAAAAGGGTGGACCCAGACCCACGCACTACTCCAGTTACTGGCCCAGGGATCGTATAGCCACATACTGCCCCTCCTCCTACTGCCCCATCCGTTTCCCTGGGGCACTTCTCTGCAGCCATAGCACCTTCTCCACCCTTGTATCAGGGCCTCAGTCTGGCAACTTTGAGGCTGGAACTCCCTCTCCTCCCCTGACCCTGCTCAGCACTGTTCTGTCCATGGTGCTGTCTCTCTCACCCCTCCTACAGGGCAGGCAGTCCTCCTCCCTTCATCTCCAGGGAGAGTCTGCCTCTGTTCTGCTTAGCAGCCCTTATTATATGGGCAATCCTGACCCTGATTGGCTGCTCCACTAAGTCTTCTCACTATTGGCTGGCTCAATAAGCCCTCTTCTAATTGGCTGGGTTCTGGGCAGCCTCCCCAAGGCTGTTTTAACCTTCTTCTGCCTGTGTGGGGCAGCTGCCCCACCACAGTCTTACATGTATGGCTTCTCAAAAGGTCAGGATTGGGATATTCATTTGCAAGTGCACATGCTAATTTATTATTGATGCTGTAAAATTGGGTGTCTGAAATTTTATTACTGGAATATTTAACAGTTTTCAAACAGATTTTAGTTTTGGTGTTTTCACACACAAATTTTCTGTGTAATTTAAGAAAATATGTATACTATATAAAATTGTAAACTTTTGAGTCCATTGGATTTATATGTTCTCACTCTATATCCCATGCAAATTGCAAAAAGTCAGATTTATCTATGTGTATATGTGTATATGTGTGTGTGTGTGTATTATATTTAACTGCTGCCCTACTTTTTCTCAAGCTTCATGGGAAACTTTGGGCTCAGTGAGTCTTCAGCCTCAAAGGAAAAGCTTTGGAAATGTTCTGAGCCACGAAACAGGTTTAGATGTAAAGTGGCTTTTAGCCTAGTGATATAGGCTCTTACACTGTGCCTATCACCTGAGCACTTTATGGGATCTCAGTAACGTTGTTACAGGTGACTATTAAGATGAAAGATCCTCCAAGGAGCACTGCAAAGCACATCTAGTTAGCCTTTCACTACATTTCCATATTTACAGATTTCATTAATTACATTTGGGATGGGATTCTGTCTCTTCCCTCCCTTTCTCCTCCCCCCGCCCCCCTGCAAAGTAATCAGTTTTGCTTATTAGGATGCTTATTAGGATTTTCTTAATCAACACTATACCCTATAGAGAGATTCTCAGTTATATTAAACAGTTCCTAATGTACTGCACTTCCATTTTGAACTCTATAGTTTGTTTACATATATAGGTGTAAACATGGTGATTTTTGTTTATGCATATGATGAGTTTGGAACATATATTCTTGTATACTAACGCACACTGATGGAATCATAGAATTGTGGAATATTAGGGTTGGAAGAGACTAAGAGATCATCTAGTCCAATCTCCTGCTCAAAGCAGGACCAACCCCAACTAAATCATTCCAGCCAGGGCTTTGTCAAGCCGGGCCTTAGAAACTTCTAAGGAAGGAGATTCCACCACCTCCCTAAGTAACCCATTCCAGTGCTTTACCGCCCTCCTAGTGAAATAGTGTTTCCTCATATCCAACCTAGACCCCCACTGCAACTTGAGACCATTGCTTCTTGTTCTGACGTCTGCCCCCACTGAGAACAGCCTAGCTCCATCCTCTTTGGAACCCCCTTTCAGGTAGTTGAAGGCTACTGTCAAACTCCCCTCACTCTTCTCTTCTGCAGACTAAATAACCCCAGTTCCCTCAGCCTCTCCTCGTAAATCATGTGCCCCAGCCCCCTCATAATTTCAGTTGCCCTCCGCTGGACTCTCTTCCATTTTTCCACATCCCTTCTGTAATGAGGGGACCAAAACTGAACGCAATACTCTAGGTGTGGCCTCACCAGTGCCGAATAGAGGGGAATAATCACTTCCCTCGATCTGCTGGCAATGCTCCTACTAATACAGCCCATTATGCCCTGGGCCTTCTTGCAACAAGGGCACACTGCTGATTTATATCCAGGTTCTCGACCACTGTAATCCCCAGGTCCTTTTCTGCAGAACTGCTGCTTAGCCAGTCAGTCCCCAGCCTGTACCAGTGCATGGGATTCTTCCTTCCTAAGTGCAGGACTCTGCACTTGTCCTTGTTGGAACTCATCAGATTTCTTTTGGCCCAATCCTCCAATTTGTCTAGGTCACTCTGGACCCTGTCCCTACCCTCCAGCATATTTACCTCTCCTCCCAGTTTAGTGTAATCTGCGAACTTGCTGAGGATGCAATTAATCCCATCATCATTAATAAAGAGGTTGAACAAAATGGAAATCTATGGGCAATACTTGAATAATTAGGATCCTAAAATTTAGGCTCCTAAATCCCTCATGAAGGTACATAAGCACATGCCTAATTTTAAGTACATGTGAGTGGTTCCATTGAAATCACTGGGACTGCTTACATGCTTAAAGTTAGTCATTTGCTTACGTTCCTTGCTGAAGTGGGACCTTAGTCACCTAAATAAATGGCTGATTTTCAAAAGTGCTGAGCACCCATCAGCTCTTATTGACCTCTCAGGCATTTTATTGTGAGTTTTGTTAGCTGCATCATCTCAGAGGAGTCCAGAGTTGTCTCCTGAGTTGTGAATAGCCACTGATGTAGCTGAGTTCTGACCAATTAATGAACTCAAAGTATTTGTGATATGCTCTGCTATAAATGGTTTGTTTTCCCTGGTGCACTAAAAATAAGAACGTCATTAGATTTATTCTAAAGCAACATTTGGTTTTGTCTGCTTACTTTAATCAGATCACTGGTTACTAAAGAGGGAGAGGTTTTATGTATGGTGTCTTTCATATTAGCATTTGTTTTGAATGAGGTAGTTAGGATTCAAATCATTAGTTAATCCGCATATAGTCTGAGTCACATTTACCTCTTGCTGTGCTTTTTAGATTCCAGGATGCTGAGATGCTGATCATCTCATACAATTCTTGTTCTCTTTAGCAGGCTTTTATCAGTCTTCACTGTTAAATTGTAAACCATTTGCTTTTCCATTTGAGGTATAGAATTGTATTTCAGCTTACTAGAGCTGTTCCAAATGTTAATATTTTTTTTTAAAGGAGGAAGAAGGAAAAATGACAAACTGATTGCAGGTTTCAGACTCCATCTCCTTATTTTTATCAGGTCTAGAATTGTGCAAACTCTGATTCCTTACTTACAATTTTCAACTGTGTGATTCTTATCCAGGATCTCTGTGTTATGGGGAAAGCTGGAATTAAATTCCCAAGGAGAGACTTACTGGTTCCTATAGGTTTCTTGTGTGGCAAGTCAGAAATTCTGTGTCAAATTTAAGGAAAATTCAAAAGTGGAGGTTTCCTTGATGAAACTGTATAATGCAATCAGTAAAATAGGCTCTGTATTATCTCTATACCTCTGCTGAGAGAGAGAAAAGTGATCTTTCCGTTTCTAAAGATGTTTCTTCAGCACTTAGCCCAATCATCTCCTCCAGACAATTAGCATTTTTTATGCTAGAATTTAAGTAGGAAGATCAGGTCAAAAGAACACTGAGACTGGGCCTACCTTTTAACTCTTGATTTCTCACAGAACTCCTTAGCAAAGGGGAAAAATTGCCACCAGGGTGAAAAAAATGCTCTTCCTTGGACTTGACATTGTCCCCACCCCACCCCAGTCTTCGGTAGAGAAATTGAGGACACTGAACTAATGCCTTATAGTAGTTTTCAGAAGTCTCTCTTACTGTAACCTCCCAATTTGCTAAATTTTGGTTTCTATGGAACGTACATGTAACTTGATTAGTATTTAGTTACTTCAAAAGGCCTTTTTACATATCCATCATGAACATTAATCTTCATCCATCTTCTTTCAAGCACTGAAGCAATTTTCACAGTATCTTTGCTGTCTTGAATTGTGGAATTGCTTCTCTTTGGAAGATTGACTTCTCATTCTGTTGTAGGGAATTATAAAGAAATGTGATAAAATTAGCTTCCATCTCTTGTGCCGCAAATACTTCAGTACTCATTATTCTTTCCTGTGTTCTGTGAACCACTGTATAAAGCTTTCTAAAGAAAACTAAAACTATTTAATAAATAAAACTGAAAGGACTAAAAAGAAAAATATAAAGAAGAAATTGTGCACATCTTAGCAGGAAAGTGTGGATCATCTAGTATTTCAATGTAATTAACCTCAGAGGGAAAAAGGATGGTCTGAGATCAATCACAACTTACAGTATTCAGTCTCAGGTCTGGGATTGAGCTCTGGTTTGAAATATTTAATCTTTCTATTATTGCAGAAACTCCAATCAATCTGTTACAGTTACCTTGCAAGAAATAAGTGAAATCTGTTGGTCAGCATTTAATTCGGATAAGGTGACAGTCTTGGCAGGGGAAATAAACAATATCAAAATCTATCCTGCAGAAGCAATAACTTGTATTTTTTTAGAAGTACACAAACACATGCATGCACCTGTTGAATTTGTCCTTTCATTGATGTTAAGATGCCTTCCCCCCCCACACACACACTTTCTTTAAATATGGATGGAATATGTGATGTGTATTAACTGCTCTATTCTAGGTCCATCATATAAAAATCTTGTTCTGATTGATGATAATATGAGCTCAGGTGCCTAATATATGTAACAAATCATACTCAATGTTTTAGTGTTATAGTGCCAAGGTAGCAAATGTCTTATTTAATCAGGAGGCCACAGTACACTCATAGGCACCATTAGAACTTACTAATTAATTGACTCCTGTCGGTTTAAAGAGTTGAGTGATCTGACTTTCATCTAAGGTAATTCTTAATAAACTTACTCTTTTTCTTTTGACATTTCATGTAGTATTATTCAATTTAACATAATTAATTGCTTGATGTACTTGGTCCATCATTTCTCACTCATACTCCACAAAAGTGTTGTAGCCTTCTCTCTGCAGATTCCCTCATTGCTGTATGGTGGTTAGTTTTTGCCTGTTTGCTGTAATGTTTAATTAACTCTTCTTTTATCTCCAGCAAGCTTCATGTATATGTATAAAAGTAACCTCTTCAGCAGTAGTCTGTGTACCATTCTAATTACTTGCATTCTTAACATCTTGTGTGTCCTTTTCAGCTTATTAGACACTTTCAATTGTATAATGAATTTCTTTGATCACTCTGAATTTTTACTTCAACCTTTAAGCAATGATTATGCAGGTAGCAATGCCTATAATTAAGCTTTCCCAACATTTTCCATTAAAACCCTATTTTTCAGTTGCTCATATCATTTGCAAGACTTTAACTGTTCGGGTTGAAATTACCTATGCAGGGTGTTCGCCGCAGGCTGAATTTTTTGGAAAACTTGAAACAAAATGGTTCACCCATTTCTCAGAATGAGGTTTAGGGAGGATATGCTGCTTTGCCCATGATAACAAATTATTTAAACTGGTTTAGTGAGCTCTAATGTGTCCATCAGAATAGGGACTTGAAATTTGGTGTTATCACTGTTTCTACCCCTGTGAAAATCTACCCACATGTTGGCCAAGTTATGAACCCTGGAACCTCACTTTGCATATGTTTGGTAGAAATTTGTCAGGATTTAGCACTGAATTCTTCAAAGATTCAATCTGTATTTGAGTATGCTCCAGCCCAAAGTTTCAAGAACTGAGTAGGACTTCCCCTTCAACTGCTTCTTTTGGGTGCTAAAGGCCAGGCACAGGTACTGAGAATAGGGAGACTGTCTCTTCTGTGTCCTCATTGCTCCCACTGCTGGTGTCCTGGCAGTGAAGAAGAGGTGGTGGTGAAAGCTGCCTGATTCAAATGCAGGTTGGTGAGGCGCTGGGCCTGAAGGAGCAGGAAGTCTGGGTTAAAGAGATGGGCAGATTGCAGCAAAGAGCTGAACAGGGTGGGGATGAAGATGAGGAGCTGGGATGCGGAGCGGGGAGGTGAAAGGACTGTAACTGAGCTGGGGAGCCAGGGTGGTGTGGAGATATGGGGATAGGAGAAGGACAGACTGAAGAAGGGATGGGCAGAAGGATCTGTAACCACTAGAGTATAGTTCCCTCAGAACCTGGAGTTTTAACCCAGTTTTTAGTCTCACCATTCCTCTGCTGTGAAAGTTCGTGGAGATGTCATTTTTCTTGAGTGGCTGGCCTCATTGAGAATGACAAACCTGCAACTGCTGTCAGTTACGCCGTTAGCTCAAGTGGTAGAGGACTGACTATGCTATGCATCTCACCCTGGTTCTAATTCTGCATTCATTGATATGGTTTCGCATAGTGGCATTTCTGTTTTCTTCATTTTTAAAAAAAAAACTTTAGATTATTTCACATAAAAATTATAAAAACATTAAGTTTGTGCAGGCAAGCATTCAAAAGTTAGGAAATACCAGCTTTCAGGATTGCCTGTGCCATTTTAATTAACCCCTTTTGTGCAAATACTTTGTGATGGTCTTTAACTGCATGATCATGTTCTATTATTTTCCTCAGTGCCTCTGCACCAGTACACAGGCAGCTGGTGCTCTGGGCATGAATCAGGGTTGTATAGTGAATGAGACTGTTGTCTATAGGGCCATTGCCTCATTTGTTGCAGCAGCTGGAAGATGTGTGTCACGCTACCGAGAGTGGCTCATGACTGTGAGTGTCTACCTCAGGGCAGACTGTCAAAAACAGGGCAGATACCCCAAACTGGTGATATGTTCTGTAATTAGATTTCACCAATTCAGTAACAAACGTGAACTCCTGGATCACTATAATAGTCTTACCATAGAGTCATAAACAATCCCCTTGAGCACTCCAGTCTATCTTGCTGCCCAGGCAAGCTAGACTTAGTGTTAAATGGTTACACCAAAAAATCACAAAATATTCAGGTTGCTTCCAGTCCCAAGAGACCAGTTACTTAGCCCAGATCAGTTGGTACCCTAGATCTTATACCAAATACAATGCCTATAGCCAATTCTGTAATAAACTATCTAAAGCTGTATTAACTAGGAAAAAGAAATGAGTAATTTACAGGCTAAAGCAAGCAAACATACACACACAAATGAGTTACCATCTCTGACTCCTAAAGATGTCAGAAATGTGGTAGTCTGTCAATACAATTTTTTTTTTCAGGGTGGAGTCAGAGGTAATCCCTGGGGATCTCTGCCTTACTTTAGTGTCTTTGGCCCTGGGAGAATTCAAACAGCAAAGACATGACAAATTTTCTTGTGACCCTGTTTTTATCTTTTATGTTTGACCTTCCAGTCTATCAGACAAGCTCTGTTGCAGGTAGCATTTCCAAAGTGTGATAGGGACATTCACCAATCCTTTGTATTGTGATGTTTCTTAATTGTCCTTCCTTAATGGTGGTGTGTGGGTGTGGGGGATGGATAATTCCTGTGCTGGGCTCACAAATTCAGAGCAAACATTTTCAAAGTTGTAAAGCAAAACTTGCATATTTCTTTATAGCATGAGATACAGACATTGCAAGCAAGATTAACGCATGCAGCATCTTACAAGCATTTCATAGAGTCTAAACATTAAACACAGTCTTAGAAGACTAATAGCTATTTTAAACAAAACGAGCATATGGGTGAGCTGGTTTGGTTTCCAGCTGTGAGTTTCAGTTCTTAGATAACACCTACAGCCTTGTCCAGAGCTGGCACTTGGTTTACCACCATCACAATGTGTACTGAATAAGGCAAGGGATTGCAGGAAAAGACAGGATGGTCTCATGGCTCAGGCAGTTGAACGCTACCCTGCAAAACTGGATTCTCTTTCTGCCTCTGCCACGAAGTTCCTCTGTGATACTGGGTAAGAGACTTTAAGCAAAATTTTGGCAGGTTGACACTAACTGTGAGTGCCTCATTTTTCTGGGTTGCCTAATTTGACCGTGGGCCCAGATTTTCAGAAGTGCTGAGTGCTCACAATGGCAACCACTGTCAATTGGAGATGTACTTCGAACTACTGTTTATAAAAGTGCTAAGTATTCTGAAAAATCAAGAGCTCCATGTCTCAAATTGGACTCCCAAAAGTAGTGACTGTTTTGAACCGTTTTGGCTTTGATCTCTCTGTTCATCAGGAACCCACATCTGCAATATGGAGATACTACTACCTTATCTCACAGCAGTGTTGTGCAAATAAATGTATTAACGGTCTGTGAAGAAGTTCAGATACTCTGATAAGAGTGTGGTAATATTATGTAGCATTCCTTTCTTTCCTGCACCTTACCTTACCTCTCTGTAGAACCAGAGTCCAAAGTTTTGATGTTTCAAGGGAAAAAAAGTACTACAAAGTTAAACCTTAGAGCTATGATCTGCAAACCCCTGAATGTAAATGTTAATAACAGGTGCCAGTGAGCCTCAGCGAGACAGACTGAGAGTACCATACAATTTTTTAGTGAACAAACATTCAATACAGGGGTCGGCAACGTTTGGCACGCGGCTCACCAGGGTAAGCACCCTGGCGGGCCGGGCCAGTTTATTTACCTGCTGACGCAGCATGTTCCACCGATCGTGGCCCCCACTCGCCGCAGTTCACCGTCCCGGGCCAATGGGGGCGGCGAGAAGCGGCGTGGGCAAGGGATGTGCTGGCCGCAGCTTCCCACCTCCCCCATTGGCCCGGGATGGCGAATTGCGGCCAGTGCGGGCCGCGATCGGCCGAACCTGCCACGTCAGCAGGTAAATAAAATGGCCCGACCTGCCAGGAGCCACGTGCCAAACGTTGCCGACCCCTAATTTAATACATACACAAACATTTTCAAACACTATTAGGAATACTTTGAATAACTTTTTCAACAAAACTGTTACACAGTAAATCTCCTGGTGTTCTTTATACAAACGTCCCCACTTTGTTGCTGTTAAATATATTTTAGCACAATGTTTCAGCCGAGCATATGCATTTTCAGACTCTAGTGCACATACAAATACATTTCCTTCTGATCTTCTCCTAGAGGCAATTTCTTAGGACCTGTCTACACTAGTGAGCTTATAGCAACACCGCTGTACTTATGCAGCTACGCCACTGTAAGATCACTCTTGTAGCTTTCACTTCAAGATAGTAATGGGGGGGAGGGATAGCTCAGTGGTTTGAGCATTGGCCTGCTAAACCCAGGGTTGTGAGTTCAATCCTTGAGGGGGCCACTTGGGGATCTGGGGCAAAATCAGTACTTGGTCCTGCTAGTGAAGGCAGGGGGCTGGACTCGATGACCTTTCAAGGTCCCTTCCAGTTCTAGGAGATGGGATATATCCATAGCGCTGTGCACATGACCACTTAATTTTCACTGGCATATGTTGCTCAGATGGGTGGGTTTTTTTCACATATGTTTTGCCAACATAAGTGGTGGTGTAGACATGGCCTTAGTCTCTACCATGTACGGATGTGTCGCTTGTGGATTATGGCAGCCTCTTAGTTCCGCTCCAAATGCTCCAGAAATCTCCAAAGATCAGAAAACAGTCCAAAGATCCTTTCAGGCTGCAGCAGTTGGAGTCCCTAAGCCAATAGCTCACTGTCTGCTCACTGTCTAGCAAGTTCAGAAAATGGTAGGCTGTGTTTAAAACTGTGCAGGTATTGGGACACAAATCTTCACAGTAGATGCAGCAATTCTTAGTCTTGTGTGGATCAGCCGCTGAGTCCACAAGGCTGTCTACAACTCCGCTATTTATAACCTTTCCTGCTTGAGTTCCCATTGGGTCAGCTCTCAGATGGTGAATGTGTGGAATCTGTAAGACTGCTTTTTCTTAATGAAAACCCTTTGCACAGCTTGAGGGACAGCTACTGAACGTGTCCAGTAGCTACCCTTCTCATCTTCAAGAATTCTCTGTGCCCTTCTCTCTGTCTCTCTCAACCAGTCCAAATTTCCCCATACTACATCTCCTTGTCATATATCGCTCCTTCCCCTTGCCCCTGTTCGGCCCCTCCACGTCTGCTTCCTAACACCCCCCCCCCCCACACACACACACACACTCCTTGTCCAGCCAGTCCCAGCTCTCCCTTCCCCCCAGCTCCTCTGGTCTCTCTCTCTCTTCCCCCTTGTGTAGCTTCCATGGCATTAAACTGCTTTTTGTTCTACAAAAGTATAGTTATTTTAGATTTTCTTTAAAACAAGCAAAACTTCATTCTCTTTTGTTTTAGAATGGCATTTTAATTCTATTGCATTCATTGAAAAAAAATTGCAATTCTGAGGTTTTGAAGAAATTGTGTATAGGCTTATGTACACCTGCTGTGGTCATATCAAGATTGGTGCTCCAGGGAAGAACTACAAAGAGAGCTGAGAAAGAAATAAAAACATTTGGATATAGTAATTAGAAGCTGCACACCTAATTTAAAACACTGTATAATTGATTCAATTTAAATTTAAATTGCAACTGAGAACACACAGGAAATATTATTCCACTGTGTGATGGCTCACATTCCCATGGCAGAAATGACATCGTTCTAATTTCAAAAACATGAAAGTGCAGCAACATGATATTTGTAAACTTACAAAATCAGATTCTGTCCACATTTTGGGCAAGTAAGATGATTCTTTTGCATAATTTTATTTGTTGACAGTGAACATAACAGGTTCTCTTATCACTTAATCATGCACTTTCTTTTTATCTCCCCACCCCCAAACAATCTCTAAAACATTGACATTCTCAAAATTCTCCATCATCCCAGGTTGATTTCTCAGATGGATTATCAAAGGCCTACAATCCTTTACAAAACCCACTTCTGCAGTGATATTGCCTTAGAGTGGCTCATTAAAGTGAACTGGAGCTCATAAATCTAAAACCTTTCAATAGTTGATTTTGATAAACATTTCATTCCATCAGGAAACCTACAAATAGACAGTGGCTTATCCCTGGAATTACTGTGTACCCAAGGAAGGTCACAATTCTTTACAAGTTATTGCTACTCATAAATTGATCTCCTCTTCTGAATAATGGTTCAACATGTTGATCAATATTTTATTGCTGCTTCATTTTTAAAATCACACTGAATTATAGACAGTCATTATCGCCCAACATTACAGATATTGCAAGAATATACATATGATATTATTGCTCTGTGATACTCTTTATGAAACAAGCCTCTGCATGAATGATTTTATTTCTGTGTTATTAAAAGCCTTTTTAATTTATAGGTGGAACAGCCATTGCCCTGGTATGGTTCAAATATAATCTGTTCAAGGCCAGGGTTGTAACTCAGTGTAGTTGTTCACTGTAGCAATGACCTTCCATATCTAAGGATAACAAATCTGAATGTGTTAATGGTTCTGGGAGCCAGTCTGCACAATTGATATGTCACATTTCAAAATCTCATTTGAATAAGAGAAGGAAGATAGCCAGTTATCAGAAAGGCTTTGCTGATACTGAATGGGAAAAGATGGCTCAATTTCAGTGTGGATGATTTGCCTATTTCAAAACCACCCAATTCCCCTTCTCTCTATCTTTCTGGTTTTAGTTTAATAGGCATATATGAACACTGGCTCTGCTGCTGTGTTATTAAATGCAATGCATAAGCATAAAATGTACTATTTAAGCCTCATGATGGGTTGCATGGATGTGTGAGAGCAGAGCAACTGTAGGCAGATACTTCATTCATCTTGTGAATCTTTATGAAGATCCAGTGGTGAAAAAAACCACTAATACAGATGGTAAGGGGAGGTATGCTGGACAATGAAATGGCTGTATAGCAATCCCGTCACCTTCTCGTAGGAGCAGGTGTTCAATCACGTCTCATGTACTTATTTCCCTACACACATCCCAGTTCCTGAGGCTTCGTTTGGGAGGTTGTAAAGAACCAAAATACAATGTAATGGTAACTCGCAGATGATGAAAACACAGTTAATCCCAAAACCTCTGTGCCACATGGCTAACAGTGGTTGGAGCAATCAACAGGCATTGAGTTTAGCACATGTAGGAATATGTTCACAGTATTTATCATCCACTTGAAAATTATAGATGCAAATGTGCCAGTTTTTCTTAGGGTTGCCAACTGTGGTTAGATGTATTCCTGGAGGTTTCATCATGACATAATCTTTAATTAAAGATTAATTTTTAGTTCCTGGAGACTCCAGGACAATCCTGTAGTTTTTCTTCAGAACAAGACCTGACTCTCGTCTGCTTGTGAGAATTAGGTACTCTTTTGCTGATAATACCTGTAAGTGTTTTGCTCTTTCCTAAGAAAGTAAAGAATCTGGAAAAGGAACTCATTAAAGAACATATAAGAAAATGCATGGACTAATCTTTCTGCTGTAGGAAACTTAAAAGCCACTTCAAATCAGGAATGACAGGACATGCAAAATGTTAAGAAGGCATGTCTCTTTAAAATGCTTTAACAATTACAAATTCCAGGATCAGGTTGAAAACCTGCTGAAAGGTGAATCTACTTGATGGACAAGTGGGTTCATACAAGCTGTATCAGGGCCTGGGCCAAGTGCTAATGGAAGTAGAGAGGAGAAAGGGAGTATGAAACAAGTACAAATTTTTAGAGAGACTCTACAGGTGATCCTGACAATTATAGGCTTGCAAGCCTAACTTTAGTACCAGGCAAACTGGTTGAAACTATAGTAAAGAACAAAATTATCAGACACATAGATGAACATGATATGGTGGGGAACAGTCAAGATGGCTTTTGAAAAGGGAAATCATGCCTCATCCATCTGTTACCATTCTCTGAGGGAGTCAACAAATGGTGATGTATGTTGAAGACATGATTTAGCTTCCTGCTTGCCTATGAGACAGATTGGAGCATCACACAGTACAATTCAGCTGTCACTCAACTCAGTAGGATGACTGTCGTACAAATCATTGTTTCTTTTCATACTGTACATAAGAAAGGTAATGCACTTTAACTGAAGCAACTACTGTACACCCAGGCAAGTGAGGACATAGAGAATGTAAGTCTGAGGTGTTTGTGTGGATACTTCACTAAATACTGTTTAGGAGAAAAGCATATTTATTACAATTCAGGCTAAATTATGTACGATGCTCATATACTACAGAGATGAGGGACATATTAAGTTCCAAATATGAAAAATGGCTAGTATTAAAACCAACGTGTTTCATGTTTACAATGGTACCATGTAGTACTAGATGCCAATTCAATGAGAAAGAGGATGATATATGACCTCACTGTAATTCTACTGGGTTACATGTTGAATTATAAAAACAAACTAATGATTCTTTGCCCTAGGAGCTGACAACTAGACCTTTGAATGTTTATGGAAAAATTGCTGTACTGCCCAAGGATTATTCTTTGTTTTAAAACAAATGGATTAATTGATAAATTTAGGGAGATATTAATATGTAAATTTGTAGCCCCAAGGTCCTGTGTGCTTCAGCAGCAGTCCTGGGAACTACAAATTGTGGACTACAGACTGCTGCATGTTGGGAGAACTCCCTTGGTCATGCAAAGAAATACTCTCTTCCCTCTCAATGGGAAGTTTTAGCAGTGAAGATGGGAGCATGAGGCAAGCAGAGAGGTTGCCGCTGGACTGTAATCCTGTTCTGTTTCCTTACTGAATACGACTTTGTTCCTGATGGTTGGTCTGAGTGGATCGGGGCTGAGGTGAATACCCACTGGCACACAATGCAGAGCAAAGTGAAGAACTTCAGGTCCAGTCCCCCAAAGTTGTGAGAAAAGCCACAAGGCAGACCTTACCTATCTTTAACAACCTCATACTGGGATGGTCAACTAGAGAAGAGTTACAAGTAAATATCCAAGAAAGTCAAATATCATTTAAAGGAGCTAATTTCAGTTTTGGATTCACAAACTCCAATAGCTTTTACACTTCAGTTTTTATGCCAAGGTGTGCCAGGGTAAGGGTCTGCTCCAAAATCCATTGAAGTAGATGTGTTTGTTTCCCCCCACCACCCCCCGCCACTTTTAATGCATATTGGATCAGACTGTGAATCTGTACATTTTTTTCAAGTGAGCTGTTTAGGGTATGTTTACCAGATCTCAAAGCTTTGATAAACAGTGCTGCTGGTTGGAAAAAAAAAATCCAACAAGAGATTTCTTTACAGGAATTCTCCAACTCATTGAAATCTTGTTAAGATGGTTTGACTCCGACGGAAACCAGGATAGGGGGGTCCAATGGAAACCTGCCTGGTATCCATCAGCTTGTCTACCCAGGCTTTCAGGATCTGTGGCACTGGGGCAGTCTGCTAGGTAGAGTGCCCTGCAGCAGAGGCTCCATTCATTTTTATAGAGAATTTTGAAATTTTGGGATTGTTCTCCAAATTGAGCTGAAGCCAAATTTTGAAATATCAAAATCTTTCTGAAATGAAATTACCTTTACTCTGCAGAGCTCTAATACATAGCATGTTGGCCCTTAGTGTTCATCCATAGCAGAGTAGGTATAAGGGTGAAGTGAATCTCATTGATCCTTGTACAACAGTAGTACCATAAATACTTCTGGAATGTGTTGGTTGTGTATTACATTGTATTTGTGTTGGTAATGAAACAGCATCCTGTGTTCAACTTTGCATTCGTACAATTAGTGATGATGGTAGTGATCCAAGATTATTTGAAAAGCATTATCCATCATATTTTAAAATAATTGCTTTTTGTATTACCTGCATCTGCAAAGGGCATTTCCTTGCTACTTTAATTTATGGATATTCCTTCAAGTACAATGATGCTACTTACTTATTCAATTTTTGTGGGTTTATGTGTTTTATATTCTTTGCTCAGCTCTAGGTGTAGATTATGCAGCATCTGTAAAATACAAACCAAACAAAAACACCACTCTTCATCAAAATGGGCAGACCACAACATTCACCCTGGATACACTATAAAATTCCCTTTTATTTAACTACACAGAAATAGCTCCTGACAAAAGGAACAGCGGAAAGGAAATTGTGTTTTTTAATACTGGATCTATAAAGCATCATAAAGTATGAAATAATTTGATGAATCACACTAACTTGAAAGGGAGGTTTTTGAAACACAAAATTACCAACATCATCAACTCTATAGAAGAAAACCATTTTATAATAAATCAAACAAGTAGCTTCTTTTGTTTATTTTATATATAAACTGACTTGGCTTTTAGATTTTACTCCTCTGTATTTATATTTCAACCTTCAATCTAATTTCAGGGACAGAATCTGTAGAAGACTACTCACTTAGTGAGTTACACCTGAGTAAGGGTATCAGAATTTGGCCCAGAGGCTCTGCATAGATTGTCGGTCCTTCATCAGTTAAGACTGAGCTGATCACAACACGTCTTCCAATCTTCTCTCGCTCTGGCCATCCTTCGCTATGTTTGTCCATATCTCCTTGTTAAGAAATCATCCCACCTCTTTGGAGGCCAACCACATGGCCGTTTCAGTTCTTGCGGATACCACTCAGATGTAGCTGCAGTCCATCTGTTGTCACTGAGTCGGGCCACATGTCCCGCCCACTGCATTTTGCTGAGCTTGGTTTCGACAATAACATCTCGGACTCCAGACTGCTGCCCATAGGTTCTAGTCTACCACTTTTGGCAATGTTGAGACATCCTCTATTAGAGGATCAGATCTTTTAGATGCTTTTCCACCTTTAGGATACATTATTCATTATGATACAAGATGAAACCAAGCATTAAAAGAACACATAATGGAAGTCTAATGATGGTAAACTGAAAAAAAGGATGAAGGGGCAGAAGATTACAAGCACAGAGCAGCTAAAATAACTATCTACCACAACCCAAACAATATGTAACTAGCTATGACCTGACGTGCTTTGGGTAGTCCACACTGAGTCTGCCAAAATCAGGGCAGGCTGCAAAAAGGAGAGCAGATTCTCCCCAAACTGGTGGTTAACACTGTAGTTAGATTCACAAACCAGTCACAAAATGTGCGTCTGATCTCCCACACTGGTTAACAAGAAGCTGGAGAAAAGAAATCCCACAGCCCCCTTTATTGCCTTCTAGTCTCTGGCTCCCAATCAGCACATCAGGCCAGTAAGTGAGAAGTTATTTAAAACTCTATTCATTATACAAAATGTTCCTCTGATTCCCACAGGGCCAGCCACATTACCAGATCAATATAGTTTGGCTCTTACCCAAAATACCACACTGCCAGCCAATTCTTTAGTACCTAAAACTGAAGGTTTTATTATAAAAGAAGAGAAAGAGAAGAGAGTTGTTAAATGGTCAAAGCAATCAGATACATACATATAATTTCAGTCCATATATCAGGTTCTTAGCAGCATTGGTGAGTTTGCTGACTTGTAAAGCCCCTCTGGAACACATCCAAAGCTTAGATGGTCTATCAGTCCTTTGTTCAAAGCTTCAGTTTGTAGAGAAGTTACTCCAGAGGCGAGAAGCAGGATTGAAGACAAAATTGAGAAGATGCCGCTGCCTTTTTATATCCTTTACCATGTGGCTTGTACATCCTTTGTCCCAAACACAAGCTCACAGCACATGGGCATGGAAAAGTTCTTGGAGTCCCCCATCCACAGGCATGGCCCTTGCTTTTCTCAATGGGTTCTGTGATAAACTCAGGATAGACAGCTGCAAGGAGTGTGGGGTAGAAAACTGTCCCAGAGGTTAAAAGACCCTCTTCCCTATCAACTAAGGAGGGCTAACTTCAGGTCAATCAGGTTCAGATGAGAAGGGGTTACCTGAGGTCAATTAGGATCAGCTGATTCCAACTAAGGGCTGCCTGAGACCTTTTTAAACCCTCCCCTGTTGGGAGAAGAGGAGGAGAGAGGGAAGGAGTCATGCTGCCAACAGGTTAGGAGGAGCAAGCCTCACCAGGAGGGGAGGCTGCATTCCCTCCCATAAGGGAAAAAAACAAGCATAAAAGCCTGGTGGAGAGAAGGGACGGACTTCCCCTGTGCAACCAAGAGGGACTGTTTTACCCAATCCTGTCTCACCAAGGCTAAAAGCAACTCAGGCTGGTGAGACAAAGAAGGTGCCTTGCCACAGTTTATTATAAAAGCTGATTGCCCTTGATGGGCCATTAAGCACCCTGAATAGTCCTGATGCCAATCTGTCAGAAACATAGAACAAGTTTGATATACAAATATACCACACATTTATAATTCACAATAAAAAGATGATATATACATATAAATATTATTATATTTAGTAAATCATAACTTTCCACTGATACCAATATTACAAAATTGCCATGAATCTTACAAGATATGCTATTTAAGGTATCTATTCTATTATAAATTAAGAACATAAGAAAGGCCGTACCGGGTCAGACCAAAGGTCCGTCTAGCCCAGTATCCTGTCCACCGACAGTGGCCAATGCCAGGTGCCCCAGAGGGAGTGAACCTAACAGGCAATGATCAAGGTTCAGATGAGAAGGGGTCCTGCTAGTGAAGGCAGGGGGCTGGACTTGATGACCTTTCAAGGTCCCTTCCAGTTCTAGGAGATGGGATATCTCCATTATAAATATAAAAAAATAAAGTGATCTCTCTCCTGCCATTCATTTCCATCCTCTGTCAGACAGAGGCTAGGGACACCATTCCTTACCCGTCCTGGCTAATAGCCATTAATGGACTTAACCACCATGAATTTATCCAGTTCTCTTTTAAACTCTGTTATAGTCCTAGCCTTCTCAGGTAAGGAGTTCCACAAGTTGACTGTGCACTGCATGAAGAAGAACTTCCTTTTATTTCTTTTAAACCTGCTGCCTATTAATTTCATTTGATGACCCCTAGTTCTTGTATTATGGGAATAATTAAATAACTTTTCCTTATCCACTTTCTCCACATCACTCATGATTTTATATACCTCTATAATATCCCCCCTTAGTCTCCTCTTTTCCAAGCTGAAGAGTCCTAGCCTCTTTAATCTTTTCCAATGTGCATTACTTTACATTTATCCACATTAAATTTCATTTGCCATCTTGTTGCCCAATCACTTAGTTTACCCCTTTCTCCAGATCATTTATGAATAAGTTGAATAGGATCGGTCCGAGGACTGACCCTTGGGGAAACACCACTAGTTACCCTACCCCTCTTCATTCTGAGAATTTACCATTTATTCCTACCCTTTGTTCCCTGTCTTTTAACCAGTTCTCAATCCATGAAAGGACCTTCCCTTTTATCCCATGGCAGCTTAATTTACATAAGAGCCTTTTGTGAGGGACCTTGTCAAAGCTTTCTGGAAATCTAAATACACTATGTCCACTGGATCCCCCTTGTCCATATGTTTGTTGACCCCTTCAAAGAATTCTAATAGATTAGTAAGACACGATTTCCCTTTACAGAAACCATGTTGACTATTGCTCAATAGTTTGTTTTTCTATGTGTCTGACAATTTTATTCTTAATTATTGTTTCGACTAATTTGCCCGGTACAGACGTTAGACTTACTGGTCTGTAATTGACGGGATCACCTCTAGAGCCCTTTTTAAATATTGACGTTACATTAGCTAACTTCCAGTCATTGGGTACAAAAGCCGATTTAAAGGACAGATTAGAAACCTTAGTTAACAGTTCCGCAACTTCACATTTGAGTTCTTTCAGAACTCTTGGGTGAATGCCATCTGGTCCCGGTGACTTGTTAATGTTAAGTTTATCAATTAATTCCAAAACCACCTCTTGTGACACTTCAATCCGTGACAGTTCCTCAGATTTGTCACCTACAAAAGCCAGCTCAGGTTTGGGAATCTCCGTAACATCCTCAGCCGTGAAGACTGAAGCAAAGAATCCATTTAGTTTCTCCGCAATGACTTTATCGTCTTTAAGCGCTCCTTTTGTATCTCGATCATCAAGGGGCCCCACTGGTTGTTTAGCAGGCTTCCTGCTTCTGACGTACCTAAAAAAACATTTTGTTATTACCTTTGGAGTTTTTGGCTAGCCGCTCTTCAAACTCCTCTTTGGCTTTTCTTATTACATTCTTGCACTTAATTTGGCAGAGTTTATGCTCCTTTCTATTTGCCTCACTAGGATTTGACTTCCACTTTTTAAAGGAAGTCTTTTTATCTCTCACTGCTTCTTTTACATGGTAGTTAAGCCACGGTGGCTCTTTTTTAGTTCTTTTACTGTGTTTCTTAATTTGGGGTATACATTGAAGTTGGGCCTCTATTATGGTGTCTTTAAAAAGTGCCCATGCAGCTTGCAGGGATTTCACTTTAGTCACTGTACCTTTTAACTTCTGTTTAACTAACCCCCTCATTTTTGCATAGTTCCCCCTTTTGAAATTAAATGCCACAGTGTTGGGCTGTTGAGATGGTCTTCCCACCACAGGGATGTTGAATGCTATTGTATTATGGTCACTATTTCCAAGTGGTCCTGCTATAGTTACCTCTTGGACCAGCTCCTGCGCTCCACTCAGGACTAAATCTAGAGTTGCCTGTCCCCTTGTGGGTTCCCGTACCAGCTGCTCCATGAAGCAGTCATTTAAAGTATCGAGAAATTTTATCTCTGCATTTCATCCTGAAGGGAAATGTTCCCAGTCAATATGGGGATAATTGAAATCCCCCACTATTATTGAGTTCTTAATTTTGATAGCCTCTCTAATTTCCCTTAGCATTGCAAGGGAGACAGCGGGGCCCGTGGTTGCAGAGGACACCCGCAGAGGTAGGTACTAACGCGGCTGCGAGCTGCCCATCCCCCCACCAGGAGCAATAGCGTAAAAAAATTTTTGGGCACTGCTTTTTGGCGCCCCCAAATATTGGCACCCTAGGCGGCCGCCTAGTTTGCCTAGTGGTTACACCGGCCCTGGTGAAGTAATATCTTTTACTGGACCAGCTTCTGTTGGGGAAAGAGACAATCTTTCAAGCTACACAGAGCTCTTCTTCTGGTCTGGGAAAGATACTAAGAGTGTCACAGCTAAATACAAGATTGAACAGATAGCATAACGGGCTAGCATGTACTGTAAGGTAAGGGACCATTCAAAGTGAACTGGCCCATTAAAACCCCTGTTAGTTATCAGACAAAAAGAGGGTCAGTGGATTACAGATTGTTGTAAAAGCCATACATCTAGTGTCTTTATTAAGATCTGATTTTTAATGTCTAACAAAGTTCTGAATTTAAACTCCCTGCCTCATCTTTTGAAAGTGTTATGCAGGTTTCTTTTGAGAATGAGGAATAATACATCATATATCAAGTGATCGCTTTGTAAAAAATGTTCACCCACAGGTGAGAGGGTGTTTTTGTCTTTTATCATTTTCCTGTGTTCATTCAAGAGTGTGGTGATTGATTTCACTCATATAGTTGTTATTGGGCATTGCCCTGGATGGGGTACCACATGTTGTAATAGGTATGTGTAGGACCTTGCAAGGCATGTCATAGTGGGTTTGATCACTGTAGCAGTGGTGATATGTTTGCAGGTTTTGCATCTTCAGTTCTGGCAAGATCTGGTGCCGATTTGAGCTGGTGTGCCCTGGTCTATGGGGACCTTGCTTCTGATGATGAGGGTCTGAGTGGGGCAGGGGGAGGAGTTAGAAGGGCAGGGGAAGGAGTTCAGGAAAACAATCTTTCAGGATGGGGTCCCCATTGATTATGGGCTGTAATTGTTTGATGATACCTCAGATGGGTTCCAGTGTGGGGTGGTAGGTGACAGCTAGGAGCATGCAGTCGGAGGGTGTGTTTTTTCTATATAGGGTGGTTACTGGATCTATGAAGATAGATATGGTGATCTGTGGATTTCTTGTGTATGGGTTGTCTGTGTAGGGTTCCATTATTGAAGCTGGTCATGGTGTCCAGGAAGTTGATGCTAGTGTGGGAATGTTCAGGAGAGAGTATAATGGACAAGTGGATTGTTGAATTTATGGTGGATGTGGTAGAAAACTATGGGGGAGTTTGTTGCCTGTCCAGAGGATGAAAATATCATCAATATGTCTCAGGTTTATCATTGGTTTCCTGGTGCATTTGTTGAGATGGGCAGAGTAAAGACATGCCACTTTCTTTGTCTGTATTGTTCGTGTTGCAGTTACCAGTATGATGAGGGGCACCTTGCTTTTTACTGGAGCCACTATCTTTACCATCATTGTGAGAGGAGAAAAAGTAAAATTTCTATTATTTCATCCAGGACTCCGAGAGTGCATCTGTCACTGACATCTCTGAATCTAGCCCCAAACTGAAGAACTGCTCCAACTGGTAGTATATCGAAAAGACTAACAGAAATAATCTTAGAGGGTTCAGTTCTTGCCTGATGTTCAGAAGATTGCAGTGTTAAAGCCCAGTCACTGAATTTCTTCATATACCTGAAGTTCAAATGAATATGTGCTTGTGTTAGAGGTGCTCTGTTAGTATGAGATTTGGCATTGGACTGAGAATTTATTTTGCCAATGTTCCCAGTATCTCTGATCTGGGCCAACCCAGCTTGTATACACGTTGACCTGCATTTAATACTGAATTTGACATTGCTGCTGTGATTACTGAATAGACAATATAATAAGGAGCCTCTGAATATTTGATATAAAATCAGAATGCTTTAGACTTCAAAGGAGAACCAGACAGGCATGTCCCATACTGCTCCTCATAATAACTATTTAACAAGTTGCTGGAATGATAACTATATGGGATTATTAAGAAAACAGCAGTCTTAATTTTTAATGGTACACTTCTACCCTGATATAATGCTGTCCTAGGGAGCCAAAAAATCTTACCCGTTATAGGTGAAACTGCGTTATATTGAACTTGCTTTGATTCACCGGAGCACGCAGCCCCGCCCTTCCGGAGCGCTGCTTTACCATGTTATATCCGAATTCGTGTTATCGGGTCATGTTATATCGGGGTAGAGGTGTACTTTAATATTTGCTGGTCAGCCTATGGTCTCTATTTTGAATAATCTCCAACTCCACTTGGAATTTGACAGGTTTTCAGGTTTTCACAGATAAAACCAGCCTTCTCTTTGGTAACTTCATGGGACTAAAGAAAACCTCTCTTAGTTTCAATCAATGGAGTAGTCTTTCAAATCTTTGGAAGTTCAGACCACAAGCAATGTGATGAACCTTCTGAAGAATGTGTCATGAATGTAATTGATTTTTAAGAAAAGTAGAGCATATGTTGATATGGAACCATGTGATCTAGTTTGTTAGATTTGATTATAATGGGAAGAATTTTTTTCCCCTAGGCACAGGTACCCTTTTCAGGTTTTATCTATTAAAATTCCCCACTATATTCTTTGCTTTGAAACAGAATATTTTTAAGTTCACATGAGCAGGAGGAAGTGCTAAATTTAAGAAAGATATTCTGATCCAACTCAAAGAAAAAGGTGGTAAAGACCCTTTTTCAGACTTATTTATATGACTCAGCCACTGACACTAAATGGCTAAGTGGTTGATCTGCAATTGCCAGGTTAAAAAATGGATTGAAATTGAAAACCAGGATCACAGCAAGATATTTTAATAAAACTTACTTACCAGTTAGATGCAGATTGGGATATGGGAAATTTAACTCATATATTCACTACAGACATCATGGTTACAATAATCCATGTTTTGCAACAGATTCTCAGATGCAGTAAATTGATACAGTTCCACTGAGTTCAATTAAACTACATCACTATATACCAACTGAGAATCTAGCCCTTTAAGTTTATATATGATAATTTTTCCTGTCTTTAAAAATCAAAGCAAACCTTAACTGAGATTTGAGTACAGGTGGTTTAGTCAATAGAACAAATTAGTAACAAAAGGCAATCTTATCATTAGTAAACAGCTTCAAAAATAACCAACCTATAACATTTTCTGGTAAGAGTATTTTCAAGTTAGGCAAAAAGAGAACTGAAACAATAATTTATTTTTGTACATTAAGGAAGGTCTGCAGTGCTATACATTACAATGGATAAAGGACTTCTGATTATGTGGCCACCAAAAAAAAGGCAAGTTGTTTTTCCAGTCCCCAAATCATCACCTGCTGTTAGTACAGAATACACAGTCATTATGGAACTAATTTACGGCATGATCTCTGCAAGGTGCTAAGTGCCTCCTGAGAGGGGAGGACCTTCAATCTGATTTAAGTTATCTGGGTATCATTGTATTCACTCATTTGTTATGAGTTCCTTCCCCTCCCCACCCCCAGGTCCAGCTACCACATCATTAGTAATTATTTCTTTGTACTGTATATTGATATCTAGAAGCCCTAGCTGAGATCAGAACCCCATTGTGCTAGGCACTCTACAAACATAAAGTAAAAGAGACTCCCTGAGCTGATGAGCTTACAGTTCAAACAGACAAGAACAAATAATAGGGGAAAGCATTATTTACTATCCCCACTTTTACGGTAGAGGAACTGAGGCACAGAGAGATTAAGTGGTTTGCTCAGAGTGAAAGCTGTGGCCAAGTCAGGAGCTGAATCCAGACATTCTGAATCCCAGTTAAGTGTCCTAAACACAAAATCTTCGTTTCTCTCTTAATTTACACCTCCCAGTGACAGAATCAAATCTAAACTACTGCAAGTAAATATTTCAGTACATGTAAGTAAGAAACATTATTGAGCTGGCAGTAATATACATTGCTGTGTAAATGACATGTGCCCTACAATTGTGATTTGCAAATGGCACAATTGACACCCTTCAGGAGTATACATATAGGGGGAAACTGGAGTTCAAGATGTGCTGAGACCAGCCATAATCTCAGTTCTCACATTCCCTACAAGGTAATACATTGTGATTGGGGTGGGAAGGCGGGCTCAGGCTTTGAAGAAATGAGCTGAGCCACTGAAGGGAGAGAACATAAATACACTTTTCCTAAAGGTTTTGGAGCTGCTGCTCTAATATGCATACCACCATAAGTCCCTCAAGGAGTTCTGGGTCTCTCATTGCATCATGAACCATCCTTAAAACACACAAATTAGACCAGGTTTAAAGCTACAATCTGGATCAAGAGTGTAAACTGGATAATTACATCCTATTATTACTAGCCTGGTGCATGTAGGCAGATAAACATCCTATATGATAGTGTCAAAATGAATCAGTTGAACATTTCTATTGGTAATACATATTTTGTGATGTAAAAATAGTAGTCTATCAAAATATGACCAGTAGTCACACATGGTCTTTTCAGAACAAGAATATAATTTACCAAAAGGCTAATGATATATTAGTAGCTAATCCACACTTTTTTGATTAAAAAATAGGTAACAAGTGTAATACGTGGATAACAGCTACCTTTTGGTATACAGGATTATCTCAGTATATAGTATTTGTACATCAGAATGAATTGAGGGTATAGCGGCTTACTATTCAGTTACCATGAATCACTTTCTTTTGTTCATGCTGTGAAATTAATTGGTGCAACCACTACATCCTTCAGTCTACCTAGTGTGGCCACTCTCACATACTGTGTTGGCGGGCGCGGGAGGGGGAGGAAGAGAGTTCTTTTCATCCTTTCCTCTTTCTTTTCATGCTTTCAAGGATATCTTGAGTGAGAGATGTGTATGTTGGTCACTCACAAGCCCCAGTCTGTAGCTGTTGACAGTAAAGGAAGTTTATCTGTCTGCTTTTTCAATCACAATATATTTTGTTGTAGATCTGAATGTGGTTATTTTTGATATTATTCTCCTTCAAAATACATCTATTTTTATCACTAATTAATTAGAATTCCACATAGCTGTGTTCAGCCTTATTTGTGTTGCTTTTTGCTCTCTTTTCTATGTTTTGTTTTCATGCAGATTTAGGGAAAGGTTCCTCTTCATTGAATACCTAAGTTCACAAATCAAACCGCTATTTGTACTAAAAGTGCATTTATGAAGTTTTAATGATCCAATCAATGGGCATAAACAATACTGTTTAATTTAGGTGACATCAGGAATAATAGCTGAAAAGAACGGTGAGCAAATAACCTGTAAGCTAAAATGTTTGCTTTATTTATTTATTTATTTACTTTAGAGTCAGATTTTCAAAGGTATTTAGGCACCTACAAATTCAGACTGGGATTTTAAAAAACAGTTACATCTAAATGCTTAAAATCGATTGGGATTTGGCAGCTAACTTGCTTGGGCATTTTGAAAGTCCAATTAGGTGCCTATCTGCCGTGATAGGTGCCTAAATACCTTTGAAAATCTGGCCCTTACTGCTTAAAGGTTCCGGTCATGGAACATTCTAAAGGGACTGTGAAAATGAACCTTATCTGTATATAGGGTGTTTAGTTCTGCATGAATCCTATGGTACATCATCAAGATATAATTGACAGCTCTAAATAATTAGTGTTTATTCCTTGGTCTGAATAACTTTCTACCTTTTGACGTGACAGGAAATCAGTATGACTGTTTACTGTTACTCTGGGAAAATCTGCTGGCAGGTGCCATCCAATTAATAAGTGAAAAAATTGTATTCTCAAATATTATCTGGAGTTTGTTTGCAGGAGTGGTTAAGTCTGGCTATATGTGAAACATTGGGATGTAGTGTTTACATCAACAATGTGCCTTGGGGAATAGAGAATATGTACATCACAGGATCTGTTATAACGTGAATAATGAATATTTATGGTGTTGGGTGTTTTTTTTAATGGGTGTGAGGTAGGGAACTGCAATTGAAATAATTAAATTCAATACACAATCTTAGCCTCGTCTGAGAGGTGGTGAAACGTCAAATGCTAACCGAGATGTGAACTACCAAAATCTATGAGTTATTGCTACATTGTTTACAGTAATACTAAAACTACAAGATCCTCTCCTATGTTATAGTGGATTGAATTGACAAGCAGTATTAATCTGTTTTATTAGGCGCGGGGAAAGTTTCCTGCCCTGTTATAGGTAATATTTTCAATATTGCTGATGTTTAATACAAACCATTGCTTTCTGTACTAATCAACTAGACACATTTTTCATTTTCTTTTATTAGTTTAATTTTATTTTTGTAAAATGGTCAAAAAATATTACTTGATTCAACACCACCTGACTTGGATTATAGCTGCCTCAACAAAAGAAGTCTGCCAATGGATGCATCATAGAGAGAAAGTAAAATCTGATATCAGGAATGGTAGAGGTAGGAATAGGTAACATCTTGGGCAGAAGGTTTCGTCATGAAGGAGTCTGTTGGTGTTGTGTAGTTTTTTTGTTTTTGGTCCATGAACAGTGTCATAGAGGGACATTGTGCACATTAAAAAAAAAGTTGAATAACCCTGGAAAGTACAAGTCATTTCTCACCTTTCCCTTAATGGGAAGGACACCTTCAGTGAAGCTATGAAATAACTGATTTAAAATATTTGTATAACAATAATAACATCTTATTTAAAATAAATATTATCATCTGGATACAGAATTCTCTATTTCTGACCAGTTTATATATTTTGTATTTTTGCTTTATTTTAAGGTTTATCATTTCTAATTATAAGTTGATAATGTAGGCTTCATTACTGTCTTTTTGTTGTTGTTTTTATTTTGTTTTGTTTAATTTAAATTGAAAGCCGTTTTACTGGCATTATTATTATTGACTGGTATATATTACATTTAAAATGGAAGGGGGGAAAATGGCACAAGTTTGGTTACAGTAGCAAACGATTGATTAGCTCCTGCGATCAGCTATACATAGACCACATAAGACAGTGAACTAGTGGATTTGTCTGTTTTGTCTATATAGACCCCAATCTTGGAAACACTTATGCATATGTTTAATTTTATTACAATGAATAGACTACTTGAAGTCTAGGGGACAACTTGTGGTACTGAAGTTAAGTACATGCATAAACGTTTGCCGGATTTCAGGTTAAGAGTGAAAGTTCTTTATGGCTGGGACTGTTTCTTATGGGTGCCTACCACAATGAGGCACTGATTTTAGCTGGGTCATTTACTATAATAAAAGGGCCCAGTGAGGAGGCCACAATGACAGAAAAAGGAAGAGAATAGTAGTGGGTATTGATTAGAATATGAGAGGGGGGAAGAAGTGTGACTACTTAACCGAATGATTCGAAAAGTTCAGGTTCAGTTCCTATTTTGCCTGAGTCTGCTCACACCTAAGTAATTGGGACATGGTTTGCTAGCATCTGCAGAGTGGGTAATAGATATGCTATTTTTTGACATTCAAAAGAAGAGTAACCAAGAATTCCAATACTAACAAGAACAAAATAAATGCTGCCCGATTCTTTCTTTATTTTTATGAAAGGTCATAGTATATAGTTTAGCATAATATGCTTTTTCAATTTAATCTTCGGTGGTAGCAAACAAGTGTAAAATACATAATCACAATGAAGTAAATGACAATGCAGAAAACCCCAGAAATCCTCCAATAATAACTATTATTCAATTATCCAATAACTATTCATGTAGAGACAAAAACAGACATTAAAACTAAATACCACAAAGGTTTAATAGGGCTCAAATGGCAATAGATATTCTGGTTTCAAGATTGTGTGAAACTAATAAATGGTGCCCAAAGGCAAGATAATATGGATATTTTTTTTCCTTCAGGCAGTAATTTTCTTCGTTTTAAGGAAGTTCCATGCTTTACTGAACCAGATTCTCATATGTAGTCTGAACCCAATGCCCATTTAAGTCAGCAGAAATCATTCCACTGACTTTAGTGAGCTTTGTGTCAGTCCCAGAAAAAGAATGGAGATTATGGGCTAGCTTATAAAGTTACAATCTGCCCAGCATAGGAGGAAGTACATAGCTGTAGCCCCAGAAGCTCCTTCCTGGCTCTATGGGAGTGGGGAGGAAGTAAATTACTTCCTACTTTCTCATGGAACAGTTGAATTCCTGCTGTGCCCCTAGCTAGTTACAGTGGCTACTGAGTGGGGGGGGGGAAAGGAGAGGGTGAATCCTCTTTGCTCCCCACTCATTTGTTTTTACCTGGGAGGCATTGCTTGAGCAGCCCCTGAATTCCCCATCTCTGTTGCCAGAGTCACTGCCTGAGCTGGGGAGTAAAGTGGGGGGAGGCCCCTTACTCCCCATGCAGCCAGGTGACGTCTGTGACAATCTAACCTGTTGTGATTGGGCACAAGTAGAAAGTCTCACAACTATCAAAATAAAACCAAAGGAGGGGGCAACCATTTTTTTAATGGAAATATTTCAATCAACATGTTTGTTGTAGTGTATATATTTATTTGCATATGAATTGCATTCCATGGTGAAATTATTCAAAATATTCACGTAGCTTGTCATAAACCAATATATATTGCAGCTGCGGTTAGCTTACTTTAAAAGGAAATACAGATGGAGTAATAGAAGGAGTGATTGACACCGAGTATAACTCCTTTTAAGGATCTGGCAAGGCATTTGGTGGAAAAGAAATATGATCTGTGTTGACACAACACTTAGTTTCCCATTGAATAAATATCCCAAATTCTTGACATAGCAGCAGATTACACCTGGTGTCAATCATTCTTTGGCTCATTAATTCTGACAATGCTATTTCATTTTATGTATTCAACTGATGGACCTAAAATGTGTTGTGTTTGTTCTGTAAAAGTTTGTAGAGCCAAGCTTCCACTGGAACATGTGCATTTGCTTCTCTGGGTTAGGTTTATCTACATACTTATGTCAGCAATGTAAACAAGATTCATAGCTCTACTCACATGGAACTAGTCTAATGCTAATTGTAGATAATTTTGCTTTTCATTGTGTTGTGTTAATGTAGCTTCACGCCTCCCTGGAATTTCATATGCAGATGTTGAGGATTTCCTCTTCTTGGAAAAAAAAAGAAAAATAGACAAGCAAGGCAAACCAAAACTATGGGTAGGATAGAGTAAATCTTTTTCAACAAACAGGGGAGGAAAAAACTCCTATTTTTCTCAATTTAAGAGAAATATCTGTTCTTCAAATGAAAACAAATTAGTTTTATGCTAATATCAAGATTTTTTTTCTGGTGTTAAATTATGTACAATATTTGAAATTAGCATCTGCCAAGTTCTTAGTCACAGCAGAAATTTTATAACAATGGTTCTCAAACTGCTGGTCCGTTAAGCACTTGCTGCTAGTCTTCAGAGAGCTCGCAGATCACCTGTTAATTGTTTCTTCCTTTTTTCCAGATGTTAAATTGAATTACCAGAGGCTCTAAATTATCACATTCTTGAAAATCTTTGTTTTAAAGTTAGGATCTTATATTGCTAGTACGGCACCAAAATAAATTCCCTGTTTTTTTTTTTGTTTTGTTTTTTTAAGTACTACTCCCATTGGTGGGAGTTGTTGGGTGCTCAGTACATTTGAAAATTGGGAAATCATAGGATTTATGTTAGGCTCCTAAATCATTATTTGAACTGTTTCTTTTATTTCTTATAGTTTTATAAAAGTTGTACTGAGATATTGTAGTCGGTCACTCCCAATAATTTAAAAGATCTTTAGTGAGAGGTGGTAATGTCTGCCATTATCTGTCCCAATTCCAGCATATAACGAACTTAAAAAATGGAAATCTCTTCACTTATACTATTCTTCTTAGGTCTAGGAACTTTCAAGTTATTAAAAATAAATAGGAAATTCATACATTCCCATGATTTTTTTCAGCCTCGATCACTCAACCTCAGAGGGCTACACACTTTACAGCAGTTTATACCATGTATGCTGGTGTGTGTGCATATATGCTTGTTTATATAAAGAGAGAGAAAAACTATTGGAAACATAAAAATGAGTTGGATATTTTTTACAGTGACTCACGTATAAAATCTTGACACTTTGTCACAGGAAGCTATATAACCATTTCAAATTTTTTATAGCTCTATCTATGTATAGATAGATACCTTCACATATTTGATTATAGAGAATCCTGTATTTACTGTAAGAAATAAAAGTTAACAAGGCAGCAGGCTAAAAGTTTTTTAAATTGTTAATTACAACCAATAGGATGATATATAAATATTAGTTTATTTCCGTTACACCAAACCTCTTAAAACAAGCTGGGAAATACAAAAGTGATAAAGATGAATTGGTGTCTTTATCTGTTTGCGCCACATGTGTAGAGCTTCTGATGCCAGAGAGATAAAAAGTAAGGGCACTTTTCACCTAGAGGACATTAATCCTAATCATACAGGCATAAGGTTTTTGCTCAGCTGCAAAACATAACCAGAAGTCACCTTTCTCTCCCTCCCGCCCCCACGTTCCATACTTGTTTGTTGTAGCTGAATAGCAGTTTTTCAGAATTTAGTGATTACTATGGTATTATATAGCATTGTGTATATCCTACTGTAGCTGTGTTTCATTGCTTTACTGTGGATCTGAATTTACAATTGCCAATTTCTTCATTTTTCAACATTTTTCATGATATTTCATGTATACGCGTATACATATTTATAAGCCAAATATCCCATTGGCAAGACTCGTATTGACTTTTGTGATTCAGGTAAGACCAAAATTTGGCCCCAAAGTCACAGTGCTAAACTGAAGGCTAAACTTATTATCAGTTGGCAAAAGCAAATGGAAGAAATGCCCAGTTTTGCCAAAAAAGTGGCATGCATTCCCCCGAGGGGCATGGAGGAATTTCGTGGGGTGAGTGGCGATGTGAGGTGCAGGGTGGCAGGCTTGGGTGGTCAGTCCTGGGTAATGCCACGTGGCTTGGGCGGCCAGCCCCATGCAGTGGGCTTAGACAAGCGGCAACGCCAGGCAGCTCAGGCCAGCCCCACACCATGTCCCATTTTTTACTTTGGGAAATAGGGTGACCATATCTCCATTTGAATGGTCTAATGTGTACTTAATCTTGTAAAAACAGCATTTAGGAATTTGTAAATGTCTGATTTGTCCATTTGTAGCATTGACATAATTCTAAACTGCTCATATTTGAAAACTGGATTTTGTATGGGACTTAGTAGGTTATTTTGTTGTTCCAGGAGACAAAAATTGGGATCTTGCAATTTGAGATAGAAGTTTTCTGTAAATTCAAAGTTAAAAGATGTTTAGAAGGGCCCTTCTTGCCTCAAAAAACAAAAGCAGAACAACAAAAAGCCCTATCAAAACACAACTCCACTGCATGCTCTCTCCCTCTGGGAAGGGGATGAGAGAACAAACAACACATGGCTGATGTTAGTTGCGTTGCTCAATGAACTATTGGAAGGAGCTCAGAAATAGCAGTGATTATCACAATATAAGAACCTGAATCGAAGAGTTATGTCTTTTTTTCGAAGAGCAACAGATAGGTATTAAGGGGAATAAGTCTGAAAAAGCCATTTCAGAAATTAAAGTGCATTATATATTGGAAGACAGTGTGATGGGTTACACAATAAAATTCTTGTGATTTTTAACTTTTCTATTTTGCTGCACTTGTAAGGAATACACATTTAAAAATCTTAAGTAAAAATGATCTCATTCTCCAAGAATGAATAATTGGAGAATGAGATCATTTTTACTTAAGATTTTTAAATATGTAAGCTCTGATGAGTCTATAAAAACATGTTTTGACCATATTTCAGTTTCACTTTCTGGATTAACTTACTCTTGTTAAGTAAAGGAGTTTGACTGTAACCTAAAATCAGTCTAAAATAATCACAGAAAATTAAATAATACCTATTTAGTCTTTTAAGTAAATTAAGCTTCTCATATAATTGCTCCAAAATAGATCTGAATAAAGATCATGCTAAATATTTTTACCATTTCTTAATAAATAATAATCAAAAGATAATGTCTATCTAAGATCATTGACACTTTCTTCAAACAAATTTTAGCCTCCAGGATATAATCAATGAATACTGCTACATATTGAATATGGCAAGTGAAAGGCAGTTAATATAATAATGTTGTGTCTTACTGTTTCAGCAGACTGAAATCAGTGGGAGTTTATTCAATAAATTTCAGTGGACTTTGGATCAGGCTCTTATTTCTCATTTCTCATATTTTCAGTGGAATTAATTAATAGTCAATGGATATCAAGCATGAACAAGTAGATTTCCATTGAATTCTACTTTTTCTGTCAACAAAGACATGCAATGTTTTTAAATGGTTATCATAACTGCTGCCAGTTTGTTCAAGGAGTTAACCTTGTATGTGTTCATAATAAAAAAAAAAAATTCTAATTCGAATCCTTTATTGTACATTTCCTGGTATCATCCTCCCCCCCCCTCCAAAAATAAAAAAGCACATCAAGTACTTATGAATGAAAAATGCATACTTATGTAAAATGTTTTGGAATTAATGTAAATTATGTAAAGAATTTTGCACAAACCAGGACTATGGTAGAAAAGATCATCCAGTGGCTATGGCTTTGCCTTCAAGTCCTTGCTCCATCACAGAGTTCCTGTGTGACCCTGGGCAAGTCACTTAGTCTCTCCCAACTTCCTTATCTGTGAAAAGGGGATAATAGCACTCCCCTATTTCACCTGCGTGTTGTAAAGATAAACACATTAAAACATGTGTGGTATGCTCAAATACTACAATAATGGGGGCCATAGAAATACCTTGGACAGGCATTCACTTTCCTTGTGTGTTATATTGTACATGTACTCTTTATATTGGCTATTTCAGCCCTAATCTTGCAGTCAAGTCAGTATAAGAACCCACACAGCCCCACAGAGGGCTTATGACATCAATGGAGCTCAAATTGGGTGCAAGGGTCTGTCTACACAGATCCAATTTCAAGATTGGGTCCATAGACTGGAAGCTCTTTATGACAGAACCTGTCTTACTATCTCTCTGTTGCTCCTCTCACACATTGAGGCATTGCATAGATAAATACTAAACACAGAGGAATTTTTAAGATCCAACAGTAGTTTCAGAATAGGTATAAAGTGGTAAGTTCATGGAGGTGAATAGTTGCACTATACCTTTTTAGAGAAGCAAGCATTAACCGATATAGAATTCTGTAAATCAGCTCTTAAAGGTGCAATTTGCTCACTTGACATCTGTGACAGGTGGAATTTATTTTTCTATACTCTAAATGAGGAGTTAAGCTTCCTGGAGTAAGAAAGACATGCAAAAGCTTTTGTACCTTAGTAGCCCTATAAATCCCTATATTTTAAAGTCTTCCTAACATTTTGTCCTTGACAGATTTCTAAATATTGTACTTCAGCTTCCAAAAGTGAAGCTTGTAACTCTGGACTAAAATAAATAATAAAATAAAGAAAGCTCATTGCAACAGGTAAGTAAGATGTCAGCATCCGACTTAAAATTTTACATTAAGAAGAAATTTATTCAAACATCAAATCATTAAATGTCAATGTATTTGGATTTATTTCTCACCTACCTGAAAGATGGAGAGAATACTCATAAAATCAGTGAGGAAGGAATACAAATCAGTTATAGTCTGAGAAAATAGGTTGTCAGGACATGGAAAGTTAATTTATAGTTGTGAACAACCTATTTCAAAAAGGACAGTAGCTAAAATCTACCAATGTATGTTTTTTTTTTAATTCTCTTTTTTGAAACTCTCTTTTTTTTTATTCTTTTTTGGTCCAGGTCCAAAGCTGGTGTAAATCCAGGTAGCTTCATTGATACCAGTGGATCTGTGCAGATTTTACACCAGCTGAGGATGTGACTCATCATTTTTAGCCTTATTTTTTATGGCTCCTTCTTACAGGCAAACACTCATTCTCAACTGTAGTTACTTTGTACCATGCATGAACTCCTGATAGCAATGAAACTACCTCAATAGCATGTTGCTTGTTTATTGGAGGGATGTCTAGTGAGGCCCTAATAAAAAGTCCATTGAAGTCAGTGAGAACTATAGATGCTCAGCACTTTTAAAGATTTGGGTTTATATAGGTGTCTAAACAAGGATTTAGGAGCCTTACTTTTATAAATTTCGCCTCCTAATATTGGGTAATTTTAAAGTGAAATATATTAAAAACAAAGTGTTTAAAATATAATCATAACATACTAGCTGAATAAAGATTTCACCCAAGGTACTTACAATTAACTAGTAATTTTGAATTCCTTGATTTAGCATGCTTAATGCAAGACGCATTACAGGCAGGGCCGGCGCTTCCATTTAGGTGACCTAGGCGGTCGCCTAGGGCACCAGGATTTGGGGGGGGGGGCATTTTGCCGCCCTTGGCGGCAATTCGGCAGTGGGGGGTCCTTCCGCCCTCCGGGTCTTTGGCGGCAATTCTGCGGCGGGTCCTTCACTCGCTCCGGGACCCGCTGCCGAAGTGCCCTGAAGACCGGGAGCGTGGAAGGACCTCCCCACCGCAGAATTGCCAACAACGACCGGGAGCGCAGAAGGACCCCTGCCTAGGGCGCCAAAAACCCTGGCGCTGCTCCTGATCACAGGCATAGATATTTTAGTGGGTGGGTGCTCAATGCTTTCTAAAAAGCAGGCCCCCTGTAAATGTGTCTCAAGTTGTGCACCCAATCACTAGTCACTTCTGAAAATCTTGGCCTTCACCTATTTAAATGGATATATTATTAAATGTAATAATGATATGGAAGTATATTGCAGGTAGAGGAGCCTTGAATGCTTGAAATACTCTATGAATGGTTTTATGATTGTTTGCTAAATTTTCAGAGGGGCAATTTAATTTTAAACACAACTGATCTTTATCAAAAAACTAATTTACACCATTTAGAGATACATAATCATAAAAGAATTAAAGATGTATAATTTATAAATAATACAACAATGATGTTAACTGTCAGAACACTTTTCAATTTTTTAAGAGCAAAATGTTTTCTTGAATAATAATTACAAAGTAGTCTATCATGCAAGTTTTTTATTTCAAGCTGATACTGAAAAGCATTAGCTCTGTGTTCATATTAATAAAAATCCCATAAATTTCTGACAGCATTCCCTATTCAAATTCATTATTACACAATAGGTGAATGACAGCAAATCAACCATTGATTGGACACTTGAATGAAGCACTCACAAATCTATTAAACTTTATAGATGCAAAATGCTAAAGCCCAAGATTGCTTATCAAAGATGAAATTTAACAGACCTTTATGTCTGTGTCATTTGTCATGCTGTCACCATTTGTATAACCCTGGAAAAATAATGTTACATAGGAAAAGCAATACAGTCCTTTGAAGTTAAATGGTTCCATAATACCTCCTAGAGAAAACAACACTAAAAATCAATGTTTGATCCTTTTAAAAATATATTTTTGTTTTCTTTATATTAGAGTTCGTCAAAATGACAGAAGAGTTTCCGGTCAAAGTCTATTAAATTGAAATCTAAATGTTTTGTGGGATCATGTACTTTTTGATTGAATTTGATGGGAAAGTTTTGAAACAATTAATTTTGATTTTTTCATTTTAATAGTATTTTTTTACTTTTTCTAATTTTATATATTATTTAATTAATCTTTCAACAAAACACTTTCAATGTTAACAAATCAAAATATTTCAGAATTCTGTGAAATATTTTGAGATTCACTTATTGTCCTGATTCAGGATGAAAATATTTTAAAATGTCAGTATTTCCCGCAGGATAGAAATTCTATTTTCTGGACAGCTCTACATGATAATGAAACCAATGAATAGTGTTTTTACTTGGTCATTGTATTTTATGTATCTTAAAAATGACTATAAAGTAATTCACCATCAATTGAAAATGACACTAAGGCAAGGTCTGGATATAGTAAGTCTGATACAAAAACTGCTGGATTGTGGTGCCTGTTAATAAATAATAATAGTGTGGTAGTACCTAGAGACTCAGAACAGAGCCCCATTGTGCTAGGCACTCAACACGTATAATACAAATACAATTGAATAACAGTCAATGACCTGCAATGGATCATTCTCCATAGAAGGAACAGGTATTCCAGTTTACAGAATAGCTGTTACACTTCTGTAAGCAGAAACTCCTGGGATTTGTCTACCTGAAAAAGTTGCACCAGTTTAACTTAAGTTGTGATTTTTAAAAAAAATCAACTTAGTTAAACTAGTACCAACATATGTGTGGGTGCTCTTATTTTGGTTCAAACCAGGAGTATTCCAGTTTAGCTTAAGTTCATTACGTTTTAAAAAACTTCAAGTTATACTGGTGCAGCATCAGTGATAAGACAATGTCCTAGATGTATCAAATCATGGACACAAGGGATAAGTAAACTATATTTTTCATGTCAGCCTGGGTTATCTTTGTGTGCATTCATGTGCACATGCAGCTCAGACATAAGAGAAATAGTGCAAGGAACCTTCCTATCTCTACTCCACTTGCACACTCATGGGCCAGAGGAATCTCAGGCCCTGTGTTCTGCTGGCAAATTGCCCCAAGTAGTGGGGTGGGGCAGAAAAAAGACAATACCATGTTTCTTCCTTCTGTGCCACCCCACAGCACTGTCTCAGGGAGTTGCCTGACCCCAAATTGTGGAACATTCTGCCAACTCTGAAGGGGTTGTGTAGTGTTCCTGTTCTCCCTGGAACTCAAGGTAAGAATTGTGCTGAGGTACAATTGTGCTGAGGTACTCCCAGAGCTGCCCTAGGTATGAGTGGCTGCTGCCTGCGACTCAAGGTGGTGGCTGAAAGTCAGAGTCTAGCTCTAAATTAGGTAGAGCCAAATTTGTAAAGGTATTTAGGTGCCTAATCATGGGATTTTTAAAAAGCACCTACGTGCCCATCGTGATGGGTTCCCCCCCCCAGGTGCCACTTGGAACTGGTGTACCACTGATCCCCCTGACCCACCAGCCTGAGCTCCATTTACACTGTACTGGTGTGACAGGCCTGCACTTTCACTAGCACACATACAGGTAGGAATGCACCCAGCTGCAGTTACATGCAGACGCTATGATCAACTCTGCGTGGGAAGGCTCCAGCTAAGGAATTTCCAAGCTACTCAACCTCCCCCACACCCCCCCAGAGTGTAAACCCAAAATTATACCATCTTGTGCTGCACAGGGAACTGTACAACGTAAGATCATGAAATTCATCCCCTCCCTCAAGGTAGAGAGGAAATATACAACAACTTTCTGCCCTGAGTTATAACTCCCACACACACTGGTTTTAGATAAAGCAAAAACAAGTGTATTAACTACAAGTGATAGATTTTAAGTGATTATAAGGGATAGCAAACAAATCAAAGCAGATTATCTAGCAAATAAACAAAACATGCAATCTAAGCTTAATATATTAAAGAGATTGGATCCGAATAGCAGATCCTCACCCTAAGTGATAATACAAGCAGGCTGCAGATTCTTAAGGGGCAAGCTGTATTGGCTAGCAGTTTAGAAACCCCAGGTGCTCGATTCACAGGCTAAAAATCCCTTTAGCCTGGGTGCAGCACTTCCCCCAGTTCAGTCTTTTATTCCTCAGGGGTTTCCAGGTGTCTCTTTGATGGTAAGTCAGTGAAGAACCACGATGATGTCACTCCCCTGCATAGCTTTTGCATAGGGCAGGAACCGTTTGTTTCAAAGCTTGGTTCCCTCGCCAGTCAGTGGAAAAACACTGATATCCCAAGATGGAGTCCAGCACCATGTCCCTGTAGTGTCACAGCAGCCATGAGTCAGAGGCTGTTTGTAGCATCCTCAGGAAGCCTGCCCCTCCTCCCCCCTGCCTCATGGGAGTTAAGCTGCTTCTAAGGCCTACTGTTTTTTCCTAATTGCTCATTAACTTGAATGGGCCCTTCCCAGCCAGCCATCTAGACTGAGAGCCTTTTGCCTAGTGGTCATTACCCAGGTATAAACACATTTCTAATACAGATATATAGTAAATATTCCTAACTTTATATACAAAAATGATACATTCATACAGATAGGATAATCATATTCAGTAATTCATAACCTTTCCAATGACACCTCACATGACTTATCTTGCATAAAATACATTATGATTATGTCATAATCATATCGTATTACTGTGAACAATATGGGGTGCAGTGTCACACATATCTGTTTCTTTATACCTTTAAACATTTAGCCCATAGTTCTCAAAGAGTAAGTGTTGCAGTTATATTTTTCATGTGTTTCAGTGACTTCTGGCCTGGGCTGTGCTTGGACAAGTGGTTTATAGCTGGCAGGCTTCATATCCTGAGCATTTTGGTTCCTCACTACAGAAGATTTATTTGTTTATTCTTATATTTATATTTATTGTGGACCCCAAAATCTGAAACAAACATGAATAGTAGTCTCTGTTACCCTTTGTGTACCACCCTGGTAGAGTGGTGATATTGACCCATATGCTCACCATGAGAATGCCATCATGGAGCCATGAAGGGGAGGTGAAAAGAGGCGAAGTAGGATGCTCTTCTGAACCCTGGAACTGCTTCCCTCCTCTGCAAAATATCTGAGTCCTGGGGCCATGCAGAAGAAGTGGTGTGACAATGGTCAGAATAATAGGCAAGCAAAGTGATCTTTGCAACTGTATTTAGAATGGACTCCAGGAGGGGCTGAGATTTGTTTTGTTTAATTTCTTGTTTTGTCTTCATTTTTATGCAAAAGGATATTAAGTGAAAATGGTTCCGATTATTCATTTCTGATGCTAACAAAACCACATTTTTAAAAAAAAGAATCCACGTGGTAAAGAGTAACCAAATTTCCTGTTACTAGTTTTTATTTTAAAAGACACATTCTCTTCTTGATGTATGGACCAGAATTCCCATAGGATGTAAGAGTAGTGGTTATGGTTAAGGCAGTAGACTGAAAAGATCTGTGTTCATTTCCTGATGTGACATTGGGCAAAGGCATATAATATCTCTGTGCTGCAATTCCCATTCTGTAAAGTAGGTCATTTTGTTTGGACTAATTCAGTCTGTCTCCCTTTTTACATCACATGTATCGTTATATGTAATTGAAACATTTTGTAAACTTTTATCCACTTTCCCACAGTTGAACACACAATTAGGATAAATTTGTAAGTCCTGTTATTACAAAATGCCCAAACCCTGCTACCCTTGAAGTTAATGGAAAAACTCATTGACTTCAGTGATACTGCTGGATCAGGACCTAGGAAAAGAGCTCAAGATAGTTAACTCCCAGGCAGACTGCGAAGAGCTACAAAAGGATCTCTCAAAACTGGGTGACTGGACAACAAAATAGCAGATGAAATTCAATGTTGATAAATGCAAAGTAATGCACAGTAGAAAACATAATCCCAACTATGGATCTAAAATGATGGAGTCTAAATCAGCTGTTACCACTCAAGAAAGAGATCTTGGAGTCTTTGTGGATAGTTCTCTGAAAACACCCAGCCAATGTGCAGCGGCAATCAAAAAAACTAAGAGAATGTTGTGAACAATTAGGAAAGGGATTTATAATAAGACAGAAAATATTATATTACCTCTATATAAATCCATGTAATGCCCACATCTTGAATACTGCATGCAGATCTGGTCACCCCATTTCAAAAAAGATACACCTCTACCCCAATATAAAGCTGTCCTTGGGAGCCAAAAAATCTTATCGCGTTATAGGTGAAACCACGTTATATCGAACTTGCTTTGATCTGCCAGAGTGCGCAGCCCTGCCCCCCCGGAGCGCTGCTTTACCGCGTTATATCCAAATTCGTGCTATATGGATCTCATTATATCGGGGTAGAAGTGTATATTGGAAAAGGTACAGAAAAGGTAACAAAAATGATTAGGAGTATGGAACAGCTTCCATATGAGGAGAGATTAATAAGACTGGGACTTTTCAGTTTGGAAAAGAGACGACTAAGGGTGGGGATATGTTCTTATTCCATTTCTGGTGATGGATCAGTGTCTGGAAGAGAGAATTGTCTAGTGGTTAGAGCAAGAACATTGCAGCCAGAAGACGTGAGTTTTGTTTCTTACTTTGTCACTGGTTCACTATGTGCTCTTTGGCAAGCATTGTAATTTCTCTGTGTAGATGTTTCCCCATCTATATAATGGACATAATACATAATCATTTTTGAGATCCTCAGTTAAGTTTTCATATTTTGATACCTGCTTGGTCAAATACAGAGTTGAATTTATTGTTTTATTACATGATCTAAGAATAGATTAAAACATTTTCTCTCCTATTGTTGTTGACCATAACTGTATGTCTGTAAATGGAATTCAAGGATGGGATTTTGAAAAGTGCTCCCTGAGTATTTTAACACTTCTTCCTTACTGTTCAGAATATAGAATAACCACCATTCAAAACAGCACCTTGTAATAGTTCTGTTATATAGTCTGCCTTTTCTAGCTGGATGTAGAAACTCAACTACTTATTTAAGTGCTCAATACTTATTTAACACTCTTCTTTTGTTATTTTTATGATCTTGAACCTACATCGTGGAATAAGGTGCTTATGAACTCAGTAATGGAAAGAAAACAGTTATTTTAATCTGATGAGAGGAAAAAATCTGAATTGATGAAGCTGTATACATGCTGTTTGCTCAGTATAAATTCAGTATCTGTGTCAGAATTACTAAGCTTGAAATCTGATCAAAGATGAGAATTATTGAAAGATGGTGTGTTAGGAGTGGAATTTCTTCTTTGACAAGTCAAGACAAGATTGCAATAACCTTGACTTGGACGAGGAATCAGCATGATTACAGTCAGTGGAAATTTCAAACCCACTCCCTGACAATAAATAAATGGAGGTGTCGAGTCTCATTTTGATCACCTTCAGTAATGACCTTGAATGCATGCAAATGTGAAATTTACTCAATGGGGACTCTGTGGCAACTCTACGATTCAACTGTGAAATTACAGTAGCATGTACTTAAACTAGAATTTCACACCTGCTGAACCAGCAAAGTTTATATCTGAGTTACAGTAGCTAATCATTTTATAAGACTATATTTGCATTTGTTTATATGAAATAACCATTTCATTGGAATGTGCTTTGTTTATGTACTAATTAAATCAATTAATGACAATACTAACAACCAAATTCAGTTAAAGGTACTACTCCAAATAACAGGACTGCTGGATTTTATTAGAGAAGTTTATTCATTGTAAATATTTTTTTCTGAAATTTCTGTAGAAATAAGTATTGAAATCTACAGTAAATGCTGTATGAATAGAACATTATGAAAACCAGCTAAAATTATTAAAACAGCCCTTTGTGCTGTTCTTTTTTTTTTTTTTTTTTAACTGGGGTATTCAGGGCTAAAGGGATTATATAAAGATTAAGAATGCTTTGTTGCTGAGGTTGAGAGTGGCAACAGCATATTTCATTTAATATGTTGGATCTACGTATTTTTCCATAAACTGCTTGGTTGCTGTGATATAGATGGAACATACTGTACAGTACAAGATGATACCATACTCTATAATAGAAGAATGATATAGTACCAGTCATCCCTGGAATATCCCACAGAGCTTTGCAGAATAATCAATTAAATATTAGCTGTATAGACCAGGTGTCGGCAACGTTTGGCACGCAGCTCGCCAGGGTAAGCACCCTAGCAGGCCGGGCCAGTTATTTACCTGCTGACGTGGCAGGTTCGGCCAATCGCGGCCCCCACTGCCCGCGGTTCGCCGTCCCGGGCCAATGGGGGCGGCGAGAAGCCGCGGCCAGCACATCGCTCGCCCACGCAGCTTCTCGCTGCCCCCATTGGCCCAGGACGGCGAACCGCAGCCCAGTGGGGGCCGCAATCGGCTGAACCCGCCGCGTCAGCAGGTAAATAAACTGGCCCAGCCTGCTAGGGTGCTTACCTTGGCGAGCCGCGTGCCAAACGTTGCCGACCCCTGGTTACATAAACCATTCTGAAATTATGTCAGAGGAATAGTAACTTCCAACTTGATCACCACTAGAAATGGGCAAAATGTCTCATTCCAAGCTTCCCATCCAGTTCACCTCATATGTATGGATACATTACAAAAATTAAAACTACAATGGGCTTTAACTAAAAAACAACAACCACCACCAACCTTGTGGCCAGTCTCACTAGAGAGACAACAGGTTTCATTGACCCTAGAAAAAAATCTATTCTTTCACAAGAGATTGGTCCAAAAATTAAATCTGGATCTGAACTTCACCAAAGTTTGGGGGAGGGATTCAATTCACTGCCACCTTCCTCTCCCATCTCTGATGTTAAATCCTTCAGGGTTGTAGTGGAGGAACATAAATTTTACAGTACGTGGATGGATGCTTGAATTCTCCTGCCCATGCTGTGCATGGCTTATGAATAAAGAGAGGACTTCTATCCTTAGGCCTATCAATCATCTTTAAATGATGCAAACAAAGCAGTTGATTACCAAAAAACAGTAACTGAGAAATGGATCAGTTGATGAAGTTTCCCTCACAAATAACTGGATCTAAATAGTGCATACAGCTTTTCCTCCTTATAGAGACTTTTGTTGCAAAGAAGTTGATTACTCCACTGTGGACTTTTCACACTGATGGGGGATACATCTATAAAGATGTTCATTGCTGAAGTGTCTTTACCTGGAAATTGCCAAAATAATAATCTTCCTTGTGAGACTTCAAGATATCACATTATGGCAGTGATAACGGCTGGGCTAGGTACGTATCAGGAATGGCCCCACTTGTGCCACAGGATACTTCTCTGTATATTTTGGGGTGGGAAATTATAGAATGGAGAGGTAGGCTGAAAAAAGAAGCAAATTGTTAGGAGGCAGTTTGAAGTCTGTTACAGCCAGGAAAGAATGGGTTTTGCTTTGAGCCCTAAAGAAGGGAAATGACAATCCATCTGCTCCCTACAGCAACTCTGTAGGCCTGTAGTAAGGTGAAAGCACGTTGAAGAAGGCATTGTGTGAAGGTGAATGTGCTGAATAATTTCTGGTTTCCAGAGACTGAACAAGAACCTGAACATATTAGAATACTGAATACATAGTTTATCTTTTTCATAATTGGTTACAGAGCTAGTGCATCTTCACTGGACTGGTTGTCTGTCTGAGTTTGATGTGTATGGTGATATACAGTTTGTTCCTTTTTTATTGTGTGCAAATGAATCACTCTTGTTTTATATTACTCCGTATTGGAGCTTTGTATGTATAGAATTATACAAAACATGAAAATACTATTTTCTATATGTTAGAGACATGCTACCTTGAAAACAAAAACTTGAGAGCTATTTCAGAGGTCCATGGTGCTTTGAAAAGTTAGAGCAGAACATGAGTGCTGGTGTAATGGTTGCACTTACAGTTAATTCTGTTTGTACAGCTATTAGAGGTTGCAGATTCCCTGTGTTTAAAATAATGACTACTGCTAGATACAGTAGTATCTCTAGAAACTGAAATACATTTTTACGCATTTCCACTATAATATACCAGAGATCTGGTGCATAAGCAGATTTTGGACAGTTTCCTTTGTTACCAAGATCCCATGGGGGGTGAGTGGGTAGGTACGTGAGCATTCTCTTTTGCTTTTTTCTTGGCAGTTTTTCAATCACTACTCTCTATCCACATATACAAGAGTGGTGATTGAGCAATTCCCAATCAGAAAGTGGAGAAGAACACTTTAAATACACAACCCAATTTTGCAATTAATTTTTAATCTGAATTTGTGACACTATTTAAAAATATGTACAGCACAAGTCATTCTAAACTGGGACATTGCAAAATCTGAATCTGCTGTTCTTGTAGAATGCACATAATGATCAGGGCTGTGGTGCATATTTACATGAATTTCTCATTAAGAATAAATATGGAAATGTGATTATTTAAAGTTATTTTTTCCTACTGTGCAAGAATGGCTGTTGAGTGTAATCTACATAGTTAGGCTGATTTAATAAAGAGAGTAATAGCTTGCAAATTGAATTATTTTCCATTAGAGAACTGTTAGGGATAATTTAGTTGTAAAGGTACATTGTTGGTAAATACATTAAAGACAACCACTAAAGGGGAAATGTGGCCAAGTACTTCCGAGTGTATTTAAAATATGAGCAAAATGGAATTTTTTTGGACATTATGAACTAAATAGCAGTATCGCATCCCACAAATTCTCCATCAGTACATAACAGATGGGAATAGATTAATATTATAGCACAGTGTGATAGAACTGCTTAAAGATAATCCATTTTGTTGTTGCTTTTGAAGCTACCATTTACAGTATGCTCCACCAATGTCTGCTATTTTTGCTATGTACTCCCAAACAATTTACATTAATCCCCCAAATTAATAAGACAGGTGCACTGAACACTATTAGGTTTATGTCTGCAGTTATTTTAGAGCTTCTGCAAAAACAAAAATGAAAACTATAGTAGGAGAATCAATGATGGAAACCTCTAGTACCTAAGTATCTAGTATTTCGCTAGTGGGTTGAGTTCCCTTTCTTTTGCCATTCAACGATCCTCTAATTATTAGCTATGTATATAATTCATCTCAAGATAAACCTGTTGTGTTTAGTTGCCTATGATTCATTGCCCCAGTCTAGCAAAGTACTTAAGCATATGCTTAACTTTAGGCACATGAGTAATCCTATTGACTTCAATGAGACTACACATATGCTTAAATGATTTGCTGGATTGAGGCCATAGACTCTCATTGGGTTTGATTGTTATCTTTAATCATTCTTTCATTCATTTAAATTTTTCAAGCATTTTGTTCTTTTATGCATAATTATCTTTGTTTAGTGCCATTAGTGTCCTAACATAATTATCTTTCATACTTCATTAATAACATATTAAATACATTCAGATATTCCTGCATAATTTCTGCACGTTAATTTAACTTCTCCTGGTTATTTGAATTCATTTGATATGCTTAGATGTGTTATCTTTATGTATGTCTGTTAATTATAGAATCAAATCAGATGATTATTTTATAAGTATGCATATGTTTGTATAGTACTTAGTTATAGGGAGTAGTGTAGCTTACTTGTTTCAGTGACACTGTTGGATACTGTCTGTGTTGTAAGGATAGAGAAATACTTATGAATGAGACTGGTCTATTGAAACCTATCTTTCTGAAATATTTTTCTAATAGATCGTGTTATGTCCTTTTGACTTTTAGTAAAGACTTTAGTTTGCATTAAGATCTGTTGTGACATGAAGGAAAAAATCAATCAACCAGCGATGGCTAGGGTAAGAAGCAATTAGAGTTACCTGATGTTGTTTATGTATAAAAGGGTAAAGAAAAAGTTATCTGGATGTCCAAGGTGTGCACTAATCTCATCCCTTTCCTCTTATTTGTTATAACCACTTGTCTCTTGTTTCCAGTTAGTTTGTAAACTTTTATATATCTATTTGTACAACACCTAAAAATGGGGTTCTGATCCTGATTAAGGCTGCTATCTGCAAACAAATTATCGCATTAGAAAACTGAACACAGTTCAGTGTAATTAACAATTTCTTCTTAAGAGACTGAATATCATGAACACTATGGTTCGGGATTTAGGTATGTAAGCTTTGATCAAGCACTATTAAAGTCAATGGGAACTTTGCTAATAACTGCAGTTGATATAGGATTAAGCCCAGAATCTGTCTGGAAAATGAAAACCTATTTTAATGAGAATTGAAGTGTTTGAGGTGAGCCTATTTTCTATTTTTTATTTTATTTTTTTATAGAAAACATTATTACTGATAATATTACTGAAATGTTCAGAATTTACTTTGAGATTGTGTTAGTAATTTAGTTGTTGTCAACCTTTTTTGTGGGGGTTAAGTATTTGCAATCTCATTAACATGTGGTTCCTTCCTTAACTCTCACTGGTCTTGTTCCTTTCTCTAACCATCACACCTAACCCTGGCCCAAATTCTTGTATGGTCACACTTTTATAGGTTAATCAGTTGTAAATAACTGTAGTTAAACATTTTTCTAATAGTCCTAGTGTCACTACCAATGTGTTTGAGAAATTCCTCATATGCTCTTAACATATTTCTTCCAGCTCTCTTTAAAAATACTTACCAGGTCTTGCATTTTTCAGATTGTTCAGCTGAATAAATACAGATGCATATCCAAATCCTAGCTTCAGGCTATGTATTTACATATGTCCCAGGCACTGAGGCCAGGAAGGAGACTGTGGGACACAAATGTCCATGTAATGAGCCACTGAAGGGCATTCTGAAGTGAAACTTAGAGATCAGAGGGCACGGGGCCAACAATTTAATATCTTTCCCCTGTTCTGTTTTCAGTCTCTAGAAATGCTGCTCATTCAGATTACTTGGGTTCCTGACATAGGAAATCTAAGTGGGCAACTGTACAGGACTTGTTTAAAATAGTCACTCTCGGCTGACTAGAGTATGCACACAAAAATGCTCTCTTGATGGTTTTTATTTGCACACATTTGGGGGCTGAACTCAAAAACACTAGAATTTGACCCATTCTGGGTTGTTCTATCAATCATATATAAAATGCCCATAAAGTGGAAACATTTTTGGTGTTTCTTTTACTTCACCTGACTTACAAATATGCCTGAGCGAATGGCTCATCTCATCAAATCTGAACCCTGGTAATAAAAATGAGGTTGTTTCTGTTCAGATAATACTAATGCCTTTGCATGGATTAAGTTCAGGCTTATTCTGCTGAACTGTTCACTCACTTTAATCGTAAATCAAGTTGGTGACTCTAAACATATCAGCAACTTTTATATGACACTGGTATCATCTCTTTCATGGCAGAGATAAAATATTTTACTGTGCTGCTTTCTGTTTGTATCTTCTATCCTCCCTTCATCTTATGCATTTAAAGGTACATGGTCAACCAGTAGTAATAGGATGTTTCAGTGTTAATCCTCATAAATCAACTTTAAGACATTATATGTCCTGTTTACTTCCAGAGGATTGTGCAGATGGAAGACAACAGTGGTTGTTGGATGTAAGGCTGAAAAGTGCCAAAATCCCCATAGTTTTGAGTGTCAGTGTCTATAATCTCTGTTAATATGGTAAGCAAAGCACCAGATCATTATTGTTCCCTGGACTTCAGTAGAGCTACACCAATTTATATGAGCTAGACCTGGCCCCAAGTGGTTGAAAATATGTTTTCACAGATCTAAAATAAGATGTTTTTTCATGGAATTACAATCAAAGACTCTTATTTTTCTGCTTCCTTCTAGTATTGTCTAGGCATTTTCTTTTTATATTTTCATTTTGAAAATACTCTCCAACCAGAAACAAAAAGGCAGGAAGAGGAAAGTTTGGCCAGAGGTCACATGGTAAGTAGAGGGGAAGTGACTGATGATATGTTGTGTTACTATTAGAGCTATTATTAAAGAGCAATGGAGGCAGCTGCATACGACTGTGTAAGAGAGAAAAGGAGTAGTTACAGCAGTGGCTCTGAAGAGTCATGATATGGTGGGCCTTTATACTCGTCGTTGGCACAAAATTAAATATTGCCCTGCTGGGTCATGGGACAGTATAATATGTAAAGAAGCAGGAAGAAATACATGTTTGGAGGGAAATGAAGGAAAGTCTTTAAAAAAAATAGTAATTGAAGATGCTCAGAGGTTTAGAATTTTATAATTCCCAATTTCCTGCAGGGCACGCAGGACTCACTCTCACTTCAGCCCTGGAATATCGTAAAATAACATTTTAAAATTATTTAAAATTGTGACCATAACATGGTCTGTAACACCTTTTATATATATAGATTATATTTTTATATTTTTTCTTCTAAGGCCTGTGCAATTATATTCATGTTGTTTTGCAAGTCACAGACAGATTAAATTCAGTTGGGGGGATACTTAAAATAGTACCAATAAAAACCTCTAAAATGCTTCTAAAATATTTTTATTATTCTATATTCATTCTATACAGAATATGTGATGGGTTGGCAGAAAGGTTTACTAGCACTTCTATGGAATCATCTGCACAACTCATTGAATTAGGTACCTATGACTAATGTGACAATCCTAAATTCATGCTCATAAGCCTATGTGTCAAACCATGCAATCATATGTCCCGTCTCCCCTTCCCCCTGCACCCTGGGTACATATGGAGATGATATCAATGTGATCGAATGTAGAACACTGGGAAAAACTGAAGAACCACATGTCACAGAGCAAGTCAGGTGCCCCATTGTTGGCCAACCATTGGACTGAGGAGCGGGAAATCAAAGCTTTTGAGTCCCTGGATTCCTAGCTGTTTTAAGCATCTGGGGCCTGGATGGAGTCCAGCCACTGATCCAGTTTTGGAGTCCTTAGGCACACTGGCTGGGTAAAGACTTTCTATCTGGCATTCCCCTGTGGGAGCTAGAAACCGCTGTCCAGCTGCCTAACCTCTGTGCACGATGGTGACCCTTCATGCTCCCCCATTCCTCCCAGAACTCCACCCCAAAGATTTGAGTCTTCTGGTTTACAATGTAATGCTCTCCAGAGGCACATGCTAGTTGTGAAGCATTTAACAAACACATGCACTTTTTGGCACTAAAGTCAAACATATTTGCTCCTTTATTTATTCATATAAAGCACAAGAGAGTACAGACTATAGACAATAATAAAACCTACATGTATTTCCCTGCCTCAGTTTCCTCACCACTCCAGTACAGTCTTTGGGCTGAGGCCAGAGACATGCTTCAGTGCATGGCTTGTGGGCTAAAACACGGAGCCTTTTTCCCCTAGCCCAGCTTGTTTCCTTTGCTCTTGACCAGTCTAACCTCTTTCTTCTTCCTGCCCCCATCCGCTTTCTGTTCCTGTGTGGCTCTTTGTTTAAACCCCACTTCCCCTTTGTTTAAACACCTGGCTTCCTTTGCTCTGTCTTTTGGGTAACTTTCCACTGCTCTCTTTTTCCTTCGTGAGAGTTGTGATAAAACTGGCAGCCACAGAGCGGCAGTTATGATAAAGCAGTTTTGTTAGTAACACTTCGTGATAACTGCACAATATCAACCAGAATTTATAGGTTGTATGGACAGATTTCCAAATCATCCCACAGTGATAAATTGCACACATACACATAAAAAATACATAAAAGAAATGCATTCAGAGCATAAGATGGAGAGTGCTTCTATAATGTGCAGCCATTCAATATTTTGCTTTCCCCTAGTTTTTGAATGGGTGGCCCTATGCCTTATTTACTGCACACTATTCAAACCCTGCTTTGCCAACAGAATTATTAATTTCTTCCTGGGCTTTTCTATGGTGTTCATCTCTGTGGTAGCTGAGTGCTTCACAAATATTAATGAATTTATTTTCACAACAACCCTGTGAAATGAAGAGGTATTATTCTTCCTATTTTACGGAAAAAATTAAGGACAAAAGTGTTGTCTAAATTTGGTTATCCCATTTAAGACACTAATTTTTTTAGAGTACTTATGTGGAACCTAATATGTTCAAAGCAAGCTGTCCTTGACTTCAGCCATTGCTACAAGTCAGATCCCAGGGTTTCAAGTTAGGCATCTCTAAAATGAAGAACACAGTGACCACCTGTGAAAACTTTTGGTTTAAGTGACTTGACTAGAATCACGTAGGAAGTCTGTGAGATAGGCAGTGAGAAAAACCAATTCCCCAGGAGAGTATTCAACTGCCTTAACCATGATTTATTTTCTCTTCCTGCAGTCCCCTGATTCATTCCCTGCATGCTTCCAACTTCTGCAAAAGATGAAGCAGGGATCCTACGGACAACAGCGTCCTTAATTACACAATTCTGATTCACCCCCTAGAGCAGTTCCATACTGCCAATGAATGAGGCAGGGGACAAGGGAAAAAAACAGTATGTGATCATATAATTAAAAACTGCATCACACAAGGGGGCAAATTAAGGTTGCACAGTTTTCCAATGGGTTTGACAGATAGTTGTTGACAGCAGAAGAAAGATGAGGCTCAGCAATCTTGCATTCCATTCTAGGCTCTGGAGGGGAGTGTACTAGTGCAGTGGTTCTCAACCAGGCGTACACATATCCCTGAGGGTACGCAGAGGTCTTCCAGGGGGTACATCAATTCATTTAGATATTTGGCTAATTTTATAACAGGCTACATAAAAAGTACTAACAAAGTCTGTACAAACTGAAATTTCATACAGACAAATGAGAAAGTAAGCAATTTTTCAGTAATCGCGTGCTGTGTCATTTTTGGCATTTTTATGTCTGATTTTGTAAGCAAGTGAGGTGAAACTTGAGGTACACTAGACAAATAACACTCCTGAAAGAGATACAGTAGTCTGGAAAGTATGAGAACCACTGCCCTAGTGGGCACAGACTGTTCTGCCCATTCCCCCAAGCGTGACTCCTTCTGTCATCTTCCTTCCAATCTAGACCTGTCTCAGTTTTCTCTTCCCCAACCCTGGCTCCTTGTCCCATTTCCATTCTCCTCACCTAGCCAGTCTCAGCCCTCTTGATTGTTCCCAGTCCATCTCCCTCCCCACCCCCACCCTCAAAAAGGTTGTTGTCCCAAGTCTCCTTGCCTAGTCAGCAGGGCCGGCTCCAGGTACCAGCCGACCAAGCACGTGCTTGGGGCGGCACCTTATAAGGGGCGGCCAATGTTGGGGTGGCGGGGGGCACTCGCGGTGTTTTTGTTTTTGTTCGTGGGGCGGCGCTCAAGGGTTTTTTTTTGTTTGTTTTGGTTGTGCGGCGCTGGGGGGGCGGGGGCTTCGGTGGTGCGACGCTGGGGGGTGCGGGGGCTTTGGCGGCGCGGCCCAGCCCAGCGCGGCGCAGCGCTCGGGGTGGGGAGGGATTTGGGTGGCCTGGCCCGGCCTGGCGCTCGGGGCGGGAGGGGTTTGGGCGGCCCAGCCCGGCCCAGCCCGGCGTGGCGCACCGAGGGTGCGGGGGTTTGGGCGGCCTGGCGCGGCGCTCAGGGGTTTAGGTGGCCCAGCCCGACGCGGCACTGGGGGGCGGCGGGGGTTTGGCCGGCGCGGCACTCAGGGGGTTTGGGCGGCCCAGCCCGGCGCTCCGAGGGTTTGGGCGGCCCGGCGAGGCGCTCGGGTGGAGGCGGGGGTTTCGGCAGCCCAGCGCAACGCTCGCGGGGGTTCAGCGGCCCAGCACGGCACTCGGGGGGATTGAGCGGTCCGGCGCTCAGGTATTTGGGTGGCCCGGCACGGCAATCGGGGAGCGGGGGTTTCGGTGGCCTGGCACGGTGCTGGGGAGGGGAGGGGAGGGTTGGTGGCACGGCGCTCTTCTTTTTGGCCTGGGGCGGCAAAAAAGTTAGAGCCAGCCCTGCTAGTCAGTCTCAGTTCTACCCATCCCAGATCCTATATCTCTCTCTCCCACACCCTGGCCTTCAGTCTCCCCACCACCCACATTTCCTGTTCTACTGCCTTCCAGTCCCAATCTGCCTCTCCAGATTCCTCATCCAATCTGTGTCCCTCCCCAGCTCCCAGCACCAATCTTCTCTCCACCCCAATTCCAACACTCTTCTCCTCCCTGCCAGGCTCCAGTCTCAGTTTTCACCCCTTCCCACAATCTACCTCCTTTCCCCCATATATACAACTCTTGTTCCTTCTGCATTTCTGTCAGGAAGCATCCTTCTCCACAACATTTGTCCTAGGAGGGGAGAGCAGGTCATTGAGAGCACAAGAGATACAGGCATCCTGCTCTCGGTTCTGGTACCTGGACTGGACCCAGCAATGCAATTGCAGGGAAAGTTCTTCTCAGCCCCATGCTAGAGTATTTCCTGTGTTGATGAATTTTTCTGTGAATTTAGCTGCTATAATCTAAGAATTGTCTCCTGAGCATGTGCAAACTGAGATTTTTTTCAAAAGTTTATAACTTGACCAAATTTAGGAAGAAAATATTGCCAGAGGTCTTTCCCTAGTTTTGTTCTTGGAAATGGCTGAAAGTTTCCATTGGATCACGCTGAATATGAGTCAATAATGTGATGCTGTCACAAGGAAGGCACACTTCATTCTGGGATATACTAACAGGAGTGTCATACATAAGACACAGCAGGTAATTGTTCTGCTCTACTTGGCACTGAGGAGACCTCAGCAGTGGAGTACTGAATCCAGTTTTCATCACCACATAAGAAAGATGTGAAAAAACTGGAGACAGTCCAGAGCAGAACAACCAAAATGCCAAGAGGTTTAGAAAATTTGATCTATGGAGGAAAAGTTGAAAAACTGGGAATGTTTAACCTAAAGAAGAGAAGGCTAAGGGAAGACATAAGGCTTCAAATATGCAAAAGGTTATTATAAAGATGATGGTGATCAATTGTTTTCCATGTTCACCAAGGGTAGGACATGAAGTAATCAGTTTAATCTGCATCTAGGGAGATTTAGATTAGATATTGGGGGGAAGTTTTCTAACTATAAAGAGAGTTAAGCACTGGAATAGGTTACTTAGTGAGGTTGTGGAATATCAGAAACTGAAGGTCTCTGAGAACAAGTTAGACAAACATCTTTCTGGCATAGTCTAGGTATACTTAATCCTGCCTCAGTGTGGGGTGTGGTCCTTCCAGTCCTACATTTCGATGATTCTATATTGCAACCGACACACAGCTTGTGGAGGGAGTAGAAATTTCTAGTCAAGGACATTATGGAGACTCCCACTCAAGACAGACACTATGGGCTGTTTTAATGTCCATCCACCCACACATGTAGACACAGAGTTCATTCGCTTTTAAGGTCTTATCCAACTAAAGGAGGCTGTAACTGTGATGGTATCATTAAATGAAAACTAAATGAGGGAGTTTGTGTAACAGATTGTCTTTCTGCAAAGTATGTTATTTGTTCTCTCTCCTTTGGCAAAAAAAAAAAAATCTACTTTTTTTTGTGGTGGGGCTTTGCCAGTTTCTGCTAGACTGAAGAAACAGGTATGGGGCATCCTTGTCCTTTTTTGTTTAGTTCATACTTGCAAAGATAGAAGAGAAGCCAGATAAAAAGCATGCATTAAGCATGGTGTTGCCAGGGCAACTAAGGTATTATATGGCTGCACCCCTAGGTTAAGTCTGTCTGAAATGCATGTGGTGCCATTTCTTGGGAGCAGGTTTTCTAAGACACCTGAAGCAGGAAATTAGTAAGAAGCAGTAATTCTAGTAACTTTGATAATTAAGGTAGTTAATTGACAATCCCGCAGAGGAGGAGGCAGCGGCAGCGGCATGGCAATGAGGGAAGACAGACAAATATTCTCTTCAGGTCTGGACTATGTTTGGTTAAGCAGTAGTGTGTCCTAGAAACAATACTCCTTGCTTCTGGGTGTCTATGTATCATTGTTTTAATAGCAAAATTATAAGGTATGTTAAGGAGATTAATTGATAAATCGCACAACAGTCACATTCCTTAGAATGGAATGGAAACTGTCTATTTAAAAAGACAAGGGTGTAAATGCCACAGCAGTTCACTTACCATGTGTCATCCTGCAGCATCATGAGTAGCTGAAAAATCCAGTGCTTGAGAGTCCTTGCCACAGATAATGCAGATGCAAAGCGCAGGACCAGAAGACGAAGTTCAAGCACTACTTGTGCTTGAGTCCTGTGGCACTTTGCTCTCTTCACTTTCCTCACTCTCAGCCACCTCCCTTCAGACAGACTCCCTAGTACAGCACAGTGCCCAAGTGTAGCCTGTTGCTAGCCACATCTTCTCAGCTTGTGGGGTCAGTGTTGAAAGTTTTCAGATCCCTCTTACAAACATTCTTGAACCTGAATCTAGGTCAGCTCAGTGGTCTTGCAGCATCCACAATTTCTCAGTACAGGAGATCCCTTGGAATGTGTCCATCATCCATACAGTGCAGGTGTCCAAGCCAACGGAGATGTCTGTTTTTGAGAATAGTGATTAGGCTTGGTAATTTCACTTTCTCAAGTACTTTTGTGTCAGGAACTTTGGTTTCCCACTTGATAGATAATGGTGAAGACAGCATCTGTGAAAGGTGTTTAGCATTCTCTCTGAATCATGTATGTGATTCAAGTCTCAGCTCCATACAGCGGCTTGCTCAAAATGCACATCTTATAGACCCCCATCTTGGTGTTCAGTGTCAGTTTCCTGTTATCTGACATGTGCTTAATCAGGTGGCTGAAAGTGGTGGCTGCCTTTCTGATGTGAGCTCATTGTCAAGAAATAGCACAACTTCTAGCATGGTGCTAGCCATTAAATCTTCTGGTGCAGTCAACATGCCTTGTGCCATAATCATTGTCTTTTTTAGACTGATAGTCCAAATCCATCACAAACTAATGCAAAGCTATTGCAAAGTTCCTGGAGGTCCTTTTTTACTATGTGCAACAAACATTGTGTTATTGGTGAAAAGAAGATGTCTTATCAGCAGGTCTTTGCACACTTCAGAGCAAAAAGTAAAGTCAATCTTGTAGAGTTGTCCATCTGACCTTATGTGGAGTTATACATTCTCAGTGCTGCCTGAGAAAGCCGCAGAGAAAAGAATATTCTGAAAAGTATTGGTGACAAAACACATCCCTGTGTGCTACAGTGGATTTCAAAACTATAAGATTGATCACCATCATGTGGGAATGTATTTTTCATGTCAATATGGAAGGATCGAATTAAATTGAGGGGGACTGGGGGCAATGAATTGTCTCCATCACTGCAAAAGTCGGGTTCTGCTGACCAGGTCAAAAGCCTTTGTAAGATCTATGAAGGCCATGTAGAGAAGTTACAAGCCTTATGCTGCAAGTAAATTAATGGAGATGTCCTATCTCCTAGAACTGGAAGGGACCTTGAAAGGTCATTGAGTCCAGCCCCCTGCCTTCACTAGCAGGACCAAGTACTGATTTTGCCCTAGATCCCTAAGTGGCCCCCTCAAGGATTGAGCTCACAACCCTGGGTTTAGCAGGCCAATGCTCAAACCACTGAGCTATCCCTCCCCCTGTAATAGTGCAAAGAATCACTCTTGAGGTCTGATAATTGAAGGTGTAGAGGATTTTCATGTAACTTGATATAGTTGTGCCAACGAACTCATCCTTCTATGAATAGTGGATAACTTGGAACAGAGGAAGCAGAAAACCTGAAGATAGATTATAGGAACCTGCAGTATGGTCAACCCCAAGCATTTAAAAACCCATAAGACAGACTCAACAAAATCATAAGCGTTTTTAAGAATATTTATTCTTTTTATTTGCCTTCTCATTTTGACCATTTGGAGTTCACATTTTCAAGCTTTTCTTTACAACCAAGAGGGCTAGATGTATTTAAAAAAAAAAAAAAAAAAGCTGACATTCTCACACAATCACCTTACTGCAGAAGCTGAGGCTTTAAAGAAAAGACTATTTTTTGACTAGTGATAAAATCACAAGTGTTGAAAATGCTGAGCCTGAATCTTCTCTAATTCACACTAATGCAATATCATTTATTTCAGTGGCTTTTCTCGTAATTCACCCTCATCTCAGTAAGAGAAAAATCAGACCCAGAGGTGGAAGTGTTGTTGTGGAAAGTCTGGTGAGAGTGGGTAATAGAATAGGTTTTGGATGTGAGGATGGTGGGGTACTCCGTAGAACAGTGGTTCTCAAAGCCGGTCTGCCGCTTGTTCAGGGAAAGCCCCTGACGGGCCGGTTTGTTTAACTGCTGCGTCTGCAGGTTAGGCCGATTGTGGCTCCCAATGGCCACGGTTTGCTGCTCCAGGCCAATGGGGGCTGCGGGAAGGGCGGCCAGCATTTCCCTTGGCCCCCGCGGCTTCCCACAGCCCCCATTGGCCTGGAGTGGCGAACCGCAGCCAGTGGGAGCCGCGATCGGCCGAACCTGCGGAAGCGGCAGGTAAACAAACCAGCCTGGCCCGCCAGGGGCTTTCCCTGAACAAGCGGCAGACCGGCTTTGAGACCCACTGCTGTAGAAGACCTAGATTGAAATATAGCTGAGATCAGGTTTCAGGAAGGATTTGGGACAGGAACATGCAAAGGCATTCCTGTAAATTTTAAACCCAGTTTTATCAAATTTGATGCTTCTCCCACACAAATCTCACTCAGATTATCTGCAAGCATGTCAGATTTCTGCCTGAAAGGAGTATACCCACTGAAGTTATGAGCAACTGAAACCAAGAGTTGGTGTTTTGAAAGTTCCATCTCAGCTGTAACTTAATGCATTGTTCTTACTGTGATAACAGCATGGGATGGTAATTGCTGATTTAAATTAATGGCTAGATGCTGAAAAGTAAGGTAGATGGTGTTTGCATCTACCACAGTCCATTTAACTTGTGACTATGTGTTTGCATTTCAGTTGCACAAAGTGGATGCTGAAATGAAACTTTGATTTTCTGTGTAGATTGCTTTGGGTAAGAGACCAATTTCTTGAACTGTTCTTCTTGAGAAGAGAGAAAATAGAGGGATAAAATTCCAATGTAGTATAGTCAAGCAGCTATCTCATCACACCAGAATAACAATTGCAATTGGTTTGGGATTCATTTTACCATATAGAAGACTATTCAATCATAATTTCCTAGTTTCTACAAAACTAGTCTCCAAATCCTTCAGTAAAAAGAAGTATGTAGCTCAAGCAAAAGAGACTTAAAAGGAGAACATGGGGAATAAACAAATCAAAAGGGTTATTTTTTCCTGGGAGACATATGAAACATATTAACTAGAAGTTAACCCATGAATTCTCTGTAACCAGAGTCACATTATGGGCCAAATCCAACCCGATGGCATGTCTATACATGCTGTAAGGGCCGTCAAAATGGATTACTATAATTATTTTCTTTGGGGGAATCTTTTAGCTGTTGTGAGTTATGCAACCGATCCCCATGTCAACAGATTTACTTTGCTATAAATTGGGTTATTTATTTATTTACATTTTACCTAACTGCTCCTGCAATATTCTGTCTGCTATTTATCAAAAGTTGTTTGACTCACAAAAACAAGAATTTCGGTAACCTCAGTGAGCTGGAATTCCAGCAAATAACCAAAATGTCAAGTGACCCTTAACAATTTTTGAATCCGGGTTCTACTCCATCTCAGTGCCAAACCATAAGTCATGTGATATTAGCTGATACTTGTAAATCAGCAGTCCACATATTAAAAATCTAATTGAGGGATTGCTTTCAATTTTTGCCCAGAAGAATCATAAGAAATACAGTTGCATCACACAATTGGTTTGGTGCATTGCAGATCTTATTTCCATCCCTCTGAAGCATAAGGCCCTGGCCACTACAGAATGTCAGACTAGTTTGGTCTGATGCAGCATGGGAAATCTTGCGGGCTATATATTACTTCCAGGCAGGCTTTTCACTATAGAAACAGGAATAGTCTGACTGTCCCTTGTGTTGGGAGCAGGATTTGCCCCTTTGCAGGATGTTCAGGCTCTGAAAGTAGGGACTCTGCAAAGCCCTGTGCCATTCAAGTAGAGATGCTGTTTCTTAGCTCTTCCTGTTGACCCTATGTCTGCATGAGTGATGTGAAACGGTACTTGCATGAGTTGTCCTACATGTCTCCTGTGGGATGGAATGAGGGTCCATAGGTGCAGAGGGAGCAGGGGTGTGTGTGTGTGTACATATACACATATACATAAATATACAAGGTTCTGTAATAGGCCCAGCATTGTTGAATATATGTATTAGCATATACATATACACACCCTGCTCCCTCTGCACCTATGGAATTAATAACACTCAGAATTAATTAACACTCAGAATCCCCTCAGGTTTGAGGCAGTGGGACAAAGCCACAGGAAATGGACAACTCCCTGGCTTATCCTAGCTCAGCCCACTTGCTTTCAGCCCTGTCCCCAAGATGCAAGATGGAGTTGGTGAGAGTATGCTAAAGATCTGGCACTTCCTTTTTGTTGTCTCTCACCCCATATTAGCTGATTTGCCTTACCTCCTGCTTTCAGAAACAGAAGGTAGCATATGGCTCTTTGTTCTTAGGTAGGGCTAAAGGAATATAGACTCCCAGACCCAATTCTTCTAAAATCACAATTGATTAAAATCAGTAAAGTACTGGTCCTACTTCCCCAGGCATAAAATAAATCAAATAAAGAATAAGATCTCTTCATTTTGTTTTTCATTTCTATGTATTGTATTTTTTATACAAAGTCATTTACATTTGGATTTTGGTCTGTATTGCATTGGTCTGGCAATTACTACTGAAAATTTGGAATATATTATGTCTCTTTCTTAATATTTATCACCAAGCAATATCTTGTAGAAAGAACAAAATTTGTCTTAAAAATATGATAAACCTGTCTACGCATCCTAGATGTACACAAATATCAACAATATTCAGAAATAGTCCTCTCGCTAACAAGTTTAAAAAAAAAGCACAGGTGGCAATGAAGCCTATTTCCACACTGGAGTAATTGATAATTTGTGAAATCTTTTTTGTGAAGCTTGCAAGACAGGCAATTCCTTGGTGTATTGCTGTGGTATGCAGTACAGATGTAAGGGAAATCTAAGTGTCACTCAGTAAGGAATCTGTTGGTATGATTGACACACAAAGCAAGATTTTTTGCCATTCTGATGTGCGCTTTCTTGTGGAGGGATATCTCAGAGACAAATCATTGAAGTAATCCCTCCCTATTGTCATCTGTTAAGGAGATTTTTATTCTAATGAAAGCAATCTGTCTTGTGTGCAAATACTAGCCTTTGCTGTTTGATATGCACAGAAATTCAATCAGATGCTTAATTACATCTTAACATGGGTTCCAAACAGCTGGCTAATTCCCTTGTTTCTGATTAAAGAGATTACAAAAATAAAATTTAACATTGCATTTACATACAGCTCTAAAAGGAAACATTTGCACATAAGTTTTAGTCATTTAGGAAATTCATGTCTGTTCAGCACTAGGGATCAAAGCTTTTAGCGTGATGAATCACAGAGTGACAAGAGATTAAAAAAAAGAAAATAGCAAATGGAATGTGTCAAATGTTCTGCTTTCTGATTATGGCAGACTTTAGCTACAAATTGTAGGTCCAGAGACTTATGCTGGTTTCGGAAATATTGTTCCATACTTGTTATTATAATACTGTAGGAATTAAATTTAGTTACTAAATCTTCACATGTTCAATGAACTCATAGATGATAGTTTTTCAAACAGGTTCCAGTTGGAATAGACACTATTTTTAAAAAGTTGATTTGTTAATAGTCACAGAAGAAGGAGTTAACATTTTTCCCCCTTTCCCTAAATTTCAACTGGATTAACAATTGCATTTTTTATTGAAGAGTATTAAAAGTAGAGATAAACGGTCATTTCAACACTTCAAGGTTCTGTAATAGGCCCAGCATTGTTGAATATATGTATTAGCAATCTAAACAGGAATGAACAGTGGGTGGCAACTAATTTTGTGTCATCTAGAAATTTTATGTCCAGAAAAGACTGGGAGGAACTTCAGAGATTCTTGACTAGGCTGTGTAATGGGCAACACGAGGCAGATAAGTCAGTGTTGACAAATGCAAAGTAATGCATACTGAAGAGAGAAATTTAAACTTCTCACACACTTCACAGAATTCTAAATAAACTGTATCAATTCAGGAAAAGGGCTTGGACTTGACTGAGACAACTCAGTGAAGGCCCCTGCTCAGTGCGCAGGTGTGGTCAAAACAGTAAACAAGATATTAGGATGCATAAGGAATGTAGTGGAGAATGATATTGAAAATATTATAACTCCATTATGTCAATAAAAGATTAACCCTCACCTAGAACACTGTCTGCTGTACTGCTCATCTCATCTCAACAAGGATATTGCAGAAATAGAGTATTCAGAGAAGAGCAACGAGACTACTTAGGGGCATTGACAAACTCTCAGATAAAGGAAGTTTTTGAAAAGATTAAGAGTTTGATCACAGAAAGAAGACAAATCAGAGGTGTCATGATAGAGGTCTATAAAGTAATGAATGATATAGAAAAGGTAGATTGTGAGCTTCTGTTCTCCCTGTCTCATAACTAGAGATGGTCAAAACTTGGAATTTCCATTCCATGGGGAGTTCTGACATGAAAAATTTCCTTTCATCCCGAATCTGAATAAAAAGACAATTTCAAAAATTGCCATTAAAAGAACTTCTGAAAAAAATTGTTTAGAAAAGATCAAAATGGTCTTAAGTGCATCATTTTGAATTCTATTCTAATCACAAGTATATGAAAGTCAAAACAATAAAGTTGAAGCAAAGTGCGTTGACCTTGTAGAAATAAAGTGCTTTGATATTTTTGTCCAAAAATTAACAAAATGATTGGTTCCTATGACCCATTTCAGTATAGCCAGATTTTATCACAGAAAACTGTTTTGTCTGGAAAAATTCCAATGAGCTCTATTCAGAACACATGAAGGCAAGAGACATGCAACTGAATTGAAAGGAAGGAAATTCAAAACTGATGCAAAGGAAATGCTTTTCCAACAGCATGTATTTAGACTGTGGAACTTGTTGCCAGAGGATTTTGTTGAGGACAAGAATTTAGCAAGATTCAAAAAGGGATTGGACATCGTATAGATAACAAGAATGTCAAGAGATATAATAATTTATGCTTTAAAAAAGTTTTGGAAGGTATGTAAACTCTTATGCTTTCAGGTTAAAACTATCTCTGGCTATTTAGGGATTAGGATGAAACTACCATACATCTGCCTACTGTGGACTTTCTGTGAAGCTCCTTGCATTGGAATCTTTCAGAGTCTGAATGTTGAACTACATGGACCATGAGTCTGAACCAGTATGACTGTTCCTAACCTGAGAATACAGTCTTTAGGCAGGTAAAACATCCAGTGAGGTCCCATTGGTGTTTAAAGCAATGAGAGTTTTGGCTGTTTTAGGAATGCACAATTGGGCGCATTAAATTTGTCTTTATCAGATTTGGGGGGAGGGAGCGTGCCTTTTCCTAGGGTGAATTCAGAAATCTTCAGTATGGTTATTGTGATGCTACCCATCCCTCAAACCAAACCCAGGCTGAACTGCATTTGAAGGATTGGTTTAAATTCTAGGCATACATGTTCTGTAGTTCCACACACCCAGTGACTACTCACCCCACCACACCTAGAGGCAGTATGTCTGTAGAGACAGCTGGTCACTACCTCTGCTGCTCTGCTGAGAAGGTTAACTTAAGGAGGAGATCTGTTTTGCCTTTCATGAGGGTAAGTGGGCAAAAGGGGGCAGCTTGATAGCTTTTTACTCTCCTATTGAGAGTCAAGAGGAGTAAAGAGGAAGGAAGTAGAGGGTGGAAAGTTTAATTTCAACTTCTTGTGCTGCATCTGTTCACTTGCCTGCTAATAGCACAGCCACTGCTTTGGTTTGGTCTTTCAAGATTTTGTTTACAAAGTCCATGAACTCATAAATATGTTAATCCAAAACATTTAAAAAAAATCCTAATATGTTGTCAGATGAATTATATCTTTGCATAAAATGGAAAGTATTCCTTATATTTGATGTCAAAGTCTCTTCATGGAAGTTTCTTTGTAAACTGATGGGATATTTGAGAAATAAAATAAAAAGAGAGATCAGATTAGCCTGATTTTTTTCACACCAACCAGAGACTACAGCTAAATTTTGTTTCTAAAATGGTTGTGTGATTAAAATGTTCTATAAAAAATAGTTCTCCAACAATTCTGAGTTATGATCATAATGAGCAAAGGGCTTCCAAATATGCTCAACTCTGCACATGTTGCTCTGTAGCTAATACATTAGTCTCCTGTGTTGCAACCCTGGAAAATTCAGTCATTGTTGGCTTTTCCTATAGACATCAATCATGTTCTACTGCATTGGATATATCTCCTAGCTAGGGATGATGTGTAATGGCATATGCAAACTGGCATAGTTATTGCTATTGTAATTAGTGTGCAGCAGCTAATAGGTGTATGTCATTGAAAAATGTTTTTGGAAAAATGTGAGTATTTTTGGTGAGTCCTGAATAATCACAGCCCTCGCTGAGAGACTCATGAAGCTACTGTTTCTGTACAAGATACTTCCCTTGAAATTACAACTCGAAGAATAGTCCCAAGCATTAGATAATGATAATTGTAATTATTTAACGGAGGCCGTGTAAAAATAAATTACAGCATCACTAGCGAAACTGTATAGTTCTGGTTGAGAAAACATTTCTATTATGAGCCCTGTTTTTTCAGAATACATGAAATTAAAGATGGAAAAAGCATGGTCATCTAGCTTGTCCCATGCGAGCCAGTGCAGCATTGTGCCCCACATAGCATTTTCTAGTTATTTTTTCAAGTGCTAATAAAACTTTCAGACAAAATAATAATAATGATTAATAATTACCACAGGCAAAAATGTCTCATGCTCAAATTTGATTACAGAGTGGGAGGTAGACTTTTTTGGTTGCTACAGTATTGGCTAGCTGGAACAAGATACTTGTTCCATTAAAATAGTCTGGTGTTAAGGAACGTCTTTCTAACCTTACAAACTTTACAGCCTAGTAAAGCTAATGGTGATAACTAATGCCTCTGGTGCTTAGTACGGAGGGTTCAAAGGAATGTCCTCTCTAGTCCTTCTGTGTAATTAATAGATTGAAAATCATCAGCTATTTGTATGAACAACAGCACTAGGTTGGGAATAAATAGTTTTGTAGAATTTTTTTTTAAAATCTGTTCCAAAACTGCATTTGTTTAATATGGTACATAAGCACCCTAAACTATAAGACTTTTTTTTTTTTTTTTTTTTTGACATCTAGGGATTTGGCCAGTTCCTCTACATTGAATGCTTCAGCTTCAGTACTGCTAAACTGAGAACATTACTGTGTGCTTCAGAATCAATTAATGGTATATTAATAAACTGTTTGCCATGTTGTTCAGTTACAGTACACTAGATAGTCACTGGATTTGGCTTGATTTTTAATGTTTAATGAGATCTACAAAACAAGTCAAGTATGAATATAATGAACAGGGAAAAGTATGGATAGTGGCAAGTGTCAAAATCTTGCTCCATCTGAAATCCATGAGAGGTTTATCATTGACTTAATTGGAACTTGGATTTGGCCAGAGAGAAAAGCTGGAGCAGGTCCCTTAGCACTTCAGAACCAAAAGAAGAAGTTTTGAACTCTGTTTGGAAATGAATTGGGAAGGGTGAGAGAATCATCAAGTTGTTGGGGAAGTGAAGGATATGGCTGAAATTCTCAGGATAACATTTCAGTTTCAAGAGTTTTGAATTAGAAAATGACTAGTTTGTGAAATGGTCCCGCACAATGTGCACTCTAAAGATCTGATAACTTACAACTAAGAATAATTAAATTGATTGCATTTTCAGTTTTCTTACTCTGAGTATAGAAAAATATACCACAAACACTGCATGAAAGTGATAAATGCCATCACTTTAGAGGCATTCATTATAGTTTGTGGTGTTATACAAGACAAAATTCAAAAATAGTAAAGACAACAAATCTTTAAAATTGCACACTAAACATTCTCTCGCTATCTAGCTTTAATTCTGAAATTTCCTAAGCAGTTTGGACCTGCTCCAACTCCCATTGTAATCAGTAGAACAGTTTTATTGTATATTCGTGTAATCTTGCTAGACAATTGTAATTTCTGTAACTGCACTAGAAGTATTATGATTGAATAGCTAAAAATTTACTTTTAAAAAATACATGATAGATGGTCAATCAGATAATCATTTACTTTCTTAAAATTAGTATAAAATACAAAAATGCCTGATCCAAAGCCCACTGAAGTCAGAGTCCTTCTGCCAATCTCAATGGGCTTTGCATCAGGCCCCAAATACATTTCACCTTCAAAGATTCTTTTAAATCTCCTGATAAAAGATAAAGGATTCAAAATAAAGGATTGAAGTAGTTTGTATATCATCATGTCTGAGTGTTGACAAGCAGTCAGGGAAGCAAGAACATTGGAAACATAAATTACACTTGCATCAAGCAGGTTACCAAGTACCCCCAAACATATTGTATTCTATAGCTGTATAATTTCAACCATATGCTATGGTACACGAGGCAAAGTGGTAATTTCTATTGTTAATTGTTTTAAACATTTTAAAAAGCTTATTCTGATAAAAGATTGTAGTATTGCCATAGGACTATGGAACTACTGGGGAATAGCACAAAAACATTTTATGAGAACAGTTTGTATTTTATTGTAATCATCATATCATATATAAAGTAAAAGCTTTTAAACTCTATTCATAGCATAAATCCCACTAAAATGACCACCTTGCACCTTTAAGCAGGGAAGGGGGGGGGGTGTAATTTGGCTGGCTGGCCGAATGAAGGGAACAGTGCTTTATGGCTGGGGTGGGGGGAGAGACGAAAACTACTGCAAACGGGGGTCAGCATGGTCACTGACTCATCCCCTAGGAATGCAGGGTTTAAAAGGGGCAGCCCTGCACCTGAAGCCTCGCAGGACCCACCCTCCCTCCCCTTTATGTGGTCAAATACCAGGTTTGGTCAAGGCCTGCTGTGGGCATTATGGTAGTTGTCCCTTTTTTAGGGGGACTGGGAAGGAATTTTTCCCTTACCACCAGATTGGCTTGGGTGCCTTCCACACAGCATTCCCCCCACCTTCCTCATAGTGGGTTCAGGAAGGACTTTGTTCATGCATAGCATGAAGGGCGGTAGGCCATATGTCGTAACTCATTATTTAAGTGTAAGGTGGATGTCCAGTGCAGGTACTCCATAGGAAAGGAATACAGTGACCAGATAAATGGCTTGGAAAAGGACATAAAAAGAGGTGGTTGTTAAAGAAATGAATGGTGAGTGGTTGGGGACTCCTATGATTGTACGGCAAGGAGCCAACCCCCCATTCTTATAGCCCACCTTAACCCTGCTATGACGGGGGTGGATGGTATGGTCCCAGCTATGGATTTGCTGGATGGACCTGGATGAAAAAGGGGGGGAGCTGGTGGAAGCCTCCTGGGTATGGTAAGGTCCTGGCAATAAATTTGTTGGAGGGACTTGGATGGAAAAAGAGGGGTAGTTGGTAAAAGTCCTCCAGGGAATTACATGGGCTTACCTGCACTGTACACTTTTATCTGCCCGGTAGTCCCAGACATCTATATAATAAAGTTGCAGCCTGATTAAACTCATGTCAAATGTCTTCTGTCCGTCTTTTGATATAGCCAGACAATGTTATCAAGCACTCTACACATTTCGGGAAGGAACTTGAGTCTGATAATGTGTTACACTAAAGTCCTGACCCTCATTAAGTTAATGTTTTGCCATTGACTTCATACCAGCCAGGATTTCACCCTCGAGTTAGCCTTATTTCATGTTTGTCCTCTTTATTGTTTGTCCTATTTTATTACCTAGCATTCCCTTCCACCTTTACTTACTTACAGACTCCTTCACATTCACCAAACCAGTGCATGTGGACTCAAGAATATTTTCTCTAGCAGTATCATTTTAATAATGGAAAATATTAAGAACTATGCATTATGTACCTAACCCCTCCTAATCTAGCTTCTCGGGCTGACCCATCTGTCAGATAGGTCATGTAGCATCTCTCAGGCAATGCATATACTGACCTCTTTATGTGTTATGGGAGTTCTGGTGACATTTTAAGCCAAGACTACAATAAATAAATACCAACAAGGTGTCTTGCCAAGGGCTCAGTCAGCAGTCTTCAGAAGTACAGAAAATTAAATTAGAAAGTATGTATAATCTGTCCTTAAAATCATATCCAGTAAAATACATGCAATACCCTATTTTTCTGAAAGAAGCCATTAGTTTTAGAAGTTAGAATACAAGTCCTTAACATGATTATAAGCAGTATAATGCAGTTTTGTCAAAGATGTAAACAATAAAATATTATCTAGGCTTCTTTGCATCAATACTTTTACTTAAAAATATTTTAAGCTTTAATATAAAAACTTGGGAATCTCATTCCGTTGAGAGTCAAACAGTTATTCATAAAATGATTCTAATACTGCAAGGTAATTTAAAAAACTGGAAAGCAACACAAGTAATAGAAATTAAAGCATTCTATTAGTATTATGTATTTCATCAAACAGGAATCAAATGTACGCAGAGGGAAAGGTGTCATCTAAGGCAGTGATTCTCAACAAGGGGTGCATGTACCCCTGGGGGAACATAGAGGTCTTCCAGGGAGTACATCAACTCATCTAGATATTTGCCTCATTTTAAAACAAGCTACATAATAAGCACTAGTGAAGTCAGTAAACTAAAATTTCGTATAGATGACTTGCTTATATTGCTCTATATATTATACACTGAAATGTAAGTACAATATTTATATTCCAATTGATTTATATTCTAATTATGTAGTAAAAATGAGAAAGTAAGCAATTTTTCAGTAATAGTGTGTTGTGACACTTTTGTATTTTTATGTCTGATTTTGTAAGCAAGTAGTTTTTAAGTGAGGTGAAACTTGGGGTATGCAAGACAAATCAGACTCCTGAGAGGGATGCAGTAGTCTGGAAAGGTTGAGTATCACTGATCTAAGGGTCTCAGATGATGGTGGAAGTTAGGGACAGTCATATATCCAGTTTGGACATAATTTCCACTATGGCTTTTGGCAAGTAATTTAACATTTCTGCCTCAGTCTCCACATCTATAAAATGAAGATTATAAAAATACCTACTTACCTTATAGAGGGTTGAGAATTAATTAGTGTTTGTGAAGTGCTTGGCAAATGGTGGGTGTGGTATAAGTGTTAAATGGTAGTATAATCATAAATAATCTTACTGTTAAAAGATTTGATTTGTGGCTTTTGTCCTTAGTCAAATCTCAGAAGTTTATGACATGCTCTGCCACTGAAGGAGACGAATAAGGGCCTATGGGTAGGAGATAAGAGGTAGAGCATATGTTTCTTTACCCTATAAGGCTAATACAGCTATGAGATATCTGCCCCCACTCCATTCTTGCTGCAGATGCAACCACTTGCGCACCTCATTATAGAAAATCTGTTGGTTTTGTCATTTCCCACTCTCTTGTCACTTGTGGATAACTATCTGCCTCCATCTCTGAAGCACTAAACTACCCCATTACTCCTTCTGTTAAGCTTTGACTCCTTGGCTTTTATGAGGATGCCCATTTCTTCCTATCTTTAGGAAAATGTGTCCACATAGTTCTTATTTAAACAAAACAGTTCTATTGAGATACTGGAAATATCTATAGCCCCCAAAAACTGAGGAATGAAAATCATATTTAACATTTACCCTGATAATGGGGGAGGAGGGAATGCAGAAGCAGCCTATACATGTTCTCCCAGGGCATGATCCAAAGCCTATTAAAGTCAATGGAAGAATCCCATTTACTTCAAGAGATTTTTGATCAATTTACCAGTATTTGAAGAAGCTGCAAAATATTATCATATATCATTTTTGAGCTCACATCTCACTGTAGAGTTATATCTCACAAGTTTGAGGGTTCTTATCCCCATCCCACTATGCCTCATTCTATTCCTTCAATTCTCTTCCTTTCTGCTTCAGTCTTCATTTCCCTCTTGTTCTCTTCATTCTCATTTTTAGTTCCACACACTTTAACAAAGTGTTCATTAATTAATATGAATCTGCAGTCCAAGATTTTTCTTGCTTTCTTATAATGACATGCACTTTCGAAGAAATTGTAACTATTAGTTTCCCCATAGTAATGTATACATAGTCTGAGAGAATTTTCTGTGTATGGATATTTTTTATCCCACAATCTGTTTCCTTTGTATATTCCATTTTTATATTTTTCCAGTGTGTTTGACAAAATAATAATAAAACAAAAATATACAGAAGAAATCTGAGGTAAAATCTGCAGAAGTGTCCAATTGACTTGGGAGTTTAAGTCCTACTGAGACTTAGGCTCTTAAAGGTCTCAGGGCCACATTCTCCAAGGTATTTAGGCACCTAAATCCCTTGGAGGATCTGACCTTTTGACCTTTAGGTGCCTAAGGACTTGGCCACATGATGGGGTAATGAGCACTATGAAGGTGTGACTTCTGACGTGCACTAATGTGCTGTGCATTAGTTGGTCCATGTAGACCCTTCTGGTGTGCACTAAAAGATCCCTAGTGTGCTTTAACATAGTACTGTTACTATGTTAATGTTGTAACTATATTAGCTTAGTATTGTAACTACATAATGGCACTAGGAAACCTTTAATGTGCACCAGCAGAGTATACACAAACTAATTAATGCACAGCACTTTAGAAATCACACCCCCATAGTGCCCATTACCCCATTGTGTAGACAACCTCTGATGAAACTTAACATTGAAAAACCTAATTCACTTAGGCTCCTGAGTGGAACAACACTTCAATACCTTTAAAAATCTGGGTCTAAGTCTCTTTTGAAAATGGGTCTTAAGTTCCTAAGTAGGCACTTAGGTACTTCTGAAGATATCACCTTTGGTGCAGTAGTCAGAACCAACCAAATTATAAAAAAGACCATTCCTTATAGTGGAAGCAGCTTTTAAGTAGTTAACATCATTAAAATAGTCTAATAATTAACTCAGATAACTATTATCATAGATTAAATAGAAATAGAACTTCAAATGCATTGTGGGGTTGGCTCTTGTGAGGAAAACTCAAGATCTTATGTAGTTTCTCTCCCAAGATTATATATTTATTGTCTCAGTACTGCCATCTATGGGCTGGTCCACACTAAGCCCCCAGTTCAAACTAAGATACACAACTTCAGCTACGTGAATAACATAGCTGAAGTTGAAGTATCTTAGTTCGAACTTAAAGGTACTTACCGTGGGTCCACACGTGGCAGGCAGACTGCCCCATCTACCCCGCCTACTCCTCTCGCGGAGCAGGATTACCGGCGTCAACGGCGAGCACTTCCGGGATCGATTTATCGCGACAAGATGCGATAAATCGATCCCAGAAGATTAATTGCTTGCTGCCGAACCAGCGGGTAAGTATAGACATACCCTAAGTTCTTGCATGTATTTTTGTCATTGACAAGTATTTGCTTGTACTGAGCAAATAAAGTCTTTACGAAGACACTGTCAATAGGTGTTGAAATATGCCATTTTACTGATAGAATGTTGAAATGGATCAAGGAGAATAACAGGAAAACTCAAAGGTTTGCAGGTGGATTGATTCTGTTGTCTGTTTTTGAAGTCACAAATAGGGTACAATCTCTTATTTCCTGCCATGTAGTTTTATGAATCTATGCTCATGAATCCAGACCCTTAATCGGTTCTAATTGTCCCATTGAACTTAATACAGCTACTGAGGATTAGGGTCTGTACCAAGGCCTTTATACTATAGGTCAGGCCCACAGATGGTAAGAGATCCAGAAACCTGCTTATGTTTGTTAGAGTTTTGTTATGTGCATTAATTAGATAAGTCTAGACGTACATGAATGGCTGGATTTTATTTCTTTCACTTTTAGAATGCTGTTGTATGAGCAGGTTTGGATTCATGAAGATGCTGCATAATTAAGTGGTTTATCTTTCTCACTCATGAAAAAACAGCAACAATAGCAAAAGAGACATCAAATAATAAACACAAAATTGAATTACATGAGTGCCCCACGCCCATCACCAAATTGTTATGGGCATGAATATTACAGAAATTCAATGTGACAAAACATAACAAAATAAAATCTTCTTAAAATGCAAACCTAGAAAAATAAATCAGGAAGTCCAGTTAAATAAAACATCTAAGAATAGACTGAGGGGGAACAAGAACAAGAAAGAGAGATGGAAAAAAAAGGGGAGGAAGATAGCTTGTCCTTCTTCACAGCCAGAAGGAGAGACAGGAGTTATATGATGAATGAAGTAACCATAGGCTACAGAATCATTGTAACGTTGTATGGATACTTAAAGACCCAGAGTCAGCAAAGCACTTAAGTGCACTTGAAGCCAATGGGATTTAATCATATACTTAAGTGCTTTGTTGAATCCAAGCCCAAGCTGTAATACTGTGTTGTCGCATTTCTTCAACTTAGCTGGTATGCTGTTTTACAGATTGGAAAAAAGAAGCATAGTGGTTAGATGACTTGTTCAAGGTCACACTAGGGGCTTGATTCTTCACTGCTTTGCACTTTTTGTCATTTACACCTTTGTACAATGACTATAAAGTGCTGCCTAATTAGAATGTCAGTGGTTTCCACTACTTTGTACAGATGTAAATAACTACACAAATTACTAGTGGTAAAAAATCTAGTCCAAAGTCACTGGCAGAGTTGAGAATAGAACTAGTTCTTCTCACTCCCATTTCTGTACCACACTGAAAAAGCAAGTAGGTCTTCCAAGGGGAGCAGTGCAGGCAAAAAATCTAACTGACTTCAAAACTGAACTTGATAAGTTATGGAGGGTATGGTATGATGGGACTGCCTACAATGGTGTGTAGCCAATTTCTGACTGCAAGCAGACAATATCCCCAATGGCTAGTAATGTGACATTAAGTGGAAAAAGCTTTGAGTTAGTAAAGGATATTCTTTCCCAGGTGTCTGGCTGGTGGGTTTTGCCCACATTCTCAGGGTCTAACTGATCACTTGTTTGGGGTCAGGAAGGAATTTTCTCCTGAGTCAGATTAGCAGAGACCCTGGAAGGTTTTCGCCTTCCTCTGTAGCATGGGGCACGTGTCACCTGCAGGTTTAAACTATTTTAAATGGTTGATTCTCTGTAATTTAAGTCTTTAAATCATGATTTGAGGACTTCAGTAAGTCTGCCAAAGGTTAGGGTCTATTACAGGAGTGGATGGGTGAGGTTATGTGGCCTGCAATGTTAAGGAGGTCAGACTAGATGATCATGATGGTCCCTTAAAGTCTATGAGTAGGTAAGCTTAGAATCCCTGGGCTTGATTCTCCATTACCTTGAACCTTTTTTAATTAAAGCACATATAAAACACTAACCACTCTGCACTAATTTGGCACACAGATAAATAATGAAGCATAGTTCAAGGCAGTGCAGAATAGGCCTCAGTGTCTGTTGTCTTTATTCTGTTCGGTCATTACAGTGCCGCAAGGATGAATGAAGGTTTACAGTAGTATATTTCCCTTAGAGCGAGGAAAACATTTCTGATATGAAGCCTTTCCCTCAGATAGTTTGGAAAGTGTATCTAGCCCCGCTAGTTTTACCGTCCTGCAGGGGCATTCATTGTCACAGATTATTTATAGTCATCAGACAGAAATTGTTTTTTTTTCTCTTTTTTTTTTTGCCTTGAAGTCCACATCTTGAATATTCCTGAAGTCTCACCTGAATTTTTACTGTATTGTAATTATTAAAAACAAGGCTATACTGCTTCCTTGTGGCTAGTGATGGAATCAAAATGCCATTCATATTCTGCAAAACTTATACTTTTTAAAATGTGATCATTCATTTTTAGTATTTAGTTCTTCAAGCTGGGGCTGTAAAGCTATTTTATGATGATAGTTCCTTGCTTGGTGAATAGTCCACTTCCCAACATGAGATGGCAGATGCTGAGAGAATTATTGTAATTGTGCTGTACAAATCAGGAGTCAGAATGACTAGTGACTGGGATATATACAGCGGCAGGACCCTGCAACTGATTTTTAGAGTGAACTTTAATACACCTCTACCTCAATATAACGCTGTCCTCGGGAGCCAAAAAATCTTACCGTGTTATAGGTGAAACCGCGTTATATTGAACTTGCTTTGATCCACCGGAGTGCGCAGCCCCGCCCCCCCACTCCCCCAAGCACTGCTTTACAGCGTTATATCCAAATTCATGTTATATCGGGTCGTGTTATATCGAGGTAGCAGTGAATTTGAGAAAGGGGTCATGTTAGTCCTGGAGGCTGAAATCCTCTATCCATGCTACAGCCCAGGCAATAGCAATGCAAACTCTGATACTTTACTGTACCAATGTGCCATACTTTGTGTATAGTCTCTATTAGTTCTCAGGATTTGTCTACAAATAGAGTTAGCTCTGATTACAGCCATTAGTGTATCTGCACCAGTACAAACCTCTAGTATAGAAAAGGAAAGCTGCAGAGGCAGGGCTTACCTCTGCTTCAAACCGGTGTTAAGCTCCTCCAACATGGAACTTATGATTCTATCTGTCTATATTAGGCTGAAGACTATGGCCGAAATGAAATCAGGACTAGGGGGTTTAGTCAAAGCCTTAGTCATGCTGACATTGCCAGCAAACATGCTAGTACTAGTTTTTGTGATGTGAGATGGATATTTGTTCACATAGATTCTGAAAGATATTAAGATGGTAATGAATTTTTGCCACCTGAGCTGGATCAGAACAGGTGGCTTTAATGTCCCTTTATAAAAATAAATTTTAAAATACTGGCTATTCTGCTCTAGTGGCCCAATGTCTACTACAGATTGCAAGAGTGATACTGTAGTGTCTGAAACTATTAGGACCCGATTCTCCTCTCATTTATATTAGTTTTATGCCTGTGTAACTCCTTTGACTATAGTGGATTCTCCTGATTTACACCAACATAATTAAGAGACCCAAGCCTTTACTGTAGAATGTTGTCGTGTGTTTTTTTTTAATAAGGGGTGTCAGCTGACAGGCCACAGTTATAACCCAAACATTGAGTACCTTTCTGGAGGCTACAGTCTCTCTTCGAGAGGCGGATGTAAAATATTCTCCACCTTTAAGTTGATGGTGACAGCATTTAAAAAAGAACTGGATAAATTCATGGCGGTTAAGTCCATTAATGGCTATTAGCCAGAATGGGTAAGGAATGGTGTCCATAGCCTCTGTTTGTCAGAGGGTGGAGATGGATGGCAGGAGAGAGATCACTTGATCATTGCCGGTTAGGTTCACTCCCTCTGGAGCACCTGGCATTGGCCACTGTCGGTAGACAGGATACTGGGCTAGATGGACCTTTGGTCTGACCCGGTACGGCTGTTCTTATGTGACACAGCTCTCAAGAATATTTGTTCATTCCTTTAGATAAGGAGGGAAAGTAAATAGAGGTAGCCCAGCAAGGACAGAATTTGTTAGGATCTGTTATGAAACAGTTGTCACATTAAGATGGGCCTGTGAAAGACAGAGAAGATTGATTTTTTGGGGGGTCATTTTATTTTTGGGAGACTGCTGAACTCTGAACTATTTTGGAAAGGGAAGCCTGGGAACTCTGGGAGGAGAACCATAAAGATAGTCTTGTAGTTATGGCACTGGACTAGAACTAAGGAGATCTGGGTTCAATTATCAACTCATAAGTTTAACTTATGAGAACTGGGGAAAATTTATTAAATCCTCCAAGCCTCAGTTTCCCATCTGTAAAACTGAGCTAACGATTTTTTTCTCACACCTTTAGTTCTTGTATGCTTAGAGCTAGATTCTGATACCTTTAACTTATGCCCCATATTCCATGAGAACCTCCCATTAACTTGAATGATTCTGCTAATGTAGCAAGGTGCTACTCAGTGAGAGCATGGAGACCAGAATCCAGAGTTTGGATTGCAAACTCTTCAGTTCATAACTGCTTCTTCTTATGTCTATAATCTGCTTCTAGCAAAATGGGGCACATATATTTCTTTTGGAGCCTCTAGATACTACTATGCAACATCATCGTCACAATTCTGCATGATTACAACAGGGGTCGGCAACATTTGGCACGCAGCTCGTCAGGGTAAGCACTCTGGCGGGCTGGGCCAGTTTATTTACCTGCTGACACAGCAGGTTCGGCCGATCGTGGCTCCCACTGGCCGTGGTTTGCCGTCCCAGGCCAATGGGGGCAGCGAGAAGCGACGCGGGCGAGAGATGTACTGGCTGTGGCTTCCCGCCACCCCCACTGGCCCGGGACGGCGAACCGCGGCCAGTGGGGGCCACGATCGGCCGAACCTGCTGCGTCAGCAGGTAAATAAACTGGCCTGGCCCACCAGGGTACTTACCCTGGTGAGCCGCGTGCCAAATATTGCCGACCCCTGTTCTACAAGATGAACAATTTGTTTTCTCTCGGTCTGTGTGAAATAATCACCTAGAATCTGAATTCATCCCAAATCAAGGTACGTACAAGTTTTAGAATTATCCACAAGCATCAGCCCAGGTACTGTACTACTTTTGAGGCTGTTCACAGATCCTTCCTGTCCCAGCCACTTCCTTCCCCTGTACTTTAGCTTCTGGTCCATCTACCTGGCTATGGACTGGTGAGGCTAACATAATTACTTCTTCATAATAATTCATCTGAGGTAGCTGGCAGTCCACAGGCTGGGAAACAGCATGGCTGGTTGCTTTAGGTCGGTAATCTCCATTTTCAGACCTGTGTAGTTTATGGACGTAGGATTAGTCCAGAGTCACATGTTGAGTTTTCTTAGACATAATTTCTTGTTTTCTCATCATAGTCAGTCAGCTTTTAAAATACAGTAACTATGCCAGACAAAAAAGATTTTAGGATATCTTTTACCCTGGATGCATAGAAGGTTTTGCTCTCACATTTTCGATTACCATTAATGGGAGTTGTATGTTTAACTCCCCTGTGCACTGAGTTGAAAATAGATCCCTCTGTGTATAAACAGAGATATATCCAGAAGCAGTGTTACACAGAGCTTAGAATTTCATTATGGGAAATTAATTCAGCCTACAGTGTGTCATATTTTAGACAGGCTGTTATGAGAGTTCAAAATAACCCATGGCATATCTATGATCTTTTATGTATTTGCAGTAGCCCATAAAAATTTTGAAGTAATTTTGGTTTTATATTGAGTGTTAGTAGGCAGTGGCCCATGCGTTTTCCTTTCCAGAAAAATATATTAATTACATCTTAGCATAGTGGAGTTTGCTGAAGTTATAAGGACACAGATTTTTTTATTTATTTTTGCTGAAAAGCCGTATATAACAAATATTCATCCACACAAAAGATTTTACTACAGTTTTTTTCCTATATATATGGGGATGTGTGGAGGAGGTGACAGAGTAGTAGACCCCAATAAAAATCTAGCTGGCTCAGAGAGAATGTGTTTAGAAGCTCTGGGAAGCAAGCAGAAGAACAGGAGCATTTGGCATGCTTGGAATGGATATTATGAGCACTTTCTTCTGTCCTGCCTCACTGCTTTGTGTGGTCTGCTACTGCTGCCAACACTAGTCCCTTCTGATCCTTGCATGCCAAGCATATACAAAATAAGACTGTGGTAGACTTTGTGTAGAATTCCAGAGGGGATTGGGAGGAAGAAGTTGTGGCAACCTCATCTCCCCCTGCCTTGCAACAGTCTAGCCCTTTATATGAAATTGGAAGTTTCTTGATTACAAGAAGATAATTACCCTGGGCCAGATCCTCCTAGCCTCACTCGCTCTTAGTCATGCTTTATTCTGTTAGTAGTCTCACTGAAACCAATGGTGCTACTTACGGAATGAGCTATTGTTCATCATGAGTAAGACTAGCTGGCATAATCTGTCCTTTTGTGTTTTCCTGTCTGAGAGTAATAGAAAAGGTTTTCTAAGGGATTTGGATTCTTATTACATTTATTTATAAGCACTATTTCTGAAGTTTGTTTCGGCCTGAAATATTCCAACAGAGCTGAAGGTCAGAGGCAATTTCTATAACTACAGGTGAAAAGAGATGTCCTTTCAAAACAGGACAGTAAAACTTCTGTAAATAAGTAAAATGAAAAAATAGTTCTGCTATTTGTCAGAAAGTACAAACAGCATCACTGCTGATCTATTGAGTGAATATTAGTTTAACTAGTTGTTTGTGTGTACAGACATACAGAATTAAAAGAATTACAAACAAATGAATACAAGGACCAATTCTGCCAATTTGTATAATACCTTAATCTCTTAGGAGTGTCATTGATTTTAAGGGGACTAGTTATGGTGTATGGTACTGCTCAATATGAGTTAAAGTGGCAGAATCTGACCCACAATTATGATTTATTTTAAAAAGGGACATTGGGTTCTATTTATGTACTGAGTGGACTGTACATGTGTATACACCCTAAATAAGAATGGTCATATTGGGTCAGACGAATGGTCCATCAAGCCCAGTATCCTTTCTTCCAGCAGCAGCTAATGCCAGATGCTTCAGAGAGAATGAACAGAACAGGGCAGTTATTGAGTGATCCCTCCCCTTCTGTCCATTCCCAGCTTACAGGCTTAGGACACCCAGAGCACGGGTTTGCATCCCTGACCATCTTGGCTAATAGCCATTGATGGACCTATTCTCCATGAACTTATCTAATTCTTTTTTAAACTCAGTTATACTTTTGTCCTTCACAACATTCCCTGGCAATGGGTTCCACAGGTTGACTGATAGTTGTGTGAAGTAGTACTTCCTTTTGTTTGTTTTAAACCAGCTGCCTATTAATTTCATTGGGTGATTCTTGGTTCTTGTGTTATGTGAAGGGGTAAATAACACTTCCTTATTAACTTTCTCCACACCATTCATTATTTTATAGACCTCTAACATAGCCCCTGCTTAGTCATCTCTTTTTCAAGATGAACAGTCCCTTTTTAATCACTCCTCATATGAAAGCTGTTTCATCCCCCTAATCATTTTTGTTGCCCTTTTCTTCACCCTAATCTTGGGTATACATTTTGGGTTAAACCCTGTTTTCCTCTTTCATGGCTGTAGTCCTGTTAGCTTCATGGGGATAAGGTGAGCTGAATTTAGCTCTTACTGTCCACACAGTTTTAACCTCTCCCTCTTCACTGCATCTTTATATTTCTAAAAGTTTATCATTATTTATTATTTCTACAGCAACATAAAATGGAATAGCCCCTGACAGATAAATCAAATAAAAGGGGATAGAAACTCGGCTGATGTAAATTGTCATAGCCCATGATCATTTGAACCAACTGAGGATCTGCCTCAAGGTCCCAGCCTTGAGGAGTTTGCAGTACTGCAAATATTTACTACTAGGTATAGTAAGAGTGCTCCCAGTAGTGAATACTATGCTCAGTGGTTAGTGTTTTCAGGAGCAGATGCTAAATGCTGTAAAAATGCACAAAGGATGTGGCAAGGATGAATGATTTTGCCTGAACTAGCTGGCTAGCTTGAGGGGGACGTTATATTGAAAATTATCTTGAAGGAAATTTTCCTTTAAAATAAATCACCCACATAAAATTGTGTTCCCGTTATTTCTTTTTACTATCAATTTTTTTAGTAGTTCACACAAGAAAATACACTGTAGCATGAATGTACTATTAATTATTATTACAACGTATTTGTTTCCAGCAGTGCCCAGAGTGCTAGGCAGTTTCCAGACATAAAAGATGGCATTGTCCCTTTATAGACATGATGAGCTTTGCACCTCTGCAAACTGAGTGCAGAAGAGTATGTAAAATGCTACGAAATGAGGAACTCCTACTCACTTTGCAAAGACTATGCAAGAAATAGGGCAGTAGAGAATCATCCCAATATGTCTAGACTCTTCTGCTTTGGGGTTGTGTCTCCTTCTTCCCCATTACCCCTCCATCGAAATGCCATTTCTAGGGGTCTTAGTTTGGCCCATTGTGTACGATTCAAAATCAGTAAGAGAATATATTTAGAGGTTTATACCTTACCAAATACATTTAACCTTGCAAACAACACATTGGTAGTAAGAATGAGTCAAAAATTTTACAACAGAATCTGTTTCCGCAGAAAATGCTGATGTGTCAAAATTGAAACACTGGGTGGGACGTGTCAATTTTGATGACATTTTATTTGTAACAAATTGAAACAAATCATTGCAATAAGGTCAAAACAGACCATTTTGACCTTATTGGAATGAGACATTTTGTGTTTTTTTTTTTTCTGTGTCTCAAAAAAACTTTGTTTTGAAATTTATTTTATTTTACATCAAAGTGGTACATAGAAGTCCAAGCACTGTTGTGCTAGGCGCTGCACAAATTTATAACAAAAAAAGGCTGCCCTTGTTCTGAAGGAGTTACTATCTAAGTATCATGAGCGAAACAGGTGGAGGCTGGGGGAGGCTAAGCCTCCCCAAACGTTGCACCGCCACGAGAAAGCAGTGGCGGATTTGGGGCCCCTGAAAAAAATCTTCCCCCAGCACAGTTTGGGGGCTTGAGGAGCTCTCACATAGAGCTTTTCCGAGCTGCAGTGGGGGGTTGGGAAGGAGCAAACAGGGAGAATGGGGTGGAGCCATGAGCAGGGTCACAGGCAGAAGGGGCATAAAGGGGGAACAGCTCCAGGCTTGGAGCTACAGCCAGGGCTGAGAGCTCTGCCGTGGTCCTGGCGAAGGCTAAGAGCTCGAACCCAGCTGGGGCCAAGCTCTCTGCCCCTACCCCAGCCAGGTCCACGGGAAGGAGACTGAGAGCAGCAAGCAGGGGTGTGGCCTTGACCGGAAGAGGCATGGCAGGGGCTAGTCTCCCCAAGACAATGCTTCACCTGGCGCCCATGCTGATGGAGGAACTATACTGCAGTACATTTAGTTGTGTGACAGTCAATGGTTCTATTATAGATTGTTTTTTTGTTAAAATCAGGAGAACACCTGGGATGTGTTCTTTCACCTATGTTATTTAATGTTCTAACAGACTATTGGATGACCAAAGCTGATTCAGGCCAAAATAGGAGGTGTGAAATTTAATGATTCATCTTTAGAGGATCTTGAATATGTGGATGCTATTACCTTACTTGGAGAGACTACTGACCAACCATAACTACACCTCTACCCCGATGTAACGCGACCCCATATAACATGAATTCAGATATAACGCGGTAAAGCACTGCTCTGGGGGAGTGGAGCTGCGCACTCCGGCAGATCAAATCAAGTTCGATATAACACAGTTTCACCTATAACGCGGTAAGATTTTTTGGCTCCCGAGGACAGCATTATATTGGGGTAGAGGTGTAATAATAGAAGATCTGCATAAAACTGCAGAATCTGTTGGACTTAAGATCAGTAGTAATAAACCCAAACTATGGATGTTTCCTATAAAATGGTTATGAACGACCTGCTGACACTGCATGTAGATGGCAATGACATCAAATGGGTGAACAGTTTTATCTATCTGGGTAATTGGTTGACAGCAGGAAGTTCTATATCCAGAGAAGTCACATATCTGATTGGTCTTGCGTCAGTGGCATTTTAGCATCTTCAGAGGCCTCTGTTTGGGTGGTGGGATATCTGTGACAACTAAGATATGATTATTAAAAACAGCTGAGGAGAGGAAACTAAACAGTTTTTATTGTCGAAAAGTTATTGCATATTCTTAACGTCCATTGTGTTGATTGTGTCACAAGAAAGGAGATACATACATGATCCTGGCAAGCTGCAGTCTTGCACCAGTTGAGAACCAGATGAGTGCAACACCAGGGTCATGTCCAAAGTGCAAAAGAATGTTTTACAGGTTTATAGAGTTGAGGTGGAAGAAAGTGGAGCATGAGGCCAACCACAAATGAGGATGGAAGATGCTTTCTATTGAGGAATTTGAGAAACCTAAATTCTTCCATGCTGATTCTTGCCTAAGGAAGAAGACTTGCCAGAGACTGTTCAAGATGGAAATCAATTCTACATGATACCATTGCTACATCATAGCCATGTGAATCAGCTGCTGCTTTCCATGCATAAGGGGAGACATGGGAGAAAGGAAGGTGCTTGATGAAAAATGTAACAAAATATTCTAAAAGCAATTCCTCCTTCACCTACCTGATAAGCCCTGATTTTGAGGTTCTGGGCCATATTTTCCTCTCCCTTACACCAGTTTTACACCAGTATAACTTCAGTGACTTCAGCGGAGATACCTCCAATTAACACTAGTGTAAAAGAGAGGAGAATCAGCCCCTCTGTATTTGCAGCAATTGCTATTTTACATATTTGTGATTAGGGATGAGTAAATACCATTGTGTTAGTGGTTTTGAAAACCTCTATACACAGAATCTACTAAGGGTATGTCTTTACTGTAGAGTTAGCCTGGGAGATTAACTGGGTCTGAGCATCTGGCCTGGCCCAGGTCTGAGCAGCTAGGTTTGACCAGCCTAACCTTAAATTCGTGTGTCCTCACGGGTATTGGAAGCACCCATGTGTGGTGTTGGGACGTCTATTGGCATATCCCCTGGTTCTTAGCACTGCAGTGGGCTAAACTAATCTGATTCTTTCCTAGGAATTTATGGGAGACTTGTCCATCCTTCTGGACACAAGGGGGGAATTGTGGGAAGGCACTGGAGGACTATCAGCACTTGAGTGATTTAGGTTGCCTCTGCAAAGTGAATCAGATTGAATGAAAGTGAACTCCAAGTTCTAACCCACACCCAAGTTGAGCTAACTACCCTGGGTTGAAAGTAGCACTTAATTTAGTTTTTATGTGTGGCTGGGAGAGGGCCAAGGGCAACACCTGAGTTAAAAGCCTGGGCGAACTTTGCAGTGAAGACATAACCTAAAAGATTGTATGCACTTCAAGCTGGAAGTGTAATTTCCAGCTCGGATACAAATACTTGCTCTAGCTTTGATTGCGCTAACATGCTACAAATAGAAGTGTAGCTGTAGCAGTGCAAATGGCAGGTGGGTGTAGCTGCCCTGAGCATGATCCCACCCAGGAGCATAGACACTTACTTGGCTGGCTACCCTGTCTTGCCACCTCCATGGCTACACTTGTCTGTTTAGCGACCTAGCTTGATCAAAGTTAGCATGTTTACAACTACTCTAAGAGATAACAAACTATTGCTATAGTTTAAACTCATGCTTTTACCGGTAAGGATTTTAAAACAAAACAATTTCATCTACCTAAAGCAGTGATCTCCAGCCTGTAGACCAGGAACCACCTGTGTATCTTGAGATTTGAAACTGAGTTCCTCAAGGAAGACTGTGGTAAGAAGAAAATATGTATTTAATTATGAATTGAAGATGTGTTCTGTGAGCCAGACCCTGTGATTTTGAAATGGAGGATTTTGAATCAGTCTTGTTACTAAAGGGAAGCCTTAGGGCAAAAATTCTGCTTTCCTGCTTCCAGGAGCAGGTCTGGTATGAGCTGAGAGTGCTCTCGGGGTATGTCTACAGTGTAATAAAGCACCCGTGGCTGGCCCACATCAACTGACTTGGGCTGTGGGGCTATAAAATTGCAATGTCGGCATCCAGGCTCGGTCCCAGAGCCCACGCTCTAACCTGAACTTGGATGTCTGCTTCTCTATGAGACCTGCAACGAGTCAGGCAAGACAGACATATACGGAGCTCTGTCAAAACCAGAAAAACGGAAGTTGCTTAAATATAAATTTAAACAGAAATATGGTCATGTCACATCCAGTCTCAGGTGCAAAGTTCTGCAGAAGTTCCAGCCTATAAGGCTTTATTACTCTTCTCAGCTGCAATGGATACCATTTTACTAGTGATACTAATATGTTTATGGTGGTGGTTGTTTCTTTATCAGCTACCCAAAATCAATGTGCAACAGGGGTCAAGCTTGGGCATATTATTTATATTCTCTAGTTGCCAATGAATACTGTTTTCTAAGCTTCCATTCACAGTAGCAAGCATTGTGCAAGGCACCTACTCCTGCATAGTCCAGCCATACATGCTCTAAACATGTACCTGAAAGTAGAAATTACAATTACCTTGGGTGGTGATGTGCCTAGAGTAGGCCCTGCTTTCATTATTTTGTTTAGGTGTATTTTGTTAGCTGCATTTCATTATGTCTGATGCTGGGCTGTCAAATAGGTGTTCATCTAATCTAATAATTTTCTTTGAAATAAGTGTTGCTTTTGTTAAGAATTATGCCCAATTTTATGAGAATGACTAGGGTGTTTTGTATTTTTTCCTGTGCCCTGTTATGTTTGAATATGTAGCATGTGCGTGTCAGTACAATTTTCCTGTATTTTGCCATTAATTACCTTGGTACAATTAGGAGACAAAATCTTCCTCCATGTGCACTGCAGGCCAAATCCTGAAGTCCACATTCAGTTTTTACTCACTCTTGACTCAATTGTAACTCCCTTTGAAGTTAATATGATTTGACTTCAAGATTTGGCCCTGTGGTTCATTAGTTCACATTGTGCAATCATTCTCGTTGACAGAGCTGGGATTTCTACTCAGGGTTTGAGTGCAGAATATGGAACAGAAATCATCATTGTGAGTAAGAGTTGCACAGAATGAATAAGGCAGAAGAGTTTTGCCCAAATATATTTTTTAAAGTGCATATTTTATATATAATGATAAACAATTGTTATAGCATATGCAGATGATTTTTATATCCGCTATCATTCCATATCAATATACTTATTTCTGTAAAAATACACTGCAGAGTCTTATTAGTTATCTTTTTAATGTTTACAGTATATAAATACATAATCATTTTGTTTTAGATTTGTAGAGACCTTTATAAAAGTTTAGTTATTGCCTTATTCTGCCATCTAGTGTTTCAAGTATCAAATTTCAACTACACCAATAGCTGATCATTCAAGTGCATTTACCTGCTGGGAGAAAACTTAAAAATCTTATATTTAAAAATAAATAATTAGGTAGGAAAACTACATATTCTAAAAAGAAACAAGTACTAATCTAATATAGATATGGGGCACTACAATAAATTATTATGCAAATATAGTTCTTCACATTTACAAAAAGCTTTAAATATAGCTAATTAATCCTCAGTTCCTCTGTGAGATTGGTAAAAGTCATTAGCATAGCTAGTAGAACTAGTGATTATAAGCAGTTTTGTTATGAGTTTAGACCTCCTTTGATTAGCTAATTGTTCAAGAACCAGTTCTTTAAATGTATTTGTTATCCATAAGTATTCACTGTTATTTTTCCAGTGTTTACTTTGACAGTTTGATATTTATTGTTTCTATTGTGTTTGATCATCCAAGGTCACATGGCATTATTTGTGCATCATGACTGAATGACTAAAACTTTTAAATAGGATAACCAATAATGCTATGGAAATTAGTTATGCCTGTATATGTAATTTTCATTCCATGCACAGAGCCCTAACCAATGTGGCTGCCAATGGATGCCCACCCTCAGCAACAAGCAGTCTTCTAATCAATGATGGAACAGGAAAGGGATGGGGGAAAACCAAGAATAAAAAAAATAGAAATAAAACACACCAAGAAAAGGAAAATTATAAAGATGGGAAGGGGAAAACGGATGTTGGGGAGAGGGGAAAAAAAAGGAGAGGCAATGGCAAATGAGATAAGAAGGTGGAAGATAAGAGTCACCCAGCCAGCAAAAAAGGGTGGTAGATACCAACAAATACCGATTGGGAACCACGTTAGTAAGTGGTAATAAAAGGGCTTTTATATGCCTGGTTGGGTAGTTAATATAATGAAACTACTGATACAAAACTAAAATAACTTTTTCCTCAATTTTTTGTGCTTTTGTGTGTGTGTGTTGCAAATATAAAAAGGCCTGGATCCTACAAAGGCTTATGCATGTGCTTTCCTTTACCAGCTGTGTGTAGTCCTGTTGAGGTCAATGGGTCTATCGGAGATGTATATGCTTAAGCACATGTTCATGTCTTTGCAGGATCAGGGCCTATTTTGGCTGGTTAAAAGGGCATTTCCAGTCAGTTGCATCCTTATTTGTAAAATATTCATTTAAAGGGACACTTGAAAAATAAAAACTGTAATAAAATACATTTTTTGCCTATGGTACTAAAAATGCCTGGGGTTACTGAGAGGGAATACATTTTTAAAATCAAGTTCACTTGCCTCTACTATAGTTTTTGATTATATTTTTTCTGAGCATGGACAATGAAAATCAATTCAGTTTTATCATGTTTTCAAAGCCTAGTCCTCTGTTGTTATCTATGAGTGCCACTCAACTGACTTCAATAGAAATGTTGATCTGTACCAGCTGACGATCTGGCCCCCAGTTTCTTGGTACTGCAGTGTTTGGGTTTCAAATACAGTTCATTTGTTTAAAAAAAAAAATCTGTTTTCATTGGTCTTTGTTAATTGTAAAAACATTTGTATTGCTCTTTGACTTTGCAAAAGCTTTTCTTCCATACATTTAATGGGACATTGCTCCTTTCAAATCAGAAAAGCTTGAAAACATAAATATAATTTTAGACATAAAAGAAATTCCTTGTCATAAATTGTTTTCTTATAGGAGCTCATGCTTTCTCTAAAAAGTGAATGAAGACAGAATGTACTAGACTTTACAAGAGCAATGCTCCCAACTTGTTAATAACATTCTCTGAAATATTAGATGTGCAGATCCATTGAACAGCCATAAAAGATAAAAATTGTATCTTATGCTTCATTAAATTCCATGTTTGGTTTGTTTGCTGATATTTCTTTTCACGTTATTTGTTATCTTCCATGAAGCTCTTCCACTGTCTACCAGAATTTCACAGATCAGTAATCAGAAATGAGATTTTGATGTTCAACTCTAACTCTGCTGCTAGACATTAAATATTCTATGTGAAGGTCAGGTTAGAGTTGATTCATTGTATCTGATACAAATCTTCTTTTATTCAGAGGATTTTTTTTTATAACTGGCTGTTTATAATGTGGAGATCTGCTTTTCTCCTTACTGCATTGAGGCATATTATATTTTTTTCCTAGGGAACCTCTCTTGAAACATTTAGATTCTGTCTACATGGGGGGGAAAAGGTATTTTCTCCTCCTTACCCTTCCTACACTTCCCAGTTGAGGCTGCTGAAGGGAGTTAGCTTAACCCTTCTTAAAACCCACATAGGCACAGTTTAATTCCTTTTCCATTGTGTTAGTAGGTAATGTTGTAGCCTACAGTCGCACCTAGGCTACCACATGACCAGCTAATAGGATTGTAAAGCCATTAAACTACTGTATTTTCTGGCGTATAAGACTACTTTTTAACCCAGGAAAATCTTCTCAAAAGTCGGGGGTCGTCTTATACGCCGGGTGTCGTCTTATAGGGCGGGTGCTGAAACTTCCGAGCCGGACTGGAGAATCTGCGGTCGCCGCATATGGTGTGGGGAGCTCAAAAAGGGCCGCGGCCGCATCCCCGCCCAATGACGAGGTGAGGGGGCGCCTCACCGGGAAGGTGTAAGTGAAGGGCGGAGCAAGCTGCAGGCGTCCGGGACGCCCGGGGTATGGAAAAAAGAGAGAGAGCGGTGCTGTGCCCAGAAAAACACGCTTCTTTCACCCATCTGGCCCGCCCTTGTATCCTATTACCGTACCTCCTTCTCTGCCTCTCAGATCTCGCTCCTGAGGACTGCAGTGAAGCGGTGCATGCGCGCATGTGTGAGATCTGAGAGGCAGAGAAGGAGGTAATAGGATACAAGGGCGGGCCAGACGGGTGAAAGAGGCGTGTTTGCGCTACCGCTCTGATAGTCTTGGAGACAGGGAGGGCTGGGCAGGTAGGGAGAGCTGACCAATCCAAGCAGGCTTTGAATACAACAACCAGCCAATCGCTGGTAAGGTACATCGCTTGCCGTGATTGGCTGGTTGTTGTATACTGGGTACCACATACAGTACCGCACCAGTATCTGTACCTGTTCATACAGTATACAAATGTCCAACAGTCAAAACCCCATCATGGCTCCACCAGCAAGAAGAAAGAAATATGAAGCCAGTTTCAAACTTAAAGTTGTAAACTTTGCCATGGAACATAATAACTGCGCTGCTGCAAGACAATATGGAGTAACAGAAAAGATGGTTCGGGACTGGAAAGCAAATGAAAAAGCATTAAAGAGTATGCCAAGGGGTAAGTGTGCATTAAGAAGAGGCACTCCACATTGGCCAGAACTCGAAAAACATGTAGCAGACATGGTGAATGAGCATCACCAAAACGGTTATGTAGTGACACGAAATAAAATACATTTGTTTGCACTTCAGTGGGCCAAATCTAACCCAGATCACAGCAACAGATTTAAGGCCACTGTATCCTGGTGTACTAGATTCATGGGAAGGCATAATATGGTACTGAGGCAAAAGATGAAAATTGCCCCAAAATTACCTGCAGATCTTGATAGCAAAGTAAATAGTTTCCATCGATACGTAATACAACAGCATACTAAACATGGCTATGCGTTAAGTAATATTGGAAATCTGGATGAAACTCCAATGAATTTTGATATGGTTGGAAATAAAACTGTCCATCAAAAAGGTGAAAAAACAATTTTAATTAAAACAGGACATGAGAAGTCCAGTTTTACAGTGGTACTAGGATGCACAGCTGATGGCGCCAAACTGAGACCAATGATTATTTTTAAAAGAAAAACAATGCCGAAATTCAAGTTCCCTGTTGGTTGTTTTGTACATGTGAATGAAAAAGGCTGTATGGATGAAGAAGGGGTAAAGCTATGGCTTGATAATGTATGGAGCAGGCGACCAGGTGGACTTATTCAAAAATGTAGTCTACTGGTGTGGGATATGTTCAGGGCTCATTTAACTCCCAGCACCAAGCAAATGCTTGCAAGACTAAACACAGATGCGGCAGTTATTCCTGCAGGATTGACATCGTTGGTACAGCCACTGGATGTGTGCCTAAACAAGCCATTTAAAGATCGCATTCAAGAACAGTGGAATGAATGGATGGTTAGCGGCGAAAAGTCATTCACAAAAGGAGGAAACATGCGTGCTTCACAGTTGGATGTTTTGTGCAAGTTTGTCATAAAAGCCTGGAATGATATTGATGCAGAAACAGTAATCAAGTCTTTCAAGAAGTGTGGCATATCAAATTCATTAGATGGTATGGAGGACGACTACTTGTGGCAAGATGAAGAGGAAGCCGAAGCTGAGACCACACCATCTGATATGGAATTCGATCCATACGGTGATTGCCTTACAAATGTATCACAAGATGTCATTGATGTACTTATGATATCAGATGACGAACAGGAGGATTTTGAAGGCTTTTAAAGGGAAACTGTCACGCCAGCAAAACCTGTAAAAATACCATAGCTTGCAGTTATGATGGGCGTTGCTAACTCGCCAGGGACTTGCCTGGCACTTGCTCTCTCTCTCTTGTTTGTTATCTTCCTCCTATCATCATCAGTTCCAGTTTGGTTGACAGCTTAGAAAACAAACAGCATGGCAGCTCCCATGGATTTATTGTCTTATCCTTCCTTTCAACTTTAGAGTGAATTAGGAAAAGTTTAATCCACTTGCACTGTTTTATGTTTACATGTTTGATGACAAACAGCCTTATGTTTATAAGTGACAGTTTTCCTGCTAAGTACCTGCATGTCATAAGCATTTGAATTAAAATTACCATATTGAAATCAAATCTGATGTTTTTTTAATTTTTTTTTTTGGTGTGCGTTGGAAGAGGGGTAGTCTTATACGGCGAGTATATCCCAAACTCTATATTTTAACTGGAAAAGTTGGGGGTCGTCTTATACGCCCAGTCGTCTTATACGCCGGAAAATACGGTATGTCTTCACCTGTGTTGAAAATGGTTCATGTTAACCTAACTCAATGGAAGAAAGCACCTGTCTCTCCTACCCCCCCTACCCCACCCCCATTTAGACAAAGTTTTAGATTAAAATCTTGTACTATAGGCCTGATCTTATAAGGTGCTGAGTAACTGGAATTGAAAGTGTTCAGTACCTTGCGGGAAGCGTTCAGTGCAGCACTTTACTGGATTTGGTCCTAAACTTGTTTTTATTGTAGCCTAAGTGCAAAGTGTAGCACTACGGTCACAAAAGGGTTTCCATTTGACCAGGGCCGGCTCTAGCTTTTTTGCTGCCCCAAGCAGCAAAAAAAAGCGCCGCCCCCAGACCCCTGCCGAGCGCCGGGCCACGCGGCCCCCCGCCCAGCTGAGCGCCGCTCTGCCCCTCTGCCGAGCGCCGCGCGCTGGAGCCCACCCCCCCCACACCGAGTGCCGCCGGAGCCCACCCCCCCGAGCGCTGAGCCCCGCGACGCCCCCCGCCGCCGGAGCCCGCCCCCGCCCCCTGCCAAGCGCCGCTGGAACCCCCCTCCAGCGCTGCACCCGTGCCGCACCCCCCCCGAGCGCCGAGTCCCGCGCTGCCCCCCCTGCCGAGCGCCGCGCCACCGGAGCCTGCCCCCGCCCCGGCTGAGCGCCGCCGGAACCCCCTTCCAGCACCGCGCCTCCGCTGCCCCCTCGCCGAGCCCCGCGCAACCAGAGCCTGCCCCCCCAGCGCCACTCCGCACCGCCAGAGTGCCCCCCCCGGCGGAATGCCGCACCGCGCTCCCCCCGCCGCCCCTTACCAGGTGCCGCCCCAAGCATGTGCTTGGGTGCCTGGAGCCGGCCCTGCATTTGACGGTATAATTTTTCAGTTGCTTATACTTCTTTCCATTTAATGCCTTTCTGTAGCTTTGTTCTCAAAGCTCTGGGAGTAAATTTTTTAGGAAATTTAAGCCAAAATGGCTTAGCCATTCTCAAGAACAGAGAAAGGGAAAATAAATATTTCCCATATCCTAAAAGATAAATTTGCTATTTTTAACTGTTCTGCCATGCCAAGATAGATGGTAGAAACTTGAAATCTTGCAGAGAGAAAGATAGATTTTCTTTTTGTTGGTCTGTGAAGTTTCAAAGTCATAGTAGTTTTAAAAATACACTTTGTGCATGTGCACTGTGTTTTGCAATATGATACATAAACTGTCTATCTGTGTTCTATTGATACTCTGTATTGTAGCTTGGAAAAGTCTGAAAGCAGTGCTGTGTTTTTCTCTGATTGGTGAAGAAGACAGAGCTCTGATGGACTGCTCAAACTTACACTAGCTGACACTATCCCGAAGAGACTCTATGCCAACTGTGCATAACCAGGGCTGAGTGGGATATTGGTACAGGAACTGGGTACTCTAGTTGTGTGTCAGTAGAGAGTTCCTTCATGGTGGGGGAATTCATAGCCACATCTATCTGCTTTCTTTTCTTTTTGTGCTTCTTATTAAAAACAATAAAGAAAGGGATTCCAAAAGGTGTATTAGTATTTACATATTTTTTTCTGTGCTTTCCCCTCCCCCATACCAGTCAACAGAGGCAAAAACATGCAGACAGAGCTCACAGAGAAGGAATATATTTGTTAACCTTATTGGAAGGGAATCAGGGTACACAACAACCAAAAGAAATCCAGACATATCTTTGGGCAAATTTAATATTAAGGTCTGTTATGCTGAAGGAGTTTATAAAATACTGAGGAGGGGTTGGAGAGTGTAAATGGTCTCTTTGAGCAATTATTTTCTTTTCTCTTTCCCTTTTGGATTAGACCATAAAAGATTTGGGTGAAATCCTGGACCTGAAATCAATGGGAGTTTTGCCATTGACATCCTTGGGACCAAGATTTCACCCTTTATGTTCCCAGAGAGCAGATTTCTATTTTTTAAATGAAAACCTTGTCAGAATTCCTCCACACAGCGAGCACTCACTGCTGTAAAGCTCCATTAGCAGTCCAGGCTGCTGCTCTATTACAATCAACTAAAGTGTGGAACCCTGTTGTGTGGACGATGGTAATTTGCAGGCTTCTGTGGTTGGGGTTATTGCAATCTGTACACATTCACAGTGCTTCTCAGCTAAAGGAATTGTATTGTGTAGCTCACCTTCTCCATGAGTTGAGGCTTTGCTCCCTGTGATGGGGTATATCTGCCCTGCACCGAACTGGAAGGGGTTAACCCTGTACTATGGACTGAAGAGGACAGGCCCCGTCTCCTCTGCTGGGCATGCTCCAACAGTATAAAAGGGAGCAGCTCAGCTCAGTCTGCCCTGACCGGAGAGAAGAGAGGACATGCATTGCAGGCTCCTGACTAGGAGCTGTTGAATCCCAGACCGCAGAGGCCAGGCCTGTCAAGACCCAGACGACTACCCTACTGTCCGCAGAAACTTATGAGGGAAAGGAGTTGCCAAGAACTTTGCCTGCCTACTATCCCAGAGGACCTGTGGACAATGGAGCAGGAAGACAGGGTAGAAAGTAGCCCAGGGGAACAAGATATTGGAGCTGGTTGTGGTACCAGGAACAGAATCAGTGTGTTTTGGAAAGGTCCCTGCTGACCCAGTGGTGGATAGGCTTACCGCTGATAGGGCTATGGGCTGCAATGAGTAGAATAGGGAGGAGGAATGGAGTAGGGAGGGCCCATGTCCCCCTACCCCTGGTGGGGGAGGCCCACCCCATGTCTGGCCACTAGGCCACATTGACCTACACTGAAGGGCAGTCCCATCGACTCTTGCTGCTAGGCCATAGCAACCTGCTTTGAAGGGCAGTCCTACTGACTGACCACTAGGCCATGCTACCTTATGTTGAAGTGAAGTCTTATTGATTCTGGCTGATTGAATGTCAGGACAGCCCCACTGACTGGCTATTGTGCCATACTGCCATGAGTTACAAGGCCACCTCATACACGTAGGTCACTGGGCCGTGCCACCCTGAGTCTAAGGACAGCCCCCTCTGACTCTGAACGTTAGGCCAAACTGCTCTGAGAAGAAGACTGGTTATTTGGACTTGACTGCAGGGCCATAACACCCCTAAGGGGTGATGGGGTATACCCATCCCGCGACATTCCCTGATTATATGGATATCTCTTGTAAACAATATTAAAAAAAAAAAAAAGTACTCAGAGCTCTTAGCTGACAAGGGAGGATCAAAGTTGCCCACAGCTGCTGGCAATAAGAACATAGCCGGCCAGACCATAAATTATGGTATGCCAGAAATCTCAGATTTCAACTCTCTGAGAAAAGGAAAGAAGGAAGGCACGTTAACCCTTGAAAGACAACGTACCCTTACAGACTCGTCTCCCTCATCTAAAATAACCACATCCTTAGACTTTTAGTTTACCAAAACCCTATGTTAAGGAAAACCCTAAGGTAAAGAAAGAACTACAAAGGTTCAAAAGGGATATTGAACAAACTGACCTACGAAGTGGTCAATCTAAACAAAAGGCTTGTCATGACAAAAATAATTGATTGTACATTTGTGGTAGAACTGATGTTAATATTATTGCTAATGTTAACTCTTGTAACTAGTTCATGGCTGATGTCAAAAACTGTAAAAATGCACAATGTGTATGACTCATGAGAAAATCCTCAAACATCCTTCAGCAGTGTCCCTGTGGGACTCCAGTCACAGTGGGAAGTCGTGGTTAAATCAGGGTTAGCTAAAATGAAACAGCTAATCCAAATCTCACCTGTTTTTTCCCCTAATCTAAACAAAATCTCAGAGGGAAGAACAGAGCAGATGGAAGAACATCGGGATCATCCCGATTTTGAGCTTTTTGTCCCGCGTCCCGACCGATCTCTATTTTGCACTGCCAGCAGCACTCTTTTTTTTTTGCTTAGACTGCCAGCAGCACTCTGCCCCTTCCCTCCTCCTCCCCCCCATGGTGTCCCGATATTTTCTTCATCTCATCTGGTCACCCTAGAAGAACAGTTCCCTCAAGCACATCAGTAACACCCCATTGTCAACCATATCAAAGGCCCCAATAACATTAACATGGACAATCTGACCTTTGTTCATAGCCAGGGAAGATCCTCGATTATGCTAATGCATAATGACTTTATGCCATATTAACCTGGGAGGAAACTATAAAAAGTCAGAGGAACTCAGAGCTGACCTGTGGAAAAAAAATGTTAAATGTGATTCTAAATCTTTTTTTAAAAGTTTCTGTCAATGCTGATTCCCCACTCTGGCACTTTGAGTGCAGAAGGTAGGGGCCTGCAAGGATTTTTAAAAATTAATACTTGTCACTCCAGGCTTGTATTAAACTCCCAAGTTTTTTTCTGACCTTGGCTTGGTAAACGCTGCTACCACCCAAATGCAAAGCCCCTTTTTTTGGAACCCAGGAAAATGCACTTGGAAATTCCTTCCTGTGGGGTACCCTCAAGCCCTTTCACCCCCTCCGGGGAAGAGCTGAGAAAGAAAACAGCTAATTAGACAACATATGCACAAATCTCTCAGGACACCAAAAATCCAATCCTGTTTTTAAAAAGGGTACATTTTATTAAAAACAAAACAAAATACATCTGGAATTTAGGATTTTGCTAGATTTCAAAAGAGCAATTCCAAAAATTAAGCACCCAAAATAACTTTATTGGGGGTTCAGTTTAAAGGTTACAAGCAAACAAAATCATCTAGCATGGAGGAGTCCACTAGCCATAAGAAATAAACAGAAATAAACCTAATCGTGTCTTTCTAAGCATTCCTGATCTACTTATACATTTTGGGGTTCCAATAAGTAGTTCTAGGTATGATCTTATGATCTATGATCATACCTGGCTCAAAGCTTCTCATAGCATAACTGTTCCCCTTTTTCCTGGAGAACAACAACTGAGACAAAGGGGAAGTTTTTTCCCCCCCATTTTAAAAAGTTCTAGCGTTCCCATTGGCTCTTTTGGTCAGGCGCCCATTCCCTTTCCTTTACCTGGGAGATTTTGTTAACCCTTTACAGGTAAAGCAAGCAGAGAACAGCCACTGAGAGACTTTATAGTTAATTGGCTGGCTGGGTGTCCATAAAAGGGAGCTACCCTTCTCCCCTTCATTTATCACAGTTTCTACAGGAAAAAAATTCTTGGACCAATTCCTTTTTCTATAACTTTTTAAAAATCCATAGTAATATGTTTTTAAAAGGTTTTTGAAGTACTTGATGTTATGTGTTGGCCACATTTAATTCTTATTTCTAATCCCCCAATAACTGCTAATCAAGGCCTCCACACTTTAACTTATATTATATTATTATTATTAAACATCCTATTCTGGATCCTGTTTTTAATTCCTGATTGCAAAATGTAAACATCTCACTTAAATATTAATTGAATAAGCCTTATTAAATACTCAATTTCCTAAAAGATGTTTATAATGGGTTAAATTACTCTGGCCTTACTTAAATGATTTGAGGTATTTGAGGGAAGAATAACAGACAACTGGAAGGATTATATATAGGAGGCACAGGAAGCAATGCTTATAATTAAGATTTCCCAACAGTTTCCATTTTAAGAGCTTGTTTTTAGTTCTTAATAGCTTTGTCAAACTGGGCCTGTTTGGACTGAAATTTTCCTTCTAGATCTCTAAGGTTTTTTTATTATTATTTTAAATGAGATTTCAGTTAATGATTCAGCAGTTTACAAAGTACTTTAAAAATCTCAGTTCCCAACTCAAAAAGTGTTGTAGCCAACGTGGGGAAACTCTGTATTAGAATTTGTCCTAACAGATAAAGAGGAACTGATCACAGAACTAAAAGTTAATGGCAGCTTAGATACAAGTGATCACATTTATAATGCACAAGTAGAATAAAGTCCAGAGCAGTGACATAGATACTTAGTGCTTTAATAGTGCTGGAGAGGAGCAGACTCACCCCTGCAGTGCCTCCTGCTGGTGACTCTGGGAATTAGCTCAATCCAGCCATCAGAGCACCCTCTGCAGGCTGGTGATCCACCTGTCCTCTGGCCCCATGTCCCTCCCAGGATCCCGCTGCCCCTTTCTCTGGGTGCTGCCCCCTGGCAGTACACCCCTCAGTACTAGGGTCTCCCCCCACCCCCACCCACTATCCCTACCTCACATCAGAATAAGGCCACTGCCAGTCACCAACTAGCCCCCGCTCCCTGGGGCAGACTGCAGTATAGGCCACTCATCACAGGCAAGGTTGGGTTTGGATCTGCTGCCTTGGCCTACCCATGGGCTGCCCTCTGCAACCCCCAGTACACCTTGGCCTCCTACTAGGCCACAGCCTGGGGCTATCCAGGCTAGAGCTTCCCAGCCCTACTCCACCCAGGTATTCTGTCTTAGCTCCCTGAAGCCAGGCCCTTCTCTCTCTAAGTGCAGAGAGAGACTGCTGAGCTCCTGGCTCCCAGCCTTTTTATACAGGTCAGCTGTGGCCTGATTGGGGCATGGCCCAGGTGTGGCTACTTCCCCAATCAGCCCAGCTTTTAGAGCTGCAGCCCTCTACGAGGGCTGTTTTAAACCCTTCCAGGCAGGAGCCACTTCGCTACAAGGGCCAGTTTGACAAAGCTGAAAACAATTATGATCCAGACCAGCTGGGTGGAAGAATTTAATCAAAAATTAATATTGGGAAGCATTTAACACTTTAATAGATGCAACAACTGAGGAAGGGGAAGGTAGTGCTAGTTAAAAACCAACCTGTTTTAGAAAGGAAGTGAAGGCAGCTGTAAATACATATACATGCAAATGGAAGAAAGTGTAAGTTAATAGTAATGAATACAAATCAGAAATTAAGAATTGTAGATAAAAAATTAAGGGAAGCCCAGGGACACAAAGAAAAGTCTATTGCCAGCACAGTTAAGGACAATAAGAAGGAATATTTTTAAATTTGTTAAGAACAAAAAGAATCCTGACAATGGCACCGATCGATTGATAAATGTAAATGGCAGAATTATCAATAATCATGCAGAAAAGGTAGAGGTCTTCAATACATATTTTTCTTCTGTATTTGGAAAAAACAGATGAACTCTCATCATATGATGATAATCTTTCCAACCCACTAGTATCTCTAGAGGATGTTAAACAGAAGCTAGTAAAGTTGCACATTTTTAAATCGGTAGGCCCAGATAACTTGCATCCAAACGTTTTAAAAGAGCTGGCTGAGGAGCTTTCTGGACCATTAATCTTGATTTTCAATAAGTCTTGGAGTAATGAGGAAGTTCCAGAAGACTGGAAGAAAGCTAATGTATCAATTTTTTCAAAGAATAAATGGTGTGACCTGGGTAATTATAGCCCTGTCTGCCTGACATCGATCCCCAGCAAGATAATGGAACAGCTGATAATGGGAGTCAATTAATAACTAACTAAAGAATGCTAATGTAATTAATGCAAATCAACATGAGTTTATGGATGTGGGTATAGCAGGTTGGATGTGGAGGGGCTTAGAAGGCAGGGAATGGGGCAGAAGATGGGGGAGGATTGGAACAATGGGGTGAGGGAGAGGGGCAGGAGGTGGGGGATGGGGACAAGAGCAGGAGCTGAGCAGTGAAAACAGGCAGGAGATGGGGGATAGGAACAGGGGGGGTTAGGGAGAGCCTTGGTGGGATGGGGTAGAAAGGTTGTAACCACTAGAGAATGTTCCCCTCAGAATTGGGACCTGAACCCAGTGGGTCAGTCTCAACATTCTTTTACATCTAGGAAATAGCTGTGAAACTGATTGCCAAAGTGCATGTCTCCATCGTCTTCGAGTGGCAAGGTATCACAGAATATAACAACCTTCTAATGTTACCTGTTACTCAGTTAGCTCAAGAGGTAGAGGACTGTGCTGATTCCAACCATGCCAATGGACCCATGTACGGTTGCACATGATTAAATTTAATTTCTTTAGGATTACATTTGAAAAAAAAGTAGGAAATTACACCCAAATAACTGTTGATACAACATTAAAGTTATAAATTCAAGAACTTAAAAGTTAGGAAATGCCAGAGATTAGTTTGTCCATGCAACTTTTATTTGGCCTCCTTGTGCATATGTCTTATGATGCAGAACTTAGTTACGTGATTACAGGAAATCAACATGTCCCCAGTCATTACAATACTATATTTTCCTCATCCCCCCCACCACTGTTGGTGGTGGCTGCCTCATTTGTTTCAAAAGAGAGAAGGTGTGTAGTGAATGAGATAGGGAACTTCAAGAAGAGAAAGGGTGGTCTCATGTTGAAGGCAGTTGAATGCCATCTTAAAGAAATGAAATCTATACTTGCTTGTACCAAACAATTCTTATGTGAAGTGAGACAAATCTCTTAACCCAAAGTTTCACAGGTGGCCACTGTGTGTTCTCCATTTTTCTTGGTACCCAAATTGACACACCTGATGTCAGATTTAAGGACCTGCGGGAGCACCCAGGAGTGCAACTGAGCTCAATGAGAGCTCTGCTCAGAACTTACAATGTGTTTTAGGGTGCTAAGTACTCTGGAAAAAATCAGGGCATGGGTGTCTCAGATCAGAGACCCAAAATTAGTTGACACTTCTGGCTTCTATCTGTGTGCTTAAGTTCCTGATGTGTAAAATAGAGATGGCAATCTCACCTAACCTCAAAGTGATAGTGTGATAATAAATTGTTTGTAATGAACTAGGATATTATGATGACAGCATCTTAGAAAGGCTCTTAAAGAAATTATTAATTCTGTATTCAGATCAGAGGAATAGAAAACCTACCTTGTGAAAGGAGACTCAAGGAGCTTGGCTTGTTTAGGCTAACCAACCTAAGGCTGAGGGGAGATATGATTGCTCCCTATAAATACAGTAGAGGGATAAATACCAGGGAAGGAGAGGAGTTATTTAACTTAAGCGCCAATGAAGACACGAGCAAATTGATATAAACTATCTATCAACAAGTTTAGGCTTGAAATTATATGATGATTTCTAACCATAAGAGGAATGAAGTTTTGGAACAGTCTTCAAAAGGGAGCTTTGGGGGCCAAAAATCTAACTGGCTTTGAGACTAAGCTTGATAAGTTTATGGAGGAGATGGTATAATGAGACTGCCTACTATACCATGTAGCTGATTTGTGATTGCTAGCATCAAATATCTCCAGTGGCTCGTGATGGGACACTGTATGGGGAGGGCTCTGAGTTACTACAGAGAATTATTTCCCAGACGGCTGATGGGTCTTGCCAAAATGTTCAGGGTCTAGCTGGCCGCCATATTTGAGGTAGAAATTTTCCTCCAGGTCAGATTGGCAGAGACCCTGGGGTTTCTTTTTGCCTTCCTCTGCAGCCTGGGGCATGGGTAACTTGCAGGTTTAGACTAGTGTAAATGATGGATTCTCTGTATCTTGAAGTCTTTAAATCAAGATTTGAGGACTTGAGTAGCTCAGCCAGAGGATAGGACTCTATTACAGTAGCGGGTGGGTGAGATTCTGTGGCCTGCAACGTGCAGGGAGTTTGGGTGTGGGAAGGGGCTCAGGGCTGGGGCAAGGAGTTGGGGTGTGGGAGGAGGGTGAGGGCTCTGGTTGGGGGTGTGGGCTCTTGGGTGGGATGGGGATGAGGGGTTTGGGGTGCAGGAGGGGGCTCTGGGCTGGGGCAGGAGGTTGGGGTGTGGAAGGGGGATGAGGGCTCCAGCTGGGGGTGTGGGCTCTTGGGTGCGGCCAGGGATGAGGGGTTTGGGGTGTCAGAGGGGGCTCCAGGCTGGGCAGGGAGTTGAGGTGCGCGGGGTGAGGGCTCTGGCAGGGGGTTGGAGTGTGGTGGGCTCTGGGGTGGGGCAGGGGATGAGGGGTTTGGGGTGCAGGAGGGGGTTTGGGGTGCGGGGTCTCGGCATCACCTACTGTGGCTCCCAAGAAGCGGTCGCCAGGTCCCTGCAGCCCCTAGGCTCATGACTGGCCAGTGAGGCTCTGCGTGCTGCCCTTGCATGCGCAGGCTCCACCCCTGCAGCTCCCTTTGGTTGCGGTTCCTGGCCAATGGGAGCTGCAGAGATGGCACTTGGCCAGGGGCAGCATGTGGAGCCTCCCTGGCCACCCATGCACCTAGGGGCCGTAGGGACCTGGTGGCCACTTCCGGGAGCAGAGTGGAACCAGGGCAAGTAGGGAGCCTGCCTTAGCCCCGGGCCTCTGCAGCGCTGGGAAAGAGGGGGAGGAGTTGATCAGCGGGGCCCGTGGAACCCCTGGAGTACCCTCATGGACCCCAGTTTGAGAAACACTGTCATAATGCATATGCATAAGGGGGTTGTATTAAGGTTATATATATATATAACTTTAATTGTGTCATTTTCTAACTTTTGAGCACTTGACTTTGCAACCTGAACATTTGAATATAGATTTTGTTAATGTAATTTGGTAAGCACGTACCCTTTATGTTTTATTTTAAAATATGTTAGTTTTAAAACCAAGAGAATTATGGGATTGATAGACGTGAGAGACAATGTAGAAGTCAGGCTGAAAATCAAACCTAACTCAACTGCAGATTCATTTCTGCTGGCTGAAATGAAATTAGATATTAACAAAGTATTAAAATGAGCACACTTTTATTTTGATCAATTTGAGATCTAAATTAGTTACCATTCAGTAGAAATTAAGATGTTTTTACTGCACTAAAATAAATCAATGTGGAAACCTGTGAACAGTCTTCTGTTTGTGCATTTGTACAAATATTGCTTTTTTCATTTCTCATTTTAAACTTCCAATTTATATTTTTCCAAGATGCTAAAAATTAGAATACACTTAAGTCAATTTAGGTGCAATGGAAACATTCATTTTAAGGTAATCATTTTTGTGGAGTCAGCCTAAATATTATTTTTAGCTGTGGCAAAAATCCAAAAAAAGAAGGAAAAAGAAAATAACATACCTAACCCCTCTCACTCTGTTTTCTCAAGTTAATAATCACCCTTTCATATTAAACAGAAGTTGATTGTAATATTTTGAATGTTTACATATTTTTCATAATTCGTAAATTTTCTTTATTTTTTTTATTCTGAAACAGCTCTAAATTTAATGAGTGAGCATTTTTTTTCAATTCTTGTCTGTTATAGAAAGCATTAAATTGTTTCTCTGAGAAACTGTTTACATGGTAAATTTAATAAATCATTACATTCCATGCATTAAAATGTCACTGAACATTTAAAATCAACCAGATAAAAAGTTGTACTTTTGAAAATATTCCACTAGAGGGCAACATGTACCAGGCATTTGACCATAACTGTCTGATTAAAAACCTCTCTCTATCCCACAGACTTGGATGAAGTTCATTGATTTTGTATTTAGCATTCTTCTGTATTAATTTGTACTGTTATCTATACCTTGCACATTGATAAGTGTTAACAGAAACCAATTCGGTTTTATATGGTAGTGAACATGGGCATTGCTGTGTATACTTTTAATTACAATTTTAAGTGTAATGTGTGTTTTGTTTATCACTCGGACAGTCGTAACATAGGCGTTCTTTTATATGGTTATATATAATGGTTAAAGGAATGTTCAAAGTGTCTATTAGAAGGTCATACTTTTGCACAGAATATGCAAATAGTCACAGGAGACTCTGCTAATAGCAATATTAGCAGGCTCCTTGGAAAAAGAAAACTACTCCAAAATTTGATAGAAATAAAAAATTTGGTCTTTATATAGTATCTGAGAAAATTGTAAATTGTGAGGGGGAAAATGTACATTTAAGCTGATCACAGCACTTTTCAGAGTAATAGTGCAGCATTCTGCATTCTTTATGCACACTGAGTAGGAACTTATTTTGCAAGTAGTCATATTGAAATCAGTTAGACTACACAGGGAGTAAGCATGACCTGAGTAATTAGATCATTCCTATTGGAGAATGACATCTGATCAATGATATCAGCATGGAGCTTGAAGCCTCATCAGTTTCTTGAGGATCACAAAAATCAAGTCTAAAGCTTGGCTGAGTATTGTCATTGGTGTCATTTCAGAGAATAATAAGGCTTAAGTAAAACTTCTTATTTAAATTTCTGTGTATGTTACACACCGGGCAACCTCACTGTAGAAGGTAGTAGGACTGTCAAACAATTAAAAAAAATAATTGTGATTAATCTCAGTTTTAATTGCACTGTTAAACAAAAATAGTGCTCACTTTATATTATTAATTATTATTAATAATTATTTTTATTACAAATATTTGCACTGTAATAAAGATAAACCAAGTAGTGGGCAGCATTATCTCCTGTAAATGTAAACAAACTTGTTTGTCTTAGAAATTGGCTGAACAAGAAATAGGACTGAGTGGACTTGTAGGCTCTAAAGATTTACATGTTTTGGTTTTGAATGCAGTTATGTAAAAAAAATATTCTACATTTGTATGTTGCACTTTCATGATAATGAGAGGGCACTACAGTACTTGTATGAGGTGAATTGAAAAATACTATTTCTTTTGTTAATCTTTTTTATAGTGCAAATATTTGTAATAAAAATAATATAAAATGAGCACTATACACTTTGTATTCTGTGTTGTAACTGAAATCAATACATTTGAAAATGTAGGAAAATATCCAAAAATATTTATAATACATTAAAGTTCATATTATATTATTATTTAACAGTGCAGTTAAAACTTCAATTAATTGAGATTATTTTTTTTAATTGAGTTAATTTTTTTTTTTTTAGTTAATCACTTGAGTTAACTGTGATTAATTGATAGCCCTACAAGATATTTAAAAATGTAGCAGAAGTTTTTCATGGAAACCTATTCCAGGGTACCATTCAGGCAAAAAAATTGAAAGTTTGCTAGTTTGTATACAAACTGTCATGTGAACATTTTTTGCAGCTCTTTGTGAAATAAAGCATCTCTTTACCACTGTTTTGGTTGCTGCAGAACTAGGCCATTGCATCCAATCTAACTTTGAAGTATTTCTTTAAAAAAATTTTATAAGTTAATGTTGCAGTGAAACAGGATAAATAATGTTACGCAGCATGATCATAAAAATAGAACATTCTGAGATTTCAGCCATGACCTTTACAATTTGTCTGTAAAATTTATGTACATTAAAGTTGTAACTTTGAGGTTCTTAGGGTAGACAATATGAGTTTTTGCAACATATTCATGCTTTTATGGGGGAAAAGTCTGACTTCCCTGATATTTTGCATGCGTGTACTGAACAAGTTTGCTATAATTTAGGCCATGTGTGTTCCTTGATGTTTGTAATCAATACTTAGGAAACAAGATATCCTTTTCCCTCCTTCTCTCACCTTACTGTCCCTCCTTCCCTTCTCCCTCTGCCTCTACCCCACATTGACATTTATTGATTTTCGGCCTCAGCACACAATGAGAAAAAATCTGAAATCGAAATTAATCCTCTCTATCCATAGCTTTCCAGGGTATCATATCAGGAGTTCTCATTTCTTCTCCTAATCTTTCTCCAGTCTGTCTCTCACTTACAGTAATCACCATTAAAAAGTCAGAATTTACCCAGTTACTACACAGTAAAACATGAGATAGCACAGAATGTCCTTATACCCACAATAGGAATTAATTGCTGTGTTTCAGATGCCAGTACATGCTAGCTTTGTTAAATTTGACTTTTTGGATCCAATTTTGCTTAATTTGAAAAGAGCTTTGCTGAGTACATTAACTTCAGTGAGAGTAGGATCAGACCATTTTTGGCAACTAACATTACTTCTCTGCATGGATGTAGACAATTGGGGTCCTGGGGTGGTTTTTGCCTTCCTAAATATTTAAGAATTACATTAATAAATAAAGGAAACAGTGAGTTTAGAATAAAAGCTCATTTATCTCACTTTATTTAAAGTGGACAAATTTAGTCATGGTACAAAACTACCCATTAAAATAACATTCAACAGCTATTTTGTTATTTATTAATTCTTGCCATTCCCCCCCACCACCACCAAATTAAAAAAAAAAAGTTGTTTATGCCCCTGCCCTCAGGAGACTTGATTTTAAGAGGTGCTGAATGTCATCCAAGTTTCTGAGTGTTATCAAAGTCCAGGGGCCCAGATTCCTTACCGCAGAAAATAAGCGCTTCCTCCCCAATTCCCTGAAAGCTGCTCCCTATATCTATTGGTGTCCCTTGCCTTTGAATCCTTTTATCCCAAAGATTGTGGTTGACTCTGTGCCCTGACCCGTTACTCCTAAAACTCTTGTCTCCTGAGTCAGGCCTAAATGTTTGTGTATTTTTAACTTGAATATGCAGATAGGCTTGATGTTTTTGTTATGTTGCTATTAGTATTTTCCTGCTCTATGTGTGAGTATTTGTGTGTACTATGAAAGCATAGTACAAATGCATAGTACAAATGCATATGGAAGCATAGTACAAATGCAATCCCATAGTTAAGTTTGTGTTGAGGTTTTTACTTAAAGCAGGGATTTAACTACTTGGTTATGAATGAAAAAATACAGTGCATCCTTCTCAAAATTTCAGCATTTTTTTGGACACAATTGTTTTTCAGAGCATTTACAAGTAATTTGATTGATTAGAGTTAAAATTAATTAGAAAGTGGCGCCCGTACTTTATTTAGCATTCAGACTGTTTTCTCCTTAATAACAAAATGAAACAGACATTACAAACTTCTTTTAAACTCCATGAAATCTTGTGCACAGGCTACATTTGAAGACATTTTATTAGGATTAATGGGAATTTTCCCTTGTTCTTCATAACTGAAAGTGTCTTCTTCGGCAGGGACTGCTGCTCTATTGTGGAGAATTCCATGTGGAACTGTCTTATTTCAAAATGGTTGCCATCTCCCATTGTTCTCAATACCACTGAAATAATATATTGCCCAGAGTTAGATGGCCATTTTAAAATGGGTGTTTAGGGCCCATTGTTCTCAATGGGACTGAGGCCTCATGCTGATCTTAACAAAGATGGCTGCTGTCTTCACTCTCAGTTGAAACAATGGGAGGCATTGGCTAGTATGGCCTCAATTCCATTGAGAAAAATGGAAGATGGCAGCCATTTTGAAAGAGGATAATTCCTCAAGATTTTTACTCACCATCGTCTGCTGGCAGATAAACTTTCAGTTATAAAAATGAATGGTAAAAATTACCATTAATCATAAATGTTTCTTTGCAAAAGCTACCTATTATTCTGCTACATGTACTCCACAGGGATGACTGGAGAGTGAAACTAGTGTGAATGTGTTGTAGGAGAAGTGTGTGAAGTGAGAGAGGAAACTGGTGTGCGTGAATGTGCACACTCAGGAGGGAGGGTGGATTTGGGAGGTGTATGCTGGGAAATGAAGGGAGATGCAAGAGAAAGGGGGGGATCAAAGACTAGAAAAGAAGAATGGTTCAGTGGTTAAGGAGTTATGCTGGGATTTGGGAGACCTGGGTTCAATTTCTTGCTCTACCACAGATTTTCTGTGTGATCTTAGGTAAATCACTTAGTCTTTCTGAGCCTCAGTCTTCCATGTTACAGAATGGGATGTTATGCCAGTTTCCTCTCTCACAGGACTGTTGTGAGAACAAATGCATTAAGATTTTGAGGTGCTTAGATATCATGATAATAGGGGGCCTTAAGAGTACCAAAGATAAATAGAATTTTAGAGTGCAGAAAGTAAGGGAAATCTAAGATATATACTCTAGCTCTATGTGCTGTTCTAGTGATGCAAAGCAGCTGTAAACCCAGTTATAAAGGCTAAAATTCTTTGGGCTTCCCTAAAGTGACATGAAACAAACAGAGCATGTTGGTGAATATGAATTATCCTCAAACCAAGCACAGTTAGGGCACCCAAACAAACTTTACTCTGCCTTTTAGTGACTTAATGCAAGGATGGAAGTGGCAATTTTTCTTTTCTTCAGTTTTTAGATTATTAAATATATTGCACATTGCACAATGCAGAATGTACATTTCTATATCTGAATGAAACTGACAACATTTTTATATTAAAATGCCGACATTGAAAATATGTTTGGATGTAAGAAAATGATGTGTTTTAAGAAATGTCAAAAATAGGGTATATTTTCACCTAAAAAAATTTTTTTGATGACATACACAGTATGCAGCATTCAAAGCCATTTGTTCAGATACATGTATTAAAATGAGTTTCAAAATAAGAACAAATGAATGCTTCCTAACTGTTTATATCTTTTGAGCTTTTCTGGAAACCTCTGGTCAGAGAAACAATTGCCTCAGCATATTGAACAAAGGATTATCCCATTGTGTATTGTAAATTGCATTAAGATAGCTGAAAGAGTTCACCCAAGCAGCAAAGGTTGCTGCATCCTTGACTATAATCAGTAGGAAGGAAACCGCAGCTAAGAATACATACAAATTTAGCTAGTCTACAGTGGAAAAAATCCTGTTAGTAATATTGATTTACAATATTCAAGGGCAGTCTCTGTTGATTTGGTTGGGGAGTAATCCTGATTTAGATGTTGAACGTCTGAGGGTAGCTTAATTTGAAGAAAATAAATACATTGTACAATCCTGAGGTTTACCTTGAAGAATATGCTATATAACTGTCATACAGTAGAGTACCTCAGAAGCACTAGCATGTCTCTGAATACTATAATACTTCAGAAATGTTGAATTTGTACATATTTTCAAATAAAATAATATAGTACTTCCTGTGGTCTAGTGGATTGGGTGCTGCATTGGGAGTCAAGTGTGCTGAGTTCCATTCCTGGCTCTGCCACTGACTGAGCTACTGTGTGTCTTTGGGCAAGTCACTTCCCCTCTCTGTGTTGCTGTTTCCTCTTCCAGTTTTTGTGGCAGGGACTGTCTCTCCTATGTGTTTTTGCAGTGCCTAGTTCAATCATCTTGGTTGGGATCTCTAGGCACTCCTGTAACAGAAATAATAAATACATTCATACAACTAACTCACTAGTTTTACAGAATTGAAGTCTTTATGGAAAAACTGACCCAGATCAGCTGGTGTAAATTGGCTTAGCTCCATCAAAATTAGCAGTAAATTAGCTGTCATCGTTGATGGTTTAGTTGTTTCAGTGTATAATATAGATTATGGATGGCTTGAACAAACCTCTCCTCCTGCACTGTTGGATCCAAAAAGCACATTGGGTCTTTACCATGCAGTTAGGGTCCATCTGTAATTTAAATACACACTGCAATTTTATTATTTTAAAAGAAGTTCAGGAAGAAAGTAAGTATTTGGATGGGGTAGGTTATAACGTTCTGAACATAACCATGCAAAGAAGAAACAGAGTGGTTTCAAAAGGGCCAAAGACTAATTCCATATTCACTGCTGGAATTTTGCTTGTGCTTATCAAGAGTGATAGAGTATTGGTAGAAACCATAGCAGCAATTGGTGATATAGTAGCAACTACAAAATATAAGATTGTCCTTTACATTTCTTTTATAATTAAAAAGTATTAACAATAATAGAAATTAAATTTTAGCTAATCAAACAAACAATGGAAGATAAATAATAAACTGCTAATTTACTGTGCGTTTTCAGGATGAAATACATAAAGCATCATTCAGTCAACTTCATACCTTAATTGGAATTGGACCTTTAATTCTTTGTACTGTAATTTTCCTATTAGATTATAAAATAGACACAAATGAGAAGTGTCTCTGGAATTAGTTTATTTGCCATGTGATGTCCAGGTTGTCATTGCAATGGAGAAAAACAGACCAAATAACCACATGCTGTAGAGCCGTCTTTTAGTAAAATGGGTTACTGTGATGCTTCCTGGGGGTGAGGCACTTTGATACCACCAATGCTTCTTGTGAGGGCGTCTTCTTGCCTGTTCCTGCTGTGGGTCAGTCTCTGACTCCACCAGTCTCTGACAATACAAGCACTACCTCTAGGCCATTGTAAAGGTCAGTGATAGGCACACAGCAACCCTCGAGTCCTCCAAGCAGCTCTCTGGCATTCCCAGCACCTGTTCCAGTGAGCTCTCAGATTTGCTACTCACAAAGGAATAGTACACACCAGCTTACTAGATTTAACTCAGGATCACTGTTCTGCTTAACACACAGCACTTTGATAATAAAATTTCTTCTCATGTTCATATCTAAGTACAGATACAAATGATAGTAATAAAGAATATTGGAAAGAAATGGTTACATATGAAATAAAATCACATACTTTCTAGAGCCTACATTTAACTCACAGGACATTCTCCTGTCTGCTACAGGCTAGCTTATCCCAAGTCCTTTTCCCAATGTTTTCGACCAAGATGACTGAGATTCCCATTTCACAATGGCAGCTTGTCTTTGCAGAATGAAAACCAGAGTTTGTCACTTCAATTCCAGATATACTAAACCAGACCTTTGATCTTCACCTGAACACAGGCTTCCCCCTTGCACACTAATGGTTTACCTCTTCCTGTTAATTTCCTTCTGAAGTCTTTGCAAGCTCTTTGTTAGCATTTGACTCAGTATGCTAATAGACTTCTGTTGTGAGACCCACAATACACAGTGGTACACTAGAGAGATAACTGTCTCCCATCTCCTGTCATACTACCTCTGCGTGACCCACTCTTAACTACAAAGTTTAGAGAATATAATTTTCAGCATACATACATAATGCTTCACACATTTTCTGTTCATACATCTCATAATTATTATGGTAACCAGGCTTTCATTAAAGACTTTACATGACACTCTTTTGGCGAACCAAAGGGATTCCTGTACCCCTATGTATCATGTGCCTCTGCCAGTTGGCATCAAGTGGTCCTTGGGTAGCAGATTACTGTTACATACATACGAGGCTGTTGCAGGGTACTTCACCTTCCTATCTTTGAGAGGACGGAAATGGTCATTAGGATATCCTGATATTTTGACAGTATTTCTGCAGAAAAACAGTAAACACTGTTTTGATTATATTATGTAAGGAATAGGACATAATGGATATAGGTGGTAATATTTCTTAGTATATGCCATTCTACTTTCAAAATCTACTTTTTCTGACCAGAAAGCTTATATAAAACACACTGGGACATGAAAAACAAAAACACAAGAGCAAACCCTGGCATAAGCACAAAGCGTGCTCTAAATCAGATTGCAATTATACCTCAGCATTCATGGTAGTTCGTTCAGAATGTTCTGTCTCAGAAGTTTTTAAAGTAGGGAACAAAATGGAAAACAAAACTACTAACATGAAACAGCAATGGTATGATTCTAAATATCAAAAGCCATTTGAGATGACCACAGGCACTGTTTTTTGTAATAGTGTAGAACTTTATATATCCTAAGGATAGTAGTGCTCAACATTTCTGGATGAGTAACTATTTAAAACTTCTCTTTGATTCTTCTAGAACTCACTTCCGTAAAAATAATACAAAGCTTGTATTGAAATACTTACTCCATCAGAAACAGGGGTGTTGTTGCATGTATGAAGGAAGTGAACCCTAAATGTACAATAGACCATACTAAAAAAACAGGAAGCACCTGGACAATTGAGTAAAGGTCTAAGAGTCACAAGGTAAATGTGATGGGGCATATAAACCACACCCTGGCCAGGAAAGAGTTAATGAGCTGCTGGGGGCTCAATCAGTTCCACCCTGGCACACATGCAATAGGTGTCAGACTAGAAAGGAGAGATTAAAAGGGGAGAGCCCAACTCACTTAGGGGCTCACAAGGAAGGAAAGCAGAATTCCATCTCTCATTCTGTGAGAGAGGCCTGGCTAGGGCAGATTGAGAGACTGCTGCCTGCTAGAGCCTCCCTGAAGAAAGGCAGTTCTGATGTGAGACTACGGTTTGCAGCTATTTCTTTGCTTATTGCTGCGGGGTAAAACCATGGCAGGTGATGCCCTGCCTGACAAAGTAAAACAAAATAAACCCCTTTTTGTTTTGCTACCCTCACCAGGGTGTCAGTAATGGTCTGTCTTGGGCCAGGGAGCAACCCTGGTCACAGTAAACATTGTGAAAGTTATGGGAGCCAGACTGACACATTTGTGGGCACTCTCATGGCAAATATCACAGTGAAAAGAAGATGCAGAAAAAGGGGGAAAAAATCAATTATTCATTCCTTTCCCTCACTGCTCCAATCCATCACCTTGTTATCCAGATTCCTAGTATCTTTTCAGATCCCATTAATCCCTATCTTTTTTAAAATCCCCTTTTTTGTGTCCTTATTCTCTCTCCTCTGCTCCCTCTCCCCATTATGTGTTCAGTTTTTTTTATTAAACTTTTATGGACTTTCAGGTGGTGACTGAGTTTGTTTTGACTATAAAACCTAGAACCTGCTTACTTGAAAAATGCCCCCTCTCCTCACAGTTTCCATGTCCTATTGCCACAACTGCAATCACCTTGCTTGGTATATAAGAGGAAGAGGTGTTCTCCAGAAGGGCCTCTCAACTTTTGGAATTCACTCTCCTGAAATAGCCCGACTGCTGACCTTATCTTTTTAAATAGAGATGTGGGAAAGGCTGAGGGGTGTGTGGGCATTTCCCCTGCCCAGAATTCAAGGTTTGGGGACCAGACATGTCAAACCCATGAAAAAACCCCCACAGAAATTGGACTTGTTTTTGGCTTAATTGGCTTTGAGTTGATGGTTGGCTAGTTTTTGGCTTGTAACTTGTTGCTTATTTGGCTTGTAGCTTAATTCTTTTTTTTTTTTTTTATCGGTTCCCGGCAAGCAGGGGCAGGGGGGAAGAGAGTCGGCAGGGAGAGAGGGGTGCACAGCAGGCCCACCACAGATCCAGACTGAATGCCGGTGGCATCTAGTCACATAGAGTGGGGGGGTTCTTAGGGATTGGCTTGTTTTGAAATGGGATTAGCTTGATTTTTGGCTTATTGTGAAAGTTGAGGTACTTATTTACCATGTGAAAGTTGCCAGCTGTGTTGGGGAGATCTACTTGGTAATATTTTCATGCTAACAGGTGGTTGTTTTTAAGGGGATGTGATGTTGTTTTGTAATACTTTTCTATGTGGATTAATTGCTAGTGCATGGCAATGGGGCCTGCAATATGGAGTAGGCATTCTTTGATTTTATCTTTATATATTTCTGAGTCATGCTGCATGTGAAGTCCCACTCTTCCTTTGCAAATATTGCTCAAGCTTGATAATGAAGTTGGGAGCTGTTAAGCATAGAAAGGAAAAGTTAATTGACTCTTAAGGATGAATTGTGTACTCAGTAGTCTAGGAAAACAGCTCAGTTAGCATTTTGATAAGGTCCATATTGAAGATATGTCAGAGGAAAGTGGTACTTACAGAGACAATAGCCTGACAGATATGTACATTTATGGGTGGGGAGAAAACATGTTAGACCAAATTGATATTCAAGTACGAAATTTTCACCTAGGCTTTAGATTTGCAAGATCAGAGGTATGATGTAATGCAGTTGTTAACTTCATTTTAATCCTTCAAGGCTTTCAAACCAGAGCAGACTTCATAAAAGCATTCTAGTTAAAAACAGGCTATCCTGTGACCCACTTTTCTGAGACAATGAACCAAGATATTCTTTGAGCTGTGAATCAAAGGAGGGAAAAAGTTTCTTTGCCAGGGCATAGGTAATACTAGCATACACTGTAATTTAAATTTTTATCCAGCCTAGTGACATTTTTAGCAATTTCAGTTTAAGGCACATTTGTGCTCAATTTTTATTATGATTTTTTTCTCTTTCTGTAACTTAAAGGCAGATTATTTTTCTTCTAAGACAACTCTACTCTCTGGGAAGTGGGTAGCATCAGGAGCGCCGCCAGCTTTTCTGCCGCCCTAGGTAGTAGAAGGTCCTGCCCCGAAATGCTGCTCCCCACAGGGGCGGCGGAAGGTCCCGCCACCGAAATACCACTGCGGTCGCCGCCCTCCCAAATTGTAGCACCCTGGGTTACACCGGCCCTGGGTAACATCTTTAGCATAATGTCAGTGGTATGAGTTCACTCCTAAAGATGTGCCAGGAAGAGTCTAATCCACACCAAGGATTCTATCCTGTAAATCCTTCCTCCATGTGTGGTCCTTTTACACATTAATAACATTGAAATCAATGGGACTACATGTATGACTAGATGGATACTCAAATGAATGAGATTCTGTAGGATCTGGCCACTTGCCATCTATTCCTGTTTTGTGATCATACTGTTTATATATCAAACCACTTTGTCATAAGATAAGTAATTGACATTGATTTAAAAACATCTATTTTAATTTACAGTAACTGTGGGTTAACCCTGTAATACATACATAAGCATATTCTTACACATCATCCTGAGCATCTGTTTGTATTCCTACTTAAGGGAAACTCCTAGCAGTTTCTAAAATTCCAGCATAAAAACGGTTAAATTTGTACTTGTCAATATGTTTTCCTTTCCATTTTTAAATGCCCTTTGGCAATTCTAGAACTTAATAGGGAAGACTGATTTTTATGTATGGAATAGATGGATGTGTACCCAGTGAGCTTACTTAAAAATCAGATTCTCTTCCTAAGACAAAAATAATAAGACTGAGTGCCAACATTCCATCCCTTTCTCTGGAACTCATAGTAGAGTGTGACACAAATGTCTGTGTTTGCTACTAATACAGTAGCTATGAAAATACTTTTTCTTGAAATGTACACTGGCCTGCAAAATGTCTTGTCATATTTCTCAGTATTACAGTTGGATTTAAATAGGAGTTGTTTTCTCTATTACCTTTTCATAGGAAAACCATGCTTTATCTCATTAGATACTACCCGTCTCCAAGATGCTTTGGATTGCTTAATACAGTAGTAGTATTTCACTGACCTTAACATATTTTTATCTATAAAGCCCTTCAGTTTATTTGTGTTGTGTAGTGAAGTTTTTCAATATTTAAACTGTAAATCCTGTTTGATATATTAGAGGGCAAATAAACTATAATGAAACCTAATGGGCCTGTCCCTTTCAATTACAAAGATAAAGGAATCAATGGAGCTCATTTCACAAGTTAAATGAGGTGGTGATATTTAACACTATAATGAGGGACAATAATTAATTATAAATTATAAGGGAAGTCCTATTTGATTATGCATTATCCTACTCATAGGGGTGTTGAGGATTAATTGGTTCGGGCCCAATCCTGAAGGATGCTGAGTGTCTCCTATAAGGTGTTGGGCATCCTCAACTCTGCTAAAAGCATCAACTAGCACCTTATAGGATTGGAAAATAACATTTACAAAGCACTTGGAAGACAAAAAGTCTTGTAAGTACTAAAAAGACATGCTGGGTGAGGTAATATCTTTTATTGGGCCAACTTTTGTTGGGGAAAGAGACAAGCTTTCGAGCTTACACAGAGCTGGAAAGTGTGTCCCTTTCACCAACAGAAGTTGGTCCAATAAAAGATATTACCTCACCTATCTTGTCTCTCCAGTATCCCGGGACCAACAGAGCTACAACAATACTGCAAACAGCAATGGAAGAATTTCAACTACGAAATATGTTTCATTATTATTCCTGTTAGAAAAATGAATGTGTTGTATATAGATGATCATCATTTTTTTAAGTGCATCAGCAATACACCAAAATTACTATTAAAATCAGGAGTTTTGTTGTTAGAAGAAATAAGGGGGCCTACAGCACAGAATATGTATCCTTTTATTTATCTCTATGTTCTGGTGAGTCACTCTGCATGTAAAAGCCCACTTTTCATTTGCAAATATTGCTCAAGCTTGTTAATGAAGTTCAAAGCTGTTAATCGTAGAACTGTAAAGTTAGGTTTTCCAGGTTCTCAAAATAAAAGCTCTACCACTTAGTTAAGAAGAGGCATATTCAATGGAACTATTTATTTTAGTGTTTATTGAAGCTCTGGCATTAAGAGAGACTGGTCACAGTCACATTTGATTATTTGCACGTTCCTAGCCAAATTGTGCAATTAAATGCTGTTATTCGCCCGTTAGAAAATATTGCTATAAATTAATTTTCACTTATCTTACAAAAAGGAATATAATGAAAATTAATTTACAGCAGATAGTCCTATAGTACTTTACCCACAATGCACAATTTAATATTACAAGAAATTGAGTACCATAGTAATTTAATTAAATCAGAGAGTTTGATTCTTATTTACACAGAGCCTGCTTTACACCTCTGTGACAATGTAAATGATTTACACCCACTTTTAGGCTCTTTTATATGGCCAGAATGTTGTAAAGGGACTTTTGACCTGTTCTATGTGCAGATTTAAGATAACTATTTAAATTAGAGGATTGATTTTTTTCTTAAACAAAATACTAATACTGGTACCATCCCAAGTGTGAACACAATTGAACAGATATAAAGCTGCCTTATACTAATATAGCTTATTTCCCTTCCTGTATGTGAATAAGTATAAAATACTGCTATAAGTGCATCCTCACTAGAGGTAAAGGGTTGTACCACTTCAATGTAATGGCTTAGTACAGTGGTACAACTTCTATGTGCAAACAACAAGGCTTAGTGTAAGTGAGAATCAGATCCAGAAACTCTTATGCATGATCCTGCCCCACTGAAGTCAAGTGACAGTTTTCCCATCATCTTTAATAGAAGATGATGATAATTTTGGAGAATAGCTACCAAATGACTTACAGTATTTCCTTCTAATGAGCTTTTACGCATTGTTAAGGCCAGTTTGAATTTTTACTTTTTCATCTAAAACCATTTTTATCTCCACATCTTCAATATTTTAATTCATATTGAATGTATCTTACACATGCTCTCTATACAGTAATAGTATAATATCATGGTTTAGTATAATCTACTTTTAACTAAAAGCATAATTCCAAAGTATTAAATATCTAATGATTCATCTTAGAAAAGAAAGTTGGAAACCTGGCAATGAGCTAGTCCCACCTCTAGTCTAATGATAACGGGAGTCGAAACAGATGGTGAATGTCTGTAAAACGTTTTCTTTTAAATTACATTTTAACAAAAATGTGACAGGCTCATGGATCCCCTCGGTTCCATGAGACCTAGCCCTGTCCCTATTGAAGTCAGTGGGAGATTTACCATTGACTTCAATAGAATCAAGACTTCAATCCTGGAGTCAGAGGGTCAGGTTCTGTGCTGCCCCTCCAAGGGTATGTCTACACTGCAATTAGATACCTGCGGCTGGCCCATGCCAGCTGACTTGGGCTAAGGGGCTTGGGCTAAGGGGCTGTTTAATTGTGGTGTAGATGTCTGGGCTCAGGCTGCAGCCCAAGCTTTGAGATCCTCCAATCCTAGAGCCCAGACTCCAGCCCCGAATATCTACACTGCAATTAAACAGCCCCTTAGCCCAAGTCAGCTGGCACGGGCCAGCCACAGGTTTTTAATACCAGTGTAGACTTATTCTAAGAGGCACAGTAAAGAACTTGCAGCCTAAGGAGAAAGTGGAGAGAGAGAGAGACTAAGGATATGTCTACACTACAAAATTAGGTCAAATTTATAGAAGCCGGTTTTATAGAAATCGGTTTTATACAGTTGATTGTGTGTATCCCCACATAAAATGCTCTAAGTGCATTAAGTCGGCAGACCGCGTCCACAGTACCGAGGCTAGCGTCGACTTCTGGAGCATTGCACTGTGGATAGCTATCCCACAGTTCCTGCAGTCTCCGCCCCCCCATTGGAGTTCTGGGTTGAGATCCCAATACCTGATGATGCAAAAACAGTGTCGTGGGGGGTTCTGGGCACATGTCGTCAGGCCCCTCTCCCTCCATCAGAGCAATGGCAGACAATCAATTTACGCCTTTTCACCTGGGTTACCTGTGCAGACAACATACCACGGCAAGCATGGAGCCCGCTCAGCTCAGCTCAGCTCACCGTCACCATATGTCATCTGGGTGCTGGCAGACGTGGGCCTGCATTGCTATACAGCAGCAGCTCCTTGCCTTTTGGTAGAAGATGGTGTATTACGACTGGTATCCATCGTCGTCGTATTCCTCAGTGAGTTCAGTCAGAGGCACCTGGGCAGACATGTTTTGTCTCCTAGAGCCTCAGTCCTGCCGGCAGTCCTATTAAACCGTCTTGACGATGATGGCTAGCAGTCGTAGTACAGCATCTTCTGCCAAGCACCCAGAAGACGCCAATGGCTATCGGTCATGCTGCACTGTCTGCTGCCAGCTTAAGATGTAAAAAATAGATGGACCAGATTTGTTCTGTATTCATTTGCTTCCCCCTCCCTCTGTGAAATCAACGGCCTGCTAAACCCAGGGTTTTGAGTTCAATCTTTGGGGGGGCCATTCTGTGTGACAGTTGTTTGTGTTTTTCCCTGATGCACAGCCACCTTTGTTGACTTTAATTCCCTGTACCTGTAAGCCATGTCGTCACTCGCCCCTCCCTCCGTCAGAAAATAGTTTTGCGTCTTTTTTCAACCCAGACGCCATAGCACTGGGATCATGGAGCCCGCTCAGATCACCGCGGCAATTATGAGCACTATGAACACCACGCGCATTGTCCTGGAGTATATGCAGAGCCAGAACATGCCAAAGCAAAACCAGGTGAGGAGGCGATTGCAGCGATTGCAGCGCGGCGACGAGAGTGATGAAGAAATTGACATGGACATAGACCTCTCACAAAGTACAGGCCTCAGCAATGTGCAAATCATGGTGTTACTGGGGCAGGTTCATGGCGTGGAACGCCGATTCTGGGCCCGGGAAACAAGCACGGACTGGTGGGACCGTATTGTGTTGCAGGTGTGGGACGATTCCCAGTGGCTGTGAAACTTTCGCATGCGTAAGGGCACTTTCATGGAACTTTGTGACTTGCTTTCCCCTTCCCTGAAGCACCAGAATACCAGGATGAGAGCAGCCCTCACAGTTGAGAAGCGAGTGGCGATAGCCCTGTGGAAGCTTGCAACGCCAGACAGCTACTGGTCAGTCGGGAATCAATTTGGAGTGGGCAAATCTACTGTGGGGGCTGCTGTGATCCAAGTAGCCAACGCAATCAAAGACCTGCTGATATCAAGGGTAGTGACTCTGGGAAATGTGCAGGTCATAGTGGATGGCTTTGCTGCAATGGGATTCCCAAACTGTGGTGGGGCAATAGACGGAACCCATATCCCTATCTTGTCACCGGAGCACCAAGCCACTGAGTACATAAACCGCAGGGGGTACTTTTCAATGCTGCTGCAAGCCCTGGTGGATCACAAGGGACATTTCACTAACATCAACGTGGGATGGCCAGGAAAGGTACATGATGCTCTCATCTTCAGGAACTCTGGTCTCTTTCAAAAGCTGGAGAAAGGGACTTTCTTTCTGGAACAGAAAATAACCATTGGGGATGTTGAAATGCCTATCGTTATCCTTGGGGACACAGCCTACCCCTTAATGAAGCCTAAACAGGCAGTCTGTACAGTAGTCGGGACCTGTTCAATTATAGGCTGAGCAAGTGCCGAATGGTGGTGGAATGTGCATTTGGACGTTTAAAAGCACGCTGGCGCAGTTTACTGACTCGGATAGACCTCAGTGAAGCCAATATTCCAATTGTTATTGCTGCTTGCTGTGCGCTCCACAATATCTGTGAGAATAAGGGGGAGACATTTATGGCAGGGTGGGAGGTTGAGGCAAATCACCTGGCTACTGATTACGCGCAGCCAGACACCAGGGCGGTTAGAAGAGTACAGCAGGGTGCGGTGCGCATCAGAGAAGTTTTGAAAACGAGTTTTGTGACTGGCCAGGCTATGGTGTGAAACTTCTGTTTGTTTCTCCTTGATGAACCCTCTGCCCCCCCCGTTAACTCTACTTCCCTGTAAACTAACCACCCTCCCCCCCCTTCGAGCACCACTTGCAGAGGCAATAAAGTCATTGTTACTTCACATTCATGCATTCTTTATTAATTTATCACACAACTAGGAGGATAACTGCCAAGGTAGCCGGGAGGGGTGGGGGAGGAGGGAAGGAAAAGGACACACTGCAGTTTAAAACTTTAAAACTTTAACACATATTGAAGGCCAGCCTTCTGATGCTTGGGCAATCATCTAGGGTGGAGTGACTGGGTGGCCGGAGGCCCCCCACACCGCGTTCTTGGGCATCTGGGTGAGGAGGCTATGGAACTTGGGGAGGAGGGCTGTTGGTTACACAGGGGCTGTAGCGGTGGTCTCTGCTCCTGCTGCCTTTCCTGCAGCTCAACCATACGGTGGAGCATATCAGTTTGATGCTCCAGCAGCCGGAGCATCGGCTCTTGCCTTCTGTCAGCAAGCTGACGCCACCTATCCTCTTCAGCCCGCCACTTGCTCTCTTCAGCCCGCGATTCAGCCCACCACCTCTCCTCTCATTCATATTGTGCTTTTTTGCACTCTGACATTGACTGCCTCCACGCATTCTGCTGTGCTCTGTCAGCGTGGGAGAACATCTGGAGCTCCGAAAACATATCATCCCGAGTCCGCCATTTTCTCCTTCTAATCTTCACTAGCCTCTGCGAAGGAGAAACATTTGCAGCTGGTGGAGGAGAAGGGAGAGGTGGTTAAAAAAAGACACATTTTAGAGAACAATGGGTACTCTCTTTCACGTTAAATTTTGCTGTTCACATTACACAGCACATGTGCTTTCGTTACAAGGTTGCATTTTTCCTCTTATAATGAGGGCCTGCCGGTTTGGTGTGAGAGGTCACTCACGCAGTGCCAGACAACAGATTTCGGCTTGCAGGCAGCCATGGTAAGCCACAGTCTTTTGGCTTTTTTCACCTTCTTAACATGTGGGAATGGTTTCAAACAGTAGCGCCCTCATTTCCCATACCAAGCACCCGTTGGGTTGGCCATTTAAAATGGGTTTGCAATGTAAAAGGAGGGGCTGCGGTTTCCGGGTTAACATGCAGCACAAACCCAACTACCCCTCCCACACACACCCCCAATTCTCTGGGATGATCACTTCACCCCTCCCTCACACCACGTGGCTAACAGCGGGGAACATTTCTGTTCAGCCGAGCAGGAACGGGCACCTCTGAATGTCCCCTTAATAAAATCACCCCATTTCAACCAGGTGACCATGAATGATATCACTCTCCTGAGGATAACAAAGAGAGATAAGGAATGGATGTTGTCTGCATGCCAGCAGACACCGGGACCATACGCTGCCATGCTTTGTTATGCAATGATTCCAGACTACGTGCTACTGGTCTGGCGTAGTAAAGTGTCCTACCATGGCGGACAGGATAAGGCAGCCCTCCCCAGAAACCTTTTACGAAGGCTTTGGGAGTACATGAAGGAGAGCTTTCTGGAGATGTCCCTGGAGGATTTCCGCTCCATCCCCATACACGTTAACAGACTCTTCCAGTAGTTGTACTGGCCGCGATTGCCAGGGCAAATTAATCATTAAACACGCTTGCTTTTAAACCATGTGTAATATTTACAAAGGTACACTCACCAGAGGTCCCTTGTGTGCCCTCAGAGTCTGGGAGAACGCCTTGGGTGAGTTCAGGGGTTACTGGTTCTAGGTCCAGGGTGATAAACATATCCTGGCTGTTGGGGAAACCGGTTTCTCCGCTTCCTTGCTGTGAGCTATCTTCATTGTCTTCATCATCATCTTCCTCGTACCCCAAACCCGCTTCCCTGTTGCGTGATTCTCCATTGATGGAGTCAAAGCACACGGTTGGGGTAGTGGTAGCTGCACCCCCTAGCATGGCATGCAGCTCTGCGTAGAAGCGGCATGTCTGTGGCTCTGCCCCGGACCTTCCGTTTGCCTCTCTGGCTTTGTGGTAGGCTTGCCTTAGCTCCTTAATTTTCATGCGGCACTGCTGTGCGTCCCTGTTATGGCCTCTGTCCTTCATGGCCTTTGAGACTTTTTCTAACATTTTGCCATTTCGTTTACTGCTATGGAGTTCAGCTAGCACTGATTCGTCTCCCCATATGGCGAGCAGATCCCGTACCTCCCATTCTGTCCATGCTGGAGCTCTTTTGCGATCCTGGGACTCCATCATGGTTACCCGTGCTGATGAGTTCTGCGTGGTCACCTGTGCTCTCCACGGTGGGCAAACAGGAAATGAAATTCAAAAGTTCATGGGGCTTTTCCTGTCTACCTGGCCAGTGCATCTGAGTTGAGAATGCTGTCCAGAGCGGTCATAATGAAGCACTGTGGGATAGCTCCCGGAGGCCAATAACGTTGAATTCCATCCACACTACCCCAAATCCAACCTGCAAAGGCTGATTTTAGCGCTAATCCCCTCATCGGAGGTGGAGTAAAGAAACGGGTTTAAAGGGCCCTTTAAGTAGAAAAAAAGGGCTTCGACATGTGGACGTGTCCAGGCTTAATTCGATTTAATGCTGCTAAATTCGACCTAAACTCGTAGTGTAGACCAAAATCAACCACAATTGACTCAGATCTACTTAATCCCTAAGATTGAAATATTGCATTTCAACCTTTTCAGAACAGAGCATTTCAATTTTCTGTTGTGAAATGACTTTTTCAATATTCTTATTTATACTATAATATATAATTAGCATATTCCAGTTCAGACCAGTGCAGGGTTATCATCACTTGCCCCACAACCTTGGGTGCCTCACAGTGCTTTGGTCTCAGAGCTCCCAACCAGGGCCACTCACAAACAGCCTAACATCATGCAGGTCACATCCTGAGTGTCTGTGTATTGCTGCAGCCATAGTCCCGCAGCTCTGATCCCAGCAGCCTGTCAGTGATGCTCTAGCCACACTCTGGCTTCCAGCAGCCTTGGTTACTACTTGCAGGATGACCCCAACACACTCTGAGTCCCAATTTTATCCAAAATATGTGTTCTGCACTGCCCAATCTTGTTCTGGGCAGTTCGGATATCAGAGGTCTGTTGCCCATGTAAAAGGTCAATATGCAAGAGTTTCATATTTTAACTGGATTTTACCAAACAGTTCAGTTTAAACACAGCACTGGATTGATTTAGATTTAAAATAAAATGAGATTATTTAACTACAAAAAAGATAGCTTTTCAGTGAGTACAAGCACAAGGTATTAAAGTCAGAAATGGTTACAAGAGAAATCAAGATAAAACACTTTCTAGTAGCTAAAATTTAACAAGCTAGACTTGATTCAAGCTTAAAATCCTTACCTCAGGTTCTCAGCAACATGGCTGATCTAATCCTCAAGTCATGATCTTCCCCCAAAATCAACAACCTTGTTCCTTTGTTGTCTTTGGTAAGAGAGAGAGAGAGAGAGAGAGAGAGAGAGATTGGGGTGTTTTTGTCCCTCACTTTTTATAGTCAAGTCACTCTTTGAAATGCATTTTCCTAAGGGTTACCCGTAGATAAAGTTCTTTCCAGCTGTGACATGGAGTCTCATGGTAAAGAGGTTCTATGTTGTTGTTTGCTAAAATGCAGATCAATATGTTCCCGCCCTACTTTGTTGCCAAAGAATGGTCACTTGACAGGGGATTGCCAATCAACTTTGATGACTTCTGGGTAGAAGCATCAGCTTATCCGTTGTCTTTGAGAAACCAGTTTACCCTTTAATAGACTTGTCTAGCAAACACATTTTAGCCATAATTTCAGTTTATGTTCATAATTCGTAATACACAGTTGTACATATATTACATAAGAATATTAAGTATCAGTGTGTTGTTTTAAAATGATACCTCACAAAGCATACTTCGTATAAAGATTATTACAATTATGTGTAGGATGCGAATGCAGTAGTGGTCTTGGTCACTGTAAAAATGAAAAGTTAAAATTGGAACAAAGCATTTTGTTTTTGTCAAAACAGAACTATTTCATCAACCCAAAATGCAATTCTTGTTATAAATATTAGATCCCAGGAAATTTAATTTTTTTTTTGTTTGTTTTCATTCCATTCTGGAATGAAAGACATTTTAAACATGTGAAATACTCCCTGAAATGAAACAGCCCATTCCCACAGAGCTCTAGTCAGAAAGGAATGACCAACCCATATCTGAGAAGACCATACTTGAAAATCTGGCCAATTGTGGCTCCCAGACAACCTAGTATCTTCCCCCCTCTCCCCCCATCACCATGGCGTTCTGTTTCCCCTTAGTGAGTAGCAATGATGGTATGAACTGAAAAGTCACTTCTGTGTGCTGTAGACTTGCACACTTGCATAAACTGTTCCAGGCTGTGACAGATCAGGGATCTGTGATGCTGTGAGGGAGGGAGGTTTTAAATATCTAAGTGAAACCTAGAACAAAATCCTCTTATCAGAAAAGTAATACTTTAAAACCTGCTTTAAAATGAATCCAAATTAGTGAATCATTTGGGCAGCTCTGATGCATTTTGCAACTTCGTAATTTTACTTTAAAAAATTGGGCATATTGATCTCACTTTGAGTCTCATAACAGTTTTTAAAGAAAATTGCAGATGAACTACAGTACCCTGAAAAGGAAAGACTGATGTTAAGTGTTACACATTACTTAGTTCTTTGAAATTATTGCTACATCTGAGAGTGACTGCAGGTCATGATTATTCTACTAAAATAGTTTGAAGGAGCACCACTTTTCACTCTTTTTGTTTGTTTGTTTTAGATTCTTGTCTAATTGTATTTAAGCATGTTCTTCAAGGTAAGATCTGAAAACCATATGGAAAAAAATGAAATGTGCTAAATCTTCTAAAGGAACATGTAAAGGTTCTTGAATCCCTAACAACATTTGCTGTCCTTCATTGTACAATAATTGTTACCCAAGTTGCGGCATTGAGGAAAGGGCGAGGAAAGATGGTTATTTTGGTTTTAGGTTTTTTTTATACTTATAAAAATATACATAGATGCTCATCTCAAGTTCTGGATGTCCTGACAATTTAATAATTAATTGCACAGTAAAATTTCAAATGTAACAGACTATTCTTACAAATGCAAAATACATACCAACAACCTGTACCAAACAAAAAACTTCCCCAATTCTTAGCCCATATCCTTTGAGTGGAGAAGATTGGCCTTGCCACATACCTGAAAGGTTAACAAATCTAAGCTTAGTTTCTAAAGCTGAGTTCCTCCACAGAGAACATCCTATCAGAAGGCCCCTTTTTCTTTATGATGAGGTATCTGCAGTGATACATCATGGGGGAAAAGCCAGTTTCTCAATTTACCATGTAAACATTGCACAGACAATCCAGGAACTTTTTTGGAAAGTATAGGGGACAATTTCCTGGTGCAAGTGCTGGAGGAACCAACTAGGGGCAGAGCTCTTCTTGACCTGCTGCTCACAAACAGGGAAGAATTAGTAGGGGAAGCAAAAGTGGAAGGGAACCTGAGAGGCGCAGTGACCATGAGATAGTAGAGTTCAGGATTCTGACAAAAGGAAGAAAGGAGAGCAGCAGAATACGGACCCTGGACTTCAGAAAAGCAGACTTTGATTTCCTCAGGGAACTGATGGGCAGGATCCCCTGGGAGAATAACATGAGGGGGAAAGGAGTCCAGGAGAGCTGGCTGTATTTTAAAAAATCCTTATTGACATTGCAGGAACAAACCATCCCACTGTGTAGAAAGAATAGTAAATATGGCAGGCGACCAGCTTGACTTAACAGTGAAATCCTTGCTAATCTTAAACACAAAAAAGAAGCTTACAAGAAGTGGAAGATTGGACAAATGACCAGGGAGGAGTATAAAAATATTGTTCAGGCATGCAGAAGTGAAATCAGGAAGGACAAATCACACTTGGAGTTGCAGCTAGCAAGAGATGTTAAGAATAACAAGAAAGGTTTCCTCAGGTACGTTGGCAACAAGAAAAAAGTCAAGGAAAGTGTGGGCCCCTTACTGAATGAGGGATGCAACCTGGTGACAGAGGATGTGGAAAAAGCTAATGTACTCAATGCTTTTTTTGCCTCCGTCTTCACAAACAAGTTCAGCTCCCAGACTACTGCACTGGGCAGCACAACATGGGGAGGAGGTGACCAGCCCTCTGTGGAGAAAGAAATGGTTCAGGACTATTTAGAAAAGCTGGACGAGCACAAGTCCATGGGGCCGGATGCACTTCATCTGAGGGTGCTAAAGGAGTTGGCAGATGTGATTGCAGAGCCATTGGCCATTATCTTTGAAAACTCATGGTGATCGGGGGGAGGTCCTGGATGATTGGAAAAAGGCTAATGTAGTGCCCATCTTTAAAAAAGGGAAGGAGGAGGATCTGGGGAACTACAGGCCAGTAAGCCTCACCTCAGTCCCTGGAAAAATGATGGAGGGTCCTCAAGGACTGAAGCAATTCTGAAGCACTTAGAGGAGAGAAAAGTGATTAGGAACAGTCACCATGGATTCACCAAGGGCAAGTCATGCCTGCCTAACCTAATTGCCTTCTATGACAAGATAACTGGCTCTGTGGATGAGGGGAAAGAACATGTTATTCCTTGATTTTAGCAGAGCTTCTGATACGGTCTCCCACAGTATTCTTGCTGGCAAGTTAAAGAAGTATGGGCTGGATGAATGGACTATAAGGTGGATAGAAAGCTGGCTAGATCGTCAGACTCAATGGGTAGTGATCAATGGCGCCATGTCTAGTTGGCAGCCGGTATCAAGCGGAGTGCCCTAAGGGTCGGTCCTGGGGCCAGTTTTGTTCAGTATCTTCATTAATGATCTGGAGAATGGCATGGACTGCACCCTCAGCAAGTTTGCAGATGACACTAAACTGGAAGGAGTGGTAGATACGCTGGAGGGTAGGGATAGTATACAGAGGGACCTAGACAAATTAGAGGATTGGGCCAAAAGAAATCTCATGAGGTTCAACAAGGACAAGTGCAGAGTCCTGCACTTAGGACGGAAGAATCCCATGCACTGCTACTGACTAGGGACCAAATGGCTAGGCAGCAGTTCTGCAGAAAAGGACCTAGGGGTCACAGAGGACGAGAAGCTGGATATGAGTCAACAGTATGCCCTTGTGTCCAAGAAGGCTAATGGTATTTTGGGCTGTATAAATAGGGGCATTGCCAGCAGATCGAGGGATGTGATCATTTCCCTCTATTCGACATCAGTGAGGCCCCATCTGGAGTACTGTGACTAGTTTTGGGCCCCACACTATAAGGAGGATATGGGAAAATTGGAAAGATTCCAGCGGAGGGCAACAAAAATGATTAGGGGGCTGGAGCACATGACTTATGAGGAGAGGCTGAGGGAACTGGGATTATTTAGTCTGCAGAAGAGAAGAATGAGGGGGGATTTGATAGTTGCTTTCAACTACCTGAAAGGGGGCTCCAAAGACAATGGATCTAGACTGTTCTCAATGGTAGCAGATGACAGAACAAGGAGTAATGGTCTCAAGTTGCAGTGGGGGTGGTTTAGGTTGGATATTAGGAAAAACTTTTTCACTAGGAGGGTGGTGAAGCACTGGAGTGGGTTACCTAGGGAGGTGGTGGAATCCCCTTGCTTAGAGGTTTTTAAGGTCAAATTTGACAAAGCCCTGGCTGGGATGATTTAGTTGGGGATTGGTCCTGCTTTGAGCAGGGGGTTGGACTAGATGACCTCCTGAGGTCCCTTCCAACCCTGATATTCTGTTGTGACAGTGTACCCCATAAGGCTTTATGGGGGGTGCTTATAAATGTATGTATGATATAACTGGAATAGGGTTTTGCTGCATATGCCATGTAACATATCTATGTAAGGGTTATGATCTACTGGTTATGTTCATCCTAGCTGTATGCAGGCACCATTCGTGTGTTCAAAGTTATGTATACTTGCTTGATTTCTAAGTAAGCTTTATGAGGCATTTGGTCAGCTTCTTTAGGAAGGAATTCACAAGGTTAAGTACCTGATCAGGAAGTATTTGGGGAACAATGCATCTTGGAATGCCGCAATCCACATAAGAAGTCTTCCTGGAGACATACAAGATACCATGTGGACAATGGCTTCTGCCTGTAGAGACTGAGTCCGTGCATGGACATGTGACTTGCCCAGGTGACTCCAGAACTCCATCTTGGAGCTGGACGTTGCATAGGAGTGAGGAAGGGGGTCTCCACCCACAAGAGAAAGTCTATTTAAACCCGTGGGAGACCCCTCCATTTTGTCTTCAGCTGGCTAAAGGAGCTGCCTATCCACCCCCCCAGGATACTTGAAGGAAACTGGAACAAAGGACAGTAACTACAGGGGGTGTGAGTGATTGCTGGACCCAGGCTAAAAGATTAGCCTGTAAAAGGGAGCATTCTGGAACTGGTGAGGATCATATCTGTATTTAGTTTGATTAGACATAGATTTGCACATTTTATTTTATTTTGCTTGGTGACGTACTTTGTTCTGTCTGTTACTACTTGGAACAACTTAAATCCTACTTTCTGTATTCAATAAAATCACTTTCTACTTAGTAATTAACTCAGTATGTATTAATACCTGGGGGAGCTAACAACTGTGCATATCTCTCTATCAGTGTTATAGAGGGTGAACAATTTATGAGTTTACCCTGTATAAGCTTTATACAGTGGAGTACTTGGAGCCCTGGGGTAATGCACACCAGGCATTAAACTTGATTTAATCAGCTGGCCATGGTATTGTACACTACAGTACTTTTCATTTGGCCTCAACATATAACCTCATAGCAAGCTGATTGTGAAATGACAAAGGCATGAATACTGGTGGCAAGCTCTGTATCAACAAGAAAGGGTTGCAGTCTTCTGAATATGCACAGACAATTACCAAGGGGAATATTTGAAACATGCACTGTTGGTCTAAGGCAGGGATTGGCAACCTTTGGCACATGGCCCATCAGGGTAATCCTCTGGTGGGACGTAAAACATTTTATTTACGTTCATCATCCGCAGGCACAGCCTCCCCAGAGCTCCCTGTGGCTGCGGTTCACCGTTCCTGGCCAATGGTAGCTGCGGGAAGCAGCGGCCAGCTTGTCCCTGCAGCTCCACCGCTTCCCACAGCTCCTATTGGCTGAGAATGGCCAATGGGAGCTGAGGGGGGCCGTGCCTGCGGATGGTCAACGTAAACAAAGTGTCTCGCAGCCCACTGGCGGATTACCCTGATGAGCCACTTGCCAAAGGTTGCCAACCCCTGATCTAAGGGCTTGTCTACACAGTTCCACAATCCGGACTACAGGGGTGTGACATGTAGAGTGCTCTAATGTGTTGTGCTTTAACTTCCCTGTGTAGACCCTGCTGATGCTTTTTCATTTCTAGGCCTCCTTCAAGTTATTTGTTTGTTCACAAGAAACTGGGCACCACATTTCAGGAAAGGTGTGAACAAATAGGAGAAAGGCCAGAGAAGAGCAACAAAAATTATTAAAGGTATAGAAAACATGACCTATGAGGGAAAATTGGGAAAAAAATTGGGTTTGTTTAGTCTGGAAAAGAGAAGACTGAGGGGGGACTTGATAACAGTTTTCAAGTACCTAAAATGTTGTTACAAGGAGGAGGGAGAAAAAATGTTGTTCTTAACCTCTGAATATAGGACAAGAAGCAATGGGCTTAAATTGCAGCAAGGGAGGTTTAGGTTGGACATTAGGAAAAAACTTCCTAACTGTGAAGGTGGTTAAGCACTGGAATAAATTGCCTAGAGAGGTTGTGGAATCTCCATCATTGGAGATTTTTAAGAGAAGGTTAGACAGACACCTGTCAGGGATGGTCTAGAATAGTACTTAGTCCTGTCATGAGTGCAGGGGACTGGACTAAATGACCTCTCAAGTTCTATGATTCTAAGAATGATTGCAGAAAGCGAAAGTCTCAGGAATCCTTTTTTTTTTTTTGTACCTTTGTGCCAGAAGTGTTTGCACAGCCATCTTGAAATCTTTTTTTTTTTTTAATTTTCCCTCTCCTATTTGCAACAATTTCAGAAAGTCAATCAGGGAACAGATGTGGATGACCGGCCAAACACCAAGAATAGTGAATAGGAAAAGATTTGGTCAAAATGAAGGAGTTCAGTAATGATCACACACACACAAAATGATCTGCGACCGTAGATAATTCACAAACGAAACAGGACAAAATTTGTTGAATAAATTATTCACTATCAACAGTCTACCCAAAAATCAACTAAGCAGTGAGTGAGCAAAATCCTCAGGTAAAGACACAAGATATTCTGTGAGCAGGAGAAAACAAATGAATACAAAGTTGGAGATTTATTAAACTGATTTGGGCTCAATTATATTAAAGATAAAATACTAGCTGAAAAATCAAGTAAAAAAATATTTTGTGCATAGCTCTCTTTCCTGGGCTTTACTACATAGGGATTATAGATTCTGACTTCACATTTCAACACACCTTTCTATTTTTTCTTCACCTCTGTGTGACATCTCTTTATTCACGCTGGAACATATTCCAGTGTGCTTGAAGTAGCCTGACAGCTGACAGGCAGGTTGAATAAATTGTAGCTGTATGCCTGGAGTCTACATTTCCATATTATTTTATTTTTGCTTTTCATGGGTTTATAGCTGTAAATCAAGGTCAGTGTCAGTTGTTGTAGATCTCAGTTTTTAATGTGTAGTATATAATGTGAATGATAGTTATCCAGACAATATCTTCCTCATAGTCCTGCTGTGCACTTTACATAGCACCTTTCACCCAAGAAGAAGAATAGTAATTATTATAGAGCAGTTTACATTTTTAAAAATCTGTGCAAATATTTAGGGTTGTATTCTGACATTTATTTTCACTGCATAGAACTCTATTCCTTGCAGAATCCTATTCATGTCATTGGAACTACTTAAGAAGTAGGGTACGACTCAACTTCAATAAGGCTGGTAGAATGGGGCTAATTTATGAATATTTCAGCTCAGCAATTCTCCGTAGTCCTTTGCATCTGCCTTCTCCACAGACTTCCAGGAAATGTGGGCCAGCTGGGCTGGGTTTGCAAGGAATTTCCCTGAATGGATGTCTATGACTCCTTGCCCCTTCCAGTCCATCATGGCTTGGCTTTGTGATGGAATGTATCATTGGTCACATTTCTGGCTTTAAGGGAGCCCTTTATTTGCGAGCAGACACAGCACTGAGCTGGCAGGAGCAAAGTGCCATTGAGAGTCCCCTGCTGCTTCAATAATTTCTCTCTCACTCACCCATGCACTTGGAGGCAGGTTCAATGGCCATTCCTTCTCCTTGGTAGATTGTATTGGCGTGTAATTGCTGAATGTATGTTGTAGTTATGTTCACTTACCAGGGCATTTTCTATTCTGTTCAAGTCAATCTAGGATCATGTTCAGGTTTCCACAAGTCCTAGCATATTGTTTGCAACTTTGTGGGTAAACATAGGCTTTGCAAAGATTTAATTTATTCAGCTGTTAAATTTATTCACTGTGGATTAGGGCAGTAGGTGGAGATGGATATATGCTTTCTAGAACATTGTGTAGCTCAAACAGACAGACTCAGGCCAAAACTGTCTGGATTCCTCCAGCTTTAATCCCCTGTAGGGATAGATCATAGCTGGGTAGCCATTTTGACGTTTGGATCCATCATTCAAGCCATACAGTGACTCCGTCATCACTGTAGCCACTATGTATTGCATAAGGCTATTTTTATAGCATTTTTTCATTTATTTAAATTCCTGTTATTTGGGTATTAAACTTTTGGCCTTTGTATTAGAAATTATTCCTTGCTTTTGAAGTGTCTTTTTGGGACCTCCAATTCTCACAACACTCACATACATAAAAAGCTTCCTCCACAAGGTGCCAGAAAACTGTCATAAAATGTTGTGAACAAATTCAAAAACATTTTTAAGCTCACTTTTTACATTGGGGTTAAATTACTTAGTAATGTCCTTCTGATGGTCCTCCATCTCCCATCAGATACTGGAGAGTATGGTATACATTAGTTCTTCATAATTCAGCATGTTAGAAGCTTTCTCTCCAGAGATGCGGAAGGTCCCTTCTTTCAAACCCTTTTACACAAGTACTAATTGGCTTTCACTAATAGAGTAGAAATATCTGAATGATATTCTTTATTATTTCAAGTCTTTTCCAGAATTTTATCCCCTCATGTTCCTATTTCATAAGATTCTCTGGAAAAAAGGACAACTGTTGTGTATTAATTATTTTAACTCCTCTTGCATTAAAGATTTTCAAAGGCACATGAGGGAGTTTGGACCCAAATCCAGTTAACTTTCAATGAGACTGGTGCTCCTAAATCACGTAGGCTTTTTATTACTATTACTATTATGCCTCTGAGCCCTAGTTATGGACTGAATCCATGGTGGTACTGTACGGGCACAGAACAAAAAGATGGTCCCTTCCCCAAAGACCATAGTCTAAATATAAGGCAAGAAAGAGAGTTGGATATAGACAGACTGGGGAGTATAGGGAAATAAGGAGACAATATTGATCAGTGTGATAGGGTGTTGTCTTAACACACCAGCAGCCTAGCCATTGTCTATATTTTTTTAGGCATCCCATCAAAGGAGAGTTTGAAGGAGGATAACAAGGGAGCATGTTTATGGGGAGCTTTCCCAAGCATGAGGGGCAGTATGGGGAAAGCATGAAAATGCTTGTTTAGGATGACCAGATGTCCCAATATTTAACCCTTTGTCCCTTGTCCCGATCGATGTACGATTGGGACCCCATTTGTCCAGATATTCAGGTAAGAAGGCAAGCGGGAGGGAGGTGCTGATTCCGTGGGTGCTCTGGGGCTGGAGCACCAAGGGGGAAAAATTAACAGGTGCTCCGCACCCACCAGCAGCCAAGCTCCCCCCTCCTCGCCTCCTTCTCCCTCTCTCAGCGTGCTGCGTCCCCGCTCCTCCCGCTCCCTCCCAGCGCTTACTGCCACCTAACAGCTGTTTGGTGGCACTTAGGACTTTCTGGGAGGGAGAGGGAGGAGCAGGGACACAGCGCGCTCAGGGGAAGAGGTGGAGAAGAGGCAGGGCAGGGGTGGGGACTTGGAAGGGGGTAGAATGGGAGCAGGGTGAGGGCGGTGCAGGGGCGGGAAGAGGCGGGGGGGCGGGCAAGCACCCACTGGGCAGAGGGGAAGTCGGCGCACTGTAGTAGGCGAGTGGCGTAGTAGGTGAAGAGGCGAGCGGTGGGTGAGGGGTGAAAAGGCATGCAGCAAGCCAGCAGTGGGCAGGGGGGTGAAGAGGCGAGCAGTGGGTTAAGGACTTAGGAGGGACGCAGCAAGCCAGTGACGAGCTGGGGAATGAGGAAGGGCATGGTGGTGGGGGGGGGGGACGGGGGCAAGCAGGGAGGGGGCAGGACTTGGGGCAGAGTGGGGGCGGGGCCTAGGAGGAGCAGGGGTAGACTGTGGGTGGGGCTGACGGCATCCCAATGTGTTCCGATATTTTACTGTAGTGATCTGGTGACCCTATGCTTGTTGGAAAATTTTACAAGAGGGTGATGGAGGTTAGCATCATAGGGTGAATGGAGGCTGGAGTTAATGTCTTGATATTGAATGAGAAATGATAGGTAGAATGAGGTTAGGCAGTGGAGACATGCAGACTTTATTTGATAGGATAGAAAAGAAGGAGCCTTTAAAGGGATTATTCAGAAAGAATCAGCAAGATTTGCGGTGCTCCTAGGTGTCTAACTTTATGCAGCTATTTTTGAAAATCTTGCTCTTTGCTCATTATGCAGGAAATTTTCCTAGGCACAAGGGAGAGTATATACATACTTGTTCTCCTATTCAAGGTCAAAGGGAGTTGGGCACATCTATCTTAGATGTGGTGGTTCCATTCTCCCATTCAATGACATTTTGGCATCTTTCATTTTCTAAATTCCACATTTTAGCCTGCCAATTACAGATGAGTGCATGGCTATTCATTTATTAAAGGCTGTTAGGGAATACACTTTATCAGAAGATGCAGGAGTTGGGAAGTGTGTATAGTTCATTTACTTCTTAATTGATGGATTTAAGACTAAAATATGTATTCATTTGATATTGGAGGGGTGAGCTGGGGGAAAGATGAGTTCATCTTTGAGCATATCATATCCAACTTTGTGAGGCATAATATGGATGAAAGTCATGTAATCATATGGTGTTTACTTAAGAACAGTGAATATGTTTGCTTTGTATTGCTTTAGGATCTGATCTTGTGAGCCACTGAATGCTACCTGCGAAGTGCTGCTGGAGCTCAGCTCTTTACAGGAGGCACTATGTACTGCTGTATTTGTGTCAATAAGCGTTTTTATGAAAGGTTGTTTAGTAGCTGTAACAAGGTTGGTCACTCACCACCCAGTGCCTCCTGCTGGTTGTCTCCAGGAATTAGCTCAGTCCAGTGAAGCGCCCTCTCCTGGTGGTGTCCAGCCCATTGTCTCGCCCTTGGTTGGCGTCTGAGCCCGCTTCGCTCACCAGCTCGCGGCGTCTTCTTCCGGACCACTGCCCTCTGGCCGTGCTCCTCAATCCATCCTGTCCAGTACGATGACTTCTGAAAACACACTTCTGTCGGATAGATTTCCTAAATCAATCAAAAAGTCTTAAAGTACTCATTTAAACCCTTCATTAGACAAGCATAGTGCAGGATTGGACCATAGGAGTTATTCTCATGAAGGCTATTTTATGGATCCAGTTACCATGTCCTAAAATATTTAGATTTCTGTGTGAAGAACAGCGTTGTTAGCTTCATGCTGGGAAGAGTAATCTTTCTGATCAGGTGGGTCTCATATATGTTTTTGTATTTCAGTTTTAGTTCTTGCTGGATTTTGCATCTTGTCTTAGAGACAAAGTACTGGGTTGCATTTAGCTGATTGGTTGTTGCAGCATTTCCATGACAATAAATGGTGTTCCCCTCAAGAGATCTACCATTGGTTTTATTCAAAACTGGACTGTCTCTTGCAAACTCCTTTTCACGTCTTTCGTTTGTTTTTTCTTTCACTTTCTGACAGTGAATATGTATATATATTGTGTGTGAAATTTGCTTTTTGATAGATTTTACTTCATATTATTGTGACTTTGTACAAATGGGTGATCTGCCAGGACATCTGAACCGTCCCTGTTATTGTTATGGAAAAATTGTATAAAATATAGTAAATAATTTCCATAGATTTATATAATCCATTCTCTAGAATAAGATATCATTGCTATAGAATTCTAGAGTGGTTCAAGGAACCTATACAAGGTTTACTATTCTTGATAAAAATTCTGTTGGTTTTAGATTAATATCTGTAGAACCCTATTAGTTTCATGCCTTTAAATTGAATAATAAGTAAGTATATAATATAGTTTTGAATTCTTATGGATTTGGTGGTATATTAATCTAATAAAAATGCCTTGATGAGTCATGCTTAATTTGCACTGACTGGATTTCAGGATATAATATTTAGGATGCACCATCTCTTCTATGTATCTAATCTGTTTTAAGCATATCGACTGCACCAATCACCATAGTATCTGATTTATGCTTAAAAATTACATTGAACACAAGCACTGTATCACTTACATTCTGCCATATTAGAATGTGGTGGTGTTTCTAAAGTTATTTCAGATTTCACTAGATATAAAGTCGGACTCTGAATGTTGTGACAGCATTGACATTTACCAGTCATTCTGAAGTCTACTTCTAAAACTATTATACTCCAACGAGAAACATTTGTAAAGTCTAATTTGTGTGTATAAATCCTCCACTTTGTTTCTAAGGAATTTAAAAACAGCATGTGTTTATATATGACCTATACCAAAACCATTGTTTTGGGAGACTTTTATTTCATTTGGTCCTGCTGTGGCAATTAACCATGCTCATTTCTCATTTCTTTAAATTCATCATCTCTGAGGGGTAAATCAAATTTCTAATGGATTCTCTAATAAAACAGAACTCCAACTCCAAAAATGTGTTATGCTACTAGACATCCATCAGTATACAGTTACTGACACTTTATTATGATGTAAGACTGTATTTTGCTGCTATAATATTTGTATTGTGCTCTTCAATAATTAAAACTAACTTTTGTTTTAGAGAAAATAAACAATACAATGCATTCTCCTGTTTCAGTATTAAATTTGTTTGATCTTGTTCATATTAGCAAGATGCCTTGAAGCTTCTTCTAGAAAATGTCAGCTGTAACTTTTTAGTCCTTTTCCTTAAGTAGGCACAATAAGTATAGTAAGATATTCTATTTAAAGCAAAAGGATTGGTATATTCCAGCATATTGAATAATCTATGGTATTTTTTATATAATTATGCATCTTTTTAATGATTCTAGACAGAGAACATTAATTCATTTTATGTTCAACAGATACAAAATTGTTAAACTTTACATTATAAATTACATCGGAACATGTGTTTGGTACACTAACAAAATAAGATGTCTTCAAAGTGATTAGATATTACTTTAATAAGTTGTTTGTTATGCATATTAAAAGAGGGTAAAAATAGTTGGCATTTTCTTTTTCAGCCAATGTTTAATTAGATTCCTTAAAGTATGTTTTTGTTACTCTGCTGGAAGGGATGAAATATATTTTGGTAACATTATATAATGTTTTTTAATCAATGCTGCAGGGTTAGTCGGTATTTCTATAGTAGCCACATGAATTTTCAGAGACATAACTTTGGGCCAGAACTGGGTGTGTGTGGAGGATTTTGTTTGTTTTGGAGTTTGTTTGTTTTGGAGTTTGTTTGTTTTTGTTCTGTTTTGTTTGTTTTCATTGTTGGTTTAGACTTCTTTTGAATTGATTACACATACTCTTCAAAAGTTTGTTTTAACTCCTCCTAAAGTCAATGAAAAAACGTCCATTGACTTCAGTGAGAGTGAGCCCCCGAGGAAGTAAGATTTTTGTAACCTTGGACAAGATACTTCACTGATTTGGATGAAGCTACAGTGATTTACACCAGCTATGGAGCCAGTTCCTTTATAAATACTTATATACCACTTTTAAAGTGAAGCAAATTAGGATTTGCTGCAATGAATTATAATTTACATCTGGTTCAATAGTATGAAAGTCAGTCATATCTTTTGTAGAACCATTCTCTTTGAAGTTCAAAATTTCAGAAGTTTTATTGTGATTTTATAACTGCAAATACTTTAAATTAAAAGAAAAATCTGGAATAGGATTAGTTTGTAGCACAGTCAATTTGCTTTTGGTATTGTGGCGGGGGTAGGGGGGGGAAGACAACCTGGAAAAAAAAATACTGCATATGTGTAGTTGATGATATTTAAACCTTATCTCATCTACAAATTTCATTAGTTTTATTATGTGCCTAAGAGCCATATGATACCAGCAGATCTGCACTGCAGATCTTTGACATCTGGCTTCACTTATGTGTTTAAGGAGCTGGCAGCAGTTCCCATAGCTAATTGAAGAGCTGCTGGTATACTCACATTTTCCAAAAAAAAGTGTGGGTCTTCAGAGCTCCAGGTCTTCTATGATTGTGTTGGAAGAACTTCACAAAAATGACCATAAGTCAACAGAATTATCCCAAAACAATATTAAGCAATACAAATAGTATTAAAATACAGGTACATCTGCAGAGAACCATTGAAACACAAGTTAGAGCTGGAATAACTTGCCCTCTTCAGCATCCACCACGGGGTACTAGTGAGTAATCTTCATATACTGTTTTGTTTTTTTTAAAGCATTTAAAGTCCATATTCTGCCACTCTCGCTCATGTTGAATAGTGTCTTATTTCATGAACAATCCCATTGAAATCAGTGGTCCATTTGTGAACTCAGTACAAGTAAGAATGGCAGAATCTGGACTGAAAGCAAGTTTATGGGAAAATACATCCAATTTAAAAATAAACAAGTTAATAATATTGGGCACACTAAAATTTAGCATACAGCGGAGGCATGTTTACTGTGAAAGGTCTTACTAGATAACCGTGAAATATTGTTATAGTATCCAGTTCTGTCATTGGATTAAAATAATCACAATTAATAGCGAGATTATAAAAGTCATGATTTAATCACAATTTTAATTGCACTGTTAAACAATAATAGAATACCATTTATTTAACTATTTCTGTATGTTTTTACATTTCCAAATATATTGATTTCAATTACAACACACAATACGAAATGTACAGTGCTCACTTTATATTATTATTTTGATTACAAATATTTGCATGGTAAAAAAGATAAAGCAACATAAATAGTATTTTTTAATTCACCTCATACAAGTACTGTAGTGAAATCTCTTTATGGTAAAAGTGCACTCAAAATAAAACAATGTAAAACTTTAGAGCCTACAAGTCCACTCAGTCCTGCTTCTTGTTCAGCTAATCGCAAAGACAAACAAGTTTGTTTACATTTACTGGAGATAATGCTGCCTGCTTCTTATTTACTTGTCATCTGAAAGTTAGAACAGGCGTTCACATGGCAGTTTTGTAGCCGGTATTGCAAGGTATTTACATGACAGATATGTTAAACCTTCGTATGCCCCTTCATGCTTCAGCCACCATTCCAGAGGACACGCTTCCATACTAGTGACCATTGTTTTTTTTTTTATTTTTAAAGTGTTAATTAAATTTGTGACTGAACTCATTAGGGGAGAGTTGTGCATCTCCTGCTTTGTGGCTTTATCTGCATTCTGCCATATATTTTGTGTTTTGGCAGTCTCTGATGATGACCCAGCAAATGTTGTTCAATTTAAAAACAGTTTCACTGCAGTTTTGACAAAACACAGAGAAGGTATCAATGTGAGATTTCTAAAGATAGCTACAGCACTTGAACCAAGGTGTAAGAATCTGAGGTACCTTCCCAAATCTGAGAGGGATGAGGTGTGGAACATGCTGTCAGAAGTCTTAAAAGAGCAACATTCCAATGCAAAAAATACAGAACCCGAACCACCAAAAAAGAAAATCAACCTTCTGTTGGTGGCATCTGACTCAGATGATGAAAATAAACATGCATTAGTCTGCACTGCTTTGGATTCTTATCAAGCAAAACCCGCCACCAGCATGAAAGCATGTCATCTGGAATGGTGGTCAAAGCATGAAGGGGCATACCAATGTTTAGCATACCTGGCACATAAATACCTTGCAACTCTGGCTACAACAGTGCCTGTTCTCACTATCAGGTGACATTGTAAATAAGCAGGTAGCATTATTTCTCGTAAATGTAACAAACTTGTTTCTCTTAGCGACTGGCTGAAAAAGAAGTAGGACTGAGTGGACTTGTAGGCTCTAAAGTTTTACATTATTTTATTTTTGAGTGCAGTTATGTAAAAAAATAAATAATTCTACATTTGTAAGTTGCACTTTCACCATAAAGAGATTTCACTACAATACTTGTATGAGATGAATTGAAAAATACTATATTTCTTTTGTTTATCTTTTTTACCGTGCAAATATTTGTAATAAGAAAATATAAAGTGAGCACTGTGCACTTTGTATTCTGTGTTGTAATAGAAATCGATATATTTGAAAATGTAGAAAAACATCCAAGTATATTTATAATAAATGTCAATTAGTATTGTTTAACAGTGCTATTAAAATTGCAATTAATCACAATTAATGTTTAATCAAGTTAATTTGTTTTGAGTTAACTGCAATTAATTGACAGCCCTAATAATAGCTTGTACCAAGGAAATACCATAAAGTAATTTTGAGATATTTTGATATTCTGTAGTAAATCTCATGCAATCTTATTCCTATCTATTGAGTAAGTTATACACAAATATAAAGCATATTGATTATTTTGTCAAACATAAATCACACCAAAGTCCTATCTGTTGCAGTTTGAGTAAATAATATTCCTTTTAAACATTACCCTGGTTCACACAGCTAAAATAGTTAGATGCATTATTGTGATACCTACAATAGTCAATTGCCTGTTGTTCTACACGTGGCATTCACAATATTTCAGAAGGACGCCTTGCTTTAATATCTCACAATTATGTGAGGGATTTTTTTTTAAATAAAGCTTTTCTAAAAACCAACAGTAAACCATAAATATTACATTAAAGATGTCATGCACATTAAATGCTCAAAAAGAGTCATTGTGCTGACTAATCTCCAGGCTTGGCTGTCCTTCAACAAATAAAAACAAAAAGCACTCCTTATCTTTCTTTAATTTACACTCTGATAGAAAGGAGAGAGGCCCAAATCACTGACGCAGACACAACTCTACTGATTCCACTGGAACTGAGGCCAGTTATGGGAATGGTGACTTGGCATGGAATGTCCGACTAGATTACACTTACCTTTGAATGTTTTTGGTCTTGACTATTCCCCAGCCCAGTGTTCCTCAACCCTTTTGGTTGAAGCACTTCCTTGGAAGGGCTTGCCAGATTCACTCTCCCAACAATGCAAACTGATACCATGATGTGACACAGTTGCCAGGGTTCTAATTTTTCTGTCCATTTTCTTCTACTTTTCTATGTTGTTTTATGTTGTTGTCTTATCTGTTTGGTGACAAAGGAAGAAATAGTTTGACTTTTATTCTCTCTCTCCTGTTTCCCTTTTCTGCTCCGGTAGCTACAATGTTCCTCCATGTTCCCTCTGTTTTTGTTCCACTTGTAAAATGTGTTAATATATTATCAATAAACATATGTTAACTAGCACAATTGTAAATGCTAATGACAGATACTTCACAAAAGTTTATTCCAGGAAAAATTTGTTTCTCAGCCTAGGGCAAACCACAAGAAGGAACAAATATTTGTGTCCTGGAACAAACTTTTTCCTAAACATCTGTGTTAATGGTTTTTGTAAATACTAGCTAAAGTGTTAATTGGCAATCATTTTTCTGTGTTGCAACACAACCAACTACTTATCTAGACAAGGACTTTTGTGTATCTGATTAATCCCCACTTTCTAAAATGTGTCTAGAAGAGCCTTTTAAATGGCAACAGAGATCTAAACAACAAAGCAAAGGAGTTAGCAAGGATTTTATGGGGGTTTTACAGTATTTCAGCATTTTAGGAGGGAAGAGGCAGGGACATCAGTTTTACAGTCTTTAGGTTATATGATCAATCTTAATGTGCTCTCACTCTTTTTAGCATTAATTCCAGGTAAGCACACGTTTTGGGTCAGAACGTTTGGTTTATGTTGTTTTTTTTATCCACCAGATATAGTTGAAATTGTTTACAGTTCATTCCAAACATTTGTTTTTCACAATTTGACTAGTTGCCTTTTTTTGCCAGTATCATTTAGCATTTGTAATATTTTCTTCTTTGCTATGACAGTTGCAGCATAGGGAAGAACTCACCACCTGTCATCTTCATGTAGTTCAACCAAGACAAACCAATGTATTCCTCAGTACAGTCATTTATCAGTACTGGAGTGGTAGGAATCATAGAATTTTTTTTTTTCCTTTCAGGAACAAATGTCCTACACGTTTTTTTGGAAGTCATTTTTTTAAGCCCAGTGTGATCAGCATGAGTTAAGTCCATGAAATAAAGTTTTGACTTCCCCCAGTAGCAGCAAATTTTATGGACTATTGTATTATTCTGTTAAACACTGAGCCACTTATGTTGTGGTTACAAATTCAATCAATTTTGAGATAATCTCTGTAGTATACATTCACGCTTTTAGAGCTTCCTTCCTACTTCTGCTTCCACGTCTTTCAGACTTTTTTCTTTTATTATTTTACATAAGAACATAAGAATGGCTGTACTAGGTCAGACCAAAGGTCCATCTAGCTCAGTCTCCTGTCTACCAACAGTGGCCAATGCCAGGTGCCCCAGAGGGAGTGAACCTAACAGGCAATGATCAAGTGATCTCTCTCCTGCCATCCATCTCCACCCTCTGACAAACAGAGGGTAGGGACATCATTCCTTACCCATCCTGGCTAATAGCCATTAATGGACTTAACCTCCATAAATTTATCTAGTTCTCTTTTAAACGCTGTTATAGTCCTAGCCTTCACAACCTCCTCAGGCAAGGAGTTCCACAAGTTCACTGTGCGCTGTGTGAAGAAGAACTTCCTTTTATATCTTTTAAACATGCTGCCCATTAATTCCATTTGGTGGCCCCTAGTTCTTGTATTATGGGAATAAGTAAATAACTTTTCCTTATCTACTTTCTCCACATCACTCATGATTTTATATACCTCTATCATATCCCCCTGAGTCTCCTCTTTTCCAAGCTGGGAAAAGTCCTAGTCTCTTTAATCTCTCCTCATATGGGACCCATTCCAAACCCCTAATCATTTTAGTTGCCGTTCTCTGAACCTTTTCTAGTGCCAGTATATCTTTTTTGAGATGAGGAGACCGCATCTGTACGCAGTATTCAAGATGTGGGCATACCATCGATTTATATAAGGGCAATAATATATTCTCCGTCTTATTCTCTATCCCCTTTTTAATGATTCCTAACATCCTGTTTGCTTTTTTGACCGCCTCTGCCATGGATGTCTTCAGAGAACTATCCACAATGATTCCAAGATCTTTTTCCTGATTTGTTGTAGCTAAATTAGCCCCCATCATATAGTATGTATAGTTGGGGTTATTTTTTCCAATGTCCATTACATTACATTTATCCACATTAAATTTAATTTGCCATTTTGTTGCCCAATCACTTAGTTTTTACAGCACAGTTCTACAACATTCTTTAGTGAAACCCAGTTTCTACATTCTGACATACTGTACAATACATAAGGCATTAAAGATCCATGTGATAATATATGAAATGATCATCATATTCAATGCATGTCTAAATTGTAATTTAAAGTATATCTTAAAAACAAAACAAACACTAATACATACTGTTAATGTAGTCATGTTATTAGATGTCATACAGTACTGTCTTGCTGTGTAAATGTGCAAACCATAACTCATCAAACTCAGCAGCTGGTACCACAGAGTGAAGTTTCAACCCAACATTGTAAACGTAGATATATGCCATTTGACATTAAGGCTGATGTGCTACACTGCAAAGAAATGTTAATAAACCCACATGTAGCTTTATACCACCAATTTGTAAACATTGCTGGTACTCAGAATGTCACCATGAAGAGATTTTATTTTTCTGTTTTTCCCTATTTTTTTTTTATTAATTTATTTGTTATGACATTGACACTTATCTGTGAGATTAAGAAGAAAAAGCTATCAAGTGTCCAAAAGAATCTAGTTCATTATGTTGCACAAGAGTCCCATGAACTTAAGTGTGATTGGAACAAGATCATTAGTTACCCAGGGTTTAAATTTATTGTGAAGATCCCCAGAAAATTAGAACAAAGTGAATATATTCCTTCGCTCCCAGCAGGAATGGAAAAGCCTTTAATTCAATTAAGTGACAACCTTCCCTGTGCAGAGAGCCCTTAGAGAACTGAGCCTGGTATGCTCATTTATAACCTGTCAACCTCATGCTATACAAATGGGGTACTTTAAATAAACTGAACTGAGAATCCAAAGGTGTCAGATGACTTGTCAGAGCTTTCTAGAAAGGGGAGGGAGAATGGGGCTTATGGGTGTATAAATAGTACTCAGCAAGAAGAAAAGGCCGTGTACTTTCTTTCATTGGGATTCTCTCTCCCTCCTGGCCTCCAGATGTCACAATGATTTAGATTAGATCCCTGAACAAAAATAGTGTTTTAAGTGTATCTTTACTATTTCCTTTGTATCTATGTGTTTGGCTTACTCCATTTCACTGTAATCTATTGACAGGTTTCCAATAACATATTCTATGTGGCTTTGTGCTGTAAATAATTTGAATAAATACCATGAGTCAAATTCAGATCTAGAGTCGGGGCATAATGACATTGATTTCAATGAATCTCACTTACACCAGAGCTGAATTTGGGCCCATGTCTAAAATCTTCTTTGACTGTATTATAATTATTATATACCTTTCCAATGAATATATTTTTCTCCTACATATATATTCAAAACCAATAACAATTTAAAATTATAAACTCTGCCTTCTACGTCTTAAGAGATGTCTGTCACATCCACACAGATACCTAACTAAATCCTTACACATCAAAATCAATACATCCCTAAGGCACTCTGTATTTCATGTTTATATTATAAATGTTGTTCCTCAAAGGGGAAAAAAAGATTTCTCAGTTGATTTTCAACCTACTCAATTCTGTTGTTGTTGTTTTTTTGTTTGAATCAAAGTTTGCCACATTTCTTTCACACTTAAACATGGACTGTCTGATGTATTTCTCAGGTTTCTGCTCTTAGTGAGTTATTTTGAGTGCAGTCTGAGATATTTTTAAAGATGAATATTGTTACTGAGAATTTCTGAGGAAACACGCCTGAATTGTGTTCCCAGACACAAGGAGATAATTTCATGAGAAGACAGTGAAGTCCCTATAGGAAAAAATACCACTGCTGTTTGTATTTTAACAATATTTTAAAAATTGTAGCTACCACAATAATTTTAGTTGCTTTAGAGAGCCATATGATACTGGCCTTTAAATACTAGAACAACTACTAATATGACAGACAATTGAAATCTCAGTATCTGTGCACATTCTGTCATACAAACTAGAAAGTTTAGGGAGAGAGGGAGAACCCCTGAAATTTGATGATTTTGAAAATGAGTTCTATGGCACCAGAAATATTTAATATCCAAACTGAAGTCTCTTCAAAAAGGAGCCCATGAGAGCATTCATTATGGCAACCTAGGCTGCGTGCACTGGACTCATAAATAAAGCACTTTCACTTTCCTGTACTGAAGACAGTGAATATTATAGAGCCATTTATAGCTCTTAATCAGAGCCTTGTGGGAGGGGGGAAGGTAAATTGTATGAGTGGCAGTGACTGGAATCATCAAGTGCCCATGGAAGCCCACAGTCAGCATGATGCCTCCAGGTGTACCAGGAGAAACTCACTCCCCTTTAGAAAAAGTGTAGCATGAACTCCCTGCAGACATTTACCAGTGCAGAGGGTTGTTGTAATTTCTTCATCCAGTCCAGATATGCTCCTTGTGCAGCACGGAACACAAGCAGCAGTGCTACCAACCCATTCCCTCACTGCACTTTACTGTGGAGCAGCCACAATTTAGTTAGCCCACAATATTTAGTGTACTTCAAATGGAGATGGCCAAACTGGATCAAAAAGAAACAAGAACAAGCCCGAATCTTTGCCCATTGCTCAGAAATCTTTTTCACAATTGAATCAATTTTGAAAAGTACCACTTTCTGTAATACTTTCCTTTCCTTGTGCAGTGGACTTCTGGACAGTGGACCTCTGGTTTCCTCTCCCTCATCAAAGTCTCTTCTCCTGTCACAACCTGCAACTTTCCAACTGGTCTCAGTTCCCTCACTCAGACTCTAATTCAGCAAAACACCTATGCATGTGCTTAACTTAAAGCATATGAGTTATCCCAAAGAATCCTTTTATGCTAGTCCAGCCATGACCAAGGGCAATCTTTGGTGCTGGAACTATGACTCAAATGGTACATGTTATATATGTAGAAGGAAATATACATGCATAGGAAAGGTATATAACAATTTGTCCATTCATGAATTTCAAGGAAGATAAATAATAGTCTGTCTTCTTAGTCCAATGTTTTGAAAGAATATCTTTCCATTTCAGCCAGCATCTGGCCACTTACTCCATTACACTAGTAACTGATTTATGAAATGTATTTTGATTTCCACAGCAGCTTTTACAACATTTCCACGTTTTTATTTTATGCACATATTAACAAAATAGATATCGATTCATTAACACATTCCCGAGAAATGCTGAGTGCTGCTGTTTCCATTGAATTCAATGGGAATCAGACTGATACCTAGGTTTGATATCCAACTGTTTTTTTTTTATGCTGGTTGATGCTAGACAATTTACTAGTAATGTGAAATCCCAAGTTAAAGCTCCTGAGTCTTAATGGCCTATCAGCCACCCACATCCTTTCTCTCTCTTGGTCTCCTTAATGAAAATCATTGTCCATGAATATATCTGGTAAATGAGATTTGAATGGTGGCTACTATTTCTTGACTCTGCGTCGCACCAAATTCTGTGGTCAGCCTTTCAGTCTACAGACTGAAATCTTAGTTGAGACCCAGTGTTTCAAATACAGTTCTTGAGACCTTCGGGAAACTGAAACTGATGCAGAATGAGCTACTAAGCAGAGCTTTATGGTGAGAGAGCCTGGCACCAGAGCTTCTTATCTTACACAGGCTGTTTGAGGGTTTCTAGGCAGAGTTTAAGATGTTGAGTTTTTTTGTTTTTAAATAACCAAAGCCCTACATGGACCTAGTTACTTGAGAGATTTCCCCATTCCATGTGCAATATCACCCCAATTACGGTCATGATCAATGGAGTCACTTGATTAAGAATACCCTTGGAGTAGGTGGGAAGGGTCCACTGGCATTTTACATGAAGGAACCTTGACTCTTAGACCTCCTTATTTATTGCAGTATTCAGTGTGGCTGCACCATCAAATTACTAAAGCAATCCATCAGCATTCTTCTTATAAAATACTGTATTTTGTATTTCTTTCAAAATCTCAGTCAAAAATAAAAGTTGCGCGTATCATTTTACTGGTGATTTTTTTTTAAAGAACAGCATCGAGGTTAATAGCCCCAAATTTTACCCTCAAGAATTATTTCTTTTAAAATATTATTTGTGGAACTTGAATAGTTACTTATGTGTTTTTATTTCACAAAACAAATTATGCATTGCTCTTTTTAATATTAAAAACATGACAAGAGCCCAGGACTCATGATCAGCCTTGAAGTTGATCCACGCACACGAGACTGGAAGATTTATTGTTTTCAGTGTTGGTTGGGCCACATGTGTGCCTTCTCTTCCTCATGCTCCAGATCAAGGGTATAAATGATGGTTTGCACCAATCTTCTCTCCAATTCCTTTCTACCACTGCATGGTCTGAGACGGAATCCTTAAGTATCCACTAAGTTGATCTTGAGCACTTTTCCTGTAAATATTGTAAATATTAAAAAAAATCTAATAATAATTATAGTGTTAAATTTTATAGTATTTAGTTAAGATTTGGGGGTTCCCACCACTGTCCCCCGTCCATCTCATCTCCTCCTTCCCATCCCTCTTATGAGGAGACTATTGTGCCCAAGATCCTGGGCTTCAAAAATAGGTCTTCCTGCCCCCGTGCTTTCTAAGTCATCAGAAGTGCCTCTACTACCTTGGAGAAGATGATGTAGTTTGGGTGAGGGTTCCAGCCCAAGCTCGAATGTCAACACAGCAATTTTTAGCCCTGCAGGCCAAGCCAGCTGACCCAGGCCAGCCTCAGCCATGCTGCAAGGCTTTTATCCCTATGTAAATGTACTCTCATAGACAGGATGTTAGCCCAGACAGAAGATCCCAGAAATTCTTGGGCATTCTCACAATCTCACAAGACAAAGTACCTTCGGGGCTGATGGTAACCTATGCCCTGGATCTCCTCAACCAACCAATATTTGATCCCTCTTACTGGCTTTATTGGGGGCCATGGGATCCATACAGACACTACACCAAATCCGTAGGTTCCCATTGAGAGTAACAACATCCTTTCTCTCCCAATGAAAGTTTGAACTTCCTCAGTAATACACAGAAGAGGAGGGAGAGGAACCAGATCCAATAGTACTTATGTTCTCAACAGGAATATCTTCAGCAGCTCCTGATGAGTTGGTTGCTCCAGCCTCTCCTTCTCCACCTGATGACTACAGACAATTTCAAGACTTACGACCAGTTGCTGATATACTCTTGATTCCTGTGGAGTAATTCCAAGAGATACCTCACAAGCTTCTGGATATCTTACAGAGTGTTGGGCCTAATAAGGTAGTGCTTCCTATTAATGGTTATTTTGGAGCCCACCAAAGTTGTCTGGCATATGCCAGCAACATATGCCCCACTTCTAAGAGGGCAGAAAGGAAATAATTTGCTCCTGCCAGGGGAGCAGAGATTTTATATCAATATCCTGTCCCAAACTCTTTAGTTGTACTAGTTACCACTGAAAGGAATAGGCAACATCAGTCACACTCCACTCCCTTCGACAGAGAGGCTAAATGTTTGGATATCCTAGGGAGGAAGGTATTTAGCTTTCCAGAATTGCAGGTTGGTTGAGGTAATGACCAGGCATTAATTTCTAAATGTGACTTTAATTACTCAAAATTTGCCAAATTTATAGACAAGCTCCCACAGGAGGCTAGAACACAGTTTCAAGCTGTTGTTGAGGAGCATAAGTTGGTTGCAAGCTCCCTGCAGGTTCCAGTCAATGCAGTGGATATGGACTCCTGATTGCTGGCAACTATCATCATAGGTCGAGAGTCCTGGCTTCATTCTTTGGGATTCCAAAGGGAAGATCAGTCTTCAGTGAAGGACATGCCCTTTGACAGTAATTACATATTCAGTGAAAGATGGATGAGTCATTACGTGTTTTTGTAGGCCTCCCCCAATGTCAAGGGTAATTTCAAAGGTACCATCAGCTGTAGTAGCCAACTTTCAATGCAATGGATCATCATTCCATACTTAGACAATTGACTATTAATGGGAAAATCTCATCAGGAGCTATCGACACCAACCTCATCCATGATTAGTCTTCTAGTTTTAGTTTCCACACAGACAATAAAATTCATTGGAGCAACTTTGAACTCTCTCAGCACCAAAACATACCTCCCTCAGGATAGTTATCAATCCATAAAGAATCTTGCTACTTGACTCAGACTGAACCCACACACATTGATTCATTCATGCCTCATCCTCCTAGTCTGCATGCTGTCCTGTACCTCCATGACACCTTTTCATAAGACTGCACCTCCACTCCCTATAGGCTTGGCTTTGGATATTCTATGTACAAAGCAGAGACAGTGTGAGATTTTCTGACTTGATGGGTGAGCAGAGACTGTGTGTGAGTCCCTTTCACTCCTCCAATTGAGAAAAATGGATGCCTCATTGTTGGGGCTGGAGCATGTTGTGATAATTTGGCCTAACTCAATCATCAGCCTAACTATAGGAAAGTGGATGGAAGTTTTCATAGAATCATAGAATATCAGGATTGGAAGGGACCTCAGGAGGTCATCTAGTCCAACCCCCTGCTCAAAGAAGGACCAATTGCCAACTAAATCATCCCAGCCAGGCCTTTGTCAAGCCTAACCTTAAAAACCTTTAAGGAAAGAGATTCCACTACCTCCCTAGGTAACCCATTCCAGTGCTTCACCACCCTCCTAATGAAAAAGCTTTTCCTAATATCCAACCTAAACTGCCCCCACTGCAACTTGAGACCATTACTCCTTGTTCTGTCATCTGCTACCACTGAGAACAGTCTAGATCCATCCTCTTTGGAGCCCCCTTTCAGATAATTGAAAGCAGCTATCAAATCCCCCCTCATTCTTCTCTTCTGCAGACTAAACAATCCCAGTTCCCTCAGCCTCCCCTCATAAATCATATGCTCCAGCTCCCTAATCATTTTTGTTGCCCTCCGCTGGACTCTTTCCAATTTTTCCACAACCATCTTGTAGTGTGGGGCCCAAAACAGGACACAGTACTCCAGATGGGGCCTCACTGATGTCAAATAGAGGGGAATGATCATGTCCCTCAATCTGCTGGCAATGCCCCTACCTATACAGCCCAAAATGCCATTCTCCTTCTTGGCAACAAGGGCACACTGTTGACTCATATACAGCTTCTTGTCCACTGTAACCCCTAGGGCCTTTTCTGCAGAACTGCTGCCTAGCCATTTGGTCCCTAGTCTATAGCGGAGCATGGGATTCTTCCTTCCTAAGTGCAGGACTCTGCACTTGTCCTTGTTGAACCTCATGAGATTTCTTTTGGCCCAATCCTCTAATTTGTTTAGGTCCCTCTGTATACTATCCCTACCCTCTAGCGTATCTACCACTCCTTCCAGTTTAATGTCATCTGCAAACTTGCTGAGGGTGCAGTCCATTCCATCCTCCAGATCATTAATTAAAATGGTTTAGTCAATTATTATTTAATGTTGATGGGGGGAAAAGGTAACAAAGGTCTAACTCAGACTGTTACATATAATTGTTTGCAAAATGAAAGACAGAGGCTGAGTTAGTCTACATAAAAGGGCTCTACTGATATAACTCAAGGACTGTGTTGATGTGGTAAACAAGGAAAGTGTGGGACTGGAAGTTAATGGACTAAAATTGGAATGTTGGAAGTTAGGCCTCATTGGTGAACAAAATAATGAGATGATGGAGTAGTCTGCCCATCATCCCTCTTTTAAGAGACTTTTGGGAGAGGGACTTGTGAACTCAGGGAATTCCTGGAGTAGGGGGAAGAACTTTCAGGCCTTTGTCTCACTCCACTCCAGAAATTTTGCCCTTTGCCCACAGATCCCAAAGGTAACTGCATTGTCATGAAGTCCAGACCTCAGCACACCAGCAGGGATACCTGGTCATCATTGTTGCACCAGTGGCAAACTCCAGCCAGGGATATGTGAGATCCTGCTTTGTCTCCCCTTCCCTCATGTGTTCCTTTCTGCCCCACTTTTTTCCTTCTGTTCTCTTTCTCTCTGCTTTTCATCTGATCTTATTCTGAGGTCAGTTGTACCACATGGCACCAGCATAATGAGACAAGGAGCCCATCTAGCTCTTCCCAGTTTTACCCAGCCTGCAGGAGCCCAGACCAACCAGAAGATGTCCCAGTCCAGGAAATGAGCCAGAGTGCATAGCACTGCTGTTAAATCTAACCTGCCAACCCGGAGCATCCATTTGTGACTAACCAGCCACCTGGAAACCCAAGAACATCAACAAAAGCTGTATTTCCTCCATTTTTACTATCCTGTCTCTTTCCCCCTAGTGTCTCTGGCAAAAGCAGGAAAAGTAACCATCCTTTACATCTTGGAACAGAGCAACAGAACCATCTTTTCCTCCACATTAAGAAGGGTTGCCCAAGGTATTCTAACTGATACCTTTTCCTTCTAAAGGGACTTTGATAGGTGTTGGTCAAGTTTGTCTCATATAATTTATTTTCAGTATTAAACTGCTTTATACCTTCTTTTTGTTTTGTTTTTCCCTATCATAGTTAATACATTCCTTAGGTTTGGCACGAATTTCTTAGTGTGCTTACCATGAAACTAACAAAGTGAAATCTCTGTATATCAAACCTCCAACCTTGTTATAACTGTTTAATACTGGACAGTTGCAGGGTCATGTTAACAACTTTGATTCTTTGGCCCCCTTTGCTCCATCTAAATGAATAGAACAGGTGCTCATCTAGATAAGCATACAGCACAAGGAACATGGACTTCCCAGGAGTCCACGATGGGCATAAACCACTTAGAAATGAGGGTGTGCTGAGAGGCTTGTCAAGCCGCTAATACCACTAATACAAGCTCAACACATTCAAGTATTGTTGGACAAAATAACAGTTTACTACATCAGCAAGCAATGGAGAACAAGATTTACCACACACCCCTTTGCACAGAAGCTTTCAATCTGTGGAACTGGTGAATTTATCACGAGGTTATTTTCCCAGGAGTGCATGATACATTTGCAGACAGCCTCAGCAGGCACTTCTCCCTGGACCATGAGTGAGAACTCCAGGACTCCATGGTCCAGAGTATATGAGACCAATGAGGGACTCTGTCTTGGGACCTGTTAGCATCCCTACAGAACAGAAAATGCATGACATACTGCTCCAAGGTGCCTAAGCTCAGGACTCCAAGGGAAATGGATTTTAAATTCCTTGGCTGGGGCACTTACTATATGTTCTCCTGCCCATCCCACTCTTACCTCAGATTCTGAAGAAGATCCAGTGAGATGGAGAGAGGGTCATCCTGATCACACTTAGATGGCCCAGACAGTTTTGGTTTCTGAACCTTCTTCAAGTGTCAGTACACCCTCCCATCACCATCCAATCCTCCCCTGGCCTTCTGACATAGAACCAGGGCAAGGTCACACATTCCAATAAGGACCCCCTTCACCTTGTGTCATGGTATTTGGATGGGCATTGAACCTACAAAAGACATGATCAGAAATGGTCCAGACCAATCTTAATAGTAGCAGAAAGTAGTTCACTCGGAAATGCTACACAGCCAAGTGGAAAAGATTTTCTATCTGGTGTCAATATTGTCAGTCAGTCCCAGAGGATTCTGGTATTCCCATCTTACTAGAATATTTTTTCTCATTAAAGATGTCAGGTCTGTCCCTTAGCACCCTATAAGTGTACTTAGCAGCTATCAGCGCTTGTCATCCCTTCTTTTCCCTCTATCCCTGCTCCCTCCTATTGTAAGTATTCAGTTTTCATCTGTCCTGTTACTGTTTGTTTTCAGAAAGGTCTCATCAGAACCTGCTCACCAGTGACAAAGTTTACTACGGTATGAGATTTCAGTCTGGTCCTGTCAATGTTAACAGGGTCCCCATTCAAGACCCTAGGTACATGCTTGCTGACTCATTTGTCTATGAAAGTCTCCTTTCAGGGGCCATCACCTGTGTTAGAAGGATTGGGGAACTGGTGGCCCTTACAAACTGTATCTCATAAGAAGAAAATTTCCCAAAGACAACACCCAAGATACCTTCTAAGGTAATCTTGGACTTTCACCTGAATCAAACAGTAAACTTACTTATCTTTTTCCCAAAGCTGCACCTCACCAATGAGGACAATTGACTTCACTCCTTGGATGTCCATTGGGCTTTGATGAGAACACGATCCTTTACGATATCATCCAGACTGTTTGTATCACTAGCAGAATGAAATAAAGTAGAAGTGATATCTTCTCAGAGATTTTCCAAATGGACATCCAGCTGTATTCTGCTTTGTTATGAGTTAGCAGAGACCCTTCCCCCGACAATTGTAAGGCCCCATTCTACAGGAGACAAGGCAACCTCGGTGACCTCACTTTGAGATGTGTTCTGCTCATTGAGCTCTGTAAACAAATAACATGTGCCTCAATCCACATTTTTATGAGACTTTATGCCTTAGCACAAGCTTCTGCAGCTGACCCATCCTTCGGCTAAGCAGTCCTCCAGTCTTCATTACCACTGAGGTCCTCACTCCTCCTCCTCAGTGAGTACTGCTTGTCAGTCACCTGTAGTGGAATACACATAGGGACCAGCACTCAAAGAAGGAGAATTACTTAACTGTACAGTAACTTGAGTTCTTCAAGGTCTGTGGGTCCTATCTGTATTCCATAACCTGCCCTCCTTCCCCTCTGTTTTAAATCCTTCACATATGCTTCATGGTAGAGAAGAAACCAAAGAGGTGGTCAGGCCACATGGCCCCTATTACCCTCTGTTTGGAGCATGAGGAATAGAAGAGCACAGGTGCAGGCCAACAGACATTGTTAGCAAAAATCTTCCTGTCTCAAGTGCATGAAGTGCATGCGTCTCTACAATGGAATACAGCTAGAGACCCCACATATTGAAGAACACCAGTTGCTGTGCAGGTAAGTAACTTGTCTTTGAAAGTAAAACATATGCCTCAATTAGCTTTTTTGTCAATAGAGATGAGAAATAGTACAAATTATTAGACATGTTCATTGTCCTGTATCTTACCTATGTTTTGGTGTCATAAGCAAAAATGCACAATATTTGCTCTGTTTTAGGACAAAAAATGCAGTATTTACCAAAAGCACATATTTTTTTCCAATAAGCAGACTTATCTAACTACATCAGCTTGCAGGTAATGCTACGCTGAGACCCAAGCCACAATGCTACCCAAAGTCAACTATGAAATTTTTTTTTAAAGGATTGGCATGTAAACAAGAGTTAGTCCTTTTTCAAATGTGGGTGAGGCCTATGTGCTGGATCAATATTGCACCAAAACACATTGAAAAAATCATTCTTGCAATATTTCAGCAGGAAATAAAGTTGCTGTCTATTGGTATTTTTAGTCCTTTTCACTTTATGGGACACTTGTCAGTCATGAGAGTTCCCTGGTAATTATTTCCAGTGATCATGCTTTTTAATCCCCTACATTAAAGGGCTTGATTTAGGTAACTACACATGCTGATTTAGTCTTTTACACTATTTGTTAAAAGAACAGGAGTACTTGTGGCACCTTAGAGACTAACAAATGTATTAGAGCATAAGCTTTTCGTGGACTACAGCCCACTTCTTCGGATGCATACAGAGTGGATGCATCTGAAGAAGTGGGCTGTAGTCCATGAAAGCTTATGGTCTAATAAATTTGTTAGTCTCTAAGGTGCCACAAGTACTCCTGTTCTTTTTAAGGATACAGACTAACACGGCTGCTACTCTGAAACCTGACACTATTTGTTGATTTTCAGGATGACTGTCAAGTCATTGTGTTACCTTTTTAAATAATTTAATGGTATGCAGATTCCAGAGCTTTAGCCTTTAGCCTTAACCCATACAAGCCTCACTGATGAACAAATCCAAAGGCACAAATGGCAGTTAAACATCTGATTCTTATTGAAAATCAGTGGGATTTAGGCACTTAACTGCCATTTGTGCTTTTGAAAATTTCACTCATTGTCTTCCATGGGAGTATGTGGACCCCCAATTGCTGTTACTTTTAATGGGGATTAGCATCCATCTTCTCTAGGTAGTTTTGAAAATGCTAGCCAAAACGCAGAGGGGCAAAACCTGCTTGCTGTACCTCCATTGAAGACAATGGAAACATGTCAATTTCACCCGCTGAGAATTTGGCCCACAATCTCACTACAATGCTTACTTTAGTCCTATTACAACTGTATTGATTACAAATGAACCTTCTTGTCCCCCAAAAACAGGAAACAAAAAACAAAACTGGTAATTAAATCTGAGAGGCCAGAATCTTAAAAGTCATTCTTATACCTGGATTTCCATTCACTGGATTTACATACTTTCCTTCACTCTTGATCTGGCTAGTATGGGAGCACTGCAGAGATAGCACTGTCAGCCCATCAGAAGAACTTTGCAGGAAATTCAATATCCAGATCCCGAATTCAACGTATGTGGCTTGGACCCATCACTAACCTAATATTAAAGTATTTCTATTAAATATTTATTTCCCCACAAGAATATTGTCTTCCCACACCATTACACTAGTTAGGAGGGAAAATCTGTTAATATTGAGCTGCTTGACCTAAGTTAGCTGTATAATCATCATCACCGAATGACTGGCCTTGGGGTTTAGTTCTACCAAGATGCTGAGTGCTTTTGGGAAGTTGCTCTGGCCTCAACTCACGGTGACTTCAGCAGGTGTTTAAAGCCCTCAGAAGCACTGTCACTATGAGCTCAGCTCTTTCCTGGATTGAGACCTTTTAGAACCTTAGTTTTGTATACTGAGAACAAGAACCAAATGTATTCACAGTTTCATTGTTCCTTGGTTTACTTATATGGTGCATTTGAACTGTGTTAATTATAAACAAAGGGAACAGTGTGTCAAATATATTAACTGAAAACATAAATTATTGTGGCTACATATGTTGTTCTCCTCTGCACTAGGCCAACAATCTGTAATCTCTCTGAAAAATACCATAGGTGCCTATTGCTGACTTGGCTTTAAGAACATTGACTTGTATGACTGTTTTGCTGCTACTGCCACCAGATGGAAAAACTAAAAGCCAGGCAGTATACTTTTGATACTGTTCATTTTCTGTAGTCTGTTTTATGGCCTGAGATTCCTGCATTTTTTCTAGAGCCATGTTATCTTGAGAGTATGAGGAAAGCTGGCAAGATACAGAAGGTACATGGCCTGAAGAAGTTCTGTTATTGCTTCATAAAACAAGTATTACTTTTAAAGATAAACTTTAAAGAGCACTATCAGTCTTAATTGTACTGAATAGGGGACTGTAATGCAAGGCTGGTGGATGTTTGATGGAAGCAGTTACTTAAAAGCTTCCTGAGGAGCAGTTAATGAAAAGCAAGTAATGTTTATTTTGGAAAACTAATTGTTGTAGCATTGGGATCTCTCTCTCTGCACATATACATTATATGAATGTGTATTTATGTATGTGTGAATATCTGTGCTACTGTCAATAAGTTTATTTTCCTTTAACATTGAGGGATTTTCCGTTAGAAACTTAATAAAATTTTAGGGTTGGGAATGTAAATGCACAATAGTCAGGGATTTTTAAAAAAAAATGGCTCCCACAGCATCATTAACTTAATCATAATGTAAATATATGTTGAGACATAGATGTGATAAGTCATAAGTTCCATGTGGATCATAACCCATGATTTTATATGCTTAGAAGTGATCTGTACAATGTTGGTATTCAGTAAGTAAACAATCAATGCAGTGGATTGAATTATCAGAACTATAACTTTTGCAATTTTCTCTAATTTCATGCCTTTGAATTCTTAGTCTTAATGTTGCATTAACATGGATTGTTGCACTGGCTATTAAAAATTCATTAAGTAAATGACAAGTTTGAATAAAAGCTGTTAGGGGAGCTCTCTGCACTGTGTGAAGCTATTCAAGTCTGGGAGGTTTGTTTTGTTGTATACATATATAAAAGAAAAGGATAACAAAGCTGACCAAGATGGTCTGTATGACTTCTAGCATTTCCCCCAGGCTTCAATGGATAAAATAGTAGGTTTTGGTGTCTAACCAAATTGGGCAAATTATGTGAAACTCAAGCATAGAGTTTAAATCCAGAAGGAACTGCTGAATCATGTTATCTGACCTCCTGTATATCATAGGCCATTAAATTTCACCCAGCTCCTCTATATTAAGCCCAAAGTCTTTAGTTAGACTAAAATAGTTGAGACCTTAGGATAACTAAACTGTGCTACTGGCAGAGAATGCGGGAATCCAGTAATTAGGTGAAATATGCCCAGATGATTCCAGCAGGTAAACCATGCCCCATACTGAAGAGGAAGGGAGGGGGAGGAAATCCCTGCTAATCTGACCCAGGAAAAAATTTCTTCCCAACCTCAAATCTGTCTATCTGTGTGACCTTGAGGAAGAAACACCAGACAGGCATCCAGAAAGGATACTTTGTGCCTCCTCAAAGCACTGATCCACCCTGTCTGTTGTCCTGTCTCTGGTTTTTGCTAATATCTGACACTTCAGAGGAAGGTGTGGGGAGAGGAAACCCAAAATACATCTAATCAATTGTGAATCAGGAAAATATTCCTTTCTGGCCCCTGCTGTGATGATCAACTGAAGTCCTGAAACATAAGATTTGATTATAGTCATCTTAAAGTGTAGCTGCAAGTGTTCTGAGCATGTTGAGGGCTGTGCAGGCAATCCCTTTCTCCCCATGGCCCATGAAGGGAGGGGAGGAACAGTGAGACCAAGAGAATCACAGACTCTGGTGCCAGAAGGAAACACTTCAGCCAGCCACCTACACATAGACAGCAGAATTTCTCTTTGAAACTGAATTAAAGCGTATCTATTCTTTTTAAAAATATATCTAATTTCATTTTAAAGACTCAAAGTGATGGTGAGTCCCCCACCTTCTCTGGAGAGCTGTTCCAATGTGTGTTTATCCTCACTGCTAGGCAATAATATTATTTCAAGGTTGAATTTGTTTAGCTTCAACTTGCAGCCTTTGGACCTTGTTATGCCTTTGTCAGCAAGTTTGCAAAGCCCCCCGCTCTCAGATATCTCTTGCATGTGTAAGTACATATATACCATGATCAAGTCGCCTCTCCACCTTCTTTCCGATAAGCTGAATAAATTGAGCTCCTGAAGTCTCACATCATAAGGTTTGTTTTCCAGTCCCTGAATCTTTCTTGTGGTTCTCCTTTCAACTCTTTCTAGTATTTCCACATGTCTCTTGAAGTGTGAGCAGTATACTAATAGCAATCTTGCCAATGCTGTATATAGAGACAAGATCACTTCCCTACTTCTACTTGGTATTCTCCTTTGTATACATACAAGGATCACAGCCCATTGTGTAATAGCATTCCACTGAAAGCTCAGGCTGAGGCTATCAATGATGGCCCCTGAATCCTTCTCTGAGTTGCTGATTTCCAAGAGCCTGCTCTGCTGTAGGTATAACTTGAATTCTGGGTTGTATTACCTTGCATTTGGCTATATTAAAATGCATTTTGTTGTGACCTTGTAACCAAGTGAATCAGATCACTATATAACATAACCTGTTCTCCTCATTATTTACTTCCCAATTTTTGTGTCATTTGGAACTTTAACAGCAAAAATTTTCATATCATCTTTGAGATCACTGGTAATTATTAAATAGATTTGGACCAAGAACCAATGCCATGGGCCCCATTCAAAATAGCCCCACTCATTGATCTCTCCCCATTAACAATTTGAGATTTGTCAGAGAGACAGTTTTTAATACATCTAGTGTGTGTCCTGTTATTCCATGCAGTGCAAAATGTGATGTACTATTAAGTCAAATTCCTTGGACAGTCCAAGTATACTATATAAAATACTATATTTTCAACCAGACCCTGTAATCCTGTGTGTGTGTGTGTGTGTGTGTTGTACACACACCAATGTTTGACAGGCTCTTAACTTCCATGAAAACATACTGACTGGCATGAATTATATTTTTAGTCTCTAGTTTTTTGTTGGTAGTGTCCAAAATTAATTGGTCCATTATTTTACCTGAGAGCGATGTCAGGCTAACCAGTCTATTGTTTCTTGGGTCATCCCTTTTACCCTTTATAAATATTGGAACTACATTGGCAGTCTCCCAATCCTTTGGAATTTACCCAGTTTCCCAAGATTTGTTAAAAAGTAACATCAGTGGTTCAGGGAGCTCCTCAGCTATTTCCCTTAAGATTCTTGCTGTAAGTTATTTGGGCCCGTTGTTTTGAAAATATTTAATTTTAACAGATGCTGCCTCTCATCTTCCTTTGTTACAGATAGTAAACTTTTTATTGCATTCACAATATGTGGAAGAATATAGCCTCCTGCTTCATTCGAAATACCGAACAGAAATATCTATTGGATAGTTCTGCTTTTTCTACATCACCATTTAAAATTCTGTCATCTGATCTAGAACTGGATCTAAACCTGATCTAGGGTTTTCCTTGTTTCTAATGCATATTTAAAAATGCCTTCTTATTATCTTTAACTCTATTGGCCATTGATATTTCATTGATTCCTTTGGCTTGCTCTATCAATTGCCTACCTTTTTTTAACTTGTAGCTTACATTATTTGCCATTTTCTTCCCTTTATGTATATGTGTTTGTTTATTTTATATGTGTGTGTGTTTTATTGCTATTATCACATCTTCTTTTAATCAGGATGGCTTCTTGCTCAGTCTATCTGTTTTCATGTCTTAGGAAATCATAGCTTTTTGGGGCCTCCAGTAGGACATCCTTGAACAATTCCTAGTTTTCATTAATACTTCACATCATCACTGTTTTCATGGCAAGCATTGTTCTGTCTCCAACAGATCTGACTTGAATTACCCAGAGTTGTTCTCCTCCAGGGTGTGACACAAGGTAAAACTCAAACAGGTTCTTAAGACAATGTAACTTGCAGGTTTATTTACTCTGTGCACATCGCTCACAGAAACTCTCCAGCAGACAGCCCATGGAAAATCACAGCAGTCCTGAAACTGCTCTAACTTACGTTTGGATGTGAGCAGGTCCCTATGTAACACCAGAATATGAAAATCCCTCTCTCCTCACCCTCACTTCTGAATGAACATAGCTCATCCAAAATGGACAATTGGGGCCTCTGTTTTTCTGGTGCTCCTCCTGCTTGTCTGAACACATCTTAATTGTCTCTTTTTGGAGGAATTCTGGATGATAGCTGAGGACCACGGGAAACGCATGCTGCAGTGACATGCCTGTTACAATTTAAATAGGCGAAGTGTTTGTTGCCCCTGTGTTTAGCCAATGCCATGGAAGCATTGTGGATTTAAGGCCCTCTCTTCCCTCTGCTGCTTCTGGACAGCTAGCATATATACACTGTGATCACCGATGGGCTAGCAACGTCAGTACCCAAAATTATGAGTGAGCTTGTACTGCCCACACTGAACCTTGTGCTACCATGTCTTCACTCCTATTTGTTAACCAGGCTAGCTAGACTAAAGCTGGTGTGGATGTTCCAACCCATGCTTCAGTCACACCTCAGATGCCAGTAGAGCCATACCCACTGACAGGTGGTCAGAATGTATCTGCTTACTAGCCAGTATTTTGGTAATATCCACTGATCCCAGACCAAACGACATAAAAGAGGACTGAGATAGCAACCCAGTTATGAAGACTCTATAATTGCATGTAACATTAATATTTATTATCGGAGACCTCAAATAAATATAGGGTGTGTGTCTGTGTAAATATAAATATGTATTATTTAAGTTCATATGGCTTCTTTTGCCTTGGTCTAGGTCTTGGTCTTTTTGTATTATTTTAAATAGTGCCAAAGGATTAAATCTAGTACTTTATTCAAAAATCTGTTTAAATTTTGGATGTTAACTGTAGCGTATAACCCAAAGCATAATGCATAAACATCCAATTGAGAAGGTCAGTCTCTTGAATACTAATGCCTGACTCTTCTACTAGCAAACAAAATATTTTAGAATTGTGTAAATATTACAATTGTAAACATATTTGAAGCTGATCTTTATAATCCTAAAGGACTAGACTTCTCTGCCAGACTTTATTCTGTAGCACATGATTTTGGACTTGATCCTGCTAGGTGCTGAGCACAAAAATCAGGTGCTGAGTCCTCTCAGCTCTCATTGCCACATTGGGATTGGAGGGCATCCAGTATCGGTTACAACCGCTTAGCAACTTGCAGAATCAAGTCCTAGAAGAATATAGGTCAGGATTGATTTCAATAATATAGTGAGGATTAACATTGAATTATTGCTGAAGTTCTATTCTAAAAATATTTAGCATGGAGGTCTTTAAGGTAGTAGTAAATACTATCTTAAATTAATACAAGAACAATTAAAGAGTTAATTGTGAAAACAGTGAAGTCCTAGTGGAATGCTGATTTATTTAGATGTTTTACTTGCAAGATAAAAAGTCATTACACAATATGCATTATGTACTAAGGAGAGTGGTATGCATTTGTAAAGCTTTTTTATATATTGCAGTATAAATTATCTGTTACATTCTTTCAAGCTCTGCGGAATCAGATTTGTATGGGAGGTGATATTACTCACTGTATATTATATCTCTCCAACTATAGAAACTGCAGACATGTAGGTTAAATAGAAGAAAAGTGCAGTTATTTACCATCAACTTTTTAAAAAGATGATTGCTTCCTTTTTTTTAACCACACACCTTCTCCTTCAGCTCCCTCCCCAGAGGTGTCACCCCTTTCTTAAATTAGGGGATGAAGATTTATAAACTATAGTTTGCTCTTCTCAAATGACATAGTGAGTTTTGAGTACCAAAATTAAATGTTCCCTTTCAACAGCTCTTGAAATCTGCAGTGAAATCTGCAAGTGAAGGGGGAGGAGGGGAGAGACAAACTCTGAGCCTGGCTCTGTCCTTGTTTTGGTGCTGTGTGGAATTTTGATAAAACATTTGGAAGAACTGAGAGGTGGCAGAAGCAGGTTAGGAACTCGTGGTTGCTTATAGACCAAAGAAGGCTGTCAATTCATCTCTTCTGGCATCTGAAGGAAGCCTTTACATCTGTTCTATTTTTATATTATTGGTTACAGCAAATAAAAAAACATGATGGAAATATAATTTTTAACAAATATTTATAGTAAAATATATTTTACATCTCCCTCTGTTGAATAGAAATGATTGGCTCCAATTATTCATTCCTAGTGAAAGTAATTCGTCTCTATCAGTGCTTCAGGTAGAGGGGGGGTTTTTTGGTTTGAGGGTTTTTTTTGTTTTTTTTTTTTAACCTATTATGGCTGTGCTGTCACTGATGCTGCTGCTCTGGCTAGTAGAAATAACTGCTGCTGTGGACACTGCAGCCAGAATAAAAGCAGGGTCAAGGTGGAGAGGAGAAAAGAATCGTGAGTAATCTGGGCTTTTTTTCTCTTCTCTTCAGCACTCTATTTCAGGAAATATGTTAGGCCTCATTTAGCTCTGTAATTCAACATCTCCAGGAAGTCATTCACTAATATCAACTTTAAACTGTTTTAATTTCAGGTATTTAAATATGCATGCAGAAAACATGGGCCATACCTTCGGTAGGCTCAATTCAGCTGCAGTAGATTCCTATATTTCACTGCAGGTTTTAGAACAGCCTACAACGATTAACTCCTGTGCTTCCAGAGAGTTATAAGAGTCTTTGCAGACTACAATCTGCTTTGCACTTTATAGATCTAGCCTTGGTTATTTGTGCAATATTTCAAATGCTGATACTGATCATAGTGGCATCTCTTTTGAGCATATTATGTAACATTATAGCCACATTGATTATATTAGGTAACTTTATTGATTGTATTTATTGATCATATGAGGTAGACTTATAACCACAGCAAAAGGGATATAACACAACATTGAATGTTTATCAATGTTGTTCTTAAACAGAACATTAATATTCACATAAGAAAATAAAAATAAATGAGTCCTAACAATTACTATTTGAGTATGAGTGCTGTAGGACTTCAGATGCCTTTTACAGTTGGTTATTGACTTAGATAGCCAGTTGATTTTTCATCATAAAGGGCAAGCATCTAAATTCTCTGTTTTTGGCTGACAATTCAAATGCACTTTTGCTCAGTATGAATTACATACCTGTATTCTGCTTTCAATAAGTGTCATGTTTTGATATACCCCCCTCAGAAGTGTGCCAGTGGGAGAGGGGAATGAGAATTGGAAATGGGATGGGGAGGTTTTCAGTTTGAATTAAGCTGAATGTTGTGTTAGTGCTCACCAGAAGGTAGATGGGGTAGAGGTCATAAAATATTAATACATTGTTTTTTGTCAGAATCTTGTGGCTGACTAGGTCTCGTTGATATTGCCTGAAAGTTGATCTGCATGGAGGCACTTGTGAAATAAGGTCTAGTTAAGGGATTGGCAACCTTTGGCACATGACCCACCAGCAAAATGCGCTGACGGGCCGGGACAGTTTGTTTACCTGCAGCGTCCACAAGTTCAGCCAATCGCAGCTCCCACTGGCCGTGATGCACCGTTCCAAGCCAATGGGGGCTGCGGGAAGTGGTGTGGGCCAAAGGATGTGCTGGCCCACACACAAACACACTTTTTGCATTGTTTATTCAACTCTGAGGCAAATCTTAATTTGGGATGTAGACACAATATCACAAGGGGGAGTTCCAGGATTGTCTAGACATGTATCCCCTCACTATTCATACTAGAATTTAAACTGTACTAATACAATTTAGGATTACTATTAATACTCTGTAGTCCCTGGTTATAAGACCCCACTTCTTCTTTCTCAGGTTAACCAGTTTCAGATTCCAGGGCTCATAATCCAATCTTTCAAAAACAGGAAATATGTTTTTACAAATGATGTAGACAGAGGTCTGAATAATATGCTGAATCCTACTTTAATTACTTTGAGAAATGTGGTTGTGGGATGTTTAAGTAGTATGGGCCTGATCTAAAGCCTGTTGAAGGGAGTGGAAAGACTCCCCATGGTCTTTGGATCAGGCCCAATATGTCCATCCTACTTAAGCAGCAGTATGTAGAATTGTTTGCACCAAAGACTAGAGCTGTATGAATAATGGAGTTTTCAGTTCACTAGCAACTCTGAAAAACTGAGAGGAAAAAAAAAATGAGGTCAAACCAAAAGTGACCATTTTCAAAAGTAGACAAAATTGTTTGAGTTCAAAATGAAAAATCTAAATGTTTTTGTTTCAAAATATTTAAAAAAAAATTTCCAGAATTGTATTTTTTGTATAGGTGTTTTTGACCAAAACTTATTTGGCAAAACTGACACAAATTAACAAAACATTACATGTTTTGCCAAATCTGTGTTCTTTGCAGAAAAAATGTTTCAGACAAAACATTTTACATGGCACTACTAATGACCATTTTTTACAAGAGTGATTGATTGTAGGAACTTCCTCTGCAACGTATTCCATTTTTGTTTATTATCCATGACAATGAAGTTTCCTCTAGTAGCAAAATGCCTACAGTAATGGCTAACAATTATCAACAGAGTAAGTGTCAGTAAAAAGTAGAAAGCACATGCCTTCTGAGAAAGGTGGAAGCCAAAATGTTGTGCAACTGTAGTTGCTTCATTGTTTAGCAGTTACAATTGGGATCGTCTGTCTGTACACCGATTTGTATTGTGTTTGAGGATGTACTGCTACTTGGTTTTACTTATTGCATCTCACTGTGAAACTAACTTTATTTACATTCATATTTATGTGCAAAGAGGTATATAATTATGAGCCTTATTGAAAAGAAGAAAAAAGTATGCCAAATAGGTTTTCATTTTTGTCAACAACAACAACAACAACAACAACAACAACAGAAAGAATCAGAAAATAATTTCCAATATAGCTGACTTAGGCTGTGTGAATGGGTAGATTTATGTTGTCACTTAAACGACTTAGTGCAAATCTAAACACATGCTTTTAAGAGCAGAAAAGGGAACTTGTTTATTACCTGTAGTACCTGATGTTTCCCCTGAAACATTTAATATGTAGCAATGTAGCTTTGCTTTGAAAGTATCTTGGACTTGCCATGTATAAGTATGTCACAATATTTTTCCCTCAGATTGTCTTTAAAACATAACTTTAGACTTCAGTGACATAAATGATCCTCCTACCCCTCCCCTAGCAGGCAAGGTCATAATATGTTGGGAAACAAGGAGCTGCCTGACAGAATCTCAACATATCTAGTCCTGCAGCTCAAGAGCAGAAGGGCTGGAGAGACTTCTAAACCCTAACCTGATCTCCTCTATTAGCAGGGTAAGGAGTGGGGATTGCCTTGCAGGGCTTAATCTTCCATTTAGCTTCCCCAACATATAAACTCTATTTGGTTGGCATTACTGAAACCTGGTAGAATGATTCACATAACCGGAATGGTAAAATCAGTGGGTATAACTTATTTAGAAAAGATCAAAAGGTGGGGGGGGGAATGGTACTCTGTCAAAAATGGCATCATCTGTTTCTGAATCACTTATAACTCAGGGGTCGGCAACGTCTGGCACACGGGTCGCCAGGGTAAGCACCCTGGCAGGCCGGGCCAGTTTATTTACCTGCTGACGTGGCAGGTTCGGCCGATCGCGGCCCCCACTGGTCGCGGTTTCACCGTCCCGGGCCAATGGGGGTGGCGGGAAGCCATGGCCAGCACATCCCTCGCCCGCGCTGCTTCTCGCCGCCCCTATTGGCCTGGGACGGCGAACCGTGGCCAGTGGGGGCCACAATCGGCCGAACCTGCTGCGTCAGCAGATAAATAAACTGGCGCGGCCCGCCAGGGTGCTTACCCTGGCGAGCCGCGTGCCAAACGTTGCCAACCCCTGATCTAGCTTAACAAAGAAAAGAGTAAAAGGCAACTTGATTACAATCTGTGAGTATCTACACAGGTAACATATAATAATGGGCTCTTCACGCTAACAGAGAAAGGTATAATATGATCCAATGGCTGGAAGTTGAAGATAGACAAATTCAGACTGAACATAATGCATACATTGTTAACAATGAGAGTAATTAAACTTTGGAACAGTTTACCAGGGGTCATGGTGGATTCTCCACCATTGACAATTTTTAAATCAAGATTGGATGTTTTTCCAAAAGATCTGCTCTAGGAATTATTTTGGGGAAGTTCTATGTCTTGTGTTATACAGAAAGTCAGACTAGATGATCATAATGGTCCCTTGAGGCCTTAGAATCTATGGATTTAGGAAATCCTCCATGTGCACATCAGAAGCTTCAGGAGCAGAAAAATGGCTCTCTAAAGCTTGATTTATTCTTTCTAGCATCTAAAGTGTGTCGAACAGGTGATTTTCTTCATGTATTAACCTCATAGCCATTGCTTGTTTGGCAAGTGGAGCAGCTTCTGTAGCCCAATTATTCCATTGGGTTTCAAGAGAGGCATTGTTTCTTGAACTTTACCTTCCTGATAGCTCAGAAGCAGCTGTATTCTTCCCTTCCCCCCAACTGGTGATATAAACTGGAAATTCCACAGTCTGGTTTCTGTATCCGGTTGCCCCAACTGGTGAAATGAGAAACTGGTAGATTGGAGGACAAATGCATAATTTAATCACAAAAAGTGGGGGGAGGAATAGAAGACAAAGGGAGGTGCACTTTTCCATGTTACATCAGTGCTGGGAAGAAAAGTATTCCATCCTTTAAAAAAAACTAGGATAAAATACGTCCAGATGATAACATGTTGGCGTGTATGCTCAGATCTATGTATGCTCTGTTCCAATTTTTTTTTTTCTGGCATTCTCTTCCTTTCCCAACAAAGCTAATGTCAAATACTTCTTGAACTCCTCTTTTGTACAACTTATTAAGTTTATTCTCATAGCAATAAAAAGAGGGTTCCCAGTGCTGTCTGAATTCCTTTGCACTAAAATTGAAAAAGCATTGCATTGGGATTGTCTCAAGGCTACTCACACTAACTATTTTATACTATGAGATTATTGTAGATGGAGTGAGTAGTAATGGTAATATGTGAGGCTGTGGAGGCACTTTATAAGGGGGATGGATAGTCAGTTGCTTATAACTTTGTCAATCTTTTATCTTGGTGGCTGAAAGTTTGCAAGTTTGGCTCAGTTTAGGAGTGAATTTTGTATCAAGTTGAAACTTGTAACCTTTTCTTAAAAAAATAGTTCTGTGACATTAGTGATAAATGTCAGAAACTTTAAATTTGGAAAGGAGATTGTTGCCTGGTCACAGATGTGCCTTTCAATCATCAGGTGAAAAGTGATCATGATTTGTCAATATAAGGATTAAAAATGTACTTTGCACATGTGCACTGACTGTTGAAATGGGATGTTAAGTCTCCCAGCATTTTATTGTTATTCCACATACATGGATGGCAGTGTTATGTCTTTATGCATGAATAGTGATAATATGTGAGAACATAAGCAGATTCTGAAAGAGTCCTGTTTCTTTCATTCATGATAGAGAGGTGTACATGGAATATGGCAAGGAATTCTATTTCATTGATTACACATTGTGACATTACCCAAGGTACATCTGGACTGTTGAACAGCTGTCTTGAAAAAGAGGTGAACATAGGTATAGATTGTCTCACACACATTGTTCAGTACAGAAGGTTATACTTCTGTCTGGCCAATAGGTGAACTTGGTGATATTTGTTTGGTCATTGTATTAAAAATACATTAAAAGAAAATTAGTATTGCAAAGTGAAGCAATCAAAAGTCAGGAAATGACAAAATTAAGGTTGCCAACCTCTTGTACATCTGAATTACAATATAGTATTTAATTACATAGTATTATAATATATTTCTACATTACTCCTCGTTCATTCAGTTTATATATTGCGAATATAAGACTATGCATTCAGTCTGCAGTTCCCAACACCCCCGCTTCATTCATTATGTCTGATGCTACTGTGCATACCAGTTTTTCCTCATTCACTGCTTATATGAACATTGAAAAAGACGGAGATGAAGGCCTAGAGCAAAAAAAGAAAAGAAGAATCATAAAAGCCATAAAGCAATCCAAAACTTTTACTTCAGTGTAGAAAGGATTGAAAGATTATGAAGTTCACAAGAGAGTTTATAATAGACAGTAGCTTTCTGGTTTCAGTATTATTGAGTAAAGTATATTGCCACTGAGTCTGGATAGATTTTGTGAAAACTATCTGTAATTTGGCTGGTTTATTGATACATTTCCATCAAATGAATACTTACAGTGCAGATTTCAGATGCAACAAAACTGACTGTTAAGGAACTGTAACTTAAAACTGAGTTGTCTGACTATCTCGTTCCCTTTATCCTTTTTACTGACTATACATCATTCATGAAGATTCAGTAGAACTGGCTTTTCAAAATATGCAGAATATTAGTTTAAACATTCTCTGGTGAACCCTAGAAGGTAGGAACTAAATATCCATCCCGTGGTCTGATTCCTGCAGAAACCCTGTGCCTGTGTAGAGCCAAGCTCCACATACTTCAGTAGGATTCAAAGAGATCACAAGGATCACACTCAAGCAGTCCCATGTGGGCATAGGAATTCACAAGCAGTAATCAGATTGTGGGATTGGGCCCTAACGTGTTAGAATTTGGCACCTTATAATGCAGCTCTCAGCAGGAGTTCATACAATTTAGAAATGGAAAAGAGCTAGATCATTAAGACACAACCATAAGAGCAGGATAACAGCCCCCAGACAGAGGATGGGTCTAATATTAAATGGATATTATACATGGCAACTCTTACATTACAATACAGCATTTGTTCACCCTTTTAGTTTTTGTTTTGTACTTCATTTTTCATGTTTTTGCTAAGGATCATTTTAATACCTTCCCTCCCAAATTATAACTATAAAATATAACATCCAATATGCAGGTTGGGAGAAGAAAGGTTATAGGTTATATAGAGTTCCCTAGGGGAAAAAATCTTCAGGCATTATGAAAGATAACAAAACACATATATTGTTATGATACCCATCAGGATAACAGGAGTGCAATCTGCAATAAAATGATATGTAATCATCCACATCAAATACCTTTTCCAAAAAGAAAAAAAATAGAAGATAGCCATATTTGAGAATTTCTGACTTTGGACAAAATTATCCTGTATAACAGAAAATGGAAAGGAAAGACAGCAATGATAGAGCTATCATGTACAGAATAGATTAAGGCAGCTAAGGGGAGGATGAATTACTACAAGTCTTCCTCCCCTTTGCTGGTGCACATGCTCACTCGCTCACTCTCTCCTTCTGTATGAGAGCTGGGAAAGACTTATTAGCTAATAAAGTCCATCCCTACGCTAGTACAAAAAAAAAAAATACTCCCTACAGTACATTTTTCTAGTACTGTGTCCATACTCTTTTAAAATCCCAATTCTTTCTGTGGTGGGGACAAAGAAAATGAGAGAAAAATAAAACGGGAGAATAGTTGTTTAATTTCTAAATTATGTTTGTGAAAATTAAGCATGAATTAATTTCTTAGATACACTAAATTACATGTGAATTGATGTAGCAGGCACATTTACAAAACAAAGAAAATACCCAAGTTTACACTGAGGCCTGGAAAAGATTAGGGGAAGAAAAAAATATCCTTTTCAGAGGCAGTGATGCAGTAGGGAGGAAATATTAATTATATTAAGGCTTTCTGATATGGATAAAAGGATTCCAGAGGTTTCTAATGTATATCACAGGTTATAATCAAGATTATGGAAATCACCACTTGTCTTAATACTACCAGTATGCAATATTCCTGGACTCTGACTACTGCTTTAGGAAACTGTTGGCAGTCCTGTATAGTCAGATTTTTGGTTACCAAAGAGTATTTTTTCTCATCAAAGAGTATACACTGCCATTTGAAACCTAGAATATATAGCTAAGACTCAGATAATAAGGCATTCTTAACTTTCATTGTGGATAACATGCAGCACCACTCTACCCTGTTCAAAGCTTTTTGGCTATCCAAAGATTATATTGCCAATGGAGCATCAACAACCTTCTTTAATTTGGGCAGTTAGTCACAAGCCTGAAAATGGTCATCATATGTTTTAGTATTGAATTAAGCCTGTTTTTCAAGGCACATTAGCTCTGCCAATATTGCCCTGAGGCTTTATGGCACAGGTTTATCTAATATTCTATTACTGTTAGTTAATTACATAGATCAGTAAGTGCTTCCCCATTTTAGGATGTTAGTTCTAGGTATATTGTATAATATATTTAAATATAATGAGAGAAGGGTGTCCCCAGCTATTAAAATTAGTTTTACTATATTTTTAATGTATAATTTATTTGTGAGTGTATTTATTAAGGGATTTGATTCTCAAATCACATGTATAACTTCCATTAATAATGAGATAATCCCCTGATTCTGCTAACACACCATCCAATTATCATTTCTTGTTGAGTTATCTCAGTGTTGAAGCAATTTAAGGCAAATTCAACAGCAGAATGGACATAATATTGCAAGTTACTGTATGGTTCAATATTTGATTATCAAAGAGAATGAACAGAAATGTGTCTTTGAAAAGGCCTGTTGTGAGGAGTAGAAATACATGGTTTCTTAGGATGAGGGGAACTGTATTTCTCTGTGGATCCAACTCCACTCAGATGAAAGGTTTGATTGCTTGAACTGATGTGTCCCTGCCTAAATGTAAGCAGCCTCAAATGTAATAAAAATCAAGGATAGTATTAAAATTAGTTAATCAAATAATATTGTGCATCTAAAACTCATTTTTGAAAAATCACTTTTTATGGCTTTTGATAATATGTTAGTCAGCTGACATTCCTATTAAAGTCAGAGGGTGCTTTGATGCTGACTTGAGTGGGAGCAGAATAGGTCCCCTAATTAATTAAAAATGGCTTTTGAAATACTTTCTTCATTTATAATATTTGGTGTTTATATTTCAATCAATAATCAGCTTTATAATCTATTTTACTTTCCTAATTTCCATTATTTTAACACAGCGTTCCTGTTGTTCTCACTCTAGTTAGGACCAATTATATTCAATGAAAATTGCCCATTTGAAATGAACAAAAGATGATGAAAACATTTCTGCCCTATGAAGTTTTGCAGTGGTGCTCCAACTAATGCAGTCTTGCCAACTTTTGCAATTTTATCATAAATCTCATGATATTTAGCTCTCTGAGCCTAGGTGGCTCTGTGAGAATCAGAGCTTTATAAGTAGGTATCTGGCACTCATGGTTCTGGAGAACAACTTGAAAACAGCTTGGGTGCACCCTCAAGGCTGCGAAACCAGAAAACAAGTTTTAAAAACATTTTTTTTAAATCTCATGATTTTTAAGCCAACCTCATGGTTTTTGAATTTTTGGAGATGGCAGTGCTGCTATTGGCAGGCAGGCAAACTTGGAGACTCAGAAACTATCCAGTCTGGTGCCAGCTTCTCAGTCTGAACTTACTTCAGATGCACCTGCCTGATGGAGCATTGACCAGTAGTGAAGTCACAGAAAGCTGACCTCTCCAAGCCCAGGACATAGAGTGGAGGTACCCTCCCTCTGGTTTTAGCAGGGTAGGCATATGGTGCTACACTCCCACATGTTAATCCTTACTTTAAAAATAGCAGCTAACATGAGCAATTTTTTTAAAAGTGAACTTTCTGGTGTGTGATATTGATGTGTTACTGTAATTCTCCAACCCATTAGATTTAACTGTTCTTAAAATCCTTGCTTTAGCAGATGGTATAGGAAGCAGCTCAAGAAACTTGCATGCATTTGTCCTCCTACTGGTTCCTTGCTCAGGGGCCAGAGGGAAGGAGGCAGAACCTACTAACTCCATCTTTTCCCTTCAGAGAATCCAGGAGAAACAGACTGGGTCTGTCAATTCCCTTTCTCCTCCTGCCTAGGGTTCCCAGGTGTCCAGTTTTGGACCAGAACACCATGTCGCAAAGGGACCCTTGCGGCTCTGGTTAGCATCACTGACCGGGCTATTATAAGTCCGGTCAATAGCTCAGTGAGACTAAGGCAGGCTCCCTGCCTGCCCTGGCTCTGCGCGGCTCCCCGGAAGCAGCTGGCATGTCCGGCTCCTAGACTCAGGGTCAGCCAGGGGGCTTCTTGCGCTGTCCCTGCCTCGAGTGCCAGCTCTGCAGCTCCCATTGGCCGGGAACCATGGCCAATGGGAGCTGGAGGGGAAGTGCCTTGGGCGGAGGCAGCGTGCAGAGCTGCCTAGCCGCGCTTCCACCCAGGAGCCAGACAGAGGACATGTTGCTGCCTCTGGGGATCTGCCTGAGGTAAGCGCCGCCCGGAGCCCACACTCCCTCCTGCACCTCAACCCTCTGACCCAGCCCTGAACCCTTTCCCACACCCAAACTCCTTCCTGGAGCCCAAACCCCGTACATCCTCCCATACCCCAACCCCCTGCCCCAGCTCAGAACCCACTCTGGTCCTGATTTCTGTGCCAGAGAACTGCTGTGTTCATGGAGATACCGTATGTGGAGGTGTTTGTATATATACTGCGTCTAACCATGTATTTACAAAAAAGTCAAATTTTGTAAAACATGAAAGCCCATACATACTTGCTGAGAAATGTAGCATGTGCCTTTATTCATCTAAAAGTCTTGCAGTGGGCCTGCAATTCTACATATAATGTGGTGGGGGTTTTTTTTTTCTGAAAAGACAGGTGCTCTCCCAAGGCTCAAAGCAGTGTTTGTTTTAAGTTAGCTTGATCACCAATGTTTTGCCCAATTCTCAGCAACAATGAGAAACCACATCTTGTTGAAGTTAGTTAGGAATACAAACAGGTATCCGTCCATGTTATGTTCTGAATGGGAACTTTAAGAAACTATTAGAGATAAGATGTGCTCACTGAAAATTGCAAAATCCTGGTTAAAAAAAAGATTTCCTCAAAGCTGGCTATTTGGAAAGGTTATTTTTGCTTCCATGGCTGCTACCCTGGTTGTACGTTTTTGTGTGTATGTGTGCATGTGCAGAAAAGTGTGAGACGATGAGGAAAATGAGAAGATCTGAAGGGAGAGAGTGATTAGGGCAGAGGAAATGGTTGGGAAGGAAAACAAAGTAAAGCAAAAGATTAATTAGTTAGAGGAACTGGGAAGAGTGGGAGGGATTGGAAATCAACTCCGAAACATAATGGTAACAGAAAATATTTAAAATAACAAAAAATGAATGACTTCCTGATTGACCACTTTTATTCCAGTTCTTCACCACTGAGGCTTCAACAAAATGAATGGAGTTACAGTAGCATAAACATTGGAGTAACACAGTGGTATACCAGGCCCACTGTGTCAAACTGAGGAATCCGTGCATTGGTGAGCGCTTACTCTCACAAATAGTCATATTGATGTCAGTGGAGCATCATATACGTAAGGGTTGCAGAGTTAAGGCAGGATAAATTAAAAAGAGATCTCTGCAACTATTTCATCTTGTCCTCCTCTAGTTATTATTTTCTGTAGTGAAATAATATGTAGGGGGAAAAACAATTTTTTTTTTTAGCAAGTTTAAAAACAGGAGCTTATTTAAACTTGTAATGCCTTATTATAGTATGAAGAAACTCCAGAATGTGCTTTATTGGTACATTAATACATCCTCACAGACTGTAGCTTCATATCTCACAGTACACTAAAGACATGCATTAACAGATCAGTAAGACACACCCTGTGGTGCTTTAATTCTACAACAGTAAATAAGCTGTAGATTTCCAAATCCTGGAAACAGTGGCTTCTCCATAGGGTAGGCCAGGGGTCGGCAACGTTTGGCATGCGGCTCGCCAGGGTAAGCACCCTAGCAGGCCGGGCCAGTTTATTTACCTGCTGACGCAGCAGGTTCAGCCAATCGCGGCCCCCATTGGCCGCGGTTCGCTGTCCCGGGCCAATGGGAGCAGCGAGAAGCGGCACGGGCGAGGGATGTGCTGGCCACGGCTTCCCGCCACCCCCATTGGCCCTGGACGGCGAACCGCGGCCAGTGGGGGCCGCGATCAGCCGAACCTGCCGCGTCAGCCGGTAAATAAACTGGCCCGGCCTGCTAGGGTGCTTACCCTGGCGACCCGCGTGCCAAACGTTGCCAACCCCTGGGGTAGGCCAAACAGAAGAAGAGCTAATTCTAGACCAGTGGTTCTCAAAGCCAGTCCGCTGCTTGTTCAGGGAAAGCCCCTAGCGAGCTGGGCCGGTTTGTTTAACTGCCGCGTCCGCAGGTTTGGCCAATCGCAGCTCCCACTGGCTGTGGTTCGCCGCTCCAGGCCAATGGGGGCTGCGGGAAGCGGCGCAGGCCGAGGGATGTGCTGGCTGCCCTTCCCGCAGCCCCCATTGGCCTGGAGCGGCGAACCACAGCCAGTGGGAGCCGCGATCGGCTGAACCTGTGGACGGGGCAGTTAAACAAACCAGCCCGGCCCACCAGGGGCTTTCCCTGAACAAGCAGCGGACCGGCTTTGAGAACCACTGTTCTAGAGGGCACCTCCATCCCGTAAAGCTGACATTTTCCATGTTTGACCTCATGAACAGGATCACTTTGCTCTCATATGTTTGAAATGGCACTGATACTTTGCTGCTAACAATACACTGTGAGTAATAAGCCATTATCACATCTGGAAATACCTACACATGTAAACACGACTTAAAAGTAAGCCAGAGCCATGTAGAGATTCTTCTTTGTCACAAGCTTCTTCGTAACAACCAAACTAAAGATGCAGCATATATGGCTTCACAGTTCTGTCAAGTGAGTTACATTATATGCTAATCAAGTTCTACTCTAAAACAATCTTGTGGACATAATTATTCAGCTAGATATGTGCCATGGCACAACAGCTCCTAGGGATGGACAAGACATGTATATATTTTTTGGACTGAGGCTATAGCTGCTTGAGTAAAACATTGAAAAATATATATATTTATATTTAAAAAGCCTGTGGGTGGCATTTAGTGTGAAGTTCTCTGCTGGCTTGTGAAATGCCTCAAAAACAATGCAACAGCCATAATTATGCTATATACAAATGGTAAGCAAGTACAGAGATAATGTGAGGGGTTTCTGTGTTTTTCTGAGTACCGCTGAGCAATGCTTCATCTCTCTCTCTTTGGGGGCATGGAGGGGTATAGTTTTGCTAGCTGATCAGACTGTGAAACATCTGTGCATGTGTATCACAAAACCCACGTGTGTTTGCTATTACAAGGCCATGGGCTGTAGTAGCAGCCATGACCTGGCATACATGTGCCCACTTCTAAGGTTCTGGATTGAGGAGGAGCATTTATTTTCCTCTATTCAATGGCCCTAGCACAAAACCTGTGTACTCAGGTTGTCACTGCAGGCAGGAATTTCACCCTTATGGGCCTACTTTATAAGAAGAAAAAAATCTAGAAATCATTGAGGTGACTTTTTAAATCAATTTGGTTTAAGAAAGACAATTTGATGAGTGTCCCTGCAGGTCTGAGAAGACAAAGAACTTTATTTTTTGTCCTAGTAGATTATGAAAGTCCTGGGGGATGGATAAATTTGATTTCTTTTTATGATATCTGGGATGGTGTGTCCTTGAAAATGCCAGTTAGCCAGTGTTTCACATAGTTTCTTTGGATTTCTTCTTGGAATGAGAAATATAATGAAGTTGGTGTTCAGTCAGAAGAGGCTGTTCAAAAGCGTAAGACTAAAACTTTGTTTAGGGATGTCATGGGGCAAATAAATTCTTGATTAATTTATCATAATAAATTAACATTTAACTTTCAAGGGCACAGGATAATTTTTCTACTATCTTTTTCTGCATTTTTTCCATTATATAGGAGATTAGCAATACAAGGGGTGTCCTGAGAAGGTTCAGATATAATACTGAAATTCTTTGGCATTTTCTATTGCAATCATAAATTCATTTCCCATTAGAATTCTTCTTCTTAGAAACTATTGCAACTTAAATGCTTGAATCTAATACAATGTATTATTGCAATTGTTTCCGATGTTCATGTATAGACAATGGAGGTACTAATGAAGGTAACACTGAGAAATTGTTTCCTGCTTATCCATGCATGGGAGGGTTGAAATTGGTCACCTCCATGGCACCATTCCTGTAGATTTTGCAGTTTCCTTCTGTACTCCTCAGCACCAATGGAGCCCCCATCACTGGGGATCCCAAGGCAGCCACTCCCAAAAGTAGACCAGGTGATATGATTCCATGGACAGCCATGTTGGCAGGGAGCAGAGGATGGCTTTGAAGAGCCCTAGAGCCAGTTCAGAGGCACAGGGCCTCCATGAGTATAAACCTGTGCCTCTGCCATATTCCCTGAGCTCTGAGGAGTTTGGATTCTTGATCCTCCTCTTTGTCTGTGTCATGGCAAGCCCTGATGGAGGAATTTAGGAGAGAATTTTGTGAGGAGAATCCTGACAGACTGTTTCACCTGTGGGACAATCCAATGGGCTTACAACAGGAGGGCATAATCTAGCTCATAAGAATATCCACACTGGACCAGACCAGTGGTCCATCTAGCCAAGTATTCTGTTTCTTACAGTGGGCAGTACCACATGCTTCAGAGGAAGATGTAAAGACTCCACGGTGGACAATTATGTAGTACCATGAGTGACATTTTGTCTTAACCTCAATGAGTGGTTGGTTTATGCCCTATTTAGGCTTGTGCTGCCTAAATGCTTTTATCCTAGCCAATGTAACTGTAGGTAGAATTATCATTCGTGTAAATGTCTAGTCCTTTTTTTAATCCTATTGAGACCTTGGACTCAGAAAAGGTACATCTACACTGTAATTGGAGGTGTAATTTCAAGCTCGGGTAAATATATTTGATCAAGCAAGAGTGCTAAAAATAGTGTTGTGACCCTGGTGATTAGGGTGATGACCTGTGATTGCTGCCCAGTAAGTAAAGTCTCAGATGGGATTGTATTCGGGTGACAAGCCTGTGCCACTGTAGCTACAACGCTATATTTAGCATGAGCTAGTATATGTACATCTATCCAAACTGGAAATGACACCTCCAGCTGCAATGTAGACGAGTATCCTATAATATCTTATAACAGTGGGTTCCACAATTTGTTTTGCATAAACAGTGCTTCCTTTTATAGGTTTTAAATTTGTTGCTTGTTAGTTTTAGTTGATACTCTCTTGTTCTTGCATGACCCTCTCAAGTAAGTAGGAGCTCCTGAATGTCTTTTTCCAAATCAAGAAAAGTTTATTCATATGGTTGTTTCATAACAGGAGGGAAACATGTCTTTAGTAGCCACATTGTGACTGAGATAGATGGCAGAATGAGATGCCCTTTGGAACCACTAATGTCTATTTTAAGATGGTATGCAACATAAAGATCACTCCATAGAGTTATTATTTTTGAATTTGTTGAGGCAGCAGATTTCTATTTTTTCATCTTATTTTTATCCCCTTTTAGAACCAGATAAACATGCTTGTTTTATAATTTATTGTACAAAATGTTTTAATTTTGATCCTGTTTTTGGAATTATGTACATTACATTGAGGGCTGTGTGGTGGGGTTTCTGAAGTAATTTACAGCAGTGGTTCTCAAAGCCAGTCCGCTGCTTGTTTAGGGCAAGCCCCCGGCGGGCCGGGCCGATTTGTTTACCTGCCATTTCCGCAGGTTCAGCCAGTTGCGGCTCCCACTGGCCGCGGTTCGCCGCTCCAGGCCAATGGGGGCTGCGGGAAGGGCGGCCAGCACATCCCTCGGCCTGTGCCGGTTCCCACAGCCCCCATTGGCCTGGAGCGGCGAACTGCGGCCAGTGGGAGCCTCGATTGGCCGAACCTGAAGACACGGCAGGTAAACAAACGGACTTGGCCCGCCAGGGGCTTTCCCTGAACAAGCAGTGGACCGACTTTGAGAACCGCTGATGTACAGCATTGCGAACCCCAAACATTCAAAAAGTCATGAATTAGGCCACAAAAATTATATTTTAAAATAAAATAAATATGGGGGCTTTTCCCCCTTTAGTTCTATGAGTCAATAGGGATCATGCTTTCAGGCTTTTCTCTGCTATCACAAGGGCAAGAAATTTGCTTCTTTTTAAATAAAAGCTGAGTTTCCATAATCATCTGACTTCAGGAGCTGGGCCTTTAAAAAGAATACCAAATATCACAAAAATTGTGATAAAATTGCCCAAGTTGGCAGCTCTACAAGTGACAAGTTTCTTTTTTTTTTTTTGTGATGGTGTTCCAAAATTAGGAGGAGGATTAAGCCACAATGGCTGCTGGTGTAAAGCTGCCAAGTAGTGTTTGTGAACATTACTTTTTCTACATGGCTGTTAGATCTGATTACGTCAATGCCATTTTTTATTTGTTTCTTGCACACACAAAATAAATACATTCAGAGAGTTTTTTTGTTCACATAACTGTTTTTAGGGAATAGCTGTTTTATAAATAAATACTCATAAACACATGCAAAACCCGGGATGTTTGTGTATGAAAAGTACTCACTATTTGTTATTTGTCATTTGTTATTCTCCTGTTTTTAAAAGTTAGTCATCCAACTAGGGAGCAGAAACAATGTGATTGGGGACAAATCATAGACCCCAAAATAAATGGTGAATACTTTAAATGAACATTGTGGATAATTATGTATAATAAATGCATTTCCAGAAATCAGGATTATTTCCTTAACAGGCAAAAGGGGTCTGCATCTGACAACATATTCACAATGAATAATTTGACTAGATATAATTTCTGTGGTCTGAAAAAATTGATGTGAAATTCCATAAAACAAAACATAGTGTGGTATGCTATATATTCAGTTTTTATTCAAAAGTGAATGCCACGTTTACAAAATCCTAGAAAGTGTGTCACTTTATAATTTGTCTGAGCTTGCAGTGCTACATAGCTACACCGTCCCAGGGGCAGACCAGGGACCAATATCTGAATCAGAAGCGCAATTCCTCCCCAGCTTCTAGCTTGCTCCACGGGTATAAATTACTCCACGCCTTGTCTTAGAGCTTGCACTGTACACTGACCAGGTTCTGTGGTGGCTGAGCTTATACTCCTCCCACTCCTTGCCCCTCCCTGCCACTTGATCTGAAGGGGGAGTTTTGGGAAAGTAGCCCCTATTTTCCACACCTCCCTTCTCTCCCATCCCCCACCCACACGCACGGTGATCAGTCACAGTCTGAGCAGGACTGGGAAGTAAGCAGGAGGCCTTACTCCCTGTTGCTCTTCTGAATAAGGGCTATAATACTCTGTCTGGAAGACTATTACAAAATATAATACTTCATTTAAGAGCAACATACATTACAGTTTAAAACCTATAACACACCAGGAGTTTCCTAAGGATTAAAGTAATTAATGCTCTGGAAAATAGAGAGTGGATTTACAGTGAAGGAAACCCCTGCATGAGGACTCTCACTCACTAATGAATTTAGCAGAGAGATGTGGCCAGTCTACAGAAGCCTTTCTTTTGTATGGCTGCAGGATGCAGTGAGTTAGCCCTGCTCCCCCAATTACAAATCTTTGCATCAGCTTCATAGGGCCTTCTGTAGATTCAGTCTCTCCCACGCACTAGATTTGCAGGCTAGGGAGTATGGACTATTTCCTCTGATATGCTCTGCATCCGGATTCGGGCTTTACTGAGAACCAAGTCTCCCCATTTTTTTCTTACTAGGCCTCACCAAGAAAAAATACCTCCCAAAAAAGTCTTTTTTTGGAGGAATTTCTCTCCTTGATCACTTTGTCATCTGGAGCCTGCTTCAAGTGTCAGCCAAGACTTGCTTTGGCAATCAGTAAAGAGATGCATAACCCCATTTTCCTGGGGTCCCCTTGATATCATTCCCAAGCACTTGATGAGGAGCAATGTGAACTCTGCTTACAAAGGTGTCAGAAAGGAAAAAACTGTTTTCTAGTTACTGATGCTTCTTATTAGCAGTACTGGATCAAAGTCAAGGTATCCCAGTTAATTTACATGAATCTGTTACGCAACCCATTTTTATCGAAAAGACTTTTCTGACAGGAACATAATGTACCACAGGGAAAAAATGGTATTTAATGGGAAACAGATGTGGTCTGTGTATTGCTAATGAACAAAGACTACTGTTTATATAAGGAGAAGCCAATATGTAAAAATAGGAGTAAAACTGCATAGATTACAGGATATTTTACTTAGTTTTATAGTCAATATTTTAAATATTGCCTAAATCAATATCATCCATACCCACCCAGTATAAGATGCACTCTGTGTGTTTGCCCTTGTGATAAAATCACAGATGCTAATGACTAAACTATTCCAGATTGAATGTTTTAAGTATTTCAATATCCTTTTACATGCATATCCTTTTTCTCCTGAAACATTAGCTGTCTATAACAATATCCAAACATAGTATTATTGTCACAATCAAGTCCTGATTACTTTAACATTTGCTGATATTATTTATTAATTTTGGGCACCAAATTAAAGTAATTTTTTTAATGTTCTAATACAGTGGTTCCCAAACTTGTTCCGCCACTTGTTCAGGGAAAGCCCCTGGTGGGTCAGGAGCTGCTGGAAGTGGCGCGGGCCGAGGGACATACTTGCCGCAGCTTCCCGCAGCCCCCATTGGCCTGGAACAGCGAACCGCGGCCACAGGGAGCCGTGATCGGCCAAACCTGCGGACGCGGCAGGTAAACAAACCGGCCCGGCCCGCCAAGGGCTTTCCCTGCACAAACTGTAGAACAAATTTGGGAACCACTGTTACAGTAACGTGAAAAGGCTCTAGCTGTATGTTCCCACTAAAACAAAGTCTCACTTTGCCTTTCTCTCTCTCTCTCTCTCTCTCTCTCTCTCTCTCTCTCTCTCTCTCTCTCTCCCCTTTTAAGGATCACTGGGAATATTATGGTTTTACATGTCAGCTACTAATGGTTTTATATCCAGTATTTGATTTTAAAATTGCCTGGCCCTGAATAGCAGTGTTCTGCTAGTTTAGCAAAGCCTACTTAGCTTCATATAACACTATGATATTAATGTATTCTTGTAATAACTGTAAACATTCTATATGCATCACCTTTAAGCATTAATTGGACCTTGATAGTCTGTGTACATAAGAGTCCAGTAGACAATGTGGAAATTCTAGAACAGGGGTCAGCAACGTTTGGCACGCGGCTCGCCAGGGTAAGCACCCTGGCAGGCCGGGCCAATTTATTTACCTACTGATGCAGCAGGTTCGGCCGATCGTGGCCCCCACTGGCCGCGGTTCACCGTCCTGAGCCAATGGGGGCAGCGGGAAGCGGCACGGGCAAGCGATGTGCTGGCCGCAGCTTATCGCCACCCCCCTTGGCCCGGGACAGCGAACCGCGGCCAGTGGTGGCCGCGATCGGGCGAACCTGCCGCGTCAGCAGGTAAATAAACTGGCTGGGCCCGCCAGGGTACTTACCCTGGTGAGTCGCGTGCCAAACGTTGCCAACCCCTGTTCTAAAACTAGGAGCAGTGATACCATTGTGCTGGTGGGTGCAAATTTCTGCCAGTTTTGTCAGATAGTCTCCCAGAAGTGTCTGCTATTTTTCAGAAACTCTTTTGATGTGAACAGTTAGAGAAGTGTGATGAATCAGGTGCCAAAACAAACCTTTGACAAGGTTTGCACCCCACCCAGATTGTAAGGTTTTAAGAAACAGTTGCTAAAATGTTAGGCTTAGAGTTTAACCTTATTATACAAGCTCAAGCTTTTGATATGTGTGTTTGAATTGCCAGTTATGCTACAGCTTGTATACTTCATTTTTATGATGTAGATTTTAAGATTTACTTTTTTCTGCCGTTTGATCTAAAGACAATCTATATTGTGCTTGCTTCCAGAGTAACAAAATCCACTGTTGATTGCATTCATCCCCAGAAGTCTTCATCTCTGTCTCCTTCACTCACTCACATATGTGCGCTCTCTCACACAGTATTCCATCTCTGCTTTACACATGCCATCTTTTTGTATGTTGAGAACAGAACAGGTGTCCCTTTCTAACTCGTCTTTATCATTCCCTTATTAGCTGGAAGAGTCAGCACTGGGCAAGCTGTAATGTGGTGAGGCAACAAGATGTGTAGAATTTGTTCCTAGGAACAAAATTTCAGAGGTAACATTCCCACATGCACATTATTTCCTTTGTATTCCCAACACTTACCAACCCAGCAACCATAAATCACATCATTTAATGCTGATGTAGCACTTCAACATGTAATATTTAAATAAGAAACCATTAGTTAATTAATGGTCAAAACATCACTAACAGACTTGTTTTACAATTGAGGATAGACTTGGCCAAGGTCACACAGGAAGTTAGTGGCAGAATCAAGATTAGAACTCAAGGGTTCCTGGCTACTGATTCTCTGATCAGATCACTATATCATATTGCCTTCAGAGAAATCTCAGATGATTCTATATATTATATAGGTGATTTGTGTTTCTTGTTATGTACAGGTTCTGTGCTTTACAGGATTTTTATTTTGTCATTACTAACAAATCTAGGAAATTGATACATATATATAAAAACCCACAACTGGGTTAAATTTGACAGATTGGTCCTGGAATGCAATGAGGGTTATTCAGTGTCCCCTACCCCCAAAAGCACTGTACAGTATTTTGAAATGTTCCATATTGTGTTTTGTCTGTATTTTTTTCTCAAAGGCTCTCTGCATCATGCTTTGTCATCAATGTACCCTGGGCTGAGAGACTATCTGGCAAAGCCTCTCAAATTGGTTACATGTTGTTGCATCAGCTGACTTTGCCTGCATACTAAAAACAGCCGTTAACAGCTCCGTTTTCACTGGTATAACAGTGGGATAGAAAGTTGTTTTGTTAGGAATCAGCTAGGTCAAATCTCATTATTACCAGTGAGAGCCAGAGTCTAAGGTTTTATGCAACTTGTTTTATATCACTTTTAAGATTAGTTGGCCTTTGTGGAAGGATAAACCAGGGAGGCTAGGAATAGTTCAGACAGTAGTGTAACATTACAGCTGCTACAAGTGATACTGTGTTGTTACATATGGCCCTATTCATCAAAAATTTCTTTTACCCAGCTTCAGCTGTGTAGCCTGTGTGACCTTGGGTTTCCCTGACTTGACTCCCACAGAGACTTTAATCCTGTTTTTGGTCACAATGTTGGATAGCCATGGACATTCACCTCAGAGGTTTATTACACCCCTAGAGTAGCATTGAACCCAAAGGCCCAACTCTCTCCTATGTGGGGAGATAGGGCCATACGAATGATCCTACATGTGCTCCTAATTAGATGCAGAGAACATGCAAACTCTGTAGTATTAAAATAGATATTATGTTTTTTAATAAAAATTAAGATTTAAAATATGGTACTCTTATCTGTGATGTACGTCTCTGAGACATTGAACTTATTAATTATTAAAACATACCCAAAAGTAGCTAACTGTGTTAATTATAGCTCCATGGATAAGTCATTTAAAATTGTTGCTGAGATTGCATGATTGAGTACTGTAAATTCAGGAAATGCTAGCGTGCAGAGTGCAAACCCAATCTTTACCCCGTTACTCTGTGTGTGTGCTTTATTAAACAGTCTTTAATAATGATATAAATTGTATACTTTTTCTTTGTTATGTACACATGCATACTGATTTTTTTCATTCTTTTATAGTTGCACTAATATCATTGTCATAAAGGTCCAATACAGTTTATATCAGGGGTCGGCAATGTTTGGCACGCGGCTCACAAGGGTAAGCACCCTGGCAGGCCAGGCCAGTTTTATTTACCTGCTGACGCGCCAGGTTCAGCCGATCGCGGCCCACACTGGCCGCGGTTCGCCGTCCCGGGCCAATGGGGGCCGCAAGAAGCCGCGGCCAGCACATCGCTTGCCCGCGCCGCTTCTCACCGCCCCCATTGGCCCAGGACGGCGAACCGCGGCTAGTGGGGGCCGCGATCGGCCAAACCTGCCACGTCAGCAGGTAAATAAAACTGGCCCGGCCCGCCAGGGTGCTTACCCTGGCAAGCCAAGTGACAAACATTGTCGACTCCTGGTTTATATTTTGACTTGGGCCCAATCCACTCAAAAGCTAGCAAAAGCAGAGATAAGATTAAAAGGAGTATGAGGCTTAATTAATAAATATTTGTAAAGCTCTTTGGGATTCCTGGACATATTCATATCATTTAGGGCACTTTTAAATACTCAAAGAAAGTTTTTATTCAGTCCCAGAATTTTGATTTTAAAGTGAAACAAGTTTGTGAATATGAAAACTTGGAATGAGAAAATGTTTCAGCTTAGATCCAGGCCATTCAAGCAGCTGCGTGAGTGTCACTTGCAATTGTTATCCTGGGGCTTTGAAATTGACTCTTCATGCTTCACAGATGACAAGACATTCTGCCTAATTTGCAAAACGTGCTTGCACAGAATGTGAGTTTGGATTTCAGAGAGTTTTTCAAATTAATGTAGATAAGCTTTAATGCACTCAATTAATACAGTCCTACTTTTAATGCAGTTTATATGTAATATAAAGTTGCGGTATAAAGTTTATTTCATACTGGATATGTATTTAAACAGCTCAGTTTAAACATTTGAAATTAAAGGACTTCCAGAATCCTCCTGCTGAAAACCTCTCACTGTGTTTTAGTTTTATGGGAAGGGAGACCAGTGCTTTTATTCAAGAATATTATTGTGTGTAGTCATTTTAGAACAACCTGTAGCCTTGTACGATTTATGTTAGATTATTGTGTGGTACACAATCTAGGTAGAATTCAAATGATCATCCAGTCCTAAATTACTTTTTGTTTGGTTTTTTAAATAGTTGATAGTAATTAACTGTAAAAGTTCTTAGGTTTCAATGAGTGAAAAAAATCACACAATGCTGTTTATGTACCAATATGAAAGACTCCTGTTAGCCTGTCTGAGAGTGGGATGAGTGTTTTGATACACATATGTAGTGTATGAAGTCCATCTATTGTGAAAAATAAGTGTAAAATTATACTTAAACTGGAACATTAAATCTATTTTTAGAGCCCAAAAGAGGCAGCTGGTCCAAATAGTTGTTTAAAATATTGTCACAGATCTTTGCATATTTCCCTGTTGAACTGCCTTGTAATAAAAAAATATATATATAAAGTCAAGTGCCATGTAGAGTGATGGCCAGTTATCTGACCAGAAGTGTAAACTTTTCTAGTGTCGAATTTTTGCATTTTACTTGACAAATGAACAAATTAGTGAAAGATAATGTAACTAAGAGCAGGAAAATAAAAGGCAGGGGACCACAGTGGCGTTGGAACAATTTGTATAGTGGGGGTGCTTAGAGCCATTGAACAAAACTGTAAACCCCATATATGATGGAAACCACTTCAAGTTGGGGGGAGGGGGGCGTGCTGCCACACCCCCAGCATCCCTAGTTCCAGCACCCCTGATGGACTAGATGGTCAGATGATGGAAATCGCCTTAACAACTAGACTGATTTGCACTGTTGGAGGGAGCTAGGCTAATAATGTCATAAAAGCAGGATTCTATTACATGTATAACAGTGAAATGTGTAGTGTAATACAAAGGAAAGTATGTGGCACAGTGGCCTCACAACCTACCTTTCAGGCTGAAGGAAAAATGCTAAGGTGGCAAGTGCCACAAAGGAGAATGAAGAAGCTAGTAAGAGGGAAGCAGTAGCACTGCATTGAAGTGTGTCAGTTTTGGTGTGCCCATTTATATTATTTAAGAGAGGATGAAAGATAATCATGTATCAGCATCCTAGATCTACTGAATTTTAGAATGTATAATGTGAGTATATTACACAGTGATACCTATGATAGGGTAGCTGTGAAGAATGTGGGAGATATACACATTTTTCACAAAATCAATACAGATATCTCTATTTTTGTTTGATGATTGTGGTGTGGCTGGCTCTGCAGAACTGTGATGTGGTATACAAACCTCCCCACTGGAAAGAAAGAGGTTAAAGACCTACTCTGGACCCAGAAAGCCCCTGCATACACTGGAGGTGGAGCTTAAAAAGGGGAGCAGAGAACTCAGTGTTGGCAGATATTGGAGGTGACCTCACTTACACTCTGAACTCCTGAGAAGGAGTACTACAGGAGCTCTTGCTGCCTAAGGCAGGCATGGTGATAGTGACCTGACCAAGCCAACAAATAGTTATTGAAAATGTATTCAATAGAAAAACTACTGTACAATGTGATGTGCTAAAGCTGAATCTGATATTTTTAACTCTCTGGCAAACAAACCCAACTAGGCTATAATTCATGCATCTAGCTCTAGTCATTGGTTGTTTTCCCCATGACCATATTTATGATAGTTAAAATGCACAAGTTTCAATATATCTCCTAAAACAGCCCTACAAAATCAGGGGAATACTGGGAGAGCAAAAAACAGAGTAAGGGGATAGTTGGACAATCCACAGCAAATCTGGAGTTTAAGTACTTAAGTGCAGAAAATTGGAATGAGGTCCTTAATGTTCAGTTTTCAACCTCAGTTACATGTTCAAGCAGAAAACCTATTTTCTCTTTTTGCTGATTAGAACTGACTTTTTTAAAGAAATGAATTGGTGGGTGATGGACAGAGACCCCTGGAGTCTGAAGTCCTTCATTTCAGCACCATTACTGAAATGGAACCATTACATCACAGGGTAGCCACACTCCAAGCTTCACTTTGTTATTCCCTGATTTCTGAGTGCTTAACCAGGCATCGTCAAGATTCTTTTAACATAGATTGTATAACAAAATTGTATTATACTTGCCTGACAGATATCTTAAGTCTCCATAAGTTTGGTGGGAAATATGGGAAGGATGGCTCAGCTTTTTTAGCACGTGCAGTATGCTAATTGTATTAACATTACTGGTGATCCTAGATTCCATAGATAAATAATTGAAGAAAATTAGAGAGAAAAATAATCTAAAATTTACCAGAATGTGCAGCCCCCAGGGGCTGATGGTCTAGTGGCCTCTGGAATCCCAGCTTGCTTGCAACATTATCTCTTGATAATTTTGTTTCAATGTTGGCACAAGCCGCACAGCTGTGCTATTCCAGCACAGGAGGATGATGGTGGCCTCACGAGTCCTACTTCTATCAACATGGATGAGCTGAGTTTGGAAGAGCCCAAAGTATCAGTTGACTGTCTTTTTCAAAAAGTCCTAAAGCCACTTTTCTGCATAGTGAGGTGGTTATGTTGGAGAATTTGCTATATTGGTGGAATGGGAGACAGCATTTTATTCATAGTCCTAGCCCCAAATAATAAGGGTAGTTCTAATAGTAGTATTGGTTTTTGTGATCTGTCCATCTGTCTGTTAGGAGCTGGACTCAGACTACTGACAGCTATCAGAAGTTAGCAGTTCTGGTCATTAGGGACAGATTTGAACTGACAGTCTTTAATGTAAGTTCTGTAGTTAAAATTGTTAATATTCAAGTAAAAAATGTCAAGACTATAGCATCTGACAAGTCATTGCATCTGTAATTCTTTATATATCTGCAGAACAGCACCTGTCAGCAATATGGCATCAATTAAATGTGATCATAAAAGTATTTTTGCACATTTGCTGCTCAATAATAGCAAAAAGGATTTTGGGTGTGCACCTTATTATCCATTGCATAGAAGAACCTGTTGGAATGACAGAGTAAGTTGTGCTGTTGGGGAAGTAGCACTATATGTGAAAGAAAGCATAAAGTGTAATGAATTCTGAAATGAATTAAACAGTACCATGTAATCTCGATGGATAGAAATTTGATGCTTGAATAATAAGAGTATAGCAGGAGGTATATACCACTGACTACCTGACTAGGATGGTGACAGTGATTGTGAAATGCTCTGGGAGATTAAAGAGGCTACAAAACCAGAAAATGCAATAAAAATGGGGGATTTCAACTACCTTCATATTGACTGGGTACATGTCACCTCAAGAAGGAATGCAGAAAGAAAATATCTAGACACCGTAAATGACTGCTTCTTGGAACAGCTTGTCATGAGTCTCACAAGGCAATTCTTGATTAAATCCTAAATGGAGCACAGGATCTGGTCCAAGAGGTGAATAGCTGAATCACTTGGTAATAGCAACCATAATACAATTAAATTTAACATTATTTGGGATGGGGGAATGCCAAATAAACCCACCACAATAGCATTTAACTTCAAAATGGGGAACTACACAAAAAGGAGGAAGCTAGTTTAATAGAAATTAAAAGGAACAGTCACAAAAGTGAAATACCTGAAAACCGCATGGCGACAATTTTAAAACACCGTAATAGAGGCTCAAACTAAATGTTTATGCCAAATAAAAAACATAGTAAGAGGACCAGAAAAATGCCACCTTTGCTAAACAGCAGATTAAAAGAGACAATTATAGGCAAAAAGGTATCCTTTCAAAATTGTAAATCACGTCATAGTGAGGAAAATAGAAAGGTACATAATCTCTAGCAAGTTAAGTGTAAAAGTATAATGAGGCAGGCCACAAAAGAATTTGTGTCCTGGCTAAGGACACAAACTAACAGCAAAAAAATAACTTTTAAATTCATCAGCAAGCTGCCAAACAGTCAGTAGGGCCACTGTACAATTAAAGTACTAAAGAAGCACTCAAGGAAGACAAGGCCATTGTGCAGAAGCTAAATGAATTATTTGCATTGGTCTTCACTGTGGAGGATATGGGGGAGATCCCCACACCTAAGGCTTTCTTTTTAGGTGACAAATCTGAGGAACTGTCCCAGATTCAGGTGTTGAAATGTTAAGTTATGTTCATTCACTCTGAAACATTCCCTCTGAAGCATCTGTCACTGGCCACTGTCAGAAACAGGATACTGGGCTAGATGGACCATTTGTCTGACCGAGTATGGCCATTCTTGTGTTCTTACAGGAATAAATGCTTCAGAAAAGATGTGTATTTTTAAAATTCCTTACAGATTGCTCAGGGTATCAAAACAATGAATGTTTCATTATTACCACAATAGAATAAAACATCTGGAGTAAATAATGCTGATGGTTGTTTGTGATGGCACAAAGTGGGTTTGTGATCATAAATGCAGGTTAACTGTCATAACACAATGATATCATAAATAAAAGAAGTAGTGTTTCATTTCTCAGAAATGTGAAATCATGCTGGTTGGGAACTTTGAGAAGTTTGTTTTTGCAGCTGGAACTGTCAAGCCTCTGAATATGCTAGGAATTGTCACTTCTGTGGACAGAAAATATTAAATGAGCTCTGTTACACTGTCTTGAGTGGCTCACAACTGAGAGTGCCAACTTCAGGGCAGACTGTCAAAAAGCAGGGCAGAAATCTCAGACTTGTTGTATTTTCTATAATTAGATTTCACCAACTGAGTAAGAAGTGCAAACTCCTAAATCACTATAACAATCTTACCAAGGAGTCAGACAGTCTCCTTGGGCATTCCAGTCTATCTTGCCACCCAGGCACGCTAGACTATGTGATAGATGGTTACTTTAAACCAAAAATCACAACAGTATTCAGGTTACTCCCAGTCACTTACCCCACGTCAATTTTACTTAGATCTCAAACCAAAAACAACACCTGTAGTCAATCTTGCAATAAACTAAATATTTTTTAACAGGGAAAAGAAATGTGTTATTTACAAGGTTAAAACAGGAAACATACACACACAGTTGAGTTACAGGCTTAGATTTTAAAAGGTAATATAAGCAGCTTTATATGTCCTTTAGGGTTGACCCATGTCAAGTAGCATGGGGATTTCTTGCTTATGTCTAGGAATCTTTGCCCCTCAGAGTCCAGACAGCATAAAGAGACCCCAGTTCCTTCCGGTCAGGAATTCTTATCACCACCTCCCTAGAGTCTAAGCTGATGGGATGATCGCTTCTGCACATAGGCGCCGACTGCATGGGTGCTCCGGGACTGGAGCACCCATGGGAAAAAAATTGGTGGGTGCTCAGCACCCACCGGCAGCTCCCCCCCCCGTCCAGCTCACCTCCGCCTCCGCTCTGCCTCCTTCCCTGAGTGTGCCGTGTGCCCACTTTTTCCCCCTAGCTCTCAGCGCTTGCTCCGCGAAACAGCTGTTTCGCGTGGCTGGGAGGGAGCGGGAGCAGGGAGAACGCGGCACGCTTGGGGAAGAGGCGGGGCCAGGGCGGGGATTTGGGGAAGGGGTCCAATAAGGGAAGGGAGGGGCGGAATTGTAGTGGGGTCTTCGGGGAAGGAGTTGGAATGGGGGCGGGCCAGGGGTGGTAAAAGGGTGGAGTTGGGGTGGGGCCGGGGACAGGGGGGCACCTATGCTTCTGCAGATAACTTCTTCGTGTTTCGGCGGGGGGAGCAATTGACAAAGTGTTTGCTCCACAGTGTCCCATTTGGATTCAACAGTCCTTCCTGATGGGCAGGAGGTAACATTTTCTGTAGGAATCCAGCATTTTTCATTTGGTGAAGTTTTCTTTTTTCCTGTTTAGTGAGTTAGAGTTTCAGAACAAACATTTTACAGTTAAAAAGCAAACACTTAAGTATGACCTTTCTAGCATGGGATACAGCTATTAGAAGTAGGATTAGTACATGCAGCATCCTACAAGCATTCCATAAAGTCTAAAGACTAAACTTACTGTTATAACACTAATATCTATTTTAAGTATACTAACTTACAGGTGATCGAGACTGGTTTCCAGATGTGCGTTTGTCAATGTTCAGTGAGGCCCAAGGCCTTGTCATGAGATGGCATCTAGTCTACCAGTGTCACAAGCTCTACAGAGAGAAAAAAATTAGCATCACTAGTAATCTTCCTTCTCCTTGACTTTGAATTGGTCCATTAAGCTCACAAGACACCTATAATGTTCAAAAAGTAGCATAGATAATGTACTTTGTACAAGAATGAGTTTTGCTAACAGCAAAAAATGGTTGCATGTAAAATACATTCATAGAATCATGTTGTGGAAGCAGAGAAAGAACTGACAGGAAGGGGATGCAATGCATGACAGTTCGTTAGCAAGAGTTAGGCTAACTGGAACCCTAATAACGCGAGATTTGTAGAAGCGAGGAATGTGTGAGGCGAGTGGGAAAGAACTGTGTGAGAAGTTGTTGCGACCTTGTGTAGATAATATGGAATGTAGACTAAGAGTCTACATTAGTGAGCAAAACAAGATATCAGAATGACCTATGTATAAACAAAATGCAACTGTTGCTCATTATTGTCTGTAACAAAAGGTATAAATGCTTGCTGTAATTGTTTACCTGTTGAGAGACCTGTTCAGCTCTCCCTCTGCACATGTGAGAGTTAATAAAGCATCTGACTTGCTGTACCAAAACAAATAGTGAGAACTCAGTTTTTCTCCGACAATGTTTTAAGGCCAGAAGGGACAATTAGACCATGTAGTCTGACCTCTTGTATATTACAGGCCATAGAATTACATTGTTACCCTCAACTGAGTCCAGTATCTTGTATTTGATTAAAGAATATCTTCCAGAAAGACATCCAGTCTTGCATGCTGTTTGTAGCAGGTTCAACTGTTCCCTATATGGGATCACATCAGTTTTATGTATTTGCCCCATCTTTGGAGCAATGAGTTTGGATTCCATGTGTGGGTTATTTCCCCATTAGAAGATAAATGAAATGGCTTAGCTTTTTGCTATCTCACTGTTAATTTATTTGTAATAGTCAGTTTTATATAGACTACATAATAAAAGCAAAATTTCACTTGTACATCAGATATGACTCCTGAAATTAGCACTAGGTTCAACTTCCCAGCCCAACTGTTTCTCTTACACTGTCTCAACTGCTATGTTCAACTCCTCTGATGCACTTAAATCCACCCCAATCAGTCACCTGACTGGGTGTCAGTCAAAATCAGACTAAAGATGCAGATTGAACAATCTCAGTTTTGTTCTGCTGGTAGGCAAGTGCTTACAGCTGTAGGCAACACCAAAAAAGGCTTGAATTTAACGTGCCTCATTCTTAAACACAAGAAGCTGGATTCTGATCTCAGTTACACCAGTGTAAATATGGAGTCACTCCACTAAAGTCAGTAAATCTATAGGGGTTGGTTTAGTAACTTAATCCCCAAGACAACTCCAATAAGTCAATGGAAAGACTCCCACTAGGCCTTGTATCAGGTTCTTAGTGTGTGCTCTGTAGAACCCAAACTTGACCCAACCAAATCACCATATCGATCACTTGTATCTGAACGGGGTAATCTAAGTGTCACAATGGCCAGGCAAGTACTGCAATCTGACTGAGGCAGTCTAAGTAGCCTTCTCCTTTTGCTGCTACCAGTGTCTTGATTCTGTACACTGAGACTGAGTGTTATTTTGAAATCAGCTGATCAGGAAAACTCTTTTTGGTCAAGATGAAACTTGATTGTAAATATTGGGATGTGCAAGTTGTAAAGGCCACCTTTATATTGTTTAAGTGTGACTGTATTCTAAAACTCATACCTGGGTAGGTAAAGGGAGGCCACAGATACCTAGAGGAGGAAATGTGCAGGATTTCACCCTCCACCCTCCTCTTGCCAGGGACACATGCAGGAGATGGTAGGTGGAAAGAAGCAGCTGGCATAGGTTTAGTAAGTGAAGGTTTGTATTTGCCTCTGACAAGGAAAGAGCACAAGGGAAAGATCTGGGGAGTCAGGAAAAGAGAGGCTCTCATTTCTGGGTGACTTTGTAGAAGTGAGTCATACATATTTGTAGAAGTGAGAAGATCTGGCAAGCAGAAGCTGGTTATCAGTGGTTCTTCCTGTTGATGCTAATGAGATTACACTAGTTTCACCTCAAAACTCCTAGCCCCATCACCCCAAGGGTCTGTGACACCTACCCCCTCCTTCTTGGGCAATGCTTTGATTTCCTTTGTCTTCTGACTTCAGCTGAGCAGTATCCTCTCAAGCCCTGTTGAAGCAGTAAGTGAGCCACTGCTGGGATTTACTACGCTCTGTCACAAAACTAAACATTTTAAACATTAAAACTTAACGAACCTCAACAGAGGTCTGTTTTGCACTAGCCTCAATATCCTCTTTGTTTTCCTGGAAAGCATTTTGCACGTAAAATCTGGTGATAGGCATGTTTTAAAGATAAGGGCAAGAGAAGACACATTTTAGGACCCTATCTTAGGTAATGCTAAGATGCCCTGTTTTTCCATACGGTGTTCTAATGCTCAGCACATGCTAAATACATAAATAAAAAGGAAAAGAAAATAAAAATGATCCAAGCTAAGTTCTACCCTTCTGAAAATGTAATGTATTTTGCAGACGCATTCATGATGCCGGGGGAAGTTGCATTGTATGTAAGAGAGGAGTATGACTGCTCAGAGCTCCGGTATGAAACTGCAGAAAAACCTGAGAGTCTCTGGATAGAGTTGAGAAGTGTGAGCAACAAGGGATATGTCGTGGTCGGAGTCTGCTATAGACCACCAGACCAGGGGGATGAAGTGGACGAGGCTTTCTTCCAGCAACTAACAGAAGTTTCTAGATCGCAGGACCTGGTTCTCATGGGAGACTTTAATCACCCTGATATCTGCTGGGAGAGCAATACAGCGGTGCACAGAAAATCCAGGAAGTTTTTGGAAAGTGTAGGGGACAATTTCCTGGTGCAAGTGCTGGAGGAACCAACTAGGGGCAGAGCTTTTCTTGACCTGCTCACAAACAGGGAAGAATTAGTAGGGGAGGCAAAAGTGGATGGGAACCTGGGAGACAGTGACCATAAGATGGTCGAGTTCAGGATCCTGACACAAGGAAGAAAGGAGAGCAGCAGAATACGGACCCTGGACTTCAGAAAAGCAGACTTTGACTCCCTCAGGGAACAGATGGGCAGGATCCCCGGGGAGAATAACATGAAGGGCAAAGGGGTCCAGGAGAGCTGGTTGTATTTTAAAGAATCCTTAATGCGGTTGCAGGAACAAGCCATCCCAACATGTAGAAAGAATAGTAAATATGGCAGGCGACCAGCTTGGCTTAACAGTGAAATCCTTGCTGACCTTAAACACAAAAAAGAAGCTTACAAGAAGTGGAAGATTGGACAAATGACCAGGGAGGAGTATAAAAATATCACTCAGGCATGCAAGAGTGAAATCAGGAAGGCCAAATCACACTTGGAGTTGCAGCTAGCAAGAGATGTTAAGAGTAACAAGAAGAGTTTCTTCAGGTATGTTAGCAACAAGAAGAAAGTCAAGGAAAGTGTGGGCTCCTTACTGAATGAGGGAGGCAACCTAGTGACAGAGGATGTGGAAAAAGCTAATGTACTCAATGCTTTTTTTGCCTCTGTCTTCACAAACAAGGTCAGCTCCCAGACTGCTGGACTGGGCAGCACAGTATGGGGAGGAGGTGACCAGCCCTCCGTGGAGAAAGAAGTGGTTCAGGACTATTTAGAAAAACTGGATGAACACAAATCCATGGGGCCAGATGCACTGCATCCAAGGGTGCTAAAGGAGTTGGCGGATGTGATTGCGGAGCCATTGGCCATCATCTTTGAAAACTCATGGCGATCGGGGGAGGTCCCAGATGACTGGAAAAAGGCTAATGTAGTGCCTGTCTTTAAAAAAGGGAAGAAGGAGGATCCGGGGAACAAAAGGCCAGTCAGCCTCACCTCAGTCCCTGGAAAAATCATGGAGCAGGTCCTCAAGGAATCAATTATGAAACACTTAGAGGAGAGGAAAGTAATCGGGAACAGTCAGCATGGATTCACCAAGGGGAAGTCGTGCCTGACTAACCTTCTATGATGAGATAACTGGCTCTGTGGATGAGGGGAAAGCAGTGGATGTGTTATTCCTTGACTTTAGCAAAGCTTTTGATACGGTCTCCCACAGTATTCTTGCCGCCAAGTTAAAGAAGTATGGGCTGGATGAATGGACTGTAAGGTGGATAGAAAGCTGGGTAGATCGTCGGGCTCAACGGGTAGTGATCAATGGATCCATGTCTAGTTGGCAGCCGGTTTCAAGCGGAGTGCCCTAAGGGTCAGTCCTGGGGCCAGTTTTGTTACTATCTTTATTAATGATCTGGAGGATGGCGTGGACTGCACTCTCAGCAAGTTTGCAGATGACACTAAACTGGGAGACATGGTAGATATGCTGGAGGGTAGGGATCAGATACAGAGGGACCTAGACAAATTAGAGGATTGGGCCAAAAAAACCCTGATGAGGTTCAACAAGGACAAGTGCAGAATCCTGCACTTAGGAGGGAAGAATCCTATGCACTGCTACAGACTAGGGACCGAATGGGTAGGTAGCAGTTCTGCAGAAAAGGACCTTGGGGTCACAGTGAACAAGAAGCTGGATATGAGTCAACAGTGTGCTCTTGTTGCCAAGAAGGCTAATGGCATTTTGGGCTGTATAAGTAGGGGCATTGCCAGCAGATCGAGGAACGTGATCATTCCCCTTTATTCGACATTGGTGAGGCCTCATCTGGAGTACTGTGTCCAGTTTTGGGCCCCACACTACAAGAAGGATGTGGAAGTATTGGAAAGAGTCCAGCGGAGGGCAACAAAAATGATTAGGGGTCTGGAGCACATGACTTATGAGGAGAGGCTGAGGGAACTGGGATTGTTTAGTCTCCAGAAGAGAAGAATGAGGGGGGATTTGATAGCTGCTTTCAACTATCTGAGGGGGGTGGGGTTCCAAAGAGGATGGAGCTCAGCTGTTCTCAGTGGTGGCAGATGACAGAACAAGGAGCAATGGTCTCAAGTTGCAGTGGGGGCGGTTTAGATTGGATATTAGGAAACACTATTTCACTAGAGACTAACAGATTTATTTGGGCATAAGCTTTCGTGAGTAAAAACCTCACTTCTTCGGTTGCATCTGAAGAAGTGAGGTTTTTACTCACGAAAGCTTATGCCCAAATAAATCTGTTAGTCTTTAAGGTGCCACCAGACTCTTTGTTGTTTTTGTAGATACAGACTAACACGGCTACCCCCTGATACTTGACTATTTCACTAGGAGGGTGGTGAAGCACTGGAATGTGTTACCTAGGGAGGTGATGGAATCTCCTTCCTTGGAGGTTTTTAAGGCCCGGCTTGACAAAGCCCTGGCTGGAATGATTTAGTTGGGAATTGGTCCTGCTTTCAGGGGGTTGGACTAGATGACCTCCTGAGGTCCCTTCCAACCCTGATATTCTATGATTCTATGATTCTATGATGTAAAGGAGGAGTGAACTTTACAGTAAACGGATTCTTGATCTTCAGGTTCCTATACTTTTAAATCTGGGTCTGAGTGAGAATTCCTGGTTCACACGTTTACCAAACCTAGCTGAAAATCTGTCCATGCTGATATTCTGCAGTCATTTTTGACTCAGGGTCACTTTGTTGTTCAGAGTGTCCACTGAGAACTTCATGGCAACAGCAGAGCCTCCTGTTTAAAAGCCATTGGAACAAAAGGAGATACCTTTGTAGCTCTAGCAGTATCAGGGGCTATAAAACCTGGCTAAAAATTTGATTGCATGGAACAGAGGGCACCCCTGTGCACATGCATACATGCACACACACATACACTCAAGTGTAGCTCAGGATCTGGATCAGTATCCATGTTTAATCTGTCACAGATGGAAAGACTGGGATACACGGATGAGTGTAACACACTCATAGGTTTGTAGACCCAAAAGCCTCTGGGAAGTATTGCAAATACATATGATACCTTTTGGTGCTAGAGTTTGTGGTTCAATCTCTGATCTAGCTGAAATGTATTGTTATAAGATGGGTGGAACCTTGTCATGGGTTGAGTTAAAAACCCCACCTAAGACAAAGGGAGTCTGTGAACCCACCCAAGAGCTTTTGGCTGAGTATTGTTTTGAATAGGTGTGTGTGTCCCAGCAGAACAGAAAAACTGGGGGAGAGACAGAGAAAGAGAGACAGCCTAAGGAAGTTGAAAGCTCAGTGACTGACTTTGGAAGAGGTTTTTGGGCTGGGGAGCAAATTGAAAAGGATGTTCCTGGTGCTGTGAGCAAAAGATGATGTTTCCTTTTATTTGATTCCTTCTGTGTTCTGAGACACAGCACTTTGAACATTCGTTGTCACCAAACACAACTGAATCAAAGAAAACATCAGATTCCATCAATTTCTACTTCTAACAGGAACATCCACAGAACCCCGAAACTTTTGACTAGCCACTCAAGTCAAAAATGGTGACAATATGTTTAAAAAAAGTACCCAGGCCTGCTACCCATTGGCTAACCATAATCCTTAAGTAGGCTTTGCTGTTGGAAATACAGAATATGTGGATCTGAAGAGAGCTTTGATTTTTGTAAAATAGCATGATCTCAGTGAATCAGCAACTTAAGATAGACTCTTCTGGCAACACTTCTCACATCCCAGTAAACTCTTCCACATTTTTGAGATCTAAAAAAATCAACCATATCTCTGTATGCTGTTTCAGCTACTTTTCAGGGACTTTATTTCAGTTGAAATGGGGGATGATAAAGTGCATTGTAAGTAACATTTATTATAGGACTTTAGTCTCATACTGAGCAGTCTGAATGATATCTAATGTGTATGCGATGTGCAGACACAGCAGTTTGTGTGCATTCTAATACAGCAGGGAGCAAAACTAATTACAGCTAAGGGTGGCTGAGGGCACTCATAACAGGAAGATTCTACTCTGCCTGCCAAAACTGTAAGTCAGTTCTTTGTACTTGGTTCCCTTGAAAACCATTTCCTGTGATATTTTCAGGGTATAGATAGAAACATTTTTTACATAAGACCCCATACCAGAGCAGTTTGCAAACCAAACATTTAGAATGAGAACTCTCAGCTCTGGAGAGAATGGACTACCACAGTTTAAAGTTACCTTTGTGCCCTCCTAATCCTGGAATGCTTCTGGAGGGAGAAGCCTCTAGATAGCTTTGGGGGTCTGGCTACACTACAAATGTATGTCAGAATAACTATGTCGCTCAGAATTCCACACCCCTGAGTGATGCAGTTATACTGATCTAACAAATGAGAAGGAATTTTCTCAGTAACCTACAGAGGGCGGAGTAATATAACAAATGAGAAATGTGCTTCCAGTGTATTTATTAAATACAAATATGGTCTTTATTTATGAAGGCTGTGGCAAGGCACCTCCTTTGCTTCATCAGCTTCAGCATTTCTCCCTCATGCAGTGGGGGGCCTGGAGTAAATCAGTCCTACTCCAGTGGTTTTTAGTTCTTCACTTTGGTTTATTTTTTCAGTATTTACAAAGTAGGCCTCAGGGTAGGTCTAAGTAGTTCTCTTAAGCAAAAACAAAAACAAAAAAACAAACTCAACACAAAAGGAATACATTTTCTTGCCCCCTTCCTGAGGTGGTGTTACACTGGCTTCTGGTTGCCAGTCCTTCCCCAACAAAAGTTAACTTGATTGTTTCTCCTTTAGGGAGAACAACAGCCTTCTACCTAGCAGAAGCCTTTTCTCCCTGCTGCAGCTTGTTTCTCATCCCTCCTGTCTTAGAAGAGGGGTTTTTAAAGGTTTAACGGAAGCCCTTACTTGGACTCAGGTGTCTCTCATTAACCGGCGGTAACCTCTTTTCAGTTCACAGAGAAAAGGGCCTTCACCATTCTAGGGCTGATATATCTGCCTTCCTCCACTCACTTACAGCTGTCAGGTCTGACTTTGTCACAAGACTCACTTGGAAAAACTACTCCAACTAGGTCACAGTAAAACCTAGACAATACTCTGTAGTTTCTCATTCTACTTCAAAATAGTGTTTGGTATACTAGTATTAGCTTTAAAAAAAAAAATCGGATTCATGTTGCCAAGATAACATTCGGTAAAGGATAGCTGCTATGGGACTTATTTTCCCAATGATGTCATGAGAACTTATCGGGCAAGATTTTCAAAATTAGTAGTGCACAATAGCACACATACATTTCAATGTAGTTAGCTTATGCTTACAAATAACCAATGTTCATATTAAAATTAGGTATAGGTACGCAACTGTTGGGGGTAGGAGATGCCCTCAAAGACCCAATTTGTTTGCACAAATTAGATGCATGTAAATGTTTGCACATGCCTAGTTTTAAAATGTAGGCGTAAGAATGTCATTAGGGTTAATTTGGATAATTTGGATAATATTGTCTGTGCAGTAACCGTAGGCAACTTCCCTATATATGCAACATATGGGATCCTCCTCGTGCTATTAAAGATGAAAAATGAGGTGTTTGTGCTGTATCGGTTTTTTTTCTTGTGTATGAATTTCTCATAGTCACCCATGACAATATACAACATAGTTGATGTATAAAGTTTATTATATGAGAGGCAAGAAGGAAATGTCTTATTGTACAGAAAATGTGAAATGTCTTGAAGAAACCATGAGTACAAATTGTAACTTTAACTATAATGCTGATACTGAACAATATAGAAAGAAGCCTTTCAAAAACACACTATCACATTTATTTACTGAGAATCATACCATACCGATTACAACCTGTGAGGGGAAAGTTACTGCCCTCCCTGCATGGAGTATTTTTTAGTAGGACTGACCATAAATAACAATTCAATATTCCTAAAAAAATAATTGAGGTTTCAGAATTTATTTTCATTCTGTATCAGACCGAAAAGGAGACTTTTCATAGTCTGACTATGGAGGAATGGGAGGTGTAATAGAGACAATGCTCTCTCCCAGTGGTTATGTCACTGGCTTGGGCTGTGGAGACTCAGATTCCAGTCCCTACTCTACCCGATTTGGAGCAGGGACTTAAACCCAGATCTCCCACATCATGAGGCAGTGCCCTAAGCACTAGGAGCTAATCAGAGTCTTTCCCTGTCTCTGATGATCTGCGAAACTTTCTCAGCAAAACATTTGTTGAAATCGATACGTTTCCATTAAACATTTTAGGTTTTGATAAAACAGCACTTTTCAAAGGAAAAAGGTTTCACCGAAAATATTCTGACTAGCTCTATTTTTATACCTATCCAGCCAAACACTGTCTCACAGATTCTGTACTAAGTCAGAAGGCACAGCCTATGGTAAGGGTGAGAAACAGTGGCTTTAAACCACATTTATGTTGTCTGGATTCTGAGCCAGTTGGAGCTAATGTGATATCCCTCCCAACCACCAGTGCAAATTAGAGTAGCTGCTCTAATTTACACCAACAACCCAGAATTTAAACTGTGCTCATGAATATTAAGACTCCTTATCCCACTGCTGACAGACCACTTGTAGTGAGTCTGCAAGGAGTCAGTGTAGAATTATGTATAGTGGTCTTACACTGAGGGACTCGACCTCCTGCAAGTTAGTGCCTTTACAGCCCCTATGTGCTACTGGACCATGGAGCCAGGACAGGCTCCTGAATCAGTACTACTGCATGTAAACTTTAAATATGAAATGAACATGGTAAATATATAACATCCACTACAATGATAGACCAGACTGCACAAGTACTAAATTGGAGGTGTTAAAGGGCTGCAAAGGGGTGCCAATAAAGTTGCTATATGTTGCTGCAAGATTCTTAATTGTTGCACAATAAGACAGTCAAATATCCTAGGAAAGCTACTTTGAAGATCTACCCCAACCAAAATTTCAATAGAGTTATTTTTCCAATAAAAAAGAGCCACCATTATTTAATTATTATTTTTACCTGTGTAATCTGTTGGATCAAGTACCAAAAAGTAGAAAAATTGGATCAAGTATAACCCCGTTATTTAGCACAATATACCTGCAGCCATACCACTTTATGCTGAGATCTCATCAGATCGCACAAACTAAGTGGAGTCCAGCTGAATACATGCTTAAATGTAAGAAAGAAAAACATCTAAGTCCTGAAGAAAGTGACATTGCTGGCTCAGTTGGTTGTGCTGTTTCCTCTGAGTCAGTATTAACCTAGTGCCCCAGCATGGTGTGAAATGCCAGTGTAATGTTGTCTTTCAGATTAAATGTAAAACTATGGGCTTAGTCCATACCAGTTGGGGAGTAAATTCGAATGCATGCCAGCATGTTGGAGAAACTGGTACCTACTGTTGTGCACTAAAAGTTCGTTAGTACTCATTAATATAGTACTGTTTGAAATGAGGTAAGTTGGAGTGTGTTCACAGAAGAGCCACAAAAATGATTAAAGGATGAGAAAACATGCTTTAGTGACAGACTCAAGGAGTTCAATCTATTTAGTTTAGCAAAGAGAAAGTCAAGAGGTGACTTGATTAAAGTCTGTAAGTACCTACATGGTGAACAAATATTTAATAATGGCTCTTCAATCTAGCAGAGAAAAGTATAACATGATCCAATGGCTGGAAGTTGGAGCTAGACCAATTCACATTGGAAATAAGGCATACATTTTTAACCATGAGAGTAATTAACTATTGGAACAATTTATCTAGGATTGTTGTGGATTCTCCATCACAGGCATTTTTTAAATCAAGATTGAAAGTTTTTCTAAAATATGTGCTCTAAGAATTATTTGGGGGAAGTTCTATGGCCTCTGCTATATAGGGGGTCAGATGATCACAATGGTCCCTTTTGGCTTTGGAATCTCTGAACGTCCACTAGGGAATTTTTAATGCATGCCAGCAGCATCCACATGGGCCACTTAGTGTGTGACATGCTGGTGCACATTAGAATTTGACATCCCTCTAATGGGGGCTAACACACCATCTAGGCAAGTCCTAAGATTTCTTATCATGCATGGTCAATAAAGAAGTTATGGAATTTTTCATAAAGTACAGGTTTTACCACAAGTGTCCAAATTCAATTCCAATTTGAATAATTACATTCTGCCAACCTAAATTCTACCTGCCATTTCAAATGGGCAGTTATTCTTCACTTCCTGTGCTCAAAATTTTGCATGGTGCAAGCACTGTGTGGCTGAAAAGTTGCTATATTGCACCCCAGTGAAGGAATCCCAATAAGTTAATCAACATTCAAAAAAATCAGTGTATACCAGCAATGGCATTTGAGATACCACAGAACTTGTCAGTGGTTCAGTAGGAAAATACTGCAGTATGTAAGATAACACCGTGTAGTAAGTGTTGATTAATATTGACTTTTTAATAATCAGTGTTAGTTTATAATACCATAAATCAATTTTAGTTTTGCAAAACAAAACTCTATAGAATAATAAAGAAGTGATCAATTGGGTCTGAGGACTGGGGCCAAAACTTTTGAAGAAGAGGGCCAAATGACTGCATATAGATACAAGATTTGGGCTGGCCATATTTTGCCAAAATATAGATCATGTCTTAATAGAGAAATTGTCTTGAGGACCACTTCCTTTCTCATTTATGATCTTGTACACTGCTTTCTCTCTACCTACCTGATCACATAACATCCCTCTGGCCACAACAGCAATTACATACTTCAAGTTACTTGAAAAAGTAGAAGTGGGAAAATCTTTAATATACTTTCTCTTAACATGATTTAGCAGTTGAAAAACAGAAGGAGAGGTAGCACCATGCAACTAACCAGCTCTCTGTGAGACACTAGCAAGTGGTCAATGGACCATAGTTTGAAAACCTCTTTGCTAGAATATTTATGTAAGCTGGTAGAATGATTAAGCAAATGAAACAATTGCAGTCAATAGGTCTTTTCCTTAAGAAATATTTGTAACAAGAAGTCAAAATAAGCCGAGGAGAAAAGAGTAAACAGAAAACCTACGCAGCTTAGCTTCAGTCTAATTGTCTGACCATGAGTTTAGGTTTCTATTTTGCAAGTGATAATATTTTCATACCCGTTCCCACAAAGCCACTCCTGTAGTCATTCTCCTGAGCATATGTGGAAAGGAAATGGAAGGGGAAGCTGAACTGAAGTTAACCTCCTTGTTAATCTGCAAAGTATCCATCTGTTTTCAGAAAATTCTGGGAAAGTTGAAGAAGCCATTTTATTTTTATTTTTCTGTTTTCAGATTTAGTCAGTAGTATAGGCCACAATTTACAATGTGCATATGGACAGCTGCACCTGTGTGGAATGTCATTGATTTCAGTGAAGCTCCAGGTGGGCACAGCTGTCTTCCCACCTGTATGCTGTAAATTACAGGATCAGTGATTTGGTTTGTTTAGTTTATTTAGTATTCCTGAAAGCAAGAGGCAATAGCTAGACCTATATGGCACAAGAAGGTTCTGTGTATATTTCCATACACAACATTGCTTGTGCAGTTTTCTTGACTTGTAACAGCCCTGCTTGGCCTCTGCTGTTCAGGTGGACATCCATCCTAAATTACACTATTTGTTGTTGTCGTGATAAGGACAACTGGAAATGACCAAACAAAACTCACTATGCAAGTTAGCTCCAGTTTGGGCTCTGATCTCCAAAGATAAACGGCAAGTGCACTAAATCTAACCGCCAAACTTTATTCACATTATCGTCTCTTAAAGGAAAATTGCAGTCATATTTCAACTACTGACTTTTAGACTTTCTCTTCACTGACACAAGGGTTTTTGGTTGTTTGTTTTTTAACAACAAGATAACAAACATGGATAGTTATCTCACTGTAAAATACTAAGTGCAGACAAGGCTCTTGTAGTATTTACTATTTGGTATTTAGGTAAGGTCAGCACTAAGGTCAGCTCTCACCCATAATGGACTACACCTACTTTACCTCATGGTAAAATTGAAGTGCCTTTTCTCCTTTTTTTTTTTTTTTACACTGGTATAGCTAATGCACATTACTTATCTCAAGGACATGACTTTAGATGACTCCTGAGCTATTTGCCTAATCAGAATGCACAAGTCAAACAAAGAAATTACATCGAATTTTAAAACACTTCATAAAGTTTCAAAATCTCTTTTTACATGAATTGAGCAACTGAGTAATCTAAGGCTGTTGCCACTTTACCAAGTTCAGCAGAAAACATACAGCCTGATGACGCTGCAAAGATGAGAGGTTGTAGTTAGAGTCATCAGCAATAGCTGATTTCCACTATTCTTTTAAAGAAAATTGTCCTTTTTTCAGGGGGGTTGGTGGGGTGATTGGTTTTATGTGTCCCTGTATTAAACCAAAATACAGACATTACCTAAAATGTTGTTTGTTGGGATACTTTGGTGTTTGTAGCTTCCTATGTCTTTGGCTATAGTTCTGATCATTCTTTCTTGCCTCATGAGGTGACAGTATGACTTCGTTATTTCATATTTAATTTTTATATGTGGGACATTTTATACAATTAGTATTAATGCCATTAAATTTTACATTGGGTTATATGGTTGGACATTATTTTATGTTCCATTGCAATGTTTCTTTAACTGAGAGTTTCATTGTGCTCCTAGGTGTCCAAATATCCCCCCCTGTTTAATCCTGAGCCAAAATAGTATCATTTTAATATTCGATTAACAGTCAAAGGAAGATATGTCATTTACATGTATTTGATAAGACTCAGTGTACAAAAAATCAGGATATGAGTAATTTTAAAGATGCAGGAAACTAGGTTTGCCACCACTAACTATCTGGAGTTTCAAACAGCTAACTGTTGGCGAGATTGCATACTATCTACACTCTGATTTATATACAAAGATACATTTAAATCACAGAAGAAACACTATTATATATGTATCTGCCTTTGTTACGGAAAATTGAAAGTATATTAAAAAGATGTCACAGCAGGATATAATAATATTTCATAAAAAGTGAATATAGATAAAATATAATATATAGCATGAACACATTGTCATTCGCTGCTACAGGTAGGCCAAGAACAAGAAAAGTAGGTCAGGATTCAGATTCAATGACATATTTGTGTAGGGAAGTTTGCAAACAGTCTGAACATAATATCCCTCTCTTTGGGCATTGCTCATAGTCCCTCACTTCCATAAACACCAAATTCCATCACAAATGTTTATGAAGAAATTAAAGGACAAATAAAAAATCTCTTATTGGTGTTGTCTCCAGAAGCTGGATGCATAAGTGTTTAATTGAGTAATTATTTTGATGTTTCACAATTATGGTGTTATATTGTATGTGATTTAGTTTCCATTAAGTGTTGCTAGCAGATTAATCTATTTTAACATGCTGAATAGGCAAACAGAGAGTTCCCTCATTCCCAGTAGTTTTACAATTACATCAGCAGGATGAATAAGGAAAATAATCTTATACTAACTTAGAGGATACAACCTTCTGGGCATTGGAATGGAAGGGGTTGGAAATCATTGTACTGTGTCTCATATAGATCTGTATATAGATTTTTCTATAATATATCCTTGCATGACAAAAGTTTCGTTCTGGAATATACTACAAGACTCACAGAAGCTTTTCTTGTGATGATGTACTATGGTTTTGAAAATGTAATGCCAAGGTCAGTTTGTATTGTCTTGCATGTTTTATAATGTCCTTGAATGTCCAGTTTCAGATATTGCTCTCAAGTGCTATTTCCTGCCGCAGTATTTCTGCATCACTTTTAAAGCTACAATTACATAGCATAATAAAATCCAGGAATATAAAAACTCTTATTAGGTAATCAAATCTCCCTATTGGCAGTTCAGTATTGTTCCCTATAGTAAAAATAGTGTCCAGTGATGGAGTTTTTACCACTCTCCTTGTGAGACTATTCCACAGTTTAAAATATCTCACTGTCAGGATGTTTCCCTGATATTTATCCTAAAACCTTCCTTTTGTAATTCAATCTCATTACTTTGAGTTACACCCTGCTTACTGTGATATGTAATTCCTCCCTCTCTTCTTAGTGTTTGCACTCATGAAGTAAGTAAGTATTCTTGTGGGATCTTGACAGCAGTAACTCTGCTGAAATTTCTCGTTGTCTGCAGCTCTGATCTCGCTATTCAGATCTTGCCTTAGTAAAAATTTCCCAAGCTGCTCTACTCAGATTGACAGTCAACTTTCCCCAGTAGATAGCTCCATATCTGTCAGCTGGAACAAGGCACTAACAATGTGTTCCTAAATCTAGCTCTAAGTATCTGGACATGTTGTACCACTGATTTTAGCTCTCCATTGGTTTAAATATGGTCCATAGAAGGGACTCCTTTTTTAATCCCTAATGTGCATGAAATGCCATCCTAATTGAGACAGGTTATGTAATGGTTATGTTTGTACTGGAAGGATACAGCAATCACAACAGCTAATGCAAAAGATTTTTTATTTTTCACGATGGAATCTCTCTGACCAGAGGTTACCCAACTGTAGTCCGTGGACTTCTGGTGGTCCAGATCACATAGTGCTGTGACTTCAGTTGCTAAATTTCATTAAAGGACAGCTAAAATGATGTAATCCTTTTCTCAATGTTATTTTTTCATGTCAGCAATAGCTGTAGTTATTGCAGGGATGTTGTCGGATTGTGAATGGGAGAAGACAGGGACTGATCATGGGAAGGGGGAAGTCGTCTATGGACCTTGGATCAGGACCTTAGTGGATCATCTCTAGATAATGTTAAGGGGGAAAAATGATTCTCAGGCTTCAGTTTGGTCAATTTCATAGAGTGAAATTGGTAGGACAGTTAAAATGGGCTATCAGTGTAGGGTAAAAGGAACAGCATTTAATGGGCATATAAAATGGGCCTGATTTTACACAAAGAATTGTTGCTAAATTTGATGCATTAATCTAGCCTTATCCTGACTGTATCAGATTTTGTGCCAGATGTGAAGCATTCTCCCAGTCTTATCCCAAAGCATGGCTAAAGATTACGTACCTATTTAAAAATAACTCTCCTGAGAAGAATGAATTCATAATTACTTAGGCTCTAGTATGCTAGAATGCAAAGTTTTGTAGTTCAGTTTGCCATATTTGAGAATTGTTTTAAGTCCTTCCAAAATTGATAAGCCCTTAGAAAATATGTGGTAAAGACCTATACTGTGCTTTCAGGGAAATCCATTAGATTACCTTATAGGGCTTTTTCATCTTCAAATTTTATTATTCTAATTTTAGTTATAGGATTATCTGGTAAAATACTAATTGTATCTATATCGATCAGAAATACTTTTTAAAATATCAAGTTAATTACTTTGCCCTAAATTTTAGTACAAAATATGTGCTAGGAGTGAAACATGTTGTCGTTATTTAATCTGAATATTAAGAAGATTGTACAAAATTCCTACCTTCAATGGACATGATTCAAAGTCCATTAAAGTTGATGGGAAGACTTTCATTGACTTCAGTGGGCTTTGAACCAAGACCTAATGGAGTAGTTCTTTCAGATATATTTAGGATCTTCTACTTTGGAAAGAGAAATAACTAACTCGAAAACTGCATGCAAGCTTTTGTTTGTGTCGTGTTATAGTCAGCCATTTGCTTGAGCACCATATGTTCAGAGAACTAAAATCAAAAAGGGAGGGGGAAGAAGAAAAAAAGCAATTGGCCCTGCAGACCTCACTTAATCACCATGTATTGTAGCAGGAAGCCACTTGCAACTGATACAGTCTAGCAAGAGGGGGCAGTGCCTGAAGCTGAGACAACCCTATTCATGTGCAGCCACCTGAACCTCTTCCCTCGAATTTGTGGAGTGGGATAAACTAAAAGATAAACTTGATATGTTCAGCATGATGCTGTGCAGTGTTTTCCCCTGAGGTTTGTAAAGATACAGAGGACAGCCAACCCAGCTTGTCCCATTTTTGACCCACAGAGCACTGACCAGATGGTTGTCTTATGGAGGGGCTTTCACAGACTTCTGGGGGCGGTGTGGGGGGGAGCATATTTGGAAGCTAGCATTCCCCTATTCCACGACTTTGGGAGTAGGGAGATATATCACTTTCGCCTTTGCCATGTGCTCCCCCCACCCCTTGTTTTTTCACCTGACAGTGGAGGGAAACATACCATATTCTTACAGCAAGCATCTCATATTTTCTAGTGCTAAAACAATTCTGTATCTATCTTTTCCTAGAGGAAACCATTTCTCCAGGATATATATTGTGCTAACACCTAAGTAACCTGACCTACATTTATAAATATATATATAACGTGTGAAAGGGAAGTAGAAATACATTCTTTTTATTATACCACCAAACGGTTGTGACCTTCCATCTATTATACTTTTTGGAGAGCAATGGAAATAGCTTTTCAAGCCAGACAGACCTAAAATAGTTTGGGTTTTTTGGGTTTGTTTTATTTTTTCTTCATTAAAACTTCATAGAAGCTGTGCTCTCTGGACTAAAGTCTTATGATATCTAGGCTAAACTAAAATCAGAAACGTAAGTAGTAGGCATATTTCTAAAGTCCTGTAGTGCAGTACTTAGTACTTTACATTCTTGAAGATCTATTACAAAATGAATAACTAAAAATGTAAACTATTCCAGTAAAAAGAAGTGAGAAATATACTTATTATAGTTTTGCTCTCATTGTTTAAAAATAGCCTTACAGATTTTTAATTTGTTTTTAGTTTAAATTATTGCTGATATGGAAAACATCTTTGGCACATATTTGTGGTTTGTTTATTCATGAAATAGATGTCATTACATACTTCAGAGAAAAAATAATTCAGTTTATCCCATTCCTAAAATGAAAGGGATTTAAACCTTCAGCCGTTGCTCTAAAACAGCTATTTAAAACCATAATCTTGAGGATTAAATATTATGTGAAGGTCATGAAATGGCCTCACCCCATAATCTGGTTAATTTAATATTGATATTGATTAGTTTATCAGTGGCACTTCACTTCCCATGGATAGAAAAATAGCCGCTTATACAAAGGACTAGTGATTAGAGTACTATCCATTAGTTTTAACTACTAGAAGATAAGATCTCTTTTTGGTTTATTTTGGTTCCATATTTTTTCATGGTTCATTTAATTTACTAGGAAAAAATTGTAAGTAACATGTGTTAATAAAAGTGACTGTTGACAGGCACAATGGTCTTGTAGTTAGGGCACAGGAGTGGGACTCAGAAACTCTAGGTTCTTTCCTTTGGCAATTCTATTTGTTATGGTGAAATTCACCAACACATGGCCATCTGAACAATTAGGACCTAATGGACAAACATTGATCCCACTAAAGAGAACAGAATAAGGATTTGGCCCTTAAAGTAGCAACCTGCATTTGAACCAGGAGAGAGGAGCATGGCTGCAGAAGGGAAGAGCTTGGCAGAGGCAACAGAAAGTCAGCAGGATTGCCAACCCCAAATACTTAAAAATCATGGTTTAAAAAGGGAAACTGGTTTAAAAATGAAACTTTGTTTTTACAAAATACATTTAGGGTTTTTGTGGGTTTTTTTGTTTGTTTTTTTAATATACCCTTCTGGTTTCTGCCTCAGTATGGTGTACTTGGGTAACATTTTCAAACTTTTTTCCACAATCATGAAGGGTAAAAACTTGCTTTTATATATAAGAATTGGGAACACTGAGTCTGTTTACTGATTGTTTGGAATGTTAAGCTACAGCTGGTGCAGTCCTGAAAGAGCCAGTTATTTTGTTAAGAATGGAGTCTTCTCATGCTGTTACCCAGCATGCAATACATGAAACAAATAATTTGGATTTTAAGTGGTGCAGGAAGGCTTTGCATTGGGGGTTGTAACTGGGTTTGCCAGACTTTTAGTGACAGGCCCCAGATCCGACATGGTCTGTTTCTAGCTTCCACTCAGAACAGTGGAACTCTGGGAGGAATTATTCTCTGAGCACATCATGTGGACTACAGGCTTCATAGCGAAGTCTGCTGGGTAAGTAGGCTGGGATATTAGTATCCATCCTCACTTTTCTTGATATGGGAGAGACAAAACCAGTGATGGGCTTTTATTCTATGTGAACTTGTGAAGAAGCAGGTTGTGGGTATTTCTACTGAGTGGGGGGAGTCTGGGAAAGGGGCAGGAACTGTGACTGCCTCTGTTAAAGCTTTTATGGGTCTGGGAAGAAGCCTATGAAAGGGGCACAGGAGGAGGCATAATGTATATGAAAGGGCTCGGTAGAAGGCCAGATGATAGGACAGGAAACCCTAGGGAGAAAAGAGTTTATGCAGTATATGCAGACCCCAACCATTCAAAAACCATGAGCTGATTTATCCTTCATTTTCCCTTTTTAGGACCTTGTATTCTGCCTAACCGCCTCCGCCCCCGAGTCTCCTCCTGCCCATCTTTAAACTCCTGTCTGCTCACCACATTCTCCTGCAAAACCCTCTTTCTCCCTTGCTGCATTCCACATACACTTGTAAGCCATGTCAGTCTCTTTCCTGCAATCTGCATTCCTCTGCCCCTCGGTTTCCTTATCATTCTGCCTCAGACTTTCCTGTCCAGATCCCTAACTCTAGGCTGGCATTCATGTTTCCTTACGGACAACCTGGCTTTAGTCTCAATAAAGAAAATGGAAGTTGGCGGTCATCTTTACTAGTGGGAACTGCAGTTCCATATTGAAAGACTAGTGTAATTATGTTCAGTTTAGTACAGGGCTGTTAGCCCTCAATCCTATTGAAAATAATAGAAGTTTTGAAAATGAGAACATTTTCAGTTTGATGCCATCAATCATGAGATCGTGAAAAGCTTTAAAAAAACAGCAACGAGCACGAGATCACAATAAAATTGCAGGAGTCGTCAATTTTGTTAATGTTCACTGTGGTAAACAGAGTTAAACTGTGGTAATGGAGTTAAACTGGTGTAAGTGAGAAGAGAATCAGGCCCATTCTCACAAAAGGTCCTTCGTCACTTTAAAGAAATAAATGATTCACTAATATTTTATCCTTTATAAACATTTTTATATAAGACCAAATGAGTATACAAAGCCTTGAATAGACTTGCAACTGTATTTTTACAATTAGTATGATGGCTCCTTTGGGCAAAAAGATACCATGAGATTTTTGATTTTTTTTCATTTGAGAAAATTAATTACATGCCCACATGCTGTTTGGCAATCATATTTGAATTTTGAAGTTATTTATACCATTTACTCACTTAATAGCACCTTGGTTCTCCATCGATACATATATATCAATTAAACATATTTTACAGCCTTTGGTTGGATCTTTTCATATTTAAACATTGTTGTTAATTTCAGAAAAACCTAGTAGTATAGAGAGGTGGTAATTATTCTGAATAAGGAGGACCGGTGTATATACTGAAATGACAGCTGGGGTAGTGATACTATAGAAATGGACCTTCTAAATCATTGTAATGCTCATAGGTACTGCTGCATACCCTGAAAGTGCTGTATGCTGTCCTGCTTAATTTTGTTTGGAGAAGGGGCTGATCCTGAAAAACCCTCTATCGCAGGAGTACTCTCATTACAGTATCACCCCCTCAGGTGATAAAATCCAGGGGAGGGGGTTCATGAGAGGTTTCTCCATGTTGTTCTGTTCAGAGGACAGGGTTTGTCTCACCCCTGGAACAGGGTGCAGGGTCAGTATCCAAACCACACAGATCTCCTGGGATCCATGTGAGGTTAGGGGCCTTGTGCCTCAGCAGTTCCAACTAACCTCATTGCTAGGGATTCCCCCAGCCACAACTGCCTCCGGGTTCCACTTAAAGGGGAAATCTGATCCCCAGAGTGGGCACATCAGAAAATATAGTACAGATGTAAGCTAAGGTGTCTTTACCATGTAAACTGAGAAGATGCCCAGCCACCTTCTCCACCTGAAGTAAATGGGAGATTCTGGTACTCAACACCTCTGAAAAATCAGATCCAAGGTGTCTCAGGGTGGGCACCGTAAGGCTGAATAATCCAAAGTCCATGACCCTCTCTGAAAATTTTGGACCCAAAGACATATTTAGACAGCTACATAAGTGCTCTGATTTTCCCAGGAAAGGGAGCTGCATGTGTGCAAAAACTCTGAAAATCAAGCCATCTCTTTAAGTACTCATATAGTGAGGTTCTTAGCCTTAGACTGTTAACTTTGAAAATTACTGTATATCATTAACTTTTCTGAACATTAGTTTTTCTCTTGTATAAAATGGGGATAATAGAGCTTACTTACTTTTATAAATGCTCTGAGACCTATGGCTGAAAAAGCACTGTAAACACCCAAGAGTAACATTTTCAAAAACACCCAGGTGACTTAACAGCCAACATCCCATTTTCAAAGGTGACTAAAACATTTGTAGATTCCACCAATAGCATCAAAGTAACTGCATAGTCAGAATTATAAAAATAATCTTTAGTCATCAATCATGGAACCTATTCTGTTTCTCCCCCTTTCCTTCTCTTTCACCCCCAAAACCCGACCTTTACACAATTATTCCATGGTCACTTTGCAACATCTTAAAGACTAGGTATCATTATTTTTGTGTGTTTAAATTACAAAAAAAGTCAGCGTCTTAAAATGTATTCAGTGACAGCTACCAGACTGGTGGCTCTAGTCACTATATTTATCTTGTTCTTTCAGGCCAGGAAACCTGGAAGGGTCATGATACCTCATAAAAGTTCAAAACTTTGTTTCTGTTCACTGCAGACAGATTTTCCAATGCCAAAAATCCTAGCAGTGTATTCCTCCAAGGAGTAAACATAGGGGGACTATTAGTGATCCAACAGATAAAAATGCATTTATGAGCTGCAGATAAATTCAGTCTGAGACATTCCTTGATATATGCAGACAAGTCCTGGAACTCATAAAATTCCCCCAATAGTCACACTACAAAGTTTAGGAGCACAATCTTTGGACCATTTGACAGCTCAGATGATATCACTTCCTAAGAAGAATTAAGCAGCTGACAGAGACAGCAGCAGTGAGCCTTCTTAACTTTTTACCCTTATAGAATACTATGACATGGAAGTGAATGAATTGTAGAACTTTTACCTATGGTAACAACTATTAATTCTTGAAGCACATAGATAGCTATGGACATCTGGGTCACAGATCTGCTCCTAAAGGTGCCCTGGCTCTCTCCCCAAGATTGTGATCAGCCTGCCCTACAGGCACAGTATTTTAAATCTCCCTTTTATCCCCAGACACAGTAGGTTCAAATTACTGCTTCCTTCTTACTGATGAAGTGCTATAAAACTTGTGTTCAATTTTGAACTGAATTCTTTGAGTTTCAGTGACCTCTAAAATCTAAACAAATTATAGGAAGAAAAGAAACCACTGGAGGATTCACACAACCAAAGTATGATACCAATTTCAGACATAGGATGGACCCTTCTTGTTCAGTACACATAAGGATAGCTTGTCTAGTTTTGTGCAGTGCACATAAGAGTAGCTGGGTTTTTTTGTACTTGTACCTCTGTTACTCTCACTGACCACTAGTTTATTATTTGCCCCTAAAATCCAGGATGGTGGCTTTTTCAGAATCTAAATGACTTTATCCCATTCTTGGAAATATACTCTATATTAAAATTGAAGTCAGCAGTAAGTGGAAGCACAGCTCAAAGTATATGTAGCTCAACAGATACTTTTAGCAACTATGTGAAACATCTCTGTATTTTCAGCTGATATACTTTGGATCAAATTCTCAGGTGACACATGTGGCTGACTTGTTCCATGGTGCCAATGAAATTTGGCTGCAGAAACAATGTAATTGTCCATGAGAGGACTACTAAAGTGTAGGGTGGTGAGGAGCCAGCAAAATGGTGCCCACATCAGTCTCCTGCCTGATAATGCCAGTGTAGTGGGCATGACCAAAGCTATGAAAAAGAGGCAGGATCTTTGCTACATGCTACCTATCATGGTTGCTGTTTTGCTGCATTGAGTTTGTTGGCAGCAGATGTAACTTAGAGCAGCTTTTCAGGCTGCTCTAACTTATGCCACGGGACCAGATTGGCACACAGTCTTAAGAACCAGGTAATGCAAAAATTAGCTGTATATCAGCTTTGCACACAATCCTCAGTTCCCATGATCTGCAGTGTGTGCTATAGGAGAGGATCTAGTCTTCTGTGTTTACAAATAAATTTGAAATTTAGTGTATGACAATACAGAGGCTTATGTAACACACAAATGCCTAGATGAAGGAAAATTTTACAACTTTTTGTATTTTGTATCTTCTTAAATTCATTTGTGGATGTTGTTCTCCCAAAGTGATAATACAGGGGTCCAATAGAAAAAAAGAGTAATACAAAGAGAAGTTTAATCCATGAGAGATAAATAGTCATCCCAACGGCCAGTGCTTCTGAAAATGTTATTAGATAGATTGTAACATCCAGATGTTGCCTCATGAGTTTATTTAACTTATGTACAAATACTTCCATTAGTAATTTAGTATCGCAAGAAATCCTTATAAAAATCGAGAAGGTAAGGTCTAGCCCTTCTTTCAGTCCTGTGAGAGGATCAGTTTTTAAACTGTCAGTCCAGAATTCTTCCTGTTGCAGAAACAGACAATTCAGGTCAGCATATTTTCCTTCTATGGAAACTTAACTCCTGTGATACTCATCTAACTGTGTGTTCTTAACTGATCAAGTGTTTAGCCAGGGGACATTTTAACTTTGCCTTCCAATTAGACTATTATATTATCCAAATCTTATTTTCAGATCTCTTGTAGTATTATATACAATGCTATGCCATTTTGACATTTGTGTATTAAAGTAGCGTAATGCAGAAGCATCCTGTTGGAAGTGCCTAAGTTGTTTATGTGTAGGGTGACCATATTTCCCTATGTTGAATATGGGACACCTGGTAAAATTACTTGTATTCAAGCGAGCTTAATAACAATCAATCAGAACTATGCAATACAAACATTCAAATTAACAACAGTTGACCGAGCCCCCATTAAAAAGAAATATTGTGTAGTTGGATTCTTTTTATTTACCTTCTTATCTTTTAGGGTTCACACAGGGAGAGGTAACACACATACTCCAACCCCCTCCCCCCCCGCCACACACACAAACACACGGGGAGAGGTCACACACACACACGCTCCCGTACACCTCTCTCACAGAGGGGGAGTGAGTGACCGATCTGACCCTCCCTGCCCAGTGCTCTCTGCCCTCCCTGCCTGGCTTGGCCCCTGGGATAGTATTTCTGTCTCTCCCCTCCCCCCCCTCCCCGCACTGCTGGTGGGAGGGCGGCTGGCGAGCAGGGATCTGGCCAGCAGCAGGACCCACCAGTACTGATGAGGGGGCAGGAGACAGAAAATACGGGACAATTTGCCCATTCGTAAGAAAAACTTGGGACACCTGCCAGAGGACTTAAATACAGGACTGTCCCTTTAAAAACGGGACATCTGGTCACCCTATTTATGTGATATAGCATGAAAACTGCTCAGACCACATCATGCTATTTCAGTGCTGACTATATAGTGTAATTGGGATAACTTGCCCAAGGTCACAGAGAAAATCTGTAGCAAAGTCAAACATTGAACCCAGATCTTTTGAACACCAGATGCGTCGTTTAACCAAAAGACCACTCTTCCTCTGACCACCTCAGGTTGAGTTACTCCCTCCATGTGATAAGATGTCATTCATATGAAGTAGAAGTGCATTCTTTCCCACTTCTGAGTTGAGAGACGACAATCCTGATCACCTTTTAGGTGGCTTGGGGTTTGCTGATGAACTGTGGCTGGCTCTGCTTTAGACTGTTTTATGAAACTATCTTAATGGTTTCCCATAATCTGGTTGCTACATAGTGTCATTTTGTATTATATGAACTCTGCTATAGAGAGACTGGTTTAACTGGGTTCTGTTGACCTTATCACAGTACTGCGTCAGAAGGGCATTATTTAAGATACTTTAATGATGTATTTTTGTCAGTTTCACACTGTATTCTGAACTCAAGCTGTAATGATGTAAAATTTCCAGACCAGGCAGCCTCAAAGACTTGTTTGCTTAGAAATTTTTTATTCACACTCATTTTGTTTTCTTGTACATTGCTAAAGGATTTACTTCTTGTATGTATGACAGTTCATAATACTGATATGTGCAATGTTTAGTCATTATGTAATGAGCTGTGGAAATTCTTTTGAGTAAAGGATTAGAAAATTATGCAGGGCTGGGGAGCAGAGAATGCACATCGAACCGCTTCAGTCCAGTGGAGAGGCAGTGGAAATAAAAATACAGACTTGGCCTGTATTTCCATGGAACTTCACTCCTTCTCCTCCCCCCTACCCCAGGCATCTGAAGGAAGCCCTGTCCTGAAGGATCCCCTGGTAACATGTCTCCAGTGGAATGATGCTACCAGGAACTCAGGGGACTGCCGAAGGGAATCCTACAGACTGCAGGCTTTGGGAGCAGATTCTCACTCCCTGTTTGTCATGCCATTTTATTATGGGGGGCAGGGAAGTAATTAGAAAAACCCATTCAAGGGATCAAAACTTGTGGATACTCTGAGTAATATGCAATGCACAAAACTGGTAAATGTATGGCAACGTCTTTGGGACAGGGATATAGAAATTAGAAGAGCTAAATAAAAGAATCTGTAACTGATACATTTCTTATTGAAGAAGAAACAGATTTTATAGAGAAAATGTTCCCAAGTTGACTTCATGCCAAATTTAAGACTGTAGTGAATGTTTAAAACTAAGGTATATATAATTAAACCTTTTACATAGAAGTTAAAAACAAAACAGATTCATCTCTAAATATTGCAGCATTGTTTGGCACCATCATAAATAATCAGGCAAGCTCATAGAAACACTTCTGTTCCCAAATACTGCAAAAGAGTGAAATAAATGATATTGTTTGCAAGATCAAATTGTTGGTCTAATGTTAATTTCCCAGTGTATTTAATCTCCCATTAAATTTGGATTTACATTTTTATTGGTTTGGAGGTCATTATGTGTGTATGCTGTGGCATCAGTTTTGTGAATTGCATCTTTGTGCTTTCAAGCATAGCAGTTTTCATTTGAAAGGGGATATACTGATAATACACTGAAGAGTGCCAACTGTTCTACAATGCTTTCCAGGACATCTTTTCCAGAAATTAATAGTTAGTCCTTTCATCTGATCTGGAAAAAACATAGGAGCAAAATAGCAACGTTTTTTGTCTAATTATAGAGCTTTAAATGTTTTGCATACACAATTTGTATTATGTGATGTTTTATACTATTGTGGAGTGGCTTTGACTAAGATTACTTAAATTTTAAACCAGTGCTTGTATCCCATACCACCGTAGCCAGATGCAAGCCCAGTGTCTTCAGAGGTGAAAGGCCAGTGTAATAATTTTGCCATTTACATTCAGACTCCAATAAATGAATGAGTTTGGATTCACTGGTTTCTATTTGTCCCCTTTGCGCCAGATGTTAAGACTCTGTAATATCCCTTAGTGACCATTAGATCATAGACGGCTGGGATTTGTGGTTTATGTTTAATTTATTATTTCACTATTAATCCACCTGATTGTCAGAGAACTGTCTCCTTCTCATACTTTCCAGAAGTTCTTATATTTATGGACAGTTTAATTTCCCTCAAGATGAGATCATTTTGCCTTTGGCTGTAAATTTACATAGAAGATACTACCACCAGTAACCAGTGTTTAAACATGTGCACATATTTTACTATAAACACAGGGACGCTGCCTTTACTGTGGGTTTAACTTGAATATTTTAAATCAGTAACAGAGAAAAATGAACAAATAAGTGTTAAAGATGTGTTTATGGTGGTAGAAGCTATTTTATCTTCACCAGTCCATAATATTCATTTTAATGGCTTCTTCATTTAAATATTGTTGTCTTCTGTTATTTTTTCCATCCATTAAAAGACATATAAATATTGAACAGACATTGTCATCAAGATGGGACATTGCATGCTATTTGTGTACATTTGATCAAAATTTGTCACCCTCCCTTTTTCATTGTAAATACCTTTGACAATTAAATAATATTTTGCTTTATTGACTAAGACCCTAACCCTGAAAGCAAGTAATGCCAGTGAAGTCCATAGGGCTCACACCTCTCTTTCTGCACCTAGGTCTAGATCAGGGGTCGGCAACGTTTGGCACGTGGCTCGCCAGGGTAAGCACCCTGGCAGGCCGAGCCAGTTTTATTTACCTGCTGATGTGGCAGGTTCGGCCAATCTCGGCCCCCACTGGCCGTGGTTCGCCGTCCCAGGCCAATGGGGGCAGCGGGAAGCGACACAGGCGAGCGATGTGCTGGCCGTGGCTTCTCGCCGTCCCCATTGGCCCAGGACGGTGAACCGCGGCCAGTGGGGGCCGCGATCAGTCGAACCTGCTGCGTCAGCAGGTAAATAAACTGGCCCGGCCCACCAGGGTGCTTACCCTGGCGTGCCGTGTGCCAAACGTTGCCGACCCCTGTTCTAGATTCACAAAGGAATCTATTTGTGGTGACACTTAGCATCACCATTCCTAACTTTTAGGTAACTAGAAAATTACTGGGATTCAAGAAGCCTGAGTCAGGTGCCTCGGCTCCCTATATAATGAACGGTGGGAGAGAGATGCCTCAGAAGGGATTCACAAAAGCCAGCATGCTAGATAGCTCCTCTTGTAAACTAGCCAGTGGGAAATGCCAAACTGAATGGTATGTCCTAAGCCCGGCCCCTCTCTTGGAGATAGGCATCGAAGTCTGGGCTGCATGGATGTGCCTCCCTCTGCTTAGAATTCTCAGCTGCAAACCCTCCCATTTGGATGAGGAGAGGCCCACCTTATACCTTTTAGCCAAGTGGTTGGTGAAGACACCCCACCCCCAGTTCAAGTCCCTGCTCCACCTGAGGGGGAGAAGGGATTTGAACTGAGATCGGTCACCTCTCAGGTGAGTGCCCTAACCACTGGGATATAGAATAGGATGATGTGGGGCTCCCTCACTCTCTTTTGTTGCAGATGTTTCACAGTGGATAAATAATGAAAGATTTATTGGGCCAAAAAGAGAGCAAGCATGAGAATGACTCTGTACCCTGGTGATTAGAGCATTCTCCTGAGAAGGGGCAGATCCCTCAGGTGGAGGATGAACTTGAACTGGGGGTCTCCCACATCCCAGGTGAATGTCTAACCATTAGGCTAAAAGTTATAAGGGGAGCACCAGCACCCCCACTTCCCCTCTGGCTGTTTTGTGTAAGCTTGGTGTCACAGGGTCATTCACCACACTAGCACCTCCTGGGCTGTAATTGGCTGGTCCAGCCACCACCCTAATTATCTGCAACTGCCACCCTAATTGGCTGTTCCCCTGCAGCCACTCCTTTGGCTGCCTGCCGCTCAGCCTCCCTAGGCTGGTTTTAACGCTCTCTGGGCCAGTGCGGGGCAGGCGCCCTGTCACACTCGCCTACAGGGGCCAATCTGATAGGCAAGGTCTTAATACGCTTATCAGACGGGGCTTGCATGTGAGTTAGGCACAGGAGCCACTATCTTCTCCTGTTTGCACATCGCACTGGGACTTAGGCACCTAGATGCCTGGCCTAGGCATGCAGTGCACTTGGTCAGATGCACAAAACATAGGCACCTAGGGAACTTTTACATCAAAAATTCAGGTGCCAGGCAAGTTTAGGCACTTACAGGGTTTGGAGGCAGTGGAGTGGGGGGCTTTTGAGAATCTCAGTGGTGCCTGATTCTGGGATTTAGGAGCCTAAATTGACAATTAAGTGCTTAAATATTTTGGTAAATCTATCCCCTAGCCACGCCCTTTAAGGCTGCCAGACATTGCAGAGCAGAAAACTACAGGATTTATCATGCTTTTGATATTAGAAGCAGAACTCCCTGTTGAAGAAGACAGAATGATCTGCATACAATTGATAACACAATATGACCTAGTGTTAGTATTTAATTCTTGCAGGTATGGGTTTGCTTAGGGATTATGCCACCTACAGCAATTGTGATGTTCATCCATGTCACCTTCCCAAAACACCTGCAAAGCTCCAAATGCACATTGTTCATGAGAAGCCGTGTTCATGTGCTTAAAGAATTACCGATATCTTACTACAAAGAATCCCATTCCCCTCCCACTGACTGTTTATGGATCATTTTAGGAGTGTTGCTACTAATTTTGGCCTCTCTGTACCTAAAAGAGGAGGGACTAACTAGCTTCCCAGATGCTAGGTAAATACTGAAGGTATTTATGAATCCTCCATCTCTCGCTCTTTTATCAAATGATTACATAAGATACAGAGAAAAATTTTGGGGGCATGTGGATCCTAGATTCAGAAATGTTCAAGGAGGGATGAATTTTCCTTTCTCTCTCTTGCACCACTTCTAAAGAAATCTCTGGGACAGAGTACAAGGCAAATAAAATAATGCTAGGATACTGACTTAAGTCCATTCTCATCTAATAACTGCTGTGCGTGTGATTAATTTAGTAAAGTGTTTGAGGCCAGTCATTTTTTTTTTCATAAAAGCAGAAATTCCTAGATGCATTTCTAATATTTTATTAGTACTGCCAAAGTGCACAAACTGGCATTCGTTTTGTGGCAGAAATTATGTTGGATCAAGCTCCAGTAGAGGTTCAGGGAAAAATCAGAGGGTGATTCTCTTTTTTAGAGGGGCTGGATTACACCCTCCAAATACAAATCTTCCTCTCTTGCAAGGGTTCAGGTATCTCCATGATGCCATTCCTCACTAACCCCTGCCCAGGACCCTGCACAGAATGGGATGGGACAGGATCAGGATGGGAGGTGGTGAAGACACACATCTCTCTGGCAGCCAGTAGGAACTGGGGCTATGAAAAGATTAAATATCCCCAACCTGTATTACCTTTTCAGTGGCCTCCAGGGAGTGAAATATTGCTTCAGATGGAAGAAACTCTGACAGTCTGGCTCAGTCTGAATTTCTGTGCCAAGCAGCTGTGTAGTCAGCAAGGTTAGCCCTGCTCTTTGACAGATCCCTCAAAATACAGGGATTTGGGGAGCTGGATCAGCTGCTGCTTTCAGGGGAAGGGAAGTAAACCTCACACCAATAGAAGAATTTGGGCAAACAGGGTCTTGTCTGTTAGATTTTACTGAAGGACAGGACAAAATGGCCCAAAATAACAATTTGAGCAAATATTAGTAGAATTGAGCAAAGCAAGGTCTAGATCAGGGGTCAGCAACGTTCGGCACGTGGCTCGCCAGGGTAAGCACCCTAGCGGGCCGGACCAGTTTATTTACTTGCTGACGCGGCAGGTTCGGCCAATCGCGGTCCCCACTGGCCGTGGTTCGCCGTCCCGGGCCAATGCGGGCTGTGGGAAGCCGTGGCCAGCACATCGCTCGCCTGCGCCGCTTCTCGCCGCCCCCATTGGCCCAGGATGGCGAACCACGGCCAGTGGGGACCGCGATCGGCCGAACCTGCTGCGTCAGCAGGTAAATAAACTGGCCCGGCCTGCCAGGGTGCTTACCCTGGCGAGCCACGTGCCAAACGTTGCCGACCCCTGGTCTAGATGATCACTTTGGTAGAGAGAGACATGCCTGTAATGATCAGTTGAGAAAGCTGCATAATTTGGGATTTATTTTCCCCTTGAAATTCAAGCATAACCATCACTGACACCAAATGGGAATTACACATGTGCAGTGAAAGGAGAAATCAGCTCACTTGAAAGTAAATCAACAATTTAGTATTGTAAATGTTTTAGATGTGATTTATGAGTGATCACGCATGAAAAGATTTTATTTCCATTATGTCCCCAAAGGTATTCTACTATGCCCTAATCATTGCCACCTACATAGATAATCAAATAACTATAGTAATCAGTTCCACGTAATTGTGACACAAGTGATATTCAGAACATACCATATTACTGCCTAGAAGTAAGGAAGCTCAAGAGTTAAAATTTCAATTATCTGCCGTGCTTCTGAACTGATTACTTTTATAAGCTAATGCATCCATGGACAAGTGTGCCAACAATTAATCTCTGTGTTGAAATGTATTTTTAGTAAATTAAAGATATGATTAATTTCTCATATTAATGGGAAATCAGTGATGATATACTACCTTCACAAATTATGAGTTATTGTACCTTTAACACTTTGTACAACTTTAAGCACTTAAGTAGTGTCTCAATAGTATTAACTGATGTAGGAAATAAGGAATGAGTCTAAAACATTACACTGCTGAAATTAAACAGGACCCAAAGGAATGTAAATAAATCAGCTAGAAAATTCCAGTACAATATTATATTCATGCAATAAAACCAAATAAAAAATTGCTACCAGTGATTTATAACACAGAGCCTCATTATTTTTATTTACACTTTTTATTACACACAGCACATTAATCATTGAATAACATTTGCATGAAAGGGCTAGTGTTATGGTAATATAGTATCACATACAGTATTGAAAAGGGCCCCATTTTATTGTGCCAACCTCACATAGAGTGAGCTCCCACTTTAGTTTGGTAAGTTAGTTATCTTTTGACATTCACTACTAAATTTTGAAATATCTGTCATCCCTTTGTTCAAAATGTAGTTATGACAAAAACTAGTGAGAATTTTATGGTAACTCTTGAAGAGTTTTTCAGTGTCTGTGGAAGCTGGTCACTTAGTTACTATGTGTCACTATTTTAATTAGGAGTAAACATGAACACCTCCACCGATGTGTACACACAGAATGATTTGTATTAAAATCTTTGCAGTTTTACTTTTGCAAATAGATAAGATTACTCTGATTCCTGTATTTAATACTTAATACATATTATAGTAAAATTAATTTATTTGCAAAGAAATTTGTGAAGATTTTAGTGGTGCTCACTGTAATGCAAGGAGGATTAAATTCTGCCTTAAATTATGCATGTACCACTCTCACTTAAATCAGTGGCCAAATTGTAATGACTATTTAATATATCTACAGCACCTGAGATTTCCGTAGTTCTTTGCAGACTTACAAGAAGACAATGTCTCTGTCCTACATATCTTCCTCTTCTGTTCTTTCCTGCTCTGGTGTAACTCCATTGAAGTCAATAGGGTTGTGTACAAGTGGGAGCTGAATTTAGCACATAGTGTGATAACTTAGTTTTTGCACACAATATTAATGTATATCCTAGATTTTCATTGAATATCTTTTGTTGCCAGCAAAAGGATGTATCCATTGTCAGTTCTTATAATGTGAGGATCAAATTACTGCAGTCATTAATAAAAGCAGGAAGATGCATGTCAGCTAAGACACTTTCAAAAGGAAACAAAACTGTACTGGAGAAAAAGAATGCACCTCCTATCCCTTTTATTCTTGTCATGTAAACACTAAAAATACACAGAAAGGAAGTCCGGATTTGGAGCCTTAAATATTTCATAAGCAATATTCCCTACTGATAAACATGGGAGCATGACACTATAACACCCTGATACAGAAAAAGGTACTATGTAAACCTCAGATAAAACTATGCTTTGAATACATGATTCCATATGCAATGAACTACAGAGGGTGATGAGATATTAATCACACAAGAGTCAAGCCATTCTGAGATAATGTTCCCACAGCAACCATAACTCTGTCCTCCTGCCTGTACACAGTTCAATGAGGAATTGATAGGTGCTTGAAAGCCAAAAGCTAGGTTTAAAAAAAAAGAGAGAAAAAATAGCAGGAGGAAGATACTCTTAAATATTATGTTTATTTCCCCCCATCTACTTTTTAAAAGAGGAAATTAAGGTTTGATTCAGATATTAGAAATGAGCCAAATCCAGACCATGCATCCAATCTCAGAGCTCCCACAGCACTTTTGGAGTTTAGGTAAAATAGGATCTGTATCAGAGCCACACCTGTTTCTGGCTTTACAAAACCCAAACTTGACTGCAGTGGTTTGCAAAATCAACCCATCTTTGGTTTTGGCTATGTCTAGTTCACAGTTTCTAAGCAAGGGGAGAATTAGATTGTGCACCTTAATCCTTCATGTAAATCGTCTCATAGACAGATGTCCTAGCAGCCATTTTTCTGATTAGATTATGACTTTCAGGTGTAAAAACAACATGGGAAGTCTATAAATCTGCTTTTAAAGCTTTTAAACTAATGGGAGTTTCCAAGGTACCATGCTGGCTGGAGTCTCTAACTCTGTAGAACAATGCATGCTGTTTGGTTCAGGGATCATGTCTTCCTATACATTTGTACCATGAGAGCATAGCCTGGGTGCTACCACAATATAAATGATAGATCATAATAATTATGATTGAACTATAGAAAAACAATAAAGTAAATTATGGTGCTATTGTCCATTATAGAAAGTCTATTGAACTCCACTAGAATCCATCAACTGGCTTGTCTTGGTTTCCGCTGATCCCTATTATTTTCATTTGGAAAACCAATAGACCCATTGCTGCATTCTGAAGTCCAGGTTGGCCAATTGAAACGAGTAGGAATCATGTCTGACGCTTTCCACTGGAGTTGTGATACTTCTACTGAAATCTCAATCTTTCAGTTTTTGCACACTTTTTTTAGATTACAGTTTTTATTGACATTTTATTTTTCAATACCACCATTACAATGTAAATGTATAAATAAACTTATAATTACCACCTGTAACATACAGCATAGTGTTGACATACATCTACAAAAACCATTTTAACAACCTTAATATTAAATCAGTATTTTAAAACTAATAGGGGGATTGTGTAGACAAAGTGGTGAGGGGAAGTACAAAAGCAGGGGGCAACATATGGGCGGAGAAATCAAGGAGGTCTGAACCAGCCCTTGAGTCCTTGGGTGTTCTTCCCTAGTCAAACATTTCTTAAAAATGGAACCCAGATTTCTTCAAATTGGTGTAGTTGATCCCTGTCTCAGAAGGTGTTCCTTTCTTTGGTCTCTAGATCAGAGAGGTCAGAATACCATTGTTCTAGTCTGTGCATTGATTCACTTCAAAGTCAATGAAACGGGACATATATAAGTGCTGCAGGAATGGGCACTACAGCATATTGATAATGAATTATATTGGACATTCATTTTACATACCTCCAGATCTTAACATCCCTAAACTATGAGGGAAAGCTCAGATCAGATGCAGATCTGAACTCCAAAACTCAGTCTCTTCTCTCATATTAGCTATTTTAGAGCCTTGGCACTAGTGGCTTGTCACCAGATTGCCCTTTCTGCAGTAAAGCCCATGGGAGGGAGCCCAAAGCAGCAGGAAAATTCCATCAGGAAATCCTGTTTGCCATGGCTGCTCCAAGGATGACCCTTTAAATTAGGAGTTCTTCACAACCAAGGAAGTACCAAAGAATAGGTAAAACTCCTCAAGGCTTTATCGGGTGATCTCTGGGTAGATTGTGTGCTTGTCCATTGGTTCGGTACCAACCGAATCCAATGTCAGCCTGCCCATTCACTGCTCCCATCTTTTCCAGTATCTGTATGTACTTCCCAACCCCGTGGTTCATGGGAGAACGAATGAAGCCAAGCAGGGTGTCCTCATTAAGGTCCTTCAAAACCCACTGCAAATACCTGAATTTTCTGAGTAAATGGAATAAAGCAGCAAGTCTTCCTCACCGCATTTATTTTGTTCATTTGAATACTCTACTTTTCATTTGAATAACTTGTAGTAATACTTCCTGGTATACTCTGACTAGTAGATGTACTGCAGTACCTTCAGTAAAAAGTGAAAAAGTCTTAGTAATATGAGATCTCACCACAGCATTCTGCAATTAAATGTTTGCAGAGAAATTGAGACAGTATGTGGAAATTATGGGGTATGAGGAGTAGCAAAGCGCAAAATGATGAGGTTAGCTGTGAATGAAAATTTTGAAACAAAACCAATCTTTGAAATTACTGTAATGGATTTAGCATTTTAATCCATTCTTGTATGATGTTTTTAATATGCAGCCCATGAGGAAAAACTGATGCATTGTGTGATTTGCAGTACTGGGCATGTGCATGCATGCGAACGCGCACACACAGAGAATGTTGGCATTATTTGCTAGTACCTCAATCTGTATTCTGCTGTACCACTTTAATTTTCTCTAAAGAGAATCAAAGCAATTTGAAAGGTTTTTGTGACATTAAATCCCTTAACTTTTAATGATCTTAATCATGTTAAAATATTCATACATATCATAAGACACTCAAGCTGTAGAATGTATGTTGATGGATTAATTTTTGAAACTTGCTGTTTGCTGAACTGCAAAGCCAACATTTTTGACTGCATGATTCGAGATATGTGAAGAGGGGTACTTCTGTAGAAAACCATCCTTGGCACTGCCTTTTGGGGTTTTTTTTTTTTTTTTTTTTTTTTGCTTTTAGTACCTAGAAGAAAGGAGCTAAAAACCAACATAAGATCAAATTAAACAAGATGGGTGGCTATTTCCCCTATGGGGAAAAAAATGTTTTTCCTTCACTGTGGGCCTAAACATGCAGCCCTTACATTGGTAAACCTCTTGTTAAACTTCAGCAGAAATTTTGCCTGATAAAGTATTACAGGGAATGGCCTTCATCAGCACTATTTTAGTTACTTGTGTAACAGCAAAATGGCTGACTTGTCTTTTGAACAGCTACCCTTTCCCATGTCATTTTGTTTTTGTCTCCTTGTCTGTGGGTGCAGACAATAAGCAATACATTTCCTTGTAATGCAATTTAGCCAGTAACTGTGGATTTGGCTGTCAAAATTAGTGTTACTACTGCTGAAAAAAAATAGTTAGCTATTCACACGATTCTCTTTTCTTTCCCCCACTTCCATATTATTTTTAAAAGATGCAATCAGTAGTCATTATAGAGTTTTCTTTATGAAATAATGAATAGTACTAATACTCACTACCTATATATCATTAATTTTGTGTATAGATCTCAAAGGACTTTATAAAGATGGGAAAGCATTGCTCTCTCCCCACCCTCCACACACTTTATAAACTGAGGCAGAGTGGCTAAGGGCAATATTTTCAAGTACAAATAGGCAGACAGTGAAATGTCTATCATCTCAGGTGGGAATGGGGTTCCCAAAGGACTCTTCATAGCTATTGTTTAGTCACACCCTGGTTGTCTGAAAGTCTAGTGGCTGGAGCATTCCAAGGGGATAGCACTGAAGCATGGTCAGTGGTTTTCAACCTGTGGTCCATGGACCCCCGGGGTTCCACACATTATGTCTAAGATTTCCAAAGGGGTCCACACCTCCATTCAAAAATTTTTAGGGTTCCACAAATGAAACAAATGTTGAAAACCACTGGTCGATAGGATGGATGCCAAATAGTATTTTTTGAAATGTACTCATGGGCTGCTCCAGATGCTCAAATGTTAATCATGCCTTTCAGTGGGGACAGGTTAAAATGCCAAGCAGCAGCCCATCACTTACTGTTCTGAAGTCTGTGGACTCTAAAACAGTCAATACACAGAGTAGGGTTGGACCACATACACCACAGACATTTGAGAGAGAGACAGACACATGGGTAGAAAAAAAATAGAGGATTTACTGAAGGTGTATTGGATTAATATAGAGAAGGAGGAGGAAAGCTTAGATTAGAGTAGGTGTGAAGAGAAGAAAGGAGTGGAGAAGATTGGGGTTCACATACCAGGATTTTGGAAGAAAGTGGGAGTGAGAGGAGGAAGGGGCTGCATAAGAAAGAGGATGTAGTATAGCTCCTGTCCATGTTGGGACAACTCAGGAAAGGAGGCGGTAGTCTAGGTCTCAGAGCAGGAAGGGCACTCTTACTTTGCTAGCAGAGTCTATGAGCCTCAGAGGACCTTCCTGAATCCCCTTGAGGGGGAAGAAGGTGATTATATTTAGAAATAGGGAGAACAGCTGTATCTGGACACAATAAAGGGAAGTTTTAAAAATCCCATTGATTGATTACTCACAGAGCTTCAATCTACTACTCATAGCAGATTTTCAGAAAGCAAGCACCATCTTCATTTTCCTTTGAACATTCTCCCTGGTGTTTTAGTGGCCAAATTCTTAGCAGAGATCCCAGAGGAGGCCTTTGGATATTCACCTGTAAGTGACTTGCTCAAGGACACACAATATGTTAATAGCAGAGCCAGGAAAAGAACCCATGTCACATGACTCACAGGTCATTGCTCTAATCCTTTGCCCACAATGCATAGCAGAATCTGCAATTAGACCACTACCAATAAACATTCAAGCAGAGAATGTAATATCCTGAAAGAAGACTACTAAGAACTCTGAAAGCATAAATGAAATGTTTTTTAAAGCAGTATACGATGCCCAGGATTGGAAAATCTCCCTTTCAGAAGATTTATGTGGTATCCTCTTTAATAAATAGTGGATTAGTAAAATGGTACTTTCCCAGAGGAAGGAACTGATGGCAAAAAAAACCCTTCAGTTTTTATTCTAAATACATCATATCAAAGGAAAACATAAAGACACAACCGTTTCAAATACTGTAGGTTGTAACTTTGAACTTCTCCACTGTGACCCTTAACTTTCAAACTGGGGATTTAACTCCTTCACTAGGACCATTTTTGTTTGAGAACCTCTGCTTACAGCTGAAACTCCATACTGTGGGTTCTCTCTTTTTTATGGACTCATTACCCAACATACCTTTTAGGTAGAGCTCCCTTTATACCTCTGAATATAGAGAGAGCAGCAGCTGAAGTCCTCAAGTGGCCATTTTGAATGTGCTTGTTGCTTGCTGTATTTCACGTCCTTCCAAATGGTAAGTATTCTTAGCTGCTACTGCACTGGGTTTACCCCTTTCTTCTTTTCTTGAGGAGATGGTGTATTCTCACAAATGGAATAAATAGGAGCTTCAGGCATCTCTGTGAGGACAGAATCTGGGATTTAAATTTTTAAAAAATATATTCATACTCCATAGGAACTTAAGAACAGCCATACTGGGTCAAACCAAAGGTCCATCTAGTCCAGTATCCTGTCTTTTGACAGTGGCCAATGCCAGAGGTAATGAATAGAACAAGCAATCATATAGTGCTTCAACATTAATACACTTTTTCTCACTATTTTAAATAGCATTGAAACTTTTAAATTAGATTATTTTCCTCCTTTTCACAACCAAGATATTGCAGGAATTACTTGGACATGGGAAGAATGTGAAATGACTAATCTGTTTTTATTTTACATGCTGAATAAAATGCAACAAGTAAATTGCAATTTTCACATTCTGTTTAAGGTGGTATTAATAAAAAAGATTATAGATGTTTTGGTTTTGAACTAACTAATATTTAATCTGATTTTGTCTCTTTATGTTAACTCAGGAAAGTTCAGTTTAGATTTTTTTCTCCCAATCCACCTATTGTAGTCATTGCTTGGTTTAGCAGTGTTTAATATTGTGTAAGAAAATACACATTTTAGAGGATTTAGGAGCTGATTTGTTTCATGATGTACATTAGACAACATTTAAAAAAAAATCATATCAGTGTTATCCTAAAATTCTAATTTGTGTCTTGCATTGCATGTACTGTTGAGTCCCAGGAACCCGACTATCTTGCTTACACTGGGCCATAGAGAACATTATTTCAAATATACTTGTGTAGTTTCTGTGGACATATGGTGGGTGACTATTCCTACAGATATTATCAAGGATGAGTAATATTAGTGCTTAAAGCGCTGAGGACCAGCAACTTGCATTAAAGTCAATTGTAGTTGAAAGCCATCAGCAACTCCCTGAAGATGCTCAGCACAAATCAGATTGATCTCAAAGTTTGGGATCAAAATATGACCTATGTTGACATTGGTAAAATTTGGGCTTGGCTACACTTGCAGCTGTACAGCGCTGTGAGGTAAACCTGTCTTCGTACAGCTGAGTAGGGAAAGCGCTGCAGTCTGTCCACACTGACAGCTGCCAGCGCAGTGGCATGGCCACACTTGCAACATTTGCAGCTGTGTTGGGAGCGATGCATTATGGGCAGCTATCCCAGCATTCATGTAGCTGCAACGTGCTTTTCAAAACTGGGGGTGGGAGGGTGGAGTGTGACAGGGAGTGTGGGGGGAGAGAGAGTGCTTTTTGGAGCATGTCAGCCCTCTATTTTGCAAGTTCCGAACTCCCGGGCCCCTGCTCATTCAGTCACTCACTCAAAGCATTCACTCACTCAATTAGACTGTTCTCATTCATTCACTCACTCGAGCTTTGGAACTGGCACTTCTGCATTCCTGCAACCTGTCACAACAATGGAGAGGATTGGCCACTTGACAAGGTGATCAGTACAGCGCTGCAGGTTGATTCCTGGTACACACTCACAGGGGAGAGTCGTAGCCACTCCGCTGCTTCTCAGGGAGGTGGATAACTGCAGCGGCGTGGGAGATACAGTGCTGTACGTGCCCTGCCAGTGTAGCCGGTCAGTGAGTTACAGTGCTGTGGGCAGCTTTACAGCGCTGTAACTTGCTAGTGTAGCCAAGGCCTTTGATGTCAGGCGTCTTCTCTAATCAGTCTGTATCTCTCTTTCTCTTATAGAATCACACACACACTGCATGGATTTACAGTTCATAACTCCATCATGAATGTGTTTATTAGGATGCAGTTTTCTGTCCATTTCTGCTGTGGATGTAGCCAGTGTGAGACAAACAGTTTGTGAGGTGTCATCTGTGCTGTGGCTTTAGCTAGGAAATTTCAGATCCAAACTATGCAGCTTGTTAACTAAGCTAAAGGAGTATTTCCATCAGTACATGTTGTAGTCCTGATAGATTGTTTTCAGTCATTGAGTTATTTCACAGTGAAACTGTTTAGGGACTAGTCATGTGAGTAAGGGTTGCAGGATAGGGCCATAACTAACAGAGTCTATTCCCACAGTCCTACTGATAGAATCAATTATGCTGATGTAGCAGAAACAAGCAGAAAATGAAAGAAAGTCATTTTGTCTTATGCCCCATAAGAGTGAGACAGAAAAAAAAAATCAATGTTTGCCAAACAGTAGAGGGCAAAACCAGTAAATGAAGACATTTTTATTTGCAAGCATCATGAGTGTATTAAAAACACTGGAGATACACACGCACATGGACACACACACTCACACATACACATACGCCCAACAAAATGTTAAAAATAACAGGACTTGACAATGTAATTAAGAGAACATTTATTAAAGTATATGCAAACTGTTTGAGTGAAACACATTTGAGCTGTAAGTTATACTACCAGAGTAGCTTTGAAAATAAATGTGAATTTGTATGATTTGCTATAAATAGGGTGATAATACCAACATACGTGACCTTCTGACATTACTGGTACGTAAGGCTATTGCCTACATGTTTTACTGGAATTTTGTATTTTTTTCAAGGCATAACTTACTGCCACAAATTAAATGTGTAAAGAACTATAATTCATTGGATGAGCACAATGTGATGTGCTTCCATATTGTCCCTAAACCAGTTAAGATTCACCTTTTTCTCTTTCCCCATACTGTCAATAATTATTGTAGCAGCTTGCATTGTTCTGAGAACCAATTGGGGATACACTGTATTACAAGTCCCAGTGTCCCAAGAGACGTAGGTGTTGCAAGGCACAGCTTTGCAGTCTGATGAATAAGGCTCTGCAATGTCAGCAGCTGCCAAACAGATGAGCAGTTTTTAACTGAGCTAGGGTTCACAATGAGATTTGGGCCCAGAACTAATCAGATCTAATTAAGACAGACATGTTATGGTCCAGTAGTGTTGACAGGGTCAGTATTCCTGTAGCTCTAAATGAGGCATGTTAAAATGAGCATCTAATTGAAAATCTGGAAGTGCTACAGAACCTTTACCCTGCAGGGCCTAAAAGAAAAGTTGCTGTTTGGGTCCTGTTGTGTACTTTATTAGATTGTTAATACTCAATTAGACTGTTCTATAAAAAATTAAGTAAGTTTGACAGGAGTTAAACATGGTTCAAAGAATTCCCAACATCTGTTTGGATTTGACTCAAGGAGATACAGTAAATCTACATAAATAGGAGTTCACTGTATGTTGTATGTTTGCTGTTCTGTTCAGAGCTTATCTTGATAAACAGCAAGGCAATGTAGTCATGGATTATTTTACCAGGATTGAAAGTACAATACAGTTTTTCAAAGTGTCTTCAGTATGATGTATGAGGTTTAGAGGCCACATTTCCCAGACCTAATCTGTCACCATCAAGCTATGAAAGGACCATGGATTGGCTGTCTCATTCTATAGACTGTGGTTCCTTCAGCTTCATTGTGAGTGCGACAGACATGTGGTCTTATCAATTGTCTTTACTCTGTCCCATAATATTTGCTACATGCGTGGTTCCAGTTTGCACTTTCTCTGTGGTCTCTCAATTTTTTTTAAGACTCTGTGCTATAATAAATCTTTATTTAAAAAGTAGATCCTCTTGTCCTATCTTTGCACTGCATTGCATTGCCTCTTGTCAAGTCGCTTATCTAAATTCAAAGAATGTTGACTGGAGAATTCTGACAATATAGTTTTTTATACACTCTGCACAGGTGTAAAGGACTACATAAACTGCAAGGCTTGCTGCATCTGTGTCAAGATGCTAAGCAAAAACAGAGTCAAAGCTTTTTATATAAGTATTATATATTTAATACATAGAGTATACCATCTATACTATATATTAAATACAATATAGACAGAGTGTTACATTAATATTTAATAGTAAAATGAATATTGTAATATAATTTTAAATATAAAAAAGAGTCAAATGATAGTTAAAACAAAATGTTTTGAGATTATCAAAACAATATAAGAGTCTAAATGATTCATACTGTTTTTTTCCCGTTGTACATTTCATCAAAATCATCACATTCCTGCATGTTGTTTTGATTTTGATGACATTTTTCAAACAGCTTTAGTCAAAGATGAGGATCTTCCCAATAAAAAAGAACCTATGAGAGTATATGTCTATTGAGAAAGATTGTATCATATTCTTAATTTGTGTATATCTGCTAAAAAAATTTCCTTATTTACTGCAGACTGGTCCATGAAGTCATATTGGCCCATTTCTGTAATCCTTACTCATTCTGAGTAACACTTATGTGCGTAGTCCCAATGGAACCACTTCTGTGAATAAATGCTTTTAGTTGTGAGTAAGGGTTGCAGAATTGATCCATAGGTGACTCTTTATACATTGGGATCCTTCAACAGTCAATGTTAGGCCCAGTTTTATTTAACAATCTGGAAGAAAGGGTAAATAGCCCATTAAATTCTCAGGTAATACTCACCTGAGAGGTGCTGAAAACACCAATGAGGCAGGGGAATCATTAAAAGAGCTTTAGAGAGTCTAGGAATAAAGATAGACAAATAAAAAATTAATCTCAAGAGATGGGAATCTAAGGTTTCTACTTCCTATATTTACATACCAAATACAGTTCTATCTTTACCATAATCCTTATCCTGAACTCCCGCTGAAGTTTCTGCAGTTGAGGGCACTGAGAGTACCCCCTAGAAGGTGTTCAGCAGTGTGAAGACTGGCCACTATGTTCAGTGGTGCTGGAACAATTTTTATAGTGAGGATGCTTAAGGTGGAGACCATGTATTTGGGTTGTTGTTACCACTTCAAGCCAGGGAACGTACCAGCACCCCCAGCACCTTTAGTTGCAGCACCTCTAACCAGGTCCAGCTCTAACTTTTTTTGCCGCCCCAAGCAAAAAAAAAGAGTGCCGCCCCGCCATAACACCCCCCCCGAACGCTGCGCCACCCCACCGAAACAACCCTCCCCAAGCACTGTGCCGCCGAAACACCCCGTCCCTGAAGCTCCACACCGCCGGAACACAGCCTCCGAGCCCTGCCGGAACACCTCCCCCGAGCGCCACGCCACGCCGCCGAAACAAAAGCAACCCACTCCCCCAAGCTCTGCCTGGCCGAAACAAAAACAACAATAAAAAAACCTCGAGCACCCCCCCACCAAACCAAAAAAAACAACACCCAACTGCCGCGCTGCCGAAACCCCCCCCCCAGCACCGTGCCGCTGAAACACCCCCCCTCGAGCGCCACACCACGCTGCCGAAACACAAACAACCCACCCCCCCGAGCGCCGCCTCGACGAAACAAAAACAACAACAAAAAATCCTTGAGTGCCCCCCGCCACCCCAAGATTGGCCGGCCCTTACAAGGTGCCTCCCCAAGCATGTGCTTGGTCGGCTGGTGCCTGGAGCCAGCCCTGCCTCTAACTAAGGCTATGTTTATGTCAAGGAGGTCACAGAAGTCACAGAATCAGTGACTTCCAGAAATCTCCGTGACATTTTCTGCTTCATCCCCAGGGGCTGCGGGACTGGAGCTGGCAGCCAGCGGGGGCTGTCCTCAGATTCCAGCGATGGGCGACAGCCTTGCACGGGGGGAAGGCAGGGTTCGGTAGTGTGGCTGGGGGTGTCCTGTTTTCTCTTTGGGAAATATGGTCACCTTGCAGCTCCCAGTCGCTGTGAGCAGAGGCCCCCTCCCCTGCAGCTTCCAGGTGCTGTGGGCAGAGGGGGAACCCCGCAGCTCCCAGTCACCGTGGTGGTGGGGGAAAACATGGAGCCGCAGCAGCAGAAATCACAGACCTGGTCACGGCTTCAATGTATTTTTGTTTATTGCCCATCACCTGCCTGTGACTTTTACTAAAAATAACCATGACAAAATCTTAGCCTTACCTATGAGTATGTTTGATTTTGTGCTAATAACCACGATAAAACAAAGTTATAGATAGAGTGGTTTTCTGGCCTACAGTGGATAGGGATTATTTTTCTGAGACCTCTTCCATTGTCCCTTTTACTACATTGTGGCCTGGATCCAACAAGTAGCAGGGAAGGAAATGGTCCTGACCTTTCTAGAATACCTTTAGGGAGTGTAATGGTGTTGGGGCTCTTGTGGTCCTCTCCTACTGTCTTTTCACACCCACACAGAGCAAGCCACAGTCTGACTGTTCAGCTTCGCCTTTTCTCTGTGAAGATGACCTATACAAGAAGAAAAAAGATCCAGCACACAGATTCCTCCTGAAGGCCACAATTTAGCAAAGCCTCTAAACATGTCTTTAAATCCATTCATATTCCTCCAAACTTGTAAGGCTGTGTTTAAGTCCTGTGGGGGTGAATAAGATGTAAGCATGTGTCTAAAGTTAAGTATTTGCTTAACTGCCTTGCTAAATTGGGGCCCAGGTAGTGCCCAGTATAATCCTAGTAGCATGGAGAGAATTCTTTGTCTAATTATCTTCAATCATTATCGTGAAGTTCCAAGTGATAGTAGTGTTCACTTTTGGGGTAGGGTGGTAGGTTGCTTAGTTGATTTGTTTGTTTGTTTGTTTCCCAAAATTATCTGAAAGTAGCTTGATTTAAAAACAAAAACAAACCAGCAGAAAAAGCCCTGTCCATAAAGTATAAATGGAAACTGTGTTTAATTTTCTCCAAAATCCATTAAGGCATACTTTATTGACTTTATTTTTTTTTTGTAAAATGTTTATTTAAAATGAAAGCATAATTAAAGTGGTTTATTAAGAACATTGTTGTATACATCTATAACTATATATCATTTTCCAGTGTATCACATCAATTGTATGTGGTTCTCCAGTTACTTCTATGAAATGAAACTCTGTAATTTTTCTCCTTAAGCTTAAACTTAACCCCCAGCTAAATAATTTTGTTTAGTAGACTGAGGCTATTTTAATCCACTTTGGCAATTTAATAACATAAAAACTTAGAGAATCACATGAGATGTTTGAAATAAAAAGATTTAAATATACAAAAGAAAGGTGAGATACTTTATGTTGTAAACTACACAAGTGATAAGAGTTAGGAGAAAATAGTAAAACTATATTGTCTGAAGGAAATACAACAAACCAAATATAATGTCTAGTCACTTCCTGTAAAATAAATAGAAATGTCATATAAGAGACTGGAGGAGAGGGAAAAAGGAATTCTATTCTAATAATTCTGAGCAGGGACTTGAAGGCTCAGGTGACTGGCAATGACATGGGGACCCAGTAGGTGGATGGTTCAAAATGTAACCCAGTATCCAAAAGTCATATTACCTGATGATTGTTCAGTGACCTTTTGTGAAACACGTCAGAGGTCTCACTTTAAATCATAGTGAACATCACCAAAACTGATACTCACTGGCACTTTTTGTTCAAGGTGAGATTAAGTTTTGAATGGGTTTGGTGACTGAACTCTGTCAACCCATGGAGTTAGTTCAGTAAATTCAAGGTTGAGACACCCTGCCTGGACAGTGTGGAGGAACTCTACACTGCTGCTGCCTGTGCTAATCCTGATCTGTCTGTCTGCACTTATCCAGGACCCTTTTCTGGTCAGTGAATTCACTAAGGGTCAAATCCAGCCCCTAACTTCAGTGGACACCAAAGTGCCTCTAGCAGTGATACTGGTGCAGTTCCACAGCACATACTAGGCCAGGGGGAGAAAGGAGGGAAGCTCAGATCCCTAGGGGATTGTGGGGCAGTACTGCAGAAGAAGTGAATGGGATTGTACAGGGGTGATTTGGGAGGGATCTTCTTGGTGAGTTAGAGATTCAGAGAGCTACTTCAGCCACTTGTTAATTGCTTTTTCTCAACCCCTACCCCCAAGGTTATACAGTTTCCCAGTGATAGTGAGTGCTGGGTATCTCCTCCATAGCAGGCCTTTACCTTCTTTTCATTCTGGGTTTTTAAATGCACTTATCAGTCTTTATGAGACTCATGATAAAGGATCTCTGTGATGTGCTTTATCACTGAGTAAGGCTGTGGTGAGAACAATAATCTGTGCCTAATGTACTGTTTCTTCATCCATTAAAGAAGATACCTTAAAAGATATTTTTAAATAGAAAAGACAACATAGTTATTATTATATGAAATTATCAAACAATTCATTGTTATACAATATAGAGGACAGTTTGTGTTATGGGCTTTCTCTAATGAAGCCTCAGTGCCTGACAGACTAACTGCTCTCGGCTCAAATATCACCTATATGCTATCACATGAAAATGGAGAACACAGATCTTCACAGGTTTTATGGATAAATGCAGTATACACCTGTTGACCCAGGTTCATTCAGGTCAGATTTCCTCCATTTCTGTGGCAGCTGGCCCAGCTGTGGAGGTCTAGGTATAGCAGTCGTTGCTCATGGTGGTAGATTCTTTCAAGATGCCCATCTGAATTATACTGCACCCTCAGCCACAGAACACATGGATTCCCTAACACTACCTTGGACCCAGGCACCCTCAAAGTAATACACTGAACAAATGTATCAATCATGATAAGGCCCCTACATAGTAGGCCTTTTGTCATCTTTTCATTCTGGGTTTTTAAATGCACTTATCAGTCCTTATGGGACTTATGATAAAGGATCTCCTGCTGTGCTTTATCACTGAAGTAAGGTTGAGAAAAATAATCTGTGTGGCATATACTGTTTCTTCATCCATTTTAAAAGACTGGGTTATGCCTCCATCCTTAGAGGTTTTTAAGGACCGTCTTGACAAAGCCTTGGCTGGGATGATTTAATTGGTGTTGGTCCTGCTTTGAGCAGGGGATTGGACTAGATGACCTCCTGAGGTCTCTTCCAACACTAATCTTCTATGATTCTAAGATGGATCCTTTGCTGACCTCCACATCCCCTGCACCCATATGGAGCTTCATTGAAATCAACGGGGCTCTCCACACGGGAAACCTTCTACCCCACATGAAGGCAGTTACAGGGCCTTAATTATGGTCTCCTTATCCACTGAGGACAGAACCAGAGTAATGGGCTTAAATTGCAGCAAGGGAAATTTAGGTTGGACATTAGGAAGGATAGTTAAGCACTGGAACAAATTACATAGGGAGATTGTAGAATCTCTCCATCCTTGGAGGTTTTTAAGAACAGGTTAGAAAACACCTGTTAGGAATGGTCTAGATAAAACTACATCCTGCCTCAGTGCAGGGGACTGGACTAGAAGACCTATCAAGGTCCCTTACATTCCTACATTTTTATGAATCTGACTTCAGCAGCATCAATTTGAATCTTGTATATAAACCAACACTTATTAGTTTTATTTAAAAATCCAGATAGATCTCTTAGGTTAAAGTGGGTACATTCTGTACATTAGTTGTCAGTTTGCAGCCTGTAATGGGCGCTCGGTGGAAGCTATTATATTGTTTTCTGAAGACAACATAAGCTGTTTGAATTTTGTTTTTGTTGGGTGGTGGCTAATATTTCACCAGATGATAAAGCTGTTGTAGAAATGAAATTGTTTTTGAAGCTTTTGTATTTCATTTAAGAAATAGGGTTGTGTAGGTAGAATCCCTGTTCACTTGCACCCTTCAGACAGTAGAACTCTCCTCCCAACTGTGTAGAAAGTCCTAATTAATGATTAATGCTTTGTTGATTAATGATTACTGGTTTTCTACTTCATAGCAATTGATAGTCAGGAGCTGCTTTGTGAAGCTCTATCCCAGGGGTATGCAACCTATGGCACGCATGCCAAAGGCGGCACGCAAGCTGATTTTCAGTGTCACTTATGCTGCCCAGTCCTGGCCACCAGTCCAGGAGGCTCTGCATTTTAATTTAATTTTAAATGAAGCTTCTTAAATATTTTAAAAACCTTATTTACTTTACATACAACAATAGTTTAGTTATATATTATAGACTTATAGAAAGAGATCTTCTAAAAACGTTAAAATAAATTATTGGCACGCAAAACCTTAAATTAGAGTGAATAAATGAAGACTCGGCTCACCACTTCTGAAAGGTTGCTGACCCCTGCTCTATCCTTTATAACAAGAAATATAATGCTGAGATGTGTGGAAATAAAAGGATCATTCTTCTATGAAAGTCATTCCATATGCTGGTTCGCCAATCTGCTAGTTTTCTATGCACAAGAGATCCTCCTTTCTTCTCAACAAATTATCCAGAGCCAACTGGATGGTTAGGTAAGTGGGAAACAGGTTAAGGATTGGCCTATTTCACTACCTTAGAAACTGGCAGCTTAGGTTTTGCTGCCTTCCACGCACTTCAAGCAGAGTGACCACCAGCATCTCTACTCTCGGCCAGAGTAGCCCTTTGATCTGCCAGCAGAAAGGAAGAGGATATAAGACTGTCTAAGCTGGCAGCCCCTCTCTCCTGCTATCCCTTTAGAGTGATATGCCTTGCAGAGTGGACCACAAGGAGAAAATGATTTCATAGTGCCACTGTGGCACCAGTAATAACAGTAGCAAATTAGTGCTCTAAGAATAAAATAACACACCGTGGGTCGAGGAGGCCCCATTTTCTTGCCTCTTTGATTTACTTATTTTTAAAATTTTGAAATTCTGTGCTGCTTTGTGATGTTCCCTGGCTGCAGGGCCAAAAAGTGAGGACCACATAATTTATAGTTTTGCCTGTCTGTCAATAGAAGTGTTCAAAGCTTGTTACATGTGCATTAGACTTAGAGCTGACCGAAAGGAGGAGGGAGTTTGACTTGAATTGTGTCAGAACCTTTGCAGCTGTTTAAGTTTAGTAAATAACTCATGTGCACTTGTTTTATTTGCCTGATCTATGCACAAGGAAGGTATGTGTCAGCTGCCCAATATATATGGTGTCCTTAAGTTATTCAGTGGCAGCCTGCTAGGACATGTCTTCTCACAAAGCTGTTTCTGAGCACTGTCTCTTTCTACTCTGACAATCACATGTGACACATATTTGTTTTCTCCTCTCTCCGACCTACAAGGTACCTCTGCCTGCCTTTTCACCACCATTTTCTTCTTTTCTGTTTCTGGCCATGATAGTAACAGGATTGCATACCAGCTATCCTTTCTAAAAGCCAAACTTTTCAACAGAGACTAAAAGGATAGTGCAAGGCTAATTTATTATCCATGTGGCTAATCCTTCAGAGTAGATTTTGAGCTATCTGTCCAGCCAAGGATAGTAAAAGTAAAAAGCACTACCTCGTGTCTCCATGGGATGCCATGAATGATTTAAAGTGACCAAGTTTGTAATACATCATTCAATTTTCCTTATCAGAGGCTTGCAGAAAATTTCAGTTTTTCTACTTAATTTTTTTAACTGTTGCCTTAGAAATTTTTACCGTGTATGAGGCAACAGTTACCACATGATGATCTGAGATATCTCAGGTATAAATTATACTACAGCGGGGTGGGTTAAAAACAAACTATTTCAGACACCACTGTGTGGCAACTGATGATTTTTTTAATGCTGAGCATGAGCATGTTGCCTTTCCTGATAAAATTATATCAATCTTAGATAAAACTGTTACCAGATGCAAAATTTCCTCTATTCTACACTGATGTCTGTTCTGCAAACAAAACAGATAGTTGCATATACCATCACAAAGATTATCTCATAAGAGAATATGTACAAGTTAATGTCTGAGCTTATTATTTTATTTGAAGCCTTCAGCAGTGTCTATCATCATTTCCTAAGGCACATTGAGCTATTTTCCTTCATCCTCATTTTAGGACAGTAAACTGGGGTGTGTTTTCTCTCTCTCTCTCTCTCTCTCTCACACACACACACACATTTTAGTATTTTCTAAAAGGTTGTGAAAGTTCTGTTGTTTTACATTCAGTTTTAAAAAGACTGAAACACACTTTCTTTTCACCCTGTCATTTAAAAGAACCCCCTATCTCCTACAAAGTTTAGCATTCTAGAGCCTATTAATGTGCAATATTTTTTTGACTTATGGATTTGGCAATCTCGCCTCCGACTAAACGTGCATGTTTTTAAAATGAGGGGCAAACCAACCATGAACAGAGTCTGCATGTAAACACTTTTCTACTAAAAAAAAATGTTTTATTCTCTTTTTATTTTGAGTCATAGTCATTGGAAGCCTGAGTTGTGTTTACTCCCACATTTTCCCCACTCTCATTTGCATCCTACATATGTCTCCTGTTTCATTTTTTGCAGCTGCATATTAAATTATATATTTTAGAAATACACTTTTGCAACCTATTTTATTGTGATCTGGATTAAGATTGCAGTGAAACTGACCCCTGCTGTTGACACAAAATTTTAGTCTGTCAACTACAGTAATTCCTAATTATTCAGCATGTGCATGTGTCAAGTGCTGATAAACTTCAACATTAATTTTTGTTCCACATGAGTTATCATCAATATTTTGTATGGGCTGATAGGACATAACATCTGCTTTTCTCATTACCTTTCACTATGGTTTGCCTCACCTCCATGATTAGAGTACAATTTTAAACTGCAGGTTGAAGACCTTGATTGACATGACAAATATCTGAACATTGCCTACATAATATCTTTTCTGATGAATGCAACTAACATGGTATTCAAATATGGGCCCCCTGAATGGTCCTGAGCACCCAGGGTGCTGGAACAATTTTTATAATGGGGATGCTGAGAGCCATCGAACCAAACTGTAAACCCGGTATGTGATGGAAACCACTTCAATCCAGGGGGTGCAGTAGCACCCCTGATTCCTGTACCTATGCTGAGCACTTCCTGTGTAGTGGGGAGCACCTTCCAGTCGAGCTTCAGCAGGAATTGATGGTATGCAGCTCTTTGCAGAAGTGCACATTCTGCAATTAATGGTATAGGATAGTAACTATGTGACTAGGAAATGACATTGCTGCATGCAAGCTAGCCTGGTAGTCTAACAGCAATTCTCTGTCAGACAGCTGGGGCCAGGAGTGTTGCAAGGGTAGCACGCTAACCCCATAAAGATAGATCAACGTAGCATTGCATCACATAACTTGCTGACCACCCCCATTGACCAACACTTGGGAACATAGTTAACAGCCTCTGTAAGAAGTCACATCTATCCAGTGCTCTTCAGCCACAGGAAAGTTTGCCAAAACATAGGGACATTAAGTGGATTGGCCCTGGTGAATAAATGAAAGAATGAAGGAATCTTAAAATATTTTACCCTGCAAAAAGCTTCCTCTGTATTATTTCATTTCTATGAAGTGTGCTCTATTTCTATGTCAGCAAAAACATCTGGGATGAATGGCTTCAGTTAGATGTGACTGGTCTGTTCCCTGGGGAACAGTGAAAGCAGAAGTAAAATTACTTTGCTTTCACAATAGTAACTAGTACTGAGTAACAGCAGAATCATAAATATTATTGTAATAGCCAACCTGGGATGGCATGACTAGTAAAATATTGAAAAATTAAGCTACACTCATAATTTAATATATTCCCGCTACATAAGAAATGTAAGATTTGGACAATACAGAGAAAAATATGTGGTAATCCATGCTTGTTGAAATTCTTATAAAATCTGCCATGAAAATGAGGGAGCACATGCAAAAATATTGTTAACTTTTTTTCTCTTTTCTTCTTGGAGGAAAAGTGAACGTTTCAATACTGACTGTAACTTTAAAAAAATTACAAGCCTGGGCCTGAATAGTGGTTTTGATGGTGGTGGTGACATCCTAGGGAGAGTTCAGGAGGGATTCTGTCCTGGGGAGGCAATTCTCTCTCAAAAAAACCAGCTGTGTAGGGGGCTGGATTGTCCTTTAGGATTGTGGTGCATGTTCTCCCGAGCCTAGCCCACATTGCTCAATCCCCACATTCAAACACATCCACATAACAGACATTCAAACAGGCTTTTATGTTCCAGAGGTAGGCATTTTCTTTTATTAAAAAGATGAATTACTGTGTATCAAAGCTCTCCAGGTTAATCAAGCCCTCTCCTCTTCTTAATTGAATAAAATTTAGCTGGATTTGCAATGTTGTTAAACCCAGGCCTTAAATCATTAAAACAAGCAGCTATCTCACTTTCAACAAATCCCGGTAGCAGAAAAATGTGAACTCCCTGAATCATGTTAGTAACATGCAACTTCCTTGTCACAGACAGGGGCCAAATTATAGCAAAAGTTTAAAAGGAGACCACATAACTTTTAACTATTACTACTTCTGCTTAAGCTATCTAGGATCCAGCAATACAAATGGAAAGGGGAGAAAAGATGTCTCTTAAAAGAAAGCATTTTGGATGCTTAGATTAATCCTGAATATTTGTATAATGTTTGGTCCCTGTTCTAGAATTCATTTCCTGGTATTTTGTCTGGCCCTTTCTTTTCATTCATGATAAAAATAAATAACCCATGTGTAATGTACATTTGCTTCTCTATTTGCTGTTCACTGTCATCTCTTTTGAGTGGTATCCTGCAGAGAACAAGTGAAGAGCAAGAATATGCACATTATTACATTGCTGTGTGTGTGTGTGTGTGTGTGTGTGTGTGTGTGTGTGTGTGTGTGTGTGTGTGTGTGTGTGTGTGTGAGAGAGAGAGAGAGAGAGAGAGAGAGAGATTCCTGTTGCATGAAGCTGTAAGATTTAGAGGTTTTACTCTTTGAACTTCAAGATAAATGTGTTTCCCACTGAATCTAATGTACTGAATATTTTGGGCCCATGGTAAATCTGGCATCTTCCCCTGAACAAAATGTGTTTCACTATGTTTTGACTACATTAGCTTAGGAAACAGACGTATGAATTCATTTCTGAATTTGGATTCCTTATGATAGCATTATCTGCAAGCACAAGGCTTGCTTTTCCTTACTTATTTTGCTCTGATAATACCATTTTGTATTTAGCCACTCTAATGTCATAGTTCAAGAAAAGATGAACAACAACATGCTGCTGTATACTGTCTTCCCCCCAGTACCACTGCAGCCAGAAAAAGGATTTGTCTGGGTAATACGCTTTAAGGAGCCCTTGAAGTAAGTATACTGGCTATGCACTCAGAATCTAGTTTTCCTTGGCCCTTGAGGAGGCAGTCAACGTACATATCACCCCCAGAGTAATAACAGAAATGTATATAAATAGAAATACATATTAAAAATATGGTCCTGATTTAGGCCTCATTATCCTTTTTCTAAGAACAACCCTTCCTCTCATCCTTCACATCTGCCAGTGTGTGACACAAGCCATCAAAATGAGTGACAAATGACAGAAAAGTGGAACACATCTGTTTTGTTGTGCATCATGCCATAATTGATAAATTACAATTCTTTTTAATCTATGAAACCTGTTTTAATGATTTTTCTCAGTGTTTGGATTAATAGACTTTTTTTTTTTAAAGAAGAGAGTGAAAAAACTAATTCCGTAATGTGCAACCATAAGGATATGAAAATGTGTTGTTAACAGGGTTTGAACCCTGGACCTTCAAATCCTCAGCACAGACCTATAACACATGAGTAATTATTATCCTCTTTGTGGACCAACTACTAAAATGGACTTGACACAAAAACTTTTCCAATGGCTTGTGCACTCATTAGCTAAACCGCTAATAGAGGAAAGTCTGACCACTTCTTCTGGTCTGTGGAATATCACCTGCCTTGATGCTGCAGTGGAAAAGGCAGCCAGATTCAGGTAAAATGCAGAATGTCCCTCAAAAGCAAGTATATTTGAGGGCTCTAAGAATAGCCCATTATGGGAAGATGAAGCATCATGAGATGAAACTCAGTTTCCTAGGAGTTCTTCTGGAGAAAGCAGGAGAAGCACTCCCCATGGGAAAAACTAGAGAAGCCTGTGGATCAAACAAGATCTGCATGATTAGGGGATTCCTTAGAGTGCAGGACCATGGCTACTTGAAACCTTGACCATACCCACTGCAAACCTTGAAAATACTCCCCCACCTCCCTTTCCCCAGGCTCCTCAGTGTGGGGGGGGAGAAGACAAATGGAAATGAACAGAATACTGTTTTTTCCCTATATATGGTGTGACGGGTGTCAGTGTAGTCCCCTGTCCCTTCCCATGGAACCCACACAGACAGGCTTTTGTGGCGTCAGAGGAAAGAGAATTGTGCCACAGAGACAGAACTCTTCTCCCCTACTCTGTAGGGGCTCAGGCTCCGCTCCTGTGTGCAACATGAGGGAAATGTGTGAATGTTAATTTATAACCCTACTTATTGTAACATCCTTTCTTGAATTTAAATTTAATAATAATGCATTGTACCCAACATAGCATTTCCCATCTAAGGATCTCTAGTCACTTACAGACATTAATGAATGAAATCTCCCAGTCCCCGTGTTATGATGTGGAAACTGAGACACAGATATTGAATGACTTTCCCAAGATCACACAGGATGGATATGACGGAGTTGGAAATTGAATTCAGATCAATCTTTGTATGGTACTTATATGGCCCTCATCGGTATAGTTGTGACGGGTTGGATCACAGAAACCCCCTTGGAGCTGCCAACTGATGTGCCAAGATTACTTCTGCCCTGCTTTCCCTGCCAGATTGGGACTCCAGAACCCTGCCTGGTTGTGCCAGACAAGCTTGCCGGCCACAAACACAGACCCAGGTCTGAACCACGTCCCACAAACTGCAAGCTTAACTGAAAGCAGGGTAAGAAGTGTTCCTGTCTCTAACACTCAGATGCCCAACTCCCAATGGGGTCCAAACCCCAAATAAATCCGTTTTACCCTGTATAAAGCTTATGTAGGGTAAACTCATAAATTGTTTGCCCTCTATAACACTGATAGAGAGATATACACAGCTGTTTGCCCCCCCTCCCCCAGGTATTAATACATACTCTGGATTAACTAATAAGTAAAAAGTGATTTTCTTAAATACAAAAGGTAGTATTTAAGTGGTTCCAAGTAGTAACAGACATAACAAAGTGAATTACCAAGCAAAATAAAAGAAAACACAGAAGCCTATGCCTAATACGGTAAGAAGACTGAATACAGATAAAACCTCACCCTCAGAGGTGTTCCAGTAAATTTCCCTTTACAGATTAGTCTCCTCCTAGTCTGAGTCCAGAAATCACTCACACCCCCTGTAGTTGCTGTTTCCTTCAGGTATTCTTTGGGGGTGGAGAGGCTATCTCTTGAGCCAGCTGAAGACAAAATGGAGGGGTTTCCCAGGAGTTTAAATAGACTTTCTCTTGTGGGTGGAGACCCCCTCCTCACTCCTATGCAAAGTCCAGTTCCAAGATGGAGTTTTGGAGTCACATGGGCAAGTCACATGTTCATGCATGACTCAGAACTTACAGGTAGCAGCCATGGTTCACATGCTACCTTGAACGTCCTCAAGTAGACTTCTTATGTGGATTGGAGCCTTCCAAGATCCATTGCCCGTTAAGTGTTTCTTGATTGGGCACTTAACTTGCAGATTCCTTTCTCAAGAAGCTGACCAAATGCTTTACTAAGGCTACTTAAAATCAAGCAAGTACACAGCCAATATTCATAACTTTGAATACAAAAATGATACATGCATACAAATAGGAGGAGTAGGTTCAGTAGACCATAACCTTTATAGAGATATGTTACATGGTATATGTAGTATAAAACATATTCCAGTTATGTCATATATACATTCATAAGCATATTTCCATAAAGCCTTATGGGGTGCAATGTCACAATAGTATCTGAGCAACTCGCTATCTTTTCATGTATTTTTCTTCACAATTCCTCTATGAGGGAGGGAAATGTTGTTCTCCCCTATGACAGATGGGAACTGAGATACAGAAAGTTTCAGTGATTTCTCTGAGGTCACACAAGAAGTCTGTGGCAGAGTAGGGATCTGATCCTTGGTTTGCCAAGTGCCAGGTTAGTGGCCTGATCTTTGAGCCATCCTTCCTCTCAAGCTCATCTCATTCCATCTTCATCTCCTGAGTCCCCATCCTGTTCTTTAGCCACAGGTTCACGCTCCTCGTCAGAAGGTACAGCCACTTTTTAAATAGGTTCAGTGTTTCATTTTTGTATTATTTAGCTTTTCTGATAGCCATTTCCTTTTCCTTTCTTGCTTATGTTTGTATTTTTCAAGAAAGGAAAACTAGAACATGTCTCAAGTTCAATTCCCAGAGCCAGTGATTCACAATCTGCATAATTTACTTTAAATCCCAAGACTGCACTAAAGTCTTTAATCTCCTTTAGCACATTGGGGAAGGAGACAATTGGATTGGCAATCATTAATAAAACATCTGCATAAAGTGGTGCCTCCTGCTCCCCTGCCCTCATCACAGTCCCTTTGATATCTGTATTTTTTCTTAATTCTCTATGCAAATAGCTCCAAAGAAGAGATCAGAAAGAGGGCATCTTTGCCCACTACCTCTATAGAAGAGTCAAAGGCATCTTTTCAAATCATACCAAACAAACATACCAAACTCCATTCAGTTTATCCCTGAAATATTCTCAGAGCAACACATAGGTTTTGGAATAGAGAGCACATAAAAAGGTGCAGAATACTGCAGCATTCGTAGACATAATCTACAGATCTATTGGTATGTGGATCTTTATTTAGTCTAACACATTGATATGTTGCATAAACTATTAATAATCAAATTGCCAAGATGACACATTGTACTATAAGGGCTCCCTCAGAGCCATTACAATTCATGGTGTTGGTATATTGCAGGGGTGGCCAAATTTGCAGACCCTCTGAGCCGCATATGACAATCTTCAGAAGTCTGAGAGCCGGGGCACAGCCTGCTGGGCAGAAGCCCCTACCCAACCACCCGGCTGCAAGTTCCCCCCACTCCAGTCTGGCGGTGGAGAATGGGGGGGAGGGACCTGAGGGCGCTCCACAAGATGCACTTTAATTGTGAAAGAGCTGCAAGCCACAGTTTGGCCACTCCTGGTATATTGCTTAAACACTAGATACAGTGTTACCATTCACAGGACATTTCTACTAAGGGTTGCTTAGTGTGTTATGAAACCAGTCACTGCAGATGCCAACAAATGTGACATTTACATAAGATAATAAAGGCACTAGCTTGGTTCTTTACAGTTTTAGGAGGAGGAAAGAAATAACATGGGTGAGTGCTTCCTATTTTTGAAAAGGAAATAATTTGTTTGCTGAAACATGACAGACATATCTTCAATGAAAAATCTTCTCTTATCTTATGCTTTTGTACCTTTAAAAAAATCAAACTCGTTGAAATCCTGTAAAATAATTGTTTTCTGAAACTCTGGACTGAACAACAACATGCAAAATTTTAACATTATAGGGACATGGTCAATGATATTACAATAGTGTTCGTGGCCTCTGAATTATCCCTCTGCAGAGGACTCTGGCAAATCTTTCTTCATAGCTACAAACTGGTTGGTCATGCCCTTATCTCTCCCCTGATCTTGTTTTGCCCCCTTCTCTATATACAAATCCTGTAGAGAGAGAGACTTCATGGAGCATCTCTCCATGGCATTCAGTGTGTGCAGAGTTACCCTGCATGTGCTCTCTGTGACCTGCCCTAAACCATGAAGCAGAATCTCTTCCGTTCCTTTGTGTGTAGTGTTCTCCATGCCTAGGATACCTGGGTGTTATGATTCTGCCCACTGACAATTTTTACCATAAGTGCTTTCATAAAAATATACAGCAGAAGGTCAGCAATTATTCAGTCACTGTAATAATGGCTACTAGCATACTGTCAGCAATTATTTCAGTCATGCTAATAGATGACTCAGTCAGATGTCATTCATAGTGATGGCAAATACAGCTCTGTATTCTTTTCCCGTTATCTCAGCCCGGGGCCCTTTTGAGTGGAATAAGCATCGGGGAGGAATTCTTTTTTCCAAGCCACAGAGCAGCTGTGAAATCTCTCTGTGGAGGCTACTCCAGCCTATTTACTGACATAACATTTTTGTGTACTTTTGCACTGCCTGTAGGGGCGTCAACAGAGAGCCTCTGGAGGATATGTATGAGGACAGGTCTCAACAACCTCACCTTTCCCAGCTCATCCATGTCTGCCCTACATAAACACATTTACACATACACACACACACACACCCCTTCCCCAATCCCCCCACACACCGTGTAATAGAATTGCAACATTTCTGCTGCAAATAATCCTTGTGTGGTCACAGATGAGAGGGCTAGATTTGCCACTACCTGAATATATATTGTTTTCATGATTTATGTTTTCTCCGATATCAAGATATTATATACATTTTACCATAAGGAGGTGGTAAATAGGTCTATTTTGAAATGGATTTTTTGTAATAGTGCTGAGAGAAATGGTGTCTTTGATGACAAGTGGTGTTAATTTTTCATGGCGTTGTTCCCACGGGAATTAACATAAATCAGAAGAGCTCAAATGTTCTTAATTTCAGTGTGGGATCAGCAGCTGTTTCCCAGTTGCTAGACATGAGGGACTTTGTGAGTCACAAGTCAGACAAGCAAAGTCAGATATATCCAGTTTCATACCATGATATACTCACTGTACATATGCCCATTAGAGATTATGATAACAAAAGAATTGTGTTGGGCTTTAAGAAGTTGTGAATTTAAGTAAACAGTTATATAGTTGTCCCTATAGCACTCTGTAAATCAGGATGACATAAAAATGCAATCCATTAGTGACAAGTTCTTTGGGGATATTCAGTAGTGAAGAGGCATGAACATGAGCTATTGAGCAGTAACCTACTCAGCTAGACTTCATGTAGGAAAATTGTTTTATAAAATGTTTTAATTGGCCACTCCCTGTCTACCTGCTGTGATTAATATTCAGGCTCCCTTACTCTTGTGTGCTTAGACTTAGGGGTGAAATCCCAGCCCTACTGATATCAGTGGGATTTTGTTCTTGATTTCAGTCGGGCCAGGATTTTCACCCAAGGTCTGTGTTGTCCATGCTGAAGGGTAAGGGTGTGTGTGTCTTCTTTTCCTTACATCCTTGCCTGGGTACATGTTCTGGCTCTGATTTTAGCCCCATATTTGAGACAAAGAAGGTACACCTCAATACTTGAATGCCGTGGACTCTCCCAGCTGTTTAATATAAGAGATACTGTTTGATGATCTAGTATGTATTTTACAAATCACTTAAATTAACAATGTTTTAGATAACTCACCATTTGTTTAATATGAACCAGACATTTGTTTTGCACAAAATATTTTTAAAAATAAAATACCTTAATTTGAAACATCTCTGGAGGCCAGAGTCTTCCTCGCGTGTTGTTCAACTACTGGTAGTCCTTCCCTTGTCACAAAGTGAGGGTAGAATGTGGCTAATGACATTTGTTCAAACCTTGCATGCACAACAGTGGGAGCTCTGCTCTCAGATTTGGTGGATTATCGGAACTCCCGGTTGAAAAGGGACCATGGTGGCTGTGGTCAGCACAGTGGCCAATGGGAGCTGTGGAGGCGGCACTTGTGGATGGGGGCAGCGCACAGAGAGCCGTCTGGCTGCACTTCTGTCTAGGAGTTGGAGGGACATGTCACTGCTTCCAGGAGCCACCTGAGGTCAGCGCCACCTGGAGCCCTCACCCCTTCCTGCACCTCAATCCCCTGCCCCAGCCCTGAGCCCCCCTTCCACACCCTGAACCCCTCATTTCTGGCTCCACCACGGAGCCCTCACCCCCAACCCAGAGCCCATACCCCCTCACACACTCTGACCACTGCATCAGCCCGGAGCCCCCTCTTGTACCCCAAATACCTCAGCCCTGGCCCTACCCCCAATCCTGGACCTCCAGCTGGAGCCCTCACCCCCTCCCACACTCTAAACCCCTCGGCCCCACCACCCAGCCCAAAGCCCCCTCCTGCACTGCAAACCCCTCAGCCCTGGCCCCACTCAAAAGCCCATACCCCCAGCTGGAGCCCTTACCCCCTCCCGCACCCCAACCTCCTGCCCCAGCCGTGAGCCCCCTCCCACACCCTTAACCCCTCATTTCTGGCACCACCCTGGAGCCCTCACCCTGCCCCAGCCCAGTGAAAATCAGCGAGTGAGTGAGGGTAGAGTGAGCGGGGGGTGGGGCCTCGGGAAGGGGCGGGACAGAGGACAGGGTAAGGGTGTTTGGTTTTGTGTGATTAGAAAGTTGGCAACCCTAGAGAGACATCAGAGCAATTCAGATTTATCGAGATATTAAAACAGTGACAAGCATTTTTAAAGCATATCTTAAATTCTGTATCTATTATATTAATATATAACTATATTTAGGAATGACAAATTTAGCTATTTTAAGCAACTGATCTTTCTTTGCAACCAAAGTTGTCAGATTTTTTCCTTTAAGAACACATTTTACCTCTACCTATAGGGAAAAAATTGCTCCCAGTTTCTTACTTTGATCCTAATTGGAATTTACTAAAGATTTACTACATTAGACCAGCAGGTTCCATTTGGCTACTTCATTAATATGACAGATTTTCCCTCATAGCATGAAATTGTTATTTTACCTTAATTCACTGAATATTTTTCTGGACAGTTGAGTTGCAATGGCTTTCTATTTTCTAGAAGTGTATGTTTGTGCAATCATCATTTTTATTTTTTGATTTTGTATTCCAAATGCAATTTGCTGCAAGATGTAACTGATTAATGTAGGAATAAGGTTAGTCAGACTGCACTTGTACTAACTTTTGCCTTTTGCCTAATAGAGATATATAGGGATATTTAGCAATGGCAGTTTGGGTCTAAAGATTAGTTTTCTTATACTATTACTTAAATCTCTCTTCCTTTTCCCCTGTCACCGTGTACCAATATAAACCATTCAGCATACAGATTTGAGTTATAGTAAACTGAGGAAGGAGATTTAAACAGTTGATATTATATGGGCAAATTTATATTGAAAAATCATCTTAGCACAAAGTCTGACTACAACAACCCCTCAGAGGGTAGTTGTAGTCAGGGTACTAAGAGGGTAAACTTTGTGTCATGCCCTTAAAGATAGCAAATATCCACAATTTGTAAGCATTTTTCAGCTAATTAGAATGAGCAAAGTCATAGACATATCTATGTTAGGACAGCAGGTTTATCTACCAGTCTCTTTTTTTAAATAATGATATTTGAAGGGATGAAAATGGCTACTAATGATGACCTTATGTAATATGTAGTTTATGTACTTTTATAACACTCTAAAAGTATGTGATGCTTTATAAAAGCAATAAAGCTGAAGGGTCAGAAGTTCAATTGGTGTAATTTGACCTAGCTCCATTGCAGTGGAGTTAGACTGATTTGCAGTAGCTGAGGATATGACCTAGAATCTCTGCATGTAACCACGAATAGGTTCATGACTAGTCCAAGTAAACCCCAGGGTCTTCGCAAACTATGTGATTGGGCACACTAAACACAAGATCCAGGACTCAGTATCTCACCTGCCCATAAGCTCTGCTTCTATGTCATCCTTGGAGGATAGTCAGGGGACTATTAGGAAATGTTTCCAGGATTGTTTACTATTTATTTCCATTTTGAAAGAACCTATCCTTACTTCCAGGCATCCTGATATAAACAAGAGATAGCAAAACCATTAATGTACAGTTAGAACTGAACCTAGCCCTTCCCCTGGGATTTGAAGGTTTCTTTTTTTATTATTTTATTTTATTTTATTTTGCCTCTTCACATCCTGTTTCTGGCTGTTCCTGGAAGTAGGCAAGCTAAAAAAACATGAGAAAAATTGTTCTCTCTACATTTAGCCAGTAATTTAGAAAGTACCAGATGTCTCACAGGAAAGTGTTTTCTTATGAGAAATCCAAGTCAATTTTGCCAGACCCAAAAGGTTTGAATATAGTATTTTGGAGAAGGTTGGGGAAAGTATTCAAAGTTCTTGATACCAATCTCCAAATCATATTTTCAAACTGTTTGAGATTTGCTTTTTGCTAATACTAGCCCACAGAGACATCTACACCTTTTTTAATGCCTTCCTTTAGGCCTGATTTAACTTCCCTTGAAGTCAATGGGAGTTTTTCAGTAGATTTCAAGGAGGTTGTGATCTGATCCTTGAGATAGAAAACTAAAGTACCAGCATGGTACCCTTTGCAAACAATGGTATGGTTAGAGCAGGGGTAGGCAACCTATGGCACCACGCGAGCTGATTTTCAGTGGCACTCACACTGCCCGGGTCCTGGCCACCAGTCCGGGGGGTTCTGCATTTTAGTTTAATTTTAAACAAAGCTTCTTAAAAGTTTTTAAAATCTTATTTACTTTACATACAACAATAGTTTAGTTTTATATTATAGACTTATAGAAAGAGACCTTCTAAAAATGTTAAAATGTATTACTGGCACGCGAAACCTTAAATTAGAGTGAATAAATGAAGACTCGGCACACCACTTCTGAAAGGTTGCCGACCCCTGGGTTAGAGTGAGATAATTAAAGAAACCAACTTTCAGCTTCCAAACATTTACCTCAAACTAAAACTAAATTGAAAACTACACTGCTTAGGTAGACACCCATTTTTAAAAAAAATTCTAGTGCCCTTGAAGACAATGTCAGAATTCCCATTGACTTCAATGGGACCAGGATTTTATCTCATTATCATGGTTGCTGGGGTGTCAACGACCGTGATTTTTATTGCCTTCCCCAAATCCTGCACCCCTAAAGTCATATTTTTCCATCATTGGATTTATGACGATGATCTACCTAAAGCCTTAACTGTTGTTAACTATTATTTATAAATACCTTGCTTGTAAATTCCTAGCTTGTTAATTACTCTTGTGTAATTCTGTGAAAATAAAAACAGGTAGTTCATGTACCAGTAACATGTCTGTTTAATATAATATGTTGTATGCATTGCTGCTCTAATAATTTTTCTTCATAGAGTATTGTTGCAATTTTTCCTAAGCATTCCAATAACGTATACTTTATAAACTAGCAACATTTTAATACTATAACAATTTTCAAAATAATTATTAAATTCTTGCCTCAATCTTACAAAAATGTACAAAAATAAGTTCTTATTAAAAAACCTGAGAAACTATAACTTTAAAGGGACAATAACAGGTGATAAGCAATGAAAGATGCAGTGTTAATAATCGTTATAATGCTAAGTAAGGCAGGAGGTTGAAAGTCAGTCTCATAGGGCAGCTGTGAGGTTCTAAAGGAAGCTAGTTCAATAAAAGAGATATTGAATGAAAAGAAAGATTGATTGCCAGACAGTAGGTTCTGCATCTGGCCTTTTTGATTTCAAATGTATCTATGTTTAGGAGCACATGAATTGTATTAACAATAAACTATTCTATTCTGAACTATTTTGTTTCATTATATCTTATGTAAGTAAAGAATTCATTGGTTTGTAAAACACATATGCAGACACACAATTATGTATCTATTAATTCCTTGGAATGTTTTCATCCATCAGGAAAAAAATTGTTAACATAAACAAAATTTTATTTGTGGCGGCTTCCTACTAGCATGTTAGCAACATCACATGTTGGAAGGCAATATCCTACATTGGACGTGGAGAGTCAAAATGCTGCTTTTGCAGAGTCTCCTGCATAAGGAGTCATCCATCTACCCCAGCAACTTCTGCTGGGGAAATAAGTCAGCCTCTTACATTAGCAAGGAATCTGGCAATGTGCTCCAAACTCTCTTGCTCTAATAGGAGTCACTTTTAAGCACTGAAGTTGTTTTGCACATAAGGAGTGCTGCATGTAAAGACTCCTGCACAGAAATCTTTATGCTGTGAAATCCAATGTTTCTGCACATACACTTAGGTACATTAAAAAAATTGAGAAGAATAACAAATATTTACTTTCTCCAGGTGTGTGTGCTTGTGTGTGTGTGTGTGTGTGTGTGTTAAAATCTATATCTACCCATTCATGTGTTTTAAAATATAAAAATATCTATTTATTAGAAAATCCTGAGACTAGGATGTATAGCCTAAACCCAAAAGCTGAGAACGATAGTCAAAGTAGACTGTATGCAAAGCAGTGTAACCTCAAAAACTATTTTTACTTTTGGACAATATTTTACTGTTGTTGTCATACAGGTCAGTCAAAATGTGTGTACAGTTTTATTTGTCAATCTATTATAGTGTATATATATATTATATTATATATATAACCCTTTTGCTGATTTTTAACACCAAAACCCTCATTCTCTCCTTTCCTGGGTGATACTATATATTCAGACATGCAAATGCCGAAATGTGGGAAGTGACAGTTTCTTTCCATTGTAATTTTAGCACAGTGGCTCTCAAACGTTTGTACTGGTGACCCCTTTCACATAGCAAGCCTCTGAGTGTGACCCCCTCTTATAAATTAAAAACACTTTTTAATATATTTAACACCATTATAAATGCTGGAGGCAAAGTGGGGTTTGCGGTGGAGGTTGACAGCTCGCGACCCCCCATGTAATAACCTGGTGACCCCCTGAGGGGTCCCGACCCCCAATTTGAGAACCCCTGTTTTAGAAAAATGTGTTAGAATAGAGTTGCTAAGCTATAACTTGATTTGATGACAGCAATAGCTAGCACTGAAAGGCAAAGCATTCAGATTTGGTATTTTAAAATATGCTTTGAATTAACATGGTTTGGTTTGCTTTTTCAAACAAACAATGCTTCCCCTTGAAGATTCCTAAAGAATGTTCTCTAAACATAATTGAGCATTCCCAGAAGATTGTTTTGATGATATTTTGCTCTAGGGTTAGCAGGTGTGGGAGAACGAAGTTTCCAAGACTTCTGCAATATTAGGTGTGATCCTTCTTAAAGAAGTGAGACTAAAACTAGAATATTCAATACACTTGATCATTTTAAAACATGGAATACAAGTTAACAACAACAAAAAATCAGTAGTATCAGGTTGAGATGGATCCTGTCTGGATTTGACCACATTGCCATCCCTACCACAAATTTTGGGAAAGTTCGAATCCCAGTCAGAACTTCATGTGTTGGGCAGGCTTGGTCTTTGCTAAGAGTGGCTGTGGTATAGACTTAATTAAAAATCCCCATTGTTCATTAAATCTCACACGTTTACAGAAACTGTTCTCTGTAACCCTCATATTTCTTCAGTGTCTTGCAAAGGCAGAGCTATGTCACAGTCCTAAGCAATCCTTCACTAGGTGATTTAATAGTTATTTTTCAATCTAACCTCAATGAATACTATATATCAGGGGTTGGCAACGTTTGGCACGCGGCTCACCAGGGTAAGCACCCTGGCGGGCCAGGCCAGTTTATTTACCTGCTGATGCGGCAGGTTCGGCCGATCGCGGCCCCCACTGGCCGCGGTTCGCCGTCCCGGGCCAATGGGGGCAGCGAGAAGCCGCGGCCAGCACATCGCTCGCCCGCGCCACTTCTCGCCACCCCCATTGGCCCGGGACAGTGAACCGCGGCCAGTGGGGGCCGCGATCGGCCGAACCTGCTGCGTCAGCAGGTAAATAAACTGGCCCAGCCCGCTAGGGTGCTTACCCTGGCAAGCCGCATGCCAAACGTTGCCGACCCCTGCTATATATGCAGAATAGTTGTGACAGCCAGGTATAAAAATAATTAGTAGCCCCTTCCCTCATTTATTTATCTCTTTATTTAATAGCTACACTGCAGTATCATCCACAAGATCAAGCCCCTGTGGTGCCGGCATTGCACAAAAAAATACAAAGGCATGGCACCCTTGAGCCCAGGATCTCATGATTGAAGAAAAATGACCCACAGAATGTGCAGAAAGGGATGTTACTAAACGTTTATGCTTTTGATATGCTTTTAATTTTTAAAATAAACATTTTTAAAGATGCCAACTATCACCATCTGGCCATCTCTAGTTGGCTGACTTACTATAGGAATTGTGGCAGAGGTAAATCTTGGAGATATGCTCAGTGTGTAAGAAGGCATAGACATGTTTGTGTGAGAAGCCAACAAATGAGCAGAGGAGTCTGCCTTCTTTGGCATATTATCTATATATAATGTATCATATTTACAGAGTGTCTAGAACGGAGTGCACTCTGTTTTTATATTGCTAGCTTCATAACTTTGAAAATACTGAAGCATTAAAAATAACAGAATTGTTTGCCTGCATGTGTGATCTGGGCAGGAGTTGGGAAAAGGTCTTTTTCATTATGTGTTTAGTCTGCTTCTGTAGCTGTATTGATGGTTACTTAGCAAAAATCCATGGTAAGGGAATTAATTGGTTGTGCTATCAGACGGGAATAGTAGATTTGTGATTCTGATGCATAAATAAAGTAAAAACTTGTCAATCTAGGTATTTTTAATTTGAAAGATAGCATTAGATTGGTGGAACATCTGTCTTATTTTCACTCTTTGACACATTGATGGAATCCTGGTTACAGTATTCATGAAGGATATAGGAATCGTAGCTCAGAAATATGAAAAAATGATGTGACCTTTTCATTTTCTATTGATGATAATGATATACATTATAATGATCATGATGATAATGATATGCATACTTGACTTGTGGAGCAACAAGTTGTAAAGTCCCAAAATAAGACCCCATTCCTTTGTCTAAAGAGTTCACGTAACAGACTTTTATTACAGTTGAGTAAATTGACATTAGGTTTATAATTTTTAAATTTAAGATATTTTCTGGGGATTTTTTACAGCATTATCTTGAGGCTTAGTGTATTCTTTCACTTCTTTTTCAAAAAGGAGGGAGTTCTTATTGCTCGTGTTAACCGTATTATGAATGAAGCTCCCTGTATATCCAATCCATAAAAAAAATTATAGCTTAGGTAAAGGTCCTTGCTAGTACCTCAGTTTTGTTCTGCTGAGATAACCTCTGGGATTGAGAGAAGACTTTGTTCTCTTGGCCTATTTATGGCTTCTCTGAGACAACAATGGTGCCAGCTGCTGCCAATTGTGGGGTTAGTTTTTATGATTTGGACACTAGTTTACTAGAAACCGAAATATAACAGCAACACTACAAGGGGCACCAAACAGCTGTCATATGCAATAATTTTATATTAACATTTAATAGCAAGAGCTAATATGTTTTTCTTTTTTTTTCTTTTCATTTTTTTTAATTTGTTTTGATTTTAGTGTATCACTTTTGCAATATCATCCAGTATTTGAAATCTGGTAATCAGGTATTTCCCATATAATATGTGGACCACTTAACTAATGACGCATTTGCCCAATAGTGGAATCAATTTTCTAGCAATAAAAATACATTTTACTACTGCAAAAATAAATCCTCATCTTCTGACAGACGACACATGATTTTTAATAATAGAAAAATAACCTCGCTTGATTCCTGTATGCACAAAGCAGTTACATATTTTTCAGAATATGCTAGAGTGCATGCCCATGTATCTCAGATTGAAACTGAGTCACTATATAAGCTATCAGCAGTGTGGCTGAGATTTTTTTTTAATGTCATAGTATTGGAGTATTGGAGGTGCACGAGGGTATACACATATAAATCTGTTTATGTACTCTGTGTGTAATTGTTTTTAAAAAGGATTGTTGCTTTGTTAATTACCTATGAAACAGTTGGAACAGGTTATTATAAAGATTTATGAACATTCTTGCCATGAACTAAATTCAACCACACACATTAAAAATATTTTTTTATATTCAGCAAAACCCAAATAAATTATTGCACAAGAAGCTGTTGCCATATGTTGGGGAGTGAGGAGGGTTGTTATTATTCTTACGATAATAACAGTTTTCCCCAGGGAAATCTATGGTACTGGGATAGGGTATCAAACCAATATTGGATGATGATTTCTAAAATGTTTAAAATATATTTTAAAACGTCAAATGATCATCAAGGGCAGGGGTGAAAGTAACTTATAGGACTTACTGGTACTGCAGGAGTCCTGCGGGGGGCGTGGCCTCGTCCGGAAAAGGCATGGCCTCAACCAGAAGAGATGGGGCCTCTCAAGATTTAAAGGTCCTGGGGCACCGGCTGTGGCTGGGAGCCCCAGGACCTTTACATCAACCTGGGGCTCCCAGCTGCAGAGGTGGCTGGGAGCCTCCAGGGCTCACAGGCAAATTAAAGGGCCTGGGGCTTTGGCCACTGCAGAGCTCCGGGCCCTTTAAATCCCCACTGCAGCTCCAGCCCTGCCGCCGGAGCTGCGCGTGGGATTTAAAGGGCTCTGGGCTCCCTGCAGCAGTGGGGAGCTCTGAGCCCTTTAAATCCCAGCCCCAGCCTGGCCGCCAGAAGCCGGTGCGGTCCGGTGCCTTTTAATCCTGGCCGCGGAAGCCGGTGCGGTCCGGCAAAGCCTACTGGCTCTTGCCGGTATGCCGTACCGGACCGACTTACTTTCACCGCTGATCAAGGGTATAGTTTAACACAGAGTAACATATAGTTCCCAATGGAAAAACAAAAAACAATTATACATGCAATATTACTAAGACACGCTGACTCTTATGGAATAGTAAAGCATTTCCACATCCCTCAAGTTTCAGATAGATTTGGCAATTCTTAGCAGAATTCAGATGATTTCCAAGTTCTCAATTACACTGCACTTCCTTTGCCATCACTCTAACTATCAGGTTCTTTCTTCCTTTCAGGTTCAAGTCAAAGGTGTATAACATGATTGGGTGATTAACATAATCCATATTGGTGTTTAAATGCTAGCTTCAGTAGTTCATTGACCTTTGGGGAACACTGCAAGGCACATCTATTTGAGTGGGCTGTCACAGAGGATCGGGTATTGTGGGAGGGCTATTTTGTATTCTGCTGTCATCTTCTTTTTATTTGGAAACCTGGAATATTTGATAGAAGGCCCTTTTTACTTTTTATACAAATCAAAATCAACATAAAACAGATTTAACAAAGAATTTTGCACTCTAGGCTTATTCTGATTTATGCGGAATAAATTGCATAGTTCTAATCACTTCAGTACTACACTTGGAAATCATAATATATAGGTAAATGAAAAATGTAGTACATTCATTGTGTTCTCATGACGTCATATAGGGCCAGATCCAAATCTCAGTGATGTCAACAGAATCTTTCCATTGACTTCAGCTAGCTTTGCAGCAAACCCATTGGTTCAAGTTACATGTTTCCATAGTCTGTATTACATTCTGTGTATGAGTTAACTAGATCTGTAGATGGGACGGTTCCATAAATATATGTCCTGAATATAAGAACAGGAGTACTTGTGGCACCTTAGAGACTAACAAATTTATTAGAGCATAAGCTTTCGTGGACTACAGCCCACTTCTTCGGATGCATCCGAAGTACTCCTGTTCTTCTTTTTGCGGATACAGACTAACACGGCTGCTACTCTGAAACATGTCCTGAATATGGGTTCAATAGCTGTGCTGCACATTAAGTGGTACTATGAAAATTATTAATTATGTAGTGTTCTTTGCCTTCAGAGATCTGGCTGATAAATTGAAAGCAAAGTATGTCTAATTACTAAATAATGGTGTACAACAGTGATTTTTTAAAAATAGTACACTGTGTATCAGTTGAATTATAATACAATTGTGGTGGAAAAAATACCTTTTATGAGCACTGAGGTATTAGCATCTCCACTAGTGGGGCTTGTTTAAAATAGATTATAATCTATACATCATGTTAAAATAATGTGTACATTTGTGAGGTAGTGGTGGTGGTAAGTTGCATAGGATCATTCATCAGCTCGATTTATATTTATTTAGCTTTGGGGTTTGTTAGATTTCAATGCATGGTACCTTAGGGAGAAGAAGAATGTGCTTGCTGTCCAGTGATGCCATCTTTTCTATTTCAAATAGAGGTTACAGACACCGAAAAAGGTAGTAGATTGACTCCAAATCACAGAGCTTAGTTTGATAGGGCTGGAAATGCTTTTGAATAATCTATACAGGACTCAGCTAGTTTTTTTCTTTTTGTTCCACAATACTTTAGATTTAGTTTGAGTCAATTCTAATTCAGTTTTACACAGATTATCGTTTCATAAGCTTAATTGCTATTCTTTTCCTAATGTGCCCCAAAGGAGCAGTTATTTTACTGCAGTTATAGAAAATGAACAGCGGAGAAAAATCTAGCTCTACAGAATACTAGTCTTCATCTTTACCAATTACACTGCTCTACAGACAAAATGCTTCTGAAATAAATGTAGTCAAACTTTACTAATTCTGGGTCACTGCGAACGAAAATGATGCTTAAAATTGTTGATTTGCTCTAGTTTTCAAGATATGCTATTGGGTCAGTATATATGACCCTTGACTTGGGAATGGCAGAGGATAAGTGAGTTATAAAGGGAAGGGATCTCAATTTAAGCCAGAAATTACTAAAATACATCTTTGACTGGATCTATGAATAAATCTATGACTGGGTTTGGACAGTACTTGCTTTTTAGGTAAAACAATGAATGATGCAATCTGAAGCTGGTATTGCGTCATACATGATATGAATTGCATCATGTTATTCCTAGAAGTCATGGATGATGCAATCATAACGAAGCTTACATCACTCTGCTGAACAAATTGCCCTATATCGGCTCTAGAAATCATACAGTGTCGTGCTCTCTTATTTGTCAGTGTTTAATTTTGCAAAGGGACACATTTCTGTTTAGCCAAAGTGAGCAGAGATGCCTCGTACTTGTGTGAACAGTGCAGATAACTTCTGCTACGTTTGTGGTGAAGTGACTTTTGCATGACAAAAGTGCAGTATAACCACTATGGTTAAGAAAGCCTATCACCTTTATTTTGGCTGCAAAATTGGAGATCAGGACAAGAGGTGGGGCCCACACATATGCTGCAACACTTGTGCAACAAATCTTCGGCAGTGGTTGAACAGGAAAAGGAAATCTATGCCTTTTGCGGTGCCAATGATTTGGAGAGAGCCAACAGATCATACCAGCAATTGTTACTTCTGCATGGTGCCTCCAGTTGGGAAAGGTGTGTCAAAGAAGAAAAAGTGGACTGTGCATTATCCAAACATTCCATCAGCTATACGCCCAGTGCCCCACGGAGAAGGACTGCCGGTTCCTGATGCACCAGAATCATTCTCACTTGAGTCAAATGAGGAAGAGGAAGAGGATGAAACTTCTGGTCCTGAACCATCAATGTCACAGGACCCACATTTTCTCCCATCCTCCTCCTCTGAACCACACCTCATAACACAAGGTGAACTGAATGACCTTGTCAGGGATTTGGAACTACCCAAGAGTAAGGCAGAGCTGTTGGGCTCCAGACTACAGCAATGGAATCTCCTGGCAGGTGATGTTAGGGTTTCCATGTTCCGTGACTGTCAAAAGGATCTTGTCCCATTCTTCTTCATGGAAGGTGATCTTGTAGCCTGCAACAACAACATCGATGGTGTGATGGCATCGTTCACTATCCAGATGAGTGGAGACTGTTCATTGATTCATCGAAGACGAGTCTTAAAGCTGTTTTACTGCATAATGGCAATGTTTTGCCATCAATTCCAGTTGGTCATGCAGTCCATATGAAGGAAACCTATGACAACATGAAACAACTTTTGAGGTGCATAAACTATGACCAACATCAGTGGCAGCTTTGTGGCGATTTGAAGGTTGTTGCTGTCTTGCTTGGTCTGCAGACTGGATACACAAAGTACTGCTTTTTCTCTGCGAATGGGATAGTCGTGCAAGAGAGTCCCACTACATCAAGAAAGATTGGCCACTCCAACAGTCAGTGGAGCCTGTGAGGAAAAGTTTTCAGCATCCACCACTTGTTGAATCAAGGAAGATTTTGTTACCACCCTTACACATCAAGCTGGGTCTGATGAAGAACTTTGTCAAGGCCATTGACAAAACACAAGCAGCTTTCAAGTACCTCCATAGAAAATTTCCAAGGTTAAGTGAAGCTAAGATAAAGGAAGGTGTCTTTGTTGGTCCTCAGATTCGTGAACTTCTTCGAGATGATGCATTTGACCATGCACTGCGTGGCAAGGAAAAGACGACATGGAAAGCCTTCCAGTTAGTGGCAATAAATTTTCTCGGAAACAAGGCAGACAACTACAGGTTGTTGGTGGAAAACCTCCTCAAGACATACAAAAGCCTTGGTTGCAACATGTCACTAAAGAGACATTTTTTGCACTTTCATCTAGATTTTTTTCCACCTAACTGCGGAGCAGTGAGCAACGAGCATGGCGAGCGATTTCACCAGGACATTGCAACAATGGAGAAATGCTATCAGGGCAAATGGAGCCCATCAATGCTTGCAGACTATTGCTGGACAGTGACAAGAGATGCTCCATTTAATGAATACAAGAGACAAGCGAAGAAGCGCTGAGTAGACACTGAATAGGACTAAACTATGTACATAATAGTTTTTTGACTTTTGTTTCATAATACATTTTATTTATATAACCCTTTTGCTGATTTTTAAAGTGTTACATAAACAGGACACTTTAAATATTATCATGTAAAGCAACCATAAACACATGAAAAGACCTAGGTTTACAATTTATGATTAAAACTCTACTATCTACACAATATACATAGACATAAAATGTAAAAACTTAAATATCTTAGAAACAGTAGCCAGTTGTTTTAATTGTCATATTTGAATTCAGCACATCAAAATACATAATAAATAGCACATTTTATCTCTGAAGCAGGCAACTTCTCAAAAATTGTAGACCAGTGTTATTTTTCCCTCTGCTGTATGGAAGACAGTTGTAATGATACTGTCATTTAAGTGATATGATCTTAGAAGACATGAGATAAAATTCTTCCTCGGTGTAATCCTATTGACATAATCAGAGTTATACTAGGGTTGAATTTGACCTGTTCATTTTTAGTTAAAATGGTATGTGCATGATACCTTTTCAAATACCAAATATTAAGAATGCATATTTGATAATTCATTGTATTGCCTCAGATTTTTCTTAGAAATAATATAAAGTAAAATCATAAACTGACATTCGTAATGGTGCACCCATGGATAAAACATTTAAAATATTTTTATTTAGGGATAACTGTCGTGGTGGGGGGGAGTAGTTTGTAAATGAAAATGGGCATATGTTGCACATGCATAGTTTTTAATCTCACTATTTCTTATATATTCATTGCTGAGATATCTAGACACCAAATGAAGAATTAAACATCACACTGTGTTTGTCAGCAAAAAAAAATCCGTTCACCATTGTTTCAGCTGTTGTTATTTAATTTTCATTAGTATTTGTAAGAGATGTGGTCAGACACTTATTTCTGCCATTTTTATGCAGAGAAGACTTGCATAAAAGAATGGCTCTTGCATTGTGCCCTAAAAATGGTCAAATTCACACTCCTGATCCCAGATGATCAGGAGTTCCAGAACTGAAGGCCTTCCCACAAGAATAATCTGCTCCTGGTTCCTGAACATTTTACACTGGGCTCAATAAGCTCCCCATGGAGCATAGATATTGTGGTGGGTTGCAGACATAGTAAAGGATTCTAGAACCCAGCATCTTGAAGAGGACCAGGAAACAAACAAGGAGCCAGTGGAATGTGCAGAACACCATTGTGATATGCTTCAATGAGACTTTTCCACCTAATGGGGTGGGCTGGAGAATCCATGTGTCCTTCAGCCAAATATATAGCTCATCACCAAAGTCTAACCTTGAAGATCACTTTGGCTAAGTCCTCATTCAACAGACATAGGGAAATGTCCAGGCCAGCTGGAAATAAAAGAAAACACTTGTGATCTGCATGTCAAATAACAGTGATGATGAGACTGTAGCACCCTGATACATAGCAGGAAGTCAATGCCCTAGAAAGCTCTCCCTTCCAGCGTCACTTGTCTCTTACATGTGTGATGCATAAGCCAGCTGTTTCTCATCTCTATGCATATTTCTCTTGTGCATTGGGTCATCTAGAGAATGCTATTGATCACATCTTTGATCACAAGTCTGAGTCTCCAGAGCAAAGTAAGAATGAGGAAATCCAGCAGTCTCTCACACAGGACTTTGTGGCTATGGAGTACTTTTTAACTACCAAATTTGATCTTTTGTCTCAAGATATTGGTGAGCTCTCTAATGATGAGGGAGAAAACGAACTATGAAAAACCACCATAGAACCAGGTGAAACAAGAAGATCTTGAAAATAGATCACACAGGAATAGTTTGGGATTAGTGGGGGTCCCTGAAGGGCTGGCAATTAAAAAAAAACAATAACAACTAGCTTTCTCCAGAATACACTGAGTTACTAGGATTGGATCCCAGGTTGCTTTCCCTGGAGATTGAAAGAGCTCAGTGAGTGGCAGAGAAGAAAGCAATAATAACCACAAACCCATCATCTTTAAATTGCTATGATTTAATGACAAAGTTAAGCTGATGTCTGGTGCTAGGCAAAAGGGAACTCTTAAGTAAAAGGCTTTTAAATTTTCTTTGTATCCAGACTTCTCTGTAAATTTAAGCAAGAAAAGAGCAGCACTTAATGTCATCAAACAAGCTCTTGGGATCAGATATTAAATACAGTCTCAAATATCCTGCAATCTTCATAATGAAGCTGACAGACTCTGTGAAATACTTCAGTACCTTGTCGGATGCTTGGCAAGCACTACAGGAATTGAAATCAGATTTCACTAAGGGTAACAGCATGATCTTCTCATAAAGGAAAAGAAAATGGCCCTCAAGAAAAGAATCCGTGATTGAGAAAACTAGGAAATGCATGAACATATATTTTACATAATTGAAATATTTTATAGTGTTATAACATATGAGTACTGTCAGACAAGATATTTAGCATAGCTTAATAATCAATATTTTCAATATATTGAAAAGCCAACATAAATATATCTATATATTTATAATAATGATATTCCTCTTATTAGAGAAATAAGGTGGGTAAAGTAATATCTTTCTCATCAACAGAAGTTGATCCAGTAAAAGATATTACCTCACCCACCTTGTCTATTATCCTGGGACCAACATGGCTGCAACAACACTGCACACAACAGTGGAATATGTTACTCTTATAACATTTCTACTTATATTTTTATCTATATTTATAAATCTACTTATAAGTTTATAATATATACATGATACTAATATATTCATAACTATTTGTGTGTTATTTGTGACTACTGTGTCACCTTATATGGGCATTTGTATGTTTATTTTTATTTTTCTAGCCATACTTAAAGTTTATCTGTTTATAATATGTGTATGGTGGTAATATTCATATTTATTTGCACACATATCATTTGTGTCACTTTATGTTTACCATTTTCATTAGTCTATTGGTATAAATATTTACATGCCATGTGCATATTAGAATTTATATACTATATTATTATCCATTCATATTTATGAAGCAATAGGCTTCATTCATTTATATACATTGGGGCATGGTATTTTGGTAAATAGAGGTATATTTCCTACAGATTCATAATAAATGCGTATTGTGGATGGGGAGGAGGAGGGTGTGTGCAGGTATACACCATCTGGGAACTGAATGTGCCCATGCTGGAAGTCCAGGATGTTAATGGTAAAATGGGTGGTATATTTTCCTTTTGTATGGAGAGGCGCTTGAAGGCTGTCAATCTATTTGGTGTCAGTTAGCAGCTGAACAGTCACTGCTTTTTTTCCCATGAACCCTCTCAGAGAATCAAAACTTTGAGGCACTTAAAATCAAATGGATGTCATATAGCTTTACTTCAAGAGACCCATTTAAGGAATGAACATGCAGACAGAATTAAAAAACCATGGGTGGGACATGAATATCACTGCTCTTTAAACTGCAGAAGCAGGAGAATAGCAATACTAATCCACAAGAGCCTAACTTTTGAATGTATTCAGTCATGGTCAGATCCAAAGGGCAAATACATAATAATTGATGGCATTTTCAATACTAAGAGATTAATTTTGGGGAGTGTATATAATCCTAGTGGTAGGAACATACCCTTTATTGAAGAAATAACTGGCATTATTTCCAACAGAGTTTATATGTCCCAGTGGTACTAGGAGGAGATTGGAACACTGCCATTGATGATATCCTAGACAAATCTCAATGTTTTTGGCAAAAATCTCAGGCCTTTCCAAACCACTCATTATCCTTACTGAAGGATATTGGACTAGTGGATATTTGGAGATTGAAGCATCCTACAAAGCATGACTACACATTTCTCCATAATTCATGACTACTATTTCAGGTTAGATTTTTTTAATGATATCTAAGATACTAGTTCCTGCATGTCTGGAGGAGAAAGTTGGTAATATCATCTTTGATCATGCTCCAATTTCTCTTCACATAGATACTTGTCATAGTGCTACAAGATCCTCAAGATGGAAGTTAAACGCACATCTACTTAGAGACCCTAAATTTCTTCATATTATTGAAGCATCCGTTACAACTTCTTGAAGGAAAATACAAATACTGTCTCCTCTACTACAACTTTATGGGAAGCACAACCTTAACGGGAGAATGTATAAAATTCACATCTGAAAAGAATTAAAAAAATGAATAAATTACTTAATTCTTTGACAGAGGAGGTTGATAATCTTGGCGGGGGGGAAATAAAGATCCTCAGAATAATGAGCTGATGCACTCTCTCATTATTTCAATATACAAATACAATGAACATATGTCCACCAATATTGAATTTATTGCTTAACGATTCAACAGAGGAATTATGAATTGTGGGATAAAGCAAGCAAACTCCTAGTGAGGAAAATTAAAATGGCTTCATCCAATGATACTCTATCCTCTTTGCTACAGGAGGATTAATTTTCTGTACTAGAATCTGTTAAAATTAACAGGCAGTTTAAAGATTTTTATGAATCCCTTTACATATCTCATGATCAGTTCAGTTCCAATATATATGACCAATTCATGGAGAGACATTATCAATATCTCCATCTTCTTATTCTTCTTCTTCAACGCTTAGCCAGACAGTCGTCTGTAATGATCATTCGCCACTTGGTCCATTCTTGCGCAGCCGCAAAGGCTTGACCACCTGAGAGTCCAGCATCGGAACAGACTTGATGAACCCATGTAATAGGGGGTCTGCCTCTGGGCCACCTCACCCCCCAGTTGGTGGAATTTTATCCTGGAGGTTATAAGCCACCCGGAGAATGGCATTCGCTGGAACATCTTTGCTGGCATCCTTGCGACATGTCCGAAAAGTGCCGCCTGCGGACAATGGCCCCAGTAGTCTGTAGACACGAATGACCATAAACATCTGCATTCCTGATGAAGTCATTCCACTTTATGCCCAATATACGACATTGACATTTTGTGTGGAAAGTACCCCCTTCTGATTATATGGAATAAGATCGATCTAGAAGAAAACTCTATTAGAAGTTAAACAATTACCTTATAATTGTCTTACACAACTTAGGCACAGTGCCTGAGTGTGATGACTTTCCAGCAGAATTTTATGAGACATTTATCAATCATTTAGTTCTGATACAGACATCTACAATGAAATAATGTCATGAACATGAGGACTGGAATAATTACCCTAATTCTAAAGAAAGACATGGATGGTCTTCATTGTGGAGATTACTGCCCCACCTCTCTGTTGAACACAGATTATAAAATACTGACAAAGATCCTTGCTTCACGCTTAAACAACATTGCTCCATCAATCTTTCATGAGGACCAGGTGGGTTTTATTCGCAGCAAATCAGTGGAAGACAACACTCCAAAGATATTTCACTTAATCCGCCAGGCACAAACAACTGATGCTCCAACTGCTTATCCTATTGTTAGATGCTGAAAAGGCTTTTGATCAAGTGGACTGGCCATATATACAAGCAATCCTGAGAAAATTTGCATTTAAATTTCTCACCTGGATTAATATTATTTACAGATCATTCCTTGCCTCTCTTCTGAAGTATAGTTATCTTCTCCACTTTTCGTTAAATTGAGGAATGCATCAGGGATGCCCTGTATTACCTCTATTTGATATAGCCATGGAACTGCTAGCAGCATATATCAGACAGACAACATCCATTGAAGGAATTACCATCTGGGATAAAGAGTAAAAGATTAGTCTATACACGGATGACATTCTGTTCACTCTAAAAAAATCCCTCATCTTCGATTTCACTGCTAGGATCTGCAGTAAACTTCTTCAGTGAGATATCTGGATTTCAGATAAACTGGAATAAGTCTTGATTAATTAATGTTTCTTGTAGACCAAATATATCTCATATACCGTCATTGTGCTTTCATAACCTATTAGGCATCAGGATATGTTATGATTTATCAAAAATAGTATCTGAAAACATGGATGTCATACTCTGAGAAGTGACAAATGACATGGAGAAATGGTGTTCACTATCAATATGTTTATTGGGAAAGGTAGAAGCTATTAAAATGAGTGTAGGACCATGATGTATGTATATGTTTAGCTTAATTCCACTTAAATTTCCTGCTTCAACTTTTAAAAGAATAAGTAGAGTTGTACAAAAATTCGTATAGATTATGAAGATACCACAGAAATCCCACAAGATACTTAAGAAATCATGTCCAAATTGGTGAGTAAGATTACCTGATTTGTATTTCTATCACATGGCTTTTCAATTAAGATTTTTAATAATTGGCCTACAAACCCTTCTGTCCTACCAACTCTTCCCAAGCCCCAATGCGGCTTGAGATTAAAGAAAAATTAGTTAACCCTGTTGCTCTCTCTCTCTCTCAACTTCCATTTTTAAAATGGTTGCCTGCACCTTTAAGAAAAAAAAACACAGTAGTTACCTCCTCTTGGAGTGTTCTTCAGAAAATCAAGTCAGTCACCACTTCTAATATCACCAATTCTACTTACATGCCAAAATAATTCCAGATTTAAATTTGCTAATAGCTAGAAATTGAAGGCCATCTGGCTATCCAATGGCAAATTTAACCTTCTTCACAGATCTTCATGGTAAATAGCAGCAACCAATAGAGCAAGGTCCTTTCTACAGTAAGCTTCAACTCAAAATTATAAAGGAGCTGTGGAACTGTTAGCAGGCCACAAATAACTCTTCACTTGAAGTGCACTTTAAAAGGTATGTTAACCAAAAAGCATTTTGTGAGTAACACATACAAATGGCTGAACTCCTTGATTTATCTTACTGACTATACCATTAAAAAAAATGGGAGAAGGAGCAAAATAACTCAATTTCCTCTGACAGGTAGGATAATATCTGACACAGTGTATGCAGAACATCCAGTTCTCTCTCTTTGCTTTTCTTTCAGAACAAAATTCTAAAAAGACATTATTGGACTCCTGAGTGAGTGCATAAAGTAAATGGTAGAGAAGTGACAGCTTCAATGCAAACCTGTCTTATATAGTATTTGAATGTCATAAAGTATATCCACATTTTGGAAGGAAGTATGTAGTAACCAGGGTAAAGGCGTCCCCTACATCAAGCCTTTGTGTTTTAGGCTTTCTAGTACCCTGTTGGAGTAATGCCAGGAAATGGATTGTGTGGAACTAACAGTGGCCAAGAGCCATTTGATGAAATTGGAAATCTGCTATTCCACCCACATTCTTTGATTGGCTAACTGCTTAACTAATGGAAAAAAACAACAATTTACAGAGGCACAGGATCCAACTATGAAGGCACTTGATCTTTCATGAGAGCATTACAAATTGACTCCAGGCATATTTGGCTTCTGATGCTTCTCTCTTTTTTATTATTTTTTTCTATTTTTTGAAGGGATGTTGATAGGGAATTATTTATCTTATAACATCCAGGAGTAGTTATCTATGAATATTTCATACTGTGTTATTGTTAAATCCATCCTCCTGCTGTGTTTTCTTTGTCATAGCATTTGACTAAGTGTATATGGTTGTATTAAAACTTCTGAAAAATAAAATTAAAAAGTATATCCTTTTCTTAATGCTGCATTTGTGATAGCAACACTCAAATCAGGGAACTAAAGTAATAGTCATTTACTGTTACATCATTAATCATTTTGTTGTTCTTATGTGTTTTCCAAAAGGATAGAAATTTTGACTTTGCAAAGCCAGTACTATAATGGCCCAAACCAGTTTGTTGAATGATTATTAATAGAACAACAGTAGTTCAAATTCTTCATGATATTTTAGACTCCAGGAAAGCATGTTAAGTATGTGCTTAACTCCATCTCTGTTCAAGAAAGTCCTTAGGCACATGCTTAACTTTAGTGTGTGTATGTGAATATACATACACACACTAAAGATATATAGATAGATATTTAAATATATATATATATATATATATATCTAAGTTAAACACATGTTCAAGCCCTCATCCTGGATAGAAGTGCTTTCCTGAATCTGGGCCTCAGGGGCTAAACATTTCATAATTCCTTACAAATCTGTAATGAGTAAAAGGCATTCAGAATAGGAAGATATAGATCTCTTAACTGTATGCAAAATATACAGGGCAGTATTTTAAAAAGTTTATACATTTATTTGGGAACTTTACCTGTTCGAATGGAAACCTTGGATGAATCAAAGTCAACATAAAATTTAGAGTGCAAATAATAGAATGCTAAGGGGCATGGTCTGCATTTTCTCTACATTACTATATTAATCATGGTTTAAACCATAGTAATCTAGTTGATCCCCTGTCACACAACAGCTGTAACCTAAAATGTGTTGTTTCGTTCACTCACTCTGGCTATATTGTGTGTCTGGAAAACTGACTGCAAATATTTTCCTACCAGTTTTTGCTCCTCTGAGGACCTTGATGTTAAGCATGTGGACTTGAATTCTGTAGTGCTTCTAAGTAAAGTTAACACAGAAGTATCTTTTTCATTGTCAGAGACTCTTTCATTTAGTAATGACATTTTGTTGTGTTGGTGCCAAATTTAAAATTTGTAAATTTTCCAACTAGAAGTATTAAAAACGACTGTAGTAAAAACCTCAAATGAGAAGCCACAAGTCTTCTTTCTATGAAAAATATTATATCATCGCTCCTCACTCTTAGTCTTGGAATGATGCACATGCCATCTGTATTTTTAAGGAGAAAAATAATATAAACGAGAGCAAGGAATAGAGCTTTCAAACATAATGGCTTGTTCACCCTGTGTCCATGGTAAATGGGATATCATTCTGGGAAAAGAACTCCCAGGCCTGTAACTAAAAATCCTGTTTTGTGCAAAAGAAATACATAATAATAGTCCTAAATTTTGTTTAAAAACACTGATAATTATTTTATTAACAACTACAGAATTTCTCTTGGGTAAATTCACCAAGTCTTCAAAGTTCACTTTCTCAAAATGACTGAACTGCACCATTAAGCGAGGGGGGAGGAATTTATCTGACTGGATGAAGGGAACAGTGCTTTATGGCTGGGGGGGTGGGGTGGCAGAGATATCAAACTGCTGCAAAAGGGGACAAGAGGCCAGCATAGCAACACTGACTCATCCCCTGGGAACCGGATGGGTGGAAAGGTTTAGAAGGAGTAGCCCTGAGCATGAAGCCCTTTTTACATGGAGCAGGCTGAGGCAGCACCCACCCTCCCTCCCCTTTAGGTGGTGAAATACCAGGTGCTATGAGCATTATGGTAACCGCCCCCCCTTTTACTGGGGCTGGGAAGGAATTTTTCAAAATGCTTAATTAAATTTTGAGCCTAAGTATCATCGTAAATCAGCAGTCTTAAGTCCTTTTAGAAAATGTGATTTGGGCTCCTAAATTAATTAAGCATTTTGAAAATATTACTCATGTCTTTAACTCAATAGGTTTTGTATTTCACAGTCAAATACATATCCTGAGTGGTTAAATCTTTAGATGTGGCTTAGATATGCTTGATACAGCTGTGTAGGTGCAAAGGGGATTTTAAGATATTTTTGCACTTCTCAGAATCTGGGGCCAGTCGAGGATCAGTTTTGACCACAGTGTAACCTACTGCAGCCTATGAGTTTCTCTAGTTCTGCCTGGCTGTCCGGGGCCCCAAGGAGCCATATTGACATCCAAGGATTGCTAGGGTATAATGATGCTCCCACACATATCCTTTTCTTCTGGAAGACCCAATACTCTGGGAATCAGGATGGGGGTGGCTAAACCAGCTCTCTACTGTCAAGGGATTCACCTTGCATGAGGGGAAATCCTTTGGGAGCCTGTAAAGTTGGCTTTGCAGCTGGTTTACGCTGCTGGAGAAACCCTTGATTAGCTAAATATTTGATGAGGAAGCAAAAGTCTGGCAAACACAGAAAACAAAAGAGTAGTTGATGCAAATAAGCAAGACGCGCAAATTAACATGCCAAATGTAACCCTATTTTTTAGAAACTTGTGAATACAAGTTAAAGCTGTTTCTGGACAGTTTTATTTATGATCTGGTACTTATGGAAAAAAATAATTCAAGGTCTAAGTCTCCTTGGCAACAAGGCAGTCTTTACGTAAGGGTGAATTGCTCTTGAACAATTTCTGCAATGTATCAGGGGCAAACAGGCTTTTCTGCAACATCAGGCCTGCGTGTCTTCATATTCCAGTCCTTTGATTCTTGTATAAACATACCACTGTGTGACCAATGTCAAGAAACTCTCACTCTCTGTTTCTGTTTGATTTCTCTTTGATTTCCCCTATAATGTTCCAAGGGATTGATGAAGTGCAAGATTTTGTTCCTAACATATGTTTTGTTCTGATTTTGATTGATTTTGAATACCCGTAAGACTATACAGACACAGAGCAATTTTATACTGTTCATCTAATGCTGCAGTTTCTATTGGGCATTGAAAATGAATTTCTTTATCTTGCTAGAAAGATGGCAGCATGAAAAACCTTAACATAAATAGATTTGCATTGTGTCAAGTCAGAAATATATGCCTATGAAACCAACCAAAAGGTTTACTCCCTTATAAAATACAGTCAGTCATCTATCTTAAGGTTTATCTTATATTGTCCTATATGATAAAGAAAGTTAGCTGAAATTTTAACTCTATCCACAATATTCACAGAGTGCCAATCATCATAGTATCTAATTATAAAAAACAAATATTAAATAAGAAAATATTTGAATGTTTAAAACAGCCATATTTAAACATATTACCCAGATGTCTATAAGCTGCATATTTTAGATACAACCAATGAACATTTCCACTTGCGGAGAAAGAAAGAAAGATACATTTGTATAAGGACAGCATATTTGAATAAAGTCTTTGATCTCTGAGCTATGTTAGAATCGGTTCAAGAATCCTGTTCTTTCCATCTTAAATATTGTATCATCCTTAACTTCTACTTGTCTTTCAAACACTACTCCATAAACTTTCTTATACATATGAATGCTGACTGAACTTGGCTTTAACTGTAATTAATAATGAATAATCCAATAGAACCTTTGAAGATCAAGTACATGTGGGAAAATACAATCCATAATCACTTTTCAATTAAAAAAACCCTAACAAATCTATGTTTTTATTTAGACAAATGTACAAAAAAGCATATTTATAAAAATAATTGGATTTTTAAAATAACAGGAACATGATTTGTAATGACTTATGCCCCTTAAAAATTATTCTCATTTATGTTTCAGCTGTCCAATGCAACATACATGAAAACTATGACAAGCTCAGTCAGTATTTGATGAGAGTTTAATGTATTAAATTGTATCTCCTGCCACAAGATGTACATTGATACAAAATAAGTAGATTAAAATGGCAAATAAAAAGAGAAATATAATTTCATGGTTCAATAGGAATAAAAATCAATATATAGCAAAGGAAGAGGTACATAATATGAAAGGTACAAAATCAGCACAAAGAAAGATGATTCATGAATGAAAACCTTAAGAAGCTTTAGTTTGCAGGATCAGCATTTCTGTGGCAGACGATGAACGTAAACAATGGACATATGCTCCTTTATGCAGTGTTACAGAAGTACAGCTATTTGTAAAGCACCATGGAAAGTTATAGTTCTGTATAAACGACTATTAAAATTAGATGACAGGTAGACACAAATTCATTCTTACAACATCAATCAAGTATATCTTTTACTTCCAGCTATGTTTTTGCTGTTTTTGTTATGTGGTGAATAAGGCTATTGCTGTCTATTATTCGATCATGGATGGGATTCCTGACATGACATGTGTTAATGACATCTTCCTGGATGACATTGCAGAGTAGTTATTATCTAAATTTAACAGACAATAGTCAGTTAATTATGAGCATCGAGAGGCACTGAAGGATGTTGTAGCTGCGTTGGTTGAATCTGACTTCAAATGTGCGTACAAGGTCTCCCACCCAACAAAGGATTGGTCAGAATGTGTGCCCACATTGCAGATGAGTCCCAGATAGGGTTAGAAAAGACAAGAGATAGTATGCAAGATGCCCCTGATAGCCTGACCAAGTTGAGAGTTTGTATCCCTTCTAGTGTTGGATCACCAACGCTATTTTCCTAGGCAACTTAAACATCCACATGGATGATGACTCCTTTAGCTTAGTTCAGAAACTCATAGCTATGATGAAAACTGAGATAATCTCAAATAACTTTCATACTCAGTGCATATAGCAAATCATGCTGTGGATTGGAATTGGAGACTGAGTCTAGTTGTGTGAAGGTTAAATCCTTACCATGGTCAAACTATTACCTGCTCTGTTACCTTAAAGTTACGGCACACCTAGGCTCCCTTTGGGTGGAGAGACTATTTCATTAGTCACACTCAGAGTTTAAAGACCTGAATGGGTTTCAGAGCGTTCTGAGGGGAATCGTTGTTGATAACCTCATAATTGTGTGTTCTTGACTGGTCATATGCTGGCTCCTAAATACTTCCTTAGTAGATTAACAAAAAGTTGGCTTGGTTAGGTTGTTTTTATTTATTTTTTATGGCGGAGGGAATTTTATTAGTTTAAAAAAAATCTTGTTCAATAAATTGCTCAGTGGCAGAAGTCCGAGTTGATCCAGTAAACTTGACAGGCGCAGTGAAAGGACCTTGCAAGATGGGCAGTGATGAACCCAATACCTGCCCACCCTGCTTCCTACCGCTATGTGTCTTCCTTCCCCACTGTCCAAACCTTATCCCCAGTTTTGCTTTCCCTCTCCTGCTTCCAATTCTCCCAAACCTGATTGATCCATCCAGGCCCCATGTAGCTTCCATAATTGCAGACCCCAATCCCACAATAGCTGTATGCATTACAAAGTGCATGTCAGGCCAAGGAACACTTTATAAAGCAGAAATCAGCCAAACTAGTCAAAGGTGAGACATCAACCACCCAAAACAATAAAGTAAATTTAGTGCTTTTAAGCCAAGTTATATTGAAGATAAGAGCGCAAAAACAAACACCACCATCACCACCAAAAACAACACATAGAAAATCTTCCAAAACTGAAACCCACTTCACCTTTTTGACTACTCAGAGGCATATACTGGAAGAAGCATCATTGCTTGCCAGTCAGTCAACATGTAAACTATTAGGAATTTAAGACTTGTTCTCCCTCCATAGGATGAAAAGAAAGAACAGCTCTTTGCTCATATTTACAATGCACTCTCTCCAACTTTGCCATAAAAAAAATCTAGTGAAGATTCCAATTTGCTGATTCATATTCAGACAGGTTCTTTAATGAATAATAAGCACATTGCTATGAAGCACTTATGCGTCTGTATGGAAGTGTGACAAAGTTCCTCCTCTATCTTGGTGTGTCCTGCGCTTATTGGCGGATTTTCTTGCCTCAGAGATTCACCATGTGGATTGGGGAACAGCCCAAAGACCTTCCCCTCTGGAAGAACCCACAGTCCAGGTCAATTGGGAGGTTTGGGGGGAACCCAGGCCCACCCTTTACTCCAGATTCCAGCCCAGGGCCCTGTGGACTGCAGCTGTCTATAGTGCCTCCTGTAACAGCTGCATGACAGCTACAACTTCCTGGGCTACTTCCCCATGGCCTCCTCCAAACACCTTCCTTAGTCTCACCACAGGACCTTCCTCCTGCTGTCTGATAACGCTTGTGCTCCTCAGTCCTCCAGCAGCAGCACACCCTCTCACTCTCAGTTCCTTGTGCCTCTTGCTCCCAGCTCCTCACACTCTCACCACAAACTGAAGTGAGCTCCTTTTTAAAACCCAGGTGCCCTGATTAGCCTGCCTTAATTGATTCTAGCAGCTTCTTCTTAATTGGCTCCATGAGTCCTAATTAGCCTGCCTGCCTTAACTGGTTCTAGCAGGTTCCTGATTACTCTAGTGCAGCCCCTGCTCTGGTCACTCAGGGAAACAGAAAACTACTCAGCCAGTGACCAGTATATTTGCCCTCTACCAGACTTCTGTACCCCACTGGTCTGGGTCTGTCACAGAAGAAAAGCAAAGCACAGCATCCAGCAGTACAGGATAAACGGCTACATAAAAACCTTTTATCTAATACAGAACCAAAAGTTCCTTTTAAAAATGCCTGCTTTCAACATCTTCAGTTCTGCAGAAAAGGACCTAGGGGTCACAGTGGACGAGAAGCTGGATATGAGTCAACAGTGTGCTCTTGTTGCCAAGAAGGCTAACGGCATTTTGGGCTGTATAAGTAGGGGCATTGCCAGCAGATCGAGGAACGTGATCGTTCCCCTTTATTCGACATTGGTGAGGCCTCATCTGGAATACTGTGTCCAGTTTTGGGCCCCACACTACAAGAAGGATGTGGAAAAATTGGAAAGAGTCCAGCGGAGGGCAACAAAAATGATTAGGGGTCTGGAGCACATGACTTATGAGGAGAGGCTGAGGGAACTGGGATTGTTTAGTCTCCAGAAGAGAAGAATGAGGGGGGATTTGATAGCAGCCTTCAACTACCTGAAGGGGGGTTCCAAAGAAGATGGAGCTCGGCTGTTCTCAGTGGTGGCAGATGACAGAACAAGGAGCAATGGTCTCAAGTTGCAGTGGGGGAGGTCCAGGTTGGATATTAGGAAAAACTATTTCACTAGGAGGGTGGTGAAACACTGGAATGCGTTACCTAGGGAGGTGGTGGAGTCTCCTTCCTTGGAGGTTTTTAAGGCCCGGCTTGACAAAGCCCTGGCTGGGATGATTTAGCTGGGAATTGGTCCTGCTTTGAGCAGGGGGTTGGACTAGATGACCTCTTGAGGTCCCTTCCAACTCTGATATTCTATGATTCTATGATTCTATGAAATCAGAATAAATAATGCATGACCCCTTTAAAATTTCAATTACTTTACTGGAAATATTCCTGGTTATATAGACTGCCATTTGCAAAAATAAAATAAAAAAAATCCTATCCGAAACTAATGAAGACTCAAAACCAATTATTTCTTTAAATTGGAAAATAGATAAATTAAATTATCTGCTGCTATATTTGTATTATCTGTTTGCATTTATTATTATGTTGCTTTTCGTTTTCTGGTGATTTGAGTTTATTATCTTCTATTGCACATGTCTAGACCTAAAACATATATTTTAAATTAGATCTGAGTAATGGTAGTTGTCACATTCAATGAAAACTTCAGATGAAATATAGTTAAAACTTGAGATGTGTTTACACAAATATAATAGGGATAACAACTATTTGCAGTCACCAGTAAAGCAGTCTATGGGGACCAATTATCTTTGGGACTTTATCTTAAATTGATTACAACATATACTGTATGCTCTCTTCTTCCAATCTACCTATTTGGGGACAAATACTCCAATTGTGCCTTAAAAGGAATGTTGGGGATGCCATATCTACAGGCCCCTGTGCACTACCACTTTGGTCCATAGTTCCATCTAGGAGGTGGGGCTTGTATTGGAGCAGCATTGGGAAGTGGATGAGTCCATGGATCACTGGCCTTGCATGTGCTGGGTACTTCCTTTGCTTCTCTCCAGGCCCCCTGAGACTTGATTCCTGCTGTACCTGATGTCTCTTGTGTACACAGAACCACTCTGTGGCTCAAAAGTTATATAGTTGGAGAGAGAGTAACTGATAATCTTAGAATGGTTTAAGCACCAAGTTCATTCCCAACTGACTTCAAGGATAACATGTACCACAGAATGCTATGTGTACAATTATTCCTTCTGGTCATGTTCCCCATAGCAGTGTGTAGCGTGGCTCTATCATAGCAGACATGCAGTGGTGAGGATTCTGTACCCACTTGCTGACTTTCTGCTCTGTGTCATCCCCCCTTGACTCTCTTCCTTGAGATTTGGGTCTTTTAGTTCCTGTCACTCTGCTCTATATGTCTGTAACTACTCTGAGGAATGCTGGTAGAACACTGTTAAGAGATAGAGTCAGGAACAGATTTCTAGTGGAAAACAACTGCTTTATCGAAACAGTGACTTTATGAACAATTTTACTTAATCTTACATAATAGTAGGTGAGGCTTTTTCTATTAGTTATCTACATATATACAAAGATTTCTGTTTTATGTTGTACTCCTGTCATATCTTTTCCATTATATTTTTGGTGAAATTCTGACTGACAGTGCACTAGACAAAGGCATAACGAACCAGAAAACAGTTGTGTGTATACACAGCGTGAAATTTTGGCGAATCTCTTTGTACAATTCATGAATTCTGTGTGAGACTATGAATTCTCTGTACATATTAGTACCACACTGCAAACTCCTTTTGTTTTCTTTGTTGTCCGGTAGGGACAAAGGCCTAACAATAGAGGGTTATTTAAATTAAATGCTAAATGATTGGAGTGCAATTGCTGTAAACACCAGATTAATGAAGAACAGAGGATGCTTAGGAGTATCATTAGTGATGTCCCTCAAAATGAGGGACACTTGAGTGGTAAGGGCAGGGTTGCATGGGTTCCAAAAGCCAGCTATGAATATTCCCTATATAAGGAAAGATTAAACAAGTGGGTTAAAGTGATTAAAACAAATGTTTCATGTAACTTTTATAACTGTGTGTGTTTATACTGCTTTGATTCTGTTGTATTTGCTTAACTTGTATATCTCACTTTTTTTTACTATTTATGTAAGAAAATAACTTGTACTGTTATGAAAGCTTAGTTACTAAAGCAATTATGAGAAAAGATTATTCTTCATGCACATTGTGCAGAATTCATGGCAAAATCTGTGGTTATTTTTGCTTTTTGAAATAACTGTTTTTACTTAAAATATGTGCAAAACTGGTAGCATTTGATTTATATTACACTATGTTAAGATGCAAACTGGTAAGTATATTTTTAATAATGTACCAGAATATTTTAATAAGCAAAGACTTTGTGTCAATTTTCATTCTGATACAGGTTCATTCTGACACATTATAACTCCCAGGTCATAAGGGGTTTTAATGGCAACTTAATAAATCTTTGACTACTGCAGAGAGTAGGCACAATAATAATATTACCTTTTACTGTATTATTCAACTATAAAGCAGGATTGATATTGTACTAATTGAAAAATGATGTACAAGCAGTATTCCATGTTCAAACATCAGACAATAACAGTTTATTCTACTGTGGAATTCTGAACATCATTATGAAATGCTGAGAACAGCATTTTCAACATACATTTGAAGTAATATGATATTTATGATGATAAAGAAGGTATACTTGGCTTCCAACATAATCCCTTGAGGTTCCTTGGTTGTATAATTAGGATAATATAAATTTGATTTCAGTAAAATCATATGACTATTTCAATAAAGCAACGAAGAAGAGAGTGACATCAAAAGGCAAGTAGATTATAGACTAGAAGATTATACAAATTTTGTGTTTGCCTTTTCTAACTATCTATTTTAAAAATCAGTTCACCGTGTGATAAATAGGAAAAGTTGGAGATAAGCTGGACAAGCCTTTGAACTGCAGTTGGGTAAACCATGCATTTGCTGACTGTAATAAAGATGGATTACACAATCGGTGATTAAGATATTTGAATATTGCACTCTTATTGGATTACTCCTCTCTGTGAACATGCCACAGTTTAATCATCAAAGCCAAAAACCACTAATGTATTTGAAATAAATCTTAAAACATTAATTTCTTAGGTTAAATTAATGGTACAATAGGTGTTTTGAGTTCCAGATTTTAGGTCCTGGGAAAGAACAGAGTTATCACAAGTAAGGATTTGCCAAATTAATTTGAGAGAGTTTTGTACAGTAAAATAGGAGTATTTGGAAGCCCATATGTAGATCTAGAATTATAAGAACCCAACCAATATATCTACTCTTAAGGTGTATTGATATCTCCAGGTGGAATTATAACTTTTCTAGTAATATTATCCGCCACCTGAAGCTTCTGCTGCATTTGCTTCCATTGGCAAGCCCACAGCACAGGTTGACTAACTCAGTGATATTGTGCCCATGGGCACAGGTTTTAAGAGACAAAACTTATTCTGCCATGTTAGACAAACATGGTAGGCCACACATGATAGGCAAATCTGGCAAACAAGGTAATTCCGTCCCAGTCCAACTCTTTCAAAAAGGCAGTGCAAATCAACTGTTTATTCATTACAGACATCATTCTCCACCTTGCTGTATTTGAAGCCCCGATCAGTTTTTCATTCATAAGTGAAATAGAGTTTCACTCTTGTTAAACTGCCTAGATTTTAGTAACCAATTTATGACATTATAAGATACACTTCAGACAGTAATCTAAGGGGCTTGCAGGTGATACACTGTCAGTCAGCCAAGAAAATGTCCTCCCTCCCTCCAGCATGTCATTAATTGACACAATATCCTCTAGCAGTCCCATGAGCCTCAGTGCTCTGTATAGGCTCTGCCACTAGTGCTATACAGCCACCTCCAAGACAAAAATTCACCTTTGTACAGAGACCAACCTCTCTATTTGGCCTCCCAGGATCAAAGTGGTAGGGAAAGTGGTGGAAATCTACTAATGAGCCAATCTTGTACTCCACACTAAAGCCTTGCAATGGGAACGGGACCCCATGGTTCCCACAGGACCCACTGCCAAAATAGCAGGAGCAGGGAAAATGTACTTTGTTGCAGGTGGGACTGAGTGGGGAAAAAATCCAGACTGTGATAATTTGCAGGAAAACATAAATCTCTCATCAGTGTGTCATAAATAGAATTTCAGCAATGTAAAGCAAGTTTTTCTTTTTTTAAAAAATAAAGGTTTTAATACTTACATTTACGCAAGGGATAGAAAGAGATTTGATGTCTATTGTAACTGGAGTTAAAGTATTCTTACATGGTTAAGCAAGATTTGTTTTATTCTAATGGTAAAAATTATCATATACATAATATTAACTGACCCTGCTGTGGGGTTTTTTGTTTTTTGTAGCATGGGGGAAAGTGTCTCTCTTGCATGATTTATGAGATCTAAGGTTTTTGCGGGTGGGAGCAGGATTAAAAGGCAAGAAACAATGGGATTTTTGCCATTGACTTCAGTGAGGTCAGGAATTCATACTTGGTGTGCAAGTGAGAGTAACGGGATGAAATTTAAGGAAAGGAACATTTTGTTTGCAAAAATCAGGAATGGTGCCCAACTGTGAGATCTGTTAGTCTCTCAGTAGGAACTTGTGGAAGCTCCCGTTGCTTGGATCATGTAAACACAGTCTGAGCAAAACACTAGAAAATATGTTGTATGGAGCAATCCTGCAGTAAAAAGGAAATGTATTAGAGGATCTAAGACTTTTCCAGCTCTAATTTTCTATCCAAATTAGCCATTGTGGCCTGAAGAGATTTAAGAAGCTGTAGGGCTGCGTTCTGCTGGTAGGAGCCTCAGACAGATGTGGTTTTACGGACTTTAATTTTGGGTGATTAATTACTTTGTTAAAAAATACAAGATTAAATGTTCATTTTTCACTATCAACATCTATTGACTCTCCTGTCCTTGGGGTAGTGTAAAAAATGTACTGGCCTTAGAGATTAATATTGATCAGAACTAAGGTGGTGGTCAATGAATATTAAATTAAGGAATTTTTATCCTCACAAGGTTAAACTAAGATTTCACCCTGTATAAATTGTTGCATCATCACTATTCTGTTTTGGCTTTGTGCCATATCTGTTTCATGTTTGCAGACACAGTGTTTTTAACCTACAAGAGCAGATGCAGCTTTCTGCCTGACCTAGGATGTGCTTTAGTGACAGATGTTTCTTTTTGAGCTATTCTAATGAAAATGAAGACTATAGTTATACACACTCTGCCTCTTGGCAGACTACAGCCTTGTCTTCACTTAAAAGTTTTCCTTGAATAGCTATGTTGGTCAGGTTGTTGATTTTTTTTCTTACCCCTGACCAACAATAGCTATGCTGGCAAAAGCCGTAATGTAGATACAGTTAAACAAGCAAAAACAAAAACAAAAAACCCAACAACAAAAAATAACAAAAAATCCTTTTACCAGCGTAGTTCTCCATTTGGGGAACTGAATTGAACTATATCAGCAAAAGAGCTTGTCGGACAAAAACAGAGTTCTCACTCTGGTTGAGTGCAGCAAAGTCAGATACTTTATTCTCAAGCAATTGCATAGGGGGAGGGAGTGCACTAGGACACAGGGTTTCCCCCGCCTAGGCATGTCTCTCTCCAGGCAAACAATTACAGCAAGCATTTATACCTTTTGTTACATACAGTAATGAGCAACAGCTGCATTTTGTTTATACATAGGTCATCCTGATATCTTATTTTTCACATCTATTTAGACTCTAGTCTACATTCCATATTTATCTACACAAGGTCACAGCAACTTCTCACACAGTTCTTTCCCACTCGCCTCACACAATCCTCGCTTCTTCAAATCTTGTGTTATTAGGGTTACAGCTAGCGTGTCTCTTGCTCACAAAAGAGACTGTTTGCATTGAAATCCCCTTCAAATCTCTGTTAGTTCTTGCTCTACTTCCACAAGCTCATTTCTGATAAGGGGTTTGCCAGCATAGCTATACCAGTATATCTGTACCAGCAAATCCTTTCAAGTGTAGACAAGGCCTACCTCTCACCATTCTTGCCTGTGTGTTTTCAGCTTTCAATTTCAATACTAGTATTAAGTTGTTGTGATGGGAAGGGGGAAACTAAACCATTTCTGGTCATTTTTGTTTGTTTGTTTTTGTTGAGAGAACTAAATCACCACCAGCAAGTGCAGCACTATGTAAGGGAGATGGACTTTGTTGTATTATTAGGAGCTACTAAATAGATGTGTGTAAGCTGAATTTTAGCCTGTTGATACATGATGTGATATTTTTGGAGGGGGAGTAGTGGATGGGAGGGGCTGCCATGGCATGGGGGAGCTGCACTGCATTCTCTCCCCTCTCTATAGTGTCTCCAGTGGGGCAAGGGGGAGGAAATAATGCAGTATGGCAGGTCAGCACAGTGCGTCCTCTGCTTCTCATCCCCTGCAGGCCAGGCCAGTGAAAGCACCCCCTGCATTTTCTTCTCTGAGCTCTTTCTCTGACATTCATGCCATCAAAGGGCCCCCTAGGTGAGGGAAGGAAAAATGGGCCTCAGCTGTACCATGCAGCTATGTTGACAGGCTCAGCAGAGAGCGTGCAAATACCTTGATTTAGCGTAGTTTTAAGACAGAAATGGCATTTCACTTCTGGCAAAATAATTCCCCGAGCACTTTTCCTCCCAAGTTTTTTTTGTTGCAGGAGGTTGTTAAGAGTGTTTGTAGTGCTTTATGCTGTAACAGGCTACAGCAAATGGAAAGTGCAGCTGTGAATTGCAAGTACTCCCTTAATTTACCTCAAAACAAACTCTTTTTTAAGTGTCTTTATTACAGAAAAATCTGCTGGGTACCATGTAGCAAAATATGACAATTGCTATAAATAACTATTAATGTCTCATTAGATAATCAGCATGCAAGGATTATAATATGAATATTTCCTATAGAAAAAGAAGTGCTTTATCCCGCTCAGAAGTAAACCCTACTTTGAGAAGAAATTAAATAGTACAGGCCTGGTTCTTCTCTCTTTTACCATAAATCAGGAATAGCTCCACTGATGTAAGTGGCATCACACTAAGATCAGAAATTGACTCTTTTTCTGACAGACTTTATCTAACTAATGTAAAATCCATGTCAGTACATCACTTATTGACATACAAGCTTTGTGAAAGCTGTCATTTCTACTGTGAGAAGTTGTAATACTGCAGGCTCTATAGTCTGTGCTTCAGACAGAATTATGCAGCATCCTTCCTTAGTCAGCTGTTGGCATCAGAAGTATAATGCTATAAACTTGACTGTGCATTTATATATAAAGCATGGAATTGGAGATATGCTCTAGGAGTTAATCTGGGAAAGTTCTATGGCCTGTGTTTTACAGGTCAGACTAGAAGATGATAGTGGTCGTCTCTTCTAGCAATGGAATCTATGAGTCCTTCCAGATACCACCAGGTATTTCTGCATTTGATTTCCAAAACAATACAATTTTTTTTCTGGAAATAAAATGTAGGGTGGTCTTTTTTTATCTCTTTATTAATATGAAATCCATTATGCCTAATCTTAATGAAAGTACTGAAGATGATGTTTGTTTGCACTTATATGCACCAACACCACTGAGTCACAGTCTCAGTGTTTTTACAATATTAAATTTTGCAATGAGGTAAGCACTATCCCCTTTTATACGTAAGTTCACTGAATCACAGACACACTGGACACATTTAAATCAATAACAGAGCTTTGCTCCAATCACTAGGTAAAATTCATAGTGATTTCAGAGAGACTCTTTAGTTAGCTGGACGATTACAGCCTACATAAATTGTACTTTTGGATAGTACCAGAGCATGTTTCTGCTCTTGCCCCTGATTCTAAAACTGCTCCAGCAGTCTGGTGTCTTACAAAGCCCTACAGTCACAACTGATTTTACTGTGTCTGTACTTAGTTCTTGAAATAAAGTTTGGAATGCTGTTTATGTTCATCGGTGTTGCTAGGGTGTAGTGCAGTTACTGTGATTCTACAGGCCTTCTCTTAAAGCCTTTTTTTTTTTTTTTTTTGGATTTTGATATTTTTTTCACAGTATCACAAAGTATCTCTAAGACTGGTTCTAGCCCAGTTATAACTTCTCCATTGCTCACAAGCTTTTGTATTGCCCTCCATGCTTTGTTCATTGCCCATCTCTCAATAAGTTACTTTCAGAATTGTAAGCAATGGAGATGAGAAGGATCTGTTGGACCATTTAGTCTTCTCCCTGCCAGTGCATGATTGTTCACTGCTTTTTATTTTGTAGTGTCTTGGTTAGTCTAGAGTTGTAAATATCTCAGGCAAAGATGTTCCCACCACTTCCCTTTGAAAGTTTAATGCAGCAGTTCCCAACAGCTCTTTGTGTGCTGGTTCTAGTGACTGTCCCTCCTAGCCTTTTCTAACCTCGGACATAGTCTACCATCTTTACTTATGGTGAGTAAGTAGTACTTATTCTATGAGTTAACTCATTGAAGAAAGTGGGTGGTACTAATCCTGAATGGAGGCAGTAGATCACTGGAATTGCCATACTGGATCAGATTAGAGGTCCAGTTAGTCCAGTACAAGATGCTTCAGAGGAAGATGGATGACACCCGACAATAGGCAGTTCTGGCATAACCAATTCCCAGGGAAAGCTTTCTTCTAATTTGTATTTGGTAGAGGTTGTTTTAAGACTTGAATCATGAAGATTTATATCCCTTTCAAAACTCATATTTTTTTGTTTGTTGGTTGGTTTTACTATTATAATTCTGGGAATCCTTGTTTATATTACGCACAAAAACTCTAGTAAAATAATGTTAAGGTTCCAAAATGAAGCACTTAAAATTTAAGACATGTCAGACATAAAGTTGCCCATGCAACCTGAATTTGAACCCATTAGGTGTTTGCATTATGTTACAGACCTTAATTACATGATCACAGTGCACAGGATGGACCATAATCTGAATGAGCATTATCCAATATTTATTGTCGTATGTATGACCCAATGCCTTATTTACTGCACACTACACATACTTTGCCCTCAAGAGAGATGTATTAATTCCCTCTTGGTTTTTTTCTAAGGTGCTCAGCACCGTAGTATCTGCGGACTTCACAAACTTAATGAAATTATTTACACAGTACTCTTGTGAGGTCAGGTTATATTACTAGCCATGTTTGCAGATGTGGAACTGAGACACAGCGAGATTAAGGTCGAAGGTGTTTACTAATTTTAGGTGCCCAATTTGAAGCAGGTTGGGCCTGATTTTTCAGAGTACTTAGCATTATAGAGCACTTTATAGTATTGAAGCAGAGCTCCCATTGTCATCAATTGCAGCTGTGAGTGCTCAGCACTTCTGCAAATCAGACCCCGGGGGCTCAGTTTGGACACCCAGAAAAAGAGGAACATGCACTTAGTGAACACCTGTGAAAAGTTTAGTTTAAGTTACATCACATGAGGAACTCTCTGGCATAGACACAGCTACAGTGCAATTCTCTAGGGCAGCATTCAACTGCATTAACCATAACTGTCCTTTCTGTTACTGCAATCCCCTGCATCAATCACTACCCACTAAAGCTGTGATCAGAAATTTTCCAATGGAAAGCTTTTCTGTGGGAAAATTCCAATTAATCTAAATTGAAGCATTCCATGAGACTCTGTGTCAGTTTTAACAAATATCAATGGAAACTCGGCAGGTTTTCAATAGAGCCATGCCTGGCTTCTTGCTAATCCTCCTGCCCAGCTCCTCAGTAGCCAGTAGGAGGGAAATCTGGGCTCCCAGCACTTCCAAACTCCCAGCTGCCTGGCAGCCCAAGTGGCAAGCTGATGGAGAGTCAGGAGTCTGGGAGCCCTGGCTGCCAGGATCACAGTTTCTTGGCAGTCTTGGCTCCCAGTTCCTGAACTCTGGGGCAATCAGCCAGGCAAGCTGCCTCAGATCAGGGTTCCCAGACTCCCAGCTCCTTCGTAGCCTGCAAGCCCTTGGAGCCAGCGCCCAGGCTCCCAGGAACACTTCTAAAAGATGAAAATAAAATGTCATTTAGATTTTCTAAAGAAAATTTTGGGATTCCCTTTCCACAAGAAATTTCAGTTTTCATTCCATTTTGAAACTATTTTAATTTGGAAGTTTCCTGTGGAATGACAATTCCAGTCTCCACCCAGCTTTTAACCCCTGCAATACATGAGGCAGGGGTCCTATGGACATATCTCCTTCATTACATAATCTTGATTCATCCCAGGAGCATGGTCCACCCTGTGCACTGGGTGGAAAAAATAGTATGGAATTGTGTAATTAATTTTTGTGTGTAATTTCATAGACTTTTAAAGCAAGCAAAATAAAAAAAAAAAAAACTTCTATCACATGGAACCATACTGACACTCACACGAAGTCATTATGAGACTTGCCAAACCTTTCATCCTGAGGCAGATAATTGGCAAAAACAATCTTAGCCTGAATGGTTAAAACTTTGCTATGTTATAAGCAACTGAAAGCAGGGTCTTACAATGAGAAGCATCTAGCAGTCTCAACTATAGACGTCACTATTAGCTTTGCTTATAACAAAGTAATCCCTTTCTGAATCCTACTAAACTCAGGGCCTCAATTATATTTTGTGGCAGTGAGATCCACCGTCTGATTATGTATTATGTGAACAAATATTTCCTTTTATCAGTTTTGAATTTACCATCTTTCAATTTCATTGACTGTTTTCTGGTTCTTTTATTATGAGGCATGATGAGTAGAAGATCCTACACTATCCTTTGCATATTTTTTCATGTCTCCTCTTCTTCATCTCTTCCCTAAGATAAACAGACCCATTTTTTTTTCAATCTAATCAAGTTACTGGACACTCTTTTAAAGAAAACTGTGCACTTTTTGTTCCGCACAGCCGTCAGTAAACTCTCACGTTAAACTAATCTCACCATGTATAATAGTAAAAATTACAATAAAAATATAGGGCATCTGGTGTGGGAAGCAGGAAGTGGCTTTATGAATAAAATTAGCTTCCCAAATTGCAAGCCCCATGCTACTACCCACATCTGTGCATTGCCGAGGACAGTTGGGTAGCCAGCTGTAGCGCTAAGTGTATAAACACATGAATATGCTGGGCAGGGGAAAGAAAGTCTGGTCCATACTCCAGCCTATTCTCCTATATCCAGTGGAAACTATTCTGCATGATACATGCTGTGTGGCTCTGAGTGGAGGCAGCCAGTGGGAGGAAATAGTGATCTCTTTGTGGCACACTCACCCAGCAGATTTCTGCTTGGAAATGTGCCCTGCAGGGACAAACCTATGTTGGGGAGCATGCAGCCTTGAGAAATTAATTTGAAAATTAGAGTTTTATTATTAAAATTGGCATTTTGGAATTCTTTGGTGGTGGTGAACATCATGCTGAAAACTCAGATTTTTAAACTCTTCTAGAACTGAAATGCCATTGTAGGAGACTTAAAAAGAAAAGGGGGGGTGGGAGCATACACACCATTTCTGTCTGGCTCTAGTAACAGTTGAAGATCAAAATAACATAATGAATGTTTACTGTTGGACGAGAATCCAAATTCGTTTTGGTAAGTCCCCGTTGGGTAAAAATATTTGATAATTTAAAGATTTCCAGTAGGGAAACAAATTCCTGTGTCGAACATCCACTCATTGAGTCTATGTATATATTTCTAAGAGAAGCTTATTTGCTCAGTGAATGTGGCTTTCCAGTTAAAAATACAGTCTTTCTGCTTCATTACTGTGTCCACTTGTATTTGGTGTACAAATTGTTTTTTCATTGATTCTTTGCTTTCACCTATTACTTGAAGAACATGTCACAGAAGATTCAGGATGGCTTGTGAGCATTGTAGCGCAAAGTGCTGAATGATTATTTTTCCTTTGGAATCAGTGTTGAAACTTAAAACAAGCTTTCCAGGCATCTATGAGAGTTGTTGAAAAGCTTCTGTTGTGAGCAGAGCCTGTAAAAGAAAACACCTCAGTGGTTAGTTGAGTTTTTCCATAACTTTTCCCTCTGCAACCTACTTTTAACTGTTTATTTTATGCTGGTTAAACAGACTCTTTGTTTTAACTGCACTTCCTTAGATATTGTTTCTTTTGCAAACTTTGCAATGGCCAAAAATAACATTCTCTCTCCAAACTTTCTGCAAGCACTAACCTGCATTTTTGCTAAGCTCTTACCACAAAATCTGTAAGTAATAAATATCAGGTGTCATTAGACTGATCATTCTGGCATACAGGGGGAAATATCTGACCAATTGGAGCCAGGTTTCTACAATTTGAAGAAGAGAAAATAATGGTTTACTAAAAGAAATGACTTCATGATGTGTGTAGTGTTTCCAGCCCATCTCCCTTCTATTTTCCTTATTGTCTATCTCATCCCCTTCCACATCACAACCCTAACAAAACAAAACAAAACAAAACACCTGCTGGACACCTTTTGATTGTATGGTGTTCAAAAAAAGATAAAGAAGCAGAAAGATTTTTATAATGGAAAGTGTTAAGCAGACTTAACTATATGCAATACTGCCAGTTCCACCTAGAATAGTACATAGGTGAGGGGAACCAGTGATGATGCAACAATCTGGTTGAAAGTTCTTCAGGACAGGAACAATCTCTTTGTATATGTTTTGTGCAGTGCTTAGGACAACAAGACAACTATAAAATAAGCATTTAATAAGAAATAAGGGCCAGATTGTGATCCCATTGCTCACACTGAGTAGTGCTCATCTCAGTGGGACTGCTGGAGAAGGAAGATATTACTCAATGTGAATAAGGAGATCACACTCAACCTGAGAACATGCTAAGCATTCTGATCCAGCCAAGGACTTAAGTACACACTTACCAAGTGGCTGTTTTTAACTGTGAACTAGACACATGCAAAGTTCAGAATTAGAAGCACAAACTAACAAGCAAAATATTAAGCCATTTTAAAGTTATTAACCTTCCCATACACGCGTTTTACTTCTAATGACAGGAAAAGTATATTCCTATCCCCTTGGATCCTCCAATTTCTTAATACCAAAATGGCTGAGCAGGTTTTTCCATTTATATAAAAATATCTTTTCCCTTTGAGCTTAGACAAAGCAAGAGCTATTTTAACCCCAAATGATAATTCTTTAAAACCTTCTTAGTCAGTATACAGGAGAATAAAATAAAAGCCAAGTTGTTTGCTCTATTCTACCTACCTTTGGGTGATATACATTTCTCAGTGCCCATTAAAATTAGTATTTATGTTTCAGATATGCCCAACAGAAACCCTCACAAGGCTGCAGAAGCCCTGACACATCATTTTTTTCTGGCTTCCACACCACAGTTGACCAGATTCATTCAACGGTTTGTTTTTTCAACAGCTTCTAAATGATATATTTAAATCATTCTTAGAATTGCACGCAAGTAGTGGTTCTCATTCAGATCAGTCAACTGAACTCATTACACAGAGCTCAGAAAGTTTAATTTCAGTCAGTAGTCCAGCCAGAGAGAGACATGCAGTTAAAAAGAGATTTGGGATGGAATTTTCAAAAATGTTCCATGTTGGCCTAACTCTTCTCCCATTTTAAGCAACAGTAGTGTTACCATCAACTTCAACTGAAACAATGTTCAGCCAACGTGGAGTTCTTTCTAAATTCCCATCATCATATCCTGGTAATGACTGATATATCTCAATTACAAGAAGTTTACCAGGAGTAGTTAATGAAATGGTCAAATTTCTTTGAACACCTACAATCACAGGATTGTATTCAACCAGTATGTGGTACTATATTTTTTATGATACCATATGTGGTTCCATGTTGTACCAGTATCTTGTAACTCCAGGGTTACATCAGTGGTGTTCAGTTCCTTCTAATATATAATATGAAAATATGAAAATGTTAGTTCTTTTCCACAGACAGAAAATTCATTTATTAGAGTACTTCCTATAGGAGAACCTACTCAGTGCAGTGTGTGTGTGTGTGTATTCATATATATATATATACATATTTCTAATTTAGAGAGAGTAGCTAGGATAAATCAAAAGCAAGCACTTTACTATTTGTTTATAATGAGCTATTTGTACAAAGGGGAGGGATAGCATATTTAGAAGCTCAATTCTTAGAACAATCGATCTTGGAATACTGCAGGAATCCTTTGTTTAAATCTTTCCTTCCCTACCTCTGGCTTCTGGGGAAAGAACTGGATTTTTTTAATTGTCAAAGCTCTACAATCCTCCTTTGTGTTAATGTGACTATCCAGTCCCTACATTGCATTGAGTAGGCTCTCCTATAGGAAATACTCTAATAAATGAATTGTGTGTCTGTGGGAAAGAACTAACATTTTCTAATGCCACACACAGTTGGACTGGCAGACCAACAGCAGCAGGAGTAGAAAGGGAATAAGAACCCAGGTAGGGAATGTGAATCCTCTGTCCATCTCGGAAGAGGATTGTGGAAGGACTTGTGTTCTTAGGGTTCAGGGCAAGTAGTAACAGGACCACAGTCAGTACAGGGAGAATCTTAAAATTCCTTGAGGGAGGCAGTATGGTCCAGTGGATAGGACACTGGACTTGGAATCAGGCTGTCTAAGTTCTATTCCTGGCAGCATTCCTAAGCTACTATGTGACGATGGGGAAATCATTTCACCTCCCTGTGCTTCTGTTCCCTATTTGCAAAACAGAAAGACTATTTACCCTCCTGTGTAAAGTGTTGTGAGCTCTCCAGGTAGAGTAATGTGGTTATTTTCTCTGAAACTGTCTACATTTCCAGCCGGAGAAGTAAATTCTACCTCAAGGAGATATTCCCACGCTAGCTCTGATCAAGCTAGTGCACTAAAAACAGGATAGCTGCTGTGGAGCAAGCAGCAGTAGGGGTTAGCCACTCTGAGTATAGTCTTGGATGGGTAGCTACTTGAGACGGCTTGCCCCACTCACATCACCACTTCTATGATCTATTTTTAGAATGCTAGCTTGCTCACTAGAGCTAGCACGGATATGTCTCCCCAAGCTGGGAATCACACTTCCCACTCAAAATGTAGACAAAGCCTCAGGGTTTGAGAAAAGGCAAGAGCAGGAGCTTTGAACGTTGTGGATTAGATCTGGGGCTGAGAAGGGACAGCAGCAGAATCATAGATTAGAATGAATGTCTTTTATTCCTCAAGATATCAAAAAAAAATAACTCTGAGATTCAAATTGTGCTCAGACTACATATCTCAGTATGAAGGATTGCTTTTAACATGCTCAATAATTAAGCTATATTGTAAACAACCTATTGAGAAGATTGTAGTAAGTTAATATTGCTCTGGGGTTTCAAATAGTCTGGATGCAAGACATATGTATTTTGCTTTACATTCTGAATTTTTTTTTAATGAAACCCTGAAAGGCAATATTTTGGAAGAGTTTGCAATATTCAGGGGAAAACCTGCATTCTATAATTCAATGTGTTTCTGTGAATGGAGAAGATCATCATCCCAAATAAATGTCTGAAATATTATTTATATTAGTTGCTGTGTTCTAGATGGTGTACAATCATATATAAAGAGATCATTCCTGTCTTGAAGAACTTCCAACCAGATTGTTGCATTATCTCAGGTTCCCTTTCTTCATTTACTCTTCTGGTCATAGGTGGGTCTGGGCAGTGTTGTCTGATAGATAGATAGATAGATAGATAGATAGATAGATAGATAGATAGATAGATAGATAGATACCCCGTCTATATATAGTATTTCAGAAGTTAGACTCTCTAGCTTCACCAATGATTTGGGATTATTGGGCTAGTGACTTTAGAATAATTTTGGGTCTGACCTCAGCTGATGTCAAGTGGCATGGCTCATTGATCTGGCCCTTTATTCCTTGTTGGATACAATAAAGTAGAAAGGAATATAGCCAGCTTCTTTAAAAGGGTTGTGAAGTGGAAGAGAATGAGCTAGACAGTGAGGAAAGTAGAAGGAAGGAGGACTGGAAATATTATCCTCATCTCATGAATTCATTTCTTTCAATAAATGATTGTTTTGTCTTCTCCAAGTTGTACAACCGTGTATGTTCCATTTGATCACTGCCAGCTCCACTGATAATCAGGCCCAGATTGTTTCCTGCTGCAGAAGAAAATTTGAGGAGTGAGAAAAACTTCAAAATTAACCTGTGCAGTTTCCTCTGAATTCCTCAACTAGATACTCCTGGGGGAATTCTGTGCCAAAAAAAAAAAATTAAATTGTTCAACAAAAAAATAAAAATTCTGTGCACGATATTTTAAAATTCTGCATATTTTATTTGTCAAAATAACAGTATAATCACACCAGTTTCAATTATTTTTGGTCAGTTATTTCAAAATACTTTTCAGTCTGTAACAATACAGACAAAAAAGATTCAGGAAATGTTTTTTGACAAATAGATTCCTTACTGGGCATATTAATAAAGAACTCTGAGTAACAATTCCTTTAAACTACAATACAGAACTATATTTCCCGCACCCCTCAGAAGCTATGCAAAGGCTATGGGGGAGGGGGAGTAAATTGCTGGGAAGGAGCCTGAGTGTGAACTTAGAGGGTTGTTGGGTATGGGTGGGAAAAGTATGGAACAGGTTTTTTGTGGGGGCAGGAAGGGATTGTTGGGGAGTTTCCCCCATGCAGACCCTGACTGACCCATAGCCTCCCCTATTCAGTCAGGCACATCTGCCCCCATCACCATGTGTTCCTGCACCCCCATGTGTCGTTGCACCCCCTGTCCACATGTGTCTCTCCATCCCCACTGAGACACCCACTCCCCCCACCCCATGTGGCTCTGTACCCTCTCCCCCATCCCCACGTCTCTGTGCCCCCACACAGCCACTCCCCTGTCCCTATGTGGCCCTGTACCCCCTCCCCTTGTCCCCATGTGTCTCTCTGCCCCTACCAAGCCACTCCCCTGTCCTGATGTAGCTCTGCATACCCTCCCCCATCATCATGTGTCCCTGCACCTCTCTCCCCCCTGTGGCCCTGTGCCTCCACTCCCTTTCAGACCCAGCCTCAGTCTGTCTTCCCCCACTAGCCCTTACGAGCCCCTGTCTGACCCCGCCCAGCACCCCACGCTGTCTGTCTCCAATAGCCCCTGTCTCCTGACCTGGCCTGCTTTGAAGAAGGCTCTGCAGGCTCTTTCTGTTCCCTCACTGGCCCAGAGCTGCTGCTGTGTTCTATCGTCACAGCACCCTCTGGTGGGCAAAAGGCAGAACTGCAACAACATTTTGGCAGAAGATTTTTTCTGCGCAAAACATTAAAATATGCATGGCTCATTAATTATGCATGTGCTCAGTAGTGCAGAAGTCCCCGAAGAGTAACTAGTGGAGTAATGGAAGAAGTTTTCCTCCCTCCTTTTCCCCCACCCCATCACATCATGGAAGAAAGATGGAGTTTGGCCCCCAAGCCCCATTGTTCCTTTGTGATATGAAGGGGGCATAGGGATCTGTTACCATACAAATCTGTTTGGAAGCCTTATGCATTGCTTTCTGCCCATGATAAGCATGATTTCAGTGGAGCATCTGACCCCCAAGGGATTCCATATTCATATAAGCTATGCCATCTTTAACAGAGGATTCCCTCTCCGCATGGATATTGTTGAATGACAGGCACATATATTGTATGCAGTGTTATAGCTGTGTCGGTCCCGGGATATTAGAGAGACAAGGTATATGAGGTAATATCTTTTATCGGACCAACTTCTGTTCGTGAGAGAGACAAGTTTTCAAGCTTACACAGACCTACAATAACAATTTGGCCTAGCAGTCTACTTTACCTATGTAAACTTTATAATTCAGCTCAGACACAGCACTTGTTTCATAATTGAGTGCCCTCCTTTCGAGCGTTTGACCCAATTTACAGCTAAATTGACCAGGATACAAATAAGGTCATGTATCTTGCTCAAGGTCGCCGAAAGGTACAGCTCATATTAGAACATAAGACTATTTTGACTCCAAGTCTTCGTTTGCTTAGTGTTTTGCATACTGGATGCTGCTGTTTCATCAGTCAGCGTTAGAGCTTGTTGAAAAAAGGGGGAGGGAGAATCTCTGCTAAAACTTTCTATAAAAATGGGAGAAAGTCCTTAATTTTTATCTAAATTTTCTGTCAAGAAACCAAAAACTGAACAGTTTGGCCCAAAATTTTTTGATTTCAGCTGGAAACTTTTCAGTTTTGATAAACTTTAGACAGCTTTCACCAAAAATATTGTTTACCTGAAAATCTAGTTTTCTGCCTAAAACAATTTTGATGGAAAATTTTTGACTAACCCTCCTCCATACAATCACATGCAATACAACATTTCAGTGCACCTGCCCATTGACTTTTATTGATTGTGCAGTATTTCTGAAATTCAGGCCAGTTATATTTAGGTGCCTACATGTGCTTTCTAGGTTTGAGTTTTTGGTCCGTTTCTTTTAGCCTTCTTTCTCATCCCTCAAACTTTCAGTCATTCAAAATAACTTTGTCTTTATTTTTAAATTCATGATTCACAGTTTACAAAACAATTCCACATGCTTGTTTATTATCTTTATTAGTATCTTGCTATATGCATTAATGTATCTTTATAACATATTTAAAACCATTTTCAGATCATAGATCATGAATGCAATTATAGGATTATGATCTGAGCCTTCTTTTTATTATCACATTTTACTGGAACAGTAGAAACACCTTCAGGGAACTGTAAGATATTTCAGAGAATTAATAGTTAATGCAGAGAGTCTCTGTAATAAACTAGTTTCTTAATTTCTAGTATTTCACTGAAGGTGTCAGTATTTTCAAGGAGACTCAAATGAGTTTGAAAATGTGGCAGCTTTATGTGACAATTTTATGCAGCGAATGTAAGGGCTAAAATTCACTTACAATAAATTAAATTAACTTATGTGTAAGATGATCCTTAAATTAAAGTTCAGCTTGCTTGCCTGAGTTTTCTGTAGGGAACATATAACTTAGTAATGAAACAATTGTTTCATGTTTCTTTAAATTTAGTTAAAGCTTAGACATTTTGGGCTTGATCCAGCAGCCCCTTAGTTGCATGAGTAAATCTTATTCATGGGAGAGTTCCCGTTGCTTCAACAGAGCCACTTGCAAGTTCGGGTCCTTAGCTGTTATTCTGCTCATTGTGAGACAGCACTTTGTTGAATATTAAGCTCATTCTATTGCCCTCAGAATATACATCTTATTTTTAATTTAGCATTCAAACTTTTTCAGTTGTGGCCTCATTCTCTGTGAAATACATTTGTCTTCATGTTCCTATTTTTTAAACTATGAGGGACACAATTTCAGTCATTAGGGCTGCTTGTTAAAATCAAATTTCATTGCTGAATACATACTTGAAGTTATTCTCCATAAAGGTGAATAATTCAGCCACACTAATGCAAGTCTCTAACATAAAATATTTTAACTTTGCATTTTTACAAGATGTATAATATGCCCTCAACCCTAGTGCAGTCTGAATGATCCATTACAAATCTTATGTCAAGTGGAAACTCTGAGTATTGTGGCTACACCCCTAATATTTTCTCCTATGAAAAATATTTTCATTTGAAATTCTGTACTGAAGATTAAGTACAATATCTGGACTAAATTATTGTGGTTGAAATCTGAAGTCCTCCCCAGGAGTAAATTTCAAATGAAATGTTTTCACTAAAGAATAACAAAATATGGCTTTCCTTTAGAAGGTAGATGTTTAAACTTTTAAGACTAGTGTTGGGTTGGTTTGAAACTATGTAACTTCAATGGTAACTTCCAAATGAAACTTCAAAGCCAACATAAGAAACCAACTTCAACAAAATCCCGCCAAGACAGTTGCCTTCATATTCTAAAAATGAGAATACAAAGTTGAAAGTGAACTACTTTGCAAAGTTGTTCTGTCTCTGAGTCTCTCTTAACAGTTATAGGTCCTAATTTAGCAAAGCATTTAAGCAACTGCTAAAATCCCATTGAAGTTGGGGGATTTAAGCACATGCTTAAGTGAATTGTGGCCATCAGCAACAAGCAGAGCTCTAATGTTAAGAAGGAAAATACAGGAATGAAGACATTTTGTTGCTCAGAATGATTGCACTATGGTTAGCGGTGTTGACAAATCTGATATTAGAAGACAGGAAAATGACATGCACTGATCTGACCCAGTGCTATACAATCTCCATTTTAAAGGTTTTCAGAACAAAATGTCAAATTCAGGGCTCAACCAATCTGTCTCTTAATCTCTATGAAGGTTGTATAGCCACTCTGTTCCAGAATAGTCTGCCAAAACTTTCTTAATAATGGAAGAAATTGAGAATCCACTAGCTCATAGTCACTTAGGACATTTCAGCTCTTATCGGAATCTTGGTGATTTATCTTCGTGTGTGTGTGTGTGTGTGAGAGAGAGAGAGTGTGTGTGTTTCTGCATGTGTGTGTGTTTGCGCACACATGTGGGAGAGGGAGAGGAGTGGAGAGTGGAGTTTTTTACTAGTTTATTGAACAGCTGGCACTGGGTAAGCCATTTGAAAAGGGACCAAACCTCAAAGTCTTGGTATTTCCCAAGCTTGACAACTCCATTAAAGGGGGCAGCCAGAAACAGGAAGCCAGTGGCCAAGATTAATTTACCATTGCCTATCGCCCATAAAGAGTGACCGAAGTGAGAGGTAGATTGCCCCACTGATGAAGCTCCATTGGGGTGGGCCATTGTATGCTCAGAGTGTTCCAGAAAAAACATCCTGCCAGACAATAGATTTGCTTTGTGTCATCCATGCATCCAACTGTACCCTTCCCCACACACACCACCAGAAGGACACAGAAGGTAGTCTAATCCAAGAGTTGTAGTAACTCTCACAAGACATGTGACTTTGTTGGGGACAAATTGTCCAAAAAAAGAAGAACAGGAGTACTTGTGGCACCTTAGAGACTAAGTACTCCTGTTCTTCTTTTTGCGGATACAGACTAACACGGCTGTTACTCTGAAAATTGTCCAAAGTATCTGGAGTACTGTATCACAGAAGAGCTCCTGTTTATAAGTTCTCCTGGGCATCTTGCTTCTGTAGAACTTTTTGTTTGCCCATTTTTTTATTATAGTCATACAGCCATGGATTGGCCAGTTGTGGCATCATCCACATCCTTTTGTGGCTTGTGTGATTTAGGAACCCAGGAATATATTCTGCTGGGCTGAATAATTTATTGTGGCTTTTCCATTGTGGCTGATTGTACAGTATTTAAACCCTCCCCACACCAGGTAATGATTCTGAAAACATTTAAGAATGGGGATTTCTGGATCTAGAGGCTCCTGACTTTAATTGGCTTTACACCAATTTGATTCGTCTGTAAGGCATCATACTATGGTCAAGGAGAGTGGTTTCCATTTGGTCTTGTCCAAATGTCCTTTACTTATTCACGCTTAATCTATTAAGGCTGTTGCTTTTTGAAGATAAATTCTTGATATTGTATTAATAAAGACATCTGAGTGATGCAAATTATCCATGTATCTATAAAGAGATCTTAAGAGCAATTAGGCAAACTCTGTCATGAGGAGATTCCCTCATTTGAGGAAATCCTCAGCTGCCCAGTTGGAGTAGTCTACAATCCTTTGGAGCCTCTAGAGAAGCACAAAATGGCTGCATAGTAGGCCATAATCTGGCTGAAAGAGTTCCTGGAGGAAGCCCTCCAGGAGAGATGGGGCTAGAAGAAGGGAGCAAGATGACTGATTTGATGTACAGTGAAGGGCTGACATGCTGACTTTTTCTTTACCAAAAAACTACTTGCTTATATATATTTTGGAATTTCAACTCCCTAAACACACGTAGATGCCACACGCAATACTAGTCTTTTCGAGGTTATTTTAGGTCAATGGTCTCAATTACATAAAGGATTAAAAAAAATCTCATCTTATGACCTGTCTGGGAATCTGGTGAAAATGTGTACTTCTCATAGCTATTAATCTCAACAACAACCCCTACAGAATGCTTTTTTATGCTACCCAGTCATATTTTTTTTAACTTTGTTATGCCTGATCACAGTATGAGATTGTATAGCTCAATTGAAAAGAAGCATTTTTATTTTCATATAATAAAGAAAATGCAAAAGACACACTTTACTCTGTCAGATCACAGTCCCAACAAAATAAAAAAGTATCATATCTTATGTAATGGAGAAAACCAGAGATCTTTTCCCACAGAAGGATTTACATATAAAACATCTAACACATCAAGATGAGAATATCACCCCAAGTCATAAAAATGCTTGTGAAGAGAGTCAAAGTGTGAAACTTAGAACAAAGGTTAGCAAACTGAAAATTCATGCAGCTGTACATAGAATATTAAAAGTCATTTTTAAGCAGATATGTGACTAGTTCTACAAAAGGGATTATGCAGTTATGTCAGTGAGGTGTCACCAACGATGGTAAACTCTAGAAATTTGCAAAATTTATTTCTATTTATTGATTGATTGATTGATTTGATTTATAGAAGTGTTAGTATTTTGCCTTTTTTTAATACTGACAGTTAGTTGGCTGACACTTCCTATGAATCTAATGTCTGAGAATTATGACAGCTGTTAAGGTATTAGAATGCTCAACCTTCATTGTGAGCAACACTGACCTAAAACCCCAGAGGAGTAAATTAACTATACATTGATGCAAGGCAGGTTTTGAAAGAAAACTTCAGCATCTCCTCCTGTTTTTCCCATGTTTTGATATAAAGTGAGATTTTTCTGAACTACTTTTATAGTAAGTATGCTTGGCTATTCAACACATACCAAGCATAGATCAGGACCCTGCCCTAGAAGATCACTTGAAAAATCCAAATGATTATATATGCAATTATTATGGCATTGGTCTTCGTTAAGGCTAGTCAATATGATTGATTGCTTTCTTTCATGGCAGTCAGCTTAGCTTATTGAGGATTTTTAGTCAGTGACTTATAGCTCAGTAAGAAAAAAAAGTAGTTTAAAATGACTGCCAGAAACACACTGAAACTGAAATAATGTATATTGAATTTAGCAATTGTATTCAAAAGCCCCGTGAAACAATAAATCATGTCACATTTTTGGGGTTGGACATACTAAAAAAGTTAAACATCCTGACTGAAAAAGATTGATTTCTATTTGTGTAATTTATAGGGGGCTTCAATAGACATGATTTTGGTTTTTGAGTACAGGTCTTTTACAGGTTGTGCAGGGTTATAACAAAGTACAAAAAAATAGTTTATATTTGTTAGGAAAAAAATATTATATTGTCTGGTAACATTTTCAAAAGCACCTACGTAAAAGTCACTGGAATTTAAGCATGCTGTCAGGTAGTGCAGATGTGTCCTTAGTGACTTAGGGGTTTAGTGACTTGAAGGGTTTTCCTAAAAGCTGAAGGCTATAATAGTTTCTGTGTTTTGTAGTTTATTGTATGTTTAAAGTAAAGCATTATTCAGTCCATAAGAGAGAGACAAGGTGGATGAAGTAATATCTTTTATTGGGCCAATTTCTTTTGGTGAGAGAGACAGAAGTTGGTCCAGTGGAAGATATTACCTCATCCACCTTTTCTCTAATATGCTGGGATCGGCATGGCTATGACTACACTGTATGCATCAGTCCATAAGTGGTCAGTTTTGGTGTCCTTGTAGTAATTTTTTTCTGCATCTCAAATAACTTTAGACTGGTATGTTCTAGGGCAATGCTTCTCAAAGCCGGGCCGCTGCTTGCTCAAGGAAAGCCCCTGGCGGTCCCGGCCGGTTTGTTTACCTGCCGTGTCCGCAGGTTCGGCCGATCGCGGCTCCCACTGGCCGCAATTCGCCTTTCCTGGCCAATGGGGGCTGCGGGAAGCGGCGCGGGCTAAGGGATGTGCTGGCCGTCCTTCCCGCAGCCCCCATTGGCCTGGAACGGCGAACCGCGGCCAGTGGGATCTGCAATTGGCCGAACCTGCGGACGCAAACAAACCAGCCCGGACCACCGGGGGCTTTCCCTGAGCAAGCGGCGGACCGGCTTTGAGAAGCACTCTTCTAAGGATCCTAAGGTAGTTAGATGTCCAAATCATATGACATTCAACTCCGTTAGGCTCTTTTGAAAATCCACATTTTAATATTTGTTTAGGCAGTCCAGGCCAAATTCTCTGCTTATGTCCTCTGTTCATTGCTATGGAGGGACACCAACAGAGAATTTGCTGCCTCCCATTATGGACTGGATGAGAATGATTCCACTCAACTTTAGGACTCAGATAACATAAGAATGATGTGAACTCTAGTGAAGGTTGTAAAGTACCAGTAATTCATTTTAATTATCTTTAATAAAATGTAATTCATTAATGTAGGTAAAATGCTTTGAGGTTCCCATATGCAATAGAAGTACAAGGCAGAATATTTGTATGTTGCTATAAATATGCCAACAGTAGCTGCTGTTTCCCTCAGAATTAAAAATGAAGACTAATTGTTGCCTGAGCACTAGTGATATTAGGAAGTAGAGAGAGGACAGTCTAGGGAGCATAGTCCCCTATCAGTTTGACTTCAGTGTGCATTGTGTGGTCTTGTGGATAAGGCACTGGACTTGGATTCTGGATACCTTCGTTGAAGTTCTGTTCTGCAGTAAAATAGCAGTCTGATCTTAGGAGAGTCACTTACTCTCTCTCTCTGCATCAGTTTCCATTCTGAAAATTGGGGATGATTATATAGTTCTTACTCCACAGGACATCAATGTTTTGTGAAGCATTCTCATACTATGGTGATGAGGATCATATAAATACCTAGACAGATATTCTGTTCATGGGAACGTCATCTGGAGGAAATGAAAATCTATCTATAGAACTTTTAAGATAATTCACATATAGCAAAAACTAGTACGTTCACTATGTTTACCTTTTCTCAGCATTTTTCACTGGTGAAAGAATGGAAATCTACCAGTCTTATACAAACATCCAGTGAAATGTAATCTACAAATCAAGATTAAGCTAAATGGGTTCCCTTCCCACATCCATATGCTCTTTTAGCCTCCTCCTAAGTGCCAAAAATTAAACAGACTAATGCACCAATCATTTCCTTTATAATAAATTAAGGAGGAGTGGTGTGCATATTCATGAAATGGTCTAGGTTGTTCTACCACCAATTAATATTTTTTTCCTTTTATATACTTTCCTTAATATACTTTCCTTTTTAATATCAAACAAAACAAATTAATTATCTGCTTGACTCAAGATGTGCCATTACATGCCAAGACTTGTATTCTCCCTGGACCCATACCTTCATGTCAAAGATGGGGACATCCAGGGACTTCATTGTCAAGTTCCACAGTATACACCTTGGTCCCCTGACTTAGATAAGAAACTACCAAAATAATTGTATGTGATTCCCAATACATGTGATAATTGCCAATGAGTAAATGTCACATATAATCTTAAATTCTTATAAAAATAAATTCATGTTGTAAATAGATTTATAAAATATGTAGGCAGCTGCGTAATTCTCCTTTTTTGCATATTATTGCAATGATTCCTAGGTTAGAAGAGGGAGACTAAAGAGTTGCATTAGAAAATTCTACATTTTCTCCTCTGATTTAGTCAGAAATGCATGGAGCACTTTTCACTGCTCGATTCTCCCCTTTCATTATGTAAGGCAGAATTGCCAAAATGCTGTTCAGTGACCTGTACAAATCAATAGAAGCCTGTCCAATAGTTGACAAATAAATATGGATGAGTTATGTGCCATCAGTCAATTCACTCTTGCTAATGCATATTTCTGATTGCTAGTACATACCATTGAAGAGAGGGACTTATTTCTCAGTACATCCCCAAATTCTTCCTTTCTGTCTCCAATTGCTATATTTCTAGATATATCAGATCCTTTAGACTCAAAGAGAATGAGGCATGGTAGCTTGATGATTTTCTCATGCCTCTTCTGATGATGAGGCTTGTAATTATACAGCTATGATGAGAGGGGTGGGGGAATCTAGAACTGCCTTAAGAGGCAGGACATGTTTTCAGCTGGAGATATTGCTGCTTCTGTCTCCTTCAAATGTTCTTGAGACATGACCATCCCTTACATGCAAACTTACATGTTCTTGCTAAAAAACTGCAGGACCATGGTGTCTCCTGCTTTTGAGGATTACTTTAATTGCAAGTAAAAGAGGTTTACTCTTCCAGGTAAGTAAGCCAACATTTTCAAAAAAGGCCTCTGATTTCAAGTGTCCGTATGAACACATCCTAGGCTTCATTTTCAGAAATGTTAAATATTTGCAACACCGTTTGAGTTTGGTGGGAGCTGAGCTTCTGAAAATCAGCTGCAAGGTGTCTCAAGTTGGACATCCAACTTTGAAGGGCATTTTTGAACATTTTGACCCTAGTGTTGTGTACAGTACTTAGAAAAATCTTAAGCACGTTGTAAATGCTAATACTAAGATGATTGGAACATTTTTTGATTACCAACTCTTCCCCTCTCTGAGTACTGCAATGCTGCTAAGGACAAAGGATTCTGAGACAGAAAGACGAGAAAAGATTTGGGCTTCACAGTCCTGTCAACCTCTTCCATCTATGAAGGCATATGCACATTTTCTGCAGTTGAATTTCCTGGCAAATTTCTACTACACCACTACCCCGATATAATGCGACCCGATATAACATGAATTTGGAAATAACACAGTAAAGCAGTGCTCTGGGGGGGGGCAGGGCTGCACAGTCCGGTGGATCAAAGCAAGTTCGATATAACACAGTAAGATTTTTTGGCTCCCAAGGACAGCGTTATATCGGGGTAGAGATGTATATCACTGTGTAAAATGATTTGTAGTAGTTGCTGCAGGCTATCACATTCCTGGACTGGTCCTTAAAGACATTCTGTGATTCTGATACTGTGGCTCCTAAAATGTCCTTTGGGCACAAAATGTACTGTATGATCAAAAAAATAATTCATTTGTACTACTACTTCTTTCCTAGGGCTTAAAAAGAGCAATGTTAGCTGTCCAAGTCTAGGTTGGAGATCCAATTGATTTATTTGGGTGATGCAGAGTGGATGGCAGAAACACCACCCAGATATGATCCTCTGAGACATTGGTTGATTAGTTGTCCTGTAGTTTGAAGTCTGCTTCTGCAGACACCAATAGGATTATGTTTCCATCCCCATTTATGGAGAAGATAGGCATGTCTGCCATATGATGTGTGAATGCAGTTCAAAGTGGACCATATTTTCAGAGAGAGTGAAAAGCCACTGGGTTCTTTGGTGGGTCCTTGATGAGGTGTTTTTATTAGGGACATTGTTGTCCTTCCACATTGCCCACCATTGATCTTTGAGGGAAAACCCTGGTCCTCGGGCACTTCTACTGCAAGCCAAAAAGGTTTTATAGATTTGAGCTGAAATCTCAATATACTAGTTGTCTTCACATATTGGAAGACCATTATTCCCCCAAATGTAATGGAATTCCTGAATAATCCTGATGTAGTGACAAATTTAGGGCCAGTAAAGGGAGAATCAACAAGCATGTGTGGGAACTGTGTCCAGACAGATGTACAGTATTCTGAGGCAGAGTAGACAAGGGCAGTGAGGAGGTCCATAAAGTTTTTGTATCAGTTTCCCAAGTTGTTCTGGATGAGGCTTACATGCATCTATATTTTGTCATGGATTGTTTTCAGGTTCTGGTGGTATGTGAGGGTCTGGTCTAACGTCACACCAAGATATTTTGGGGGAGATCATGTCTTATCTGCTGGTCACAGAAAACGATGTGCTTAGATGAAATGCTGATGTGATAGTCTTAGTGGGGTTTGGTTTTAGCCACCAATTTAAGAAATATTCTGACATGATTTTAGGTTGCTTGGTTAGGATTTGTTCTGTGTTAAGTAAATTTCATGCCTGTGTGGTTAGAGCAATGCCATCAGCATATACAATATCTGTGGTTGGTGATAGTCAGAGTAGGTCATTGGTGTGGATATTAAACAGGATTGATGCTAGGATTGATCTCTATGTTAGGCCATCATTGAGAGTGCATGGTCTGCTGAGCCAAGTTAGAAAAACTAGTTACTCTGGGGTTATAAATGATCGGTTATTTATATAGTGCCATAAAAGTGCATGTGTTTTATGAAGTATGTCAAAGACTGGTTCCCTGCTTACAATCTAAACCACGTAAAGACGTGATAACTTAGAAAACAGTCATGCCAGAAAAAGGTTACCTGTTTAAATAGCCAAGTAAAACAAGACCCAGATGGTATTCACCTCCCTTTTGGGGGGAATTTGGGAGCAGAAGACCAAGCCAGCCATAATTGTTGGGTTGTTTAACTTGACTGTGTAAAGGGCAAGATCTCCAAAACTTGGGTCCCTTAACATATGAAATATTTTGGTTCAGAATTCTTCAATTACTTTTGCTTTATACAAGTGGGAAGAACTAATGCTTTTGTATTTGCATTGATGGAAAGAATGACAAGCGACATAAAACAAAAACACACAAGACCAACAAAATTCATGGGAACCTGAGAATGAAAGCATCCAGCCACAGACAGTCCATTTCATTGAATGCAAGGGAAGTATTTCCTTTGACATAAAATATGTAACATTTACTACAATTTCTGACAGTTAATGTGAATAGTACAGTATGTATATGTACAGAACCTTGAAAATAGCCTCTAGAAGACCCCAAGGCAATATTTCATTTAAAGCAGACTTAATCCTCTTGATGCTGCAAAATTATATCCATACATTCTCCAAAGCATTCATTAGGTTGGCAAACTGAAAAAAAACAACAGCATTTGAAGGATTAATGCTGCATAAGTTACCTCAATACGTTCAAATAAGAACCAAACATAAGAACAGCCATACGGGTCAGACCAAAGGTCCATCTATGCCAGTATCCTGTCTTCCAACAGCAGCCAATGCCAGGTGCCCCAGAGGAAATGAACAGAACAGGTAATCATCAAGTGATCCATCCTATGTCGCCCATTCCCAGCTTCTGGCAAACAGAGGCTAGGGACACCATCCCATACTAATATGTTTTTAACTTGCCCATCAGTCTGGATGTTAAATGTAAAGTATTGAAAGAACAGTATAGCAAACATGTTGAGATGACATAGTAACTTGCAAAAGAACTTCGGATCCTCTGTTTGCAAATATATTGTACTCTGGGCCCCATACAAACAAGAAATTCAGGCATTTCACAAAAAAGTGTTTGACATATATAAACATGGGAAAAAATCAGTCCATTCTTATGTGCCATATCCATGATTTGAAAAGATATACTATGCTTGCAATTGTTATGGCAAGTATGTTTCCTTTTGTATACAGCACATTAATGAATAGGTATTCAAACGCATTTACCAGCTAAAACCATGCTTGGGAAGTCATGAATACTTGAATATTTATAACAGGTTTACAGATGTAGTTAGGTTGAAAGGAGAATATCCAGACACACATGCATAATATATATGTGCAATATAAATATAGGGGTGGGGGTAGAGCACTGTAGACAATTATAGATATTTTGCTAAAAGGTTCATAAATCATCAATGCATAAATTATTGTCTGCTTGCTCTTAAGCTGTAGTAAGATGTCTTCCTCCAAATGGTTCTCTTGTCTTCATGGATATACATACATATGAATAAATGAATACATTTTTAATTAATCTGTTCCTGTTTTGACTTGCATTCCCTAATCTGTACTGTTGACTGGGATCCTTGAGTGGCTTGGAAAATATTTTGTAATGTTGAATAATATATTTCACATAATTTTAAAATCTATATTTCATTTTCCATACAGATGGCCAAATGATTCAAACATACTAGAACTCATCTCTGTAGGAAAAATAGGCACCATTGGCACTGTTCTTGTTGCTTTGTTGATATAGAAATATGTTTTAAAAAATCATCACGGTTGATGTTAGAGTTTGATGGCATCATGAAAAGTAGCCATTCTGATTAACCATCAGGCCGTTTAAAGTGTAATCTTTCAGATCATCTCCATAAGAACTAGCAGCACTGAATCATCATGCAGTTATGAGAAAATGAACAACACTGTTCAAAAGAGCTGGGCAATTAATTAAATGATACGCTTGTTCGTCTTGCAGGTCAAGCACTTAATTGTGCCAAGAATTGCTTTGAAATCATGTATGCCTCAACTTAGACCTCTTGGCTCCCAGGAGAGATCTCAGGTCATACTGCATATTAGGCTGCTTCTGGATGGCAGACTAATACTGGCTAATCCTGTTAGCATATATAATGGATTCAGAGATATCTAGAAATCCACATTTACATGTCGTGATTCTACACAACAAATGAAGGATAAGTTACAATCTTTCTTTACTTTATCTGACTGAAATAGGATTCATGTTTAATATTCGTGCCCTATGTGCTAAGACTTCATGGGGCAGGGGAAGAGGTGGACACTAGCATTATTGAGTTATGATCTTTCAACTTTGCCCATTTTATGTATACAATGACATTTTGTTGGAAAGATCACCATGCTTGTCAGCATTCAATCTTATATGGATCAAAAACTGCTTTCCCAGTGCCCCAATGGAATTTTCCTGTTATTCTGATGTTTTCTCTTTTATACAGATCAGAATGGCATTCTTTTATAAGGATCAGATTAGAAAGTAATTGCTTCATTTTTGGCATTGTTTGGTAAAGTATGAAAGAATTTCACAGTTTTCTGCATGCCACTCACTTTCAAATAAAGAAAGTTACAGATGACCTGGCTTAGCCCAAACAGCTCGTAAGATTCCTTCCTTCCTTGCAAAATAGAGGGCCTCATGCTGACCTCATAACTCAAGCAGAACTACCTGTGAGCTGGGAAGCATGCCTCCCAGATCAATGTAGACCCAGTGAGTCAGCCTGTGTGCCAAAGCCCTATATTAACAAAGCATGCAGAAAGAAGGGGAGATTAAACCTTGTTGTCATTAGGAGGTGGCTGAAATACATCAGTTATTTTTCATGGGAAAGGTTTAAAATATATTTTATTTTGAAACTACTCATGAAAATGAAAATTTGATGTTCAAAAACTGTCTTCAGTTGAAAAAGTCATTTTTCATTAAAAATGTTCAGTTTTTGAAAAAGAACAAACAAAAATAGTTAGCAACACATTTTCCATTTTAATTTTTCATTTAAAAAAAACAGCAAATTTTGAACAAAATGAAATGTTACCAGAAATTGGTCAAAAAACTACTTTTGATTTAAAAAAACAGTCTTGAGGAAAATATTTCAGTCTTCTCTAGCTATTTTACATCGGGGAACTGAGGCACCCAGAGAAACTAAGCGGTTTGTGCACAGTCACACATAAAGTCAATGTCCAAGCCGAGGATTTCATGCAAGTCTCTTGAGTCTCATTACATGGCCTTAATCACAAGACTGTCCTCCTTACCTCAGGAACTATTCTCCTAAGTACCCTCCTCATGTCTGCCATTGGCAGAAAATAAATTCTGCATAACGACCGCTAACCCATTCCACAAGTTTCTGGCCATTTGCAGTTGTGTTGCTTACTTCTTCGTTCCCTGTCCCATGCAGCAGAGAACATTTGGCTCCAAGTTAGTGTGTGCAATGTGACAAACATTCCCAAGATCATTTAGATGTGTTAGCATATAGGATACACATTTAACCCTCGAAACATAAGGGAGAAGGTTAATGTTCTGGTGCTCATATAATTTTTTACCCTTTGTTCAACATTTTCAGTGCAGTTGATTGTTATAATAGAGAGCATCTTTTGCATTAAGTGCCAGATCAATGCGTGCTTTACTGTTGATTCTGTGGGTGCAAGTTCAAGCCCTTAGAGCATCTCTTCAGGCTTCACCACCCTTTGGAACAGTGTGCTCCTTGTTTGTCATTGGGCTAACAGCGTGTGTACCCTGGCGCATGAGACAGCTCAGGGTGTCCGACACCATCAGGTGGTCCAGAGACATCTATACGGAACACATCAAGAGACACCATCAATACCACGTTGAGTAATTAAGACCGCCGACCAGGGAAATAACCCACTTCCTTCCCCGACGAACCCAGGGACGCATCCTACCCATGTACTTATTCGCTACACTGATACTGACTTGGACTCTTAATGCATTCCATGGGTGGCACACCTGAGCCCACTTATCCACTGACGCTTTAAAAACTCCTGCACCCCAATCTGGGTCTATGCTGGTTATGTGATATGTATGTATCTCATGATCCTTGTAATCAATACCTGTAATCCCTCATAACTCAAGCCTGACCCCAGATGTACAGTACCTTCCCTCTTAACTTGTGTGTATTTAATTTTAAACATTAACTTTAAAAAAAATTAAATCAGACTCAATAGTTTATTATTGGGTATGTCCTCTATCTTTTGCCTTTTTCAGCTGGTGATGGACTTGATATTATAGGTTTTTTCCATCTATCTACTATGCCTTCCTTGTGAGTAACCAAATATTTCCCATTTCTGCATAGGAGAAGGGACTCCAGTCACAATTCAGGAAAGCATTTAAACACGTACTTATAGCTTACTGACTTTCATGGGACTTAAGCACATGCTTAAAGTTAAGCATGCACTTAAATACTTTGCTGAATAGGGATCCTTTCCTCAAATGGGGTCTCATTGAATTACAGTCTCATTCAGTCTATATTTTGAAAGACTTGCTCACTTCTTCTCTGAATATTTATGCTGTCTTAGTTTTGTTATGAATAGAGCTCTTTGTTTCCTGTGCCTGGAGTCTAGTCTAAATAATGACCTCCAGTGAAGTGCTTCTGTAAGGTCACCAATGCTTCTCAGACACAAGCTAAAATAAACATCCTAAATAATGATATTTTATTTTTTATAGACCTCATAGATCATTGACAAATACTGTAAGTTCCCCAGTGAGGGGATGGCAACAGGTTTCAACACCTCGAGTTCATTGACTTGCACACTGGCCTTCTGAAAGGTTTGTTTAACAGCAAAGGAGAAAGCTGAATTCTGAGCATTCACTCTCAATACATGTAGCTGGCTTAAAGCCAATGAGTTATGGGTCAAAGATGTTAAAATGTGGCAATTCTGTATTGGTAAACATTCCTCAGAAGAAAAATCTGTAGAGCCTTTTAATTTTGAGGAGCTTGCTTCCAGTTCAGCCCCGCAAGAGCTGACGCTAGGCATAAACAGACAAAGCAACTGCTTAGGGCCCCGAGCAGCTCAAAGGGGGGTCCCTATTCACTTTTTTTGTGTGTCTTGTGGTGGGGAGAGGAAATATTCCTGCTTAGGGCCCCCAATGGGCTAGCACCGGCAGTGAGCTCCCTGGGACCTCATTCCAGGGGACCAAATGGAAGAGTTTCCCTTTCCTTTTAGGAAGAAAGATAGGCTGGAATCTTGAACTGAATGTTATCTGATACCATCACTGGGAAGGCCTGCAGCTGTTCATATTTTCTCTCCATAGCACGTGTCACTGTGGCAAATGGAAAATATTTTCATCCTCTAGGATTACATAGTTGCTGAAAAGCAATAAACAAAAATATAACTAGAATTGTATATATAATTGACAGTTAATGGGGCCTCTCAGAAGAAAGCAGGGGTGGAAAGGAAGTGTTAATTTATACAGTCACTTATTCTTTAATTTCAGAAATAATTTCTTAACTAAGAGGAGATTATTTAATGTATACCTTTATTTCCGTATTTGTTTTCCTTGTTTTTAGCAACAAAAATATTGAGATGCAAATATTTTTTGCACTTTGCAAATATCTGTGTGTGTGTGTGAGAGAGAGAGAGGTAGGTATACTACTACTTACAATTAGCTACCACATTGGCTGTAGTATTTATGTAAGGTCCTTATATGGCCCCATTACCCTAGTATCTGAACAGCTCACAACCTTTAAAGTGTTGATCCTTACAACACCCCCATGTGGCGGGGTAGTGCTTTTATCCTTATTTTGCCGATGGGGCCCAGAGCATGTAAGGGTGCACGTACACTGCAATAAATAAATAACGAAATAAGTAAAAAACCCATGGTAGCAAGTCTCAGAGCCTGGATCACACTATGGGGCTCAAAATACCAGTGTGGATGTTCCTGGCTGGGCTGGAGCCCAGGCTCCAAGATCTGGCAAGTGGAAACGGTCTCAGACTCTCCCGGTCGAGCGGGAATGTCTTCATTGCTCTCTTTAGCCCTATAGCATGAGCATGAGTCAGGTGACCTGGGCTCTGAGACTCACTGCCATGTTTTTTGTGTTGTTTTTTTCATTATAGATATACCCTAAAGGATTTGCTCAAAGTCATGTAGGAAGTCAGTGGCAGACCAGGGACTTGCACATAGAACTCCCGATCTTAGGCTAGTGCCCAGATCACTTCAGCCATCCTCCTCTCCCGTTTCAAGGATTAACTAATGTCTAGAAAGTGCTTTGCAACCTTAAAAATGCTGTAGCTCTGGTAATCTACAAGACTGCCAGTCAGCAGTGACTTCTTCATCGGAGCTGTTAACGCAACTTGTTGATCTCATATATCAAAATAAACTAGCAGATCTCATGTGGAAAATCATCTGGATCTGGTTCAGTCATGTGCCCAAAAATATGGATGTTCCCCTGAACTGTCTGAACATCCTGGGGCTGAAAACCTGGACTCATGTTCTCATAGGAAGATGCTGTCTCAGGAGGCATGTTGGGCTTGAAAGATGGACTTTCTCAAAATAATCAGACTTTCTACTTCCAGGCCCTGATGGATCCAAGAATTGCAGAGGTTCTCCATGAACCGAGAACTTAACCAAAATGTTGGGCACCTCAAAGTGTGTTCAGGCAGTGGTTAAAGCAGATTGAAACATGAGAGGGAGTTCACACCACAGCAGCCAAGCACAGATGGGGAATCATAGGGCAGTGCTGCTTACTCAACATAGGGAGAAGAGGTAGAGCTCTCCCTCTTCTGTTATCAGAGAGGGTTCCTGCCCCCATGATTACTTTAAACCCTTTAGGGCAAACATATTATGTATTCTTTTCTCCAAACTAATCTGGCCTTTCAGCAAGACTTGGCTTTTTGACCGGTGCCCCTTAAAAGTATATTTTCTCAAGATAAAGCTCTAGTAGCCATTCAGAACATCCTACCTTTCTGCACTCCTGCTGTGTCAGTCATGTTCAGCAGGGCTGCTTATGGAATTCAGTAGCACAGGAGTTGAGGTAAAGCTGAGCTTAGCCTTTCTGTCTTGAGTGAAGTGACTCCTGCACAACATTTATGTAACAATCTCCCAATAAACCGTATCCTAAATCACATGCCAATGCTCTCCCTTGGAACCAAAGAACCAAGATCTGAGCACTTTGCAATAATTGTTCCTGAGAACAGTATACTATACATTATCTACTGATTTTCCATCCATCCATAGGCCCAGATATTGGGCTGCATCTGAACTGTATTTAGTGCAGTTTGGGAGGGCAGGAAAGAATCAAAAGTGGCAATAAGCAATCTTTTACTCTCCCCTTCATTTTCCCCAATCCACCACCACCAATACTAGAGTTATCCTGCGGCTGAATCTGTTCCCAGTGTGCCAACAGCCAGGGATCCCAAGGGTGGAGAGACACCTTAACTGTGCCCAGTTCCCCCAATCATGACCTTGTGCTGGGGAAATGTACAGAAGGCTAGATTTGCCAGATTTCTGGCTGCTTTATGTTGTGGAGTTGACATACGTCAGACTTGATGGACCCAAGAATTGAGTGCTCCTATGTGTTTTTACGATAGTGATATCAGTTGCAACTATGAATAGCTTGAAAATAATTAGGCCTTTACAGAAATCCTTATTTATCTTGGCTACATGCTGTGTGCTAATGTACTTTTCCTGCCTTTTTCCAATTATTAGTGCTAATCTTTTGAAAATACACTCAAACAGATATCTTGGCACAGAAATAACAGCATCGTTTTGGGGGGTAAACAGTTAAGACTCTTGGCCTTAACATGTAAACTGTTTACTGTTTAATCAACAAAATGTAGTACATTGGAATGTTGAGACTGCAATAAAAATAATCTGATAAATAAGACCTAGTAGCCAGCTGGAACTGAATATTCACTACCTTTTTGAGAGCCCCATAAAAGTAACAAAACTGGAAAGAGGATTTATTTTGCTTTTTGCCTGATTTGGTGATTGTAAAACTATGATCAGCAGGATTAAAAGTGACAATTTCCATCATTTGACAAGCTGTACTTTTAGTATCGATAGCTCTCTCCTTCCTAAGGTCATATTTGTGAATACAAGTGTTGGAAAATGCATTTTTATCTGTCAGAAAATGTATTTCTCTGAATAAAAAAAGAAGCTTTTTTCAACTGACTTCTTAAAAAAACAATACAATACTAGCAATGATTTGAAATATGTGAAGTATTGACTACATACTGCACACTGGGATTTTTAACATCTTTACCATTTCTGTTATTCAGGGATAACTGGCGTGAAAGTAATGCTCACTGAGCTGCCAAGGCGGGGGTGGGGGGGAGGACAGTGTTACTTCCCATTAGTGAAGTAGGGAGCTTTTAAATCCTACTGCATGTGAGGGAATCACAGAGAAAGGGGAGACTTAAATCTCTAAGGCATATGAATGGGTGAGGGAGGGATGAGAAACTTGGGACATGTGAGAAAGAACAGTTCTGGGTTCAAAGTTGGGTCATGGAAGGAATTCTCTCTTCCTCTGGTGTACTGGATATCCCCTGGTTTTCACATAGGGTATGTGCCTGTGTTCCACTTATTTACATTTGAATTGTGTTAAATAAAGATGCACTCTGCTCTTCCAGCTTACAATACTGGATCATCCTCTCTCATGTGCCAGAGCTCCAGTTAGCACAGGAGAGAGGGAGTGCACCGGGGAACCAGTTCCAGGAACTGGCTTCATGGTTCTCAGTGCCATCCCCAGTTAGTGCTGCTGCCAAGCCACTTTAAATTCCACTTGCAGGACAGGTTCCTTTATGTACCCTGCATGAGTGAATGGTTGCCATGGAGGAGATATGCTACAACCCTGGGTGCCCTCAACACACCCATTATGCTGACACCAGTGGGGCTGGAGCACAGAGCCTAACTGTGATATGATGCTCAAGCAGGGAGGTCCCATCTAACAAGGGAATTCTCTGTGGGACATTTGCAGCTGGAGTACAACCTCTTTGTTCCTCCTGATGTCACAAAGGAGGCAAAACCTAGTCTGAGAAACTGGCCCATGGAATTCAGTGAAAGAGTCAAAACTTTCTGGACCTAGCGGGAGCAATGCAAGATGTCTGACAGGTAATGGCACACTTCCTTCCTCTCCTGTGGGTATTACAAGGATCACACACCCTTTTATTTTTTTTAGGAACTGGCCAGTTTGAATATGGTATTTTTTTGAGAATCACTAGGGGGAAGTGAGGAATTATGTTCAATAAATAGCTGCTGGGTTGGGCTGCTTCCTAATAGCTTTCAAGAAGATATTCTGGATGTTAGGACTAGGGTAACCAGATAGCAACTTTGAAAAAACAGGATGGGGGTGGTGGATAACAGGCGCCTATATAAGAAAAAGTCCCCAAAAATGGGACTATCCCTATAAAAACGGGACATCTGGTCACCCTAGTTAGGATTGAGACAAATGGCTGTTTATAGGTAGGACTTAGGAAGAGCACAGTCAAGTACAGACATAGGACTTGTCCCTTGAAGGTGATATCAGCGCAACTACTACTGCAGGAAAGAGCAGTTTGAGGTCATGAAACTCCAGATATTTTAATGGATATTGGATATTCCCTTTTAGGGATTAAAAGGCTGTGTGAAGACCACACAGGCCTTTTACTGGCTACTTGCATCATGCATGTTTTTGTTCAATGAAGATGTGGCCACTTAAAGACAGTCTTCACCACATTAGATTCTCTTGTATATTTTTTGCCTGACATTGTTTGTATCCTCAATGGGTTCACTTCTACCTTCCATTGAAGTCATTTGGATTTCTCAGATTTAACCAAAGACACAATTATGAACCACTGTGTTTGTTCTCATTCAATTGTCTAGGAAAACAGTGAAGAAAGTATTGAAACCTGTGTCATGAGAGAATAGTGTAGGGGTTGGCAACGTTTGGCACGCGGCTCGCCAGGGTAAGCACCCTGGCGGGCCGGGCCAGTTTATTTATCTGCTGATGTGGCAGGTTCGGCCGATCGCGGCCCCCACTCACCGCAGTTCACCATCCCGGGCCAATGGGGGCGGCGAGAAGCGGCGCGGGTGAGGGATGTGCTGGCCACGGCTTCCCGCCGCTCCCATTGTCCTGGGACGGCGAACCGCGGCCAGTTGGGGCCGCGATCGGCCGAACCTGCCGCGTCAGCAAGTAAATAAACATGCCCGGCCTGCCAGGGTGCTTACCCTGGCGAGCCGCGTGCCAAATGTTGCCGACCCCTGGAATAGTGGGATGGCCAAAACAAACACATTTTAGGAAACTGTTGTGTCTGATGCATACAATACCTTTCTTAACTGGAATTATATACTACAAGCCAAACTGTTGTCTACATTTGGTTTGAACTACTTGTCATGCCAGACATCTTTCTGTTTGTCTAAGTGAAGATAATTCTGAAATACATTTTCCAAACTGCATCCCTCTCACTCCCTTCTCTTCTTAATATGCAAAATTCAAAACCAAAACAAATCCTCAGGAAACCCTCAAATTCTAGTTTACAATGGTTGCTAGCAGGATGGCACTGAAACTAGAGAACAACTTATCATTTATGTATTCCTTTTGAATTATGGGACCATGCATGCATTATACACAGAGAAGGGCTAGGCAGACATCTGAAAATACTTACCGAGGTGAGTGAATTTCATGTTCAAAAGTTTACATGAAGCTAACATTCATTAAGCTAACAGAACAAATAGACCACTAAAGCAGGTGGTGGTTCACAAGAATTACCCCAGCAGGTCTCCGTTTATATGGAAAGAATATCTTGTGCACCATTTTAGTTATGCCTATACAGTTTCATTACAGATGGCAGTAGCAGTTCCCCAGCAAGGCTTTTTAAAGACTTCAATGATTTACCATAAAACAATTGGTTTATGTCTTCCCCAAGGCACAAGAATCAGAACCGTGCCTGAGGAATCTGAGAATTTCTTTATAGTCTCAGAAACATTGGGGTTGAATTGTAATGTATCTAAAATATTGCTTTCCTGTAACTCAAGCCTAATTGGAAGTTATTGTCATATGGTTCAGTACATTGTGTTTTGGTGCCAAATGCATTAAAATGTGAGCTTTCAACATATTTCATTTTTCTGTTAGTCTATATGATTTACTACAGCATTTGCTTGGTAGCAAATGCTATAGTTATGTTTGGAAAACAGTTTCTGCTGTAACTCTATCTCTTCGCTCACAACTTTTTTTTAAAAAAAAAATCCCATTATCCTATGGTACTTGCTTTTCTCCTGTCGGTCTTAGGTGAAAGATGCTTAAGGCAAGGCCCCTACTTTCATATACAGGAACTTCAAAAAGTGGCCTGATTTTCAGAAGTGCTCAATACTCAGCTTTTCCCAATGAAGTCAGCAGAGATATTGGGTGCTTAGCAGTTTTCAAAGTCAGTCTCTTTAGTTAAATGTCTGACTTTGGACTTAACTTTAGATATCCATTTTCAAAAATCTTGGTGAAGTTCTTGTGTAAAGTTTGAGGAAGTGATTCACAAGTTTTTGATGCATGGTCAGGGAATGGGGAGAAGGAAGAGGGGGAGTTGAATAATAAAGTGGTTTAAGAATACTTCTGAGTATAACCAGTAAGCATCTGCTAAGATTTTTTGTTTGCAGCACCTAATGAAGCCCCACCCCCTTTGTGAGATCTCTGCACATTCTCTCTGCCCAGGCTGCCAAGCATGAGGGATGTTGCTGGGAAGATTGTGACTGTTTCATTGACACTCACTCATAGTATAGTCCTTCAAGTAAATACTGTCATTGCATCAACTTTGTGTGCCCTCCAGTCCCTTATACAACTGTGTAAGGGCTGGCCAGGTTTTGGATTATTGAGCTTTAAATCTTGTCAAAACATGGTTAAAATCCCAATTCTTAATATATTTGTAAAAAATTACATTCTATTTAATACTATTTTTGTAATTATGTTATTAAAATTAGTTTTTCGTTAATGGGCCAGATATTTAGCTGGTGTAAATCAGAGTATCTGTATTATAGACAATGGACCAATGTCTATTTCTATCAGATGAGGATATTGATCAATGCTTTTATGAGGTAAAAATGACTGATTATTTGAGATTAGACATCACATAGTTTTAAAAAAAATATGTGTTTCTTTTACAGTCATTTGTAACTAGCAATGTTTTAGTTTTATTTATATGGTGACAATTATTTTCAAGCATTTCTCCAGTACTGTGTGGGTTCTAAATGGTGATGTGATTTCACTGAATTGTGTCCTTAGTCAATGTTGCTGGCGATACAGTGAAATTCTGTAAATTAGATTAGTGAAACAAAGTAGTCAAAACTGACTGTTTCCCTTGAAACCCAAGTTTATCTTATTCACATGACATGGAAAGAAAAAAATAGTTCCTGTTTCAGTGAGATCATCTTAGTTTCATTTGAATTGTTTGAAAAGCACATTCCATCATCCATAACAGCTCCTACTTTGGGAGACAAATCCCTCAGACGAGGCCCCCTGTGTTCCCTTGATGCTTTCCAGGACTCAAAATTGCAGCCAATGTTAAAGGAATTCTGTGGCAATTTTTTAGCAAATTCGACACCAGTAATAAAATGTAGCTGTCTAGCATCCACAGTTAGCTGCTAAATTCCAGGAGCCTATGGCATGAAATAGTTCTATGTCTGTGCAGTTGCTCCATATGTGTACTTGTCCATATGAAAATCATCGGGTTTACAGTATCTGCTGGACCTGCTGTAGATATCTTGACTAAATGTGAAGAGGAATAGTGTGGGGGGAGGATGAGGTGCAGTATTGGGTGTAGCACCCAGCAGCCTAATGTATTTTTATGATCTTAAATCCTGGAAAAAAATACGGAATGTACCCAGTATGGCAAGTGCATGAAAAACAGCATTGACATTTAAACTCAAGCTGTGCTGGACTCTTGGTCTGGAATTCTATTAGGTTTAGCATTTTGAAAGGGTGCACTTAGGCTGAGTGAGTCATATTCCCCCTACATCCATCGCCTCAACACTAGCCTAGCAACACAAAAATAAAGAAGGTACCAGGAGGGTTGAAATAATGCAATCCAGAGCCTCAGGCACACTGCGCATGGGACCCCATAGCCTCGCCCTTGCTTAGGGTGGCAGCAGTTTTCACAATTAAGATGAATGGGGAGGATTACAGCTCCTGGAGCTATTCTTTCAGGCTGTCTGCAGACTCAGGCAGGGATCAGTTGTGCCTTTGTTGTGTTTTCAACTTTTTCTTTGCATTTATGAGGGCCAGAAACATTTATTTTTAAATTAAAGCTGAGAGTCCAGATTCATCAAGTGACTCCAGAAGCTGAGATCTTAGGCACTGACCTATAGTATCTATGCCTGCAGACCAGCATAGACACTACTTTGGAGACGTGTGTGAGCACCTCTTAAAATCTGACCAAAGGGTGAAATTATAGCCCCATCAATTTCAATGTGGGCCAGGATGTCACCCTAAGTGTTTATAAAGCTGGGCATTCAACATTATAAGCTCCTTTCAAAATTTTGGGATTTGTCATATAAATATATAAGTACACAGCCAAACTTTCTTAAGTAAATCTCTCCAATGGACAAAGATGGGACATTAGATGGGGAGGGCTTTCCTGGGTGTCTAGCTGGTGGGTTTTGCCCACAAGTTCAGGGTCTAACTGATCACCATATCTACATATGGTCAGGAAGGACTTCACCCCCAGGTCAGAGTGGCAGACTAATAGGACAATGGAAATAGTGTAAGTATACTGGAATGAAAAGAACTATATATTTTCATTTAAGGCTGCAGAAGAAAGTGTAGGATTCTTTGAGAAATGGAATGTGAACATGTAATTAAAGACTGCATCACAACACATATGTGCATGGGGCAGAGTTAAGGTTGTGTGTGCAAGATTAACTGTGGCAATTCTTGCCTGGAATGCTTATTTAAGAAATATTAATGTCCTCAGTTTAGTCTGATGCAATGTATATGTGTTTATGTATACTTGTGTTTGTGTGTGTATAGAATAAGGTTGGATGGTAATTTTTAGGAAGCGTTTATAATCCTTTGCCCAATAAACCACATCCAATTGCAGCCTACTACCAGCTGCACAGTAAAGGTGAACTGGGAGGTGTGGAGATTTTCTTTTTGAGAACTGAGAGTTGTTGAGTATAGGCAAGAGAGAGCTCATTTGCACAAGCTCCATAACTCATAGCTTGGGGCCTGAGGATTTTGTTTTCTGTCAGGACATCTCAAGCAGGCTTACCGTAAGTTCATCTGTGAATTGGTTGGCCTGCTGCAAAGCGAAGGTCAGGAGTCCCCTGGGGACTGCTCAGCTCACGAGGCTGTGAAGGTTTTTGTTGTTTTGGTCCCCCTGCTGCAGTATGGCAATTTACACTCTAGGGTTGTTTTTGTTTGGTTTGGTATGTTTTTTTCCCAGGAATGCAACATGTTGGTCTTGAACCCGTAGCTGACTAATTCAGACCTGAGGTTAGAGGTGTTCCACCTGCTCACATCAGGACTGAATTTAGTACTCAACTGTTTCTTCCCAAGTTGGCTCCATGTGTTTTGCACTCTCTGAGACAAATGCAGAAGTGACACAAATTACAGCATTTTGGGCTGTATAAGTAGGGGCATTGCCAGCAGATCGAGGAACGTGATCATTCCCCTTTATTCGACATTGGTGAGGCCTCATCTAGAATACTGTGTCCAGTTTTGGGCCCCACACTACAAGAAGGATGTGGAAAAATTAGAAAGAGTCCAGCGGAGGGCAACAAAAATGATTAGGGGTCTGGAGCACATGACTTATGAGGAGAGGCTGAGGGAACTGGGATTGTTTAGTCTCCAGAAGAGAAGAATGAGGGGGGATTTGATAGCAGCCTTCACCTACCTGAAGGGGGGTTCCAAAGAGGATGGAGCTCAGCTGTTCTCAGTGGTGGCAGATGACAGAACAAGAAGCAATGGTCTCAAGTTGCAGTGGGGGAGGTCCATGTTGGATATTAGGAAACACTATTTCACTAGGAGGGTGGTGAAGCACTGGAATGCGTTACCTAGGGAGGTGGTGGAGTCTCCTTCCTTGGAGATTTTTTAAGGCCTGGCTTGACAAAGCCCTGGCTGGGACGATTTAGTTGGGAATTGGTCCTGTTTTGAGCTGGGGGTTGGACTAGATGACCTCTTGAGGTGCCTTCCAACCCTGATATTCTATGATTCTATGAAATTGGTAGGTTGGTGTACCTATATGCTAAGGGATAGAAGGGCAGTGCCGTAGCAGGAGGCAGCCAACAGACAGATACAGTATGTATGGAAGGGGCACGTTTTTACATTACACCTTCACATTAGCTGCTTTTTCTCTCCAGCTGCCGCCTGCTGTCCATCTCAATTTGTAACTAGTATCACCTCTGATTATGGCCTATGATATGTATGTTATTTTTTCTAAATTAGTGCTTTTTTAGAAACTTTATATTCCATAGCCTTAAAAGTCTGGATTTATACAAGAATCAAAGATTCATAACATTGATTAACCAGCTCAATCAAAGGCTCTGATATTTGTTGAATCATCCATTTATTCTGAAATAGGTTCTCTGAAATTGATGAATTAGAGCAAGTATACTTTTCTATCAGATAATTCTAAAAGTTTAGAGAGAAGTTTTAAGTATTCAATCTCTTTTACAACCTTAATTTTTTTCATGATGAGATCTATTGCTAAAGTAGCATTCTTAATATGAAAATGCTGTTGTTTACAAAGCAAACATTTTTTCTGGCTGCCAGATTGTTTGTTGTCCAGGAGGCAAATGTATCCAAGGATATTACATATATTTTGAGTGTATGAAAGCAAAATAAATAAATACCTTTAAAAAAGAAGTTCAGACTCTCTGGCGGAAACTCACTTGGGAGCCGTAACACATTTCCAGGACCTCCCCTAGTGAGACTTCTCAGATATCAGAGTAGCAGTGACTCATCGACTGCATGAGAAGCAATTGAATTAAACTTAAAATATTTATGTGTCTGAGTCACTCAAATTGCAAAACAAACATGGTCTGATTTGTAGGTGAGATATCTGCATTTCTCGGGGATAGTAGGAGTTGATGTTTCCAAAGTTTTGACAGTCCAGCAGTGTTTGCATTTAGATTTTGAAAATAGGTCCTTTTTTGTTTTCAGACAAAACATTTTTTGTGGGGGTAGAATTCCCAGATATAGAAATATAGAAGTAGGAATATTTCAGTGTAATCTTTTGGGCTGGGTTAGTGTAACTGACTGCACTGCCACAGAGGGGACCTGGATTAGATAATTAAGCATGTCCCTCTGCCCCCTGAACCATTGGTTTGGAGGCCTGAGGAAAAGGGAATTGTGAACACTGACACACCAGAATGATAATATTTTATACTGCCTTGGCATAGATGTAAATGATGGCACAAAGTACAGGAGAGCAAAGAATCAGGCCAGAAATGGGTGGAGGAAGAGCTGCTGTCACTACAGCTCAGAAGAAGCCAGCTTCTGCCAATTCCGGAGGCCAATAGTAAAAGCCAGCATGTCAATGGATTTTTTCCCCCTCTCTCCTCAGCAGAGGATCTGGTTCTCTGCAGCAGGCTGAACCTGATCTTATGAATTTGTATCTCTATTCAATGACCTGGCCAAGTTATCCTAAAGGATATGCTTCCTACCCATTCCAGCAACTGATCAGACTTCCTACCCCTCTCAATCACACCCCCTTCATCCTTCCAGAGCTCTGCACTTAGAAGAGAAGGTTGTGAGGTGAACTTAACTTAACCCTGGGAATGTTGCAGTAGCTCATGGTTGCTGCTAGAACATTAGCTGTTCTGCTGCTCACCATCTTGGTCTAAACATCCCAACTTCCAACCTACCTTCAAACAAGAAGGGCAGGAACTTTTTGTAAATCAACAAGGAGTGATATACTTCATGAGACAGCATGATGCTGAAATGTAGTGTTTTTTTAGCATTCTGATTTAACCCAGATCAGCACTAGCTATAGTCACTCCCATTTGTGGGACTTGGAAATATTTATAAAGTTGGCCAGAAAGATGACATCGAAGTGTTCCAGTTTAAATTCCACATTGCTTTCTCTTGTATATACAGTTTGTCCAGATGCAAGTCATAATGTAGTTTTATTATGCTCCGTTTCTGATGCTAAACTGCTCTCTTGTGCATTATATGCTACTCATACCTCTTTTCTGGTTGTGCTGCAGATGATCTGGCAATAAAGTATAAAATAAAAGTAAATTAAGTTGGGTTTGTGGTAAGTATTATGCTCTTTAAGGAGCTTCAGTTTTGCAAATGCTTTGAATTAAATGCGCATGAGAAGTAGACCTCCTGGGTGGTAGTGGTCAGTGCTGCATAGTATGGCACCTAGGGTGAAGTGAAATTTATAAGTCATTTTAGCCTGCCAGTTTTAAACAATCTAAAGTAGATTTTAGGACTAGATATTTTCAGAGTACTCTCAACCATATTTACAATATGGAAACATTTAGAATATAATTTCATAAAAACACTCTTCCCCCACAAAAATCTGTGACTACTAACTTTTGGAAACTGTTCTTAAAAATGTATTGGTGTATTGATTCCACCATATTATTTATTTTGCTATATTTTATCATGCTTACTTCTATGCCAGGTAAATGCTTAACTGTATCATAGTAAAACACAAAACAAGAATAGTTCATCCAGTGCAAAATAGAATAAATCTGACTTGCAGTTTGCCAGGAAGGTCCCAAGAAAGATTCAGGCTTTACAAAGGGAGCAGATTACAAATGCAGGAGAATGAACAAAGCTCCAGATGCAAGATTCATATTAGAGATAAATATCCACAATCTCCTGATTAGACAATTTGTGTAATGTGTTACAGTTCACCAATTTCATCAGATGACCCAAAGTAATGATGGACCCAACAGGACCCTATGATTGTGTACCATTTGGGCCAAAGTCAGACGTGTACCATAATGGATTATATAGATATGGGCTGTGCGTGGGTGATTGTGCCCAGTGGTCGGAGCAGGTGTCTGTAGCCAGGAATCAAAGCTCAGAGTCAGATGCCAGAGCACAGGGTCAGAGCCCTGATGCCAGAATTGAGGGTCCGAGCCGAAATCAGGAATCAGAGGCGAGGGTCAGAGCTGAGTTATCTGGAGAGAGGCAAGGCTGGAACAAGCAGATACAGGAGCTACCACCACCATAGGCAGATTCCTTGAGAAACTGTCAAACTGCTGCTGGGCTTAAGAGCTGGTCTGCTGACCTGTCCCACTGATCAGGTGATCAGACAGCCTACTACAGCCCAGCTACATTCATTTGGTTGCCAGGAGACTGGCTCTGCTGCAGGCCCTGATTCCTGACACTACCCACCCTTCTGAACACTGTTCCTTACTGACAAGCATTACTTCTGTCTCATCTAGGAAGGATCACAACCAGTCACCTTCATCCAAATCGCTATCATAATCAGACATTGGGAGTGTAATGGGACTGTAGAATCTGAGTTCAATGTAAAGGGGCAAAGCTGAGTATCGTTCATGGCAATAAAGAATAGAATGTTTCACAAATCCCACTACTTCTTTTGCACATTGTAAAAGAGGAGTGATAGGTAGGACCCAGTGGGATCCTAACACTAATTTATATGAGCACCTTTGGAGAGGATGCCCAAGCACCAATGCCAGAATTGGGAGGACCCAGGGGCTATGCTCCCCTCCCCACTTTTTAACAAAAGATATATAAGTGCAGAATTCATGTCCCCCACAGATTTTTTTCCCCTTGCAGAACAATACATTCTGTGGGTTAGGCACTGCAATTATATTTTTCACCTACAAGGGGCTGATGTGGCATCAGAAGAGAGGGCAGCAGGCTCACCACAAGAGTAGCCAGCTGTGGAAAGGGAGGGAGCACTTTGGCCTTTCCCCTCCCCCCCCCGCCCCCTTTTCTACAAAGGTTCCGGTACCCTCATGCATAAGTGCCCAGAATTATGCTCTGGGACCTCTGAGAAGAATGCTCTAGTCTATGCCACTGAAGTGTCCCTTTCTCTCTTCTCATAAAAGCTCACAGACACGTCAACATTTCTTTTTTATCAGTAGCATCAAAAGCAGCTGACAGACAGTATCCGTCACAGTCTCCCCTTGTCCACTGCTGTAAGGAGATCAACCACTGACATTTTGGGATTTCAGAACAGCTATCCCATGGGGAGAGTCACCTGTACATGATAAAGAAGTGCATTTTTGAGAACGGTCTAGTTCAACAGCCTCATGCGGTCAAAAATAATTTGGGAGTAGCAAGGAATTCCAGGAGTTTGTTCAGTGATTTTAGAATTCCCCAATTCATATCACAGCCATTTGCAAGATGGGAAAGCTTGTTTGCCTTACTTTCACTTTTAATACTCCATGAGTTGACAAGAAGGGTGCCTGATTGATTCAAAGATAGCAGAGACTCATGAAGGGATTTCTAACCAAGGAAAAGCATGGTATCATCCCTCCCCAGTCAAGAGAACCCACATTTCTGTGCGGGCCTAGCTAGTAATGTGAATCTCTGCATTTGAACCAAATCTCACTCAACACATGGTTGGGAATAAGGTAATGTTTAGAAGCTCCAGTGATGGCAAATGACTGAAGAATTTCTGAATGGAAAAGGCCACATTTTTATTCATCAAGATGCAGCCCAACAGGAACAGTACCAATAGTTCCCAGAGTAGCTGTTTCAGAGACTTGTTAAATTAGGGACAGCATTCTAGCTGCTGTTGAGTATTCTGTCCCAGATGGCCCTGATGGTGACTTTCAGACCTACGACTGAGAGAGTAGCTGCTGCTGCTTAGTGGGAGAAGGAGTTATGGACAACACTTTTTAGCTCCCTTTTTAAGAAGAGGGCACAAGCTAAATATTGAGTCCTTGTACAGCCTACCATCCAGCCTGGCTGGGGGTTTTCCCAGTGGAAAATCATTGGCAACCTCTTTTGTTAGAGATACAACCACGCACCTTTGACCAGCCATTATCTAGTCAGTCAATTCAGTTGCTCTAGCCAGAATGTCAACTAGTAGGAGAACAGTAAACTTAATTGTTCTCAAGAAGTTTTTAGGAAATATGCACATGAGGGGTTTATATTACATGGATAGTAAGCTGCAGTACCCAGAGCACCTGCTTTAATACATGGTGCCTGTGTTGTAGACTTGCCTATTGCAGGGAAAAGTAGAAGTAATGACCTAAACCCTTTTAACTGGCAAAGATCCCCAATGAGAACAGAGCATTCTAGAAATGTGCATTCCACATACACTTGACAGCAAGGCAAATTCTTGAGCAAGATGTGATATTGGGGGTAAATATTCCAATTGCTGAAAGCATGGAGAACCGCTACAACAATAGCTAGGAAGAAATAGAGCATAACCAGTGATTGACCTCTGCCTTTGAGTAAGTTCCTGCACCTGAGTTAACAATTTGCCAGTCAGAAGCTGTCGACACTCTAGAAGGTAAGAGCTGGCCATCTGAGGAACCTGTGTGTGTGTAAATATTTTTAGCATAGACAATGGATCCTGTGCATGAATCTGAGCTATTGTGATCCTATTCTTCATGTAACTTTCACCTACAATCAGACTATTGTATTTGACATCGGTATGAAAATCTGCTTCCCACTCTGGCATTCTGTCCCCTTGATTAAAGGTTACTAAATCATCTCAGCTGGGAAAGTAACTTTAACTGATACAGAATACAATGCTGAGTCCACAGAGCTTCATTATTACTGGGCCTTATGTTCTGATGTAGTATAAGCCAACATGTTACTATATTTTTTCTAGCAGCAAACAAATATAATCTTGTAGAGAGGAATGAAAACAAAAATATACCAATATGAAATTAGATATAATACATACACATACAAACATACACTGCATCAAAATGAATGAAAAATGTGGGGTCACATTCTGGACACTGAAAGTGATGTAAACACCCTCTTTGCACAAATGCAGATACACTGTAAAAGCAGCATTAATATGCAGTTGGATTCTGTCCAGCAGCAGCCTGACAGACAATCCCCAACTAATTATTCCTGCAAGTAGCAAGGATAATCAGAGTGGAAGCTGTACTCAGAGCCATTGAAAAGTCAGGTTGGTCCATGAGCCACACTCACTGATCTATGGTCCCAGTCCAGAAGGGCTTTTTGTGATCACTGACACAGAAATCCACCAGAACAGCCTTTCTCTGGGTTGGAGGTGCTACATCAGGCAGTCAACTCCTACCCTGGACTCATCATGCTGGGTTCAGGATTTCTGTCATGCTGGAATCTGACCCTTAGAAAAGGTCTGAGGGTAGCCTTTTTCATTTTCTTTTCCTTTGTGTTAAAAACAAGTAAGAAATTCCTCTTACTTTATAAAGATGCTCAATCTGTCTTGTGATTTTCTTAAATCATACTACTTCTTGTGACACTTCCCCATTTTGGGGGCTCATGTTTTTCAGCAGCACAATCCCACGAGGTGGCCACATGTAAAGAGATGTTAGAGTTGGCTGATCTGCAAAAGTACTTCTTGGAGAAATTAGTAAATAAAATCATATGTGATACCAAGGAATTTGTTCACTCTGAAAATGGCATAAATGTTTTATCTTGGGTATTAATATTTTATAGACTGGATCCTCACTGTCAAGCTTCACTTAGTTAATGACATACCAACCTCTTCTCATAAATGACAAAGATAAGCTAAATATTACAAGCAATGTTAAAAGATGCTTGTAAAGGACTTTAAACTGTCTCACAGGGTGCTGTAATATTTTCCCCTATGAGCTACTCCAATGTATAATACCTAACCTTGGTATCAAAGCACTCCTAACACAGGAAGAGTAACCCAAACATAATTACCTCCTGATTAATCAGTTCATTTACATGTTTGCTGCTCTAGTGCCTGTGGCGGTATATGATAAACACAGATGGGTACTCTGAGTTCCCCACATCTAGGTTTTGATACAGCTGCATCTGAAGTTGGTGATGGGAATAACAAAATAGATGTGGCTGCAGGTTAGTCTGGAGGAAACTAAGGAGAGCAGTTTCAGCTCCACTCAATTTGACATTCTTTGGGAGCTATTCCCTTTCCTGTACATATCTGAAATTCTCTAGGTTCCCATTCCCAGTGGATTTGTACTGTTCTAATCCCGCCCTCTTCCTCCACATCATAAATAAACATTGCACGTGCCAGTGTTTTTTCACACCAAGTTCATTAATTGAGGGCATTGTTATTGTGGCTAATACTATGTGTAGATAGTAACAGATGTTATACGGCAGAGGTTCTCAAACTGTGGTCCGCAGACGACCATTGGTCCGTGAGCTCCATTCAGAGATAGTCCCCTCTTAGGTGTGTGCTTGGGTGGCCGCACACAAAACAATGAAGGGCCACCCACTTAATTAGTGGTGCTGCGCAGGCATGGCTCCACTAATTAGGTGCCTGGACCCTGGAGAAGATGCACTTTAAGGTGAGGTGGTGGCCTTGGGGTAAATAGGGGGTAGGTGGGAGGGGGCAGTGGGGTGAGAAAAGGGGGTGGGGGGAATTTGGGATGTGCAGGGCTGCAGTGGCCAGAGAAAGAGGTGACTTTCCCCAGCTCCAGGGCTGCGGCTGCCAGGAAGAGACGGTCCTCCTTCTCAGCCTCAGCTCAGGGGCTGCTGCGGCAGCGGAGAGAGGGGGAGACCTCCCTACTTCCCAGCCCGAGCTCAGGGGCTGCCATGGCAGGGGAGCGGGTACATCCATCACATCAGAAAGGTAAGACTACTGATTTTAAAATATGAGTTGTGCTCTTTTATTTGTAGAACAAAAAAAGATTATTAAGGTTTTTTTAATATAGCGCTTTTATCCAAAGCGCTTTACAATAGTTAGCTAATGATACAAACATTTGGAGAGATCATTAAATGGTCCACTGAGATCCTCAGCGATTTTCAAGTGATCCGTGAAAAAGAAAGTTTGAGAACCACTGTTATAGGGAACTCATGAGAATTCAAAGGGGAGGGCAAGGGATTGTGCTGACATGTCAGCTACCTTCATAATAGTAAATTAATCTCAAGCTTCAGGGCATGAAGAGATTTCTACAAATTACACAAACTTATTATGGTTTCCTCCATGTCCAGCATTGTCCAATAGGCTAAATGCATTACAGAGATCTTCACCTTCCTCTGAACACCTAGTGTGGGCAGAAATCTGGAACTGATGGACCCGGTGGCCAGATCCGCTATGGCCAAACTTGTGATCCAGCATCAATTCTCAGGCTGACAGTATGTCAGAGAATAATGTTGTGCTCCAGGCTTTATCACTGGCTCACAGATGAGCAGGTGTTTTGCACCCTCTTCTCCCAGCCCTTCTCCTCTGTCCCCAGGCCAGAGATGTATTTAAATTAATTTAATTTGCAATTAGATTGTTCAGCTATGGTAGCTGTATGTCAGGAGTAACCTTGTCTATTAGTAGTCTGCATAAGCAGCCCATTAATTGCAGCAGTTAACATCTATTGTCATTAGAGAGGTATCTAGCACTCGTTCCGAATCATGCAGCATTGAAGTGGTTTGAGAAGAAATGTTGCCAAGTGCGTGCAACCATTCTGTGTAGCAAAAATAGGCCCCTATTAGCACCACTGGTCATGGGTGATGGTGCCATTTACTTTGTCCTTTGTATAACTCCTACTTCGCATTTTTGCTAGCACCTTGTATATCTTTAAGTGTATTACAAATATTTATAAATGGAAACTCACAGTACCTTGTAAGCTATTATTCTCACTTTATAAATTGTACAGAGAATGTAAGTGACATACAAAAGGACACACAGTAAAATCACTGACTAACCCAAAAGTAGAACACTGGATGTGTGTGCTTTAACTCATAGACCACTGAGGCAACATATGTTCTAATCTCCACAGTAATTGAAAAAGAAGATTGAAGCAGCATGGACCACTCAAATTAGTGCCATATGACTCCAAGTGAGAGCAATAATGGCATTACTGAGTTGAATGAGGACAGGAAAGTGAAAATCCAGATTCATGAATTCTATAGGTAAATGGCTGAGATGTCCATAACAAGACACAGAATATAGATGGTTGCATTATATCATGATAATGGAAAGTTATGTTGTTATTCATAGGAAGGTCAGGGTCCATAAATATATGTTTAAAAGCCCACTGATGGGTTAATCCAGTTTCAGGAACTAGGAAAGAAGAAGGGAGCTCCTGGCAGGGCTGGATTAATGCATAGATAATCTAGGCACATGTAATACAACCCTTCTAGCTGCGCCCACTGGGAATGGCTGCTCATCCTGTTGCTGCTTAGAGTGCTGCTCACTCGTGATGAAGGGGCAGCAAGGCCAAATATGAGTGAGAGGATTAGAAGCCGGTCCCAGTGTATCTACAGCCTGGCCAGCCTGACTGCAGCGAGTGTACTGTGGCTGTTTGTTGGGCCCCGGGCTACTTCATGCATTTGGGTTCTAGCCATTTGCCTAGTTTGCATATGCTTCAATCCAACCATGCCAGCAGCTCCCTTTTTCTTTCCTGATTCATAAAGCTGGGTTTCTCGTCTCACCCCTCCTCCCTGAATTGTCCCATGATTGTATGTAGGATCAACAGCCACCACATATATAATAGGGATAACATTTCCTTGAGTAACAGAAGTAGGCACAGCAAGAATGTTAGAGTTACTCCTGGGGGGATTTTGTGTGACTGCATGCCTGCAGAAAATGCCCGCCGCAGATTTCCTGTGTTTCCCTGCAGAAAACGTCAGGGAAGTCGTGTGTGTGTGTGTGTGTGTGTGTAGGAGAGGGTGCGGGTGACCATGGGCACAGTTTTTTGGGGGGGATTGCCTCCCTCCAAACAGAGGCATGGCATGGGGGGCACACGGGGTTACATGCCACTGTCCCCCGCATCCTCATTCTGCAAGCGCAGAGCTGCCTAGCTGAAGGAAGCTGTGTCTGGGCTCCACCGACTCTGCAGCTGAACACCGCCTCCTGGGTCCTAGTGCCAGTCTTGCTCCCCTTCTGTGTGCTGGGAGCCATCCTGTTTTCTATTCTGTGCAACAGTGAGTGCCTGCAGTGGGGCTGGGTAAGGGGGGGAAAATGAGGAAAGAGGGGATGAGGGGTGTAGGAAGAGGCAGTGGGGAAGAAAGGGGGTGGAATAGGGCAGGGGAGGGGAATTTGGGAATGAAGGGAGGGGGGTGGAGAAGAAATGGGGATAGGGGACTCATGGGGGGAAACGGGAGCCCGGCATGCAGCCTCCCCTTGACAATAGCTGGGGTTCCCCCATTGAGCAGGCTCATTGAACCCTCACCTGACCAGCCCTATCCTCCTACACCTACCTGGACTCCTCTGATGACCCCCTCACACCCAGACCCCCACCCCACTTATCCCCAACCAGCTGCACCTGGACCCCTGCCCCATCAAACCCCACTCACCCAGCACCTGAACCCCCCTACTGAGCCCCCACACCCAGACCCCCCACACTGAGCCCCATCTCCCCACTCCCAGCTCCCCCATCCTGAGCCTTAGCCACCTTCACCTGGCTCTCCTGCAGTGTCCCATTGTGCCTGTACCCGAAACACCCTAATGAGCCGCAGTGCATCCAGATTTCCCACTGAGCTGCCCGCATCCAGATTGCCCCACACAGAAACCTCTCACCCCACAACTGGAACCCCTAACACTAAGCTCCCCCAGACTTGGATCCTGCTGGGCCGAGCCTGCTTGCTCGCATCTGATGCACCTAGCACAGAGGGGCAGGGCCTTGGGGCGTTTCTGGGACAGGCCCAGCTCTTGCACTGTGTCAGTGTCAGGTGCAGCCTTACCGCCGAGTCTCTGTCCTGGGGGAACAGGGAACTTCAGGGTGATCTTCCACCTCAATGCAGCCAGTGGCCTGTGCTCCCCACTGCCATGCTGCAGCCACATTTATTTATTGACAAATAAAATTTGCAGAATTTTAAAATATTGTGCACATAATTTCTTAATTTTTTGGCGAAGAATTCCCTCAGGAGTAGAGAGTGGACTCCAGTATGTATGAACTTATGCATATGGGGCATATGGACAATGATTTTAGTAAATGCTAATGCCACATTAGCACTCAAAGACTGAAGGCCCTTGTGTATCCACAGAGAGCTACATGGATAATGCAGTGTAAGCTTCCTTACATACTGCCCAGCATGTGCCCTCCCAATACTGCTCTGCAAGAATCCTCTACACCAATAAGAGAGTAATTCAGTCTCATGCTTATTCTGGCCTGTTTGATGGGAGTGCTGTTTGGTTTCCCATTAGGAATTGTTCTGTTTTAGAGACTGTACTGAGACCTACTCAGGTTATCAAAGAGCCATTGGCTTGTATTGACTTTCTTTCACTACAAATCTGATTGAATTTGAACCAGTAAACTACAGGTGAAAGGTAATGTATTCTATCTCCAGTTCTATCAGTTATTGTATCTAGCCACTACCTAGTGCATATTTATAGGCTAAGGATGAATAAAGATTCTCCATGTGGCATTGCACACTTTTTTATCAAAGTATAAACAAGTGTCTTCATACAACCACTGTGGAGAACTGCAGGTATTTTCTAATTTCCTCTCTCAGACTCTAGCATTACTAACGTCCCTTAGATCTTGCCTGTGCTTTATTCAGCCTAAAAGCTCAAGATGACTAGACACTGTTTTTGTTGCATGGCTGAATGTGCTCAGTCTGCCTTTAAAGAGACAGGATTGAAACTTTATCAGTATCACTACACTCTATCAAGTATGAATATTGACAGATTAAAATTCCAGGTTGAAATTCTTTGCTTTGCCTCGAAGAGGGCTGCCCAGAGACAAAAAGGCTTCCGGAGGTGCAGTCTCCATCCTCCAAATGTTAAGTGGTCATCTCAGAGCCGTAACTAGGTATTTTTGCGCCCGAGGCAAGAATATAAAATTGTGCCCTCCCCCAGGGCTGGCTCTTCGGCGGCAATTCGGCCGCGGGTCCCTCAGTCCCTCTTGGAGGGTAGGGCCTGCCGCCGAATTGCCACCGAAGAATGAATGAAGTGGCGGCAGTAGAGCCTGTGATTTTGGGGGGTCTAACTCATGATTTTTGACTACTTGGGCTGGTAATGTTGCTTCCAAGATGGTCTTTGATTCCAGTCCAGTTCCAATCCAGAGAGGGACTCACAGGTTAAGAGAGGAGGGAGGTGCTGGATATCAGCAGTGGCCACTAGGGATCAGCATGTGTCCTGAGAATGCTGGGAGTTCAGGTTTGCAGGGCAGGATCAGGGGTAGCAAGTTTGTAGAAATTTTGGTGGTGCCCAGAACCCGCCACCACCCAAACTCTGCCCACCCACCCACCCACCCAAGGCTCTGGAAGGGACTTTGGGAGAGGGAGGGAGTCTGGGGTGCAGGCCCTAGGCTGGGGCAGGAGATTGGGGTGCAGGCGCTAGGAGGGAGTTTGGGGATGGAGGGGTGCAGAGGGATGGGGTGCAGGAGTGAGGGCAGTGGGTTGTGGCTGCAGATGAGGGGTTTGGAGTGTGTGAGGGGCTCAGGGCAAGAGTAGGGGTCAGGGCTCTGTCTGGGTCTGGGAATGGTAGGTTTGGGGTCTGGGAGGGGCTCAGGGCGAGAGTAGGAGTGGGGGTGAGGGCTCTGGCTGGGGCTGGGAATGGGAAGCTTGGGGTGTGGGAGAGGTTCAGGGCTGGGGCAGAGGGTTGGGGGGTGAGGGCTCTGGCTGGGACTGGGAATAAGGTGTTTGGCTGCTGGAGAGGCTCAGGGCTAGGGTAGAGGGTTGAGGGTGTGGGGGGGGTGAAAGCTCTGACTGTCGGTGTGGGATCTGGGGTGGGGCAGGGCTGGGGATGAGTTTGGGGTGCAGACAGCTGCTCCAGGACAGGGGACAGAGAGGAGGACTCCCCCCAGCCCTTTCTCTGCCAGCAGCAGCAAGCTCTGGGGGAGGAGCCTCCCTTTCCTGCCTCCCCCAGCAGCACACTCACCCCCACCACTGTTACTGCACGTGCTCCTAGGGCCCCTCTCAGGTCCAGGAATCTCCCTCGCCTCCCTTGTGGTGGGTGCTGGGGGGTGCTGCGTGCGCCTCCTCCCCTGCTGTTGCCCCTGACTGTAGCCTCACTGGGGGTGAGGGATGGGGCTGCCTCCTTGCCCAGCATGGGGCAGGAGCGGTGACTGCAGGTGCGGGGGGCCCATCTGCTGCTGGAGGGTCCTGCTGGAAAAGGAAAGGGTCTGAGGGGGAAGGGCAGGCTCAGAGTCAGTCTGCCCTGGCAGTGGAGAAGGGGGGCACTAGGACCCTGCTGCAGCAGTTGTTGCAGGGAGGCAGCATGGAGCTGCTCTGCTCTGGGGCCGGAAGGGGCGGGGGAAGAAAGTCGGGGTTGGGGAAGGGGGGGGGGGCTGCAGGTGGGGCAGGGGGGAAATCACCTGGGTTATAAATATCTCCGTGCCAGCAGCTTTTTTTTTTTCTCTCCACCACTTTCTGCACCCTCCCGACTTTAAAAACAGGTGTACTTGTGGCACCTTAGACTAGCAAATTTATTTGAGCATAACAAATTTATCCCGACTTTGTGTGCCCAAAGCAAGTGCCTCACTCACCTCGCCCTTGTTACGGCACTGGGTCATCTTCTCCCCCTTGCTTGCCTGATGGCTTCATTTACCTTACCCGGCAATGTCCCTTTCCTTGTCTTTGGTCACACCTTGCTTAATTTACATTGGCAACACAGTCAAGCCTGCAAAACAACATTCCTTTGCCAGGGACAGGCTGGGTTTAGGAGCATATTCCCAGAACACATCTATAATTCTTTATGTACCACCCGTAGATACATCACACAATAATATTAATGACCAGAGTGTTTCCAGTTTGCATATGACACATTACGTGAGACCGTTTGCATGCGGATTATGAGAACAGTGAGTTGGGCGAATGGGTGCGTCAGGCCTGATGAGAGTTATGGTCTGGTGTGCCCTCTGCCAGTTGGCATTGAGGGCTCCCTTGATTACAGGAATTATTAGCACAGTCAAACCTGGTTATAGTGGAATGAAGCTGAACTAAAAACAGAATGAAAATTTATGAATATGCATTTAAGAAATTTGGCCTTTTGACTGCTCTATAGAATAAGTGGAGTTTCACTGCAGCAGTTACAAGTATATTAATATCTATTTCTAAATCAAGTAGGCACTTTTGAAAATTCCACCTCAAGTCTGAAAAAAACCCTCTATCCAATACTAAAACCCTTTGATATCTATACAGTTCATAACTAAAGTTGGTACATGCTTGTGTTCACTGTAGACTAAATAAGTTTATTCTGTTATCAAATCACATCATTAGTAAATTTACTAGAATATTTATTCCATTCAGCAGTAGATACTTTTAGACCTTGTTTAAAAGATTTTCCCCCATAAAGTGACTTGAAATTTTGTGATGTGAGACAGTCATACATATATTATGTATATCAAGTTGATTCTAACACAAATACTCAAGGAATGATCCATCAAACAAAGGATCAGGTGAAGCATATATATCTTAAGTGTTGGCATTTTTCACTGAAGGTGTTGAACTGTGAATGGCTATTATGAGCTCAGTCAATCAGTGTCTTACTGGTGGAGCATTGAAAGAACACCCTCTTGCCTTTAGCTGCCACTTGCTCTTTAATCCGCTCTGAATACAACTGACATGACAGATGTTAGCCAAAAAAAAAAAAAAAGTGCTTCATGTTTTCTGTGGTTCTACTGGCACAGAATTAGCTGTGGAATGTCTGTTTGGCCTCAGAATTCTCAGTTGTCCATAGAATTGTGGAGAAAAAGAGAGAAAATGGGGTTTATTAATGCTGTCAACTTCATTCAAAAAGAATCTGACATTTTAACATTAGGATGCAAGATGATTTATTCTGTCCTCCTTTTCAGCAGTAATAGCAGCAAATAACAGTGCAAGATTAAATAATGAGTGTAGGTTGTAAGGATTGGATAAGGATTTAACTGGTGATTTCTTGACTTTTGAATGCTTGTGTTGGTAAAATATATACTTTAGCAACTGTAATTTTTAGCAAAGTTAGTCGAAGAGAATTCCTAAGGTTTCTTAAGAAGTCTGTATCAATGTTGATAGTTATCTCTATGGATACCTATCACTTTTGGTTCATATCCTCCTCCCTTTGTATCTGCTGCATACCACTAAAGTCCCACCTCTGGTCTTCTGCACTACTGAAATCATGCTTTATGTCCCCCTGAAAAGTGCCATTTCCCCATGTATCGGCTGGATTGCCCCATGGCCTTCATAATATTGTAACTGAATACAATAACTTGTAAAATTAATATTTTTGATTGATGCCTCTCCCCCTCTTCTTTTCTCTAACAGTTACCTTGGCTTCCAAATTGGCATTTGTTTTTTATAGGGAAACTAATTATTGGCTTACACTTGATTGACTGAATGTATTATAATTAAACAACTATGCTGCATTCAAAATTCAGCTCAATTTTGTAAAAATGTGGTGAAACAAAACATTTTTTTTTTTACTAAAAAAGGGGGTGTATACATATCTTTATTGCAGATCTGAATATACTGCTCAGGGTCATCTTGATTAATACACTGTGTGTGAATGAAACTTGAACATGTATTGAGACAGGCATCTTATGGGTAAGGATTAGGTAAATGTGTAGTTGCAAGCTAAAATGAAATAACTGGTGAGAGAAAGGGGAACCAAGCATATTACTGATGGAACCATTGATGAAAGAAAGAAATCTCATGGGTAGAGTTGTCTCATGGGTAGAGTAGCATCTGTCTAAAAAGCTGCAAATACTTGGAAAATCAAACATGCCCATTTTAACTGTATTGCATGCATAGTGCTTTATATGAGCTCGTGCATCACTGGTTTGTGCCCTTCACATTATGTTAGTCTGTTTCATAAATGAAAACAGAAAAGAAAGTGACAGTTAGCTGGATTTCTGAATTAATGCCTGAAATAAAGTATTTTGCTTTTGTGGTTATACTGCAAGTAAGAGTCTGATCCAAATCCCAATGAGGTCCATTGGAAGTCTTTCCATTGACTTCAGTAGGCTTTGGGTCAAGCTTGATGTCACAGAGTAATATTTAATCTGTATCCTAAAAACTTGTAGCTGTTATCTCATCGTTCACGACAACTGCTCATTGTTGATGTGAGAGCAAATATCAGACACTTATAGCAGCAGGAAAGTTGCCGCTGATCAAGTCCTAGTCAGTGCTCCCTGAGTATGATTAAGCATAGAGAAAGGAATTTGAGGTGGATTCAGATAATAAGATAAAAATGGATGTACAAAAATATTTGGATTTTTTTCCTCATTGATAACATATTTGACAGGGGAAAAAACACTTATATTTTAGCCTGATAGCCAGTGGAATTGAGGTTGCTCATTACATTCCAAGATCAGGCCCTGAATGATTTTCTTTTTCATGATTTTCAAACAATACTATTCCTATATTGTCATTCTTTGATTATTATTTTTTTCACCACTGCTTTTGAATCACCACTTTGGGAGGAACAAAACATCTGATGTTCTTTGCCTTCTTTGTTGAAGTTCCACTGAGTCATTCTGAGATAAATGGAATTTTCTTCTTCAATCCAGGGCTTAATTATGGTAATTAGTCTGTGCAATTTGTAAAGTTTGGCAGTCAATTCAGTTCCTAATATGCATAAGCCTCTTTCTGTTACAAATTGAGTAGGTTTAATCAGTTTTAAAAAGACAGTGTCTTACTATGCCTGCATGCCATATCCTTAGATTTTCAAATTGGACGTTATTCCAAACTCTGCTACATCATTAGCAGTTTTGATATTTTTAATATTCATGAAGGCTTTCATTTTAGCATTAATCCTCAGCATCTGTGATTATGATGGGCACTTTTGGGATCTGTCTATTGTGTCTCTACTGAGAATGAAAGGCCCAGCAATTCCTGGCGGTAAATTAACCCTCACAATGCCAGTTGATGCCAAATGCCTTTTGAAATGTTGCCTTCTGCTGTGTTCCTTTCTGTTCAGATTTCACACTTGTGTCTGATTCCCTCAGCACACACAAGCTTCATTTCATTCTGACAGCCATCTGTGGCACTAAGAATTCTTTCCCCTTTTTCATTCAAAGAATGTATCTTTCATCGTGTGCCTTTTTTTCTAGAATGAGTATGTTAATCAAATGAGGAAAAAAATAGTCCAAATTACAAATTTCTGATTTGGGAGAGAACATGCAACATGAATGTATTTTATTTTTTTCAGAGGCAAGGAAGAGGGAAAGAACTTACTATTTCTGCTATTATTGAGAGACTTTTTTTGTAATGGAAGAATCCCAGTCTAGATCTTAAAGGTATCTCGTTACTAATCACTAGAGAGTAGTGACAGGATTGTCTAGTGGATAGAGCACAAGCCTAGACATCAGAAAGGTTGGGTTCTAATCCTGTCTCTGCCATTAATCTGCTATGCAATCTATGGCAAATCACTTTACCACTCTGTGTCTGTTTCCCCTCCCATCATTAGTGTGCCTTGTCTATTTAAACTGTAAGCTCTGTGGACAGGGATTAACTCTCACTATGTCAGTGGTCCCCAAAACTTTTTACCTCACAGAGCCAGGTGTGGGGCCGCGGCTCCAGGACGGGGGGACACTGACAGGGGTAAGGGGGTCAAGGCAGAGGCCATAGCTAGGGCAGGGGTGGGAGCAGACCCTTGGCCAGGGGCTGAGGCCTGTAGCTATAACTGGGCACGGAGCCCCAGGCACAGTTCCCTGAGTGCGGGGCCGACAGTTGACACTCCCTCCCTGCCCTCTGTGAGGGCTGATCCGGACTGCAACCACACACCCCCAAAAGTTATTCCAGAGAGGGTGTGCCCCAGAGATTGAAGACCTCTGCACTATGTGTGCATACAGTGCCTAACACAATGAGGCACCAATCCAGCTCAGGCCACTGGGCACTACTGTAATACAAATAACATATCACGTACCATAACATTTAAAGTAATGGCCTGTCAAAATGACTTGTCATTTTTTCCTTTAATTGCTTTTTCTGAGTCATTTTTATTCACTGTGGGTCAGATTCACTCCCACAGGTGCACAGAAGAAGTACACCTGCAAATTGAAGCCTTTGCTCTAGATGTATCATTTCCTGCCTGTCTGGAAGATACAAGCCAGAGAAAAAAAATTCCCTGGCGTCCCTCTAGCACAGACTGCCCAAGGATCCACTGATTCAGTGTATCTCTTTACTAGCCTTTGTGGGCTGCATGAGCTAGCTGAAGGTCATTTGACAGAGTTCTTTCCCCTCCCCCAACATGTTATGAATGAAAGGGATTTCCAATTATTGCATTCCTGTATACTTATACCAAATGGCTTTAATTATAGAGTTTTAAAGATATACAATTGTGGGTAAGCCATTACACTCAAAGATGATGTGTCCATCATTAAGAGCTACATGTACTGCCCTAATTTCTAGTCCAACTTCCATTGACTTTAATGGGTGTTGTGAGCATATATCTCTAACACTGCAGAGTCCTAGGCAGAGAGCACTCCCACCAATTAAAATAAGAACAGAAAGCTAGGCAGACATTGCTGAAATAAGTAATGATTTGAATAGACACCATTAGACTGTGATGTCCTGCCCAGACAGAACTTTTTTCTTAAATTTTCCCATCATTGATAGAACACCTCCATCAGTGATTCAATGATGGGAACACTAGTGTAGACTGTCCACCCGCATTTTTACCACCAGTTTGTCCATCGCTGCTAAAAGCAAAGTTAGATATCCTGGTGATAAAAATAACAGCCTCTCAATGCAAGCATTCCCACTGTTGCTAGCAATTTTTGGTACTGTTAATATGTCATTTTTTGGGCTGTTCAGATATTTGAGGGGAAAGACGTCCATAAACAGCTCTGGGATAGATTGCAGTCTTACAGCCTGCCTTCAGTAAGGTGCACACATGCTTGTGCTTACAGAGTGACAACTTGGTCTCTGATTCCCCCCGGGATCAAGTAAGCATATCAGGCCATTTCTGAGCACAGGAACTAAACCCATCTTTTCTGTATCCCAATCTTCTGCCTTAACCACAAAGCTATGCTGGCTTTTCATGGTGTTGACTTTGATGATAAGAAATGAACTCGGCTTCTTCCAAATGACACATGCCTTCCAGCACCTTCCTATGTACAAGGTTCTGAGAGGCTAATTTGTGCTCTGAGCTTTCAGTGTAGCACTGCTTGCTGCAAGCCTTTCAAAGATAAATATACCCCACTTTCTCTCACTTCTCTCCAAGTTGTCTTTATTTCTTTAACAGGATACCCATTGTGAACTGCTTTAACCCAGTCTTGACTCAAGATTTGTTGATACTTGATCAGACGCACAGAAATCATAAATGTATTAGGTACTTGGAATGGAATTTAGCAGCGGTTCAGTTTTATGACAAAAGGAACGAGAGCCTTGTAATCTTATAAATGAAAGAAAGGTGACAGGACTGGAATTTGATTTAAGGAAGCAAGACTCTAAAACATAAATTCTTTGTGTGTAATTTAATAGCTGTGGTGGAAGTACTGGAACCTACAGAATGAGGTCTGTTAATCTAATTAATCTAAACTGAAGTTTAAGTCATACAAGTGACAGCTATCAGTAGATCAAGTTTTGGTCAAGTTTTACTGGGCCTGTAAAATCTAAAATATAGGAGGATGCCCAGACTTACTTATGTTTGCATTGGAAAAATTTCAACTTTACATAGTGCTATACAGACACACACACACAGAAGTACTTCATATAGTATGTTTTCTTTTCTGTTTGCAAACATAACACACTATGGTTCCAATGCCAGTTTTCATGATCCTAAATGTCAGTGATAAAATAAATAAAGTGTAATAAATAAGCATAGGCAAAGTGCAGTTTTCTACCATTAAAGACAGGCTAACACTAGAACCTGGATTCTGTAGCCTTTCAAATTTTGAGGAGGATTTCTTAGGGGACAGACCTCTCAGTTGTCCCCCATTTTGGGTCTTTGTCACACATTGTGTACCACAATGTTGAGAAGTATGGTGAGAGCGGTCAGATTTGAAGCCACTTTCTGTTTTGGGGAAGCTCCAAAATCATTGCTTCATCTTTCTTTTCTGTTCTGAGGTGCTGTTTGTTTACAACCAAACTTTTGCAAGAACAGCTATTATTGCAATACTTTGGCTTAGCATGGGAATAATCTTTCAAGGACACCTGATCTCACATGACTTCCTAAAAGAACAGCTCATTAAATCTTCCACCATCCAAATCTAAATGCTGGTCTGACCACGAACCCGGAACACCACACCATGTCCTAAAACTAATTGAAATCTCCACACTACCAGCTCAAACCATATTTAATTAAAAGAAGAACTGATCTGGACCTGTATACATTTGAAAAAAAAAAAGTTTGGTTAATGGAGATTTTCCTACTCAATCTCTATCCCCAGCTTCATCGATCTAAGCCCAGCTAGGCTGCATCTATGGCAGCTGCCTCCATGGCCTTCAGCAAGGCTTCTGCATCTCTAACAACTATGAAATGATCAACAGACATTCCTGATCCCTGCCCACAACTCTCCTCCATTCGAAGGCGCTCACAACATTTTCTGGTTCACCCCCTCACTAATAATATAGTAGATTGTTTTATCTATGAAATTGAGTGATAATGGTATTCTTAGTAAGATTAATTTTGATTAGCTGTAGCTTAATGCAAACAGATTTTCAACATATAAAGTGAAAACCTAATTGAGAAATTCAGCAATATTCAGAAAATGACGGACAGGGAACTACCCTCAATGCACAGACCTTGAAAGTTTTCCTATGATACAACATGTTGTAAAATGTAGGGCTAGACCCCAGACTATGGCAGAGGAGCTCACGTAGGAAACTGGGGGTGGGGAAGGTGTGCAAAGGTGGCTAATTAACTGCACTCCTCTGTAAATCAGTGGGGTTAGATACTATAATTGCTGTACTCTCTGGGACCCTCTCATCCTTTAGGGCTTCATGACACAGAGAGAAAACCCATACAATTTATTACAGACTCAAGGGCAGCTGACATAAATTGTCAGAACTCCATTCATTTCAACAGAGCTGTGACAATTTATACTAACTGAGAATCTGTGCCATGTGTCACTTTGTCCTGGTGTTTTTTTAGAGGGGACACTCAAGTGGGAAGTAATAGACCATCTCACTATCCTGCCCACTTTGATGGATAATTTAACATAGCAAAACAGTAAGGGTCTGATCCAAAGTCCACCGAAATCAATGGGAGGGATTCCATTGCTTTCAGTGGGATTTGGAACAGGCCCAAAATGCACAGGAAAGAGTTATGTTAGAACATACTATGGGCTGAAGTATTTGGGAAAGCAAATTTTTGAGTCCACATGTGCACACACTCTTAATGTGTGTGTGGTATTCTTAGAGGTAATGCATTAAAATAAACATATTAGCTATTTATTGGATAACATACTGACTCTACAAATTCACACTAAGAAGTTATTTGGGCTCCCATTGTGTTACTAAACCTTTGGCACAACATGAATAAAATGTTTAGAAAACTTTTTTATGATTTTACTGGTGCATTCACCCATGTCACTTACAGAAATTGATCTTGCTTTAGCAAATCAACACATTTCTTTCTTCTGCTAAATGTTTTTGGCAACATGCGTGGAGTACACAGCAGTCAGGATCCCACTCAAAGGCATCAGATAACTGAATGGGTTGCTTCCTCCATTTAACCCAGCTTGTTGACTTGGCAAAGAGCCTTGGTCAAGTAACACAATCAGTGCTTCTGCCATTTGTTATTTCTGCATAATTAAACACCAATTATACATAGTGTTGTTTTGTAGCAGGCTTCTCAGCTGGCTTTTCTTTATTGTGGTTCCATGCCCATTTACTTCCTTATTACCCAAAATGACTTCTTATTTGTTATTGTAATGAGGAGGTTTAAAAGAAATCATATTTTTCTAAAGAGAGAATAGCAAATGATTATAGAAGTTGGTGCTTCATCTCATAGGAGACACATTACATGTAATAGGTGTTTTCACTCATTTGCCTGAGTGTACAATGTGAGGACTCTACTATATAATATTCAGGGTGTCCCTAATGTGGGTCTATTAGAGTACATGTACTCATGAGTGCAAGCACATACAAACCGCACTGAGTTAATTACAGACTTAAGGCTAATATTTTAATAGGCCTTGAATGAGTACGTCATCCTTATTCAGCAAAGCATTTAAACACATCTTTAACTTTAAGCACATGTTTAAGTCCTGTTGATGTCTGTCACAGACTGAACAACAAATGCACCCGCTCTAGGTTCCAGGCTCCTTAGCCACACATTCTCGTGGGTGGAGACATTCATCTATTTCCCTCTTGACCATGTTATTTCCAGTTTTTCCAGTTCCTTAACTGCCCGCCGTTATGTTACCACATAGCTCTTTCTAAGCAAGCACATCTATTCTTAAGGAAAAAGTATTATAGAGAAAACATACTAAAGCAATAAAAGAACCTGCACACATGCTAACAAACTTACCAGAGATCACCCCGACTCCAACTCCAACTCCAACAAGGGCTCTGGCCCTTCAAATGTCACCTAGGGATTTTTTCTATGGTCAGAAGTTCATAACAGCTTCAGCTCGGAAGTGGCACCCTCATGAGTAAGCCAGTTACTTCTTTATGCAGTTTGTCTTTGAATTGCCCTCATGCAACAGGTGATCAGCAGACAAATGGTCTGTGTGAAGCTTCCAAGTGTGAGTCCATAAGAGGAATTTACAATCCCCTCCTCCCAAGTACTGCCTAGGAATTCAGCTTCACATGTATTGTTCCAAAAGATCATTCCTCTCTGCTACTTATTCAACATAGTCTTTTGAACCTCACAATACTTCCCAGAGATTGCATTACTCCTGTCTTCCTCCTAAAGAATTTCCATACAATTCCACAATAATACATACATATTTGCATTTTTAATACAATGAAGTCCTAAAATACTTAAACTTAATTCAATAATGTTTAATTTAATTCAGTAAGGTTTGTCCAGGATATTGCAGAACATTGCCATAACTGTCACAACGTCAATACTTAAAATACTTAAAGTACTTACTTAAGTGCTTTGCACTATAGAGCCAGACTTAAATGTGTTTAAATGCTTTGCTGAATTGGAGTCTTAATGCATTTCATATGGCATGCCAGATTACAGAATGCTCTGAGACCTCCTAACACAAGAATGTAAGGCTATGAGTGTATTAGACTTTTTCCCACTAAAATATCCCACTGTTGTTATTGCTGATGTTGCTCCACTGGCGGTAGCAATGATGGGGAATTTTAGGGGGAAAAGGCCTTGCCTTTCATACTGAGGTGCCGTGAAGTCAGATGAGCAGAGTTGGAGCCCTAACTTTGGGCTTTGTAATTTTTAAACAGTCCCTTGCTGTTAATGAAGTTGTTGGTATACGCGTCTCATTTTTTTATTGTTTAATTAAAGATACTAAAAATCATACATAAATAGTTCAGACAGTTTATGCAAAGTTTCTTCCCCCCCCCCACCCCATAGCTAATAAGGTGGTGATATAACCAAAGGATGTCTTACATCTTGCAGTAAAAATATATATCCAAAGCATTTAGGGACTTAAAAATGAGTGTTAATCCATAAACTTTATTGGGGGCTTAAAAATAAATAAAGAGCACATCTCTGGCTTGATAATCATTAAAACTTCACAGATCGGGGAGAACTTTATCCTATCTATAAACTCTTAATCTGTAGATTATTCAACTGTGAAATGGGCTTGTTAAACCCATATGCTGAATATCCTTATGAAAGTTTTACTGAAAAACAATGCTATTTGTGAGCATTAAGAGCACATTTTCTCAACAAAAAATTGCTTTTTTGCTCTTTCCTTCCTTTTCCACACTCTCTCTCTCTCCCCAAACCTCCCACCCCAGTCATAGTTAATGCTTCATATTTTGGACTGATATCTGGAAAATTTTAATATTACAAATTAAACAGACTTTTAAATATTCTGCTTTAAACTGGATGTTTCTTGATTTGCTAGGGCACAAAATGTCTGAAACCACTAACTTCTATTTCTGTAATACTTGACAAGCTTAACTTGAGAGACTTATTCACATGCTTAACTTTAAATACCAGGAGGTGCCCCTGATCTTTTTTGTAGGATCAGGTCCATAGTCTATTATAGTGGTGGGAATTGAACCTTTCTAAATTAGGACTCTCAGTAAATCTCAAGACACCTACAGATTGCCTTGTAAAAGAAAAGCAGGTGGTAAATTATTTTCTGCTTATTAATATGCACTTATGCTTTGCAAACCATTTTGGTCCATAAACTCAATTAGATAAAGAGTGCTGCTCTGTCTTATCTGAAATTTTTCATTCTGGCATCTTCTCTGGTCCTTCCATTCCTATTTCCATGTTTTCTCTTTCTGTCTCTGTGGCATACATTTTTGGTTTGGTATGTTTAAATGGAGAATCTAGTGATTTGTAATGGTAATTCACAAACACTGCATTGATGCTGCATCCACCAAGAGCTTGTAGCACTCTGTCTCTGCAGCCACAACAAAAATAATGTAATTTAGACACCAGCACAGAATTCATTTCTCACCAGAGACTAACTCTGTTTGGTTCTCAAAATGAAGCAACTCTTTAGAGGGAGAGCCACAGGGAACTGTTTCATTGAGGAGCAGGGAATCTTCATGGGGAACTGGAGATGCGACTAATGGAAATGAACTCCCACTGAGAGAGAAGGAGGAAATATTTCTGACAGGTTGCACTTCCCTTCTTTTGCGGGAGTTATTTGAACCTGCTCATAAGTCTGAAATGTTATTTATTATTGTTCTGACAGTTGTGCTCCAAATGTGGCAGGTGTTGTACGAAAATTATAGGAAGCCATGGCCTCTGCCTTGAAATGTTAGCAATAGGTCCAGAGGAGTTGGATTAGTAGTCCCATTGACTTCAGTGGGATTAGTGGCATGCTTTAAATTAGGCATGTGTTTAAGTATTATGCTGAATTGGGGCATTAAGCAATTGCTTGAAGTTAAGCACCTAAATCACCCCTGTAATAAGCGGGGTGTACATCAGGAGGTCACAGATGCATGATAAATGCAACTTGTCGCAGGGATATCTCTACCACGTGTGTGTATTTTATATATACATTCTAGGTGCATAGTGATATCTCATTGATCAATTTCAGGACAATGTGATAAATTGCATTTATAATGCACCTGGGACTACCTTCCCTGCAGCCTGGCCATTAAGGCAATTCCCCTGGTGTTACTGCTAATAGTCTGTCCAGGATCAGTAAGAGGTTGAAGGTCAGCTATCTAACAAACCATGAAAGTTAGAAATGGAAGCTTTAATCCATGAGAAAGGATTGATTCCCAGCTTTGCATTGGGAGAGCATTTGCTTCTAGCCATGAAGATATTGGACCTTAATAATGTTGTAATTTTATGTATGGAATAGCCATTTCAGATCATCGCTAGAGAACTTTATCATGATTTTTCTCATCCCTGTGTACTGCTGGATTAAGGACCTGGCTTTACAGGAAAAGGACAGGGGAAAAACATACATTTTAAAACTGTATGTAAAAGATTTCTGCAACAGTTTTGCTGTAAACAAGGGACATGCACAGAATGTACGTGTGCTGTGGTATAAAGGTTTTATTGGCACTCATTTGTGCTGACCTGCATAACCTGATGCTTGTGAGTAGTGCAGCTATCCCAAAATTCATGACGATAATACTTTCAGGCTGCACATCTCTCTATATTAGAAATCTCATCTTAAATCTGTTTTGTCCTTGGTTAAACACCAACCACTTTAAAATATTCTGTGATATTTTTCTCAACCAGCAGCCTGGCAGGGGCTCTTTCAACCTCAGCTGGTCCTGGCAGGGGAGGGTTCTCACATGGCATAGTGGAAGACTAAAAGTCATTCTCTCTGCAAGAGATTCTTGGGTTAGCCCCAGTTTTATGGTAGAGATTCTGGCAGATCTTTCAGCCAACAATCCAAAGCAGATGCTGCTGCTTCTCATTAAAATTCTGTCCAAGTTGTATGGGTTTTGGTTAACTTAAACTGGTGAGTTTCATTCTCAGGAGTGTGGGGGAACCACTGGGTTTACTGGAAGTTTAAGGTTTTCAGTAACCCAGATTCCCACTGCAAAGTGTTGCAAAATTGGTTTTTCAAATGTCTCTGAATAGGAAATTCCACTGTGTTACTACTGTTTGGGTATCAAAATTTTATACCCCACTTGCAGAAATAGCTTGGAGAAAGCCAGGTAGTAAATAAAAAAAAAGACAATTTAAAAAGTGTACTGTTTAGAAAATTCAGTTCAAGGTATTTATCAATATTCTCATTAATTTATACTTTACGACTCTCTTACTGAGAAAATAAAGTTTTTAAAACTAAATAGGAACTTGTCTGGTGAAGACAACTACAGATAACCTTTTCTGCACCTACATATTGTTGTTAGCCTTTTTCTTCATATTTGGTTACCAAAAGACCCACTGTGCCTTTGTTTTGCAATGTGTACAATGTAACTTGATGCAAATTATTTGCTAGTCAGATTTGCTGCTTGTGTAAGCATATACAACTCCACTGAAGTGCCGATTTTCATAAGTGGTGGTGAATTTGATCTAAGTGCAATGTAACTACAATGTACAGTAGTTTATGTCTCTAAACTAGGGCTGTCAATTAATCGCAGTTAACTCATGTGATTAACTAAAAAAATTAACCGTGATTAAAAAAATTAATTGCGATTAATCACAGTTTTAATCGCACCATTAAACAATAGAATACCAATTGAAATTTATTAAATATTTTGGATATTTTTCTACATTTTCATATATATTCTCTGTTGTAATTGAAATCAAAGTGTATATTATTTTTATTACAAATATTTTCACTGTAAAAATTATAAATAAAAGAAAGAGTATTTTTCACTTCACCTCCTACAAGTGCTGTAGTGCAAGCTCTTAGTCATGAAAGTGCAACTTACAAATGTAGATTTTTTTTTTGTTACATAACTCCACTCAAAAACAAAACAATGTAAAACTTCAGAGCCTGCAAGTCCACTCAGTCCTACTTCTTGTTCAGCCAATCGCTAAGACAAACAAGTTTGTTTACATTTACAGGCGATAATGCTGCCCTCTTCTTCTTTACAATGTCACCAGAAAGTGAGAATAGGCATTTGCATGGCACTTTTGTAGCTGGCATTGCAAGGTATTTATGTGCCAGATACGCTAAACATTCATATGTCCCCTCATGCTTCAGCCACCATTTCAGAGGACATGCTTCCATGCTGATGACGGACATGAAAAAAAAAATGAGTTAATTAAATTTGTGACTGAACTCCTTGGGGGAGAATTTTATGTGTCCTGCTCTGTTTTACCCGCATTCTGCCATATATTTCATGTTATAGCAGTCTCGGATGATGACCCAGCACATGTTGTTCATTTTAAGCACATTTTCACTGCAGATTTCACAAAATGCAAAGAAGGTACCAATGTGAGATTTCTAAAGATAGCTACATCACTCCACCCAAGGTTTAAGAATCTGAAGTGCCTTCCAAAATCTGAGAGGGACGAGGTGTGGAGCATGCTTTCAGATGTTTTAAAAGAGCAACAGTCCGATGCGGAAACTACAGAACCCAAACCACCATAAAAGAAAATCAGCCTTCTGCTGGTGACATCTGACTCAGATGATGAAAATGAACATGCATCGGTCTTACAGTACTTGTATTAGGTGAATTGAAAAATACTATTTAATTTGGTTTTTTTTACAGTGCAAATACTTGTAATCAAAAATAAATATAATGTGAGAACTGTACACTTTGTATTCTGTGTTGTAATTGAAATAAATGTATTTGAAAATGTAAAAAAAATCCAAAAATATTTAAATAAATGGTATTCTCTTATTGTTTAACAGTGTGACTAATTGTGCGATTAATCACAATTAATTTTTTTAATCACTTGACAGCCCTATTCTAAAGGTGTAATTATGGTGCAAATACAGTGTTCTCTCCTAAGTAGAACACTCATCTGATAACATTAGTATTGGTCCAGTTTGAGCAGGGATTGAAGTTACCATGGCAATGAGGGCCATAAGACTTACCTGAGTGCCCCACAAGTTTGAATAGATTTATTCTCACAACACCTCAGTGAAGTAGGGAATTGCTATTATCCCATTTTACAGATAGGGAACAGAGAGACTCACTGACTCCTTTTCTGTCAGCTGTCTTCACTCCAAGTGCTAAGATTATTAAAAAAAAAAAAAGTTTTAAAGTCTGTCACCAATCAAAGAGGACATACCTACAGTAGGGAAGATGTGTTGAAATGCTTGGTTGAAACACTGCAATGAACACTTTGGGGGATGAGAAACTTATTTATACAGAAGATTTGCCTATTAAGTTTAGTCTCTGAGAATTGTGTTATAATTTTGTTTTATGTGTAACTTTTCTGTGTCCATCATCCTTACTCACTATCTCATAAATCTTTGTTTTTGATAAACTTATGATAGTTTTCACTATAAATATATCTCATTGATGTGGTATAGTATAAGGAACTGACCCTGAGCTGAATCAAACAAGCTAGTGTGTACACTGACCCCTTGGGAATAGCAGGCCTGGTATTTCTGTGAGCGTTTAGTGCATAAGGATCTGGACACTACAGTAGGGTTACCATTTGTCCGGATTTACCCGGACATGTCCTCCTTTTGTGTGCTAAAAATAGCGTCCGGGGGGAATTTGTAAAGCACTCACAATGTCCGGGATTAGCAGAGCGAGCGGCTGGGAGGGCTGCAGGGAAGTCCCGGGCTGGACTCAGGAGCAGCTGTAGAGGAGCCGGATCCGCCCTGCATTCTGAGCCGGCAGCTCCCTTGCAGCCCAGTCCAGCAGCACTGTGCAGGGCCAGACCGGGTTTTGTTGTGCAGGGCCAGACCGGGTTTTGTTGTGCTGGGGAGCTCAGCCACGTGTCCGGCTCGGCTGCACAGAGCCCAACACTCTGTTCTGAGCAGCAGGGTAAGGGGGACCGGGGGCAGGAAGGTTCTGGAGGGGGCAGTCAAGAAACGGGGGGGGCTTTTTGGGGGGAGTGGAGAAAGTTTTGGGCAGTCAGGGTACAGGTAGGGGGTAGGGTCCTGGGGGGCAGTTGGGGGGGGGTCTTAGGAGGGGGCAGTTAGGGGACAAGGAACAGGGAGTCTTAGGTAGGGGGTGGGGTTCTGGAGGGCAGTTAGGAGCAGGGGTCCCAGGAGGGGGCAGTCAGGGGACAAGGAGCAGGGGGGGGGTGTTTGGGAGTTCTGGGGGGGGCTGTCAGGTGGCAGGGGTGGGGAGATGGATCGGAGCAGTCAGGGGACAGGGAGCAGAGGGGTTTAGATGGGTTGGGAGTTCTGGGGAGGGGGTGGGGAGTGGTTGGATGGGGCGTGGGAGTCCCAGGGGTCTGTCTGGGGGTGGGGGTGTGGATAAGGGTTGGGGCAGTCAGGGGACAAGAGGCAGGGAGGCTTAGATAGGGAGTGGAGTCCTGGGGGGCAGTTAGGGGCAGGGGTCCCAGGAGGGGGCAGTCAGGGGACAAGGAGCGGGGGGGAGTGTTTGGGAGTTCTGGGGGGGCCTGTCAGGTGGCAGGGGTGGGGAGATGGATCGGAGCAGTCAGGGGACAGGGAGCAGAGGGGTTTAGATGGGTTGGGAGTTCTGGGGAGGGAGTGGGGAGTGGTTGGATGGGGCGTGGGAGTCCCAGGGGTCTGTCTGGGGGTGGGGGTGTGGATAAGGGTTGGGGCAGTCAGGGGACAAGAGGCAGGGAGGCTTAGATAGGGAGTGGAGTCCTGGGGGGCAGTTAGGAGCAGGGGTCCCAGGAGGGGGCAGTCAGGGGACAAGGAGCAGGGGGGGAGTGTTTGGGAGTTCTGGGGGGGGCTGTCAGGTGGCAGGGGTGGGGAGATGGATCGGAGCAGTCAGGGGACAGGGAGCAGAGGGGTTTAGATGGGTTGGGAGTTCGGGGGGGGGCTGTCAGGGGGTGGGGAGTGGTTGGATGGGGCGTGGGAGTCCCAGGGGTCTGTCTGGGGGTGGGGGTGTGGATAAGGGTTGGGGCAGTCAGGGGACAAGAGGCAGGGAGGCTTAGATAGGGAGTGGAGTCCTGGGGGGCAGTTAGGGGCAGGGGTCCCAGGAGGGGGCAGTCAGGGGACAAGGAACGGGGGGAGGGTTGGGGGTTCTGGGGGGGCGGGAAGTGGGAGGGGCAGGGGCGGGGCTAGGGAGGGGCTCCTCCCGTCCTCTTTTTTTCTTGCTGAAATATGGTAACCCTACACTACAGGGGAACACTTCGTAGGGGCTCAGAGACTGGGGTACGCCTATTGTTAATCTTCTAAGCAAAGGCTGGCATAGCCCAGAGGAGATTGTTTGGGTGGTTAACAGACTGGAGATGTTAGGGATCTGACATCCAGTTAAGCACAAGCAAGTCTCCCTCTTGCTGGAGGCCGGGGCTAAAACAAGGTGACTCACAGTCCTGGGTACCCCAAGAACCATCACATGCTGCCTATACGATACCAAGTCTCTTAAAATTTTTCACAGGTGACCACTAGTGGTTTGCCCACAAGGTTTAGTAATGAGGACTATGGGTGATTTCTGAAGAACGCTAATGTGTTGCTTGTTAACTGATCTGTGAAGACCCTGCTGGTGCACACTATAGGTTCCCTAGTGCATTTTTAACATGCTGGATACTTAAGCCAAGTTCCCAGCTGCATTCTATTCCCATTTTATTCCTCTCTCCAACTTTCACTACAGACTGATTCAATAAAGGCCCGATCATGCAAGATGTAGAGTGTTTTTTCTTCCCACTGAACTGAGGAAGTTGCTTATATTTGTTGATTGTTTTAATGGAAAGACCAAGGATTAGGTGCAGGGCTTCCACAGGAACCTTAGAGAGTTAGAAACCCAACACACACTGAAATTCAATGAGAGTCAGGCACCTAAATTCCTTCAGTTCATGTGACTATCCCAGATTAAATGTTCATGGAAGTTGAATTACCTTCTTTTTTCCCCATAAGTGGCCACTGAAGAAAATGGGTCAAGTATTCTGATGAGTCAGAATAACCGGTTCAAGCTGTTTCTATTTTCTGGATAATCAAAGATTTTAAGTGGCTGTCAGTCTGTTATTGCTTCACAATATCTTAAATTCTGGGCCATATGTATGAAAATTGTCCAGGCACGTCTATAACAAATGAAAAGCAGGTTGTGTCCACTTTCACCTTGGTTGAATGATGCATGTAAAAATGAACACAAAAGAGAATCAATAATATATCCATTAACTGAATCACCATCTGGATATGATAATTGAGGGATCAGCTTAAATTCAACCACATTTCCTTACTACACAGAAAGGAAAAACCTTCATTTACTCAAACAGTTCTTAATCAAGTGGATTTTATGTTCTCCTTAATAAATTCTATTTTTCTAACTGAGCTCAGAGTACCTTTCCCAGACCTGAAGAACAGCTCTGTGTGTCTCAAAAGCTTGTCTTTCTCACTAACAGAAGTTGGTCCAATGAAAGATATTACCTCACCCACCTTGTCTCTCGGATTACCACGTGAGCATTTTTAATTGCTGAGCTCAAACTCCACCCTATCATTCTCATTCTGGAACTAAAGCTACATCATGTATTCTGATTGGTGAAACATCATGTTCATTCCTATCATTTCACTGAAATTTTAATGTCGTTTGTGAAATTCAGACAAATTCTTTTTTTATCTTGATTTTTGTAAATTTTACCTTGAATCACTGAAAAAAACTTAATTTCTGCCAGTACATGGAAGTGAATTCTTTGCTAAATCTAAAAGCATTTTCTAAAATATTGCCATTCAGCATATTGAAAAAATATATATAACAAATTAGAGGGAAACTGCCAGGTGATATTTGGTTTTAGCAAAAAAAACAACAAAAATATTATTTTCTCAAGACAAGTTTGTTTGTCCCCCCCAGCTCAGTCTTTGCAGTTATGGAAAGGATGTCAAAACTATCAAAAGACCAGAGCAGAATGACCATGAATCCCCCTGGCAGCATTCTAGAAACTTTTGTTGAAATGGATGGTTTTTGTGCTCCACACTTGAAACACTCTTGCTCCCTGATGAAGCCTTTACTTTCCTAATTTGCTTGCTGTACGAGTTATTTTGGGGGTCTGGGTGTCCCCTGTACACTGAAGACCAGTATCATCACACTGTTACTCCAGTCTTATGGCAGAGTATCTCTGTTGACTTTAGTGGAGTGACACCAGTATAAAACTAATGATGTGAACGGGGTCCATTTCTATGATTTTAAAACTTCATTCTCCTTATCACCTTTTTGGACAGTGATTCTTTTATCTGAGATGTGAAGCCCAGGTGATAAAATAATGCCAACTATGTGTTGTTTTCATTTCTAACCAGTTATGAGTTACTGTTGCCCTATCCCTTAGCTGAATGTCTGATCAAGTTCTATCTGAATTTGTTATTTGTATTGTTCTCAAGTATTCCAAGTGTTTGTCCATTCTGCTGTATGTTTAGGTATCTTATGACAACACAGAACTTCTCCAGAGTGTTTCTGCAGCTATACTGACTAAAATGAGAAGGAATGAAGATCAGTTACATTTAATACCCTAGATGCTCTTGTCCCTCTGGGGATGCTTTTGTTTTGTTTTGTCCTATGCCTCCTTTCTCCAGTACACGTCATCCTTAAACACCTCTACCCTGATATAATGCGACCCAATATAACACAAATTCGGATGTAACGCGGTAAAGCAGCATTCTGGGGGGGGGGGGGGGGGGGGGGGCGCAGGGCTGTGCACTCCAGCGAATCAAAGCAAGTTCGATATAACACAGTTTCACCTATAACACGGTAAGATTTTTTGGCTCCTGAGGACAGCATTCTATCGGGGTAGAGGTGTACTCCCTAAATTCATGAAGGCTAGAATAAGTTTGGAGTGACTTTGAGCTAGAAAAGGTCTGTCTAGGTAGAGCAGAGGTGGACAAACTACAGCCTGCAGGCCACATCCGGCCTTGTGGGACTGTCCTGCCCAGCCCCTCTGAGCGGCATGGTGATGGGGCCGGGGCTGGCGGGTTGGATAAGGGGTGGGGGGTCCTGGGAGGCAGTCAGGGGACAGGGAGCAGGGGGTGGTTGGATGGGGCAGAGGTTTTGGGGGGCGGTCAGGGGATGGGGAACGTGTGTGTGTGGGGGGGCGTTGGATAAGCGTGGGAATCTCAGGGGGTGTGGAATGTGGAGAGGGGTCAGGGGACAGGGAATAGGCTTGGATAGGCGTGGGGTCCTGGGGGGCCTGTCAGGGGGCAGAGGTGTGGCTATGGATCGGGGCAGTCAGGGGACTGGGAGCAGGGGAGTTGGATGGAGGTGGGGTCCCGGGAGGGGACGATTGGGGCTGGGGGGTCCCAGGAGGGGGCAATTAGGGGACAAGAAGCGAGGGGGGTTGGATGGATTGGGGGTTCTGAGGGGGGCAGTCGGGGCGGGAAGTGGGAGGGGTTGGATGGGGGCAGGAGCCAGGCTGTTTGGGGAGGCACAGCCTTCACTACCTGGCCCTCCATACAGTTTTGGAACCCCAGTATGGTCCTTGGGTCAAAAAGTTTGCCCACCCCTGAGGTAGAGAATTGATGTTGAATTAATGAATTAATGTTCTAATGTAATACTATCCAAAACCAACAGGCCTGCAAGTTTCAGATGTCATTTGTGGTCTTTTAATTTTAGGGATAGTGATGATACATGGTCTGAATTGTGAGGACATTTTTAAATTTAATTTTTATATTTGTATAATTTTGACAGATAATATCAATGTTTTTTATGGATTTTTCTATATTTATCATATAAATTTTCAGTTATACAAAATTATGGGTTTTAAGCATTTGTTTAGATTTTTATCACTTCACAGTTGCTGGAAATTAACAAGGAGGTGTCAGAAAATAATTATTTAATTACAATAGATGTTGAAGTTTAAAAAGCTGAAGCTTAATAACCATTAAACACAAATTGTCAATATCATCTGTCAAACACAAAATATACAAAGTAAATAGCTTTAAATCAAATTTGAATACGATCTTCTTAAGTGGCATTTGTCCTACTTTGCCTATCTATATAGTTGGATTATTATTGATGGAAATGTTTTTTTTCTTCTGCTTCTGTGTGTATGGTGCAACTCTATTTATTGACATTTACCAATAAAAATCTAATCATTCCAAGCCTAGCTCTTTTTAATAGTGACAATCAGTAGCATCATGTATAGCCTGGTGTTGCTCCTCCTCTTATCAATGATTTTGTTTACTGTGGTTTCTTTTTCACTTATATGTTTATTTAATTTTTAAGTCAAGTGGAGAATCACAGTGAACCAAATTTTCCAATTTGGGCACCTAAATCTGATTGCAGGTCCCAAGTGAATAGCAGGTTACTGTAAAAAAAATAGGATACCCTATGTTCACTTGAGCATGTAAAGTCAGTTTTAGGTGCCTAACTTAGGTGTAACTCTAAGTGCTTAGGATTCAAAACTGGGACTCTTATGCTAATTGTGGTACTCATCCTTGGTCTGATTGCTGCTGAGAGAATGTTGTTTTATTATTTATATTACAGTAGAGCCTAGATCAGGGATCAGCAACGTTCGGCACGCGGCTCGCCAGAGTAAGCATCCTGGTGGGCCGGGCCAGTTTTATTTACCTGCTGACGTGGCAGGTTCGGCCGATCGCAGCCCCCACTGGCTGCGGTTCGCCGTCCCGGGCCAATGGGGGCAGCGGGAAGCGGCACGGGCGAGCGATGTGCTGGCCGCGGCTTCTCGCCGCCCCCATTAGCCCGGGACAGCGAACCGCAGCCAGTGCGGGCCGCAATCAGCCGAACCTGCCGCGTCAGCAGGTAAATAAAACTGGCCCGGCCGCCAGGGTGCTTACGCTGGCGAGCCGCGTGCCGAACGTTGCTGACCCCTGGCCTAGATGCCCTAATCAAGTTGGGACCCATTGAGCTAGGCACGGTGCATGTGATATATATGGATGTGACTTCTAGTACAGTTAATGATAGAATTATTTCTTATTCCTTGTTTTAAGGTGGCTGGTTTTAACCATGATTAATGATTGTTGCAGTGACACAATTAACAGAAATGAAAACAAACAGAAAAATGGGGCTTGCTAAAGAAATTCCTCTAATTTTGTCCAAGTTCTGTCCCTTTTAATTTCCTGTCCAAAGTTATGCTTGAATTCGAGGAACATCATGTCTGCAAGTACCATCCCTATATTTTGATAGACACTCCACAGAAATGTATCAGCTCTCTTTGATACCATGTATTCTTAGTGAGCCTGTACTGGGGAGTTGTCTGTGCTTCCATTTCACTTCAATAATGCACTCCTTCATCTCTAATAAATTATTCCAATATTCTTCTTGGATTAGAAGTCTGATGTATTGGTCTCTAATTAATAACCTCTCCAATGCTACACTTCAAAATAATGGCAGCATATCTACCTTATTCCATTCATTGCTTACCTGCCCTGCATCCAGCAGCACAAAAAATAAATACGTTTTTATTACAAAAATGAGGGACACGTTATCTGACACCAAAGCTGAGAGACTCCAGAGTGCTTATGGCAATTCTGTGGGTGCACATTGTCCTCTGCGAGTTTGCAGTCCAGGCTTTGATTTTGTTAGTATTCTTGACCATGTCTAACATGCTTGATACTATTAGCCATCAATTTTTGATGGTTTTTTTTGTGTGTGCATGCACATTAACTGAACACCTGTATTGTTCTCTCGGTATCCTTGTGTGGTTTAAACCATATCATTTTTCAAATGTTCACACTTTATTGTTTTGGGCCTTGTCTTTGAATGGTGCTCTAATTATTTCTGGGGTTCCCATAGATCTACTGAGGAATCCATTTAGTTTTGAAATTACTGCCTCTGGCTAATAATTCCCATGCTCAGGATATGCAATATTACGAATTGACAATACCCAGAGATATTTGTAGTTCCCGGTACATCCTGAATGCATCTTGCTGTGTTGCATGATTGCCTATCTGATATTAATTTTGTAGAGCTTGAATTCTGATGAGATAGAACAGTTATTGATTGTTGTTCTCCTTGGCTTTTTCATTTCATTGTGGCTTTATTCTTCCTGCTGTTTGAGTTCATAAACTTGGAGTAATTTTTGATCCTCTGCTTTCTTTTGAGGTTCACATTAATCTCACTGAGAAATGAGATCTTCAAATGAAAAATGCTATGGAACTGCTATGAAATATTATATGAACTTACTACCATTTGTATGAATCATTACAAGTTAAGGCTTGTGGCTTTTAAGTGCATTTGCAGCTTTACTAATAGAATTCTGAATATGCACAATGTAAGCATTTTGAGGATTTATAGAGAGAGGACTTTAGCCTCATATGGAATTTTACCAACGAATGCTTATCTATCCAATCATTTATTGTATAAGGGATCTGACTTTTACCACCCAGCCAACTGTTCAGGTAAACAAATGAAGTATAAACACCTGTTGTAGAGTTGCTCCTCTCTCAAAAAATGCCATTAAAAAAATCCTCATTTATAGCATACATCTTACTATAGCATATAAAAACCTTTGCTCTTAAGAAGAGTCTTGTAGAAAGAAACACTGTGGCCAAGTCTACATTACAGACTATATCGGTACAATTACGTTGTTCAAGGGAGTGACAAATCCACGTAGTTATACTGATCTAACTCCCACATGTAGATAGTGCTATGTCGATGGGAGAGCTTCTCCCATCAACACAACTACCGCCTCTTGGGGAGGTGGATTAACTACACTGACAGCAAAAGCTCTCCTGTCAGCATAGTAGCGTCTTCACATACAGCGCTACAGTGGCACAGCTGCACCGGTGAAGACAAGCCTTATTAATAACAGGAGACAAAGAGCCTTTCAGCAGCTACATTAAGAATGTGGGTCCTTTGTGTGGATACACATTTTTGCACTAAATATGAGAATCACTGGATAGCTCTGAGTAATTCACTGTCTTGGAAGAGTCACAGGAAACTTTAGCATACTCCAACTTTTGAATTGACATGTTCTTGTGGCTTACTGTGAACCTACTCATGGTTGTGATTTACTGATACAGTCCATATATGACTTACCTGCTCCTAATGAGATATCAGTTTGGGTGTTTGTTGGCAGTACTCTTTGCCGTTAGTTTGCAGTGCTCACTTTAGAATTGTTACACTGCATGAATGCGTTGTTACTTTTCTCTTAGGTGCCAGATTGAGTCCTGTGAATGAATTCAAACTGTCATTTAATTTGCAAATTGTTTTTATATCTTAGAAAGATGAGTCTTGTCCACTTAAAGGCCCACATGCTCCTCTCTCAGCTATGTGAGGGAAAGGGGGAGCAGAGAGCAAAAGCATGCATAAAAGACCCCAAACCTATAAAAGAGGGAAGAGGTCCTTCTACAGTCTGTTCTGTCTACTCATCTCAGTGTGATGTCTCCAAAGCTGGGACTCTGTAGGCCTCTGGGGATATTCTGAATGTGGAGTGGAGAGTAGACATTGAGGAGCAGCCACTTAACCCTGCATATTACCCTCATATATTGCCCAGAAGAAATTCATATGGTAGAACTAGCAGTAACTCTCCTCCATGCCTGCAGCCCCTCTTGGAGATAGGGATGGGATCATAGAATCATAGAATATCAGGGTTGGAAGGGACCTCAGGAGGTCATCTAGTCCAACCACCTGCTCAAAGCAAGACCAATTCCCAACTAAATCATCCCAGCCAGCGCTTTGTCAAGCCAGGCCTTAAAAATCTCTAAGGAAGGAGATTCCACCACCTCCCTAGGTAACGCATTCCAGTGTTTCACCACCCTCCTAGTGAAATAGTGTTTCCTAATATCTAACCTAGACCTCCCTCACTGCAACTTGAGCCCATTACTCCTTGTTCTGTCATCTACCACCACTGAGAACAATCTAGATCCATCCTCTTTGGAATCGCCCCTCAGGTAGTTGAAAGCAGCTATCAAATCCCCCCTCATTCTTCTCTTCTGGAGACTAAACAATCCCAGTTCCCTCAGCCTCTCCTCATAAGTCATGTGCTCCAGACCCCTAATCATTTTTGTTGCCCTCCGCTGGACTCTTTCCAATTTTTCCACATCCTTCTTGTAGTGTGGGGCCCAAAACTGGACACAGTACTCCAGATGAGGCCTCACCAATGTTGAATAAAGGGGGACGATCACATTCCTCGATCTGCTGGCAATGCCCCTACTTATACAGCCCAAAATGCCGTTAGCCTTCTTGGCAACAAGAGCACACCGTTGACTCATATGCAGCTTCTCGTCCTCTGTGACCCCTAGGTCCTTTTCTGCAGAACTTCTACCTAGCCATTCGGTCCCTAGTCTGTTGCTGTGCATGGGATTCTTCCGTCCTAAGTGCAGGACTCTGCACTTGTCCTTGTTGAACCTCATCAGGTTTTTTTTGGTCCAATCCTCTAATTTGTCTAGGTCCCTCTGTATCCGATCCCTACCCTCTAGTGTATCTACCACGCCTTCCAATTTAGTGTCATCTGCAAACTTGCTGAGAGTGCATTCCACACCATCCTCCAGATCATTAATAAAGACATTAAACAAAACCGGCCCCAGGACCGACCCCTGGGGCACTCCACTCGAAACTACTCAGACCACAACTGATGGCAACATGGCTCCAAATGGAACTGTGTTACTAGAGGGGCAAAGGTGTTCAGAGGCGTATGCTGAAGAAGTGGATTCAGTTTCTAATGGTTTTGCACAGACTTCCCAGCAGCTATATTGGATTGGAAGCCAAATTTAGGCTGGTAGGTAAAAGATTCAAATCTAGGACCTCTATGGTAGCATCCTCTGAAATGCTTCCAGTTCCACGCACAGGGCCAGTAAAAATAGGCAGAACTACAATATCTAAATGCATGGATGAGACAATGGTGTGGGGAGGAGGGCGTTAGAATTATTAGGAACCAGAGACTCTTTAGAGGAAGGAGTAGTCTAGAATTTATTAATAGGGGAACTTTATTTCCTAGTATAGAGGATAGAAAAGAAGTTGGTAGGAGCAAGAGAGGAACATAAAAGAATCCCATTTAAACATAACACATGAAGGCAAGCCACTACATATTGACAAAACGTATAAGTGCTAGAAGTGCTAGAAATGCTAGAAGTCTAAATACTAAAATGGGTGAACTAGAGTGTCTGGCATTAAATAGGATATTGATATAATAGACAGCAGGGAAACATGGTGGAATGGTGATAATCAAGGAGACATGGTAATACCAGCAATGTGCTGGCCGCGGCTTCTCGCCGCCCCCATTGGCCCGGGACGGCAAACTGCGGCCAGTGGGGGCCGCGATCGGCCGAACCTGCCATGTCAGCAGGTAAATAAAACTGGCTTGGCCCACCAGGGTGCTTACCCTGGCGAGCCACGTGACAAACATTGCCGACCCCTGCTATATAGGAATGACTGAGTAGGTTGCACTGGTAGGGGAGTGGCACTAAATGTTAAAAAAGCATAGTCAAATAAGGTGAAAATCTTAAATGAATCAAGCTGTACCACAGAATCTCTATGGATAGAAATTCCATGCTTGAATAATAAGAGTATATCAGTAGGAATATACTACCGATCATGTGACAAGGATGATGACAGTGATTGTGAAATGCTAAGGGAGGTTAGAAAGGCTACAAAACCAGGAAATGCAATAATAATGGGTAATTTCAATTATCCTTATATTGACTGGGTAAATGTCACCTCAGGGTGTGATGCAGAGATAAACACATTAAATGACAGCTTCTTGCAGCACAAGGAGAGAGGCAATTCTTGATTTTGTCCTAAGTAGCTCACAGGATCTAGTCCAAGAGGTAACTATAGCTGGACTACTTTGTAAGACTGACCATAATACAATTAAATTTAGAATCCTTACTGGGGGAGGGAGGTACAAAAAAATCCACCATACTAACATTTAACGTTAAAAAAGGAATATAGGAAAGAATGAGGACACAAATTAGATGGACAATCACAAGGGTAAAATGCCTGCAAGCAACATGGAGACTACTTAAAAACACCGTAATAGAGGCTCAGACTAAAAGTATGCCCAAAATCAAAAAAGAGAGTGGGAGTAACAAAAGAATGACACCATGGCTAAACAGCAGAGTAATGGAGGCCATTAGATCAAATAGGCATTGTTTAAAATTTGGAAATCAAATCATAATGAGGAAAATAGGAAGGAGCAATAATTCTGGAAAGCAAAATGTAAAAGCATAATGAGACAGCTCAAGAAAGAATTTGAGAAACAACTTAGTAAAGATGCAAAAGCTAACAATATTTTTTTAAGTACATCAGAAGCAAGAAGCCAGCCAAACAGTTAGTGGAGATAGTGGACAATGACGGCGCTAAAGGGCATTCAAGGAAGACAAGGCCATTGAAGAGAAGCTAAATGAATTCTTTGCATCAGTTTTCACTGCATAGGAACTGCAGAAGATACCTACATCAGAACTATTCTTTTGGGGTGACAAATCTGAAGTACTGTTCCAAATTGATGTGTCAACAGAAAAGGTTTCAGAGCAAATTCTTAAATTAAACAGTAATAAGTCACCAGAACTAGATGGTATTAATCAAAAAGTTCTGAAGGAACTCAAATATGAAATTGCAGAACTACTAATTGTCATATGTAACCTATCACTCAAATCAGACCCCATACCAAATGACTCCAAGGAAGCTAATGTAACACCATTTTTTTGAAAAGGGTTCCAGAAGAGATCCTGGCAATTACAGGCTCATGAGCCTGTAACTTCAGTACTGGGCAAATTGGTAGAACCTATAGTAAAGAACAGAATTATCAAACACATAAATGAACATGATTTTTTTTTACAGCTTTTGTAAAGGGCAATCACGCGTCACCAATCTATTAGAATTATTTGAGGGATTCAACAAACATGAGGATAAGGCCAATCCAGTCAGCATAGTGTACTTGGATTTTCAGAAACTCTTTGACAAGGTCCCACACTAAAGGCTCTTAAGGAAACTATGTAGCCACAGAATATGAGGGAAGGTCCTCTCATGAGTCAGTAATTGGTTGAAAGATAGGAAAAAAGTGTAGGAATAAGTCAGTTTGCACAATTGAGAGCGGTGATCAGCGGGGTTCCCCAAGTATCTGTACTGAGACCTGTGCTGTTCAACATATTCATTAATGATCTGAAAAAGGGGTGAACAGTGGACTGGCAACATTTGCAGATGATGCAAATTATTCAAGATAGTTAAGTCCAAAGCAGTCTACAAAGAGTTATAGAGATCTCACAAAACTGGGTGCCTGGGCAACAAAATGGCAGATGAAATTCAGGGTTGATAAGTGCAAAATAACGCACATTGGAAAAAGTAATCCCCAATATACAGATACAACGATGGGTTCTAAATTAGCTATTACCACCCAAGGAAGAGATCTTGGAGTCACCATGGATAGTTCCCTGGAAACTTCTCCTCAGCGTTCAGCAATGGTCAAAAAAGGCTTAACAGTAAGTTAGGGACTACCAGGAAAGAAAGAGAAAGTAAGACAGAAATGATCATAATGCCACTATATAAATCCCAGGCTAGGTCTACATTACCCGCCTGAATCGGCGGGTAGAAATCGATCTCTTGGGGATCGAATTATCGCGTTTCGTCGGGACGCGACAATCGATCCCCGAATCGATGCACTTACTCTACCAGCGGAGGTGGGAGTAAGCACTGTCAACGGGGAGCCGCGGAGGTCGATTTTGCTGCCGTCCTCACAGCGGGGTAAGTCGGCTCCGATACGTTGAATTCAGCTACGCTATTCACGTAGCTGAATTTGCATATCTTAAATCGACCCCCCCCCTGTAGTGAAGACCTGCCCCCAGTGTGCCCAGTTCTTGTCTCCCCATCTCAAAAAGAATATAGTGGAACTGGAAGAGGTTCAGAGAAGGGCAACAAACATGATCAAAGGTAAGGAACAGCTTCCATACAAAGTGAGACTAAAAAGATTGGGGCTGTGCAGCTTAAATAAGAGAGAATTAAGGGTGATATGATTGAGTACTATAAAATCATGAATGGCATGGAAAAAGTGAATAGAGAAGTGTTATTTACCCTTACCCATAATACAAAAAACAGGGATCAATCAATGAAAATAATTGGCAGCCTATACTCAGGGCAACCCTAAACCTTTGACTACCAGAAGCCAGGAGTGGCAGACATGAGTGGATCACTCCATAACTTCCCTGTTCTGCACACTCCCCCTGACGCTCTGGTATGATCCACTGTCAGAGACAGGATATTGAACAAGTTAGCTCATGGTCTGACCGCGTATGGCAGCTCTTATGTTCTTATTTATCAGTAACGCTTGGTTTATGCACAAAGAGAGGAGTGGGGGGAAGCTTGCGTAGCACCCTCCCAGAGTACATAGGCTGTAGTTGATATTATTTAACTGTCATTACCAACCGTTTTGATTACTGAGGGAATTATCATTTAAAATATATGTAATATAAGATGATTTTAGGTAATATTAAAAAAATCCTGAGGTAGGATAGAGAGCTTGTTTTGTTATATTAACAGCCAAAAAAGTAAAGTTAAAAAAACCCACGCAAACTATTTCTTAAGCATATGACATAATCTGCACATAGTCTAGATGATTATGGTGCACATCACCAAGTAGCCTATTTATTTTGTATCTTCTGAAGAAATTTTGTTTGCTGTCTTAGAGAAGGAAATGCTGTTATAAATCTGTTTGTCCATCACTAACACATGGTTCCTTGTCCTAATTAATCATGGTGCCTTATGTAGGATAGCAAAGGGGGTCTATCTACCCATGCAACTAAAGCAGCTGGGGCCACCACCTGTTAACTAACTTCAAGCACCACTTAATTAGCTGGAATTGCTGTTACCTCCAGTTTTGTCTGAAAGAGAAAGAAATGGTAGCAGATGTAGAGCACATGACTTCTAAGACTGGTGAATGCCAATGTAAAGGGGTGGGAGAACAGCTAAGAGAAGTCAAGGGGTAGGGAAGATTAAAGTGGCAATTAAATAGGTTAGAAGATACCACGGAGTGTTCCTGCAATTCATGTTTAAAGCAGTGCCCAATATATCACCAAGTGTTGCAATTTAAATCCTTCTATCTGAAATATTTGCTGTATAATTAAATGTTTATAATGTTCCTCTCTATGCCAATTGTTTGCAAATAAAGCTTGAACTTTTAGAATTTGAGGGTACATAATAAAGAATTTGTTTCCAGAAGAAATATAACTGCTGCTGCACAAATAAGTACCTGGTGAGTATATGACGAAGCTGCTGTCGCCTACAATTAGCCATTATATTTGTATTTAAAAAATTGGATGCAAAGGGATAGCTTGCTGAAACCATGCATTAGCATAACAGGAAACTCCCCTTTGTTTGTAATTAATTTAAAATCTTTGGCTTGTATTATAATGCGAAATAAAAATAAAGAGGGAAAGGAGTTTAAAATCGTCTCCACTCTAGCAGGATTTTCTTCACACGTGGTAATCTTGTTTTCTAAAAGCCAAATATTAAATCTATTAAAAAGCCCTATTGTGGCATGTACAGTTTTAATGGGCCAGATCCTCATCCAGTATAAATCAGCCTAGCTCTATTGCCTTCAGTGGAGCTATGTTGAGCAATCTTGTCCTAAGCCTTTTACTGCATTAAACCAATCAATCCTCATCTGAAAATTGGCTGTTGTGCCTGTTCGATAACTTTTCTGTAACTGTGTTTACAAGCATCCACATCCACATAATTTTGAGAAATGTACTACTGAGCTGATAGACAATGTTCACTTTAGGTGTTTGTAAAGCTGATATATTGATTTATGTATATTTCAGTAGTGCCCAACCCCCCTTTTCCTGTCCCAAAGACATCATTTCAGACACATCTTAGAAAAGGAGGCAATCCAAACAGTGTAAACATACAGGGAGGAAGCTTCCAGATAGAGGCTGGTGAAAATGGTTGAAGTCCATGGGGCTATGACAATTTACACCAGCTCAGGATCTGACAAATTATAATAGTATCTTTTGGAACAACTGAACTTCTTTTGTAAATCAATGTTTAATACCATGTCAGCACCGTTAGATAATATGGCGAGTGCATTATGAACTAGACCAATATTTTTAGGTGAAAATGGGTTATAAACAGAGTTTGGATTTTATGTTAACTTCTTTGTTTTGTGTCAGAACCTTACCATTACAAAATGAAATAGAAATATATGATACTATGGTAATTCCTCATATAGGTCTTAGTTTGATGTACTCAATGCACTTTTTCTCATGCCTCTACCCTGCATTCCTCTAGATTAGTAGGATGGAATCAATGTGAATTGATCCAATTTGTAGAACACAATTCTAATATTGATAGTAATTTATATTCATTTGCTTTTACCTAATCTTTTATTAATGGTCATCTTCAAAATGTCAACTAACGCTGTTGCCCAGAAATTTTGTAGCACAAGCTTGATAATGAGAACAAAAATCTACAATAAATAAATAAATTCTAGATGCTGAAAAGAAACTAAAAAAAAAAGCTTTATATGAAGTAAAATGAAGCCATGTGCTTAGTGAAATTTTAGTGTACCCTTTTCATTTCAGGGGGCTTGTAGTTACTACGATATTTAAAATCTCTCCATTCACAAAAAAAATGTTAGTTTTTAACTTTTATCTACTGTGCAAGCTAACATATAGGGATGGAAAGTGTGGACAGAAACTGATTGGTTTTGGTCATGCATCTTGAAATAACGTGTGTTGGAAGCAATGACTAAAATGGCATGCTTCCTGCCATGTTCTACAGTACATTGCTAACAACATTTATGCTAATTATAAGGTGAATAAGAGGGGATAATTGAACTCAGATATCAAAATTGTTTTACATAAAAATATGCTCGGGATGCTCCCACGTGCTTAATTTTGATATATGCCTAAATACATGTGAATAATATTCAGCTCAAGCTGAATTAGAAGCCAATTTGTATTTAGAGCAATACATAAAATACTTAAGGTATTACAGCTTATCGTAATGAATGCTGGCTACCCTTTGTGAACAGAGCTTCCCTATAGGCCTTCCCACCTCAGCCCAGTCTTGGGGCCAATCTTAGAAATGGCCCTGCTGTACATACCACAAGCCATAACACCTGAGGAGGCGGGACATGATTGGCATTGGGATGAGGGAGAGGCAGAAGATGGGCAGCAGCTTTGGGTTTTCAGTGAGACGGAACAAGGAGAAAAGGGTGTGTCAGTAATTGGCACTGAAGAAGAATGGAAACCAGCAGCTGAGCAATACAGCAGGTAGCAGGGAGAGAATGAATGTGCCTCTTCCTTACTACCTGGCCCCTTATTTGAACAGCTACTCCCTGTAACAGAATGTTGGCTTAATACCTGATCACAGCCTAACTGTTCAAGTAAATAGATCTTCAGCAGATCACTGAAGTATAGCACATGGTACAGTATAGCTCTTCTGCACTGGGGGGAATCTCACCTTCAGTGAACTGAAAATGGTAGAATTCAACCACATCTAGAACTGAACTGAACTTCAATGATCATCATCAGGGAATGGTGATTTCCACGCAAAAGCTATACAGTAATCTCCAATGTGTTGATTGAAATACCGTGTTCTTTGAGACTGAGTCAAAAAGCTCACATTTCACAAAGACTGGGATGATGAATAATGTTCATTCTTGGATTATGAATGAGGATGGACTTACCATTAAAAAATCTGCTAAATATCATATTGTTTTTTTCTGGTGTTACTAGAAAAGAACGCCTAATCCACTCACTTCCACCAGTGAAAATAGATGACTGAGGCCAACATTTTCAAATATTGAGCTGGGGGTTGGACTAGATGACCTCCTGAGGTCCCTTCCAACCCTGATATTCTATGATTCTATGTATGACTAAAGTAATGCCCCTAAATAATGTCAGCCTGGTTATTAGAGAGGTTGAGCCCCATCTCTCCCCTTTGGTTCACTCAATGCTCAGCACCTTTGAAAGTCAGATTGCTTTTACTTAGGCACCTAACTGAATTCACATTAGTTTAAAAACGTTAGCTTAAGAATTAGCATGTAATGTTTATTACTACCCATTTGTAATAGTTTGACATACCGTACGTCCTTCTAGAATGGGAAAAAAGTGGTTTAATTATATTGTTTTTCCACATAAAGACGCATGCTAAATTGAAATATACTTACTCTGTAGCTGAATAGTAGCTAGCAGTCCATCACCCACTTCTTTTAATATCACAAATCCTGAGCAGACTGTGTTGGATAAATCTCCAAGAAACAATTATTGAAGTGAAAGGAATATCAGCAGGTTGGTTGTGTCAAATCACAGTATGTGTTCATTTTTGTTTTTTAGCTGGATACAGCTTTTTGCCTGAGCAGGTGCAGTAGGCATGGAATCTCTGCTTCTTACTTCATCAAAAAGTCCCATCCTACTGTTTTTTATTGCTATAATGTAAAACTCTGACCTCATCAACCCCTGCATGCAAATAAGTGAACAATCTGGAGTAGTGAAATGTTGATGCTCTCACTGCGCTGCCACTTTCTGAGCAGATTTTAAGTATACACTTGACATTGGCCATTACTGAGCCAGCAAAGATGAATGGACCAATAAATGAACATATTTTGCCTTTTGCATCTGTCCTTAGAACAAGTCCTATGTATTTATTTATTTCCACTACAGCTATTTAAAGATGACAATATTTTAATTGATTAATTTTAAAAAGTCTGATTGAGTACCCTTAAATAGTTTGTCTCAAATTTCATTTTTTAAAATTCTTTTTTCAAGATTTTTTTTATCATCTATTTATCAGGGTCTTTTCAAGAAGAAATTGAGTATCTGTTTTCATTGCATAGCAGAGACATGGATTTTTAAGAAGTGATATCAAATGAACAAAGTAAACATATTGAGAAAACAGAGAAAGTATTTTTACTAATATATTTCTGGTTTAGCAATCATAGTTGTTTTCTTGTAACATCAGCAAAATTTTCAGATAAAAATATAATTTTAAAATTAACTGTATCAATCTTATTATACGACAAACTTTAATATCTGCTGAATGTAATAATCCAGGAAGTATGTTAATGGTAAGAAATGTTATTCTTGTTCAAGGTCTTTAAAATATTTAGGTAATTATGATACACATCTCAACAAGTACTTACAGTAGAAAACAGAAGAGAACTGTAAGTCAATAGTCAGGCATACTTTCTAATGTATTAGTGATAGTCCAAGTACAGTATTAACTGATTATATTCCAGACCTGCCCCCACTTATAAACTGCAACATATTCAATGTCATTACTTTTAGCCATTCCTAATACTTTTCAACTTGCTATTTACATAAAGAGAATAGAAATAAACCTGCATGCCATTTAACATTGTGTATTATGTAGTTGTACATAAAGATGTGCTATAATGATATTGATAAAGTAGAGAATTCGTTTGTGCACTGCCAAACCACTATGCTGTGTGGTTTTGTTTTCAGAACTTGTGTGATTATTTTTATTCCTTCTGTTTTGACTCCTCATTATTATTATACCTTGCGTCATGAAATTTCAGACTAGTGATTTATCTTACAAAGTATTAAAACGTGATTTCTCTGAGTTGGGATTTTTTTTAGCATGTCATTGAAATTGAGTGTTTCTTTCAAGTACCTTTCAGTCTAGGAAATGTATCTCTTTCTTATGATGATAAACTGTTGCCTTTTCATAGATGAGATCTGGCCCCTGCCCTCTCCTACAGAGAAGGTATGGTACTTATATCAACCCTCCCCCCTGTTTGACAAGACACTGCCCCCCCTTCCACCCCCCCCCACACACACACAAAGAGGTAAAGTCCCCTGAGTCTGTAATTTCCAGGAGATGAAGCAATGATGGGGAGTGATCACAGTCAATAGCTTTGATTAACAATAAGGTAGAAAATTAGCAATGCTAGCATTCAACCACCCTGCCTACTCTTCCCCATATGCTCACCACAGGCTGTGCTGGCTGTTTCTCGGAGTGTAGACTGAGCACTTTACAAGCTGTGAAGTAAGAGCAAAAGGTGCAGTAAAAGGATTAAACTAGGGGAATAAGGAAATAGAGTAGAAAGCAATGTTGCTGAAGCTGTTACAGTGTTTAACACAACACAGGCTGTGGAAGGATAAAGTATGCTGTGTGTTGTCACTGTGTGTCTTTCTGTCATATGTGGATTTATTTGTATCTGGACATATTTTGATGGAAATGGGAACTACTGTTACTACTGTGACCCCATCAGCAGCTCTGGTGTTGTTTCCGACAGACTCTGATGACCTAGAAAGGGGGAACGACAGCGGGACGCCACTTCCCACCTCTGATAATGATGACAATTCGCTGGGCTACACAGGTAGAGTTTATCTTTCCAAAAATATTAATAGTTCCATATTGCTCACACTTTCCCACCTGCATCTTCCATTGCCACCTGTATGCAATTCTTTAACCATCTCTGCTACTGAGCTATCATCATCATTGAACATCAGCATTCATACCATTCTGCAGATAATGTTTGGATACAGCAGTGCTGTATCAATACACAACTGTCTTCAGTCCTTTTTTCTTTCAGTAGGTTCAGATTGTTTATACATTTGTAATCCTATGTATTACTGGGGAATGGAATGGAAATCTCTTACAAATTGTGTAAACTGTTGCATGACAAAAAGAGTTCATTCCCAAATAATTTGCTCTGCAGACTGACACTCTTTCTCCATGTGTTTATTTGTTATAAACAGCAACAAAATATACTTACATTGGAGAGAAAAAATAACCTGATGATTAGAGAAGTCTCTCTGACTTTTATTTTGCATTAATCTTTAAAGAAATATGTCTGTTGGTCGGGAAGGTAAAAGATAAAGTAGCACCACTGAGTGCAGTGCAGCAGAAATCACTGAAGAGTCCAATTCTGCCATCCTTATTCACACTGAATGGTGCCTTATTTCAGAGTAGTCCTGTGGAGCCAGATTTTAGATCAGCTACAGTGGTGTTAGCGCAAAGTTGCTCTAATTCTGACCCATTTGGATTATTCTTGAGTGAGTCAGCGTTAGCCAGGATGGCAGAATCTAATCCTAAATTATTATCTGAAAAATGTGAAAATCAGACGCGTTGTTTATTATTTGCATTTCTGCTGAGAGTCACTCTTGGGTTGGGGAGTGGGAAGGGAAGATGGGGAAATGAGTGAGTTACACATTTAACTGTGTTTCGGGATGGACTAATAGTGAAATGTCTTACCTTGTACACTTGGCTTGTTGTTAGGTAACTAAAAAAAAAAGACTCAAATATTTTAAAATAAAACTTAATCTGTACAGGACACACAGAGGGCAAGGTGGGGTTAAGAAACTCTATACAACATTTACAGTGATTACTGCTTGCATTACCTGTCCCTAGCAATCACTTGTGCATTGTAATATTAGATGTAAAGCTAGCTTTGTAAAATCTATTGTGTTCCTTTCTGAAATATTTCCTTCTGAAAAAGGGAAAAAGCAAAGCAATATAATTAGCCACGTATGCCCTCAAGGCACAGAAACTAAACTAAATAAAAGCATATAGAATGGCTTTAACATCCTTACAGGTTTTTCATTCTATTATAACATTATACCCTGCAGGATACTATTATTTCTCCACTCATGACTGGTGGATGTGCATATTTGAAGGCATGTTTGCACCCTGCAAATGTTCCTGAGTAGTCACACCTCTGCTAAATTATGTTGTGCTAATCTGCTCTGAAAATTCAGAGCATAATGAGCAGCAGTATAAAGTATTCAGGAATAATGAATATATCTTAAATAATATTTTACACTTATTGAAAGTGCATGATTCTTCAGGGAAATAATTCTGTTTAGTGGCTAGAGCACAGGACTGCGAATCACAATTCCTGGGTTCTGTTTCTGGGTCTGCCACTGCCTTTCTCTGGCTCCATGGGTTAGTCACTTAGGGACAGATTTGAAAAGGTACTTAGGGGCCTAACTCTCCTTGGTACCAATGAGAGTTAGATGCCTATGTGCCTTTAAAAATATGGCCCTTAACCTCTCTGTTCCTCAGTTTCCCCACCTGCAAAACAGGTGAAATAATAATTATTCTACAGAGATATTTATACTTATGTGTAAAACACTGAGTTTCTATGAAGAAGGGTATCAAATAATAGCAAAATATTGCTAATTACTACTGCTTTCTATTCTATGTGACATTATATTCATCAATACCTTCAAGCCATGGCCTGCACATCACATTAGCAGATGGAACATGTCGTTGCAAATAATTATTATTGGGCTAATTATTTAAGTACTTCTTATACAGCACCCATTACCATGATATCCAAGCACCTCACAAACATTAATTGTTTTATCCTCACTACAGTCCCATGAGATAGAAAAATATTTCTCCATTTCATAGATAGGAACCTCCCACCAAGAGACTAAGTGACTTGCCCAAGATCATACTGGAAGACTGACAAAGCCAAGATTGAAAGACAGATCTCTGGAATCCCAGTCCAGCATATTAACCACAAAGACATATTTTTGTGGGGATTTTACTGAGAGGTATAAAGACACAATCATGTATACAATCTGGACAGACAACAAAAAGATACAGAAGGGGGGATTTTTTGGCAGGTAGAAGGCAGGGTCATGCACAGGAATAAAAATGTGATGGCTTTTGGAGGGGAATTTTCTATTCCCCTCCCCCTGCAGCCCCGATGCTGGAGAAGCTCACTCTCTTCACCATAGCCCTGGGGCCAGAGGAGCAGTCAGTTTCCTCCAGGGCCAGAGGAGCTCATTCTCCCCACCACAGCCCCAAGGCTGGAGGAGGCCAATTATTGGAAGGGTGCATGCCCCTGCTTGCACCCCCGCCTTGTGCACGCCCCTAGGAGGAGGGTAAAGATTTTCAAGTTTAAAGATGTTGTAATAACTGATTGCTGTTTCTGTCTTATCCTATCTTATACCATATTCAACACCATTGTACTGGCACATCTTTCTTTATGGAAAAGCTCTATGGAATTTATTAGGCAAAAAGCTGCAAGATATAGAAATTTAATACTGTTCTATAGAAATTACACTCAAAGCCTTATAATGTAATAGAAAAAGATATCCCTTCTCTACTTTTTTTTTGGCCCATCCTATAGAATATAACAGAAAAAGTTATTTTCTATTAAATTCTACAGACGTTTTGAAAGGGTCATTTGCCATGATCTCTCTTATCTGAAAAATTCCTTATCCAAAATTGAGCTAAATCTATCAACAGTACCATGTGTACTGAAAAGTTGTCCATTTACCTGAAACTAAAATCATCCAAAGAAATTCTATTCCCTCTGTCCTATTTGGATAAAACAGGGTTTGCTATATTATTTATTGGGATTTTTATTGTTTGTTCATGTAGTATGTTTATGCAAACAAAACAAAGCAAAATCAATACTCTTAAGCACACATAATTAACAAAAATTTACACGAATCCCCACTCATGGATAATTAAATTCCAACTAATTAACTGAGCAGCAACTATCTTACACGATCAGCAAATCTCCCAGCCAACTAAAATGTCAAGTTGACCAGATGCATCTTGCAGCAGATCCTTAAGGTTGCCACAGTCAGGCTTTGGTGGAATGTTAGTAGAAATGATTCAGCTACTCACAGTGTCACACCATCTATCCCCATATGAGTTCAACTCTGGGGGTAAACAGGCAAAGCATTCTTGCTGTTTGCAACTGATCAGGTGGTAGGTTGAGGGTTAGGCATTCTCCAAGATAGTCATTCTCCTTGCCCTTTGTTTCTCTTTCCATAATAAAATATTTCAGGGTGAAGATATGCAGCTCTTACATATTGCACATAAGGGATGTTTATATATAGTATATAAGTTATAAAGTGCCTGGCCATGTTCCTATTAAAATTCATTGGACTTGTGTCATTAACTCCAATGGCAGCAGGATAAGTTAATTACTCTGGTGAATATCTTGTTCAGAGTACTTTTTTTTAGAAATGGAGACAGAGTAAACTCTTGTAGGGGAATCCAGGAGTGTCTACTCCCAGACATATTTTTTGAAATCACATTTTGGCAAACGCTAAAGTTTAAAGTATTCTGAAGATTTTCATTGTCGTTGTTATAAATATGCTAGAGATTAAAGTCACACCTTTTACATGTGGTGAAGCAATATCCAGAGTGGTTGGGGGACAGACTACACTAAGACAACAGAATTCAGTTTGCATGTTGAAGAGAAATCAGTAAAATAATCTTTTGCAAGGTCAACAAGTCTCCTTCAACATCAGCTCTTATATGAAAAGCATTAATTAGGCCAAGCATTGTGTGATAGCAAGGGTAGGCAAGCTATGGCACCCAGGCCAAAGGCGGCACACGAGCTGATTTTCAGTGGCACTCACACTGCCTGGGTCCTGGCCACCAGTCCGGGGGGCTCTGCATTTTAATTTAATTTTAAATGAAGCTTCTTAAACATTTTAAAAACCTTATTTACTTTACATACAACAATAGTTTAGTTATATATTATAGACTTATAGAAAGAGACCTTCTAAAAACGTTAAAATGTATTACTGGCACACGAAACCTTAAATAAGAGTGAATAAATGAAGAATTGGCTCACCACTTCCGAAAGGTTGCTGACCCCTGAGCTAGCTCATAGGGTAAGAGTCAGAAGACTAGTGTTGACTCTGCCACAGTTGTATACTTGAATAGAGTTGTATGAATACTGATTTTTTCAGATCTCTGGCAATTCTGACAAGTCAAAAATAATTCTTTCTTATACAAAAAACAAATTTTTTTTCAGAATTTTTCATGAATTGAAGTCTGGGAAAAATTGTTTTGGATTGAAAAAAAATTCATTTTGATTTTAGGCATTTGTAACTATTTTTAAAAAATTAAATAAAAGGAAATGTGGAATCAAAGGATTAGATTCACAAAGGGACTAAAGGTATGTCTACATGGGGATGGAAGGTTGTAGTGCTAAAGCTCCAGCATGAGCCCAAATATCTACACAGCAATTTTTAGCCCTATGAGTCCAAGACAGCTGACCCAGGCCAGCCATGGCCATGCCGTGGGGCTTTTATCCCTATGTAGACATAGCCTCAGGCATCATTCACAAAATGAAAGAGGAGGACATGATAGTGCCCCCCCTCCCCTTATAATCCATAGCCCAGTGGGTAAAGCACTCACCTGGGAGATGGCAGACCCAGGTTTGAATCCCTCTCTGCTCAGGAACAGGGATTTAAACTAGGTCTTCCCACTCCTAGGTGAGTTCCTTGGCTATTCTGGGGTGGGTTTCACTCAATATCTCCTGTTGCAGCTGTTCTAATTTGTATAAATAATTAAATAGAGAGAGAAAGGAAGCCTGGTAGGAGTGGGAACATCCCTGCAACAATAAATATTTATTTATACAAAGTGGAACAGTTTCAGCAAGGCAGATTGCAAGCGATCCATCCCAGAATACTTCTTATCTCACTGGCTAGAACACTAAACTTCAAAGTAGGAGACCTGGGTTCAGGAAGAGACTCTGCAATAGGCTGATAATGAGGGCCTGGATGAATATTTTAGCTGCGTGAATATAAAAGAGGCTAAGTTTCAGAGGTGTGGTGCAGGAAACAGTAACAAGGCTTGGGCACTGCCTGACTGTGTGGGTCTAGAAAGACAGTGGAATCAAAGCTGATGCCTAGGTTACGGGCTTTAGAATCATAGAATCATAGAATAGAATCATAGAATATCAGAGTTGGAAGGGACCTCAAGAGGTCATCTAGTCCAACCCCCTGCTCAAAGCAGGACCAATTCCCAGCTAAATCATCCCAGCCAGGGCTTTGTCAAGCCGGGCCTTAAAAACCTCCAAGGAAGGAGACTCCACCACCTCCCTAGGTAACGCATTCCAGTGTTTCACCACCCTCCTAGTGAAATAGTTTTTCCTGATATCCAACCTGGACCTCCCCCACCGCAACTTGAGACCATTGCTCCTTGTTCTGTCATCTGCCACCACTGAGAACAGCCGAGCTCCATCCTCTTTGGAACTCCCCTTCAGGTAGTTGAAGGCTGCTATCAAATCCCCCCTCATTCTTCTCTTCTGGAGACTAAACAATCCCAGTTCCCTCAGCCTCTCCTCATAAGTCATGTGCTCCAGACCCCTAATCATTTTTGTTGCCCTCCGCTGGACTCTTTCCAATTTTTCCACATCCTTCTTGTAGTGTGGGGCCCAAAACTGGACACAGTATTCCAGATGAGGCCTCACCAATGTCGAATAAAGGGGAACGATCACGTTTCATGATTCATGAACCATGAGTGAGGATAAGATTTCAAGAAGAAAAGCATATGAACAGTGAATGGTGTCAAAAGCAGCAGAGATGTATGTCAACAATGACACTCATTAGTGATTAGTAACTACTGCCTATTATTTTTTGGAGGGGAAGGACCATACTCAAAATAGTACAAGCCTAGGTTATTTTCTCCATCTAATAAATGGCTGTGAAGCAATTTCTAGTATTGCAGTGTAGTGTGTTATTAAAGTATGCTTGTGCCTTATATACCGGGAAGTAGCATATTTCCTGTTTAATCAGCTGTGACATAAATATTGGGGATCATTTAACAGTTCACAGACTATAGCTTGTGTTAGAAGGACTGGTATGATGACTTGTTAAATTAAAACTATATGCAGTCATTCATTTTCAGATAAGGTTCACTAATCCTCATTAGAGAGATGCTTTTTTTTAAGAGAAACTTTCCAAACATTCTTATTTCACATGAAGTTATTTAACCCTGATTTCACAGCTTCCTTGAACTACAACCCAAATTCAGCCACTTGTTTTCCCTCCCTTTCGTGTTTCAAAGGATTGCTGTGTGTCCCTTCCGTTTTCTCACTTTGCCTTGTCTCCTTCATCTTGGAAGTGGGTGGGCTACATTCTTTCCCTTCCCCTGGCCTCTCAGCGGTTAGAAGGCCTATTCTTAATTCATTACCAACAGCTTAATATCAGAGTTAGCAAAGAGGGCAGGTCTCCATTGTCACTCCTGTTCTTCTTTTTTCTCTAGGAATGATATTTAATGAAAAATATCTGCTCTCTTCTTAGCCATTTGTAGTTTCTGAGACACCCCACCCCCCCAACAGTGATTTTACTTAGGTCAGGATGAGTACTATATTGTCAACCTGTTTTGAAAAGGGGCATTTTTTAAACACATTGAGTAAGTCAAGGAGATTTTGCTTGAGATTTTTAACCTCCAGGCATGGGAATCTATTGTAATCCTTGTCCTTGGAAAACAGGGAAATTCTCTATACTCTCTTTTCCCTTTTTCCTGTGTTAGGTCAGTATAGGGGTAGTTAATCCACAGAGGTCCCTTGCTCCCCTCTAAAGAGTGAGAAGAAAAGGTTTACATTCTGCAGCATCTCTAAGAAACTGGAAAAGAGTAGAAAAAATATGAAGATTAGTGACAGGGAGAAAAAAAAACAAGAGGGTATGTTAGACAAAGTTCGTTGCAGATTATTTCTTTCAATATTCTCTTTAAAGAAGTGAGCAAGATTCCATTGTGTAGGAAGCTAGCATGGTCCCTGGAAGCATGCAGGAACAGGGAAAATGGATATGAGGCAGTACTGGGATTTGGTTGGGTGGACTTTGTGGGAGGAGTAAGGGGCAAAGAAATTAATGAATGAAGGACTGTATGGAGTTTAGATATTCAGTCCTTGATTTGGGAGGGGTGGAGAGAAGGGGCTGAGAACTGGGGGAAACTGATGGAAAGAATAAGAAGGGTGAAGGCCTGGAGACTGTGTGCACACAATACTGATAGTGATCCAAGAAGAAATCAGTGAGAGAGAGGTCAGTGAGGAAGCAAGGCTCATTGAAGACAAGGTCTAATGAGTGACCATATTTGTGCACAAAACGTGCTTCTTTTTGTTTCTTGTGTTTTTTCCACACCTGAAGTCACAATCTTATGGTTGTGGTGGATGTTTTTCTGATGTCACAGACTGAGAAGTTATGGCATGGAGCAAGCAGGTAACTAAACAAAGATCTTTTTAGCATATCAATAGTTCTAGTAATCTGTCGACATATTTGGAATTTGTATCCTGTATGCCATATCCAACAGCATAAAGAAAAGTTAATATCTGTTACACTTGTTAACGCTGCAGAGCCAATATAGGTATGAGGAAGTGAACTGGATTTGTCCCTGACTTGGATGTCAGAATTGTTAACTAAGTAAAATTACAGAATCTCTATTACTGGTAGTGATGAATGAGCTAGAGCCTGGCATGACTTTTAGTTCTCAGGGTAAGTTTTTAGGGCTGGCAGAACATTTATTTTTTCTTTCTCTCTTTTTTAAACTTGTTAGCTGAGCAAATGTGATCAGGAGTCAGTGACATAATGAACATGACACTTTATGATACAAGTGTCTCAAAGTTACCTCTCAGAGTGCATGTGCACTTTAAATCTAGGAACAGATAGATACTATGATGCTCACTTTAAAAAAAAATCTCCTCTGCTCTTGTTTATCAACAATGTTTCTCTGTCCTCCATGTCATGCAAAATCACCAAAAAGGTCCTTACAGTTTTGGCAACCTCTGTGCTCTTACTTTACTAAAAAAGGCCGGAGATCTACATTACACACTTCACCTCTCTACAAAGGAAAAAGGACCGTAAGCTGTCTAAAATCCTTCCTGCCACATGGGGCCACAACAGGGGTACCCCTAACTCACCCAGCAATATCGTCAATTTATCCAGCTACACACTCAACCCAGCAGAAGAGTCTGTCCTATCTCGGGGACTCTCTTTTTGCCCCAGCACCCGCATGAACATGATACAGTTCTGCGGTGATCTGGAAGTCTACTTTCGCCGCCTCCGACTCAAAGAATATTTTCAAGATAACACTGAACAGCGCACTGATACACAGATACCCTCCCACCAACAACACAGGAAGAAGAACTCCACATGGACTCCTCCTGAGGGTCGAAATGACAGTCTGGACCTATATATAGAATGCTTCTGCCGACGTGCACAGGCAGAAATTGTGGAAAAACAACATTGCTTGCCTCATAACCTAAGTCGTGCAGAACGCAATGCCATCCACAGCCTCAGAAACCACCCTGACATTATCATCAAAGAGGCTGATAAAGGAGGTGCTGTTGTCATCATGAACAGGTCTGACTACCAGAAGGAGGCTGCCAGACAACTCTCCAATACCAAATTCTACAGGCCACTTTCCTCAGATCCCACTGAGGAATACACTAAGAAACTGCACCATCTACTCAGGACACTCCCTACACTAACACAGGAACAAATCAACATACCCCCAGAGCCCCGACCAGGGTTATTCTATCTACTACCTAAGATCCACAAACCTGGAAATCCTGGACGCCCCATCATCTCGGGCATTGGCACTCTCACTGAAGGACTGTCTGGATATGTGGACTCCTTACTCAGACCCTATGCCACCAGCACTACCAGCTATCTCCGTGACACCACAGATTTCCTGAGAAAACTACAATGCATTGTTGACCTACCAGAAAACACCGTCCGAGCCACCATGGATGTAGAGGCTCTCTACACTAACATCCCACACACAGATGGAATACAAGCTGTCAGGAACAGTATCCCTGATGATGACACAGCACAACTTATTGCTGAGCTCTGTGACTTTATCCTCACGCACAATTATTTCAAATTTGGTGATAATATATACCTCCAGACCAGTGGCACCACTATGGGCACCCGCATGGCCCCACAATATACCAACATTTTTATGGCTGACCTGGAACAACGCTTCCTCAGCTCTCGTCCACTCATGCCCCTTCTCTACCTACGCTATATTGATGACATCTTCATCATCTGGACCCATGGGAAGGAGACTCTGGAAGAATTCCACCATGATTTCAACAGCTTCCACCCCACCATCAACCTCAGCCTGGACCAGTCTACACGGGAGGTCCACTTCCAAGACACCACCGTACAAATAAGCAATGGCCACATTAACACCACCCTATACCGAAAACCCACCGACCGCTACGCCTACCTTCATGCCTCCAGCTTCCACCCCGGTCACACCACACGATCCATCGTCTACAGCCAAGCACTGAGGTACAATCGCATCTGCTCCAACCCCTCAGACAGAGACCAACACCTACAAGATCTTCACCAAGCATTCTCAAAACTATGATACCCACACAAGGAAATAAAGAAACAAATCAACAGAGCCAGACGTGTACCCAGAAGCCTCCTGCTACAAGACAGGCCCAAAAGAGAAACCAACAGAACTCCACTGGCCATCACCTACAGTCCTCAGCTTAAACCTCTCCAACGCATCATCAGTGATCTACAACCCATCCTGGACAATGATCCCTCACTTTCACAGACCTTGGGAGGCAGGCCAGTCCTCGCCCACAGACAACCTGCCAACCTTAAGCAGATCCTCACCAGCAACCACGCACCACACCATAACAACTCTAACTCAGGAACCAACCCATGCAACAAACCTCGATGCCAACTCTGCCCACATATCTACACCAGCAACACCATCACAGGACCTAACCAGATCAGCTACAACATCACCGGCTCATTCACCTGCACGTCCACCAATGTTATATATGCCATCATATGCCAGCAATGCCCCTCTGCTATGTACATTGGCCAAACTGGACAGTCACTACACAAGAGGATAAATGGACACAAGTCAGATATCAGGAATGGCAATATACAAAAACCTGTAGGAGAACACTTCAACCTCCCTGGCCACACAATAGCAGATGTAAAGGTAGCCATCTTACAGCAAAAAAATTTCAGGACCAGACTCCAAAGAGAAACTGCTGAGCTCCAGTTCATTTGCAAATTTGACACCATCAGATCAGGATTGAACAAAGACTGTGAATGGCTATCCAACTACAGAAGCAGTTTCTCCTCCCTTGGTGTTCACACCTCAACTGCTAGCAGAGCACCTCACCCTCCCTGATTGAACTAACCTCGTTATCTCCATACTGATTTATACCTGCCTCTGGAGATTTCCATTACTTGCATCTGAAGAAGTGAGGTTCTTACCCACGAAAGCTTATGCTCCCAATACTTCTGTTAGTCTTAAAAGGTGCCACAGGACCCTCTGTTGATTTTTACAGATTCAGACTAACACGGCTATCCCTCTGATCTGTGCTCTTACTTGCTAGCATTCCAATCATGAATAATCATGGTATTCAATTCAATTAATATTTGACTTTCTCCCATAAGTAAAAGTGCCCTTAAGGAAGGAAACATCTATTCCTGAGAACAAGAAGTAAATGTTTCATAGCATAACACCTCCCCTTTCTTTCAGCTAGTTAAGGATTTCTGCACACCCTGCAAAAAAGTATTGCCCTAAAAAAAAAAATTTAAACATCTTGATCTACCCATGAAAACGCATTCAGTCATAACATATGTGTCAAGTGCTTTACAAGTGCTGGTTACACCAATGGAGAAAAATCATAAAAATAAATTTTGTTTGATATTGGCTGAAACTAATTATGGTACCAATAAATATATGCATTTGTGTACCTAGAAAACGATTTTCATGCTCAGTAGCTTCCTCCTTCAGAACACAGAGCACTTGCATTTGTATGTGCACTCTTTAGCTCATGTAGGGCCTGAACCAAAGCCCATTGAAGTCAAGGAGAGTCTTTTTGTTCACTTCGCTGGGCTTTCGTGGAGGATCTCTAGTGCCACAAGTGATGAACGCTCCCTGTCTCTGAGATATCCTGCAGTGCACTTCTGCAGCTGCAAGAACGAAACATTCAGAGATATCTGTTGTCTGTCCATTGGGGTGCCCCTTTTCTGAATGCACCATGAACATCAAAAGGCACCCAAAAGAGGCTTAAAATCATTTTCCAATAACTTGTTTATTTACAGAAACATATTTTAGACTGACTGCTATTAAATTGAGGGAGCAAGGTGGATGAGGTAATATATTTTATTGGACCAACTTCTCTCGTTTCCTCAACCACCCTGTCTCTCTAATATTCTGGGATCGACACAGCTACAACTATTATCAAAGTAGATGCTAAATTTTCTTTGAATGAGTACTATAGGAACTCCTGGGAATAATGAAAATGCTGTTTACAATACCCCCAAAAAACCCATTGTAAACACAATTCCTATTGGTGAGCATATGAAATCCCTCACGGGGTGACTGTAGTTTTATGCAAAATTTGCCATTTGTATTTTTATATGAAGTTCAGATATGCATGAATAATAAAATTGGTTCTACTATTTTAATTATTTTTCTGGCTTTAGTAAGAATTACTTTTCAATGAGATTATATCCATAACATCATCAAAAAGGGCCAGATGGTACACACAGAAGAAGCAAAACACAAATTCTCAAATACAAAATTGCATATTTTAAAGGTGTAATTAATGCCGCTGCCACAAGTATCACTGCAATCATTTTTACATATTTTTTGTTTATAATTAGGGGGAAAAGAAGAAATGAGCTGAAAATGAGGTGCATAAAATTAATTATTTGTTTTTCACATTCACAATGCTTCACCTCAAACAGCCACCTGATGGAAATTCTTCAACCTCAAGTATGTGTCCTCAGGGTGCAAAAGCCAAAGAAGAGTTCAATCAGCCCAAAGGAAAGTTTTGCCATTCTAATGGAGAGGTCTCCGTGCTCACAAGGAAGCATATGCCAAAGTACAGATGTGCATTCTTCTTCTTTGAAAGCAAGATTAACCTCCACATATTGTTAACAGCTGCACCACCATAATGATCACTTCATTTCAGTATTTTATCTTAGTGAACTACTTTTCTAGCTTATCAAGAGCAGACAATATCAGGCTAAAAGTTCATCATACCTTGGGTAATAAAGATCTTACAAGTTGGGAAAGATTAACAGGTCAGGAAAAAATAAGACCTTGGTCCAAAGCTTTGCTCATACTTAGAACAATTTTAAACCATATCTTTTATGGTTCTCTCCCAGAAACACACAGGGGAGGTCCAACCAACCCTGGCTTCTTACACTTACTGTTTTCTACTCTGTCCATGTGGGGGTTAAGAAGGAGCTCAATGGCCTGCTACTCCATTTGGCACGTCTTTGGTTCCTTCCTCCTTTCATAGCATATCTGCCCCTAAGTGCTTTAGAGGCTTAAATGCACAAGGACAAGCAAATTGTTCTTGGTTCCATTGTTTTTGAATGGGTTGGAGAGCAGGCCACCCCAAAGAGATGATAAATATTAAAGAGGTGTGAGGAAGAGTAAGTCGTACTGGCTCCCCTCATTCCCTGATGTGGAATGGAGCAATCCTTTGTGCCGCTCTCTCAGGAACACAACCCAAGATAGAAGAGTGGCTATCAAACTGGCCCTATTGGTAATCAAAGGTAATGAGCTTTCGTCCCACTTTCATGTGTATATTCTTAACCTGGTTATACAGATATATATCAATAAGATAAGTTTGCTTGTTTCTGTATATACAGCTTATCCAGGGGTTGAAATACTGTCCCAAAATTAAATTGGAGTGTGATCTTGTGGAATGTGGGGATGGGTAAATGGAAAGATAAGGGATCAAAGGGAGCTCCTGTTCCCCCTTCCCTGAGTCTGTTCCCTCATTCTATCTCCCCTTGAGTCCTTGCCAGCAGTTATCTCCTCCTCTCTCTGAAACTCCAGTTTACTTGGGCTCCAGCAGGAAACATTAAGAGCAGAGAAGACAGTCTCCCTGCCATCAATACAGTGGTGGCTGGGAGAGGTCACTGCAGGGAACTGCAGCTCAGTACCCATAGCCCAACTGAGAAGTGAGTGATCTGAAACAAGAACACAGGGAATCTGATAGACAATCCCAGGCAGCCATTTGCATGGTCTTATTTTGAATGTTATAAATAAAGTAAGAGAAGAGTTGCAGGCCCTACAGCATATGTGAGCCTGAGATAGAGAGTTGTAGGAAATGTTGTGGAGGAGAGTGGTAGCTCAGTGTTGCTTTGGGACACTAGTGAGAACCGAACTGAGCTTTAACCCAAATTCTGAACTGTTGAGGTCGACACATCTATACTTACAAAGTCAGATTGAAAAACAAGGTTTTGATTAGTCTGCAGATTAATACTGACATTATGCATGGGGGGAGAAAAAATCATATATAAGAGTATGCAAATTTGCTAGCAAAAATGATTATCTGTGGCAAATCCTCATTTTTAATCACCATTAAAACCAATGAGAGCAGGCAAAGCTTGAAATCACTATGAATCTTATGAAAATTAGCTTCAGTATTGGTTGAGTTACAATTTTTAAATATGAATAATGAGATTTTGCTTTTTACACATTCTTCTGCCATATTGTGAGCCAGTCATCTCAGGGTAAAAAAAATCTTGTGTTAAGATTAAGGTATTTTGTGCTACAAATAATCTGCCAAACATGACTTAATTTGAGCTCTCTGGGCCTGCTCTGGCTCCCTTTGGGACTTCTGCCACTGACATCAATGGGAGAAGGATTGACCCTTCCATCTGGTAGGGAAAAAATCATGCTACATTTATTTTGAGCAGTGTGAATAAAATTTAGGATAAGAATTTGTATCAAACTGATGCTATTTGAAACGACAGAGTTAGCACATTCCTTGAACTATGTGTTCAAATGCTGGTAGTCTCTACTGTGGGTCTCAAAGATGACTGTAGTGTTAGAAAGTGCTGTGTCAGTCAAGACACAGCTTGAACTAAATATAGTGAGAAGTCATGGTTTTGCCATCTATGTTAACTTCCCTTTAGCCATGACACTTCTGTTCATACAGAGACTGATCTAAAGTCCATGAAACTCAATTCCATTGATTTCATTAGGAAGTTAATCCAGTCTGTAGTATTTATGGGGAAGCTTTTCAAAGCGCCTAGGTGATTTAGGAGCACAAGTCCAACTGAAAATCAGTGGAACCCAATAATATTCTTGCCTCTTCGCCAAGGGGTATTTTGGAGCCTTTCATTTTCCCATTTGGAGCAGACACTGGTGATGATGAGTCTGTTTTTTTCATATTGCTATATATTTACAAAATGCACTGAAGTGCTGTTTCGTGAAACATCCTATGAATAACAATAAATAGTCATTGGGCCAGGGAGAGAGAATGATATCATGTTAACTCCCTGCTGTGTTTTCAAGCACTGAACAGACCAAGGCATATTAACAAAACTATTTATTAGACCACCTTAACTAGAGAATGCCTCAGACCATATTTTATATGGTCAACATGGAAGAAATAGGTCACTAGTCCACTGGGATTTGATCAAAAATGTGGCAAACCTCCAATACATTCAGTACTAATGATGCTAATGAGACCTAATTTAAATAATACTAAAGAGAAGATTGCTTTCTTCTGGAGATAACATGATCTTTTGCTAATGCTTTCTGGGCTTTATCATATGTATTAATGTAGGTTCTATGCTGTTACGTTTTCTTCATATGTTTTCTTCTGCACTCTGGCAAGAAAAATAGATTAACAGATCTGTTTAAAACAGACTGCTGCTAACACAGAGTTGTTCTTTTGATCATAGCTGTTTTTAATATATTCCATAGAGTTCAATTATATATGGACACAAATCAAAAGAAAGGTTCCTTCACCTTTCTATAAAAGGAGGTCTATTCAGATTAGCACTAATGATTGTCATCAAATAATATAGCATTCAGAGATGAATACTCGACTGACCTTGGCTTATACCTGAAGCTTACGTCTAAATGAATTAAACATTCTTTGATTGTTTAATATGCACTTTGTTTTCTTTCCTAAAAGAATGAATTCTTTGAGGACATTGAAATGATAATTTAAGTAATTATTGAAATGTATAAGCTATGACTGTGAAACTATATTTAATTTTTTGTAAATTTTTATTGTAGCTAGGTTACTCTTATTTTTAAAGACAACATAATGTAGCATATTATAGTGCGTATATTTCCTTGATTTTTCTTCAAAATGGCTAATTAAAATTCACAAAAAAAGCATCTCTTTTATTTAAACAAAACTCACAATTGCAAGGAAATTAAAAACTATGTTAGGTATGTCACCTCATTACATAGATGCCTCTATGTATGAAAGGTCATATGGTCAATTTCAGAATTATTTTAAATGTTCTTGTGTTTGTAGCTTTATCTTGACACTTAACCTTCCTTTTTCACAGCCTTATATGGCTTCAGAAAGAGATAACATCAAACACAAGCAGAGGCGGTTTAAGCTTTTGTGGGGCCCTGGGCCAGAGCAAGTGGCAGCCCCTCACACTCCTTCCGACTGCAGTCTTCCCCCGCCCTCCACCCAGTGGTCTGGCCGGAGAGTGGGTTCAGGGTGCTGGAGCTTCTCCCATTTCCTGGCAGGAGCTCTGGGTGGGTGGGCAGAGTGGGGCAAGTGCCCTGACTCCATTCCCCAGCAGGAGCGCTGGGGTGGGTGGAGTGGGTCGGGGCATGGGGGTATCCATTTTTCCAGGGGCTCCAATTGGCCGGGGTCCCAGAGCACAAGCCCCATTGGCCCAGTGGCTAATTTGCCACTGACCAGTCCCTTGGGAGTGACCACTTTAGTGTGCCAGACCCTAAGAATCTACACAGTTCTTCAGAGGCAGACCCATGGCCTCCACAACTCTGAAACTGGGCCTTTGGATGCCAGTGACCCCTGTCTCTCTCTCTCTGGCTGCCTGCAGTGCATCCTTCAACTTCCGGGTGCAATGCTCTCAGTAAGGTAGCCTTACAGACACAGCAGGTAGCCTTTTCTAAACAAGATATTTTATTAGTCCCCTGGCATACAGAATCTGAAAGACCTTAGGTCAGCATAGAGAAGCAAAGGTTGAGACAGAATTCAGACTAGCCAATAGCAGGGCTCTCTTGAGCCATGCTGCAATAGAAATCATCTCTTCTTCCTTTCTCTCTCTGCTCTTTTGCCTTAGGGTACATCTACTCAGGTTTGTGGGGCTCATGCTGTGAGGCTAAAAATCACCGTGTAGACATTCAGGCTGGAGCCTGGATTCTGAAACCCAGTGAAACTCCATCCTGAGCCAAAATGTTTACACTGCTGTTTTTAGCCCTGCAGTGTGAGTCACACAAACTTGAGTCAATTGACCCAGGCATGGAGACTCATTGCTGTGTTGATGGGTATTTTTGTTTGTTTTGCTGTGTTGAAATAGCCTTAGTCTCAGATGGGAGCCCCTGTGTCTACAGGTATGTCTATACTGCAAAGAAAAACTTGCCAACTCACCCATGCCAGATGACTCTGGCTTGCGGGACTGGAGAGGGGGCTGTGGGGCTGTTTCATTGCAGTGTAGACTTCTGGGCTTGGGCTGCAAGTTTTGGGACCCACCCATTGCATGGGGTCCTAGAGTCTGGAAGTCTATATTGCAATTAAACAGCCCCTCAGCCCCAGCCCCATGAGCCTGAGTCAGCTGCCACTAGCCAGCTGCACATCTCTAGTTGCAGTGTAGACATACCCTGAGAGCTTAACTCTTAACACAGCCACTGGACACCTTTCTTGGTTGGTCTCCAGTTCAGGGCCTTTGCTCTGCATCCTTGCAGAGGTGAGGAAAATCTCCTTCCTCTTGACTGTTGGTCTCTAGGTGTGAATGTCTAGGCCACTGGGGTTTCCATTGTCTTTTCTGGATCTTCCAGTCACATGTGTAGACTTCATTCAGTTTGTTAATGACTCTGGTCTCCACCAAAGCAGCAATGTGCATCCAGCACCTCAGCCCTTGTCTTCACTCTCTGTGTATAGCAATACAAATCACAGAGGGAAGCTGAGGCATGCACAGGGATCATACAAATATTACCAAAATTACCACATTCCTCACAGATATATTCCAGGATTAGTATAAAATCAATTAATTAAATATTTCTTCAATGGATTAATAGAGACTATGGAATAACAGAGCATCTATAATTAATGAGAGGACTGAATCTGAAATAGAGCCTGAATAAACAAACTTCCACTGCATCTGTAATTGTTGTAACATACAGGCATGATGACTTTCCAGCTCCAGTGTCTCACATAAGAAAAGACATTATTTTGTTCAGACATTTTCCTAGCCATGTTCTGTTCTTTTATTGCTGCCTTTACAACTCACAATGCAGGAATGCTCCTCAAGCAGTTTCCTCACCACTAGGACTCCTTGGCCACTCTCTGGTGGATATTCTGCTCAACATTGACCATGTGGTAGGAGCAGAGGAAAAAAGCATCAGTCAGGGAGTGAGAAGAAGGTTTGGAGTGGTGAAGGAACCAGATATGATCAAGGAGTGAGCGGCCTAGAGGATTAGGAGGGTAATGGACAGAGAGATGGGACTGAGGACAAAGAATTAATAACATAAAAGGGACAAAATAAAAGGTACCGTGTATGAGGTAGTGCCAGGATTCTGCCCCCGCCCAACCTTGTCCACCCCATGGCATCTGCCCATCTGGTCGCTGTGGGGCTTCCCCGTCCCACCTGACTATGCCTGATGCTTCTGGGGACCGGGGTCAGGTCGGCACTGCCACTGGAGCTTCCCGTGGGCCCAGTGGATAATCCACCCCGACAGTGAGCAGCTAACTAAACCGTATTCATAAGAAGACCATAAAAGTCCTGATGAAGATCCTGGTTCTGATATTGTATGAGACACAGTAACTTACTAGTAACTCCTTGTATCAATCTGCAGAGTAACTGTATTTTCAATGAGGCCTTTCTATATATGGATAGAAGTGAAAAGGGATTTGAAATAATTAGCTTTCCTTAAAAGGATGCTAATCTAATGAAACTCTGGGAATATAACATTAAAATAGTAAAAATGAACTGTAACAATAGACTCTAACAGAGTTTCACAACTTTATATTTTCCAGAGGGATCTGATACATCTTGTATGCAATCTGCATCTGATTTACAGATATAAGTGCCTCTTAACTAATAATTTAAGCAAATACCCTTTTTGTTCCGCACTGTATACTTCTTAGTGTAATATGATGGAAAATTCTAATTCACAGAAGAGATTTTACTAAATCTCCTGATATATGTATGCAAAAGCTCTTTAAAAAAATAATTCAAGGTAATCTAAAATGTACGTGGTAGCTCTTTATCATTCATTTTCTGAAATGATCCCTGTACATGTTTTCATTGGATTTTAATGAGCACAGTTAAAAGGCACTTTATTAGTAGTAATCACTTAGTGTTACTGTTAAACATAAGGACACAACAATTCCTCTTTTTAGTAATAAGAAAACAGTTAATAAGAAAACATTCCTTTTCAAATGCATGAACATAGAATACAGCCAATAAATAAAAGAAAAAATAATCCACTAGTTTGACTAAAAGCTAATCAGGCATGATGTAACGCCCACTAAAGTCAATAGAAAGCCCCCCATTGGCATCACGTGGGCTTTGGCTCAGACCCATTGACAAGACCATTGCCAAATCCTGTCCTAATATATTCCATAATAAAATGTTGAGGCCCAGATCCATTAAGATAGTTAAGCACCTAAATCTAGGGTTTAGGTACCTAAGTCCCAGTTTTAGGCTCCACTGTGATTTTCTAGGTGCCTACAAATTGGGCATTGCAATGTTCAGCATTGCAGCAGCTAAGTTCATTGTGAATGCATTATTCTTGTTGTTAAAAGTCTATTCATGTTTTTAACTTGGAATTTAAAATATCAATTTGATGACCTGGCAGCCTAAGAAAATACGGTTCTTCAATCCACAAAGGCCAACAAATCAGAGAGGTGGTGCCCCAGATTGTAAATCATTAACTAGGTCCTTCTCCAGTTATGACAGTGCCATCTGCCTAGCTCTTTCATTTCTATTCTGAGTTTGGATATAAAAAATTGGCACTGGGCTCATTTATATTGATACCACCTGATATGCTGCCAAAATAGTTGTGTTAAAATTAGACTAACCAGCTTGCCAGCTCACTAAGTGAACATCTCATTAACTCTATAGCTACTGAGGATTCTGATGTCCTTGTCTCCAGCATGTCAAACCTGTAAAGTGCAGATGGGAGAGCAAAAGCCTGAGGCTCTCAAAAAATGTCTTGTGGTGTGAATGCCTGACTCTTGCTAGCAATGTGCTTACCTTCCAGATAGTAAGGAAATTTTTGTAAGTTTTACCATCTTAAAATGTGCTTTTTAAAAAACAAATACAAAAGGATAAACATATACCTATATTAATAAATGCTCCCTGAGAGACAAAATCTTTAGCTCATTTTCAACCAGCTAATATTCTTACCTGCTCTTTATTATGACACTGGGTACTAACATTATTGGTTCACCTCACTAAGTAAATGGAAGAGTGAATTGAAACATGGAAAATTTTCCAAATGACTGAGTTGCGGAAATAACTTTCCATTGATCAGCTGTAAACATAAATAAACAAACACAAAGTTTCTTTCATATATGGCTCTGAGTGGATATATAGTTAGTCTTGGAATAGACAGCACTACAGTATGTGGTAATGATTTAACTATCCATATTCAAAGTAGGTGGGACATTTTTCATAGTCAGGGAATGAGCTTATGAGAGGAATAACCTGAGTGGCCCCAATAACCTTTCCTTTGTCTTGTCTGGAACTTAAAGATCACCAGATCTGCTGCTATTACCACCACAAGTGTGGATCAAATGATCAAAACTAAGAATAAATCTTTCAAGTGAAACAAACACCAAGGATTACCTCCTGTTTCATTGACTTCAATGGGAGCCAGATTAGATTCCATATACTTCATAAATTTTACCAGTTGTGACATTTGAGAACAAACAATCTATATGCATTTTTGCTGCATTTATGTACAAAATTAGGTAGGTGGGTGCCTAGCTATTTGATTCACATATGTAAATACCAATTTGTGTTCATATATATGGTGATTGCATGGTCAAAATTAGATGTCTCTTCTTGACTCTGTCATTGTATGTATGACTTAGTATGTAACTGACATACTTTAGGTAGATTGTTTAGCTATATAGATGTGAAAAAAATACTCATGTTTAGTGAATTGATAAGTTTTCACAGGGCATTAAGTAATCATTCTAGGGAAGGCTAAATAATACTTCTTTTTTTCTGTGCCTTGTTTGAGAAACTGAATTTATAGTGTTTGGGTTAGACTGTCAAAAGCAGAACTACTTTTAGAGCTTTTCAATTACTTGTTTGTTGATTATATGAATATGTTACTTTCCAGTCAAGTTCATGAGACTTGCCTGTTATTAGTTTAAGGTAATATATATCAAGACTTCTTTCATTCACTAAAATTGAGAACCATTCTAGTGTACAAAAACTAAGGTCACGTGGCAAAACTTTAAAAAGTGATTAGTTGTTATCACATAGAAAATCTGGAAAATTTATCTGTAGAAAAAATTATGTGAGAATTCAGTACATTAAATAGTCAATTAATCACTGGTCTACCTAATTTTAAAAAGCCATCAGTATTCAGATTAGATTCAGTACTGGTGAGGCAGCCAGCAAAAGAGCTCCTCATTCAGCCTCTAGAGCACAGGACTTTGAGTTCTAATTAGATAGGACTCAGCTCTGTGAGCAATGAACTGCGTTGGTTTATGAGAAGAGTTTTCTTATTATTTAATTCAATTATAGATACTTCAATTTTTTCTAAATTAATAACATGGATACATGCACTGGAATAAAGCTGAACTTCTCTAATTCACAGTAAGAAGGGAGGACCCATTATGAATGATTAAATATTGTGTATTGGTGAATAAATGAAATAAAAATTCAAATGTAATTCTTATATCTTGATAAGTATAGCTAATTTTAATTGCTTACAATGCTTCGAGAGATGCTAGTAGTGTTCAGTAGCATACTCTGTTAAAATAATGAAGTCTTAGTAACATGGCAACAGACTTTAGACTCTGCTATTAAATCTTTGCAGAGAGGTGAGTGAAGAGGGCCAGATATGTGTGTGTTGTGTTTCTATTGGTTTTGAGTTTTTTGGTGTTTTTTTTGGGGGGGGGGGGAGGAGTTGTGAAGATTATAGTGTGTGGATCAGGGCTTTGGATCTGGCACGCGGGATTGCCACCCCTGTGGCGCCACGGGCCCCGCGGCGCTCCCAAAAGCGGCCAGCACCACATCTCTGCGGCCCCTGCGGGGAGGGAGGGGGGACAGAGGGCTCTGTGCGCTGCCCTTACCTGCGGGTACCTTCCTTGAAGCTCCCATTGGCCGGGAACAGGAACGGGAGCATCGCGGCATAGGCCAGGGCAGGCAGGGAGCATGCCCTGGCCCTGGTGCACGCCGCTGTCACCCCGGAGTTGCTCCAGGTAAGCGGCACCAGGCCGGAGCCCGCACCCCAAACTCTTCCTGCACCCCGCACGCCAACTCCCTGCCCTGAGCCCCCTGCTGCACTCTGCACCTCTCCTGCACTCCAACCCCCTTCCCTGAGCCCCCTTGTACACCTTGCACCCCTCCTCTGCTCCAACCCCTTGCCCTAAGCTCCTTCCTGCACACTGCACCCCCTCCCGCAACCTGCACTCCCTCCTGCACCCCAACTGCCTGCCCCAGCCCTACATTCATGGCCCTGCATGCAATTTCCCCACCCAGATGTGGCCCTCGGGCCAAAAAGTTTGCCCACCCCTGTTCTAGAGTATATGGGATAAAATATTAACCCAAACATGTCAACCATCTTAAACAGGTGAGTTAAAAACAAACATACCTTCATTCGTTAAGATAGTACCTGCCTAAGATAACATGTTAGGTCTTAGGAGGTCATATAAACACAGTGAAAACAAACTGTAAGTTCCTAGGGGAAAGGGATGTCTTTATTTTTGTTTACTCTACATTACCAAATAAATTGACAGTACTGAAAAAACATGATGATACATCTCAGTGACAGTATGTCATTTACAAGACGTCTAAAATTTTCATCGTCTTAAAGAAAAGTAAGTTACCCTGTACTCATTACTAGAGCATTAAAATTCCTCCTATCCTGTGAGAAGTCTTTTACAGAAACTCAGTGTTACTTAATGAATTCACCCTGCTATGCAGGGAATTCTCTGAGAGACAAGGGAAATGTCAAGGCTCCAGGACTACCTGCTATTTTATCTAAGCTCAGGAGAATGTATTTTCTCCTCTTACAATAAGTAAACTCACCTTAAATAACAATTTATAAATGATAAATTATTTATCAGAATACAACAGCAGCGAAGTAGAAAGCTAGGTAACCTGACAGCACTAGAGATTTAATTGTGCACATATGGACTGCTTACTGAACCACAGAGGATATTTCACATTTCTTCACCTTGTTGACATATTTACAACACTTGGCTTACCTACTGAAGGTAGGTGGGGGGTTTTGTCTTTTTTTTTTTTTTGCCGTTGGTTTGTTGTTATTTCACACCTCGTTCCACAAGATTCCTCCCAATGGAGGAGGAGGTGATGATACTATTGTCAGTCAGTTATACATCAGATTTATGTGGTGGGAAAAATATTAAGGTGGATGAAGAAAACACAGTAATTTGTAGGTTTTAAAATTAATGGAATTTAATTAGTAATGCCAAAGGTGAAGAAAGTCAAGGCAGGCAGAATTGTCCTAAGTGGGAATAATTACTTCAACAAACATATTGGATACAACACATATGGTCTGCCCATAGCTAGAGCCATCTGTCAGGATGGCTTGGTGCCTGCTCACAACTGATAAGACCCTTGTCCCTGCAGTATGGGTGTTAACAATGGGCTCACTCAGCCAACCTACTGAATCCAGCAAATGAAATCTCATCCTAAGGGAAGTCCCTCCTTTCTGCCAGTAGCGAAGACTGGGTACCTCATGATTCTTTTCAGTGGATCACAGGTACTTATTTACAATAGTCCCATCTTGATTCCCACTCTTCGTTCTGCTTCTTTGCTGGACATTCAGCTCACTGAGAAACGGAATCTATAATAGTAAAAGAAGATTTGTGGGGCAGGAGCTATCTTTTTATTCTGTTAGTACAGCACCTATCTCAATGGGGACCTCATTTTCATTAAGTCCTTTGGGTGATACTGCAATACAACAAGTAATAATCATTTCCCTTTCTCAACATGAAGGAAATGTTTGAACAAAAGTTTGAAAAAAAATTCCAAACATATATATTTTAGGGCAATGGTGAAAAATATATTGCTATTTATCCATTGGCCAAATTTGAGTAGGTCTGAATGGACAGATGCACAGTATAGCAAAGGCCAGCATGAATGTCTATTCTTGCCCTTTTAAATTGTATGTGTTATCTGTTGGCTGTGTTTATATAATTTATTTTCCATAAGTGGGGTCCTGGTAGGTGGTATCAGTCTAGCATGAGGATATTGTGATAGTTATAGCAGTTACCCAAGTAGCTTCCCATTCCTACAATAGTGAGAAAGAAGTGGAGAATGGCAGGTTAAACCTGAAAGCTGGTCATGGAAAAGGTATCTGTCATAACTGGTTGGTACCACTGATGTTATACCCTTTGAGCAGGAAGAAAGGATCCTGTTATCAAGCAGCCTGGGATCATCACAAACCAGGTCTTGAAAAGTGCAATTTAATTATGTCCACTAAACAGGTTGCTGGCCTACACATAGATTTCCTGGGTGCATTAACTATCTTCATGTGTAACCCAAGGCAGAACAACAAAACTGGGCTTCAGCCCCGTTCTGCGAGGGACACAAGACCACATGCATATACAGCCATCATTCATTCTCTGTCTGTAGTCCTATTTGCACATTGCTACTGGCACCCACTTCATGTAGGGATGGCCATCAAAGAGCAGGGAATATCACAAACCGGTGAGCCGGATTGGAGGGGGTGCAGGCAGACTGTAGCTTGTCTTCTGGAAAGGGAAGTACCTCACAAAGCACACAAGAAATTTTTTCTACCTTACCTCCATATTAGCATAAATCCAGGATTCATGGTTCTTATAGTTTGTTATGATTTTGCCATCTCTTCCCCACACTCTCTCTATGGACTGAGGCTCTTCCATGCAATACACCTCACAATTAAGTCTGGTTAAAGCTGATCATCTGAGAACATAAGATCCCTTGTTATGTCTCTTCCTTCCTACCCTCCTGGTAACGTGTGTTTTTCTCTTTCTGTTGTTTATGTAGTAGGGAAATGCTTTCCATTAGTATCTGCCTCTAAAATTGATGACATGGCAATTTCCAAAGTGGTTAAATAAAGCTTTTAACCAACTAAGCTTCCTCAATGAAAACTATATTGCTTGGGATGGAATTACTATTTATTTATCAAGATTGAAAAATTCCATGCTAAAGAATGCCCATTCACCAGAACTCAGAGCACCCTTGACATAACTCTCATAACACATGCTCTGTGTTTGTACAGGACCAAGCACAATGGGGTCCTGGACCATGACTGTGTCTTCTAGGCACTACCGCAATACAAATAATAAAAAAATTAGAAGAGTTAGATCAGGGGTCGGCAACGTTTGGCACGCGGCTCACCAGGGTAAGCACCCTGGCGGGCAGGACTAGTTTATTTACCTGCTGACGCAGCAGGTTCGGCCGATCGCGGCCCCCACTGGCCGTGGTTTGCCGTCCCGGGCCAATGGGGGTGGTGAGAAGCGGCGCGGGCGAGGGATGTGCCGGCCGCGGCTTCCCGCCGCCCCCATTGGCCCGGGACGGCGAACTGCGGCGAGTGGTTGCTGCGATTAGCCGAACCTGCCACATCAGCAGGTAAATAAACTGGCCCGGCCCGCCAGGGTGCTTACCCTGGCGAGCCGCGTGTCAAACGTTGCCGACCCCTGAGTTAGATATTCAATCAATCTTATCTTAAAAGATAGCAGTAGTAGGAAAACAAAACAAAACACTCCCAAAATTGAGGCAATCATAGAAAACTAAATGAAAAATCGAGACTGTCCTTGAATGAGTTATTTTCTCCCACTCTCTCTTTTCTGCCCCCCTACACCTTTGAGCAACATTGCAAAGGAGCTTGAGTGAAAAGCAGCAGATGCTAGAGAGACAGCGAGCAAGATTACACTAGCATGAAGATTTTGAACTAGTTCTTCCATGTGCTGCCATCTGGCAGCTCTGCTACCGGCTGAGATATCCAGCATGCTTTCAGGCTGGGATAATTTTATAGTTAATAACCAACACACATAATTAGGAGGCAAAGAATATCAGGATGTTGCTCCATGATTGTTTTGTAGCAGTCTGGAGCCTCATTAGATGACGAAATTAGCTCCTCAAGACTGAGTCCCATTTGTGTAAGGAAACAGAATTTGATGACACAATTCATAGATTAAAGAACATTACCCATAATGGGGTGCAGTAAATTCTATCCAGTCCTTGTAAATGACAGGGAGGTGTATACCAGAACCATAGTTTGTTTCTCATTATGATTAATCTGTTTCAGTAAAGTGGTTAGTCAGGCTCTGACAAATAGACCTACAATCCTCCCTCTGACTCTACCCTCTCCCCATTTTGAATATTTTATTAAGTCTGATTAGGAGCCTGAAAGTCTCTTAAAGTCCCTATGAACAGTCTTTCATCCTTGCTGTTAAAATCATCTGGGTATTAATCAATCCCTTTCACTATGATATATAGACAGTAAGGGAGAGTAGTCTGAATTCTAGAATGTTTGAAGACCTTATATTTCTGTGTGTTCAGTATATAGATATCAGATTCCAGTAGAATATCTACTCCTGTTCACATGATTTACAAAATGTTTAGGGGCTTGAAGTGGCATAATAAAGAACTTTCTTTAAGACTGTTTGACTAGAAGGAATGAAATCAGACCCTCATGTAACAATACACGCTCCCAAGAGCTCTGAGCGGTACTTCATTACTCATTCACAAAAGCAATGAAAACATTAATTGACCTCTTGATTAATATTTAAGTAATAAATAGCTTAGTGGATTAATGCACTGGCCTTTTTTCTCAAAGATGTAGTTGAAAACTGACTTGACCAAAAAAATCAATATAATTACATGATACTTAAATTACAAGTACCACGAGATGAAGGTTTCTGTACACACAGGGCTGTACATCACATAATTATGCCAAATTAGTATTTATTCAGTGCCTTCTATTTTTTTAAAATGCAAGCATGTATGGTGTGTGTTAAAAGAAAACAGGCTGTCACCTGCCACTGAAATGCCCCACACAGGAGCACGTGTCCTTGAAAACTTAAATATTTGGTTTAAATGTAAGCAATCTGAAAACCAAGACAGTTCCAGTATCACTTTCAGCTAGTTAACATTCATGAATTCTGGGGGGAAAAAAAAACTTTGAAATTGACTGTTTTCTATAAAGCACAGAAACTCAAAATTCAAAATAATTTCATATTTAGATTTGTGGGAACTAACTTCATATTTTTGGTGGGGAGAGGGGTCAGGGAAGATATCCTTAAGTATAAAACTAGAGATTGGCTGAGATAATTTTCAATGAGGTTTGGCTTGGAAGGTTAGTCAAGGCTAGAATATTGTTATGACTTCAACAGCAGAGAAATATCGTGAGCTGTTCTCAGGAAATTTCTTCCCCAAATCTCTTGAGATTAGCTGTTCTTTTGAGTTTTCTCTGATCATGGTATGAAATTCTAGGAGAACAGCTGGCTGAACCAGATCAGGAAAGTAGGCTACATCCAGTTTTGTATATGACCCAAAAGCAAAATCATAAGGTCCTTTTCGCCACTGATGTTTATACCTAGACCCACACTGTAATATCAGGAGATCAGAACTGAACCTTTCACTGAGATTTGAATGGGTTTTTTTTATTCCAAATTATATCCGTTATAAAGAGTACCATACCAAATTCCACTCTTTCTCTCTCTCTCTCTCTCTCTCTATATATATAGATACACAGAGAGAGAGAGAGAGAGAGAGAGAGTGAGAGAGAGTTACTCCTTTGACCTGAGCAGTTAGCCAAAATTTGGGGTCTTGTAGGTTGTTCCAGTTAGGAGAAGAAGAAGGGGAAAGCCAGGTATTTTACTGATGTAATTTTGTTTATTTCCAAAGAATTTACAAAGTCCCATTTCCCTGAACACAGGAGGAATCAAACAACAGGGGACAGTGTCTTTGCTCACAGCTCCAAGCCTCTTTCAGCCAGCACCCAACCCAAAACCTCTCTCTAATTTTCTCCTATGGGCATTCACCGTGTTCCCAGTTTGTGTCTGGAGCTTCCATTTGGGTAAAATCCTAACCCTACTGAAGTCAATGAGAGTTTTACTTTTGAATTCAATTGAGATAGGATTTCACCGTTTGAATTTTGCATACTGAATACTCACAGGAATAAGCTAGAGAACAAACTAGTACATTCACTAAATGTATTCAGTAAATCTTGAATAATGAATAAAGTTGACAATTTTACAAACTGATTGTGGACAATTCACTAAGAAAGTGGCAAAATTTATCTAATACATTCTTTATTGTGATTAAAGTTGCTTACATATGTGACAGAGAGTAACTGAAGAACTGTGAACTGACCAAAAATCACAAGAACTTGGACTGAAGGAAAAAATAGAAATGTTAATTGTAGCATTTAATTCAAACTATATGAAATTCCTAACATATTTCTTTGAGGCTGAATAGATGTGTCAGATTTTCCCTGAGATAGGTGTGTTCTATAATTGCTTTTCTTTTACACTGTCTTAAACCAATAAACTATCCTTGTTTTATAAAATGGTCCTAAAACAACATACCAGTTGGAATTCAAAGATAATGTCAGGCTGTGTGAAAATACTTCCCATCAAGAATACATTCAAGAGGAGGAGACAAAAGTCACTTTCTCCGAATGCTTGTTCCCTCTTCCAATGACCTAAGGCTCGACCCTGCCCATTTGATGCCAGTGGCAATACTCCCATTGATAGCCATGTGTTCAGGACCAGGCTCGTAATATTAATATAATCCAGAAGGAAGGTAGGCTAGTTTTTAATTAATAGAACTGTGCAAGACTCAGTAGTTTTGGTTTCCCAGGAGTGTCTGAGGCCTTTATCATTGTGTGCTTTTGCTTCTCCCTGAATTTTCTCTGAAATTTGCATTGACATCAAAAGTCAAAATGATGGTGTTTCACCAAAATGATGGCTTTGCACTGAAACCAGACAAGACACCCCCCTACACACACACATGTACACAATCACATTTCAGATAACTGTGATGAAAAGATCAGAAATCAACCCAGAATCACTCATAACTGGGTCCACATTTGCCCAAAGGGTTCATGAATCATAGCCACACTTTTATTTGTACGTGTTCAGCACCTCTTAGATTTGGGCCTTTATTGAGAATATTAATTTTCTAGAGATACTTATGTTAACACATTTCAATGCGTTGAACTTTTATAAGGTAAAGTAAATGACACAACCAGGCTGCTCAAAACAGTAAGCAAAACATTTTAAGGCAAAGTAAATGCATGGGAATGTTTTTTGTAATGCTTGTTTTCCCTTTCCCTTTTTTTCTTCCTCCCTCCTATTGCTGTTTGTGCTCATGTCTAAAATTAGATTATAAATTCTTTATGGCAGGGACCATAATTTTGTTTATTCCATAAAACACGTAGTACATCTTAGGTGTTATATATCTTATAATGTTGGTCATTTTAAACTTTCAAATCCTTGCAAAGAATGCTGGATAATCTCACAAACCACATATAGGGAACCTATCAACTTTAACTTGGCTGTTGTATACTACAACATCTGCATGTATGGAATGCTTGAGGAAGTCCACAAAAAGTAATAAATCATTTAAAAACTCAGTTTTCATATTAACTGTAAATAACTGAAGACTAGTATAAAGTAGAACACACCATCAGGTTGCACATTTAGATTTTAGTTACTAGAACTCACAAACTGTTCGGTGTGTTCTAGTAACATTTATGGGATTATAACAACAGGTGAAAGTGTTAATTTCTTAACAGAGACTATGAGCACTATCTTTCACCTATGGAAAAGCAATCCTCCTTGGAAATGGTAATCAACATGACATGCTGGAAAAAAATATAGTGTAAGTGTTTTGGCAGAACATAAGTGGATAGAAATCCAAAACAATATCATCCTTTTTAATCTCATGCCAAGTGACTCAGTGTTGTGGTTTAAAAGTTGTACAGGTGTTAGCTCTCTCTCTTGTGGGAACAAAGGCATCACCTTATTACTGGCTGTTTAGAATGTTCTCATCTTCACGTGATATGCTCTGTATAGTTAGAAAGATTAAAATAGGATTACATCTTTAATAAAAAAAATTAATGTGTTAAGGGCCAAGTAGCTTATTGGATAAAAGCACTGTCATACTTCTGGAGCTGCAGTTCAGATTCAAATGCCAACTTAATTATGAAAAGAGTTTGCGTCTTGGTTAATTCATTTTGGAAATCAGTCCATATTATCAAATCACTTTATATGGGATAATCTGGCAGGAATGACAGTCTCTATTAAAGGGAGGCCAAGAAGCAGGATGATATGCTGAATTCATTTTGTGGTACATCAAAGTTGAGGTCATTCACAGTACAAAGTATATAAGAAGCTCTCAGTACTGCTATCTGCACTGTACCTCTGTGGCAAAAATAAGAGACTTCTACATGCTGTATTGCTAATCCCTGTCATTTTGAGTCACATGTAAAGTATTGGCAGGTCAGATGATAACATTTTATGAATGCACAGTGCACATCACTGTTGAACGTTAAATGTGCTGCCTATCGTTTCATAACAAACCAGTGAAAATCTGAATATTTTATATTTACATAAGGAAGAAAAGACATCAAAACATTTGAAAAATGTACTGCTTTTACTGCTCAGCCTTCTCTGGAAAATTAGAAATATTATGCAAAATCCTGGCCCCATTGAAGTCAATGCGTATTTTGCCAAGGGGGACACAATTCAACCCTTCATTTTTAAATCATGCTGGTCTCTTAGAGACATGGCTTTGAGAGAACCCTTTGGGTATGTCTACACTGCAAAAAAACAAGCAAACAAAACCATCAAGGCAGGGATACTGGAAAAATTTGTATAGTGGGGGTGCTGACAGCCATTGAACCAAACTGTAAACCTTGTATATGATGGAAACCACTTCAAGCCAGGGGGTGCGGTAGCACCCCCAGCACCTCTAGTTTCAGCACCTATGCCCTAAGACAGCAAGTCTCAGAACCCACAGCTACAGACTCGGGCTCATGAGCCTTGCACTGTGGCACTAAAAATAGCAGTGTAGATGTTTCTGCTTGGGCTGGAGCTCAGGCTCTGAAACCCAGCAAGAGGGGTGGGTCTCAGATCCTGACCTTCAGCCCAGGCAGGAATGCTTACACTGCTATTTTTAGTGCCATAGTGCAAGGTTTTCCTAATGCAAAGTTTCCTCAATCTTCCTCTGAAGCATCTGGTGCTGGCCACAGTGTGAGAAAGGGTACTACACTCGACTGAGCTCAAGTCTGATCTGCTATAGCAGCTCTTATGTATCCTAACCGTACTGTAAAATCTTAGTTGCCCGTAAAGTGATTTGAAAATTTTCCTGGTAGAGAAAGGCTTCCTCTTTTCCCTCAATATGCAGTTTTCGCCTAAAATTACACCTGATTTAGACACAGGAAGGGCAAGATTGGTGACAGGCTCTCTACATGAAGCATCTGGATTTATAAGCAGGGCAATATGGAACTCAGGCATTCCTAAAATCATTTTTCTACAACATATGTGGCATAGACAGAAATTTGCTGATATAATGTAGTATTAAGGTTATATCAGCTCTTCTTTGAGCTGACCAGTGAATAATGTGAATAATTGTGAATAATGTGAATAATGTGAATAATTGTGAATAATGTGAATATCCCAAATTTCATGACAATAAAACCTTTTGTACCACACTCACCTGCCATGTACTTCATCTGATTTTTGTGTACACAGATGCGATAAACAGATGTATGTGTGTATATATATATAGTTTTGCCCATTGGGTAGTCATTTATACCTATGCAAAGTGAGGGTAAAATATTGCCTAATCAAAATGGCAGCATTCTTCATACCTATACAAAGAGGTAAGTGACTATACCAGGGGCAAAGACTACTATACATACAATATTTAAATATTGGTTTAGTGACTGGTATAGTCACTTACCCCTTTGTATAGGTATGAAGAATGCTGCCATCTTGATTAGGCAATATTTTACCCTCACTTTGCATAGGTATAAATGACTACCCAAAGGGCAAAACTATGTAGAATGAAGCTCATTGTATATATGTATGTATGGTACTTCAACACAAAAGGAGCAGAGTTACACTGATCCTGATCTCTTTCCTCAAGTGAGAGTAAGGATGACTCCTGAGAATGTTAGAAATTTGGACCAATGGTAAAGTATGGGGATATATTATCCTCTTAATGGGAGTCATGCAGGCACATCAATAGAAGAATATATCCCTAAGCAAATAACTAAAATACATTAGTGGAAGGAGTGAGTGCTGGGACATGGGATGCTCCCAGACTTGTTTCATTGTCTCTCTTTTATTAAATATACAAACTGAAAAGAGTTACACTTATAATTTTGCATTGTTACAATTAATTCTACGTTCTAAAGCCTAATATGATTTAAATGGTTTCTCCCTATTTATCTGAGTAACTATCCTCTCTCTCTCTAGGCCAGGGGTTGGCAACGTTTGGCACGCGGCTCGCCAGGGTAAGCACCCTAGCGGGCCGGGCCAGTTTATTTACCTGCTGACGCGGCAGGTTCGGCCGATCACGGTCCCCACTGGCCGCGGTTCGCTGTCCTGGGCCAATGGGGCTGGAGGGAAGCGGCGTGGCCGAGCGATGTGCTGGCCGCGGCTTCCCACCGCCCCCATTGGCCCGGGACGGCGAACCGCGGCCAGTGGGGGCCGCAATTGGCCAAACCTGCCGCGTCATCAGGTAAATAAACTGGCCCGGCCCGCCAGGGTGCTTACCCTGGCGAGCCGCGTGCCAAACGTTGCCGATCCCTGCTCTAGGCATTGATAAGCAAGACAGGCTGAAACCAATAAATGTAGAACACTTGATATTTTAAAGTATTTCCTTGTGATGCATGATTTAGAATAAATGTAGTGTAATTATAAATATTAAGAGAAGGGCAAAATATCAACATGTGATATTGTATTTCTTACATTTTTAATTAACATAAATTGAAGTTTTATTATTTTTATCCAAAAAGAGGATATAAACAAATAATTACCAAACCAACAAGTCTTAATAAAAAGCAGCTCAAAAACGAGAAATCTCCTTACAGTTTCAAATATGAAAAAAAACCTTTAGTGTACGAAAAATAATAATAATTTGCAGGAATTTCCTTTGCATAAATATATTGTTGTGAACTCTTTGGAAAACAGGTGTAGGCAGCTTTCGGTTTGTTTATGATTCCTTAAACACAAAGTCATCCAAAGAGGCCTGCATAAAGAGAAATGTGATCATTGTCCTACACTTGTTTTTTAGACATTGACAGACATTTATTCTGCTTTCTAGTGATCTCCCTCTAGTGGAGCTCTAGAAAACAGCATAAAATGCAGCACAATCACTTTTTTTTCATAACTTTATACGAAGACATAGTCATAATACCTGGTGCACATACTGTACAAACATCTGTTTTCATTAATCCACACAAATGTTATCAGACCTTTTGCTGTCAGGGGAAAGCAGAGTATATGGCATTTAAAAAACACTACAGCCTGCCATTTAAAGAATCATGAAGCCTTCAAAGTCTATGGTCTATCAGTGGATGATCACAAACGGGATTTTGTTTATTTGCTAAATACAGCCCTCACTGGTTGCAATTGCAAACAATGTGTTAGAATTTTCACTTTTTTAAGGCAAATGGACATATAAGTATGGGCCAGATACTCTCTGGTGCTGACATCAGCGCACGTGGAAGGAGGGAGCAAAGGTCTGAACAAATGTGTGCAGAGACTGCCCTTTCCCTAGTCTCTCAGCATTGCAGTGCTCTAACATGGGCAAGGAGGAGATGGAACCATGGTCTCACCTCCCCACTTTCCCACTACCCCACATCATTGGTGTGCAAGGGAAATAAGCTGCACCCAATTAAGGGGTGTTATAGCAAGTATTCCTTTCCCCTTGTTTGGGAGGCTCAGAGAAGTGTTCTGCCACCCTAAAGCTGAATATCGTCCAGTGCTCACCTTAGGGTGATGTAACATTGTCTCACCAGCCTTTACCTTGGACTGCCTAAATGGCATGATCTAATGCCTAAAAAGTGTGTATTGATACTGCATATGCACAAATAAATAAATTTCAAGTGTACACATTATACAATGCATCCTTATCTCTAAGATGCCATATATATATGAACCTAACGCGCAAATGTGATGCATAAACACACACGCTCACAAATTATACTTGCCAACCATATTAAAGAAGACAAAGAAAATACAAGACAATAGATGACAGGCCAGATATTAAGAAGATTAATCACTTATTTCATTGGGAGTAGGTTATTAAAACATAAAATGATTAATGATGGTATTATTAGACTTTGCCAAATAAAACGAATACAGCTTTGGATTTTAACCAAAAAAGCATCTTATGATTGTTACATTTAAGGGGTCTGATTTTCATCTGATTGACATCAGTGTAAATCAAGAGTAACTAGGAGAGGAGAATCAGGCCCATGTATTTACATTAAAAAGAAAGAAAACAAACACCTTTGGCCTCAGTGACTTGCCCACACTCATAAAGGAAGAGCTGAGGTGCAGCCTGGAATCCTATTGCTACACCTTAATTATTATTATTGGTATGAAAGTAGTGCCTAAAGACCCTAACTGAGATCAGAACCCCATTGCATTAGGCACTGTACAAACGCATACTAAGAGACAGTCCCTGGCCCAAAGATCTTACAAACTAAATAGACAAAAAGTGGGAGGGGAAACAGAGGTCCCAAGAAATGACTTGCGTAAAGTCACAGGGCAGAACTGGGCCTACAACCCAGTTATCTGACTCCCAAGATAGGGCCCTTCCCATAAGACCTGTGGCTAGCCTACACTTCTACCTTTAGGAGGGAGGTGACCTCTTTTTTATAGAGATGTGACAGAGGAAAAGGATGGACAAAGCATAGGTGAGATGAAGCAACCATGCCACAGTGTGAAAGGCCAAGGTGGAGGGCGGGCACAGCTCCACCTCAATGGGGGCGGGGGACTTCAAACCCAAACAGTGGGAAACCATTGCCTTAGCCACAAATTCACCCTTCCTCCTCCCATGGTGATTTAACCTTGCCGTGTGTGACTTTCAGCTATCTTAACTTTCTTGACTTGTCTGTACTTTCAGTGCTCCATTTCAGCATTTACAACCAGAGGTATTCAGAGAAGCCTTATGCGTGCCATTGTGTCAGTTAAGTACTGGTGGCTGGAAGTGTTTTGCCTGGCTATGGAAGAGACTGACAGAATGTCTCCACGTGCATCAGGTCAGAAGTACTAAAGGCTGGTCTACACTTAAAATGCTACAGCACTGCTGCTGTAGCGCTTCATGGAAGTCACTGCCTGTATCAACAGGAGTGCTTCTCTCATCAGCGTAGATACTCCACCTCCCCTAGAGGCAGTAGCCAGGTCGACGGGAGAAGTCTCCTGTCGACCATGCACAGTCTTCACCAAGGGATATGTCAGTTTAACTGTGTCGCTCAGGGGGTTGGATTTTTCACACCCCCGAGTGACATAGTTATACCAACTTAAGTTCCTAGTGTAGACAAGGCCTCAGAAACAGCACTTTGATTACATCTTTTTACTAGGCAGCTTGAGCTCCTCTTAGTACCACATAGAAGTGTATGTGGTTTTTTTTTGTCCAGCATTTTGAGTTGTAGCCAAGCCAAAAAGTGCCCCTTACGTGCCCATTAATTTCCACACTCTCCAATAACTCTCAAATGCTAAATAGGTTGAACGTTTAGGGAGGGTAAAATCACCACTGTTCTAACTCTGCCAAAAGACAAATGCTTAGAAAGCTATAAGAAAATGAAGACAGATGGTTGTGAGGAGTGATTCCACAGCGTTTGCTATTGTGTATACTTGTTTCTACAAAAGCTATACAGATGCTCCCTGACTTACGCAAGCGTTCTGTTCCATATACGTATAACGTGTACTCGACCATTACATCAAAAAAACAACTATTTCTAGATTACGAAACTTTTTCCGTAAGTGCAGATTTGCGTAAGTCAGGTTTGCGTAACCCGAGGGGGCATCTGTAATAATAAGCAAATTGATCCCACTGAAGACAGTAAATTCAATCAGCATATAATGAGTACTGTATTTAACATATTCAGTGTATCAAACTGTTTAGTATTCACGCGGTTTTACTAATTTTTTTAAACTGCAAAATATACTTATTTTCTGCATATTACCTTCTTTTGAATATACTGATACTGTCTAAGGAAACGTGCTAGCAGGTGAATACTCTCCATGAGGGGAGAAAAATGTATCTCTTTGGCCATCAGCAGAATTATGGCTTTGTTGCATTGCATCTCACATTTGACTGTGTCTCCCCCACCCCTTTTGCATCCTTCCACTGGCTTCCTCAATGTACACTGCATCCAGAGCTTGTCCCTGCATAACTTTGCCCCTCTCTATTTATCTCCCCCTATTTGTTTTCATGCTGCTCCCTCATCCCATCTGCTCTGCCAAATATGCTATCCTTTACATGTCCATTCATTTCTGTCACAAATATCTCTTTCTATACATGGAATTCCCTTCCTGAATTGGTCTGCAATGGTCTGAATTCAGATCCCTCCCGATTAGAACCACTTCTGACTGTCTACTACAAGAAAATAACTAGCTACCTATGGCAAAGATTTGGGTACTTGAGGGCACACGTGTGTATACACATTCACACACTGTTTTTTAAATTTCTTATTGACTAGTCTGACTAATTTTCAAGTTACCTGGAGGTATCTATCTAAAGAGATCACAACATACAAGTTACTAACAGCTCCAGGTAATTTAAAGTTAATGACACCACTGTAAGTTTCTGGTTCCCTGGTTTCCATCATTCATGCTTCCATTGATTTCCCTCTATTCCTTCTCCCATTATTGTTCAAAAATACTGGATTGTGACACCACTGAAGGGAATCAGTCAGGAGGAGCAGGCTAATTCTAAAGAGGAAAGCTTTTGATTTGGCAAAAATGCTTTTTAGTAAGCCCTCCATGAGGAGGGAAATGCAGACAAAATACAGGATATGTTAGTGAAATTTAAACAAAATCATATTTACAGAGTGAGGCAATAAACCTTTAAAATTAAAGAATACCATATAGTGTGCCCTAACAGCCTGGAGAGATGGGGGAGGAAGGAAGATAGACATTATCCATTTTATTACTTTACACCTTTTCTTTTGCGTTAGAAAAGAAAACTGTGAATTCTCAGTGCTTGTAAAAGATGTTGGTTTGACAGCACTAGAGACTGAATTCCTGTTTAACTACAGAGCAGGTATAGCACAGGCAGCCAGAATACTAGCTTCCCCACAGCCTTCCCTACTCAACCTTCTGTTTGATGGTGCATCGAAAACAGCCATGGAGCTGAGATCCACAGTGGAGAAGCTGCCCTCTAGTCACGCACTGCTCGCTGCACCAGTTCCCCCACCAGGGGGCCCTCCACACCCACTGATGAGGGGACAGGATTTGCTCATCATTAAACAATATAAAATCAACGTTTCTCCATAAAAAGGCAATCTTCATGTAATTTGATATGTGTAGTTTAGTTTCAGTTCAGTCTGAGTTCTAGGACATATACCGTATTGTAGTATGATTTATAAATCTGCTGTAAAACATGCTGCTAGAATGATACTACTCCCATGAAAGCAGGTGGGGTGGAGGGGTATATGGTTGGCTACTACTGTTTCATGGCTGTATTAGTGTCTGTGAAACGGTTCCACAGCTGCTTTACAGCTTCTATGGGGAGGGGGGAACAAGGCTGGAGGAGAAAGAAGGTGGATTCCTTCCCTGGATCCATCCACAAAGATACTGAATGGGAGGACTTGCAGCAAACTCCCTAATTCACAAAACTGAATACACCTCTACCTCAATATAACGCTGTCCTCGGGAGCCAAAAAATCTTACCGTGTTATAGGTGAAACCACGTTATATCGAACTTGCTTTGATCCACTGGAGTGCGCAGCCCTGACCCCCAGAGCACTGCTTTACCGCGTTATATCCGAATTGGTGTTATATTGGGTCGTGTTATATCAGGGTAGAGGTGTAATTCACAATGGGGCTCTCACTCATTCTGAATTAGTGAAGTTCCACTGGAGTTGTAAATTTTCCAGAAATTATGTATTTTGTATTACTGCAGTACTGAACAGCTCTTGCTTTGCACACAAAGCTCACGTTGCCCACGGGATTGGAGCCCTAGCACTAATCTGTAGAGGCAGGGTTAACCATGTCAATAAAGCGAAGTTTGCTTGTTACTAGCCCTAAGAATATTATTTATTTATTGGTGGAAATGATAATACTTGTTTTGGCAACCACTGTTCATTTAATAGAACACAGATGTGTGAATGTAGCTGTGTTTACATTAGTGCAGGGATCTCTATAATTTATAACTACCAAGGGGCTCTCTCCATCCACAGAAGTCAGAGTAGGTTGCAGAATTTGGCTTCACATGCAGCCAAGCCACTGAAGCCTTTCTGTTCTGATGCACAGATTTGGGCTTGAGAGAGCCAAATGGGGAGGGAGATTTCATATAATGAATCTTCCTATCTCCACTTCCCCACTTTCTTGCCTGATTCATGAGGATCCCAAACCAGCTGTCTGAGGCCAAGTAACTATTTTTATGCCATAAATTATGTTGTAAATGTAGATGAATTTCCCTCTGCAAACCAAAAGAACAGATTCCACTTTCCACACTTGGAATTTTCTCTCCTGCTTTAAATTCCCCAAATATATTAGGCTCTATGTCTGGCCATCTTTCTGACTGAGAAGACATGGAGTCTGATCCTTCAGTCCAATTGAGCAATGTTCAACACAAGATCTAAGCAAGAGGGACAAAGGTGGCTGCATGCACCCTTTATGCCCTGTGATCCTGGGATTATTTAAACCCAGTATAATTTAGAGTAGTCTCAGGGCCAATTTATTCCTAGCTGCCAGGGCCTCCAAAGGGCCATTCTGGCAGCAAGGGAGCACAAGCATACTCCAGCCACATGCACTTCCCCTCCACCAAGCACATGACACACCTGCTATATTGGGGGCTGCAAGTTCAGATGGCATAGGACTGGCTATACTGGACCTTTGCCATTTGAGGATTTTCTTACCCAAGTGAATCTTCAGCTGTTCATTTACTCCATTTTGTCTGCTTTGCACCCCCAGAGCATGACAAAGCAGACTTGATTGGGGAACAAGATCTAGTCCCTAAGCCAAGTTTGGAGCTCATCAGTGCTGCTTCCTATCCAGCTGGAGAAGTCACTCTTGGGTAATACTAGATATTCCTTTGTTCTAGAGGCTGACCACTCAGCTTTCTGCAACACTGTTAGCTCAGGCTTACCTGGGGAATATGTATGTGTTCATCCTTTTTCTCCAACAGTAGTAGGCCTTAAATCATTATTCATTATTGTCTTTTTAGGTAAATACATATTGCTGATCTCAGGTGGTGCTTTGACTATGCTGAGTGGAGTGGACCATTTGTCTGCTCTATCATACACATTCCATAAAACACTAGGGAAGGTTTGGTTTAAGCCTCCATATAAGGACTGCAGGGGAAGAAGGAAAGTGTAGAGCAGTTGAATTGCTTGGTTTTGAATTGCATGGAATTGCTGCCATGATTCCTGGGGAAAATCAAATCCGCTCACTTGGCAGCACAGAAAATCTCTGAATGCTGAGCCATAATAAAAGGAATTTTAGTTGAACAGAAATACAGGGAATTAGCAAAACAAAAATTCTCTAGAGAACGACTGAGTTGAATTTGCTCTATTGGCTTCTGGATCTCAGCATCGGCTGGGTTTATTTCTGACTAAATAAAACCCACTTGTCAGAGCCTGTAGAATACTGACTGTAGACTTTCCCTTTTTCTACTCATCCTAACCTTGCTCACATGAGTCCTTTAACTCCGTATGGGTCAATATGAGGTGTGTAGATGGTAAAGGATAAATAGTAAAATATATGCTGATACTTAGATACTATAAATCTGGTTCTCTTCTAATACCAGTATAGCTCCATTGTCTTCACTGAAGCTACTTATGATTTACCCCAATAAAAATGAGAGGAGACTTGGGGCGTATTGATGTAGGTATTCATAACTTTACCAGGCCAATTGGTAGCCACTTGCCATATACCAGGGAGTCCCAGAAGAAGGAACCTCAGCCAGATAAATAAATTACACTTCCTGAAACACTCTGCACCCAAAGCGTGTTAACAAAAAACATTATCAACATTTTACTAAATTGGGTCATGAATCTAGCTCATGACCCATGGGTGTAAATCCAACCTCTCAGCATAAATTCTCACCTGCATGGCTATTCTCAAGAGGCACAAGCTGATATGAAAGCAGATTTGTTGTACAGCAGAACATGCTTCAGAATAAATTAAGCCCATTCAAATCATTTTAGCTAGAGAGGGCCCCAAAGTACTATAAACAGGTTTAATTTAATGCTTCCAGATTAACCACAACATATATTTTTCATGGCTGTAATCTGATCGTTTTGTTTTTGTTTTGGTTAAATGAGTAAATATGTGTGATTCCTCATGAGACCGACGTAGAGTGCATTCACAAAGAGAGAACAGACAACTAGTGTGCTTTGAAACCTGCGGCTGTGCTGGAGTGGTAGAACATTTGATAGTCTGTTATTTATGGTTCATACCGTATTTGATAAGAAGTGCTAATATGAAGAGATAAATGTGCAGGAAAAAGCACACACCCTGCAGCTCTTGAACCTGTCCTCTTGTCCTGGGTCTTTTGTTAGCACTTCGGCCGCAGTTGCAGTGCATTAATCTTTGATTTTTTTAAAAATTGAAGAAAAACAGGAAGGACGAGTGAGAGAGGGAGTGATAAGGAGAAAAGAAAGGATGGACACACATACAGCCACACACATATTCGGTGTTCAGTCTCCATTCCCATCACTATAGAAAGAATATCATGTGACCTACCAGAAAATATGATTTATGCTCATGGCCACATTATGCTACAGAATGCATGACCAGTAAGACTAAGTACAGTAAAATACTTTGTTAGGTAAAGGAAAGTCTTGTGCTTATAGCATAGTACTTTCATATGTTAAATTTTATCTTGATCAGCAATCCCTCACTTCTCTGAAAAGTTTCTTGAATAAAGTTTTGTTGTCTCATTTAAATGTTCCCACTAACAGTAACATGGCAGTCAAACTATTGGGCTTATACTCTGTATTTGTATTATTGCATATGTTTTAACATCTCTATCCCCACATTTACAATTTTGTATTGTTTATGCTTACAAAAGACTTTGCAAAACACATAACAGAGAAAATGCCAGATTATTGAAAATATCTATCCTTTTGTAGAAATACAGAAAGCAGCAGCCCTCATTTATCCTCAGACTAAGCATTAACAGTCTCTTCTCCTCTAACTTTTACCAGTTCACCATGATATAACTCTGCTACATCTGAATTTACCCCTAAGTATTAATATATACTGACCTTTTTAACATACTTTCACCAATAGTAGTCCTTTATTAAAGTGTAATATATTTTTTAAAGTCATCAAGAACATACAGGTTTCTGTCAGCACTGTATATTAAAAGGAGAAAACCCAGAAATCCCACAGTTCATTAAAGATGCATCAGGCTTTATTATTATTCAAAAAAATGGGTGAAGAGGCCATCCTCCACACTGTGACAGAAGCTAGACTCTTATAAAACAAGCCAAAGAATTAGTTCCTTCACCAAAGAATGACATGAAACCCTAGCTATGATAGCTGTAAAAACAGTTAAAGGTCTTCTTTGTCCTCATTAGCACCACTGTGCTAGCTTTCTGTGTTGGCAGCTTTTGGTTTTGCCGATGTAGTCCTAAAGAAAGTTGTTACCAGCCTATATTCTCCAGTTCACAGGCTCTCAAAAAGGACACATTAAAACAGTTAGAATCCCCTGGGCAAATGAGGAGATTAAGTAGCCTTCTCCTTCAACAGTAGCCTCAAGCAGACAAAGGTTGGTATTGTGTATTCAGTACACTATCTCTTTCTAGGACTGAAATTTACTATTGTCCTCCCAGCTTCTAGTTTACAAAGTGTTTGGGGGGCTTTGAGTAACGGTTCACTGGCACCACCATTGACAGCCATCTGAGTGTGGGAACTTTTTTTAAAAAAGGACATGATGCTCCCAAAATGATTGCCTATTATATCAGTCCTTAAGCAGACGCCAGTGGCAATATTTTAGTGTGGAGGGTTATGTCTGAGTTTTCCTAGAGTCTCGTCTTTCAAAGGAATACAAATTCAGGCAGGGAAAGCAAACATGTATTACTTGTTTCCTAGCAGATCAGTCATTTTAGAGTTTTAACCATTGCACTGTACTGCTGAAGATAACATCACACAAAGAACACCACTCACCTTTGAGCTTCAGAGGGTTTAAAGGGGTTTTTTAAACCAATTTTTGTGCTAGCCTCTTTTGAAGGATGTAGGTTGTTCACAGATTTCACATGTACTTCCCTTCATTTATGCGATAGATTTGAAGCTGATTGTTGCAATCCTCCATTTAACAATTTGTTGCATTGTTCTGTGAATGAGCACCAATTTCCCTCCTGTAAAACAAGAGATTTTCAGTCTGTGATGAAAAAAAGCAGTATACCAACTGTAAACGTGTAGATGTGTGTGGCTCTCCCTCACTGTCTTCTTTTAGGGAGGCCACGCCCCTTTGCTACACCCACTTCTGAAACAACAAGCTAAGTAAATGGGGAAATTAGCAGTCTCCGCCCCCCTCCCCCACACCTGTAGGCAGGGTAGGGCAGTGAATAGTTCAGGGGCCAAGGCCCTCCACCAGGGCGGGGCACCCACACAGTCGAAGGCTTAACCCTTAGGCAGAGTAGCTGCGAGTGGTTCAGGGGGCCCAGGCCCTCAGCCAGGGTGGGGGCCCCAGCAAGCAGTCTAGGGCCCCAGTAGGGGGGTGAGCATCCAGCAAGCAGTCTAGGGCGCCGGCAGGGGGTTGAGCACCCAACACACTCTATGGGGATCAGGCAAGGGATGAGCACCAACTACAGTCTATGGCACTCTGCGGAGCGCCGGCCTCCTAGCCTAAGGAGGGGGAGTACTGCCACCCCAGGGGTGCGGTGACAGGGAGGACGTGGGCCCACCCAACTCCACCATGTCCCAGCCCAGGGCCCTAACAGCGGCAGAGTGGTCTGCCACTGGGTCAGTGGAGAATCCACCCATAACACGCTGACCATGTCTCCGGCAGCTCCACAGACAGATGGTAGTCTGGTTCCCCTGGGCTGCTTCCTATACTCCCCTTTGGGTGTACCTGCATCCAAGGATCACCCTCTGTTTCCCTGGGGTACACTGCAAGTGGCAGTCCCAGCAACTCTTCAGTGTTGGGCATGTCAGGCAGTCCTGGTACCTGGGCAGGCTCCTTGAGACAGCCGAAGTCTTCTGTGGGTTCCAGCTCCAGCAGCAGGCTGGAAGCATCTGTCTCCCTCGGCGGTTCCTCCTCAATTCAGCTGCACAGCCCGCCTCTTATACTTCCTGTTCTGCTTCTGGCATGGTGGCCTAGGCATTCCCGGTTCCACCCACCAGGGGGCATCTGGCTGTACCTCGCTGTCAGTCTCTGAGGGAGGCCACACCCCTTTGCTATACACTCCCTCCCCCCCCAAACCCAGCTCCTGGTCTCCGGGGCTGGTCAGGTCCTCTTCCCCGAGCCACAACAACGCATCTGTGGGGGAAGGCAGCCCTGGGTTGCACTCTCCGTGGCCAGGAAATCTTCCATCAGGCGTACCGTTGCACTCAAGGTGGTGAGGTGATGCCGCATTACCCATGTCCTCCCACGAGAGGGAAGGATATGTAGGAACTGCTCTGTAACGTTCTGTTCAGTTACCACTGTGGCAGAGCGTCACTCCAGTTGCAGACACCACCAGCATGCGTCTCTCAGTTCCTGGGCCGCGATTCGTGTTCGAGCCCCTGATGGGTAGGTTTTTCCTCGAAACCAGCATTGGAAGGTTTTGGGGGTAATATCCAATGTGTCTAGGACTGCTGCCTTTACAGCCTGATAATCACGTGTCTCCTCGTCAGAGAGGGCGCAATACACGGCATGGGACACCCCCGTTAGATAGGGGACCAGCAGGGTGGACCACTGAGTCGGATCCCAGCCTTCGGCCAAGGCGACATGCTCAAACATAACTAAGAACGATTCTGGATCGTCCTCAGATCCTACTTTTGTGAGGCAGAGTGGCATCGAAGGGATCGCTAGCACTACCGGGCCTCCAGTGGTGGGACTGGAGCGGCTGGGCAGTAAAGTGGCCATTTGCTGAGCATATTGCCCCTGCTGCTACTGCTGCTGGGCCCCCTGCTTCCATATGAGCTGCTGCTGCTGGGCTCTCGGGATTTGTAGCAGTTGCTGCTGCTGCTGGAGCTGGAGCTGGGCAGCTTGCTGCTGTTGTTGACTCTCGGCCCACCATTTCACCAGCTTGTCGAGATCCAGGGCTGCATCTGCTGGTAGTGGGTCAACAATGAATGCAGTCCCCCTTTCCATCAGATGGTGGGCCTTACCCATGTTCTTTATGTATAAACATGTAGGTAGGTGTGGCTCTCCCTCGCTCTCATCACTGAGGGAGGCCACACTTCTTTGCTACACCTGCTCCTGAAACCTCAGGCTAAGTAAATGGGGGAAATTAGCAGTCTCTGGATGCAACCTGCAGGACAATGTTAGCATGAGAACGAATAGTACAAATTGGCCAGGAACAAATTCACTCTGAAAAATAGAAAAGGTTCCCAACCATCACAGAGGCGAGGTTCTTCTTCAAGTGTTTGCTCATGTCCATTCCATGCTAGGTGTGTGCGTGCTGCATGTACTGTTGCCAGAGATTTTTCCCTTAGTGGTATTTCTTGGGGTTGTCTCTTCTGCCTTCTGGAATCATACACATATGTGCAGGTATAAGGGGGTGCCTCTGGCCTGGCACCCTCTCAATTCCTTCTTACCGTCCGTGATGGTTGCTGGAACGATCCTTCTTGCTGTGGCAAGGCATCTTCCCCAGTTGTTTGGACTCTCCTCTGTTCATATTTATTTTAGTTAATGTACATAGTTCTTATACATAGCGTTAGTGTATATATAGTAGTGTGAATAATTAGCCCCTGTTGTCTAGGGACTCTTCACCCCAGGGGCTGGGCATGGTCTGATTCCCATGTTTCAAGACATGTGCCTTCTGCAGTAAACTTATGCCAGTGAGTGACCTGCAAGCTTTAAGTGTGTGGGGAAAACCCATGTAGAGGACAACTACCAGATTTGCAGGGACTTCAGACCTAAAAAGACAGGGGCATTCGGCTGAAGGCCATCCTCAGACCTGCATCGGAGCTAAGCCGCTCCAAATCAGCACCAAGCATTTTGATTCCCGTGCAAAGCGGTCCCCTGGCACCGTGCTCTTCCTAGCACCATTCTCAATCTCCAGCGCTGAGAAAGAAGCACAGCAAGCAGTGCACTGAGAGAGGGTACTCACCAGTGCAGAGGAAGGACAACCAGGGAGATGCCATTACAGTGAGACATGCGTTGGGCCACTCTTCCTCCCTGAGACAGAGATGGCACCATTGCCTATGGTGTTGAGTCCAGTGCGGAACCCTCCGCTGACCGCCAAAAGCTGCCGCAGTGCCAGCGGTCTGACAGTCCTCTCGATACCAGAGGCTTTCCAAGCATCAAAGGACCTCTTCTCTCTCCTGTTCCTGACTACTGCAAGGGGGCACCCACCAGCCAAGGCAACTGGAAGCAGAAGGGAACAGGGAGCATCGGGCTCCTTCCCAGCACTGGCATCCCCACCTCCCTCTAGGTGTAAGCCTACCATGATGTGGCATCATGGTCACTGACTCATCACCAGACTCTGGAACCCCAGCACTGCATGGAGGCAGAAATGGGTACAGTTCCACCATGTTCTCCAAGAGACTCCTCTTCAGAGTCCAAAGGAGAATCTTTTTCTCCACCCAGGACACATCATTGTTACCTAGCCTATGCACCACCAGACTTCAGTACCAACTGTGCCACCCCATCCAGCCTTCCTACTAAAGATTGTGCCACAATTCCACAACAACCAGGCCATCTTTCTACTGCCTTCTTCCCAAAGCCTCATAAAACCTCTGAGGAACGTCGGCTTCATACGCCCTCGCTTTTTATATTGAGAGAACTAAAACCTTCCGCAAGTCCGAGCAGCTCTTTGTAGCAATAGTGGAAAGGATGAGAGGGTACCCATGTCGACCCAAAGAATCTGGTCCTGGATAACCACTTGTATCTGAGCTTGCTATGAGCAGGCAAACCTTCCGCCTCTGGCCATTGTGACCACTCATTCCAAAAGAGCCCAGGCTTTGGCAGAAGCGTTCCTCGCACCGGTACCAATCCAGGACATCTACAGAGCCACAACCTGGTTGTCTGTTCATACCTTCATGTCCCACTATGCCATCACCCAACAGGCCCGTGACCATGACAGTTTCGGGAGAGCACTGTTGCAGTCAGCACATCCATGGACTCTGAGCCCACCTCCAAGGTACTGCTTGTGAGTCACCTAGCATGGAACGGACATGAGCAAGCACTCAAAGAAAAAACAGTTATTAACCTTTCATAACTGTTGTTCTTTGAGATGTGTTCCTCATGTCCATTCCATGACCCACCCTCCTACCCCTCTGCCAGAGTTACTGGCAAGAAGGAATTAAGAGTGTGCGGGGCTGGCAGCACCCTTATACCGGTGCAAAGATCTGCAATTCCAGAGGTTTCTTGAGCCAGCCCCAAGGGAAACCACTAAAGGAAAAATCTCCAGCAACAGTGCACACAGTGTGCACACACTTAGCATGGATTGGACGTGAGCAACACATCTCAAAGAACAACAGTTATGAAAGGTTAGTAACTGTTTTTTTCTGGAACAGCCTCCAAACAGGAGTTGTGGGGGCAAACAACTTAATTAGTTTTGAGAGCTGGACAAACTTATGAGTACAATTTCATGATGGGTTTGTTTGTATTGGTGAGGGCCAGGGATTGACAGCCCTGGGGCTTTCTTCTAGTTTATGTTCCCTATGCTCAGGCTTCAGTCAGGATTCCTCCTTCCTCCCCAGTATTCTGGGTTTTTTTGTGATTTTTTTTTTTTGTCTCCTTGCTCTGAAGCATCAGGCATGACCACAGCTGGAGATGGGACACTGGACAGGGGCAGGCCAGTGCTCTGAGGTGTCACCTGGTATTCTCTCTCTCATACATTTAGCTGGCTGGTTCTAGCTCACATGCTCTGAGTTTAACTGATTCCTATATGTGGGGTCAGGGAGGAATTTCCCCCCGGGCCATATTGGCAATGACTTGGGGAGGAGGCTTGCTTTCCTTTTCAGCATAGTGTTCAGGTCATTTGCTAGGATTATCTGGGTATATCTCACTTAATCAGGTCCCTCCTATGCTCTGCCTATGGACCAAATTGGTTTAGCCTCCTGCAGCCTGTAATATTTTGGCTTAATTTTGGTTGTTGGGTTTAGTGTGTGGGTGCTGAGTGGGAGGTCACACTAGATGATATGGTAGTCCTTTGTGGCCTTAAATTCTCTTACTCCCATTAACTTCAGTGGGCTCTGTTGGGATCAGAATCTAGAGAGGGCATAGAATGTGAGGTGAGTAGTTCTGAGGGAAAGACCCTTGAGGTAGCCAAGCTTGGGAAGAATGCTTCAGATGGACTTAGTGTTTCATTCTGTGTGCCTTTTGTGCACCAAAACAAACCCCAGAAAAATTGTGTGGATTGTGTGTGGAGCAGCGAGAGGAAAGCAGACACTTAGTCCTTACATATAAAATACGTTTCTGTGAACTACTGTGATCTCCACAGTCTTTCAGTTAGGTTCATATGTAGGGTGAGGGGCGAGAGATTTGGGAGATCCTAGTACTTTAGGAATGATTTTGTATATTACATTCTAGACATGGATTCCTTTGGGAGATACTGAAGCCAATGGTTGCTGTTGAAGGATTTGTCTAGTGCTTAGAACTGGGTGTCTCATAGCTCTGAGTTCCAGGTGTATCCCAGAGAAGTTATTTCACCTCTTCCAGCCTGTTTTTCCATAAGATAATAATACTTAGCTACCCAGGAGGGCTGTTGTGAGGCTTAAAATAATTTTTGTAAAGTGCTCAGCATGGCCTGAAACCATGTTATCCTGGGAAACAATGAGAAATCGAAGCTCCCTCCTTGCAGAGAGGCTCTTATGGCCTCCCTCACATTAGGCATCACTGCTTCTAAAGGATCCATGCTGCCAATAGAGTGTATGAAGTAGGTGTTGATACTGCTGGTGGTTCTGCTGCCAGGAACATACAGTGTAAAGTCACTATTCCTTGTCTCCCTCCAGTTTGCCATAGATCCCCAAATTCCCAGATGCTGTGGTATTTGGAGGAAAAATAGTACATTACCACTGAGAATATGTAATACACTGGAGAGCACGAACTGGCTGTGTGCTTTGGGGGAGGAATAACTCAAAGTAGTCATTTTAAGGCAGGTAGTGGTATTGTGGACAGAAGGAAAACCACCAAATGAATGTTTACTCTAGTATGTTTTGAATGAATTAACCTAAAACTTCCCAGGCATCCAACCATTATGTTCCCTGCCTTTACAAATTTTTAGACTGTAAAATCTGCATATACTCTTGCCTATTGCTCAGTTTTAAGCAAACTATGATTTCTAAATAAAAGTGTTTGCTCTCCAGAGGGTTATTTATCTATAAATATGTTAGGAAAATATGTATTGGTTTTGTCTATTGACATCCCTTTTCTTTTGTACATGTTCCTTTGAGGGAATATTCATGTATAGACTCATGAATAACAGCTTAAACTAGCATTAGTTAAGGGAAAAAAATGTCACCTCTGATCTTGAAACTAATTGCTTTGTATGGGCCCTGTTTAATTTGCATAAATTTCCTCAGCATGATGTCTTTCACTTTAAAGAAAATAAAAAATCCTTTCAATATTGAAAAGACTTTAAAATAATATTTCAACCAATTATAGGAGAGATACAGTGAAAATTAGATATTTTCTGCAATGCATAGTGAGGGCTGGTATTCAGAAAGAAACATTGTACCTGGTATTATACTTTGGTTAATTGAGCATGGTCTTGGCAAAAGTGTATTCTGTGGGACCTCACCTTCCCTAAGCAATAAATAGAGAAAATAATCTGAGTGGACAGTCTGCATTATAGACTGCTCTTCTTACCCTGTTATCTCATCCATATAAGCCTCTCTCATTACGGCTGCATTCACTACACTGATCCTACAGCTGAGAAAGTAACCTCTACCCAGACTGCAACAAAATAAGACATTTATACTAGATTTACTTTGCCTTGTACATATAGCATTGCCCACCATTCGATGGAAGATGCCAAAACTTCTCATTTGCATATGAATCAATCTGTGGCCTTACAGTAATACTTAGCAATTCCATCTCACTTTTCATCTTAAAATTACTGTACAAGAATTAACTCGCTAATATCTGACTGCATATATGTGGGATAGGGAACAAAATATACAACGTTCCACTTCAAAATTCTCCCACAGGTCTTTACCACTTGAGTTGAAAAGAGATCGATATTTGCTACCAGTAGTAATAAGATATGTATGTGTGCTCTTTCTAGAGCAATCCCACTGTAGGATGACATAGTTAAACCCTCTTAAGTGCTGATCTATCCCACAGAGAGTGGGGATAGTCAATTACACATGCCAGTTCCTTTTACTGTCTAGTGAAGATGCTCTTTTAGCTAGCTAAGAAGAGGCCTTTGTTTTGGGCAATGAGCTCTGCTCCCAATGTTACATATTTGTAATTAGATGAGGACCATGGTGTCAATATGATTGCTACAATGGAAACATTACACTTGTTTTCCCAGAGGCTCATAAGCAGCTGAGTATTACTCTGCAGTTATCCAGCTTTCACTGGTCCAAAGGGCAAATATTGTCTCTTTTACACCTGGTTCCTTGCATTTTAAGCATAACACTCTGTCATCACATAGCTCTGAATGAGAACATCATTTGTTTTGTTAGTAGGAAGAAACAAGAAATTGAAGAATGTGTATTTTTTAAAAAGACACTGCTGGAAAATAGTTATTTATACACAAAAATGATGGTGGGTATGAAAATTGCAATATATTGTTGGATATAATGGTGTTAAGAGAGAGATCTGATTAGATCATACGACTGAAAGCTAGGAATTCTTTAACTGTAATCTCAGTTCTGAAACTGACTTCCTCTTTGGCTTGGTAAACCATTTAATATCTGCTACAATCTCCCTTTTTGTAAAATTTACCTGCGTCATTGGGATGTTGTGAAGGTGGATTAGTTAATAGTTGAAAGGCATTATGTAAGTTCAAAGTATTACTATTACAATTTTGAAATACAAGCATGGGGATTTAAACATTAGTCTACCAAAACGACAGAGACATTTCACTGGTGTAAATCTGACTTGGTGTTTCTGTCCAGATATCATATCTTCTGTCAAATGGGTGACAGATATTAGAATTTACCTTGGATGCAATGAAAAAATGATCATCCTACAGGTGTTTCCTTGCCATGGATAGGGAGTTTCGCTGGCTCTATAAAACAGCTAGGCCAAAAAGGGTTAATATGTCACATATCTGGGATTTCATTCTACATTAGCTGGAATGAAAGCTTCAAGTGAAAAGATGACGTTCACAGGCAGCCACTCAGCAGATGGATACATCTGCATATCCAAACATGTATTCTGTGAATGTTCTGATCTCACTGAAAATATTGGCACTCAGAACTTTATATGGATTTAAGACACTTCTTGCAAGTTATCACTCCTATTCAAAGTTGTTTTGCAATTTGGAAGAAGGATAATCTTGCTCACACAAATTTCATGCCATCTGACCAATACAATGAAATTTCAGAGACAACCAGCATCTATCAGCATGAAGAAACTCAAGTGTGCGCGCGCGTGTGTATGTAAAAGTAATATATATTAATTTTGCACCATCTTTTCAAATTGCAGACTGTAGGGTACAGACTCTTTTTACTGTTTCGAAGACCATGTCTGAGCAAACAACAGAAAAGGCAGTTAGTTATCCATACAAGAAAGAAAGGGTTTCTTCAATAATTCTAGCTTTTTACACTGTATGCATGTCAGTGAGGTGACAATAATGCAGCCATACCTTGGTGGGTTTTTTTTTAATTTGTTTGCTTTTTGTTTGTTATTTTTTGTTCTTCTATTGCATGATACATACTCTATGCCATACATTCAACCAAAATTAATATCATGTGACCTAACTCACATTCTGGAGCTGAAAAGCATCTGTGTGAGATGTGTGTCACTATGCTAGGACACATGCATGATGGTGTGATAAGCATACTATAAGTCATTTGTTAAGCCAGTCCTTACCACCAAGGAATTTATAGTCTAAATGACAAAGATGCAACTGCTGACCAAGAGTTGCTGGTAATTTACAACAAATGATTTTACTTTGCTTCCACTCTTCTCCCCCATCTTTCACTTTCTCTTTTATAATGAGGTGGAGGATCGGCTGATGTGGAATTTGTGAGTCTTTAAGAGCAATTTGATTGAGGAGAAGAGTGATGGATTGGCACTGGGATTTTTTTACAAGATGGGCAGCATAGAAGAAAGTATAATGACAGTAATGAGAGGAGGTAATGTTGGTACTTCTCTTGTTGGAGGCCCAGTCTTTGTGAGGTGGTGAACACACAACTCCCATTAAAATAAATGAGAGCAGACTTGCTCAGCACCTCCCATAATAGGGCCTTAACTATTGAGTTCAGGAGGAATATTGTTGGCTGCTAAGAACTGTAATGCATTTTTCAGTCGCATCCCCGATGGTGCAGATTTCTGATGAGCAGTAGCTAACATTTCTGTCATAAAACTGGAACGAGAACTCAGACCAAGCTGTTATTAAAGATTCTCTGCATACACTTCCCAGTTTCTTAAAAACTCTCATGAGCTTCTATTGAGAGGACCAATTATTTAGCTTGATGGCATCCAGTCTTGATGTGAAGTCTTGTTTAAGCTCCCTGATATTATTAGGTTTCTCAGTGTTAGTCCAATGCTACTAAGATTTTCTCACTTGTTATAGCTAGTCTAATGCTCTTCACTTCTCATTAGTGCATCCTTGTCACATTTCACCAGCCTCTCCATAAGCCTGTCCCTCCAGTGTATTTCATCCTAGCTGTGTGCTTCAGTGTCTCTTTGCCTGAGTGATTTCTTTTCCTGGGAGGAGTTGTGCTTCATAGGAAAGCCTTGGACACTTATTTTGGTTTTATCTTTTTTCCAGATGGCATACCCTGAAATATCAACTGAGGCACAATTTGTTTCCTCCAAGATCTCCTTGCCAATAATATTTGTTAGAGGGGGGAGCACTGTCTGCATGGGAGATGCCTACTGTAGTTTTTATACTGAATTAAAATATAGTGAGTGATTTGCTCTTTCCTGAAAATTCTTTTTAAATTACCAATGCTTCCTATATAGTTTTTTAGAATATTCTCATTTACTCTGATTGACTGGCGTCCTATCTTGAGGCAGAAATTAAGGTTTGCTAGCCAGAGGAGTCAGTATTAAGACTTAGCAGAACTGTAGTTGAGCATATTGGTTTTCTATTTCTTCTGAATTTCCCTAGGTTTAATGAAGGGAACATTGGGTTCATGAAGGGGAAACAAAATATTTACATCTAAATTTTAATATTTCCTAATTGCCATTTGACCTAGCAACTTTTGATCTTCAGTGCCTAAACTAATGCTGAAATCCCCTAGCATAATGGAACACATGTTTTAACATGACAGATCCCAATCCTGCAATTTCGGCCAACTGGACCTATGAAGAGTTATATTGAAAGAAGGTAGGTTAAGCACAGGCACAAGAGCCCACCTGTGCCAAATAACTTCAGAATGGGGGCTTGCTTTCCACAGTTTAATACAAAATACATAGATTCCATTATATTTAGTTGCAGTGGCACTGCAGGTGATATGTTGAGAAATGATGAAAGTTGTCCAGGTGCACTATAGCTATTGTTTTTGTTATAGTTTCCAAACTGTTTCAGAAACTCATTAACATATCTTCAAACACAATTATAAATAATTTATCTGAACAGCACATCAATTAACATTCCACTTACAATGATCAAAGACATAAAATATATTTCTTAACATAAAAGAACAGAATTCTTAAATCATTTTAAATATAGCATCTGTTTTCTTACGAGATCAAATCTAACTTTTATGTGATATCAATATCTTGTATGTCTAATATTACAGCAAGTAATGAAATATGTAAAAATTGTTTCAAAGAAGAAATAGAAAGATTGTAAAAAATATAACAACTGAAAATATACACAACAGATAACAGCAATCCCATCCTCATCAAAGATGGAATGCAATCTGGGCAGAATTTCCACATAGCTCTGAATGCAAAGAGATAAGGGCTGCTAACACATCAGCCTGTGCATCACATCCCAAGGGTATGGCATGGATTAGGGGCAGTAGTTAAAATAGATGAAGACAAGAGGAGGAGTTTTCAATGTTATTAATCATGTTTATTATGGTAGTGCCTAGGGACCATCCAAGATTAGTGCTCCATTGTGCTAGACATTGTACAAATATCAGTACCCACACCAGCCAGAGAAAAGGGGGAACTCTTCCTCTGCTTTTAGCAGAGGAGAGGCTTGTACTTCCCCCTCCTCATCACTTTAACTCCTGCTTAGAAGTATGTATAAATTACTAGTCGGTTAAGGTGTATGTGCGCAACTGAGGAAGAATCCAGTGCTTCATTTTGAAGAAGCATGTTTAAAACAATGATAAACTGTTGGGTTTTTTTTCCAAAAAGGGTTAAAATGGAGAGGTATACTTCCAAACAAGAATACCAGGTCTATTAATATCACCCCTATTCACTGGGCCTATGGCATCATTCCTTGACGCCTCTGGGAGATCAAAAGCTACACTGGAAATTTTTATTGAAAGAATGACTAACACTGTCATGTTCTCTGTAATCTTTAATATATGTATGGAAAAAAAGGTTGCATGATTGAGACTGTAAAATTGTACCAGATAGAAACCAACTATCCAGAATGCAAGAACTGGTTTAAGGGGAAATAAATGGTTTAACTTTATTCAAAATTTCTAATGAGTGAGGATGTCCAGAAGCTGATCATGTCTGTAACATCTAGAAGATGCTCCATGAACTTGCATTCCCTTTGGGTTGATAAATGCACGAGCAGCTTCCCAGAACTGAACAGAAAATATATGCATCCTGTTTTTAGATAGCAGCTTGGTGCATAGCAAGGCAGTCAGCATGCGGAAGAGATAAAGAAAGTTTTTAAATGTTTGCGAGAAATTAAAACACATTAATTATTATCTTTAACCTCTTTCCAAGAGGGGAGTCTGATATCTATGAAGATTAATATGAAATCGAAGTAGTGAGCTAGCAACCATTCCGAATATGAAGTAAAAAAGACCAGAAATTGTATAAGGGATACAAAAGCTAATGGGTTTCCCAAGATACTATTGTGTACTCATTCAGGACTTTTCTTGTACTGTTAAAACCTTTATATGATCTTTCAAATAAATTTAATGAACATGGAAAGAGGCAGAGGTAAGGCAAAAGGAACTTTTACCACTTATCTCAAATTCAGAAAGACCACTGGAGTAAAAGCCACCAGGAGGTTTTGGTGAAACTGATGGATAATTTATCTACCACTACCCATGGTGGTATATTCCCAGTTAGCCAGATATTTCTTTTGCTCATTTATACTTTGGCCGAAGGGTGAGGGGCAATATTTTATCAGTGTCAAAGAAATTCATTGTGGGCAGAGCTGGTCAAAAAATTTTGATGCCATAATTCTCAATCAAAAAATGCAGTTTTCTGAAGCTCAAAATGTTTCATGGGAATATGTCCATTACAATTAAAGTTTTATATGGTTTCATTTCAGTAGTGTCATTTGATTTTTATATCATATTAAAATATTAGTTGTAATATTTTAATATAATATAAAAGCTACAAAAATTAATTGAAAAGCCACTATCAAAATGAAATGTTTCAATAGTCCTGAATCTAATTTTTAGGGACTTTTCATTTAACTTTTTTTTTTAAATTGGCTTTTTGTTCCCAATCAAGCAATTTTAATTTTAAATATCAGAATTTTCCACAGAACATAAATTTCAGTTCCTGACCAAATCTATTTGTGAGTAATAGGCTTTGAGTCCAAATCCCCTGCCCCCCGCCAAGCAGAAAAGAACTATTATTCACATTCAGAGAAGCTCGAATTCCTGGCTTTGAAATGGGCTATTATTGAACAGTTCAGAGACTACTTGCAGTATGCTGCATGCTACACAATTCTACAGTGATAGTAACCCATTTATATAAGTCATGCATGTAGCAAAAACAAAAGCCACAAGATATCAATGATAAAGACCTTCTCTCATGCTACTTCTAAATATATGTTACAGTGCATCCAAGAATATTCAGGGGATACCTTCTAGCTGAATCTAAGATTTTTGTTCCTTGGTTTAATGATGAATAAAACATTAAGGCCATGGTTATCAGAATCATCCCAACTTCACATTTGATTTTCTGTCTGCAAATTCATTGTAGCACAAATAATTGTGGGAGCATTTTATAGCACTTAAATGCCCAACTACCTGATTGTGACTGTCTGATTAGGCTATCAATTGCATCTGCAGTTATTTTTGCCCCCAGTTACTTCTGAGCACAGAAATGGAGAGGAGCCACTTCTGAACATCAGCGCCTAAATTATTTTTTCCTGCTTTTAATTAAGGTTTTGGGAAATAAAGCTGTAGGGCTTGTTAACCCTAGAAACTAAGGTTGAGCAAACTCATTTTGCCTAACTTCTAACCTACTCTAAGGCCCCTTTGTATTTTACAAATTTAGCTGTGGTGGGAGATCTGGTTACAACAGTTGTTCCTCAGCACTGATCCAATCTGCACTGTGGACAACATTTGCCATCTTTTTCCACTGTAGCTCAGAGTCATTCTGAAGTTTCACACATATCTGCATTCATGTAGGCTTTTTTTTTTAAATTAGAAATATTTTTGTTTGTTTTTCATTTTCTTCATTCTCCTCTATTTTTACATCCTAGTTTTTCTACTGGATTTCTTCCTCCCTACTGCTTCTGTCACAGTGTCCAATAAGCAGAATGTGAACTCAGTTTTATTTGACTTTGAGTTGAACTTTCAAACACAATCTTTGGTCCTTTCTACTGAATAAATTCAACTGAGTCAGGGGACCTGATTACCAGATGGTTATGCGCTGATATGATTAAAGCTCAGCTCCATTTTGCAGTATAAAATTGAGTCATTGGAAAAAGTCAGCCGTAAAAGGGAACAGACTGGGCAAAGTGCAAAACTGCAGAGGAATTTGGGATTAAGGTGAGGAAGGGGAAAGAAAAAATTCAATGAAAAATAAAACATTGTATATTTACCATTTGTGCCAATCTGGATGCTGGTGGTGGTATGTTCCATTCTAATTCTAGAACATAGCACTGGGTTTCATATAATAAGAAAAACATGGATTTGTTTTAATAATGATAAATGGATTCATCCTGGGAATAAAAATATATGTGTTGATATTTAAGTGAAAGAAAGGATCAAGGATTCTAATTAGTTTTTTATACTCAAATTATAGTTTAAAAGGATTAAAACCCCTCAAAATCCCGGAGGTTGTCTCATCACTACTGGTAATGTAGAATATGGTTTTGTGATCTATAGGTCCTTATCTACTTGACTGTGAACTCAGTCTAGCAAGAGACCTTATATAATGAAAGAAATTCAGCTTTCCATTTCTTCTTTCATGCATCGCACAGAACAGAACAGTGATACATACATTTTATGTAACATTCTAACATCAAAGTTGTATATTGAGAAAAAAAAATTGTGCATGCACCCATTTTTTTAGATTTCAAGCTCAGGGAGAAGACCCAGTTTTGGTTTATGGAGGTAATGAACAGCATTGTGAGAGGAAGTTCATAGTAATGACGCCCTGTCATCCTTGTAGTAGCTTCAGTTTTTAGTGAATTTGTACAAATATGGTTAATAATAGAGTTAGTTGGGAATTTGCTCCCAGTGTTTTGACAGAAAATATGGTTTCAAGAAAGTCAGCATTTTTCTTGTGAAAATGCCAGTTTTGCCAAAATTACTTGATTTTTCCTAACAGAAATGTCTCATGTTTCAGAGTGGTAGCCGTGTTAGTCTGTATCAGCAAAAATAACGAGGAGTACTTGTGGCACCTTAGAGACTAATACATTTATTTGAGCATAAGCTTTCGTGGGCTAAAACCCACTTCATCAGATGCATGCAGTGGAAAATACAGTAGGAAGAGATATAGATTCACAGAAAACATGAAAAAATGTGTGTTGCCATACCCACTATAACGCGAGCGATCAGTTAAGGTGAGCTATTATCAGCAGGAGAAAAAAAAATGTCTAAGTTCACTTTGCCCCCCATATAAATATTTTATATGGGGTCAATCTGACACAAATCTGTGATCACCTCTCTAGTTGAGCTGCTTTAGTGCATCCTGGGAGATTATATCCTGCTGGAGAGCCTGGCCAATATGGGAGAATGGATGCATGAGGCACCGTGGGAGGTCACTGGACACAAATTAATGTCAAACAATCTGTAGATGAAACATTTTATTTCTAAAGCCAAACTTTTTGACATTCCCAATTTGAAATTTTTCATTTCTTGTGAAGTTTTGATATTTTGACTTTTTATCCCAAATCATGCCAAAAAACAAAGTTGAAATATCAGAACTTCCTGCAGGATGGAAATTCCATTTTTGATCAACTCTATTTGACATTGAAGTCATTAATTTCTGTTTCCATAGGTCTACTAATCTCCTCTGCTTGCCCTGTAGGCTTCCTGTACTGTTCAGGTCATCTGAGCTCCACAGAAAGGTGAATGCTTGTAGCTGATATCCTGTATCGTGTAGATGTGCTACTTCAGATACACACTCTCCTGTGTAGCTCTCATTCTGTTGCGCACCACTGCTTTCCCTTGTCTCACTCTTCAGGACGGTAGCTTGTTGAGGCAGCTGTTGTCTCATTCTGTGGATTATTTTGGTCCCACTGGAAGTCACACTTTCTTAGTAGGAGGATGTCATCTCCCAATTCAATGGTTGTGGAGATGGGGAGGTCAGAGAGGGCCCAGATCTGTGGGGTCATTGGCCTCCCTGTGGTGATGGGATGATTCTGTCCTGTGTGAGGCTGCTCCTGAACCTGCCTCTCTTTGCGTTCAGGACCTACTGCCAGTGGAAGCAGTACGTGTAATCCCACTCCGGTCTCTTGGCCTGCAGGTCGCCTCGGACCTAACATAACGATGACAGTGATGGCAACAGTAAGATCTGGGCCCTGCCTGGGTGGGCGAGTTGCTCCCTACACTATTGATGGTAGGCACCAAATCTGAGCATCACTGTGACCCCATGCAGCAGGTTGAAACACCATTCATTCAAATTTGACCCAGCCCTCCCTCTGTCATGACTGAGGTTAGCTGAACCAAACCTGAGTGGCACTGTGAGCAACACCAGTCATTGAAATTTGGTCTGACATCACACCTGCCTGACAGAGGGGTGGTTTAGGCAAATTTGTGTGAGTGGCATTGTGTGCTGTGTCAGAGCATCATTCAGGTTTGACCTGCCCTGATTTCTGTGGGTGCAATTGCACCCATGGACCACAGCTAAAGCTGCCCCTGGTTTCTTACCTCACTCCTCTTATGCTTGCATGGCCCCTAATGGAAGCTGCTAAGCTTGTCCATCCTCCTTTGCTTCTTCCACAGCTGCATCTGCTTGCATCCTGGCTCTAGTAATATGGGCCATATTCTGCAGTTCCCGATTTCAGTGGGAGCTGTGCATGAGTAAGACTGGAGGATTTGGCCTATAAAGAGGCTGGGTGGCTGTAGAAATCACTTTAAAGAAGGAAGCAGAGGTGCACCACATGACAACAAAAGCTTTGTGGACTACTGGTGGCCTATGGACCACACTTTGCATATGTCAAGTTTAGAAAACTATGGCTTCGCAAGAAAAGTAATAATCATGGAAAACTTCCTACCGGGGCATACACTAATATTCTGTATAAGGAAAGCCAATTACAACAGAACAAGCTCTCATCTTGGTTCTGTGTCCCCACTTGCAGAAACAGATGTGTGCATTATATAGAGTAACAAAGGTGACACTAAATATGTTGACTGCACATGGTAACTCCTCAAAACTAGAACTGTGATTGAGACATGATGCTCACTTAGCACTGAGATTTTACCCATAAGATCTGCTTGTAATCTCAGAATATTACACTCAAGCCTTTTATGGATTTTACTTGCTTTACATTTTATGCTTTGGCCAGTTATCTGCTATGCTATTAGCAAAGCCATTTTATTTGATTGGGCAGAAAATAAAAGGTCTCCCTGGTGATAGCAGGTTTTATTTTTTAATACCTATTTACTTCCCCCGCTTTCTAACTTATCAGAATACTGTAGGATATACTATAACAACTTTTCTCTTAGCTATGTGATTTTAGGGGAATAAAAAACAACACTGATTTTTAGAATCATAGAATATCAGGTTTGGAAGGGACCTCAGGAGGTCATCTAGTCCAACCCCCTGCTCAAAGCAGGGCCAATCCCCAACTAAATCATCCCAGCCAGGGCTTTGTCAGGCCTGACCTTAAAAACCTCTAAGGACGGAGATTCCACCACCTCCCTAGGTAACCCATTCCAATGCTTCACCACACTCCTAGTGAAAAAGTTTTTCCTAATATCCAACCTAAACCTCCCCCACTGCAACTTGAGACGATTACTCCTTGTTCTGTCAAGGGACCCTTCTTTCATTGAAATGAATAGGACTTTTTCCAATGATTTCAATGGGAACAGCAGATACTCTAGTATTTTTAACGGATACTAGTTTTAGGTATGAAGTGTATTTTAATTTTAGAGAAGCAACAATTGTTCCTAAGCATCATTTAGTGAGGTGATACCACATCAACATATCCACTGCTGTTTTTATTCATTCTTTTTCTAAGTCATATATTAAAATATTCCCCCCTGCTGAAAATTAGGAATTTGAGAGAAACTATTTGTTGCTCTAAAATAGGGGAAGACTAAAATGAGCCTTACCCTATGAATATTACTTTGAGTTAACTTATGAATTCATAAACTACTGACAGAGGAGTTCTTTCTTTGGTATTTTGGCAGTGGATTGGTTAGTATACACATTTCTATGCATAAAGTTTATCAACACAGCTGGACACCATAAATCAAACATAATGATGTAGAAATATAAACAACTGTTAATGTACTACATTCCAATAATTTTTTTTTCTTTAGACCTTAGTCTTTAGAATGTTTTAGCTCAAAGAATATAGAATCTTAGAAAACCAAACATTACCTGATGTCACTTCATACTCTGAACAGTCCAACTCGGCACCCTGTTTGGGTTACTCTGAAATGACCTCTTTGGTTTTGCAGTGAATTGTTTTAATAAACAGGTGGCTAGTTTGACCCAAAGAAAAAAAGGAGAGAGAAAATGTTCATTTAGATCTGCAAATCATTTCTGTAAATGAGAACAGTAAATTGTAAATGCCCGTCAAACCTTTCAGGAGTTGGAGTTCCACGTGAAATTGGGTTGTTAGTGTCTTAACAGTATTTTAATGTGATTTATTCTTTGTATCCCATTAAGGTGCATACCAGAAAACCTTTAATTATGTTTTTCATGGAAACATTTGATGTGTTGCATTTGTTTCACTTCATCAGCAGCCTTGCTGAGCAATGTGTGATTGTATTCAATATTTTGTGGCAGATATTTCATTAAAGGATTTGTTTTCCAATCTTACTTGTAATCAATTGAAGACATTACTATGTTGAAAGACATGAAAATGCCCATAACTTTTCAAAGCAAGAACATAAGCTTAGTCTATTTTTGTAGTAGTTTAAATACAGTAAATTAAAGATGTGCTGAAGTATAAACTACTTCCCATCTCAGGGGTCTGAACTATTCTATCCAAAATGTGAGTGTTTTTGTATCTGACCTCACATTTATCTATAGAACAAATATATGCCTTTTACAAGATATCTGTTGACTGTACAGATACAGCTTCAAAGAAATTATAATGTCTGAAAGTATTGATTATAAATTAGTTGCCTGGATAACAACTTGTTCTTTGAGTCATTCATGTAATGAGACAAATGTGATATGCCACCACAGGAAAATAAAATAATTTTTCTACAAACACTAGCTTAAAAAGTTATCGGATTTCAAATCTGGGATCCAAGTAAAACATTGTAGTAAACTTGTCTATAGGGGTTTTGTGTATGTGTATCTATAGCTATGTTGACAGCTAGCTATATTTGCCTGGTTTTTACATAGGTAGATATACCTAGTGTAAAAACTACTCCATAGAACTTCCAAGATGTGATAGCCTGATCATTATTGTTATGAAAGTCTGCCTCCAGGACTTCATGGAGTTAAACTGCTGCTCTTTTGTCTTCATGTGATATTTATACCACTGATGTTTTGAGACTGTGAATGTTTTGAAAAATGAGTAAACATAACTTAAAGGGCTTTTTTTATTTTTAATTCTAGCATTATTAATACAAGTCGCAGAGTGGAATTAATTTGTAATTGTTACTGTTTACCTATCTCTTAATACAGCATCAAACAGTTGTGCCCTTTTAAGTAGTTAACCTTTTAATCGGCTGCTCTTTTATTACATCTTAAACTGTGAGAATCAATGAAGATTGCTATAGTATGTCTTAAGAAAAATATCAAGCTTGTCTTCTTAATGAAAAATGACATCCATCTTTACCTCTTGAACAGTTTAAGTTCACTGTGGACCAATTAAGTTAATTAAGAACTGGAGTATCGCCCTCTGCAGTAGAGGGACATAGCAAGAATGGAAGTATATGACAAAGAATGTCATATGTATATCTGCACCTACGCTAAATCCTACTGTCAGAGATCCACAGTTGTCTGCACATTGGCAATCAATCTAAATCCTCTCCTGTCTGTAATGTGGGTCTCCCGGTGCAGATCAGCCTGTTTCCAGTTTTCAACTTTTCAAATAAGTGGTCAGTGTCAAATAATAGCTACTCTCATTCAGGGGGTAATTGAAGAGTGTGAGGGTAATTGAAATTGCCTTGTTCCAGAAACAGAATAGCCTCCTTAGTAATTCTGTTATTTTGATTGTAATATATAAAGGGATTAACAGTATCTATGGTACATGTTAGGTCTTAGAGGGGAAGACTAGGTATAAGACACATTTCAAAGACTGTTCAGCAATAGATTATCTCAGACCATGTCTTCCAGAAATGCTATACAGGAGATCACACAAAGACAAAAGAGGATATAATTCCATCAAGTTCTCCATGGTTTTAAAAAAAGAGTAAAGTTCCCAGTTAAAGGGAAGCAAAATTAAAAGGAAATTAACTCATAGCTTTTAAAATTCTCCCTCCCTTTCAGGTCTAGTCTAAATGGCACTGAATCAGCTGTAGCAGATCAGCAGAAAGTTTGAAAAGAAAGCAGATGGACTTCAGTATACTGGCAAGTTCCATAAATGTCTGAAAAGTGACAGGCCTGTCTTACACACCTGCTCTCTGGCTGTGACTTGTCACCTCAAACTACTGATAGTTTAGGATATGGCGATCCTAGGAATTAAAACCCTCCAGGGATTACCCTAAATCTATGCAATGGTTTTAAGTGCTAATGTTTGTCTTGTAACATGTATGTCTCCAAGCATGTCTGGATTTACATATATCCATTATTTAGATCTGAATCCATTTTGTCACCTAAAGGGTAGAATAGATTTGCCAACTGAAATGCTCTTAATTTCACTGTGTCAAAACAGTAAAAATATGTAGCATTTAGATAACAGTTTGCATCTTCACAACATTTTAGCCCATTGAAATACATATCTCTGATCCACTGAACTAAACTGAACCCTATTTTTTTGGCCATACAAAGCATCTCTTTTCTCCAGCATGGAAGTGGTAAGAAGCCATCATAAAAGTACTTGAACAAAGCAAGTCTCCAGAGGAATACATGTCCATATTATAGCTGAGAAAACCCTTTAGGTCGTCCGTTAATCTGACATCTGACCTCATATTTGATGGGAATATTTAGACAGAGTGAAAGTCTCTTTCAAGGGACTCTTATTAAACGTTTAAGGGTGGGATTTTTCACAAAACACCTAATGGAGCTTAACTTCCTTTGACTCTTAGTGGGAGTTGAGCATCCAGTTCTGCTAAGCACTTAAGACAAAAGGACATTTTCTTTGACATAGTGAAGACATACAGCAATTTTAACTAAAACATACTGCAAATTATAAAGTTACTTTAGAGAAATGTTATTGAACCAAACTTAGTTGAATGTGTTTGTATCCATCTGATCTCATTGATTTTTTACTTAGATTGTGAGCATTGTGGTGCAGGGATTGACTTTTTTGTTCTATGTTTTTACAGAACCTAGCACAGTGGGGTTGTGGTCCATTAGTAGGGCTCCTAAATGCCACAGTAATGCAGATAATACACTATATAATTATAGTTTATTATTTGCATTATCATAGCATCAAGAAGCCCTAGTTATTAAGAATGGCTGCTGTGTTAGAAGGGAATTAAAACTTCCAAAGAATTAAATCCTCATTAGGATTGTCATGGATTTTTAAATGTTCTTTTTCCACAATGAAAACAAATACAGTATCATATGGTGGGGGGAAAAAAAAAAACAATTGATTTTGGTTTCAAAAATATAATCTTTTAAAATATTCATATCATACAATGATTTAATCTGGTTTCTTCAATATGTGCTTGTTCAATTGCATAGTGTATCACTCTTATTTTTATGAAAGTTTCTAATCACTGACCAGGATACAGTTAGTCATGGTGCACTTATACAATAGTTTTACTATAATAATGGCTTCAAGAGAACACAATTATGTTTGTTTGTAAGTGAATTCTGTACACAAGTAGGGTGGGGAAAATGCAAGCAAATTATTGAACCACTTGGTTTCAATGACCATTGCAATTCCTGCTGAAATACTGGAGTCTAAAACAATCATCCTAGTAAAGTTTTCGTAAAGTTTTGATTTGTTGATGCAGAGAGTGTTAGCTTGAAGTAAATGGATGGTATCAGTTAATACCCAAAATATTCCAGCTCTTTAGTCCTGTAAATAAGTTTGAAATACTTTGGTTAATGAATTTTGAAGGTGTTGCAGAGTTTATGGAAAATGGATGCCATTTATGGCACATCATTTTTTTGGAAACAAGTCTGCTGGTTTTGTTCCAGATTTATAGCATAATGTCAGTGATTAGTATATTGCTGAAAGTTAGTGTTGCTTTTACTCTCCCGTCTCAGTATTTAACACATTTCCCCACCCTCTAAGAGCGAAGATTTTACCAGCTTACTACCAGCAGAGGGCATTACAGCATACAGTAGTTCACTAGATAGCAATGCTACCTTGTGAAAATGAGCCCATTTAAGAACAGCTCAAGCCCCTCAAAGGTCTGACGAATATTTTAAAACAAATTTGCAATAAAATAATGTACGGTCTGAAATGAATTAAACTAACAGAATCTTAATGTAACTGGAGATTTTTCTATTATAATTAGTCTCCATGACAAAGGATTTTTTTTAAAAAGTCCTCTGCATTTTTAAGACCTAAAATCAATGCTACAATACTAATTAATTTAAACTCTATAGACTTACGACTACTTTCTATTATGCAAATGCATTCTACCCTTTGTAGTCAAACTGGATACTACACATGTAGACAATTTTTATTTGCAATGACATATGAGGCCAAGATTAAGCACATTTCTTTTTAAAAAAGTTTAGAAGAAAATTTAAAATTTTACAGTTTTAAAAAGTAGTACACATTTTTGTTAATACATTGAACTGTACAGCATTTTGAGTCCAATCCTCCCTAAACCCATACTCATTTGAGTAGCCTCATTTACTTAACTGGAACTGGCCCTTGAATAGTACCATACTTTCATAGCCAACTCTTGCAATGTTATTGTGAGTCTAAATCCCCCAGTTCCTGGAATCGTGTTATGATGTGAGAATCTCAACTTTCATTTTTTTTAAAAAGGAAGATTCTAGATTCTTAGTCGAGAAGAAAACCTTGGAAATATGAGCTCTAAAGGCTTAAAAGACAGAAAGCAAATAAAAAGAATCCAAAAAAATATCTTTTCTGAAAATCTCATGACTTTTTGCCATTCTTTTTCTTTTTTAGCCAGATTTTTCTATCCTGATACATCTGTTCCACCTCTTCACCTGGGAATTACAACCTGAATGGTTATAAAATGGGAGGAAGAGACCATTGGGGGAATCCTGCCTTATTGAAATCAGTGTGGTTTTCCCCATTGACTTCAGTGGGGCAATAATTTCACCCCATATTCCTAGCCAAGCTGCTGTTATGCTGCTGCCTCCTTCCAGCTTTATAGTTAAGGAGCTGATCTGCTCTTGTTTTATTTCTTGAAGGCAGCCATAGTGTCTATGCAGCTCTGTCTGTGGTCTTGGGCTAAGGGTAGGACATTTACCTGCTCCCAGTTCTGCTCCCTTTTGCTATGCTGGCTATATAAGCTAGACAGGCAGGATGCTCCCGTCTCCTCACAGTTGAGCTTGGGAAGTAGGAGAGTTGTATGATCCTTTCATAAACTGCTGTCTCACTTGGGAAACCCCAGAGGAAGCCTCCCCCATCTTGTAGGAACAGAAGTGGTCCACTGGAGGCAGGCAGTATTTCATAAACCTTTCACACCCGTAGTGTTTTCCAATGGTGCCAGCATCATCAAAGGGAGGCAGCTGCTAGCTTTTAAATTAAGTAAAGAAGTCTCTGGAGGGAGAGCTAAGAGACCTGTCCCTTCAGCAGTTGTACACAGACAAGGCTCTTATTTAGAACACATCGAAGATTTGTTTTGTTTTTAAAGCTGCACTTGGCTGGGGCCTCCTAGGAGATTTGCCTATACCCTGCAGGCCTGTCTGACCTTGGGTGGAGGAGCAGATGCAGGAAGGAGACAGACTGATGCTCTCTGCTGCTTCTTGCCATGGACTGCAAGCAGCAGCTTTGAAAGAAAAAGAAAAAGAAAAAACACCTCAAGTGAGCTGTTGTAAATCCCTTGCTAAACTCATGTTCGGGATAGGATTCCTACCTGTGTCCCCTAGCGGCAGCACTGATTTGCTCCACTGATTCCATATGTTAGCAATGTTTTATATGGATCCTTATAACGTACATGAGACAGGTGTCCTATAATTGGCAATATCTGTGAGATAAACTGAGTTATCATACACATTTGAACATATCTCCTATTCTCTGTCTACTATTCTACCTCCCCCATTGCAATTACAACATGGAGAGCATGGAATCACTAATATATTTTAGCAACATGCTTAAGACTACATAGAAAACTTGAGAATCCACACAAATTTGCAAAATATTGAAATAATATTATGGAACAAGCCCGAGGGTTACCGCCCAATACAAAATGCAGAGTAGTCTCTCTCCCCACTGGACAGCAAATGATCACTGCATTTGGTGGAGAATGTGGGCATCATCCCCTCCCCTGAGATAAGAGGATGAGCCAAGGACAGCACTAGACAGAACTCTGTCACCCTCCCCCAGTTTGGGAAGGATGAAGATTGAGAAACTGATCAAATGGCTCGCTGAGAGCCAACAGCAACAGCAAGTGGGACAGCTCCAGCAGCAACAACTACTGCAACAACTAGGAAATCAGCAACAGCAACTGATTCGAGAACTGTGTGCCTAAAACTGAGCAGCAGCAACAGTGCTTACAGTAGCTTGCGGCACTTGTGCCGACCCCAGGTGGCTCCAACACCAGGGATGTAGCAGCCCCGGCTGACACCACAGTGCTGGTGCACTTGGCGAAAATGGGCCCTGAGGATGATCCAGAAGCCTTCCTCATCATTTTTGAGAGGGTCGCCTCAGCAGCCAAGTGACCCCTGGAGCAATGGGTCATCCTGAGAACCCCGACTAAAAGGACCGCAGAACCAGAGACCCTGACCCCCTGGATGAAGAGGTTGACCCCGGGCAATCCACTCAAGATGAGGCCCCGAATTTGGGGGTAGACTTTATCCGGGACCAATGGGAGGATCCCTCACTGAGTCGGCCTATTAAGAGCTGGCTTGTGTTAATGGGACCATGACGGAGCCCCTCTGGGGCAACTGTATACCCCAATTTCAAATTGACTGAGAACTGCCTTTACTGGATCGCCCTTGGACACATGAAACCCGAGCCCAGCTCATGGTACTCCGATGACACCAGCGTGCAGTCTTGTGGCTTGCCCATGACGATCCAGCGGCTGGGCAACTGGGTCATGAAAAAACTCCAGCACGAGCCCTCGCCTGAGTCTTCTGGCCCGGAATGTACAGGGAGGTGAAAGATTTCTGTGTCTCCTCCCTGAGTGCTAATGAGCAACCCCAAGGGGAGTATCAAGGGAACCTTTCATTCCCTTGCCAGTGGTTGGCACCGCAGTGGAAAGGATAACCCTGGACCTCACAGGGCCCCTCCCAAAGAGTGTCATAGGATTCCAATACATCCTGGTGGTCCTAGATTATGCCACTTGGTTTCCAGAAGCAGTCCCCTTTTGGAACATCACAGCCTGAATGATTGCTGCAGAGCTCTTGAAAATCTTTGCCCAAGTAGGCCTCGCCTGGGAAGTCCTGACGGACCAAGGCACCAACTTCATGTTGAAGCTCCTTTGCCAAGTCTGTAGCCTCCTGGGGATAAAAAAAAAAAAAAAAAAAATGCATACATCCATATATCACCCACAGACGGATGGCCTTGTGGAAAGTTTTAACTGAACACTGAATGAAATGTTGCAAAAGTTCCCTCTGAAAGTTCTTCACCAGGGGGACCAACTTATTCCACCCCTGTTACTGGGAACTTATAGCTGGGAGCAAAAAGGACTGCTAGACTTATGCGGGAAAACTGGAAACAAATACCATCTCCCTCACAGGGCCTCTTCCAATATGTCCTGCAGCTTCCGGAGCTGTTAACCAGGGCGGGGAAAGAGAACCTACAGAGTGCTCAGAAAGCACAAGAGCAAACGTATAATAAGGGAGTTCGGGGAAGGACCTTTGATCCCGGCAAAATGGTACTGCTCCAACTACCCTTTGAAAAATCAAACCTCCTAGCACCCTGGCGGGGGCCTTATGAAATCATTCACCATATCAATCTGCTCACTTATGAGTGTCCGAATCCAACCAAAAGAAACAAAATGACAGATCTACCTTGTCAATTTGTTAAAGGCAGGACGGGAGCGCAAGGAGCTGTTAATTGCCCCGTACCTCGTAGAGCCAGAGGTAGGACCCGAGCTCCTTGGCCCAACCAACTCTGACGGTATACAGCTGGGGGATACTCTGACTGAGGAGCAGCTAAGCCAAGCCAGGAGCCTATTGAAGGCATTCCATAAAACCTTCATGGTGCAGCCAGGACTGATCACACTCATGCAACATAGAATATTGGTGGACTTGGGAGAAGATGTTCAAGCGACCACGAGGCCATTGCTATGCTGCTTCTGCGAAGTAGTGGAAAAGGAGGTCCAGACCATGCTGGAACTAAGCATAATCGAGAGGCCCCAAAGTGACTGTCCCAGCCCCATCGTTCTGGTCCCAATGCCTGATGGGACCCTTAGGCTCTGCATCGATTTTTGGAGACTGAAAACCATCTCTAAATTTGATGCGTACCTGATGCCATGGATCAGTGAGCTACTAGACCACCTTGGTGATGCCCAGTACATCAGTACCCTGGATCTCACAAAGGGGTGCTGGCAAATTCCTGTGTAGCTGAGCTACAGGAAGACTGCATTCGCCGCCCCGAACGTGTTGTACCAATTCACCTGGATCCCTTTTGGTCTCCACGGCGCTCCGGCCACTTTCCAGCGGCTGATGGACCGGGTCCTACAACCCCACTAGGCCTACACTGCTGCCTACCTCGATGACACAGTGATTTACAGCAGCCACTGGGAAGACTATCTCAACCAGGTAGCCGCTATCCTCTGAGCCTTATGCAATACCAGGCTGACTGCCAATCCAAAGAAGTGTAAAATTGGGTGGCAGGAAACCACCTATTTGGGATACACCCTCGGGTGAGGCCAAGTACGCCTTCTGGTAGGAAGTGTCCAGGCACTGCAGGCCTATTCGGTCCCTACCACAAAGGGGCAGGTGCAACAAGTTCTTGGGCTAGTGGGCTACTATTGCCACTTTGTCCCCCATTTTGACTCGATTGCAGCACCTCTGACAGAATTCTTGAAGGACAGCCCTCAATGCGTGTGTTGGACCAACAAGTGCGGACGGGCCTTCCAAGCCTTCAAAGACCAACTGTGTCGAGAGCTGGTGCTCTTCGAGCCTAGGGCCGGCTCTGGCTTTTTTGCCGCCCCAGGCAAAAAAGCCTCCCGCCGCCCCCCCAGCGGGGAGTGTGGCAGGGGAGGGTGCTAAGCCCGGCCACGGCCCCGCTCTCCCCGACCGGCCAGAGCGCCAGGGGAGGGCGGCCCCACTCTTCCCGGCTGGCCGGAGTGCCGGGAAGAGGGCGGAGAGCCCGGCAGCGGCCCTGCTCTCCCCGACCAGCCAGAGCGCCGGGAGGAGGGCGGCAAGCCCGGCCGCAGCCCTGCTCTCCCCGGGTGAGCACCGCCCCCCTCGAGGTGCCGCCCCAAGCACATGCTTGGAGGGCTGGTGCCTGGAGCTGGCCCTGGTCAAGCCAGACTTTAACCAGGAGTTCACATTACAGACTGATGCATCGGAGGTGGACCTGCGAGCTGTCCTCTCTCAGGAGGTTAACGGCAAAGAGCACCCTATATTGTATATCAGTCACAAGTTGTTCCCCCCCAAGAGTGGAACTACGCAGTGGTTAAGAAGGAAGCCGTGGCGGTCAAGTGGGCTGTGGATGTCTTAAGCTACTATCTCCTAAGGGCTCACTTTGTGCTGGTGACTGACCATGCCCCCCTGAAGTGGCTGAACACCATTAAGGAAACACATCCCTCACTAATGCAGTGGTATCTGGCCCTTCAGCCCTATGCTTTCACCGAGCTTTCACCCTATGCTTTCATCATCGAGCAGCTACAGATCATACCAATGCAGATTTCTTCTCTCGGTTGGGGGAAGGAGGCATTGCCATCTCCAGTTGCCCGGAGATGGACTTGTCGGGGTGTAGTGAGGCAGAGTGGCCTCCCTCTGGCCTGGATAGTGAGAAATCACTATACTCCCCCTGGGTGGTGGAGCTGAACCCACCTTGCACTCCTTGCCAGAAGTACTAGGACAGGACAGAACTATAAAGGGAGAGCTCAGCAGCTCAGTTGAGTGGGAGCTAGGGAAGGAGACAGACGCTTCCACTCTGCTGCAGCACCCGCGAGCTGAATCTGCGCTCTGCAGCCCTCTGCCCCGAAGGAGACAGACCCAGATGTGGAGTTGCTGGAACTACTATCCGTAATGTACCCAGGGGACCTGTGGATTCCAGAGGTACCAAACCCCAGAAGGTAGGAAGTAGCCCAGGGGCAGATGACAGCTGTCCGTCTATGTGGCTGACTGTTTCTAGGTTAGCATGTTGTGGATGGATTCCCACTGTCCCACTGGCGGACCACTCCGCCGCTGTTAGGACCCTAGGCTGGGATGTGGTGGAGTTGGATGGGCCCGCATCCCCCTATCTCTGCCACCTCACCTCTGGGGTGGCTGACTCCCCACCATAAGCCTGTAGAACTGTGTGAATCTACTGTCCGTCAAGCTAGGATGCTAAACTCTGTTGATGCCCCCTCCCTTCCAGTTCCCCTTTACTGTGAGGGTACTCAGCCCTACTCGAACCCTGAACAGAGTGTTTGTTGGCTGCCTTAGCCAGAAGGCTTAGGCTAAAGTTTGCTCCCTGCTCTGCCCTGCCCAAAGGGCTAGAGCTCCAGACTATTAAATACTGCCACTCTGCCAGTCCCAGCTGAGGGGCTGCAAGCTAAAGACTACTCAGTGCTTTGCTTCTCCCGAGGGTGGGGACAAGAGCACCCAATTATTATTTCTTGTTTGCCTCTGTTAGACAGGCCCAGACTTAGACTACTTAAAACTCAACCCCGCTAGTGTGACCCAAGCAGAGTTACTGCCCAATACAAGAGGCAGAGTGACCTCCCTCCGCTCTGGAGAGCGAGGGATCACTATATATCCTAACACAACCAAAGGCAGAATATAGCCCTAAGGCTATTCTAAGCATTTTTTTAAAGGAAGTTAAATATATGTAAGCAGATAGGCTTTCAACACACAATTGGAAATTGTACTGAAAAAGTAGGCTGGTTATTTTAACTCATAACATGCAATTGTAAAGTGTAGTGGGTAAGCAGGCTGGTTATTTTCAGTGCTTGGCTTTCTGCTGTGCATTTGACAGAGTTAATTCACTGCAGGCATTCAGCTCTTAAATGGAGTCTGCTATAAGCATGTACAATAATTCAGTCAAAAAAAATAAGACAGATAGCTCATGTAATTCTTTTTTCCAGATTGATAAAGTTAAGATTAACTATCCAAGGATTATAAACACATACAATAATCACCCCCCACCAAATTAATAAATCTATTATTACAGAACTCTTGTTTTCCGGGCCTGTTAACAATCATAGAACATTCCCCTAGAAGCTAACTGTACAGTATATCATTTTATTGGATTTATTTTTAATGAGACAGAGGCTTTTCTTAAACAAAAATTGTGTGCAGTTCATTTAAAAATGGATGTCCTTGGGAAGATTAAATTCATGCTATCTGAGCTGTGAATATTAATGTATTTTCTCTTACAAATTTTAGGTGCATCATTTTGACAGCCTTTCTTCAGGGCCAATATATTATGTGACACGAATAGGGTCTCAAAACCAGATATTATGGAACAATAAATGGTCTGTTGTAGCTTTCACAATGCCTAGAGGGGACGGGAAAACCAAACCAAAAAAAAAGACTACTTTTCATTTTATTGTGTTTGCTCTTTTAATGCCATTCAGATTTTTGTTCTTGTTGGTTTCTATTTCTTACAACAGCCTGAGCAATCCACTAGGTGACAGCCTAATACTCCTTCCTATACGATACATGGAAACAAGGAGATAGTGGATTCTGAATGGTTCACTTGATACACACAATAACCAAACACTGAGATTTCAGAGACAGGTCACTCTTTGTTTAAACAATATCTGAGATAACACTGATTTTGCAACAATTATGTTGTTTTGTATATTACATATTAAACAGATCGTTTTGTCATTACAAAAGCCAAACCGTGGAACAAAAGTTTTAAAAAGAATTTTAGGAAATATTGTTCACAAGGCATTTTGAGGTACAGTCTGCTGATGCTGAGTAGACTGAATAGACAATATGCCTTTAGCATTTTGTATAGGAGAAACAGAAGTATATATTTTCAGTGAGTTTTTTCCATCAGGATGTGCTATAGCATAATTGAAATATACCGAGCATTATAACAAGGAAAAGCCACATTCACCAGTAGTGTAAACAAATAACAGTTACATCCCAGTATAAAACGGTTAGTGACAGCAGAATCGGCTTCAAACCTTCCAAATTCAAAACCAGAGGAACAAAACAATAGAAACAAGTAGGGCCCACACCTACAAGATTTTTATACATACTTGGCCTTATGCCCATCCAAGTCAAAGGAAAGACTCCCATTGGTTTAAAGAGCATTGACTGAGACCCATAGCAACCCAATAATCTTTCCAGCCTTTCCCCTGACCCCAGGACTATCCTAGCTTTCTGGGACTGTCCCATCTCATTACACTGAAATATATACATTTTCAACTCTTCAGTATCTATTCATTTTCCCAAGCCAATTCCATCTTTCAGGTACCAGAAACCATCTCTCAAACCTCATCCCAAACCACTCCCCTTGGTTCTAATTTTGAGATGTACCATTTTTCTATTTAGATAATTTACATGAATGCAGGCGAACCAAAATTCCCACTGACTTCAATAGGGGTTCTGCATACAGATCAAGCGGGGTTGGGCCCATAATACATTGAATGACCAGCAAAAGATGGGGTTATCTTAAACTGCAACCCCCCCAACTTATTTATTCATTTTAATTTCAGTTTGATTTTATCCTAGCATTTTGCCATTGCATTTGATTTTTAAATAAAAGCTATTAATATTTAACACAATTTTTTTGCTCCTAAAAAGGTATGAAATCATCTCACAATATTATCTTATTAAACAGGATATAAAAATAATCCTACTGTGTTTTATGCAAAACAAAAAGTCTGGAAACTTATTTATCTAATAAAGAACAGAGGGTAGAAGGAGATTTGACTTTTTTTTCCCCTAATGCTGCCCTAGAATAGTAAGCAAAATTAGTAAGTTCCCAGTAATACTGTAGATTAATACTGTAAATGACTATTGTAATTTAAGACCTATTTTTAAAAAAAGTTCACAATCATTTACATGTTGATTAATAATAACTAAGAGCTTCTTTGTAACAGTCTAGGTATCAGGATGCACATTGTTGCAGGCAGGGCCGGCTCCAGGCACCAGCTTGGCAAGCTGGTGCTTGGGGCAGCCACTCCGGACAGGGGTGGCAGGTCCAGCTATTCGGCGGACGGTCCCTCACTCCCACTAGGAGCGAAGGACCTTCCGCCGAATTGCCACCACAGATCGCGGTCGCGGCCTTTTTTGTGTGTGTGTGTGTGTGTGGCTGCTTGGGGTGGCCAAAACCCTGAAGCCGGCCCTAGTTGCAGGTTTTGTAAAATTAGTTACAGTGGGTGTGTGCCCAATAGCATAGGTGATTTTGAGTGAGATGTGAACCTATATTTTGATTATGTAAGAGCAAGCCCAAATCTAAATACAGTATATCATCTTGATCAAAATTTTATTTTGCTTTTAACTAATCTATATTGATATTTGCCATATTTTAGTGTTAATATTAAATAAAATTTTAAGCTTGATCCAACTCTCATTGATATCAATGGGAGCGGAATTGTGCCTTGAAGAGCAATATTGTTTAGTGATTTGTACTTACTGCAAGCCTGAGGATGCTTTTCAGACTATAAACCTTATATATAAAGGGGTAACAATTTCACTCTGACCTAAAAACTGCAGCTACTTCTTTGAAGGGATGGCAGTTATTCTTCGGTAAAACAGTTATTACAGAATCAGCTGCACTACATAACGGTTTTGGGATCAGGAAGGGAAGACTATCATATTCAATTAAAATAGAAAGGCGTTTAGGTAGGGAGGGAGAATCCATATTGGAATACATCCAAGACACTGAGCGCATACCCTTATCCTTTGAAAAAGTGCCATGGGCTCACAAGTGGTCAGGATCTTGGTATTTTGTTTAATGTGAAATAAAACACCTAAAAGTTTCCTCTAACACATGCTTGAAGCATTGGTTCAGGAGTCTCACTGAGGGAAGAGTGCCATCTACTGAATCACCAATACCATTTCTACAGCACCTTCTCTTTTCCTTGGAGGTTTCCAATCAAGAGCCCTGCTTTTGTAAACACCTAATCACATGTGTAATTTATATACATGTGAATAGTCTCATTCGCTTCAAAGTTATGCACATAGGTAAGTCTTTGCAAGATTAGGGCACAAGCAAGGACATGCTCAATTTGTGAGATGGGACAAAAGCTCAGCTGAAGTTGGTATGCCTGCAAGCCAAAAAATGGCAACAACAAAGCTGTAGGTGAAGAAAAAAAAAAAAAGTACCATAAATGTAATATAAAAGCAATTTAAAAAAAAATAACTCAGTATTTGTTATTAAACCTTCAATGTAAAGTGATCTCCACAATTCTATCCTACATATATTTTCATGTGCATTCAAAGCCCATGAAATAACAGGATGTACACTGATTCTCTAAAAGACTCCATGACCACTTTTAAAAGATGGTGTATAACTAACCCACTTGTCTGTAGGAGGGGCCAAATCTAAAGCTTAGACCTGAGTACTCTGCAACTAAGCATGAAACTCTTATATAAAAAGAAGACTAAAAAGAGAGTTGGAACTGTTTTTCAGTTTGAGTGGGAAATAATCAATTCTGTGCTTTCATATTGTTAAACATATATGTTATTGTATATCCTATGTAAGGCACCAGAATTTCCCCAGGGCTTTAAAACTTACCTAAAATGTGCCTTTATGTATCAGTGGAAATAGGTAGGATAATTTTTGGGTCAGACACAGTATCCTCTTTATCCATAGCTATTAATTAGAGTTGAATATATGACATTTCTGACACACTTTCAGATGTTACCAGATGTCTGTACTTTATCTTACATTGTTAATGCTCACTTATTTGTGCATGCCATGTTACAGAATAAACAGAGAAGGTAGGTTTAAATGCTAATGCATGCTGAAAAGTTATCACCAAAATTCTGAAGAGAGTAATGTCAAATTTCTATTCCTAGAAATCTTACTCATAATAAGTTTCTTTTCTTAAATATGAAGGAGACTAGAGATCCCCGAATGTTAACATTTTTGTAAGAACATCTGCAGAATTAAAGATGATGCAAATTACTTACAAGATATTCAGATGAATATCTGTAGGCTTACAATTTGAAGAAATTCGATCAGCTATGCAGCTGTTATGTATTATTACTGTTTAAATAAATTAAAAACAATTTGAGAGGTATATATCCAGTCCTAGTAAATTATTCTGGAATAATACTGTATCTGTTTACTCAGCTAAATGATATGCTATAAGTCTTATTTGTGTATTTGAAACAGTATGATCTGGACAACTCTTGAAAGATTCCACTGTATCTTCTATTCTATAAGAAATATCCATAGTTCCCAAAGGATTTCTATAAAGGTGAATAAATATTATATACATTTTACAGATGGGGAAACTGAAGTATACAGGGGTTAAGTTACTTTGTCTAAGGGTACAAAATGAGTGCATGGTAATAGAAATCAAGTCTCTTGAATCTTAATCCATTGCCCTATTTGGTAAATGTTTTAATTTAAAATCTAAATAAGAAAATAAACCTCCACAATACATAATAGATCAATGTGTTACAGAAGTATTCCTGGCATACTTTGAGAATGACCTAAATAGAACAATGCATAGATCTGGGGGACTAGTCTTCCAGGGATGTATGGGGGATGGATTTAAACGTATAACTCACAAAGTGAGATACTGAGGTAAATCTCTTACTCACTGTGAAAACAATACACTTCTCTTCTCTGGACATCATACATACTATCTACGTTACAAATTCAATTCATTCTTGTATTTTGAGACAGCCTGTAAGCATCACCTCACAACAGCGCATTAAAAAAGTGATCTGTTTGTGCCAAAATAAAATTCACAGAATATAACCAACTTTATTTAAAACACGGGTCAAAATAACGTTTTACAGATCCATGTAAACCACCTTGTTTTCAGGTGAAATACACATTTTTTATGTACTAAAAATCGGTCTGGTCATGGACATGTGGTATTGCCATTCCTAATTCATGTGATCAACTAAAATACACATTTTAACACAGGAAGTCTCACTCTCATACACATGAAAGCTATCTTATTTAACAAACCTTAAACGGAACAAACAAACAAAAAGTATCTTCAGAATTATGTTCTTGTTTATTCCGAGGGCTTTGACTACTTAGCTCAGGTCGTCTTCATCTAATTTATTTAAATGTCAGACTGCTTACTGAGGTATAAGAACTTTCTATGACCTTTCCACAGTTTGGGCCATTCCACTGTGTTTTAATTCTAGAGAGGAGGGATGATAATATGACTGTGCTTTCATTAAGTGAAAGATGGCATGAGGTCACTGACTGCACAGGTTGAGAAATCGTTGTTGAATAAGTACGTTTCTCAGAACACTGACTATGTGTAAACACAGGAACTCTGGGGGTGCCTGGCAGTGACTTCATAGTTGGGATTGCTTTCTAAAATGGGTTTAAATTTAGGCAGATTGCTGTTATCTTCTTAGAGTAGGCAGACTATTGGTATGAAATTTAACACAAGATTAGTTTTTATAACCTTTGAATTTTCTGTGTAGTTTTTATTTGTTTTTTTTTCTTGGGATCGTGCAAACCTGATTGGTTGGTGGGGCAGGAACACAAATTCTTTGTCAAGAACTAAACTTTTTCCTCAAATTTTATACAACAGAGAAGGTCTCATTTGCAGTAGCGGTCTCATAAAATGTTCTCATTTGCAGCTAAACTTCTATTCACACCTCATCCAACCCCCACGCTGTAATTTAGCATTAAAAACTTAGAAACTGAATACACACAAAGCTTTGATGTGAAGCAGTTAGGAACATTACACACACAACTTACCTGACACAAACCCACAAAGACTTGAGAAGTTAAGCCATTTAATAGTGGATACTCTTCTCAGTCACCCACAAGCACACATCATTACTATAACTGTCATACCATGCACCACATCCTTAACTTTGCCCTCTAGGGATGCCATCCTGTCACCTCTCCCTTTTACTGCCCTTCTGTACACTACCCTTTACCAAATTACCCTCTCCCAACTCTACCAACTACTATTCCAAACTGCCAAAGCAGCTAGCGGGGAGGGGGGAAATAATCTAGTTAAGGGGGATGTGCAGAATGGTGACAGAGGGGCAGAAATGAGATTACCATGCATGGTTTGGGGTAATGAAAAGAGGTGTGCCTGTGTGTGGAAGAAAGGTTAGGTAGTGTTACAGTGCTGCCACCCACAGGTGTTCAAAAATCATGAGCTAGCCCCCCAAAAGCTTTTGTGTGTTTTTTTTAACCTTTGGGGGTTTACTTGGGTCATGTTTTCAAGCTTTTATCTGCAGCTCTGAGGGTCAGAAACTTTTTTTTTTTAAAGTGAGAATCACAGTTTCCCATTTATTCACATGACTCTGGGAGCCAGTGTATTAAGAAAATCATCAAATATGTTAAAATCAGGAGAGCTGGCTTACCTTTTCATTACCATGCTTTAGTGGGTGTTTGCCAGCCATATTGTGCGTATAGCAACCCCAACTACTTCACAGGGAAGTTCTTTGTGTATACATGATGTATCATTATCACTTTCTGTATATTTATTATTAATTTGTCATAGATGTTTTGGAGACAGAAAGCTGTTAAGCAGCAAACCCAGTATTTTTAAATCATTGAATAGCTTACAAACTTAGTTTTGCACAACCCAGGCTACTACACTTGAGTAGTCCTCAGGAAATACTTCACGTCACGTGCATAAACCTTTACATTATTTCCTCTAACTTTTTTTGTTTTTAACTGGCCAGCTGCTTGTTACAGGGTTACGATACCATTAATAACTATTTTTCCCTAGTGTGTTCCTTTGACTGTGGGTTCCTTGCTTGCTGCATGGATAGCTGCAAGTTCCCCAGAAATAGAGTGAAACTTTGCTCAGAGTCCACCCAGGCATTACTCAGGACAGGGGGCTGTTCGGCTCGTGTGTGTCCCAGACAATGCGTCTTCCTTGGAAGGCAGCCCACGCAACACCTTTCTTGCGCCCCTCCTATGCAATAATACACCAGACGACTGGAGCCAGTTCTGGCGCTTTGCTTTGCAGCCTTGGTGCCTTTGGTAGCGAAGGGTTAAGTGATTGGACCCGGGAGGATTTTTGAAGCCCTAGACCGGGAAGTTCCATTTGCACGGGGGGAGGAGGGATGCAGGGTGAGACGCGGCATGTTCCATTCTCCGCGCACACCCTGCCCGGGCCCTCGCTGATTACCTTTCGGTGGCGTTACACGCTGGGGCTTCACCTCTCAAGCTGCGGGGAGACCTGGGCGGCCTGGTCCCGTGCCACGCGGCGCGCGCCTCTCCGCCTTGGGCGTGCGGGGCTTGTCTAGGGGCGGCTCCTTTAAGGTGTCCTCGGGCGGCATCAGCCCCGCAGCTAGAGCAGGGACCAGGGGGACCCACGGCGGGCACGAGAAACTTCAGACGCTGCTCAGAGCACCACGGAGACGCCGCGGTGCCTAGACCCCGCCTGCTGCTGCTGCACCCCTACCCTTGCAGGAAGGGAGGCGAAGGAGCGGCTGCTGCTCCTCCTCCTCCCGCGGCTGCACTAGGGGGCCGGGTGGGTGGGTTGGGGGCGGTGGCCCTTGGAAGTTTTGTGCTCTCCTCTCTCTTTTGTGTCCGTCTCCGGGAAGGGAGAGGTCTGCATGCCCGCTTGCAGGGCAGAGGGGGGAGATGCAGGGCAGGGCGAGGAGTTGCTGCTGGGGTGACCCTTCTGCTGCGCGTGGCTCCTGCAAGGCTCTGCTGCTGCCTCCGCTCCTGGCTTTCCCCCCCAAGTGATGGGAGCAAAGGCTGCTGCTGCTCCACCTCACTCTTCCCTCCAGCCTGCCACAAGCACCGAGCCGGGGCCCTCACCCAGAGCAGCCGTCACCCCTGCGCCTGCCTCGGATGTCCAGTGACTTTGTGTGGCTCAAGTCGCAGCAAGCACTTCTTTTCCTCTCTCCGCCTGCTAGGGTGCTGCAGTGGTTTATGGTCTCGGAGGGGCAGTGCTCTGTTGGGATACTTGCAAGTGGCCTGGGTGCTGAAGGCGAAGTCCCAGGCTGGAGAAGCAGCTTGCGAACAGGGCACAGAGAATCCAAGCTGCAGAAAATTGCGGATCTTTTGTTTTCTTCTTCGCTTTTGATGGTCCCAGGAAGTGTCAGAGCCCCTTCTAGGAAAATCCAGGGCAAGGGAGAGAAGTTACAAGACTTGGGGTGCTGCTGACAATACCTTCTGCGGGGAGTACTCACTATTAACTCCTGGAGGATTAGGAAACCTTGCTTATATTAAGCTTCTGTGGATTTACAATCGGAGGGGGCTTTTAATTTGTATTCCTCCCCCCTCCCATTTGGCATGAGACTATTTGCAGGCGCCACCTGAGGACAATGATCGCGGAGTTTGCTCACTTTTACCTCTTTGGATTAATATGTCTCTCTTCAGGTAACCACCAAAAAAAGAAAGGAAACCTTTTACATGCCAAAGCGTAGTAAGGAGCGCGCTCTCTCTCGCTCTCTCTCTGAGTTCTCTTTGCACAGCGCTATGCTGGTTTCACTCACTGAAGATGCTTTTTCCAGTCTGTACTTTGGAGCTCCAGCCTCTCTCTTTTTCCGTTTTAAATTAAGTTTGCTCTCGATCAGATCATGTGTGAGAAAATGTTTTTTTTTAAAGGGGGAGGGGAAGAATAGCCTATTTTTTCCCCGAGTCTCCCAATATTTCTAAATGGGTTGCTTTGTAGACTGCCTGTGATTGAACCTGGAGTCCTAGGGACGGGAAACAAGAGGGAGGGGAGGATAGGGCTTGTGTCTGAACAAATGGCCTTGGATCGCCTGGGATCTTTTAGCACGGACTTTTCTTCCCCCTCACCCACCCTCGGCCGCAGCAACGGGCTATTAGTTGTTTGATGTAACCTAGGGTTGTAATTAAAACTGATTATGAAGAAACTGCAGGAAATAACTCACATCCTACAGTAGGAAGGAACTATTTGTTCTACTTGGTTGGATTTAGATATAGATTATAGGTATTACAAAGAGGGAGATTAGTATGTGTTGGGGGCTTACACAGGACACGTTTTTTCTTGCATCATTAATGAGCTAGGTCAGAGTTCTCTCTTTTGAAAGGGCTATTAACAATTAATAGCTATATCTCTCGTGAATTTCTGTAGGAAGCTACTTTCAGGCCACCCTTGATTGAAATATACAAGTATTTTGCCAAACAAAGCTAATGACTTTCTGCTCCCAAAGCAGCGTGCAGTACTCCTCGTTTTAGCCATCTCACGGTGCTCAGCTTCTTTCAAAAAGTTAGATCCTACTCTCGTGTGGTAACTTTTAGACAAGCTACAACGTGCATCTCGGAGGCTGTGGGATCTGTAGTTACACGAGTGGCCCAATGTATAACAACCGTGAATAATGTGTGTATTGGGGAGGTTGTTAAGTCTCTTCACGTTGCATGGCCAGTATTTCTCTCCAGTACCCTTTGCTTAGTGAGAGAGTGGCTGGAATCATGGCACCCATGTTAAAATCATATAGTCTGATTACTGAAATTCTTAATTCCAACTGCGTGAAATCTATCCCCGATCAGAGGTGACACGAGGAAAATGAACCACTTCCTATGTGCTAAAAGGAAATCCCCGGCAGCCCGTTGCCGTGTAGACATTTGGGTTCGGGCTGGAGCCTGGGCTCTGGGACCCTGCACAGAGGGTGGCTCCTTTAAAATAGGGCAGCTGGATGCGGCTCTCTCGGAGCTGAGCAGGTGAATGGGTTAAACCTTAAATTCCATGTCTGTTTCTCTCCCTGTCGCTCGGATAATGTAGCCATCCTAACAGTTTGCATGTCTAGTTGATTGAGTGCTCTTTGCCACCGAGCTAGATGCAAATTGAAGCCACCGAGAACAAATCGCCCCACTTGCTTCCTCCTTTTCTCCCTGCGTTCTCAATTTTAATTTATAGCCTTAGATTGCTTTGAGATTATTTTTCATTCACCTTCTCTGTTAAAGTTTATTCACGTGTGTAGCGTGAAGTGCCAGTATGATAAATGGAGGAAGGAGAGATCACTGAAGAGATAGGGGGATTAATGGTCATTAGTTACTGTTTGAGCTGGATTTGTGTGTGTTGGGGCATTTTATCATGCCTGTAGATTAAAGATAGGATTATACTAACAGGGTACCGTTGATAGAGAATTTGAAAGTGAACAAAAACTGCTGTCTTTAAGTACCCCATCAAGCGGTGCTGGATAATATATTATTATATAGACTTTGTTCATCATGATTACCTGGTTTTTACTATGATATTCACCTAGTGTTTGTCCCCCACACTGGATTTGCAGTTTTAAACATAACTGCAATTTATTTTTTTCTTCTCCAATGAGTTTATCTACTGTTTTTACCAACTAACACTTAGACCACATTTGTCTGTCTGCACATTTAACTTGCAGTTCCTTTCATCGTATATCAAAGTATGATCATGAAAGTGCAAAATCTAATATATCAAATTCAGCAAAACCTTGTCCTCTAGTTTAGATGAATTAGAGGGACACTAACATGACCAAGTAGGAGTTTTTATCTTAATTAATTTTTATGCAATTGAAGATGATCCAGATGAGTGAATAAAGTTATGGTAATGCAAGGCACCTGGTTGGTCAGTGAATGAAAACATTTTTGAAAGATTTAAATTAAAAACTGTGCCTGAAGAATTAAACCTTAACTTATTACATTCAGTGATAAAATGCTTGTTTATAGATCATATCATTAATTTAACCATTACAAGTTTGCTGCTAAGTATTGTATTTTCTTGTACTCTTTTTAATGTGTAAAGCTCTGTCTTTTTCTTTAAAAGGGAGGGACTCTCTGTATCCCACTGCTGTTGTCAGACAAAAAATGTTGTTGCTCTCTCTACTTTGGATTTATATGCATTCTTCCATATTAGCTTCTTCCCAGAAGAGATAATTGGAAGAAAAAATGTTTATGGTTCTTAATAACTTGTTCTGTGTAGGTCTACTCTGCCAGCTGTCTGTACCAGGAAAACTTACTTTCATAAGGATAAATTGAGCTGGGACTGTACCTGGATGTGTCCTTTATTCCAGGTTAACTAGCAGATTTCCCTGTCTAGTTTTTGTTCTTTCTTTTCTCCCACACAAAATTCCCTGTATCTGGAGCAACAGAATGGAATTAACTTGATTGATTGCAGATTTTTTTTTTCTTGATTTTTTTTCATGCTGAAGAAGTGTGAAAATTAGAAGAACTGCATCTATTCTCTACTTTGGGGTCTCCAAGATTTAGGGAGACTTGTCACTGGTGAATAGGAGATAATGTTTTCTTTTAAGTTTTGTGGGGTTTTTTAGATGCAGTTAGTCAAAGAGCAAGATTTTTTTTAAAAGGCCAGTCTTTGTGGCTGGAGGTATAATTTGCCTGCAACTTAGGTCACTTAGACATCTAGCAGATTGAGATCAGGTTTTTGAACATCAAAATGTGGCTGTAAAACTGAAAGTTTAAAGCCAGATTTGAAAATGTGACACTCAAAGTTCTACTTTCATATAACCAGTGAGTTCCACTTGGTCCCTCCTCCTTTTCTCTCTCTCTCTCAAAATGGAATCCAGAAAAGGTTCAGAAGTGGTGGGATTTTTTGCTTGTTTGTTCCTCCTCTCTCTCATTACAGGAAGCTGGGTTTTTTTTTTTCTAAATCTGCTCTTGCTCCCACTGAAGTTAATGGACTAAATCCTGTTGCCTTCAATAGAAAAAGATATGCCTAAGTGGCATTCTCAAAGGCTAGGGCAGGAGTCGGCAACGTTTGGCATGTGGCTCGCCAGGGTAAGCACCCTGGCGGGCCGGGCCAGTTTATTTACCTGCTGACGCGGCAGGTTCGGCCGATCACGGCCCCCACTTGCCGCGATTCGCCGTCCCGGGCCAATGGGGTGGCGGGAAGCTGCGGCCAGCACATCCCTCGCCTGCGCCACTTCTCACCGCCCCCATTAGTCCAGGACGGCGAACTGTGGCCAGTGCGGGCTGCGATTGGCGTCAGCAGGTAAATAAACTGGCCCGGCCCGCCAGGGTGCTTACCCTGGCGAGCCGTGTGCCAAATGTTGCCAACCCCTGGGCTAGGGACTGAAAAACGTGTCAAACAATTTTTAGCCAGAAGGATGGTGTGTGGTGGAAACTACTAGCCAATGACCAATATAAAACTGGGGTGGAGGGATATAGGATGAGGGGAGAGGTTCCCACTAGCAAGATCAAGGTGCAGTTTATTGGAAAGAAGCACAGGTGTTGGGAATGGTGCTGGGATTTTAATGGCCATGTAATCTTCTCTGATGCTCCTCCTTGCACATCAGTCTGGGGCTAGTAGATATTGGAGTGTAAGAGATATGGCCACTATCCTGAGTAATCCCCATTCCCTAAACTTTGCCCACCCCCTTCCCTATTTTTTTGGGCAGTTGTTCCTAATAGCTCATAGAATTCTCATATCTTTCCCCAGCAGGAGTAGGAACATCAAACTGATATGACTGAAAAATGAAAGCTTTCAGTTGTGGAGAGAGACTGACTGACTCACCATACACTCTCTTGCCAGGAATCAATTCATACAGCTGTGTTTTTAAATTCATGCTCAAGGCTTTAATGATCTCCTGGGCAGAGTGAGAGTTTGTTACTGGCTGGATTCATGAGTCCACAATGGAAATCTTTGCATTCCTACAGCATGCTCTATTGCCTGGCTTTCAAGTGCATCCCAATTTACTCAGTCTGCTTTCCCTCTCATTACCTGGTTATTTTAGGATATACAAGTTAGTGCTCTTCAATTAGGATTGGTAAATTTGATGAACAGGGAATTTTTTGCCTTTTGAAATAGCTTTATGTGGTCGAGTTGCCTGTGCAGACATGGTTTTCATTGATAGTTCTAGCTAGTAGAGGGCAAAACTGGTTCCTGTATTCCATTATAGGAAAGTTTTGTTTTGAGGATTGATAGAACAGGTGGAAGAAATCTGAGTACCCAAAAAGTCTGTGCCAGTTGGTGGTCTACCCATTGGATGAAGTAAACCAACAGTGTTTAGATTTTTCTGCTTATTCAGTAAGGAAGATGCTGACAAACTTCCCAAAATGCTTCTGACAAATGATTTTCTCTCCTTGAACCCCACCGTTTTCTATCAATATCATAGGAAGAAGTAACTTAAAAAGTTAAGCTGTAACTTAGAGGATTACTAGCTTTTTAAATGTAAATTTTTCTAAAGTACTTAAGTCATTAGACAAAATATAAGAATTTTACAATTTTAAAACTAACATATACATGAAGATAAGTATCTCATCTCTTTAACACTAATACCTGTTGGATAGTAAAAGCTTATCTATTTTAGTAAATAGAATTACAGTAATTCTTTCAGAGGAGGGCCTGAGGGAGTAGAGCTAGCTATAATGTAGTCAAAGTTGTCTGTACTAGCATTGTGGTTGAAGATGCAATGACTCCAGCCTAAGTATGAGGAGACCAGTCACACATTAGTAAATTCCTTCTTCATAACAGAACACAGTTTTAAATACCCAGTTGGCCTTCTGGTTGGAAACCACTTACATAGCCAATAACGCTGCTACCTGTGGAGATTTAAAAAAGCATAACAAAAGAACCCTTTTTTCTTTTCCAGTTTGGATTACTGTGGTTTTTGTTATGGTTCTGTTATCAAGGGAGAGACAAGTTTTTTGATGTGGCTTCAAAGATGGATTTTAGGGTCAGCATGACTTTCAAGATACCTTTTAACAGAAAGGAGTATTTCAAACATCAGACGCTTGGCTGCATTCCTTACTGCTGCACGCAAATGTTTGCTTCATCTCAGTTACCGCTAGCTGTTGTATAGATTCTTACTTTTGTCCACAAGGACAGTGATTTTTCTCTCTCTCTCTGAGTGGTCAAATGCCACTGTTGTTCCGCTGTTGGCTAATATTTCGATCAGGAAAATCATGCAACTAACATGCTTTAACCAAAGAACACTTTGGTAGTGTGCAGAACTCTTTCCGGCTCAGAGCCGGTAGGATGTAAGTATTTCCATGCACTTTGACTAAAAGCTACAAAATCCAGTCGTATTTTGGGTAATGTGCTCCTGCCAAATAGTCTAATTATTATGGTTTAATCTGACACTTCAAATGGAGCAAACAATAACAAAAAAACAGAAACTAGTGACAACTAAGTAGCAGCCTGGTTCAGTGTCTAGTGTAAATATGTTGCATCCATGCTAAAATTTTGTTTAGAATAAATCATTTAAGGGTTGCTTGTTTTTGAGTGCCTAATGGATTTCTTTGGCTATCTTATTTTATTAGTTTAATGGAGTTAAGACTGAGCAGAGGTTTCTATACTACACCCTATTTTCAACTGTTCTTATCCTTTGAAGCTGAAGTTTTTCACACTCAGTGTGTGTGAAAAAGAATCTTCTTGGCCAATTCTGATGAAACCTGATTCTCTTACTTCTCAGTATATAAGAAGTAGAAAATATAACAAAAGTATTTTGATACTTAATTTGCTCAAGTAACTGAAATGGCTTTTATTTCACAACCCTAAACTTGGTGTAGCAGTTGGTCCTATTAGGGTTTGCTTTGATTGCTTTGCCAAATTAGTTTATACATAATGCTGGAGCTAGCACTCAACCAGTCACTTGTTGAGCTCATGCAGTTTGTTTTGTATTGTCTATAGTGTTATCAAACTCTGTTTTTTGACCAACATGAATCTAAAAATGGCTGCCTGATTTGCCATTTCAGAAGTTACTTTGGAGTAATTTTCAAAATATTTCACACTCATGGTGAAGACCACAGAGGTGTTGTTCATGTAAATCATTACTGACTCAGGAATTTGCCATTTTTGATGAAATGGAATGGCTAGAAAATTGTTTTGCTATCTGAGCTGTTAATATTTCTAGTTTTTCATATTCAATGAATGGGTAAAAACTTGGCTCTTTCTAAGCAAGAAAAAGGACATTTATACACTTTCTGTACTAAAGGACCTGGAAAAATTTTATTTGTGTGATCTGCTATATAGCCTTGCCCAGTCACTGGTGCTTTCCTGGAGCCTAGATTTAGGTATCTGTCTCTGATAAAGGGGCTGGGCTTGGCACACACCCCTTTTATTGGCATCTCCCATTGGCTAGCTTAGGGGGCTCCCCACCTACTGTGTTGGCTGTTGTGGACTGCATTCTAAGGTATCTATCTCTCGCCATTCATTGTAAAGGGAGCATAGGCGCCTAACTTGGTTCTGGACATGCAGTGTTGTTCCTATGTTTTTTTAGGTGCCTAAAAGTTAGGTGCTGTGATGCTCAGCATTGCAACGATTGAGTCCCTTTCTGGATCTCAAGCTTGAATGAGAGGCAAGTCTGTTGTTACAAATGTGAGATTCCCCTTAAGATCAAGAAGCAGAACTATGGCTTTAGAATCTAAATGTTCTTGTTCAGCTCCTGAATAAGGTAGCTATCTCATAAAATGAGAAATGTCAAACACCAATTAAGTGTCTCACTTCCTTTATTAACTTTACTGGTGAAAAGATGAGCCTCAAAAGTGGCTTCTGTTGTTATGGAAAAGTGTATTGAAGAGGGGCCTAACCGATCAAATAACATGAGATCCTTCCTTACCCCTATTTCTTCCTGCACCCTTTGACCAAAGCAACCGTGAGGCTTGAGGGAGAGCCAGGTGTGTTGTTTTTCCTCCCCTTCCATTTCTTCTTCAAACTTAGCTTCCTTATTTTAGTTTGGGGGGGAAATGGAACAGTGAGTGAATGAGCAGCTAATGCTGTGGATGTTTATAAACGCTATTACTGCAGGTGGCTTTTGAAAGATCCCCTCCCCACACGCACACACTCTGAAAGGAAGGGACCTGTCTCCTAAAGGACGTGGAAAGAGGAGAGCTAACACTCCCCATACCAAGACCATGTCAAAGAGGAAACATTCCCTGACTCCGTCCACCACTTCGGTACTGACCGTGCCCGGTTTAGTACCTTTGAGTCGTCAGGGACTTCCAGTACCGGCGGTACTGTTATAGCTGCACGCCCTAAGTGGGCAGGCTCTAAGAAAGAGGGCAGGCAGAAGACTGCCTCGTCCACCCCACCTCGGCAGCACAGACAAAGCACTCCGCACCAAGCGACACTGCAGTACAAAAGGCAACAGCGCCACCCACTGGCCCTATGTTGAATAGCACAGACACTACACCGTGGATTGCCACGCTGTTCTCGGCATGCTCTTTGTTGGCTCCTTTCCTAAAGGCACTGTAAGGTCCCCTGGTATTGCCACAATTCTCCATTCTGCCTTTCACACAGGTATCTCTGTCAATACCACAGCCTCAACAGTTTCTTGCTCCGAAGGACCTGAAAATTGCCCTGGTACCAGAATCACCTCTCCTCTGTACCGATACTGTTTTGGTACTTTTGCTACTGCTCACTCCACCAACTACAGCCGCTCCTTCTTTCTCTAGTGAGGAGGATGAAGATGAGGAAGGGGAGGCTTTTTCCTCCCAACACTCTTCACCTGTGCAAGTCAGTGTTCAATCCGCACATCCTGAGTGCCCTAAGCCTCCACCAGGATCTGAATTTCAAGGGTGGTATGGACACCTTGGGGGAGGGCCCCACCTATGTCCTTCCCCCCTCAATGGGCATTCTGGGACTCATGGACAGCTTATAGGCAGTTTTATCCGAGACCCTTAGGTGGCACCACAGAAATACATAGGCGCTCTTCACCACGATCCACAGTGTCATCAACTGCCCCTCCTGAACCCAACTTTGAGGAGGTGAAAGAAGTTTTAGCTCAGGAGGCGGCTCTTGCCACCTGCACTTCATTCTTACTAGATAAGACTATTATGCCCCTTGCACCTAATGCGGGAGATGATTTCAAGAATTTCCAGGGGCTCTTCAAAAGAATAGCAGAGACACTCCAGGTAACCATAGAGGACGTCTCCGAGTCATGTCATGAGCTTTTGGACATACTTCACATGTAGGGTGACCTGCTGTCCTGGGTTTTGGGTCTTTTTCTTATATAGGCTCCTATTACTCCCCCCCCCCACCCCGTTGTCCTGATTTTTCACATTTGCTGTCTGGTCACCCTGTTCACATGTCCACATCCTCCAAGATTTCCCTTTGGATTAACTCAGCAATCATGGAACCCGCCACAAACATCTGGCAGATCCCAGCTACCATCCCACCCACATGTAAGAGAGCAACTAAAAAATATTACATCCCTTCAAAAGGTGATGGAATTTCTAATCACACACACAGACAAATTTCATTGGTAATTGATGAACCCCACCCCTTAGGATAAAGAGTGGAAAAGACTGGACTTACTCATCCATAAGGCCTATTAATCAGCAACACTACACTTCCAGATCACCAATTATGAAGCATTTATGGCGAAGTATGACCATATAAACTATTCCAAAATGTCTGGCTTTATTGACTACATAACAAAGGACTAAAGAGAGCATCTCTCATTTTACATCTCTCATTTCCGAGGGCCATCTCTTGGCTAGAACTGCTTTCCAAGCCTCTTTGGACTCTGCTGACACAGGGGCAAGGACCATCACCACTGCCATAGTTATACTTTGGATCTCCTGGCTTTGACTGTTGGGCTTCCCTATGGTAGAGCTACAGTAGAAGACCTTTTGTTTGAGGGTCGAAAACTGTTTGCTGACAAGCTGCTCCATTCGTTGAAAGATTTGAGGGCCACTGCATCTATACAGCTGTAACATAACACAAACAAGGCAGGTATTATACATTGCAGCATCCTAGGCCTGGTCTATACTGGGGGACGGGGGGAAGTTATACAACTTCAGCTACGTGAATAACGTAGCTGAAGTCAACGTACTTAGATCTACTTACCGCGGTGTCTTCACTGCGGTGAGCCGACTGCTGCTGCTCCCCCGTCGACTCTGCCTGCACCTCTCGCGGCGGTGGAATACAGGAGTCAAAAGGAGAGCGCTTGGGGGTCGATTTATCATGTCTAGACTAGACGCGATAAATCAATCACTGCCCACTGATCCGGCAGGTAGTGTAGACAGAGCCCTAGACAGGCCCTGTACACACAGCAACCGAGACAATACGATAACCGGAGGCATAGACCGTGACCAACCAGAGGCATAGACCGAGATCATCCAGATGCAGACCATGATCCTCCCAACCCACCACATCTTACAATCAACCTCTAAACAACAGAGTTGAAGGTTCGGTTGAGGGCTTGCCAGACCTCTCCCAACTTTTGCTGCCAACACTACCTCCCACCAACCATCACTTTACCAATTGTCTAATACCATTCTATCCAAACTGGCGAACCATCACTTCCAACAGATGGTACTGGAAATCATCAAGACTGGCTGTGACACGCAGTTCCTCTCTATCTCTCCTACCCACTCTCCCTCCCCGTCCCTCTTCAGCGACCCCTCTCACGAGCCCTTCCTGAGACAGGAAGGGGAGCATCTCCTACAACTGGGTGTGGTAGAGCCAGTTCCAGTATAGCACAGAGGAAGGGGCTTCTATTCCCATTATTTTTTAACCCTGAAAAAGGATGGAGACCTATCTTTGATCTCAGGAAGCTGAACAAATTCATCGTCACACAACTATTCAGAATGGTTACGTTAGCTACTATCATTCCAGCACTGGAACAAGGGGATTGGTTTGCAACACTCAACCTGCAAAACACACATTTTCACATTACTATATGCCCTACGTACAGGAAATGTCTTTCAGTTCGTACTGGGACAGGACCATTTCCAATATACAGTACTACCCTTTGGCCTCTCCACATCCCCCTGGGTGTTTTCCAAAGTCCTTGCTGTGGCAGTGGCCCACCTTTGCAGTCATGGGGTCATGATATACCCCTATTTAGATGACTGTTTAATCAAGTCTCACACTAGGGCAGAAGCCATCACAGTCACGCACCAGACAATGTCACTCTTCACCAGTCTCAGTCTACAAATAAACACCCATAAGTCCACTTCATTGGTGCGCACCTAAATTCTCTAGAAGCAACATCATCATTACCTCTTCAGAGATTCGCCACTCTAACAAACCTCATCAGTACCTTGGTGCACAGCCCAAGGATATTGGCCAGGACCTGTCTTCAGCTACTAGGTCACATGGCAACAACTATGTACGGGGTGAAATGTGCCAGACTGCACATGCACTGCTTGCAGGGTTGGCTCAGGACTGTATTCACACCACACAAACACAATTTGAACAAACTTCTGAGTATGCCAATGAAGGTCAAGGACTCATCACAGCGGTGGACTCACCTATACAAAGTCTGTATTGGTGTTTCTTTTAGCTTACTCCCGACTTGATAATTACAACAGATGCCTCTCGACTGGGGTGGAGTGCCCACCTAGGCAAGCTTATAGTGCAGGGAAGATGGTCTCCTTCTGAATCAACACTCCATGTCAATGTACTGGAATTACACGCAGTCTGCAATACCTGTACACGTATGCCTCTGATCAAAGACAAAAACATAGAGACCATGATGGACAATGGACCCAGCATGTTGCACATAAACAAGCTGGGACGAGCGAGATCACACTCCCTATGTACGGACATCATAAAACTTGGACATGGTGTGTAGAACATATCAGCCACCTACCTGCTGGGGTCTCAGAATATCATGGCCAATGTGTTAAGTTGAAGGTTCTCGAATGACCACAAGTGAGGAAATCAATAGCTGCATGATCCAGAACATATTTCAACCAGGGGGTTCCCCGTGATAGACCTATTCACCACAAAACAAAAACAAATGTCCAGCTTTTTGCTCTAGAGCGGGTCTGGGATCAGGATCCAGCGGTGATGCATTTTTCATTCCATGGCACACATCCCTCCTATATGCTTTTCCTTCTAACCCATTGTTGTCCAGGATCCTGCACAAGATCAGAATCGATCAAGCCAAGTCATCCTGATAGCACTAGCATGGCCCAGACAAACCTGGTACCCATACTTGAAACAGATGTCGTCATGCCCCATGCATCTTCTCCTGCTACTTCCAAATCTCCTCTCTCAGGACGTGGGCCAGACTCTGCATCCAAACCTGGAGTATCTCCATCTCACGGCCTAGCTCCTCAGTGGCTCCAGGGTGAGGAGATGGCCTGAGTAGTGGGCCTTCTGCTGCTTAGCAGGATGTCTTTAGCATCCTCAGAACAAGTTAGTTACCTACATAAATGGAAGAGATTCCACATGTGGTGCCTAAACAAAAAAAATCACCACCACCTCCACTATGCCAATGGTCCTGGACTACTTGCTCTACCTTAAGAATTCCAGCCTTTCAGTGAGTTCACTGTGGGTGCCTCTAGCAGCCATTACAACATCCCAGGTGGACGGTGTTTGTCTTTGCTCATCCAATTACCAAAAGATTCTTCCAGGGAGTGCACAGCTTCCACCCAGAAACCCAAGGCCCCCATGGGACCTGACTTTAGTGCTTTGATCTCTCACAACTGCCCCATTTGAACCTCTGGCCACATGTTCTCTTTTACATCTTTCTATGAAGGTGGCCTTCCTAATCACCATCTTGTCTGCGAGATGCATGGGAGAAATTGGTGCTCTTATGGCTGGACCACCCTATACAGTTTTTTCTCAAAAACAAGGTCACTCTCAGACCTCACCCTAAAGTTTTGCTTAAGGTCCCTTCTTCCTTCCACATCAGTCAGCCTATCTATCTTTCTACGTTCTTCCCTAAACCTCATAAGAACAGGTAAGAAGCTATTTTCCACACCCTGGATGTTAGAAGAGCACTAGCCTTTTATTTTGAATGGACCAAATCGTTCAGGAAAACTCCTAAATTGTTCCTCTCCACCACGGACCACTTATCTCTAAGCAGAGACTTTCCAGGTGGATATCAAAGTTCATTCAGCTCTGTTACCAACAACATGACCTACAACCCCCATCCTGGGTTAGAACACACGCCACAAGATCTGTAGCTGCATCAGTTGCCTTCCTACACAATGTGCCTATTACCAACATATGCAACGCAGCTACTCGTATATCTCCCCATATTCATTCAACACTACATCATTGATCATGTCTCATTCAGGCCTAACTCCGGAGCCCCTCCTTTCTCCTGAGAGGCACTGCTCTACAGTCATCTAAAGTGAAACACCCACAGAAACTCAGATCTTGAAGAACCTCAGTTACTGCACAAGTTGAGTAACCCGCTCTTCCTGGGAAGTTGCATACAAGGGGAGGAATACTCCCTCCATGGGATGCGGAGAGGATCTAACTTCTGTTCTACTAAGTTAGATGGACTAGATGGGCTAAAGGCGTTAACATAACCCAGTAATTGTCTAACATTAAACAGTGTTCAACAAGGTCTGGGGTTAGGCGTACAAGAGACATCAGCCTGCTTAATGCCATGGCAAACACCATTTACAAATCCTTTTTAAACCTGTTATTAAATGTATAGAAAAGAAGGAAAGACAGTACAAGTGTTTGAAATGTCAAGTATTAAGTAAGGCTTTCATTTTAACAGCATCCCTTGTTCCCTTTCCCTTTAGCTGGGGAGAGTTTTTAGAAGGGAAACCCCCCATCTGACAGTCTCTTGGATGGTAATGACTGTCCTTTTGGGGAAAATAAGTTAGTTGAGATGGGCTAGAGCTTTTGTTGTTAGTCTGATGCTGTTTTATCCAAGGTGGTGTTTGAGATTCACCTGGAACTGGTAGAGGTGGCATTGTCATCTGGGTTAGTCTGGTTATTCTATCTCTCAGGATCAAGATAATGAAAGTCCAGGGTCCCATGAAATGATTGGCAGTGGGGCAGCCATGATGGTGAAGCTCAATCCAGTAGCCAATTTTTCTTCACGGACCTACAATGGGATTGGTGAACGAAATAACTCATTCCTTTATTATTTTGTCCACCAATTAGGCCTAGTTTCTGACACAGCAGTTTTGGTTCATTGATTTACAGTTCCATGCTTTTCTTGCTTACCAGGCATCACCTTAACCTAGTCCTTGAGTTATATCCGTAGGCCTTTCTGTTAAGACTAGTTCAGACTTTGTGTCCCTATCATTCCTTTTCCCATCAACAGTTATTGTGACCTCTTATGCACTTTCAATACTTTTTTCTGTACACAATTAGAGTAAATTTGTAGACCCAGTTATTATAACACTCCCCAGTGTCAGGGCCAAAGAGGCTACTCTTGCCAAAGTCTTACATGGAGAGGACATGATGATCCACTTAACAGTGACTCTGTCAACCCTTCCCTCTCAAAGGAGTTGATCACTGTGCTGCACAGGAGATTGGGCACCCTCTATCTCCTCCTTTGCAGTGTGGAATAGCACCAGTTCTGCTTCCAAGGACTCCTCTGCACTTGCAAAGAAATAGCCTGGATTTGCTGCTAACCGACAGAGCATATACATATAGACCAAAATTAAAAACAGCTAAATTTCAAAACACATTTTTTTATAACAGTTTTTCTCTCTTCTTTGCCAAGACTGAAGTTCAACTCCATGTTTTCCCCTTTATAGTTGATGACATCATTAACACCCAAGGCTCTTTCTGGTTCTTGGTGATGAATGGTATCAACTAATTGTTGTAAGAGGAACACCAGACCTGAGGGCATGAATTCCAGGTTTTGGCAGGTAAAATTTGTTAATCTTTGAGAAACATTAGAAAAAAATAACTTTAGTACATGTATTCTGGTGATATAGCTTGGGATCTTTGTCCTTCTTTCCCCTCTCTCCCCCCATATCCCCAACACCGTATGTTTCAAATTTAACTTTGGATGTAGAAACCTGCATTTTGTGCATGAAACATCAGCTTTTTATAAAGGTGGCTTGATATATTCAATCACTCAATTAAAATGTATATTGTATGTTTAAACATTTACACCTCTACCCTGATATAATGCAACCCGATATAACACAAATTCGGATATAACACGGTAAAGCAGCGCTTCGGGGGGGTGGGGCTGTGTGCTCTGGCGGATCAAAGCAAGTTCGATATAACGCGGTTTCACCTATAACACGGTAAGATTTTTTTGGCTCCCGAGGACAGCGTTATATCGGGGTAGAGAGATATTTTGTTACTTTTTAATTTAGATATTTATTTCACACACAGTATTATGAAATGCTTTTTATGAAATGCTTCCATCCTATAGTCTCTTGGCACATGTACGTTATTTTTAAAACACTGAACAGGTTGATTGATGAAAACTCTCGCTCGCGCGCTCGCTCTCTCTCTCACCCTGTTCAAACACAATAAATAACAATTCCCCCCACTTATGCCAGTAAATTAGGAGTCAAATCCTCTTGAGCAGTCAGGATCTAAACCACATAGGGCTTTTTTAGATCATTGTCAGTGCCTTGAATGGAACTGTGAAAGAAATTAGTTGCCAGTGCAATATTCGGAGAACTAGAGTTTTTAGCCCTTTGTCCATCACTATGATAAGCAGGTTGTAACTACAAACTGCAGAATGGATATTGGGGTAGCCCTGTGTAGATATCACTGTAACCCAGTCTGGAGATAATTAAGGCATACATAAGCATGCCAAGGGCCCTAGAAAAATAGCAATAATTTCTTTGCTAGATTTGGGTACTTTTGTCCCTTGATGTCATCTAGCAGTTTAGGAGCAATAGGAGATTCAACTGTGATCCTTTTGGGCAAAAGATGTTTGTAAATATCCTACTTTAAGAGAGGAGGTGTACACGTAAGGCAGAGAGGTTTGACATGCTTCCCTCAACTAGCCAGTATCACTTTCAACTTTTCTGGATTGAACCTCAGCCAACTGTCATATGTCCAACGCCCTCACTTGACTACACATTGGTCAGGAGGCGGGGGTAGGGAGGAGGTGGAGAAGATGATGATCACGTGGCTTAAAAAAAAATAGAGAGATGCACGTCTGTTGCGTGCTGATGGCATTGCAGCCCCAAGTTTTCAAGCCTTCTCATCAACAGCCTCACATATTTTATTGTACAGGAAGAGTAACAGAATATGTTAGCCCATGTGACAGCCCTTGGGTGGACAAGTAATTGCCACTGTTGCCACCACACTATAGTATATAAGTGGAAATAATGAACCATTTGGGCTGATCTTGTTTACTCTCCTCCTGTTGAGCCAATGAAACTTTGTGTTTGTCAGTATTGAAAGCGGCTTACAGATTTAAAAAAAAAAAAAAAAATAGTGTGGATTACTGTCTATCCTATGGAAAAACCCATCAACCAAGAAGCATGGCGAATTCTGTGCCATATTAGAAGTAACATTTAATATTCTCGCAATACAAATAAATTACTACAAATGCATTGTAAACTAGAATAACCCATTGCATAATATTACTAAATGAAATTCATAATTTATGACACACTTTGGACAGAAAGCATGATTTGTTAGCCTTTATTCAATGTCCTTGGGTATCTAATTATATATCAACATCACCCAAGTTGTCCTGTTTCTATTCCTAAACACTGTTAACCCATAGTCAAAAAATATTTGTTGGATAGTGCGACATGTTACCTGGAGTTGTATGCTAATATACTGCAATAATGTGAAAACCCAGCAGCATAGTATCATAACTGTGATCTGTTTTTATGTTGTGGATTTAAAATCTCAAACGTATATTTTTTTAACTTACACGGTAAATAAGTAGCCATCAGTTCTGAAATAATTTTGTATTCTCAAATGGTTTCTTTTTTTTTTTTTTTTAAGAGGACACGAAACATTGTTTTATGGATAAAATGTTGCCTGCCAATTAAATTTGTAAAACCCTCTTTAATAGCTATCAGAAGGAATTGTATAATCAATATTCTCTTGTAAGATGATGTTTTAATATGTAGCCTTTAGCTTTGACTCATCCAGCCCCTTTAGTCATAAATCTGAATTGGGGTTCTTTGGGATTGTTAAACGTTTTCATGAGTGAGCTTGATAGTGTTACGCTACAACTTGCTTAGCTAGCATTTTTGGGCATTGTAAAATCTGCATATCCCCAGGCAAGATATTTGTCTTGCATTCTGAGTAGTGGTATTGCCTTTTATCCAATTATTCAACTGCCTTTATATACAAGTATCACTTACCTATAAAGCAGTTCACTGTTTTAAGTTCCTATGTATAAGATTCTTCACCTTACTATTAGCCTCTACAGTGGCATAATAAAGATCAAGTGCTCAGCTTCATAGATGTTAGGATATAATGTCCCATAGACATAAAGACTTATCCAAAATGAAAGAGTCTGTGTTCTTAGAAGCAAATATATACTCTGGTCAAGATTTAAAAAAAAATAAAATGGTTACTTAGTTTTTCACTGCTCAACTTTAGACACCTTACAGCAGCCTGACTTTCAAAAAGTCAAATCCTCACCCTCTGAAATTTAGACCCCACTTTTGGTATTTTGAGTTGGGCACCCAAAACCTGAGCCACACAAAATCACTAATCATTTTTGAAAATTTTGGCCTCAGTGTTCAAAGTAAGATGGTATTTTTCAAAAGGGCTTTACAATTCCAGTTCTGGTCAATGGGAGTTGGTGCTCAGCACTTCTAAAAATCAGGTCATGGTGAACCTTTCTTCAAGTTTAAATGAAACCATGTAAATTGGCTTTATTAGTGGGTGTGTATACATAGCCTATAACAGTTTTTCTTATTTTTGGTATAATATATATTTGTTCTACTCTTTAGCATGTAGTTGTGTTCTGCTTCTGCATGTTTCCATGCCCCAGAAACAGGATAGTGCATCATCCCATCATAGGTCACTGGTAACATTACTCACCTTAGACATCTCTGGTGGTACTTCTAGTCTTAGACATTTAATGTTCAGCTCCTGACTGCTCTGTGGTCACTTAATCACTTCATCTTGAGCACAAAGAGGCCCTAAATATGATTTAGCAGGCCAAATACCAGTGTATGAAGTGTGCCTGGTAGAAGGGAATATAATTGAGTTATCCCTATGTTTCAACAATCCCCAATGGCTTTATCAGCACTCAGAGCCATTTGGCAGCTGGCAGAAACTGCAACAGCCCTCTGTTGCTCTAGATTTATGCTGGGGGACTTGCCTGGCATCTAACTCATCCAGTATTTGGATCCTCAAATGCTTCTCCTTCCTTAGCTGAGGATCGGGCATAACACTGTTGCTAATGTCTCATGCTAAAGAATGGTTTTTGGATGGGAAATGACTGACATCTGAGAGGTGGGGGTTCAGAGTGCAGAAACAAGGAACAAGAAAGAAAAGGACAGTACAGGCAAGAGAAGACAAGTTATCCTACCTTTTGATACCAAAAGAAGACCTTCCACTAGGAAAGAAACAAATAAACCTTCTGCCATGGAGAAGTAGGAGTGATAGGAGAAGGACACATCATATGATCTAATGTAATGACTTGGTTGTACATAAGAGTATCATAAGAGAGAGAACTGTGTATCATCAGATATTGATGGTAGTCTATCCATGTCTAGAAATGATGTTGCTAAAGGCCTTATGTAAGGATCCCTCAAAGATCTAGCCTGTGAAATACATCACTCAAGGCATATTGTTCTCTCTCACTCAGGACTGATTGTTATCTAGTAGGACTCGAACCTCTGGGCAGCTCCGGATACATAAGGGATCAGTGGGCAATTTTATCAAAAGCTGCTGAGGCTTAACATGACTAAAGCAGCCAACTCTACTTTTATCCGAGAAGGAGTTCATGCATGACTCTGATAAGCATGGTTTCAACTCCAAAAGAAGGGAAAGACTCGACTGGATCATATGCAGGATATCATTGGTGTGTAAGTGCACCTGGAATTGAATCGCTACTGCCAATTAAGTTCTTCAGTGCAGATTAGGAGGTTAGCTAGGCTCAATGTTTAGGTTATATAAGGGCAAGTCTACACTGTAGCACGACATCAGTGCAGCTGTAGCGTGTCTGGTGAAAATGCGCTACACTGACCAGAGAGCCCTTCCGTCAGCATAATTACTTCACCTCAGCAAGAAACAGAAGCTATGTCAGCAGGAGAGCATCTCCCGCTGACATAGCGTTGGTGTGAACAGCGTGAAACTTGCGTCACTCGGGTGGGCTTTTTCACACCTCTGAGAGACGTAAATTAGATCAATTTAAGCGGTAGTGTAGACCTGCCCTAAGCCCGCGGGGGAGGAGGGGTAGAATGAACAAAAGAAATTAGAAGGGTTAAATTGAAAACCGGGCTAGAAGCAAAGCAGAAAGGAGGAGAGGGTTGTTGCTCTTTGGCATCTTTATAGACAAGAAGGAAAAAAGGTCTTTCCTATATCTTGATTTGAGAAGAGATATGACCACTACTTTTGTTCTTCTAAAGCAGTGTTTCTCAACGACTGATCCGTGGACCAGTGCTGGTCCCTGAGATCTCTCTGACATGGGTTAGGAAGGAAGTAAGCCAGTCCCTGGTATTGGAAAAACTTGAGAAACACTACTCTAAAGTATAGAAACTGGAAAACAATATTTCTTCAGATCTGAGCTTTAAACCTATGTTTTGTTACTTCTAAAAACAAATAAAAGCAGCAACTTGAGCCTCAGAATAGCAATTGATATATAGTAAGACGTTTTATTTGCTTATGAGTATTTTACCTTTTTTAATTTAGACTTTAGAAAATAATCCTCTCTGTATATGTCATGTTCACTTACAATTTTGAAATAGTTCCCTTTATTGTAATTGGTTAGTGCCACCAAAGAATGGTTTGTTTTTTTCCAAGAAAGGAAAGTGAAATAGTTAAGGGTAAACTGAGGCAAGTGACTTGAGACACATGGACTTCTTCTAACTAATTTTGTCTCCTTATGTTTTGCTTCTGGTAGTTGGGCAGAAATGGCTGAGCTGAATATGCAACTAGGATCTAAGGAATAATATTTCTTTCCAACTGCTCATAAGGGCCGTAGTTCCCTGGATGGGTTATGGAGGTGACATAAACACACTTTGTATTTCTCCCAAACTTTTAGAGAAGGGAGTGGGGAAGCAAGTGAAATGTATATGTTTTAGTAATGTAATTTTTTAGAAAAATAAAAATCTAAATTGCTTATGACATTATTGTTAAAAGTGCGGGGCGGGGGGGAAGCTTTCAAAGTAGCAAATTCAAAGGGGTAGAAAATATATCAGAACTGCCACCCTCAGGAGTTATGAGGGAAACCCTACACTCTTGAGGCTTATTCTTGCTGCCAAAACCTCAAGACAGAATTACAGCTTTAATATATGTATATTTTAGGGAGAGAGGTTTCTTAATAGACTAGCTGAAAATCTCTCCTCTTCCTCCACTTTTTTGTTGTGCTCTGCCTTCTGTTTTTATTTACATTTCTGATCCATCAATCTATAGATGTGCATAATCTCCTTGATCATACTATGGAACTCCTCATATATGTTAATGGGTTTGCTCACAGCACCCTGATGAGGTGGGGAAATATCTTCAGTTTATAGATGAGGGAACTGAGGTACATAGTTTAAGCTCACACAGGAAATCTGGCACAGTTTAGGAAGAGACAATGTGAGTCTCAGTCCACTAGATTATGACCAGTGAACAACATTGATATAGACACCTTTGTTTTCCTTTTTCCTTCACAGTCTTGTATATTCTAAGTCTAATTGGGATGTAGACATGCAGACACGTTAATTTTGAGAGGTGGTGATGTGTTTCAAAAAACTCACTATCAGAGTGCATGAGGTCGAAGACAATAACATTATTCATAAAAGTCTGGCTTGATGTTGCACCCTGAAGCCTCATGTCAGCAGGATCAATATTCATGCCTCTACAAGGCAAGACCTGTTTGCCTTTTATTTACCAATCCTGCAGGAATAAACATATTACAAAGAAATGTTGCTTTCTTTTACACTGTAACTCAGTTTTACAGTCTTAAGAAGAAGAAAGCATGGTCAACTACAGGCAACTAGAATTACACTAGATTTTGTAATTCAGCCATTTCATCACAACTCCCAGATTGTTTTGACTCGTGTAAAACTGAATCTTGTTTTACTTATCTTACTCCAGCCAAATGAAAGGCCAGATCAATTTGATGAAGCCTTTTTTCTGTAATGAACTGAACATTTGTACTATGATTCTATAGCACTAGCTGCTTGTATGGTAGGTATGAAAGTGTTGGCGCCAACAGCTGTGAACTGGCTCAGTGCACTGTGTTTGAGGGTTCTTACTCCAGCTGAGTAGTGTTGTCAAGATATACTTGTTAAAACCTGTTGAAAGGGAATTTAAAAGAAGTTATTTTTAAACCTATAATAAAGAAAGAATAAAAATAGTGGTATGCTGGTGAGAGTCTACTTTGGTAGGGGGAGGGGGAAATAAACAACTTGCCCTTCTGAGGATTTTTTGGGAGGAGTCGGAGAACCCCCAGTGTGTGAAATTCTGGTCCCATTGAAGTCTGTGGCTATACTCTGATTTCATATGGGCTAAATCTCACTGTCTGTTTTTAAGTCTGATTGTGTATCATTGTGATACTGAGATACTATACAATCTTAATGAATCTCCTCTAAAGAAATCCTCAGGACTTCCATCAAAGTGTTCATATCTGAGTGCCTTTCAGCCTCACATTTAATTATTTTTCTCATTTATTTCAATGATAATTTTTTGTATTGTCCTTTCCCACCATCATTCCTCTTTTCTCTCCCTCCCCACTGTTTTTGGTATTGGACCTCTTGTTTTGTTTGTTTGACGGATATACTTTTTTTTAGAGGATTTAAAAAAAACAATCTATTGTATTGAACAAATGCCCTTATTGCTTGTGGTTTGGAGAAGTATGTTGGCGAGATTTATTAAATAAAATTATGTTGATATTTTTTGCTTTGTATGTCCTATATCAGGCTCCCTACATACAGCAAATATAGTTAAAAATATTTGCTGTAGCTGTAGCACAGATTAGAAAATTGAGCTGTGGTCTGGTACCATGTTGCGGAGTAACAAAAGATTTGAAGGGAGACCTGGCATGTTACATGCAAAAGGCTTACTGTAGATACTACTATTTAAATCAAGAAAACTACTGCAAATGTCTGCTTGCAAACTGAGGTCATACCTCAACAAATTATACAAGCACATATCAAAGTCTTGCATTCTTTATTTTTTATTTATTCAAAACTTTGAAATACAGCTATAGTTAAGCAGGTCTTTTCTATGTGTGGTTTCTGTAAAACTACTGGGCTTCTGATCAATAGTACGTGCTACAGAATCAGTAATTTAATCTTGGAGGAGACTTAAAATTCATTTATTTACATCTTTCATAAGTTGTAAATTGTATGGGTTTTCTTATTGTTTTCCCCTTTTTGAAACAAGTATTATTGAATAGTCTTGCTATTTCACTGCTGATTTAAGATGCTGATATATATGTGTTTTTCTTTAGGCTTTTAAGGGCTCAAGCTTAAGTGGTAGATCATTATTCTCTGCATCAAGAGTTGAAGGGTGATTAACTCCGTCTGGGTGCACCCAGTGTAATTTTAGAGGCTACAAATGTTGTTACAAGTCAGGTTAAGGTTTAAAGGTGAAAGTATAGTGAAGTTTGGCTGAATGACTTTTACGGCTTTGAGTTAATGTACACAAACAAAGAAACTCTTGTTTTCTATCCATTATATGTGTATTGAGCTCATGGCTTGTATGGTACATGGAGGAAAACGTGAAAATTGGTCAGTTGTGCAATCAAGTTCAAACTGTATGCACTCTTATTTCAAATTGAAAGTCTCATTAAATAAACTCAGTTTAGATGTAGGCACTCTGTCTCCTAAATGGGATACCTATTGAAGTGATAATGGCTTTAAAGTATGTGGTATCTTACTTATAGCTTAACGTTTAGACATGAAGGCATTTTACATGTCCACATGTACCATTAAGTACATTTGAAGAACCTATTGAGATAAAAACAAGTTTTTACAATCCAGTAGACCGTCACCAGTGTGTTTAAACTTTCCTTCTAGTTTTTCTAAAATTACATAGCTAAGTTTATTCTTTTGCCCTCAAGACTTTGATTTGATGTTGAATTTAAATATATGGGAAAAAAGCTCTGAGGGACGGAGTGGGTTTTAAGTGTACCTGAGTTTTGTGAGTGACAGTGAAATAGGATAGAAAGACTAAAGTTTCCTTTAAAGATATAATCCTGATCCACCCCGCTTAAAGTTTGAGGGAGAAATGAGACAGTGAAAGAACCTCTTCATAGCCATTCATTTAACTGTCTTGTCTTCTAAACATCTGTAGAAGAATAAGATGTTTGTCTGCCTGACAATGATTTATCTTGTTAAAAATAAGAATAATATACAGTAAACCTTTCTTTTGTAGATGCTTGCGTTAGTGTGAGTCTGACAAGGGCATATGATGTCTGATTACTAATCCCAAGGAATTATTAAATTGATTGAAACAATATAACACAGGAACGATTATCAGTAACAGCCAAAATAAACGGTTTTCAGTTCTGGTAAATTATATTCCTAAAACATAGCGGCCCCATCTGACATGATTAAAGTGGTAAGGACTGGGATAGGGTGAGTAGGCTGTGTTCTCTGAGGTCATGATGGAACTGAGGAGGTCAGGGCTTTGCACTTAGCCTTATGTAAACAATGTCATGCCCTAGTAGGTCTAAGAATTGGTTTAACAAGGATGACCTAATTTTTTTGTGACTACAGATGCTTATTTTGTGTCAAAACTAAACCCAGGTCACAGTATACATGTTTAACCAATCCATGGGGAGGAGCTAGGTATGGAACGGTAAAAGGGGCAAGGGATAAAATGCTGGAGCATTGAGCACAAACTGTCTGTTGGATACCTTTTGGCATGATACGTTTCTTCCCCCCCCCCCCACCCCCCCACCCCATATTAAACGATGAAAAACATGGTTTCTCTAGTGTATCCAGAGTAATTTAGACCAGTGTTTCTCAATCTTTTTGATACCAGGGACCGGCCTGCTGCCTTCCTCAACTGTGTCGGGGAGATTTCAGGGACCAATCTGGTCCACAGACCGGTCATTAAGAAACACCGGTCTAGACCATTAAGAGGAGACAGAAAATGTTCTTCAAGACTGTTGTCAGTCTTGGAGTTTTTGTCTTCAAGTGCAACAACAGCTAGTTCCTAAAACAGACTTTTCTCAGTTCTTTTTTTGTAAATCCCTACTCAAGACTCCCGTTGCAGCAAAATGGACTTATCTGTTCTGTCCAAGGCTGAAAAAAAGAATATCTGAAAGAGGCCTACCCCAGTCTTAACCTATGCTCTTGGTCCCAATGATTAGCTGGATTATGAATTCCGGCCTACTCTTCAGGTTGGTAGTAAAGAAATGCAAATACACGCAGGTGTCCTAACAATCTTCCCTTCTGCATTGCACAATTTTTCTCCTCCCCCCGCACTTCTCTAGTGACAGAAATCCTGTCATGGTACGATGCCAGTCAGGAGGAACCTCTCGTTCCAGACAGAACATGCTTCGGATAGTAAAAGGGACAGTCAGCACAATCTATAATGATTCAGATGAGATGGGAGTTCTGTAACTTAAATTCTGGCACTCACAAAACTTCACTCTATTCTCAGAGGTTTCTTTGAAGCAGATAAAGCAATTGTTCAGGCTTTCATATGCTTTCCCACTCGTCTAAGGGTTGAAAAAGTTCTCTCTGATCTGTTGGATCCCAGGCTAAGGATTTTCTAACTGTTTAAGCAACTAATTTTTTGTCAGCTTTAGCATGAAATACAGTATTTAGGACAGTTACAAAATAGGTTTTATTGCTAAGAAGACATTGTGGATCTTCCCTGAAACACTTTTGACAAGATTTTTTTTTTTTTTTTTATGAAATGCTAGATTAACAGATGAGAAGTTGGCCCATTTTAATCAATGAAGCTCCATTGATGCTAATGGAGTTATGTCCATTTATATCTGCTAAGAATCTGACCTAAATAATTGAGCAACTGGCAGATTCAAAAACAAACACTCTACAAGTAGTAGTTCAGACCAGTCTGGTGGTCTTGTGTCTCCCCCCTCCCCTCCGGCGGCAATTTTTTATTTTTATTTTTTTTGGAGGAGGTTAGCATTCTTATACAGTGGGCATAGTTATTGCCAGTGAAGTCTTATTCCTCAGTGAAAAGTTTATAAATGGTTACTGTTTTGAAAATAAAGGTACTCTAGCTTTTCATCCAGATCCTCTAGTACCAATAAAATGAGTTGGTGATCTCAGCTCTAGGAAACAATAGTTGAGATCACAAAACCACCACTCATCCTTCAACATGACTGGCATAATTAGCAGCTTCTACTCAGAAGAGACTAAGGATTGCTTATAATGGAGACTAAACCTCCCCCACAGCATTCCATTCACAGAACTGAGGCATTCCACACATCTCTGAAGTCAGGGTTTTGTCTTTTGATATTTCCAGGGAAGAGAAAATAAATACTTATTATACCTGGACTTCAGGTGGAAAATATTTTTTTCACTACCTTTCCCTCCAACATTTGTGTTTAGAAGATGTCAGATTAAATAATATAAAGAACAAACTAATTTATTTCTGTCCTAGACAATATTCAGATGGAGGTATTCCCAGTTCATTCAAAGCAAGCAACACTAGTGCATCAAAGACTGAATTTCATCAGCCTGGACCTTGTGAATACAAAAGGGGACGTGGGTATACATTACAAAGGGATGCAAGAGACAGGATTTAAAATTAGCTGAGGCCACCTGTGTAATACATACAGGTCAATCAAAAATTCAGTGTTAGGGCAATTTTAGTCAGTGAGATGACATTGATGGAGTCCCAAAAGCAAAGTGGAAGCTTTCCAGTATTTGCTTCCAGCCAACAATACCATCAGTGAAGTCATGACGGCTACAAAAATGGGTGTAAACAATCTCAAAGATAATCTCAATAAAAAGTGGGTCTGGTACTAACCACGTCTAATGGTGCATGTTTTAACGAGGACCTTTGGGTGGAAAAATATTTACTTACATTTATTTTTCTTCTGGGCGTTATCTTCTAGTAACCTTCTATGGTGTGTGTGTGTGTGTGTGTGTATATGTATGTATATATATATTTTTATAGGCAAAATATGTGGCTTTTATTTAGTTTCTGACTATTTGAAATACGATTTTTAAAAGGGTTTTGTTTTTTGTTTTTGAAATAATCTGCTTCTAATGAAGGAATCTAAAGTTCTAGCCCTGCAGACATAAAACATGTGTTTAGCTAAGGGTACATCTACACTACAGCAGGGAGTCGATTTAAGATACGCAAATTCAGCTACGTGAATAGCGTAGCTGAATTCGACGTATTGCAGCCGACTTACCCCGTTGTGAGGACGGCGGCAAAATCGACTTTTGCGGCTTTTTGTCGGCGGCGCTTACTACCACCTCCGCTGGTGGAGTTAGAGCGCCGATTCGGGGATCGATTGTCGCGTCCCAACGGGACGCGATAAATCGATCCCCGAGAGGTCGATTTCTACCCGCCGATTCAGGCGGGTAGTATAGACCAGACCTTAGAGTGTATGAGCAGGGTCACTGAAGTCAATAGGAATACTTGTCTGCTTAGAAGTTAGCTGTTGCACAAAAGTTTGCAGGATCAGAACCTCTGTGTTGCAGAGGAAACTTAGCTATTTTTGTTCATTGAAAGATTGAATTACTATTCTTTCTTGCCCACTGCTTTGCATCTTCCTGTAAGCAGATGATCTGTAAATTATTGAAGTTTCTTATATGGCATGTTCTCTGTAACCTCTGCTTTTAGTGTCCGGAGTGGGGATAATTTGTAGAATGTTTAGTATTTAATTTATATTTCCTGTTTCTTTCACCAAACTGCTCTGAAACCAGAGCAATACAGAATATTTTACTATGGTTTTTGTACATTCATAAAGAAATTCTATGGATGTGGGTAGAAAAGCTTCAATAAGCAAAATAGTTACTATGTGCAGATTACTAAACCATGCTTACGTAAACCAGGATTATTTGGTACTCTGTTATCAAACATTTCAAGTCAAATGTTTAGACTGGGAGGTTTTCCAGATATTTCCAAATGAAATATGAACACATTGTGGCTTTTTGCAGGTGACATTCGAGTCTTAACAGAGGACACAGGTATGCCCTGGCTGTGGTTTACAAGATTAGTTGCCGTGTATAGATGAAGTTCACAAATGGAGCTTTGGAGCCTCAAATGGAGCAACTGGGAGGTGGAGCAATCTGGGGAAAAACCATATAAACAAAGATTATTCCATATTAATTTAACCAAGTTATAATTTAGCTCTCTTTTAGGGGAAAACTAAGACTTCCGAACTGTGTGTGTGTTGGGGGCAGCGCATCTGAGTTTCATTCTTACGTTCTGTAGATGCTACCATTCACAGAGTACTCTTGTTTGCAACACTTTCATTAGCAGTTCCACCCTTCCTGCTCTGAAATTCCCAAGCACCTGGAGTGCTACAGAAAAGCACTACAGAATGTTGTGTTTTTTTTTTTTTTAACCTACTCTAGTATGTCTGCCGTAGGTTTCATTTCAATTTTTTTAACAGTCCACCCAGATATCCTGCCCTGCTTGGCTTCGAGAGGTTATTTTTTCTTTTAATTAGGTTAACTTAAAACTGTTTCTTTGAACATGTTAAGTTCTGTTTTTACCATATTTATTTAAAAAATAATTAAAGTGAGAGCTTTATATAGAGTATTTAGTATATTTTGGAACATATGTAGTTCCCTGGCAACTCTTAAACAAAATTACATGCTTTGACATATATTAAAGCATAAGAAATTATTATTTTACTCTTAAATTACATAGCCAAGATATTTTTTGTAAATATGAAGTAATGCCTGGGGGGAGAAGGTAGGCTGAAAAGTCATCTCTATTTATGTTAGTTTAAATACAGAACATTGTTAATAAAATGATTTATTTTTAGTTGGTGAAATGACTTGGTGGTCTGAGGGAGTTATTGGACAGGGCTGGTTTTTTACACTCCTCTCACTCTTCCACAAGTTTAAGCTTAATGTTTATTGTACCAGTGCACCAAAGTCTTTACAGACCATGTCAAAATAGTAAAGGACCACTAGCCTCCAGGGGCTGAAAGCAGCCAAAGGAAATGTGTTGTTTCAACAATTCAATTGTGAAGTGTCTGAAAGCTCATGCACGTGTTCACCCTCTTCCCTGCGCCCACCCCCATTGTATATAAAGTTTCTTCATCTTAATGGATGTGGTTCAAATCTTATAGTCACTAAATTTGACTTCAAAAATATACACACTTAAAAAAATAAATAAGCAAAAGATGAATGGAGAATATGAGAAGGAAACTGCACTCCAATGGCATTTTTTCTGAATTGGAGCCTCCTGACTAGGGAACCAAAATCTTTACAGTTTCTTTTACAAACTGTACATTTCAACAATTACTCAGTTCATTGCTTTCACCACCTTTTGTTAGCTTATTAGTGTACAGAAGAACAGCAGGGCTGTAATGCGAGTAAGGGCCCTGTGCATTTTAATTAGCTTAAACCCCAGAGACAGATAAAAGTTAGGATTTTTGCCATACTTTTATTTCACGTTGACTGATTAAAGATGCTTTTGTGTGCTGATCTGGCTTGACCTAGTCTAAGTGACCACCCATTTAAGGGACTGGAACTGTAAAATCTTGCTTCAGTTTTTTTCTGAGAGGGATTAAGAAAGCATTAATTAGCAAGCAATGAAAGCCATGAGGCACGGAGAGGAACGCCACACCCATCCGTAAGAAACAAATGCAGTCTGGGGAAGCATTCACCAGTTGGGCAAATTAGTGCATGCATACATTAGGCACTTGGTGATGTGTTGGCTGACTTTAATTACTTACCCTTCAATAAGAACCTGATGCTACTCAAGCTGTACTTGTTGATTTAAATAAATACTCATAGCCATGAAGAGGCATGTCAGAGAACTTGAAGGGTTTCTAAATAGCCAGAGAGTGGATTTGAAATCTCTTAAACTTCACCTCTTGGGGTTGTTGGTGGAGAATGGCTGAACTCAACAAAATGTAAGTCTAAGCATTATAGTTTACCTAATAATGGGTTTGTTTACATCGTGAATGAATAAAAAGGGAAGTAGGTCCTAGAACTGAAAGAAGATTATTCTAGTCCTAAATAGGTTGTACATCCTTTAAAAATAAGAGCTAATTTTTTAACTGAATTTGTAAACTCTGAGAAAAATATAGTAACTTTTTAATTTATATTTTTAAAATTCTGACTTTATAATTCTTTTTTCTTTCTCCCTCTGGTGTTCGCTGGTTGTATTGGACTACTGGAGCAGAGTACTGATGGGTGTCAGATATTCTCTCCTCCTTAGCCTTTCCTTTCTCTCTCTGTTGTACAATACTGCAATGGTATTTGATTGCTGCAATGCATTGTTCCTTATTCCTATTCCATTCTGAGGTTCAGCTACTCCAAAGAATAGCTCTCTTTTGTCATAAGAATACCACATTTGCTGTTGGAATTACTACTATTGCCAGTAATTGGAATCAGTCTTTAGTTTCTCAAGACTCTGTTCATGATACCATTTCCAGTGTTGTGAAAATCAACCACTGAGTATAAGGGAAGTAAAATCAGAACTTAAACTCTAATTCGTGTTTGAAATGTGCTACTATTAACCAAATTAGTGATAGCTTTGATCACAAATTTTTCAAGTAGTTTGGACTGTTTTTAAATAATGTTTTCACAATAATTGGAAGAAAATAATGTATTCATGTTGGCTTTTAGGAATTGAAAGAGAAAAGAGTCTGTGTTAGAATTTATTTACTTATAATAAAACTATTTTTATTCTTGCTGGATGAAAAGTTTTGACCATTTTGATTGAAAACATAAATATTGTGATTATTTTTTAGGTATCAACTTTGTGTATACTTTGCTGTTAAAGAATGAAAACTGGAAACAGCAAGCATGTATTAGATTCTGAAGATAAAGTTTTTTTCCTTCTCCACTGTCTATGAAATTATGTAAATGAAGACAGTTTGCCATGAGAGAGGATTTCAAAATGAAGTTGGAGTATAAATTTATAAATTAAATGGAAAAGTTTCATTCAATGCTTTTTTAGAGTAGTTGAATGAGAGGTTCTACATAACAGTGCCCAAAAGTATGGAAATACTTCTTGCACCCTCATCTTTCAACAAAATATCAAAATCAAGAGAGAACTGGATTTGGGGGACAGATAAATCAACCACTCCAATACAATAAGTGTTTCCAAAATAAAGAATTATTAAACCATCTGACTGGTTGAAGATTTTAATTTTTTTCTCTTAACGTTCATAGTCTAACCAAACATTGCATCCTTCATGTATTTCAGATCTCCCTTAACCACATTGCTTTACAGCAATGACTTTTCAGTCTCGAATAGATGTGAGGAATATCAGTGATCTTGATTTAGCTGGGCGGGAGAGGGGGCTACCTTACCCGTGCGGCTCCTGAAAATCAAGTTAATGATTTTAAAATCCAAAACTGCTAGCCTCAAATCAGTGCCCTTTTCTGGATAGTCTCCCTCATCCTTTGCTTAAAATAAATATTTTTTTATTGGCACAGTTCAGAAGAAAATAAAGAAATTACTACAAAAAGTTGATTAAAATATGAACATGTCTTGTAGTACACAGAGCTAACTCAGCGTACAACTTAGTTATGGAGAATTGGGTAATAAACTTAAAGCTCATACGTAGAAGGCACGTTTATAATCCTACCAAGTACCCATGACTGTTTCTGTCATCTGTTCTCTTCTCCCTTCCAGCATCTGTGTATCTTAGTCCAAATTCCTTCACAGATATAGGGGAAAAGATTAATTTGTTCTTCCAGAGCACATTTTGCCCTTTCTTCTGTTTAAGGATTTCTGGTTATACATTTTGAAGTAGGCTCATCCTTGCATAACATATAGGGATATTCGGCTATCTCATTGTTTGGTTACACTCATCCAAAATCTTATGCATAGTCAGTAGTCTTAACAATTTTGAACAGCACACTGGAGACAGGCCTTTAATCCCTTACAACTGCCAGTCCCCATCATTAGACATACACATTTAGGCATGCCAGAGAGTTGGAGGGAGGAGAGAACAGTTTTCGTAAGAGCCATCCCCCTATAGAAAGTAAATGTTTTAGGAGCTCATTAAAATATTATAAACAAGTACAGCTAGAAATCATAACTGGAAAACAAATTCGGGGGAAGGGAATTTCATCTATGAATAAGTTTGTATGTGTTTTCAGAAAAAAACTATAGAACTCGAAGTTATTTCCTGTGTATTTATTTTCCTGTCATGAAAACAAGCTAACAGTCCCTTTCCCCCCATCCCCAAAAATGAAGATAAATTGCAAGAGAAATTTCCTGCCACCATTGTTGCCCCCACCCCCACCATATCTCTCCTGTTGTTGTCAAAAGAACAACAGTCCTTGGCATCTCCTCCGGTGTGTTTGTGCTGCAACTATTCTAGGAAGAGGCAGCCCTTTTCCCTACTCCTTTCTCTTCTTCCTAGGAAGTGCTGTTTTTCCTGGCTCATAGCCCCTTTACCTTTGGGCTGCCACTGCCGTGTGATTAGAGAATAACAATGCTCCTTCTCTTCTCTTCCCCGCCCCCACCACAGCAAATACTGGCAACCAGAACAATATTGAGCTACGTGAATGAATATGTGGCCAACGCTACTTGCACACGAGACTAATTTTACAGTAATAGTTCTATATCCTTTCCTACAGAACAGAATTGAATGCCGGCAACTGCTTTCCCTGTCTTTTGTGGATTGTGGCATGGCAGTGGAAAGTGTGTGCTCCTTCAGATAAAAGATAATGCCATGTTTGTTCCAAACAATGGCCAAATACTGAGTTGACGCGCAAATTGAATAAAAAATTACAGCTAATTGGTGATTGAATTAGTAGCAACAGTCCTAAATAAAATATGAAATGTCAGCGGGGAAGTTCCTTCTCTAAGGTATGTCCACACTACGCAGCTTTTAATGACATGGCTGTCTTGCCACAGCCGTACTGCTAAAAGTCGTGCAGTGTAGCGGCTATTTATTGGCTCTCCTGCTGACAAAAAACCCCCGACGACCGGCGTTCGTGTTGTTGGAAGGAGAGCGCTCCTGCTGACAACATGCTGTTCAGACTGGCACTTGCTGCGGCAAAACTTGTGTCTTTCATGGAGGGGTTATGTGTGTATGTTTAACACCTCTGAAAGACAAAAGTTTTGTCGTTCAATTGCCAGTGTAGATATAGCCTTAATATTAAGTAGTTACTGAGAAAACTTTAAAGGATACAAATCTTCAGTTTCTTTTAAGGCTGGTATCCTTACTGTTTGACTAGCCTTAAAGCTGTTGTGAGTGCAAGTCCTATTGATTTCCTTAATGTGAATGGATGATAGGATTCTGGAACTGTCCATCTCCAAATGTATGATGTAGAGCAGTGGTTTTCAAACTTTTTTTTCTGGCAACCAAGTTGAAGAAATTTGTTGATGACTGCGACCCAACGGAGCTGGGGATGAGGGGTTTGGGGTGTGGGAGGGACTCAGGGCTGGGGAAGAGGGTTGGGGTAAGGGGTTTGGGGTGCAGGAAGGGGCTCTGGGTTTGGGGGAGGGGATGAGGGCTGGGGCAGCGGATTGGGGCACGTGGTTGGGATGCAGGCTTACCTCCGGCTGCGTACAGCAAGGGTGCTAAGTCAGGCTTCCTGCCTGTCCTGGCATTATGGACCGTGCTGCTCCCCAGGGGCAGCCAGCAGCAGGTCCAGCTCCTAGGTGGAGGTGCACAAGCGGCTCCGTGCAGCTCTTGCCTGCATGCACGCCTCCCCGCCCCTTCTCCTCCCCCACCCCCCCGCTCCCATTGTCTGGTGTGGAGCCGGAGCTCGGGGCAGGGGCAGAGTCCTGTGGACCCCCCTCCCCACCTAGGAGTCAGACCTGCTGCTGGTGACTTCCGGAGTGCAGCACGGTGTCAGAAGAAATAAGTACTAGCTTGCCTTAGGCGGACAGCACCACCGATGAGACTTTTAATGACCCGGTCAGCTGTGCTGACCAGAGCCACCACGACCCAGTACCTTACATTCTGCGACCCGGTACTTGGTCACGACTCGCAGTTTGAAAACCACTGCTGTAGAATCTTTCAGAAACATTTTAACTTTTTAAACTGTCAAAAGAGAAAAAACAAAATGGAAAAAAGTCTCATAAGATGCACCATTTACGATAAAGCCTGTTCACAGAAACCAGCAAAAGTAGGGATAGTTGTAACCAGTGAGCCTTTCACAATTAAAAATCAACTTTTATGGCTCAGACTTTGTGCTACAAATGTGGAATGCTTTGTTGTGGGTAACTTAAACTGAAACATCCCTATTCTTAAATCTGTAGGAGGAAATAATCCTTGACCAACCCATCTTCCAATGAGTTTTTCTAGTATATTAGTTTCCTGTAAGAAGACCGTGTGTGAGCTTTTTAAAGAATTAACTTTTGATTGGACTTTGTGCTCCATTTACATTAAAAGTGACCAAATTAATACATCTAGGGGCAAAAGTCAATGGGCTAGCATAGCCTCATTCTTCTGCTCCAAACACTTTGTATGTTAAACAGTTAACTCTGCCTTTACCTTCCCCCCCACTCCCAAACAAATATTGTTTCCTCTTGCTAAACCTGTAGGTGCCTTGGTTGAAAGTAGGGTAGCTAATGACTCTGTATTAACACCATTTTCTAAGGTAAGTAAGGGACTTTCGGAGATTTTTTTTCTTGCAAAGAGTGGTAGTTAAGTTAATGTTTATGGCTCTAGGGTTCTGAAATGCTCTCCTTTTTTTGAACTATGGATGAGCACAGAACTCATTTGTAGTCTTTGAACTTATGTGTCAAATCACTTCTAGAATAAAAGTTGACTTCTCTGGTTTTAAAATGTTTAACTTTTAATCAAACTTTGTTATTCTGCATCTGTTCAGTTGAATTTAGTTATTAAATCTGCATTTGGTGGAAAATTCTGTATATTGAAAATGCTTTTGCTTGTAACCTATGAAGCTAATCTATCAAGGTGTAAATATGTTTAACCATCTGAGGTTCTATGAATAATACTATGTAACAGTTGCAGTTTGAGAACTGAGCAGTCTGGCTTATCCTGTAAGACAGTCTCTCAATTGAAGTTAATTCGGTTGGTTTTAGAGATAGAAAGTGCTCTGAAGTTCATATGTTTTTCATTCAATAAGGCTTCAGTTATGATTTTGGTACCATCAACAAGTATTGGAAAGTAAGTTCAGGCTATTAAACAAGTTAAATAGAAGAAATTTAAAAATTAAGACTTGATTATTTAAATTTAAAATCACTTTAATAGGAAGCAAAGGCCTTGTTTTTATTGGATCAAACATGCCTTCACCTTACTAGAGACCTAAAGCCTTAAATAGTATGTCAACAAGCAAATGGAACTAAATGGTGTCAGTACCTACAAGAAAAGCAAAAACAAACAAGAAGCAAGGCTTTGTTAGCAAAACCATTAGATCTGATCTGTTAAGCTCAGCTGTCCGTTGTGGGATTCAGCTTTTGTTTTAAGAACTCCATTTCTACTGGAGTCTGTAGCGGAAACTATAAACTGTCTTTGACAGTAACAATAGCTAGTTTTATAAGCTATGTGGTGAGGAGTGTTATGTATCGGGGGCAGAATCAAGTTCTTAATGCATTTCTCTCATGTAATATTGAGTTTTGGTGGCATTTTACAAACCCCGTCATGATACGTCCACTGCCAAACTGACTAATAGACTGGTCTATTGACACCATCTGTCTGAGGAATCCACAGCCGCTCCTTCAACCACTGGTTTAGTTTTCAATAGAAATGCATTCTTTATAGGGAAGGCATGATTCTCCACCCCCACCCCCCCAACCCTCCAGAGTCCCAAGTGGTGATTCATGTTGGAATTTCCCATAACTTTTCTCCTTTGCACATCCGGTAAACGTCTCTGTGGAGAACGAAGATAATTAAATGCACTGTGTTGATTGTCTAGTATAATCTGATACGTTGGAACATGTTGTGTCGGCAATATGGAAGCCCCAGGGAAATCTGGTCAGAAACAACACTTTGTAGCTCATTTTACAGATAATTCTCTTAACTATTCCATTCTCTTGGAAAACCATTTGATGGGGCTGGGTGTGAATTTTTTTTAATAAGTGAGTAGTACATTTGACCAGTTTTACAATAAGTCTGTTAAGTGCCTCTGTTTAAACATGCTGTTTAAATTCTAAATATTTCATATGAATATATGAAATATACTTTATTATGCTACTAAAATTCTGAATGTATAATTTTATCCATTATTGTAGACAACAATGTAAAGTGCAGAATATTTTGGGAGGGAAAAACATGTAGGTGCAACTGTGGTGTCACAGTAGAGACTAAGGCTATGCATTCTTTCTCACTGTTTATTGGCTGTGGAAGTAAAGCATGAGGCTCTAGTCATTTTACCTTGAGAAGGGAGGTAGCCTGGAGAGAATGTTAAAAAAGAAGAGGATCCAGTCAAGATGGGAGAAGGTTATGCTTACCTAAAGACATTGTGTTTTTTCCTTTGAGTTGGCAGCTTGCAAACGAAGAGAAGCTAGAAGAGAAGAGAACAGCTCAGCTTAGATCAGATGAGGAGGTTTACAGTGGAAAAGTTTCACAACCAATCCATGTTCCAGGTTGGACCAGAGAAATGTTGTCTGGATGTAACTGAGGTGCTGTAACCTCAAGTTAGTTCTACAAGTGGGGGTGGGTCTGGACCTGGGGGTGAGGAGGGGGACTGGTAAAGGGGCGGGGCTGATCTGTTAGATATTTAGGAAGAAAAAAACAAATATGCAATACAAAAGGGGGAATAACTGGTTAGGTGATAGGATCTGGTGTTATAGTGATTCTGAAATTGAATGAGTCTCACCAAAGGAATGCAGTTGTCAAAAAGACTAATATTCTGGAGTGTATTAACGGGGATGTAGTATGTTAGACATGGGAGGTAATTGTCCCACTCTACTTGGCTCTGGTGAGGCCTCAGCTGGAGTACTGCTTCCAGTTCTGGGCACCACACTTTAGGAAAGATGTGGATAAACTGGAGAGAGTCCAGAGGAGAACAACAAAATGATAAAGGGTTTAGAAAACCTGATCTAGAAGGAAAGGCTTAAAAAAAAAAAAAAAAAAAAGCCTGGGCAAGTTTAGTCTTGAGAAAAGAAGACTGAAGGGAAACCTAATCAGTTTTCAGATATATTAAGGGTATATATAGATATAGGGTAGATATAAGTAGCAGGGTAATCATTTGTTTTCTATGTCCATTGATAGTAGGACAAAACATAATTGGCTTAATCTGCAGAAACACAGATTTTAGGTTAAATATTAGGAAAAACTTTCTAACTACAAGAGGAGTTAAGTTCTGGAATAGGCTTTCACGAGAGAGAGAGAGAGAGAGTGGATTCCCAATCACCGGAAATTTTTAAGAACAGGTTGGACAAGGACGTGTGAGGGATGATTTAGGTTTACTTGATCCTGCCTCAGCACAGTGGGGTGGACTTTGACCTCTCAAGTCCCTTCTAGCCCTACACTTCTTTGGTACCTTAGGGTTAGGTATTCTATTTCTAGTATACTGTCAACATGCACTATTAATTGTTGTGTGTGAAGTGTCTAACTGTAGGGGATGTTGACCAAATCTGAGATTCCAAATTATAAAAAGAGTGCTCCTAATTTAGAGATACTTCCAATTGAACCAGGACATCTGAGGGCTGGGAATTCATTTAGCTACCTCACTGGCTGGGTAACAATAATTTAATTGTCTTACGGTAAAATAACAAGATTTATATCAATATAGATTTAAAACTTTAACACAACTGTAGACCATGCTGCACACATCAGTCTCATGAATAGATGGCTACCAAGGATAAATAAAAACTGTTTCCCTGAACAAAAAAAGTATTCAATATATAATTGACTTATTTTTATTTTAAAAATATATATAGCCCAAACATTCTCTGGCAAGACATGTCAAAACACATCTATATAATATTCCAGGATTGTCATTCTAAAGCCTAGAATGTCTGAGCCAGTGTGAAGCAATGGAATCCGTCACAAGCATGGTTGAGAGCTCTTTTTGTTTAGAATAACACCAAATTCAATCAACCATGGGACTTGGGATCTTTCGGTCCACTTTTTAAGTTCTCAGCCTTTTCCAATGTTTTTACACTTCATGAATTGCCCGTTTGCCAGCAGAGGATTTCACTTAGTAGTCGTATAAAATATTGTCATAAACTAATGAATAACAAACATTTCAACATAAAACAACTTTTCAAACTAATTAAAAAACCTAAACCCCATATGTGTAAACTAAAGATTTTTATTTTTGTTAAATGTCACCCTTCTAGACTGCTTAGCCCTTCTAGATTGCTCTTTTACCCTTTACTTAACCTTGTGTCAGACTGGGGAGAAAAAAGGTAGCAGTGATCTTGCAAGCTCTGTCCACAGAATAAATAATAATGTGCTTACATTAAACTCCATCCATGACAGACTATGTAGACATTCAAAATATATTCACCTATTCTCTGGGGTCCTTTGGCTTTGCTCCCTTTCAGTGAGCTCTCAATACAATTCTGAGTTCATTGTGTTTGGCTTCCCATTGGTGAGGCTTGTAAGTTCTGTTGACTTCTTGAGGTTGGGGTTCAGATGCCCTGGTAGGTTCTGCTGGGCTCCTTGGGATTGCTTCCTGCTAATTTTTTGGGGGGAGGGGGGAGAAGAATGGGGTAGAGGAAAGGGGAGGGAATGACAGTATTCTCCTGATCTCACTCATGATTCAAAATCAGCTATATCTTACAGTAGATGGTGCATATCTTCACAATTTAATGCTCCCTCTCGTCTACATGTGTTTATGAGCAATGAAAGCACTGACACTTTAAAGTACTATCTGAGTTAGCATTCATTATGAAGAAGGGGGCAGGTCACACCTATCAGTCATTGTTTCAGGTTCTGCAGATGCAGGCAAAGGTCACTATAGTTTAATATATAAACTATAGCTATTTCAGCATCTATAACAGCTAGAACCTGGCTCTGTCCCCCACACTTTAGTTTTTTAAATGAAATGTTAGATTCCGGAGAATAAGGAGGCAGCATGAAAAAGATGCTAGTGCACTGTACCACCACAAAGCTCAATCCAAGCCCCGATTTAACTTCTGTAAAAGCAATAGAAAAGCATCTGTACCTGTATTTTGAAGTTTTGATCATATATTAAAGGGGTGTGAGGGTACAGTTCTAGAAATCAAATGAAGGACCTATTCAGACTTAATTTTGTCCTCCTCAAGCTGTCTATAATTAATTGACTTACAGTTTTAAAATAATGAGTTATATTTTTTTTCCTCCTGAGCCTGCAAGTTTTATGAAAGCAGCACATTTTATCATGGAAGCTAAGAAAGGGAATGCCTTGATTTACTCAAATGTATATCCCAATTCCTCTCTGAAGTCTTCCCTTCCCCCTTTTTATGTATTTATAAATACTTTACTTATTTATCTTCATAACTTTTTGAACAGAAATATAATATACATAGAAGCCCTAGTTAAGCACAGCATTTAAACATGCATAAATGCTGTGCTGAATCGGGTTAAGGGGGTCTGATCCTGACAATCAGTGGGAGTTATGTACTTGGAAGGTTTCCAATATTTGAAGAATCCTGCCAAAGGCGTATGAAAGTACAAAAATAATTACTTAATACCACTGAAGAATTTTAAGAAAAAATCAGTTTTGACCAAATAAACTAAGTCACAGAAATTACAGACAATTACTCATGTGAGTAGCACATTTGAAGTCCTCCTGATTGTTTTACCCACTTGTTGCATCATGTGTTTAACGGAATAAAAGGTCTATGGGCAGTGGATTCTGTTTTTACAGTAGTCTCTGATCCTTATTGGGGTCTCTAAGAACATCCATAATATAAGTAATGAACATATGATTGCTAAAATAAGGACTACTCGTGTGAGTAAGTGTTTGCAGGATCAGTCTCTGTTAATCAACTTAGTGTTGTTCAAAACATTAATATCCAATGTTCATCTAAAACTAACAAATAATCTACCAATGACACTTTAAAAAAAAAAATCACCAGTTTTGGTCCACGTGACTCATCCTGTATTGGAATTCCATATGCAGATTGTTTTAGTTTTAAGGAATTGTTAATTATCTTCCAAAAAAGAAACTTCACAAACCAAATCTAAATTTTGGATAGAAGAAAATTTGGAATTTTAAAAGTACATGCCATCATAATGAGAAGAAATATCTTTTTTCCCAAAACAATTAAGACCTTTAACGTAAAATACTAAAGCCTATGTTTGTTTGAAAAAAATTCTAACTTTAGCATACAAAACTTATTGTCATTTGAGATTGTGTAGAAAGAATTTAAGAAATGTTCATACTTGCGCTAAACAGGGATGGGTTTTTTAGACATCATTTTCATTAAGACCTGATTATGAGCAACTACAGCCAATGCCAGTAGCTGAATCAAGAATTTCCTAACTTTTAAAGAAAATTCCTTTATCCAAAAGCAGTCCTATGGCACCTTAATACAAAATACAATTGCATATAAGTAATATTGTGTTCAACCTCAGGCTCTGCTATGGTCTTACTGTGTGCAGTGTGGCTGGCCAACTTGCAAACTCAACTTACACAAATTAGTGTGTTATTTTTAAATAATGTTGTGTGACACTACGTAAAAACAGGGACTTTCTATCAATATTATAAATTGCTTTTATAAAGAAAGTACTGTGATCTGTCAAGGTTAACCATGCTGCATTCTCACTCTTCACCTTTTTGCCTTTAAGAAGTATATACTCTGAGAAGACAAGAATGTCTACTGTCTATGTAGCAATTCTAAGACCGAATATGTAAAGACCATTTCATCCGTCTATATTCCATTGGGCTCTTCTAATGCTGATGTATTCTATTTTTAGTCTTCTAAAGAAATCTTCTTGTCTCTCACGTGTGAGAGCAAAAAATATCCTGCATCCTTGCTGTCATAGTGTGTTGTTGAAAGCTTAACTTAAAGTTTATTTTATTTGAAGGAAATGCAAAAATCAATTTTGCTGTTACATTTCATTGGTATGCTGGTGTATTCAGAGTTTACTTTAAATGATTTACAGAAGAGTGTAGATGCACAGATGAATATTCAAGTTAGAATAACTTCTGATAAAGTATAAGCATTTGTACCCACAATGTTTTCCTAAAAGAAGAAACTTTGTTCTATAATTCCAAATGTAGCGGTTGTTAAACTTCTATTAAATGTCTCCAGTGGTTTTATCCTTAATTACTGAAATTTTGTCAGCTTCCTTATTTGAAGGTGCATAATCCATGAGAGTAGATTAATTTATCAGATATTTTAATTCAAAGGCATTTTAGTAATTGTCCCTGCCTGCACACTCTGTAACTAGTAATAAGAAAGGTGGAATATTCAAAACCAGATCTTTTTGTACTAAAATAACTATTCTTTATCAGACCAACATTAAGTTAGAATAGCATTCGGTTGCAGAGGAGTTACAGTGGATTGTAGAAAGATAGATCTGGATAAGGATGAAAGTTTTTTTTATAGAAAGATAGTACAGTAATTAAGAGAGGAGAATAGAGAGAGAAAGGGAGCTACCGTACACAAAAGCTGATAAGTATGCAAGGCTTTAGGCGCTTGCATTCACTGCAGTATTCTGTGGAGGTGGCCTCTGTAGCATAATTCCCCTTTTCCCTCCCCCTTGCCCTTTAATTTATTCTTGGCATTATGAGAGCTTTTAACGTGAAAGTGGGGATTTTCTACTAATTTATTCTTGGCATTTTGACAGCTTTTACTTGAAAACAGGGATTTTTCCTTACGAAAATATACCAGGAAAAGCTTTTCTTTACTGATGTTGCTGATCTGTATTAGGGCTTGATCCTGCAAGTTCTTATTCATATGAGTATTTCTAACTGTCACACAAGTAGTCACGTTGCTAATAATCAAAGGGATGACTCACAGAAGAAACGGTTAGCCAGATGAATCCCTTATTTCGTTTAAATTGAAACACAGTACAAACCTGTGAATCCAAGTTTTATTTGGGAAAAAAAAATTGAAACATTGTCTATTGTCTTCTGTGACTTGTATTTGAATGAAGGGGAAATTAATATTGTTAAGGAATATAATCAATTTTGTTACAAAAGAAATGAGACTGAAGAACTACAATACTGTGCTTGTTTACTATTAAATACATAGATTGTCAAAGAATTCCTCTGACATTGTTTAGGGAAAGGACATCTCTTCCACTTCATCAAATGAGGAAGAGCCACCAATTTCATTTTGCTTTTGGCCAATGTCACAGAAGGAACTCACAAATCTAGGTTAATAGGCAACGTGATGCCAGGCGAAATTCATTGCTGACAAATGGAAACTAATAGTTATTAGAAGAGATAATTTGAATTACTCATATGGATAATTTACAACCTAGTAATGTGGAAGTCCGTAGGAGAATGCACCTGGCTGTCACTACAGGGACAAGACAATAAAAAGTCCATTTAGGTGGTGAATCTATAATTGCCCATTACAGTATTTCTTGCCATCTCCTCTAAAGCCTTTGGTACTAGTCACTCTTAGAAACAGGATATTTGACTCAGTGAACCAGTGGTCAAATCTAGTGTGTCAGCTCTTTTGAAAGAGCAAGGAAAGGATGCTCTCATGGGAAACTTTTAAAATATGGGGCACAGAAAAATGTTGGTACCCACAGTTTTGCACTCAGTTTAAATCCCTGAAATGCAAAGTGAAGTCTTGTGGACTCTCAACCTACTCTGTGTTTTCCATAAACATAGAGGGGGAAAATCCATTTTCTTTTGGTCTAGATGGCTTTTATTTTAGAGAAAGGAAATTACAAACAAAACCCAAATAGAATAGCAGAAACTGCTGCAAGATCCTCATGCTGCAATATCCACAATCTGGAGTCCTTCAGTAACTCAATTAATTAAAACATGAAGCCCAAATGCCTAGATTACCCTGCCAGTCAGACATCTAACATATAATGATGTAATCTATTGAAGAGAAAATCATAGCTACAAATGCCACAGAGAATGGCTTGACGATTTGCTTTACTTTTTTGTGCAATGATTGTTATTTACTACTTCTAGCACCAATAATCTGCTAGGCACTTTCCAAGAGCCCACTAGAGGAACCCTTATTAATGTTGGTAAACACTTATTCACTCAAGTAGTCCCATTTGGCTTTCTCGTGTAAGTAAGTACTCTCTAACTTGAATAGAGGGTTCCATAGCTGGGCCGCAAATTAGAAGAAGGTGTGATCCGTCTATAGAGGAGCAGGTGACAGTGATCGGGAGAGGTGAGCAAATAATTATTCTTTGACAGCCACTAGGTCCTAAGGCTGTTGGTCCTGCAAAAGAGCCTAAAGGAGTTAGGCACCCAACTCCCATTGAAATTAATGGGACATGGCATCTAACTCCCCTTAGATCCCTTTAATGCAGACAAAAACTATAAATTGAAATGCTCAGCATAATACAATGAGCAATCAGCACATCTAATTCTTAGTTCCATAAAAAGTTGTACTGTGAATGCAACTGCAAAAGCCCAGACAATGAAGGCTGTAATTGTTAAGAATAGATATGGTCTGTAAGAATAGAGTCTGTAACATCTTAAACATTAAGTACATTGTAGAAAATTGATGGTGGTGGTGTATATGAGGCACTTTCTGAGAGGTACATAAATCATTTATTGTGAAATTTTGTGGGCTTTTTTTCTATTAGTGCAGCTTCCAGTGTTAAAGAAAAACCTCTAGTAAAAACTAGGTTTTCTCAAAGAATTTCACAATTGTATGGTCTTGAATCATTAAAAAGGACATAGCTGGCTTTACTTTAAAATTACTTATCCCAGAGGATCCCCACACTTGTTGTCTGTGGGTAAATACTTCCATAAGTGACTTAGAAGCACAAGTCCCTCAGACTTTCAATGGGACATGGGTTCCTAAATCACATAAACACTTTGAAAATATTACCCTGTGCCTTCATCTCATGTCGAAAGTGCGAACTCCTCCAATTCAGATGTTCTGAGCTGGTCTATAGGGGATCAATTTATTTGGCCATTTGCCAACCATCAGAATGTAGTTCTTATAGCCACTGCACATAGTAATTTGCCTTTTTCTGTATAGTGATTTACCCATTTAATTATTTCTGTCAGTGCTGCATTTTGTTTTGTCAGATTCAGGGAGGATCTACAAACAAAATGTCCCCCCTCAGTCCCTATTCTTTGAAGACATTTCCTCCACAACAATATTGAAATCTAGCTGTCTATTTTATTCTTCACAAGAGCAGTGGTAAGGATAGTGTCTGTCCTCTGAAGCTTGGCCTTTTATTATCTGCTTTCTATAAGGTCCTGTAACTGTGAGGGTTTGATGATTTTTTTTTTAATGCAAATATGTCAGCTATCACAACCTGCAAATATTGTACCAGAAGGAGGCAAACACAAATAAGTTGTGAATAAGTTAAAGGTGGAATCACCAGCAAACCACAGATAGCTGACAATTTAGTATTCCAGTTATGAACAAAAAGGCAACAAGCTATTTAAAAACAAAACCAAACACCTCAGCAAATAAATCTGTGTTCTCCTGCAGTCACCAGATTAAGTTAATTTCATGTTTCTTTAAAATCTGGTACTAGATGAATTGTCATCAAATAAACATGCCTTCAAATTGATATGTGCCCAGCAAAATCTACTGATTTGCCATGTAATGGCACATTAGACCAGTAAAAAGAATTAGATTAGTACTCTACCTATAGAGAATAGGCAACTGATACTTGTTAGTAAACCCCTAGCTATGCTTTTGATTCCTAGTATTTGCACAGGGCACTAGGGAGCGGCTGTGAGCCTTAAGGCCTAGTGGCTCCATCTAATTAATCCCCTGAATGCATTCAGCCTTTCCTGGAAGGCTTACTTCAGGTTGAAGACTTGTTTGTTTCGGGTAGTTGTTTACATGGAAAGCATCTAAATATATCATAATACATTTATGACTTTACAAAATACGCACTGCTTATGTTCTTGGTATGGAATGGCATCATCTATTTGCTTTTAAAGCCTGAGAGCAGAAACTTGATTAAATATATGTTAGACAGTGCTTAGCGAGGGTGGAAACAAATCCTGTAGCAGTTTGTGTCCATCTCTCAAGTCATGGTTGATAGCTTACCACAGCTGTAATAGAGATGGATGTTGCTACTTTAAAAGCATGAGTTTCTAGTGAGATTAATGTGTATTGGCAATAAAGATTCCAGCTCTACTTTTATCTTGCTAGAAGGATTGGACTAATTCTTGTGATCTAGTCTAGGAGGGGAAAGAGGGTAATTAAAATGAGTCTAATGCATTTGAGGGGAATGTGCAAATTTAGTACATGGATAACTTAACTCCAGAATAAAAAACATTACTTATGAGTTGTAGATGATGAGGTAGCTGTGCTTGAGATGAAATTTGGTTTTTGAAATTGCTACCCTAAGAATAAGGATGTAACTTGAAGTTATGAAAATTCATTAGTTTTTTTTTTGTTTTGTTTTTAAATCTAACAAATATATATATGAGCCTTATAAGTAAAAAGGAAAACTTGCTATCCCATGTTAATTTTTCAACAGCTTTTTAAAATCTGACTGTCTCTCACCCCCATTGTAGATGATGATCATGTTCTGTTCGTTCTTTCTCTATGCCATCTCTAAAACCTCTGTCACTTGCCTCTTCATTCCTACCACTAAAAACACTTGTGGACTTCGGCCCAGATCTTCACAAAAAAATTGGGAGTTAGGTGTAAAAAAATCCTTTGAGGATTGGGGCCAAATTCCCACTGAAGTAAATGGGAATTAGGTGCCTAAATTCCTTTGAAGATATGGGCCTTTGTTCCTGTCTTGCCTTAACTAGTGTAGCTTTCTCCTCTTTAGCCTCCTTTTTCGTCTCACTATCATCTGGTCTGTCTGTAATGTTGTGCTTTATTTTCCTCTTCAATAGTGTCTCTCCCCATTCAAATCCTTTCATTGGTTTTCACTCATCATTTTCTTTTAATTTCAAGCAGCTGGATCTTTCTTTCAAAGCGGTAAACAACTCTGCTATGACCTGCATCCCTTCCCTCATTTGTTGTTAACTTCTACTTATGTTCCTTTCACTCCATAAGCTTCAAGAGTTCATGCTCCCTTTGTGTCTTTTTCCCACTGGTGTTCATTTCTTAGAAGTCTATTTTAAGCTCCATTTGACCATCATTTCTGTATTCCAATACCTTCTTCAAACACCCTTCTGCTCTGAAGCTTTTCAACAATAATCCTCAGATAGATGTTAAAATTACATAAATGTGTTGTTTTTTTCAATTTTATTTGGGCATAAGCTTTCGTGGGCTAGAACCCACTTCATTAGATGCATGGAGTGGAACATACAGTAGGAAAATATATATACACATAGTACATGAAAAGATGGGGGTTGCCTTACAATTCTAACGAGACAATTCAATTTGTTAGAATTGGTAAGTCAACCCCCATCTTTTCATGTACTATGTATGTATATTCCTACTATATTTTCTACTCCGTGCATCTGATGAAGTGGGTTCTAGCCCACGAAAGCTTTTGCCCAAATAAATTTGTTAATCTCTAAGGTGCCACAAGTACTCCTTGTTGTTTTTGCTGATACAGACTAACACGGCTACTACTCATAACATTGAAAATGTAATAAGAAATATGCAACACAAAATACGGTATAGAATACTCTTTGGTAAATAACTAAGTCCCCAAGTGTAGTTTTCTCTCCTATTAATAGTCCTCTTCATTGCACTTTCCAGCCTCTCCCCAACAGTCATAATCTGTCTTCTTTGTATTTTTCATTTTGATTACAAGATCTAAAATGCCATGCACTCTGCTTATTATTTACTTGTAAGATTCTCACACTTAAGGTGCTATGTCAGTTGTAAACACTGTCTTCATTAACGCTCAGTCTATGTCAGAATTGACTCTCTAAGGTTTAAAAAGACTGAAGTTGGCTGCATTCCTTCAGGGATTTGTTACTAATCCTTTAAAAGGCTATTTCAAATATTTTTGTTTTCTGAAAGTATAAATGACTCTAGACAATGATCGTTAAAATTGTGGTTCAGTATTTCGTCTTGCAGTAGTTAATAACTCACCAAAACCAATGGTTTTTAAATATCTTGCTTGAGTGCAATTATTATATAGTACAATTTAAAAACTTCATATTGGATGTTTAAATAGACTTCAGACTGCTGAACACTTAAGCAATTAGCTGCATGTCTTCTGAGAAAACGGCCATGAATACTCAGGAAAGCAACTGATAAATTGGTCTTTGTTTAATATCTCTCTGGGGAAAAAATATAGATAGATTTGATTTGCCAGAGTGTACAGTGGGCACTTTTTGTTTTGTTTCTTGCTTATAAGTTTTGCACATATTAATGGCTATTAAAAGAATTCTCACTAGTGTGCTTGAAGTTCAAAGCATCTTTACTGAAGGAGCTTTAGTCTTAGATTCAATTTGAAACTCATGTTGTTTTTTACTGTAACTTTAACACAATCCCTGAATAAAAACATTTTATTGAAACAAAATCACTAACTACCTAAAGATAACTGACTGAGTGTACTGTAGAATCCCCTTCTATAAGGGAGAGGCACAGATCATGGGAAAATTTAGAATCCAGTTTAGCAAAATTTGGGTGATTCCTGGTATATGCCTAGGTCAAAAACTTAGACCTTGAGCACTAAGTTCTTCAATCTGTCTAGCTATTGTGTTCATCACTGTGGTAATTGAGTGCTTTCCGGAGGTTATATAAAGTAAAAATGCATTTTTTGTTCTCTTCCCTCCCATTAACACACATGGAACCTGTAGGTAATTGGAGGATAGATGCCCTTGACAGGAGAAGATATGATCTTGGTTAGTTCTCAGTTCTTTCCATTGTAATCATTTTCACCTTACCTGGATTTATGGTCAGCCAACTTCTCATCTAGGCACTGATCTTGCTTCAATATTTGGATAGCTGGAAGATAATGCAGTCTGCAATGGTGGGGTTTTTTTGTTTTTTTGTTTTTTAAAGAGAGATGAAGCTGGATGGTTTCTACACATGGGTGGAATGTAAGCTTCTATTTCCTGATTTTTTTTCCAGTGATTTTATGAAAATATTAAATTGATAGGCTGGGGGAGTGGTAAAAAGGTGGAGCATTGCAGAGCTCAAGATGCAGAGGTGTACCCACTCGTAATGACCCATTAAGACTTGTATAATAAGTATCTGAACCAGATCAATGTAATTCCTTCCTGCCCCGCTAGGACTCTGAGGTGCATCAGCAGCATTTCCTAGCTGAATATGCTACTGTGATATCCCATGTGGATATTTTTATGCTTCTTGTCCCAAGGAGATGTTCCACCAGCATGATCTGCCTCTATCTCTGTGCCATGACCAGGTATAAAATCCAGTTGGAAAGTGTCAAGGTGTGCCAGAGGCCTGACAAAATTGGAGATGTTCTTTGAGCTAGATTTTCAGTTGCCTTGCTTAGGAAGGGGAGACTAAAAGCTTTGATATCGACAGTATCAGCTGCAGGCTTTGAGTTGGTGAGGTCAGTTTCATTGACTGATAGCCTTTTAAGACCTTATTGACACTTGTAGGCTTCAGGGTGTGTGGGGAAACTACTTTCTTCAGATGTTACACTGACTGCTTCTGTGAATCAATTGTTAGCATTTTGATCTGTGAATTCCACAGAGATGTAAATAGATGGTTTTAAAAGAGCTGGATTGGGGAAAAGACTCCTAATTTTCGTTGTAAGTTTAAGAAACTGAGGAAGCTCTTTACAGATTCACCAGAATTTGTTTTTCTGAGCTGCTGGAGGATAACAAACGTGTTCAGATAGCTGGCAGTCAGTAGTCAAGGAGTCAGAAAAAGAGGGGGAAGCATTGGCAGCTTACTAGAACAGGAGGTTTGTATGGTGAGGGACTGGATAAATGGAATTCCATTGTAGTGTGCAATCTCTTTATATATCATACTATCAAAATGGTAAAACAGTTACCCTCAAAAGGTAGCCATCTGCATTCAGTATAAAATACATATCCATGCTAATTGCTGTGCTGTACAATTTGACTTTTTAATATACAAGCAATCTGAAATATATCCTCAAAGGGTGTGATTTGCCAACATTTTTATGGCTAGTATAATATTTTATAAGATTTCTGAAAATGCTATATTAGTTTCGGCTTACTCCAATAAACAAAAACCTCTCTTCATTGAGAGTGCACTGACCAATGGACTATTCCCCTGCTTTGTAACTTAGCCAACAATATCCTTATATATCCAACAGATGTTTCACTTCTAGGCTTGTGGGGTCAGAGACCAATTTTTCCTCTTCCTTTCAAATACCAGAGAACTCATGATGGAAATTTATTGCTCTGCACTAAAAGCATTTTATCTTTCATGCTACATAATTTAGTCAGTCAGTTTTAGATTTGAATTGAGATAATTTTGGAAAGATATTTTAATATACTGATAGATTTTGAAATGGTTATGCAATGTTGCTGAAAATTTAGGTTTGCATATGTCTTTAAAAAAAAAAAAGCTCACTAAGTAATATAGGTAGGAAGGTGTCTATGCAGTTTGAAACTACTCACAGAAAACAGCATTTTGTTTTGGATTTGAACATTCCACTATTGTGTTTGCAGCTGAAACAGGGCAACATTGTATTTAGACAGATTCAGTTCCTGCTTTTTATTGCACTAATCTATTCTTATCATCCAAATTGAGTGCCAGGCCAAACATTAAGTCATTATAAATAAAAAAAGGAAAATCAGAATTGTATTAAATACACTGAGCTGGTCTCCGCTACCAGGGAGATTGATGTAGTGAGTCTGGTGAAGACCTGCTAACCTTTGATCACAGAGTGTTCTCCCATCAACCCTGGTACTCCAGCACTCCAAGAAGAGTAAGGGAAGTTGACTGGAGAGCGTCTTCCATAGACACAGAGCAGTGGAGACACTGGGGTAAGTCGCCCTAAGCTAAGTGGACTCCAGCTACATTATTCATGTACCTGAAGTAGCGTAACTTAGGGTACATCTACACTACAGGGGGGAGTCGATTTAAGATATGCAAATTCAGCTACGTGAATAGCGTAGCTGAATTCGATGTATTGCAGCCGAGTTACCCCGCTGTGAGGACGGCGGCAAAATCGACTTCTGCGGCTTTCTGTCGGCGGCACTTACTCCCACCTCCGCTGGTGGAGTAAGAGCGCCAATTTGGGGATCGATTGTCGCGTCCCAATGGGACGCGATAAATCGATCCCCGAGAGGTCGATTTCTACCCGCCGATTCAGGCGGGTAGTGTAGACCTAGCCTTAGTTTGACTTACCCCCGTAGTGAAGACAAGCCCTGAGTAAACACACTGATACACTGCTATAATGTCCTTAACAACATCAGAGGTGGTGAAAGAAATGTCGCTGTCTGGGCCAGTGGTGGTGGGGGGAGAGAACTCTTGAACCTTTTAAGAATTGTAGCACTCACATCCCTTTTCTTATTGGCTTCAGGAGAAGAGGAGGAGTGGGACTCTGCAATTCATTGTTTGTACAGAAGAGTGGAACATAAGCCTATTGACTGCCTGGCACCCAGTGGGATGGCTCGTAAGCCCTTCGCCCTGCCCACTGACACCATCCTGCACTGGGGAATAAAGCTTCCTCCCACTCCCTTTGAATAGGACTGAATTTTAGGATCTTGTTGTGGGCTCATGCTAGATACCTTTTGGCGCTAGTAAGGAATTTCCCCTCACTGCCTGGTTGGCCAGGTCTCCAGTAGGTAAGTTAGATTGTAAAATTGATTTTGTCACAGTTTAGTAGATCCCCAGTTCAGGTACTCATTGAACGAGGGCTTCAATTTCCTGAAAAATTGAAATTGTAATTGGAAGTGGATTAGGAGAAAGGATCCTAAAGAAGGTAGCAAATGTCTGGTGCAGTGTGGAGACAGCCCCCTTAACCTTTTTGTGTGATGGGAGGGTGATGGGGTCCCAGAAATAGTGCTGGGACCAGATAAAGAGGAAGGGGAGCTGACAGCAGCCATCCACGAGATTAAATTAATTACAATAGGAAGGATAACCTGTGCTGGACAAATTATTGCTGAATAGTTCCGAGCTATTTGTCTTAATAAAGTTGCAGTCTAGTTAAATCACATTCCTGGTCTTTTTCGTCATGCAATATCTAGGCCAGTCTTTGTTTGTTCCCCTCGCTCATCATGTCCCACCTAAAACTTATGCCTCAGTCCTGGAGTCACTTCCACGTATGCATCACTTCACACGGGAGAGTCTTCCCATTGACTTCAAGCCTGACTGCTTGTGGGATAGAGGCGTGCGAATGGTAAGCTCTTCTAGGAAAAGGATCCAGTTTTCCTAAGAATTCAGTGGAACACCAAGCACGTTTTTGGGTACTATAAAGTTATTAATAAAAATGTTATTTGTATTGACCTTGGTTTAAAAACTACTTTTTCTGTTAAGTTACACAAATCAACACACTTACCCATACAACTAGCATATACAATAACCCCAAATATGCATTGCCCCTTATCACAGCACACAGCCCTCATTCACCATCCACACAACACTCCAGTGCATAACAAATCAGTGTAATCAGCACACACAATAACGTCCAAAACACACAGCCACTCACAGGAGCACACCCCCCTCATTTTCCATCTTAACAGATCTCCCAGCACCACCTCACTTACATCCACACAACACAACCAGTATACATAGTACTGAGAGAAATATAGTTGACGTTTACTGTGCACCTATGCATACATAGGGCTAGAGCATCCAAGAAAATATTTTGTAGCTCAGAAAGTGTCTGTATGTTCTGTTTGGTGTTTTTCTCCAATATTATGTACATGACAAAGTTATAAACTATGGAGTAAAATGGCCTCATATGCCACAAGCAGCCTGTACGCAGGTGAAAACCGCAGCCCACTCCAAATAAAACTATCCTCTCAAAGTCAAAATAAAGTCAGCTCTTCTGGAGTCTGATTTTTCTCTTCTTTTTTTTTTTAAACCACAAGGGTACTTACAAAATACACCTCTACCTCAATATAATGCTGTCCTTGGGAGCTAAAAAATCTTTCACCGTGTTATAGGTGAAACCGTGTTATATCAAACTTGCTTTGATCCACCGGAGTGCGCAGCCCCGCTCCCCTGGAGTTCTGCTTTACCACGTTATATCCAAATTTGTGTTATATCAGGTCGCGTTATATCGGGGTAGAGATGTAACAATAACCCCAACAAGCTTGACTGCTCCTTTTGATTCCTTTACTCCAGTTGATGGATTCTCCCCTGCTTTGCAGCACATTGGCTTCCTTCCTTCAAGACTTGTCTGTTTTTTGCCAAGTTTTAATTATTGCTACTTGAGAGCTGCTCCACTGGGTCAAAAAACACACTATCATTTTTACTAGGATCTTCCCCTGCTAACAGGGTGCCGTTTTCAGTAAAAGTCAGCCTATTACAAATCCCAATATTAATGTTGTTTTTTAACATTTATATTCTGGGAATGTCTAGTGGCCAACCAGATCAAGGTCCTTTTTTACTAAGTGCAGTACAAACCTATAGTATGGTAGCAAAGCTGTCCAGTAAAGGTAACTTTCTCAAGACTCAGTAGTTTGTTACAGGTTGGCTTGGTATGGTGATCATTTAATTTGGGATTTTCTCCTGGGTTGGTATGTTCTTGTCATGAAAGTATTGACAGTGAATCTGACCACCTGCGACAATCTGGTCAATTGTCTTTGTAGCTGAAATGGTCAAGAGGTGGTGATGGTGTGTGTGTGTGTGGGGGGGGGGGGTTAGTTGTTTTGTGTTTTTACGGCCACTGAGGTGAAAATGACCAATGAAACCTTGTGAAAGGGCCATTCAGGCATGCTGGTGGCAAATGTAAAGTTGATGCCTGGAATGTCTAATCATTGTCCACAACTGCTTGTAGGATGGCTTTAGCTGTTGAAAAGTCTGAACTTTGAGATCTGTGCTTTATCGGAACGCTGGCCAGGAAATGGTGACAAGAAAATTGAGATTGAAAAACACAGGATTGATGGTTTTGATTCTCATAGTCACCTTCAGCTGCTTCATAGCTACATTTTATTTTTGTTAAGTTCTGTGGTCTGTATTATACAGGAGGTCAGACTAGATGATCACCGAGGTCCTGTCTGGCCTTGAAATCTATGAATGGATGAAGTAGCAAGACAAGATCAGAAATGAAGATATTCAAAATTGAACCCAGCTAATACCTCAATTAACACTGGTTCGATGTGGGTGGTTTTCTTGGCATGGAAGTATTATGAGATTGAAAGAATTCTGAAGTGATTATACAAGGAATGCTGCTACAGGGCTGGCAATTGTGGGTGCCAGAAGCTTCAGTGGTGCAATAATATTTCCAGTGATGGCCATAAACTGAATATACATCTAGATTACTTTAATCGTTTTGCTCAAACTCAATTCAGGTGACCTCTGATCTGCAAAGAGGCAGAATCCCTTTGGGATTTGACCTGATGATGATGACTCACATAGAAAATGAAAGCAAATACCTTCTGGTTGCCATTTTGAGGTTTGTTTGGTTTTTTCCCCCCATGAAATGTGATAATTTCAAAGAGTTGGAATGTTTTAACTGCTTCTGGGAAATATGCTTTATTATTGTATTAGAGCGAACATACAGAGTGTTAGTGTCCCTCCAGCCTGTTTTCTGTCAATTTTTCACTCATGTCACATAGGATATACTGCTAAAAATATTTAAAGTTCCCAAATTAAACTTTTCAATACTCTTTCTAAAATGTAGTTTGATTAAGGATGCATAGAGTGTTGCGAGCCAAAATGCGGCCAGATTTTGCCTACTAATGAGACTGATACATATGCTCAAAATTTTGTGATGCAGACAATGAATAGGGAGCAACAAAACTGTACAAAACATAATATACTGATTCATATAATTTTGCTTTCCCCTATTTGCCACATTCAAATCACTTTTATGAAATCAGCTTTTTTAGCATATTGTGCCATCTGAATTTCTCCAACACGGAATGGTTGGGCTTCTGGTCTCCTCAGTGCACCTGCCAGGCAGCAGGATCAGTCTGGATTTGGAGATTTGAGGGTTTTTTTAAAATGGGAACTGACAATCTTTTGCTTCAGGGAAAATACAGATACAGCAGAGGCAACTTCAGGCTCCCTGTGGTTACTTCTTAGTTTTTTCAGTTGTAATTATACAGTAAGCAATTTGCTTTTGACATCGTCAGATAGGGTGGTAGCGCGAACAGAAATATAATTAGGTTCCTGGTGTCTTAGCAGCATAACACACTTTAGAGCAGGGGTAGGCAAACTTTTTGGCCCGAGGGCTACAGAAATTGTATGGCGAGCCATGAATGCTCACAAAATCAGGGGTTGGGGTGAGGGCTCCGGCTGGGGGAGCGGGCTCTGGCATGGGGCCAGAAATGAGGAGTTCAGGGCAGAGAGGGGATTCCGGGCTGGGACTGAGGGGTTTGGAGGGCGGGAGGGGGATCAAGGCTGGGGCAGGTGGTTGTGGCGCGGGAGGGGGTCAGGGGTGCAGGCTCTGGGCAGCGCTTACCTGAGGCAGCTCCTGGAAGCAGCGGCATGTCCCCACTCTGGCTCCTACGTGAAGGCATGGCCAGGCAGCTCTGTGCACTGCCCCATCCACAGGTGCTGCCCCTGGAGCTCCCATTGGTGACGGTTCCCAGGCAATCAGGAACTATCAGGCAAGATAAGAAGGCTTGCCTTCCTCTACTAGAGGGCAGCTGTGGGTGAAACTGAGACAGGAGAAGAGGAGCTCGAGAGGCCTAATCCAGAGCTCCAGGCCCAGGTCAGGGCCTAACTGTCAGTCTGTATCTTCAGTTAAGCAGTGGCAAACTGATTATTTTGCTTTGAAGTTTAAAGGTTGAGGCAGCCAAATTTTGAGTTTAACAGTTAATTGACGTTAAAGGGCTAACAAAAAGCTCACTGCATAAGACCCTTTTTGCAGCCAACTTTTGATAGGAAGGCCTTTCAAATATCCCTTCAACCAACTTTAGAAGCCGTGACCGACAGAGGATCCTTTTACATTCTATAAACTTTTGAATTTGAGATTTTCCTACTGCATTTATGTCCTTTACCAGGAGTCCTGTCTTAATTACAGAGGTTGTAGGCAGAACACCTCTTTTTTGCTGATCTTCTCACTTCTCCGATGATAAACTCTAACACCAACTGAAAAAAAAAATCTTTCTGATATAAAGATCTAATCCTCCTAGGTTATTCTTAAAGAGGATGACTTTTGTTTTCAGGAAACTTAGTGAACGTTTTGCATGCGAGCAATTGGGAAGGGATAGCAGATAGAGTTCAGTATTGTTCTTTCTTTTACCCAGAGTAGCTTCTTTTTTCTTTTCCTGTGAACACTCAAAAACATGAGAACATTTTGTTGCCAGTATATCATTTGTTAGAAATGGCAATGGTGCATTTCCCAGTTCTGTCTCATACTTTGAAGGGTCTAGTTGCTGTCTTTATTAAAAAAAAAAAAAAAAAAAAAAATTCTAGGAGATTGAGAAGGATTGGACCTATTTCCCACTTAATGGCTAACCCATCATGTCATTAAACACATCTTAAAAATGGAGTCCAATAACTTGTTATCCTTGTTTGGCATTAATAGATAAATAAAATAAATAATAATAACTAATGGAGATATCCTATCTCCTAGAACTGGAAGGGACCTTGAAAGACCATTGAGTCCAGTCCCCTGCCTTCACTAGCAGGACCAAGTACTGATTTTGCCCCAGATCCCTAAGTGGCCCCCTCAAGGATTGAACACACAACACTGGATTTAGCAGGCCAATGCTCAAAGCACTGAGCTATCCCTCCGCCCTGAATATATGCATCCAATACTATTACAGTTCAATTCCCTGTTGTCTCTATTTATCTAAGATGTCTGTTGGGTGGCAGGAATCTAGCAACCTCCCTGAGGTGGGCTTTGTGCTGATTTTCATGTGAACTGTGTTCCTTTAAAGTACTTAAGGAGTCAATCATAGAAGTAGCAGAAGTACTATGATAAAAAGATATATATTGGTAGTCACCTATCAAAAATGGGTGGCAACTGCAGCAGTAAATGAAATTCTTCAGATGCTAAACAAGGAAGGATTGGTGATCAATTATGTGGAAAAATACTTTTGTCTGTATGTCTGAGGTGGTGCAAGGAAAAACTCTCTTGCAGGAGAGAGTGTCAGAAATGCAATTTCCGCACACTCTTTGGCTGTTCTTCCAGGCTGTTGTACTCATGCCGAGAAGCAGTTCCAAGGGTGAAGCTGCTGTTCTTACTGATCTGACTCCTTTCTAAAAATCTGAAGACTTATGTGTAGTTATTCTTCCTTCATTTTCTGTCTACTGTGGTGTATGGGAGACTACAACATTTTGAAAGGAGATTTTTGGAATAGTTGCTGTTCAAAACAGACACTAACTCTGTAGGATTCCGAATATATTTTGGCCATGAAATGGGCCTCATATGAGGAATGAGCAGTCTCATTGCCACATAAATATATTAGACATAAGAGCGTTCAAAGGTGGAGATAGTTGTTTAACTGTGGAACTTACAAATAAATAAGGGGAAGTGGGTCAAGACCTCCAGGGATAATGACACTCAACGATTTTTAGCTGAAGATCATCTGCCTATAAACAGAAGTTACTTGTCAGGAAATACAGATTAGTGGTTGACTGAGCAGACAAAAGACTCTCCCAGAAAAATTGGCATCTATCCTGAAGTATTTTTTACCATACATGCTCTTCAGGTCCCAAATATGTTTGTCTGAAGTAGCAGATGTCTCCTTCCGATATTTTGCAGTAGATAACTGATCCCAAAGCAAAGTTTGGGGCAGCATTTTTTCTGCGTTGAGACAGATGCCCATGTTTTGTTTTTCCTTCAATTCTCCTCCTATGACCGACATGACATACTGCAATGTATCCCTTAAGTTTATAATGAGTGATTAGTACTTTAAATCTGCTTGTTTCTAAAGAAAATTTAGTTGTTGGAAGAAGAACAGGAGTACTTGTGGCACCTTAGAGAGTAACAAATTTATTAGAGCATAAGCTTTTGTGGACTACAGCCCACTTCTTCGGATGCATATCATATTAGTTGTTGGAGGAGACATATTGACTTCAAGTTGTGGACTCCTATTCCAACAGTGGATTTCAGTAATACAGCTGACATTCAGAGATGGGCCATAATCTGAACGAATCACTCAACCCCCATAACAAAATTTAGGGGGTTCAGATAAAATTGAAGTTTGGACCTGAACCACCTATCACTTTTGTTTTCCAAGTCCAGCTCTGCTGACAATAGTATGCTGAAGAAGGTGGGTTTGTTGGGGGTTGATTCTATTGAAAACCAGCAGGGAACATAATTTGATAGATTAGCTTTTAAGACTTTGAGTATGCCTGCATTGCAGTCCGAGGTATGATTGCAGCTTGTGTTGCTCCACCTAATAATAGTAGTAAAGACATGGAAGCGCAGATGACCGTGCGGGTTACGAAGGTGAGTGTGTGCCCAGAGTTCTAGGTGGGCTTATGCAGATTGCACTGGAGTCTGCTACAGTAAACCTAGGTTGGGTATGCCTATGTGAGCTGCAATCACACCTCTGATAGGAAAGTAGACATACCCTTTGAGAGGCTAAAATCAGACCTCTCAAGTACATAGCAGTGTCTGTTGGGAAATCTCCCTTGAACCTGAATATGTCCAATTACAGTATGCATTTGAAACAATCCCATGAGATGTTATTGGGGAGGTATGCAATTTACCTTTGTTAGGCCCATTGTGGGCAGGGGGTGGGGAGTTAAAGGGAAAAGAAAAGGTCACACTCTTCCAAACCAGCTGTGTCTGTCTCCATATAAGCAGAGGAGACTCAGATGGGATTAGAGTAGGATTCAAATTGTGCAGTGCATTACTTGGTGTAGTTCCACTGATTTTTATTGAGAGTAGTTGCATAGCAATTTAATGCTCAGTGTAAGGATGGCAGATATTTTCCCTGAGTGAATGAATGTCATAGCTTTTCTAAATACAATTATAGCCGTGTGGTTAAATAAATAAACCGGGTACATCCTGGTTTGTTTTAATCTATTCGCGTTTCTTTTCATTTCATTTTTTGTTTTGCTTTATAAAATAAGTGCAAATATATTATTAAGAATTGTTGACTACATCTTATTTCTGTAAAACATACGTGGTTTTCCCAGGCATTTTCTGTGGTCAGATACTGGGGGAATGGTAGAAGAGTCTTAGTTTGAGGGTGTTTGAATGCTTTTATTTCAGGACAGTGGTCCAATCTACATAGTGTGTAAATTTATATTATATTTTGTATACCTGCCAGACCTCTGGATTTTTAAATAAAACAAAATAAATATTGAAGGTGATATTGTCTGAGACATAGTGCCAAAAAGAGAATCTGTCCTTTCCTAACAAATCCATATGACCCCATTAGGCAGGCAGTGTATACAGCACAAACCAGAGTTTATACCAAAATCTTCACGCAGCTCTAGTGAAGTTTTTTGTGTCAAACTGTTTTTTAGCAAAAAATGCAGATTTGCGTCAACTGAAACATTTTGCAAATTTGTGTCACATGATTTTCATCCCAAAAAAAAAAAAAAGGAAAAGAAAAATTCTGAACAAAAGTTTTCAAAACAAAATATTTTGACTTTTCCACTTGAAATTAATTTTCATTTTGAAATGTACTTAAATTTTATTCAAAAAGGCTCATAAATGTAACAAACCGTTAAGCTTAAAATGAAATTATTTTACTTTTTCATGGAAAAATTTGAAAATTTTCAACACTGCTAGCAAAAAATCAATTCATATGACTCTAATCCCATGCTCAAAGTGAAAAAGGAAGAGTATATTACAGAGCTAAAACATTGAGTATCTTTGAGAGCTTCAGGATGATCACTTGGGTGAGGTCAGATGGACACAATCTGGACTTCTGAAGAAAGATCAAGCTTTTTAGTTATCCTAACCTCTCTGGGCTAGCTGACAATGATGATAGAATGGGACTGGTCTACAATTTCTTCAGTATGATGATCCTCTGTACTCTGTTCTCATCTATCCAAATTCCTCTACACACTCCTTGTTGTATAAAGAACACAAGCCACAATAGGAGCAGTTCCGATCCGATCTTCTCAATGAAAAATAATGCTTCGTTCAGAGTAAACACATTTCGCTTTAAATGCTTGGTTTATGAAATGGGAAGAATTAATCGGATCAGCAGGAAATGTTTTTACAGGCACCTTCCTAAAGTCCCAAAGTTAGTTACATCAGAAGCTTTTTACAGGATTTGGGTGAATTCTCTCATGGATCTTTAGCTGGAAGAAATAATGTTTTCTTTATGCATCTTAAGTGAAGTTTCAGAATTTTTCTGGGAACGTTTTAGATATGGTCTTGACGTAGAGCTGTTTCATGCTTCAAAGAGCAATTTTTGGAGACATTAGGAGCATGGTGATATAGTGGTGTGTGCTGTGGGGGGGGTTTTGGTGGGTGAGGGGAGGTTTGGGTCTGGGCTTGGAACTGGATAACATTTTGTTGCCTTGATATCAAGAGTTTTCAGATTGGCTTATACTTAGGAAGGAAAAATATCTATTTTGTATTATTTCATATTTGTATATTGCATCAATAGATTTGATGGTGCATTAAGGAGAGAATAAAGACAATATTTGCCCTAAGGAGCTTAACTGTATTTATCTAACCTTGTGATCCTTCTTTTGATTCTTCACATCTGTTTCCTCCAAGGTCTGAATTCTTGTAAAAATAGCTGTGGTACAATCTAATAAACTGTAAACATGATTTTTCATAATATTCATTTAACTAGCAGCGTGAAAATAATCAGTATGGCACATTCTAATAGGAGGCATCCTGTTGACTTGGACTTGAATTATACCAGAGTAGGGAACACAAGTTCGTTAGTGCCTCTAACCACAGTACTGTCTGATTTGGAAAAAAAATGTAGCTCAGCTGTGCATTTAGTACCAGATACAGTGTACAACTAATAGGTGCTGTGCTTCTATTTTTAACAAATATCCCTTGTGGGGTAGATTTTTTGACAAGAAAATTACAGGATTGGTGCCCACTGTAAGATTTATGTTGATAATTGAAGCTGCTTCTACTCAATAAAACATAACTGGAGCTTAAATAACAAGGGTAAAAGGAAAGAAAGATTAAAAAAATAGCATGTAAATACACAGAAAGATTATAACATGGTTGTCAAGGCCATTATATCCCCCTATGCAGTTGTCACTAAATTTGCTGTTAATGCTCACTATGTGTCAGTCAACTACTCATACAACTTTTGTCCCCTTGTGCTTTAAGGAATTTTCCAGAAAAATGCTACTTTATAAAGTGTCAGCATAGAAATCTGTTAATGGTCGATTTTGTCATTTTAACTTCTCTACTATTACCCATTGAAGAAGTGTAAAGAGTACATGAAATTTCCTGAGAACTTGAACTCACGTGAGATTCTCTCCACCCCTCCACCCCAATCCCCCACAGGAAAACAGAATGTCTCAATTTTCAAGCAAGTTTTGAGCCAGGTGTTTGCACCATTATTGTTTATGGTACTTGAAGGACAGTGCATAAGAAGGACATGGAATATATTTGGAGAGACTTGTTTTCTTGTTTCTTGGGCCTTATTGGTAATGATAATAAAGAAGGCTGAGTACGGTATTATGTTTGTTTGTTTGTTTGTATTAGCTGACTATTGTGATCCATTAAATGTAGAATAGATAATGTACCCGAAATCTAGGCAATCTTCTGCCTTTTAAAAAAAATACTTGAATTTAGCTTTTTTAGATCCCCTAAATGCTTTATGGGCATTACAGCTACCTTATTTTGATTGCTTATTTCTATTTTTTTCCTTGAGGGATACAGGAGATATGAGTTCCTTTGCAAACAGACTAAAGTTCAGGGGTGAGATTCTTGCTTCCCCCTCCCCCCGCCACCGGATTTGGCTCCTCTATGCTAGGTAAAAGGTCTGGAGTGGTGTAAAGAGTCTCAAGTTTTGGCTGGGGATGTGTATCAGGGGTGTGAGTGTAGCACTGTGGAGATTCTGGGCAGCACTGTGACCCATATAGCAGCTCCAGGAGCATGTTATAATTTAGACAGACCAACACAGCTGTGTAAATTACACCTGTGTTTTCTGGAGTCCAGAATTTAGATGGTGCTAAAATGACTTAAGGACATCTTAACCCCACGTCTTCCTGGTCTGAGAGTTCTGAGGGTATGTCTATACTGCAGTTAGACACCTGTGGCTGGCCGGTGCCAGCTGACTTGAGCTCGCAGGCCTCTGGCTGTGAGCTGTTTATTAATGGTATCATAGAATCTCAGGGTTGGAAGGGACCTCAGGAGGTCATCTAGTTCAACCCCCTGCTCAAAGCAGGACCTAATCCCAACTAAATCATCTCAGCCAGGGCTTTGTCAATCCTGACATTAAAAACCTCTAAGCAAGGAGATTCCACCACCTCCCTAGATAATCCATTCCAGTACTTCACCACTCTCCTAGTGAAAAAGTTTTTCCTAATATCCAACCTAAACCTCCCCCACTGCAACTTGAGACCATTACTCCTTGTTCTGTCATTTGGTACCACTGAGAACAGTCTAGATCCATCCTCTTTGGAACCCCCTTTCAGGTAGATGAAAGCAGCTATCAAATCTCCCCTTATTCTTCTCTTCTGGAGACTAAACAATCCCAGTTCCCTCAGCCTCTCCTCATAAGTCATGTGCTCCAGCCCCCTAATCATTTTTGTTGCCCTCCGCTGGACTCTTTCCAATTTTTCCACATCCTTCTTGTAGTGTGGGGACCAAAACTGGACATAGTATTCCAGATGAGGCCTCACCAATGTCGAATAGAGGGGAATGATCACATCCCTCGATCTGCTGGCAATGCCCCTACTTATACAGCCCAAAATACCGTTAGCCTTCTTGGCAACAAGGGCACACTGTTGACTCATATCTAGTTTCTCATCCACTGTAACCCTTAGTGCCTTTTCTGCAGAACTGCTGCCTAGCCATTCGGTCCCTAGTCTGTAGCGGTGCATGGGATTCTTCCTTCCTAAGTGCAGGACTCTGTACTTGTCCTTGTTGAACCTCATCAGATTTCTTTTGGCCCAATCCTCTAATTTGTCTAAGTCCCTCTGTATCCTATCCCTACCCTCTAGCGTATCTATCACTCCTTCCAGTTTAGTGTCATTTGCAAACTTGTTGAGGATGCAGTCCATGCCATTCTCCAGATCATTAATGAAGATATTGAACAAAACTGGCCCCAGGACCAACCCTTGGGGCACTCCGCTTGATATCGGCTGCCAACTAGACATGGAGCCATTGATCACTACCCGTTGAGCCCGATGATCTAGCCAGCTTTCTATCCAACTTATAGTCCATTCATCCAGCCCATACTTCTTTAACTTGCTGGCAAGCTTACTGTGGGAGACTGCTAACGTCAAGTAATAACACATGCACTGCTTTCCCCTCATCCACAGACCCGGTTATCTCCTCATAGAAGGCAATTAGGTTAGTCAGGCATGACTTGCCCTTGGTGAATCCATGCTGAATGTTCCTGATCACTTTCCTCTCCTCTAAGTGCTTCAGAATTGATTCCTTGAGGACCTGCTCCATGATTTTTTCCAGGGACTGAGATGAGGCTGATTGGCCTGTAGTTCCCCGGATCCTCCTTCTTCCCTTTTTTAAAGATGGGCACTACATTAGCCTTTTTCCAGTCATCCGGGACCTCCCCCGATTGCCATGGGTTTTCAAAGATAATGTCCAATGGCTCTGCAATCACATCCGCCAACTCCTTTAGCACCCTTGGATGCAGCGCATCTGGCCCCAAGGACTTGTGCTCGTCCAGATTTTCTAAATAGTTCCGTATCGCTTCTTTCTCCACAGAGGGCCGGTCACCTCCTCCCCATACTTTGCTGACCAGTGCAGCAGTCTGGGAGCTGACCTTGTGCGTGAAGACAGAGGCAAAAAAAGCATTGAGTACATTAGCTTTTTCCACATCCTCTGTCACTGGGTTGCCTCCCTCATTCAGTAAGGGGCCCACACTTTCCTTGACTTTCTTCTTGTTGCTAACATACCTGAAGAAACCTTCTTGTTACTCTTAACATCTCTTGCTAGCTGCAACTCCAAGTGTGATTTGGCCTTCCTGATTTCACTCCTGCATGCATGAGCAATATTTTTATTCTCCTACCTGGTCATTTGTCCAATCTTCCACTTCTTGCAAGCTTCCTTTTTGTGTTTACAATCAGAAAGGATTTCACTGTTAAGCCAAGCTGGTCACCTGCCATATTTACTATTCTTTCTACACATTGGGATGGTTTGTTCCTGCAATCTCAATAAGGATTCTTTAAAATACAGCCAGCTCTCCTGGACTCCTTTTCCCTCATGTTATTCTCCCAGGGGATCCTGCCCATCAGTTCCCTGAGGGAGTCAAAGTCTGCTTTTCTGAAGTCCAGGGTCCGTATTCTGCTGCTCCTTTCTTCCTTGTGTCAGGATCCTGAACTCATCTCATGGTCACTGCCTCCCAGGTTCCCATCCACTTTTGCTTCCCTACTAATTCTTCCCGGTTTCTGAGCAGCAGGTCTAGAAGAGCTCTGCCCCTAGTTGGTTCCTCCAGCACTTACACCAGGAAATTATCCCCTACACTTTCCAAAAAACTGCCTGGATTGTGTGTGCACCGCTGTATTGCTCTCCCAGCAGATATCAGGGTGATTGAAGTCTCCCATGAGAACCAGGGCCTGCGATCTAGTAACTTCTGCTAGTTGCCGGAAGAAAGCCTCATCCATCTCATCTCCCTGGTCTGGTGGTCTATAGCAGACTCCCACGACGACATCACCCTTGTTGCTCACACTTCTCAACTTTATCCAGAGACTCTCAGGTTTTTCTGCAGTTTCATACCAGAGCTCTGAGCAGTCATACTCCTCTTGCATACAATGCAACTCCCCCACCTTTACTGCCCTGCCTGTCCTTCCTGAACAGTTTATATCCATCCATGACAGTACTCCAGTCATGTGAGTTATCCCACCAAGTCTCTGTTATTCCAATCACATCATAGTTCCTTGACTGTGCCAGGACTTCCGGTTCTCCCTGCTTGTTTCCCAGGCTTCTTGCATTTGTGTATAGGAACTTAAGATAACTCGCAGATTGTCCCGCTTTCTCAGTCTGAGACAGGAATCCTCTCCTCTTGCAGTCTCCTGCTTGTGCTTCCTCCCGGTATCCCATTTCCCCACTTACCTCAGGGCTTTGGTCTCCTTCCCCTGATGAACCTAGTTTAAAATCCTGGTGAACCTAGTTTAAAGCCCTGGTATAGACGCTCGGGCTGGAGCCCAGGCTCTGGGACACCCCCACCTTGCAGGTTCCTAGAGCCTAGGTTCCAGCCCAAGCCTGAACATCTACCACACGGTTAGACAGCCCCACAGACCAATCCCTGTTATCCCGAGTCAGCTGGCACAGGCCAGCCACACGTGTCTAATTGCAGTATAGACATTCCTAGAGTGTCTTGTCCAAAGCCACACAGTGATAAAACTGGATAAGAAGTCAGAGGTTTTCTGACTTCTATTCTCCTTCTCATTCCTTAAAGATTCATCATATTTTTGTGCTTAGCCTTTGTATGTAAAAAATATGTAGAATAAATGTTGTTCTTATTTTTGTTGCCGAGGTTTCATAGATTTGAGAGGCTCTTTGGTTCTGGAACAGAAATGAGCGGCTGCAGAAATCAGCAAATAAGCTAAAGATCCTTTTATCCAGCTGGAATTTTCTGGTATAGTTAGGCTCAACATATTTTTATATTTAATATTTTTAATTAATTTCTTAATTTGTAATGCTAATACAAATCTGTTCCGAATATGTTCTGTATGAACATACTATGGTGCCATTCATCAAAGGATCACAAAGCACTTTTGATTGGTGGTTGAGTTGATATGTATTTATTGATCGCAAGAGTTCATACAAAACTATCTTCTTGCATTGCATAAAGAGTGCAAATCTATTTTTAATGCAGCCAGCCAACGTCCCAGTCTTGGATTGTGCACTAACTGCTGGCTGATTAGTGTGAAATTTAATTTACACTAATTGGCCTGAGGTGAGGAGAGTGTGAAATAAACATTACATGTAAATTCTGCATTTTACAGTTATTTCTGTGTTTACATTGAAAGCAGCACTCTCTCTGGGATCCTCCTGTTCTAATTTTCCACACCACTTTCATGGTCTTGTAACTGGTGGCGAATACATCACATATTTCTATATATTGTGTTTCATAGACATTCAAAACACACATTAATACTCTAATAGAGAATTTTGACATTTTAAATTTTAATTATCAAGAATTATTAACCCCAGAGGCTAATTTTCACTGTGGTAAAGTTGTATATCAAGAAAGAGAGAAATAAAGACAAATGCAGTCATGAATTTAAAAATCTGGAAACCTTTATAGTCTTACATCTATACTGTAGGATGGTTCGTAAATTAATGTTATGTAGGGCTCTCTAAAGTATGTTGTCCTGTTCTCCTGTGGTATATACCCATCAAACAGGTGGTTATGATTGCTCCTGGCTATATGAGCATGTGCGATGAGATTCTGAATTATGCTATCCTCTATAAGAGGAGCTTGTTAGTTCACAACTTTCAATTCTTTTGGGCCAGATGGTAGAATAGTTCCCAGGGTGAGTAATGTAGAGAATGAGGGAATAAACACTCCAGTACTGTAATGGGTTGCAGTATAGTCCTTACTGATATTATCTTCTCTGTAGTTTTCCTGGCATAGAAAGTTTTTGAGAGGTATTTTCATTCCATGACAATCCAGTTTCTCATGCTCCTAGTGCACTGCCTAGTCAGTGTCCAAAGCAGTTTACAATACAAGTAAAAGAAAGTAACTTTGAGGTCAGTAAATGTCACACTCTCATACCCTTGCATAAACCAGGGGAGTCTCCAGTTTGCCAGTCAGGCCAGCTTCAAATCTCCTTCACATGCCCAGAGCAGCACAACTCGACAGATACCAGGGGAGTCTTGGTAAAAGGTTGTTCATCTTTGTACTGTAAAACAGTAGATCTGACTTAATAACTTAGTTGTTTCATTAAATGAATAAGATATCAGAAGATTATTTGATCAATGCTGCCTTAATTTGCTCATTTATGAGAAAGCACTTGCATACTGAAATCCGTAAAAATTTGATCTAAATTTGAGTTATTCATAGCCATCTTTACTATAATATCCGGATACTGTGGATTAAGTCAAATTATCATATTACAAAATGCTGGGTTCCATTCAGTGACTGTGTATAATCATGATCCAATAAGAAAACTTTGGTTTCTTTATCTTATAGGCTCCCGTCTCCGTCAAGAAGATTTCCCACCTCGAATTGTTGAGCACCCTTCTGATCTAATTGTTTCAAAAGGAGAACCAGCAACTTTGAACTGTAAGGCTGAAGGCAGGCCAACCCCAACTATTGAGTGGTATAAAGGGGGTGAAAGAGTTGAAACTGACAAAGATGACCCTCGCTCCCATCGGATGTTGCTACCCAGCGGATCTTTATTTTTCTTACGCATAGTACATGGACGCAAAAGTAGACCAGATGAAGGAGTCTATGTCTGTGTTGCACGGAATTACCTTGGTGAAGCTGTGAGTCATAATGCATCGCTGGAGGTAGCAAGTAAGTAAAGGTTTCTCATTTTTTACAAACAGTCACTTGTCTTGATGTTGGCTATTACTGTGGAAATTTAAGAGAAAAAAAATCAACTTCTCTGAGACAAACAGTTGACTTAAAATAAAGGTAGGAACTATGTACTTGAATTTACTGTACTACATACAAATATATTGGAAGGAAACGCAGACATTTTGAAGATTTGGACTTGCTGGCCAGAGGCATCTTTAGTTTTCTATGAAGTTCTGGTTCCTTGTTGGCTGTTGAATGTTGCATGCCTGATTCAAAGATTGATACTTTTTTCCACTCAGGGCCGGCTCCAGGCACCAGCTAAGGAAGCAGGTGCTTGGGGCGGCCAATAGAAAGGGGTGGCACTCCGTCCGCTACTGGGGCGGCACCTCTGGGTCTTCAGCGGGAATTCGGCGGCAGGTCCCTCAGTCCTTCTCTTCCTCTTTGAGCTGCCGCCGAAGAGGAAGAGAGGGAGTGAAGGACCTGCCACCGAATGGCTGCCAAAGAATAGAGCGTTGCAATTGACCTGCCGCCGATGGCTTTCTTTTTTTTTTTTTCCGGCCTCTTGGGGCGGCAGAAAACCTGGAGCCGGATCTGTTTCCATCACATGTCGTATCAAATACAGTTTACTATTACTGGTGATAGAGTAAAGGCTTGATGTAGCACAGCACAGGTGCAAAGTGTTGTGTATATAAACATAAGGCAAAAAATTACTTAGCATGACTGGGTGCACAAGAGAAACTGGCCACACACCAGAACTCACGTGACCGGTCAACTTCCTCTGGCTAATAGCAGGCATATGCCAAAGACAGGAGCAGATAGGTATGTTGTTCATTTACATTTCATCACACTTGTCCCTTCAAACATGCCCCTTTTCTGTTTTCTGCTCTGAAGAACAGAGTTAAAAGTGAGTGTGCATGAATCTTGAGACTTAGTGAGAAGGACTATACCTAAGTCAGAAATTTCAAACTCAAATATTTTGATACTGAAAGTCAGATTTTGGAACCTAAATAAGAGTTCTGATATCCACAACTCCGATAGAAGTCTATGGAAATTGTTGTTGCTTAACAGCCCTGGAAGTCATGCCCCCTTTTTTTGGTCCTAGTACCCATGCTTAGTCTCCACTCTTGTTTTCACAGGAGCAGAAGGTTCTTCTGCTTCCTGCTGTACATGCTTCCAGGACTTGAAGGTCAAGTCCCATATATGAAACATCTAAGACATTCTGTTAAAGGCCATTTTTATGTGTTTTTATTGCTGAATTACAATGATTACCACCTGAGTACTGATGGAAGCACAGCATATGCCTACACTCATACAGCCTTGATTATATAGTATATATTTTGTCATAACATTGAAATGAATTAAACTACCAGATCCACACCTGAAATCCCTTCTTGAGGAAAGATAAGAATTTGGCTCAGTAACTAATCCAAAGTTGTCTAGTTGTTCAGTGGTCTTTTGTAAAGAGTTGAGTAGCTGTAGCATTAAGCACTTTATTGAAATCCAGTTCTCTTGACCTCCAGCTTACTATTACTTACTGTACAATGTAGTTCATAAATGTTGAATGTGTTCTAAAGATTTTTGCAAAAGATATTTGTAATGTGTGAGGCATTCAATTAAAAATCTGCAGTTTATTTGGTTAATAACATACAATGTAGTATCTTTTAATAACTTCTTAAAATGCACATGGTGTCAAGGCCACTATATCTTGTGTATGTATATGTATATTCACCTCACAATTTCCCATTTAAAGTCTAGGAACTAGGGTTAGGCCTATATTGGTGGAGCAGTGTTGCTGCTGCAAGGTCACTTGGCAGTTTCTAAATGACTGCACCCCAACTAAAGGTGGGTCAGAATTTGTGTGGGCTTACCCAAAGAAGGACAGCTCTGCTTTGTCGTTGAGGGTGGGATGGGGAGAGAGGAAGAAGGTCAGAAACTGCTGCAAAAGGTGCTCAGTGGTCAACTTTGCAGCAATGACTCACCCCCCCACCCCCCCAGGAATGCGCATAAAGGTACAAAACTTGGGTGGGGCAAGTTGGTATGTGAAAGCAGCAAAGAAGCCAGCACCCACCCTCCCTGGAGGTGAATGGCAGGCTGGGTTTGGACCTGCTGTGGGCATTACACTAGTCACCCCTTTTAAAGGGGGGCTGGGAAGGAATTTTTCCCACACCACCAGAATTGGCTGCGGTGGAGTGTGGATATTTTGCCTTCCTCACAGCGGGTGTGAGGATGGACCTTTTCTGGTGGATAGAAAAGGAGGTAGGCCATATGTCACAACTTATTTTGTAATATTGGGTGGATATTCAGTGCAGGTACTCCATAGGGAGGGCAGCCATTGACCAGATAAATGGCCTGGTAAAGGACTTAAAAGGAGGTACTGGATAAAGAAACAGAACGGGAGAGGGGGTTTGGGGACTCCCATGACAGGTACGGCACGGGGCCACCCCCCACTACCCCCCCATTCTCATAGCCCTCCTTAAGCCTCTTGCAAGGCTGATGAATGGTAAGGTCCAAGCCATGGGTCGGCTGGGGGACCTGGATGGAAACAAAGGGGGGCTGGTGGAAGCCACCGAGAATTGATTTAAATAAGCATGGATTTGCCTGCACTGTACACTTGATCTGCCGGGTAGTCCCAGACATCTCTATAATAAAGTTGCAGCCTGATTAAAACCATAACAAGTCATTCTTGTGGTATACCCAGACAATGTGTTTGTGACCCCCATCTCAAGTCATCTTGATTAGATTGCCGGGAGAATCTTCATGACAGGGTATGAACTTGTATGCAAAACTTTAGTGCCATCATAAGGTTTTTCAAGTGTCTTAATTCTTGAGACAGGGATAAAAGACAAGTATCTTCTAACAGAGCTTCACATATTTGCCACAGAACAATAGCATAGCATTAACTGCTTATCCAGTTCCAATCACACTCGTATTGACAGTGAATCTCAGAGTTGTGAAATGTGAGTTGAGATTTGCTGAGACTTGATTGTTGTTAAAGTCGACATTAACACTTAAAAGGGAAAAATTACTAATACGTGTGTTAGCAAATGAAATTTTTAGCGTTGGTAACATGGTATTTGAAAAGATTTTAACAGAACAAGCAATGATGTGAAAATGCAAAACCAGTGAAGCATTTTAAATAGCACTGAAAAGGTAAAGAATCAGATATTCTAGGAAACAGGGAAATAATTGAAGGCTACTGGAATAAATTTACATTAAATTTAACATCTGTGAAACGTAGATATAACACTATCATTATAAACTACAGTTAGACTCATAGTGGTCAAAGAGAAAACACTGTTTTGGTTCACTTGTCACTGCATCCTCTTTTATACAAACAGTATTATCATATGCAATTGCTACTTTAAAAATCGTTAAATTTTAGTTTTGTCTTTGCATGTTTACATAATAAAATTGCCTTTATTTGGTGTGCATTTAAGAAACACAAAAGAACACTTTAGCATATTCATTTGGTTATGCTTTAATGCTACACAATCAGTTTAACTGAAAGACGTTTGTAAAAAAAAAAAAAAGGTGGGGGAACAAAAGCTTTTATGCACTGTAACTGGTAGGTACGACTGGAAGCGACTCTTTCTTATCTATGGCAGTAATTTGCATTTTATAAAGCACTTCCTTTTTCATCAGTTCTGTTTGTCACAACTTTATTTAGCTTTCAGTCCTTTAGTATCCGGTGAATTTGTAGCCTACACTTCAAATCAACAAATAGTTTATTTATTTTTCCAATAAACACTAAAATCAAATTTTTAGTGTTTTCTAAAAACCACGTTTTCAAAACAAATTCACTCTTCATTTTTTGAGATAGGACAATTCATCAAGGACATTTTGTTTTTGTTTTTACAATACAATGGGGATATTACTAATTCTTTTCTTTGTTCTATGATACATATACGCTTTAGAGAGTCTCCAGTTACAATAAAAGAAGTTAGGGTGATATGTCAAAACTAAATAAAATCTTCCGGGATGTGAAATATTAACATTAAACATTTTTTTTAATTCTACTAATATATTTTTAAGTACATATAAAATTTTATTCTATGTATCAGATTGACAGCCCCAGAAACTAGAATCCTCCTTGTATCCACAGAACAGGTAGAATATGAGGAAGCAGGAATGTGCAAGCTTACTCATCTTCTACTTCTACTTCCCACTCCCCAGTAGGCCCACCAAAATATGCTGAATATGTATCTTCACTTATCCCTCACTGAGGTCTATCTTTTAGCTAGCCAGGACCATTTGTCCCTTGATGAATAGCATCGATGTAGCACTAATAACTATTTGGTATCTTTAGTAAACTGAATCAAGAAAACCATTTTCCTCACTACAATCTCTGCCTCTCATTTTATTTAAAAATTATGAGCTTTATGCATTACATTGTTGGGCTTGCTTTCTAGGGTTCTTGGCATTGTTTAAAAGTAACTGTATTCTCTCTTATTTTCATATGCTTTTCCTGTATGTATTTCCTGTTATTGGCCTTTTTTTAAACAAGCAAACAAAATAGCAACATAATCCCCAAGTGTGGCGCTATGTATGTAATAAATGTATCTTCCAAAATGGGGTCTCTTCCTTAAATACAGCATAGCATTGCTTATCTTATCCTGAGTCTCTTCTGTGTGTACAGGTTACAGGGTTGTGTGTTACTGACTTAGTCAAATCACAAGTCACTTGATATTTCTTGACACCAAAAGCTTAAAATCTATCAACCATTTTGATGAGTAGTAGTGAAAAACTCTAGAGATGTGTGGTACTGTGACAGTTAGAGAAGTAGCTTTGTAACTTAATATTAGGTGATATAATTTTTATGTAGTTTATTCACAAAGGAGGTATAAAATATATATAATATATAAAAAATAGGAGGTTCAATTACAAGACAGGTTAACAGGATATTGTTCCCACTTTCTGAAATGGAACCTGCTTACATATCTTCAGACTTTACTCACAACTGAATGAGACTTCTGTGTACTAGACCAACCAGTGAAGGCAATGGGATAATCAGGCATCGGTAACCAGTCATCCTTCAGAGACTTTATACCACTACAAGTCTGTTTGCTTCTCTCTTCTTGACTTCCTGAACTCAGCCTTTTGATCACTGGAGACCTCCTTAAATTAGCTCCATGCTTTGTTTTTGAAGAATGTAACTGGTTTTGAATTACCATGTACCAGTGACACATTCCCTGTTGGTGAAAGGTCCTAAAGAATGTGATAAAGGGCATGTCCTTGTCAAGACTAAATGGGGTAATTCTTATTATAAATGTCAGTTTTTACAGGTAGGAGCACAGAGTCGATCAGTGTTTTGCTCCTCCAAATAAGTGGTCCAGACAAGAATCTGTCCATCACATAAACAACTTAGAAACAAAGGCTGTTCCTCACTCTAAAGGAAACAAAATCTCTTTTGGAGATATGAGAGAGGTTATCTATCAACAAACCAGGAGTGTACTACAGCTGTTTCATGCTGTTGAGTCCCTGAAGCTTCTCTGATGAACAAATGAACCTGATCAAGATCAAATTAATTTATTTGGCATCTCATTGCACAGCAAACTGACTCAACAGTTACAGTGCATCCTTTAGATTTCCATGCAATTACTCTTTTTTTTGAGAGAAGATATTCCTGGACCTGTAATATCCATGAGAATAAAGATGGTTCTCAAGTTATGTGGCATTTATTCATAACCAAGAGTGGTAGTAGTGGCAGGCAAATGCCCATGGTCAATACCTTTTTGCCTTCCTCATTTCTGCCTCTTCCCCGCCCTCCCCCCCCCCATTCTGAAGATTCTGCGGATCTTAAGGAGAACCAAAGTGCCGGCGTTTGGTAGACACCATCCTCATACATCTTCATTTTCAAATTGCTTCTTGCTTAGATGACAGCTATAGTTTTGCCACCCGTGTTCAGGAAATCTTTATTCCTAAGCCCCCTAAATCATATTGCTGTAAAACAGGAGTGCCCAACCTGAGCCTGAAAAGGAGCCAGAATTTACCAATGTACATTGCCAAAGAGCCACAGTAATACATCAGCAGCCACTCATCAGCTTCCCTCCCCAGCTCCTCCCGCCGATCAGCGCCTCCCCTTCCTTCCCTGCACCTCCCGATCAGCTGTTTCCTGGCATGCAGGAGGATCGGGGGTGGAGCAAGGGCATGGCAGGTTCAGGGGAGGCGATGGGAAGGCGTGGAGTGGGGGCAGGGCCTGTGGCAGAGCCAGGGGTTGAGCAGTGAGCAGCCCCTGGCACACTGGAAAGTTGCCGCCTATAGCTCCAGCCCCGGAGTCGGTGCCTATACAAGGAGCTGCATATTAACTTCTGAAGAGCCGCATGTGGCTCAGGAGCCACAGGTTGGCCACCCCTGCTGTAGAAAAACTGGTCTGTGCAACTAGGTTTTTGAGTAAAGATTTGCAAAGAGACCGTTTTCTAATACAATTATTTTTCTACAAGTTGTACTAATCATTACCTCTAATTTCTGTAACAATGCTTCTCGGCATTGCACAGCTAAAATTCTAAGCTATTGTGTATGTTGTTTGCTAATATATTTGTTTTTAGTTTAGAGCTGGATGGTAACCCAAATGTTCTTCACATTCAGTTCCCAGCAGTACCTATAAAGTATTCTGACTTACCAGGATGACTTACCATCCTTTTTGAGAATACTTTCTTAGGATGGTGTTAACTTGAGATATGATCTGACATCTCTATCTAATCAGTCTTCCTAAGAGACTGATGTCCTTCTTACAGCAATTACTTTGGGGATGGTACTTCAAAAATGACATGGAAAAAACATGGCTCACTTACCTTTGATTGGTAAGTTGTAACATAGTGATCATACCTGTTCTCACTGTAGGTTCAGCTCTGGAAATACCGCAATCTCTGGGAGGTTATATATGCATTCTAATGGCCTTTGTATAGCAGGACTGTTCTAAAGCAGTGGCTGAAATTAATCAGCAAAATAGTTCCCATTTTGGAGTAGACTTTGTGGCCCACTGGTAACTGACAGATCAGCACTTGTTAAGCAAGTTCATTTTAATGTAATGAGTAGGTTAAATTCACTTTGTGAAGAATCTTGTTAAGTTATTTGCTCTATAAATTACTGTAATATGGTACCTAAACTGCATTGCAGTTGTATGGCACAGTTATTTACTGAGTTGATTTTGAGAAGATTTTAGATTTTGTTTGCATTCTAAATTGGGAAAACAGGACTCCTAATAATAACCTACAGCCTTGATAACTTTTCTCAGAATATTACTTACGTTCTTTAATGTTAGAGTCTTGTGCGTGGAAAAGATTTGAATAGAACTGGTTCGTTCCTTTCTTTCCTCCCAAAGTTTCAGACACAGGAAGAAGCAGATATCATCAAAAATTTTAGTGACGCTATAGCCACAAGTAATGGTATTAACAAAAGTTGCTTGAGGCAATGCAGGTTTCATAGCGCAGTTGTTGGTAATGCTTTTAAAAGCATTACCATCTATGCTGTATTTGCCTTGAAACTATGTGTTACTGTATAGCTGTAACAACAACTGAAATTGTGGGTTACTAGAAGCTGTCAACTTCTGAAGCATTTTTAAGATGGAATGTAATGTCATTTCAAATCTTACTTCCTGTGCAACAATGATAACACGTGTGTTTGTGCCTGCTATTTGCAATACAGTATGTGTTGACTGTACTTCAGGAAAGCAAAAGTGATTACATTAGCTTATCTTCATATAGCTTTGGATTTTTTAAAGTAATTTTCTTAGCCATTCTAGTCAATTGCAGAACATGTTATCATTGAGAGTTTGAGTCTTTAGTTCTATCCTTTACCTCATTCACTTAGTTCTTGAGGGGAACAGAGACCAGGGTGGGGGAGGGATAGCTTAATGGTTTGAGCATTGGGTTGCTAAACCCAGGGTTGTGAGTTCAATCCTTGAGGGGGCCACTTAAGAATCTGGGGCAAAATCAGTACTTTGTCCTGCTAGTGAAGGCAGGGGGCTGGAGTCAATGGCCTTTCAAGGTCCCTTCCAGTTCTTGGAGATAAGATATCTCCATTTTTTTTTATTTTGCTTTGCAATTAATTCTAACTCCTTCTCTCCCCAACATCCTTTGTAATTTGTCAGCAGAATTACATTGGTAGTAATTAAAGCTGAAGTAATTCTGGGAGCTTAGTACTATAAGGAATCCCATCTAACTATCCTTGGCATAAAACATAGTTATCCTAATGAAAATGGGAGAATTAATCAAAAACAGGGGAGCAACTAGCCATAGCTGGGGAAAAAAACCTAATTTCCTTGAAACTTACTGTTACATTTCTAAATTTTGATATTATATACATAATTGAGCTATTATATTTACAGCACATCCCTGAAACTTTGAAAGGTGATTATTGTACTCCAGAGAAATAAAACTATCCTCCTTTCAGATCTAAAAAGGTGTTGTATACACACACATGCATAATTTAGTTCTGTTTTTAAAAAAAATAAGGAAAGTAAAACTCAAAAATAAAATTCAAACTTTTTAATTAAATGTCTTTCTCAAATACTATTGTGGATTGATTATGGGTTAGGCCTAGCAAAAATGAACAAATGTTTTATAAATCAGGGAGTAATGACATGTTTTAAAATATAGTTATTCACCATGATCTGTAAAATATCAATTGAGGGCCAGAGGATTCTATCTGGGGAGAAAAAAAGTTTGACCTACCTTTTTCTACTATGGAATTGACAGTAACTCCTCACTTAAAGTTGTCCCGCTTAATGTTGTTTTGTTGTTACGTTGCTGATCAATTAGGGAGCATACTCATTTAAAGTTGTGCAATGCTCCACTCTTACATGGTTTGGCTGCCTGCTTTCTCCACAGATGGCAGCCTCCCTATGGCCCCCTCCCCCGCAGTGCCTCCTGCCTGCCGGCAGACTCTGAGAATCAGCGCCTTCCCCCTCCTCCTCCTGCCTCCTGCGGGCGGCAATCAGCCGGCTTGCAGCATTTTGGAGGGAGGGGGGAGGAGCGAGGACTCAGCGTGCAGGCTCCCCTCCCTCCCCTGCCTTCCGAACGCAGCAAGCCAGCTGATTGCCCTGGGCAGAAGGGAGGGGGGAGGAGTGAGGACTCAGTGCGCCTCCCCCCTCCTTCCCCTACACGGCAATCAGCTGGCTTTGGGCATTTAGAAGGGAGGGGGGAGGAGCCAGGACGCAGCAAGCGAAGTAAAGGGAGAGGAGGTGGGGGGGAAAGAGGCGGGTCAAGGGTGGGGGCTTGGGGGAAGGAGTGGGTGGGCTGAAGGTTGAACCCCCTGCCTCTGGTGCTTGCAGAGTAGGGGAAGCTGCCCTGGAACCTAACTCCCCATTTACATTAATTCTTATGGGGAAATTGGATTTGCTTAACATTGTTTCACTTAAAGTTACATTTTTCAGGAACATAACTACACCGTTAAGTGAGGAGTTACTGTACTTCCCTTCATTTTTTTCCCCCATGTCACACTTGAGAACATGTGCTGTTCCTTTACATCTTTAATGGCAAACTCAGCAAAAGGGGAGTCTAGGGTAGGTTCTAGAGCAGTGGTTCCCAAACTTTAACATTTGTGAACCCCTTTCACTAAAATGTCAAGTCTCGCAAACCCCCTCCTAAAAATGAATATTTCCAGGGGTTTTCTCCTTTACCTGAGTATAAATTATAAAAGCAGTGATCTTGGAAATATAAAATTTGTTTTTATGACATGCTTATTACAAACTATTTGTTATTAATTATTAGTTATCATTACAGTATTTTTATTGCATTATGAAAATGGCAACACTCTTCCAAGATCTCACTTTTGTAGCTTGTATCACTTTGAATAAGCCTGTTATAAGACAAGGCTCCTATGTTTCAGATATGAAACATCATGAAGGCATTTAAGAAGCCAACTCAAAGAGTTCCTCCTACACAAGCATTCAGGTCTTGAGCAGTCCAGGCAAACAATGCACGTTACAACAAAGCTTAAAATTGTTCATAATAATTTTAAAAACAATAGTAGCTGCCTATATAATTTAAAAAACAGCAAAAAATATCCACCTCCCTTTCCATTTCTTATAAGGAGTCTTGAAGTTTAAATCTCCTCAGTGTGATAGCAATGCTTGCTTTGATCTGCTTAGCTCTTGGAAGTCCAGGGGCTCCAGGCTGCTGGCCCCATGCTGCCCAGGATCCCTAGGGACATCTCTGTCCGCCATTAGAGATTTTTTTCCCAAGAACCCCCTGTAACATTTCGCGAACCCCCAGGGGTTCACGAACCCCAGTTTGGGAACCACTGTTCTAGAGTGAAGCTCTACACTGAACTAGAAAGACAATGTAGTTTTATTCTGATACTTGTTTTCCTTTCCCCACTAACATTCTCAGTTCACTGTTGGGAAAAGTTGACTTTCTGTGATTCTTCCCTGTTGTCACTTGCCATGGTGTATAAATCTCTACTCTCCAGAAGAATTTCAGTTTGAGACCACAGCATGGTGGAATGGCAGAATCAGTGCTTCACTAAAATGAAATTTAGCACAGAATGTGTCAAAGTACAGCTCAGCCCATTCATTTATGGACAAGAAAGTGAAGCTGACTGCAGATTCAGAAAGAAGTCAAACCTGTAGTTGAAATATCACCACTAAAATGTATCTAAACTGATGCAATTCTCTGGAATGATAAAATTGCAGAACTAAATCGTGTTTAATCTGTCCTCAAAAGGACAAGATCTGTGTGAATCGCCTAACTTATAATCTGTGTAGATCTGGGATAATACACAAGAGCACGCTTGAAAGATTTAAAAACACAATTGATCATATACCTAGTACTGGCATTTTACGATCTTGATAGCTGGTAGCTACGCCAATTACATAGATATGTTTGGAGGCTCATATTTTATCTTTCCAGATGGCTTTCAGATAATGAAACCAGATATGTCTAAAACAGAAAGAGCATGTTTGGTGAGCATGTCAATTTCAACTTGCCGCTGCTTGGGAATGCTATGAGCAGCAATAGAGATGGCCACTGTAGTTCTTTGTGGGGAAGCAAGATCCAAAAAAATGGTAACTGGAGAGGGCTACAGCAGCAGAGACCTCCCTTTTCCTCTTCCACATCTTTGTTGCAGGTAGAGGCCATTGAGGAATGGGGAGAGGGGGGCAAGGAAGAGAAGTGCCTGATGAGAGTTGGTTGGGACATTTTCAACAAAACATTTTTTGTTAGAAAATGCCAATTCAGCAAAACCAAAACTTTTTATGGAAATGCATCATTTTCAAAGAAAGTTTTTCATTGGGAAGGTTCCTCAGGTTCCAGAGTGAATTTCTTGTCAAAATGAGAGAAGGTTCCCCCAGAATAGCCAATAGCCTGGTGGTTAGGGCACTCGTCTGGAGCATGTGAGAGCCAGGGCCTTGAGCCAGCATCCCAGGTGAATGCCCCAAATACTGGATGATTCCATTGTTCTGGGGTTGGGATATGACTTTTTTGGACCAACTTTTTTTTTTTTTTTCCCTAAAGGTCTCGGTTTTGTCCCACAGCAGGAGGTTTTTTTTTTTTTTTTTTTTTAAGGACGGAAAGCCTATCTGTGTGACAGATACCTTTCCCTCTCTCAGCAGGCAAAAGGCCTTGGAGAGGGAAAGCAAAAATTTATTTCCCCCTTGAAGGAGTGGTAGGTGTGGTGCGACTTCATATTTATCAAACACTTCCAAGACAGAGGCTGATACAACAGATGGAGTCCTAAAGCATGGTTCACAGACAGCACTCAGATAAAAATTCCAGAACCCTCTCCTTCCTAGCATCTAAGGTCAACAGCAGGCTGACTTCTCCTGGATATTGCTGGTAGGCTTCCTGATCCCAAGGAGCTCTTTTATATCTATCATTAGCTAGTAGGTATGTGGTCAATTTTTAAAGCCCTGCCTCACAGCATGTCACTTTAGGCAGAGCTGTGGGGCTAGATTTCAGAATCACAAATCTCTGAAATTTTTCAGAAACAATCATCTGCTGAACCCGTAACAGGGAGAGAGAGAGAGAGACACACACATCCTACTTTTTGATCATGTACCAATTTCTGTACCACTTTTACCATTCCGTTGTATATGAGAAGTTACTGGCAAAGATTATGAAGGGCTAGATGAGCAAAATGCTGCCTTTCTGGTCCTCACCATTGATTATCTAGACCCTGGTTCCTCTCAATCCTACATTTTCTAATATGTTTTCCTGTAATACTGAGAAATGGGCATGTTAAGCTAACATGTCTGAAAAACTTATTCTTTTTGCCTGTCAAAATGGGGACATAGGTTTTGATCAATATTTACAGGAATGGTATTTTTATAAGTCAGTATTCACCTCAAATAAAGAGAAATAGGTGTTCTTAAAATAGAAAATAATGTGTGTTTATTGTCTCTAGACTATAAAATTTCCTGAAACAAAATTGCACTGGTTATAAAGCTTTGCATCTTTGTGTCTGTGTAATGTTCAGATGACAATCATCTGACCAAACTTGGATCCAGTATGTAAATTGATTTCAGCTGACTGCATTGAATTTGAAAGAAATTTAATATGGAAACTGCCTCTGCTCCTCTCCCCATGGTAGTAGATGCTTCTCTACGTCATCTGTTAAGCAGTGCATAGTCAGCATATGGCTCTTTCTCTCCTATTTAAACTGTTTCCTCCTGGGAAAGGGAAATTCCCCTCAGACCAGACAGACATCTGCTGACTCTCTCTCCTACCAGCAAAGCCACAGAAAAGATATCTTTCCTGTGATTAAAAGAAATACGTCTGGAGGCTTTTAGTTTTCATTCAATTAATCAAAGATTAAACCCATGTGGACTCTCTGAACTGAGCTTCTTTGTGCTTTCTCTAGCGCTGCTGATTGGAACCCTTCTGCATATGTTTTGACTGAAATTTAAGATTTTACCCACATAAATGTTTTAATGCAAAACTAATGTGTCTTCATCAGGAACAAGAAAAAAAGTTTAATAATAAGTAGAAAATAGAGTATAAAATATTACTACTAAGTTTCCTTTCACATTAATGCATAACTTGAGGTGCATATTTTTAATTAAAAAATAAAATGAAAAGTAATACAGTGTGCAGTGCCGTATACTTTGTCAACTCCATGTTTCTCAACAAAAGCCTTATGGATATATTAGAGGCACATAGTTTAAGGCCATAAGCGACCAGCAGCTCATTTAGTCTTACCTCCTGTATATTTAATCCATATATTTCCATTGATAAATCATTTAAAAAATAGTGCTACTATGTATTATAAACATTATTTACACTAAGAATGTCGGTAGCTTCTACCTTAATTCCTCATCCCGATGATGTACTGCAGATGAAACGTTAGATAAATGTTTCAATCTTGTAGGTTTTTCCCCTACCTCTGAAAGGGAGTTATTTTTCTTCCTAATGTTTATAAAAAAATGTTGACTGAAAAAGTCATTAAGAGCAGGATCGCAATAATTAAACAGATTATCTGAATACTTGTGAGTCTGTTTATACAGACTATTTATCTGAAGATAATTTGGTTGGCTCCAGTTTTATTAGTGGAATTAGTTCTTTGTTATATAGTCTGTGGCATGGTTTTGAAACAGCAGAGACCTTACTGATAACTTGACTTTCCGAAGGTATTTGTACACAGCTGTGCTTTCTCTTGCAGTGTTCTGACTAATTATTCTATATTTTGGTAATGTATTGATTGATTTTTTTCTTTAAAATGTATTTAAAATATAGTAGCCTATGTAATTTTCTGAAAAGCTTTGAATCCCATAATTAAAATACACACACAGCATAAAGAACTACCCTTAGATAAATATCCACCCAACAATCTTTTTTCTGGCAGCACATTTGATAGTCTAGCAAAGATTTTGAAGGTGGATTTTCATGCAACCTTTTATTTCTAAGGAACTATCAGATTTCTAGTTTTTATGCATTATTTTTAGGCTATGCTCCTACTGCTGACTTTGACATCATCCCTCATACTTTTGTGTATCCAAAATTTCTGCTGAAGTCTGTGGTACATTCTGTGCACACACACACACAACTAACTTGGGGATGGAAGTAGTATAAGACCATAGATAGTAGGATCAGACCCTTAATGGAAAGATTGGAAATTTGTTTGGTTGGTCCCTCAAGATGCATTTAAAAAAAACCAAAATAATCCTAAAAAACTTGAATCAACAGATGTACTGTTATATTTTGTGGGTGTGGGTGTGTGTGTAAAATCCTCATTAAAGATAATTAGGTTTTATTATTATGCTTTCTTAAAGGGAATATCCCCAGTTTTCTAGAAAAATACATTATGCAATGTATGCAGATGACTTGTATATGAAAAAAGTAAAATTTGAAAATATACTTTTTTATTAATTAGCTTGCTATTGTAAAAGGGAATTAATTTTACAGTAACTATATATCTCTTTTCTTTTAGTAATAGAGGGTCAGTTACAGAGAATTCACCATTTATACTAGTTTAAACCTGCAAGTGACCCATGCTGCAGAGGAAGGCGATCCCCTCCCGCCCAACATCTCTTCCATTCTGACCTGGGGGAAAACGCCTTCCTGACCCCAAATATGGCATTCAGTTAGACCCTAAGCACGTTGGGAATACCTGCCAGGAAGGTATCAGTTAGGTTTTTTGCTCCCACTGCTCCTCTTGGAAAACTGTTCCAGAATTTCATTCCTCTGATGGTTAGAAATCTTCATCTAATTTCAAGCGTAAACTTGCTGATGGCCAGTTTATATCCATTTGTTCTTGTGCCAACATTGGCTCTTAACTTAAATAACTCTGAACCTTAGATTTACAATACAGCCTGTACGTGCTAATGGAGTGTTTTTTCAATGGTAATTCAGTGGTATTCAGACAGCATTGTTCCTGCTCAAGAAAGATTGATATGTAAAGAACGGTCACGTTTTCTGCTAACGCTAAATGCCTTGTGTTTAAGCAATTTTATTTTTGTTTTCTGAGACATTAGATAATTGAAATGGCAATTTTGGTGTTCCATCTGAATAGCTTAAAGAATCCTCAGCACGAATCTCATTGGCTTTCAGATTTGACTGTGTGTTTGTACAACACCTAGCACAACAGGGCAAAAGACTGAAGTCCTGTGATTAGCAAAAGAGCTAGTATAGCATTCAGAACCAGAAGTGCCACTTCCCTAACAATAATGACAGGTTTCAGAGTAGCAGCCGTGTTAGTCTGTATCCGCAAAATGGAAAGGAGTACTTGTGGCACCTTAGAGACTAACAAATTTATTAGAGCATAAGCTTTCGTGGACTACAGCCCACTTCCAGCATCCGAAGAAGTGGGCTGTAGTCCATGAAAGCTTATGCTCTAATAAATTTGTTAGTCTCTAAGGTGCCACAAGTACGCCTGTTCTTTTTCCCTAACAATGTGCCTTAGCTCATATTTGATAGGTAGCTTTGAAGGAGTGACAGGAAAGTTAACACTTTATGCTCAATGAATCATTGCACACACTTCTGAGATTGCCAAAAAAAATTGCTCCTTTCGGGTTGATGTTGTACTTTGATTTGTGTAGTACCTTCTAATTAAGATTCTTAAAGTACTTTAGAAATGCTTTCTTGAGGTGGGAAAGTCTTATTACTGCTTTCAATAGAGAGAGAAATTGAGATAGAGAGAAGTTAATTTATGTGCTCAGGGGTCACTTAGGAAGTTTGGTAGAACTGGAAATAGAACACACAACTGTTTGGTTCCCACTCTTGTGCTTTACCATAAGACTACTCTTTCTCCTTATGCTTAAAGAAAATTTAAAATGTTTTTACAGCTACTTCTAGCACTAATTGAAAGTTATGTGCAACATCCTTTGAAATGGTCACAAAAGCAGGTTGATCTCATTCCCTTTGGGTGGTGGTGGGAGGCAAAATTAGTTTTCTTACTTGTAATTTCAGTTTCTCTTACTACTCACTGTTTTAGTCTTTTTTTAAACTCATGGGTATTTCTGTCCGATACTGTGGAATAGAGGCATAGTTTCAAAGTAGAGGAGATAGAAAACTATTGTCATTATTACAACTTAAAATGGAGAAACAAATACAACTATAGTATTGTTATTTTTGTACTATTTAAGCCCAAGAGAAGAATATTCCTCCTTGTCCTGATCTTAATTAAGACATAAAAGAAACCCATGCTAAACCAAGCTTGTATGTAGAATAATAGATAAGCATAGGGAGAGTCTGTCCAGAGCAGAGCAATCAAAATTTAAAGATGAAAAACTAATTTGCCTTTCTTTCTGTGATGGTTCTAGTGCTCTGGCTGTAACTTATGGAAGGTAGCCAGCAGTGACCATTGTCTCCAAAACACACAAATGGGGTAATTATATAGTAAACAGATTAAAAAATAGTCACAGAAGTGAAAGGCTGGCTCAGGTTGGGGACGTGATGGTTGTTCTTCGCTACTGGTAAAATTTGCAGATGACACACAAATCAGTAGGAATGGTAAAAAATGATGGGGGCAGGTCAGGTATACAGGCTGACATGCATCACTTGGTAAGATGCCCTTATTTGGGAAAATGTGTTTTAATACAGCCAAACGCAGGGACATATATCCAGAAACAAGGTATGTAGATCACATTTACAAGATTTTGGGACTCTGGCCTAGAATCCAGTGACACTGAAAATGACTTTGGATCTATGGTAGATAGTCGTTTTGAACATGAGCCATCAGTGCGATGGTGTTGCTCAGAGGGCAAACTCAGTTCTCAGAACTATCAGCAGGGGATTATCAAGGAGGAGGTGGCATTAAGGTATGTAGCATTAGTGATATTGGAATAATGTGTCGAGTTCTGGTGTCTATACATCAAAAAAGAATGTTGATAAATTAATAAATGTTCAAAAGAGAAGTACAAGAATGATTAACGGTTTGGAAAACATGCCTTTGTAGTGAGAGACTTAAGAATCTCAATGTATTTAGTTCAGCCAACAAAAACTTTTAAGAGGTAACTTGAACACTGACTACAAGTACCTACCCAGGGAAGAGATTTCTGACAGTAGGTGGATCTTTAATCTAGCAGAAAAAGGCATGAGATCCAGTGGCTGGAAGTTGAAGCTAGAAAAACTGGGACTAGAAATCGGGTGCAGATATTTAACAAAGTGATTAACAATTGAAAAATTTTACCTGTGAATATAGAAGATTCTCCATCACTTGAAGTCTTTAAATCAAAACTGGATATCTTTCTAAAATACATGCCATATCTCACACAACAGTTATAGGCCAGATGCAGAAAGTACTGGGTGAGGTTCTATGGCCTGTGTTACTAGATGATCATAATGATCCATTCCGGCTTTAAAATCTATTACTCCTGAAAGGGAGGCAGGCCAGAGCCAAGTCCCAAAACTTCCTTGCTAAAACCCTCAGTGTCCATCTAACCCCTCACCCCCAGCCACTACGTTTTGCAGCAAAGTGAGATGCTGCGAAGCTACAGGCTGCAGGAATTACTGTCCTGGTGTGTTGGCATAGGAATGGTAATTTCTAGGGGAAACCTCTGGTACTAAAGGAATCTTAAAAAAAGGCACAATTTCTTGTCTGATCTTAGAGGCACAAGAGCTCTTTGTTTCTGTCTGTGTCCACACTGATAAAAGCTCAGGATCCCACTGCTAGACTAGAGAATTCTCTGCCCTCCAAAAAATTCTTCTGTGAAGACTCTCACTTTTCCAAATGGAGACAAACCTGGAAGGAAGAAAATTGCCAGGGATAAAATAAGATGATCTTTTTTATGAAGGCAAAGGAATCCCTTGCAAAAAGAAGAGGAAACTCTCCTGAAGGGAGAGAGACTGGGGGGAGGGTGCTGTTGATTCAGCAAATATGTCAACAGAGAGAGCATTCAGTTCCATTTAATAATTACATAAAAGGAACTCCATCTCCTTTCTGCGGGTTGAGCAGAAATAATTTTTGTCCAGAGCAGTGGATCCATCATAGTGAATTTTTGGAGGCTTTTAAAAATGTCTTTATCCATTAACAGATATAAACTTATTACATCTTTAAAAACATGGTTTAGTGGACTAATTGGGCTTTAGAAAAGCCGGTGCACGGATAACCTCTTAAACATTCTGATTGTTAATATGTGGGTTGCTAAGTGTCAAAATCAGCATGTAGACACACACAACATTGTGGTGATTTCTGTCGCAGTTTTGAGGAAAGCCTGAACTATTGTGTGTCAAGAAGGTAAAACAATGCACTTGTATTGCATCTTGCTAGCTTCTTTCTCCATATCAACTTGCACCATGTGCACAGAATTTAAAGAAAGCAGTGTTAGGGTTTTTTTCATTACTGTCATTTACTTTTCGATTAAGAGTGCAGTAAAATGTGCCATAGGAGGAGGAAGTAAGTATCCAATTGCCTTTCAGAACTGTTTTTGCTTCCTAAGTAAAATTTCTGTTTAGAGCAAATGTATATTTATGCATACATCTCACTAATCAGTAAATCCAAGAAAGGGAGGAGAGAGAATTGGTACTAAAGTGTCAGAGTTGGAGCTTGTCGGAAACCAGCAATAGTTTCCAATGCATTTTTCTTGACGACAAATATAAGCTCCTCAGATCATAATGTAATGGTCTGTAAAATGGGGAGATAATTAAAAATAGGGTGATTTCTCAACCTGCATGAACCAATCCTAAATAAGAATTGGGATGATAACCGAGTGTGTGTGTGTGTGTGTAAGTATATATACGCCTCTACCTCGATATAAAGCTGTCCTCGGGAGCCAAAAAATCTCACCACTTTATAGGTGAAACTGTGTTATATTGAACGCTTTGATCCACCGGAGTGCGCAGCCTCCCCTCTCTCTCCCCCCCCCCCCTCGCTCCCGGAGTACTGCTTTACCGCGTTCTATCCGAATTCGTGTTATATCGGGTCACGTTATATCGAGGTAGCAGTGTATATGGAAGAGATTTCTGTAACATAACTTGGGTCTATATTTGTGAACAAAGTGACAACTAGAAAGTATGACTAGCTGTCTTACGTACATGTGAAACCTGTTTTTTATCATACTTCAGTTACTGTCTCTCTCTTTTTTTTAAATTCAGTCTGATGGCAGTTTGTCAATCTGCCTTTTTGGTGGTCTACAGGAAACATGGAAAGTGGCTGGTCACACATTACAATCATGCATAGCAGGTTTATTTTAAAAGCTCTGTGCCTTGGTGCATGCATATTAAACAAAAAAGAAACCTTTTATTCTTCAGGCACCTCTGCCTGTGGGTGCTCAACTGCATCAGATGTGCCAGCTGGACTTTTGCAGAGGATTAACGTTCTTTTGCCCAGCAGCAGGAGCAGCCAGGCACTGGAAACTTTTTTTGCCCTATTTCATCAAGTGCTGTTTTCAAATCAGCTTTGTTCCTTTGCCCCTTTAAAAATGTTGCTTATTTTCTATAATAATAGGAGATTCCTTTCAGTATCTATAGTCCTTGCTTCCCTAATCAGAGGTCTTCTGTCTCAAAATCCTATTCCAGCGCTTCAAGCATTCAGTAGTCTTCAAAATCTACAACCAGATTTTGGCAGCTTTACTGCTACAATCCTTAAACATACATCAGCTCTCTTCAGATAGCAGCTTGTCAGAGGAAGGTTAGGCAGGGGAATTCCTGTCTCAAGATTTTTCTTGGAATCCCTAATGGCAGCTGTAGCCTTGGCCTAGGAATAGGATCATTACCAACAACAGACCAGAAAAGCTATTATTTATGGCTCTGTCTCAGTGAGATAAAGCCTTGTCCCATCCATTATTTCCTAAGATATATTTTTAATTGTGTTGAATGCCCTTATAGAATGCAATAACTATTTCCTATGTGAAAGCAAACAGAGGATTTTTCTGCCAACATATCTTGTTGATCATAAACTCAACACTGTACGGTAGAAGAATCTTGAAGCACAGGAATTTAAATTAGGAGTAACTTTCAAGCCACTCTTTATTCCCTTGCTTAATTATTTGAGTTTCTTGGCCTCCTTTTAAATGATTCAGCGAAATAAATAGTGTAATACTCTTCCTTTTAAGAGTATTACACTAGTTAAGATAATTTGTTGAGGCATATGGATTAGTGTCACTAATGCATGATGCTTATTTTTATCTGATTGACTCTACTACAGTTATATCTGAGACTTGGATGGTTGCTGACTAGAAAACATATCTGAATGATGTATTGCATAGTGGGAAGAATGAATTCAATAACCATGGATGGATTATTGTGAACCATTAATATCCCTGCTTGTTTACCTATTGTCAAAACTAGAGATAGATAATGCCTTTCTGTCAGTAATTCTGGCTTTCCAGGCCACTCAGATTTTTGCAAAATAGGTGGGGTGCAGGACTTTGGAACTACAGTATACACCTAAATTCATTTTTTAAATTGGAATCGGAAGCAAGTCCTGATGCTTATCGGGGGGTGTGAGAGGGATGGGAGTGTGTGTGTGTAAATGTAATGTGAATAAAATATCTTATTCTAATATAAGCTCAGTTCTGAATGCAGCGCCATTGCCAGCATCCGTGCAGAAGTAAGGGTGGCAATACCATGCCAGCTGCAAGGCTCTACCACGCTGGGTTTTTTTGTCATTTTTTCTGCCCCCTCTCCCTCCCCTGGCTTTGAGCCTTGGATGTCTGCCTTGCTCACCCACCCTGGTTTCAGCCCTGCCCCAAACTCTCCAAGATAATTTGATGTATTAACAGGGGGAAAAGTGTGTGTTGCCAACCTCAAAATATATGCAAAACTCTGCAAAGTAAGCTAATTTAAAACAAAATTGCAGTGGAGGCATAATATTGCCACAATTTCCACAATATTGTGAATGAAGTAGGACTTTATTAATGATGGAGGACTGGGTCCCTCCCTGGAATTATATATAAGGGTTACTTCAGCATTGGGCTCTGTTCCAGTAAGAGGTCTGTAATGGTGAGGAAGCAGATCTGCTCTACAAAGTTGGGGTAGGAGGACCAGCCTATCTCAGTCAGCTTGCTAGACAAGCAGCATATGTAGTATTTTGAGAATGTTGCATCCCTGAAGTCTCTCCATTTTTCTTTGCTTGCAGCCCTTTCTCCCATAACTAGGGGCTTGTTTATATGCAGAGTTGCACCAGCTTAATTTAAGATGTGATATTTAAACTGATTTAGTTAAATTGGTGCAAAAGGCTGTATGTACATTCTTATTTCAGTTCAGATCAAGCCTGTTTCAGGTTAGCTTAAATGATTAGGAAAAGCTTTAAGATGAACTGAAATAAGTGTCCACATGTGGGTTTGTACAACTTTAACTAAGCTGTTGTCATTAAATAGATGCAAGTTTGTGTGTAGAACAAGGGTTTACCTCAATGTACAGTAAGTAGTTCATTAGGAGTGGACCAAATCTTCCTGTGTGCCATTTGGGTTAGGATGCCTAAAATTAGCATTGGATTTGGCATACATATATGTGCTAAATGGCATGGCAATACTGAGGCAGAGTGCTATAGATCATAGGTGAGGCTGAGAGTTTGTCACAGAGGTTTCTGTGACTTCTGCAATGGCTCGTGCGGCTGGCTCCAGGGCTGCCTGAGCAGCTCAGGCAGTCCCTGGGCCAGTCGCACCGGCTGCTGCTGGGGCAGTCTCGGGCTACCGCCCCATCCCTAGCTACAGAAGGAGTTTGGGTGGGGCGCTCAGGCCTGGGGGTTGGGGCACGGGAGGGGCAGCACTTACCTTGGTGGCGGCTCCCCGGCAGTGGTAACACGTCTGTCCCTCATCTCCTAGCTCCGTGTGCTGCTTCTGCCCACAGGCACTGCCCCCTCAGCTCCCATTGGCCACTGTTCCTGGCCAATGGGAGCTGCAGAGCTGGCAACGCGCAGGGCTAGGAGCTTAGGGAGGGACATGTGGCAGCTTCCCAGAAGCCGGGTAGGGAGCCTGCCAACCCCCCACCCCCTCAGCACCAGTGTGGGTCCTGGGCTGCTTGCACCCACGGTGCCCCCCGGACCGCCCCACCAGCACTTGTGTGCACCTGCGGAGCCCCCAGTTCCCCCAGCACTCGTGGCACTACCTGGGCTGCCTCCTTTCCCCCCAAGCACCCACAGCACTACCAAGATTTAGTCAGGGTGCATAATTCAAGTCATGGACAGGTCATGGGCCATGAATTTTTGTTTATTGCCCGTGACCTGTCCATGACTTTTACTAAAAATACCTATGACTAAAACTTAGCCTTAATCATAGACAGACTATATTGGAGATGCACTGCTAAGCTTTTGTGTCACATATGCAGCAGTGTTCTGATATTTTGATCATCAGATTATTGTTATGAACATGGTAAGTAAACAGGACATCTTTGATTTTAGACCTGTGGTTTTCAACCAGTGGTCTATGGCCTCCAGGGGGTCTGAAGATTCTGACTAAGGGATCCACGAAAGGTTGTCGTACCATAGAACAGTGGGTTTTTAACCTGTGTTCCACAGACCCCTGTGAATCCACAGACTATGTCTAAGATTTCCAAAAGGGTCTACCCTTCTACTTGAAAAATAGTAGGGGTCTGCAGATGAAAAATGGTTGAAAACCATTGTTTTAGATAGTTAATAGAATGCCTTGGCTAACAATTGCTATTTAATCCATATACTCATAGGAATTCCTTGTCAAGGATGGTCTGTACCCTGATTCATACAGAATTGTAACAAATGGGCATCCACTGAACATAAATTCACCATCCTTAATTTTAGTTTTTCAGTAACTGCCCAACGTCTCTGTAAATTGTCCTCCTTTCATTTCATAATGCATCGGGACTTTTATGTGTGTGTATCTGTGAATACATACAGATTTGACAAATAACATCCAAATATTTTGCATGTTTTTAACATAGAATGCAAATCCTGCTATTAAAACAAAAACATACAAAATACTTCAAAAAGAGAATCTATTCTATGCTAAGAACAAAAATCACATGTTGATCATGGTACGTGATGTCTAAACAAAAGGATAAATACATTGACATTTTAAAAGAATGTGTTGGAAGGTATATTACTTCAAACAGGGTTAAAGGTTATATTTTATTTTCACATGCGTGTGGGCGTGCACACATACGCCAAAAAATAACTATGAAGAACAGTGTTCAAAATACTGAATCATCTTTACAACTTTAGTAGAAGTAGGTGGCCATATAAAGAAATGTGATCAGAACACTACTGAGAGAACAGTGTCTTTATTGTAATCCAATTTCCTGCAATTGCTTTCTTTCTGTCCCAGTAAATTACTTAACTTTCCTTTTCCAGTATCCCTTTTGGTAAAATAAGGATAAATAATACTCATCTAAAGGAATTCTATCCCATTTAAAATAAAGTTGGTACTTTATACTTTGAGGGTAAAAATGCTATGTGAATGCTTAATATCATTATTTTAGCCAATTCTGTGATTCTAGTAGAGCAATGTTAATATGTTATATATATATACAATATAGCAACATTATTACTATTATTTCTTCAGTGTTTAACTGATATGTCTTAAGTTACTCTTCTGATACATTTCAAACTTAGGGATGACCACTTTTAAAAAAATATATTGAATGTGTTGATATTTATTTAACAAGTTTTAAAATGGTTCCTTACTCTCTGTTATACATTGATAATTTAAAGAAATAAACCCTTTTGGTACCTTACTCTCTAGATCAGGGGTGGGCAAACTTTTTGGCCTGAGGGCCACATTGGGGTTCCGAAACTGTATGGAGGGCTGGGTAGGGAAGGCTGTGCCTCTCCAAACAGCCTGGCCCCTCCCACTTCCTGCCCCCTGACTGCCCCCCTCATGACCCATCCAATCCCCCCTGCTCCTTGTCCCCTGACCGCCCCCTCCTGGGACCTCCCGCCCCTAACGACCATCCCGGGACTCCACCCCATATTTAACCCCCCCGCTCCCTGTCCCCTGACTGCCCCAACCCCTATACCCCACCCACTGCAAGCCCCCCCCCCCCCCCCGGGACTCCCTTGCCTATCCAACCGCCCCCTGCTTCTTGTCCCCTGACTGCCCCCCCGGGACCTCCTGCCCCTTATTCAATTCCCCTGCTCCCTGCCCCCTTACCATGCCACTCAGAACACCAGGACTGGTAGCCGTGCCACCCAGCCAGAGCCAGCCACGCCTCTATGCAGTCAAGAGCACCGGGGCAGGCCGGTGGCTCTCGCAGCCATGCTGCCCGACAGGAGCTCAGAGCACTGGCAGCATGGCGAGCTGAGGCTGCGGGGGTAGGGGGTACAGCACTCGAAGGGCCAGGGGCGAGCCTCCCCAGCTCGAAGCTCAAGGGCTGGGCAGGATGGTCCCGCGGGCTGTAGTTTGCCCACCTCTGCTCTAGATCAAGGGTTCTCACAACATATTTTTTGGTGGCCTCAGAGTGTGGCCATGAACTCTTGCTGCTGGCCGCTCTAATAATTTTTCCTAAAATACTTAACTAACTTTAGGAAAAACAAATAAATATGCACATATACAAGTCCAGATCATTATTTTTATTGTCTGAAAAAAAAAACCCTTACATAAATAAATTACAGTGTACAGTTGTCTCTATTCTTTACTGGACCTAAACAGAATAGAAACAAAAATAAGGTGCTTTGCATGTGTATATATATATAATTTTTAGATTGCTAGTTAGTAAGTCTGCTCCTGTGACAAGTGATATTTGTATATTTGTTAATATCACTTTTCACAGCAGACTTACTCAGCCCTGGCATGCAGGGGGACAAATTAAGCCCTGGATGAGGAGGTGGGTAAGGAGGCAGGAGGGCCAGGGACAATGGGGGTCTGGAGGAGGCAGCGGGGGTCGAGGTGATGGCGGGGGCTGGGGTGGTGGTGAGTCCAGGGATGAAGCCCAAAACCCTGTGGCTGGGGGACAGAGTCTGCTGCCGCGTGGCCAGAGCCTGCCACCCCATCCCCAGGGCAGAAGCCTGAAGCCCTTAGCCCAAGCTGCACCACACCTGGGAAGGTGGGGAACTCACACTGGTTGCCTGCTCCTACAGTGTTTGTGGCTCCGGAAGGGGGTAGGGACCAACCCCTGCAGGCAGCCCCTGGGGAGGAGCCGCTGCTTTGCCACCTCCTCCACCCCCTGTCACAGCCCAGGAGACTGTGGCCACAAGAAAAGCCCCTGGTGGCCACATGCGGCCATGGTTGCTGTATTTGAGAAATGTTGCTCTAGATGTTTAAAAAGTAGAGATCTCTTTCAAACTATGCTGAAGTCACGCATTAAAGTTCAGGATCAAGGAAGACAGAAGTCTTAAATGTTTTATATTTGTAGTTCTTGCCTTTAGTGAAAGAAGTATACTGATGGTTCAAGTTTTTCCAACTGGAGTTGGTACCAATTATGTAAGGTAAGAGAGCATTCTGATTTTCAGAGTGAAGCGGTTCTAGTCTTAGGGTATGTCTACACTACGAAATTAGTTCGAATTTATAGAAGCTGGTTTTATTGAAATCGGTTGTATACAGCCGATTGTGTGTGTCCACACATAAAATGCTCTAGGTGCTCTAGTCGGCGGACCGCGTCCACAGTACGAGGCTAGCGTCGACTTCCGGAGCATTGCACTATGGGTAGCTATCCGACAGCTATCCCACAGTTCCCGCAGTCTCTGCCGCCCCTTGGAATTCTGGGTTGAGATCCCAATGCCCGGATGATGCAAAACAGTGTCGCGGGCGGTTCTGGGTACATGTCGTCAGGCCCCTCCCTCCCCCGTCACAGCAACGGCAGACAATAGATTCGCGCCTTTTTACCTGGGTTACCTGTGCAGACAACATGGAGCCCGTTCAGCTCAGCTGAGCTCACCGTCACCATATGTCCTCTGGGTGCCGGCAGACGTGGGACTGCATTGCTACACAGCAGCAGCTGCTAACTGCCTTTTGGCGGTAGACGGTGCAGTAGACTGGTAGCCTTCATCGGCGATCTGGGTGCTGGCAGCCGTGGGGCTTGCCTTTTGGCAGTAGATGGTGTATTACGACTGTCAACCGTCCTATTAGAAGTCGGGTCATCGCACATTAGCAGAGTCTTCCCCGAGCAGCCAATCGTGCAATAGGCCTGAAGACCATCGTCATACACCGCCCCGTATTTGCTGCCAAGCACCCAGAAAGATGCCGAGGGCTATCAGTCACGCTGCACCGTCGTCTTAAGATGTAAAAAATAGATTTGCTCTGTATTCATTTGCTTCCCCCTCCCTCCGTCAAATCAACGGCCTGCTAAACCCAGGGTTTTCAGTTTAATCTTTGGGGGGACCATTCTGTGTGACAGTTGTTTGTGTTTCTCCCTGATGCACAGCCACCGTTCTTGATTTTAATTCCCTGTACCTGTACGCCATGTCGTCACTTGGCCCGCCCTCCCTCCTTCCCCTAGTCCGTCAGATACTACTTTCGCGCCTTTTCTTTGAATTCTGGGTTGAGATCCCAATGCCCGGATGATGCAAAACAGTGTTGCAGGTGGTTCTGGGTACGTGTCGTCAGGCCCCTCCCCCCTCGTCACAGCAATGGCAGACAATAGATTCGCGCCTTTTTACCTGGGTTACCTGTGCAGACAACATACCACGGCAAGCATGGAGCCCGCTCAGCTCAGCTGAGCTCACCGTCACCATATGTCCTCTGGGTGCCGGCAGACGTGGGACTGCATTGCTACACAGCAGCAGCTGCTAACTGCCTTTTGGCGGTAGACGGTGTAGCATGAGTGATAGCCATGGGGCTGGCAGCCGTAGGGCTGCATTGCACCAGCCCCTTGCCCTTTGGTAGGCGATGGTATATTATGATTGGTACCCATCATCGTCGTACTGGAGTGGCTGTCAATCATGGCCACCTGGGCAGACATGTTTCGATGATGATGGCTACCAATCGTAATATACTATTTTCTGCCAATTTCCCAGTATTGTCTGCTAAGCACCCAGAAGAGGCCGAGGGCGATGCTGGGTGCTGGCGGACGTGGGGCTGGCAGACGTGGGGCTGCATTGCTACACAGCAGCAGCCCCTTGCCTTTTGGCAGACGATGGTATATTATGACTGGTATCCGTCATCGTCATACTGGAGAGGCTATCACTCGTGCTGCACCGTCGGCTGCCAGCTTAAGATGTAAAAAATAGATTTGTTCTGTATTCATTTGCTTCCCCTTCCTCCGTGAAATCAATGGCCTGCTAAGCCCAGGGTTTTCAGTTTAATCTTTGGGGGGACCATTCTGTGTGACAGTTGTTTGTGTTTCTCCCTGTTCCTGTACCTGTATGCCATGTCGTCACTCGGCCCTCCCTCCCTCCCGCCCTCCCTCCTTCTCCTGGTCCATCAGATACTACTTTCGCGCCTTTTTTCTGACCAGGCGCCATAGCTAGCACTGGGATCATGGAGCCCGCTCAGATCACCGCGGCAATTATGAGCACTATGAACACCACGCGCATTGTCCTGGAGTATATGCAGAGCCAGGACATGCCAAGGCGAAACCCGGACCAGCCGAGGAGGCGATTGCAGCGCGGCGACGAGAGTGATGAGGAAATTGACATGGACATAGACCTCTCACAAGGCACAGGCCCCAGCAATGTGGAAATCATGGTGTCACTGGGGCAGGTTCATGCCGTGGAACGCCGATTCTGGGCCCGGGAAACAAGCACAGACTGGTGGGACCGCATCGTGCTGCAGGTATGGGACGATTCCCAGTGGCTGCGAAACTTTCGCATGCGTAAGGGCACTTTCATGGAACTTTGTGACTTGCTTTCCCCTGCCCTGAAACGCCAGGATACCAGGATGAGAGCAGCCCTCACAGTTGAGAAGCGAGTGGCGATAGCCCTGTGGAAGCTTGCAATGCCAGACAGCTACCGGTCAGTCGGGAATCAATTTGGAGTGGGCAAATCTACGGTGGGGGCTGCTGTGATCCAATTTGCCAGGGCAATGAAAGACCTGGTGATAGCAAGGGTAGTGACTCTGGGCAACGTGCAGTCAATAGTGGATGGTTTTGCTGAAATGGGATTCCCAAACTGTGGCAGGGCCATAGACGGAACCCATATCCCTATCTTGTCACCGGAGCACCAAGCCACCGACTACATAAACCGCAAAGGGTACTTTTCAATGCTGCTGGAAGCCCTGGTGGATCACAAGGGACGTTTCACCAACATCAACGTGGGATGGCCGGGAAAGGTACATGATGCTCGCGTCTTCAGGAACTCTGCTCTGTTTCGAAAGCTGGAGGAAGGGACTTTCTTCCCGGACCAGAAAGTGACCGTTGGGGATGTTGAAATGCCTATCGTGATCCTTGGGGACCCAGCCTACCCCTTAATGCCATGGCTCATGAAGCCGTACACAGGCAGCCTGGACAGTAGTCAGGACCTGTTCAACTACAGGCTGAGCAAGTGCCGAATGGTGGAGGAATGTGCATTTGGACGTTTAAAAGCGCGCTGGCGCAGCTTACTGACTCGCTCAGACCTCAGCGAAAAGAATATCCCCATTGTTATTGCTGCTTGCTGTGCGCTCCACAATATCTGTGAGAGTAAGGGGGAGACCTTTATGGCGGGGTGGGAGGTTGAGGCAACTCGCCTGGCCACTGATTACGCGCAGCCAGACTCCAGGGCGGTTAGAGGAGCACAGCAGGGCGCGGTGTGCATCAGAGAAGCTTTGAAAACGAGTTTTGTGACTGGCCAGGCTACTGTGTGAAACTTCTGTTTGTTTCTCCTTGATGAACCCTCCAAACCACCCCCCCCCCCGACCCGGTTCACTCTACTTCCCTGTAAACCAACCACCCCACCCCATCCTCCCCTCCCCAATTCGAGCACCGCTTGCAGAGGCAATAAAGTCATTGTTTTTTTCACATTCATGCATTCTTTATTAGTTCCTCACAGAAGTAGGGGGATAATTGCCAAGGTAGCCTGGGATGGGTGGGGGAGGAGGGATGGAAAAGGACACACTGCATTTTAAAACTTTAACTCTTATTGAAGGCCAGCCTTCTGATGCTTGGGCGATCATCTGGGGTGGAGTGACTGGGTGGACGGAGGCCCCCCCACCGTGTTCTTGGGTGTCTTGGTGAGGAGGCTATGGAACTTGGGGAGGAGGGCTGTTGGTTACACAGGGGCTGTAGCGGCGGTCTCTGCTCCTGCTGCCTTTCCTGCAACTCAACCATACGCTCGAGCATATCAGTTTGATGCTCCAGCAGACGGAGCATTGCCTCTTGCCGTCTGTCTGCAAGCTGACGCCACCTATCGTCTTCAGCCCGCCACTTGCTCTGTTCATCTCGCGATTCAGCCCGCCACCGCTCCTCTCGTTCATATTGGGCTTTTCTCATCTCCGACATTGACTGCCTCCACGCATTCTGCTGTGCTCTATCAGCGTGGGAGGACATCTGCAGCTCCGTGAACATATCGTCCCTCGTCCTACGTTTTCTCTTTCTAATGTTCACGAGCCTCTGCGAAGGAGAAACATTTGCAGCTGGTGGAGGAGAAGGGAGAGGTGGTTAAAAAAGACACATTTTAGAGAACAATGGGTACACTCTTTCATTACAAGGTCGTATATTTCGGCTTGCAGGCAGCCATGGTAGGCCACAGTGTTTTGGCTTTTTTAACCTTCTTAACATGCGGGAAAGGTTGCAAACAGCAGCGCATTTCCCATATCAAGGATGAATTGGGTTGTCCATTTAAAATGGGTTTTCAGTGTAAAAGGAGGGGCTGCGGTTTCCCGGTTAACATGCGGCACAAACACAAGTAAACCACCCCCCCCCCCACACACACACACACGATTCTCTGGGATGATCACTTCACCCCTCCCCTCCACCGCGTGGTTAACAGCGGGGAACATTTCTGGTCAGAAGAGCAGGAACGGGCGCCTCTGAATGTCCCCTTAATAAAATCACCCCATTTCAACCAGGAGAGCTTTCTGGAGATGTCCCTGGAGGATTTCCGCTCCATCCCCATACACATTAACAGACTTTTCTAATAGATGTACTGGCCGCGATTGCCAGGGCAAATTAATCATTAAACACGCTTGCTTTTTTTTTTTTTTTGTAATGTTTACAAATATTTACAAAGTTACACTCACCAGAGGTCTCCTGTGTGCCCTGAGGGTCCTGGGTGAGTTCGGGGGTTACTGGTTCCAGGTCCAGGGTCACAAACATATCCTGGCTGTTGGGGAAACCGGTTTCTCCGTTTCCTTGCTGCTGTGAGCTACCTACAGTACCTCCATCCTCATCTTCCTCGTTCCCCGAACCGTCTTCCCTGTGTGTTTCTCCAGTGAGAGAGTCATAGCACACGGTTGGGGTAGTGGTGGCTGCACCCCCTAGGATCGCATGCAGCTCCGCGTAGTAGCGGCAAGTTTGCGGCTCTGCCCCGGACCTTCCGTTTGCTTCTCTGGCTTTGTGGTAAGCTTGCCGTAGCTCCTTAATTTTCACGCGGCACTGCTGTGTGTCCCTGTTATGGCCTCGGTCCTTCATGGCCTTGGAGATCTTTTCTAATACTTTTCCATTTCTTTTACTGCTACGGAGTTCAGCTATCACTGCTTCATCTCCCCATATGGCGAGCAGATCTCGTACCTCCCGTTCGGTCCATGCTGGAGCTCTTTTGCGATCCTGGGACTCCATCACGGTTACCTGTGCTGATGAGCTCTGCGTGGTCACCTGTGCTCTCCACGCTGAGCAAACAGGAAATGAAATTCAAACATTCGTGGGTCTTTTCCTGTCTACCTGGTCAGTGCATCTGAGTTGAGAGTGCTGTCCAGAGCGGTCACAATGAAGCACTGTGGGATAGCTCCCGGAGGCCAATAACGTCGAATTCCATCCACACTACCCCAATTCCGACCCGCAAAGGCCGGTTTTATCGCTAATCCCCTCGTCGGAGGTGGTGTAAAGAAACCGGTTTAAAGGACCCTTTAAGTCGAAAGAAAGGGCTTCGTTGTGTGGACGTGTCCAGGCTTAATTCGGTTTAACGCTGCTAAAGTCGACCTAAACCCGTAGTGTAGACCAGGCCTTAGATGAGGTACAGGAGCCAGAGTAACCAGAAACAGTGCAACGAGAACTTAGATATGCTTATTGCAGGTTTGGATAATATTGCCTTTGTGTTTCACTCTTTTGCTTGTCATGTATGGACCTTTCAGAACAAAAGTTGCTTTGGAGTTCCAATAACTGTGAAGTAGTAATACTGAAATGAGTCTGAAGCAGGAATTTGATTTAATTTGGAAACTTTTGGATGAGGAACTTGAAAAAGCAATGTGAACAATTTGTTCTTTGTTCACCAAAGTATAGCCATGTTTTTGGTTAGCCTACAAAACCACAGTAATTAGTTCAAAATGAAGTAATGCATTATTTTCTCATGAATAATTTCTTCCGGCTTCTTTCTGATTTTTTCATTAAAAAAAGAACATTGGAATTTTGCTTGACTGTAGGCATACTCTAGCTTCTAGCCTAAACAAAAACAAACAAAACTTGCACACAGGTACAAATTAAGTCCCCAAACTTGCAAGTGTGTGTGTGTGTGTGTGCGCTTGCGCTTAAAATTAAGCACATATGTGTGCAGGAATGGGACATACATTTCAAACTGGTGTTTCTCCCAAAGAAATGCAGATTTTGCAAATGCTAGAAATGAGTTAGCTTTGTGATTCCCCCCCCCCCCCACATACTTGTAACTAGGGAAAATAAAAAGTAAAGCTCTTGAACTGCAAAAATAAAATTGCCTTGCTTGCATTTTTTTCTTAACATTTAAGTTAATAAGTAAAATATAAAAGGTCTTTCACAATGGACGAGCATGTGCATCCGATTTTATCTTTGTAAAATTAAAGAAGCTTTTATGAAGATACACATTAATTAACTTATTGAATACACACTTTTGGGGGGATTTATGAGGTGGTGCCAGATTTATTCATGTAAAACATGTTGAATCATTTGTGGGAAATTTAGATTCACTCCTTTCCCCACCCAGAATGAGAAATCCTCTCGCATTTAAAAGACTTTGGGGGAAGAAATATAGGAAAACAGGTGTATTATTTTTGGCTTTTTCAGTGTGCCTTTAAGCTCGCTGTGATTAAAAAAATGCATCTTTCGGAGAAATGTGGCCCTCTTAGCTCATGGTATATCAGATAGGGGAAGTTATAGACATCCCTTGAGAACTCATCACTTTATTTATATAGTGCCAGTTATATATAAAAGAAGGATGGTGGGTGGTGGTGGAGTCTTCACAATCAATCCTACATGTATGCTGTCCTCCGAGAGCAAAAAATGATACTTTATTTTTTTTAATTGCACTCCAAGTGTTTGGTGTAAGGGAAAGCCCACAGCGAACCTTTCACTGAGAACGATGTGATTTGTCAGAGAAGATGATTCATTATAATCTGACCTTGTGAGAAGGGGCCTGGCATGCTGATAGTCTTTGTGAATGTTGTTGAATGGTATCTAATACATTCATTGTGTCTCTCCCTCTCTCTCTCTTTTTTTTCGGTTAAGTATTTCATTTTATCAGAACAGCAATGGTACTATTATACAAACTATTTAATATAAAAATACCATTAATACCAGAAATATGTTGTGAAATGAGTGTTTAAAGATATAAACTTAGCCATCTCTTTATTTTCATAGTGTATAGAAACTATACACGATAGTTCAAAAGTAATATTAAGATAGTCCTTGTAAGCACCTATAAAGCACCCCTTTTAACTTTTTTTTTAGTTTACTTGATAACTTTCTTTTTGTCTGGGAGAATAAAGAAGATTCTTCTTAAAGGTGCACTGAGCACGGTCCATATCTTTTTAGGTTATTTTTAAAAAACTCTTCCCCACCAGGCTTTTGTTAGTGGATTCTTTTATGAATTGGGGAGTAGTGAAGAAATAGGAGAATCCATTGTAAGTGGACAAAGAGTGTATTCTGCCTTTTCTGTTGGAGATGTATAGTCTTGACTCATCATTTCTGTATTGTCTCAACGAAGGGAGTTATTGATACATATTTCAAAGAAACCGTATATATTAACTATGTTTTGTATTTTTTTCCCCAAGTTGTTCCAGGCATTCAGATCTCAACCCCAGTAGTGGGCTTACAATTGAAAATGAATATTGTATTTTTTTTCTTAAATAGACATTCATAAGTCAATTTCTTAAGAAGTTTTGCTAAAGATTGGTTTGCTTCTAGAGTCTTGTTACTATCTGTTCCAAGAAGCCATACAACTCTATTCAATAATAGTTTTGTTTATCCTTGTAGCAACATTTTCTTAAGTATAGTGAAATGCTGCAGTATTTCAGATACCAATGCAGGAAAATTCTGAATTCTTAATGTTGACCACTGTATGGCTAATTGTTCTTCTAATGTATTAATATTTTAAATAATTTGTATAGTTTTGTAAAATAAAAACACAGAAAAGGAAAAAAGCTATAGGCATAGATTGTGAGTAGTTGTTATGCAGCTATGCAGGGAGAAGGAGGTAGGGAAACAGTCTCCTTCCCCCTTATTTATGTTGCCTGCGTGTTTCAGCCCCTGTGCTTGGAGGATCACAAAAACTGCTTCCAGCTTGGGAACAACTGACTGGAAAGGGAGCAGTAAGAGGTGGAGAACATCCTGGCAGACCATAACTCCGCATCCTGCATGCAGGCCAGAGTTACGAAGATAATGCTGGACTCTTTACAAGGCTGTAGCAAACTTCCCCTTCAAGTAATAAGTAGTGAGCTCCTGGAGGCATTGTGGCTCTCTGGGCTTGTCTTCACTGCAGAGTTAATGTGAGCTGTTACTTGAGCATTGAACCTAACTTAGTTCCTATTCTCACACACAACTCTCTGGCCTGATTGTGGAGGTTCTTTACACCTGAGCTAGTTGGTCTGTCCTGGGGATACACACTAAAGAATGAATGTTGCTTACATTTGTGCTGGTAACCCACCTGTTTGCACTGTGGACTCTGGACTTTGAGGGTTGGACTAGATGACATCTAAGGTCTCTTTCAGCCCTAATCTTCTACGAGTCTTCTCTGATTCTAAAACACTTGAGTCCTTCAATTCCTTCCCACCTCTCCCCCCCTTCCCCCTCCCACAGTGTGCCTAGGACTGACAAGTTCTCTCAGAAAACACTGGGAAATAATCAGGATGTTCCATTTACTGCAGCACAGAGAATAATTGGTTATGCCCCCAGCAGTGACACATAGGGACAAGGGCAGCAACACTATGGACCCAGTAACTCATCTATGGCTTTGCCATGTGGCTGTTCACACCTGAGCTTGGCCAACCTGAGTGCTCAAACCCAGGTATGCATCAACTGGGTTAACTCTGGAGTGAAGACATACTCTGTGATGCAGGAACCTCTTGATGCCAACTAGCAGAGGGCATAAGGAGTGCATAGGGGTTTTTAGGGATCCTCTCAGTCTGATGTCTACATAATAGTGCACCCAAGGGTTTCATGTGAGGTCTCTGTCAACAGTCAGTAACACACTGGTTGTCTAAATCATTGCAAGATGTATGTATGGATGATATTTATGGATTTATTTATCTATACTAAAAACTATGTTCTTAAGATATGTGAGTTAAGACAGATCACCAAAAGGGATACACAGGTTTTGTCAGGCAGGGTATAGTAGACACTTATCTCCCTGGCTGAACACTATTTATTGCTTGTCGTACAATGTAAGTCTATTTCCATATGGAGCCACCAGCTAATCAAGACTGCGAAGTCGACAAGAGATCACAAAATCTGCAGGAAGGAACACACAGCAGGAGGGTGTCCTCTTTGTGGCTAACATCAAAGAATTAGTCTGGTATATCCAGAGAATGCAAGGGGACACATGGCATCCTTTGTCTAGGGGACAAGCTGCCAGTGTTCTTGTTTTATGAACAGAGGGTCATAGCCAGCCTGGTGGTTAAACGCTGGGGGGGAAACCTTGGGTGGAATAACCTTTGAGACAGGAGAGTGTTTTGTTAGTTAAGTTATAAGCTCCGGAAGGCAAGTTAAGATTTTATTTTACATGTAACCAATATGTCTTCCTACTTGCTGCTATTTTAATCTTCTTTTCTTTGTCAAATAAATTTATACTTGTTTTCACTATAAAGAAATCTAAGTGCTATGTGCTGAGCAGAGTGGTGATCCTGAGGTGAAGTTGGTAAACTGAGATGTACTGTTCCTAAGGGATCAGTGGGTCTGTGAATTTGGAGAGGATCCAGTGGATAAGGGGCTGAACACCCCAGAGGACACTTGGAGGGCTCGGGGTTTGGAATGTTCCTGTTGCTTACCTGCAGAGAGACAGGAAAGCCTGCGTAGGTGGAGAAGGGAGCCAGGGAGCTGATCCCTGCTGGCACAGACATGGCTTCATTGTGCTAAGGGCAGCAGATGGAAGAGAGGTCCCTCACAAACCTGGGTACCACTGGGAAGCACCACAGACTCTGAGACATAGCACCTCTGAGCTCTTTTCCTTGGGGTGATGTGGCCCCATGCTACTCCTCACAACGAACGATATTGTGCAAATGCAATTTAATCCATGTAATAATGAAATATTTTAGTAGCTATTAAATAAGTCAATCCCCTTCTGACCCACTCTCAAACCCCTACTCCTCTCTTTAGGCATAATCCTGGGAAAAGAGGTGGGTTATTTATGGTACCCAAAAGGGTAAGAGACTTGGGCTGTTTAGGTCTAGCGAGGGAAGCACGTTCCTATGTCCAGCGTTTTTCACTGAGAACTCTCCAGCCCTCAGTCAATTAAATCCTAAGGTCTGTTAACTCAAGCAGCTCAACTATCATTGCCGATAATGGGGGGAGAGAGAGATAGCCAGGCAGCTGGACTGATTTATGGAGCTGAATAATTTTTGATAAACTACAACTAATATTGCTACAGTATAGTCATGCACTTAATTAAGGGATATTTTTAAATGTACTTTCATTCTAAAGAAACCAAAATCTTTTTCATTAGATAAAGATAAATGGGAATTTAGAGGCCTACTCTGTAATGTTTGAGAAACAGACAATGTAATTTTTAGCTGACCCATTCAAAAATCACCTCCCTTACTTGCCTCATTTACAGAATCTCTTCAGTTATCTGACATAAGGGTCTAATCAAATTGTAACACACTCCTCACTGCATGGTAGCTTTTATCCACCATAGAGAGAATACTTAAACTATAGAGAGTCTGTTTATTTATAAGGAGATCTGCCATAGGGAGAAAGTTTGTTTGAACTGACTTGGCTAAGAAAACGTCAGTATTTAATGTAGAAACTAATCCAATAGATTTATCTTTACTTTGTGTACAGCTTAGTACAATGCAATATCCTCACCACTCCCAGAACGTAGGTAAGATATTAGCTTGCTTTACCGCAAAAATTGAAATTGTCTGAGAAATAAAGAAACCCTTATTAGATACAGTATATTAAACTTGTCAAATAACATTTTAAAAGGTAAAATCAATTTTCTGCTTTCTAAAATAGCTTTAGAAAGGCAAAAAGAGCATGCACCACTCCTTAATGTATGTAACATTGTTTACAGTTTCCTGTGTTTCTGTAATCTACATTTTTTATCCTTTGACAGTAACTAGTACGTGATTTCTTAGTAGAGGTATACATTTTCTGGGTAATACAATGCAGTGTAAGTAACATTTTCTATCCTGCTATGGATGAACTTTGCTGCAACTACAAAAACTGACATTTGGAATTTGAAATGAAGTGGTAACTTTAATACCTATGCACTATTAATGCTGAAACATTAGCATTGCAACAAAGCAAGCTGAGGGCTTTCTAAAGGACTTTATCTGTGTGGTGCTGTACCCCCCTCAGTTCCCACTGAAAGCACACTGATGGTGAGAGTTGCTGACCCATTCACCTCTCCTGCTCAAGCCCAGTGTTTCTTCGGACAATAAAGGTGTGAAAAGGTTTTCTTTTTTTGTTTGTTTTGTGACTGATGGGCTGAGTTCCTGTTTGAAACTATTATTCTAATGCAGCTGGGATTTTAATTATATTGCTAAGCGTGTTAAAGCACCTAGAACCTTTCATAGATATTTTTGTCTGAATAAATAAAATATATTGTAGATATTTGAGAGCTGTGAAAAATTTAGCAATCACATGGATGAGCCAAAATGGTGGATGATTTTCACTCTAATTGACTCTTGTTTTGATGCCTTAGGGAGAGGTGGATTAGATGGCAGTTACTGGGAAGGTTGGGATCTGTCATAATAAATGATCTACAGCAACAAATTTATTTATTTTTTTCATTTTTTATTTGTAACTTCCATAATCTGTGCTCTTGATTATATCACTTAGATAAAGATTTTAATTATTACTAAATAATGATGCAGTAGAAGTGCTGCGTGTGTGTGTGTAAGGGGGAAATGAGGAGGAGGAGATGGGCATGATTTAACCACCATGATGACAGTGGTTTTGAAGCTATGGTACAAGACTCAAAGATCATGAGAAACTTGACCCTATGGAACTAAAGATCGGTGGACAGAACACTTCTCCAGCTAATAATACTGAATATGCCAAAATACCTGAATCAATTAAACAACCTGTTAAATGAACTCCTGTGAAAGAAATTTCACCAACAGGCTGGGCTCCCCATCTGTAGTGGGTATTCTGCTATAGTTCAGATTTCCAGGTCACTCCTTCCCTTAGAAAATCCTCCACAGTGTGCCCCCCTCCCCGCCCATGGTGTCAGGGTGGTTCTGCAAGTGGCCCCATGCTTTGACTTCCATCATCCGGTGGCCCCATTTTCCAGGGGCCAGTTGCCTGCCCACAATGTCTACCATGTGTGGGAAGGCAGCCCTGACTAGGGCTCCCTCTAGTGGCAGGCCATGGCATGATTTCAATTTCATTGTTATTCTGGAGTCCCTGATGGTTGCAAGCAAGCTTTCCAAGTATAAATAGTCCTTGGGGGAGTTAATTTATTACAAAGGTCACAACCATAATCCAGTCTTCCCCAGCACAGTCCAAACTGTATCTTCAGTCATTCAAGTCCCAATAGTCTATCACCACACTCATTACAGCTTCGGTATCTCTCACCATGCTCCAGCATAGGCATGTCTCACCCCAGACCCTCTAGTTGGGGGTGCTTCTGAGCCCTTTACCTTCTCTGGTCTGGTTCTGGCTTTCACCCAGAGACATCTAACCTTCCAAACACCCCCCCCCCGCCCCAGGCTACATCATACACACCAAAATAAAACACATTTCCTTTAAACAATTCACCTGATACGTATATAATCAAGAGTTCCCCAAATGCCCCCCAAGTTCTCAAACTAGTCCTTGAGGAAAACAAATCTCTTTTTTTCTCTCAGCTCCGTGATGCAGCTAGTCTCCACTCCCCTGGGTCTTCAGTTCTGTCGATTCCCTTCTTGATGGGAGAGGGGTCACATCATCCTTCCAAGTACACCATATGTAAAAGGGCATACCTACCTGGAAACAAGATAGCTGGCCCCTTAGCTAAACTGAAGCCTCTCCCCCTCTATGGCAGTTCCTAAAAATCAGGCCATCCTTTTCACACAGAGAGTTGTCTACCGTTCTCCCCCAATCCTGGAGAAGCTGTAGATTTACATTTCACCAGGTGGCTGCAAACCTAGTTTTGAATACATTTTTAAACTCACAATCAAAACAATGCAGGCTTTAATGTGAGACTCTTGATATACCATTTCTCAAATTCAAGCTCTGAACGTCTCCCAAAGTATTTACAGAAATCTTATCAAGCAGCTAGAATAGGATTTTGGGAGTCAGGACACCTCGTTTTATAATGTTGACTATGCCACTGATGCTATTTATCTTATATGCCTCTGTTTCCCTCCTTATAAAATGGTGATAATTATACTTAAGTGCTTTGAGATCCTTGCATAAAGCACACTTGCGTGCAAAACATTCCTGTTATATCTACTGACAACTCTGTTTTAATAATTCACTTAGATTCTTGTTTATTCTTTTAGAAAAGGTGAAACAACACCAGGTCATAAAACTGTATGTATGGTTCCATCTCTACTAAATATCTTATGTCCACCAGTTTGGAGAATATAAGGAGTCTTGAGCTTATCTTCAAGCTTTGGGTCATAGTAATCGAATGGGTGATGGGCTGGATCACTTGATGATTACCTGTTCTGTTAATTCCCTTGCAGTGGCCACTGTCGAAAGACAGGAAACTGGGCTAGGTGGACCTTTGATCTGACCCAGAATGGGCATTCTTCTGTTCTTAATAAATAAGTAGTCCCTTACCTCAACTCAATCTCATGCAAGGCTGTAATAGTGAAGGTGGCAAAACTACTGAGAACAAAAACCAAATCTGATAAGGGGATATATTATTTTAATTTTTTTATTTAAAAAATGGACGAATGCAGTAGTCTGATATTCTTAATCAGCTCCTGAATTCATCTAAATGAATATTTACTACAGGTAACTAAAAACAGTTGGGGGAGGGAAGGCAAAACTTTTTCAGGTACTAATAGAATCCCTGTTGAAATGGTCTTTTTAATAAAATAAGCAAAGTAAAATATATAAAGTAAATTACAATGTATTAGGTGCAATGACAATAACAGGGAGTTGGTCTTGACAGACATCCAAGACCACTCTGAGCCTGCACTGTTCTTCTATACCTAAATTATTTCCACTGGTCACTGTTGAGAGAATATTACAGTGTATTAGGTGCCATGACTGTAACAGGGGGTTGGTCTTGACAGAAATCCAAGACCTAATTATTGACTTGAGCCTGCAAATGTGTACACAAGTAACTTTAGTCATGTGATTAGTCTGTGTAGAGTCAGTTGCTATATTTAGGCTTAGGTTTTGTTTTTATTATTGTCACATTCTGTTTGTATGTATAGTAAATACTAATTTATGTTGCTTTATTCATCCAGTTATTCCTTTACAAAACCTAGGCTTTTAAGCTAAGTAAAGTTTTTATGATTTATTACAAAGATACTGGAAAGCCAATATAGCACCAGAATGTGGTGGTGGTTTGATGTAAAACAAGTACATGGAGCTATGTACAGGTGTAGTAAGGTTACCATATTTAAAAAATAAAAAAAGAGGACACTCCACGGGGCCCTGGCCCTGCCCCAACTCCGCCCCCTCCCCTGAGCGCCCACATTCCCCCTCCTCCCTCCCAGCCATGAAACAGCTGCCTGAGTGCTACCGGCTTCAGGCAGCCCCCAGACCTCCAGACCCTGCACCCCCGGCTGGGCACTTCCTCTCCCAGGCTCCGGCGGCAGCTGCTCCGTGTTGCTCCCTGACTCCTCAGCTCTGTAAGAGCCGAGCTGCCCGAGTGCTGCCGGCTTCGGGCAGACCCCATGCCTCCGGACCCTGCGCCCCCGGAGCAGAAGTGCCCGGCCGGCGGCGCAGGGTCCGGAGGCATGGGGGCTGCCTGAAGCCAGTAGCGCTCAGGCAGCTCAGCTCTTAAACAGAGCCGAGGAGTCAGGGAGCACAGCAACCGCCGGAGCCCGCTCTAAGGTAAGCCAGGGATGCCGGAAACTGGGAGTATTTTTCCCAGACATGTTCGGCTTTTTGGAAATTCCCCCCGGATGGGGGTTTGATTACCAAGAAGCCGGACATGTCCGGGAAAAAACGGACGTATGGTAACCCTAAGGTGTAGAAGTTTGTCTGGGTGGAGCCAGTTGCAGGATTAGAGCCGTATTGACTTCATCAGAGAGGAAAATTACTGAACTGGCTGATATAACTACTCAGCCCTAAAAAGAAGGGTAGTAGTAATATGATTAACTTTCTGAAGATCCCGTTCACGTTCAGCAGAGAACACTCAGAGAGCAAATATTAATGTTTAATAATGTAAAAGAGTGATTTGAAATTCCTGTTTTGATTGGATGTCATCAAAAACAGGTGAAATGAAATGGACCGAAGTCTGTATAAGGGTGGGGTGGCTAATTTCTTTTCAAAACATATAAGTAAAGATATTTTAAATTTTTATTTTGTATCCAAGCAGATCATTAAGAATTATTCTATATACATTTAAAATCAAATTTAAGAAAACTATACCTCTACTATATTTTGGGAAATAATCCTAAAAAAGACATTTCAATTATATTTTATTGTTGAAATGTTCTTTCCAGAGCAGATGGAACTTTATTTAAGAACAAACAAACAAACAGACCACAGGTGCTGAGTAAATGCATCCAATCATTATGGGGAAAAAGCCTTGACTGGCTTTAGCTGACAGTGGGAGACAATTTCAGCAGCTACCAATGGAAACAGAGGGTAATTATATAACTATATAATTTTGAGCTGGTTTGTCAATAAATTGTGCATCTGTTGCATGTTGGGCTACATTCTCCGAAGTATTTTAAAAATTCAACATATTCATTCATTTAAACTTTTAAGAAAGGGGAGTTAATTCGGAATAGCATTTTCCAGCTGCATTAGTGTCTTTTATTGGTTTTCAGGATTCCTAAAAAGAAATCAGAATTCATTGTTGAAAATCAGCTTGTTTGTGAGTTGTTTTTTGGCTCTGGCTAATTTGGACCAGTGAGTATGCAGGCTACGAAGATATTAAAATTACATCAAGGAGAAATGTGCTGTGTTATTTTAAACTTGTTTGCAATATTGCTAATAAAAATAAAACAGATTGAAAACTAAAACTATACTTATTTTATAGTTCACTACTTCAAAATCATATTAGTGGCTGTTGTTGTATAGTATTTGCAATTGTCACAATTTCCCCATTTCAGCCTGCTTCCCAGATTTGAGTCCATAAAATAAGTTCCAGGATATCTAAGAGTTCTAGTGAAAGTGTACAAACACTTCAGGTGATTGGAATCTAGAAAAAACTCTGTCTCTTTAATGTATTTTGTAAACCAAATCAGCATGCTTGGATTCTAGATGATGGGTCAAAACCTCAGTACAGTGTCTCAAACATCGGAATAACAAGCAGTTTTGACCTTAATTGAACTGTTTTATACAACCTAATTATTTCAACATTTTTTCCAAATATCTAAACAATTGTTGTTCTAAAACATTTATATGAATTGATTTAAAATAAACAGCACCCAAATCCACCAAAACTTCAGGGTCTCTCAAAATTTTCAGACCTCAGCAGTCAGACCCTTTATCCCATTCCTCCTTTATGGATCACAGTCTTGTCCTTGATCTTCCTTGCAAAGGAGGTAGCCAGCCACCAACATCTGGCTGACAGAAAGCAGTCATCTGTGTGCAGTGCCAGCGTTTCCCTAAAGTGTGTATGTGTTGTGGTATTTTTGTCTATGATGCACAAACTGGCAGAAAAATCATCCTATAAGCCAGTGTCCTTTGCAGATGCCAATGGATGTGGAGTTAGTGTCTGGGATGACTTTTTTTTTTGGCCAGACTATGAGGGTAGAGGTGGGAGAGCTGAACTACTGGCAGAGGTCTGCCTCACTTCCTGGTAAATCCCAGATTGTGTTGTAAAAATTGGTTAGTTGGGAACACATTCACCGTTAACATAAGTGGATACAACTTAGTTGACTTCAATGAAATGGGCCTGTTTACACCAGAATTTGGCACTTTATAACTGAGTTTTTTTTAACCCTGCCCAAAATATCCCTGTATTGTAAATGGGATATTCTACTACAATTGTGATTTATATGTTTTTCTAACTGTGTGTAGTAAATGATCATATTTTATCATTATTTTTAATCTACCGCAGTATGAACTATATTGTGACAAAAATGGGGTTTAGTGTACTGCTGAAATGGCAGTGGAACTACTCATAGTACATAAAACTAAGCATGTGCATAAAACTTTGAAGGCTTGAGACCTAAAGTAGTTTTGCACTAAAATCCCAAATGCATTTTTCTCTGTCTTTGTTTGTGTGTCTGCTTCCCATCCTCTGTCTAAAGTACTGATACCAACATAATATACTGAAGATTAAGTTTTCAGGGGGCTAAAGTAAGCTTGAAGCTTAGCCTCTAGCTAAACACCACCACTGTGCTAATCTACAATTTATAATGATCCATCACGAATATTTACAAGTAGGCAAAGTGCAGTTCAAAATTAAACAACATATGGGTACAGTTATCCCTGTTAAAATGGCCAACGTGCCTTGTATTGTATATGAAAGATAACTGGACAGGTGGTAATCCGTCTTCTCTGAGCAGAGACAGCTGGTATTTTCCTTGGGCTTCAGTAGTACTTTTCAGTGTAGTGTCACCTACCAGCTGATATCCTGCTTGTTAGTATAATCTAAAGTATATATTAACCCTTCCATCTATTCGTCTTTAATGTCTGGGACGATGTATCGCACTGTCTGTCCATAAGCACTTTGATTTAATGTTTTTTTTTAAAATACTGACTACATGTATCTTATCATATAGTCCTTGTCATATCATTTACTGTGATTATATTCTGCAGCTTTCAGCACCAGATATCGGGCAAAATGTTATAGGTTATAAATTATATAGTTTTAATGCCTTATGATATTTGAGTGTGAGAGAATGTTTCATAATGACTCTTGTAGTTGTTTAACCCTCCACATGGACACACCCCACCGCCTTTTCCTCATTGAAATCTGAAAGGACTAATACAAAATTAAAATAAGGCTGTGTTTTGTTTGTTTTGTTTGTTGAATGTCATCCACATTTCTTGAAACTTATATTTATACATTTTTTTCTGATTTGAGCAGATCTTTGTTCTCATGAGCTTGATTCAGAAGAGTTAAATATCCTTTCCTTCAATATATAACCAATAGCAGCCATTGTCACTTACTGACTCTTTTTCCTTAAAACTCCATTACCTGCTCTACCTAGCAGCCAAATGCTAGTAGGTCTTAAGGAATGGGACATCTGTGATATATCCAAAGGATTCATTCTCCCTCTTTTTACTTGATGGATTGGGAGCAGACTAGTGACCCAGAGATAACTGGTTTCAGTTAACCTGGCGGAGTATCTGAAAAATGAAATTATTCCATCATGTTTTAATTCTGGCAATACCTACAGCTAATTATGACCAAGAAAAATAGACTGTCAAGTCAACTCCTCATAGTTCAAAGAAGTAGTGGTAGGGCCACCAATTCAATTAAATCAGGTTAGCGGAGCAGATTATGCCTGCATACATTAATGGCACAAACGTCACAGTAGGCATCCCTCGCCCAATTTGCATTAATTTTCTATTTAGAAACACTGGCATTGCCATTCAGGGTCAGACCAGTGATTCATCTAAACCAGTAACCTGACTTTATTAGTGGGCAGTACCAAATGCTGTAGGGGAAAGAGCAAGAAACCTCACTGTAGATAATGATACCTGTCTAAGAGATGTAGGATTGGATAGAGGAGAAGTTCTGTGGTCAGTTAGTGCTAGGGAATGGAAGAGGAGAAGCCCTGTGGGACACTCTCACCAAAAGTGGGTGAGGAGAGGAGGAAGACTCACGGAAGGATGAATTAGAGACGTAGGATGAGAACCAGGGAGGAGAGAGTCACAGAAAACAAAGGAGGACAAGATTTTGAGACTGGGGGCATAATCTCCCTATACAAAACTCTTAACTAGTAGACCAAGACACTCCTCCTCATTTGGTGGTGCCAAGAATTCCACGTCTTTTGTTTTAAGAGTTGGTTAATAAGAGTCTCATTGTTGTGGCTACGTTTTTCTTAGTAACAAAAATGAATATTGCCAGTTTGAAAAGGAGTATTAAATGGACAAAATGAATTATTTTTTATTAAGCTCAGGGACATGAACTTTATGAAATTTCAGCCCTAATCAGTCTTAGGTAGAGGTTTTGTCAAGGTTCAAATTTTCAATAAACATAAATATGAAAAGTGAACTGTTCAGAGATTCTGTCCAATTAGATTTAGGAGTAGGAACATTACTATTAATCAGGAAAGTGGTGTTATATTTGGGAGTCCTTGTTAACAGCCAAATGAAGCCTATTATAAAAGGATTGAAATATGTGTTTCAATGTCTTAGTACTGGATAAAATGATTATCATGAGATTCAATAAAGGAGGAGATAAAATTAGATGGCTGAGAAGAATTAACAAGTTTTGCCAACATTTTGCCTGGTTAATTGCCAAATAAGTAAGGGCTGTTCTTGCAAAATAGCAGAGCTGGAAGCATGTTGAGGCCAAAGAACTGCTTAAAATAACCTTCACTGCAAAGTTTCTTAATCAAAGAAATTCCAGATGACAAATCTTTTGAAATCTAAATATTTTTTGCTTGTAGCAAACTTGTGTTTTCTGTTTTGGCTAAATACCTTCTCATTGGAATACTACATAGGCTATATATTAAAAGCATACAACACTTTCAGAAATAAATACTTGACCCTATTATTATGTTCTTAGGATTGGCCCACAGTGTTATACAATCTCTCCTCCAGTGAATCCTTCTAATGAGCTCCTCAAGTTAATTGGCTCCAGGGCATTAATCAACTGTCTCTTTAGGGACATTTTAGGGATCATATTTTTTTCTGCATGATCACTGGTCCAAGAAACTTTTATCTGGCTCTCCGAGCATTTGTATTGGTCTGTTAATGTGTTTTCATATATCAGGAGATATCAGGCTTAAAATTGATGTCCTTTTTATTTGAAAAAAATTCCCCTATCTTTTCTAGGTTCCCGGGTTCAATACTGTTGTGATGTTAATGCCCAATCTTTCATGAACCACTGAATTAAGAGGTTGATGCTCTGTAGTATTTCATAGCTTATTCCAGAGAGAGAAGACAACAAAAGCTCTAGTGTACAGAGGTAGTAGTTTTCATTATAGTGGCTGCAGAAATCCTGTTGCAATTTAACTGATGGATCATAACAAACTAATAATCAGAATGACACAATTTTAAGTCCTGTGAAATGCCAGATCTAGCAAAAGTGCAGCATGCCATTCGAAAGCTGAGATTCAAAAGTCCCAATGGTATATATACTTAATTTCTAGCTCTGATGAATCAAGACCTATCTTACTTTCAATCTGTTACTTGTCCCTTGTTCTATCAGTACCATTTTGGCACTGGTCCAGTAGTAAATCCCCAAATTTGGACCAGTGTGATTTTTATTTCCTTCACTTGGCCTGCATCCAAGGGGGGAGAATAAGCTAGAACGGGTTATAAACAGAAGAAAATATGAAAATCTAAATTCTGCATAATAGTTAAATGCTTTTTCTCATTCCTTTTTTTGTGTATAGATTGTACGGAAAGCATTGTTAGACCATGCAAACTTAAGGAATTATTGAGTTGGGTTTTTTTTAATTAATAAAAGAACATTTCAATTCTGCAGCATATTATGAATGTCCTTTTTAAATGTAACAAATGTCTTGAATGGTTATTTTTAAGAGCAGCAGATCTCTTATACCGTGCAAATCTTGCAGAGTTATTGATATGCTAATTTGGGTTCACAAGTCTCAAATGGCTTGTATACACAGACAAACAAATATCACCTTAATAGCAGTGCCAACAATATAATAGCCTCCTTTTAATTCACAAAGAATAAGGCTGTACCTACCATAGTAGTAAAAATAGAAACAACTTTATTCTAAAAATTACAGTTGGTTTTAAAGATTTTAATACAATGAAACAGAGGAGAAGATACTTAGGGTGACCATACATCCCGTTTTGGCCAGGACAGTCCCCTTTTCATCAGTTGGCCAGAGCAAATGGGACAAATGCTCAGTTTTGACAGAAAAGTGGGGCGTGCCCCCTTAGTGGGGCATGGAGGAATGTTTGTGGGGGGAGCAAGTGGCAACGCCAGCTCCGCACGGCAGGGCTGAGGTCAGCAGTGACACAAGGCAACTCATGCCGGTTCTGCATGGAATCTGTGCAGGGGGTGAAGGGGAGGCTTGGGCGGGGCTTGGAGAGCAGCTTGGGCGGTGTCTCATTTTCCCTTTGGGAAATATGGTCACCCTAAAGACAGTCTCGTGGCAAGCACAGGTGTGGAAGAAGTTCTTCTATACGTGGCTCTTCCACAGACTTCCTGTGTGACCTTGGACAAATCATTTAATGTCTCTGCTTCAGTTTTCGCAGGTTTACAATGGGGATAATACTTAACTCTTCAGAGTGTCATGAAACTTTCCTCCCCCCCCCCCCACATCAAGTGCTTTGAGATATCTGATGCCAAGTGCTATAGAAAGACTTGCAAGAAGTTTTTTGTGTTTACCCAGTAGCGAAAGATGTATCAGGCCTCAAAAAGCAGTGTTGCAACAGTTTTTTAAATAGCATCTTCTAGCCTAGGCCACTGACCGGTAACTGCAGTTTCCGGCAATAGGTTCATCACAGACCGTTGAGTGCATAACATGATTGCCCTTCTCACCAACTGCTCTGTTCTAGTGAGATGACAAGAGATTGTATTTGACAAGATTCCTGTTCTTTAGAAAGAGCATGTTCATTTTAAATCTTGTGCATTTTAAACTTCCCTGTAAATGCTAGAATAATGTCAGGAAGTGAGGAGGATGAAGGAGACAAACAATAGGATAAGTGGCAGTGGTGATGGAGTTAGTAGCTGAGGAAGAGACAAGTGAATTGAATTTTCCTCAGGGAGTGTATTTGATTCTGTCGGTTACCAGTCTCAGAAAGTTAATTGGATTACTGAATTGGTAGACAAAGGAAACTCTGAATTAAACCTCCATATTTCCTCCACTTCCAATTTTGGAATCTTTCTATTTTGAAAGAATGGCAGGCAGAGACACCCTATCAGTGACACAAAGGTAAAAAGTGTCTACTGTATCATATAGCAGATACAGCAGCAGTCAAACTTCCCCCCTCTGTCCTGCCAATGAGACACAATTCTCTTGTGTTGGTGCCACTTCTGCAAGGTTGAGAGGGTAATTATTGTCACTGCACATTTAGTCTTTGTAATCTCAGAAGCTGCTAAAACTGTCAGTTAACATTGATATTATCTACTTCACATGTACTATCAGAGAAACTTGAAATGAAGGGGGGGAGAGGGGCGAATGGATAGCTCAGTGGTTTGAGTATTGGCCTGCTAACTCCAGGGTTGTGAGTTCAATCCTTGAGGGGGCCACTTAGGGATCTGGGGCAAAATCAGTTCTTGGTCCTGCTAGTGATAGCAGGGGGCTGGACTCAATGACCTTTTGGGGTCCCTTCCAGTTCTATGATATAGGTATATCTCCATATATTATTATTATTAAAATAACTGTCAGTCCCTACCAGCTCGAAGACTGATTCGCCACAGTGTTACTTCAGCCACATAGTGCTGTAAATCCAGTGAAATGAATAGAGGTGCACTATTACAGAACTGAAGTAATGCAGTGGTCACTTAGGCTTCATGTTGTTAAAAACAAGAAGTCAGAAACAATGATTTTGAGTGAACAGACAGTATCTGTAAATGCCATTCTTCTGAACTATCTAGCCTCTTCTCTATTTCGGCATCCTTTATCCAAGAGTTTTCTGCTTCAAAGTGAAAGTTATGATTTGCTAGAGTAAAGTGAGACCACAATGTATCCCAGGTAAGTTTTATAAGTGGACCTGCTGTCTGTGGAACTTGACAAATCATTGATGCTTTCATGAAATGTGTGTGAGGGAAATGAAATTCTAGTCAGTAACAAGCTCTATGTTGTTGCTATCCATAACAAAAATCGAATGTATTTCAAAGCATTGTTATCTCTGAGTCAGTCGTAATCTCACACTGCAGCTACTGACAAGAATCATCAGTTATGTGCATTGTATTTTGCAAAATTGCATATTCATAATAAATCTCTCTCTTCAATGGCAGCAATTGTTAGTAGCTCATTAGCTTTTGGGTATTCCTCCTGGTCAGTAGATATTGGGAGAAACAGTCGGCCTAATTGATTGCAGGCTTATACTGGGGAAAATAAGCAATGCAATGTAACTAAAAGGAAACGTGCTGAATAAGGAAGCTTTCAAAATAAAGTTTCATCAACTGAGATGTTAAAATGGTAAATTAAAAAAGCAGTAAAAAATAAACTCAAGTTTATGGTTCACCAGTGAGAATCAAAATGTTACCTACAACATTAATTTTCATACCTCTACTGTTGTTTTAAGCAACTTAAAAGCAGCAATTCCATTGACTTTTGAAGAAAAATAAGGACATGTCTGTAGATTGTTCTGCACGTTTGCCTCTGAATGATTGTATTTTAAGAAATCAATGCGGTACAGAATGTACAAGGAGAGATGCCATACCATATGTTGCACATTAAGATGTTTTAATATTGTTTTGAAAGAGAGATGTAAGAGTTGAAAAATAGTGGTGAGGTTGTTTGTATATTTTAGCAGATGAGGGGCTGGACTGAAAGAGGGTCTGGAGACTTGGTGAGGAGGCAAGTGGGTGTGGGTTATCTTTCTTAGGAGCTATGGGAGAGTTTGACAATGTTTATTAATGACTTGATTTATTTATTAATTTTTATTAATGACTTGGATAATGGAAGCGAGAGTATGCTTTGAAAATTTGCAGATGAAACCAAGCTGGGAAGGGTCACAAGCACTTTGGAAGGAATCTTGAGAACAGGATTAGAATTCTTGACAAATTGGAGAACTGGTGTGAAATAAACAAGATGAAATTATGTAAAGACAAGTGCAAAGTACTTCACTTTAAGAAGAAAAAAATCAAATGCACAGCTACAAATAGCTGGCTATGTGCCAGTGGATCACAAATTGAATATGAATCAATTTGATGCGGTTGTGAAAGAGGACAATATCATTCTCGGGCATATGAACAAGTATATCATATGTAAGACACAGGAGGTAATTGTCTTGCTCTACTCAACACTGGTGAGGCCCCAGCTGGAGTATTGTGGCCAATTCTGGACACTTTAGGAAAATGTGGATAAATTGGAGAGAGTCCAGAGGAGAAAACAAAACACAAAAGGTTTTAAAAAACCTGATCTATGAAGAAAAGTTAAAAAGAAAAGAAGACTAAGAGTGACCTGATATGTCTTCAGATATGGTAAGGGCTGCTATATAGAGGGATCAATAGTTCTCCAAGTCCACTGAAGTAGGACAAGAAGTAATTGGCTTAGGAAAAAACTTTCTAACTGTGAGTAGTTAAGCTCTGGGATAGATTTCCACAGGAGGTTGTGTAATCCCCATCATTGGCGGTTTTTAAGAACAGGTTAGACAAATGCTTGTGAGGGATGGACTAGATTTACTGGGTCCTGCCTCAGCCCAGGGGGCTGGACTTAATGACTTCTCAATGTCCCTTCCAGCCCTGCATTTGAGATTCTCCAATATTTTGTGATGGGGTTGGGATTTTTGACTTTCTAAAGTGGCCGAGCCTCCAACTGGGCTGGGATTGGAAACAACCCAGGTTGGCCAAAGAGCTAGTGCACACAAAAATATAGTTTAAAGCTATGGCTGTGATGAGCACAGATCCTTAATTGTAGGGGAAAAGCCTGCTGCATGAAGCACAGGTGGAGACTGCAGGAAGGTGGGGAAAGTCAGGTAGGTGAATGAAATAGACGAAAACTTCAGGTGCAGTATAATCTGCTCAGACTCCATGATACTTCACCAAATGACCTTAATTGGGATGGGGTGGAGGGTGTGTTTTCTGGCTCGCTGAGGAAGGGGTATATTGCTCTAAGGAATCGGGGCGGGGGAGTTATGGACGGTGCTGCAAAGGCAGAGCAGGTTAGCATGGCAATGCTGACTCATCTCCCAGGACTGGAAGGGAAGAGTTGATAGAGGGCAAGCCTAGTGGGAGAAGCCTCCTTTTCCCTGGACCAGGCACAGCAGCACACCCGCCCCCCCCCCCCCCCCCCAGTCTGGGAAGTGGCAAAATACCAGGTTTGGTCAGGACCTGCTGTAGGCATTGCGCTAGCCACTCCTTTCTGAGGGGGCTGGAAAGGAATTTTTCACTCCCCACCAGATTGGCCAAGGTGGAATGGTGGGTTTTTTTTTCTGCCTTCCCCATAGCAGGTTTGGAGGAGGGGCTTTGTTAGGGTGAGCAGGGAATGGAAGTTAGGCTATGATGTCGGAACTCCTTAGGTAAGTGTGGGTCAGATGTCCAGTGCATGTACTCCATAGGGAAGGGGATACAGTGATCAGCTAAATGGTTGGTTAAAAGATTTAAAGGAGATATTAGTTAAAGGCATGAAACAGGGGGCAGTTTGGGATGCCTATGACTGGCAGGGAGCCAACACCCCCATCATGTATAGCCCACCTTAACCCTCATTTGAAGGGGATAGTGGATGGTATGGTCCCAGGATGGAAAACTGGGGGGCGAGAAGGGAAGGCTGGTGGAAACCCCTGGGTAGATATTGAAATGATGATCATGGAGTTATCTCATTGTTCACTTTTATCTACCGGATAGTCTCAGACAACTAATAATAAACCATTAATTAAACCATCAAATAGCATTAAACCTACTGTCTCCTGTCCTTCCTGTATCGCCGGAAATTTAAGATTTTGTCCTTAGCTGCATCCCATCAATTTTGGTTAGAGGAAATTGATAGAGTATTACAAAAACATTCCAAGTTTGACCTGGTAAAAGTGTGTTACAAAGGAGTTGAGTTTACCTGTGTTATATGATTATTATACTAGAATAAACCACATCTATAATAGAAATTGACGCCGCCCTATCTTAGTTTGTCCTTCCTCAATTAGACTGCATTTTTGTACAAATGATTTAGTGATTCCCCCAGGGCAATGTATGTGTCAGTGAATCTTTCTACCTTTTGGTTGTGTTTTGTTCAGTACCCACAAAAAAAGTGGCAACCAGGTTACATTACCCAGAACACAGTAATGTCTAAGCACAATCCTACAAATATTATCTGACAGTATATACATTGTAACATTAATAGCCACACTTAATTATAACTGATTTTAAACTTTGCAAAGTTCATAGTAAAGGGACCACAAGAAGTAACCAACCTCCAAAACAGATTTCGCCTAAGTTTTCTACCTACTTATAGTAATAAATGTTTGGATGAGTATATATTGCAAATATATAATGCAATTAGCTACTTATTTTTTTGTTAAATGAGTTGAATAATTAGGATCCTTTCTCTTTCCAACCCCTTCTATTTTATTTCCCCTATGATATTACTGTCTCTTCAGTCAATAGGTAGCAGATTCTTATCTCGACTGCAGTTTCAGTTTGCATTATTTGTGGTCAGGTTTAATGTTCTTTTCTGCTATTCAATTCAGCCATTTTGGGTAAGAGGTTTGAATTAACTGTTCAGTGGCCTATGTGAAATGAATAGCTGAACACCATCCAGTTTTCTGTGTGCAGGTGTCATAGTTGCATAAAGCAGTACAACAACTGGAGGTAATTGGCCACCTTGCAAGCTGTCTCCATAGAGAGGCCAAGAATAAAGGCCCCAATTTAGCAAAACATTAACGTGCATGCTTAAGTTCCAATGAAGTCAAGCGGATGTAAGCACATGCTTGATTTTAAGATGAACAGGGATGGATTGCTGAATTGGGTGTGAATGAGCCTAGAAGTTAAACCTACTGTATCCCCTTAATTTTTAGAAGACCCTCTAGTACATCAAGTCATGGCTCAGGCACACTGGTGAGAAAGTGAGAGGAATCTTAGGGCATGTCTACATTACGTGCTGGATTGACAGGCATCCAGTGGGGGTCGATTTATCGCGTCTAGTCTAGACGCGATAAATCGACTGCCGAGCGCTCTCCTGTCGACTCCAGTACACCACCGGAGCGAGAAGCGTAGGCAGAATCGAGGGGGGAGCGTCAGCCGTTGACTCACCACAGTGAAGACAGCGTGGTAAGTACATCTAAGTACATGGACTAGCTGTTAGGTTGGTTTCACATGATTTGTTCTTGACAAATTCATGCTAACTGTTACTTATCACCTTATTATCTTCTAGGTCTTTGCAAATTGATTGCTTGATTATTTGCTCCCTTATCTTTCCAGGTACTGAAGTTAAGCTGACTGGTCTGTAATCCCCTGGGTTGTTCTTATTCCCCAATTTTACATTGGCACTATATTTGCCCTTTACCAGTCCTCCGGAATCTTTCCCGCCTTCCATGACTTTTCAAAGATAATCACTAATTGTTCAGATATCTCCTCAGTCAGCTCCTTGATTATTCTAGGATGTATTTCAACAGGCCCTGGTGCCTTGAACTAAGTAACTAAGTTGTCTAAGTAACTTTTAACTTGTTAAAAGCAACAGAGGGTCCTGTGGCACCTTTGAGACTAACAGAAGTACTGGGAGCATAAGCTTTCGTGGGTAAGAACCTCACTTCTTCAGATGCAAGAAGTGAAGAAGTGAGGTTCTTACCCACGAAAGCTTATGCTCCCAGTACTTCTGTTAGTCTCAAAGGTGCCACAGGACCCTCTGTTGCTTTTTACAGATTCAGACTAACACGGCTACCCCTCTGATACTTTTAACTTGTTCTTTCCCTATTTTAGCCTCTGATGCTACCTCATTTTCACTGGCATTTACTATGTTAGATATCCAATCGCTACTAAACTTTTTCGTGAAAACTGAAAAAAAATGCATTTAGCACTTTTGCCATTCCCACATTTTCTGTTATTTCCCCCCACCCTCACTGAGTAACAGTGCCTTTGGTCTTCCTCTTCCTTCTAAGGTATTCGTAGAATGTTTCCTTGTTACCCTTTATGTCTCTAGCTAGTTTAATCTCATTTTGTGCCTCAACCTTTCTAATTTTGTCCCTACATACCTGTGTTATATGTTTTTATTCATCCTTCGTAATTTGACCTTATTTCCACTTTTTGTAGGACTCTTTTTTGTTTGTTTTGTTTGTTTCAGATCACTGAAGATCTCCTGGTTAAGCCACGATGGTGTTTTGCCATACTTCCTATCTTTCCTATGGAATGGGAATATTTGCTCTTGTGCCCTTAATAATGTCTCTTTGAAAACTGCCAACTCTTAAACTGTTTTTTCCCCTTAGACTTACCTACCAATTAACTCCCTGAGCAAGTAGAATAAGAAAATAGGTTTTGTGGAAAAAATAAGGGGTTGTCTTTCTATAATACCTGAATTTCATGACAAAATAGAAAATACTTTACATGCAAATGGATTTATGTCTAAATATGGTTTCAATTCAGCAGAAAATTAATTACAATTATGCAGATCTCTTAAGAAAACAGTAATGTAAAGCCTTAGTAAAAATATGTTATCCCAGACTGGATAGAGGTTTAAGGTTATCCAATGTGTATTGAAACCCACAGAGGATAAGGAAAAGGAAACCAATTATTTGTACTGGTTTTATAAATCTCTCTTTATTGCCTAACCTTTTCAAACAAGAAATAGATTTATCCTCGGTGGAGACGGTAATATAAATAATGTCATTCTTTGGCCTGAAATGGCTCTAAAGTCATTCTTTGAACTCAAATAGGGTTGCCTACTTCTAAATACATCCTGTACTCACATGTGTATTGTAGCTAGATTTTAAATCTAGTCAAACAGTTTTTCTTTATTTCAGTTTAATAGTTATAACTGTATACAGCTGATGTTTCATTCTCACTTTTGATGCTATTTCAGTAGTTCTGAGTTTTAACTTTTCTTTTGCCTTTTTAAGCATATAAAAACATATATGCACCTAGAAGACCTTTGAAAGCAGGTATATAAGGTTATTAGCCTTAATTAATGGGCAAGCTGCTTAGTTTGTAAAGAATGGAATTTGGTGGCAATGGACTTGCAAATTATTTTGTGAGATAACCTTGGATAAAGAAATTAATCTAACAATATGAGGTTTGCTTGTTTTCCCCCAGGCCTGCCTATTAATAGTTTATGACCTTTTATTTTTATTAAATATGTCTTCTGAAAAAAATGACATAAAATGGCAGAAAACAAGCACAAAAGTGGTCATTGTAGTGGAAAAATGGGGCAGTTACAAAAGTTATTAGTACAGAGACTTGATGGCGTTTAATCTACCCACTGTAAAAGTGTATTCTGTCAAGAAATGATAGCTAATGCATCTTGTATATATCAGAAGACAGCAGCCAATTTACAACTGTCAGTCCTCATTTTTCACAAGTTTAGATCATTTCTATTGAAGAAGATATTTTACTTCCATCCAGCAAGGTTTTCCCCTCATCGCCAAGTTCCATTGTGTGTGTGTGTGTGTGTTTTTTTTTTGTTTTTTTTTTTAATCTTTAAAAGCATTCTACCATTTAACATAGCATTTTTTACAATATATTGTAGTGCTTTAAAATCCCTACTGAATGTTGCAAATTATTTCCTGATTAGATTTTAAGTTTTAGTATTTTTAAAGTTTTTGTTGTTTGTTCCTTTTATGCAAGAAATGCCTCAGAAAAAAAACATTTTTAGTACTCTGGATGACTTTTTTTTTTTTAAGTCAGTTTGTCTAATTGCACAGTTAACTGTGACCAATATGAGCTGGGCTTGCTTTATATTCAGATTATAATTTATGTCACTAGAATGAGGCACGCTAATGAAACTTCATTGGTTGATTAACTTCCTAAAACTCAAAGGTGACACCAGCACTTTCATGGTTGTCATGACATAATGGAACTGTGTGTGAGAGACATCATGGGAGTGAACATTTCCAGTGTCTATTGTTTTCCCTACAGAAACAATAGCCTCTGGTTACCACAAGCCTAGCTGAAATTGTGTGCAAAATTGCATCCTATGTTTTGCCAGCTGGGACAACTGTGTGCAATGTGTGCATTACAGTGTTGATTCAAAATGCAGCTTATTAAATAATGATTTCTATAATAAATAAAACATTTCAGCTTCATAGTATAACATAAACTAGAGGGAAGAACATTGGGGAGGAGGGGAAAATGTCAGACAAGAAAGTGCTGGACACATTGGAAGGCCTCTCCTGAATGTACATATTTGTTTTATTCTCTTTATTTCACTTTGTATGTTAGGGTTAAGTAAATTCTGCAAATGAAGTTTTCTCCCATAATGTGCATGTAATTTATTTGTAGCTTTATAATTAAATATACATTTAAACTAATTTATGAATATTTGTTTATAGTCTGTTCAAATTTTTTTTATAATCCTTTGGAAACATGAAATCTAAATATGAATAAATAGTGTGTGTTGTTTTCCCCCATTACATGAAAACACTGTTCTTCTTGCTTATCAATGCAGTGCTGCTGGCTTTTTTGTCACCATTTCAACAGACATCTGCCAACCCAAAAGCCATCTGTAAAAAGTCAATTTGGATTATTATTAGAATAAATTTAACATTAAATATGCTGCCACCAAATACCTTCTATGTGGCTTGTGAATAAACTCAAGGTTAAGGGTTGTCTCCTTGATCCCTTTAAGATATAGTATGTTTTGAGGGCAATCAGTTTAAAATCCTTTTTCCAATGCTTTTTAAACAGCTGATAGGAAGAGGGGGCAACTTTCTCACCACCAACATGACATAAACAAACTTATTAATAACTGTAAGAAAAAACTACGTTAAGTATCTGCAGGTAAAACAAGATTATCAACAAGAGGATTGAACTAGGCATTCAATACAGAATATCGAAGAACATCCTTTATGTACAGGAGGCAAATACTAAAATAACCAGAAAACAGAATTTCTGTTTTAGAATGAGATCTTGCCAAAAACCTGTTTACAGAAACTAATTTCACTTCAGTTCCTGTAAAAATTTCAGGACTTTGAAGATAAGCTAGAAATTCTGACCTAGGATATGGCAACTCTGTGTCTCATCTTTCCCATAAACCTTTTTTCCTTCTCCAGTCAGCACCCCAAACTCAAGTCCAAATAGCCACATTTAAACACTCTGTGCAACTTGATCCCAATACACTCAATCCAGGACAAAGCACACACTCTTTCAGCATACCTTCACATCCCCTACTGGAACTCCCATTCAGTTAGAACACAGGCAAAAGATTTTTGAGTGTGTATCGCTTACATGTCTACACACAAATGTTGTGCTATTTTTATTTAAATAGGTTTAAAAACTGATTCAGTTAATCCATTGCAATACCCTACATGAGCACTTATATTGGTTTAAAACTACTGATATTGGTTTAGCTCATGTCAGTAAATTTACTGATACACGCTAAAGTGAATAAGCCAGGTTTAAATCTGTGTCTACACAAAAGTTGCACTAGTTTAACTAAATCAGTGTGTCGTACCTTTAGTGAAATTGGTGTAATGTAAAAGAAGTCTTATCTCAGTTACTTTTTTAAATAAAACAGAAAAGAAAAAAAAAAAAGATTTTTAAGGGGTGACACCATAAAGAAACCATGTCATGAACTTTTTAAGTGGCTATATATTTTGCCTCAAGATTTTGTGTGCCTTAACTGTCTTCTTAATATAGGCCCTCTTCAGACAGCACTGATGCACATGCACAGCTTTAATTTACTTCAGTGGACACAGGCAGTTGCTTAAATACTGTCCTGAATAGGGATGTTTTCCTGAATCATGATCTTAGTTATCAAGGCATTAGAACAAACTAAAAATGGTAATCCCTTATAATTTTCCTAATTTATTGTATTATGATAACATCATTTTAAAGATATATTAAAAATGGTTTGTGAACCATAACTTTCAGCCTAGTAGCCCTAGATCTCTGAATTAAATTATGTATTTCAGTATATAGCTACAAGAGATTTTTTGTTCTCAAGTGGAGTGCTCAGCTGGTTAAACAAAACATTAATTAATTTCATAGTCATATGATTTTTCTTTTCAGGGTGTATATTCATATTTATTTCTGTGCATGTTGGAGAAGTCATGGAGCTTAGTTTGTCTTAAGACCCTTGTTAGGAAACACTATGAAATATTAATTGAACTGTTACTTATAAGTTTGTGTGGTGATACTGATTTAATTTCGAGGAGCCACAATTATGCATAACTAAACTTTCTGAGTTCCTGTGGCTGAGGTTTAAGTTTCCATGTCTTCTGGTTTTCTGTGTTTTCCTGGGGCTCTGATCACATTTCTGTCTGCTATAGCCCAGAAATAATAGCCTTATAAATTTCCAGAAAGTCCCAAGGGCCTCTCTACTTGCGGGCTACATAGACAGCAACTGCATTTCTTATACGAAGGAACTCTTTAAAAAGATATGATTTGGGAAAGACCAGTAGTTGTCTTTGTTCTTTTAAAAGATTTTTTTAAAATTTTAATTTATTTCTGTATTTCTTAAGCATAGAAATGTCTTGTGAGTCTCAATGTATAGGCAATTGTTGTGATCAGTCTTGCAAACCTTATGCACAGAAATAATGTGACACTCTCTCTGTTGTGAGGTTCATTCATATGGATAAAACTTGTAATATTGGATCCTACATTTGCAATGAAAACAATGAAGATTAAATTGCAATACATTCAAGAGACATTGATTTCAGAAACAATAACAAAGCATATTACTAGAAGATGCAAGGTACTTTGCAATGTTTTCTAAAAATGATTATGGCGAGCCATAGATATACGTCATGTAGAGAGGCGATATCCATGTGATGAATTGTACCTTTGTCTTGCACACTTGTCTGCCTCACCTCCTCTGTTCGCTAATCCATGTCCTTGAAACAAATTCAAACATTCTGTATCCCTGAGCAGCTTCAAGCAACTGCCAGAGAAATGTTTCCTTCCTGCAAATATGGAATCTGCCCTCTTCCTCCCCGCCCCAAAAAAATTACCCCAGGCTGAGGTCCAAGATGGGCAAAATCAGTCCATGACCAGTTAGAGGTTTTCTCAATATAAAAATGTTGATCTTTCAAAGTTTGATCTTATGGCTTTAGACCACTAGAAAGAACATTCCAAGAATCTGTTTCTAGACCTGAAAAGCCCTAAGATGAAAAACATGGTATCTTTAGATACAAGGTACTTATTTTGAGTTATTTTAAGGGTAGGCGGGTTGGTTGGTTGGTTTTTGTGGTTCCCTTTAAACCCTATATAGTTGAATTTATGATGCCTAAGCTACTGGGCCAGCTGTATTTAAGGAAATGGCATCAGGCCCTGAGGCAACAAGTGAAGGGACATAATAAACAGTCTCTTTAACAACAACAACAAATCTTTGTTTAGAAAATATTCCTAAAACGGTTTGATGTAACATATTCCAGCATGTACAGAACACAAGTTTGGATATAATTTTTTTATTGGCATGTACCTGAAATCAGAGGCACAATTCAGTCAAGTAATTACATATACAAACTCATATATTTGGATATTTCATCACGTTTATCATCATTGACATACAAGAGTCCTGATTCTGCAAACACTTATGCTTGTGCTTCTCTTAAAGAATTTGAGTAGTTTTATTGAAATTATTGTGTGTTTGTAGGAGTGTGTTTATTGTTTCTGTTAAACAATTGACCAATTCTGTCCTCATTTACTTGTATTTATACTGTTGTAGCATCTTTGACTTTAGTTGAGTCATTTTGCATTTAGACTCTTATAGTTGAAATGGAATTTTGCCTGACATTAGAGATGTAGTTGATTTACCTTTAGCAAAGTACTGCAAATATGTAAAATTCCTTCAACTTGAACATGTTGTCATGACATTAGTTGACCTGTCTAACATCTTGTCAAATATAGTCTAAATGTGTGTGGGTTCAAATTTACCTTTTGAAGCAGACTTAGCTTTAAGGCTTTTAAGGCTCAGAAAAGGTCTTGTGTATCATTCAGTAACAATAGGTCACACATCTTCAAAGATTCTTCCAGGGCCTCAGCCCTGTTAAGGAGATAACTCTATGAACAAATGGGATTTATAGCATCAGCAGATAGGATTAAATGAAAGGAGTTTACATTGAAAAGTAAACTTAATCCCATTTAGGAATAACTAACTAATTTACACTGAGCTTTTTCCTTTGAAACTGGTTTCTGAACTAAATAAATTCTGCAGAGGGAATGTTAAGGTGAAAAGTTCACATTTGGGTTTTTAATTTTAGTATCTCTTTAGAAGATTATTATATCTGCAGGATTATTGAGACTATTATTTCAGAAGTTTGATGTAATTAAACATTTGAAGGATAGTATCCCGAGCAGTGATAGCTGCATAAATAATACCCTGCATATGAAAAAGTAAAGAATGGGTGAGTAAAGTCACAGAGTGCATTGAACTTTTATTTTATGCATGAGGTATTACTCTGATGGTGAATGTCAGTTGAGAGTAACGTAAGCAATATGTATTGTACTGTATGCCATACGTCTTTAAAACATTGTACTAGATGACACAATAAGATAGATTTATCTCTTCTTACATATTTATTTATTGCTAAAAGAATACTTTGAGTGCTCTATCTCTGTCTCTCTCTCACTTTCACTTCTTACTGTCCCTTGATAAAACCCTTCCTATTTGGAGTGTAGCCCATGATGTAAGTAAACTGTAACTGTCAGACTTTAGCATTGTAAGATAAACTTTAGTTCAGAAACAATATTTTCCCCTTTATCCAATATATCCTGGTTCATGGCCTACTGGTCAATGAATGGAATGTACAAGACATGAAATTTATTCCTCATTCTGCAAATGTGTCATGTAATCTTGAAGAAAGTGCTTAAAATTTCTGTTCCTCATCGCAATAAAAGTATTTTACTTACCTTCTTCGCAGGGTTGCTGAAAGGCTTAATTATTGTTAATTAAGTGATTTGAGTTCCTCTAATGAAAAATCCTTATTTTCAATAGTGCCTAAGTTCTATGTACCCTGTGGAACCATGAAATATTAATCATAACACTATTATGATATTATTATACTGTGATAAATCTTGAAGAAGCTTGCTTCTTTTCAAATTCTTCTTTAGCTCACTAAGCATTCTATTGTTGGCCCTTTATAATCAGTTTTTGATCTAGTCATTTCTCCAAGATAGCCTTCACTAACATAATTCATGACTTGTTGTGGCTAAATCCAAAGGTCTCACTTTTCTTGTTGACTTGTTGACATTCTTCTTGACTTATTGGTTGCTTTTGACACTATAGATCACTCTCTACATCATCATCACCTGAATGCATATGGCTTTTTTCTTTTTTTTTGTCTCTGTATTCCACTGATTTAAGTCCTACTTATCTGATCAATCTTTCAATTTGTTCTTAGATTATAATCTTTCTTCTTCTCATCCTTTCTTAGTGGGTATCCCCTGAGGGCTCTTTTCCTAGTCCCCCATTTATTTTTCTGAACACAGGTTTCTTGGTGATGTTATCTCTCTTCAGGCTATCTATATCCTTTGAACACTGATGCCTCTCACTTGTGCTACTACTTTCCTCCTTTTTCTTCCTAGTTCATGCCTTTTATAAATACCTAAGTTAGATAAATGCTGTAGCCAAATGGCATTATACCAATTTATACCAGCTGAGGTGGTAGCGCACCTATATTTGTTTCCATTTAATCATGTAAGATATGGCAAGTAGCTTAAATGAAATATGACCAGGATAGAAATTTCTTTCCCCTTATCTCCAATCTTTCCATCTTCACTGTCCACCAGTCTCCTCATCCACAATACTTCATAGTTTGGTTATTGCGCCCTAGAACCTTTTGTGTTTATCGTTGACCAACAACGTTTTTTCTTTTTACCCTTTCCTCTGTTAAACATCTTCCATAGTTCCAAGCTTTTTCCAGAGCTTCTTTTTTTCCTCCTTTTATTGAAATGAGTATACAAGGAACTCAAAGTTTCTTGTTTTTACTATAGAAAAAATCCTTGTCCATGCATTTGATTTTTCTGCCTCAGTTTTTTCAAACATCGGCTTTCCAGAATTATTAATTTGATCCAGAACCACATAATACATTCAGTTTTAGCTCTGTCTTTCATGTCTTCTGCATCTGCTCTGTTCTGCCCTAGACTGGATTTCTCATCATCTGCAAATCTAACTGTTTGAGGCCTGTTGACTTCTTGTACTTACAAGGTCAAAACTTTGCTCTGATTCAAGAACACAAATTCTACTTGTGTCTTACGCTGAAGTTACTATTATATTTTTCAGTTGTTGTACACTTGATTTATGGTTCCCTTGACTTTTATATCAAGATGCTATGTAAATATTTTTTTAAAAAAATGCAATGTAAATATTATTAACCAGACTATAGGATTCCTTGTATTCACATTGGGTGAGATTTTCTTTAGACATTTATAATAATGTAAAATTTTATTTTGTTGGGGTAATATTAGAGCATATCATAAATTTGTTATTTTTTTTTCTCTAGGAGTATTTTAATTCTTCTTCTCAATTTAAGGGGTGTATTGTACTCAGATAGTTACTGTAACCAGTAATTCAAATTGCCAGTTAGGTTTAGTATAGTTTTAGTAATAAAAGTATTACTTTTATTGTCATGAAGGGGGAAAAAATAGTCTGTGTATTGTGTGTTTATGTAGTATTCCTCCATGTGAAAGTTAAAGTTAAAGTTGCATCAGAGTACAACATATGTAGTTTTTTAGGGGTAAGAATATTTGGACTATAAATGGTTCTTTACTTTGCATTATAATGCCTTTGAAAATGTTTAACAAGTTTTCAAATGTTCTAAGACAGATTTGCTTAAACTTTGCACTGTAAAGTAATTCCATAAATTGTTATTAACATACAGTATTGTCAGTGTACCTAACCCTAATCCAGCTTCCGTTGGATGGAAGAGGTCTGATTTTGCCTATCTGGTTTAAATGGTTTAGATTTTTTAGGAGATCCAGCAGACACAGAGGCATGTCCAATTACTGTAATATTAAAAGGCTTAATGTACAGCAAAATGCTGTATCTGGTTTTGCCATCCACTTTCAATAGCTAAGCAAGATATTGAGGCATTCTTTCTTTCTTTCTTTTTTTTTTTTTTTTTGTCTTTAATGAAATTATTTGAATTGTATTTAAAATTGGGCTATCAGTTGTGTTTCCTTCTAAGAAATCTAGTCTAACAATCTTGGAACCCTTTACTCATTGAATATAGACTACATACTAAAATTGCTAGAAGTGGCAGACACAGTCTAATTGTCCATAAAATTGTGATTTTATTTCGTCTCAGTTTTCAGCTAGATAATGAAAAATACTTACATTTGCATGCAATGCACAGATGGTGCATTGCAACGGGTCTGTGTTAGGCTCCTATCAAAGCCTTGTTGGATGCACTTTTACACTTGTGACCCCTTATTATTACCATGGACTTGTTTTTCCTACTAAATAATTTCTTTATATTTTCAAAAGTGCTTATATTGATAATCCTTCCCAATTGATCTTACATGTAATTTGTAATATTATTCTCTCACTATACTCATATTAGTTTAAACAGCATGCTGAAATAGAGATTTATTTACTTATTTTAAAGACAGTCCTAGCCTTAAAAGTAGGCTGGTTTTGGAAGCAGTGTGTAAGGCTCTTAATTTAAAATCTTAATTCAACACATATTTGGTTGTTTTTAAGAAATATATGTAGTGTAATTATTTTTGAGTGACTGCATATTAATTTTCTGAAGTTTCAGCAATTCTATAATTCTGCTAAACAGAATGAGGCACTTGGTCTCTTGGGGCCTTAGATGGATATTTGTAAAGGTGATTGTCAGCATTGGGTTTTTCCCTCTTCTCTGTCATTTGAATAGAGCTGATGTGTGTCTGCATTAACGCATCCTCTACCCCGTTCCTGTCCCTCTGTCTGTTGGTGGCAGCTTCCAGAGTACAAACTTGTTTCATGTCAAATGCATGTTGGGCCCTGTAATAAATCACTGATGAATAGCCAACTCTTTATTCCTGTAGTGCAGCCCCAGAACATTGATTAATGTGGCTCTTCAGTAATGGAACAATGACCAATGTGCAAATGCACATTGAAAGCTCTTCCGTTGCAATAGATAGCTTTGTCCTACATGCTGCATCCCTTTTTTAAATGCTTCCCTTCCTGGGCTTAGCATGGACCTCAGCTAATTGATTAACAGAACTTTAGGCAACCTGTATTTGGCCTAAAACTGGGGTGTAATGAGAGGCTTTGAAAGGCCTCTGTCTCATCTTTGGAGATTCCAGCAGGCACATATGTCAACTACAATGCTCAGAACAGCAAGGCCTCTTACAGTTAGGAGCTGTCAGTAGTATTTCAAGCAGTGTTTGATTTTGACACCACTTTTTGTCCAAGTGGATGTTGAGCTGTGCTTGGCAAAGGGTCCTGTAAGACACAACTTAGAACCAACTATTTTTTAAACTGTTTTTATTTTGGGTTTGGGGGTGGGAAGGAGAGGAGAGGGATAGGGATGGGGTGGGGGAGGTTTACATAAATTAGACGGTTTCTTTTTCCTTGTGATAATGTTCTTAACAACTGGCTGTTTGCAGACTTAAAAAAAAAAATCAAAGCACTGTGCAACCCTTTGAGAGCATTGCCCTCTTTGCTCTCAGGAGGCACCTCAGTTCATTACCCTCAATTAATGTTCTGAACAAACTTGTACAGTTCAACAAGCTAGTGGAACAAAGCCAGGCCAACACAAAAGAGTATTGTTAATACTTAAAACTTTACTGTGGTTTCTGCTACCCCAATTTTGCATTGATTTAAAAGTTAGTAGAAAAATACCAACAGAATATTAAATGTAAAATTGTTACTGAAAAATAATTCCTGTGTAGTAAAAACACCTTCTCTTGTTGGAAATGTAATTGGGTTGCAGATGACCAGGTGGTTCAGGCTACAGGAAATATAATATAAAGTGTTTTTCACCTCTAGGTTACCGGGTCACCAGTCTAAATCCTTCCCATTGGTAGTGAGAGTTCTCTTTTGATTGTGAAATAAATCTGTGGTCTGAGTGAAATTGCTAGAAAAATAGTGTTCACACCACAAAAATTGACACACATTAAGTACTACTTTGCAGCCTTGTTGGACAGAACTGTCCTATAACCTCTAAGGATCAGGCAGTGTTAGGTAGGGTTACCATATTTCCTCATTTAAAAAAAGAAAACACTCCACAGGGCCCTGCCCCCCCCTTCTCCGCCCCTTCCCCAAGGTCCCCGCCCCAACTCCGCCCCCCTCCCTTGAGCGCCCCGTATTCCCCCTCCTCCCTCCCAGGCGTGAAACAGCTGCCCGAGTGCTACCGGCTTCACGGGCAGCTCGGCTCTTCAGCTGCACAGAGCTGAGGTGTCTGGGGGGAGCAGCAGCAGCCGCCGCGGGGGAATCCGCCTGCAGCTCACAGCCTGCCGGAGCTGCAAGGTAAGCAGGGGACTGGGGCAGGGATGCCGGCAAAGCTATTTTCCCGGACATGTTTGGCTTTTTGGCAATTCCCCCCAGACGGGGATTTGAGGACTAAAAAGCCGGACATGTCCGGGAAAAACCGGATGTATGGTAACCCTACCTAACTGCCCCCCAGGACTCCACCCCCTACCTAAGCCTCCCTGCTCCTTGTCCCTTGACTGCCCCCTCCTGAGACCTTCCCCCCATCCTAACTGGCCCTCTAGGACCCTACCCCCTACCTGTCCCCTGACTGCCCCAACCCTTATCCAGCACCCCACCCCCAGACAGACACCAGGGACTCCCACGCCCCATCCAACCACTCCCCACCCCCTGACAGCCCCCTCCCAGAACTCCTGACCCATCTAAACCCCTCTGCTCCCTGTCCCCTGACTGCCCCCTCCTGGGACCCCTGCTCCTAACTGCCCTCCAGAACCCCCCCCACCTAAGCCTCCCTGTTCCTTGTCCCCTAACTGCCCCCTCCTGAGACCCCCCCACCCTAACTGCCCTCCTAGGACCCTACCCCCTACCTGTACCCTGACTGCCCAAAACCTTACACCCCCAACCCCCAGACAGCCTCCCCCAAACTTCCGACCCATCCAACCCTCCCCCTGCTCCCTGTCTCTTGACTGCCCCCTCCACAACCCCCCTGCCCCCCTTACCGTGCCGCTCAGACCAGCGTGTCAGGCTCCACGCGCAGCCTGACACGCTGCCGCACTCCCCCATGGAGCGCGTAGCCTGATTCCCGCCCTCGCAGAGTGCTGCGGAGCAGTGCGCTGGGCAGGGGGAGGAGCTCCAGACTGCCGGAGGCCCGTTGTGAACGGCCGGCCAGCTGCGAATGCAGGGAGCAGGAGGGAGGGAGAGAGAGGAGAGGAGGGGGAAGCGGAGGAGGGGCTCTCTCTGGCTGCTGGAGCCCCATGCAAGTGGCACCATCCGGCTGGCTGCCCTGTCAGCCGCGCGTACTCTGCATGGGGGGGAAGTCTGGACATTTACAAATTCCCCCCGGATGCTATTTTTAACAGAGAAAAGCCGGACATGTCGGGGGAATCCGGACGAATGGTAACCCTAGTATTAGGAAGCTTTCACAGCTTCACCCTGTGCTTGCCACTGTTTTCTGGATAAGTAAAGGACCTAATATTTTGGTGCTACTAATCCACTTCATCCACTGTAAAATCACCTTTTCTATATGACTATGAATTCTGATGAATATTACAAGAACCATGATTTTCACAAAATCCCTTAAATATTTCAGGCTCTGTAAGTGGTACAGCCTCTGTTAATTACTGGTTGATGCATATGCTTTTATACTTTTTTTGTGCTGAGAGAGGCTTTTTATTTATTCGTCACTCTTATGAAGGATATATGCCAAATGTGTTGTCTCTTTCCTCCTCTGTGAGAGATAATTGTTATAGTATTTTTTTTTTTACTGCATCCTCATGTTTTCACCACTTCATGGCTATCCTGTTTCTACCTTAAATCCCTCTTCTCCTTTCCACATAATCTTATCATGGCAGAGTTTGCACAATACATAATCCAACAGCTGCTATTATTTCAGCCTCTATAGACCTAGAGCCTCAAATTTTCTACAGTTTCGATATTCATGGCAGGATAAATAACTAGCTGATAAATTTACATGTCTCATGACAATCACACACAGCTAAGACAGTGCAAAATTTTGCCTAGGGGAAATAATTTACCCTGGCAGTACTCCCCAATCCCATCCAGTTTAGTGCAAAAACTATGGGATTTGGTGCAATCTGTAACCACAAATAATAATTCCTCTTGCCTTTTCTTGGGCTCTTTTCTTTCAACTTCTCTGTGGGTCCTGCTGTTGTTTGTATAGCCTCTTGTAGGCCCCATGGAGTCCTAGTGTCCCTGGTATACCTACTGTAACTTTGCTAATATATTTTTCAAACCAGAGAACAAACTTAGTAGGATAGTGTAATTCAAAATCTAATACATACGTCTGTTAAAATGTTCATGTCAAATACTACTATAACAAAATGAGAATTAACTTGTAAATTTTTTTTTTTAAATGTGACATTTAGGACGGTGTAGTCCCACAATATGCACTTTCGTACGCTTTGCTTTTGTCTGAACCATGACCTAGATAGGGCCATTTCTGGAGGTGAGAGCAGGGGTGAAAGTAACTTAAAGACTTATGGGTACGCTGGAGTCCTGAGTGGGGGCGTGGCCTTAACCAGAAGAGGCGTGGCTGCAACTGGAAGAGGCAGGGACTTTCAAGATTTAAACGCCCTGGGGTTCTGGCTGTGGCTGGGAGCCCCAGGGCCTTTAAAACACCCGGAGCTACCAGCTGCAGAGGTGGCTGGGAGCCCCGGGGCTCAGCGGTGAATTAAAGGGCCCGGGGCTCCGGCCGCTGCAGAGCTCTGGGCCCTTTAAATCCCTGCCCGAGCCCGGCTGCCGGAGCTCTGGGGGTGATTTAAAGGGCCAACGGGCTCCCTTAAATCCCTGCCCGAGCCCAGCTGCCGGAGCTCCGGCGGTGATTTAAAGGGTCCAGGGTCTCCCTGCATTGGCTGGAGACCTGGGCCCTTTAAATCACCGCCGCGGAAGCTGGTCTGGTCTGGTATCCACGTACCGGACCATATCAGCTTACTTTCACCTCTGGGTGAGAGGGTCATTCATACTATGTGCACATTTGGTTATTTCGTACGTCCCTCGGCCCGCGTTGCTTCCAGCAGCTCCCATTGGCCTGGAGTAATGAACCGCGGCCACTGGAAACCGCGATCGGCCGAACCTGTGGACGCAGCAGGTAAACAAACTGGCCTGGCTCGCCAGGGGCTTTCCCCGCACAAGCGGCGGAACAAGTTTGGGAACCACTGCTGTACAGACATTCTGTGCATAGCAATTATGAATAGATAGATACTGATTTGCAAAAACCCAATTCTTCACTTGCCATTATCTTGGGTGAAAACATTGTAAGCCACTCCTCTTGTACTCTACCCCTCTTCATTTCCTGCTTGATCGCTAAGGTCTTTGGTAAAGTAAGACCATCTTCTGTTCAATCACCATCGACTCAAATCAGGGGCCATCTGTCTGATAGCTTCTGTCACAGAGTGTGGGGGAGTCAGGGCCCTGCATCACCCACTTCCTGCAATTCACCATGACTTTCAGCCAGCCAGTAAAACAGAAGATTTATTAGACGACAGGAACATAGTCTAAACAGAGCTTGTAGGTACACAAAACAGGACCCCTCAGTCAGGTCCCTCTTGGGGGGTGGGGAGCCCAGACCCAGGTTCTGGGCCTCTGCCCCCATCTCCCCAGCCAGCTCCAAACTGAAACCCCTTCCTGCTGCCTCACCCAGTCACACCCCCGGCCCCTCCTCTAGCCTTTGTCCAGATTCCCGGGCAGGTGTCACCTGGCCCCAACCCCCTCTTGGGCTCATGTTACGAAGGGCAGCCGCCATTGTTTACATGCTGGCCGTCAAGTATCATCCCTCAGTGAAGTCACACCCTTATTTCCCATCAACATCTCGTATTGGTGCAGTACCCCATGGAAACGGAGGCATGCCCTTTGTTAGCAGAAGACAGTAAACTAGTAAAACTCCCATGCAACATTACCAGGTTAATGCTCCCTATTCAGTCACAGCTTCATCCACAGCACCATTTAGGAGGAGCTGACACAAAGCATGACTAAGGCAGGAGAAGCTTGCTCTTGAGATGGCATCTGTAGTAAGAGTTTTTTTGTTTTGTTTTCTTATTAAATTGAGAGCGACCCAAAGAAGGAAATTTCTCTTACAGGAGGCAAAGGGAGAACACAGGGAGAAATAAAACTTCAAGATTCTGACTCCTGTGACCCTAATTTCTGTTTATAAATGTTCCTCTTTTCCTCATAATTTTCTCCCCTTACATCCTGCAAGGAAGAGTAGATTCCTAGTAGTAGTGCTAATAAGACAACTAGTAGGGCTAATAAGACAAGTGTGCCGTACCTTGAGGGTATCATTAGCCCGGTAAGAATACAGGGCCCTGAAGAGATCCTCTTAATCATGGTACTACTACTTTCTCCCCAAGTGCTATAATCATCCAGAATCTTTGCTGAATATATAGGGGAAGTGACAGAACCCTCCAGAAAAGGATCTTCTATGAAGAATTCCTCTTGTGGGATATGAGTGCAAACTATTAACATGATGGAGCACAAGACTCTTTGGCTTTCCGTTAATAAGATGGCTAGCTTTCAGGTGGCTAGAAAGGGGACTGGTGGTAACAATAAAGGATCCTGAGGCTGTGTAAAACTAGATCTTCTGTATATTAATATATTATGCTACCTTCCTTAGCTGCCATGTAATTTGTTCTTTCTGTCTGTATATTTATATCAGTTTGCATTCCTTGAAGGTTTTAGAATATTGGATAAGATAAGTTAAAGTTTAAACTGATACTTAACATGAAAGCATTAAAAAAAATCATGTAGACTCAGTGGCAGTTACTAGTTGAAGCCAAAAAATGAAAAAAACTTTGCTCCATTGCTAATTTCTGTGCCCAGACATAAGCTTCATGCCTCTCCTAATTAACTCCATGCTGTTGAGCAGATTGAGAATGGCTCTAGTCAATGTTAAAATGCCTTGGAAACATGCTGTTTTATAGCTTTATGCAAAAATGCTGAAAAATATTTTTAAACCACTGCCAAAAAGCCACAAGACCTAGATACATACACTTCATGCTAATTACAAAATAATAAAGTAATTGATATTCAGCAGTTTAAAACAACAAACTGAGCACGTGCTAAAAATCTGTCTGGCTGGTTTTAATTAATACCATTGGCCACTGTTAGATGTAGGCTGAATGGACCCAGAAAGGAAATAATAACTTGGTTTTGCATGAGAAAGGACTTTTCTGAAATGTTGATAAGGAATTCAAATAACTGCTCACGTGTTCAAGAAGACAGCTGAAGAACTGTAATCCCTTTCTCCTTAGTTACAGTGATTTTGAAAGACCAACTTTACATGGGAAGAGATATTACGCTCTGTTGTTTCACATGAATAGACAGCAGTGTCACATTTCTAAAACCACAGTACAGAAGACTTGTTGGAGACAGTTGGAAAATAGTAGTTCAAGTTCGTTACTATTCTTTTGGTTTACAAAATTGATTCTTCCTGATGAAGGCATACCAGTAACTGTTCAAAGGGTAATCATTTTGGTAGCATATTTTACAAAGATAATTCTGTTTTAGATATAATTTCAACTTTTTAGTTTGCATGAACGCTATAATTATTGCTGAAGGATATAAATTGAGGTTAGCGCATACAGTTCAACTTAAGCTTTTTGCTCTTTATGTATCCATCACTGTAGTATGTACTTTTTAGTAGCTACGTAGTAACTTATTAAATCTCCTAATGTGATGTACTTTTGAAAAAGTTGATAACTAAAATCTCTTCTTGTGAAGCCAACTTTCTTATTTAGTAATATAAACAACTGTAGATGCCTATGAGTGCCATGTTATGTCTCTTTCTGACTGAATTGTATCTACTACTTGGGACTGACTTTCTTTTCTTTCAAACATTTTTCTTTTCTTACAGTTTTTTTTCCTCTAGGCCTCAAATATGCATATGATCACAGTAAACCAGAAATTGCACTTCTAAAGCAATAAGCAAGCAAAAACAAATTGTAACAGTTAACAGCTGGACATAAACACTTTAGAAAGATAGACTAATATGGCTATGAGATTTCTGTACATTCTAGCAGCAACATCACACAAATACTTATTTTCCTGAGATAAAAGTAAGATCTTAACAGCCAAAGTAAAATTCCAATAAATGGATGTGATATTTTTGTGTGTGGGTCCTGTCATCTCTGTTGAGTAACTGCTCACTTAAGGAAAGCAGTTTAGAACTGTGTTTAGGTTGTGCACAAGTGAAGCTTTGAAATGAGAGATTTGTATTTTGAAAAGGCATATGTATGCTGCATTCATTTATTTCTGTAGTTGCTCCTCATCTGTATGACAAAGAGAATATTCTGGTTTAGGCCTTCTTAGAATTTCTGTATTTTATATGTAAAAGTGAGGATTAGCATATTTCAGGGAGAGACTACAGTGGCTTCATTTGAGTACAGAAGCTTTGGAGGCAAAGGCACCATACAGTACATTTCCAGGAAAGAAAATATTTAGCATTCCAGATTCTAATCTCTTTCCATTTAATAATCCATCCAATATTAGGCATTTTCCAGTCTAAATTATAATTTTTTGCTTGACTTTATTCAGTACAGGTAGCACTCATTATTTAAACATGAGAATTAATAACCACCAATCCTTCAAATGTACTAACAACTTCAGGCGGTTGTCAGTTATAAAATAATTTTGTCAATGGGGATATTAACTCTTGGGGGAAAACTGTTATAACTCGTCTTGCAGAAGTGATTTTTCTTTAGTATAAAGTGCCATTGTTACTTCCGAAGGTGTCCAGCTAAGATTGTCAAGTACAGGAAATAGCAACGCAAGGGCTGTATTCAAGGCTTGGCAGCATCATCACGAAATGGACAATTGATTAAAGGTTTTCTTTAGTTTTTACATAAAATATATGCAATAGCCAGCATCTTGCTAAATCTAGTCCACTGAGAACTGTGAAACTAGACCTTCCCTACTGACTTTAGGAGCTTATTCCAGGAGATATGTGTATTGGTGGCCTGAAATAAATATAGGCCTGATTCGGATTCATTTACACCAGTGTATATCTGCAAAAAAGCCACTGAAGCTCCTAGATTTGTGGTTCACTGGTCTAAAACTGATGTGTGAAAAGATGAGCCTAACCATACCCTATAGATTCACATGCAGGTTCTAGGATTCATGCTGGATGAAGAAGTGGAGAAGGAGTTTTCCCTTAACCCACCCAGAGGCACTCAGGTCAGAAAGAGAAGACAATCCCAAGATGTATTACCTTTCCACAGTCCCCACAATACATGGAGGAAGCCCCAACGCAGCCACCATCAGGTTTTTGAAAAACCTAGGTTGGTGGTTTTTGTTTGTTTTTTTGCTTGGTTGGAAGAAAGCCAACTCACTGGGTGTTTTTTAAATCAAGTGAGTACTAGGCTTCTTGGGAGGGGAGGGTGACATTTCTTCAGTTTTTGAATTTTGTTCTCTTGAAATATTTAAACGAGCATAACGTGCATTTGAAAGATTGTGATGCTAGATAAATTAGGTTCTATTTTCAATCTGTGAATGGAAACTTTATTCTGCAAAGTTAAGAGGGCAGTAATGAGAATTTGAATATTCTTGTTACACCCATGAGGAAATAATATGGAAGTAAATAGAGCTGCCTAGAAGGGATCAGAAATGATGGAGTGGTTCTCATGATACATAGGGACATGGCTAGTGGCTTGAATCAACTGTTACTGGATGTTGAGAACTGTTAGGACTGTGCTGTCTCAAATACTGGGAATCTTAGAGTGCCATCATAAGACCCATTTTTTTTGTTTGGTAGCATTCAGCCCTTCAAACAAAAGTCCACACCATTCCTGTAGTCAACCCAACTGCCAGCCTACCAAGTTTGGAAGATTCTTCTTTGTTTGACTACGTCTCACAGTTTTATCAAGGATTTCAAGTTTATGTTGCCAAACCAAACACTAAGCCTTGGAAGTGACCTCACACCTTGCTTCCCAAACCAAAGACTATCAAGAATGTCTTGAATGATTATTGGTATCATGCATAACATATCAGTGAAGTTGTTTAGATTAATTGGTAACACAAAATAAAAAAAAAAAGGCCGGGGAGGGGTAGAGAAACTTTCTTTGTTTAAATAAAGAAAATGGGGAGACCCAGCATAACACAGTGATAAAGAAAAACCTGTTAGTTTTGATTTCATTTAACAGACAAACTTCTGTTGGTGGAAGAGACAAGCTTTTGGGCTACACAGAGCTCTTCTTCAGGTCTGGGAAAGGTACACAAAGTGACACAGCTAAATAAAATGTGAAAAGGATAGTTTAGCATAAGTAGTTTGCACATATTCTAAGGGACCATTCAAGGTGAAGTGGCCCATTAGCACCTCTGCAGTCATAGGATAAAAAGAGAGGGTTAGGGTAAGGGTTTTAGTTGTTTTGATGATACTCGCTATGGGTTCCAGTGTAGGTGGTAGGTGACAATAGCAGGTGTGCGGTAAGAGAAAATTTTATTTTTGTACTGAAGTAGGTTCTCTCAGGGTATTCAGGTGGCCCATTCCATGATGCGATATACTTCTGTGGAGTGTCCTTGTTTGGTCAAGGTGGTTTTAAGTGTGTTAAATTGTATATCCTGGGCTTTCTCCATGGAGCATATTAAGTGGTATCTGAGTGCCTGGATGTAGATAAGATTTCTTGGTGTGTTTTTGATGGTTACTGGATCTGTGAAGGTAGGTGGGGTGATTCATGGGTTTCTTGAATACAGTTGTCTGTAAGGTTCAATTGTTGAAGCTGATTCTGGTGTCAGAAAGTTGATACTGATGTGGAGGTGTTCCAGAGAGACAGAAGGTGGTTGTTGAAATTGTGGTGGAAATCTATGAGGGAATTTAAACCATCATTGATTCATCTCATATACATTGTACTTAGAAACATAGAAATATTAGAGCTGAAAGGAACCTTAAGAGGTCATCTAGGCCATCCCCCTGTGCTGAGGCAGGACCAAGTATACCAAACCCCATCCTCAACAGGTGTTTGTTTAACCTGTTCTTTAAAACTTCCAGAGACAACCTTCCTTGAAAACCTATTCCAGTATTTAACTGCCCTTATAGTTAGAAAGTTTTTCCTAATATCTAACCTATATCTCCCATATTGCAGATTAAAGCCATTACTAAGGCTACATTTTAGTCACAAATTTATTTGGGCATAAGTTTTCGTGGGCTAAAACCCACTTCATCAGATGCATAGAGTGGAAAATATAGTAGGAAGATATACATAGCAGTACATGAAAAGATGGGAGTTGCCTTACCCAGTGGGAGGTCGAGACAAATCAATTAAAGTGGGCTATTATCAACAGGATGAAAAATCACTTTTGTAGTGGTAATCAGGGTGGCTCATTTCAACCTGTTAACAAGAAGGTCTGAGTAACAGTAGGGGCAAATTAGCATGGGGAAATTAGTTTTTTTTAGTTCTTGTAGTGACTCTTCCACTCCCAGTCTTTATTCAGGCCTAATTTGATGGTGTCCAGTTTGCAAATTAATTCCAGTTCTGCAGTTTCGCGTTGGAGTCTGTTTTTGAAATTTTTGTTGTTGAAGAATTGCCACTTTTAGGTCTGTAATTGAATGTCCAGGGAGGTTGAAGTGTTCTCCGACTGGTTTTTGAATGTTATAATTCTTGATGTCTGATTTGTGTCCATTTATTCTTTTGTGTAGAGACTGTCCAGTTTGACCAGTGTACATGGCAGAGGGGCTTTGCTGGCACATGATGGCATTTATCACATTGGTAGATGTACAGGTGAACGAGCCCCTGATGGTTTGGCTGATATGGTTAGGTCCTATGATGGTATCCCTTGAATAGCAACTACACACCACACAACAAAAATATCAACCCAGGAGCCTATCCCTGCAACAAACCCCGTTGCCAACTCTTTCCACATATCTATTCCAGTAGCGGAATAAAAGTGCGGCCCGGGACCTCCGCTGCTGCTGGAGGGGTGGCGGTGCGTGGTGGCCCGAGACTGCCCCAGCAGTGGCCAGTGTGGCTGACCTAGGGGCTGCCGAGCTGCTCTGGCGGCCCGAGGCCAGGCGCAGCAGACACTGCAGAAGTCACAGAGGTCCTGGAAAGTCACGGAATCAATTACTTCCATGACCTTCGTGACAGACTGGCAGCCGTACTCATTACTTCTTATCCTACCTTCCATGGACATAGAGAACAAATGATCACCATCCTATTTATAACCGTCTATAACATACTTGATGACTGTTCTCAGGCCCCTCTCAGTCTCTCTTTTCTCATGCCTAAACATGCCTAGTTTTTTTAACTTCCTCGTAGATCAAATTTTCTAAACCTTTTATAATCTTTGTTGCTCTTCTCTGGACTCTCTCTCTCTCTCTCATTTGTCCAGATCTCTCTTAAAGTGTGATACCCAGAATTGGACATAGTACTCCTGCTGAGGTCTCACCAATGCCGAGTAGAGTGGGACAATTACCTCTTGTGCTTGTATATGACATTCCTGCTTAGGACACCCCAGAATATTGGCCTTTTTTGCAACCACATCACATTGCTGGCTCATATTCAATTTGTACTACACTATAACACACAAATCCTTTTCTGCAGTACTACCACCAAGTTATTCCCCATTTTATATGTGTGCATTTTATTTTTCCTTCCTAAGCATAGTACTTTTCACTTGTCTTTACTGAATTTCATCCTGTTGATTTCAGAGGAATTCTCTCATTTTTCAAGGTTTTGAATTCTAATCCTGTCCTCTAAAGTGCTTACAGCCCCTCACATCTTGCAATTTCTGCAGCACCTGCAAATTTTTGAAATGGGAATATTTATTTCATATTTATTTACATACTTACTTCTAATTTCTAATTTATCCCATAAATCTCTACCTCTTCCCCCATATTCTGACATCCACTCACACCTTGGTGTGGGAAATTTTACAAGACACCTAACAACCAACTAATTAAAATGAATAATTCACCCCCTCAAAAAGGTGGAGGAACAAAACCAGACTTTCAGTCTCCATCTAATAGATATTTGATAAATTTGAATCCCCCACAGCTTTCTCCAGCCATGTCCCTTCTGTCTGATAGAAAGTAGAAGGAACATTCTCTCTTCCCCCCCATTAAATCCCACAATGTGTTGGCTACTACAAAGGAGTGAAGAGCTGTCTGCTTCTCCACCCTTCCCTTAGCTGCTTTGCAGTGTTAAGGAGTGTGTCTCCACTATTTACCTATCATCAGTCGCAATCAAGTGCCTGTATCTTCTGCTGCTCACAGCTTTTCCATCTACCAATAGCAAAGGGAAATTAATCTCATTTCTGTCAATTTTGTTGCTTTGGGCATAGGGTTTTGAGGAGGAGTGAAAACAGAGGAGACTGGGCAGTTTTCACTATACTGCTGATTGACAACCAACTTCTCAATCTGCAGTAGCCCAAATGTTGGATGCATTGTCTGACAAACACCAAAAATCAGAGAAACAAACAAAACCTATTCATGCAGGAAACATAAAATGCTTCATTCCTTTAGCATGAATAGCTCTTCCCCTAAGATCAGTTTCTTGATTTTTATTTCTGTTGTAAATAATTGTCAGCAATAAAAGTGAAGTAACACTACTTTATGGGGAACATAGTTAATTTTTGGATTAACGTGAGCAACATCCCTCAAATCAGGGCCAGTTGAAAGGTGTGTTTGGCAAAGCTATGAAAAGTTACAAGTTTATGCTCCAGTTCGCATTTGGACCATTTCCCCCCACATCTTAAAGGGTTAAAAAATAAAATTCTGTAGTTGTTTTATATGTTTGTCCAGTAAATCTTCTACTCTTCTTGGGTGAGTGGATATTTCAAGCCCTAGTAGTGGTATTTTCTATGTAAAATATAAGGAACATCTGATCAAATTGATGATTATATAGTATATTATTTGCCTTGAAATTATATTGCAGCTAGATCTGATCTTTGATTTCTTATTTTTCATTTTATTTTGTTTTGTTTTTTTCACCTTTGAGTTTATCAAACTGTTTTACCAGTTTTGGTTGATGTGGTATCAGATTCACTGAGTTTTGTTTGAGGATTGCCTTTTTCTGAACCCACTTGGCAAAGCTGTAAACTCAAAATGAAACTGGAAATTTTAAATCAACATTGCCACCGCTTTGTAAGATTTTCGGGACGCAAAAGATCTACAAGTTTACAAATAAATGCAGTTTTGGTATGACATTTAACTCAGTTGCAGAAAATTCATGTCTATCTTGAGAAAAAAATTCAATTTAAGGATGAAACTGCAAATTTTCTGTGTTTGTATCTCAAGCAAGTGTAGCATTAATTGTAATGATGACTTTTTCTATATCGGTCGCATGAGGCAGAGAAGATTCATACTTGATTGAAATTATTTTTCATATATAGCTTGCAGGATCCAAAGGCATAATTTGTAAATATCTGAAATAAATACATTCTTGTTCAGTGTTGCAGCTTGGATGTAAAGCAGTTGTCATGACTTTTGGAGAAATTCCTATCTTGTGTCACTGAATTTTAACACCGGTACTTTGCTTAAAGAATAGTTGAAATAATTGTAAATGCAGCTAACTAGCGTCACAAGAAATAAGTAAGTATTCATGTGCTGTGCTTTTGTTGTGTAATCTGTTATAGTTTATTTGTGTTGTTAAACAAATTAGTAACTGTGATTAAAATAATATAAAACCTCAGACAAAACATGGAGGGGCAAGACAGTTAGCTAGAGTTTGTTACAGAGCAGTTTCTAGTTCAACAGGACAGAGGAAAGGTTTTACTTTTAAATGCCATAATAGCTCTAGACTGTAGCCCTGGACTGTATTCCAACATAACCAGCCAAGCAGTGCAAAGGCTAGTGCAGGGGAAGCCATTTCAATTAAGACGTGGAATGAGAAATGGAAACAAAACAGCTGGCCTGTCTTTTTTTTTTAATGATCAGCAAAACTGGAGGCAACAAACGGCCCATATAGAAGCTGTATTCCTAAAATTACCAATCCACTTGAAAGGACTTTAGCTGAAAAGAAAATTTATTTTAGCTCGCTGCTAGTTTGTGGAGTGGAGGAGGAGGTGAGTAGTGTCTGTTCCTCCCCCCCCCCCCCCCACACACCCTCCCAATCTTCCACTGCTTAGTTTTTGGGTCCTTGACATGAAGGCATACAATAATGCTAATGTTTTCCTTTGTTTAAACAGTTGAAGAGCAAAGAGCAGTATGTTTAATGCTGAAAGAGGAATGTTTGAGGTGAATACCCCAAAGGTAATGTAGACTTAAAAGAGCGTCAGTAACATTCCCTCCAAGCTCGGACTTTCCAAGGCTGTCTCCAATGCTCTGTTGTCCTTAGTCCTACTCAGAATCACCCCATCCATATTTCTTCATACTGCTGAAGAAACATATAAAACTTAATTCTGTGGGGATTCATTTACTGCAGCCTGAAGCACCAAACTTCCACTGGCAACTGAATAAATGATATCATAGCATCTGTTGACAATATGAATTTGTTGCTGAAACCAATATCTGAGAGGACCCTACAATGTCCAGAAATGGCAAGTGAACCGTGAACACTGACCATTAAGTAGCATATAAGACAAATTTTGAACACATTCAGCCAATTTCTCTCCCTCTGGTGAGTGAGAATAGAGTTAATTTAGTAGCCTTTTACTCCCATGATTATGTCATCCCGTCAGATTATGGGGGTCTAGAGGTCACTATTTGACCCGTTAGTGAACATTCACTTAAGGAAAGTGCAAAATTTTCAAATTTCACTAGAGCTGTTCACATTTATCAAAATATCTGTGCGCAGAGGGATTAGTACACTACAGTTTCACCTCTGAGAGCTAGCTTCAATATGGCTTAGCTCATAAATGAAATAATGTTGGTGGACTAAATTCACTCCCAGATGGATAACTGTACCTTAGAAAATCACCTCAGAACTTTATAATATTTAGCATAATTGGTACTGTTGTCTCAGAAGGAGCCTTTGACTAGAATAGCAAGCGTTTTACAAATCAACATTATGGTTCACCAGTTTAATAGAGTGGGAAATGTTCCATATTACCTACCTACACAGTCATTTGTCTGTCACCAGCTAGTGTCATTAGATTTTTATAAGCACAACAAATGATATTTACTGCCAAACAATTATTTTAAAATGTGCTTACATTTACCTTATATCTTTCTTTGGTTATGCTTTTCTGTTGATGTTTTCTTTCAAAGTTAATTTTAGAATGCAGCTTTTATCCATGCAAGGAAGAAAACATGAGAAAACATATCTAAAAATATACTTACAACTCTGAATACTGCAAAATATTTCCATGAGTGAATTTACTTGAGCTCTTCTCAAGCCCCTGTTTGTGTTCACTTTCCACAAATATTCAGTGAGACTGTTGCTTACCACATGTTTTCACAGCACCGATCCCATTCCTTAGGGGATGAAGGGTTGGTCCAGTGGTTAGATTGCTAGCATGAGACTTAGGAGACTTGTGTTCAATTCCAAGCTCGGTCTCAGATGTTGTGTGTGACCTTGGGCAAGTCACTTAGTCTCTCTGTAGAATGAGGATAATAGTACTTCCCTAACTTTCATGGATATTACATTTATGATTGTTAGGCACTCAGATGCTTTAGAAATGAAGGCCTTAGATTAATAGCTAGAACATGATTATGCTTCTAGGTTTTACTGTAGAATACATATTAAATAAGAGTAACTCAAGCAATCATGTTTTACTCATAAAGCTTTACAGATAGCGAGTTTCAAACGTATGATAGACATGCACAGCTATTTGCAGAATGTGAATTTTAAAATCACAAGCACTCCAAAAGTGTTCAGTTATAGGAGTTACACTTAACCAATCATGGAACAGAGAAAGTACCATGTGGCTCACCATGGTACCAGTCGCAACTAACCTCACAGTTTGAGTATCACCTTCTTTTGCAATCAATATTTAGACAATTTTTTAAAAGACAAAAACATTAATCTGAATAAAGATGAACATATAAAGATGCTCTGCTTGTGGGCATTCTGTAAGCAGAAAAGAAGACTAAATACATTGAATAAATTATTCATCATGGATTATTTGCTTAGCTCTACAATGTATTGTCCTATTGAGAAAGAGAACTCTAACCAAAACTGTTGAAACTTGTCAGTGTTAGCGTTTCATATGTCAAGATCTCATTTTCCTTTCAAGATTTTGGTAAAAGTCATTACATGTTTTTACTAGCAAATACATAAATTATACTGTGATTAAAAAGAAAGATGTGGCATAACAAAAACAGTTTTAGATTGATGGTGAAGTATGCTAACTGATTACTTTATTTTTGTAGGAGGTCGTTTCATACATTAATCATTTCACTCTCTAGAATTAGTTGATTCAGAAATGGATCTGGAATTTTATGGGCATTACAGGACCTTTTTATATATTTGAAGCACAGTTTTTACTGATGTTTATACCTCATTTATTTTGTTTAAGAACTACTTATGTACTTTTATCATTTGCTGTTTCTGTTGTTGGTGCCAAATCCTGAAAAAATTGGTCCCCATAGTATGCTGCAGCCTTTAAATACCAGTCTGCTGCAGAATTCCAGTTGAACTTATTAAAATCTGATTCATGTGGTGCCAACTTTACTCATAAACCTTATGCTGGACCAGTCATCTGCATCAAGAAAAAAGAATATCAATGTCCCATGGGCGAGTCAGACAGCTAAATTCTGTTGGCTCAGTTAACTCCAGTCTATACGGAATCCAAGGGGATGCTGCTGTCCATTTTTTTTCTTTTTCATTTTTATTTTCTTTTAAGTGGTAAAGGGTGCATGTGCTTGAGCTAAGAGAGCTTCTGTGGTTCTAATCCCCTAATTAGACTCTCTTGCACAGATGGTATTTAGACTTTTGGGGGAGGGGGTAAAGAAAGCATGTGGTAACGATATTCATGAATTTTTATAAGATCAAACGTGCTATTTAGGTTTTGCTTGCATTTTTCCTAACCTTGTATTTGGGCCAGACCCCTGGTTGAAAACAAATATGAAATTCAATCTAAATACAGTCATTCTTACCAAATCGCTCTGGAGCATGCGAAAAAGAGAAAATTTCACTGCACTATCAGGGCATTTTGAGACAGCAACATTTTTTTCTCATTTTTTCTCAACAGCAAAATTATATAGATTTTGCACGATTGAAATACAACCTTTACAATAAAACTATAGTATTTTACAGTAGGTCTTTACTTTTGAACCCATTTTTCAATAGCAATTCTTCAAAATGACAACAAAAAACAGAAAATACTGATGTAAAAAGTTATATAATAGAACTAGTTCTTCTTCGAGTGATTGCTCATGTGTATTCCAAAATAGGTGTGCGTGCTCACCACGTGCACCAGTGCTGGAAGTTTTTCCCATAGCAGTACCCCTAGGGGAGTGCCCCAGCGACCCCTGGAGTGGCGTCTCCATGCCGCAGTATAAAGGGCACTGCGCGCTCCCCCCACCCTCAGTTCCTTCTTGCCACCAGTGAAGATGCTTTGGAACTGCTCTGCTCCAGCTTTGGTGTAGGTCGTCCACAAAACTGCTTGTTTGTTCTGTGTATGGTACCTGTAGTTAGTTAGTTAGTTGTTTAGTTTAGCTAGAGTGCCGGGCCGTATGACACTTGTAGGCGATCTATGCCAGTGAGTGATCTGAATGTGGACTGTCGGCGCTGTTGGGGGGAAAACCGATCTCAGCGATCGCTGCATGATTTGTAAGTTGTTTAAGCTTCGGATCAAGAAAGAAAGAGTCATTAGGCTCTGGGCCTAATGGAGTCGGCACTGACCCTGGCTCTGGTGCGCCGCTCCGAGTCGGCACCAGGCACTGCGGTGTTGATGCAAGGCAACCCTTCGGCGCTATTGACTAGTTGGCGCCATTCCCCGTCCATGGGACACGCCAAGAAGGCTAGAAAGAGGCCTTCTTGGCTGCGGCACTGGAGTAAACCCGGAACAGAGGCTTCGTCCCATGTTGGGCAGTCCTTGATCCCCACTGGCCTCTAGGCCTCTGACTCAAGTCGAGCGAAGTAGCCCGGTCTCATTCAGAGCAGGTCTCCCCAGATGTCCGGATGCCTTCCACGCCAGATGCCCTGCAGGCGGCCCGGGATGTTAAGTTCATGCCGGTACCAAGAGCAACGCCAATGTCAGCCCCGTGCTCCAGAGGCAAGCCACCGCTGGGATCTCCGCAGTCACCCCTAGCTCGGTACCGGTTTTGGTCGAGGGAACATGCCCAATGCCATTCGCTGCACAGCGACCGTTCAGGGGAAAGTCCATGTGGATCGCCCTCGATGCCCACCAGGCTGTCTGGTTGGGTTCCGTCTGACTGAGACTCTCGGCACCGCTCTGCCTCGAGGAGCAAACACCGACGCGACCGAGGCAGACAATGCCAAAGGTCCTCGTCTCGGAGGGGCTATCACAGCTGGTCACGGCACAAACGTCGACGTCGTACCCGTTTGGCGTCCCACTCCAGGATCCTGCTATGTCACCGCCTCCGCAGCAAAGGGCGTTGATTGCCAGCATCTCGCCGTTGCATGTCCGCCTGCCGGAGCCAATCGTGGAGCAGATGTTACCAACGGAATCGGTCCTCCATGTCGGGATCGCAGTCCCATGGTCTGCATTGCTCCCGGCACTGCCACTCCTCCTAGTCCAGGGACAGCAGCAGGTCGTATATCAGCCCGGCCTCCCTTCGTAGTTGTCCATCGATGGGCCGGGCCAGCCAGGCCGAACAGCTGGCTGTGCCGGTGCCACAGCAGGTGCAGTGGCACCAGGCTCCGTGGTTGGCCCAACGGGGGCTCGCTCGGTGGTCGGAGCCTCAGAAGGACCATTGGCCTCCCTCTCCAGACCTCCAAGGAAGAAGTCAGTGGGACGTGCATCTTCGGCACCGTGCCCAGAGGCCGACCAGGTGGTGGACCCTCCGGTGCTGCTGGACACCCAAAGTATCGCGCCAGCCTCTTCCGCCCTCCCCAGGGGATTACGGCCCCTCCTTCCTCCGTCCTGCAGGAGAACTTTAGGGCCCACCAAGAACTCTTAAAAAGGGTGGCATCAAGCCTCCACCTCCAAGCAGAGGAGATGGAGGAGCCTTTGGACTCCAATGTATTGTCCTCCTCGGCACTGGGCAGGGTGGCCTTGCCTCTCCATGAAGGGGTGGCGAAAATTTCAAATGCCCTGTGGCAAACCCCGGCCTCATTCACCCCCATCTGAGAGTGGAACGCAAGTATTTTGTACCCGCCAAGGTGTACTTGATAATGAATAATTTATACACCCAATAATAATAATGAATACTTATACACCCACTCTGCTCCTAACTCCCTGGTGGTCGAGTCGGTCAACCACAGGGAACAGCAGGGTGAACCAGCCCCTACCCCGAAAAATAAAGGTTCAAGGAGGCTGGACTAATTTGGAAGAAAAATTTATTTGTCCTCGAGCTTCCAGTTACAGGTGGCGAACCGCCAGGCTCTCCTGGGCCAGTATGAGTTCAAGCTGTGGGGCTCCCTGCCCAAGTTTGAGGACTCGCTCCAGGAGCACGACAGGAAGGAGTTCAAAGCGTTGGTGGAGGAGGGCACAGCAGCTGCCAGGCCAAAACCTGCAGACAGCTTCAGATGCAGCGGACATGGCCGCACTGTCCATGGCCTCCACAGTGTCCACGAGAAGAGCGTCATGGCTCCTGCTTGCTGGGCTGTCCAGTGAGGCGCAGACCTTCCTGCAGGACCTCCCATTTGATGGCAAAGCTCTGCTTGCAGAACAAACGGATACAAAGCTGCATGGCCTGAAAGAGTCCTGCATGACTCTCCAGACTCTGGGTCTCTATGTTCCGGCTCTGGCTAAACCTAATTTCAAGCCGCAGCAGACTCCCGCTCAGGCCACCCAGGATGACTATGAGCTGCAGTTGTGATGCAACCATGAAAAAGGCTTATGCAATCCTACAATTCATCAGCCAAGGCACTGCCAATTGAGATAGGGAACTCTTATTACCATTATACAAGGTACTAGTGAGAAATCATCTGGAATACTGTGTGCAATTCTGATCTTCCATATTTAAGAAAGATTAATTCGCTACTAGGATAATCAGAGGACTGGAGAACCTATCTTCCAAGAGACTTAAGGAGCTTGTCTTATTTAGTGTAACTGAATGAAGGATGAGGGGAGATTAGATTGCTTTCTATAAATAGATCAGGAGGATAAATACCAGAGAGGGAGAGAAGTTATTTAGGTTAAAGGCCACTGTTGGCACAAGAGCAAATGGATATAAACTGGCAATCAACATGTTTAGGCTTGATATTAGACAAAGTTTCTGACCATTAGAGGAGTGAAGTTCCGGAACAGCCTTCCAAGGGAAGAGGTGGGGGAAAAAAACCTAATTTGTTTTAAGACTGAGCTTGATAAGTTTATGGCGGAGATGGTATGATGAGATTGCCTGCAATGGCTTATGGCTCATCTGTGACTGCTAGGAGCAATTAATGGATGAGGAGGGCTCTGAACTATTGCAGAGAGTTCTTTCCCTGGTGTCTGGCTGGAGGATCTCACCCACATGTTCAGCGTATACTGATTGCCATATTTGGGGTCAGGAAGGAATTTTTTCCCAGGTCAGGTCAGGTTGGCAGAGAGAATGGGTGTTTTCCCCTTCCTCTGCAGCGTGGGGCAAGGGTTACATTCTGATTTGAACTAGAGTAAATGGTGGATTCTCTATTACTTGAAGTCTTGAAATCAAGATTTGAGGACTTGAGTAACTCAGCCAGAGGGTAAGGGCCTGTTACAGGAGAGGGTGATTGAGGTTCTGTGGATTGCAATGTGCAGAAGGTGAAAGTCAGACTAGATGATCATGATGGTCCCTTCCGGCCTTAAAGTCTGAAACTGTGTCATATTGTGAGGTAAATCCCACAATAAAAATAGCATCACTGAATAGCAATGAAACTAAGGTATATTTGGTCCTAAAGGGATTTGTACTGGTATACCAGACAACATGATGAGACAAAATGTTGTTCAATCTGAGGCTCTTGCCTGCATTATTTGTGGTGTCCATTAGTCTAATTTTTTGCTGCTTCCATGCAAGTAGAGCAAACTCTACCTGGTCTCAAGTAGAGCAAACAGAGTGCTGATCACAATTTCTCTTCCCACATCCCACACAAAGCAAGACTGCAAGACTAGGTCTGCCCTACAGCAGTTAGGAATGGTGGAACAGGAGGGAGGAGCTTCCTTTTAGCAGCCAAGAAGGGAAATAGAAGAGGGGAAAAGATACGATAGTGTTACTGATGAAGTTACAGAGAGGGACACAAGTCAGGGCAGGACATAGTAAAACTTATATGCTGTGTTTTCAACATGTTGTGCATCGATACATGGGATGTAGAGTGCTGCTGAAGTAGATATCGTGACATAATGTCAGGTGTCTGATTGCACTTCGGACCACCTAGTGAAAATCCCTGTTGAAGTTTCTGCCTTCACAAGATCACATGGTAATTACTAATAAAAGTATTCCAGAGCAGCAGTGTTGATTTAAAATGTCTGCTTAGTATAGTATGTTTTGTGCAGTCTTCTGAGTCTTGGAGAGGAAATTTTAGGTTTTTTTTAATTTATTTTTGTTTTTTTCTCTGAGGAAAAACAGTGTTTTGTCATTGAACTATAGTGTGCTTTTCAAATGGCATTAATAGTAAAATAGCAAAAATCCAAGTCATAGAAAAAATGCTGCAAATGTATTGCCACATTAGAGCCATGCACTCATAGGCACAAATGGCTTTTTTGTATGTAAACAATGGTGCACAAAGATGTTTTTTTGGACTCTGACACTGAGTCAGATCTTCTCATTGTGTCAGAGATGAGATTTTGCTGACTCAGAAGCACGTTGACTAGCACTCCCTATATTTTAATTTCTGATATTAAATTTGAATGAACATCAGTATTGGGCATAAACATAAAAGGAATAAATGGAAAGTTGTTTCACTTCTCAACCCAATTATTTAATACTCCCAGTGGTATTCACATTGTTGCATAGTAGCCTGGGAAAAGAAGCAAACCTGGTGTTGGATATTGCTGCAGAGAGGACTTAAATGGATGGACAAAGAATATGGACAGTTCAGAAATAAGATCTAACAACTTAGCTAGCTCATCTATTTCCCTTTCGGAGGAAGAGAGACAGCAAAATCTGATCTCTCCAGAGGGAGATCCTAGTTCAGTCGACACAATAAATCCTTCTGAAAATCACACAGCTACCAAAGTTCCCTGAAAAAGTGAATAAAATAAATCAGCTGTGTAACAATAGCACCCTTCTACTATGTCAATCGGGCACTTTTTTTTCCTTTTACAAAGGAAGAAGTGCTCTCTGATTCAAGAAAATGAGAAGAAGAAAGATATTATTGGGGATTACAATATGATAAGCTTCAACAGGTCATATAGACCATAATGTTTATGTGTGTGTGTGGGGGGGGAGTACCTCAGCTAAATAATTTCCTTCAGCTTTGTATTCCTTTTCCCCTTACCACTGGCAGATGCTATGGTAGAATGGGAATTTTGCAATAAAACTGTACATTATAAAATCTTCCATACAATAAGTTACATCTAGATAGGACACAGTAAATCTTGAAAAGGGGTCTAATTTTAACAGAAGAACCATGTAGGGGAAATTGAGGTGTGAGCAGCATCTTTAAAAGCCTTATTTGCTTCTTTATGCTTTCATAGGGTCTTAGTTTTGACTTGAGTTGATTCATTTGAGTTTAAGGATAACTTGTCTTCAGAAAAAGAGAAATTTTAAACATTTGTTTAAAAAAATATCTATTTGTTTATTAATTTCATTGTTCATTTCAGACACATCGAGATGTATTAAAGTCTTCAGCAAGATGGCCTCCACTGCAATAGGCTCACATGGTTAAGGCCTTGGAAACAAACAAATGCTCAGAAAGATGTTGATTTTGTAGCAAAATGCTGAAATCTATTCTTTCTTCAGGACATTTTGAACATCAACTGATGTGGCAAAATTTTATCTTCATATTCTTATACCAGCATGATATAAATAATTCCTTACATTTTGTTTACCTTCAATTTCACAGAAAAACTTTGGACAAGCAACAGCTCTAGGAATATTTGCATAATTTCTAAGAGTTCTCATAGCATTAATAAGTAGGGGAATCAGTTTATTTTAAGTATTATTTATTACATATAAGATGTGTTAGAGACAATTTTTGCCTCCAAGTGCTTATGGTTTAATATTAGATGAGAAGTGATGAATGAAGGCAATAGACTGTAGAAAGGGGAAGAGATAAGGAAGGACAACAGTTACCCAGATCATGCAGTTGCATAATTAGGCAATCTAATGGTACAAGTAAACAATTTTTGTTGTATAGAAATGAATATTGACTAACATCAGTCATACTCTTAATGGACTCTTGTTCAGAAAAAAAGATAAAGGAATTGTCAGATGTAGTCACTCAGTGAACAACATATTTTGCTGGGTATGTTGGCATGGGCCTTTTGTGATATGATAGAACTGCAAATATTTTTACTGTCAGTGAACAAAATGAATAGGTAAAATACAGACAAAAAACAGTGGTGGCTCAAGACCAGATTAAGTATTGGAAAGTATTTCCAGTGGTAGAAGATAGCATTAATAACATTCTAGTAACAGATAATTAGAGAGTTAATAACCGATATTCTAGTCTCTATTCTATTGAGGGTAAATCCGGAGTAATTTGATTGAAGTCTGCTGAGTTATTTCATCTTAATACTGATGTGTCTCTATGTGGCAAATTCTGTTCAATGTTTTGTAAGTACTAGATCATTTCCAAAAGACATTTGGTCGGCCTCATTAATACTTATCACAACTTGTGCAATACAAAGGAAAAACACTGTGCCTAGAAATAGAAATAAATATAGAATGCTCCTTTTCTTTTTTTTCTTGTAGGACAAAGGTGGGCAAACTACGGCCTGTGGGCCACATCCGGCCTGCAGGACTGTCCTGCCCGGCCCTTGAGCTCCCGGCCGGGGAGGCTAACCCCCGGCCCCTCCGCTGCAGCCTCAGCTCGCTATGCTGCCAGCCCCTTATCCCTGCCCCTTATCATGCCCCCTGTTCCCCATCCCCTTACCATGCTGCTCAGAGCACCAGGACTGGCAGCGGTAAGTAGTACACCATAAGTAGCATGTTCCTACGGGGAACAATTTAATACACTACACCTGGTCCTCCATACAGTTTTGGAACCCCGATGTGGCCTTCAGGCCAAAAAGTTTGCCCACCCCTGTTGAAGGAGAATGTCATGTACTTGAAGGAGTAATATACTGTTGCCTTTTAACATGTATCTGTTTATTTTTCTTAGTATAGCCATTAGTCCCTAGTTCAAGCTGGGAATGGATAATTACAGGTAACAGAAGACAGCTGTGATATACCAGACATACCTTTTTTCCTTTTATCTTTTGCTTGAATGGATAAAATCTCTGACTCAGAAAGCTATAGTTAAAGTTGCCACTTAGCTGCCATTGTAATTCAACATTTTCATTCATTCATATATTTATCAGAACCCTTCTCCACAAGCCCTCCCCCTATTAAAAAACAAAAACCTTTGGGATTTAATCTTGGAACTAAAAATATTATTCTCTTGTTTTTCCTCTTGTTTTGCTTTTGGAGAATTTGCAGTTTTCCCACTGTCTTTCCCAGCGTTGTGGCAACATACTTTCTTTAATAATAAAGAAGTGGGCCTATCCAGAACCCAGTACCCATGTTACTATAATGAATTTTGCATGATGGGGATGGTTCTTCATGGAAAAGGGCAACTGCAATGGGAATGCCATACAGTAGATCCTCAGATACAAACACCAGAGTTATGGACTGACCGGCCATCCGGACACAAAGTGAAATCAGAAGTAACCAGTCAGGCATCAGCAGAGACCAAAAAACCAACAAATACTGTACAGTTCCTGTATTGCATCTTAAAGGGAGGCATATCTGGGCTGCCTGTCCTCACCCCACCCCCACGTGCGGGCAGCGGCCACTTACAGCAAGACACTAGGGCTGCCAGATCAAGGCAGCTGGAGACAGCAGGAGCTGCCCTGGGGTCTGCACCACTTTCACTCCTTCCTCCTCCCTGCTGGGAGGGGGACACGCTGTTTTTGCCACCCCTCCCCCAGCAAGGAGGGGAACATGCTATTTTTTTTTTTTCACTCTCACCCACACCTAGCCACCCACCCCTCTGATTTCTCTCTCTCTCTCACTCACGGTCATTTCAGAGTTACTGACAACCTCCATTCCCGAAGTGTCTGTAACTCTGAGGTTCTACTGTATAACTTATGTAGCATAACTCACAATGTCTTAGGTGTATTGACGACTGAAATAAGTCTATCTACACCTTTTTATATATTCTAAAATTATTGTTTAAGCCAGTTATTTTAACTACATTCATTTAATATTTATATTGCAAAAGCACCCAGAGATACCACTCCATGCCAAGGCACCATTATTAAATTTGATGACTTGGTCCCTGCTACCAAGAGCTTATGATCTAATGTTCTGCACCTACAAAACCTTATTCATGCACTTACCTTTATCATCATGAATAGACCCATCAATTTCATTATTTCATTGCCTTAGATGTCTTTATTATTGGTGTGTCCTGCACAATTAGTGCTTGAATAATTAATTGTCAAACACTTTCAATAGTAAAATTCATTGTTTGTAGGATGGAAGGGTGGAAAGACGGACAATATTTACAACTCTTTTATATCTTAAATCTTTGTTTGTTTATTTTTTTTTAAAAGGAAAGAAGAGTCATCTTTTCTCTGTCAACACTAATCATCATTAATTTGTTGATGTGTTATACTTTTAGTCACAGGTGCCGGCTCCCTCCTCTTCCCTGGGGGTGCTCAAACCCTGCTCAGCCCCAGGCCCTGCCCCCAGTCCACCCCTTTCCCCAAGGTCCCACCCTTGTCCTGCCTCTTCCTGCCCAGTTCTGCCCCCTCACCCGAGCGTACGCTGTCCCCACTGCTCCCCCTCCCCTCAGTGCCTCCTGCATGCCATGGAACAGCTGATGGCAGCAGGCGGGAGTAGGGTGACCAGACAGCTAGTGTGAAAAATTGGGACAGGGGGTGGGGGGTAATAGGAGCCCATAGAAGAAAAAGACCCAAAAATCGGGACTGTCCCTATAAAATCGGGACATCTGGTCACCCTAGGCGGGAGACGCTGGGAGGGAGGAGGAAGAGTTGATTGGCAGGGCCGTTGGCAGGTAGGAGACGATGAGGCAGAGGGGGAAGCTGATCCACAGGGCTAACCACCCACTATTTTTTTTTTCTGTGGGTGCTCCAGCTGGCACCTATGCTTGTAGTAGCAGAAATAAGTCTGGTTTAGGGATCTCTCTTTTTGATCAGCATTTTATGTAGATCAAGCAAGAGTACATCTGATTGGAATTATTTTTTCCAGAGGAATGTTAATCTTGTATGTGATTCTTTGTGTGTTTACACATGCATGTGTGTGTTCGCACATACATGTATATACACACATATACACATATATGTGTATACACACTTCAGAGTATCTTATGTTTTGTAATAATCTGAAAATTCATCCACACCCTATTGTTTTGCCTTTCATTTTGTTTATTTTCTTAGTCGCCGAAATGACTAATTACAGCATTTTTAGAGAGGCCAGCAGATAAGCTATTGGTATTCATTTGCTGCAGGGGAAAAGGAAAATAGAACACGAACTTAAGAGAAAGGGACTAAGCCCAAAACCTGTTTTTATTTAGTTAGTTAGTTTTTGTGTTTTTCCCCAAGGAGAAGTTTCAGCAAGCAATGTGAACTAAAAGGCCCTTTTCAGAGTAAAAGCTGTGTTAGTCTGTATCCGCAAAAAGAAGAACAGGAGTACTTGTGGCACCTTAGAGACTAACAAATTTATTAGAGCATAAGCTTTCGTGGACTACAGCCCACTTCTTCGGATGCATATAGAATGGAACATATATTGAGGAGATATATATACACACATACAGAGAGCATAAACAGGTGGGAGTTGTCTTACCAACTCTGAGAGGCCAATTAATTAAGAGAAAAAAAACTTTTGAAGTGATAATCAAGCTAGCCCAGTACAGACAGTTTGACAATAAGTGTGAGAATACTTACAAGGGGAGATAGAGTCAATGTTTGTAATGGCTCAGCCATTCCCAGTCCTTATTCAAACCGGAGTTGATTGTGTCTAGTTTGCATATCAATTCTAGCTCAGCAGTCTCTCGTTGGAGTCTGTTTTTGAAGTTTTTCTGTTGTAATATAGCCACCCGCATAAAAGGCCCTTCTGGCCAATTTCCAGGTGACATTGTGTGGTAAATGCAAAGAAGCCATATGTACTACATCTGAGCATCTATGATGGTGCTGGACGTAACCCTTGTTAACTGCAAATAATGGAATGTTGTATAAGTGCTGAGTCCATCCAGATGCTAGAAAGGGAATACAGTCTGGTTACATTGGTCTTCATTATCTTCATTTTCTGTCCTGTTTCGTCACACAAATATCCAAGAGTTAAATACAGTAGCTAGGATTTGTATCCGGCTACATCCCTTTTCTGTGTTTGTAGGTCAGCTACATTGATCCTGAGTTTTCCTGTCAATGCCCTGACATTTCCCTTTAGTTCCTTAGTCAGACCTTATTTGCTGATGCATAAGCGAGGGAGGAATTAGGAGTGTCTCATTCAAAGTCAGCCTGTTTTTGTAATAATTTCTTTTTGAAGAGGTGTAACCCTATTGTTAATTATATAAATATTAATAGCAGCCAGCATTGTACAAGACACACACCGGGGCAGGAGGGAAATCCCCACCCTGAAGAGATTGAAAGTAAAGCAAGATGGTGGCATTGTCAATTGCAGGACAGAATAGTGAAAGTGGATAGAGTTGAAAATAAAAATAAAAAAATGAAATGGTAAGTTTTGGTCATGTTAACTGGCGCTGTTGGCAAGTCTTCTAAAATGGACAATCTGATATGGGGGACTGAAGCGAGGGAAATTATCATCAGGAAAATTCCCAGTCTTGTTGAAACTGTACATAACCTTCGGACATCAGCATAAACAAACACATTTTTTTCAGCTAGCCCACTATTTGTTACAAGTGAAAGCAAACAGGGTCTTTCTTAATAGTCACAGAGTGCCCACACTGCTTGAGCTCTTATGAGATTACTGGAAAATCTTTGATTCTATGCACAACAGTGAGAATCAGTCAGATGTTTCCCTCCTTGTCTGCTGGAAACAGTTTTTACCGGAGTTGGAATTTAGCATTTTAGCAGCAATTTCCAGGAATGTGGTATCTAATGTGTTGGCTAGAAGGGTGATCTGATTTAGTTAGCAGCCTGATGCAATGTCTAAGAACTTCCTGACCAACTTTGCCTTCAAGGAGGAGAGATTGTTTTGGTAAAGAGGTCATCACGATTCACAAAAGTGATGCAGGAATTAAAAAAAAAAATCCAGCAATGCAAGAATAAAACAGAAGCATCAACATGTTGTCACTTGCGGTGGAAGGGGAGAACTGTTTTAATATCGGTTGTGAATGGTTTAGTTAGAAAGAAATATTGTGTGTGATTGTGTATAAGTATGTAATTATTCCAGACATCTCTCATTAAAATTAACTTATTTTCTTCTTCATAACTAAGCCTTTCACAACAAAAGGGGGAAAAAACAAACACTTTTCTTCTTCCGTTGCAGGTGACAAAATTATAATTTCATGAATTCATGCCTAGCTAGTGTTTATTTCTCAGTGTCTTCCAGATACTTAATAAGAAGATGGCAAATTTCAAGATATTCTCCATAGGTATAATTTTATATTTAGATTTCCACAGATGACAAGGTACCATAATTTATTAAACCATCTATCAATAGAAATATTTGGGGAGATTTCCATTCAGTAGCTATCACTATTGTATCAGCTATTTTATTTAAAAAAAAAAAAAAAGGGGGGGGGGGGAGTTTGTCAGCCAGTGCCTCATTTTACTCAGTAATTGCTAAACCCGAGTGTCAATATCCGTGAAATAATATTAATCTGTAAATTCATTTCACCCTGGGGCAAAATCACTGTGGCTAGTTGCCAGTATCATCATGTCCCCATCAAGATACATTCGAATTGGATAATTTTTAGGGATATCAAGTGATTTAAAAAAATTAATCGCTCTGTTAAACAACAATAGAATACCATTTATTTTAAATATTTTTGGATGTTTACTACATTTTCAAATATATTAATTTAAATTACAACTCAGAATACAAAGTGTACAGTGCTCACTTAATTTTTATTACAAATATTTGCACTGTAGAAAATAAAAAAAATGCATTTTTCAATTCCTCATACAAGTACTGTAATGCAGTCTCTTTATCATGAAAGTTGAACTTACAAATGTAGAATTATGTAAAAAAAAATCTGCATTCAAAAATAAAACAATGTACAACTTTAGAGCCTACAAGTCCACACAGTCCTACTTCTTGGTCAGCCAACCACTCAGACAAACAACGTTGGTTACAATTTGCAGGAGATAATGCCACCTGCTTCTTATTTACAATGGCATCTGAAAGTGAGAACAGGCGTTCGTATGGCACTGTAGTAGCTGGCGTTGCAGGATATTTACATGCCAGATGCGCTAAAGATTCATATGTCCCTTCATGCTTCAACCACTGTTCCAGAGGACATGCATCAATGCTGATGACGGGTTCTGCTTGATAACGATCCAGAGCAGTGCGGACCGAAGCATGTTCATTTTCATCATCTGAGTCAGATCCCACCAGTAAAAGGTTAATTTTCTTTTTTGGTGGTTTGGGTTCTGTAGTTTCCACATAATGTTGCTCTTTTATGACTTCTAAAAGCATGTTCCATACCTCATCCCTCTCAGATTTTGGATGGCACTTCAGATTCTTAAACCTTTGGTCGAGTGCTGTAGCTATTTTTAGAAATCTCATATCGGTACCTTTTTTGTGTTTTGTCAAATCTGCTGTGAACGTTTTCTTAAAATGAACATGTTCTGGGTCATCATCCGAGACTGCTATAAATATGAAATGTATGCAGAATGCAGGTAAAAAAGAGCAGGAGACATACAATTCTCCCCCCAAGGAGTACAGTCACAAATTTAATTGACACATTATTTTTTTAACAAGCATCATCAGCATGGAAGCATGTTCTCTGGAATGGTGGCCGGAGCATGAAGGGGCATATGAATGTTTAGCATATCTGGCATGTAAATACCTTGCAACTCTGGCTACAAAAGTGTCATGCAAATAACTGTTCTCACTTTCAAGTGGCATTGTAAATAAGAAGCAGGAAGCAGTATCTCCCGTCAATGTAAACAAACTTGTTTGTCTTAGTGACTGGCAGAATAAGAATTAGGACTGAGTGGACTTGTAGGCTTTAAAGTTTTACACTGTTTTGTTTTTGAGTGTAGTTATGTAACCAAAAAAAACCCACCTGCATTTGTATGTCACACTTTCACGGTAAAGAGATTGCACTTCAGTACTTGTATGAGATGAATTGAAAAATACTATTTCTTTTGTTGATCATTTTTACAGAGCATATATTTGTAATAAAAAATAATAATATAAAGTGAGCACTGTGCACTTTGTATTCTATGTTGTAATTCAAATCAATATTGAAAATGTAGAAAAAAATCCAAAAATATTTAATAAATTTCAGTTGATATTCTATTGTTATAAGTGTGATTAATTGCAATTAATTTTTTTAATCAGGATTAATTTTTTGAGTTAATCACATGAGTTAACTGCAATTAATTGACAGCCCTAGTGATTTTTTAAACGTAAATATCAGACTTAGTATAACTCATTATAGACACTGATGTTATCTAATTGGATGAGGAAAATTGAACTTATCTGGACATGAAGTACAGGACCTGATTGTGTCCTTCCAAAATATTTGGATCTACTCCCTTTCTGCACAGAAAGTGAGGCCAGGTGACTCTGATGTAGCATATTTTCCATCAACTGTCTGCCCCTACAACCAGTGAGGGGCTATTTTGTTTCAGCCTCAGAGGTCAGTCTGAGGAGGGCATACCATGTCTTTACTGTGGCTGAATTCTACAAGTAAAGATAATAATCTATGAGAAGAATTTTACCAAGTTATATTATTTGAGAGGAATATCACTCTGTTGATATACATTGGGGATTTGATTAGTGATTTTGGATTTAAAAAAACCAACCCAAATCCCATTTTCAAAAGCTATTTAGACATTGAGGAGCCTAAATCCCATTGATTTTTTTCTAGTTGACACTTGAAAGTTTTTCCACTTCAATTATAATTAAAGTGGCAATCTCCCACCCAATGTGGATGCAGTAGTACCAGTACAAAAGTTATTATACTGTACTAGTATAGCTTATTTCGGTTTGTAAAGGGAAATAAGCTGTACTTGTATAAGGCATCTTTATACTGGTATAACTATGTGTACACTAGGGCTTATCCTGATATAACTATATTATTAAAAAAATCATACCCCTAACTAACAGTTATACTAGTATAACTTTTCTAGCATAGACCAAGCCTTAGACTCCTAAGTCACTTCTGAACAATGCACTTAGGCACTTAAGTGACTTAGGAGTGTTTGCAAATATTGCCCTTGAACTCTCAAGTTTTTCACTTACTGAAAAAAGGAATACATCTTTTTAGAATAGCTTTGGTAGGTTGAAGAACTGGATAAAGTTTTGGGTATGTCGCTACTTTTGTTGACAGTGAGCAATGAATTATGTACTGGTTTAATATTTTATATGTGTTCAGGGACAACGAGATTGACACACTATAAATCTAACAAAATAAATTATCAGGAAGGTAGCTGAAACACCATAGCTGCATTTATTTAAGGTTCTTTGCTTGGTAGATCATTTGAATGCCAATTATTATTACTTATTTATATTCTTCTGTTCTTATGTAGTGCTAACAATTCAGAGTGTGTGCGAAATTTGGTTGTGCAGCGAGATATAATGGGACGTGATATGATGGGTTGTCAACCTAGTATTTTGCCTGGTATGCTATCATATTTAGGGTTGGAGAAGAAAGCATCGATTTAATAAAGAAAAGATTTGAGTGTGTGTATATGCCCTTAAGTGTCAGTGTTTTTTGCCTGTGCTAAATTTAGCTCCCAAGCTGCCTTGTCATTTTTACACTTGACTCAACTTGTTTCCTTTGCATTTGTTAAAGCATTTCTCTCTTGGTTGAGTTTTTGATTTCTCACCTTTTGGAGAATGAAAAGATTTGATATATCGTACATTACTATTTAAGGTTGTTCTAAAATGCACTGTTTACCACCAGAATATTATAGTTTGATTTTCTGTGTCTGTGTTCAGGGATGTACATGTTCAAAAAAGCTGAACATTGTGCCTTGAATTTTGATAAGCATATAAAGTATTTTCTAATATTTTATATGCTTATCAGAATTCAGGGCACAATGTTGGTGCAAATGCAGCCCCGAATCATAGTAAACTAGCTTCAGTTGCAATCCCTGTGCTGTATGTGTGCAACTTATTGAGATGGGTTTCTTTCTTGCTTGTCACTGCTCACTGAAACAAACAGGAAAATATTGACCTGTTCTGACCACACTTGAATGTTAAAGAAAGCCAGGTCATATTTGTTTTATTTGGGAAGAGAAAATCTACAGAATATTAAAACAATTTGAAAATTATATGTAACAGGCAGATAACAATATGGGCCACTTATCTAGACTCTTCTAAATTAGTATTATACTAAATAGTATGTGCTTGAGTCTCCACTCACTTATACCAAGGTAAATCATGAGTAACTCAATTGATTTAGTGAAAATTGGTGTAAAAATAATCAGGTTGCATATAATATTTAGGTACGTTTAACTTCCATGGAAGAGATTCTAAAACTATATTATCTAGATTTTTGTTTTTGTAATTTCATCTGACAAAGTTAAATAGCACATTGTCATAGCAGCTTTTTCCATTAAATAATATTACACAGCAAAACATGCTATTCTCTGCAAAGATGTTGCTGTATTACTTTGTCATCATTTTTCTAATCACTAAAAACATCTTTTAAACCTATTTCAAAAATTACTTTCACTTTGAGACCAAACATAAGTAATTTTTTCCTCCCTGTAATATTTTTTTCATTTCTTTCACAGAGTAGTAGTTTATGCAAATGTAGTTACCAAGTACTGGAAAACAAATTTGGAAAACAAAAAGAAATTTGATTATTATGCAGTTGCTACCAACAAAATATACTGTAATTGTGAATGACTATGGTGTCTTACATGTAGTGTCTGTACCGTGTGTTAACTACATTTCAACTCTATTCCATCTCTGGCATCTGGAGCAAAATGTTTTGATGTTCTTTGCTTGGTAGATCATTTGAATGCCAATTATTATTACTTATTTATTTTGTTATGTGGGATGTGCAAGTCTAATTAAATGATATTTAGTGCATGGGGAAAATTGCAAATTTGCCCTTTTCCTATTCTCTGTACCTCACCTAAGGTAAAAGTCTGAAATGTTACTTCTGAACCCTAGCTAAGCTATACTCTGAGGTTACGGGCTCAGCCACTTGAGATGCTAGCCTAACCAGTCTGTCTTTGACACATGTTAAGAAACACTAAGAAAATGTCTGTGCTCTAGACTGCCATAAGCAAGGCAATATTCAAATCTTAGAATTTCACTGTTACCCACTAATCCAAGCTTTTCCTAGTAAGACTGCAAGATGAGTCAGTTCTGCCAGGTCTCAAAAAGTGCTCTCTGTCGGACCTAGTAATAATTTGAAATTTGATTAAACAAAGACATTTGAAAAAATATGAGCCCTGTCTCTCGCATCCTCATTGATACTGGAAAATATCGCTCTTCACCAGATGCCTTGATGCTGCTTATGAATCACAGGAACATCCCCAAGATATAATCACTTTTTGATATGTCAAGGCAGAATCTGCACATAAATACAATTTAATCTTCAGCTTTAACTTGGCACTTCTTCCTCAACCCTTTCCCCATTGCAGTCACCTTGGTTCCTCATTCTTTCCCCTTCACTCCTATTTCCTCATTCTTTGCCTGTACTGAGGTTCTTGAAATACATGTGTCTTTAGCAGGTTCTCTATACAAAAGATTTTTCTTCCTCCCATATAGTCTGAGCCTAAAATATGAGTCAGTACTATCAATAACTAGAATGAAGGCCATGCTAGATGAAATTTTATTTTCAAATCATATTGTTCTCATTCTGTGTGGGTAAAAGTGTACTAGATAGCAAAAACATGAGGATATGGGTGTAATTGAGCATTGCTGTTCAGTAAATTAATTTTGGATCTCATCCTCTGTATGTGTTGGGAAAAAAAATGATTTTTTTCCTCTGTCATAAAAATACAAAGCATTGGGAATGCTACCAACTTGAGGCTCTAAAAACTAGTGAGAAGGGAAACTCTCATACTGCAGCGCTTGTAGCAATCCTTGCTCCCAAGGGAGCAAGGTGAGCAGGTTTTCTGAAGGAGGTCATATTCTGTTCTTCCGATTAGACAATATACTATAGGGCTTCAATGAAAGTGCTCAGAATAGACTCTACAAAACATACTTCAGCAAAACACATACGCCAACAACGTTCCTTTAAGTGTTATATTGTACTCATTGTGTTAATAAAGGGAAATAATACTAGTAATGAAATAATTCCTTTTTGCACAATTGAATATCAACAATGTGCAAAATTATGCTACATGTGCTGATTTTTTTTATTCAGGTTTACTTACTTTTTCTTTAGTGTTACTTCTGATTATAGGTTCACCCCGACAGATGAGAAGTGTTTCCTTTAACCTGAAGTTGAAAGTTGCATAAACAGAACCAAACTAATTAATTGTGAGAGCATGCCACTTTGGAAAACTAGGTGGATGTTCATAAATAAACAACCCTTCATACAATATACGCTGTACTTCACACTGGAGATTTTCAAATCCACAAATGAGTGCTAGGCATACAACTCCCATTGATTTTGACTGTTGACTCCCATTGACTGTTGTAAAGACAGTTGTGATGATTATTTAGGATTTTCATTGTCACTTTTCATAATCATTGCTTCTTAATGATTATTAATATTGTCACTAGAATGCCGAAAGAATGAAGGTTCAGCATTTTTTAACCATTGTTTGGACTTTAGTCTGAAGGCTCCATTAATTTTTGGGAGTGTTCCCTTGAATCTTTCAAATACCGTCTCTCCATATGGAAACCGAAAAATACAGCAGATGCAGCCCTCAAAGAAATTATATTTTAGTGTTTCAACTAAAGTTTGAAAGACCACATTGATCTGAGAATAGCTTAAAGTCTGAGCATGAGAGAGAGGAAACAGAGATTTGTTTGCCCCCAAGCTAATAAGACATAAGGTAAGAAAGCATTTAATGTCTCAGTAGCAAAACTTTTGAACTTGCTGCCGACTGTGATAAGAACTGAAACATATGCTGGTACATTTAAATATAATTTAATTTCCAATAAAGGTATTACTCTGAGTGATAGTATGGCATTTTGTGATAGTGATCAGATTGTAGTTCACTCTGTTGTGTGTGTATATGTTGTGCTCATGTGTTTTTATTTTTTGTCTTTGTTATAAGTATTGAAAATTCCAGCTTAGTTAACTACTGTAAATAGTGAATTTGAACTGTTAACAAGTTAACTGCTATTTTTTCCTTAATTTTATATAGTAAATGGTTGGGGAAGGAGGGGACACTACATTGGCAGAATTGTCTATTTTTCACTACCTTCATTCTTGGAAATGGCTGAACCATTTTCTCCAAAATATTCCAAGAAAATTCAGCCTGCGACAGGAACCCGGAATGGAGGTTAGTCTGGCAATAAATTATAAGCAATTTAGAACAGGGGCTCTTAATGGAAAGTGTTAGGCAACCTTAATGAAGGGCTTTGTTTCCTGCCCTTCCTATAGTTTCAGAAGACATCCTCAATAGTGACATTCTATTTCTAAACCCACTCCCCTTACATGAACTGTCTGACTATAATCAATGGGGCTACTCATGTGAGTAAGAGAATCTGGATTTGGCTTTATAGGTATTTGTCAGAAAAATGGGATTTTCCTTCTCTCTATGGACTATTGTGTCGATTAAAGTGTTTAATCAGCAGTGAAAACATTATGTATCTGCCAAGAAATTTTTTACCTAAGCCGATGACTATATTCTCACTTCAAATTAACAAAAACTACCATGTAATTTGTTAATGCCTACTGGGTGTGGGTGTTGGTGTGTATTTGCACAGGCAGAGAACCATTTTAATTACTGTGCAACCAAACCTCAAGAAGTATGAAAGGGCCAAAATGAATGAAGATGAGCAGTCAGTTCCATGTTATCAAAATGAGACCATCAGAGTTTTTATCCTAATATATATAGTATTAATTTGCAAAAATGAAAAGTGTGGGTATGAATAACTCTTCATAATTGGCTTAAGAGAATTCAAAGAAGGGAGCAAAGTGGTTTGTTTTGTTTGTGTTTAAAGTATGGGCACATATGTAAGTTTAAATTGTATTTGTAAAGTGTGTTTAGAACAAAGAAGGCAGTTAATGAAAACCCATCTTACAAAAAAAAATACATTTTTCCCAGTAAAAATGGCTAGGAAAAATAATTTTACTTTAGTAGAAATTGGCTGTGTACATTTAGCCTATTTTAATAATATTATATACTTCTAATTATGTAGTTCAAATATGTGCTTGCTTGTTCTTCAATTATTGAACTTTTGAGGTGCATTCAATGTTTGTTTTCCTTTTGGCAAACTGTTAAGGTGCAAGTCATTTTTGGCTACAAGAGCTAACAAAGTGATCACCCAATACAAACTGAGTTCACAGGAAGGTAAACTACTTACTGGCATACTCTGCAAGTTACATTTGCCTTTCCAATTGTATTTTGAATAATATGGATTTATTAACAATGCCAGGTTGGAAAGGTTTCATTTATTAAACTGTTTTTGCTGAGAGAAGTCTAAGTGAAGCATATTAATAATATTCAAGTAATAGGTGAGATGGGAAATCAGTCAGCTGAACATTAACATTTCATTTGTGTCAAGTAGAGGCAAGTGAAGCTTCAACTAATGTTTTACTCCCATGAAAATAAACATGAATTGAAATAAGTATAATTTGCTTGCCTGTGCTTAGAATAGAATATTCCAATGAGTGGCAGATTTTTTAAATGCAGGCTTTCATGGCACTGATTTGTGCTTTCTGGCTGGCTGGCTCTTTCCCCATCCCCACAAAGCAATCCACAAGGAATAAGATAAAGTGCACCCATAGTAGTTGGTGCTAATTTAAATGAAAAAGGTGCATTTTTAGGAAAGTTGAGCTGATTAACATCTGATCATACACTCCTTCTGTTGGCATGTCTTAGAAAACTAAGGGAGACTTGAATGAGCTTGTGAATTGGAGTATCAGAAATAGGATGAAATTTAATAGTGAAAAGTGTAAGGTGATGCATTTGGGGATAACTAATAACAATTTTAGATACAAGATGGGGACGCATTGGTTAGAAGTAACGGAAGAGGAGAAGGACCTAGGGGTCCTTGTAGACCGCAGGATGACTATGAGTCGGCAATGTGACGTGGCAGTGAAAAAAGCCAATGCTGTCTTGGGATGCATTAGGAGAGGTATATCTAGTAGGGATAAGGAGGTCCTGCTTCCGTTGTACAAGGCGCTGGTGAGACCCCATTTGGAGTACTGTGTGCAGTTCTGGTCTCCCATGTTTAAAAAAGATGAACTCAAACTGGAACGGGTGCAGAGAAGGGCCACTAGGATGATCAGAGGAATGGAAAACCTGTCGTATGAAAGGAGACTAGAGGAGCTTGGGTTGTTTAGTCTGACAAAGCGAAGGCTGAGGGGGGATATGATTGCTATCTTTAAATATATTAGAGGGATTAATACAAGGGAGGGAGAGGAATTATTCCAGCTTAGTACTAATGTGGATACGAGAACGAATGGATATAAACTGGCCGTGGGGAAGTTCAGGCTTGAAATTAGACGAAGGTTTCTGACCGTCAGAGGGGTGAAATATTGGAACGGCCTTCCGAGGGAAACGGTGGGGGCGACGGACCTGTCTGGTTTTAAGGTTAAGTTAGATAAGTTTATGGAGGGAATGGTTTAATGGTAAAACATAGTGGTCAAGGAAAACCAAGCAATGGTAGGTAAATAGTAAAATGGCTAACAGGGGTCAGGCTGGAAACTCTTGCCTATATGCTCGGGGTCTTACTGATCGCCATATTTGGGGTCGGGAAGGAATTTTCCTCCAGGGCAGATTGGCTGAGCCTCTGGAGGTTTTTCGCCTTCCTCCGCAGCATGGGGCAGGGATCACTAGCAGGAGGGTCTCTGCCGATTGAAGTCACTAAAAACAGGATTGGGGACTTCAACAGCAGAGTCCAGGGAAGAGGTAGGGACGGTTTTATGGCCTGCAGCATGCAGGGGGTCAGACCAGATGATCATAATGGTCCCTTCTGACCTTAAAGTCTATGAGTCTATGAGTATGAGTCTATGAGTCTATGAGTATGAGTCTATGAAAGGTGGATTTTTTTGCCTCAGTTATAAAGAGTAATGAAGTGTTCAAATACACCTCTACCCCAATATAACACTGTCCTCGGGAGCCAAAAAAATCTTACCGCATTATAGGTGAAACCGCGTTATATTGAACTTGCTTTGATCCACTGGAGTGCGCGGCCCCGCCCCCTTGGAGTGCTGCTTTACCGCATTATATCTAAATTTGTGTTCTATCGGGTCGCGTTATATCGGGGTAGAGGTGTAGTAGTATCCCTTTGTACATTATAGTTTTTTTCTTCAGTTTTATGTCCCATCTCTTCGCCATCTGTGATTAAATGATTAGTGATGTTAGGCTACACTATCTAGATTTCTTCCTTTCTATTTCAATACTCAGTCTATATTTAAAATATGCTATAAACATGTACCATCTTGGGAGACTTGCTCCAAATAGCTTTAAGTCCTCATGTCAACAAGATAATGTTGAACATATGGACAAAGTAATACAATGCAAAATGTTCAGCCTTTTAGTCCCTATAAGTAGTAGACTGTGAATCTAATATATCAAAAGCAGTCATCAGATACAGGAAAATATTGCATGTGGAGTGCACATACTGTAACGTTTTAGATATGAATTTCCATATATTATAAGATATAGTTAGGTATTTATTATTTAGGTGTTAATACTGTGCTTGGTGATATTTCTCTCCACAAATCACCTTGAACAATGGGAAAATAAGAAACAGTTCTAATAAAAGTCTGCAAAAATTACTTTTGCACAGTGTTCATACCCATGTGGAATCTTTTTATGGTCTGTAATAGTAGTTGATATTATGAAATATGCATGATCTGAACATCAGAGTCAGACTGATTAAATGAACTATTTCCACTGAAAAGACATTAAAGGCTGTTGATCATTTGATATGTTAGCACTTAGTAGGTCCAAAATATTTGGGGTCCCTGCACCCTTGGTAGATGAAGATGTCAGAGTAATTGGAGGGATTGCATAAATTATTGTTTCTACAGTAGTCCTTTTGAAGAATTAATGGCATAGCTTTACAGCGTGTGTTATACAGGATTTAGGGCAGTCAGATAACTTTTGAACTTATTGTGATGGTTTTTCCTCCTCAAATGTTTTAAGACTGTTCTAATAGTTTGTGGTGAACTAACAGGATGTTTCATATCTTTTTTCCTATTTTTGGACCATTTTAATCAGTATTTGAATATTGCAGAAATTTAGTTAAATTTGTTTGGTGATTAAATAAAAGTCATCAGTTTAGGGTATATCTAAATATTGTAGAAATGACCAATTTTAGTTTAATCTCAAATCAGAGTTTGTTTACAATAGAATGAATGTAGTTGCCATTTTAGAAATTATCTCATGATGTTGAGGAGTAAAAGGAGAGAAGGTTATAAAGGGAGGAGAGAGAAGGAATTACAGAGGAGGAAAGAGTGGGGGAGGAAGCAACAGAGGAAACTCACTGGAATTAGGAGACAGACTAGGATACTGAGATTTTCAGACAGCATAAATTCTCTTTGAAAACCAGTGTAAAAATGGGTTCTGCTAAGCTTACTGACCATGTGGAGTAGGTATAGCGAATCAGGAAATTGGAACATATACCATGTGACTCAACACATATGCTTTATCACTATGAACTCAGCACAAAATATATTAAAAGAGAGAGAGGAAATAACTTGAACATTTTCTTTTTGAACTTATTAATGAGAATTATTTTAGAATTGTCAGGTTTTTTTTTCCCACTTAGAGGTACATTTTTGCCAAACTAGCTTCTGTTTTTTGCAAATTAACATAATCTGGAACTGGAAAATTTGGTTTGAAAAATACAGTATATATATATTTTTTTACAGTACTCTGACTAATCTCTACTTTAAAGTGCAAGCACCTGATTTACCAACCAAAAAGATAATTCCAAAATAACACTACATATATCCTTTCCCTCCCAGACTAAACCATCTAAATAGGCTTGGCTGTTCCTGATGTTCCTTCTCCCAAGATTTCTTTGTCCCAGACTCCAGCTCCTTCTCCCAGAGGGGTTATACTCATGTCCTTTATTTTCAGGATGAAGTCTAAGGAACTACATCTGCCCTATTGAGTCAGCAGTAATTAATTTACAGCTCCCTGTAGGATTGCAACATCAGCTCACAGACCGGACAATAGGAAAATCCTGCCACCAGGTTATAGATATGTTATAACTTGTTTTCTATCAACAGTGGCTTGGAAAGCAAATGATGATTTAAACTTTTTGAATGCTTAGTATTGTGCTTGGAGCACTTACGAAGAAGCTGAACAAAAAATCATCTTGGATCTCACTTCAGCCTTTGCAAAAAACATACTCAGATTTTATAATCTTTAATGTTTTCTGATGTAGAATAGCACATAATCAGTTACCTGTATGATGTTACTCCACAATAACTGCATATTGTGTATGCTCAGGGTTTTGAAATTGCTCAACTTCCTTTTTTTATTCTTTCTTTTGTTTTTCTGTCTTCCTTTTCTAAAGGCAAATACATTGTTTCCAGAATTGTATAAATGTGTTGACAATATTTGTATCAAATGTCAGTTAAAAAAAGAACCAAGCTATTAGCAGACTAGATTTGTTTACTGATGTTCATGGACTCTAATATGCCATTTGTTATACAAGACCAGTCACAGTTAAGATACATGCACAATGTACAAAGTATAGCATGATGTTATGCCAGTTCAGCTTCTGAACTTACATAGTGCATGTCTGGCAGAAAATACAGTGATGTGCAGCCAAAATGTTAACAAGGAGCATGCTATCTCTCTTTCTAATATTTTCTGCCTCAGTCAGTGATCCACGTGGCATTCCCTGATTTAAAATGCTTTGATTAGCCAAAATCCATTAATTCTATATTTTGGACACCGAATACATCACTTCCTCCCCACTTAATAATTTTTTTTTAAAAAAGCACAACAATTTTTCTACACATCCCTGTACTTCATGAAAGCTCCTCTAGGCAGCAGTGAGGGCAGGCAACATGTATTTCAATTTCTGGTATGTGGTATCGGGTGGGTTGTCCAGCTGCCTCTGTTTTTGATGTGGTTGATCTGTGGTGTAGCAGGATTCTCCTGGTGGCAGGCTGTGTTGTCACTAAAAAGGATCCCCCCCCCCCTTTTTTTTTTTTTGTCCTAAGGGAAAGTGGATCTCTCTTGAGTGTTGGTAATCTTCCTCTAGGTGGTGTGAATGGCCATTTCTTACTTAGGACTTGTTTACAGTAAGATCCCATTATGCTGTTCTAGCACTGAAAAGGGGCTGTATGATGGGTGTGCAACCAGAACAGTATAAAGGGGCGTTAGTGCAGGAGTGCAGGAACTAGGTGTGCAAGGGGTGTTGCCACACCTCCTGTCTTTTAGTAGTTTGCATCATATACATGGTTGACAGTTTTGTGGCTTTCAGCAGCCTCACTATAAAAATTGTTCCAGTGCCATGGCCTCAGTGTATCTGAGAGCAAGCTCAAAGGCGTTGACACAGACTTTTACAAGAAGCTATGTACTAGTAGTGCAAGAAGTGACTGTTCTATATGTTTCATTGTATGTATGCACGCACAGTACTTTAAATACTGTGGTCAAAATTAAAAGCTGTTGCAGGGAGGTGTTAAGTACGTTCTTTTGCACCAGCTAAATCCATTGCAAACCTGTGCCATCAAAAGTAGTTGCATCGTGGGGAGTTAGATTAGGGTATCTGCTGCTTTATTGAACTCTTCTTGATTACCCTGTCTTTTCCATTTGCTCAGTTTTTCACCAAAACCTAGAATAATTAATGATTATTAGTCATTGGGTGAAATTCTGGCCTCATTGAAGACATTGACAAATCTCTTATTGACTTCCCAGGGTTTTCAGCACTTTTAAAGTGTACACTACTGATATGTGCAAGATCTGAGACATCTCACAGGTGAAATTGTTGATAAAAAAACAACATATGGGGGGGCCTTTCTTTTGTTATGATGATGGCTTTTCATTTTTGTAGTTGTCTCTGGTGTTTCTTTTTATTGTAGATCAGCTAGCAGATCTGTTTATATGAATCTCAAAATAATAGCTGCTTTAACTCTGAAACACCAATAAAAAATTTACATTGTAAACCAAAATTTTCAAAAATGTTGCCTAAAGTTATGCACTTAAGTCCTTTCCAGGAACCTCTATAAATATAATAAATTTGTTAGTCTCTAAGGTGCCACAAGTACTCCTGTTCTTCTTTCTATAAATAGCCTGATTTTTCTAAAGTGCTGAGCACCCAGCAGTTCTCAATAAAGTCAATGAAAACTAATTGGTGATCTGCATTTTTGAAAATTATGTAATTTATTTAGGTCCATAAAGATAGGTTTAAGCAACTAATTTTAGGCTTCCCCTTTTTATAACTTGACCCAAACACCTGCCAGTATAAACCCATTTAATTAAAAATATGATTAAGTGCATTAAAAGTGCAGGAACCTCTGATCCCCATTTTTCCCTTTCTTTTACCTTTAAATTAATTAAAGCTGGGCAAAAACATTTAAACTAAATTCCATTTGATCATTCACTTCTCTCCCAGCTATGACCATATGTGACATGTCTAAAGAGAAGAAACTTTCTTATAGCCAAGTTATATTCTCTGTAGTATATATTAAAATAGAAAAAAGAAATTCACATAAAAATCCTGCATGGTTTACAGTGGAAACAAAATTATATTAGCATTACGGGTGCTACTCTTATTGTCAGAATACCTGCTTATTCAATAAGCCCCTTCTTTCCTCATCTTTTTGTTTCACTCCAGAGCATTGTTATAATACAATCAGTGCAGTGTACTCCAGCTTCACCTAATGCATAAGGGAAACATGCAAATGAATGCCATTCTACAATGAAACATGCCAGCTGTCACTAAAACATTAGTACTTGTGCACGTTATCTTTTAGGGAGCATGTTTGCCAGTTTGTTCTTGATGAATCCTCTAGTTTTAATAAGATTTTACATTTCCTTTCTTTTACTGAAATATTTCTTCCTTAGTTCATTTTTGCATGAGTTTATCCTCATCTTCTGTCGCTGTTGGTGTGGCAACAAATTTACTATGAGATAATCAAATGCAGCACCATTCTTTGACTATTACTAACGTTCCTAGTTATTGTATATTTTTCTACAATTACCATACATTTTGATGCTTCATAATTTCTGAGCATTCTAAATTAACTGATAATGACTATCAAATGTTTGAGTGTCTGCATTCAAGTGGAAACAAAATTCACAGCATTTTTACATTTACTAGGGAAGAACACACAAGTCACTTTGGCCACTAGCCATGAGATATGTTATAATTTATAAGAAAACACTGTTGCAAAGCTTTCATTTAGCACTATACCCTTTCAAATCTGTATGAGTTTTCTGTATTTTGCTTAGAGCTAATTTGATCAGTGCCACAATAGTCCCATAGATATCAATCCATCCAAGTACTTTTTCAGCGTTTTTCAACCTCTAAGATTCAAAAATCGTCTGACCCAAACATATCATAAGATTAACATCATAACAATGTGATTTATAAATTAATCACATTGTACTTGTACTGCCGTGAATATTTTTTCCCTTTTAGGGAAAAGCCACCCACCTCGAACATGTGCATTTCATGGTCAAAATTCAACCAAACATGTGGTCTCCCCTGGAAGTGGAGAATCCCCCTACTTTCTTCTGTCCTTCTCTAGCCCCCCCCCATTCTTCCTCCATGTTCCCCCACAGTTTCTTGCCCCCATCTACTTTCTACATTCAGTTGTCTCCCATATTTCCCCTAACCATATCCTCCTCCTCTGCAACAGCACAGTCCCCTGTACCTTTTCAATCTCTTCCGGCTCTTCACATTCCATTGCACTTCCCTCCATGTGCTCTCCCCCGTGCTCCCTTGCAGCACCTAAATCTGCCACCTGCTTCCCCTTCATTCTTCTGATTCCTCATAATTTTCTGTCCTGTTTTGTAACAAAATACCAAAGTAAGGCAATATAGTGGAATACACACACACACGTCACTGCTCGAGTCCAGAAAAAAAAAAAAGTAGCTGGAAGGAGAGATGTTGGGTCAGTAACCTGAGCAGACTCCAGGAGAGCCCAGATTACTCTAATTTAATGAAGACACATGTATATTAATACGGTATTAAGCAGATAAATACACTTCAAGAAATAAACCACCAGTATGTTAAACTATTTTTCCTTTCAATATTCTTTCTTTTCTCTATTTGTTGCTTTTTTCTATCCTCTTATCCCCCAATTCTAATGCCAATATATACCCCCAAAACTGTGAAGGTGTGGTTTTTTTTTTTTTTTTTTTTTTTTTGCACTTGATTTTCACCCATTTTTAGTTTTATTTTTGTAATAAACACTGATAAATGCCCAGGACATTTTAAACAAAATAAAAAACTGAAAATGAAGGTCCTTGTCTGTAACACATCCCTTGCTGTCTCCAAAGTCTCATTCCATGGATTTTCATATTTTTCTGTTTACTGCTCAGCAATCGCATGGTGATAAAGGGGCCACCATCTTCTCTGAGGGCAGCATGATTGGTAAAGAATGGGAGATGGCATTAATTTTGGCTGAGAGCAGCCTCACTTTTAACTAGAAAGGTTCATGGAACATCATGACCCTCTTGCTGAGGGCAATCACCTCACTCAGGGAATAGCTGAGGAATTGGCTTCATTCCCACAAACAGTTATGAGAGATGGTGGCCATTCTGGAAAGGTGGCCCTTTGCATGTAGACTGGTGTTCAGTTAAATAACTAAACTATATACGCGTCCTACTTAGTCAGAAAATAAAAGTTTCCTGTTATACTACCTATACATAGAAGATTCCTTGGGCATATACATTGCTCATGTGTGTACATATGGCATCTGCTGGACATAATTATATCTGTACTATAATTTGCATATACTACCATACCAAATAACAACTTGAAAGTATGTTTTAGGTACATGCTATATACATTTTTGGTCAAATGTAAAATAACCCTATTTGAACGTAGCAGAATTTGAAATGAACAACATAACTTTCTTTACCATTGCTATATAATGCAGTGTGAGTAGTCTCCATTTTCCTATCTCGTCAGTATGCTTATCCTTACTGTTTCAAGTTGTATAAATAATTGACAGTACACAGTCAATCTTGGATGACTAAAATATTGACTTAGTGTTGGTCCTATCTTCAGGCATTTACCTTAAGTAGTTATTTCCAGAGAATGAAATTCACCCTTGTGCGGCCCCTCTGCACAATGGAGAATTTCACCCTGGTAGAGAGAATAGTCTAGAGCAGTAGTGCCCAACCTCATTACACAGGAGGGCCATATAAACCTAAGCACAACCTTGTGTAGGCCAAAGAGATTCTACATGTTTAAATAATATTTAAAGTCACCTATATTGATTTATATTTTAAGTTCAGCTTTTTTCGTATGTATTTATATGGGTTGTTTCTATGTACAGTATTGTCTCTTTACACATTTGTATAAACTAAAATGATGTAAACGTGATGAAAAATGCTAATGAATTGACCATTTGTATATTGTATTGAAGCAGGCTGTGGGCCTTTTGAAATGCTCTGGTGATCCGTGTATGACCCGCAGGCTGTAGGTTGGGCACCCTGGTCTGGAGGAATAAGAACAGGCTTAGGAATCAGGATCTCCTCATTTACAGTTTTGGCTCTCCTAATCATAGGCGCTGACTTCTGGAGTGTCCAGGGGGTGCTCGATCCCCACTCTGCCCCAGGCCTCGCCCACACTTCACCCTAATCCCCAAAGTCCGCACCCCTGCCCCGCCTGTTCCCATCCCGCCTTGTCTCTTTATGCTCCCGTTCTTCCCCTGCCCCGTCTCTTCTCACCCCCACACCTCCGCCTCCCCCCCCCCAGTGCTTCCTGCATGGCACTGAACTGCTGATTGCAGGGGTGGCAGGTCACTGGGGGGGAGGGGGAGGAGCTGATCTGCGAGGCTGCTGGTGAGTGGGGAAAGGGGAGGAGCTGAGCATGCGCTATTTTTTCTGTGGGTGCTCCAGCCCTGGAGCACCCACGGAGTCAGCGCCTGTGCTGCTAGTGAGTCTCTGTGTGGACTGGAACTCTTTGTGTTTCCATTTATCCATTTGTAAACTGGAGATATAGTAGGAGTATTATGAAGATTTAATGTTTGCTCTATTTTTTGGATATGTTTAGTGCTAAGCATTCATATTATTTTAAATCCAGCTGTGTTGGCAGGAAATACAGTATAAAAGAAAATTGCCCTTTTTAGGACTCTTATAATAACAGTACAGCTGTGGTCTCTCTATTATGCACCCACAGTAAACGCATAGACAATGATGTTGTATCAACTTATCCCAAGAACCACAGACAAAAGATAAATTTGTGGCAGAGGAAGAGCAAAGTAGGCTTTTCATCACCATTGTGTGGCACTATCCTGCACTTAATTCTGGGTCAGCTGTGGACCAGTTCATCCTCTAGTGTAAGGTGGAACAGCCTTAGGGGTGCTCTAACCTATGACTAGCTTCCAACAGTGCTGATTTATTGTCATACCATCATTCATTGTCTTCATGTTGAAAAGCTGAAAGTACATTTGTGATTCCTTAATTGTACTCCAAATTTGGCCTTGCGAAATGCATGTCTGCCCTACAAATTTAAAGATGTGTTTCAAATTTCAGGCTATTTTCAGTGTTTGAGTGTAGCCAGAAGAGATTATAGAACATCATCCATTGTCTCCTTGCCCATATTTTGAATGTTTAGAGTTTTAAAAAAGGGATTAAAGACGGCACCATAAGAAAAAGCTTAACTACACTACTCTAAATTTCAATATCTCTGTACTTATTACAAAAGTGGAAATGGGCCCATTTTCAAAATAAAATATAAAAGTTTAAAAATTAGGATTCTTTTGCTGAGGGAAATAAGCCTGATTTAGAATGTAACACTTGGTCATATTTACAGAGCATAATGTTGATCCTTTGCAGGATCAAGGCACAACGATGCTACGAAAATATTGTAGTAATGAGGGGGAACTCTCTAACTTGCAAGTAATTATTATGTATACATTGCTCTGAGTGAAGGAAATTAATGATAGCTGGGTTCTTTGTGCCAACAATGTGCAGTTGTATTTATCTGGAGGATGGTTAAGGAGCTTTTGGTCATGGACGGCCAGCAGTGAGAAAAGAGGCATCTCATTTGTCAGGCTTTCAGTTTGTGGTAGCTATCATTATAGTTGGCAGAAGAATATTGAAAGAAATAAAAATAAAATGTAAGTCTTGGAGTACAGGGATTTTCCAGACTTCCAGTCAAATTATGGGCCTTATCAAAAGACTTTAATGAACTTTTATGATTAGAATAGGATCTTAATGTCAAAAGTTTACAAAGGGTTCATTTTACTTGAGAAAATATCATGCTTAAGTTTGTGTAAGGAATAAGACTTGCTGTGTTATACAGCATTACAAAAAGTTTCTTGTAGAACAAAGCTAAAGGAAACAGCTAAAAAAGAAATTTGGAGATTCAGAGTCTTAATGAATCTTACTTTAATTGGAATTTACTGAATCAGTTAAATACATCTAAGGGTGGTGAAATATTGTTTTCATAAATCATCTTTTCAACCCTACCTTGAACAAATTAAAACACTTTTCTTAAACATAAATGCTCCATAATCCTAAATGTGAACTTTAAATGGCTTCAGGGTTGGTTACAGATAAATAGAAAAACAATTAAAAAGGTGACTCCCTACCAAAGGTGGTGTTTCATTTGCCAATTCCTTACCCAAATTAAAATACTTCAGTGAGTTATAGCAGGACCTTTGAAATTGCTACTCTACAAGACTAGGCTTTAGTCCCTTCGTATTACATTTAGTGTATTGAATTAATTATAACATTTATAAGAAATACATAGCTATAAAAAGAACATGCTCATTTAAAATGTTTATATTTCTTGTGACTAGACCTTACTTTTTTAAAAGAAAAAGTTATGAATTCCAACTGTGAATCATTAAGATGTTTTGTGTTTAGTTCTTTACATACAGTCAGGGCCGGCTCCAGCATTTCTGCCGCCCCAAGCAAAAAAAAAAAAAAAGCGGCAGTTCAGCGGCAGGTCCTTCGCTCATAGAGGGAGTGAGGGACCTGCCGCCCCCGAATTGCCGCAGGTGCCGCCCCTCTCCCTTGGCCACCCCAACCACCTGCTTGTTAAGCTGGTGCCTGGAGCCGGCCCTGCATACAGTTTCTTTCAGAGATGTGATTTTTTTTTTTTTTAAAGTCTGTGATCTTTCAGCTGGTTTCTGTACAACTCACTAACCTTTGAGGAAACGTTACTGTTTTGTGTCCTCCAAGAATTCTCTGAAATTATTTTAGGGATTCTGGGCAAAGTTTGCCGTAGCTCCAGGTGCTCAGACATCTTGAAATCAAGCCTGTCGCACTATTTTCGGTAGGTGGGTTTGAAAGGGAAAAGTGTGGCTGACATACAATTATCATAAAACTGCTTTTCTCCTGACATTATCTGATTTGAAGCTTTTTACCCCGGCTCTAAGTGCACGTTTTTGAAGTGCAATAATAATGTCTTCAGTAAATTGGCTTTGTCCCCTTCACTTACTTTTGTAATCTATTAGGCTTAATAGATTTTGAATGAACACATACAGCAGTATAATGAATTCAGATCCTATAACACTTCTAGTCTTGACATCCGTTCAGTTACCCTTACAGTTATTTCATTGCACTCACCTTCATAGGCTACTGTTTATTACACAAATTTGTATTGCTCATGGGTTCTTTTGGAAAGGGAGCCTTGGGAGCATTCCATCTACCGAACAGTGCTGTCTTGTTTGCAAAAGAAGTGGTATTTTGTATCTAACATTTGAAAAAAGTACTACACACTTACTACCAGAAGTAGACAATACAGAGAAGGTGAGGGAATTCCACAAACAAGGTCCAGAGGCAATACAATTCTGTGAAGCCCAGCACTTTCAGGGTATGTCTACAATAGTGGCTCTCAGCCTTTCCAGACCACTGTACCCCTTTCAGGAGTCTGATTTGTTTTGTGTACCCCCAAGTTTCACCTCACTTAAAAACTATTGCTTACAAAATAAGACATAAAAATACAAAATTGCCACAGCACACTATTAGTGAAAATTTGCTTACTTTCTCATGTTTATCTTCGAATTATAAAATAAATCGATTGGAATATAAATATTGTCCTTACATTTCAGGGTATAATATATAGAGCAGTGTAAACACGTAATTATCTGTATGAAATTTTAGTTTGTACTGACTTTGCTACTGCTTTTTATGTCACCTGTTGTAAAACTAGGCAAATATCTAAATGATGTGATGGAAGACTTTGGAAGACTTTGTGTATCCCAAGGGGTACACGTATCTCTGGTTGCGAACCACTGGTCTACACTGCAAAGCCCAGGGTTAGTGGGACTCGAATTAGCTGAACTGTGTTAGGGGCCCCTGAGCTTGAGCATCAATATTGTATTTTAACCTTATGTTAAGACTTTTTTTCTAACCTCTGCTTGAACCTAGTCCTATGACATTCACACTGCAGTGCTCAGACTTGAGACAAAGTAACCATATCCCAGAGTCCCCCAGCGCCCCTCCCCTCAAAATATGGCCACAGTATCCATAGAACCATGGTGCACCGAGGGAATACTTTACTGCCCACCCTGCATGTTACAAGAAAGCAGCTTGCTTTGCAAAAGCCTTGATCGGGTTGTTCTGCATTGCATACCCAGGAGGTTGTCTGATAGTGTGCTGGCAGATCGGTGATCAGAAAAGAATGGGTTAATGCTGACCTGAGTTGCTGCCATTTGCAAAGGAGGCAGAGGGTGTCTTCTGTTTCCAATACAGTAGACTGCAGATTTTCAGGATAGAGAGGACTAAGGAAGTTGCCTCATGGAATTGTGGGACACCTCTGGCTGACTCCTGGGACATGAGTCAAGTGGGACTGCATCTATGCTGTAAAGCAATAGGACTTGGACCCTGGATCCTGGTTTAACTTGAACTCAGACCCTCCATCCCTGCAGGGTCCTGATACCCTGGGTCTGAGCCCTGGGTTAGCGCAATTGCAGTTTAGACACAAGGAGGGCTAGGCTTGAACCCAGGCTCAAGCATGGGTTTACATTGCAGTGTAGGCATATCCACAGAGCCCCCAGATGCTAAGAAGGAGAAGGTTCTTGGGATATTTACATGAGTGCTACATGTGATTCCTGCACAGGGGCTTCAGTTTTTCAACTGAGTATAAGTAGTATACGTATGATAAATATGTCAAGTATCAGGGGGTAGCCGTGTTAGTCTGTATCTACAAAAACAACAAGGAGTCTGGTGGCACCTTAAAGACTAACAGATTTATTTGGGCATAAGCTTTCGTGAGTAAAAACCTCACTTCTTCGGATGCATAGAGTGAAAGTTACAGATGCAGGCATTATATACTGACACATGGAGAGCAGGGAGTTACTTCGCAAGTGGAGAACCAGTGTTGACAGGGCCAATTCAATCAGGGTGGGTGTAGTCCACTCCCAATAATAGATGAGGAGGTGTCAATTCCAGGAGAGGAAAAGCTGCTTCTGTAATGAGCCAGCCACTCCCAGTCCCTATTCAAGCCCAGATTAATGGTGTTGAATTTGCAAATGAATTTTAGTTCTGCTGTTTCTCTTTGAAGTCTGTTTCTGAAGTTTTTTTGTTCAATGATAGTGACTTTTAAATCTGTAATAGAATGACCAGGGAGATTGAAGTGTTCACTTACTGGCTTATGTATGTTACCATTCCTGATGTCCGATTTGTGTCCATTTATTCTTTTGCGGAGGGACTGTCCGATTTGGCCAATGTACATGGCAGAGGGGCATTGCTGGCACATGATGGCATATATAACATTAGTGGATGTGCAGGTGAATGAGTCCTTGATGGTGTGGCTGATGTGGTTGGGTCCTCTGATGCTGTTGCCAGAGTAGATATGGGGACAGAGTAGGCAACGAGGTTTGCTACAGGGATAGGTTCCTGGGTTGGTGTTTCTGTGGTGTGGTGTGTGGTTGCTGGTGAGTATTTGCTTCAGGTTGGAGGGTTGTCTGTAAGTGAGGACTGGCCTGCCTCCCAAGGTCTGTGAGAGTGAGGGATCATTTTCCAGGCTAGGTTGTAGATCGTGGATAATGCGCTGGAGAGGTTTTAGCTGGGGGCTGTATGTGATGGCCAGTGGTGTTCTGTTATTGTCCTTGTTGGGTAGGGTTACCATTCGTCCGGATTTACCCGGACATGTCCTCCTTTTTGTGCTAAAAATAGCATCCGGGGGGAATTTGTAAAGCACTCACAATGTCCGGGATTTCCCCCCTCCCCCGGAGCGGCTGGGAGGGCTGCAGGGAAGTCCCGGGCTGGACTCCGGAGCAGCTGGAGAGGAGCTCCGCCCTGCATTCTGAGCAAGTGTCTCAGCACAAAGTGCAGCCCTCCCCTTTTGCAACTGGGAGCGGTTTCTGCCATGCAGGGTAGCAAAACGGGAGCGAGAGCACTTTGTGCTGATACAAGGGCAGCTCTCCCCTGCAACCCGGTCCGGACCAGGGACCGGGTTTTGTTGTGCTGGGGAGCTCAGCCACGTGTCCGGCTCGCACAGAGCCCAACACCCTGTTCTGAGCAGCAGGGTAAGGGGGGGCAGGAGAAGGGGCAGGGAGGTTCTGGAGGGGGCAGTCAAGAAACGGGGGGGGGCTTTTTGGGGGGAGTGGAGAAAGTTTTGGGCAGTCAGGGTACAGGTAGGGGGTAGGGTCCTGGTGGGCAGTTGGGGGGGGGGGTCTTAGGAGGGGGCAGTTAGGGGACAAGGAACAGGGAGTCTTAGGTAGGGGGTGGGGTTCTGGAGGGCAGTTAGGAGCAGGGGTCCCAGGAGGGGGCAGTCAGGGGACAAGGAGCGGGGGGGTAGGGGGCTGGGAGTTCTGGGGGGGAGCTGTCAGGGGGCAGGGGTGGGGAGAGGGATCGGAGCAGTCAGGGGACAGGGAGCAGAGGGGTTTAGATGGGTTGGGAGTTCTGGGGGGGGCTGTCAGGGGGCAGGAGTGCGGAGAGGGATCGGAGCAGTCAGGGGACAGGGAGCAGAGGGGTTTAGATGGGTTGGGAGTTCTGGGGGGGGGCTGTCAGGGGGTGGGGAGTGGTTGGATGGGGCGTGGGAGTCCCAGGGGTCTGTCTGGGGGTGGGGGTGTGGATAAAGGTTGGGGCAGTCAGGGGACAAGAGGCAGGGAGGCTTAGATAGTCCTGGGGGGCAGTTAGGGGCAAGGGTCCCAGGAGGGGGTAGTCAGGGGACAAGGAACGGGGGGAGGATTGGGAGGTCAGGGGGGGCGGGAAGTGGGAGGGGCAGGGGCGGGGCTAGGGCGGGGCTCCTCCCGTCCTCTTTTTTGCTCGCTGAAATATGGTAACCCTATTGTTGGGCCTGTCCTGTAGTAGGTGATTTCTGGGTACCCGTCTTGCTCTGTCAATCTGTTTATCTGTATGATAAATATGAAGCTTCACTTGCATCTAGCTACTGGAAGGAGACAAGAGCTTTCAATTCCTGCAACTTCAATTACATCCAGAGCCTCTTGGCTAATTAGGGAGGAAGAGAGGCTTTTTCCCCTTACTTTTTTCTTTCTTCAGTCTTCCATTTTGGGTCCCATTTCCCCACACACAAGTCCAGTTCCTGTCTCTTTTTCTGCTAATAGTTTTCCCCAGCAGCTGACTAGTCAATCACATGGCACTGGCATAATTCTTGACAGTTTCTTTGATTCCCACAGGGTTCTGAAAAAGCCAAAGTGAAACTACCAGCATGTTAACTTCACCCTATTGATGCTTGCAAGCGATGAACAGATGATGCACTAGAGCTGATTGCCTGCAGACTCAGGAAAATATTTCTACTTTATTTTAAAACAAAAAAATTAATTCTGCAGAAAATGTTGGCTTAATCCTAAATGAGGCAGGGAAATGCTGTATGTAATGGTCTCTTTTGACAAGGCCTTTCATAATGATACTTACATTTGTGTCCTTTTACAGGCTCTCTTCTACCTTTGTTCCTGATCCTGCATCCCTTACATGAATAGTTTCAGCACACATGTGCAGTCCTATTGAACCCTTGTGAATAGGGTAGTAGAGTTCAGTTCTTAAACTCAAAGAAATATTGGGAGAGTTCTAATTTATGACTTACTAGAACCAATGGCCAGCTGTGTAGACTACCGTTATTTGACCAAGCTATGTTCTTTTATATCTTCAGCAGTAGAGTCCTTACTCCAGTTCTGTTGCTGAAGGTTCTAGTTGTCCTAGTGCAAGCAAGATTCTTGGGGCCAAATGTTGCACTAACTTGTACACCATGCCAACCCCACTTACTTCAGAAGTTAGACCACTTTCTTTAGGGACCTCATTGTTTCACAAAGTGAAAAGGAATAGTCCAAGTACATATACAATATAATATAAAATATATATATAATAATAATATATGGAGATATACCTATCTCATAGAACTGGAAGGGACCTTGAAAGGTTGTCAAGTCCAGCCCCCTGCCTTCACTAGCAGGACCAAGTACTGATTTTTGCCCCAGATTCCTAAGTGGCCCCCTCAAGGATTGAACTCACCACCCTGCGTTTAGCAAGCCAATGCTCAAACCACTGATCTATCCCTCCCTTTGGTAAGTTGATTTTAAAAGGTAAAAATAATAGGGTTATGTAAATACAAAGAGAAGGAGGATTTCTTTGTTTTAAAACTGTTCCTTACCTCTTTGCTTCAAGCACCAGTTCTTTCACTGAAAATACGTTGGGAAAATATGTTTTGTCTTTTTAATTTCAAATGGTCTTCCTAAGTTGTAACTCCCTGCCATATCTCATAGGTCACATCCTAAAAAGTAGGGAAATACAGTTGCTTAAAACAATTCCAAGTGAAAACATATTATTTTTTGTTAATGCATGTAGGTTAAGTACTCTATTACGTGATGTAACTCTGGATTCTGCAGAAGAAATATAAAATTTAAGTACCAGGAGATTCTGCTAAAGTAAAATAATCTCAGTAGTGATTTTTCAAAGCTGTATCACTGTTGAGGGACATCCAAGGACCCATACTAGGGAATCCCTGGTATCCTGATATTTTGTTAGACTAGCTCTGGGAATTAAAACATTTAGCTTTTGATGTTTATTCTTCCCTCAGGGACTAATAATAGACACCAAAACCCTAAGTCACTATGCATACATACATACATACATATATATATAAAGTGTGTGTATGTATGTATGCACAGTGACTTAGGGTTTTGGTGTCTATTATTAGGGAAATTAAAAACATGAACATTTAGAATGGATGGTATAATGCTTTCTTTGGTGATTTATTGTGTTGTGAGGGCTGCATGCTCCTTCAGTGGAGGTTTAATTTTCACATCTCCATTGGAATATCAAATATATGGGTACACATTAACGTGTTGTGTAACCTGAAACATTTGTATCCACAAGTGCAGTAACAGATTTCTTTAAAAGGACAGTAATTTGAGTTCAGAATAGGAGTGGAGGTTGTTAGCCTGGTAAAAACATCTCTGAAATTCTGGCTTCACTGAAGTCAATGGGAGTTTTACCATCAATGTCATTGAGGCCAAAATTTCACCTCTAATTTTTAAGCAAATTACCATTTGTCTCTTACTTCTGCATTCCTTTAAATGTTGGTTGGTTTTTCCCCCCGACTTTGTTTATCAACATAAAATTGCAGTTTTGTTTTTGCACCATAAATATATAGGAACATAGGGACTGATGACCCCTCTCGAAATATAGGCTAATAAAAAAAACCCCACACTTCACACAACCCAAAAGAAAAAAGGTTTAAGTATTTGCATCTGACACTTGAAAACATATCATAACCATACAGTATTAACTACCACGCAGAGTTGGTTTTCTTGTGCATTTAGTGTAAAACATATGCAACCCTTCTGCAGATACAAAACTCTTCCAAAGCTTTCCAATGAACTTACTTAAAGAACAACTGGCTCCATTTTACTTCTGGGTACTAGCTTTTCTACAGAGGAGGAGAAAAACTGGTTTGACTTCCTGGAAATTATTTTTAAAATCGCTTCATGAAGAAAAATGAGATTAGATATAATTCAGCCATGATAGAGATCTTCTTCAGGCTGTGGAATTAAAATATAGCTGAAAATTTCTGTTCAGAGCTGAGCACAGTACATAATTAAAAACATATGAAGTTGTGTAGGTTTCGTTATAATAAAAATTTCACTTTGAGCAAAAATATCAATTACACTACACTTAAAAAAAAACCACAAAGTTTTGGGAAGCATTTCTGTTTTCTTGGGTGCTTAAATGTGTGAATTTTTAGTTTACACTTGCTTCAGCCTGTCCAGTTCAACATACATATAACTGACTATCTGGTTGTTAGCAATTACTTGTTTTCAGCCTTTTCTTTCTTGGAACAGGTTATTTGTCAATAAAGTATGGCTAAGGAGTTGGTGGACAGTTTTTTGTTTTGTGAATTCAGGGTGTGCCAAAAGAAAATAAAGACTGATGAGTATCATAGGGGTAGCCGTGTTAGTCTGGATCTGTAAAAAGCAACAGAGAGTCCTAAAGAGAGTCCTAAAGAAAATAAAGACTGATGAGTGACTTAAAAATGTAGATCACTTAACACAGCTTTCTTATGTGAAAATGATATTTTGTTGTTGCTTTGGCTATTGACATGGCATCAGTCAGTTCTGTATTATATCAATTATGTTTAGACTACTAAAGATGAATAAAACATGTTCTTTCAGAACTGGCTCTTAGGGCACAGTTTGTTGCTTCTAGATGCAAAAACTATTAACTAGATTGGTGTAACAGCACCTGCTGTTCAATTGGTAGGGGGGGGAAGGGATGCAGGTCTCCCCCTTTGTCTCTGACTGCATGATGGAGGGCCATCCAGGTGAAATTTAAGCAGGTGGCATTGTAATCCTATGCATCATGATGCAATACCTCTTACTAGCATTTGAGCCAGCCATCCCCCCGTCTTGACAGAGGACCATTTGGGCCAAATTGAAGTGAGTGGGATTGTGACCTGTTGCATGGGGTGGTAATGCCACTCAAATTTGGGGTGACTTTGCATCCCAAATTTGGGGTGACCAGGAAGGTAGTCTGGGCCGCTTCTGGTTGTGCCTCTGAATGGCACCATCATCTTTTAAATGCATCACTCAGGACTTTTCTACACAAACAAAGCAAGGAAAATCAAACCTGTTAATGTATGTCAGCAGGGTCCCATGCATAGTTAGTGGGGCAGCAGGCTTGTACAGGACAAAGTCACACCTCAGCTTGCTGCAAACTCAATGTATGTGTAGACAAGCTCATGGTTTATAAGAGTAGGATAATATTTCTGTCAGGCATGAACTTTATTCCCGTGATTTTGATTAAAATATAGGGTTAAATAGTTTTATAAATTTGATTCCTTTTCCTGGAAATAATTCCATTAACTAAAAAAATAAATCCAAGCACTTTTGAAAATAAGGAAAATTAATAAGGGCCAAACTTGAAGTTATTTTCCTTTATGAATGTGTATTGTATAATTCACAGAATAAAAATACTGCTCCCTATGGAATGAGGTTTTATTTAAATACATAATTCACTAGCCTGATTGCTTAGCAAGAATGCAACACTCCAAGGGTCAGATTTGCAAAAGAGCTCAGCTCCCATTTAGGCTCCTAAACTGAAGTAACTAGATTTTTTTAAAGTGCTCAGCAGCTCTCATTGTTCGCAGCAGCTGGGAACTGAGCTCTGTTGAAAAGCTGGCTCTAGCAGTCTGAGTTTTGGTTTCATGGTTTGCCCTTTGCTCCCTGGCTGGCAAAAGTTACATTAAGATTCAGGATACAAATAATTCCATCCAAAATAATATGAACCTCCTCATGCTGAGTCAAGAAGGTTCAAATAGTTGAGTTCACACTGCCTCTAACCCTTCTGCTAATATTTCATTTTAAATCCAGTTCTTATTTAAAGTCAAATACCTTCAAGTAGCAATGTGGCCGCACTGATATGAACAGCATAGGACATTTGTTTATACTGTTGCCAGAATGTATTAAGTATATATCGAATGGACTGCATACTTTGTTCAGAGGTCCTAAAGGGGGATGTGTAATGCTGCAAACCTGCAGTGAGATCAGTTTGTCAAGTGCAATCAAAAGATCTTAAAGATAAGCTGTACTTTCCACTTAATATTTCTTAATATTTTAAAAATTGTCCTGCATATGCTATAAAAGTCCAGGGCCACATGTAGTTATATGAATTGTTTGTCTAGGATCTTACAATAAAACTATTCCAGTGGTGTTTCATTTATATATGTTGCTTTTGCATTTCTGCTTCTTCGCTATGTTGATAAAATCCGTAAACATTTGTGAGATGACAACAATCTCCTGTTCTGTAAACTTACTTTAAAAAATCAGTTTGAAGTACTATCACCGGCAATTTGAGTTGATATACTACGGTAATTCAGAATGCAGCAGAACCCTTTTCTATAAACATAGCCCACTTCAGTTTCCAGAGACAAAAGTCTAGTGTTTGATTAATTGACTTTTTGTTCTATTTAGGGACTATTTTTATTAATGCATTTTTCAAACTGAGACACAGCACATTATCGCCTTCTCGATCATTGTAGTAAGTGTTGAGATCTGAGAAGGCCAGCTGTAGCAGCTGTGTTTCCCCTTGAATCTCAAAACTAAAAACTTTCATCTCTGTTGCTGTCTCAGCTGCTGGTCTCAGGCTGTGGCCTACTCATAACTCAAACCAATTTCAAAGCAAAGTAAGTAACCTCTTTGGAATGCTTTTGGAAAACCACAGGAAGGCTTTAAAAAAGAAAGAAAGAGAAGAAAATACAGTGCCTGTCCATTTTAAATGGATGTTTCCATTTTAAGGTAATGCAGGATACCAGTCGTGAACAATACAGGAAAGGTCTTTTGTTTTAAAAAAAAAAAAAAAAAAAAAAAAGAAAGAAAAGTGAAAAATGCATTGCTTTCTGCTAGCCACATTACAGGTAAAGAAAAGGGCTGTGGGTTTAACAGGTTTATTTGAATTTTTTCAAATGGTTGCATGAAGAGCATGGCCTTCAAGTAAAATTACATATCAAATTACATTGCATATGCTGGCATAGTTTGGGGATGAGCTATTTGTCTATGAGTATGTTGATCAGGCTTGAACGATTTTTAAAACATAAAGAGAAACCTCTGAGGAGAAATGGTATTTTTTCCAAAGGATTTATATTTTAATTTACTAAAGCAGTGGAGAATTATTGTTTTGTTTTGTTTTGTCCAAAAGCGACAATCATAGTAAGCATAGTGAAAACACAGAGGAAGACATGGTTCCAGTGCTGAAGAGCATCATTTGAAAAAAGATGCAACAAACAATAGAAATGAAGGTGGAAGGGAGAGTGGGAGGATGCTTGTAATAAGACCACCTGATAACATAGGCTACCTACAGTATTTGATGATTCTGACAAAAGTAGATAGCTAGAATTAACTGCAAATTTAATCCCTTCACACATACACATAACAAACATCTTTATAGCCTTGTTCAAAATGCTAAATTTTACCCTTCCTCAAGAACTGACCTTAACAAAGTATAAAAATAATAATAGACAAAAGTGAAAGAGAAGAGGTGAGCTTCTCTTTAGGATCCCAAAATGTGACTGACAGCGTGAAGTACAGCAGCAAGCCTGTCCTATAGAGCAGTGGCCAACTCACTTGAGGGCTCTTTCGTTGACTGTTGAGGGAATTGGGTGCAATAGGAAAAGAGTAGTCCAGTGCCAGTGAATAAGAATGCTAAGTCAGTAGCAAGCAACTATTGAAATTAATGGCACTTCAATAAGATTAGCGGAGTCAATCAAAAAAGTACTTTCTTCCTGAATGAATGAGTTCACATAATCAGCACTGTGAGAGCAGATACAGAGTTGTACCAATGAAACCACCAGTCTGAGGATTCTCAGAAAGTTTATATAATTAAATATTTTACTCCTAGGATTTATTTTTAAGAGTTTTATCTAATTGTTATCGTTTGCTACACCTTATCTCCAGATGATCAGGGAGGCTGCCCATATATCTATATTCAGGAGGATTTTTGTGAAGTAGCTATACTTTTCCCTGTAGATAATGAGTTTCTCTCTGATTTGCAAATGGCGCTAGACTTCTCATTTCACCTGGCTCAGAACACAGCTAATATTGTATTCGGGCAGCAATTCAGCAATTTAGCAAATATTGGTTGGGTACACCTAAAGTTGTAATATATCCCCCCCCTACGCTGCCACTTGGGTGATCATTTTGCCATTGGTTACCATTCATCTCTTGTCCCTGTGTAATTGCAGCTGTATCATAGTGCTAATGGCTCACTTCAGAAGTGTATTTCTTCTTTAACCAGGTTAGCTAAAACATGCTTGAGTTTCAGACTCTGTCCCCCTGCCTTCACTTTCTGGCTGTTGACCCAATTAGTAATCTCACCGTGAATTCCAAATTAACTGGTATCGTATGGCCTTAGCAATCAGCCTATCAGGCCAGCAGGGACTGGCATCATTCTCTTAATTTCTGGTGTCAAGGAGCTTCTAGAGTTTACTGATGACAACTTTTCCCTCACTAGGACTAGTAATTGAATGCCTTATTGTTTATCATTTCATCTGTCTATTCACAGGAACAGTAGCTCAAGGCAGGTGCGCTTTGCGAGTGGATAACGATAAAGGGGTCTAAGTAGAAGGTTTTCTTACCATTCCCTGAGCCTTCTAAATGATTTGACCTTTGCCCATCAACCTATCACTGTGGTCAACACAAAGCCTACCATTGATTTACAGAGCAGCCAGTCTGTCATTTCTGAGCTCAGGTCCTTTGACCTTTTATTTGTTGTGGCAAAAATAATGGTACTTGTCTGAGTCCTAGTATTTAATAGCCCTTTCATACATGAAAGGTCAAAGGACTCATTTTGAATATATCAGATAATCTAATAATTCTGTCAGAAGTAAAAACAAATTGTCAATAATTAAAGGTCAGTAAGAATCCCTGACAATTCTAAAATAGAAAAATAAATAAAATCTCTCTGAGAGTTGACTAGTTGAGTTTCTTTTGAAGACAATATGTAGAATTATTTTAGAAGGATAATTTCCTCCCACCTCCCTCACCCATTTTTTGCTTTTTACCTATAGAGGGCCTCTGCACCTATGCACATATTGACTATGGAAAAGTTAGACAATGTCCTGATCTGCATATTTCACCATCTCTAAGCTGCCACCTTCATACTATTGTAAACCTTAGTCACGTCTTCCATCTGGGAAGGAATGTATTGGATTCCCACTGGGACTTATCACTTTTCTTCATATTTCAATGTAGATCAAGTATAATGCAAAGCTCACCTCCACTCTAGGACTAAGTGTACCAACTCCACAGCAGTTCCAGCCTCTGCCAGATGAAAGATAATTTTTCAGTGCTAGGATGTCAGATCACTGAGTCAATGTTTACACTGCACCATAGTGTGGCTGTACTATTGCTTATGTAAGACAAATATGCTGACTGACCATTTAATTGTACAGATGGTTTCCTTTCTAGCATATTTTGTTTATATAAAAAGGTTTGCAAAAAAAGCTGTTAATGGACATCAATATGTATGGTATGAATTATGGTCATTTAAAAAAAAAAAAAGCAGCTTTGTACAGTGAATAGCAGCTGTTTGTTCCTGGAAACTAGGCTACAGTGTGATTAAATGCAGTGTATGTATATATACATGACCATGTGTATAATACAGATTTTAGTGTCAAAGCTGTATTATCTTCCATTTTATGAAAATGTTCTGACATCCTCTAGTTCTTTATCTATCTTTGTGCGGAATGAAGGGATAGTACTTGTCATAGCATAGTCCTAATAAGGCTGTGCTATTCAAAGGGAACTTACATTAAGTACTTATTTTCTAATGGCTATAACTTTTTGACAATATTATTCTGAGAGGGTTGGGCTACAATATTTCATATTTATAGACATCCCCGATACGAATGTGTGCAGGGGTGCTGGAACAATTTTTATAGTCAGGAGTGCTGATTATGGAAACCAAGTATTTGGGTGTTTGTTATTCTTACTTCAAGCCAGAGGGTGTGGCGGCACTTCCACCCCCCCACCACCTTGATCCAGCACCACTGGATGTATGCTTTTGTGAGAGAGAGTTTGATGACGAAACAACTTTTGATCAGACCATGAAAAAACTGTTTTGCTTTTTGGTGATTTTCATATAGCTTAGAAAAGGACTATTTTCAGTATTTTCAGGCTTCCCATTGAGGTAGGCGCTGATTTTTAAAGGTATTTTAGGCAACTGACTCTCATGGGAGTTAGGTGTCTAAATATCTTTGAGGATCTGGATCCCAGGCCTCAATGAGCATTCAGTGCCAGTTCTTGTTTTTTGCCAGTTTTAGGATGCTAACGTCCTTGCAGCTCCTCAAAAACCATCTCATGTTGCTGAATCCTTCCCAAGAGTGGCTAAACCTCTTACAGTTCATATATAACTAACTTCTGAAAAATCAAGCATCAGCAAAGGAAAGTACTTCCATTTAAATCAGAGTAGAATTTCCTGGAAACGTGGGTAGCTGATGTAGAATGTCACTGAACATAATTTAAGAGCAAAGTTTAACTCTTAAATCCATCTGGGAATAGATTCAGAGCTACATCTTGGGTTATTTAAAGTTGTTTTCTTTCTGGCACGGGAAAAGGAAAAACAACATTAACACTTGTTTACTTCAGTAAAGCAAGAGACTTAAGTAGATGTGAGGAAAAGATAAGGAAGATGCCCTTTTGTCATTCTTGGTATTCTGTTTAGGTGGGGTAAAAATATGATCCTGTTCTAATCAAACAAAACTGTCAGTTCTTAATGGCAGTCTGTTGTTAAATATCACAGTTTAATATCATGTGAGACTGAGACTTTCTAATACCTCAGGCTCCTAACAGCTGATTTCAATGTGTTCTCCCTGGAGTATCTCCAGTAGTTAATTTATAATATAGGAAGGCCCTGTCATAAGGCCTGCAGGCTGCACATACTAATATAGAGAAGTAATATCCCTTATTGATTGCTACAGATGTTCCTCTAATGGAGTAAGCCCCATGTTTTACCCTTGCATTTCTTAGGCAGGATTCAGTCTAGCCCCATATAATATTGGATTTAGCATGCTTGCGGATACACACAGCTTATCAATAGCTAGTCAGTATCAACCCTGCTCTAAAGATATTTCATTATGGACTCTAGACTAGGAAACATTGACTCTTACAACTGTAGTTGTCCCAGATATCAGATATGAAGCGCATGTGCTTCGGTATCACAGTGATGGGAGTACTAGAAATATGCAGGTAAATATAAATTAATACCTCTTTAGATTTTCCTTTTTACGGAGACCACTGGTTTATAGGACACTATGACAAGCCAACATATAGCTAACAGATGTGATTATATAGCAGCCAGGTCTCATGATGCTAGAATGCCACTTGAGGATAAGTGTTTCTATACAATATTGATATACCAAAAGGAATCCTAGCTGGGCCCCCACTGGTTTGGCTAAGGAGGGTAGATCACACTAGAATTCCAGACTCTTAGTTCTGTTTTCCCTGGAGTGCCAGTGCAGAACCAGAAGTCTTAATAACAACTGTAGATTTACCATCTGCCACCTTGCTAGACAGATAATCAAAGATTAAAGATTTAATGCCCGAGATTGATTTTTTTTTTCCAATTATTGTCCTGGGTTTTGCCCACAAGTGCCTATATGTTTGGTTGCAGGATTTATTGTTATATTTTTCCACCCAGAAAGCAGGAGTACAGTCTTCTCCTGAAATCCTGCATTTTGCAATGATTCCCGGGCAGCAAACAGAATCATTAGAGAATCCTTCCTGACAGAGTTGCCCCTTTGCATTTGGATGATTCTGTCTGCTTTCCCAAGGAGTACAGGAACTGAGGGATTGAATGAAACCATGATGTGGACTGCTAGTGAAGCTTGGATCAGAAAGCACCATTTTGCCAACACCGCCTGGAACCGACAGAAAGGGTAAATGGTTGCAGAAAACAGAATCAGTGTATCCCTTCTTGCGCTAGTCTTACATGGTACCTTTGTGTGGACAACTTTAGAGATTTGTGACTAGCTGTTATGTGAGCTAGCTTCTGAGCTACCCATAGGGAGTATGTTTTTGAGGACTATTTTCTGGCCAAAGGAAGGTTCTTCTTGCAGGCCTTTGTCCCTATACCAGGGATTGTTTGCCACAATCTCCCTCCCTGGGATAGATAAATAAGATTCCATCATCCAAACAAAGGCAAAAAAAAAAAAAAAAAAAAGCCCATCCAAAGCAACCAAGTGCTTGCACATCAGTTAAAATAGTGCATTGTACAAAAAGCCCATCCAATCAACCCAAAAGAAAAATCACTGTTAGAACAGTAGAGCAAACAAATCCCCACATTCTGCCTCCAAACCCCATTTTCTCGTTTTTCTGTGTCTTCTCAAATATAAAGTCAGGGCTACGGCTTTGTAACCTGTTCCAAAGATTAGACATTTTGCCTGTTTCAAACTGTGGAAAGAATGTGTTGAGTGGGTAGACTGCACTTCCTGCTCTACGTGCAACTTCAGCTTTGTCAAATTGTTCATTCATTGTGACCGGGTTTCCCCATAGTTTGGTAAGTAAGAGACTCTGGTGAAGTGGATAGACCTAAAATACTGTTTTCAGTTTTAAAGAGATTCCCAGTGTCAGTGATGTTCCCTATAGTTATTGTTGTATTATGGTAGCATGTGAAGGACTGGAGCATGTGCGCATGCGCGCACACACACACACGTCATAAAAGGCTTACAATCTAAGTATATTATATGAGATAATAGGTGGCCACAGCAATCCACCAGAGGAAGCACAAAGTAAGTGAGAAAAGTATGATAATCTGCAGTGGTCACAGCACTCCCACAACCTGGCTATTGTGGAGATGTGTGTAGACATTGCATCAAAGGTGAATTTTTTAGGAGGGATTTGTAGAAGGAGAATGTAATCGCTTTGTAGATCTTTATGAAGAGCTCTTCCTATGCATTAGGAGTGGCAAGGGAGAAATCATGGAGATGTTTGAGAGAAAACTGAAGTAAAGAGCAGTTAATGCTGGCTGTAACCATGCCTCAGTGGATCACAACTGAGGATGCCAAATTTAGGAGGAACTGCTGAGAAATAGGGCAGACAGAACCCAAAACTACTTGTTATTCTTTCATAGGATATACCAAACCAGCTACAAAAGTACACTCCTGTTTCGCCACACTGGCTAACAAGAATTCATAAAAGCAGTTTCCTTGGACATTTCAGTTCTTATATCACCACCAAAAATACTGGATTCAGAGATGAGTGGTTCTTCACAACCAGTCTCATCAGATGAAAGGTTCTTCTGATCCCAAAGGATCAGTCACACACCCGGTCAATATATAACTGAGATCTTACCCAATAATCACGCTGATGCCAATCCTTTAGTATCTAAAATCTAAAGGTTCATTCATAAAAAGAAAGAAAGTGAAAGAAAGAAAGGTGAGAGTTAAAATTGGTTAAAAGAATCAAATACATACAGTAATTGCAAAGTTCTTGGTTCAGGTTTGTAACAATGATGGAATAAACTGCTGGCTTGTTAAGTCTCTTTTGCTTCCAAATCAGTGGAAGGACCTCAGTCCCTTGGTTAGAATGCTCCCATTAGTGTAAGTCCACAGTCCAGAGATTTGAGCAGGACTTAGGCTGGGTCTACACTACCCGCCTGAATCGGCGGGTAGAAATCGACCTCTCGGGGATCGATTTATCGTGTCCCGATGGGACGCTACAATCGATCCCCGAATCGACGTTCTTACTCCACCAGCGGAGGTGGGAGTAAGCGCCGTCGACGGGAAGCCGCAGAGGTCGATTTTGCCGCCGTCCCTACAGCAGGGTAAGTCGGCTGCGATACGTCGAATTCAGCTACGCTATTCGCATAGCTGAATTTGTGTATCTTAAATCGACCCCCCCTGTAGTGTAGATGTAGCCAGAGGCAAAATGGAGAGGTTTCCAGAGCCATTTATATCCTCTGCCATGTGGAGGGAAACCCAGGATTTCAAATAAAAACTTCAGCACAGGTAGTGGAGAATCACAGGTCACCAGATAGTGTTTTGAGTCACTTGGGCAAGTCACATGTTCATGCCCAGTTTCTCTCAGTCATTGCTGGAAGCCATTACCTATATTCCAGACAGCACGTTTATAGTACAGACCACTCAGTGTAGATGGGTGTCTTTTGTGGTCCATTGTGAGGTAAGAGTCCTTTTGATGGGCCACTCAGTTTGAATAGTCCCTCCAAGATGTGCTGGCTAACTACTTCCTGGGCCATTTCCTCATGAGCAAACATTTGAAATCCAGGTATAGAGCCAATATTCATAACTTCAAATACAAAAATTATACATGCATACACATAGCATAATCATAACCAGCAAATCATAACCTTTTCATAGATATCTTATATGCCACATTTTGTACAAGAGTTGTAAATATATAATAGTGGTTGCAACAATGATCAATATCAGTGGTTCTCATCCCTTGGCCCGTGCCGCTTCCCGCAGCCCCCATTGGCCTGGAGGGACGAACCACGGCCAGTGGGAGCCGCGATTGGCCGAACCTGCAGACGAGGCAGACTGCCAGGGGCTTTCCCTGAACAAGTGGCAGACTGACTTTGAGAACCACTGATCTATATAGTCATATTTTAATCAGATAACATCACACTGGCATCACTGGTGTAGTAGGCTTTGGGATTGACATCTTTGTAGATTGCAACAGATGACAGGGAGAGTGGGTGTTAAGCCATGAAAGGCCTTGAAAATAAAGATTAGAATGGGGAATACCACAGGAACAGATACTACCACTAGAAGCAGAATGAACTCTTTAAAAATGTCCACTCTTCGGTTGTCTGACTGAACTAATAGTGTGTGAGATAAGTTCCCCCTATGTTTCTATCTTCAGTTCTGTGTAGTCTTCTCTAAAAGTTGTGTGTGTTAGGCTAATATTTAATGTTCTTGGTCTCAGCCCAGAAGCAATTTATTTTTGTGTTCCAAAAAATATGATAGAACTCCATTCAGGACTGCACTATGGAGACGTTAAGAATATGGTGCTCGGGGAGGAGGAATATTAGATTTTTTTTCAGATACTATTTTGTGCTTGTATAATATGAAAAGCTCTGTGTTGTGGTTATAGTTGTGAAAGAAGAACATATGCTTTTGCTTTGTTTGAAGAAATTTGATTTAAAAAAAAAGGTACAGAACTTTGAATATGGTGTTCTGCGCATGCAAGATACCTTTCTTTAATTTCAAGAAAACATACCAAAGTGTGATACTTAGAATGTTTATACTAGTGTCTTCGGCCACTCCTCACCTTCTTTCTATAATAATAACCTTCTTTACTTTTCAGTTGGTCATGTGCAAAGCAATGTATGAGTTTTTAAAAGTGCTGGCATAATGAATTCAAACAATATTTCAAGCTGTACAATTGCATCCTAGGATGAATATATTATGAGAACCACAGTAAGTCTGTCCTTGTGCTCTTACTGTAGTTCTTGGTTGCTAGAAAGGAATTATTGTTGTGGATGGGGCTGATCCTTCCTGCTTTTAAATGCTGACTGGGTTTGGAAATGTTTAGTTCATGGGTGGATAGCAACATGGCCAAATATTCACAGCTAGCTACTTCCTTCTATGTGATCGCAATGGCTCCTTTTAATGATTTTATACATACAATGCTTTTGGGCTGAAACATTTGATTGGAGGCCTCAGATGGAGTAACTATGCTAGGAAAAGTAGAATCTCCAAAAGATTAATAGTGTCATTTTGTCTGGTATTTTATTTTCTCTTTTTTATTACTGTGTTTTTGAATTTGTGTGCTTAAGAATTAAACATGGGATTTTCAAAAGAACACAGTGGTGGCCTAATTCTTCTAGCACTGAAATCAATGGTAAATCTCTCAAGGCTGGATTTGATGGAATTAAGCCGATTTACACCATATGAGAATCTGGCGCTCATTAACTTCAATGGTAGCAGAGTTAGCCAACACTGAGTGCTTTTGAAAATCCCACTTTAATTTGGGACTAAGTGCTCTGGAAATAGAAGACATTAAAGGCAAGTAACAGTTAATAAATAAATAAATAAATAAATAAAAAATTGGCATATATTGGCAGAGAAGCAGTGCAAATGGCCCATATCTCCATGTGCACCTGGATATTAATTGTTCTTTAATATGTGCTTGTTTTTTGTATTGGTATGTTTCTGATGCTTGGGACACATTTTATGTGACATATGGTATATATGGAGCCAAATATACAATTGTTCACTTGTGTCTTCAGGGGGTATATTTGGCTTTCATTGTGTGTGTGTACGTTTGTGTGTTGCTTTGAAGGATTCAGGTACAGCAAAGTTTCTCTATATTATAGACAAGGTTGGACATCCAAATGGACTCCTGACCAATCTCTAAAGCAATTAGGCAACCCCACTGAAAGCTGTGGTTTCAAGAATTGCCTTTCACCGCAGCAGTTAAAAGATTATCTGCTGTGAATAGGAAATGATGTGAAGTACAGCTTTGATTTTTGGAATCACCTTCAGTTCTTGGTTCCAGGATATTTTTTTTTCCAAAAAAGATGAATATATGGTTATTTTTTGATCTTGAGGAATTCTTTACTAAACCAGTATATGATTACTGAAATGAAATAGATCTATTATCTACTTCACTCTTTGTAAACACTCTTTTTAGTGGTGAGTATTTAAGTGGTCATTTATTTATTTATTTTAAAATTAAACACTGCAATTTAAGTTAATTTCCCCCACATTTTGAGCATTGCACCATTGAAAACTCCAGTTCAAATTTAAGACAGCATGAAGAAGCAGTGACAATTTTGCTCCCAGTTACTCTGGTATAAATTTAGAGTACTTTCAGTTAGTTATTCCAGATTTAAACAGTGTAGCTGGGTGCAAAAATTATTTCAGTTCTTTAGCTTTGTATGAACTAGTAAATAAACAAGTTTCATATAAAATACTTAAAATTTCATGGCTATATAGTTGTCTGGGTATAAGTAACCTACTTTAGTAAAGAAAAACTTATCTTTAACTCTGCTTAGGTTATCCTAAAAGAAGCATGTGCCAGAAAAAAGGCCTCTTTCAACTCCTAAATTTTCAAAGACATAATTGGGATTTTAGCAACAAAACTCGCTTTGAGTTTGACAAGAGTCATATGACTAAAATGCTGCAGTTCTTTGAAAACATACTCATTACTGTACTGGAGTGTGCTCTGTGTTTACTCAAATAGAAAACATGGATTTTTTTGTATCTTGAAATACATTTTCTTCTCTTGACAAGTTTTTGTATCTCAGTTTTTATCATAAGCTTTTCAACATGAGATGAAAGTTGTCCTTATATAACAATAAGATATTTTAAAATCTAAATTTCTGCTGTATAATATCGTTCAAAGCAGGCAGTACTGAGATTTCTAACCATCAGAGGAGTGAAGTTCTGAAACAGTCTTCCAATGGGAACAGCGGGGGCAAAATACCTAACTGGCTTCAAGACTGAGCTTGATAAATTTATAGAGGGGATGGTATGACAAGGCTACCTACAATGGCGTGTAGTGATCTGCAACTGCTAGCAGCAAATATCTCCACTGTCTGATGATGGGACACTAGATGGGGAGGGCTCCATTACTACAGATAATTCATTCCCAGGTGTCTGGCTGGTGGGTCTTGCCCACATGCTGAGGGTCTAACTCAGAGGTCGGCAATGTTTAGCACGCGGCTCGCCAGGGTAAGCACCGGGCCAGTTTTATTTACCTGCTGACGCAGCAGGGCCGGGCCAGTTTTATTTACCTGCTGACGCGGCAGGTTCGGCCGATCGCGGCCCCCCCACTGGCTGCGGTTCGCCATCCCGAGCCAATGGGGGTGGCGGGAAGCGGCGCGGGCGAGCGATGTGCTGGCCGCGGCTTCTCGACGCCCCCATTGGCCCGGGCTGGCGAACCGCGGCCAGTGGGGGCCGCGATCGGCCGAACCTGCTGCGTCAGCAGGTAAATAAACTGGCCCGGCCTGCCAGGGTGCTTATCCTGGCGAGCCGCGTGCCAAACGTTGCCGACCCCTGGTCTAACTGATTGCCATGTTTGGGGTCAGGAAGGAATTTTTCTTCAGGACAGATTGGCAAAGGCCCTGGGGTTTTTTCACCTTCCTCTACAGCATGGGTCATGGGTCACTTGCAGGTTTAAACTAGTGCAAATGGTGGATTCTCTGTAACTTGAAGTCTTTAAATCATGATTTGAGGACTTCTGTAACTCAACCAATGGTTAGGTGTCTATTACAGGAGTGGGTGGGTGAGGTTCTATCACCTGCAATGTGCAGGAGATCAGACAAGATTATCACAATGTTTCCTTCTGACCTTAAAAGTCTATGAGTCTGAGATATGTGAAAGAGATTTACTATAGTATTTCAGATTCATAGTATTTATCAAAGTGATGTATAGAGTGTTTGTCGTGATGGAACCTCCGAACTGTTTTAGAGAATTATAATATGCAAATTAAACAAAAAGCTGCTACAAAACAAAAATACCATTAGCTACAACTGGTCAAAAAAGTTTCCATTCTGCCAGGAAAATATGAAATGATCCTTTTTCATGACCTACAAAATAGTGTTTGAGTTCAGCTATTACATTCCCCTCTCATATATACAGTAATCCTAAAAAAATGTGAGTTTAGTGGCTATTAAATTACACACAAAAATGAAACCATTCATTTTGTTTGCTTAATTACATTTAAAATGAAATTTAACATAAACATACTTGGGTGATGTGAAATGCAGAAAAAGTAAGGCTGAAATTCCAATATGATCCTATCCTTTCACAACATGCTGTTGCAGCACTTGTTATGATGTATGTGGTCACTCACTGTTCTGAGATCTCTACAATACCTGAGGGTTGTAAGTGAGGTTTCAGACTTAAGACATTTGTCACTAGTCTTTGGAGTGGATCTGAAATGGAATGTTGTAGTAAAAAATGCCCTTTTCCAGGCTGCAATTGCTAATTGATGTTGAAGATGTCGAACCAATAAGTCAAAACATTTTTCTTTAGAGTAAAACAATATAAGATGACAAGAAACTGTCATGATTTACAGCTTTTAATTATGAAGAATGCAAAACTCTGCTAAACCTACATTTATTGTGATATGCCCTCATGTAATTGCATTGCAAGGGGCCACTAACCTCTCTTGTCGCCCCATCCTAGTCTCATCTTCATTTCATTTGCTCTATGATTCTCCTAATAATTTACAGTGCATGAGTAGCATAAAATGGTTATATCATTAAATTCAAGACGTTGTTACAGCTTTATAGATTTGATGAAGGTGTTTTTCAGAAGGTCAGGAATGTCTGATGTTTATACAACAGTAACTTTGAACAGCAATAATCTCAATGACTCATGTAACTGAGCCTCATAAAGCAACTGTAGGAATGGGAAGGAGCATGTTCTCTCAGTTTCCACTGGCAAAAACACAGAAGCATTACAAAACGATAACGACATTCTAGAATAGTACTCTTCATGCTGATATCAATAGTTCCAGCTATTAAAGTTCAGATCCTACAGAAAGTCACAAGGAAAGAGATTTAAAAAAAAAAAGTCTATCAAAAAGAAGCATTGTCCAGACAGCCCTGGATCCTTAAAATACCATCTACCGTGTAGGAAGGGAGTGCTTCTTATGCAGGACCTCAGTGTTACTAAAATTCATCCTGCTGGTCAAGAATAGCTTCTGCAGCACAAGTAAAATATTGAGCATTCAGGACTATTCTATTCTATGCATGTTTTTTATACAGCCTGCATCACTATAGTGTCTAAGCACCTTCCAGGAAGCATCAAGGGACATAGCTAACGTATGGGGGATTTCTTCTCACTTCCTCTTTCTCTAGGGAGACAATTCTATGTGTGTCATGTAGTGTTTTGTTCTGATGTGCTGGTGATGATTTCTTTTAAACATACTTGTTGCTGTTATGTGTTTGTATTAGAAAACACAATATCAAACAAGTTTCAGAGTGTAGCCATGTTAGTCTGTATCAGCAAAAACGAGGCATCCTTGTGGCACCTTAGAGATTAACAAATTTATTTGGGCATAAGCTTTCATGGGCTAAACCCACTTCATCAGATGCATGGAGTGAAAAGTACAGTAAGTAGTATATATATCACAGCACATGAAAAGATGGGAGTTGCCTTACCAATGCAATCAAGATGGACGTTGCCCATTTCCAACAGTTGACAAGAAGGTGTGAATATCAGCAGAGGGAAAATTGCTAGTGTTTATGTGACCATCGCTTATTTGCACCGTAGTGTCCAGGAAGTGGAGTTCTTGTGTGGACTGGTCCATGCTGAGATTGATGGTGGAGGTGAAGTGAACTTCAAAAACAGACTTCAACGAGAAACTGCAGAACTGGAATTAATTTGCAAACTGGACACCATCAAATTAGGCCTGAATAAAGACTGGGAGTGGATGAGTCACTACAAAAAGTAATTTTTCACTCCGTGCATCTGATGACATGGATTTTAGCTCACAAAATTTATGCCCAAATAAATGTTAGTTTCTACGGTGCCACAAGGACTCCCCATTGTTTTTGCTAATATCTAACAAGTGTACTTTGAGATTGAAGCAGAAGGTGGTGAGTTTTACAATGCTCCTTGGTTCGTGTAGGACTAACATTTTATTTATGGGGTATGACTTGGTTTCCCAAGATCTAGATTCTTAAAGGCAATGTAGTCCATAGATAATGCTCTGGACTGAGAATCAGAGGACCTGAGTTTTAATTCTGCCTCTGCCACTGACATGGTTTGTAATTCTGGTAAGTTACTTAAACTTCCTGTGTCTCAGATTCCCCAACTGCAAAAGATAATCACATCTTGTTAAAGTATTTTGTGTTCCCTGAATGAAAGGCACAATTTAAATACAAAACATTACGATGATTTTCATTTATTACTTCTAAAGCTTATCTGTATAACTCTGAGGTTACACTGTATATCAAAGATGCACTGAACTGTAACATCCACAAGCATTCCAGTTGTCAATCTACTATTGTTTGATAGGAAAAAATAAAGTGTTAAACCAGTAACTAAAGACATTCATGTTACACAGATTAAAACTTATATAATATTTGTATAATGGTTATTTTTCAGGAGAGAGCCTGAACTAACATCCATGTTCAATGTGTTCCTTAGGTAAAGATATTAAGTACAATATTATTATTATTAATTATTTAGAGTTTATTATTTATTTATTTATTGTGTAGAGCTGGTAGAAACTTCATAGTAAATGTGAGTTTTTGATTATGTTGTAGGTTTTTGCTGGAAATTTGAATTTTAATTGCGGGAAAAAAACCCAAACCCTGAACATTTTAGACAAAATACTAATAAAAAAAAAAAAGTATGGGTTTTTCAATTAATTATAGAACTTTGACAAAGTCTTGTTGTGCTTTTTAATAAGCTGTTTTTGTTTGAAGAATGCCTTGAACATTCCAAATTCCTACTTTAATCTAAATAAATAAATAAATAGAGGAAATGAAGAGGAATCTGCAACATTCCTTTTTTGAGCAGCTATCTGGAACTCCAGACACATATTTGCCAAAGAGGACTGGCCAAGTGAGCATGAACTCATGTTTTTCCCCTAAATAAACTTGTATGCTTTCCCTTTTTGAATATCTAGGTTGTATTTCAGTATGAAAACCTAAAGTTAGTCTCCTAAATCCCATATTTAGGTTCCTAACTAAAAATAACCTCTTTTTTCATAGGTGCTGATTACATATAGCTCCCACTGACATCCCTGGGATTCATAGGCTGTTGGCGCTGAGGTTGCTTTTTCTCCCACTTCTTTTGTAACTAGCTCAAGATTAATTATCTAAATAGAAATGATAGTTTCTAGAATAGGGATTCTCAAACTTCATTGCACCGCGACCCCTTTCTGACAATAAAAATTACTACACGACCCCAGGAGGGGGGGACCGAAGCCTGAGCCCGCCCAAATGCCGCTGACCCTGGAAGGGCAAAGCGGAAGCCCCAGGACTTCAGCCCCATGGGGGGGGCCTGTAACCTAAGTCCCAACATGGAGAGCTGAAACACTCAGTTTTCGGCCTCGGGTGGTGGGGCTCGGGCTCAGGCCCCAGCAAGTCCAAGCCAGCCCTGATGACCCCATTAAAATGGCGTTGCGACCCACTTTGTGGTCCCAACCCACAGTTTGAGAGAGTTTGGTCGGAGAGTATATTAGAAGAAGTCCAAATCATCTGCAGGAATAGAATTAAATTATTTCCAGCCACACCCAAATTGGTGTAGGCAGTAGCAGTAAAGAAATTGACATGGTAAGACAACATTTTTCATTCAACACTTAATTTATCTTTTGGAACAGCGTAAGTTTTTTATTGCTAATTGCCCTAGAGGGAGTTTGGCTCATTCAGTAGAATGCTTCATTTAAACAAAATGGCAAACTGTAGGTGAATTCTCCTCATTGCTTTGTAGTACTTTTTTAAAAAAAGGGAATTCTAATAGATCTAAAGCAAAACTTATTGCTTATGCCCTTTGTCCTTAAATTAATTATCCTTTTCCATTTAATTTGTATTCCTAATGGATACGTATGTATGTCTTTGTGTTTTTAGCAGGGGATAGCTTTAACATAAAGCCAAGATATATAACTAGGTTGTTCCAAAATGTTTAATTTGACTGTCTCGCTAAGTTGAAATGCAGAAGATTAATATAGCATTTAGAAATATAATGAAACATATATATTTCCCAGTCAGTTAAATACAGACAACTTGGCATTCTTAAGTTGGTGTAATTAATCTGTTAGACATATTGCCTATATAACACTCAGGGTGTATCATTTCCCGGTAGGAAAATTATTGCTTTGTAATGTAATGCTAAGTGGTCCCTTCAGAAAAGTTGGAAGATAGTATTGCAGTGTGAACAGTAGAGATCACTATTTCATAGGTTTTGTTGTATATTTTTTAACTTTTAAGAAGTGTCAGCAAAGTTGATTATAAAGTATGCAACATTTTGTCACTATCTTAGAGCCTAGTCAGTGCATGAGATTTTTGAACAAGTTACAAAGTTTTTTTTGTTTTGTTTTGTTTTTTTTAACTGTGCCCTCACTAGAATCTTACCCACTTGGACTGTGCTTGAGTGATTTACTTTTCTATTCATTTTGCTAATGAACAAAGTTTTTCTTTGACCTCTCTGGAAAGCAGAACACTCTTACGTTGTTAAGACTATCAAATATAAATTGCATAGATTCCATTGGCATTCAAAGAAAAATAATTGTTCCAGTCACAAGCCACGTAATACATATAGAAATAACAAGAAGAAATAAGGCTTTAAATAGCCTACTTCGACTATTTTGTGCCTAGTTAAAGCAGCAAAACTCATATGTAATACAGAATTTGTATATACTTCCACATACATGACTGATTCAGTCTTTTGTTATATTTTGTAGACTTCTCAATATGCTGTTCATACAGATAGTTTAGTAAATAACTAACCGAGATAACACTTTATATGGAACTGCAAGCAGATGAAGAGCCTATTTTTTATTGTCATTATATTTTAAATTGTTGTTTTCTGACCTTAATTTTATTTTAATATACATAATTTTAAGAATAATACTTTTTTTTTAATTTATCATAAATAAAAGAAAAAATGTGTATACTCTTGAACCATCATCTCACTGTAAAACTATACCATGTTCTTGGAAATGAAATACTGTATTTTTGGAAGGCAGTGGAGTGTTTTTGTTTTTTTTAACTTAAGTTTACAATAGAATGACTTCAAAGAGTTTTGCTATTTCAGCTGATAGAGCAACTCCCTTAGGCCATCTCAGTTAGACAGCTTAGGGATGGTCATTCAGTAGTAGATAAGAAAGCCTGTGAAGTTTAATGAGTAATTCTGACTCTGAAAAAAAAAATGCTTTCAATTTTTATTCTACAACAATTGCAGCTTTGATATCTTAGCTACTTGTAAACCAGGGATCGGGAAGGTTTGGCACATGGCTCGCCAGAGTAAGCACCCTGGCGGGCCGGGCCAGTTTTATTTACCTGCTGATGCGGCAGGTTCGGCCGATCGCAGCCCCCACTGGCCACGGTTCGCCATCCCGGGCCAATGGGGGCGGCGAGAAGCCGTGGCCAGCATATCGCTCGCCCGTGCCGCTTCTCGCCGCCCCCATTGGCCCGGCACAGCGAACCACGGCGAGTGGGGGCCGCGATCGGCCGAACCTGCGCATCAGCAGGTAAATAAACTGGCCCAGCCCGCCAGTGTGCTTACCCTGGCGAGCCGTGTGCCAAACGTTGCCAATCCCTGTTGTAAACACTGTGGAGGAAGTAACATTAATATTGCAATTATTTTAAAAGACATGACAATGTCATTGTATTAGCAATAGAGTATTTTAATATTGTGTCATTGTTACCAAAAAATCTTAGAAATTATAGATAAGAGAGGCTTTTTAGGTCACCTAGCCATCCCATTGTCAATGCAGGACTACTCCCTAGAGTGTTAAAACTAAGTCCAGTTTCAAATTACTCAAACAATGGGACTTCCACCACTTTCCTTGGCAGAGATTCCAGTGGCTAATTGGATGCTATTTGGATATTTTATTTCCCCTCAAATTCAAACTCACTTTTTTTCTGTAGTTAATCCAATCACTCTTAGGCTATTTCTTTACTGAAGAGTTAATTTGATTATTTACACTTAAGTCAGCCTAACTCAAATGAGAACAGCCACATTTGGAAAATAACACTAGAGCCACACATGTGTGGAAGGTGGTGAAGGCTCTGGCTGGGGGTGCAGGCTCTGGGGTGGGGCCAGGGATAAGGGGTTTGGGGTGCAGGAGGGTGTTCCGGGCTGGGGCCAAGGGGTTCAGAATGTGGCACAGGGCTCCAGGCTGGGGCAGGGTGTTGGGGTACAGGCTCTGGAGTGGGGCCAGAAATGAGGGATTCAGGGTGTGGGAGTGGACTCCGGGCTGGGTCAGAGGCTTGGGGTGCAGGATGGGGTGAGGGATCTGGGAGGTAATTTGGGTTCAGGAGGAAGTAAGGGGTGCCTGACTCCCAGAAGTGGTGACATGTCCCTCCGGCTCCTCAGTGGAGCAGGGCGGCCAGGGAGGCTTGTCGTGCTGTTCACCCCCTCCCCCCTGCCCACAGACACCACTCCAGCAGCTCCCATTGGCCGCAGGTCCCACTACACCACAACCGGACTTGTAATGGTCTGGTCAGCAGTGCTGACCAGAGCCACTTGGGTCCCTTTTTGACCGGGCATTCCAGTCAAAAAACAGACACCTGGCAACCCTAGCAGGTGACTCAAATTTTAGCCTATACTTTATTGACAGGTGTTTTGAAAGCACCATCGCACTTGAGTTAAGGATATTTGTGTTTGATGGAATTCGAGATAGGACATTACAACTCATGTTAACTCTGCAGTGAAGACAAACCCTTAGCAATACTCTCTGAATTCCCTTCTATTTGTTGATATAAGTTTTGATAATGATATATATTAGTCTTTGTCATTCCCCAGCACCATAGAGGATTAAAAAGTATCTGGTCTGTGAATTGATATTTTTATATTAATATTAAATTTCATTTTATTTTAAGTTAATAGAAACAAAAATGCAAACTCAGCTGGTAGGTGTTTAATGTAGAATGAAATCATTTATCTGAATTACAGTGTTATATTTATTTAAACTATTGTGCAGATCAAAAGGAGCTGTAAATTGAGATGATGTCTGAGTGACACAAAGGCAAATATGTTAAATCAATACCATATTTTTCCACAAAAGAAAATACCTTTAAAAATGAATGTGGGTCTTTGAAATGTATTGCCATATTTTCTATTTTTATTAAAGTTGTTATAGTCCTGCCACATGGGGGAGAAAGGTAAATTACCCTCTTCCATTTGGAAGAAAGAGAACATAGGCTGTCAGTGTTTTTCTATCCGTCCTCTCTCCCAAAAATATACATTGAGTTCCACATTCACAGAAATTATATGTCACTTATTTTTAGATTGGTTTTCATCGCAATACAAATCTATAGATTTAAAGGCCAGAAATGACTCTTCTCATCATTTGGTTGGATTCGATGCATAACACAGGCCATAGGAATTTCACCCAATAATTTCTGCATCAAACCCACAACTTGTGGCTGAGCTAGACCATATGCTTTAGAAGGACATCCAATCTTAATTAAGAGATTTCAAGTGATGGAAAATCCGCCACATTCCTTGACTGTTAAAAATATACAACCTATGTCCACTCTGAAATTTGTCTTGTTTTAACTTTCAGTGATCGGATGTTATGTTTTTATCTACTAGATTAATGAATTATTTTCTCTCAGAAATTTTCTCCTCATGTATGTATTTGCTTATCTGCATTGATGCTATAAGTTTGATATACTACACTTACGGCAGGTCAGTTGCAAAAAATATCTAATAAAGTACACAATTTAACTAGGTTTACAGGGCAAAATCAGTTCTTTTCTCTTTTTCTTATTTTTACATATATAAAAGAACAATGAAAGAAAACTTCAAATGTATGTTGATAGAAATACTATAAGCAATTTTAAGCCGTTTAACATATAATGTAAACAACTTAATTTCTACCTTCTAAACCGGTGGTGGGCAACCTGCGGCCTGCAGGCTGTATGCGGCCCATCAGGGTAATCTGATTGTGGGCCGTGAAACATTGACCGTCCGCAGGCACAGCTCCCCCCCCCAGCTCCCAGTGGCCACGATTCGCTGTTCCCAGCCAATGGGAGTTGCGGGAAGCAATGTAAAGGACTCGGGAAGTCAGGGGTAATGGAGGAGCTGAGGGAGTGGGAAGGAACCTTGGAGTGAACCTGGGGGGTTGTTGGGTGTAGACGGTAGAAGTATGGAACAAGTTTTTTTGGGATGGGGATTGTTAGGGAGTTGGGAAGCCTCCCTCATGCGGACCCTGGCTGACCCCTAGTCTCTTCCATTCAGACAGACACATCTGCCTCTGTCCCTCTGTGGCCCTGCACCCACCATCCCCGTGTATCGCTGCAGCCCCCTCCCCTGTCTCCACGTGGCACTGCAGCCCCGTCCCATTCAGCCCCTGGCTCAATGTCACCCGACTAGTTCCAGTCTGTCCTCCCCACTAGCCCTTCCGAACCCCAGTCTATTACCCCCCCAGCAGCCCTGTGTGCCCTGCTCTGTCCATCCCATACCCCCTCACCCTGGCCCTGCTCTTTCCCCTTCCTCTCCGCTGGCTGCCCGCCCTCTCTTCAGGCACCACAGCAGCTCCTGGCAGGTGAAAGGCATAACTGCAGTACCTTTGCAGCAGAATCTATGTTCTGTAGAGAAAAAAAAAAGTCTGCAGGGGGACATGAATTCTGCGCGTGCACAGTGGCACAGAATTCCCCCAGGAGTAGACAATGCATTTGTGGAAAACGCAGCTGAATGAGTAGCAGACAGTTACAGCTTAGGTTTAACATAAACAAACATGAAGGGAAATCTCGAAAGATATATCACAGACTATTTATTCAATGATGTTTCCATTTTAATATTATTTATTTGGTTTTATATTTCTTCTACACATCTTAGAAATGCTGCCCTTGCTTTTCATATTTAATCCATTCAAAAATGTATTCTTTCATACAATGCTGTTATTATCATCATGTCAGGGATACATTTTTACTTAGGTTGACTGTTGACTTTCCAATATCTGAAATTAAACACTTTGAACCAGCAAACTTTCCAGAAAAATGATTTAAGCTGAATTTTATTTAACACTTTGGTAAAATAGTGAAAACAGAGGTACATTGGAACCTCTAGTTTGTCTTCATCTTGAAACTTTTCTGATGAGCTTTGATAAAATCCTCTTGATCATTTTTCTAATAATAGGCCTAGATTTTTGGGGCCAAATTGTACTCTGCTGCATTGTTGTAAGTCCAGAGCAGCTCAACTGAGTTACTATGTTAAATGTAAGCTACTTTTTTAAAAAAGAGAAAGTTTAAAAAAAAAAAAAGATTTGACAAGTTAAGGAAACTTAACTTGTTTCTGTGCTTCTTTCATTTATATTAAATTGGTTAAAAGCAGATTTTTTCTTCTGCATAGTAAAATTTCAAAGTTGTGTTAAGTCAATGTTCAGCTGTAAACTTTCGAAATAACTACCATAACGTTTTGTTCAGAGTTGTGAACATTTCAGTTATGAAGAACTGCCATTACTGAGGTGTTCTGTCTCTGAGGTTCAACTGTACTAAAATTCACAATTAATAATTCTGAAAATATTTCTGGGGCACCTGGCATCGCTCACTCTCAGAAGACAGGATACTGGGCATGAAGGACCTTTGCTTTGACCTAGTACATATTCACCTGCTTAATTTTAAGCTAATGTTCTTGATTCTTTCTTGGGATGTGTGTGTGTGTGTGAGGGAATGTCTACACTACGAGAGTAGTTCGATTGTACTTAAATCGAATATGTGGAATCAATATTACAAAGTCAAACGTGTGTATCCACACTAAGGACAGTAATTCAACTTTGTGAGTCCACACTAACGGGGCAAACGTCGACATTGGAAGCGGTGCACTGTGGGCAGCTATCTCACAGTTCCCGCAGTCCCCGCTGCCCATTGGAATTCTGGGTCAAGCCCCCAATGCCTGCTGGGGAAAAAAATGTGTCGAGGGTATTTTTGGGTAACTGTCGTCATCCAACCGTCACTCCCGCCCTCCCTCCCTGAAAGCGCCGGCGGGCAATCAGTTTGCGCACTTTTCTGGTGAGTGACAGCACGGACGCCACAGCACTGCGAGCATGGAGCCTGCTGCGACCATCGCTGCAGTTATGGCCGTTGTCAACACCTCGCACCTTATCATCCACCTTTTCCAGAGGCAGATGCTGAGAAATCGGGCGAGGAGGCTACGGCAGCGCAGTGAGGACATGAAGTCTGAGAGTGGCACAGACCTGTCACAAAGCACGGGACCCTGCACCGTGAACATTATGGTGGCAATGGGTCATGTTGATGCTGTGGAACGGCGATTCTGGGCCTGGGAAACAAGCACGGAATGGTGGGACTGCATAGTGCTGCAGGTCTGGGATGAATCACAGTAGCTGCAAAACTTTTGTATGCGGAAGGGAACTTTCCTGGAACTTTGTGAGTTGCTGTCCCCTGCCCTGAAGCGCAAGGACACCCGGATGCGAGCAGCCCTGACTGTCCAGAAGCGAGTGGCCATAGCCCTCTGGAAGCTTGCAATGCCAGACAGCTACCGGTCAGTCATGAATCACTTTGGCGTCGGCAAATCTACCGTGTGGGTTGCTGTGATGCAAGTAGCCAACGCAATCATTGAGCTACTGCTGTCAAAGGTAGTGACCCTTGGAAACGTCCAGGTCATCATAGATGGCTTCGCCACGATGGGATTCCCAAACTGCGGTGGGGCTATAGATGGAACTCACATCCCTATCCTGGGACTGGACGACCAAGCCGGCCAGTACATTAACCGAAAGGGCTACTTTTCAATGGTGCTGCAAGAACTGGTGGACCATAGGGGACGTTTTACAAACATCAACGTAGGATGGCCGGGCAAGGTTCATGACGCTCCTGTTTTCAGGAACTCTGGTCTGTTTAGACGCTGCAGGAAGGTATTTACTTCCCAGCCCAGAAAATAACTCTTGGGTATGTGGAGATGCCTATAGTGATCCTCGGGGACCCAGCCTACCCGCTAATGCCCTGGCTCATGAAGCCCTATACAGGCACCCTGGACACTGAAAAAGAACTCTTCAACTACCGTCTGAGCAAGTGCAGAATGGTGGTGGAGTGTGCTTTTGGACGTCTCAAGGGGAGATGGAGAAGCTTACTGACTCGCTCTGATCTCAGCGAAACCAATATCCCCATTGTTATTGCAGCTTGCTGTGTGCTCCACAGTCTCTGTGAGAGCAAGGGGGAGACCTTTATGGTGGGGTGGGAGGTTGAGGCGAATAGCCTGGCTGCTGATTACGCCCAGCCAGACAGCCGTGCAATTAGAAGAGCCCAGCGGGACACGCTGTGCATCCGGGAGGCTTTGAAAGCTAGGTTCCTCAGTGAGCAGGGTAACCTGTGACTATTAAGTTTGTTTAAAGAGAAGCTGAACCTGCCCCCGTTTCTTTACCCACTTACTGTTGACTATGCTCTCCAGCTACATACCCAGTTCCAAAACACGTTTAAAAATAAAATAAATGGAACTTTGTTAATGAAACACCGTTTTCTTTATTACGGATTTCGCGGTAAAGTGTTGAAACTGGGACGCAGACTGTGGTGGGGAGCGGGCGTAGTGATGGAAAGAAGACTTCTAAACTCGAGGAATGACAGGCTCCTGCTCCTAGAGCGGTCCGCAGTGGTGGACTGGTTGTTTGAACGGAGCCTGCCACCCCTCCTTTGTGGCAGGGGGACAGTTACAGATCCCCTGCTGCGTGGTGCTGTGATCCAGGATAAAGACCGCTGCATAAGATCTCTATCCCCCCCCCCCCCGCTACAAAGTAACATGCGCCCCCCACACAGAACATGAAAGCCACCTCCCAGACTGACCAGGGTGCCTATTGACTGCAATGTGTGTGTGATCTTCTGCTGAACCTGCCCCCGTGTCTGTACCCTAGTAAAGGTGACTGTCCTCTCCAATTACCAACCCCCTTCCACCCCTTCAAACACACTCTCCCCTAAAAGAACATGATGGAAACAGTAATTAACAGAAACGTATCTTTTATTAGCAACTACACAGTTAGGGGATGAAACTGGGACGAGGGCTTGGTTGAGGCGGGAAGGAAAGGACTTATCAAATTTTTGGGAATGAGAGCCTTCTGGTACTTGAGCGGTTTGCAGGGGTGGAGTGACAGTTTTCACAGCCCCTGCCGCCCCTCCTTCTTGGGACTTCGGGTGAGGGGGGGATGGGACTTTGTGGTGGGGGAGGGCGGTTAGAGATAGACTGCAGCGGGGCTCTGTCCTCCTGCCTCCGGTCCTGCAGAACATCCACAAGGCGCCGGAGTGTGTCCGTTTGCTCCCTCATTAGTCCAAGCAGTATTTGAGTCGCCTGCTGATCTTTCTGCCGCCACCTCTCCTTCCGTTCGCTGTGTGCTCGCTGGTATTGCGACATGTTCTCCCTCCACTGGGTCTGCTGGGCTGCATTGGCTCGGGAGCAGCCCATAAGTTCTGAGAACATGTCGTCCCGTGTCCTTTTCTTTCTCCGCCTAATCTGCGCCAGCCTCTGCGAGGGGGATGCCAGAGTAAGTCGGGAGACAGTCGCAGCTGTGGAATGGGAAAAAGGGAGTGAATTCCTCACAAAGATAATTTTTTGTGAACAATGAACATAGTCTTTGTCTGTGAACAAGACCATGCACAGCACCTATCACATGCACACTCAGGACAAGGTCGAATTTTCGGCCTTCACATTCAGTGCCTGGGGTCTTGCTGTACAGATCACACAAGCGGGGCAGGACAGCGGAATTCGGGTAGCAGGCTGACATGGTAAGCGGTAGACTTTTGGCTGCTTAAAACTTAAATTATAGCAGTGCCCTCCTTTCATGTTCAAAGCAATGCTCCTATCGTTGGCCAGTTCCTGCTCCCGGCAATCCGGCAAGCATGAACTCTGTCCCGTCCCACCCCCTCGCGGCTGTCCCCGGGAAAGATCCCTGTATGCTGCCCCTCTCCCGCCTCCACCGCGTGGCTGTAAACTGCCGGTGACAGTTCTGTAAAGGAACAGGCAAGCAGTCCCAATAGTAACATTCCCCTAATTCTAAGCAGGTCACCATGAGCGACATCACTCTGCTGAGAATTTCTCAGACCGAGAAAGAACGCATGCTGCTTGAAAGCCCGCAAAAACCAGGGCCGTATGCCGTCATGCTGTGCAAGGCAATGATCCCAGAGTACTTGATGATAGCCTGGCGAGGAAAAGTTTCCTACCATGGAGGACACAATAAAGCCGCTCTCCCCAGGAACCTCATGCAAAGGCTTTCCAATTAGCTCCAGGAGAGCTTCGTGGAGATGTCCCATGAGGATTTCAGCTCTATCCCCGGACATATAGACCTTCTTTTCCAGTAGCTGCACTGGCAAGGACTAAAAACTAGAGCGCCTAGGGCAAACTAATCATGATAAACCAGACATTGTTAGATTCTTTCGCAGTAGTTGCACTGCTAAGGGCTAAAACATTAAGCGCCCAGGGCAAACAAATCATGAAAAACTCATTGATAATATTCCTGTTCTGTTCAAAATAAATGTTTACATGTTTAAAACACGTACTCACTGATCCTTCCCCTGATTCAGGGTCCGGGTTAACGCCTGGGGATGGTTGGTAGGGGATCTCTGTGAGGGTGCTGAAGAGATCCTGGCTGTCTGGGAAATCAGCGTTGTAAGCGCTGTCGACTGCCTCCTCCTCCTCCTCACCTTCCTCATCTTCCCCGTCCGCTAACATCTCCGAGGAAGCGGCCGTCGACAATATCCCATCCTCAGAGTTCATGGTCAGTGGTGGGGTAGTGGTGGCGGCCGCACCTAGAATGGAATGCAGTGCCTCGTAGAAACGGCATGTCTGGGGCTGGGATCCGGAGCGTCTGTTTGACTCTTTGGTCTTCTGGTACGCTTGTCTCAGCTCCTTGATTTTCACGCGGCACTGCATTGCATCCGGGCTGTATCCTCTCTCTGTCATGGCTTTTGAGATCTTCTCGTAGATCTTTGCATTCCGTCTTTTCAATCGCAGCTCGGAAAGCACGGACTCATCGCCCTACACAGCAATCAGATCCAAGACTTCCCAATCAGTCCATGCTGGGGCCCTCTTTCTATTCTGAGATTGCATGGTCACCTCTGCTGGAGTACTCTGCATCGTTGCCAGTGCTGCTGAGCTCGCCACGATGTCCAAACAGGAAATGGGATTCAAACTGCCCAGACAGGAAAAGGAATTCAAATTTTCCCAGGGCTTTTCCTGTGTGGCTGGTCAGAGCATCCAAGCTCGGACTGCTGTCCAGAGCGTCAACAGAGTAGTGCACTGTGGGATAGCTCCCGGAGCTATTAGCATCGATTTCCATCCACACATACCCTAATTCGACATGGCCATGTCGAATTTAGCGCTACTCCCCTCATGGGGGAGGAGTACAGAGACCTCTATGTCAAACTAAATAGCTTCATTGTGTGGACGGGTGCAGGGTTAATTCGATTTAACGCTGCTAAATTCGACATAACCTCCTAGTGTAGACCAGGCCTGAGAGACAGATTGTGGGAGAGAGAATTTAGAGTTTGAAATGTTTGAGCTTGACACGCCTGGAAATAGAAATTCTCTATTTGTACACAAAGAGAATGCACACCATGTTTAGTGACTGTCCCCAGTCTTCCTCAGTGGTCTCAATCCTGAGCAAGACAGGCCACCTGGACTTAAAGACTGTCATGTACAGGATGTCTGCCTTTTGAAAAATATACTGAGAACACCAAATTCAACCATCAAATTGTAAGAGCAATTTAACAGACATCAGATGGTAGGAACTTTCAGCAATCTTAGCTCTGATCAGCATGCAAAACATGAGTTAGAAATGATAACTTGAATATACCATTATGAATTCTCTGACCCATCCAGAGACCAGTCATCTTATAGTGAGTTCTGTTTATGCTTTGTTTCTGATTTGAGGCAGTCCAGGGCATGTCATATGAACCTTTCTGTTGTCTAGTCTGCTGCAATTTAATAACCATGGTTTATTCTTCTTTGTGATAGCTGTTTATATCTTGCTGTTCCAGTGCAGGGCTCCATGCAAGGGGCTAAGTTAACCATTATTCCGTGGCTTTCCTTATCCATGACTCCTGTAAGTCTCCCATAGATGTAGACCCTACTGTAACAAACCCTTGACCCCCATATTCCCAATAGGTAGTAATGTAACACTAGGAGGATATGTGAGCTAGAAAAAAACAGTCATAATGAACATAACTCTGTTTCTCATAATGGTAAAACAAATCTCCAGATGGTTTCTTTGATTTCTGTTACATCCAGAAAATGATCTTCATTCTTAAAGGCGTACCTTACAATAGCACATGAGGATGAATGTACATGGGAGCACACAAACACAGAATGTTTGAAGCACCCTTAGATATTTGGGGTTAACCATCCAAACTTATAAACATATCTTAATTGAAATGATTGTTAATAGCAATGACCAATTTTGATCATGTAGTTGTAGATCAGGGGTCGGCAACCTTTCAGAAGTGGTGTGCCGAGTCTTCATTTATTCACTCTAATTTATGGTTTCACATGCCAGAAATACATTTTAACCTTTTTAGAAGGTCTCTTTCTATAAGTCTATAATATATAACTAAACAATTGTTGTATGTAAAGTAAATAAGGTTTCAAAATGTTTCAGAAGCTTCATTTAAAATTAAATTAAAATGCAGAGCCCCCCAGACCGGTGGCCAGGACCCGGGCAGTGTGAGTGCCACTGAAAACACTGGTCTACAATCTCTGCTTCAGAGATAAAATGTGCTATTTATTATTTATTTTGATGTGCTGAATTCATATATGACAATTAAAACAACTGATTGGCTACTGTTTCTAAGATATTTAAGTTTTTACATTTTATGTCTATGTATATTGTGTAGATAGTAGAGTTTTAATCATAAATTGTAAACCTAGGTCTTTTCATGTATTTATGGTTGCTTTATGTAACACTTTAAAAATCAGCAAAAGAGTTATATAAATAAAATTTATTATGAAACAAAAGGCAAAAAACTATTATGTACATAGTTTAGTCCTATTCAGTGTCTACTCGGCGCTTCTTGGCTTGTCTCTTGTATTCATTAAATGGAGCATCTCTTGTCACTGTCCAGCAATAGTCTGCAAGCATTGATGGGCTCCATTTGCCCTGATAGCGTTTCTCCATTGTTGCAATGTCCTGGTGAAATCGCTCGCCATGCTCGTCGCTTACAGCTCCACAGTTTGGTGGAAAAAAATCTAGATGAGAGTGCAAAAAATGTATCTTTTGTGACATGTTGCAACCAAGGTTTTGTATGCCTTGAGGAGGTTTTCCACCAGCAATCTGTAGTTGTCTGCCTTGTTGTTTTCAAGAAAATGTATTGCCACTAACTGGAAGGCTTTCCATGCCGTCTTTTCCTTGCCACGCAGTGCATGGTCAAATGCATCATCTCGAAGAAGTTCATGAATCTGAGGACCAACAAAGACACCTTCCTTCATCTTAGCTTCACTTAACCTTGGAAATTTTCCACGGAGGTACTTGAAAGCTGCTTGTGTTTTGTCAATGGCCTTGACAAAGTCCTTCATCAGACCCAGCTTGATGTGTAAGGGTGGTAACAAAATCTTCCTTGATTCAACAAGTGGTGGATGCTGAACACTTTTCCTCCCAGGCTCCAGTGACTGTCGGAGTGGCCAATCTTTCTTGAGGTAGTGGGAATCTCTTGCACGACTATCCCATTCACAGAGAAAACAGCAGTACTTTGTGTATCCAGTCTGCAGACCAAGCAAGACAGCAACAACCTTCAAATCGCCACAAAGCTGCCACTGATGTTGGTCATCGTTTATGCACCTCAAAAGTTGTTTCATGTTGTCAGAGGTTTCCTTCATATGGACTGCATGACCAACTGGAATTGATGGCAAAACAATGCCATTATGCAGTAAAACAGCTTTAAGACTCTTCTTCTATGAATCAATGAACAGCCTCCACTCATCTGGATCGTGAACGATGTTGAGGACTGCCATCACACCATCGATGTTGTTGCAAGCTACAAGATCACCTTCCATGAAGAAGAATGGGACAAGATCCTTTTGACGGTCACGGAACATGGAAACCCTAACATCACCTGCCAGGAGATTCCACTGCTGTAGTCTGGAGCCCAACAGCTCTGCCTTACTCTTGGGTAGTTCCAATCCCTGACAAGGTCATTCAGTTCACCTTGTGTTATGAGGTGTGGTTCAGAGGAGGAGGATGGGAGAAAATGTGGGTCCTGTGACATTGATGGTTCAGGACCAGAAGTTTCATCCTCTTCCTATTCCTCGTCTGACTCAAGTGAGAACGATTCTGGTGCATCAGGAACTGGCAGTCCTTCTTCGTGGGGTACTGGGCGTATAGCTGATGGAATGTTTGGATAATGCATAGTCCACTTTTTCTTCTTTGACACACCTTTCCCAACTGGAGGCACCATGCAGAAGTAACAATTGCTGGTATGATCTGTTGGCTCTCTCCAAATCATTGGCACTGCAAAAGGCATAGATTTCCTTTTCCTGTTCAACCACTGGCGAAGATTTGTTGCACAAGTGTTGCAGCATATGTGTGGGGCCCACCTCTTGTCCTGATCTCCAATTTTGCAGCCAAAATAAAGGTGATAAGCTTTCTTAACCATAGTGGTTATACTGTGCTTTTGTGATGCAAAAGTCACTTCACCACAAACATAGCAGAAGTTATCTGCACTGTTCACACAAGTACGAGGCATCTCTGCTCACTTTGGCTAAACAGAAATGTGTCCCTTTGCAAAATCAAACACTGACAAATAAGAGAGCATGACACTGTATGATTTCTAGAGCTGATATAGGGCAATTTGTTCAGCAGAGTGATGTAAGCTTCGTTATGATTGCATCATCCATGACTTCTAGGAATAACATGATGCAATTTATATCATGTATGATGCAATACCAGCTTCAGATTGCATCATTCATTGTTTTGCCTAAAAAGCAAGTACTGTCCAAACGCAGTCCTAGATTTATTCACAGATCCAGTTAAAGATGTATTTTAGTCATTTCTGGTTTAAATTGAGATCCCTTCCCTTTATAACTCACTTATCCTCCGCCATTCCCAAGTCAAGGGTCGTATATACTGACCCAATAGCATATCTTGAAAACTAGAGCCAATCAACAATTTTAAGCATCATTTTCATTCTCAGTGACCCAGAATTGGTAAAGTTTGAGTACATTTATTTCAGAAGCATTTTGGCTGCAGAGCAGTGAAATTAGCTCGTGTGGCACACATGCCATAGGTTGCCTACCCCTCTTGTAGATGTTTTGGAACTGAACATTTGGATCTTTCTGAACATAGCCTACAACAAAGTCTGACCAACTAACTTTGCCCTTTGTATTAATGTTGGACCATCCTGGGATTCACTGCTTAACGCTATTTTCAGTGTTGTTGTTGAGGTTATCTGTAGGACACAGTTCTTCAATCAACTATCTGCAGTTGGAGATGGATATACAAATATCTGAGATAGATAGATATAGGTATCCTAGCTAGCAGCATTGTGAAAGAGATGTATGCAGTGCAGATTGGCCCACCAGCAACTACACACCGCACCATAACAACTCTAACTCAGGAACCAACCCATGCAACAAACCTCAATGCCAACTCTGCCAACATATCTATACCAGCAACACCATCACAGGACCTAACCAGATCAGCTACAACTTCACCGGCTCATTCACCTGCATGTCCACCAATGTTATATATGCCATCATGTGCCAGCAATGCCCTCTGCTATGTACATTGGCCAAACTGGACAGTCACTACGTAAAAGGATAAATGGACACAAGTCAGATATCAGGAATGGCAATATACAGAAACCTGTAGGAGAACACTTCAACCTCCCTGGCCACACAATAGCAGATGTAAAGGTAGCCATCTTACAGCAAAAAAACTTCAGGAACAGTCTCCAAAGAGAAACTGCTGAGCTCCAGTTCATTTGCAAATTTGACACCATCAGATCAGGATTAAACAAAGACTGTGAATGGCTATGCAACTACAGAAGCAGTTTCTCCTCCCTTGGTGTTCACACCTCAACTGCTAGCAGAGCACCTCACCTTCCCTGATTGAACTAACCTCGTTATCTCCATACTGATTTATACCTGCCTCTGGAAATTTCCATTACTTGCATCTGAAGAAGTGAGGTTCTTACCCACGAAAGCTTATGCTCCCAATACTTCTGTTAGTCTTAAAGGTGCCACAGGACCCTCTGTTGCTTTTACAGATTCAGACTAACACAGCTACCCCTCTGATACTTGATCATCTGCCATTGATACAGTTGACACAACGTGTAATTTTGCACATCTATGAATCCTAGAGTAGAAAAAGGGAATTCCTGAGGAGGTGCTTCACTGTTTTTCAACAAAGAAATGCCAGTGGTTAATCAAGGATGATTGCTCATCAAAATTAAGTTTGCGATTAGGTGAGGTGCAGTAAAATGATGTCCTCTTTCCCATTTAGCTTGTCCATGTGGTAATTAAGAGGATTAGTGAGGAAGTATGGTTTGCATGTTGTCAATATGTGGATGACATCTAGCTCTAAATTTCCATTTCTTCTGAGCCCTGAAGAGGTTCCATTCTTTCCTTTTAAATGCAGAGCTGTCATTTTTAGCCATTCTTTTGTCTGACTCAGATCACTCTGCTCTCCATAGGATACCTCTTCAAACCATTCAGAAATTGCAGCTAGTGGAGAATGAGGGGCAGCCCACTTAGTAAATATTTCTTCCTAATAATGTATTGAACCTGTGCTCTGCCCGCACAACCTGCTAGATAATTTCTAATTGGATTTCTTCAGGTCAAGGTGCATCTCTTTGTATAGATTTTAACAGCAGCTATCACAATGGATCATGTGCATATTCCTACAAAGATTTCTAATGCTTACTTTTTTGACATATGAAGCCCTAAATGAGTCCTGATTGAGATCACCTATCGTCCTCCTCTGATACAGAGAATCTGAGAGGTTTTAACCAACATATCACTTGTGGCTTAATTTGGAGGGGGATGTAGCAAAGGTGCTTTCTGTGAATTTTCCAGATGGTCCTGTTTTCTTGTCACAAGTAATCTGGGTTGCATTTGCACCGAACTAGAGGAGGAAGGCCCATATCCCATTAGTAAGTTCCTTGAGACATCTAGACATTGGTGTATACCTTATTATTGTGAGTCCTTTCTTTTAGAACTGCTCATTTTTAATATCCATTAATTCTTATTTTTGTGCCAGTTTTCCGTATTTTTGAGTCATCCTGTAAGCTTTTGTCTTTTCTGTTAAGGTAGATACATAACAGAGAATCATAGACATAATTTATTACTTGGAAAGAAGTAGCTCGGTAATGTAAAGAGCTGAATCTTCATTATTGAAGACGTGTCCAAAGTAGCTTGATTAAAGACAGCAGTATTGAGTTTTTGCCATTAGAATAGAAAGACTGAATTGTTACTGAAAAGTCGTGAAGTAGGGGATTCTGGCATTTGTGGTGAAAGGAAATTGAAAAGAAACAGAACATTTGGATTCATGTTTCATGAAATAAAGTGTATGACAGGATAGGAAAGCAGTCTGAAGGAAAATGGACATATTTTTTTCCTAGGACTGGGAAAGGCCAGATAAATATGTCACTATTAACAAATGCACTATTGTACACTTAGAGAAAAAGATTCAGAACAATTTGTAAATATTAATTTGCATTGGATTTAAAAGAGAGTCTGTTTTGTGACATATAAACATGAAGCTTTTATATAAACCTTTTAAAGCACATATTAATTATAAACTTTCTTTGAATGTTCTTCAGATATGTAACAGCAGTTGTCCATTCAGCTTCATGCATTTTAATTGTAAAGCTCCAAAAATATTTTCCAATCTATTTTTATTGCAGCCACAATAAAATGCTAAAGTCAAAATCTCCCAGATGTAAAGCCTAAATCTGGCTCTTCATCAATTCTGGTCATTTTTCAGTTATCCTGCAGATTCAGCCCTGGAAATTGTACTTTACCAATGGGCTAATCCTTGACTAAGTGTGTGGAAGAATCTCTTCTATTCTTTCCCTTTCGTTGCCTTTCACAAGGAAAAAAAAGTACTGTAGCTCTTTGCATTGAATTAGTTTCAGTTCTGGAGGTAATCAAACTAGCTGGAAAGAAAGAGGAGCCCTGTGCCCTGCTGAGGGGTTAATTCAAAAGTTTGGTTTCTTTTTGGTTGCCGAGTGCCTAACTTATTTAGAAAAAGGGAATATTCGCCAGTTTGTACTGGTATCTTGAGTAAAAGAAAGGATAATCATATAAGGGATCCTCCTCTCTGAATAGTTTTTAATCAATTATTTGTATATTCCTTCATGTTATAAAAATAGCAAAAAGTAGGTAACATTACAAAAAACATTATGATGACACTAGCATAATGTAAAGTATTCATTATACTAGCTGGCATAAATTTAAAAATTGGGTAATTTATAATTCAGATTATGCCCCTTGTATTTGTTCAATTTGTGTCTGTGAATATGCTGCTTAATGGGTGAGAGATAACAAAAACACATGCAATCCGTTCCTGCTCTTACTAAGAGAATGGGCGTCAGCTATGGTACAAAATACCCCCTCCACCATCCACCTATCTGCAGATGCACAGATATCATGTAACTCATCTCAATAATGGAAAAGTTACCTTCATTTGGAATTTTGGCATGTTTAGGCTAATTTGCTATTACCATAAATAATATATTTTTTTATATACGCTCAGCCTTAGATAATGCATTGACAACTGTCTTATAGGTGCTCTGTTCTTATAACCACACAGCATTTTTGTTCTTGTTGCAATAAGAATTAGTTGTTGGCAAATAGACCATAAACGACTGTTTTTTTCAAACTCACAGTTAAGTTAATGTTCAGGAGGAATATATATATATATAGGTATGTAAGCAGTCTCCAAAGGGCAAAGAATCACCCAATCAGTAACAGCCATGAGCATCCTTTTAACAATATGTTAGTCATTAGTAATGCTACTTTGAAAAAGCCCATGTGCGCAACAGTTTAAGGTATGCTGAAGCATATTAATTAGATTAGTTCTACTTATACATTCAAAATGACTGAAAAGATGTAGTTGACAACATAATTATTAGATTTATCCAGTCTTTTCTCCAGATTATCTTTGAAGATGTTATTACTAATTGTGAAAAACCTATGTTAAATTACCACATAGGTATATTTGGTCATAAGTGAAATAGAAATGACAAAGTGAATAAGGTCCAAGATCTTTGAGAATTTCCTTTTCTAATCCGAGGGTTGAGAAAACAGAATTCAAAGTTCATTCAGACAGGGGGAAAAGAACGGAGTACACATATCACTTAGATTGTCTTCTATTGGGAGGCAATACTATCAATTTTATTTTCTACACTGCACGATTTGTGAAAAATCATGCTTAGCTCTCGTCCCACTTAAGTTACCTTCAGAGTCCAGGATTCAAATTTAGAATCTTAGGTTTGTTTTTGCAGATTATCTTTTGGTGATGTGGACTTCCACTTTCCACTGCCTGATGTTTATCAAAATGTTGTCTTTGGAGAGAAAGAGTACCATTGAACTGAATTTTTGATATATATCTGAGCCCTACATGCACAAACCATGTAATTATGAACATGGAGACTTCTTTAAAGCAGAAGATTTACTGAGACTTGTTGTGAAAAGCCCTGTCCATCCTAATTATAGTTGTCAGAGCAATGATTAGATATTGGATGGATCACTTTTAACATGATTTTCAGAAGTGCTTGTCAATTTTGTAAAACACAAAATTGAAAATAGTATTTTGCAATTAGTACACATGCAAACTTAAAATTTTAATTATTAGAAGTTATTAGCTTAATCATTTTACCTTTTATGTGAATTCAACATGTGAACTCTTTATTTCCTTGATAACCTTACTGAGTAAGTTCTCTCAGTCATACAGTATGGCCAGATGAGATGCATTGAACCCTCATTATAAACTTAAATGTTCACAGCAAAAGGGTGGCTATAGTAGAAATGTGCTGTTCAAGTTTTGATAAATTGTATTATATCTCAATGAGGCAGCCAGTGTCTGAGAATTAATATTTATAAATATGTGTGCTATGATTTACATTCTTTCTTCACACTTTTATTCCAGTCAGAATTATTACAGCAGAGCAAAATATCTCTTTATGAAAACTAGTTTTTCTTTAACTTTTCAATTTTTTTGTATTAAAGCGGGGGGGATCATTTTGGAATAGTGGTACAATTATTTTGTGAGTGAATTTTTTTTTGCAAAAATGGTACAAATGAATGCTCTGAACGGCATCTCTTTAATGTACAAACTTAGAAGACATTTAGCAAAGACTGGTTTTGCTGCCATTGAAATCCCCCCGGTGACAAACCTGCCTCTATAAAAACTTTATTTTATTGTAAATTCCACTGTTTTTAAAACACAGTGGTATGGTGGTAGTGGTGGTTTTTTATGTTTTTGTGTCTCAAATGTATGCAGACTTTTTAGATTTGGCGATTTTTCCCTTATTTTTTTCCTAATGAAACTTTATTAACTTTGTTTTGTAAAGAAAACTGAAAAACAAATCAACATTGTACACCTCCAGTAATCAGCTCCCAACAATTTGTGGGAAAGTAAGTTGAATGTAAACTGAAGTTAAAGCAAAATATTCATTTTGTTATCTCAAGGGTTCGATTCAGCAAGAAATAGTCTCTTCAACTGCTTTCGTACCAATAAATAAAAATCCTTCTGACTACATAGACAGGGAGAGACTAATCTTCATCAATGCTAGAAATTTCCTCCCTATTAGCTGTAGGACATAATGTCACACATGGCAGGTAGACCACAGTAATGTAAGGAGGACTCCAATGAGTGTGTTTAGTGAGTCCACCAACATCCTAATGTGCTTGCCTTTGTGGGCCTTTGTCTGCGCGGCAGACGGAGAAGGTGTGGCAGCTCCTTTAAATAACCCTGCTGCCCTGGGTTACAAGGGGAAGGCAAAAAATCAGCTTCTTAATCTGTTTTTTGAGCCTCAACCTCGTTCTTTAAAATCTGTCAGTGGGTTTTAATTATGTATTTCCCAAAATGAGCATGCAAGGACTTTGGAGAGATTCTTGCTACATCGGCAAAACCGGACCCAGGACCAACCCTTGGAGCACTCCGCTTGATACTGACTGCCAACTAGACATGGAGCCCATTGATCACTACCCATTGAGCCCGACCATCTAGCCAGCTTTCTATCCACCTTATAGTCCATTCATCCAGCCCATACTTCTTTAACTTGCCGGCAAGAATACTGTGGGACACTGTATCAAAAGCTTTGCTAAAGTCAAGGAATAACACACCCACTGCTTTCCCCTCATCCACAGACCCGGTTATCTCCTCATAGAAGGCAATTAGGTTAGTCAGGCATGACTTGCCCTTGGTGAATCCATGCTGACTGTTCCTGATCACTTTCCTCTCCTCTAAGTGCTTCAGAATTGATTCCTTGAGGACCTTCTACATGATTTTTCCAGAGACTGAGGTGAGGCTGACTGGCCTGTAGTTCCCCAGATCCTCCTCCTTCCCTTTTTTGAAGATGGGCACTACATTAGCCTTTTTCCAGTCATCCGGGACCTCCCCCGATCGCCGTGAGTTTTCAAAGATAATGGCCAAAGGCTCTGCAATCACATCCGCCAACTCCTTTAGCACCCCCGGATGCAGTGTATCCAGCCCCATGGACTTGTGCTTGTCCAGTTTTTCTAAACAGTCCCGAACCACTTCTTTCTTCACAGAGGGCTGGTCACCTCCTCCCTTTACATTACATTACATTAATGGAGATATCCTATCTCCTAGAACTGGAAGGGACCTTGAAAGGTCTTCGAGTCCAGCCCCCTGCCTTCACTAGCAGGACCAAGTACTGATTTTGCCCCAGATCCCCAAGTGGCCCCCTCAAGGATTGAGCTCACAACCCTGGGTTTAACAGGCCAATGCTCAAACCACTGAGCTATTCCTCCCCCCCTGCCCAGTGCAGCAGTCTGGGAGCTGACCTTGTTTGTGAAGACAGGCAAAAAAAGAAGCATTGAGTACATTAGCTTTTTCTACATCCTCTGTCACTAAGTTGCCTCCCTCATTCATTAAGGGGGCCACACTTTCTTTGTCTTTCTTCTTGTTGCTAACGTACCTGAAGAAACCCTTCTTGTTACTCTGAACATCTCTTGCTAGCTGCTAACTCCAAGTGTGATTTGGCCTTCCTGATTTCACTCCTGCATGCCTGAGCAATATTTTTATACTCCTTCCTGGTCATTTGTCCAATCTTCCACTTCTTGTAAGCTTCTTTTTTGCATTTAAGGTTAGCAAGGATTTCACTGTTAAGCCAAGTTGGTCGCCTGCCATATTTACTATTCTTTCTACACATCGGGATGTTTTTTTCCTGCAACCTCAATAAGGATTATTTAAAATACAATATTTTGTATTGATGCGCTGGAATACTCTTCAGTATTAGCACTGACATCAGTAATAGCACTGTAAATACACGTAACAAATTTGCCTGCAGCCGGGCTTCACAGGGTCATTGTTGTCTGACAGCCCACGTGCAGTCAATTGCAGAACTGGGGGTTTAGTTGCATTCTGTGCATTTAACCTATAATAAACTTTCTCCTTAGTCTCTTTTACTCATCTTTTACTAAATTATGATGATTTTTTTTATTTGTGATTTATGTTAAGATGTATTTTGATGGAAATTAAAATCAATTCAAATATGCAAAAACAGCATTTTAAATTGTATCAGTAGTAATAGTAGTTAAATGTAATTACCTTAAATGAGCAGGATATAGAAGAAAAAATGTTCATAAAACATGTTTTGCATTTAAAACTAACTTATTTATGAAATAAAGGAAGAATTAGTGAACTCTTAAGTTAGTGAAAAGTTAGTGAATTGAACTGATTGTTTCTGGTCGCCATTTCCTTCAGCATTTTAGAACTAGTAGATCTCATCCTCTCATACCTAGTTTTTATTCACAGATTGGAAGAGAAAAATAAGCATTCCTGCTTTTTCAACTCCCTTTTTTTAAAATTTTAACTTGGAATGAAAGTGTCATTGGACTGAACTAGTTGAATAAACTGAAATGGGGAACATATTCTCTCTGCACCTACAGAAGCGGCTACTGCTGGCAAAAACTAGTTTGACACTTCAGCAAACTGTGGTTCCAGGTTCTTCTTCCGTGACTCATACTGCCAACCCAGAGACATCAAAAATAATGAATTGGAGTCTCCTCAAGAGAACAAAAATCATGAGTCAGACTCTCTCCCCCTCCTGCCCCCAAGTTTGAGATTTAAAAAGCCACCAAAACACATTTTTAATTTGAGTTTTTAATTCCTTTCCATTACCAATGTGTGTGTGAAAATTTCAGGTTCAAAAGTCAACTTTTAATGCCCACAGAAATGCATGCCTTTCCCTGCTCAGATGTAGACTCCACTTACCCTCCCCTCACTCCTAAAATAGGGAAACTGCCATCCATTTCCTATTGCTCTCTTGGCTCTCTCCCCTCCTCCTTTGCTTATTTTGAATTTTAAAAAGGGCTAAATGGGAAATACTTGTAGTTTGAAAACAAGTGACATCATGAGTCACAAACACAGACAGAATGTATATTACTTTTTAGGGTTGAAGAATTACAGATGTGTACCCTAAAGAACTTTAAATGTATACCAATCATTCATATAAGCGATAATCCCAGTTTAAAAAAAAAAAAGGGATTGGTTTAGCCTTTTGCAAAAAGCAACACTTCCCTGACCTCTGTCCTGCCCCAATTTATCTATCTGAGACTGGGCAGTACTCCCCACACGCGTCCTACTGTTCCATACCCCCTCCATCCTATCCCCCACAATCACTGTGCCCCAGTCCTTTGGAATCTCTAAATCTGCCTCCTGCTCTATATTAACTTTCTCCCATCCACCTATCAATGTCTTTGCTGGTTTTCACAGTCCCTGTCACCTGTCTAGCCCCCTGAACATTAGAGTGACATCACTTTTGCCTGTGGACATGGCTTCAATCTCAATGAAAACAGTGGGAGGTGGCAGCCATCTTTATTAAGGGTAGCTCCATTGACACATGCAGACAAACTGTAAGGAAACAGAGGCCATCTTCCTGGATTCAGCCCTCTTACGAATAATAGGAGATAGTGGCCATTTTAAATTAGGGGAAAATTGCGAGTTGGGGCCTTTCATTATGTTTTCATGAGATAGATTTAAAAAAACACCCCAAAATTGGTAGAGTTGTGATAAAATTGTGAGAGTTGGCAGTACTGCATTTCTCCCACTAGTTCAGTGGTTTGCCTTTCTTAAGAATTTAGCAGCAAACACATACTGCTTATTATTATTTTAAGAAATTTAAATTATTTTAATATTAGAATAAGTTTAGGCCTTTAACATTGGTTGTCAATTCAATTTTAATTTTAAAAAGGATTATTTAAATAAAAAACCTCTATTTTTTTTTTTTTTTAAACTGTTTTTTAAATATCATCAATTTTTATCCACCCAATTAAAATAGATCAGCTATAAAATTAACTCTGGATACTTTCCATTTCTTTTTCTTTTTTTTAAGGTTGCATAAAGAGCAGCACGCAAAGGACATTCAGGATACCATTCTGGCAGGCCCAATTTTTTTTGTTTGTGTGTTTTTCCAAATACATCTGTATGTGTTGGGAAATGTATTACAGAGACAAGTTTCTCTTTCTAATATCCTGGGACCAAGACAGCTACACGAACACTGCAAATAACACTGGGAAAGTTGTGGCATCTTTTTAATCTTTCTCACTATCTAATTTTTTTAAATACTATTTAGTTCTTCTGTATTCTTACTTAACTACAATTTCTCTTCGCAACTTCTGACCTAACCTATAGTCATAGATAGCACTTCTTCGTTGTCCACAAGGCCCTCCCGAATTACCTCTTCATAGTCTTTAAATTATTTTCCTGTTTCTTTTTTGAGGGTTCCAAATATGGTGGCAGAGCATCTATATTTTTTAGTGCTAGCTAGATCAGATCCCCTATCTAGGATGCTTGTTGAATGTGCAAAATCCACAGTTGTGGAAAAGAAAAAGTCCATTCCACTAGAGCTGTGACTTTTCCAGGCAGAAAGAGGATGAAGCCTCAGTGGAGAAACTGTGGAAGTCAGGCACATGACAGCCTTTGCTTATCTGTACTAAGTAGTTACAGGCTCATGCTTGTAGCAGCCAATACAGTATTCAGCCACACAGTGCTTAGAGCAATGATACTAAAACTACCAATCTGGGATGAACAGGCTATGCTGATGTTTCATTTCCCCCCTTTCCTGTTTCATTCCCATGCTATTGTGTTCCTCTATACAGTTGTCATCTGCCTGTATCTTTAAAAAAATGCTACCTAGAACATCACAGTCAGCACTGGTGGAAAGCAGGTAACAGCCAAAAAAAAAAAAAGTTCCTCACCTGCTAATTTGTTTAGAGTGACTTGATTACAGTACTGCAGGACACACGTGCACACAGAGGAATGATCCTGTCAGAGAACTGAAGTGGTGACATTAGGGTAACCAGATGTCCTGATTTTACAGGGACAGTCCCAATATTTGGGGCTTTTTTTATATGGGCTCCTATTATCTCCCACCCCCTGTCCTGATTTTTCACACTTACTATCTGGTCACCCTAGGTGAAATCCAGAGGTAACTGGGAATGTAGAATAGGGTAACAGCTGGTTCTCAAGTGGATTTGCTGGTGGAAGGAATAGTGCTGGCTTTGACATCATTAAAATTGTACCATATGATTGGATGTGACTTCTTTAAATAGAAGATTACTTTGCCTCACAGTCTGCACTACTGTAGCCAAGTCACAGGAATCAAATTAGAAAAATCTTGTTTTCATTATATAGAAGCTTAATGGCTGTTTTGATTAGTGTAAAAGCAGCCAACTATGCTGTCTCTGCAATAGATTTGATATACTGAATGTTTGCCTTGTACAAAAATTACAGTTGAAACCAAATCCATCCTTCCAAAAGAAGGGGGTTGGAGGGAGACAGTATTTCAGGCATTAATTAAAAACATAAATAGCTGGCATTGCCCTAGGCACTTCAGCTTCTTTGTGGCAACATGTTTTGTGAGGAAAGCCTCGCCAGTGCCCCAAAATGAAAACAATGCTATTTTGAGAGAGGTAGATGGCAGTTGGCTGGAAATGGGTAGATGGGGGAGGGGCGGGGAGAAGAAGTCCCAAGCAAGTTAATAGCTACAGCCACATCTGCTGCTGCTGCTTTTTTTTTTTTATTGAAAGTTTCACATGAAAATCCAGTTTGCAAGCTGGCGTTTGGAATAATTTTCTTTACACTGGACTGTGACTTCACTGCAAAAGGCAATTAAGACCATATGTATTACACTTTTGGATCCAAATTTCCATTTGTCCCACATAGACCTGAGAGTGTTATATGTAACATACATGCTGAATTTTGAAACTAGTCATAGATAAATCTTACGTTTACAGTGCATTTTAAAGAATGATTTCTACATCATATGCAGTTGCCTGCATGGTGTGTTCTGTCCTTGGTTTTTAAACAGTGCGAAAATCCTTGTAGCGCACTCACCTTTGGCTTTTCAAGGAGCGGCTGTTGACCTTAATGGGGTTTAATTGTTTTAAAATGTCAATCCTAAAACACACGTTCTGTTATTTAACATTTAATCACTCAGTAGGAAAATGAGCACTGATTTGTGCGGCTATGAAAACCACATGACTGGAAGGCAATCAAATTGTTCACCTCAGCCAATTATACTAGTATAACACATGGATATCCCATTTTATTCACTAATATACAGTAAAGAAAGCTGACACTTAATAGTTGTTATATGATGAAAGCCTCTTTGCCTTCTGGTTTGATACCATTGTGGTGAATGACGAGTCTTGTAATGTATTTAACATCTTTTTAAGAATACAACTGTGAGTTACTGAAACTAGTAAAGAAATGTTGGCACAATTCTCAATGTTTGGTTGAGAAGTAGCATTTCCCTGCCAAATGCAATGTTTGAAATGAGCATTTACTTGGATCCAGCAATACATATTTAAAGGAAAACTGTTGACAAGGCTGCAAATATTTTGAGGAGTTATAGTGTGATTGGATTGTTTTTGACTGAAAGCCTGATTGATTAATCAGATTCCCCTTTTTTAATTTACTTATTAGCATTTGTGGGGTGAACTTATTTTAGCACACATGAAAGCGAAGGATTTACAGTACTGGCTCAAGTCAGACACAGTGCTGGCAAATACTATTCAAACTTAACTATACTCGCATTCCATTGTGTCTCAGTTCTGACTTGAAGAAACTTACCTATTATAGTATTGGCCTTTCCTAAGCAGGATTTGCCAGCACTGTTAAATCAGTATCCAGATGCAGACTAACAAATTAATTTAACTTGAGACTTAACTGGATTTAAACTCAGACTGCAGAGCTCGAAGGGTTAATTACTTCACTCAGTATCACTTACACTGCTTACCTCCTCCTTTATGAGTCTTCATTCTTCATTTTAAAAATGATTTTTAAATCATGGAACTAATTCGCTAGGGCCGAGATCCCTATTTTCAATCTCTGAATCACCGTCTGCTTTATATGAGGAAAGAGAACTCTCATCCAAAATGTCAGGCCTGTTTGTAGTGTGTCAAATACTTTCTCATACACTTTTCAAACATATATATGTATTCTGATACGTTTCAATTCCATACTTCCCTACAGTGACATGATTACCGTTTGCTTCTCTGTGAATTGACCAGCAATAGGGTTGCCAACCCTCCAGGATTGGCCTGGAGTCTCCAGGAATTAAAGGTTAATCTTTAATTAAAGATTATGTCATGTGAGGAAATCTCCAAGAATACATCGAACGAAAATTCGCAACCCTAAATCCAGTAAGGGTACTGTGGAAATTTATGTGGTTCAGTCACTTCCTCTGTAGAAATGGCCAGGAAAGCAAATATCCCTAGGCTCTTTCTAAGCCTGCATGTTCTGTCCTGGTTGTAATAATGCGTTCTAGCAATGCTGCCCTCCCTCAAAAAATGGGGAGAGGAAAAATCACATGTTCCTGATTTAACAGCAGTATCTCTGGAAAGGTTGGTAACAGTGAAAGGAGAGGGGTAGTTAGTACAGGTAAATTATTATTTTATTCAGGACTGTTCAAGCATCTGAAAATCGTCAGTTTAAGGTTTTGTTTCTTAAACTGCTTTCTTATTGCTTTATTTTCATGGAAAGGGTTAATTCTGCATTATCTATGGCTTCAACTTGTTGGCCAGTATTAAATCCTAGTTCATCAAATCTTATCTATGGCATTTTGGTAGAATGCAGTCTTCATTATCTTAGTGACTGTGGCACGGTGGTCATTGTTATGAGCTGTCACACATTTGCAGATGTTTCCCAACATAATGGCCTACAAAGTGACTGATTATATTGTGATCTCTGATATGAAAATAACTTTCATACTCCAAAATCCCATTCTATATTTATTTTTCTACTCCTGAATCAATAAACATCTTTGCAGGACACAGCAGATTTGAAGATTAAAGAAATAATCCATTACTTAAAGATGGGAAAAGGGAGGAAGAGGAACTCTGAAACTTTTTAAAGATTTTTTAACGAGGTGTAGGTGACAAAGAATCTAATCTGAAAAGGCAGGATATGAATTGTGGTGCTGTATGTTGGATGCAAACTAAAAGAGAGTTTCAAAGATGAGTAGGGGAATATAATGGAAATCTGTCTAAATCCTCTAGCTGGCTTTGACAGTCTCAACCAGAATTTAAAAGGCTCAATATGTAAATTAATTAACAAATGGAGCTTAGGCCACAGTTCAGCAAGATACTTAAACACATGTCTAACATTAAGATCAAAAGGAATACTCTCACACTTTAAGTGTGAATAGACCTTTCAAATTTAGTGTTAGGGTTGCCAACTTTGTAATAATAATAATAAAAAAGACATTCCAGCAGTACTTCTCAGAGCCGATCTGCCGCTTATTCAGGAAAAGCCCCGGGCGGGCCAGACCTGTTAGTTTACCTGCCGCATCCGCAGGTTCGGCCGATCGCGGCTCCCACTGGCTGTGGTTCGCCGCTCCAGGCCAATGGGGGCTGGAGGAAGCGGTGCGGGCCGAGGGATGGTCTGGCCGCCCTTCCCACAGCCAGTGGGAGCTGCGATTGGCTGAACCTGCGGATGCGGCAGGTAAACAAACCGGCCTGGCCCGCCAGAGGCTTTCCCTGAACAAGCGGTGGACCAGCTTTGAGAACCGCAGCAGCAGTAAACCTGCCCCACCGTGCCTCTTCCCATTGAGGCTCTGACCCTGCCTCGCCTAGTCCCCCTGAGGACCCGCCCCCATTTGCTCCTCTTCCTCCCTTTTCCCGTTGCTTGCTACTTTCCCCCTCTTCACTCTCTCTACCCCTCGATCAGGAAGGACTTGCCTGCAGAACCAGGTCTGGCAGCTGCAGCTGCCCAATGCAGGGAGGAGGCGGCCCCAGCTGAGCCAGGGCTGGTTTGGGTGATGACCTGATGCCTCCCCCGCCGGCAGTAAGCGGACTTCGTGTAATCAGTCAGTAGATCTGACTGGACACTGTCAGGTCCTCTTTCTGACCAAACTTTCTGGTAGAAAACTAGACACTTGGCAACCCTACTTACTGTTAGGTGTGTGGTTCAGTTCCTTGCTGAATCAGGGCCTTAAATGGTTACAAAGAGAAGAACTTTGTAAGTAAACATTATCTCAGTTTAGCAGCTCTTATTGGGCTTATGGTTAAATATAGGATATACTTACCAATGAAACAGGAGCTACTAGAAGTTTGCTGGTACAGAACAAGTGGAATGTTGTTGTTCTAAGTGGGAGGAAGGTCAGTATTTAAAGTGCTGTTATTCTCTGAGAAGTGAGTCTATAAAACCTGTGAGATTTATTTTATCTTAGTGATTCTAGATGAATTGTGATTCTAGATGAATTATGATTCTAGATCAAATATGCTAAACTTACAATAAATAAAATACATACAAGTGAAAAGGTGTGTGTTCCTCTTGCTCATGCATCATCATCAGTAATTAAGTTTCACTAAAGCAAATGCTCCCCTCAGTTTCACCTCTTCAGATGTAACTGAAGGCAGAATAAGGCTCTGAAATTGGGATTCAGTCAGCAAGTCTGTAGGTGACATTTGGGTTTGAATAGAATCCAGTTCACTGTTTTGTACCTGGCTCGTGAACTGATAACAGGAGTATAAATTGTCACTGAGGTCAACAGATGAGATGCAGAATATACACCAAGTCCATATTTTTTAAGTATGGAGATGCCATTTTTAGATACTCACATACCCCCAGAGTAGAGCCACTCTTTTTAAGATGGAAGGTTTGTCTGCATTACGTTTCCAAGATTTAGAAGCCTTGCAGGAAAAGTGAACAGAACCTATCCATATTAGAGAGCCAACTTCAGGCTGACAGACTGACATCTGAGGAATCTGTCCACCAGATAAAAGTGAACAGAGCTGATGCTCACCCCTATGGAATCTTTTAAAGCTGGAGCATACAAAAGATCTTGGATGGAGTACTGCCACTCAATCAAGGGTTAGATGGAAGAGAGCTTCAGTGCTGAGATTTGCACACCAGATTGATGATTGTTGGAAAGGAGTTATCACTAAATTGGTGCCAGAGGGAGCTCAGAAGCCAAAATAGCATAGAAAAGGGAAGAGTTGTGTGAGAACTCATAACTGTAAGATTTTGACACAAGAATCAAAGTAAAAAGGTCTAGAGATCTAAAGAAGGCAAGTTATCCCAGAGATATCTGAGCTGTCCGCAGAAGAGAGGATCTGGAGCCACAAATAATTGGAAGGTCTCCAGGGGGAAAAGCTCTTGCCAGAAGCTACCACCACCCAGAAACTAATCAGGAGACAAGGACTGGGGAACTGATCCAATTCCAGGGATAGATCCAGAATGTCAGACTGGAAGGGTTTTTTAAAAATAACTAACAATTAGAACTTCATTTTTATTTGTTTCGTTTTTTAAAGTGGAAATAAATGGATTCATCACTTCTTATAACACAGGAAAACCATGCAATAAAAACCTGTATACAGTTGCTGTGTAGAAATATTATGCATGATAAAATTCCCAGTTCCGTTGCATCTGTTTCAGGAGGCAAGAATGAATGAAAGAAAACAAAATGATTGGGAAATAGCAATTTTGTTATGCCTTTACATAAAAGAAAAACGTTAGATTTGGAAAGCAAAACACATAAACTCTCCTGCTGATCTAACAGTGGAACTTGTATCAGTATTGTCACAAAGATGCTATAGGTAAGAAAAACCTTGCTAAAGATTTGGGAGGGATGGGATAGACAATTATCTCATGAACATATTAAAATAGAGCAGATATACTGTTTTGTCTACCAAGTATAAATGTTATATTGTTTTGACAGTGGCATGCTTACACCTTTCTTTCGAAGGGGACTAAGCAGTGATGAGAGAAATATGTGAAGCCAATGAAGTGAGAAGAATACATATTGCAAAATAGTTCAGATGACTGAGCCATATAATAATATTTGTGCTGGCATTCACCAAGTTTGTATTGTACCTTTACTCTGATTACATTCCAAAAACTGAGAATTTGGAATATGTACAGTATTCCATCTATGTGTGTGTGGCATTTGAAATGCTTTCTGCTGTAATCTGGGTGAAGGTATTGTGTATTTTCAGGGTATGTGTGAAGATACTATGGGAGGTAGTTGAGGGACTTTGAGCTGTTGTGTCATCAATACACGGATGACATGCCGCTCTTAATCTCCTTTTTATCTAACCAAGACAGTGTGGTGTCTTGACTTTCCCAGTGCCTGGCAGAGATAATGGCTTGGATGAGAGCATTCTGACTGAGGTGTACTCCATATAAGAGATAGAAATATGCTGGTTGGTTGAGAGAAGCAACCTGAAAGTGAGCCAAGGATGGTGAAATGGTGGCTGCTCCTAGCATTATTAGATGTTACTGCTGCAACTAATAGTAGATCCAAGAAGCTCCGTAAAGAAGTACAACTATTAGTAGTTATTATTTGATATGTGTTTGCCTATTTAATTACTTATTTTATTAATTCTTTATTAACGTACTCAGCACATTGCCAGGCTCACACCTTCATTCAAAATGCAGGAGTATTTTTTGAATCCCTGTGTGTTCTATGTAGTGGTCAATGAGTGCTTTTTACATCCACACATTTCTCTCTCATGAGTCTGTCATCCATGCTTCTTAACTTCTATACTGGATTACTGAAATGTGTTATGCATGGAGCTTCTCTTGAAGCTTCTGTTGAGCAGCATCAACATCAGGATATATGTGTGACAATAGTAGCTGTCCTGTTTGCATATGAGTAGCACCATTAGAGATGTTGATCTACAGATCCATGTGTGGTTTGGGCCTTGATACATGAGAGATTGTCTGTTTCTGAGCACTGCTGCAGAAGATGAGATCAGATAACCTATTATGTATTGCAATTTTGAAATTGCCATTGGAGGTATAATGGTGCAGGGTGTTTCCAGTGGTGGGCCTTTGACTTTGGTCCTCCTTCATGCCCAAGCTTGTTAATCTTCTGGTCACTGTGAAAACACATCTGTGTCTTTTAGAGGCTGGTGATTTGTGGAATGGATTGTGGGGCTGTGGAAAGCTTTTAAAGATGTTTCTAATACTGACTGAGTTTATTGTCTGTCATACTTATTGTAGTCGTAAATTTGGAAAGTGTCCACATATATATAAAGTTGTGCACAGAATGTTAAAAATGATACTTTTATAAATATACCCTGAGACAGAGGGAAAAATCCTGACTCCATTAAGTCAATAACTTCCATTGACTTCACTGGGGTCAGAATTTCACCCAGAGCAAATAAGAATATGCCTTTTATAAACCTAATTATTCATTGTTCCATGTAAAGATGATAATTAAGCTATTTGGCATGTAAATATTTTGCAACCCTACAGGAATGCCTTCCTGGGTGTTTTGATCTTTGATCTTTTGTTTGCTTTGTGAAATTCTCATGCAGCTGATTTTCATGTAATAGCAATGCTATTACTATTTAATTTTTTATATTTCAATATATCTGTTTTTTGTTTTACAAACATATTTTATGTTTAGAGAGAGTAAAAATGCATAATGGTGTGGTATAAAGATGTTATTGATATGAGCTTGGAATGCCCAAGTTACTCAGTGGTGAAGCAATGATGGGTCATGCAGATCATCCCAAGGAAATGTACGTAAAACCTTTATACTGCACTATACCGGTGTGCATTTTTTCATGGGAAAAAATAGTTTAGTAAAACTTTCTAAAGCAGTCCTCATTTGTATTGATATTATTTCTCATCTCTCTGTCTCTTGCTGTCCTGTTAAAGCTAAACTCCCTTAATAGAATGATTCCATCTATACAGGCCTCAATTTTAAAAACCTTTAAAAATTTCTTAAAATAGCTTTTCCATAAATAATGCAGTCACTTTATAAAAAAAAAAAAAGAAAAAAAGTCTGAAACATTGCTCCTCAGTGGAAGCAAACGGAAGGATTTGAAGGTCACCAATGTTAAAAAGCCTCTATTTCCAGCCCTGATGGGCTGTGAAATATTATACTTTAAACCCGTCAGTGTTCCAGGACTGAATATTGTTTGTCCTAGGCCTTAGGGAAGTATAATGTGAAGTAGAGGATGGATGTTTGGGGATGAGGGGAGGATGGGAATTCCACAATGGAGGAAAAGAAGGAATAATTTCCTGCTAGAGTTGGTGTGCGTGCGTATGTGTTTGTTAACATTGACTGTTTGAAGCTGTTGGAATGTCTAGAATGGTAGAAGTGGCTTTAGGGCAGATTGATTAGTGGGCAGAGAATGACCATACTGCACCTTTAAGCAGGGTGGAGTGCATTGTCCAGCTTGCTTAGGAAGAGGGAATAGCATCTTACAGCCAGTGTGGCAATATTGACTAATCTCTGGGGCTTGGAAGGGCTGGAGAGTTCAATAAGGGCAAGCAAAGCTGGAGAAGCCCCTTTTCCCCGGGCCAGGGGAATAGCACCCGCCCTCTCTCCTCTTGAAATGGCAAAATACCAGGTTTGGCAGGACCTGCTGTGGGCATCGCGCTAGCCTCCTTAACCCTTGTTCGAGAGGTGGATGGTATGGTCAAAGCAATGGGTTGGCTGGGGAACCTAGACAGAAAAAGATGGGTGCTGGCAGAAACTCCCCCCACGTATGGGGTGTTGGGACAGTTTTTATAGTGGGAGTGCTGAGAGTTATTGAACCAAACTGTAAACACTGCATGTAATGAAAACCACTTCAGACTTGGGAGTGCAAGCACCTATGCCTGGGTAGATATTGAATGAACATGAAGTTACCTGCACTGCACACTTTTATCTGCCGGGTAGTCCAGACATCTAATAATAAAGTTGCTGCCTGATTAAAACCATATCAAGTGTCCCCTGTTGTCCTTTCAGTATAGGTGGATAACAGGGTGAGGTGGTCAACAGTGCATGATAAATTAAACTTCTCAAATGATGGTGTCATTGACCACAAGATTCTAGCATTTATTATGTACAATTACAATTAAAAAACAACAAACGTGCACCGTCATTGAGGCCGGGAGTATGCTTTCTTTTTCTGTTTGTACAATATCTAGCACATTATTGGTGTTACAAGAAACAAATGCTACTATTAAAGATATCACCAGAACAAGTGTTTTAGTGGTAAGGTGTGTTTTATATAAATAATACAGAATATATATTGTGTCTGTGTGTTGTGTATGTGCACATAAAAATGTTTTATATAATATTAATACATATATACATGGTGTATGTGTACCTATATGTAATATAAACATATATTTTATGTATATAGCATGTGTGTATTGTGGACCAAACTTTCTCTAATTGAGATTCTGCTGGTGTACTATAATGTTGAAACATTCCCTTTCACAGGAAAAAAAAAAAAGCCATTTTAAAACAGGACATGGTTTAGCTGGAATATATCAGGTTTAACTGCAAGATAATTTCAGAGTATGGTTTCAAATATTTCTCTCGGTATGCAGTTTAAGAGGTGTGGCAAGAGAGAATATTAACATAAAAACAAGCAGCACAGTCATGAATATCTCATTTATCTGAAAATCACCAACTGGTCATAGCACTTGATGTTGTGACATGTCTGTGTTTCTGTATGTTTGGCTGGTAACAGAGCCAAGAAGACATGATGAAATTGCTTTTGAACTCAATTGCTGAACATCTGTAAAAGTTTATCTGGCATGCGGTAACAATTTTAACTTGTGTGCGTGGCAAACATCTGTATGTGTCTGTGTATACAAGTTAAACTGGTGAACATATTACATTTGTCATCTTACCTTTTATTTGTCCAGCTTGTTTCCTTTAAAAGGACACAGTCAAGTTAAAAAATCTTATGTTAAAAATAGTTTCCTTAGGTGTAATTCCACTTTAGAATCCGAATACTGAAATAAGAATCTAATTTAACTTTGGTATTTTGTTTGACCAAGGTGAAAAGAAATCAAACAATGAAAACAGACTTACCATATATACTCGATCATAAGCCGGTTCATTTCTAAGCTGACACCCCCCTCCATCCCCCCCAAGGTGGATAAGTAAAAATGGAAATGTTTTATGACCCATTCATAAGCTGATCTTATAATTTAGGGGTTGGCAAACTTTGTCTCCCAGGCCATCAGGATAAGCTGCTGGCGGGCTGAGACGGTTTGTTTACCTCGAGTGTCCGCAGGCATGGAGGTAAACCTAAGTAAACAAAAGTGTCCTGGCCCACCAGCAACTTACCCTGACGAGCCGGGACAGCAACTGGTGGGGACATTTTTTTTGGGGGGGGGAGAAGCTGGGGGTCAGAGGAGTAACCCCTGTGACCACCCTCCACATGACCCCACCCCTAGCCCAGAACCCCCACACTCTTCCCATCCCTTCCCACCTTAGCTGGGGTGGGCCAGGGGAGGATGTCTCTGGCCTGGCCGGAGGTGCTCCGGCAGGCTGGGCAGCGTGGCTGCAGCGTGCTCTGGCGGGCAGGGCTGGGCGGCGCGACTGCAGCCTGTGCGCCCCAGAGCTGCAGCTGCTTCGGAGGCTGGGGGGAGAGCAGCGTGACCAGAAGCAGAGAGACTCTGGCCCTGCCACTTCCCTTCTGGCTCTGCTGGCTGTGCTGCCTCTGTTGGGGGGAGGGGCTGTGTCCCACCTCTCCCTCTCTATACCCATTCATAAGCCAACCCCCTTCTCTGATGCTTCCCTTTTTTATTAAAAACATTCGGCTTATGAACGAGTGTATACAGTACTTTTATTTGTATCTGTAGTCTTTTTCTAGTCAACTTCACTTTTTGTTTTCCATGCACTACTACAAGTGACAATGTTTAACTGCAAACACTGCAGGGAGAATATTTATATCAAAATAAATTATATCTTCATTTTTTTCTTTAAAAAAATCAGTTTAAACAGGCTTTGTAAAAACTTAAACATAAATAAATTAATACTTAAAAAAAATTGGGACCTGAACTACTGGACAATGTTTCTTTAAGATTGTTTTTTGTTCTTTTATTGCAGACTATTGTTCCACACAAATATGCAGATATTTCTGTCATAGCAGAGGTCTGATTATTCCCTTGAATAAAATAAATGTAACTGCTGCAACTGATAGGTACAGGGCTTGGGACTCAATCCTGCAAGCTGCTCCACATGGGAGGATCCTTGCACCCATGTTGAACCCTAGTGAAATCAGTGTGGCTCTGTGCAGGTGCATAGGACCTCCTGTATAGAAAAGCTTGCAGGATTAGGGCCTTGGCTGTATCAGTACATATTTTTTATTGCAAAGCATAGAAAATATACATGTACTTTCCAGAACTCCATTATATAGTGTAAAAAACACATAACTTTGCTCCGGCTGAGTTCTGTGGTAATCCCCATATTGCCAGCCTAGAGCACAGGTGGGAAGTTCCAAGGAGCAGTAGCTAGTGTTACGTGTCTTTGATAACGTCAACCAAAAAAATACCAATACATGTAAATTCACTGGGATATTCCCATATCTTTGAGCCATTCTACCCCTATTATTGTTTAGTCATTTGATTATGGTAGAATCCACTTGTGCTGGGCACTTTCCAGACACGCAAGAAGGTGCAGTCCTTGCTCTGAGGAGCTCACAGTCCAAGGACTGGCAGACAGATAGACCTTTCCGTTAATATACATGTCAGCAAGATTCACTCTAAGCAGCACAGCCCAAATGGGTCTTCAAGGGAGACTTAAATGTAGAAAGGGTAGGGGCCTCACAGATGAGCTCCGGAAATGTTTACCATGCATCAGAAGCAACATGGAAGAAGGCATGGAGGTAAATCATGTGAGGAGTTGACAAAACAGGTGGTTGAAGATGGGAATATTTTAGAGCAAAGGGAATAGGGATGTAAGCCTACTTTAGAGATGGACAGGATGAGTTTGGCTCCATGTCTGCAATAGGTTTAGGCTAAGGCTTGAGTTTGAATTCAATGGTGCCAAAATCTTGTGAGCTGTTAATTGGACAGTTAAGAAATACACTTCTCATTGCTGCTTTTTTTTAATTGAAATTACTGCTACCGGATGAAGATAATTTGTTTCGAAATGAAGAATAAGGTCTTGATTCTGATTTCCAGTAACTACTCGGAATTTATCACCAAGTGTCTTTTAAACTATAGCAATTTGTTTCCACGTATCAGCTGTTGGAATTGGTTGCCAACTATTTTGGTTACTTACAGACAGTGTCTGTAATCCTGGTTTTAATAGCTGGTCCATAAACAAAATTAGTGCTTAAAAATGTTGTGTTGAATTTACTACACTAGGTTAGTACTAAATGTTTACAAAAAACATTCTTTATCCTGTGATCATTTGTTATGCTATCATATTATAAAATCTGCCAGGACTTTATAGAAATCTTTGAGATTCTTCATTGCGTAGCGGAATCTTTAAAAAACATTGTGCTTAATCTGAGTGAAAAATACAATACACTTCCTACTTCCTCCCTTTGGGGGAAAATACAGTACAGGTCCTTGATATAATGTTCTGAGACAGACCAGTATTTGCATTAGGAAATACTTTATATCTCCTTGTGGGAATAATTAAATTGGATTCCTGTGGTGTGAATAGATGCCATAAGTTTTACTGTGCTTCATTTTTCTTGTGTAATTGAACAGCTTTGTAGTAGGAGAACAAAGGTTAAATCTGTGCAGGCTTATCTGTACTAGTTTCAATTAGAGGATACATCAGATTGCCTCTACTTTTTTTCCAGGCTGAATGTAGCTTGTCTTCAAGGAAGTGTTAATTTACCACTCTACATTACATTAAATATGGGTAAGCATTGTTTGTATATGCTAGAATTATTTGCAGCCATTTTAGTTATCTGAGGAACACAGTAATCACAGACTCAGTGCCATTGTTAAAATGAACTCAGAAAAAGCCATCACAGGTAATATTTTCTTTATTATGCTCATACTAGCACATATATGGTACAGTTGAAAATCTCCAGAGAACAAATCAGCTTATCATTCATTGGACAAAGATGTTCAGCAGTTGCACTTTTAATATATCGTATAATTATATTAGACTGCTAATGTTTTTGATGCCTTTAAAACAACCTTTGAAGATTTGATAGATCACAGGAAGATTTCTAACTTCCTTTGTGGTATATGGTCAATCACACTACTTATTCCCAAACAGTCTGATGTTCCAAATCATCTGTCATTAATAATGGTGCTTGCCAACATTACTTTTGGGGGGTTCTATTTCCTTGGAGTCTGCAACCACTGTACACAAGGAACAAAACTAGGGATTCTGCCCTTTTACAGTATTTCGGCAGGGTATAACTTGCCTTCACCCTGGTTCAGCACTTAAAAGCCTTATAGTATGTTTGATTTGTCTTGCCACCATGACATGTTAAACTCCCTGTGCCATACATGTCAAATATTTTTGAAACTCCATCTAAACTATAGAAGAATAAAAGATTAAAATTTCATCACTATAAAACTTTCCACCTGAGAGAGAAAAATAAGACAGCTAGAATAAGTGCAATATGAAAAACAAAACAATCTATTATAACTGTTTATAGAAAATGAAACTAGATAGTAAGTGTATTTAGGTGTATTTAGGTGTATTTATTTAGGTGAAGAATGAGTGGGAATTCTGAGAAAATGTAGTTGTTCCTAATCTGTTTGATGATACTAGACATAGATAACCTTCATTATCCTTCATATGACTCTATAACAAAGAGGCACTCAGCATTTCTCTGGCTATCTCTCTTCACCTCCTACATGCAAATATTTTGCTACATATTCGCTGTAGTAAATCAAGCAATGATAATGGTTGGAAAAGGTATCCATGAAACACTACATTGCTGGTTTAAGAAAGTGACTTTTTTTGTAAGGGGAAGAGACATCTGAAAGGATTCAGCTGTATGCTCTTCTGGTGAGAATCTAAAGGGAAGAGCACAAATGTGCAAGACAGATGTTCTACTTTTGTCCCTGGATGTTGAAATACAGATCTGAGTCATAAGTGGATTTCCATGAAACTTGCGGGGAAAAAAAGAAAATAATCTTCCTGTTTTCCTTTTTTAATTGAAAAAATGCAATCAAATATTTTAAATATCCAAATCTGTATTTTATTAGCTCAAAGTCCTCTGTGATCCTCTTTTAACTTGACCATCACCGTTATAAGATTTTCTGTCATTGTGACTTTCCTTTCTTAGGGCACGTCTTCACTACCCACCGGATTGGCAGGTAGCAATCGATCTATTGGGGATCGACTTATCGTGTATAGTGAAGATGCGATAAAATTGATCCCCGATGGCTCTGCCGTCGACTCCAGAAATCCACTGCGGCAAGAGGTGGAAGCGGAGTCGACGGCGGTGCGGCAGCTGTCAACTCGCCGCCGTCCTCACAGCCAGGTAAGTTGACCTAAAATACGCAACTTCAGCTACACTATTCACGTAGTTGAAGTTGCGTATCTTAGGTCGACTTCCCCCCCCCCGCCCCCGTAGTGTAGACCTAGCCTTAGAAAGAGTTGGATGCAGTTCCATCCTGAGCCATTCAACATTTCTTTTGAACATTTGTTAATAGGTGTTCTTCTCCCTAAAGTGGGAGTGAGGATAATACTTTAATGTACATTTCCCAACCATAGCTCTCAAAGCCAAATCTGTATTTTACAGATGGGGTCACTGAGGCACAGAGTTGAAGTAACTTGCCAAGGTTATCACAGTGGGTCAATAGCAGAGCTAGAAATAGAGCCAAATCTTCTAACTCCTAGTCTAGTGTCCTATTAACTAAATCACACCACCTCCCTATAATTGCCGCACAGGAGATTGGAAATGAAATTCTTCGTCATCTGTGCTGTGCAGCACTCAAAATCCCTCAGGACTTGAACACTAATCTTCTGTGTGGCAATACTCAGATACCAGGCTCACAGATATTGAGGTGATGAATGTGATAAAGTGCTTGGATGGATAAAAAGAAAACATTTTGATAGGTTGGTTTCAGGTTTTTTCTTTTTGTTTTTTGTTTTTTCAAATGAAAAAAGTTCCCAAACAAAAAATAATATGTATATATAACAAAGGGATTACTAATGGCAAGTATGGTTCTGGAAGAATGTTAAGACAGTGGTATAATAAGTTTGTGTTGTTCCTTTTAAAAAATTAAACTAAGTAGCAACTTGCTCTTATTCATTCTGACCTCTTGGGACATGCTGTGTAGTGATGACTTGTCAAGCTCAGTTATGTGTGGTCTAATTCATTTGATTTGCCAAGATTAGTCAACACTCATTAGAAATAAACTTCAGTACTTTGTTCAGATTCAGTAAATAGGTTTATTATTTTGGGTAACAACTGATCTTTCTGATCTAAGTACTCAGCCTCGCCCTGAAGAGATTAGCAACACAGAGACAAGGAATTCATAAATCCTTTTTCCTCTTAGTGTCACTGAAATGGATACATCAGTTCTATAAATCACAGTTCTACCTTTTGGTTCTCCTTTCATTGAAGTTCTGCTGTGGGTAACCGTCAGACACTGGAGGTACTCATTTGACCTAGTTGTGAGCATTGTTTTGGCCCACATAAGTATTCTGAGGCATTTGCATAAAAATTGTAAAATAACTGAGTTTAAACCCAAATTTAGAGCAGAATCTGAAGCTTTATCAATCCTATTATATTGGAATTCATATAATTGATTAATTAACAGACTTATACTTGATCAGTTAATATTTGTAAAGTACCTTTAACACAAAATGATATACTACAATAGTTAGATATTAAGCACATTATTACATACAAGTGCAGTCAGCCATGTAACTATGAACAGGTTTTTAACCTCTTTTTAAAACCATTTCAAGCTACAAGCAAACAAACTGTATAGCTGTGGATGGATTCAAACTGTGAAAACTTGATACCACCTGTGATCTACTACCCAAGTATGCGACCTACAAGAAGTCAGATATAAGGCTTCCTACCTGTTAGGTAGAAACAGTAGATAGAAGAGAAGCAGGATCAAGGAATAGCCATTGTGGGTCTCTCCATATTAGCCAGGAAGGATTACTAAAGGGGTAGGCTCCCTTCCAGCTGATGGAAGCTGGAGAAGTTTAAGGTGGTTAATATGTTGGTGTTTTGGAAGTCTTGTGTCAGATACAGCAGCTCTGAAGAAAGATCTTGGCCTGCTGTTGGGAGCTTTATTCTACCTTTGCATGCCCATGTGTTTGACCACTGGTTTACTCAGTGTTGCCAACTGCTGCAATTTTATCACAAGTCTTGCAATATTTGGTGACTTTCTTCAGCCCCCAACTGCTGAAATAACACGAGATAGCATGTGAATCTCTACTTAACCTTACATTTAAAAAAACTATTAATCAACATCATGGTTGAAGAGAAAAAAGCTTATGAAAGCATGCAGCCAAAAAGCTCAGAAATCAGGAAGCAAATAAAAAGAATAAAAAACTATTATATTTAGGACTATTATATTAAAAACTATTATATTTATATTTATGATTTTGGGGAGCTTGATTCATGATTTTTGAGTGCTAGGGATTGAGAATATCTAAGTCAATTTTGCAGTAGTTGTATGGGGGCAGTGGGAAAGATATCTTGCCTGACCTTGAATGAACAGCTCACATCCTGAATTGAATCAAATCAAATCAGGATGTACATGTAGGAGCAAATCCAGATCCCAGTGCTATCACTCTACAATGTTGGGGGGGGGGGGGAGGGATAGGAGTACACCTGCATGAACCTCATCACTTCCAGCGGACTGGTATCTATTGTAGTCAGGATCCTTCCTCCATGGGAGGAAATAGTGCACAATTTACTTCTTACTGCAAATGAATAATGTTTGATAAAAGAGCAGATTGTAGTTTCAGTCATGGAAGGGATTATAGAAAACCGTGACTTTAATTAACGTATTTTAAAACATTAGCATTGTCTTTTAATAGAAATAATTAAATTTAAAAATTAATATCCTGGTACCTAAAATAATCATATCCAGGCAATATGGAAACATCCTGGCATCTACCAAAGAGCACTGTGCATGTTTATAATCCATCCATTAAATATATTAAATCTGAATATCTTTCTTTTCTTTTTCCTGTACTCTTCTTTGCAGTGATCACTGAACCTTAATTATTTATTTGACTTTTATTTCAATTAAAATGATTAATTGTAACTTTTAATGTGGCACGATAATTAGAGCATGCACAATCTAAGCACAGCTACAATGAGCTCTTTAAATTGTAATTCTAGTTAGTGCACAGTTGTAACTCTGTAATCCAGATTTATATATGCTGACAGCCTCATTAGCCAATAAAAATTGGTGATGTAAAGTTCTAATATATATTGCCCCAGGAATTGGATAGCCATTTACTCTGCAGGCCTTGATAGCGTGACAGGAATTGAGAGAATAAAATCTAAACTATTATACTATTGTTCTTTTTAAAATCTGCATCTTTCATTAGACCAGTGGTTCCCAAACTTGTTCCGCCGTTTGTGCAGGGAAAGTCCCTGGCAGGCCGGGCCGGTTTGTTTACCTGCCGCTTCCGGAGGTTCGGCCAATCGCAGCTCCCACTGGCCGCGGTTTGCTGCTCCAGGCCAATGGGAGCTGCTGGAAGCGGCGGCCAGTACATCCCTCAGCCCGCGCCACTTCCAGCAGCTCCCATTGTCCTGGAGCAGCGAACCGCAGCCAGTGGGAGCTGCGATCGGCCGAACCTGTGGAAGCAGCAGGTAAACAAACTGGCCCGGCCTGACAGGGACTTTCCCTGCACAAACGGCGGAACAAGTTTGGGAACCACTGCATTAGACTCTTGTTCATTAGACCCTTGTGATGGGCCAATGAATAATGAGAGATCCACCTCACGCATAAAGTCCTGATGATGCTTGTTAAAATTAAACAACAAAAAATCTGCCATGTACAGCTTTAATATGATTTTTTTTGTTTAATTACCAAAGTGTATACTTTGGTGTTAGAAATTAAATTAAACATATTGAGAAGCATTGTGTTGTCACTGATCTGTTACACTATAGTATGCTGAGGTATGTTCAAAATTAGATGGCTCTGCATGTTCTTTAGCAGCAAAAATGTGACATCAGATAAGGAAAGCTATTGACAGGATGGAATTTCTTAATACATTTCTGTAGGACATTTATATGCATCATGAAGGGCATGGAAGGGGTTTTAAAAAGTTAAGCATTGTATTTAAGAATGGGCCCAAACTGCTCTAAATCCATTCACAATTTGGTGATGTTCACACATAGCTCTTGTTGTTGTCTGTCTCTTAGGTATCTATGTGGCCCACTTCACCACGATATCAGAATGCCTCACAATCATTTATCTATTCATCCCATTTTACAAACAGGAAACTGATATATAAAGGAACTAAGGTCTACATTTTGGGACCTGTGCGGGGCACATAGGAAATCTGTAGCAGAGCAGGGAATTTAACCAAGCTCTCCCAAGTCCCAGGGTAGTGCCATAACCACTGGACAATCCTTCCTTTCTTGGTTCCATTTCTAATTTTATTCATTTTGCAAGCTTCCTCCATACCAAGTTAAAGTGCCTTAGTAAGATCAACTACCTGCTAAAGTCCAAAGGAAACCGAGGGATCTGGGGTAGGTAGGACAGTAGTATTTATGCTGTCAAATATTGGATTCTTGATCTTTTTTTAAATGATTGTAAATAAAACAATTTAAAAAATTGGGCATGACTTTGGCACAAAATGCTGAAATGGAAGGAAGCCTACAAATATGGCATTAGGCAATTCTAATACATATGTGCCAGACGCTGAGAACTTCTGAGTGCCCTCAGCCTCTGTGGCTTTCAGTAAGAGTTCGAAAGCACCTGATACCTTGAAGGAGCCACTCAGAATTTCCCTGATTGTTTGCTATATTGACAATGATTTGAACAATCTGACTCAAGTACTAATTACTTTGATTCTTCACTTTGTTCTGAACACTTTGTAAGTCTTCCCTGGGCCACCAGGAGAAAAAAAAAATCTCTCTATTGATTGAGCACCTTCTGATATAGATAAATCCCATTGCATACATTTTTAGCTGTTCCTATGTAAAACAGCATCAACAATTTAGCCCATGAGCCATGGTCAGAAGTTTCAAGATTAACTACAAGCAGTACTTTCCAAAATACAATCTTAAAATGTTTGATGAAGGAAACAATTTTGACAGTATCAGTATAAAACAGCCCTTTTGTTTTTTAACCAGACAAGTACAGCGGTTTGAAGCCTAAAACTGTTATGTGTACACTACCCAGAATTACACAAGTATTCTGCCTAATTCGTATGCAGGAAAGAGTTTACGAATACGAGTAGGATGACAGTGATAAATAACCTGACTATTCTCTTGGAGTTGTCAAGCCATTGCTATTCTGAGAGGTACCTATGTTTTCTCCACCTTTTCATGTGCTAGTAGGCGATCATGTCCATTCACCATAATGACCAATGTTAACAGTGATGATAGAGGTGGTGAATGTAAGAAAAAAAAACACTTTCTTTTGTCACAGAGATAACAGCTAAAACTTCTGTACCATAGAGTTGTTTATATAAATATTGTGTAAATGGGGAGAATCATTACGAGAATGCACCATCTGTTATGAGGAACAACATTTTTAAGTGGTTCTCTATTCCTTCCTTTCCCCTTCTCACACGAGTCTTTCTTAGATATAGGCTCAGGGAATTTCCTCCATAGTGCTCCTGCTCTCTAGGTCTGTCTTTTCTCTTCCCTTCACACTCAGCTACCTACTTCGTAGCTTTTTTTGCTCCTATGAGCATAATCAGGGAATCTAGATGAAGGATAGGTATAAAAAGACGGGGAGCAGGTCCAGGAAGAGGAGCAGGCTTTGATGCTTTCCCCTGATGAAGCATCTTATTCTGCTTGTCACAGTCAGAAGGTGGTGAAATGGGAACCTAGCTGTAGAGAAAGACAAAGGTGGTCAGCTGCAAGCAAAGCCTTGACCATTGCCAGTCAGAATGAGATTTGAGGCAGGACTCTTGCTACCATTATATCCTATTGCAGCTGGTATGTGTGGGTCTTGGATCAGGTTGTGCTGTGACTTGGTGACTTCTGTTGCAATTCCACCTGTGTATTTGGATCAAAAATGGATTTAGGTCTGAAACTACAGATCACCTCAAGAACTCAAAGTTAGTTAATGAACTATGGTGTCATAGAACGAAACTTTCTATTTGATCACTATCCAGAGTATAATGATGAGAAATATCTATTTGTAACAGGATGTCAGGAATCTTTCGGTGTTTTCTTTTTGGACCTTGCATAAAACTTGAGGTAGTTCTGCTGACCTGAAATATATAAAAGGTGAGAGAGGGTAGTAGGAACTCATCAGAAAAGCGATTCTAGGTAGAAACCATAAGGATATTCAGGATCAAGGAAATATCTTAGACCAAAAAGTACGTTTTGTTGTTTGAGTTACCAGTAAAGCCAAACCCCAAATAGAGGGTATACTTGGATTCTTATTTGGGGTGTGTGCTCTCTAGAGGAAAGGGTAGGGGGTTCAGTTTGGCCATGCTAATCTTCATTATTAAAATTCTCCTATAAAATGCTGATTACAAGGGAAACAACTTACTTTTCCCATATACAATATGTAATTCTGTTTATTAGAGATTTGTTTAGGGTTTTTTTTGTTTGTTTGTTGTTTTAAATAGCACAATGAATAAAACATATACATATCTGTGATTAACAGCAGGATGATCATCCTACATATGGATACAGATAATACAGTAATATGCATATCTAACAGTATGTATAATTGTATGTTCTGTTCTCCATCAATATGCAAACCCCCTGGAGCAAGAGAACCCTATAACATGTGATACCAAACAAACAAGGCAGACACACATTAACTGAATAAGACATCAAATATGTATCTCATAAATGTGTTATAAAACAAACAGATCCATTTGAGCTGTACCAGAAGGATCAGTCATTCAATAATGTAAATATCCATGACTGAAGTCAGTCACTTCCTGATAAGGTTACTGATTTTCCCCAGTTTTTTAATTCCCGGAACAGAAACGGTTATGCCAGTAAATATGTCCCAGAACTTATTTTTTTAAGTAATTCATTCTGTAGAGGAAATATACTTTAAACAAATCTTAAGTAACTTTCTGTTTAGAATTTGTTTGCTTGTGTTATTCTGACCTCTTGTCACAAAACACTGAAATGAACTGTATAATAAAAATTATTACATAAAGCAGTCTTTTCCTTGCAGGAGAGTCTCTCCTGTTAATTAAGAAATATGTCAAGGATTCATAATTTTTTTTTAAAGGCCAGAAGGGCCCATTATGATAATGTAGACTGACCATTTGCATAAAACGATGTGGAATTTCACCCACTGATTTCTGCATCATGTCAAACAACATATGGCTGACATCTATAGAGTGTAACTATTAAAGACATCCAGAATAATATGTGCCACACTTCAGGGAAACTGCACAGGAATTCGCCCAGCTGGGGCACCCACTCTTAGATTTCTGGCTCCCCGGCCATCATCTTCTTTGGGTAGAGACATGTGTATCTCTCGCTCCTGACTAGGGTATTTCCAGACTGCACAGCTCCTTGCCCACACTCTGAACTCTGCAACAAAGTCAGACTGCCTAAGCAGGATGGCTTTTCTTTTCTCCTCAGAGATCGTACACAGTGTAATTGCCACAGTTAAGTTACCACATAGTTCTTTCTAAGCAAGCGCACTTATTCTTAATATGAAAGCATTTGAGAGACAACACATTGAAAACAGCTACTAAGCTTACCAGAGATCATCCCTTCACTCCAAACAAAGGCACTGTATGGCGATTAGTCCTTCAAACCTCACCAATAGGCTTTTCTGTGTTTGAGTTCCTTACCCCTTTTGCTTAGAAGAACCACCCCATGAATCTGAGAGTGACTCCTTTATGCTGTTTGGCTCTTTGGATCCTGGGAATAAGTAATTCATAGACAAAGTTCCCTTCTCTGGGTAAAGATTCAGAAGATTAGGTCTGAAGGTGGGCATTTGCTTTCCCCTCCTTTGAAGTATTTTCTAGGAAACCTGCTCAACTAACTATTTATTCTTGTTCTTGTTCATTCTAGCCCATTATTTAAGAGTCCTTTGAAGCTCACAAGATTTACATTAGCCATGTCTCCTAGACAAGTTCCATACAATCCTGCAACATTTGCATTTTAATATAATGATCTCCTAAGATACTTAAAGTAATTCAATAAGGTTAGTCCAGGATATTGCAGGAAATTGCCTCACCTGTCACATGATCAGTGGAGTTGCAGTTGGAAACACACAGTAATGCTTGTCCCCTCTGTTTTACATTTGATGAGTAAAATTAAAAGCAAAACCATAGCCAGATACACCACACTCACGAACTCGGTCCTGTGCCACTGAAATTAATGGGAGTTTTTCCATTGACTTGAATGAGAGCAGATTTGAACTCCAAAGCACCATCTTTGGAAAGGAAGCCAGTTTCGTTTTCACCGTGTTCAATTTAATAGTCCATCAGAATTGATTTTAACAAGTTGTTAACTTTGACGACTGGAATAATATTTTGGGGATGTCACTTTTCACAAACAGGAAGGGCAGAGTGAATGAAGAGTCAACATTTGCCATCTTTAAATGTATGTATAAAACATTTTAGACTTCTTGACCTTCCCAAACAGCCTGTCATCTTTTATCCTCCCTCCCAGAAGCTGGTTTTTTTTAAATTTATTTATTTACAACCATTTATAAAATCACATCACCTTTCTAGTGGCTCTGGGCACTTTTACACAATAGTTAAAAATTATATCTTAAATATATTCATCAAATGACTACAACAAAACATAATAGACTAGGCTTCCCAAACAATTTCTAATACAAATATAAATAAATAAAGCTTCTGCCAGTTAGGAACAGTGTGGATCAAAATTAAAACCCATTAACCTTCAAATCATTCCTTCTGTAAGCACCTGTGCGAAACTGTATCCAAGTGGGTTCACAGATCTGGCCTCTGGCTTACCAGGGGGAGACCACATTCCAAAGCCAAGGGGCCTCACAGAGAATACTATACTATTAGCTCCCTCCTGCTTTACACTGAGGGTGTTCCAGCCTGAGTTCTTCTGCCAGCTGCAACTGTGGTAATGGTGATGTCACACTAGGAAAGGGGGTCTCTAAGTAACCAAGTATCCCAAACACTGAGGAGCTTTAAAAGAATAAAACCAGCATCCTCAAACTCCAGCAGAAATTTAAAGACAACCAGTGCAGCTTATGGATCACCAGAATGTGTTATGTGCACTTGGCAGGAAGGTCCACGTAATAAGAAGTCAGACCCATCTTCAGCTTCTGAGTGGTCTCAAGATACAGGGTGCTTTAAAGTAACAATCTCAAGCTGACAAAGTCAGGATTAATTATAACAAGGTGTGCATCTGAAAGAAATGCTATGCTAGGGACAGATGAATAGCTGTTCTTAGTAGTGCCTGCCATCTGGCTCACAAGCAGCAGCCCCAGTTCTTGCAAGACCCCTAAATTGTGAACATATACCACAAATGGTTGCTGCACCACTTCCATCAAGGGAGCTTATGTAATTCTCCCAGCTTTTTTCCAGTTGTTTTCCTCAACCTAGCAACATCACCTTGTTCTTGCGAGGACTGACCCTCAGCCAGCTACTCCTCATTCAGTCCCCAGTCTCATGCATACACTGAGTCATTCTTCCCTCTCTACCAGCAGGATCAGATGTGATGGAGACATAGCGATGAATGTCTCCAGCATACTGAGTACGCTGTTGTCCATGTTGTTAACATTGTTACTAACATTCCCAAAAGCCTCATTCATATACATGTTGGACGGGAAAGATCTATATCAGCAGTAGCATGTCCCAGGCAGCAACAAGGGGGACAAAAGAGGTTGCTTGAAGCGGGTTGCTGATGCTTAAGATTAGGGTGACCAGACGTCGCAATTTTATCGGGACTGTCCCGATATTTGCTTGTTTGTCCCATGTCCCGACCGATGTGACACTGGACAAACAAGCAATTTTGCCTTCCCGGAAGGGCTCTTGCCCCACCCACACCCCGACTCCGCCCCTTCCTTCCCCCATTGGCTCCCTCCCCAAATCCCCGCCCTGGCCCCGCCTCTTCTCCAAGCATGTGGCATTCCTCCTCCCTCCCAGGCTTGCCGCTGTAATGGCGGCAAGCCGGGAGGGAGGGAGGGGGTAGTGGCCGGCTTCCAGTTGCTGGAGCTGGTGAGTACGGGCACCGGGCAGGCAAGGGGGCTGCTCCCCCAGGAGGAAGACGGGGGCTCCGGGGCTCTGGACCCTGGCAGCGGTGGGGGAGAGCGGCTCAGGGCCGCACGAGTGGCCATGTAAAGTTTATCGTCTCGGGGTGGACCCCGGCCGGTCCTCGCCCCTGTAAGGGGGTTGTAAGGAGCTGAGTCCCCCCCTTCCCCCTTGTACTGGCTCCTCAGCTGAGCCCCCCGCCATCCCCTTCCTGGGGGAGCAGCCCCCTTGCCTGCCCACCTGGTGCTTCCAGCTCCAGGAACTGGAAGCCGGCCACCATCTCCTCCCTCCAGGCTTGCGCCGGCATTACAGGTGCAAGCCTGGGAGGCAGGAGGAATGCCGTTCAGCTGAGGAGCCAGAACAAGGGGGGAGGAGGGGACTCGGCTCCTTACCTGGCCTGCAGCGGCCGGCGGAACATGCTGGCGCGGGGCGGGGACGCTACCCCCCTACAGGCAGGGTGAAGAGCCAGCCAGAGTCCCCTCCCAGCCAATAAACTTTACATGGCCACTTGCGCGGTCCTGAGCCGCTCTCCCCCACCGCTGCTGGGGTCTGAAGCCCCGCGCCTTTCCTGCTCGGTTGCACTCCAGCGGCTCCTTCCCCGTGGGGCGGCGAGACGCGCCGCATGTGCCCAGGACCCTGGCGGGGGGGTGGGGAGGGGACAGCGCACGTGGCCGCGGTGCGGCCAGAGGCTTCTAATTCCCCTGGCACCTGCAAACCGGCTTTTTTGTGTGTGTGTGTGTGTGTGTGGTTTTTTTTTTTTTGCTCCGCCCACTCCCCCCCTTCCCCCCTCCCCCCCCGCGTCCTGATATTTCATGTCAGTGATCTGGTCACCCTACTTAACATATACAGAAAAAGGAGCAACATACGTTTCCCCCTCCCCAGGAATCTGGTGGTCAAGTGATCACATGTACAAACTCTCCTGCACTCCTTCCCTCTAAAGACAGACAGAGCTGGAGCGCACGGGGGGGGGTGAGGCCCCAAAGCTGTGCCCACCAAAGACATCTATTAATTTAGGTGCACTTTACCAGTCCCAAGTGGTAAATTCTTTGTCCTGCTGCTCCCCCTATGCAAATGATTTTGTGGGTGAGAGATGGAGTGGCAGGGGATTGTAAGATAACACAGTTCTCTTTTGTGCTTCTCTCTAATCCCTCCAGGCTACGATGTGCATTGGTGGGTGGTGAGAGAACTTGTAGCCTGATGTTTCTCTCTGTAGGTAGAGGAAAGTCCTGTGGCTGGCTACTACTCTTGGCTACCAGATTTTTGGGAACTGGCAAAAGTTCTGTGCTTACTCCTTCCCTGCCCCTGTATATCTTAGGCTGCTGTTCTTGATGAAAACAACTGTGGTCTGTTATACAGCAACAGTCTGTTGTCTTCTACCTTCATGCAGCTTCTGCTGTCCCCCCACATGTGTGACTGTTCTTTTCCCTTTCTTGCCCCATCCCTCCCAACAACAGAGGGCACAAAGGTCTCTTTCTAGAAGTCTATAATATATAACTAAACTATTGTTATATGTAAAGTAAATAAGGTTTTTAAAATGTTTAAGAAGCTTCATTTAAAATGAAATTAAAATATAGAGCCCCCCGAATTGGTGGCCAGGACCCGGCCAGTGTGAGTGCCACTAAAAATCAGCTCGCGTGCTGCCTTTGGCACGCGTGCCGTAGGTTGCCTGCCCCTGCCCTATAGTATTCAGATTTCATGAGGGAGACCAGCATATCTCAAACTGCGGGTCCTGTCCTAAAAGGGAGTTGCAGGGAGGTTATTTTAGGGGGGTCACAGTATTGCCACCCTTACTTCTGCATTGTCTTCAGAGCTGGGTGGCCAGAGAGTGGCAGCTGTTTGCCAGGTGCTGAGTTCTGAAGGCAGCACCCCACCAGCAGCAGGACAGAAGTAAGTGTGGCCACCCTTACTTCTCCGCTGCTGCCTTCAGAACAAGGCAGCTGGAGAGTGGCGGTTGCTGACTGAGGGCCCACATCTGCAGGCCATGCCATCCTTACTTCTGCGGAGCTGTTGTGTGGCTTACTTCTCTGCCTTCAGAGGTGGGTTCCCGCCTAGCAGCCACAGCCACTCTCCAGCCACCCCACTCTGAAGACAGGGGAGAAGTAAGGATAGCAGTACCGCAACCCCCCTACAATAACCTTGTGATCCTCCAGAACTCCTTTTTGGGTCAGGATCCCTACAATTACAACACCTTGAAATTTCAGATTTAAATAGCTGAAATCATGAAATTAACAATTTTTAAAATTCTATGACCATGAAATTGACCAAAATGGACTGTGAATTTTGTAGGGCCCTACCCATAGGGCTTGGGCACAAATTTTTAAGGTTAATTAGGTTTTGCTCTACACAGTGTTGCAACACCTAACTGATTAAGGAGCCAAAATCTCATTTTCAAAAGGGACTTAGGAACTTAGGAGCCAAAATCCCATTGAAAGTCAACAGTGTTTTGGCTCCTAAGGGTCTAATTCCCTTTTTTAAAGAGTTAGCATCCTAAATCAATTAGGCATTGCTGGTATCAGCAGATCTGAACCTTACTGTCTGACAGACAAGATGTTACAGGTGGGATGAGACACACAAACAGGGGGGTGAGTTGAGGGACAGGATAACAAACAGCGGAGGGTGTGCACAGTCCAAAACCACTGATAGTGAAGACAGCTGTCCTCTTGAAGACTAGCTTCATCTGAGAAGTGTGGTAAGTTATTTCAAGTGGTCTTTAAAGAGGGCTGGTAAATATAACTAAAATATTGTACACAGGCTAGATTGATTCTTTCTCACACCCATTCTTTCCCAGCAGACTTCTTGAGATCCTTATAAGAGTATAGATCAAAGTTGGTACTACAGTTGATTCTCTTCCTTTTTAGTATATCATATGTAATAAGATTTTTTCTACCCACATTCAGTCTGTCTTGAAAACCGCTCCAGTAACTCTAAATGAGTCTAATATAATACATGTAATTAATTTTTTCATTTAATTTTGTTAGCATTTAACTTTGGGAAGGGGGGGGTCACATGCTGATTTGTTTTGAATACTTGCTCCCCTTGTGTCCCAACCATTTCCTAAAATCTGAGCAGACACCCCAAAGTCTCCCCTTTTTAAAAAAAATTATTCAAAGTTCACAATATATTTTAAAAAGCAGCAGATTTTAAATAGAACTCAGTATGGAGCAGAATTGTTTTGTTTTCTTTCATTCTGTCTGGTCAACTGAGAGAGAACATCTGTACCATCATCCTTGCTGTAATTTTCCACCCTAGCAATTACCCACATGAGCAAAGATCATGTGCTGTTTTAGATAGCAGGATATAATTGTGCAGGGTTTCTGTTGATCTGGGTAATTTAGTGGAAAAACTCTGATTAGACTAAGCTTGCCAAAGCATAGTAAGGGATGCATTAGATAGTTTACCTATAATTTAGCTTTGTTTTAGGCTAGGTACAAATTGACTTGTCTATAAAAAAAATGGGGCATTAGAAAAATGTATTATTCATAGTTTTTTAATGGACGCTAAAACTTTTTTGTTTATGCATAATTCATTTTCTCCGGAGCAAATTAGTCCAATATTTCACAAATGTCAAATATATTTAAATATTGCAAAATTACTTTCATTTTTGCTTCTTTTAGCAATATATTTTGAAAATGCATTCAGCTTTGTGGGTTGTTTTGAAAACACATCTTCTAGTTAGCAGTTGAATAAAATATTTATCTGGCATGTTGACCTCAAGATGCAAGATAACTGCAATGTAATTCTTTTCATAGTGGCTACAGAATGAGGTCAAGTTCAAATTTTCAATTCATTCCTACCCACAAAGCAAGGTTACTGGCAGGTCACCTCTTCTGAGTAAATAAGGAGACATTTAAATTTGAAAACAAGTGAAGCTGCTTTACTGAACTTTTCTTAAAATGTTATTCTGTGTGCAACTGAAGTAAATTACAGCAATAACTAAATTACAGTATCAACATAATCTTCATTGCAAGCTACAGTAAGCAAAGTTGGCCAGATCCAAATACTATTAAAATCAAAGGAAAGAAAATGTGGCTTTGGCTCAGGCCCTAACATTTTCCAGGAGCTAAGAGACACTTGCATCTCAAATGCCAATTGTAGAGCTTGCTTCTGGGAAAAGGTTAGAACTTTACTGAAAATATCCTGTTCTGGCATTTAGCTCTGGAGGACTGGGGTAACACATAGGAGACATGTAAGTGCCCTGCCAACCAGATTGATGCTTTCAAAAGCATGTTACCACTTCCTTCAGCCGCCCTGTCTGATTGGCATTTGCCTTTCAGGTCTTAACTAGAACCTTTAAATGCAAGGACCCAAAAGCTCCTGGGTAAGCTGAAGGAGTTACCCAGTACAAAGTCATGCCCCCGTTTCTGCCCCCCCACCCCACCCACAACCACACAATTATAATCAGCAATGTCCCTTTCCTAAGGAGCGGTGTTGATTGCAAGAGAACAAAATAAAGCGAGATAAGTAAAAAAACAAAAACAAAAAAAAATAGACAACTTCTCATCTTGGGTTTCAACCTCTGTCCATTTGCATCTGGAACCCTGACTTTCCAAAAAGTCCATCCTGCTCCTCCTCCTACATGACTTAAGCAGTTACTCTTATATCCTTTCCTCTAAGGATCTGGGCAAAGTGGGGGAGAAGCTGATGCGGAGTAGACCAGTTGATTACCTGGGACCAAGCACTGACCCTATGTGCAATCCACTTCATGTTTTTCTATATTACCAAACTAGCTTATCCATCTGCTAATCCCTTTCTAGCCCAATTAAACTTGACCTGATTCTGTGCTCTATGGTGCCTGCCCTAGTCAGTCATGGGGAAAAAATATTTTACTATATTTTACTGTTTAAATAGTGAAACTTCAGTTGACACTTTTTTCTGTCCATGGATCAGATTCTCCAGTGGTCTGCAAATTGTACAGTCATTTACAACTGCAAATGGACTGTGAAATGTGACACAATCAGCATAGTAATGGTTTACACTCCCTTTGCACTGATGAAAATGACTGCAGGTCAATGGAAAATGTAGCCCTACATTTTAGTGTTTCTGGAAATTCTGCAGATGATACCAATGTGTCTTAAGTTGATGATTTATTCAGGAAATATATCTTCTTGGAACCCTGACTTTTAACTGCTCATATTAATTCCCTGCTCATGACTATTATCCGTTGTTATTAAGTGATAGTTACGGGTCTGATTTTTAAAAGCACCGTCACAGAAAACTCCAGTTGAAGTCAATGCTGAGCACCACTGAAAGCATGCCCTCTATGTGTAGTTACACCTCTACCCCAATATAACGCGGTCCTCGGGAGCCAAAAAGCACTACCGTGTTACGGTGAAACCCTGTTATATCGGGGTAGCAGCGGCAGGGCTCCAGCGGTGATTTAAAGGGCCTGGGGCTCCCCGCAACAGCCGGAGACCCGGGGCCTTTAAAGTGCCGCCCGAGCCCCGCTGCCAGAGCCCCGGGGTTACCGCGCTATGTGCGAACCCATGTTATATCGGGTCACATTCTATCGGGGTATAGGTATATTTTCAGCACTCAAATTTTGGTCTTCTATAAAGGACCTTATATTATCTTCAATACAGTAACTCCTCACTTAAAGTCATACTCATTAACGTTGTTTCGTTGTTACGTTGCTGACCAATTAGGGAACATGCTCATTTAAAGTTGTGCAATGCTCCCTTTTAACGTCATTTGGCAGCCGCCTGCTTTGTCCACTGCTGGCAGGAAGAGCAGCCTGTTGCAGCTAGCTGGTGGGGGCTTGGAACCAGGGTGGACTAGCAGCTCCCTGCTCCCCTAAATTCCCTTGCAGCAGCTGCCCAGCAGGCTATCAATTGCCGGCAGTTCAGCTGTGTCCCTCCCCCCACTGCCATGTGGTGCTCCTGCCCTCTGCCTTCGAGCTGATCCCTGAGACTCCTGCTTGTTGTGCGGGGGAGAGGGGAGGAGGAGGAGGGCTGAGAGGGTGTCCCCCTCCCCCCTGCTCCTGCACCCCGCTTACCCCATTTCCATAGAGCAGGGGGGACACACGACAGGGCTCAGGATGGAGGAAGCTTGCTGGCAGCAGCTGCGGTCTCAGCAAGCTGATCTAATTAACAAGGCAGTGTACTTAAGTGTAGGGTCAGCGTACTTAAAGGGGAAATGCACATCTCTCTCTCTCACACACACACACGGTGTGTGTCTCTATCTGCGATGCTGTCTCCCCTCCCTCCATTCCTGCTACCTTGTAGAGTGTGAGAGTTAACCCATGAGGGCTCAGCCAATTGCTAGTTCATCATTTAGCAGTATGGCATTCCCTGGGAAATATCCCACCCTCTGACTCTTCCACCTCAACCAAGCTTTGCAATCATCATCACTGTGTACCAGTATTAAATTGTTTGTTTAAAACTTACTTCTGTGTGTGTGTGTGTGTGTGTGTGTGTGTGTGTGTGTGTGTGTGTGTTATAAAGAAAATATAGTCTGGTGAAAAAAATTTCCCTGGAACCTAACCCCATCACTCACATTAATTCTTATGGGGAAATTGGATTAGCTTAACATGGTTTCGCTTAAAGTCTCATTTTTCAGGAACATAACTACAATGTTAAGTGAGGAGTCACTGTATCTAGTTTCTGAGACATGCCTGAAATGAAACAGATTCTACTGAATAATAAAATGCTGTTCAAAATCCAGTATAATGTATATGCTCTTAGGATATTCATAGACATTGTCTTTAATATGTGATTCTGCTGTGGGATGTCTTGGGTCAGTTTGTTTCTCCTGTGTGGAAAACCAGAGAAAAGATAACTCCATTTGGTTTTCCCACTCTCAAGAGCAGTTCAGATAGTGCTGCCAGCTGGGGGAGGTTTTCATTGAGTTTTCAACAGTGACACCTCGGTCATCTTCCTGAGTGGCATCAGTTAATTTATACTGCATAAATGTGTCTGAGTAATTCCAGATTGATATTTCCTGTGTGTTATCTTGCACTTGTCTACATCCAACTTTGACTCCTGTTGTGTTGCACAGTTCGTGATTTACCTTTCCCTCACTCACCACACAGCTGGCATAGGAGAAGGCTGTGTGCTTGGATTCTGGGGCTGTAATAGTGAGACTAGTAGTGAAATAGCTCTGCAGAGGACTCCAGCTTTTCTTGAAGCAGCTCTGGGGAGGAGACGCCACAGCACAGAGTTAATGCAATACACATTTAATACAGACTTCGGCTGTATTAATATCCTAGGGAATCCCCACTTCCCTTCAGTGAGAGCAATAACTGCAGCATATGCTGGCTGTGCCCTAGTCCAGTTCATCTCTCCCCTACCCCCAACCCGAAGTTTGACTTCTATGGATAGTTCCATGTAGTCTGAGCATGTCACAGAGGTTCTTCTCTTGTTCTGCAACCCTCCTGTGCAATTATTCCCTGACCTATGATTTTTAACCATTCACACTTAGACAAGATTTTTTCAAACTATACTAACTATATGTAATATTTCTCTTTGCATCACTAATCATTTTTTGTTGTTGTAAGAACTAGTAGCAGCATGTTTAATGTATATGTGCAGAGACAAATTGGACTGAATCTACTGCGGTCTAGAATAGCAAACTCCTGTGCCTTTTGGATATTGTCTTTCGCATGTACATTTTGTTGTGTATTTGTTTAGTTATTGTAACATATTTTCAGATTCAAGAAAATGTATCCCACCCAGAGGTAAATGCTCAACATTATCTGAACAGGGCAACCTAATATGAAATATTAAGAATTGGTAGATAGAACAAAATACAGAAAAAAATGGGTTTGTTTTTGTTTAGACATAACAAAAAGACATTTGAAAGACAATTGTTACATACAACTGCCTTAAGGAAAAGTTCTTGAGGGGTTTAGGAAAATTTCTGCAGAAACATTTATAATCAAAGAAGTATTTGTTGGATAAATAGGTAGCAAAACCATACCCATAAGTAAGTTTTTCATTGAGCTTCAGTCCAAGGCTTGAGAGGAGAGTTATGAATGTAAATAAATACAAATCAACAGGAGCTCTGTTTTTATTATTTCTCTGGGAATTTCTGTACACTTTGAGAGCAACTTGTTGCAAGTTCAGCAGATGATTAAGTTTAACCTTGATCCTGAGCGAGCTAGATTGGCTTACATTCTATCAGCAAGGGATTTAAATTTACTCGGACACATTTTAATTGGCATTTATACAACATGTACACACAGATGCTGAATTCATTGAGAAATCTTGAGTGCCATCTGTTTGACTAGCTTTGCCCTCTATTAAAATATACAATAAAATAAGGCCATATCTTTTTGGCTTGCTAAACTATTTATCTTGCAAAATACAATATTTTCAATTACCCCATTAATAATGGGATATTTTGTGCTAGACATTAATTGCCCACTTTAATTAAAAGTAACTTTATTTCACTTGCCTTCTTGTATGGCTTCTTGCTCAAGAACATTTTTGTTCAGAATTACAGTGCTTTACTTTTACATCTCTGGCAGACTTCTTAGAAACATTCTCAGGGTTTTAACAATTTCTGAAATAGATGCTACTAATGTTGACTTGTGTAAATAATAATCAAGCTAAGTCATTAAATATTTCAAATCTTCTTCTGAGCTAATGGGAAGTTTTGTTTTGTTTTTTTTATTTTAAAAAGTATAATGCACTGATTTAAATTGCCTACAGTGAAATTATGGCATCTAGATTTATTTTGTTTTAGGGTATGTACTGTGTCTAAATAAATTTTATGCTCGCTGTCCGGCATGAAAGACAATACGTATTGTCAAGCAACTGGGATAATAAATTTAACTAAAGCACAGTGTTCACTTTTGTATTACATTAACAATAAATACATTTTATATTTTTCATATGTTAAATATTGATTAAAAGACAGGGTCACAGTTTGGGGTGATTTTCGTCCACTGTTCTCCCTTGAATATGAGGTGGTATCACTGGTTAAAAATGTGTTTTCTTTTTGTTTTAAATCTCTGGTATGTCTGGTCATTGCCACATCATTCAGAACTGGATCTTCTTACAGTATTCCATGCCTTTATGTCTTCTCGATTAAATTCTTACAGTATATTCTGAATGGGCTATATCTGGAGACTACTTGGGAGTTACAGATGGTATGAAACGTGACTACCCACCTGTAAATCAGTATTAGTCAGTGGAAACAAATAACACCAATTCTCCAGAAATTGGATTCTGGGTATTATTCAATGTGTCCCTTTTGATCCTTAATGTCTCATATGGTTTGGGTCCTTACCCCTATTACAGACTGTCTTCCTGCTTTCTAGATTTACCAGCAAGACCACTGGTGGGTTGGGGCCTGATTCAGGAAAGCATTTAAGTGTGTGCTAAGTCCATCCCTGTTCAGCAAAGCACTTCAGCATGTGCTGAAGTGCTTTCCTGAAACGGAGCCCAAGAAGATGCCATCCAGCGTTCATTATCCTGTTTATGGAATATTCAAAGCAGGTGCAAAACTAGTGAATTCTAACTCCCATTTTTAAACTTCTAAATTTGCATGTATTAGTCACTCTAATTGTTGTCATAATTACAGTATTAACTGTTTGTTTCAGTTAGTACAGACAATAAAAATTCTAGACTCCATTATGCACCTGCAACACATGCATTCTTCTAGCACTAATGCAACACATCTGCATGCATTCTTCCAGTACTAATAGCTTGACACACAAGCAATACTGTTTGAAAGTGCAAACTCCATTTGTCTGAATGGGTTTGTGTCTACAAATATTGTTAATTGCATATGCAGCTATTAGTGTTAGAAAAGGACACCTACAAAAAACGAAGGTCTCACTGAAAATCTAGCCTTATAAATTTGGGAGAAATATGTTATGACAGTCTCCAGACTGTAGTAATTTTCTGTGGTTGGTGAATTGACTTCCTAAAGTTCAAAGCCTTTAAGAAGTTGAAGTACTACAACAGCAACATACTAAGGTTATAATTGTTTATTCTGACTGCCAAGAAATGATGTCTAGTTTTTTTATTTTAAATATGTGACCCTATTTTCTAGATGAGTAGACAATTTCAAATATCAGTAGTTAATAGGGAAAAGAACTTCTTATCTGTGTATTTTCTGGTTTGCAGTTCACTTACTAGTTTCTCAGTTGGTTTTCACATTTTCTGGTTGATTTTAGATTGTAAAATTGATCTGAAGTAATAAAGTAAATGAGAACTTGCTGTATGTTGATATGTAAACTACCGAAAGAGTAAAGTGAATTTAACAGAGTAAAGTGTATTTCTGTTTACTGAAGATCAAAGATATACAGTGACTTCTATCCATGAAATCAAATATCTTCTTCATAATCCTATCCATGGATTTGTTTTCCTCCTAAAATTTCTTCTCAAAGATGAGAAAGCTGATATTAGAATGTAATTGTTGAAGTTATAAAGATGGTGTGTAAAGTCTCCTGTTCTTACCTGTCTAAGATGTTCACCTTTGCTGATTTGTTTGCAGCGCTATCTATTATGTAAAGCTTGTTACAACAGTGTCTCAGTTTTCATCATTTCTCTATGGTAGGTTATATTGAAATAATAACAATTCCCTTGAATACTATGCAATTAGCCTTGCTAGATGATACTGGATGTAGAGATTCAGTTTCAAAGGAAAGGTTAAAACACCGCATGAATATCTTTTTTCTCTTTGAAGTAGGCTGTTGAGACTTCATTTGGGAAGAAAAGGTATGGCTTCTCCGGCAGTGGGGACCAAAAGAACACCCACTTCAAATACTAACAAATCAGATTGTTTCAATCTGTGTGCAAATAATGCCCCATCAAATATTGAGCTTCAAAGGGCTAAAGAGCTAATGAGTTCAATGTTGATGGATCTAGCAGATTAACTTTCCAATCACACTAGTGAAAATTCCCCTATCTCCTATGAAAAGAAATCATATAAAATATATGCAGGTAATAGGATTTCCTTGACACTTATTTCCATTTTCTTGCTTGTTACCATCATTGGTGTATTCCCACCCAGAAGGTTTAGTTTTTATTATCCATATTTTTTCCCTAGCTTTTATTATTCAGTCCAAATGGGTGGTTGTGTGTGTTTCAAATGGTATGTAGATTAATTTCAGTTGTGGAAGCCTTTAATTATTTATACTGTTTTGGAATAATGTGCATTTCCATTGTTTATGGCACTGTTGTTTTTGATTATGTATCATTGGTCTTGTTTTATTGTAAGGTTCCTCTGTTAATTAAATCTCCAGATATTTTGATAATGGGCTGTGTCCACAAGATGTATGATTCTATGATCATTGATGGAATTTTCTGGTTAAGATTTTTTTTTTAAAGGGTGCTTGTAGAGCTATCACTTTTAATCTTTCTTTACTTTTTAACATGAACAGAATCACCATAATATTGTCTATTGAACAGTTCTATGGAATTTTTTTAATTAATAAATATCCAGATATTATTCACATAAAGATACGGTGAAGCCTAGAGTTTGGCACAAAAGAATTGGAACTGATGGTATACAGTATTGTTGATTTCCATTCGTTATCAGAAACAATAACGTATGGTTTTTGTTTTGAATTACATTCTTCTCCTTAGTGATGCTGGTTTTAGATAAATTGGTTTGGTAGTGAGTAGATGATGGATATATAATGATGTGGCTGGGCTGGTGTTCTTTATTCCAGGTGTCTGATATGAATAGAAAAATATTCTAGAGAAAAAATTAAAATATGCATAAATAGTTATTGAATTCAGCTTTAATACATTGGCTTTTTAAAAATATATTATACATACTAGTTATTTCATTTCTAATATGAATAATCAGAATCTCAGAAATGCATTTCATTCATTGTGAAGGAAAATGTTCAAGTTAGGCTGTTTACAGATCATATAAACTTTAAGGGCTCTCTACAGAGAAATACACTGTATAGGATTAGCTGTAAGGTCTCAGCTTGAAAATTCAAGAAAGATTCTAAGCAATCACTTGTAATTGTGGAGCACTGGAAGAGGCCAATCAATCTAATTCAAGTAAAGAGCAAGAGCCAAGCACTTTCTTAAGCAGCAAGAATTTCCCCCTGTGTTTTAGAATCTGATATGCAAACGAATGCTTCATTTCCCCAGGATTTTTAACAGCGAAGCTGAAACTAATGTCCAAGTGCTATTGTCCTGTGTTTCTATATCCACTGCAACTCAGGATTTTTGTATGAATGTTATTTCTGCTGCTCTTCTTGCTAGAACTGATGCGATTATGCATAAAAGAGAGGATCTAATAAATGTTTAGATATACAGAATATGCAGCCTGGAAAATAAATAGAAATGTTGGCAGTGTCAATAGAGTACACACACAGTAAGTAATCAGATTGTATGTGAGAGAACACAGTGGGGAAAGGAAGTTTTGAACTGCTAAAGATGACCTGATGATAATGATAATACCTAGCTCTCTTATAGCGCTTTTTTTTAGTAGGTTTCAAAGTGCTTTACAAAGCTTAGTATCATTTGAATAATCACACTTTTTGACTCCTAAATTATAATGATGTTATAATGAAAAAGGTATTTTTTTTTTTATGATACACAAGAAACACAAGTACCAGGATTTGGGTTCCTGCAGGTGTAGGGACACGGGGTGGGAGGAAAGAGCTCTTTGTTTCCTCCTTTCCCTTTGCGCACTCAGGTATAGGCAGGTAGGATCTACCCATCATTTTTTATATATGTATGTATTTTTAATAGTCATAACTTCAGATCCCCATTCACCAGAATAGATTCAATGTGTTTGTTTTCAAAACCTCTCCTAAAAAGTGGGGTGTTATTTAAAATATTACTTGGCACTTATATAGTGCTATACAGTGCTGTGTAGATTGATCTTCCAACCACTTCACAGCACTGATCCTCATAATGAGTTTAATCTTAGTATACTAGCATTTTTGTTTTATAAGAATACAAAAAGAGCCCAAGCCAATAGTCTGTGCGCCCTGCTAATATACTTAAAATCACAGTTCAGAGATAAACTGATCAAACAAATACCACATCAGACCTTAGAACATATCCCATCTGTCTTTCTCCTGCTTCTCCTCAAAAGCCCCCCAAAATATCAGCCCTGTGACATGCCATGAAAGTTAACTAATGTGGGCTGCTTTGAACTAGAGGGAATTGAATTCCAGATTTGAGTGCCCCTGATGGGGGGCCAGCAGTCCACTCCTGCTTGTACTGGGAAGGGGAATCCAACTCACATTCTTCTGCTGATTGCAACCAAGTTAGTGTTTAATGAGGGGGAACTATGGTCTTTCACCTAGGCTGGTTCCATGCCATTTGGTGCTTTACCAAAACCATTTTGGGATTTAGGTCAACAAAAGCTCCTTAAATACAGAAGCCACTTGGCAACCTGTGCAAATAACAGAGCTTTAATTTCATGTGCTCACACTAATCAATGTTCCACCTATCAAGCAGGCAGCCAACTTCTGTGTCATTTTCAGCTTCAAAATAGGCTTGAGTTGTAGGTGTATGTAAAGCACAGTAGTTTAATCCTGAAGTGATAAAGGTATTGGTGAGGGTAGCAAAATCCACATCTATAAAATAAGTCAGTACCAATCTTGGCTCAACTCAGCTGATACATCATCAAGTGATCAAGAAGGTGTTCTAAGCAGCCGTTGGTCCAGCCAAACCTCCAACTTATAAAAGTGACTTTATGATGGCAAAAGTGGGACAGAGATCCCCCACCCCAACATCCAGTCTTTTTATATTGGACTGCCACATTCCCAGGATAACAAATGAAGTCACTTTTTACTCATAGAGACTTAAACAGTGGGATCAGAAACACCAAATATAATTATAAAAAATAAAAATATACTTTGCTGATTGTTTCTAGCACGAGATGTTCCCTTCCTCATGGAACTTTCAGGCTGAGGAGTTTTGTATAATGGGTTTTTTAAAGAAGTCATATTGTGTTGCAGTTTCTCACATGACATTAAGTGCAGCTTAAACTGATGCCTCCCTAGCACACAGAGCCATGATAACTATAGGCTTTCTTAGGGTTTCTAATTGCTGAAAAATAGACACCCTGCCCTGCCTCTTCCCTCGAGGCCACGCCCCCTTCCCACCACTTCCCCCAAGGCCCTGCCCCCATTTGTCACCCCCTACCCAAGAAGCTGGTGTGATTCAGCAAGCTGGTGCTGATTCATCAGACCTATAACAGCATGAGAGGTTTAAAAGAAGCATTTGTTCTTTGTCTTTTGGAAAACTTTTTTCTGAGACTTGATTAACAAAATTCTTCACAGAAAAATCATGTAGAAAAACCCTCTAGCCTTAGTAGTGTCATTAAATGCTTCACCTGCTCTATAGGTAGGCTTTCCCCACACACTCAGGGACTTTTTTATTTTTAAAAGAGAAAACCGATTGCACACTCAAATGGAAGCAAACCTAATGAGCAGATTCAGTGTGGTATTATACAAATACATATTGACATTTACCAAATGTGCATCTGTTTACGATTGTGTCCTCCTAATACTTAGGGCTTGTCTATATTAGAAAAGTTGTACAGTCTTAACTAAATTAATGTGAAGTCAGTGTAGTTAAATAGGTGATATCCCCTAATGCACTTAAACCCATTTAATCCTTGTTTAGCATATACTAGTAAAATACTAAATTAAACTAAACTGATTTAAGTGAGTGTTAAAGAGATTTAAGTGCATCTATATTAAGTGAGAAGTACCATCACCACTAATATGCAATAACAAAGTTTTAAAAGTTTTCTATAACTTGGCTAAAAAGCCACCCCATCTCTTTTCTATGTGTTACTACACACCAAATGATACAGGAATGTGAGTTTTTTCTTGGGGTTAGGGTGAATGAGAAGATCCCCAAACTTAGAAAAGGCAAATTTCAGATGTACAAACAAGAACGGCTCGCTAAAACATAATATCCCAAGATAATGCCAAACAAACCTGGAAGCATATGTAATTCTGCTATAAAAATGCAGCACCCAGTTGTCAGGCTGCTGCTAGCCATGTTCCACTTATCAAGCAGTTTTCCATTTTCCATAGTCCTGATTATCTTGTTTCTGTTTTAGAATCTTTAAATTTGGTACAGATTCTATGGTTTCTGGCATGTTATTTGTTTTGTAGAAATTAAGTCTTTGTAAGTGTCTAAATAATTCTTTGAAAAGCTGGCAAGTGATTTTTGGCTGGTTAAGAAAGTATTGTATTTTAAATCAAACTTATTTTAAAAATTGTCACTAGAATAAGCATCTGAGAATATTTGAATAGAAATGTACTTGTAAATGTATCCACACTTGATAACTCACAAAAAAGTACCCTTGCCCTACTTCCAAAAGATGGGGGGCAGTAATTGGGGCAGACATTGAGGGATGCTGGGATTGTAGGGGCAGTAACTGATGGGGGGTATGCTGCGGGGGCACTAGGATTTTGGAGGGAGCAGTAACTGTCATTGATGGGGTGTGGGGGAAGGCTAACTGGAATTGATGGGGCATTCTGTGGGTGAGTGTACTAACTGGCAGACAGGGAGCACTGGAGTTCGGGGACAACTAACTGGCAGCAGAGGAGGTTGTGCTATGTGTGTATGGGGAGAGGCAGTAATGGGCAGCAGGGAAGGCATGCACTGTTTGTAGTGGGGGGGTCCCCTCCCCAGAGTGGGGAAATCAGGGCACAGCGGGGTGGAGGGGCGGAAGACAGGACTCCCCTTGGCCTGGGCAGCAGCACCTATCAGCTGGAGAGGCTGGAGCTGTGTCTGAGAGCCAGCCAGTTCTCTCCCCCAGCAGCAGCAGCTCAACAGCTGCTGCTCTTCCCATCCTCTCCTCAGTGAGGCTGATTGCGGTTACTCCAGTAACCAGACTTTTAGTGTCCGGTCAGCAGTCTAAAACCAGATGCCTGGCAACCCTACTTTCATTTACAGTTCCATTATGTCATCTTAGTCTGTCCAGGATAGGTTAGAGTTTCCCTTTTTTAAATCATTCATTAATTATTTAACTTGCTGGTGACATCAGATATAGCATGCTGTATTGTTGGCAATAAGATTTATGCCAGCCAAATGTGGCTCATGGCATTATTAGGTTGAACAACAATGCAAGCCACCTTCTCCTCTTTTGTTATTTTTATGAAAGATGTTATCGTAACAACAACACTGAAGTTATGCAACTTAATTTTCTGTATCTATTAAAATCCTAATGAAAATTCAAGCTTTGAAGACAATGAAGCTAACATAATATAAACAGAAGTATTAAATCAAAATTAAAATCTTCAGTAATGAATTCTGGTCATCTGCATGCATATTTGTATTTGTATTCATGCTGAGCACTTCTCTGTGTTTCCTTTTATTAATTCTGAATCAGACTATTCGCTGCTGTTTTAGTACACAGGTAATCCAAAATTTATACTGGTCCTCTGTGCTTAGAATAAGGAGTCTTGTGCTAATACAAATGCTGCCTATTTAGTTGTCTTCAATAACATTTGTTACACATTAAATGCTAGCATACTGATCGATTGGTGGGTTGTCTCTGAATATTTCATAGCAATGGCGGCCAGAATAAAAATCCAGCCGGAGTAGAACTTTTCCTTACAGTTTTATTCTCCTGTACCATTTGCCAAAGGATATAAATGTGAGCTGGTTACAATTCCAAATTCAGACTTGGTGAGTTTGGTGATGTCCAATGCATCATAGAACAGTTTTTTGTTGTTGCAGCTAGTGACTTCACTGCTTGTTGTAATATACTACACTGATCCTTATAATTAGTAATGCCTCCAATTAATCTCCTTTCAAGATGATTGGATTTAAATTTAAGGGTTTTTGTTGTAAATCATAAAGATGTCTGTTCACATATTTTTCTATTTTTGGACAATACTAAATTAAATGTATCAGACTAAGCATTATTTCTTTACATAGAAACACCAAAGATTCATACCTTAGAATGTGACTGAGTGGAACAAACATTCTTCTGGACCATTTGGAATCTTAACTCAGAACAGTTAATTGCATTACATGGAGGCTTTATTTTCTCTAGCACAATTATTCCACTCTTTTCTGAAACCTGTATAAAGACATATCTTCCATTTTCTCTGCAGACTGTGTCTAGCCATGTGTACTTAGCATCATACAATGTTACATATGAGTTTTGGATGAAATGGAAAGATTTCTGTATAAGTACTGTAATAGTTTGATAGATTGCCCAACTCTTTAGTGTGTACATATATAGGTTAAAAGATCTTTTACTGATTGTTATCTAAACCAGCAAGAAAAATAAATTAGACAAATTCCTTTTTTTTTAAACTTGGCGTAAAAAAGTTTAAAAAGTACATGACATATTTGACATAAATGACTTTGACACAAGTTTGTCTAATTGTTTTCACTGAAGGATTTTTCTTTGGTAAATTGTTGTTAATGCACATTTTTATTAACATAGAAGACAAAAAACAAGATAGTACTACTATTAGAATGAAAATATGACCATACCATTGGACTTTCCTGTTTATAAGTGAACTAAAAGTCTGCTATAGAACTAAAATATTTTCCTCTAAAATTGTCTACAGCTGTGGAGAGAAACCATAGTCTAGTGGGATTATTAGTCCCCTGTAATAGACTAAACTTTTAAAATGAGAAAGTAACAATTCAGCAACATTTTTGTAGTGTCGTCTGACCATAGTACTAGATGCCAAGAACTTCTGAATTCTAGTCCTAGCTCTTCATTAACATGTTGGGTAGTTTCAGACCAGTCACTTAACGTGACTTTCTGAAACTTCCACTTTTTGATTGACATTTCAGGCTTGATCTCTGGCTAAAGATGACATGGGGAAAGTTTGAGCAAAAGTATTTTGGCTGTCTGAATATGCTAGTGAAAATATACTTTAAAATAATATAGTATTTTTGGACTGCTTTAGCATCAGAATGAAGATAGAGTTAAAGTATAAGATGGAAACAGTCCTCTTTCAGGAAAAGTGGCATTGATCATGGTGGTTTAAATTGATTTTTATTTGGTGGAATTATGAACAATTGAAATTTGCATACTGAACTTAAGTACAAGGTTATAATGGCTGCAGAGTGAAAATTTTTGTGAAGGCATTCAGTGCATGGGGATAGGGCTTCTCAGTATGGTATCATAATGCATATGCACAAGGGGGCAGTTAGGGTTGTCCAATGCAACATTAATTTTGTCATCTCCTTGCTTGTGAATGCTTAAATGTTCTTTCATAGCATGATTTTAATGCAGGGTTTCATTGTTTTAAATAGAATTCTGTATAACACTTTTAGCTCCTTCAGGATAAAAGGATAAATACACATATGTGTTGATAAGTAGACCTGCTGCTTGAACTACTAATGTGCAAACAAAATAACTCAAAGTATCAAACTATACCTGAGAATGCGTAGATAATCCTCACTTTCCCTTTTTCCTAGTGGTTTTGACACTGTTGTTTTCTCACATTTGTTCTAAGAGATTTTTTTTTCCTTTTTATTAATAGTACAAAATACACACGTACAATGATGTTTCTGTTGAGAGCCCTCATCCACTCGTCTTTCTCACACAGAAGGCGCTCTTTACTCATGGAACTGGCCTTGGGAAATGTGGAAGACAGGCAGTGCCATCTTGGTGACACTTCTCTTCACCCTTTACCTCTTTGTCCTTCGGTAGCCCCATCTAATGGAGGGGGCAGGACTGGAGAGGCCTGCAGTAACTTAAGCTGCTTCCCAGCTTGGACCTCTTTCTCTCCTCTCCCTTCCTACTTTGATGATAGTCCAAGGTAGCTAGCAGTTAGTGAACAATTTGGTGTCCGAGATCTTACAGGCTCAGTGCTGTGGAGAGGGGTAGTGGGAGGTAGCTGAGCCACATTTTAGAGGAAGAATGTCCTTTTTTGAGGAATTCCCAAAGATCCTCGGTTGTGTGGGTGGAAATCCTGACTTTCTTAATTGTCTGAGGGATACAAGTCCTGCTTCTTCCTAGATAGGAGAATTGACAGGAATTTTCAAGTTTCAGCTGAAAATTGTTCCACTTCTTTGTATGGGTTATGCTTGCGGCCCATTGTTGTGGCTAAATAATTACTTTCAACTATTTAAACCATCATAATCCTTATCCTCCCAAAAAAGTGTAAATTAGCTTTTTGTCAACTTGTCTGTTTATGGTCACACCGAAAAGTGTTCTCTTTTGAATATAAAAAGATACAAACAGTACAAGAATTCCAAAAGAAGCTATGTAAAATAAAGTAAATTACCAATTTTACAAAAAGAAAGAAAGCAGCAACCCTAGATATTGAGCCAAAGTAAGGGCAGTCTTTCCTACGCTAGATCATAACATGTGGAATCTGTGGTATTGGAAGGAATTGCATTTTAGATTCAGTCAATCAAGTTAATAATCAGGGCTGTACTCCTTATCTATTTTCTGTTTTTGTCATTGACCTAAGGGTTGTGTCTCTGTTTGCAGTCCTTTGCCCCAGGCATCACAGATACATCAGTATTTAATTTGGATTCCCACTGTTACAATATGTCTTTTTCAGCACATCAGGTATACATCTTGCAGGAGCTATATCTGTTCTTTATATTACTTCTCACACTTGGCCACTTAATTGGCTCCCAGTTCATCATAATTGATTTAAACATTTTGATTCCCACACAGTGGGATAGTACCATCTTATTTGTCCAAAAATCTGTCTGGACAAACTCAAAGCCTCCGTGTTCAAGTAATATCTAAGACCAGACTGACTTGTTGGTTGACTAGGTACTACTGTATTTTGTCTCTGTCATCTGGAACTTTCTCCCAAGAATCTTAAAAAGTCCTCCCTGAGTATTGTTTTTTAAGTGTGGGGTTCAGAGTATTTACCCTCTGAATACCCAGAGTATTCAGCATGGTTGTTCTACAATGGCATAGACAAGGTATGTTTTAAATTAGTAAGTGTGCTGAACTCCTCCTCACCTGTTTCTTTAGGACATTCTTCATGTAATACTGATTAGTTTGTATTCCAGCCCTCACCCAAATACCTACAAATCAATTCTAAATTAGTAGCAGTGTGCATTTATCTTTATGCCATGTTAACCAATAACAGTATTCTTAGTATTGTTTTCTACTTCTGTTGGGAACTGAAAAATTTGCCAGCTATCATAGCCTCCAATAACTTGGAAGATTTGCCATCACTTAAGCATGTTTTTTTTTTACCCTGTGCTTAAAATAAGAAATAATTGTATTAATTGGAAATGGTGGCCTAGTTATGGTAACCATGAACAGTACTGATGATTGTTTTTATCAATAAATAATATGGTTTGTATTCTTAAGCATCATGATTTTGGATGTCTGAATTTGGAGTGCCTGATTTGAGTCACCTGACTTTGAGTCACCTTAAAGAAGTCTGATTTTCATAAATTTATAAGCACTCATCTTTAGCAAACCAGATCCCATTTGTTTCAGGTTGGTCACCCCAAAAATGAGGTACCCTGGCACTTTTGAAAAATCTGGGTTTGATTTACAAATGCTGTAGTTCTGCCAGATTGTCTAGAAAATTAGCTTTATTTGTTCATATTATACATTGCTAATAAGAGACCCTAAAACATCGCAAGTTTTTACATCATTCTATGCTAAATAAACTTCACCACAGTTCTAAGGAGATTGCCCAATTTGGATTCCATTTTGATTGAGTAAAGGGTTATTTGACCTATACTAGAGCAAGTACTTTTGTATGCTAAACCACAAACTTTTTGCTTGAGCATCTGCACTGTGAAGAAAATGTATTCTTTTGTTGAATAATTGGCGAGTAAGTACATTTCTCAAGTGAGTAGCAATTAAAGCTATTGTACCATTTCCCCAAACTCTCTATATAAAAAAAGCTGAAATAATACAGTACATAGAAGCATAACACTGAGGTCTATAAAGACTTAAAAACTACTAGTATTTAAGAAAATAAGTGATCTCACTATATGCACATTATAATGTCCACCAGAATTTTAATGAGGTGTAATTTAAAGTTTAAAAATAAAATGTTGCATGTTATATGAAAGGCTGGAGTGGAAAAGGATATAATTATAGAAGACATCTCCTAAGTTCATTCAGCATCAAATTAGAAAGAAAATAAGAGCTCTATTTGAAACGCTTCTTATATTCATTAACTCTAGAATCTCTTCCATTGAGACACCATGGGTGAAGTGTTTATCGATCAACTGTTTAAACTGAATTGGTTGGCCATTGTGGTGGGAGAAATGAAAAAAAAATGATATGGTGTCTTTTGCTGCTGCAGTTTGTTTCAACTTTGACTTTGTTAGCCTGAAAAACAGTCTTTAAATAAAAAATAAGCTTATGCAGTGATCTGGTGCTGACCCTGCTGCTGGCAGTAAAGATTCAGCATGATGATATTTCTAATTCATATTAAGAGAATTAATATGTCTGAATACCAGTCAGGTGTTTGTTTTTAAAAACTTGAAGTTTGATGATGTGAACATTAGCTTAAAAATTGATATTCTATAACCAAAGAAAATGCATTCTCTTGCAGAGAAATAAATGGTTTTGCAAGCCAACTCAATGTGAGCTCCTAATGCAGTGATGTAGCAAAAAGGTCTACCACAATCCTTAGATGTATAAAACAGGTGATATTACCTCTGTAGGCAGTATTAGTGAGACCATGGACGGAATTCAGGTGTTCAGTTTTTCAACCTCCTTTTTGAAGTGTGGAGAGGGTCCAAGAAGATGAGTGGTCTGGAAGACACACCTTTATCAGATATCTGATAGTAAAGTGCTCTCGAGTCCTGCTTCCAACTGCTGGAAGTTGAGGTCAGAAAACTTCAAACTGGAAATAAGATGCACATTTATAATAATGAGGATAATTAACCACTGAAACAGATTACCAGGTGATGTGGTAATTTTTTTTTCACTTGGGCTTTTTAAATCAGCACTCTCTCTGTCTGTCTAAAGGCCTGGTCTAGTTCAATGAGGAGGTGTTGGGTGTAAGAAGAATCACTAGGTAAAATTATGTGTTATGCAAGAGATCATACTAGGTAATCATAATGGTCCTTAAAATAATGAATCATTAATCAAACCTTTTCCTTCCATTCCATGCTAACAACCATGTCACAAAATTAACTTCAGTGAAGTCACTCCCAATTTATACTACTGTGAAGAGAAAAAAAAAATCAACGGTTACATGCTTCAGTATGTCATTTCCTGCAATGAGATTTTTTTTCTTTTCCATACACTTGAACAGCCCAAAGGTTTCAAGACTTTAACCCTTCTCATTTCCCTGTGTTTCTGAGGGAGTTTATTTTTTCCTTTAACCCTCTGTTACTGAAGGGAAACTATCCTTGTAAGTTAGTTTCAAATATGACATTCCCTGGATTTTTAAATGTCAAACTTTTGGTCAAAATGGGGACAAGTGACTACATTTAGGTTACTACTATTTAGGATTGTGATCTGCTCTAGACCTATCTTTGCCAACATACACAGTTTCAAAGGTGCTAACGTGTGACCTGGGGATCTTACAACTCTGATAGTCTTGGGAATTCCTTTGATGCATTGCATCTTTTTTGTAGTGACATGCAATGCAATAACAGACAATAACTTTCAGCCTGATTCACCAAGGAACCTAAACATGTGTCTAGCTCAGAGCATGGGAGCAGCCCCGTCGAAAAATTGTGTTAAAGTTATGTGCATGTTTAAATACCCTTGCTGAACGGAGATCCTGAACTCTGGAGGCACCAATAGTGCAGCATCTGATTTGAAGTGCTGTGGTACCTGACAAGAGTGATGTCACAATGTATTCAACCCAGTCAGAAATGCCACCTTTTGGAGTTCAGCAAGCTGGAAAATTAGCATAGTAAAACATTCAGTAGGTAGGTAGGTGTGGGGATCATTGCTGGCCCCTAAAAAAGGAAAATAGGGTAAGAGGTGATTGCTCTCCAACCTAGAGAGTGTTTAAGGGAATGTCCTCGCAGCTAAAAAAGCTGAGTTTTTCACCTCAAAGTAATTAATGTCCATTAGCAGTCCAGAGGTAAAAACACAGTGAAGACCAGGCACTTTAGTTTTGCTGCGAAGTAAACAGCCCTATACCCTGGCCAGGGGTTGACCTTGGCAAGTTTATCTCCCAGTAAAACTTTAAGTGCCTTATCTTCACTGTTTTTTTTACTTCAGTTAGCTAACACTCGTTAATTACCTAAGGTGAAAAACAGCTTTTTTAGCTGTGAAGACAAGTCCTTAAACTAACAAAGATAGATCACATATTGACTACTCACAATGGACTGCTCATAAACAACCTACAAACCAATAACTGTTTATAGAAATTGTTCCTTGAATGATTTCAGATACTGCTACATTTAAGAAAATTGCAAGATGCTGGTGGAAAAGTTGAAAACAGATTCAAAATACTCAGGATAAATAATTGATATTGGTTTTCTCAATCCTGATTATTATTAATCATTCTGAATGAAGTTATCTGTTTAAAAGTTTTGAGCATCGTACATGTTTACCTTCTAAGAGTAAAGAGATTTTCTTACTTTTGCAATATTTTCCCCATTAAATTATGCTTGTTTCTGAAGTTTTGTTTCATGTAGTATTTTATCATTCCACATAAGAGGCAAAGAGAAATTACTTTTGGTAATACACAGATATACCTTAGTTTTATCAGAAGAAAATATAAAATGAAGCATTGTTTTTAATGTTACAAGAATAAAAATTAAAACAATGAAGACTTTAAACATCAAATTCATACTACGACAAGCTTTATAAAAAAGCCATGTTGACACAAAGCAGTGTAATGGATTTTTAAAATTGTATTGCTTGGACATAGTGAAGCTTCTGTTAGCACTTTTTTGTTTGAGCTGAGGAAACCTGCTTGTTAGCTGAGACCTGTTTCTTTTCAAAAGCATTGGTAAGGGAGTGACCAGTTATTTTAGTGAAGAGAAACTCTCCATGTTAAATTACCATATGATTCTTAAATAATCCAAAACTGACTTTTATTTGTGTAGGAACATAGGATGACGACTTTACAAGGAAAATAAAATCATATTAATCAGGAACATGGATTATGATTTATATTTTCATAATTTAAAATCAAATTGTGGATTTTGCCACAGTACAAGGAACTTTTTTATAGTGTCCACCTTGAAAGACATGAAATAATTAGGATCCTGTTGTTGTTGCTGTTAAGAGATATTTTTACTATGAGTAGAGGACTTGCATACCAAGTAGCATTTCTGAGGGTTCACGCCTCCCATCTCCTTTGTAATTTACTCAACCACTGTCTGTCCCTTGGGCTGGAGGGGGCAGGGGGGCAGAGACAGGACATATTGGTTGGTCAGGGCATCCTGAACCAGTCATGGTCCTCTGAACCAGCATTTGATGATGGACCATTTGATGATGAAGCATTACTATGCCATGGGACATTAGTTAAAGCCGCCAATAAAGGCTGCTTGCATAGGGTTACCATTCGTCCAGATTTTCCCAGACATGTCCGGCTTTTGGGGTTAAAAATAGCATCCGGGGGGAATTTGTAAATAGCTACAAATGTCCGTGATTTCCCCCCCCCCCATACAGAGGGGGGCATGGCTGCAGGAAATTCAGCCGCTCGCATGGGGCTCCAGCAGCCAGAGCCCTTCCCCCCAGCTTCAGATCAGCTGCCAGAGTCCAGCCTGGCCAATGTAGAGCTAGTCCCCTCCCCTCCCTCCCTGCATTCTCAGATCAGCGGCCCGCCGGCAGCTCCTCCTCCTCCCCCCCTGCTGCCCCTCACCTGCTGCCCAGCGCCCCGCTCCGGCAGCACTGTGCGGGGGCAGGGACTGGGTTGTGTGTTGCGCCAGGGAGCGCAGCCACGTGTCGGGCTCCGCGCAGAGCCCAACATGCTGCTCTGAGCGGCAGGGTAAGGGGGCTAAGGGGCTGGAGAAGGGGCAGGGGGTTTCTGGAGGGGGCAGTCAAGGGACAGAGAGTAGGGGGGATTGGATGGGTCAGGGGTTCTGGAGGGGGCTGTCAGGGCAGGGGTGTAGAGAGGGGTCGAGGAAGGCAGGGAGCAGAGGGGGTTGGATGGGTCAGGAGTTCTCGGGGTCCTGTCAGGGGGTGGGGAGAAGTTGGATAGGGCATGGGAGTCCCCGGGGTCTGTCTGGGGGAGGGGGTGTGGATATGGGGCGGGGATGTGGAGAGGGGTTGAGGCAGGCAGGGAGCAGAGGGGGTTGGATGGGTCAGGAGTTCTGGGGGTCCTGTCAGGGGGTGGGGAGCGGTTGGATAGGGCGTGGGAGTCTGTCTGAGGGTGGGGGTGTGAATATGGGGTGGGGGTGTGGATAAGGGTTGGGGCAGTCAGGGAACAGGTAGGGTTCTAGGGGGCAGTTAATGGCAGGGGTCCCAGGAGGGGGCAGTCGGGGACAAGGAGCGGGGGGGGTTGTGGATTCTGAGGGGGGAAGACGGGGTGGGAGGTGGGAGGGAGTGGATGGGGGCGGGGCTAGAGCGGGGCTCCCCCCCGTCCCAGTATTCTCATTTTTGATTGTGGAAATATGATAACCCTATGCTTGCTCTAGTTCTTTGAGAGTAGAGTGTTAGCCACTTCAGATCTGAATCAAATGGCCAGCACTGGGATGACAAATATTGTTTTGGAGTTTGGACTATGATTGGGAACCACTGGACTATTGTTTAATTTGTTTTGAGGAGGCTGTCTACAGTCGAGAAAGCAATCTCAGACTCATTTCATTGTATGAGCACCCTACAAACCATATTTGCTATTAATGTCACACCCTCCTACTTGGTGTAGAGCTCTGTGAGTAACTTCTTCTTTTTTTTTTTTTTTTTTTTTTTTGGTAGGCTGGCAGTTTCAAAAAATCAGAAAAAAAATTTCAGGCTGACTGGAAAAGATTTTTTTCAAAATTTTTGATGAACTAAAAAGCAAAAAAAAAAAAAAAATTTGGTTCAAATGAAATGTTTTTCAGGCTTCATTTAACCCAAAATACTGCATTACATTTCAAATGTGAGTGTTTTCATTTTATTAAAAATAAAATTTAAGTAAATTTCCAAATTAAAAGTCATTTGAAACTGAAAAATTGAAACATTTTGTTTGGAAAATGTCAAAATGAAACATTTTGATTTTTCTGAAATTTTTTACAGTTGGTGAAACTGACATGAATTTGCAAAAGTGTTGCCAAATCTACATTTTTCACCAAAAAAATGTTTAGAATGATTTTTCCCAGCTCTAGTAATCAGAGTAACGCTTGAGAAGAAAATAATGGTGATGTGTATCTGAACATGTTGTTCAGGACCTACACAAATGTATTATGCATCTACTTACTGTGTTGATTGTCAATAAAAATTTACCCTCAAGTGATTTTTACTCTTAATAATTTTTCTATTGGTTATGCCATAGGATAAATTCTATACAGGAGGTGTAATTGTTTTGTTGACTACAAAATACAAGATTTCTGGATTTGACTTGAGACAAGATTTGTCAAAGCTATTCCTGTCACTGATTAAATTCAACAAGTAACTTCAGAGAGCCTCATGCAGTCCAGTGAAGTCAAAGGGAGTTATCTTGCTGTGCAAGGAGCACAGGATCACAGTCATTGTTTGTTGTGTTTAACAAAATGTTGAAGCACAATATGAATGAAAATCACCAATAATGTTTCCTAAATTCTGGCATGTGTTTTTCTTCATAAAGATTCTACATGTTAATGTATTAAAATTATCTCCCTGTTTTAGTTGTAATTTTTCCCCAAACGATTTTATTCTTGGAAATGAGATGCACATGGTGAAATTTGACTCTTTGATAACTGAAAGCACATACTGTACTGGATTATAAAGTATACTGCTAATATATCTTCAAAAGGAAATGTATTCTCAATTTACAGTGAGCCTTGACTATAAAGGACAGTGAAGAAAAATTGCTTTTTCAGCAAGAGATGAAGTCTTTAAATTTATAACATTATGCAAGATTGCCAGGGCCTGAGGCAAAACTGGAGTATGTATCTACTTTACAGCTGCAAAAATAATTACATGACCGCTATCTGTGAAGTAATCTTTAATGGATTACTTTTTGTTAGCTTTTCATTATGTAATGTTAGAGCCAAAATAATTCATAGCAAATGGAAAAAAAATATTTTGATGTTTCTATGGCCTGGACCTTTGATGTCCTCCTAAGGTATTTTATTATGTGTTGGTTAATTTGTGAAAAGGTCTCAGTTTACAGAGAAGGTACTGCACTTGTAAAGCTGATCTAAGCCTAACAAATGTAGAAAATTACTCAAGTAATTTGCTTTTATTAGGCAAGTATTGAACTTCTTTGTTGCTTCAAAGGTGCTAAAAACCATCCAAGGTGCTATCTAATAGGTTTGCATCTTAATTTATGAGCTCCTCCAGACTTGAGAAGCACTTAAGGTTTGTTAAGATCATTTCACTTGATATTTTTTTTTTATTTTATTTTACAGCACATACTTTTAACTTTCTCTTCACTTTATACTAGTGATACAATCTTGGGAACGAAGAAGAGCCTCCATACTCAGATGCTCAGTACAGCTCTTATATTATGTCCGCTTAAAAAAGATGTATTGGAATTGGAAAAGATTCAGAAAAGAGCAACAAAATGATTAGGGGTATAAGGAGAGATTAAAAAGATTGGGACTTTTCAGCTTGGAAAAGAGATGACTAAGTGGGAGGTATGATAGAGGTCTATACAATCATTACTGGTATGGAGAAAATAAATAAAGAAGTGTTATTTACTCCTTCTCATAACACAAGAACTAGGGGTCACCAAATGTAATTAATAGGCAGCAAGTTTAAAACAAACAAAAGGAAGTATTTCTTCACACAATGCATGGTCAACCTGTGGAACTCTTTGCCAGAGGATGCTGTTAAGGCCAAGACTATAACGGGATTAAAAAAAAACTAGATAAGTTCATGGAGGATAGATCCATCGATGGCTATTAGCCAGGATGGGCAGGGATGGTGCCCCTAGTCCCTGTTTGCCAAAAGCTGGGGAAGGGGCGACAGGGGATGGATCATTTGGTGATCACCTGTTCTGTTCATTCCCTCTGGGGCATCTGGCATTGGCATCCAGAAAACAGGATACTGGATACGGCCAGACCTTTGATCTGACACAGTCTGGCTATTCTTATGTTCTTATATAATAGAACTTTGGTGTAGCAACTTAACTCAAATTAACATACCTTGTTGTTAATAAGTGCTATAAGTTAGTTTTAATTAAAAAATTGTGTAACTTTTTGTTTCTATTGCCTTTATGGTCTTTTCTTTGGAGAGGTGGAAAAAGAAGCAGGTTCTAAAATGAAAAGTGGCAGAGGTCCAGATTCACCTCCCATTAAAATAATGGCCAAAAATTCTCATTGACTTCAGCAGTAACAATATCAAGCCCATGTCCATTACATTGTGCATCTAGTGTGTATGGAAGGTTTTGGGTTATGTAGGATTTTAAGAGTGTATGCTAAATAGCTTCTAAACTCCTACTTGCTACATTCAACCCATGGTATACATTTAGCTTTCACACCATGCTGCTAGACATTTTGGTGCTTCCGTAACCTAGTTATGACTGGTGGAAATTCAAATAAAAATAATCAGTGTGTTATGAGGGGCAAAGAAGAGAAGAGGTGGCATTAGAAGCAACTGAACTTACTGAAGGTTTACCATCATAAAAGTTGTTGGGAATTGGAGAGGAGATAATGAGCTGCTCTAGAATATCAGTCCTTGAATTGCCATTTTGGACAAATAAAAATGACGTGTCCTTCCCCTGAAAACAGATGTAACCTGGGTGAATTTTTATGTAAAAAATTGTGACACTGTTTCTAAGCTCACAAAGAGAAAATATCTGTGTTAGCTGAACCTTATGGGAAAGGGTTCTATCTATTTAGGCCAAGTATGCTTTCTTGGGTCAGCGTAGACTGGACAAAAAGGGTAGTAATATCTTTTTGGAAATCCACTTTCTAGACTTGAAAACAGAACAGATTCAGCCAATAGATTTTATTCTTTTCTCCTTTAAACAAATTGTCAATCAAACCTGAAAAGCCAACTAAAAACACTAGGCATTCTTTGCTTCTTCATCCCCGAGCATGCTACGCAGAGGGGAAAAGCAGCTATCTGATCTGTCTTCCTATTTACCCTCACTCTACCGGATGTAAGCATCATGATCCACTCATTAAAAGATCTGTGAAGCCTGAGAGTGCTGAGGAAAGCAATTTTACCAGAATGCCTTCCCCTTCAATTCTCTCCTCCATACACCCCCTAACACCAGAGTATAAAACATGATTAGTAAATGATGCATGAAGCATCATTAATTAATCCTGTACTCTCCATAAAGTCACTCAAGGCGTCACAGAGCCTAAGTCCTAGATAGTAACAAATGACAACATATCTAGGATTCATGGGTTTTGGTGCACGGATTTCTGCAGATCCCTCTTTGAGCTTGTCTACACTGCCCACAGTTCGGACTATGGGAGTGTGAATAGCAATGCATGCTAAAGTGCTGCGCTGTAACTCCCATTTGTGGACACTCTGGTCACAAACTAAATGGTTCCTGATTTGCATTCATGTAGTCCCGTTTGAAGAGAACTACATTAACGCAAACTAGGAACCTTTTAGTTCGCTCCCACAGCATCCACACACAGGAGTTACAGCGCAGCACTTTGGTGCACACTGCTATTCTCACACACCTATGTTCTGAACTGCAGGGCATTGTAGACATAGCCTTGAGGTCCTGTCCTCTGTTGACACTAGATTACTTCAAATAGAGCGGAACAAATCCACTGTCAGTGCCACAGAGTTCTTTGGTTTTAACATGCTTTTGCATGACATTGACTTGGGGAAGTATGCTGAAACTGTGCTCATTGGAATGAGTTTTAAAAATGTCTTCACCAAATATGGATGTTCGCCAGTGTGGATAGGGCTTAAAGCAGGGGTAGGCAACCTATGGCACGTGTGCTGAAAACGGCACGCGAGCTGATTTTCAGTGGCACTCACACTGCCCGGGTTCTGGCCACCGGTCCGCTCTGCATTTTAATTTAATTTTAAATGAAGCTTCTTAAACATTTTAAAAACCTTATTTACTTTACATACAACAATAATTTAGTTATATATTATAGACTTGTAGAAAGAGACCTTCTAAAAACATTAAAATGTATTACTGGCACGCAAAACCTTAGAGTGAAGAAATGAAGACTCGGCACCCCACTTCTGAAAGGTTGCCGACCCCTGGCTTAAGGTAATGGGGAGAGCTGACAGTGCAGAAAAACCATAATTGGAGATATTTAATTTTAGATGAGATCTAACACCTATCTAGCATAGTTCAAGAAGAGTATTATTCACTGGAGATCTCCTTTGTAGCCTAAATCATTGTATAATTTAATTGTTCTCAGTCCTAACAAAAACAATGACTTGTTAAAGTGGCCATTAGAAGCCAAAGGTCTTTGCTGTCTAGTAAAAAGCAACAGAGGGTCCTGTGGCACCTTTGAGACTAACAGAAGTATTGGGAGCGTAAGCTTTTGTGCGTAAGAACCTCACTTCTTCAGATGCAAGTTGCTGTCTAGTGTGCACTGATGTGTCAGTAATGACTTTTTTGTCTTCCCTCTTACAGTATTACGAGATGACTTCAGACAGAACCCTTCTGATGTAATGGTAGCTGTGGGTGAACCTGCCGTGATGGAATGCCAACCCCCAAGAGGCCACCCAGAACCCACTATTTCATGGAAAAAAGATGGGTCCCCACTGGATGACAAAGATGAACGAATTACAGTAAGTGTAAAAATCTGACATTTGAGAATACTGATCTTTTCCCCTTTCCATTCACATCATTCCTCAGCAAACAACACTAATCTACCCATTATCAGTGTGTTGAGCTGCAGACCTTCAGCCCCTCTGTATTCCTGCCCTTCTGTTGCCTTCCCTAAATGTTGCAGAGGATGCATCTCATTTGCACAAAGCTGGAAATGTATCCTGTCTAACTTCAGACTTATACCATCTAACTGTGGGCTGTGCATTGTTAGAATGATCATGTGCAACACACTCCATCCCCCTGCTTGAGAGGAGAGCTGGCCAGAGAATGAAAATCCCTTCCTAAGAAAAATGTTGCATTTTTACAAATAATTTTCATTCTGAACGTCAAAACCACACTATTTTTCACGAGAAGGGAATGTGCAAAGTGAGTCTGACACAACTCTTCTAGTCTGGGTGCTGGAGAGGTTAAGTTCCCCATCTCTCTGCTTCTCTGGGTGCCAAAGTTGTGGGAATGCGGGGAGGCTGAGTCTCTGGCTTCCAGAGCTGGGAGGCTGGTGCTTAAGCGACCTCACCACAGTAGCCCTCCTAGATACTTTTCTCAGTTTCAGTCTCTACAAGTGGTCAGCCAGGGAGCTGCCATTTTGATTTGCCCAATGGAAAATTGAAAATTTTCAACAAAACTCAAATTTTCTTGTGGAAAATTTCAGTTTTCAGAAAAAGGTATTTTTGTCAAAAAAAAAAATTCCTTCTAAAGAAAATGTCTGACCAGGTCCATTTGAGAGTTATGTTGCAATCTGTAGCTTGTGAAAATAAAATTGTTCACATTTTCCACTGTCACATAATCTTTGTCTTTTGATTACTATTGGTATCTAGGCTCCATAGTGTTTTCTTTCAAGCTAAGTAATACTTCAGTGGTAAAGGTGACCCATTAGTAGTGTAGGTGAACCATTTATTAAATTCCTTTGAAATGTCTCTGCTATACTTCCCACAGCAGAGTTATGGATTGGATTAGAAAGTATAATAAGGTGTTTGGGACAAAATCATATTTCTTTAGGGAGATAATACTTATTCTGCTTTCTGGAGGTAAGCTCTCTTCTCATTAGAAGTGTTTTCATACACTTATGTAGGCTGAAGCGTGTAGTGCACGGGTTATTCTCGAGTATGGTAAAAGCAAATCAGAAAGCTATCAATCTTTTAATTTTGACATGCAAAACCATAAACAGTTGTGCCTAACTGGCTTTTAGTAATGCTAATGCATAAAGAGTTCAAAAATCATTTATATGCTGCCAACATGGTGATCCAAGACATCGCTCTCTATGGTTGGAAATAGCAACATCTGAAAATGTACTTCTTATAAGATCATCTCTGCATTATGTGAATTACTAGTGTTAAGCTGATGTAAAACACTGGAGATATACTGTTTATACCTTAATCACCTGCTGAAATGAATCACCACTGTAGGAAATGAACACACAAAAACCCAGCAACTAAGGTTCAAAATGACTGCTCCTTTTTGAGATCTAAATTGTTTGTTTTTGTTTTCCTTCCTAGGGGCAAAACAAAGCTTCAGTATTTAGTACCATAGATTTACAAACCAAGAAACAGCTGTGTATAATGATGGGTGTTTTTTCAACCACATAACTATCAAATTAAAAATACTTTATAGAAATCTGGGCTAGATTCACAAAAGGACTTGTATGTCTAACTGCCACTTTAAATGCCTGAATCACAGACTCAGGCCCCACTGGGATTCATAACCCACCCCCGTCAGCTGCAGCCAAATCCTTTAAATGCATAAAATGTTTGCATTTGAAGATCCCTATGTTTCTGCCTCTGAGCCTGCGCCAGGCCAGGTTCCTGACACCTAAATCCCAGAGTGATAACCTAACTGGGGGAAGATAGGTATTCCTGGACCTGATTCGTCTATGGGGCCCAATCTGGTAAGTGTGTTCAGGCTTTGTGTACTGTAGTTGAGCCCCTGTCGATGAGTTTACACAAAATGGTAGGGGGTAGGGGGTGGAGGAGCACTTGGCACCGCCCATTGATTAGCTTAGGGGAGAAGCCGCCTAGCATGCTGGCTTTAGTGTAGCATTTCTCAAATGTGGTCACCATGTCTGCATGCGGCCACCAGGGTATTTTTTCTACAGCCACTATAGCTTCCTGGGTGGAAGTGGGGGTGGGGCAAAGCAGCGGCTCCTCCTTGCAGAGCCCAGCTGTTGCGCCTGGCTACCTTGGTGTTTGCTAGCACCGCCAGCAGGAGATCAGCATCCAGCACCATGCAGCTTCCTGGGGGCTCTGGGCAGCACCTCTGCAGACAGATGGGGCCAGTGTGTGTGCTCAGTGGGCTTCGGCTCAGCGCGGGATGGTGGACACACTCTGAGGCCACCAAAAAAATTGTTCTGAGAACCCCTGCTTTAGTGAATCCCATTCTAAGGCACCTATCTCTCCCCAGTCATTGTATAGGGAGTCTAGGCACCTAACTAAGGCTTTGTGAATTGCAGTGTTTTTCCAAGAGCCTGAAAGTTAGGTGTGGCAACACTTAGTTTCAGCACACCTAGGTTTCTTTGTGAATCTGGCCCCATATTTATTATTTGTTTCAAAAGAAATCCCCTTAACTTAAAATGTGTGTTTGCATTTCCTTGCTGTGTAAAGTCTATTGAATTTAGGTAAGCAGAAGATTAAAGCAATATTAGGTATCTCTGTGAAATGCATTCTAAGCATGTATTGTCTATTGCTACCATTCATTCTGTTGTAGGAATTTCCGGTGTTCTTTAATGTGGTGCATTTTCTTGTTGCACTTTAAAAGTGCTGTTCACCCACCTGTGAGAACAAAGTCACACCCCAGAACAAACGAAACCTGCATTAATTGGCAACACCATCTGTATTTTTGATGGTCTTAAATCTGTGATTGTTGTGGAGGAATAGCACGCAAGTTTGTTTTTGCTTTGTGATGATTATATACTGTGCCTATTTAACTAGCATTCTTCCATCACTCCACCTGACAGAATCATTTTGTATTTTCAGTTTGTTTTTTCTAAAAAGAAACAAACAAAAAAACAAGAAACAGGATTTGATGTAGATCTAGGAATAAACTTGATTCAGATACTGTCTTGTGCTGAAATGCTCATTTTGTATTCAGAGGTATAAATTAATGTTGCTGAGATGGCAAACTCCACTGAATGAATTTACATCATATTTGCCAGGCATTGTCTTAATCAGCCCTATTAATAACATGGCATATTTCTTATACAGACAAGAGGTTGAAACTACATTATAATTCAGATTCCCATTTCTATACAGCTGTAAAAGGAGTCTTGACAAGAAGGATAAATACACTTTCAGTTGTATGTCTTAGCAGCTTTGCAGTAACAATGGATATCTTCTTTTTCTGGTGGTATTTTGGAGACAAAGAGAATGGGACCAGGAATGGACAGCATGCTAAGGGAGAGAAGTAAAAGATTTGGAAAACTTAATTTAGTGAGGTATAGATAAACCGAAATTCCTTATGTAGCATTATTTCATCCAAGAATAGAGTCAGAAAGGATTAAACCATTAAGATGACTAAAATAATGGTGAAGGAATAGGTTTGAAAGCAACATCTGAAAGCACATTTGTCAGGTTTAATTGGCCACTTCTTACCTGGCATCTTATATTTGTGCTTCCACACATGTTGGGTGAAGTCCTGGATCCACTTAAGTCAATGGCCCAACTTCCATTTCACCCATTAAAATGTCACCCATTAAACTTCAGAAGATTGGGGTTACCTGCCACTTTTAAACACAGTGAAATTGCAGGCACATGGAAGCCAAAGGGTAAAATAGGTGGATATGTGTATGTATAAAACTTATGAACTTGAGAACTTACGGAAGTGCTGGTAGTAGCGGCTCCATAGTTAAGTTCATGTCAAATCTTTGATATTGACAAGACCTTCAGAACTTAATAGCTTAAATCTCTTGCCATTTTAAGAGAACTAGAAGTGGGAAATGTTGTAGCATCTGAATTTTTGAAGTCATTGTATGTGTTGTTAAGTGATAAGATATAAACAGTCAAAAAAATCACACTTTTTTTGGTTTATGGGTTGGTTCATGTTACCCAAATGGACCACCTTCAGAGAAGTCTTGATCCATGAAACGACCCACTTATTAAATTCCTCCAGAATCTAAAGAATTCTTTCTCTTCGATAACAACAGTGCCAGTCCTGGACTTGTTAGATTGAGACTTCCCAGCCAGCAACTGACACGAGGTTTGTGGGCAATGAAAGGTAAATAAGGCACATAGGCAATAGCTTGGCTCCTGAGACAAAATCAGAGCAAAAGATTGAGACATCCTACAGCCTTATAGTTAAGATTCTGTTGAGTTAGTATTTGCACTGCTTAATTTAAATCTAATTTTTTTGGGGGGGGGGAAACACCCCACAGTTAAACTAGTTCCAGATTAAGGCACAACTTCATGAAGAGCACAATAAACACAAAATATTCTTTTGTTCCGACAGAATTAAGGAAATTGATACATTTATTTAGGTAACACAATAAAAATTGATGTTAGTAACCTTTGCATAATTTTGTCCATTTGTGTGGTGAGTAAATATGTATTACAGTGAAATAAAAATAGAATTTTATCAAGTCATGAAGTACAGTAAATGGAGCAAATATGAAAAAAGATAAGGGTAGACTGAGCTATCAGTGATAAATTATAAAAACAGACTTCCTCATTGACCACAAGTGTATTGGGCTCTGCAGTTTCTGGCTCAGGTCAGCCTCTGTGTAGGCTGTACACACTTTTGTGTGTGTGTGTCTGTGTGAGTGATGTGCTGTGTGAAGAATTACAGTCTAATTCTTTTGGTTTACTTTATAAAGAAATCTGACCAAAGCAATTTTCTCAGAGTATTAAAGCTAATAATGATTTCCCTCAAGTGTATTCTTTACTCCGTTGTATAAAAGCATATGCTTATAAATCTGGTTAATCCATGTTTGTGTCTTCTGAATTGCAAATCTAATGTGTGGGGCAAATGTTGATCTTTAATTTAATCTGTTGCATCTAAAAATGTTTGTCATGGTGTCAGAGCAAAACTGCATAGGGGACTTCTTGGAAATCAAAAATCCTTCCTGTACCATTGGAGAGCCTAACAGCTAAACTTAAATACAGCTAGGTAAATAGCTGTGGTTTCACTTTCTGAACACTTTTAAAATAAAATTTCCTATTCAAAAGTTTATCTTCACAAATATTCCTTGTGATTGTAGGAGAAACTATGTAAGCACCAGGATTTGAACACACCCAGTCATCTTATAACTAAAATCTTCACCCCTGTCCTATACCTTTGGGTAGGGAAGTGCTGTTATCCTTGTTTTACCAGTGGGGAGCCAAAGAACAGAGAGACTAAGCATAAGCATAGTTTGACTTCTATATTTGGGCGGGCAGCTCCAGTGAGGCCAATGGGGCTGCGTGTGTGTGTGCGCGCGTGTGGGCAAATTGCATGCCTGCCTGAGGCTTGCAGTTTGGGGGACAATGCCCAGGCCTTCCCCCAAACTATGCCCAGGAGACTAAATGGTGATCCAAGGTAATACAGGAAGTTAGTGGAAGAGTAGGGTATCGAACCCAAGTCTCCTGAGTCCAAGGAAGTGCCTTCACCACTGGCCCATGTTTCTTTTTGTTAACAAAACAGTTCAATTTACATCAAAATAGAGCATTTTTATTCTGAACTAAGAGTGTCCACACAGACTTGCACCAAAATAACTAAAACTGTGAATTACAAATTATTTAATTATTTTGATCCCAATTTCCTTACAGATAAACTTTTACCCATTAGGTTGCCTTTTCTTTCAGTAGCAGTTGCTCCTTAATTTATTAAGCCTCACTAAATCACAGTAAAGTAGGGGTGAGTCTTATTATCACTGTTTTCATATGGTAAAATGTATGCAGAGAGGTTACTTGGTAGCACAAGCCCCCAAACAGATCCTGTTTCAGATCCAGGATTAGAGTTCAGGATTTTCCAGCTTCCGTTCATTTCCCACAACCCCTAGCCCAAGCGTCAGAAACACCCCCTAATTGTTCACATGAAATAAGAATGTGGATGGTGGAAAAAAGAGGGAACACTGAACATGAAAAATTTAATATGAAGAATTCCTTTACATATACATGAAAGGGGATGGTAACATGTTAGCATACCTTTGCAATTGATTTTAAAAAAGCAGAGTTTTTTAATTGAAATTTGGGTGCAATTCTGTGAATCCAGTTTTTCCCCTTTCATATTAACTCTTGTCTATCATTTATCCTGAATCATCCTCATTTGAGTTTTTGAAAGAAAAACTTTGAGGTGGCATTCATCTTTCTTTGTTCAAGATTTTCAGCTTTTAAGATCAAAGGTACAGGATGAATACTGTATACAGGTTTTCATCCCCTTTCTGTGTGGTTGTCTTGTAACATAAACATTTTTGAATGACTTAAACTCTTGTTTAGATAAGTTGTAGCTTGAATTCTCTATTGTTGCTTTTATCTGACCTTTCATTAGCATATCAGGGGGATGAAACATTCTGTGTGTTTTGAAAAATATTATTTTTCCATAACTGAGTGATGAAATCTTGACAGTATGCAAAAATATGCTGCTGTGGAATGAATGACTCCATCAAAGCTACCATCCACTCAGAAACATTTTGTTTGTTTGCCACAGTGTTCCTGTTAATTAATTAGATTACTGGAAAAGGGACCTGTTAATAATTTTTGAGACTATTCACAGCATCATTGCTTTAACAGGAACAAAAATATATGAAGTAGCTGGATCCTAACGTGATCTTTGTCATAACAACAAGAAGAAAACATTATGCATATCAGTAAAAATAGATCAGTTTCTAATGTAGGGAACTGGGAGAAGAAAAGGCAGAAATTAATCCCATCTGTATCCAGGGGAGCCTTTCCTTCAGAAGATAAATTGCAGTCAGGAAAGGTGCATCAAGGAGGAGGAAACAAATTGATGGAGTAGAGTTTGTGGTTGTCTGTTTTGAGAGTAATGCTTTTAACCTAAGTGCTAGGTTTCTGATACTGAGTGTTCCCTTTGGCTAAGTTTCTAAAACACTATCAGGGTGCAATATTGTATTTATGCTGTGTGTGTACATGTCTCCTTTCCTTCTCTCTCTCTCCTGTCGGTTCTTTCTCCCCCTCCCTCCTATCTTTTTATTCATTTCTTTAGAAATTATTTTTGGGAAGTTCTATTGCCTGTGTTATGCAGGAGGTCAGATGACAATGGTTCCTTCTGTCCTTGAAATCTGTGAATCTTTGAATCTATTAATGCCCAGAAACGTGTAAGGTGGTTTAGAGACTAGTCCCCAGTCTGAAGAACTTGTATTTCAGTGGTCTGGTCCTGCAAATGCTTACTCACTGAATAATGAAAACATTCACATGCAGAGGTAGTTGTGGGTTTAAGTCCTAAGTACATTAACAAATAAAGGAATAGGTCAAAGGAAATCACAGGCAAATATTTTATTTCATCTTAATTTTTTTTTATTTTTAGAAGAGCTTAAAGGGCAGAAATCAGTTGCAGATATACAGCCATTTCCTGTTCTCCTGGTGCCTGTCTTCTCTTCCCTGCCTCATCAATTTCCTTCTTCCTAAGTCCCCCTCACATATACTTCCTGGAAGGGCTGGCCCCTCTCTCCCCTCCTCATCGTCCTTCCTCTGCTGATCGATACTTTTATTGTCTGCTTTCCTTTAGGATGAGGAAGAGTTATTTTAATGATTTACACTTCTTACATTTTTAACGTTGTTTCTGCTGAAAATATTACCAAGGTTATGTCTGTTAACTTGTCATGCAATGTAGAGGAATTTAAAGACTGAAAAATAGTTTGGTACCAAACCAATAACACTGAAGGTAGAGGAGGATGTTTCAAATCCCACTGCTACATCTTCTATAATGTTTCCAAGATCTGACATCATCTTTCTGTCCACACTGCTAAAGCTCTAGTTCAGAGTCATCATTATCTCTCATTTTGTGCCATCAGTTTGGATAATAACTACCGTAATGCTTGTGTGATCTGATATTCATTTTCCTCTTCCTGTCTCCCCTTTCCGTTTATTTGTTTGTCAGACCCACTTGTTACATCTTGTCTCAAATTAGACCTTAAGCTCTTCAGGGCAGAGTTGACTTTTCTTCCACATTTCTATAGTATTTCCTGATTAGAGCCTTTAGGTGCTACCACAATGCAGCTAAAAGTAATGGTTGGGATTTTTGAAGAAGCTAAAGGAATTAGGGTCCAAAATGTTCTCCCCTTCTAGATTGCCTTTTAAAGTTTTCTCCTGATTCTTATGGTCAACTTCGTTTGATAGTTTTGTGGGGTGGCAGGTATCTTTCTTGCAGTACTTATGTACCTGTTAAAAAATGTGCCAATCAGTCTTAGATATTATTTCTGAATCTTTCTCAGTACAAAGAATTGCCACCATATTTAAGTGCTCCATTGTTCACTCTGAGTTTAATCAACAGGTTGTTGCATAACATTTCGGATATTATAAATCACATTAAAGAAGCATTCACTAGGCGATTAAACACCTGCAGAGAATAACCAAAAACATGAGACATTTCATCATGATCTCCAAGATGAAATATTGCCATGTAGAACTAGATGAGGGAAGCCTCATGATGCAGGACAACGTGCATCAGCATGGAAAGTTCATGAACTATGTGAATTTCGGGGTATTCCCTGCAGATTTTTACTGAATCTGACAAGGTCTCATTTTTTCATGAACAACAAAATTGACCTCCTAGGAACTCTGGTGGCAAAGATATGCCTTAACAATGTGACTCATTGTTTTTCCGAGTCTGCATTCAAAGAAACTGAAACTGCAGCTTTAAGAAAAGTGTGAACTTCCTCCATGTATCATAATTCAGTGTTACAAGAGAAGAACAATTTTGACTACTTAGCAGCTAACATTGTTAACCAGTAAATCACTTATTCTGTGTGGCTGGATTTATGTGTCACTTCTTCATTTTTGGTTAGTTATATGCATTACGTAGGCTACAGGCTTGTAGGGATTGCATATTCCTGTGATTTCTGGACGATTAAGATACTTCATCTTTCTTCAAAAAAAAAAATAGAGTGAATAAAAGCAGTTACTATGTAGCTGCCATCTAAAGTGGGCTAGACATTTGTACTGTGTAACATCCAGTATATTGCAATTTTTCCCCATATTCCGGTATTTGATCCAGCAGTAACAAAAGTAGTTTACCAAAGGTCATGGTGGATTCTCCATCACTGACATATTTTAAATCAAGATTGAATTTTTTTCCTTAAATTATACGCCTTAAGAATTATTTTAGGGAAGTTCTATCGCCCATGTTATACAGGAGGTCACTCTAAATGATCACAATAGCCCCCTTCTGGCCTTGGAATCTATGAAAAACACGTTATTTGTTCAGACATATTTTCAACACTTTGTTTTACAGTGATATATAGCATTAAAATATAAAAGTAGAGCAAAGAAGAATGGGGAAAGAATAAGTTCTCTTGCATATACTTTGCCTATATGAAAGAATTTGAAGGCTCCTAAACTGAGCCACAGTTCTCCACAGATTTCTTTTGTCCCTGGTCATGAACTGATAACCTCGGTAGAGAAAGAAAATAAATGCCTGCAGCTTGGATTAGATTATGTAGCAAATAAAATATGTTAGATATCTGATCTTTGAGAATTGCATAAGACTTGAGAGTAGAGGATATTAGGATTTTCTTGTTAAAGGGGCTTATTGAGACTTTTGAAACTCGGGGACAATCTGAAATGATAAAATTGGAGTCTGGAAGAGGATTCCCTCTTATGAAGTTGAAAAAAACTGATGATGGTTGTTCTCTCAGCCTGGGTTACTTGCGATACTCAGAGCATTCAGGATTGTATTTTTTGAATGGCCGGAAGCAAAGGTGATTTAATATGTCAAGAACTAAATTGCTTGTTTAAAAAAAAAATTCTCTCATACTAAAAAAGAGAGGATTGTTTAGCAATTATTGGAAAATTCAGGAAATTGAAAGGAGACTTTGTTTATATTATATACAGTCATGCTGAAGACTAGTGTTAATAAGCACACCCAATGTATTTTCTACCTGCAAGGAAGCAAATAAATGTGTGGACCAGCATGTTAGCAAATCTGAGAGAGAAACAGGATAAGGGTAATACTGCTATTTTCTGTATCCAAGACTGTTATATATTATCTGAATCTAGAGTGTGGCTCTATTTGCCTGTGTAGCATGCTTACAGGTGAATATATAGTATCATTAGATGTTGCAGGAGAAATATTTCAGAGTAGCAGCCGTGTTAGTCTGTATCCGCAAAAAGAACAGGAGTACTTGTGGCATCTTAGAGACTAACAAATTTATTAGAGCATAAGCTTTCGTGGACTACAGCCCACTTTTTCAGATGCATAGAATGGAACATATAGTAAGGAGATATATATACATACAGAACATGAAAAGGTGGAAGTAGCCATATCAACTCTAAGAGGCTAATTAATTAAGATGAGCTATTATCAGCAGGAGAAAAAAAACTTTTGTAGTGATAATCAAGATGGCCCATTTCAGACGGTTGACAAGAGATGTGAGGATACTTAACATAGGGAAATAGATTCAATCTGTTTAATGACTCAGCCATTCCCAGTCTCTATTCAAGCCTAAATTAATAGTATCTAGTTTGCATAGTAATTCAAGTTCAGCAGTTTCTCGTTGGAGTCTGTTTTTGAAGCTTTTCTGTTGCAAAATTGCCACCTTTAAGTCTGTTACTGAGTGACCAGAGAGGTTGAAGTGTTCTCCAATACTGTTTTTTGAATGTTATGATTCCTGATGTCAGATTTGTGTCCATTTATTCTTTTGTGTAGAGACTGTCCGATTTGGCCAATGTACATGGCAGAGGGGCATTGCTGGCACATGAAAAAAAAATACATTGACAAAAATCTTCACACTGAAAGCATTCTGCCTGCCCTATCACTTACAAATGAAAAAAACCCTCCTTTCTCAATCCACCCCTCCCCCCCCAGGAAAGCCTTGAGTGGATGGGGGGTTTTGCAATGGGGCCGAGAAGGTCAGAAAACTGAGCTTTGTGTTGTACAAGAGCAGGTGAGAGTTTTGGATTCTAAATCCTTCCATGGAGAATGCCCCTTCCCAATTCCTGTTAGCGACTATTGGATCAGGTGCTAGATTTAGCTCTTGTTTTGTCCATTTATACCGAACTAGAGAGAGAGAGAGCAGGTAAGTTATCCAACAGCAGTAGTTATATTTCAGTTATATCTGCTATAAACTGAATCAAGCAAAATCAACTCACCACATTGCCTTTCTAAACAGCAAAGCCTATTCCTTCTGGAAGGGATTTTTGCATTTTTTTTTTCTTGAGCAAGAGTAGACAGTATATATTTGAATGTTCTTGGCATTTTTGTTATTCCTTGTCACTTGCTGACAGCAGTGACCACATATTGTCACTTAAAATGGAAATCTCAGATATCTATTAACTGAAGCTTTATTGCATAGCCTACTTTTTATGATTTATTTTTGTAAAGTAAAAATGACACTAACTTTAAAAATATGTTTAAAAAAACTTCAACAATCAGTGTGCTGAGTTGGCAAATATTATATCTAATAATCAAAAAAGAAAAATGTAAAATAAAAATAGGGCGGAAGAGGAGTGACTTTTGGAGCCTGGAACAGATGTGAATGATTAGAGCTCCCTTGTTTGGATTGCTTTGATCCCCCCACCCCCACCCCCCCCTTTTTTTTTTTTTTTTTTTTTTTTTTAAGTTCTAGCTACTTCATTTTTGCTTATTTCAGCTTGTTTGGATAGTTTTGCTTTACCAAATCTCCAGTGATGTTCTGGTCATATGAAAAGTCTAATCCAAAGCACAGTACTTCAAAAATAATTTTTCAGTTCTTGGGTTTCCTTGACCCAGCAGTGTACTTCTGTCTTTTCTGGTTCTAATACACTTAAATTACCTCTAGTCAGGCTTCTGCCAAGAACTGAAATCTGCAATGTGCAAAAGCATGGAACTGACATCAAATTGGTTGGATGTCACCCAAGACTCCCATGTAGGACTAGACAAAAAATGTTGAGAGACTGTCACAAATTATATGAAGAACAGGAGTACTTGTGGCACCTTAGAGACTAACAAATTTATTAGAGCATAAGCTTTCGTGGACTACAGCCCACTTCTTCGGATGCATATAGAATGGAACATATAATGAGGAGATATATATACACACATACAGAGAGCATAAACAGGTGGGAGTTGTCTTACTAACTCTGAGAGGCCAATTAATTAAGAGAAAAAAAAAAAAACTTTTGAAGTGATAATCAAGCTAGCCGAGTACAGACAGTGTGGTTTGGAGACTTGGGTAATCAGGCAGAATGACTCTTCTTTGCAACTTGAAATCATTATATCAGAAAAGTAATGAAAAATAGTAAGACACTAGAAAATAAACTCACCTGGAGCTGGAGACTAAAACCTGGATTGGAATTTAAGATTAATGGTATTTCTTGAAAACATTGAGAGTGGCAGTTTGATTTTGATTTTTTTGTTTTGTCTATTCATCTGAGTTTTTGATTTTTGTCACGTCTCCGAATTTAATATCGTGTTAGCTGACTTCAGTATTTCTGGAATGATACTTTTATCTTTCTAATGGCTACAGATCATTTGTTTCTACTCGCTAGTGCAACATTTAGCAGTTGATTGGGAATTTTTTTCCTCCCAGGTTTCAAGAATCACTTTTTACCCAGATTATATTGTGGCGCATGGCAGGGCTGTGCAAAGAGAGGGGATCAAATGGTTCCAATAGAACTGGGCCAGGGCCCATGAAGGGCTTCTGTTTTTGATGCTGTTTGTTGTTTTGTTTTTGTTTTAATTGCTCATTCTTTTCTTCTGTCATGGGCCTTTCCTATTCAGTGCCCCAAATGATGTATTCAGGGTTCTATTTAATGCATTGTGATGTCATTGACAGCCACACCAAAACAGGGGAGGGTCTGTCTGGGAATAGGGGTGCAGTGAAGGTCTGAAGGATTGGGGGTTCATTCAGATTTGGGAGTTTCTCTGGGGGTGGGGGTTGTAGTGAAATTCACTGGAATCGGGGGGGGTGTCTCTCTATGATTTGCAGGTCTCTCTAGGGTGACCAGATGTCCTGATTTTATAGGGACAGTCCCGATTTTGGGGTCTTGTTCTTATATAGGCTCCTATTACCCCTCACCCCCTGTCTCTGGTATCTCTGGGACTGGGGGTGCAGTGACAGTGCAGTGACACTTCCCAAGAGGATGCAGGGTTATGAAGTACATCGCTACCACTTGCCCTTAGCATGAGGTAGCATTGTGTGTACCTACCAGGGATCAGCACCCTGACTTTCCTTGCCACAGGCAACACAATCACTCTCCCCTCAACCCAGGAGGTTACATTGTCCCTCATGCAGGTTAGTGATAGGGACACGCCAACCCCCAAGTCCTCTGAGCGTCCTGCTGTGGTGAGTGGACACTCACAGAATTACCAGACACAGCTTTTTAGTTACACTTAAAACAAAGTTCTGCTTAACACACAGCATCTACATTTGTTTATAGAGAAAGCAAGTGTAAGTTAATTTACCAAAGAATAGAGATTCTTATGATAGCAAACAGAAATACTGGGAACAAAGGGCTACATATAAAATTATGACACATGTTCTAGAGCCTAAAGTTAACTAACAAGATGCCCTCTTGTCTAATATGATACTGCTTACCCAAAGTCCTTTTTTTCAACCAGGATACCTGAGACTTTTCTCTCATGAGCTCAAGCTCACTGAAGGCCTGTTTCCCCGGACGAAGGATGCCAGGGTGACTTTTTACACTCCTCCATATATTAGACTAGTCCTTTGCTCTTTACCCATAAACATGGTTTCCTTCCCTGCTGTTTGTCTCTTCCTGTTCATTTCTTCTCTTGAAATCCCCACAATCCCTTCATTAGCATTGGCACAATATGCTAATAGACTTCTGTTGGAAGACATAGGACACAATAGTCCCCTAATCTTTTGCAAAGATTATGATGACTCATGTGACACAGGCTTTCAGCAGAAACCTTACATGGGGCTCTTTGTTAAACTAGAATGCAAATACTGCAACCAGGGGATCCCTGTAACCCTTATGCACCCCTGTTATCTCTGCCCTTGGGTCACAAGGGTCTCTCGGGGTGCAGTGACACTGGGGATAGGGCATCCTCTCTGAGTCTCCGGAGTCTGTGCTGGGGCTGCTGCCTCTACCCTCCCATCCCTGCTGCTTTTTGCCCCATCCCTCCCAACTGGCCTGTCTCAGAGCTTTTCTCAGAAGGTGCTGGGTGGCTGGTGAGGGAGAGTCCATGACTCCTGCAGCTTCTCCCCACCTCTCCCCAGCTTCTAGGCTGTGTTGCCCTTCCCCAGGGCTGTTATCTCTGCAACTTCCTACTGCTGTGCTGCACTCCCCCTGTGTTGATGAATGGGCCAAGGAGTGGGCAGTGCCTGCCTGTGGGGCAGTGGAACTGAACCTGGGCAGCTGTATGAGGCAGCAGGAGCCCAGGGAGCTCTGTGAGGCAACAGCTTTGTTAGAAGCTGTGTGTGGGTCTCAGTGACTCATTTCTACCTTAAAAAAATCAACTGGAAGGGGGTCTGCATTCTCAGTGCTCCCCCCAACTCGCACACAGTGGTTTGATTATTGAAAGCATGGGGCAGAATTTTGACTTTGACAAGGCAGATCTGACTACTTGGCCACAAGTGACACATTCTGTTAGCTATCTTTGAGTAGAAAATGTTCCCATTGTTAATTTAGAACACAACTTTTCACCTAGCAAACCCAAAGGAAAGCAAGTATTACAATTATGGTTCTTTGTCAAAACTCCTAGTGGAAAGTTACATGAGTAGTCTTGGTTGATGTACAGTTCAACTCTTGCCTCCTTGTTCTAGTTCTTTTCCTTCTTCATCTTTGTTTGCAAACTATAAAACTGGGCTCACAAACTTTTTTCCACTTTAGCAGGCAAGTGTGCCAATATGACTGTTCAAAGGAACATGTGGAGGCAATCTGAATGTAAGTTACAGAACTATTGGAAAAGGGTTGAACAGTTGATGAAGGATATGAGATTGCAATAGTTTGTGACATCTCTTGGATATTTTTTCTGTACTCCATTGAGAGGTGTTTAGCTTTGAGAGATTCAGACAAGAAATTAAATAGTCCTCGTAATGTTTTTTTGGGGTTTACGTGAATTGCTTGAGAAGTAAGAGAGACACTGTATTGCAGGATCATGTGGAAGCTAGTAAAGCCTGTACTGCAAAACTTATCAAACTGAATTCAAAGTGAATTTATCAGTGGGATTGCAAGAAAAGTATGGCAGGTTATTTTTGACAATATTAAGAAAGCTTCTGAGTGCACTTCAGACCTCTCCCAAACAGAATAAATGTCTCAAGTGTTAAGAAGTATGTTGAGGTTTTGAAAGATGGGGTGAAGGTTGTTGTGAACTTTTTAGACTTCATTGTTGTTCATGCCGAACAGGGGATTGGTATTTATGGAAATTATTTTAGAGTAGCAGAAAAAGACTGTTTAGATATGGCTGATTGCAGGGACAGAACTATCTGAATGGAGCAAACATGGCTATAGCATACAAAGGTGTGAAAAATAGAATTCAGCAGTTAAATCATTATGTATCTTTTGTCCATGTGCTGCCCACTCACTGAATCTTGTTGGAGAAGCTGCTGCAGTGGTTGTTCCCCAAGTAGTTGTATATTTTGAAGTTGTCCAGAGACTGAATACCCTGTTTTCTGCTTCTTCTAGTAGTTGGGGTGTATTGAAAAAGCATATTAGCATTACATTAAAATGCCAAAGCACAACAAGATGGTCAGTAAGGGTAGAAGCAATCCATCCAAAACAAAATCATGTTAAGGATGCTTTTGATGCTTTAGACGAGAACAAAGCTTCACACAATGTTATGTGAGAACTTGTGTTAGAAACTAATGAAGACTTCAGAGATTTCAGTTCTTGTTTTGTCCGAGATATGGTATACTATGCTATCTGATCAAAAATTAATATTGTGAGCAAAACATTGCAGACTCCAGATCTTGACTTTCACTTCATGGCCTTTGAGATGCTTTATCAGAAGTATGGACTTCTGGGTTTGCTGCATGTAAGGAAGCTGCTGTTTCACAGGCAGAAAGGTTAGGAATATACACCCAGTTCAAAGAGAAATGATCTCAAAGGAGGAAAGTAATGCCAGGCAAATTTTCAAAGGAGGAAAGGTCATCAAATCCCCCCAAAAGTTTTTGAATGCTAGGTTTTCAACCCTGTCTTAGACACAATATTAAAATAATAGAATGATTGGACATGCAAATATTAATTACGGAGTCAGAAGAAGGTTTGTTTTTTGAAGAGCAAGAAACTGAAAAGTCTCAACAGCAAAGACCTAAAGAGGCACGCTTGACAGTTAGCAAGCAGTTACTCTGAGGATGTAAACTATGAGAGTTCTGAGAATGAGATTTAGTTCTTCACCAGTATTTGCAAAAAAATTGTTGAGGATGACTTAGAAACAAAGGCAGGAACGCTTTGTTTCAAAACTTGGTTCCCAGACCAATTTGTAGAAAAATACAAACATGGAGTCCAGAAATATGTGGTCTGGTCACATGTCCTTGTAGAGTCATAGCAGCCATATGGACAGAGCTGTCTGGAGCATTCTGAGGAAGACTCACCAGGTAGGAGATAAGTTTCTCCTCAGGCCTGTTATTTTCCCTAATGTCTCATTGGCCTGAATAGGCCCTTCCCACCCAGCTATCTATCCTGAAAGATCTTGTCTAGTGGGCATTACCCAGCTGTAACTATATTTGAAGTACAGATACTTAGTCAGTATTTATAACTGCATATATAAAAATGATACATGCATACAAATAGGATAATAATATTCAGCAAATCACAACTTTTCCAATGATGCCTTACATGACCCCTCTTGCATAAAATACATCATAATTATGCTATAATCATATCATAATAATATCACTATGAAGAATATGGGGTGCAGTGTCACACTGGTCCCAGAACATTCAGAGATCCTCTTTCCAGTAAAGTAGCAATGTTAGTCTGAACAAGCTATACCTGTGCACAGCAGGACTGCTAATGGATTTGTGTACAGGTCATATAGTATATTTAAGATTTCAGAGAAGTAATACATCTATTATTTCTCAGGAAAATGTTAGTTTCAGGATAGGTTGGAAGTTGTGTATGGGAAGGCTTATAAAATGGACATGCTCTTCTGTTGGAACTTTGAATTACTCCTGTTTAGGGCTGCAGTATTTTCATAATTGTCACCGACTTCATAGAAAACATTACATTGACCGTTTGCCATGAAAAATGATGTGGGTGCGGCTGAGAGAGCAATCTTTCTGAAGTAAGGATGAGAGTACTAGAGGCATATAGAGTGGGGCTTGGCTAAAGCACAACTGGTCAGCCAAAGAGCTGCTGCCCATGGAGACACCTATGAGGATACAGCATTTGAGGGACACCAGAAGGAGTTGACTAAAGGAGTCATGAGGGGTGCAGTGGCACCCAGGTAGTATGAGGTGACTGTGCAAGAGGGACTAGTGATCTGAAGGAATAGGAGGAGCTTACAAGCTAGCAGACACAACACCCAGGTAGAGCCTACAGAAATATAGTGTTCACCACAGAAAAGAGAGACAGAGAACCATTCCTAAGCCAACACCATAGGGCATGAGGAGTTTCCACAGAAAAAGAATTTGCTAGACTCAGGGGCAGGTGACGGAGACAGGTTTCTTCCAGTGTGATCACCTGTTGATGAGACCAAACTATCTCAAAGATTATGTAACCAGCTGAGTCTGTGCTAAAGACAAAACTTCAGTCTGGCCGAAGAGTGAATAAACCTTTCATATTTGAGGGAAAATGGAATAAGACCTGCAACAAGTTTAGGAGAAAAGAGAATTCCAAGAGACAATGGTACTATTAAAAATGTAACGCTCCAAAAAAGCTAAAACATGAGTGAAAACTTCTCTGAGGAATGTACTGAAATAATTCCAGCACTGGTTTGGTTGACACTGGCCATGCAGAGATATGTTTTTGTTGCCCCACGGAATATGTGATTTGATTCCTTGAAAAGAGTATACAGCCTTAATAATGATTTTGATTCAAGGTTACTTATTTTGGTATTTTTATGTTTTGTGTCATGGCTTTCCCAGTGGTGGCTTATACCATATTATAATGCATGTTTTGAATGTTTGAATGAGAAGGAGGGATTTTTTGTTTGTTTGTTTTCTTTTTTATAACTTTTGCCTTTGTAGATGTGTCCAGATTTTATTAAAATTTAATCTGATGGCCTGTGGCTCCTTAAACCATTTTGAATTGTGGTGTTCAGTCTATGATCCTGTCTTAGGGTTAAGACTTCTAAGAGTCAGGCCTCAAAGGAGGGCTGATGAAAACCGGGGCTCTGTTCAGCTTTGCCATATGGAAATGTGCATTTAGTTCAATTTGGAACTGTTACTTTGGATGCTGCTATTGAAAAGTATCTTGTTAGTCATTTTACAATGCATGCTAGCTGTTCCAGGTTTTAGGAATGAATGAACGGTTTAATTTCTCTAAAGCCCGGCTACATTGCATAGAATTAAAATTTTGATGTCTCTCACCACAAGAATGCAGATATATTGAAAATATGTTTTAAAAGTGAACTGCAAAGCATTTTTCTAAAGGAAAAATAGTTTTAGATGAGAGAAAAGATGGTCTTGTGTTTGAAGCACAGTTAAGTCTGCAAGTCAGGAAGCTGTATTCTTGTAGTTCCAGCTATGTTGCAGTTATGTTCTTTGCAGTATGATCTTTAGCAAATCACTTAAGCTCTCTGTGCATCTGATTTTCTGTCTTTGAAATTGGTATGATTATACTTACCAGCCTCATAGGGATGATGTGAGGCTGAGTTTATTAATGCCTGTAAAATACTTAGAGATCCTTGAAAAGAAAGTGCTACAGAAGTGCAAAGTATTATTATTAAATCCTAAATCATTAACAGATTTTATATGTAGACAAAGTGTTAAAATAAAACTGTTAAATCTACACTTATGTAACATGACCTAAATTGAGGATTCCATATTTCCCCTATAACAGCAGATGCCATTATTCTCTGAAACAGCATTCCCTGCATTGCTGTTGGCATTTGTGATTTTACCAGTTTTCAAAAATATTTTATTTTGTAACGCAAATATATTTGTGATATTGTAAGTTTGCATGTGGAGTTCCCTATTTTGGCTCATGGGAATAGTTCCACTGAGTTTAATGTGATCACTCAAATGTGTAAATGTTTACAGGATAAAGCCCTTAGACTGTAAATGTTTTTAGATCTCATTTTATGATAAAAGAAAACATCCAAGTTTGAGCAGTTGCTCTCATAGCTGAATGTGGAAGATTTAAGTGCACAGGTGTTTTAGAACTTCTATCTGCACTTGGAGTCATGGATCTTGAAAGTCTATTAATTGTTCCTGGATCCTCTGTATAATTATAACTCCTATTGAACTCACTGGGAATTTTGTATTCAAAATGGCTGCATGATCAGTTCACATTATAAAGTGTTTTTTTCATATATAGCATATCTCAGGGTGAAATCATGGCCTTACTGAGATCAATGGAAGTTTCTCATTTTTAAATGCTAATTATCTATAAGACGGCTACCAATCTGCAGGTAACAAGTGATGACTTAAGGTTTATACTTCCAAAATTGAGGGATTTTGTAGAATGATAATTCTTCCATTCTGTTAAGAAATTCTTTACACATCTAAGAAATTATTACTAGATGGTTTAAGCTCTTATTCTGAAGCTTACAAATGTAGATGATCACAGCACTTTGGGAGAAAAAAAAGTTAATGAATTAGGAAACTTGGAAATTTAAAGTAGAATATAGGAACATATACACCAGTCTAATATGTCTGGTCTGAAAATAGTAAGACTGTAACCTTTGAAAATGTTTTAATCTTTGGGACTTCAATAGGAGCAGGACTGGGTCCTCCATGTTTTAGTCAGAAAGAGGTCTAAACTATAGCTAAATATGTGTGGTGTTGTTTAGGGGTGTGTGTATGTATGTATTAGGGCTGTAAGGCGATTAAATAAATTAATCGCAATTAATCGCAGGATTAATCGCACTATTAATAATAGAATACCATTTATTTAAATATTTTGGGTGTTTTCTACATTTTCAAATATATTGATTTCAATTACAGCATAGAATACAAAGTGTACAGTACTCACTTTCTATTTATTTTTGAATACATATATTTGCACTGTAAAAAACAAAAGAAATAGTATATTTCAATTCACCTAATACAAGTACTGTAGTGCAATCTCTTTATCATGAAAGTTGAACTTACAAATGTCGAATTATGTACAAAAAATAACTGCATTCAAAAATGAAACAATGTAAAACTTTTAGAGCCTACAAGTCCACTCAGTCCTACTTCAGCCAGTCACTCAGACAAACCAGTTTGGTTACATTTGCAGGAGATAATGCTGCCTGCTTCTTGTTTACGTCATCTGAAAGTGAGAGCAGGCACTGACATGGCATTGTTGTATCTGGCGTTGCAAGATATTTACGTGCCAGATGTGCTAAAGGTTCATATGTCCCTTCATGCTTCAATCACCACTCCAGACCCTACGCATCCATGCTGATTGACAGGTTCTGCTTGATAACGATCCAAAGCAGAGCTGACGATGCATGTTCACTTTCATCATCTGAGTCAGATGCCACAAGCAGAAGGTTGATTTTTTTTTTTAATTTTTATGTATGTATGTATGTATGTATGTATGTATGTATTTATTTATTTATTTTTGGTGGTTCGGGTTCTGTAATTTCCGCATCGGAGTGTTGCTCTTTTAAGACTCCTCAAAGCATTCTCCACACTTCGTTGCTCTCAGATTTTGGACAGCACTTCAGATTCTTAAACCTTCAGTCGAGTAATTTTTTAGAAATCTCGCATTGGTACCTTCTTTGCCAAATCTGCTGTGACAGTGCTGGGTCATCATCCGGGACTGCTATAACATGAAATATATGGTGGAATACAGGTAAAACAGAGCAGGGGCCATACAATTCTCCCCCAAGGAGTTCAGTCACAAATTTAATTAACGTGCTATTTTTTTTAACAAAAATCATCAGCGTGGAAGCATGTCCCCCAGAATGTTGCCTGAAGCATGAAGGGGCATATGAATGTTTAGCATATCTGGCATGTAAATACTTTGCAACGCTGACTACAAAAGTGCCATGCGAACGCCTGTTGTCATTTTCAGGTGAAATTGTAAATAAGAAGCAGGCAGCAGTATCTCCTGTAAACATAAACAAACGTGTTTGTCTTTGCGATTGTCTGAACAAGAAGTAGGACTGAGTGGACTTGTAGGCTCTAAAGCAGGGGTCGGCAACCTTTGAGAAGTGGTGTTCCAAGTCTTCATTAATGTAAGGTTTTGTATGCCAGTAACACATTTTACATTTACAGGGGCCGACGGACGGAAGCCCAGACCGGCAGCAGGCTGACCTGCTCAGCCCCCTGCCGGTCTGGGGATCCGTCCGCTGGCCCCTACCAGGTAGGGTCCCAGCCACTGGCTCCACTCAGCCTGCTGCCGGCCTGGGGTTCTGTCCACCCAGGCCGGCAGTGGGCTGAGCGGGGCCGGGACTCCGGCTGGCAAGGGGCTGGTGGCCGGAACCCGGGGCTGGCGGCCGGAACCCCAGACCGGCAGCAGGCTGAGCGGCTCAGCCTGCTGCTGGTCTGGAATTCGGTCCACCAGCTCCTGCCAGCCGGGGTCCTGTTCATCCAGGCAGGCAGCGGGCTGAGCGGGCCGGCAGCTGGGATCCCGGCTGGCAGCAGAGTGCCACTAAAAATCAGCTCTCGTGCTGCCTTTGGCACGCGTGCTGCAGGTTGCCGACCCCACTCTAAAGTTTTACATTGTTTTGTTTTTGAGTGCAGTTATGTAACAAAAAAAAAATCTACATTTGTAAGTTACACTTTCACGATAGAGATTGCACTACAGTATTTGTATGAGGTGAGTTGAAAAATACTATTTCTTTTATCATTTTTACAGTGCAAATATTTGTAATAAAAATAATACACCTCTACCTCAATATAACTGTCCTCAGGAGCCAAAAAATCTTACCGCGTTATATCGAACCTGCTTTGATCCGCCGGAGTGCGCAGCCCTGTCTGCCCGGTGCGCTGCTTTACCGCGTTATATCCGAATTCGTGTTCTATTGGGTCGCGTTATATCGAGGTAGAGGTGTATAAAATGAGCACTGTACACTTTGTACCCTTTGTATTCTGTGTTGTAACAGAAATCAATATATTTGAAAATGCAGACAAACATCCAAAAATATTTAATACATTTCAGTAAAATTTTTTGAGTTAATCGCATGAATTAACTGTGATTAATCGACTGCCCTAATATATATATAATATATTTCATGTGACTTTAGAGTCCACGAAAAAGGCCAGAGACTGAAGTTCCCTGTACTTGTAACAAATACATCATGGGCAGCAAGGCAAGCTTCCTCTCGCTCTCTTGCAAATGTGACTCAGTTATTACCTTGAAGGTTCACTTCTAGAGATACCAATTGAACCTTTGACCCTGCTGTCAACAGGGTTAACAAATCAATACAATCTGTGATGTTGGTTTCTTTGATCTGGATACCTGTCCATTTTAGATCATTACTGATTTGGGCTGGATTCAACTACTGAGCTGCAGATGAAATCCTCTTTATCCCATTACCATCTTATTCCCTCAGACACGTGTTTTGATTGTTCTTAGAAAAAATATAATTCATTCCTGGTTTGTACATTGATACATAAAAATGTGTGTGAATTTTAAAAAGGGGTTTGTTCCATCCCTTGTTTGCATTACGAGTCAACCTTTAAAATAAAATATTTCTTTATACTTAATAGCCTTAACTTATTGACCCACTCTCCAGGTCCCATTTGTGACAAATGTGTCTCTTCATGGGTCACCGTGCCATTTTCGTGTCTGAGAGAGCAGAACAGCAGTGTTGCACACTGACAAGCTGGCAGGTCAGCAGTGCAAGCTTGGGGATTGATTCCCCAAGAAACAGGTACCCCAACTTAATCAGACTTGTACTCGAGAACAAAACTTTAACAGTGATCTGGTAAATGTTAAGGCACAATAACTTCCCAAAGGCATGGAATGTGTGATAGTCACATGTCCTGTTGATAAAGGCATATCAGGTCCCTGTGAAAGCTTTGCATTGCAGTGCAGGTTTGAAGTTGGGGTACCTATTTCTTTTTAGTATCTGTTGGATGTGAAAGCCTTATGTATGGAGTGTTAGTGTGTTGTTGATAGTGTTGTAGGTAATACAAAGGTGGAAAGGAATGCACACATTTTTCACCTTACCTTCTTATTTCTATGATTTTAAAGTTTTGGGTGGGTGCCTCAACCTGAACTGTCACTAAACACAGTTTTTGTTTGCTAATTTTATGGAACTCATTGTTTGTGGAAGAAGTTTGTTTAACATGTAGAAAGATGGTTTAGTGTCCTTTTGTAAATAAGAACTGCTGCGAAAGATTCCTTTTATAAAGGAAATGCAACTGTTTAAATATTAAAGCTGTGACACAAACACAACAAAAGGAACAAAAAATTAGGGCTGATTCTCTTTACCCACACTAATGAGGTGGTTATTTTCCCTCATGGTGGTGTAAGTGAAAATATTAGCTTTAAAGTTGATTATAATCAGTGCTGTTTATGCTACAACCTGTAGTTTTCTTTACAGTAGGGATTTTGTATTTTATCATTTGGGTACTGTTCTTACTTTGTTTCTATTGCTTTGATCATATACAATTAGGCTAAGATAGCTTTATGAAGCATCTTCTCTGCATGATATTAATTACTTTATTGATCTTATCGTTAGGAAGGGAAATGGATAAAATAACTCAAAATATATTTAAATGAAGAAGGCATATGATGCACTGAGTAATTAAATTTAATTTCACATCAAGTCAAGAGGATTCCTTTTGAACATGTAACATTTTTATTTCACAGCTTAAATAAGTTGCTTAAGAAGATGATGTGAAATTTTCATTGGTTTCTTAAAAATTCAATTTCCATAGGGCAAAATAGCTATCCTTGTTATTTTGTAGTTAAAAATCAGGTGAAGAAATAAGTTGCCCCTTATATACCTATATAGCCATACATTGCAAAAGGATACATCATGAAGGACCAAAGGACATCAAAGACATTAGTTAAGCACTGGAGTTCCAACTCCAGAACTATTAACACCACTTCCCACAGCCCCTTGTTAATCATTTGAAAGTCTCCTTTCTGAATACTAACTAGTCTTAGCCCTGCTGAGATTGAACTCTGTTTACATCTGCCAGCCCCAAATACAATTCTCTTCTATGGGATCAGTAGCAGGTCAAGGAAACTCTACCATGATAGACCATGTCTAGGCTGACATTAACTTTACTGTATTAATATTCATGATTTTAATACTTTGTGTTTTAGAGAGATGATTCTCAATAGAGAGAGTTGTTTGTTCTGCATGTAAGGGCATACCTCTATTTGCATAACAATTGAATATTGAACGAAGTGTTTAGAATAGCTAACAATTATGTATTTAAAGTCTATTTTTCAACAAAAAATGTCAACCCATCACATTACTTTACTAACATATGAAATCAAACAAATAAAATCCTGTGAAGTTTTGAGTTTGAAATGTCTGTGATAATTTTCCTTAAACAATGATTTTGCAAAATGAGAGAGAACAGACATCATCCCTTTGCACTTTTCAGGACACTGCTGAACTTAAGTATTGGACCTTCATAAAGGCAGCTAAGATTTCCTTTTTTCAGCAGTTTCTCCCTACTCCCTGCCATTTTTTTTGTTGAGGTACAGTTTACAATACCCTTCTAACAACAAGAATTGAGTCAAGAGTTTAAACACACCATGGCATCAGAGAGAAACAGCAAGAAACTGCCTCAGAGGAAGCAATTATCCCAGTAAGCATTCACAGGCCTTTCAGCAACTTGGTCAACCACCAACTGAGAGTAGACAAGAGAGCCACTACAGATAAGACAAGGAGGGAGAGCATTAACTACTTCTTTAATATCTTCAATCTCTTCCACTATTCATAATGTAATCACTGACATTTACACATTGTGCTTTAAGCAGTTTGCTACTCTGAAGGTAAAGGCTCACACGTGAGGAGCAGACTTATTGTATCCTTGTTGTGTAAAGTATGTGTTATTAGTAAGAGTGTGGGCCATATTTCTCAAGTGATGGATTAAGGTGTAGACCAAGCCAGAGACAGCTAAAACCAGTTGCCACTTTTGAATATTTAGGTCCAAATGTCTATAAATTTAAGTATATTTTGAAAGTTGGACTGAGAGGAGGTGTGATCCAGTGGATAGGACCCTGAGTAGGAATCAGGAGACCTAGGTTCTATTCCCATCTCTGCCACTGGCCTGCTGGGTGACCTTGGGCGAGTCATTTCACCTTTCAGTGCCATGTTTCCCTTCCTACCCCTTGTCTGTCTTGTCTGCTTAGACTGTAAGCCCTTTGAGGCAGGGATTCTTGTATGTCTTGTCTCTTGTATGTGTTTATATAGTGCTCAGCAATTCATCAGCATTGCATTGTACAGCATTGTACAGTGTCATGCAAGTCAGCAGCATTTAATCACATGCTTAAGAGTTTTCTTGAATTGGGGTCTAAATTTGCATTATACTTAATCTTAGTCAAAAGTCTGAGAAGCAGCAATTTTTGGATGAATGTTTTATTTGTTCAGTTATGTTTTATAAAATATAGAAGTGTGCGTATTGCTGAGTTGGTAATACTGGTGCTTCTGATTCAGAAGTAGAGCTGGTTGAACATTAAAAAAATAATCAGTGAAAGAATGGACAAATTTTACTCAAATTTAAAATAAACAAAATAAAAATTGTAAACAACATTTCTATTTTTGGACCAGTTTTGTTAAGAAGATCCTGTGTTCAGTTCTCACATCAGGACCTGGATTAATAACATGTGCTGACACTACAGTATAAAAGAGGTACTGAACTTTTAGAAGTGTCATTCTTCAGGAGATAAGTTTAAATGAAGTGTCTTCTCTCCATACTCAATGCCTTTGAAGGTGGAATCAGAAATCCATTTTCAGGTCTCAAAACCGTGGCAGAAAACCCGTGTATTGTAGCCAGCATTCCATCTCTTTATACACACGGGACCTGATTCTTCATTGCACTATACATGTCATTTTTACATCACTGTAACTTCAGTGGAAAAATACCAGTGTAACACTCATTATGTAATGCAGTGAAGAATCAGGTCCACAATGCTAATGTACAAAAAAAGTCTGTCTCTTTCTCTCTAGTTCCTTCTGTCTCAGAGAAGTGGAGGGCAGGAGCATGCTGTTACTACGCAAGGCTGTTACTGCTTCCCACTCTTTCACTCCATTACTAATCAGTGTAGCATGTTTTGGGAAGCCTTAGGTATGAAATATGTTGTACCAAACTGAATTGCAGTAAATAACAAACAAAAGATAATTAGATATTTAGGGAAAAAATCAGAAGCACATAGTCTCTTTCATTGTTTGGCATTAGAAATCTTATGTGTCTTAAGATGTGTGGCTCAGTAAGGTTTTTTGTCTGATTAGGTTCATGTAATTAAAACCAGAAGAGATTCTGTGTATGGCTGAAAGAGCTAATTAGGCCCAGTTGGTTTAGTATTTTAACCTTAGAGGTGTGTGAACAGCACTTCAGTGGAGATGCTTTGAAAAAATTCCTGTGTAACAGATACTTCAAACCATCTGACTTGCTTAAGGGTAGAGGACTGCAGACATACCAGACAGGGAGTTCAGTTCAAGTTCACTTTTATTTCTGATTTCAGTCGCTGATTACAGTGAAAGATACATACATGACAAAATGCATCCAGGATATATTCATCCAATGGGCTAAATTTACAGTCCTAATTTCAGTGCATACACATAGTAGTGCTAATGCAATTACGGTATGTTTCCAGACATTGAGGAAACACTATTTAGATATGCAGATTTTCAACAGTAGGTCACAAAAGACTGAGGGCTTCCATACACTACAAAGTTAAGTCGACATAATTCAGCTTACATTGACCTAACTGGAGGTATACACACTGTAATGCTCCTCCTGCCGTTTTAACTGTTATACCGACATAATAAGACCACCTCAATGAGAGGCATAGCACTTAGGGTGACATAGAGCGACGCAATGTCAGTGTAGCCACCAGATTGCTTATGTTGCCCTAAGTAGTCTCCAGGAGGTGTCCCACAATGCCCACTGTGACCACTCTGGTCACTGGTTTGAACTCCACTGCCCTGCAGTCAGGTACACAGGTATGCACCCTTCCCTTTTAAAGCCCCGGGAAGTTTTGAAATTGCTCTTCCAGTTTGCTCGGTGTGGAGAGCTCACATAGCTACTGCCACATGAGCATGCCAGCTCCACGCAGAAAATGTGCTCCTGTCTGGCTCTCCGGGGTCTGCTGGAGCATCCACTATTTTTTCCCGTGGAAGCTCCAGTCCCGGAACACCTGTGGAGTCAGTGCCTGTGATAGCTACACATGGTGCACTTCTCTCTGTGTCAAGTGCAAGAGCTGCTACTGTGGATGTTCTCCACCGACACAAGGAGTGTAGTGTGGACATGCAACAGCAGTTTAATTACAGTGGTGGCTGTACGTTGACATAACTGAAGTTTACTTAACTTTGTAGTGTAGATATAGCCTGAGTGTGCTTCAGCATTCACATGTATTCTTTGTTGCTCAGTAAACTACATAACAAAAAGCAGACTAAGATCTTCGGAAAAGGATTCCCTACACCTTCTCTAAAGGTTTAGAGAGGACTCTTATTCAGTGGAGGAGAAATAACATGGTTTTGTTATGCAAGGATATTTGTTCATGGATTATAACAGAGGAAATACTGCATAGTAAATATTTTGTGTACGTACTATCCACTGAGGTTTGAATAGTAGCATGAAAAATTTTTCACACAATTATTTGTCTAGTTCAAGTATTTTCATAAAGCACCACTTCTCTGTTTCTAAATGAGTTTTGGTTGGGGGTGGATTAGTATGGGCTTTGTCATCAGTCCAGGCTGCCTTTGTAATTAAGAAGAACCAAATGTAAAACAAAGTTTAAGTAACTTTTGAATCTTTAATATTTTAAGCTTCTAAAAGAGAAATACACTGAGCTCTGGATTTTCTTTCATCAAGATTATTTATGACACGCTGTGTCTCTTGGCTGCTCCCAATTTCTGTGTTAATCAGGAGGAAATATCAAGTGATGAGGCAATTCTGATGTTTAGTGCCTGATAGTGCCAAGTGCTGACTGAGCACCTTCAAAACACAATTAAAGTTACCAAACAGCTCCAGGGACAGCTGATAGCATTTAACACTTTGTAGATATTCATCTTCTTGCGGGATTAGACTTTTAATGAGGTTGGCTGTAAGAGATAGTAAGATATTTTGAAGAGCAGAACCGAGCCTAACTTCGAAGCTCACATTTTTTGCACAGGCTGGGATGGATGCCAAAAGCGCCATGTAGGAGCTGAATGTTTTTTCAATATCTCCACCCTCAAGACTATTTTCAGTAGAGCAGTTCTGCTATAGCAGGGGTCGGCCGAACCTGCCGCGTCAGCAGGTAAATAAAACTGGCCCAGCCCGCCAGGGTGCTTACCCTGGCGAGCCGCGTGCTAAATGTTGCCGACCCCTGTGCTATAGATAAGCCATTGTACTTATTATCAGCTCCACATCCCCAACCCACCACCATCACAGGGGTTTGTTTGTTGACTTGTGTGGTGGAGAGAGGCGGTTTACAATTCAACTCTTAGGCTAGGTCTATACTACCTGCCTGAATCAGCGGGTAGAAATCGACCTCTCGGGGATCGATTTATCGCGTCCCGTTGGGACGCGACAATCGATCCCCGAATCGGCGCTCTTACTCCACCAGCAGAGGTGGTAGTAAGCACCACCGACAGAAAGCCGCAGAAGTCGATTTTGCCGCCGTCCTCACAACGGGGTAAGTCGGCTGCGATATGTCGAATTCAGCTACGCTATTCACGTAGCTGAATTTGCGTATCTTAAATCGACTCCCCCCTGTAGTGTAGATGTACCCTTAGATTTTGCTCTGAGCAAAAACATGGTATAAGAAAGATCTCAGTCCAACAGTGTTTCTTTTAAGCTTTCTTTCAGTTTGTGTGTGACATTTTTGGGAGAGGAGCATATTTTTGCCATACAATGGGGGAAGGACTTACCTAGAGACTTAAACAAAATCTTTCTTGTTCGTTGTTATAAGGATATTAATTTGGGAATGGTCAGTGCTACACTCTGACTCTCAAAACCTAAAACAAAAAATGTGTGCAGCTTTTTAAAGTAAAGTAATGTTGCTTGCTAAATTATGCATATGTTTTCCCTGTCTTTCTCCGAATCTCTTTTTTAAAGCCCACTTCTTTAGCCTTTCTTCTGACACTGATCTCCTACAACTCTGTGGGTTCTCACCTTCATGCTTTAACCATTTATGTCTTTCTTTCCAAAATTAGATTGTAAATTCTTCAAAGCAGGGGCAATGTCTGACTATATGCATATGCTGTGTGCCGCATGTGACAATACTGAAACACACTCAACATTACAATCTGCCATACATATTGCCAGCAATGTTGTGTGAAATGAGGACAGAATTTCATCTGTCAATCTGAGTTTCATTTCCTTAGAGATTTAAGTTACCCCTTAGCATTTTTTTTAATGCATTGTAGGTTTTATGTATTAAATAGAATGAGGATTACGAGTTGTAAATCAACACTTTAAATATGCTGGTGGTCTTTGTTGCTGGATTTCTCAAACATTTCTCTCTGGGTTTCTTTTTTTCGTCCATTCACACCCTTTGTAGACTTTTTTGTTCTTTGCACGCGCGCGCACACACACATACACACACATATAAGGGCTGTCGATTAATAGCAGTTAACTCACATGATTAACTCAAAAAAATTAATCGTGATTAATCACACTGTTAAACAATAGAATACCAATTGAAATTTATTAAAAAATTGTGGATGTTTTTCTACATTTTCAAATGTACTGGTTTCTATTACAACACAGAATATGAAGTGTACAGTGCTCACTTTATATTATTATTTTTATTACAAATTTTTGCACTGTAAAAATGGTAAACGAAATAAATAGTATTTTTCAGTTCACCTCATACAAGTACTGTAGTGCGATCTCTTTATCATTGAAAGTGTAACATACAAATATACATTTTTGTTACATAACTGCACTCAAAAACAAAACAATGTAAAACTTTAGAGCCTTCAAAACTACTCAGCCCTACTTCTTGTTCAGCCAATCGCTAAGACAAACAAGTTTGTTTACATTTATGGGAAATAATGCTGCCTATTTCTTATTTACAATATCACCTGAAAGTGAGAACAGGCGTTCACATGGCACTTTTGTAGCCAGCGTTGCAAGGTATTTATGTGCCAGATATGCTAAACATTCATGTGCCCCTTCATGCTTCAGCCACCATTCCAGAGGGCATGCTTCCATGCTGATGATGCTCGTTAAAAATATGTGTTAATTAAATTTGCGACTGAACTCCTTGGGGGAGAATTGTATGTCTCCTGTTCTGTTTTACCTGCATTCTGCCATATATTTCATGTTATAGCAGTCTTGGATGACGACCCAGCACATGTTTGGGTTATGAACACTTTCACGACAGATTTGACAAAATGCAAAGAAGGTACCAATGTGAGATTTCTAAAAATAGCTACAGCGCTCAACCCAACATTTAAGAATCTGAAGTGCCTTCCAAAATCTGAGAGGGACAAGGTGTGGAGTATGCTTTTAGAAGTCTTAAAAGAGCAATACTCTGATGCCAGACAATCCCCTTCCCCTTCCCTCCCCCTGCCCCTGCTTAAGTGCAGGGTGGCGATTGGCTGAAGTAGAACTAAAGGGACTTGTCGGCTCTAAAGTTTTACATTGTTTTATTTTTGAATTAAGTTATTTTTTGTATCTAATTATATATTTGTAAGGTCAACTTTCATGATAAAGAGATTGCAATACAGTACTTGTATTAGGTGAATTGAAAAATACTATTTTCTTTTCTTTTTTACAGTGCAAATATTTGTAATCAAAAATAAATATAAAGTGAGCACTGTACACTTCGTATTTTGTGTTGTAATTGAAATCAATATATTTGAAAACGTAGAAAACATTCAAAGATATTTAAATAAAATGGCATTTATAACTGTTTAACAGTACGATTAATCACTATTTTTTTTATCACACAATTATTTTATTTATATATATATATTTAGAGAGAGAGAGAGACATTTGTGTGTGCGTGTGTGTGGTGAATATATGATATTGTGTAACTTTGAGTAACGTCTTGTGGTTTTGGTTTATTGGTTGAATGAATTGATTTATTATTTGTATATTTTTTTTTGCTGCTGAGTGGTCATAACTTATTATTCTAAGTTTAACTCTTAGGACATCTACAACTTTTTGTATGGACATCTTTTGTTGCTTAATGAAATAAATAAAATGAAATTGGGATGGCTGAAATACTCATGAATGGCAAAGTGACTTGTCAGTTAAAGCCCATATAACATGCAATCATATCATGTATTCTTTATACACAACATATGTTATAGAAAGACTATGTTTATAAATATTCTAGAACCCACTGCTATAAAGCACTAGGGACCACCTGTGATCTGCTGTGAATCCACATCTCTTCATTGACAGTTCCCAGCAGTTCCAGAGCTGTAAACACTTTTAATGGGTCTATTTTGTATCCTCCACTTGTAAAGCCAGGTGTCTTTTGTTACCAGGAGTTCAACTGTACAAGGCTTAGAGAGAGCCGTAAAATCTCTAAAAAAAAAAAAAAAAAAAAAAAAAGATTTGAATTAGATTTTCCATAAGTATAAAATATAGTGACTTTTAAAGTCTCTTAATTTGGATCTTTCCAAGATTAGATGCAAAACACTGGGTCTCACTGGGAAGTGGTGGTATAAAATACTTTAAAAACAGAGACTAGTACTTCTTGTTTGTAAGGAAAACTACTACTCCTTAGGTTGAAAATGAATCCCCTACTGCACAAAAATGCCCCTGTCCTGTGGTTTGGGGTATTATGTTACACTGTTAGTTTTTTAACCCACAGAACAATCATTAGGTACTCTAAACTTCAGATGATAGATATTGATGTATAGATATGCACACACACACAATATGAGAGAAAGAGAGCTAAAATATTCTTAGCAAAACCACTGATAACTAGTTACTAGTTACTCTGAGTAACTTAGTTTGTGAGCAGTAACTTTTAAATTACTCAAAGAAGAGATTTGTCTCTTCACTGCCCACCTTATTGTATTGTAGCTTACAATTCAGCAGTAACAGAAGAAATGTGTTGGAAAATCTCAGTATGTAAATTATCCCCCCTATCCGCACAGACAGACCCATCCATGTTTTTCAGACAAATACCTATTATTACATCAAATCATATGTCCACCTACTTCAGTGTCTCCTCTCTGCCATTGCTCATGCTTGAGAGAAAAGGGGGGGCGGGGGATAATGAATATAGGACACAAATCTGCTGTAGCTACAGCTTTCCTCAGGCAAAGCTATTTTATGTTAAAACAAAGGATGATGTAATCTGTCCCATTCAATTGGGAGTTGGCTAATTGCTAAAAAGTAATGGGAAACGTACGTAGTCAGTCAACAAAGGAAGTACGTTTTCAATCAGTCAACAGCGAATAATTCATCCAGGATACATACAGTACTCTGTGCATGCATGTGTGTATTATACACACACACCATATTTATGGGGAGATGATATCTATGTGATAAACATATCATAAACCTGTGCAATTTTTCATATTCCTATGATTGTATCACCTATCCACTGAGCCAGCAACCCAGGAACTTACTTTAACATTCCTGACCCCTCTGCAGCTTCTGTCATCTTTTAAAAACAAACTACCATCCTGCCTGAGGCCCAGGAGGTACAAAAATGAGCCTTGAGACTGTTACCAGCTTTTCTAATCATAAAAATGTCAGAGCTTTAAATCTGATGTCTGAAGGTCCTTGAGGGTTAGAAAGAGGATCTTCATACATATATCACTCCTTACTGTTTGACCCAGAACTCAGGTCTAACTGGGAAGGACCCAAAATATAGACAAGTGACTTTAGGTAATTTTGAGTTGTTTTACATATTTGTTTTAATGTTTACCTCCATCGGAACTTTGTACAGTTACATTCATGGTATGAAAGACACCTGACTGTACAGATGGAAATGAGATCGTTCCAATAACATTTTTTTGAAGCTCTCTAAAATGTTCCTAGATTAGGTGGATTTTTTCTGTAAATTATGATTCATATAGATCAGTGGTTCTCAAAGTCGGGCCGCCGCTTGTTCAGGGAAAGTCCCTGGCGGGCCGGGCCGGTTTGTTTACCTGCCACATCTGCAGGTTCGGCAGATCGCGGCTCCCACTGCCCGCGGTTCGCTGCTCCAGGCTAAGGGGGGCTGTGGGAAGCGGCGTGAGCCGAGGGATGTGCTGGTCGCCCTTCCCGCAACCCCCATTGGCCTGGAGCGGCGAACCGCGGCCAGTGGGAGCCACGATCTGCCGAATCTGCGGACGGCAGGTAAACAAACTGGCCCGGACCACCAGGGGCTTTCCCTGAACAAGGAGCGGACCGGCTTTGAGAAGCACTGATATAGAATGTGTAGTGATGTGTTATAAAGGTTGCTATAAAAATGGGATTTTCATAAATGTCAAACCAGGAGCTCAAGTGCCATTCAAAGTCAATGGAACTTGTGCTCTCAAGTCACTGTGGCACATGTGAAAATCCCCACCTTTCTTCTACGTAAGTTTGATATGAGAATAATTTAACTACCCTCAGGTAAGCCAATAAACTTTTATTTCACATCACGATATAGTCAACATTTATATAGCTATGCAGAGAGAGATATGTGTGTATGTATTCTAGACATATTTATACAAATATACACACATACAATTAATAATATAACACCTTGATAATATTTATTATTGCAGTCCTCTAAATTGTATGACTTTGGGGGATATGACAGTCTAGTTGTGTACTTCATACCCTTCTCTTGCTGTTTGAGGCTATCAGCAAATAAAAACACATTTACCTTACTTAAAAATAATATTTGCCGGTCACCTTTAATACTCCATTCCACATGCTTCAAATTCTAATTGAAATTTCATCATTGCTAGATTGCTAGATAAAGGACATCGCTTTTTCTCTCCAAAACGATGTGTGCTAACGGCAAAAGCATGAAATTTGTATTCAACACTATCTACATTATATGTGCATGTCCATCTGTCTCCATAACTGACTGTCATCATTGTGTGTATATGTCTTATAATGATAATAAGAGTCCAATACCTCTCAAGATGTCAAGTTCTCAGGGATAGATTTCTAGCTGTAGGCAACTTGTGCAAAGTACTTCACATTGTGAACATTCTCTGGCTAGTCACTGATTGTATTAGGCCTTTTAATGTAACTTTATAGGCACCTTTTGTTTTTCCACTACATTTCAATTTAAATTATTATCATATGTGATCTGAGTTTTAAGACTTTCCAACTTAGAAAACTATTAAAGAATATTTAAGTGGAATTGCAGGAAACAGGAGATTTATTCAGATTAATGTATGCATTCTGTTCTGTTGTGAACATGTTTTGTTTAAGTTTAAAAACTTAATTAACCAAGGCTTTTATTAAATGAAGAGAGATTCAGATTTTTGGCTTATATTTCATAATCTATTTTTAAGTAAAATGTAGCAGTGTTCACTATGAAACATCAAGGGGGAATTCTTTGCTTATACTGATTCAACTCCATTAACTTGCAAAGAAATGAACAAGGGTAAATAACAGCAGGAAGTTAGCTAACTAACAACAAATATTGCCAAATACAGGCTCTGTACATCTCTACCTGAGTGCTCAGCACTTTTGAATGTCAGACCCTTATTTATTTGTATAAATGTGGATTTAGGAGCTAAATGTTAGGCTTCCATTAAAACAAAATCTTGGTGTAAATATATCTTACTGCTACATAAGTTGTGAGGTATGGTATTTCTGTCAGGATCTATCTTAGGGAGAAGGAATCATTTATTTACTCTGCCAGTACCACTAATGGCGGGTATAAGCAAGCAGACCCACACTCCTGGTGGTGCATGAGAACAGAAGTCAGATTTTTTTTTTTAAATTGACAAGCAGTTTTTAAATAGCCTTTTTCTTTTTCTTTTTTTTTTTATTTTTGTTTTTGTTTTTGTTTTTTGGGGTGAGGTACTTAACCGCTCTATGGTTAGTGGAATCTAATTAAATGTAAAGTTGTGATGCAGGTCAGAGGGTTTTTCTAATGTTGTAAACCTTTCATAGTTTATAAACAAGAAGACCACAACTCAGCGCTGAAAGACAAATTTGCCCCTAATGCGGGAATTAAATATATTTTCGTCACCAAGCAGAAAGACATTAAAATAATTTGTATGCAAAGACCATATTAGATGTGTCTGATTCTGATATACTAACAGTAGAAAGGAAATTGTAGAACCTGTGGTTATCAAGCATTAAACAGAAGCAAGGAACAGCCACTACTGAGCAGTAGACAAATAGAAGTGGTGTATCTTCTGGATCCACAAAAGTGAAGAGGTTTTAAAATACAGTAATAAAAAGGTATAAAGCTAATAAGGTGAACAAAATGCTTTTGCTGTGAAGGTTGTAAATTAGCCTCATTTCTCCACCCAAAACCAAATTCGTAAAGCATGATTTCATATGGTTGTTTGTTATCCATAAGTAAAAGGCTTTGGAGATTAAAACTTTCTCATTTTAGATGGAAGTCCAAATAAAATGTGCTCAGTATTCTGTATTTTATGCTTTCTATTTGTGAAATGTCAATGTACAGTAAATGAGATGCACCAAGCAAGAGTCTACGTTCAGCAATTAGAGTTTCATAATCATATTTAGCATCTAAATAGCACGGTACATCTTTAAAGCACTTTACAGATATTATCTAATTGATTATTTTAAAAGTAATTTTTATTATTCTTGATTTGTCCTAGATCAGAGGAGGAAAGCTCATGATTACCTACACGAGAAAGAATGATGCTGGCAAGTATGTCTGTGTTGGAACAAATATGGTGGGAGAACGAGAGAGTGAAGTGGCGGAGCTCACCGTTTTAGGTAAGAGAGTGTGTGACACTTCATTAGTGAAAATGCCAGTATTTAATACAGCTTCATTTTTGGTATGGGGAGAAGGAGTTTTAAAGTAAGGTTGTTGTTTTTTAATCATCCACCTCCTTTGCTATGTTCATATTGGGCGTGTTCTTGTGACAGTCATGGATATCTGCCTGATGGCATATTCCAGAAAATAAGTTAGCATCAATATCGGTTCTTCAGCACATAGTGGAATATTGTTGAAATAAAGAGGTTTGTGACTCCAGAACAAGATGAAAATCGAGGGAAAAGAGGAAATAATGAACACAAGTCAGTGAACTATGCTGATTTGTGAACAGAAAATGTAGATTTTTTTTTTCACATATGCAGTCAGAACTGACTTGGTTTTCACACTGCAGATAATTCCAGTTTTAACTGAACATAAGAATATTTATAAATAATATCAAAACAAGAATAAACTTCAATAACAAGCATATGTATCATTTTCCCCTTCCATGAGGAAATTAATATAATCTCAGAAATTTAACTGAATCATTTAAGTAATGAAATCTTAAAATATGGATAGATCTGTTTTATGCATACATATACATTGACCTAGTAAAACAGGAGGTGGGCTACCACTTTGATACTTGCTGAGTGGCATAAATTTGCTACCATACAACTAACTCAAATGATCCTAGAAACATTACACCATGTCTAATCATCATTAAAGGGGATTTTCAGTCAAATTAAGCTAACTCAAGCTACCTTCATTGAAAAAGCACATCTTTTTTGCCTTTGTAGACAAGACTCTATGATGTCTGCAGTGCAGCCTGAGAATATCTTTGGCATTTCATGGCTGCCTCACGATCTTCGGTGCAGTCCTGATTCTGGACTCTCAGTGTGAAGTGCTGCTTCAAAGCAGTATAAGGCTTGGAAACAGCTTAACCCTGTTTATATTGGGAACAAACACTTTGAGTGCAGGGTTTACACCCATGAACTTGGAAACTTCACAGCAACATCAAACTTTGAAAATAGCTGGTTTCAGTTCAAGTTCCTCAGTACTGGCCCTATCTCTAGCAGTGGTATTTTATTCTGTTTGAGGCACTGCCCGCTCAGTGTTCAGTGCTTTGATTTGTTTTCAGTCCAATTTAGAGTTCAGGTGCTGGACATCTTGAAATCCTGTTCAGTGTTTATGAGTTGCAGGGATTCCTTAATATGTTGACAGTATTTAGCATCTCAAACTATGTTGGCATCCTCTCAGCAGTCGTCAAGACAGTGTGGTAATTTTTTTTTTTTGGAAGCTCAGGATATTTTCCTGTATATTGCTGTGATGTTTTCTATTTCAGGTGCCTTTGAAGCACTTGGTTTAGAGGTAAATTTAAGTCAAGTCAACTGTTAGGACTTCCAAACTTTCTGAAGTCTGGAAATTTTCAATAAACTTTGTTTGTATGAATATGGTTCTTATTCTTATTATATAGTAAGTGCCCATACAGCTGCATTGGTTAATTACCCACACCAGTATCTTTTTACCATTATCCCAGGAATGGTAGTATTGATGAGTTATGGTTGTCTTATTGGAAAGGATTAGTTTGATTCCCCTTTCTGAAGACTTAAAGGAAGGAGGAATCTTCACGGGTTTTCCTTTTGTTTTCTGTTTCTCTTTAATTCAAAATTTATCACTGATATTTGTCCTGGGGGAAAAAAAAGATTCCCTTCTGGACAGGAAGAATGATGTAGTGGCTATGGCACTAGCCTAGTTCTTGAGAGAACAGGTTCAGTTCATATATATATGAAAACTGATATAGATAAGTATTCTCAACTGGAGAGATGACATTTTTGACATTTATCCAGCCAAACTTCTCCTTTCCTTCTTATACATTCTGAAGATATTTTTACTGAGAGTCTATTATGAAAATGTCCTAATACTTATTTGAAGCAGGCAAAAACTCTTAGACTATTAATACAGCATTTTCATTCTTAACCTTCCTATAGAATATGGATCTAAAGAACTGCATGACTGCTATGTTCACTGGTATTGCCTAGCAGTCCAGCATTTCATTGTTATAGGGTTTTCTAGGTTAGAATAATTTTTCTTTTGCATAATTTTGCCAAACGTCATTATCTAGACTCTTCTCCTTCAATAAATCTAGGCTTGCCATTTCCAGAATTTCATGTACTGGCTTCGGAGTGCCCAACAGTCTTCCCTGCCACCTTTTTGCACCTACTTGCCTTGAGGGCTTTGGGGATTTTTATTACTATCTAAATAAATGTGCAGGTAAACCTGTTTTGCTTCTGTTGCACCAACACTTTTTTTATGCCAGTTAGCTGCATTATACCTATTTGTGACGGTATCTCCTTTATAACATCCTCTGCCTATTGTTTGGGCTCTTGTAGAGGCAATCCTGACAACTTTTAAGCTCCAGAAGTGAGGTTCTGTTATAATTTTTACTGTACCTTGTGGAGAAAATATATTTATCTGTAAGGGGTATGTTGTTATAAGTTCACACTCATCTACCCACCTTATCCACAGAATGGAAAGTGCATGTTTCAAATATATAAATAAAACCTTTTCAGCAACTTACATTTAGAGCTCAGCGGGATGTTCTCTTCCACTTCATATGTGTTGAGGTTAGCTGTCCAAAAATTCAAAACCTATAGATGTTCCTGCCTGATACACGTTATGAGCATGGACCCTTGATACAGCAACATCTGTGAACAAGAATTATAGAGAAGTAATTTTCTTTTTCTTTGTGCTCGTGAGAAAGAAAATGATCACTTTTCTCTTTGCTCTAACACTTGAAATGATTCTATCAAACACAAACTGTTACTGATGACAAGGTGCAGTCATACTGAAGATTCTGTGGTGGCAGCCTCAGAATATCTTCAGTACTTCACCATCGCATCAGGGTCTCTGCAGAGGCAATACTTAATGAGTGCCTTCTGTCAAAGGTACAATAAAATAATGATGCCTGTTGTCAGCTTTGGTGCCTTGCAGTAGATATGTTTCAGTTGCTGGAGAGAAACTGAGGCCACTTAGGTCTAGTCTACACTACTGTGCTACATCCGTGCAGCAGCACTTATGCAGCTTCGCCGCTGTCCTGCATCTGGTGAAGACGCACTATACCGATGGGAGAGACCTCTCCTGTCGACATAATTACTCCACCTCAATGAGAGGCGGAAGCTAAGTCGGTGGGAGAGTGTCTCCTGCCGACAAGGCGTGGGTGCGGACACTGCTTTAAGTCGATGTAACTTGCATCCCTCGGGGGGGGGGGGTGGCTTTTTCATCCCCCTGAGCGACATAACATACATCGAGTTAAGCAGTAGTGTAGACAAGCCCAGAGTCAGGTCTGATGTAATTTGCATAGTTACATTGTGTACATGATTTTTGTTATTCTTACAGGAAAATTGACCTGGCTGCACACGAGTAACTCTGGAATCCCCACATCAGCCACCCTGAGGCACTGCAAGTCTTGCAGTGCTGTGCCTTTAGTTGTAATCCAGTGTTTGTTTCCTTTCCTTTAGAAAGACCATCTTTTGTGAAGAGACCCAGTAATTTGGCCGTAACTGTGGAAGACAGTGCAGAGTTTAAATGTGAGGCTCGGGGCGACCCTGTACCTACAGTAAGATGGCGAAAAGATGATGGGGAATTACCAAAAGCAAGGTGCAGTATGTTAAGTTACCTTTTGGATAAGATCAAGTGCGGGTATCAATTTGATATTTAACAGTGGATAACTCCTGTGCTTGTATGGATGGGATTGACGATCCAATAGGACTTCTTCTATTTCTGAATCCCATGGCCCTCTACTTAAAGATATAATTCACTTCTGTTGAAACCTTAGACACAGCTTGAACTAAAATCTTTAAATCTACTACAAAAACACCAAAGGTTTCAAGTTCAAACTACAATGTATGGCATGAATGAATTTTGTACTCGAAGTACCTACTGTAAAATGTCTAATAGATAATATAATTAGGCTACAGCACCAAGAAGTGGGTAATGGAATTGCAAGTGATGCAAGATGCAGCCTGCTAATGTATAGTGCTGCTCTTAGGAGACCTGCTTTTTTTGTTATCAAGTCTCCAATTCACATTTCTTCTGTCATTGGCCTAACAGAGTGGAAAGTAAAATAGTCTTGTAAAAAGGAAACACATTTTATGAAGATTTTTTTCCTCATTTTGCTTAAATTACTAATCATCGGTTTTAAAAGTATTGATGTTTTTTTTTTTCCCCCAAAGAGAACACACTGTAACATTTGGGTCCCTTCATCTTCTACATCCAAATCCTGTTCCCTATTAAACCACTGCATATAGGGTAAAATAACTGCTTTCTAGGAAAAGAAACATACTGGCTACATTATGCAAAGATGAGTAAAAGGTGATGAAATTGGAGGGAATATTATAAGGCTATGTTATTGCCTTATAAAATGATTGAATGAGTTATGTTTTAGCTTGACTTTAAGATGGTCTTTGGTTATGTTGATAAGAACAATGCTGCTTTTTTAATCTTTTAAACCCTTATAGCTCCTGATTTTTACATCTTCCTACATGCAAATGAAGAAAAATATATGAATGATTTTTTTCTTTCAGAAATATCATTAAACATATTTACTAAATGCATTGTAATTAAAAGTCTTAAGGCCAAAGTCTAATGTCACTTACACCAGATTTACCAGTCAACTACGATTAGTTTATTAGAGATGGTCTTGATTTTCACATTGTAAGTGAGATCAGATTAAGCTCTCAAGTGTGTTGTTTTGAAATATTTTTTCCATAGTTTGAAGGCAATATGCATGTTTCATGTATTGCTTAAATATGTTCACATCTCAGAGAAACATATGAATTTGAAGGCAAAAACTTCTTATGCTTATGCTTTATACACTAAGGAAACTGGCAATATTATTTGTATTTATACAGTCACGCTTATTTGCTGTTATATGTATTTAAGATATGAAATCCGTGATGATCACACCTTGAAAATCCGGAAAGTTATGGCAGGAGACATGGGGTCTTATACTTGTGTTGCTGAAAATATGGTTGGAAAAGCTGAAGCATCAGCAACTCTAACAGTTCAAGGTAAGTTGTTTCTTTATATAATACTTAACCCCAGAAAAAGGAAAGAAAATGGATTTTCTATGCAGTAACTTTAATAGAACCATAATTAATATTGAATGTGATAGGCTATGTTATAAAAAATACAGAAAGATCATTTTGGTTTGATTTTTTGAGCACTGTTAAACTACTGAAGCATTTAAGAGCATAACATAAGAATGGCCATACGGGGTGAGACCTAGGGTCCATCCAGCCCAGCATTCTCTCTGGCGACAGTAAACCTAACAGGCAATGATCAAGTGATCTCTCTCCTGCACCCTCTGACAAACAGAGGCTAGGGACACTATTCTTACCCATCCTGGCTAATAGCCATTAATGGACTTAACCTCCATGAATAAGTAATTTCAAATATGTTTTTTCAGAAGTGTGAAAAGAATTAATGTTCAATGCTGGGAAGGGAATGCATTTTGAACTGCAATGTCTTTAGAAGCATGTTATTTCTAATCTTTGTATTTAAAAGCTTAGGAGACAGGAGAACTTTTTTCTCCTTTCTGTGACTATTAGCACCTCAAATTATTTTAACTGGATACAGATATTGTGACTTCAAGTATCCGTTGGATTTTTTTATTTAAAGTAGTAATGTTGACATTTTTTAGATTCCCAATTGGTAAGATATTTCACCATCATCTTATGTGGCATCTCTATTAGTGGAAGTTTGCAACCATGGTAGTCCATTCTGTATGATCCTCTGCTGATCTCTTGTGGATGAATGGTCCTTTTGATCCACCCAGTATACCACATCATTCATCCAAGATCATTTCCAGTTTCCCTTCCAGTGCCTGTAAACATGTTGTGCCACTGACCCTTTTAAAATGTGCCCTGCAAATTGAATGATTCTTTTAATAAGATCTCTAATAGCATTTGCTAAATCCCAATAATCACCAATCTCATCAGATGTTTATTCTTCCAGATGTCTCTTTTGCTCTTTCTAGTCTGGTGTGCCTTCAGTATCTGATCTTCTGTAAAGATGCTTCCTAAGTAGCAATAATTTCTTACTTGTATGTCTGTCTCATTCACTGGACTCTTACGTGTTTTCCCAGGATCCTTGTCTAACACCATAGTTTTTTGTCTTATCCACATTCCACTTTAGACCATATTCTTTGCCATATTCATATATAATCTCTACTAACATCATGTGATCTTCTGAATCAACCATCAGCACTATCATCTGAATAGAAGAAATTATTCACCAATTTTTCCACTCATCTTAATACCTTCTTCTGTTTCCTGTATTAATTTAATTAAGCACTCGCTATAAATGTTGAATAAAGTTGATCATCTTGTCTCAGTTTTCTCTCTTGATCTCTATTAGATTTTCATTTTCATCTCCCATTATAATTACCTTCTGATTCCAGTGTAATTGTTTTATTACTCAGTGTTTCTATCCATCAATCCACACGGATCTTATATATTGAGCAATTTGTAGAGGTAGATTCTGTCAAGTGCTTTTTGGAAGTCAGTGAAACACAAGTATGCTGTTTTCCCCATTTCAATTGCTCTTTCCAATATGAGCTTCAAGTTCATAATGGCATTGATCGTGCCCTTTCCACATTTGAACCTGTATTGTTGTTTGCTTATTTCCTTATCAATCTTTCCTTTAATTTGGTATTGAGTGTAACTTTAGCGCCCTCATGGCCAAGATGGAGTCTGCTCTGCAGGCAGCTCTGGCCAAGAGAAGGTGCGCGCAGGAATGGAGCAGGAGAAATCCCTTCCACCCCAGGGGCACCTCTTCCAACCCCCCCAGAGTGAACACACACACACACACCACACAAAGTACAATGGATATAAGAAAGGGAGATATTTATTTACAGAGGGATGAGAGGAGAAAAACAACAAGGGGAAATATAGAGGGAGCAGTAAAACAGGAATGCATTCAAAACAACACCCCACAAGCCCAGTGGTAGCACTCTCTGAAAGGGCAGACACTGAGCAAGGGTCTGCACACAGAGTTCAGGAGTCGTGAGCAAAGTTCCAGTTCAGTGGTGAGTCTTGGGTGCTCCTGGTCGTCTTCAGCACCAGTGAACTTTCCCCCAACAAACCCCTCTGGCGCCCTCTTCTGCTGCTCTCTGCAAAGCCATACAGAGCGACCACCTCCCCACTTAACTATCTAGCAACCTCCCTCCTTGTTCCCAATGCAGAGTCACAAGCCCCAGTACTCACAGCCCCATGCAGTTCTAGGCAGCTGTGGTATTGGGTCCAGTTCCGGCCTGTCCTTCTCGGGCGATTCCTTCCTGGCACAGTGCTCCTCCTGGCTCCTGTCCTGGGGTGTCCCCAATCAGCCACCCTGTCCTTCCCAGGCTTCAGGCAGGTTCTCTGCTGCTTCACTTTGCCAGGGCCTCTCCGGGCTGCCCCTCTCTCCCTCTCAGCTTCAGAGTCACCCCCTGACGATTCCCTCCTTTTTGTCCTCACTCTCCCCCTTCCCCCTAGGAAAAAGATTTAAAGGGGCCATGCTCTCTAAACCCCAAAGGGGTTACATGAGCAACTCACAAATGCATCTTAGAGGCATGCAATATTAGGTCAATTTTCCGTAGTTTTTACAATCCATAGTGTTGTTAGTTTTTAAGGATTTGGATACACAGGTTGTAAAATTTTCCGGCAATTCTCAAACTTATTCTTCATTACATCTGACAGCTTTCAAGCCTTCATCCGCCTATGCTTTTTAACAGTTCAGCTAGTATTCTGTCACAACCTAGTGTTTTTCCTTTCAGAAGTCTTTTTATTGCTACTGTGATTTTTTCATCCATTATTGGTGGGCTTAATTCATCGATTTAAGTTTTTGAAGGTTATCATCACCATATAGTTCTTTAATATATTCTCACCATCTCTCTTTCTTGTCTTTAGAGTCTATCAGATAGTGTCCATTTTTTCCCTTAAGGGTCATATTGATCTCCCTTTCTTCTGTAGCTAAAGGCTATTATCTTTTTATACATCTCACTTTGTTTGTTCTCTTTATACTGTTGTTCAAGTTCTTGCATTTCTCATTCAACCATTCAGACTTTGCTAATCTGCATTTATCCTGTATTATTTGATTTTGTCTTTGGTATTCCTCTCTTTCTGCTGCTGTTCTTTGTGCTTTGACTTTCCTCCTTTTGTCTATCTGACCAATGATTTCATCTGTTACCCATGGATTTTTCTTAGCTAGAAACTTCTTCCCTACATATTTATCTGCAGCTTCTTTGATAGCATGTTTCAGATGTTCCCAAGTCGCTTGGTAGTCACTTTTTCTTGGCAGTGACTTTGTATCACCTGATTTGTCAGAGGTTCAAGGTTCCATCCTAGATAGTTTTTGGCTTTCTGTAACTTTTTCAGTTTGATATTCAGATTCATCGATACCAATCTATGATCTGATCCAGAATCTAGACTTGGCATAACCTTAACCTTCTTAAGACTGTTTTGTATACCTACTGTTGATAGTGATAAAATCAATTTGTTTTTTATACATCCCTCCTGGTGTTTCCCATGTATGGTGAGATTAGTTACAGTGAAGTATGTTTTGCAACTAATGAATCACAGATGTGTGTGTACAGTATATGCATACATACATTTAATACACTAAACCAGATCGATACAATTTCCGTCTCTTTTTCATGTTAGTAATCTATTAAAGCATACTGCAGCACTACTGTTCCTTTGAATGATAAAAATCAAGGCGAACTGAAGGAATTACTATGTGTAAAAAAATCTTCATTGCCTTTGTATACACACAATCCAGATGTTCACTATTGAGATAATCCCTCTCTTCCTTTCTCAGCTAGCAGACAGCCAATGATGTCATATTGATGCTTTTTCCCTAAGCTAGTGGGTATGATGATCCTTCTGTTCTTTTCTCTGTTCAGCAGGAGGGAGTTCTGGTGAAATATGGGCTTAAAATATTGTAATGAGTAACAAACTCTTATTTTGACACATTTACCATAGCAATGAAGTTGTTGCTCATAAAGTGCTTAGCTTGTTCCAGTAGCTGACTCTAGAAATCTTTGGTGCTATCATCTTTTCTCAACACTGAGCCATCTGCAGCTCTTAAGCAGAATAAGGTGGTCTGTAAAAGGATACTTCTGTTGTGAAGTTCTCATACCAATCCCCCAGTCTTTTTGGAGGTGTTTTATCCTTCTGTACGTCTTGATACTTTGACAAGAAAATTAGATAAGGAACTTATCATCCTTGATGTCCACAAAATTATTAGCTCCTGTGTTCATTTTCTTTAATTAAGGACTCTCCAATTAAAAACAGAAACAAACAAAAAAGTGAAAGAAAAACAGTTCGAATAATTTTCAAGACAATTTGTTAGATTTGATCCTAAGATCAACTGTTAGTCTTGAAACCAAGATGCTGCTATTAAAGCAGCTAATTTTGTGGCTACAATTTCTGCTGCTACACTCTCAGAAGTAATCTACGGCCCCTGTTTTACAAACACGTATGAAAGTGAATAAATGTACACATGTTGAGTAGTCCTATTTTTTTCCAGTGGTCCTACTAATATGTAGAATTACTTAGTTGCAGAAATGTTTACAAGATCAAAGGGGATGGGTATTCTGTATTTCCAGAATACCATAATGCTTGTTTGGAATAGACCCATAACCTAGGCCCTGATATGGCAAAGTACTTAAGCATATGCATAGGTCCATCTCTATTCAGTAAAGCACTTAAACACAGGCTTCAGTCATATTTACTTCATGGGATTTAAGCGAATGCTTAAAGTGAATCAAAATTGCTTCTATTAATCAGTACAGCAAAAGTAAGAAAATTGGAATAAGTATAACAGAACAACCCTCTGTACAGTAACTCCTCACTTAACATTGTAGTTATGGTCCTGAAAAATGCAACTTTAAGCGAAACGATGTAAAGCGAATCCAATTTCCCCATAAGAATTAATGTAAATGAGGGGGTTAGGTTCCAGGGAAATTTTTTTCACCAGACAAAAGAGTATATTTTATATCTATCTATATATATATACATATATACACATACACACACACATACACACAGTATAAGTTTTAAACAAACAATTTAATACTGTACACAGTGATGATGATTATGAAGCTTGGTTGAGGTGGAGGAGTCAGAGTGTGGGATATTTCCCTTACTGTTAAATAATGAACTAGCAATTGGCTGAGCCCTCAGGGGTTAACTCTCTCACTCTACAATGCAGCAGGAATGGAGGTAGATATACGCATTTTCCCTTTAAGTACACTGCCTTGTTAATTAGATCAGCTTGCTGCTGCAAGCTCCCTCTATCCTGAGCCCTGGTGTCCCCCCCTGCTCTATGGCAGATGGGGTAAGCGGGGTGCAGGAGCAGGAGGGAGGGGGACACCCTGACATTAGCCCCTATCTTCCTTCCCTCCCCCGCGCATAGCAAGCAGGAGTCTTGGGGAGCAGCTCCAAGGCAGAGGGCAGGAGCAGCATTATGGGGAGGGACACAGCTGAACTGCAGACAGCTTCTGCACAGGGAACTTAGGGGAGCTGATGGGTGGGCTGCCAGTCCACCCTGGTTCCAAGCCCCCACCAGCTAGCTGCAACAGGCTGCTCTTCCTGCAAACAATAGACAAAGCAGGTGGCTGCCAAACAATGTTAGAAGGGAGCATTGCACAACTTTAAACGAGAATGTTCCCTAATTGATCGGCAACGTAACAACGAAACAACGTTAACCGGTGTGACTTTAAGTGAGGAGTTACTGTACTGGCATATTCACAACCTAATAGAGCCAGTGGAGGTGACATTGAAACAAAGTAAGTGGAGAGCTACATAAGAGGGTGAGACTGCACAGGCTTCTGCCTTCTTACCACCTGGATGTCCCAACTAAGGATGGGTTTGACAACTTTTTAGACGCTTTTTTTCATTCCACACACATACATCCAAGACCAAATCTGATTAGGTTTTGACCCCCTGCCTGTGCGTGGTATTCCAGGGGACCATATCTGGCATTCTGGGAGACCATAATTACATTTTCAACAGTTACCCAAACCATTTCCATCAGTTCCTTTCATCATAACTTTGATTCTTCAATATAGCTATTGGAGAAAGCCTCTAAAATTCTGTTATTTGTTCATTTGTGGTTTACTGGGTTATCACAAGACACATTGCTAAATTATCACAAGATATATATTGCTAGATTTCATAACCTTAGGTCAAGTATATATCATTCATGCTAACTTATGGTAACTGCATTCTTTACTATATTTTTACTTTTACTATACTTTTACTTTTAATATAGCCAAGCCTGTTTTCAATACTGATATATATATACGTACACTCTGGTTTCCCTACTTGCATTATAGCTTCCATTATTATTTTTATAAGCATGATTAGCAGATAGATTTTTTTTTTTTAATCCAAAACTAGAGATCCTTCAAGATCAGGTCAGGGGTCAATGGTCAACACTCCACACTTAATTTCCATAATACATCGCACAATGATTATGATAATTAATTTGACACAGGCTTTCAGTAGAGCCCTTACTATACCCCTTCTGGTGAATTAAGGAGATCCCTGTTCCCCTGGGAACCCTTGTACACTCTGCAGTTGGCATCAAGAGGTCTTTGGATCACAGTCTCGTATATCCAAAACAAGGATCCTTTGCATACTCACGTGTATCAGGTTTCTTTAGGTCTCAGATGCACCCCAGAATCCTATGCGCTGGTTACGGAGCATCAGCTTTGAAGGACAAGTGCAAAGGATTCTAGAATTCTAGTAAAGATACTCAGTGTTGACGACAGGGCAGGAACAGCGATACTATTCTGGAGGAGTATGCGACTCCAGCAGTTCTGTGAGGTTAGTTAGATCAGGGGTCGATTGTGTTTTTGCTTGTATTGGCAGTTCACTTGAGGCTAACTATGATCCATGTTTCTATGCAAGGGTGATAGTGACCAAAACCTTTAGATAAACTAGGAGCCAGAGTTTAATAAGATAGGGAGAAGCATCTTTGTTTTGTAGTGTTCCCCCATCCCCTTCCCCCCGTTGGTCCAAAATAGGTCAAGTTTAACCCTCAAGGCATGCTGCAAAAGATCCATCATTTTGATAGGGATTTTGGAGGGGGCAGAGGACACAAGGAGTTTGCTGCTGTATTTATTAGATGATATATTCATTTTTATGCAGTTTTGGGTGATACTGAGTTTGATTGTAAATATAGTTCCTGTGAGGGCATCTCCAGCTCATTAATTAAAATAATAAGAATAAATTAAATTCTGATTTTTTTAATGTGGCTTTAAAAATATTGTGATATTTGGAACCCACTATTGACATTAGAGAAGGACCCAAACAAATCCCTGGATCCGAACACCCTTGAATTTTAAAGTTGGGTTCCTGATTTGGATCTGAACGTCCTGTTTTGGGTCCCTCTCTAATTCAAATGTATTTTTCCTTTTGAAAGCAGATGTATTTTTTTTTATTCCTAAAACTCTTAGGTCATATCCTGCCTATAATTCCCAATCAAAACACAGACAAAATAATAAGCCACAAGAGTGTCCTGTAAAATGTAGTGATTCTTATTAACAAATTTGTGAAAAGACAAATGAGGGAAAGCACCACTTGTGGTTTTATAGCTTAAGGAACAGCCATTTTACCCTTAATGACTGCCATAACTATGACAGCACTTGAGATTTCTATCAGTGATCTGTTGCTTCCACTATTTCAAGTGAACTGATATAAATCTTGAGAGAGACAAGATGGGTGAGGTAATATCTTTTATTGGAACAACTTCTGTTGGTGAGAGAGACAAGCTTTCAAGCTTACACAGAGCTCTTCAAATCCATTTAACATAGCTTAATAAATAACCGTTCCTGAGTTTTAAAAAATTACATTTTTGAATTGGAGCTTTAATTTAGAAATTAGGTTCTATGATATTATTAAACTTTTTCATGGTGTGACCCACATTTTAATAGATTATTTCATGAATTATCTTCCCTACCATTCACGAACTTCCGGACCAATTCCCATCTCAATAGTAGTTGCACAGTTACTACAGCAATTGCTTACAGAGAAAAAGTAATGTTAGAAATGTTTTTGTTTTGTTTTTTTGTTTTAATGTCACGTCTCTGAATCCAAGTTAGCTACTGGAAACAAGGAAGGGAACCAGCTGCCTCTTAGGAAATCATTCCAAGTGCTATGGACCAGCAGTGGTCTAAAGAAGTATGACATTAAAAATACCTTAAAGCTACGGGTTTTCAACTTGCTGAAATTTTTTTGTCAGTGCTGTAAAGAACATGAAAACAATGGCTTTTAATCACCAACTAAAGCATATTTAAGTAAATAGAGCTATTGAAGACTATGCTTTCCTAAGCTTTATAGTTAGGAAAAAATCGATAACTGATGTAATAGTCTTCACTGTTGCAGACAATGTTTAAATAATTGTACTATCAGAATTGATTAAAATAGAATTTTACATCAAGTTGCTCAATTTTTCTTCTCTTGGGGGATTTTTGTGTGTATTTATGAAATTGGTAGATAATGGGGTGACAATATTATCCTGCGGTTGGTTGGATCATAAACAAGTGTGTATATTTTATATTCATTGTGAAATATCCTTGGATTATATGAAATTATGCCAAACACCAATATAAAGGTAAGCTTGACTTTTCTACTTTGTGTCCAACTCCTGTTTTGTTTTTTACAGGAAGATCTATACCAGTGTTTCTCAAATGTGGCCACCATGGCCGCATGCGGCCACCAGGAACTTTTCTTGTGGCCACAGCCTCCTGGGCAGTGATTGGGGGAGGGGGAGGAGCACTAGCAGGGGGTCCACAAATGCCAGAGGCAGCCAGTGAGTTCCCCACCTTCCTGGGGGAGGTGAGGCTTGGACTTCAGGCCTCAGCTCTGGAATGGTGGGCAGCAGGCCCCGTTCATAGGGCTTCGGGCTCTGGCCCTGGACCCGGCTGCGGAGGCGGGCCCTCAGCTTACACATATTGCCCCTGGTGCCCACTGCGCTGTCTCCCTACCGACCAACCCTTCCAGGACTTAATTTGTCCTCTGGCTTGCCAGGGCTGAATAAATCTGCTGTGAAAATTGATATTTGTACATTTGCTAATATCACTTTTAACAGTCTTCCAGCTAGCTAGCAAGTCTGCTGCTGCGAAAAGTAATATTAACAAACATATAAATGTTACTCTTTTCACAGCAGCGGATTGTGCAAAGCACCTTATTTGTGTTTCTGTTCTGTTTAGGACCAGCATAGAATAGAGACAACTGCACATTATTTTTATTATTGAGTCTGCAAAAAAACCCTCTACATCAGGGGTCGGCAACGTTTGGCACGCAGCTCGCCAGGGTAAGCACCCTAGCGGGCCGGGCCAGTTTTATTTACCTGCTGAGGCGGCAGGTTCGGCAGATCGCGGCTCCCACTGGCCACGGTTCACCGTCCCAGGCCAATGCGGGCGGCAAGAAGCCGCGGCCAGCACATCGCACATTATGTGTTGAATAATAGGTCAGTTAGAGGGACAAATTAAGGATAAATACAGTACTCTTAAAAGTCTTCATAGTGCAAGCTGCAGTATGTAACCAGGCACTACGTCATAATCCTCCAGTGCAAGAAAAATCTTGTTGCTGCAGGCCTGAATGACATACACTGCACATGTAAAGTCTGCTTCCTGCAGGAGCAATGTACTTACTTCTATTGGCATCCTCTTCTACTTGCTGTGAATGACTGCAAAGGTACTCCCAAGATTGTAGTCCAAACATGTGCCCCATCAGCCACACACAATATATTCTACAAGATTCATTTGCCACCGCGTGATACTACTGAGGCTTACATCATGCATCCTGCTGCTTTTCTTTCTCTGACGGGGTACCCCTGCTTCTTAGTGCGAATACGATGGGCTTTCTGCTCTCATTCCATATTTCAAAGGCAGGCATGATCCTTTTTGTATTGGCTTTTCTCCAAGCTAACTGCCAGCTCTCCCTGATGGCACTACAGGAGGGTTTACAGCATGTTGAAAGCCCGGGCTTCTGTCACTATGCAAATCAAGAGGTTCCACAGAGTTGTCTCTGTGAATTGTCCTTTCCAGGAAGTATTTTATGGCCTTGTCTCTTCCCCTCCCTCTGGCCTACCAGTAGTTTAAGTACAGAGAGGGTCCTTTGGCAGGAATTAAGAGAAAATGTTGAGTTCATCAGTGTTAGCACTCAATGCTGCCACTCTCTGAAATGCAGCTCAGTAAATCCAGGGCAGAAGCTCTGACCAGGCTAAACTGATATATCCTGGAAACAGAGCAGTAGTAACTAAATCAAAGGGTTTTCTCTTCCCAAAGATGTGGTTTCTTCCTGAGCAGCTCTTTTCTACCACAACCAACAGGAAAATAGCCAAGATTTGTTGCTGATACTGGCGTAACCAGGCTGGTTAATTCCAGATTCTTACATTTGTGTCACTTTTTACTATCTGTAATTAGAAGTTCCTGATAGTTCATGATTTGTTTTATGGGTTTAAAAGACAAAATAACTTTGCAGTAGGTCTGCAATATGTGAACTCCATTTATTTATTTTTACTTGCTAGCAATGCCATTTTTTAAAATTCAGATCTCTTTAAAACTGTATCTGTTTCACTTGACAGTATTCCTCATCAGGTATCACAAATAACATTTTCTAAGGTTCAAAAGTTATTTCATGTTAGTGATTTACTGTCCTTCCTTTTTACTGAGTGTCTGTAGTCATTGATCACGGAGTCTTCCCCCACTCTTCCCAAATAGCTTTAATGTATTGTCAGCATAAGGTTTCCATTTGTTTATCTGTAATTGTACAGTTTAGTTTTAGCTTTTGCAATGCAGCCCTAACAGATTTTGTTCTGAAAGACAGAGAACATTTTCTATGGGTTTTAAATAATCTTTCCTAAGAAGAGAACTGTCGTGCCATAACCAGATGACAGGAAAATTCAGACTCCATTATCTCTTTTAAAAAAAATAATAACAAAAACATATTAGAAGGTTCCTAGGAGTTGTTCCAACTGCATTAGGCTATCATCATGTCTTTTATGCTTTTATTCAAGTAGCTTATTTACAGTTTCTGGCTGGCTTTTTTTAAGGCATTAGTATTTACTTAGATTGTAATAGTACCCAAAGTAGCTAGGTCCTTTCTAAACACAGCGTAAAACACAGTTCCTGCTCTGAGCTTTGCAAAACTAAAAAAAAATGCTTCATTTATGGCATTGCTTCAGTTTTGAAATGGATGGAGTTACACCAGTGTAAATCTGGTTATGGGGATTCTCGTCCCATCTGTGCTCCCTAAATTGTCACTGGTTTATAAAATGTTTTCTGCTAGAAATCTCTAATATGCCTATTTTTTGTCTTTTCTTTGGGAGAAAAGCAGGTTGAAGGACTAAATCATCTCAAATATCTACACACACACACATCCTCCATAGTTCAGAGCTTCTCCAAGAGGGCTCATATCACCCCCAGGCAATGACTACAGAATTTATAAACATTTTAAACTGAAAGTTGTGCATGTTTTAACCTGAGAAGTGCTGACTTTTTGAACCACACCACAGGTGGTCTCTTTAATTTTATTTTATTTTGTAATGAAAACCTTTTTATTCAGTGGCTACTGCAAAAAGAGATTATCAACTTTATTATTTCATAGTTGGTTTCAGTAAAGTCTGCAACGTAGAAATAGTTTCAGTAAGTTTCTTACTCACCCTCCTCCCACAAAAAGCCACTTCACTGCAGTATTTTTTTCACCTGAATAGCATTCTTCATCTGAGGAGCTTATAATAATTTAAAAGTAAGTTTCACAGCTCCATATAAGGCAGATATTAATGCAATGCTGATTTTACAAATGAGACACAGTCATACAATGGGGATGGAGCCAGATTTTAGGGCCCAGCACCCTCAGTTGGAGGCCAGATTTTCCAAAGGGCTCAGTCCCCAGTAGGCATCTAAATGAAGTGACCGGATTTTTAAAAGTGCTCAGCAGCCAGTAACTACCATTGAAAACAAAATAGGGAAATTTAAATGATGTGTCAGCCTTGTGCTAGTCTGAATTTCCTGTGCCAACTAAAAAGGCTGGTGACATCTTGGCAGTAACACCAACACAGAATTGTTTGTCACATACATTGCAGAGCTCCAGCTGCATGTGTGTCTGGCTGCTCAATGAGATGCAGAAAACAGTTATGACTTTAAATCTTTGCAATTTAAGTTCACCTCTTGTTGCTAGTGATTTCAGAGGTGATGCTACTAAACTAGCACAATATATGTGGTGATGCCGTACCGTGCAGTTTTGATAACATGTCCTAATAACCTACCCACACATGCATCTTTCCCATCATATTTGTCAAACCAGCTCTAGGCATAATTAAATTTTCAGCACTGAATTTGTACCAGTACAGTATCTGTCTTTCCCAAATGGTAGCACCACCCATTCCTATGAGACTGTGCTACTTTCCTGAGATGTCTCGATTACAGCACAATCCGTGCATATCATGGGAGTAGCATTTTCAGGTGAAGCAGAGAATTCCAACCAATCCACTTTGGAGACCTATTCAAATGTCCATCTAGGAAGAGAATTTTACTAGTTGAGGTTTATTTATAACTTGAATGATATCTGTTAAGGCTCTTGACAGCTACTTTTCAGTGGCATTTCACTTCCTTTTTTTTTCTTGCTGTGCATTTGAAGCATTATTGTTGAAATTGTTGGGGATTCCACCACTGCCGTCTGGAGACTATACTATGCTCTGGATCAGTGGTCTCCAAAGTGGGGTGCGCAAGAGGATCCTTTGGGGTGCGTGGCTTTTTTTCTTTTTTTCCCTCCCTTGGCAGTTCGGCCGGGAGTCTGAGCAGCTTTTTTTGTTGTTGTTGTTGCTTCGACAGTTCGGCCAGGAGCAGGGGGTGCGCGATCAAAAAAGTTTGTAGACCACTGCTCTATATCAGGGATCAGCAGCCTTTGGCACGCAGCCCGCCAGGGTAAGCCCCCTGGTGAGCCAGGCCGGTTTGTTTACCTGCCACGTCCACAGGTTTGGCCGATTGCGGCTCCCACTGGCTGCGGTTCACTGCTCCAGGCCAATGGGGGCTGCGGGACGCATACCACACAACTTACCACACAAGGCATTCCATTGAAGTCAATGGGAATATTTATGGTGCAAGTTATTGTTCTTTGTGCGTACGGGTATCCAATCAGGCCTTAAATGAAAATATTTTCTAACAGAATATTTGAAAAAATGTCAAATTATGTATGTATCTGCATAGCAATAAGTAGCAGCTGAAAATAACATTTCTAGATGGAGAACAAAGAACAAGGGTGAAAAGGGATACCCTAATTCTTCTGTAATGTATCTGGTATTATTTTCCTATATTCTTCCTAGTTGTGGCATGTAGACAGATGAATGGCAGTATTTACATTTTTTAGAGCTGGAAACGTTGGTCGTCTTTTATTGCTCTGTAGAAAATGATACTTTACACAAACGACTGCAAGAGAAATGCATCTGAAGAAGTGAGGTTCTTACCCATGAAAGCTTATGCTCCCAATACTTCTGTTAGTCTTAAAGGTGCCACAGGACTCTCTGTTGCATTTTACAGATTCAGACTAACACGGCTACCCCTCTGATACTTGACTGCATGAGAAATGGGCATCTTGAGGATACTAAGGGTTTCAGATTGCCTTGATAAGATCAGAGCAATGTACAAAAAGAAACCACTGGAGAAAAGGAATACAGCACATTGACTTACACTACCTTTTTTACCAATACATGTATTTAAAAATGCAAGCAAGACAACTACGCAGTATTGGCAATCAATTTGTAAAAAGCAAAATCTGCTATTTACATACTGGAGCCTGTATAATTTAATTATTTTTAGTTAAAAATAAAAAGGGTGTAATTATATTTGACTGTTTAGTGATGTCAGGTTTGGAACATATTTCTGTGGGGGTTGAAGCCCTTTTATGAGTAGTGACTCTAAAATTAATGGAAGGACTTCTGGATTTTCCAAAAGAATCAGCAGTCAAGGCTCGATCAACTCATTAAGCACTCACAAACCATCACACAGACTTTTTTATATCCTTTAGTCCAGCCACTCCAGTAGTTGTTGTTGTTGTTTGGATTACTGTGGGAGCCCTAGTCATGGACCAAGTGGTGTAGCACACTGGGAAGAACTGGGGGATCAAAAGTTTGCAACACACCCATCACACTGCAACACTTTCTTTTCAGAGAACTTGCTCTCCTTAGCCAGCTCTGCAGCTTCTCCACTATGTCCACTTCTTGTCTTCTCTCTGACTGGCCCTCTGCCTCTTACATGCTCTGTGCCCGCTCCATTGCCTGTCACCCTACCTATCTGCTTCTCCTTCCCAAACTACCTGTCTGCTCCACCCCAACATACATAAACACACAGCTGCCACTAGCATCCCATCTCCCATCAGTCTCTGTCCCTGTAGGCCTATCCAACCTCTGTTGTTTCTCACTTGAAAGAGGATTAATGTGGCATAAAGCTAGTTCTTTATTTGATATGCAGAGGTGATATAAAATCTGGGCAACATTATGAAAATGTTTTTTCCCCTGCAACAGAATTGGAAACCCCATTTCCAGTCACCTGAAATTTTGACAGGCATTTACAAGTAAATACCAGTTCATTTAAAGCTTCTTGGATTAAAGTTTTTAAGAAGCAGTACATAAATGAAGATTACTATTATTTGATTCCTATTGCATAGAATTGTATGGTTTTGAATCTTTTATACTAGAATATATAGTGCCATAGAAGAGAAGTGTCAAGAAGATGATGAAGAAATAAAGATTTAAGTATCCATAGTTCTTAGGTTTTAGAATGGATTTTATTTGAAAGATATATTAGAAAAAACAACAACCAGAGCTCTGATCAAATAAATTCAACTTGCCTCAGCTGAATAGCAAGGTGCCTTCTGAGAACCTGGCACTAATTTACAAACAGTAATAGTTATACTGATAAGTAATGAATAAGTAATATGATAATACATGACACTTCTTTAGTGCCTTCCAGCATGGAATCTCAATAGCACTTTATACATTTAATGAAGCTTCTTATCACCTTAGTCCATTGTTTTGGATGAAGCTTCTTATCACCTTAGTCCATTGTTTTGTGAGGTAGATAACTATTATCGCAATTTTCCGGAATGAGAAACTGAGGCACGTGATTGTGATTTGTCCAAGTCCTGATTGTGAAGGAAAGTCAAACCAGTAACCAAGATTGTCTAACTCCAGGTCTTGTGCTATAATTTTTAAAATCAGACTAAACACAATGAAATATTCGATCTACGTTTGTATACAGTTCTGTGGGGAAAATTAGGTATTTAGAAATGCAGACATTACATACTGTGTGTTTTAAGCTATTCTTGATCACATTTGTACATCTGTCAAGTACAATAGTTGTTTTACTGACATCCACAACTGTACTTGTATTTAGCATTGGGGCCAGAACTAGCAAATTCCTGCTCTAGTGAGTAGACTTATTGACATCAGTAGTCCCAATGAGACAGATAGGATTGCTGGCATGAATAAAGTATTAAAAGATTGTCATTAATCTGTAAATCACTTTGTTCACTATTTTTGTTCATTTCTCTCACTATAAAGCTCACATTTTAAGAAAATAATTTTAACAGCAATAATTTTGCTCTCTTTGTATTTAATTTTTAAATGCATATCTCTGTTGCAATGTAAAATTAATGCTTAAAAGACAGTGTTTACTTAAAAGTGAGTTAGTTTCAAAAATGTTAAAAATAGCTTCAGGTACTACACCTCTTCCTTAGTCTCTTTGTCAGTTTTTGTGGTTTTGCAGTAGCATTTTTCCTATTTAAAAACTAGTGTTTTCTTACCCTTGTTGCTATGTGAAAAACCATCACAGACGTAGTGGAAACTGACTCACTAAAAGCTATACGCAAAGTGCTGTCAAAAGCAAAGCTATAATAATAAAGAGACCTTCTCTCACTTCTCTTCAGTTATAATAACTTTAACTATCAATAGAAGACTAATAAAACTCAGGAGTCCAATTTTTTTTAAGCACATGATGCCTCTTTAACAGACTTGCTTACATTTTGATATGAAACTCACCCTTTGCCCTCACCACAAATCTGTAGCTGACATGATGCCCTGTTTCTAGATGGATTTATTTTCATACATTAGTATCCCCTGTGTTTTTACAGGTGGGCAAAAAACTTCATTTGCTCAATGGAGTTATTTTTGACATACAATAACAAAATCCTCTTTAAACAAAAAAGAGTTGGAATTTCAGCACTTATAAATTAACTTGATTTGTGGGACTGTAATTGACCAACCAAGACAGATGTGTATCTGTTGGAGATTTAAGATGAACTTTACTGTGGAGAGCTTGATGGCTGAGCAGGCACTGGGCCTGGCAAGTGACAGGCCATGCTGCCTTTACATTATATACATCACTGCTTGGTTTTAGTCCCAATCCCATTCTTCCTGTGAGAGAGAGCTAAACTTTTCTCGTTTTTGCTATTTCTAAAGAAACAGAAAAGTGGTAATTCAGAGTGAATTCCAAAGTGCAAGAATTTAAAGAACATTAATTCGAACACTGTTAATTTCTCTTATCAGGGTCTTCTGATGTAGGATGTGAGCTGTTGGTTTTTTTTTTCTGGAGAGCCTCTGAAAATTCCAGAATGTGTTGGATTGTATTTTCACATGCTTTGGGCAGAGAGCTGTTCTGTTCAAAAAGGGTGATGCTATGTAGTGTATCCTAGTACAATCAAAGAGTAACCTGAAGTTCGGCTTTTGAGCTGAGGAGTGGAACTGCATCCCAAACCCAATAGGCCATCAGTTGGCCACTTCTCCCATAATCACTGCACCACACCTGAAGCTGGTGCGGGGGTTGGGGGAGGCATTGTCTGGCTTGCTGTAGGAAGGTATGTACCTCTTAAAGGGATACAGAGGCACGGAGTGAGTTTGCAGCAGCCACAGAGCAAGTCAGCGTGAGGATGCTGACCCATCCACCCAGCTGACCAGAATAGAGGGGAGTTTAAGTACATGCCAGGCAGGAAAAGCTCTCTTTTACCTGGACCAAGTGGAGCAGCATCCACCCTCCCACCCATGGAAGCAGTGAAATACCAGATTTGGTCAGGATCCCCTGTGGCACTGCACTAGTCATTCCTTTCTCAGGGGCCTGGGAAAGAATTTTTCACTTAGGCCAGTGGTCCCCAACTGAGGACCATGGCGGCGGATGAGCATCCGCCGAAATGCTGCCCACAATCGGCAGCATCAATAGGTGTTGCCACTGAAATGCCATCAACAAGCAGCGTCATCCAGAGGCGTCGCCGCCGAGATGCCACCTATTTTCGGCGGCGACACCTCTGGATGACACTGCTTGTCGGCAGTATTTCGGTGGATGCTCGTCCTCCGGCCAGTACGCGGGCGCACTTAGACACCCCACAGGCACTGCGTTGGGCCAATCTGGCAGTGAGGGGAAAAAGTGGGTGTTTTTTCACCTTCCCCACATCAGGATGAGAGGTGGTTTAGTTGGAAGCAAACATGGAAGGGGAGTTAGGCTATGAGCTTGCAACTCAATATGTTGACATGGGGAAGATATTCAGTGCAAGTACTCCATAGGAAAGGGATACAGTGGTCAGATGCATGGATTGTAGAGGATTTAAAGGAGGTATTTTTTAAAGAGTGGAAATGGGGGGAGGAGGTTGGTGCTCTTATGATTGGTAGAGCCACCACCACCCTTATTTCAGCCCACCTTAGCTGTAATTTGAGGGGGGAGCTGTAATATCCTGGCAGCAGGATGGGTAAGGAGGAGGGCTGACTAAATCCCCCTGGGTATATATTGAAATGATCATGGAATTACCTGCATTGTACACTTTTATCTGCAGGGTACTTACTCCCATACAGTTAATAATAAAGTTGCAACCTAATTAAACCCACATCTAGGGTCTCTTATTCCCCTCCTGGTATAGCCAGGCAAACCATTTATTTGCCTGTATAATGTCAACAAGATTATTTATGTTGTTTACTTTTTGAGACGTAGTGAACCCAAGTATTAACATGAAAACTACTGTTCAGATTACTTTTGCAAAATTGAAAATAAAAACTTGAAAACCTCAGTTCACACATCTGTCTTCATCTGTTTCCTACACCCCCTCCTAAAATGAAGATTGCTACTTATTTGCAATGTATACTGTATTTCATCCAGTTTTGTTATATTCAGTTACAGCTTCCTGGCTATACCCTGATCCAAAAGAGATACTGTTTGAATATGCTATTATAACTGCATCTTATGTCTAGTTATTTTTCGTAGCACACCTGCAGTCCACAATATGTTCCATTTATTTGAACAGTAAACCCATGTTTCCCATGCCTAATGAATTTTGACAGGCTGAATATTATTAGTTTCTTCAGTATGTTTCATCAGAGGATGGCATATTGCAGGTGTTTACTAGCTGATTATGAAAGTGTACTCATGCTTAACAGTAGTTCTTTTTACTCTCTATATAGAAGGGTAAAACCAGATGAGGGTACTGAAGGAAATGTGATTTGTGGTGATATATATTTTATATTTTTTTAAAAGGATATATATAAAAAGATGTTTTGGCATGTATTGAAGATAATGCAATTATTCATTTTATAACAATTACTTTGATTTGAGTCTTTTCTTGTTGTTTTGTTGTTTTCATGGGCTTTGGAAATGCCCAATTTTTTCTTTTAAAATACATCAGTAAATCCATGACTTGGTATTGGAGCTCCTCATAACATGCTTACTCTTTAATAAGTAAAACAAACCAGCCAGGGTCTATACAATTTCTAGGATTATGATAATTCTCAATATGAACAAAAGATGCATGTATGTTTTTCACATAATTGGCTCTTGATATCTATATTATTTTACATTAACTCTGTGCTTTGAATATGTTGATAAGTTGATAAAATGAAGGGAAAAGAGTAATAAGTGGGCTTTTTTGTATTGGTTTTGATTATCACATTATGTGCCATTTAGTTCACTTGCAGAATTTTAGACTGAGAATTATGATTCTGATGCATGCAGTCATTATATCTAAGCTGCCACTGATTTTTAAGCAAAACTCCCTATTAATAAATGTTAGGTTTAAACAAGCCTTTCCCAGCTGTAGATCTCAATGTGCTGTATAAAGAAGGATAAGTATCTGTATTTGCGTTTTTGCAGATGGGGAAATTGAGAATTAAACTAACCTATTCAAGGTCGTGCAGCAGTTTGGTGGCAGAGCTCAGAGTAGAACCCATGTCTCCTGATTCATAGTTCAGTTTAGTTTAGTTTCCTATCCATTTTACCAGGCAGCCTCCTATTAAACAGTTCATGGGGAATTCTGCTTAAAAATCAATGGGATAACATAGTTCTGAGTTTTTTGCATATTTTTCATATATCAAAATATATTTGTGCTTTCTAAGGTCCTTACCAAGGATCCTGTTACTTTTCTTTAGTTTTACTTTTTGTTTAGTTTTGTTTGTTTAATTTAATTTATTCCATGTTTTCTTTCTGTTTTGTTTTGTTTTTAGTTGTGTCTGGTAAGTTGAAATTTTATTGGCCATCTCCTAATCACCGTATCACTGTGACTGGAACTTCTCTTCCCCTTTCCATCCATACCCTTCCATGTCCTTCAACCAATCAGCTTCCATGTTTCACTTGTTATTGGCAAGACAGACTGCACAGAATAGATTCTGCATGAAGTATGGGTAACTTTTTGGCAAAGAGCAAAGGTAATGGGTTGCTAACTTTTTGTCTGTTTTTAAATAATGTGCAAGCTGATTCCTGATTTCATTTCCCCCTTGTTACCACACAAGTAGTACACCTCTACCTCGATATAACACTGTCCTCGGGAGCCAAAAAATCTTACCGTGTTATAGGTGAAACCGCGTTATATTGAACTATTGAACTTGCTTTGATCCACCGGAGTGCGCAGCCCTGCCCCCCCCGGAGCGCTGCTTTACCGTGTTATATCCGAATTCGTGTTATATCGGGTCGTGTTATATCGAGGCAGTGGTGTACTTAATGTTTTCCTGTATAATCAATTCAATTTATTTTAAAGATCCCAACAACAGTAGAAGTTATTTTTCCTTAGTAGCTAACAGCTGCAGTGTCCTATGTAGATAAATATTCATGACATGCCACACATGTACATTTGACCCTAGTTAAGAAAGCAAACTTACATTAATATTTTGTAAAGTGTTTTAATATTTTTTTTAATTTTTCCGGTGCAGTGAACACTGCGAGTGGGATTTCCAAAAGCACTCAGCTGCACTCTATCTCTGTTACCATTGAAGGCATTAGTAGTTTTACTATTTACTTTAGTGGGAGTAGAATTGGAACAACACCCCCAGTGCTTTTGTAAATCACACTCTAAATGACTGACCAACTGACTTTTCCCTTCTCCTCCTTCCATCTGCACAGTACTCCCTGAGCAACCCTCCTCGTAAATTGAAATACCGGGACCCCACTGCCTCTCTGATGGGCACTATTGTAGTCCTTCCTTTGTAATTATATAAGCTCTCAAACACAGTGACACCAGGTGCTATGTATCCTAGTGCAGCAGAATATAATTTAGAAACCCTAGGCTACTCTGTGTGGCATTGTGCCAACATCCATTAAAGAGGCAGTGAGGCCCCAAATATACCTTTATAGTAAAGAGGGTCAGTGCAAAGGCAGGATAGGGAGACTGAAAAACTATAAACAAGCACCCCTAAACCTAGTTTTCTAATCTTTCCCCACAGCCCAGTGGCAAACACCACTCAGTTTCCCAATCTACTTGCAATACTAAATTAAATCCCCTCTGTAGATGTCAAAAGTCCTCCAGTACCCCCCCTTTCAAGATATTAAATGTATCCAGGTTTTCTGTTTTAAAGGTATGATGATCACAATGGGTCTGTTATTATTTCTATTACTGGAATTTCTATGTGGGGCTTTACCTTGCATAGCTTCTTAGTTAAGCCATTCAACAAAATGTTAACATTTATGTCCAAGTATAAATCACCCCAAAATTTTGCTTATAATTTCTGAAAAGGAACATTTGGTGTATTTTATTCTGATCTAAATAGGGAGCATAATCATAGAATAGATAAATGGATAACTGAAAATATTGACCTGGATTAACAAAGAAAGCAAATTGTGCAGAAGGGATGTTGGGTATCCAGGGGTTTCATCTAGATAGGTCACAGTTGTTTGAGTCATAAAATATATTTCAAACTGCACCACCTACGTGACATGAGTAATTTAAGTTGTTTAAAGTGAAGGAAAAGCCCTCAAAAAAAGAAAAGAACATAAAATTGTTAAAATGACTGATTCAAAGCATTCACTTCACTCTGAACTCAGACAAGAGGGGAGAATAATTAATGCTTTGGACATCTGATAAGAAATGAATTTGAAAAATGTAAACAGTAAGTAAAAGGACTTTTCATTTAATGCAAATTTTTCCAGGTGTAAGAAGATACCACCTAACAGACTGTATATTCTATTTTTTCTGGGTTAGCCCCATCAGTGTATCTAATGCTGTCAAGTGCTCTCACTTATTTTTAATGTAACTGACATAATTTTTGACATTCTGTTTACTGCTAGATGAAATGGCCATTTAAGTCAGTGTAAATCAAACAGTTTGGACAATGCTGGCATGATTTATAATGTTAGGCTGAGCAGATGTTTCAAATTTGCCTTCATTTACATATATATTTTATTTGAACATGCCCTTGCCTCTGTGAATGAAGGAGGAATTCAGCCCCCACTGAAATTCATTCCTTTTCACTAATTGGATTGAAGGTTTTAAATGGTTACCATTTGCACAGTAGCATTTCTGGGGCTTTTGAGTTAAATGGAAAATTTTTGAGACCCTGACTTCATCAGATCGTTCTTATAAAAGCAACTAAAGGTCGTTTATTTCTCCTGAGCTTTCCTAAATCAAAGAGGGTGACTTTTGTGTATGTAAACCTGAATGTGCAATTACTCCATAGCATTTAGTACAGAAGTGGACAAAGTGTGACCTGTGAGCCAGATCCAGCCCAGAGATTTCTCCGTTATGATCTGTGGCCCCTCTCCTCTTTTAAGACCTGATTGTGACCCCTGTGATCATGCTGGTGAATGCTTATTTATGCAACTCAACTTATTAAAGTCAATGGAACTTAAATCTCGCTTGGCTAAAAGCTCACAAACTTGAATAAGGAATGTGTAATCAGGATCTTAATAGGGAGGAGCAGCACAAGAACCAACAATCTTGGGTCAAGATGAAGCACTGAATGTTGGAAGCTGCAGTCTCTTTGTGCCGCAGCTCCATATTAAAGGTTGTTTATAACACACTGAACAAATAAACAAATAAACAAATAAAATGTGGTGCTCAGGCACCAGGCAAGTTGCCATTTGACTTTCAGTGGGGTGAACTTTGGACTGCAGATTTTAGTGTATTTTTATCTTCTTCAGAACCTCCCCATTTTGTTGTGAAACCTCGTGACCAGGTGGCTGCATTGGGACGGACAGTGACTTTCCAGTGCGAAGCAACTGGAAACCCTCAACCAGCCATCTTTTGGCGGAGGGAGGGAAGTCAGGTAAAGCCAACTTTCTCTTCTTTCGTGCCAGTTTCTTTAACCAATAGTGCCAAATAGAGGATGGCAGTTCCTGCGCTTGTTTACCCACTCAAGATTACTGCTAAGCCTGCAAATGCTGGACCTCATCTGCATTATTATTGTAATACGTCATGTGAGTTTAAAAATATTGTATTTTGTGTACTAAATGGAAAGGAAAACTGTGTTCTGCTTACTGGGCTTGTCTTTTTCCTAAAAATTTAAAGGTCAGTATAGTAACAAGCTGGAAAGGATGAGTACATTCTTAGTGTGCTGTTAGAGTCACAATTTTCATTAAATGTTTCACTATTGAGAAAAATTAATGTAATATCTATAGAATAATTAGAGATGGGACCAAACCAAAATCCTGCATCCAAAAGTCCCAAGAGTTTGGATCCTGGCTTAGCACTGTAATTGGCTGAACTACAACATTATGTCCAAACACTATCACATTTTGAAAAAAAAGAATAGATCTGAGCTCTGTGGCTTGCGCTCACCCAGAAAAATAATCTGCTGTGTTTATGTATCTGTGGCTAACTCAGATGTGTACAGTACTGCAAGTTGCTTCTCCCTGTGCTTCAGTTTCCCTGTCTATAAAAAGGGGGTTAAAGATACTGACCTACTCTGTAAAATGCTTTGAGATGAAGAAAAGCACAATATAAAATCTAGTTGTTGTTGTTTAACACCCTAACATCACGTTTGGGGGGAACTTTTGAAGGGGACAAGTTGCATGAGGGATCATTTTCAGTGAAGATATAGGGTATTTCTCATTTTTCTGTTACTGAGAGTACTGATTGGGAGCTTGGTGGGTAGTTAAGCTTTTCTAAACAATAGTCAAAGTCAAACAGAGCTAGGGATTGGCTCCATTTTTTCTATTTGTTAAACATCTGTTTAAATAAAATAAATGATCTGACTAGACAAAAATTGAGCTGGTTATTTCTAGTGTTAGTTCATGATATAGGTAGGCTGCTACATTATGTGCATTTTTATTTGTTTGTTTTGGTGGAGGGGGCAAGGTTAGTAGGGTTGTTTGTTTTAATGCAAAACATCTTGGTTTTACTATATCCTTTTTTAATTTAGTAAGTGGCTAACAATATGTAGCTGGAAATGGAGAGGGAAAAGATTATTGACAAGTTTCTGTACTTATATTGTAATTGAAGATTCTCTATCCTCTTTATTTGGGCATTCTTAGGACAAGCAAAATGTAGTCAGACAAGAGACAGCAATAAAAATAGTGTCCATAAAGTATAGAGAACTTCAGATATTTTCCCCTCAAAATGCTAAGCCATAGATGAAAATCTGAAACCAGTATTTGATGTAACACATGTGTGTTATTTTGGTTTCAGCTCTGACTTTCATGACCACTGCTGGTACCATAGCATCTAACTTCAAACCAAAACTATGTAAAGGGAAACTTGCATAGGACTTTATATTATACAATGTAGTACTGGTTATAGAACAGAAACTATGATTAGTGAGACTAAAACATCAGTTTAAAAAGAAACCTATAAAACATTCCATTCACTTTCTGTCTCTATTCTTTAGCAGTCTAAAGTTTAAACACAAATAAATAAACTGGCATCTTTTTATACATTTTTGAAATAAAATCTATTTCACTACAAGAAATGCTGCAATCTTGATTTTGAAAGATGGTTGTGTGGTCATTTGCATGGACATTACTTATACAGTATGCAGAAAAACCACAATTGTTTGCCCAGTTATGGCATCTGTAGATATCAATACCTCTCCAACCAGGGGCGGCGCCAGGCACCAGCGCACCAAGCGCGTGCCTGGGGCGGCAAGCCACAGGGGGTGACGTGCCGGTTGCCATGAGGACGGCAGTCAGGCTTCCTGCGGCAGCATGCCTGCGGGAGGTCCCACAGTCCTGCGCCTTCGGCGTACCCACCACCGAATTGCCGCCGAAACCGTGTGACCAGCGGACTGCCCGCAGGTGCACCACCGAAAGCCACCTGACTGCCGTGCTGGGGGTGGCAAAATACAGAGAGCCGCCCCTGTCTCCAACACATATTTAAATTGAAGGAATATCTATTCTAGATTCCCATGAACGTTGGATCAGGCCTGTTAAGATGCATCCAAATACGGGTACACAGATGTGCCTTCTTTTTTAAAAAAACAGGCCTCATAATTAGTATACAATAATGAAATACTTTATATATATATATATATAAAACAGAGATATTTGATGTATAATGTGAATTTATAGCACATTATAACTTACACATGTTTAGGCATATTAAGATGAACATTGCAGATGTGTTATATTTTATCTAACCATTTCTTTCTCTCCCTAGAATCTGCTTTTCTCATACCAGCCGCCACAGTCATCCAGCCGCTTTTCAGTCTCCCAGATTGGTGACCTTACAATCACAAGCGTCCAGAGGTCTGACGTTGGGTACTATATCTGCCAGACTTTAAACATTGCAGGAAGTATCACAACAAAAGCATACTTGGAAGTTACTGATGGTAAAGTGAAGAAACTTTTATTTTACAATTACCAATTTTATTTAAAACCACAACTTCAGCAGTGGAAGAGCATGACTTCAATATTGGCAGGTTGATAGTGCTGGTTACCCAGGGGAGCTCGTGGAGGATTGTATTTCGGTGGCTAGCCTGAGCTGCTCCCCATGCTGCTGCGTCCACACGGCTATTTTTAGTGTGATCGCTCAAACAGAGCTAGAGCTTGTCTGTATACCCACTCAGGGAAGCACTCTCCCAGCTGCTATTTGGACATATCCTGAGTTACAGGACAGATAAGGTGAAATCCTGGCCCACCTGAAGTCAGTGGAAGTTTTGCCACTGACTTCAGACGGGCTAAGATTTTACACATAGAGTTTGGGTCAACTAACAAACTGGGTGAATGGCTATATGACAAAATTATCATTAGAAAATCCTGATTAGTCAATAACTGAAATTAATAGAGACATTGATATTATCTGTGATATAGAGGTTTTAAAGTATTTTTCATCCATGGTGTCATATCAGGATATTGCCACTGCTGTTAACTATACAAATGACAATTTTATAATTAATTTAAAATTAAATAGCAAGTAAGGTAAGACTGAAATATAAAGCCTATAGATGTATACATTATACAGACAATTACCTCCAAACCAAATATAATAGCCTACATTTATGTAGCATCTTTTCTCCATAAGGTCCTCAAAACACTTTACACACCTAACAAACTGAACTTCCAACTACACTGGGGATCATTTCAGCCATCACTGGAGTGAGAGATTTAACTGTGTACTGCAAAACATCAGAACAGGTTAGGACAGGAAGTAAAGTATAAATCATGCAATTGAAAATGCAGGGTGGCATTTAGATATGCAAATGTAATTACCTGAGTTGGAATTTGGCCAAAACATCACTGTTATCACTTTTGGTTGTGAAAAGTGTCATGGGATGTTGAATGATCACAAATTATCGAGACTTCAGTTTTATATTTCATGCTAACAAACCAGGTTTCAAGTCACATCAGCTCCCGTTAGGCTGTTGAATGGATATTGTTTTAAGTTGCAGTTATTTTATAGTGCCAGCACATCTCAGGATATTATGAGCTAGGAGGAGAAGCTACTGAAGTACAGTACTATAGGTTTTACTTCTGGGAAAATTGCTAATCTTCTGGTGCACACAACACATGGACAATAGTTTCTTGTTTGCATGAGTACTTAAAAGTACTTTGTGCCCGTTATGTAAATATAGTGTTTAAATGACTCATCACAGATAGTTAATTTATGTTGAGTGTAAGATGCAATAAAATTATTAGAAATACTGTGAAAGATTCTTACTATGATTTCAAATCAGTACTGTCAGATACATTTTCACAGAACTGAGTGTAAGGAAATGGTTGCAAAACATTTTTTTTAATTGAAAAATCTGATATTTTTCCAGACATTAACTTTGTACTTATTCCACCCTACCATTAGTCAGCTTCGTTCTAGGAAACAGTGTGTCTGCATATTTGCTGAATTATTCCCTTCTCATCCGCCCTCTTAGTTTTCTGTAAATGAATGTTCAAATTCCAAATCCCTATTTATACCGACCCATTGCATGGTAAGGTATATATAAATAGAAGAGTGTGCCTTTTCAAAGAAACTGAGAAATCCTTGTTTGTTTCATTATCACATCTAAAGACTATGGAACTCAGTGGGCCTAGAAGATGCCAACTCACAACCTCTGACACTCCTTCACCTCTGAAAATAGTGTATTCTATATCATGTTAATATTCTGTAGCCGTGCATCATATTAATATACCCAAAATAATGCATGCCTCGTACTTTAATTACTTGTTTAATTATCTTCAGTTTTTTTTCAAAGCCTCAAGCAATTGCTGTTGCTTAGCTGATTAGAAAATTGCTTTCAGTTGCAAAAAATCTATTTCCTGTTGTTTCTTCTGGCAGTGATTGCAGACCGGCCTCCCCCAGTCATTCGACAGGGTCCTGTGAATCAGACTGTAGCTGTGGATGGTACATTAGTACTCAGCTGTGTGGCCACAGGCACTGTAATGCCCACAATCCTCTGGAGAAAGGACGGGGTCCTCATCTCTACCCAGGACTCTCGCGTCAAGCAGCTGGAGACAGGAGCTTTACAGATCCGATACGCCAAGGTAGCTTGAAATGACAACGAATCTTTACACTGTTTGTAAAGGAGAATAAGCTTCAGCTTTGTAGTATGTGAAAATAATCTAAAACTCCACACACGTACATGCCACCTTAGTTCAGGATTTCACAGTTGCAAAGTAGTGTATACAGCAAAAAAAAAAAAAAAAAAAAGCCATTATGTTAATGCCCTTACACCATATACATTCATAGTTACAGTGTTAAAAGATGACAACTTTTTCTTCTGGCTTCACAGGTACAATTCAGGGTTTAGTTTCCTGTTCCTATATAGTACCTGTTCTTGTGCCTTTTTTGGTTCAAGATTACACATGCATATGTGCTACAAAGTATATGGAAGGTAGATCTTGACTATATTATATTATATTATATTATATATTTAAAGTGGTTAAGCAGCTCTGTGTGGATGACTTCCTTGGGGAATTGAAGCAGGATACCTGGTCAATATTTCTGTTCATTCCAGACAAGTTGTATGATGTATTAAAATATTGTACTGCTCTAGCACATCTGTGGTTACCTGCAGGCTCTTTGTGCCTTGGAACATCAAAGTAATAAAATTATGTCATTTGTAAGACTTCTCACCCAACAGTGTGCTACCTGATGATGTCGTGATTACCCAGTCACAGGAAACACCACTGTGCCAATGCAGAATTTGAACCTCTGACCTTCCATTTCTGAGTATTGTGTGTGTTTTTTGTTTTTCCTTTGGTGCTGCTACTTGAGTATAGTCTAATTTCTTTGATCATAACTCTTTTGAATTGTGATTAAGTCACAAGTGGACAAATAATCCCCTGTTCAGATTTGGATTGTAATAGTGTATGGGGATCCTTGTATTTGGTCTGTCACAGAGTAAAATTTACCCTAGTTCAGAGAGCCCAACCTGCATATGGCCCTGTGAACTACGTAAGCCCTGTTTTAAGGTTGAAATTGACTTCCTGAGGCCCTGCATAAATCCCTAAGCACCACTTAAGTGGGAGTTTAAGTAGTGCATAGGCCCTTGTGTGGGGCTTTCTGAGTTCATTTCTCCCCATGGACTTCAGTGGGAGTTTGGCAGGGTAAGGAGTGAATGAGGACTACAGGATTTGGCTGGTAGTTTTGTTCATTACAGAATGAGAAATAATACGTTAAAAAGTGTTTGCATTTTTCTGTGCCTTTTTAAATAGAATGGAATAAGTATGCACAGATTCTCACTTAGCAGTGAGAAGTTTCTGGTAGGGAAATTCTAATGTATTTATCCATATTCATGGTGATATACAGTTTTGTAATTACTTTTCAAGCCCACAAGTGCCTGATTGTTCCAAATATTTATTTTCCTCTCTTCCCACTCAGCTGGGTGACACTGGTCGGTACACCTGCATTGCCTCAACTCCAAGTGGCGAAGCTACCTGGAGTGCTTATATTGAGGTCCAAGGTAAATCAATCAGGTTTTCTCTGCTTGATGAAAATCAGAAATTAACATGCAAATGTTATCTAACTTTGTAATAAATTGATAATGCAGATGTGAACATCATTGAACCCCCCAACCCACTTTCTATCCATACTTAGCAATTTCTCCCTTTTCATTAGAATTTGGAGTTCCAGTGCAACCACCAAGACCGACTGACCCAAACTTGATTCCTAGTGCACCCTCAAAACCTGAAGTGACAGATGTCAGCAGAAATACAGTAACACTGTCATGGCAACCTAATTTGAATTCAGGTGCAACTCCGACGTCTTATATAATAGAGGCCTTCAGGTATTACGATTCTCATGTGATCTGGTTGTACTTACAGTTTATACATGGTTCAATTAGCATACTCTAACCTGCTGTTCTGTGTGTTTTATCCTTAGCCATGCATCTGGTAGCAGTTGGCAAACTGTAGCAGAAAATGTGAAAACTGAAAGTTTTGCAGTTAAAGGGCTGAAACCTAATGCAATTTACCTCTTCCTTGTGAGGGCAGCTAATGCATATGGACTTAGTGATCCTAGCCAGATATCTGACCCAGTGAAAACTCAAGGTAAATCTACTTACTGAAGCATTTAGGCTCCACAATGTCTGTGATGATATATTACAGAACAGTGTTAGATGTGGTGATCATACTTATGCTAACTTTAAAATGATGTCTATAAGTCACTGTATATACTAGATGGTAAACTTACATTGCTCAGAAGCTGCATTTTATTTAAAAGCTACTTGAAAAGGTTATCACATTGCCATAAGGGAACCCTAATCAATTTTAGCCAAATATAGTTACGCCTAATTGAGTGACCCATCTTAGCAGCACTGTTAGTCTTTGGCTTTGTGAAGTTTTCACACAAACCCCCAAATTCTGTGGAAATTACATAATTGTACTTAGATATTATCAATTTAAAAGGAGAATCAAGCTGTGGTTATGATTCAGAGAGAGAGAGCATGTAGTGTTATGTGCTGTATGTTGTATTGGGAAAGCAGAGAAATTAAAAATTTGGAGGATCCAGGATAGCACTTTATAAGTAAAGCGGAATCCTCAGCAAAATGCTTACTATTAAAGGCAGCGGCATATTATTGCCTGGGCCAACAAGGCATAGGCCTAGGGTGGCAAATTTGCGGGGGTGGCAAATTTGCTTGCTCCCTCCCCGGCCCCGCCCCAACTCCGCCACTTCCCCAAATCCCTGGCCCGCCTCCTCCCCCAGGCGCGCCGCGCTTCCCTCCTTCCACCTCCGTCCCAGGCTTGCTGCGCGAAAGCGCTGGGAGGGAGGGAGGAGAAGCGAGTAGCGGCATGCTCAGAGGCAGAGCGGAGGTGAGCTTAACCCTTGGTTAACCCCCCGCACCAGCTCACCTCCGCTCCACCGCCGCCATCCCCCAAGCACGCCACAACTCCCCTTCTCCCCCCTCTCTCCCAGGCTTGCCGCGGGGGAGCGGAGGTGAGCTGGCGCGGGGGGGCGGCAATTTTTTCAGGGCCTAGGGGCAGCAAATTTGTTTATCCTCCACTGATTAAAGGTAAGTCCAGTGCGGGAAGAGAGACTTCAGTAAAGCCACAACCCCTACAGTGAAGCAGATGCAATTAGTGTCCCCACACTACTATAATAACATTGCATAAATATGAGGAAGGAATCAACTGAAATACAATCACTATTCCTCTGGCAGATAGAAGTCATGAGCCCAGTAATATAATTATAATAAATTGTAATAAATTTAGATTAATATAGAAAACAAATGAAGTTGTGCCACAGCACTTAGGCACTGTGCATTCATGTGTTTCCAATCCAATAACTTTATTGAAGTCATGAGAACCAAAGATTGAGAAAATAACACAGATGTGAAAAACTTTTGAAGGTGAACCAATGCAGACAGCGGGAGTTATTAATCTGATGGCCAGTCTACCTCTAAACTCACAACACTAGTTGTCAGATAGGCAAATTACACATTTGCCATCAGATGTTCTAAAACACTCCTGAGAAAATGCACATACATAAATCTAACACAATATGACATTTATGCTTAAAGCAAAATTCTCTCTCTTCATCACCATATTATCTGAGTGCCTTTCAAGTATTTACTCCTGAGGGAATTCTGTGCCAAAAAATTAAAAATTATGCACACAATAATTTCAATTTCTGCAAAATTCTGCAAATTTTATTTGTCATTAAATAAATTTGGCTCCAGCATGGCAGTGGGGAGCACAGGCCACTGGCTGCATTGTGGTGGGAGATCACCCTGAAGCCCCCAGCTCCCCAGTACAGGGACTCAGCAGTAAGGCTGCATGTGACCCTGACACAGTGCAAAGGCTGGACCTGCCCCAGAAACACCCTGGGGTCCTGCCTCTCTGTGCTAGGCGCACCAGGTGTGAGTAGGCAGGCTCAGCCCAGCAGCATCCAAGTGTGGAGGGGCTTAGTGTGGGGAGATCCAGGTGTGAGGTGAGAGGTCTCTGTGTGAGGCAGTCTGGGTGCCGGCAGCTCAGTGAGAGATCTGGATGCACAGGGACTCGTTATGGGGGTCTGGGTGCAGGGGCAATGGGATTCTGCAGGGGATCCAGGGGATGGTGGTTGGGCTCAGCATTGGGGAGGAGGGGGGTGGTATCTGGGTGTGGGGAGATGGACCATGGCGGGGGAGAGGGGTGTCTGGGTGTGGGGGTTCAGTGCGGGGATCCGGGTGCTGGGGGAGTGGGGCTTGATAGGGTGGGGTTCTGGGTGTGGGGGCTTGTCAGAGGAGTTCAGGTGTAGGGAGGTAGGGCTTGTCAGGGTGAGGGTTTGATGAGCCTGCTTGAGGGGGAGCCCCAGCTGCTGCTAAGGTTGACGCTGCATATCGGGCTCCCGCTTCCCCCCGTGATTTCCCTCTCCCCTTTTCTTATCCACCCCCCTCCCCTCGCTTCCACATTCCCTTCCCCTGCCCTATTCCACCTCCTTCCTTCCCCACTGCCTCTTCCCCCACCCCCTTGCCCCCCTCCCTCATTTTACCCACCCCCACTTACCCAGCCCCACCATGGGCACTCACTGTTCCACAGAAAACAGGAAAAAGCAACAGAGGGTCCTGTGGCACCTTTAAGACTAACAGAAGTATTGGGAGCATAAGCTTTCGTGGGTAAGAACCTCACTTCTTCAGATGCAAGAAGAAGTGAGGTTCTTGCATCTGAAGAAGTGAGGTTCTTACCCATGAAAGCTTATGCTCCCAATACTTCTGTTAGTCTTAAGGGTGCCACAGGACCCTCTGTTGCTTTTTACAGATTCAGACTAACACGGCTACCCCTCTGATAGAAAACAGGAAGGCTCCCAGAACACAGAAGGGGAGAACAACTGGCACTAGGACTCAGGAGTCTGCATTCAGCTGCAGAGTCAGCAGAGCCCTAGAGGCAGCCTCTGAGCTGGGCAGTGATGTGTTTGTAGAAATGAGGGTGGAGGGTGGGCCATGGTACGTAACCCCCAGGGGTGGCAGCTTTGTATAATTGTTGGTGGTGCCAAGAATGGGTCCAAGTCCTGCTCCCCCACCCCCGCCACACACACACACACACACACACACACACACACACACACACACACCTGCCTAAGGCTCTGGGAGGGAGTTTGGGTGCAGGAGGGGGTTTGGGATGCGGGCTCTGGAACGGAGTTTGGGTGCTTGGTGCGGGGTATGGGGTTGGGGTGCAGGAGGGGGTTTGGGGTGCAGGCTCTTGGAGAGAGTTTGGGTGCAGGAGGGATGTGGGCTCTGGGAGGGAGTTTGGGTGCTGGTGCATGCTGGTGCAGGCTGGACTCTGGGCTGCTACAGGAGGGGATGTGGGAGGGGCTTTGGGGTACTGGGTGTGGGACGGGGTTTGGGTGCTGGATGTGGGCTCTGGGCAGGGGCAGGGGGTTGGGGTGTACAAGGGGGTAGAGGAGGGGGCCCTGAATTTGCTGGAGCCTAGGCACCATGGGCCCATACAAGTTGCCACCCCTGCTAACCCCGTGTGCCTCCCCCATGCCTCGCCTCTGTTTGGGGAGCAATCCCCCCCAAAAAACTGCACACATGGTCGCCACCCTCCCACAGCCAGGCTTCTGTTTGCTTCCCTGCTGTTTTCTGCAGGAAATGTGCAGCGGGACTGTTTTCTGCAGGCGCACAGTCCTGCAGAATCTCCCCAGGAGTAAAAATTTGTCTAGCTTGCCTCGTGCATAATAAATAGGGTTACCATACGTCCGGATTTTCCCGGACATGTCCGGCTTTTGGGGGCTCAAATCCCCGTCCGGGGGGAAATCCCCAAAAGCCGGGCATGTTCGGGAAAATCGGGAGGCTCGGCCGGGGCCTCTTTGTGCGGGGCCGGGGGCATGGTGCCGGGCCGGGCCCGCGGGGCTGGGAGCCGGGCCGGGGTCGGGGAGCCGGGAGCCGCGGGGCTGGGAGCCGGGTCGGGGAGCCGGTCCGGGGTTGGGGAGCTGGGAGCCGGGCCGGGCCCGCGGGGCTGGGAGCCGGGAGCCGCCGGCCCGCGGGGCTGGGAGCCGGGCTGGGGTCGGGGAGCCGGGAGCCGCGGGGCTGGGAGCCGGGTCGGGGTCGGGGAGCCGGGCCGGGCCCGCGGGGCTGGGAGCCGGGAGCCGCCGGACCGCGGGGCTGGGAGCCAGGCTGGGGTCGGGGAGCCGGGAGCCCCGGGGCTGGGAGCCGGGTCGGGGAGCCGGTCCGGGGTCGGGGAGCTGGGAGCCGGGCCGGGCCCGCGGGGCTGGGAGCCGGGAGCCGCCGGCCCGCGGGGCTGGGAGCCGGGCTGGGGTCGGGGAGCCGGGAGCCGCGGGGCTGGGAGCCGGGAGCCGCAGGGCTGGGAGCCGGGTCGGGGTCGGGGAGCCGGGAGCCGGGCCGGGCCCGCGGGGCTGGGAGCCGGGAGCCGCCGGCCCGCGGGGCTGGGAGCCGGGAGCCGCCGGCCCGCGGGGCTGGGAGCCGGGAGCCGCGGGGCTGGGAGCCGGGCCCGCGGGGCTGGGAGCCGGGAGCCGCGGGGCTGGGAGCCGGGTCGGGGAGCCGGGCCGGGGTTGGGGAGCTGGGAGCCGGGCCGGGCCCGCGGGGCTGGGAGCCGGGAGCCGCCGGCCCGCGGGGCTGGGAGCCGGGAGCCGCCGGCCTGCGGGGCTGGGAGCCGGGTCGGGGTCGGGGAGCCAGGCCGGGGTCGGGGAGCTGGGAGCCGGCCCGCGGCGCTGGGAGCTGGGAGCCGGGAGCTGGCCCGCGGCGCTGGGAGCCGGGCCGGGGTCGGGGAGCTGGGAGCCGGGCCGGGGTCGGGGGGCTGGGAGCCGGGGGTGGTCGGCCAGGGCCCGAGCCGACCCAGGCTGGAGCCGCCAGGGGCCAGCCTGGGCCGCGCCTCCTCCCCCCCACACTCCCCCTTACCTGCTTCAGGCTTCAAGCAGGGGAGGGGGCGGAGACTTTGGGAGGGGGCGGAGTTGGGGCGGGGGCGTGGGCGGGGTTGGGGGCGGGGCCGGGGCCCCTGGGAGTGTCCTCCATTAGGAGGCACAAAATATGGTAACCCTAATAATAAAAAGCCCTATCCTTATACCCCAGTGAGCCAGGGGGAGGGAGAGTAGCCAGGGGGAGGGAGAGTCTCTCTCTTTTGTTGACACACCCCCACCCCCACCCACCTCCCGACAGTGATCATGCAGGCAGGCACGCCCAGCCCCCTTCCCCGTCTCAGAGGCTGCTCCAGGCACGCTGAAATAAACACACTGCCTGGGCTGCCGGGGATGAGTTGCGTGTCCCCGGCAGATTTTTTTTTTTTTGCATTTTTCTGTTTGATGGGCACAGAAAAATGCAGGCCATATAAATTCTGCGCCCCTGCATCAGCGCAGAATCCCCCCAGGAGTAAGTATTTCAGAAGAGAAGTAAGAATGATAAACTCTCAATTTCTTCCTAACTAGCCTACAGGAGAATTAGTTTAGTATGTGCGCGTTTGGGGACATGCATTGTTGCCTGTGAGTATATCTACACTGAAATTAGAGGTGTGACTGCAGCATGCAAAGACATACCTGAGCTAGCCCAAATAATAGCTGTTAAGCTGCAGCAGCATGAGCTAGATGCTGGAGTGCATATCCTGGGTCCCAGTAAGTTTTATACAACCCATGCTACTGACCATGCTGCCACGACTTTGCTTCTATTGTTATTTGAGCAGCTAGATCGAAGTTGCTACATGTGCTGCAGTCACACCTCTGACTGCAGTGTAGACGTACCCTGTGCGAAGAAGTTCCTGAGGGAAAGCAAATCAAAGAAATGCGTTTTACATTTAATTCAATTTGGTTGGGTTTTTGTCATTCTCTTGTAAGAATTAATTCCACAATTTGGCTCACGCTCCTGCGAAAGTTCCATCCTCTGCACCTGCAAGCTTCCCCTATTGGTTGACAGTTTCATTGTTCCAATAGAACATAGCCATCGTGGGAGATCATGGTCACAGAGGGTGAGATGATCTCTCAGGTAGCTAGGGCTAATCCCATGGATGGGTGTAAATAACAAGACTGAGACCTTGAAGGGATTTCTGTGTTCTATGGGAAGTCAATGTAGGGGCAATTCTCTGGAGTTTCGTTGATATGGCAACCTGTGTTGCTATGCAGGCAGGCTGCTGTGTTCTATACCAGTTGAAGTTTTTAAGGATTTGTGGCTTCAATCCTAAATCTGAGTTGTTATATCAAGCCTGAAACTCCCAAATGCATATATCACTGGGGCTTAGTGTGCTTCTTATAAGATGAGCCAATTGAAGATGGAAGTGGATGTTTTTTGCTTTCATGGCTATTTGGATTTCTAGTAGAACTGAGGAGATCCAAATGGCATTAAGCTTGTGTGCCAAATTAACAATCCCAGGGCATATATCCTCAGTAGTGGGAAATGTTATAAAAGAGGTTAGTTCTTGAAAGCATTTCCCTCTCCCTCCCAGTATCACCTCAGCCTCACATGAATTCCCCTCAAGCCAAAATAGGTCAAAATTGACTTCTGGTCATAGAGGCTGATTGTTTTAGAGATCTTGTGCTAAATACAGTTCAAATGTGGCAATCCCCTTCTCCCCCACTCACTTGGCCATTGCTGTTTTAGTATTAGTAAAATCTTGGAGACAATATGCTTGGATCTGTTCAGATACAGATATTGACGGTCTTTGCTCTGGAAAGCTGAAAGTCAAAACGAGAAAGCCATAGAGTAGATAAGCCGTACTGGGTAGTTCAGAGGTATGAATGACAAGGTTTGTTAACCGTTTATTATATTGTTGGAGACTCATTCATTGTGCCATCTTCTGTTTAGGCTGCTACTTATTAAGATGACTCTCCCTTTAAGCTCCAGGCAAAGGACTGTCAGAGATTTACACAAATCCAAGTTGCAGAAGTTACTGTCTTTAAGAGTATCAGAAGGAGGAAAAGATGCATGGATTTGTGGACCATTTGGCAGAATGTTTTACATGTGGATACAGTAGCTGCTTAATGATGTATTTGTTTTAATCAGTCTTCCTGGCTAAGCAGACAGATTTGTCACCCACTGGTTGCACATAGGCCACACGCTGATTTAGTTTTGAAATAATCCCACACTCTTGTGAATATGTTGGAGAAGCTGTATGACAAATTGCCAGGTGGCATAGCTCTTACAGTCTCAAATGTGGACTGTGTTGCTGGATAAAGAATTTGTTCACATGCCAATAACTTCATACATATGTAGCTAGATAATTTCTTAATTTGATGGTCAATGATTTATTTAAAAATACAGTGGGTAATGGGCTGGAAATGTAACCATCCCCTCAAAAGTTACACTTTTTCATGTGTCCCCTTCATATTTTATATAGGCATTTTCCACAGGGAGGTCATCGACATTCTACCGCTTTCACTCCTCAGATGGACTACCCACCTGCAACAAACTCATGGATCTGGCTTTGTTGCAGGCATGGATATGCACATACACCTTTCCTCTGTGCTCCCTCTCTGGCCATTCTTGTGAACAGGCAGGTATTGAAATTGCCAAGAATCCTACTGACTGTTTCAGAAAGAAGAATGCTGCTAGCTTTCAAAACCTTGCCTAAACACTAGAAAAGATTAGACTGAGAGGGTAGCATCATGAAGCGAAGTGAATGTAACATGTTCACAAATATCTGTGATTGTTTAAAAAAAAAATCAGCACTTTTCATTTCATGTGAATTTCTGAGCCTGAGATTTTATCTCTGTTGCCAACATAGTTTTTGTATATAATGAGGTGAAAAAAGGGGGAATTATTAAATGAATATAAAAATACGGTACTCTGCTATCCATGGTACACATATACTTCAGATATCATGATGATGAGTTCACTATAAATGTGTATATATATGGGGAGAGTCATTTCTTTTCAGCCCAAGATGCTTTTTGAGAGCTGTACATGGAAAACATCCTTACCTCATTGTACCAGCTCAAACGATAGAACACATCAAATGGCATTCCTATTTTCATATGTATGAACAATTCTTTCAACTAGAAGAGACCAGTATTGGATTTGCAAATATCGAGGGAGACAGAGGGCAACTGCGCTTTGGCCCCTGCTCACTGAAGTCTCCTGTACTTGGAAGACCTTGCATCTGTGTGGTTCATTTTCCCTTATTTAATTACTATACTACAGTTACTAGGTAATTAAAAGCCAACAATAACACTTGCTAGAGAGGTACTGAATTTATTTTTAGACACACCTGCTCTTCTGCCCCTCCTTGATTGTTTCCTGGTTTCTGTGGTGTTTGGAGTGAGCTGTAGGAGATTCCCCCTCCCTGCAGGAAAGAGATAGTTGCATGATGAGAGGTGATGCTACTGCTGTAATTTACCATAGTTATATCTGATCTTGTTCTTTCTTTTTACTCCTTGCTTCCTACCCACCCACCCATTTCTCCCCTCTCCCCACATTGCTTCCACTGAAAAAGCAGATTGTTTTGGGCCAGTTTGCTGTGAAAATGTTTCACGTAGTTCTATTTCCTGCACATTTGGGCTCTTCTACTGAGTACTGTGAATAAGCCTATTTAGTCTTCAAAGTACATAACTTGATTGACAAATTTGTTTATAAGAATCGGTTCTTACATTGTTCTAGATGTTCCACCTACAAGCCAGGGTGTGGATCACAAACAGGTCCAGAGAGAGCTCGGGGATGTGGTTCTGCATCTTCACAACCCCACTATCCTTTCTTCTTCCTCAATTGAAGTTCATTGGACAGTAAGTAAATATTATAAAATTTTAGGTAGGTTTTGGGTAGGGAGAAAGGGAACTTTTTATTTAAATCCCAAAATTACACCACAGTGTTGATGGTGGAGTTAAACTATATAAAGAAGCTATGAAAATAGTTTGCTGTTTTACATGAAAATCATTCTGTGTGTATTGGCACTATCTACACTCCCCTGACTGCCTGTCGTAATCAGAACCTAGACTACCTTCTCACTCTACAGAGAGTGCTATGCCGTATGAAGCCATGCTCAGCTTCCTTTGTCAGGCGGCGAAGGGACTGATCCAAAGTCTACTCAAGTTCATGAGAGCCATTCCATTGCATTCAGTGAGAGGTGTACCAGGCCCGAAGTCATGTTTGAGATAACACAATAGCTCCTCAGTCTATCAACCAGAGTTGGGGGAAGTACTGCATAAGATAGCCCCTATGATGTGATAGTTGCCATGTCCACCCACCCCAGATCAGCTAATGAGAAATACATTTCCTCCCACAGCACAGCAATTACTAGGTTAAAAGTGAACACACATGCCGTGGGAAAGAAAAACACAATGAGAAACAATCTGGGATTATTTTATTGACCATCACATTGGTCGGTAGCAGTTAGGTCAGAAGTATGGCGGTCATAGTGGAAGAGGGGGAAAAGCAGGGCAAGAAAAGAAAAAGGTACAATAGGAGTCCCCAAGGGAGAGGGGTAGAAAGAGATACAGGGGAGGGACAAGGAGAGAGAATGAGAAGATTGGGAGCTTAGAAAAATTGAAGGAATACAGGGAAATAAATTGTGGCATGAAGGGGATGGATGAGGAGAAAGGGAAAAGAAAGAAAGAAAGAGTACAGTATGAGGAAGGAATAAGTCTATCCAAGGAAAGACATAAGACAATGTAAATGAACTAACAGCTGTTTTAAAAGTCTTATTGTCTTATGTTAAGCAATATCAACTAGGTGGTCAGGAAAAGAGAGAGGCAACGTCACCAGTGGAGACAATCCCAAGGGAATTGAGCTTTAAACTGTCATCTGGGCTCCCTTCTGATCAAGTCAAAATATTGGCAGGCATGATAAAAAAATGATCACAAGATGCTGCAGCTAGCATGGCGTAACTTTGTAAGGAAAGCATTTTACTTTGTCAAGAGCTATAGAGGAACTGACTGCTGTGATGCACAGTAATTACAGTGAAACCTGCACTAAGGACCACCTGCAGCAGGCAATCTCCTGTTTTAACTGACCACTTAAAAACATCACCAAGCTTCCAAGCATAATTTTGTTTGACCTTTAGTTACAGAACAACCTTTTCCAGGCAGCCAATTTTTGTTGGTCTCTTGGGTGGTCTCTGACTGCAATTTCAAAGATTAAGCATTACCTCAATTTTAGCTAGTAGATATTCATCACTCAGTTGTTTAAAATAAAATATGATGTTTGGGTGTTACATTGCAAACAAACAGTTTTATTATGTCACCAGATAAAATAGTTTAAATGGGACAAATCTGAATGTTTTTAAGTAGACATTTTTATTTTTGAATCTGCCTATACATCAGAAATCATTTATCAAAATCGGTGACTAAAACATACTGAAAGCTGCACAAGACTCCAATTCTATTAGGTAACCTCCTGTCTCAAGTATCCCCAAATATATTGACCCGGATTCTTCTTTACACTAAGGCTGCTGTACACTGCCAAGTGACATAAAGTGGCCTTACTGCAAATGACAATCCAGCTTACTGAGTGTAGTTTTGATCCACCTTTATTAGTAGCTTTCTTCCATTAAAAAGCTAATTTTTATTGGCCCTGTTACTGACTGCTTAACACAGCACCAGTCCTACAGCACAGTAGCCCCCTGCTGAGTCACTGAGAATGGAGGAAGTGCTTGGATTTATCTGGCCTTTGACTGAGTCAAGCATAATCATCAGAATGTAGATAGTGCCAGTTGGCTGCCCTTTAAAATCCACTTTGTCCAGAAGGAAGCAGGCAGGAAGCAAGGGTCATTTTATGCAATCTGGGAGGCTTCCAGCCCTCAGGAAGGTTGACCTGTTTCTTTGTTTAATTTCTATATTCATCATCTGAACTATTAAAATATACACCCCAATCCTGCAAACATATCCACCTAGGCAAACCCCTGCCCTGCTTGGAGCCCCATGGCATCAGGATTATTCATTTTAAAAAATATAGAACATGATTCACCATTTTGTTATCCCTTCATTGATGGCAGTGCAGTTCTACTAGCCTAAAACTTTATTAATGCAGTGGTGAATAAGGCCCATAATTTGCTTTATCTGGTTCAGTAGCATTGCTTACTTTGGATAAAATAAATGGATAGTTCTTAGTATTTTGCATAATACCACAGGCAATGTTATGGTTTGTATTTATTAAACAGTCCATTAGGCATTCACTAACATGTGTTTCTACTGCTCTGCTAGGTGGACCAGCAATCCCAGTATATTCAGGGATATAAAATTCTGTATAGGCCTGCCACTGCATCCCACGGCGAGTCTGAATGGTTAATTTTTGAAGTGAGAACACCAACCAAAAATAGTGTCGTCATTCCAGAGCTGAAGAAAGGTGTAAACTATGAAATCAAGGCCCGCCCTTTTTTTAACGAGTTTCAAGGAGCAGATAGCGAAGTGAAATTTGCAAAAACCCTAGAAGAAGGCAAGTAGCAGCAAGTCTGTCTTCACCTTTTCTTTTTGAAGGAGTATTCTGGCCGGTTTCTCTCTGATACTTTCATTATTTGATTTTGTTTGAAGTGCATACTGTATGAGAACACAGCAGTGCACAGCTGAGGAGACTGTCAGCATGTTGGACTGATCATTATGTGACTTGTTTGGTGGCACAGAAGTAAATATTTAAAACTTTGCGTGTGAGAGAGGCATGTGCAGAAATCCCCTCCAGCCCTTAGAAGGGAAATGTGCTTTTTTATCTCCAGTGCAGCATGTTCTCCTCCCTGCTGAGTTCATGGTCTGGTCACAAGTGACTTGTATCAAATTCAAACACATACTTACCACTATCTAAAGTAAATAGCAGATACCGCAGAAATCATCAAAGTTTTGTAGCTGAAGGAACGGAAGCTACATTTTTAGAGCGCCTGTATATCTGGATCCATCACTGGTACAAAATGAAAAGATGATGAGTGAGAGCAACAAATACAGTGGGCTAAATTATGCATCCTCCTCTGTGTATGTGCTGTAAAGAGGAGAGGGTTCACAAAGCCATTTCCCTCACCATAGCATTTTTACTTGCAGGTCAAACATAATCAAAATGGTGATGGGTTATGTCTCAGAGTAGACATTTCAGTGCATTGGTGGGGCCCAGACCGCACCATGCATTTTGGCTGCACTAGTTGAACAGATGACGCTCAGTGCCTTCCCTCTAGGTCTCTAGAGCAGCCTCAAAAGAGCAGCACCTGAGCCCAGAATATCTTAGGATGACTCTAATGGACCCAAAAAATAGGAATCTTCGTATTGAAACTACCTAACAAATAACTGGAGTTTAAGACGTACATTTTATTTTATTTTATTTTATTTTATTTTACAAAAAAGGAAAAACTGAAGCTCAGGGAAAAGAAAAGCCAACATTTTTGAAAACATCCACTTTTTGGTGCCTATATTTTGAGTGTCCAACTTGGCACACCCACAGCTTGATTTTTCTAAAGTGATGGGCACCCAAAGCTCTATGTAAGGTTAGTTTGAGTGGTCAGAAGTCCTGAAAGGAAGGACCTAGATGTTTCAGGTTAGGCACCAAAAATGAGTAGAATCTTTTTAACTTTTTGATCTCAGTATTGGGTCAAGGTGACAAAGTCAGTCTGTGGCAGAGCCAGCAATGGAACCCAGGATCCCAACACCTGTTCACATCACTAGACCATATTTTCTCTCTCATGTCCATTTACCTTGACAGATAGAAACATCCTTAATGGCGAAACAAGAAATTATGATTACATTTGTGTAGTGCAGAATGGGCCATTTATATATCAAGCACTAGCTACAGCTTGTTAAAAAGCATTTGGCAACATTGTATTGGAAATACAACAAATTAACCATCTGGTTCTTCCCACAAACAGCTCCTAGTGCTCCACCTCAAAGTGTTTCAGTGACTAAAAATGATGGGAATGGGACTGCAATTGTGGTTACCTGGCAGCCACCCCCTGAGGATACCCAGAATGGAATGGTCCAAGAATATAAGGTAACATGCAGAGTTCTTATTCACTGCAAAGTATTGGCATGCTATTGATGGATAAGTTGTTCGTGGATACTTGGCTCCATCTACTGGTAAAAATCAAAGCATATGGAATCAAAAAATATTTCTCTGTTTATATTTTGTATAGTACCATATATTTAGGAATTCTATCTAATCTGTGGCATCTTTACATGTACAAAAGGAATTAAAACTGCCTACTAATTTGAATGGGAAGATAGTAGTGCAGGAAATTAAAGAAAAGATCAAAATTCATAATTAAAATAAGCAACTTCTTGTCTATGCTATAAGATGAGAATTGCGTACACAAACACAAAGAGAAATGTACCAGCTTAAGAACCATTTTGTGATCAAAACAGGGTATTTGAGAAAATAAATTGGTCTAATAATTTGAAAGTCTTAGACATAATTTATTATGTAACGTTCTGAGTAAATTGTACTATTCTATCATCTGAGATGGTTAAAAACATGGAAAAGCTTTCCATCTAAAGAGTGCTAGTGTAAGACTAAATATATTTATAGCAATTTTTCTTTGTTTTTTCACAAATCTATCTTTGCATTCTTGCTTTTATACTATATATTTTTAATATATTAAAGTTCAGTATTCAGTTTTTATTATTTAAGGCCTCTGTAGCAACATCCTGTTTTTCTCTTAGAGTAATTTAAATTGTGAATAAATTACATATAAAAGAAATGAAGCTAAAATTGCCTAAGCAAGGCTGAGATGTTGTAAGTGTCTAGTCATGGATTTCAAGGTTGTTTTATAGCCACTACTGACAGGATGGTTTGCTGTAGTCTGTAGCAAATTGGCATTGTTGAGAGAGATTTTTAAATCAGAATGTCTTAGCTTTTAAAAAAAAAAAAAGATAAAATACCACAGTGTAGGCATTTATTCCTAAGCATCAAAACTCATTCCACTCATTTCTTTCTTTTTCCTGTAGAAAAGAAAAGAGTGGAGATCACTTAGCTTCATGGTCAATTTAAAATAATAAAATGCCTTTCAGAACCTGATTGACTGGTACAAAATCATTTTGTGGCTTAGTTTCAGATGTAATTGAAAAAATATTCACAAAGGAAGTTTTATTTAAAGGCAGTTAGACCTTGAACTAAAGAGATGGAATTACTCATCCACCAGAAACTGCATTAAAAGAATGTTAGGGTTGTGAGGACAAAACAATAAAAGAGAGGAAATTCACATTTGAGCATGGAATATTCTATACAGTGTCTGCTAGCATCTGGGGACAATAGCTTGCAGTGAGCTATGAGTAGGCATCTCTTAGTGCCTATGCAGCTATGGGGCTGCCACTGTTTTTTAATGTGGGTCGGTGGATAATTTTCCCTATGGACAGAAAACAGGCATCATGAAAACATGCATAATTATATTTTCTGTTTAAAAAACAAAAGCAACTATCCAATGTTAGGAACAAATAACCTGGAAAAAAACCCTGAAATTCAAATCCTCCCCCCCTTTTTTTTTAATACAAAAAGGAATTAATGATTATTCTATCATTATTTTCTCAACAAGTGGATTCTCTTTATTTTTCAAAACAATTCAAACCGAGGCTGGCTGACACCTTGCGCATTAAGTTTTAGAATGGAGCAAATTTGAACGTATTAATAGGTTATAATGGAAAGGATGACACAGCCACAGCTACAGAAGTATGAATGGCACTTTACAAAAAACAACAACATTCAAATGAGGCTAGAGTCCATTCTGTCACATCTCTGGCATAAAGTTACAGGGCTGCTTACAACACTTTTCATTTCCTTCTTCCATGATGCACCTGTTCAGGAGTGGCTTCCCGTTTGTTTCCTTAACAAACATCTTTTATCTGTCCAAACTTCCCTATGTAGAGCATAATAATATACTGTAGTCACTTCTATGTAAAGATTGTGAGAAATTAAGCAGAAAACAAATTTATACCATAACTATCCATTGCCTAGCATAGTTTTCATTCATTAGTGTCCCTTCCTTCTTGCTAGTTAAATACAGGTTTTTTGTGGGTTGGGGGGAGGTGTTAAGCTATATAGACCTATATTCTGTGTGCGTGTGTGTTGTGGCACAAGGGGTTGCAACTGCTCTTGTGAAGGCTGCATAACTATTCCCTTTCCAAATCCCTATATTGACTTATTCATAGCTTTTTAAAACATGCACTGTTATCATTTTTATAAGATCATTCTATAACTTTTCTGCAGGTTTTATGAATCATTGTCTAGAATTTAATGACACTAATAAAAATTATATCATTTATTTATTATTCATTTGTAAAAATGAGTGCTTATCCTATGATCTGGACATTCCTTGACACATTTCACAATTATGTTTATTAAAATGGATTACTCCATTGACCCCTTATCTTCCCACAGTAATCATATATAATAATCTAGCAACTGAAAATATCTTCCAGTTCTTTTTAATTCCCCACAAGAGTCCTCTGAACCCCTTACATCTAGGGTGAAGAAATGTGTCTTGTAGCATGCTCACAGGGCCAGTGTATTAGGAATATTTGTGAGTTCAAAGCTGAGAGGTGGCCCCCTCACAGAAAGTGCTGTGCTAGTTGATTCGATCTCCCTTATGGTTAGGGTTCCAGGCCAGGCTGATCTCAAATGCATAAGAATGGCAGAGGGAGAGTGAAGCAGTCTTTCAGATAACAAGGTTTTAGACCATTTATAGGTCAAGACCACAACCTTAAATCGTACCCTGTATTTAATAGGTAGCCAGTGTGGATCCAAAAGTACTGGTGTCATATATTCCTAGGAGGACCTACCTCATAACAAACAAGCTGTTGAATTCTGCACCATTTTTGATTTCGAGGTAGATTGAAAGTGTAGCTGCATGTAGAGCTCATTGCAATAGCTTGATCTGGAGGTGACAAAGACAGTTGCAAGTGCAGATTACAAAAGTAATTATTGCAACCTCCTGGCAATACAGATTGAGAAATAGGTGATCTAATAGTAGGCATTACCCGCTACCTGCTTTTAAAATACCAATTGGGAGTCCATCCAGCCTCCTCGGTTGTGCATCTACTCACAAATGGTGGGTAAGCCCCTTGAATCAGAGGGGGCAACATTATCTCCCATCTCATCCAGTTGTTTTCCCCCTAACCAGCCAATATCACCTGAGTCTTCTCCAGATTGAGTTTCAGACCCTTAGCTTTTACCCGTGCCACGTTCTCATCCAACAGTGGTGACCTAACTCTTAGTTAAAAATTGCATGTCACTGCACCAGCACCAGCCACTGCACCCAATCCCTGTTTGGTTTACTATAACTTTTATTGCTTCCTGCATGAATACCTGTCCTCAGGGGAAAGTATGAATTCATGTGAATACAAATTCCCCCAAACATGTCTGTGAACCAAACCTAGCCTGACCGATTATTCATGAAAAAGAGAGTTGGAAATGCCATCAAATTTAATTCCCTTGTTTTAGTCATACTGAATGATTGAGGGTTCTTTCTTTCTCTCTCTCTCTCTCTCTCTCTCATTACTTGTGGAGTGCAACCAATGCTCATTAGTGCATTATTAGTGCTTATGTCCTGGATCGATATGTTAGAGGGTTAGAAGGGATCTATCAAATTATCTTATATTGCAAACTCTTTGGGGCAGGAACCATCTTTTTGCTCTGTGTTTGTACAGAACCTAGCATCATGGGGCTCTAGCCTGTGACTGGGGTTGCTAGGTGCTACTGCAATACAAATAATAAATAACAGTAATAATCTAGTTCAGCTCCCTTGATGAAGCAGAAAGGACCATATCATATCATGTAACTATCCTTTTAGCTTTAACTTTTAACACCCACATGTGCTATGTCCTTTATTTACCTACAGGTTTGGTGCCTGGGCAATGAAAGCAGATACCACATAAACAAGACAGTAGATGGTTCCACCTTTTCTGTAGTCATCCCCTTCTTAATTCCTGGTATTCGATACAGTGTGGAAGTAGCAGCAAGTACTGGGGCAGGACCTGGAGTGAAAAGTGAGCCACAGTTTATCCAATTAGGTAAGCCTTCTGGTAAATCTGCCTATAAATTCAGTGCTGTGTTTATTTTGCCTTTTATGGATCCAGAAATATTTACAAGTCAGGCAGAATGCAGAGTGTTGCTTGCATTTTAAAATAATGAGATTAGTATTTGTGCTTTTGGACATGTATTGGAACTGGATTCTGAAGACAGTGTTGTAACAGCATCTCTCAAAGGTTTGCTGTATAATGGCTTCTGCCTTTTATTTTAAACAAAAAAATCACAATTTGTTATTGGTTTTGGCTGTTGATTTTTGCAAAGTGGTTGATACTTAAGATTGGCATAGGAAAAACACAGCAGTTTAAGATGGGCCTGAGGCACCAAGTTTGCTACATTCATATTCTAGCCTGCCAGTATCAGGGCAGGGGATGCAACAGTGACCTCATCTGCACCAAGCATTCCTCTGACCCAGCTGAAGACTGGGGGCCATAGGATATGGATATGTCTGGAAGTGATGTGGGATTACTGCTGGTTTACAGAACAATATTTAAAATGCCTTGCAATATAGTGATGCTGCTGTTTGTTAGCCTTGTGCCACATAGGGTGTGGTAGTACATCATCCCAGTGGGAGGTCTCAGAAACATGGTGCCTGATGTAAGCACATTGCCTTTAGGGACACTGAAGAAGTGTTCACCAGAGAATCCCTTGCTGTGACCTTTAACAGTGCACACCAGGCACCCATCTCTTGACAAACTTTGCTGACTGGTGATGAAGGAAGTGGCGCAAAGCCTCTTTCTCATTTGCCTCCTTTTGAGGAGGTTAGCACTCTTATGAGAACAGGCCTCAAGCAAACTTTGTGCTCCCTAAGGATTTTTCCAGTACCTGAGGAGATGTACCTTCTTCAGCTCCCTCTCCCCTTTTTGTACCCATAAAGGATCAGATATAATCTGTGGTGAGATCCTCAGCCACACTACTGCCACTTTACACCAGGTCAAAGAACCAGAACAATGTAAAGGGCCTTAACAGCCTTGTAACTAGCTGTTGGAAGGATTCCCTTGGCACAGATGCAGTGTAAGATAGCTGTATGGTTACCTTCTGAGGACTCCTTTGCAAGCCCTGGGAGCAGAAAGCATGTGTAGGGACCACGCTGTGGAGATTCTGAGCAGTATGGTGGCTCATAGGGCATCCTGGAGTGGCTGCCATAACTCAAACAGGCCCCTAGGGCTACCTAAGTTACCCCAAGGAGATTCTTCAGACAGAGTAGCCTAGGATTGTGAGAGTGGTAAAGTGGCTTAAAACTTCCTTACCAATACCCTGAGTTCTGTGCTTGTGCCTCTTAGAGGCTCACCACAGAAGCTCATCCTTGGTTCTTGGATGTGCTCCCAGAGAAGGAGTGAAACAGTGAGGGATAGATGGCACCATTGTTTTCCAGAAGCTGTTCTGTGGATACAAAACTTAATTTGCTGATGCCATCAGTCTAGCACCTTTCAAAACCAATACATTCATTTAGATGGAGAGGGCTTTTATTTTTGGATTTTGGGGAGGGGAGCTGCATGTGGTGATGGGTAAGGATGCTGTTCATAAAATGTTTGGGGGGAATTGCTAGTTCCAGTATCTATATGCTAGATGAACTGCATTCCTGCAATCACCAATTTGAGAAATCTATATTTCCTTCTTAGAGTCAGGAAGCTTAAATCTTTTGCTTTGATGTTGATTTCTGAATTAGTATGCTGCTACCTTTATTAAACTGATTACAAATTCCCTGTGTGCGTATTATATATACTGTATGATTTCTATATTCATTTACATTTTGGAATGTCTCTCACAATTAAATCAGATTTAGATCTTACTCTGAACAATTCTTGATTAAAAATTGAGGGCTAGATTGTGACTAACCCTAAAACTTCCCCCTTAGGACTTAGTTTGAGTAAGTCCCCACACACCACACCCTTCCCTTGCACAGATAGGGCTTCTCAGATTTTGGAGTGCTCTGAATGCTCTCGTGCCAAAAATGAGTATGTGGACCTTTGGCTGGGGATGGGGGTAAAAGTAAGTTGCACACATGCAAGGGCTACAGAACATTAGCCCAGAGAACTATTGATCCCTTTGATACTGATCTCCACCATAGCGTCTGTGCAATGATGGAGTACCATGGATGGCAGCTTTGAAATGTTGACACTCCATTGATTTGCTGATGGTTCAATAGCAAATTACCTGGTAAATTCTGCAGCACGTTCTGTCCAGAGTATTATTCACATGAGGCATCTCAGATCCAGTTAATATTACTCATAATAAACATATTAACCTGAGTGAATACATTTTATGCACTTATTTCTTAAGAGGTTTCTGTAAAATAATTACAAATGTTAAGTGCTTTTTTCAACCAGTGGATGTCTCAAGGGTACAAAATATAAGAAACTCTTATTGCACCTTTATTACTCTAATCACTCACATTAAGAGATGTGATTTGTGAACTAATTAGGATGCCTTTAGGGATATTATTCTGTCAGCCACTGCAAGTAACCTGCCCAACATAATATAGTGTATTTTTCAGGCCTGCTTTGAAAGTAGACTTTCAAAGGTGGCCTGCTTTGCCCACCCAAAGCCCTATTGATGTCAGTGAGGTTCCACATGGGCGATGCACTCCACTTACATGCAGTACACTATACAGTTGTAGCCTAAAAGTGGCAGTTCTCCATTTATGACATTGGCTATAACTAGAAAGAAGGCAAAAGAGACTATTCATACGTTGATTTCTGACCAAAGAATTGTCTTTCCGTATTATATATACCCACATTGGGGGGGCGGGGAGAGCGGAGTTATTGCAAATTCAAGTACTCAGAAGTTAGGAAATACCAGATTTATGGTTGCCCGTGCAACCTTAATTCTCACTTCCCTTTCACCAGCTATCTGGTGCACTGAATGAGGCAGGAGTCCTGTGGAATAGTATCTCATTGTACCGTTAAAGACTGTATCTTAATGCATACACATGGAGGCATTTGCACGGGTCACTGTGATTCTGGAATTTCGCAACCTAAATAACTTTTTTTTTAAGATAGTATTTTTGTATGTAATTTTCTAGTCTATTTTGATAGACTAGAAACCAATTGTTATGTACAATTGTAACAACCTCGTATCTTATATTGTCAGCGTTTAAACCCTGAACCTTCCACATAGCACCACCGACTGCTAGTACTTGAGCTACAGACCTAACTACATTAACTCTCAGCGTGGAAAGTCTGTTATCTTGGGGCCAGGAAATATGCCAGTTCCAGGGAGTGATGTAGTCAGCCTTCTCCAGCAACTCCTAGGTATTCTCAGTGCAATGTGTGCTTCTGCAGCTTTGTCAGCATTGTGAGCCTGGCCTTAGAATGTTCACAATTCCTTATTATTTTATCATGGTGCCAACATTTACCTGGAAGAACCAGAAACAACAGCAGTGATATGGTGATTTTCAACAGTTTATGTCTCGGCTAAACCTGAATGGATTTTCATGGCACAAAGAAAAGGCAATTTTATAGCCCAAGGGCTTTCTCCCTTCTTCCCTAATTTCAAAGGCCTGACACAAACAACAAAGTGATAGAACAAAAAAAGGCTGCAAGAATCTTTAATAATGGAAAGTGTTAGCAACATATACACATGGGTCACTACCAGCTTCCCTTAAATTTAGTGGTTAGCTTAGCTCCTATTATTAAATTATTATTATTAAATTCTATTATTAAATATGGCTATATATGTATACATAGGCATGTACGTGTGTGTATAGATATATAATATGTATGTCAGTCAGTTTAATTTCTGAAGCTAAACAGTAAGAGAGAGAGAAAGGGTCTGTGTGTGTGTGTAAAATATATATATGAAAAATGAGGCTTTGTGCAGGTATAGCAGTCCACACATGCATAGTGTATTTCAGCCTTGGTGCTTTAAATACAACAATTTATTATAATGGTATACAGGTATTTCCAGTGGCTAAAAGAATAATATCACTGAAGGCATGCGAACTAGTTCTCAAATCACATATCATAATGTGAGTGATTAGAAAAATAAAGGTTCATGGAGTATTTTGTACATGAGACATGCACTGTGTGAATAATGCACTTAACATTTGTAGATATATAAAAAAACTACCACTATATTTGTTTGAGTTACAGAATCATTTACATTGCTGGCTCCTTAAGCACAGCTTAGGGCTTCATACATTTTATTGATTCTATGTTGTAGTACTCTTTTGGGGGGGAGTGGGGAAGGGGGAAATAAGGTAACTTTTTCCTTATTGTAAATACTTCATTAGAAGTATGAAAGAGAAATATTTAACAATAAAGAAATGTTAACATACGCAGAACAATAGGTGAACAGTGTCTCCAATGAAAATTCAGTTTTCTGTCAAAGAAAACAATTTCAAATAATAACAGCATTTTAAAAAAAGCACATTTAGTTGTTTTGAAATTAGAATGATATTGCAGTTTCCAATATCTTAATACAGCCTCAGTTGCTGTGAGACAAAAGATGAGATCTAGAATGGCAATTTTAATTCATTAGTCACAGTACACTTTATACAGTGAAGCTCATCTGGCCACTTGCATGGAATCTCACTTGGCTGTCTCCATAAAATCTGAAGCAACCCAATTTAACCTTGCACAAATAGCCATGAAATCTATAAACCTAGCAGACACAAAGGGTGTATTAGAAAGAAAAGAATAGGTCTGCTTGGTGAACTTTCAGACTATGAGTGCTCTTAGGTTCACAGAAGATAAAAGGGCTTGTTACGTGAAATAAAACTTCCAGTCAACAAACAGTCAAAGGCTGTGATTGCTTGTGAAAAAAGGTATTCAGCCTGGATGCCACATAGAATGAAATCTGAAATTCTGTGGAAGAAAAAGCCAAGGAAAAAAACTATTAATAATTTAACCATTTCCCATCTATAAAGGTGTCCCTTTCCCAGAGCAATTGTTTTTTTACAATCAGGCTTGTTTTCCCTGTGGTCTATAGTGCCAGTGTTTCTTTCATATATATTTATACTTTTTGTAGGGGGGGGGGGGCAGAAACATGTGGTGTCATGATTAAGAGTATTAATATGTTCACTGGTTAGTGCAGGGGTCGGCAACGTTTGGCACGCAGCTCGCCAGGGTAAGCAGCCTGGTGGGCCGGGCCTGTTTATTTACCTGCTGACGTGGCAGGTTCGGCCAGCCGATCACAGCCCCCACTGGCCGCGGTTCGCCGTCCCGGGCCAATGGGGGCGGTGGGAAGCCGCGGCCAGCACATCACTCGCCCGCACCGCTTCTCGCCGTCCCCATTGGCCCGGGACAGCGAACCGCGGCGAGTGGGGGCCGCGATCAGCCGAACCTGCCGTGTCAGCAGGCAAATAAACTGGCCCGGCCTGCCAGGGTGCTTACCCTGGCGAGCCGCGTGCCAAACGTTGCCGACCCCTGGGTTAATGCTTAGAGAGCATTAATGCTGTTGTGTTTTAAGTGAACTGGTTTCCATTTCTTAGCCAGTATGCATTAACAGAATTTGATCAGGCCACCTGTGCAAACAACATATTTCTCTCCTAAAAGGACCAATCTCAGGACCAGATTCTACTATCTTACTCACATTGAGTAGTACCTAACTCTTTGACTATTTACTCTGAAATCCACAGGACTGATCAAAGAGTTAGGTATTACACAGTATGAGTGATGTAAGGTATTATTCATTGTGAATGAGGGTTTCAGAATCTTGCCCTCAATTCGGGGAGCAATAATACAGATCTCTCACCTCACAAATTTGCAAAGAGCACCTCTTACTGTTAAAAATCAATGTACCCGGATGATAAAAATCTAGCAAAATGTCTTCTCTTTGAGCAACCTCAATGCAATTATAGGATATTGGTGGGTAGAATAGTCTGAAATAGTGTTACTAGAAAGTATTTACAGACATACTATATGGAAAGAAAAATGAAGTTTTAGGTTAAAATAATAAATACCCTGTATATTAAAAAATAAAACTCTTATATATTTAACAATTAATTAAAACATTTTCAGCTGTCCTTTGTTTCCATTCTGATTTCTAAATTGGAGTAGTTGATCGGGGTTGGGGGCGGGTCTCTGCTTTTTCCACTACTAGGAACGCCTATTTGATTATTTTTATTGCATTGTACCTTTTCTTGGGATAGTTATTCTCCCTTTCCTACAGTTCTTCTTGCCTTCTCATAGCTATAATTTTAAAGACTAGCTTGTCTAGCTATGCTAAGTTGGTAGAATCAAGTTACTTTATTCACTCACTTCTTTAGCTAGTCTTTAATTTTCAGTCTTCTTGAATTGAGGTCAAAATAAGACTCTGAGAAAAAACAGACTGTGTAACATGAGATACAAGTCTCCTGTCAGAAACTGCTGAATTTAAAAAACATCTCTTCAGTATCCACCTTCTATAAATGTGTTTTGAATTTGTAATGCTTCTATGATTTTCACTTCTGGGGAAGTATGTGTGTGTTCCTGTAGCTTGTTTCTAAGCTTTAGTAGAATTCTGGGAACAGACTTCTCCAACACATTCCTTCATAGTTTTTTTTTGTGAAAGTTTTGTTGGCTTTTATTTTTAAATTTAATCTGAAATAATTTAATTTATGTTATATTGCTGAAATGATGAAAAATTGTAGGCCAAAAATTTTAAACCATGGACTTAAAATCAGACATTAAATTCATATTTAATCACCTAAATAAAAGGGGCCTAATTTTCAGAAGAGCTAAGCACCCACTATTTTGCTGAATTCAATGGGAGTTGGGGCAGGGAGCATCTTTTTCTTCTGTGTTTGTAAAGCACCTAACACAATGTACTCCTGGTCCATGCCTAAGTCTGCTAGGTGCTACAATAGTACAAATAATAAGTAATAATAATAGTAGTTTAGTACCTCTAAATATCAGGCCAATTTTATTTGGGTGCCTAAATATGGATTTAAAAGGCCAACTTTGGGTGCCCAGGTTTGAAAATCTGGGCCATAGTATTTTTAAATCACTGTCTACAATTATTATTACTTAGTAATAATAATAGTACATTTGGTTTTTATAACTGCACATCCAAATTAATCAGAGATTTTTGGTTCCTTTTTTAGATTCCCATGGAAACCCTGTGTCACCAGAAGACCAAGTCAGCTTAGCCCAGCAGATTTCAGATGTTGTAAAACAGCCAGCTTTCATTGCTGGCATTGGTGCAGCCTGTTGGATTATTCTTATGGTCTTCAGCATCTGGTTATACCGCCACCGAAAGAAGCGAAATGGACTAACTAGTACTTACGCTGGTATCAGAAAAGGTGCTGTATTACAACTCTGGATTTGTTAATTGCTTTACTGTCCTTTATAGCTTTTTAATTGGAAAGATCTTGCTCATCTCAGGCCCATTGAATACTTGGGGTCTGTCCATTGAATAATCAGGTGGACTTTGCATCAGATATCCCAATAGAGAACACATGAAAATTTTGATAGTGTAGTACTTGTGACTTTTTATTAAGACCCTTAATCAAAATACCCAGGCTTGCTTTTCATTTTAAATATATATAGGTGAATTTAATGCTGACAGCTGTCCATATGTTTACAGAATAAGGTAGCAGCAAGGCAAGTTTCCTCTTGCTGCCCTGCCACTGTGCCACAAGGCTGACCTGAAAAAAGATTCAACTGGGTGGTAGTTCAGTATTCTTCTTCAAGTGCTTGCTCGTATCAATTCCATTCTAGGTGTGCGCATCCCCACATGCACGGCCATCGGAGATAGCCTTAGAGGTATCCGTAGGGTTGTCTGAGGCACCTTCTTGAGTGCCATGCCCATGTGTCGGTATATTAGGTGCCGCCGGCCCTATGCCCTCTCAGTTCCTTCTTACCACCTGTGGTGATTAGTTGTAGAACCTTTCCCTTGTCTCACAAGGGCTAACAGTTCTTCTGTTTCACCCTTTGAGCCTTAAGGCTTTGTAAATAGTTTGTTTACAGTAGTTAGTTAATATATGGTTGTTAAGTAATGTAGTTAAAGATAGATTCCCAACTTCGCCCCAGGCGGGGCATGCCACTATCTCTGGGTTTTAAGCCTTGCTCTTACTGTAACAGGCCTATGCCTGTTAGTGAGCCCCATAGCAGCTGTGAAGGAGAAGTGTCGCATCTGTAATAAATTTCATCCGAGAACACAGAAAGAGTGAGACATAAGTTTGAGGGCCCTCCTGCTGTCCACCCGGCATCCACACCTTCCCGCCAGACTCTGTCCCGAGCACCTTAGTCTCGGTGCACACCCTCACCACCGGGCTCCACCCAGCACCTCTCCCAGTCACCGGTGCCGAAGGAGAGGTCAAAGAAGAGTGCCTCCCCAGCACCTAGCAGGAAGGGCTAAGAACCCAGTTTGGGCCGACAGCCAACACCAGAGACACATGGGGACACCCCCTCGATGGGGCCTCCTTGTTCCCTGAGGGATCCGCCACCAAGTCCAGGAAGTGGTAGGGGACCCAGACTGATGGCAGTGCTGACGCCTTCCCAGGCTCTCCTGGCACATAGAGCAGAGGCCTCTACCAGCGCCGCCGGCACCGAGTGTGTCACAGGTCATGACAGAGGCTCCCGTTGAGGGCAAGCCAGCCGTAAAGACCCCCCAAAGGGCAGGCAAAAGATGCTGGTCTCCATAGACGAAACAGCGCTTTCTCAGGTCTCTGTCTTCTGCGGGACATCCTACATCGCGAGCACCAGGCTCCTGGTCTCCACTCTCTTGACATGGGTCACCTAGAGGAAGGCACCAGTCACCGTATCACCGGCACCGATCATCCTCCCACCAGCTGACTCCTCAGTGCAGATCCCCGCAGTGGGAGCGGTCTCAATCATGGTACCAATCGCTCTGGCCCCAGCACTGGTCCTCCTATTTGAGGCACCAGTCTCATGCAGCAATGGTTAGCCGCAAGATGCAAGCTTTGACAGCCCCTCCGTGGCCACCGGAAGGTGTTTCCTCTGGTTCAGAAAGGGAATTCAGCCCTTCACCGCAACAGCACTGGTGTGAGTGGGCACCTGAGGCTGCGTTGACCTCCGTGATGCCATCCTGGCAGTAAGGCCAGTGGCCGGCACAATGGCCCTATTGGAGCTCATGGGGCATGCCTGTGATGCCGATGCCTCAGTCAGTCCATTCCTTGGCCACCACCTCAGAGCAGCAACCAATAGCACTGGCAGCACCGAGCCCGGTGCGGGTGGCACACTTGGAAGCCGGCGTAGAGAAGCAGGTGCCCACCCTGAAACCCTCTTTTCCCATGAGGGATGAACCCTCAGGGGCTCCCCCGGTGACCCAGTCATCGTCCTCAGATGAGGGGGTGGCGGGCCCCTCCCACACCAGCCCACCAGATGATTTCAAAGAAAATCAGGCCCTGCTTCGTAGGGTGACTACGAACTTGGGTTTGGAAGTGGAGGAGATGGCCAAAAAAGCGGACACCCTGTTCAATGTGCCCTTGGCCTCTACCCCCACCTGTGTTGTGCTACCAGTATACAATGGGGTCCTAAAAATAGCAAAAGCCCTTTGGCAAACTTTTCCCATCCCTCCCACCTCCAAGAGGACCGAGAAAAAGTATTTTGTCCCAGCCAAAGGGTATGAATATTTGAATACTCACCCTCCTTTGGGCTCGCCGGTCATCTCAGTGGCCAACAAGAAGGACAGATGGGCAAACCAGTTCAACCCACAAGAATAAAGAGGCCAAGATGCTGGACCTTTTTGGGAGAAAGATTTATTCAACGGCCAGCCTTCAGTTCCGGGTGGCCAACCACCAGGCTCTCTTGGGGAGGTACCACTTCAACTTATGGGACTCCCTCCATAAGTTCAAGGACTCACTGCCCCAGGACTTGGCCCAGAAATTTGGGGCCACGGTGCAGGAGGGTATGATGGCTGCAAGGTGCTCCCTCCAGATGGCGTGGGATGCGGCTGATTCGGCAGCTAGGGTGCTCTCATCAGTGGTGGTCGTGAAGTGCACCTCCTGGCTTTAGACAGCTGGCCTGTCCTAGGAGATGCAGGCCTCAGTCCAGGATCTTCCCTTAGATGGGAATGATCTCTTCATAGGACAAAGTGACACGAGGATGTACAGACTGACACTTGGGGCACCCTTCGCTCGCTGGGTCTGCAGACGCTGCAGTCAGGGAGGAAGCAGTTCTGGCCACCCCCGCCGCTGAGGCCTTCACAGCCTCAACAGGGGCAAGCAAGGAGAAGGGATAGAGACATGAGATTTTGTCATCACTGCCCTTCCTCCTCCTGCTCCCCTGCAGCCCGGGCTGTTGAAGCCTCACGAGGGCCAGAAGTACTCATTTTGAGGGTGCACTTGAGAGTGATGCCCCAGTCAACTCCCCCGATCCACCTCGTTCTTTCCTCAACCATCTTCGTCCCTACTGTGCTGCCCGGTTGCGGGTCACCTCGGACCACTGGGTGCTAGAGATTGTATCTTGGGACTACACTCTGCCCTCGAGTTGAAGGATGCCTATTTCCATATCTCCATCTTCCAAAGTCACAGATGATTCCTCCATTTTGTGATGGGTGGGAGCCATTTCCAGTTCACAGCACTGCCGTTTGGCCTCTCATCTGCCCTGAGGGTGTTTACAAAAGGTATCCCACCAGTCGCTGCTTACCTCAGGTGTAGAGTGGTTCAGGTCTACCCATATCACGCGATTGGCTCATCAAGGGCAGATCTTGGGAGTAGGTGCAAAGGAGCCCGAATCTGGTTCATTCCACCTGCCGTGACCTGGGCCTGTTGGTAAATGAAAAGAAATCATCTGAAGGCCGGTGCAATTAATAGAGTTCATTGGGGCGGTTCTCGATTCCACACAAGCCAGAGCCTTCCTTCCAGAGGTGCGTTTCCAGGCCATATCAGACCTGATCTCCCATGAGAAAAACTAGCCGCTCACCATTGCTCATACCTGCCTGTAGGGCCTGTTGGGTCACATGGCCGCATGTACGTACATGATCCAGCATGCCCAGCTCCATCTCCGGCCAGTGCAAGTGCGGTTGGTGTTGGTCTACATCCCCAACACACACAAACTAGACTGGGTGGTCAGGGTGCCAGTTCACATCCGATCGTCCCTGGATTGGTGGTTGAGCCCTGAATCAGTGTTGGAAGAAGTTCCCTTCATGGCCACAGCCCCATGGCTGATCCTGGTTTCCAGTGCCTCAGACCTGGGCTAGGGAACTCACCTGGGCGAGCTCAGCACGCAAGTCCACTGTTTGTGGGATGATCTGTCCCTCCACATAAACTTCAAGGAGCTCAAAGCGGTTTGCCTGGCCTGCCAGGTTTTCCTGCTTCATGTGAAGGGCAAGGTGGTATAAGTCCTGACAGATAATACCACAGCAATGTATTACATCAACAGGCAGGGAAGAGCAAAGTTGTCGGCCCTTTGCCACGAAGCTCTCCACCTGTGGGGCTTCTGTGTGTGGCATGCCGTCCATCTGGTGGCCACACATCTGCCTGGAGCCAAGAACATGGTAGCAGATCGCCTCAGCAGGACCTTCTCGTCTCGCCAGAAGTGGTCGTTCCACCTGGAGGCGGTCAGTGTGATCTTTAAGAGGTGGGGGAATCCCCAGGTGGATCAGTTCGCGTCCCATCCGAACTGGAAATGCCACGAGTTCTGCTCGTTCCTGGGATTGGATAGCGCATCCCCATCAGATGCCTTTCTGCTTCCATGGTGGGGGGCTCTGATGTACGCCTTCCCACCGGTGCTGCTAATCCACAAGGTCCTTCTGAAGATCAAACAGGACAAGGCGAAGGTGATACCAATAGCTCCTGCGTGACCTTAGCAGCACTGGTTTGGCACGCTTATGGACCTTTCGGTAGCCTCTGCCTCTCTGGCCAGACCTGCTGTCCCAGAACCGCGGGAGTCTTCTGCATGCGAACCTTGCGGCTCTGCAGTTGACAGCGTGGCTTCTGCATGGCTAATTGCAGATGAACAGGAATGTTAGGTCTGGGTCCAACAGGTCTTGTTGGGTAATAGAAAGCTCTCTACCAGAGCAACCTGGCCAAGTGGAAGAGGTTCATGTGCTGGGCCTTGGACTGGGATATCCGGGCTGAGGAGGCCTCACTGCAGGCGATCCAGGACTGTCTTCTACACCTCAAACTCCAGGGGTTGTCCCAGTCATCAATCAAAGTCCACTTGGTTGCTGTTTCAGCCATCCACCCTCCATTCCAGGGCAGGTCGGTCTTTGCTCACGACATGACGGTCCAGTTTTTGAAAGGTCTGGAGCATCTCTATCCACACATCAGGGATCCCGTCCCTCCCTGGGACCTGAATCTCATACTGTCACGGCTCATGGATAAGGCTGTGTATCTCTCACAGAGGTCACAGAAGTCACGGATTCTCTGACTTTCTGTGACCTCCATGACTTCTGCAGCGGCCAGTGCGGCTGGCTCCCGGACTGCCAAGCAGCTCAGGCAGTGACTGCCCACTCGACTGAGATGCAGGCTTCATCAACAGCCTTCCTGGTCCAGGTGCCGATTCAGGATATCTGCAGGGCCGCCTCCTGGTCATCTACCCACACGTTTACATCTCATTATGTGCTCACCCAGCAAGCTTGAGACAATGCTGGCAGAGCTGTGTTGCAAGCCGCATGACCGTGAACTCTGAGCCCGCCACCAGGAATACTGCTTGTGAGTCACCTAGAATGGAATTGATGTGAGCAAACACTCGAAGAAGAAAAAACGGTTGCCTGCCTTTCGTAATAGTTGTTCTTTGAGATGTGTTGTTCATGTCCATTCCATGACCCACCCTCCTACCCTTCTGTCGGAGTTGCCGGCAAGAAGAAACTGAGATGGCATAGGGCCGGCAGCCCCTAATATACCGACACATGAGTGCAGCACTCAAGAGTATGCTACAGCCAACCCTACGGGTACCACCAAGGCAAAAATCTCCGACAGATGCCCGCGTGGGCATGTGCACACCTGGAATGGAATGGACAAGAGCAACACATCTTGAAGAACAGTTACGAAAGGTAGGAAACCGTTTTTTCATCCGAGTCAGTCAATTCTCTGCTGAGAATGCTACCAATGTCAGCTATAGCTATCAGTTATAGAGTGCTTTTGTGGTGCATGTTCCCGCACATTGTGGGGGGAGTGGTAAGATGTCTGTTTGAAGAAGCAGAATTGATGGAAATAGATTTTCAAGGGCACTTTCATCAATGTTGTGGTGAAACTGTCCTATTAGCTCTCAGGTTCCTAGGGGGACTGCCTGCAGCCTGTATTCAAACTTGCTGTACATCCAAAATGGCAGTATTGGCTCTAGCTTCTAACCATGTTCACTTTCATGTTGTTGTTATCATTTATGTAGCATCATTAGGTGGGCACAGTGCCTTACAGCTGGTCACTGTGATAGACGATAAACAGAATCTCTGTCCAGAAGATCTTTTGGCCTAGGAGCATGATTTCCATTGACTTCAATAGGCTTTGGATTTATTGGGCCTTAAAATTACAAGTGGGTACAATACAGTGCAATGCATCACAACTCAAAGCAGTGCCATTTAGGCAATTAGAATCTGAAGGTCATAAAAGTTGTAATGCTTCACAGAATAGGTGAGCTTCCGGTAGCTTTTTAATGGAAGAGAAGGAGGGCTCTGGATGTTAGATAATTAAAAGACTGAGCCAGGCCTAAACGGTGACATGAAAGTGGCACATTTAATATATTGTTAAAGGTAGGCACAAGATTGCATCTTCAAACATTGTAGATGTGAATGTATGCTGGGGATGGGCAGGGAGGCAGATAACACAAACATATTTTTGAAAGATGGTAAATAAGCTATCGCTATGAAAAAAATAGCGATTGAGATGATCGGAGACATATGGAAATGGTGTGAGGGGTGGGAGAAATCATATCTAAACACAGGCACTGTGGTCTCTAGCCTAAATACAAACATGATCTTTTTTTTTAAGCACCTGTTTCTTACCGTCTTTGACAAAAGATTGGCCACTATCGTTTTAGAAATGGCTCTAGAGAAGAATTCAGTGTTTTCGATGACACACTGTCTTCAAGGGCTTCCATGCTATTAAAGCAATAGATTGATTGGCAAAATTTAGGCTTGGTAATCTCAGTGGAGATGTAGCCATGGAAATGAGGGTTGAATTTTACCTTTGATTTTATTTCTCTGAGAATGTTAAGATGTGGGAGAAGTGTATGCCCCACTGCATTAACCTGCACTTTTTTGTTTTACTAATAGCATGCTGTCATACGGTCTTTCCACAAATGCTTTCAAACTAATATCACTATGCTGTTGGCTGAATTTAGGTTAAGGAAAAACCATAAAAATATAAATTTTAAAATAATAATAATATTGGCAGTCTGTTGTGGATTATGAATTTCTGTAGAAATACCACATGTATAGTTCGCAGAAGGGAAAAAAAAACCTTTGATAGAAACATTTAGAAAGGTAGGCCTCAAGTCTGTGTTACCAACTGTATTTGAAGTAAAACCAGCATCTTTGGAAAAATAGAAATCATGAAATAATCTACCACTCTGCAGTATATTGTCATAAATGTTGAATGTGCACACTGAGTAATAGTGAACTTTATTAACTTTTTTTTTTTTTAACATTTTGCTTCAGGCTTGACATCTGTTAAAATACTTCAGTACCCACACATTTACTTATTACACAAGTACCGCTAGGCACCCAGAACAGTTTATTAATGGAAGCTTTAAGAATTAAGTTGTTCTTTGGTTTGCTAACTGTAAAGATTTCATTTAGTTTGACCTCTTTTCATCTGTTCCTCAATTCCTTAAAAACTAAGCTAGATTTAGTAGTTAGCTCACAGAAAAGTGATGACAAGGACTATTCATCTTTTTCTCTTGTCCTTGTGATTGCAAATTAATGTGGAGACATTTCATTCTTCCTTGAATAGCTCTGGTTTTAAATGCACCTTTTTTTTTTTTTAAATGAAAGCTTGTTTCTATGGCTCTGTATTTTTGAATGTAGCTAAATTACACTGACGATGTGAAAAGGCCTAGCGGAAAGAGAACACAATAGAATTCCTGAGATAAAGACAGCTGTGCTACAAATGAAGCCTGCAATGGGCAAAAATGCTGGGAGGTTTTCCGGTTTTATTCAGTGTCACATGCTTGGAAATAAATTGGCTTAATAAGAAGCGACAAACATACAGCATACTCTAACTAATACATTTGGGTCCCAAAGAAACTCTGTGAATTCTAAAAAGAGAATTCAAAAAAGACATCAGAACGGTCTGCAATGTAAAAATTATATTAAGCTGTTTGAGCACCTAAATCTCTTAGCCAGCCCATTGTCTTGGTATGGCAGGTCTGCTAACCAAATTCCCATCCTAAGGTGTCTTTTAGTGAATATTCTATTGCATCTCTCATGTTTTTCTTTGTTTTACTTGGAATCAAGAGGAAATTCTTAGCTTTTCTCTACCCATCAAGCGTACAGAAACTATACGCCAACATTCAACAGAAGGGGGAGTATGTCCTATTGGGGAGAGTAGATGCTAGTGCACTACACTTGGATTAGAAGCCTTATTGATTCAATTATGATTTATAGTGGCAGTGAGAGTGAAGTTTTCAAAGAGTGTTATTGTTCCATTGTTAACCTTTCCTGTTAAAGTCATGGGTTGAAAGGTATAGAGGAGTTGCAATGGAAGGGCTAGCTCGTGTAAATAAAGTAGGAGGGGAAAGGAATACACTCTGATTTTGTCTGTTTCTTCCTTTTCCACATTAGCAAAACAATATTGTATTACAGCTGTAATATATTGTAGTGCAGTTGTTATGATGAAGTGTGGGGCATTATTTGGTGAACATACACTAAAACACTAAAACAGTTATTTTGTAGTTCTCTATTGTTCCTTTGTTGAATACATAAGTGTTCCTATTAGTTCAGTGTAATGAGCATCTACTTACTGAACTGTAGATAAGATTCAAGTAAGATCCTGATAAGGCTTATTAAAGAATTTATCATTCTGTGTTTTGAAATGATTAATAGTGTAGGACTTTTGTTTATATTAGGATTTGCAGCAAAACATAAAATACTAAACTGAGGGTCATTCAGAGGTTAAACCACATTCTATTCCCCTCGTGAGTGTAGTAAAATATTATAGTTTTCCAAAATGGTACCTGTGAAGACAAGCTTCTTTCTGAAATTTGGTTTTATTTTTATGTCATTATGACTGAACTACTGGGTTAGTTATTTGTTTTAAGTTCAGCTGTCTGCTTGATTTATACTAATGTGTACGTTTCCCTTTCTCTCTTCAGCTTAATAACCAATTTTGTATTTTGTTTTGATTTTTCAGTCCCGTCTTTTACCTTCACACCAACAGGTATATATTTGCACTTTTCCCCCCTCCTTTGTTAGTTTGGCATGTATGTGTGGTACTGTTTCTGTTTTTCTGATATAACCAGCCCAGCTGTTCTGAAAACAAAATATTAAAACGAATTATTTCTATTGACAGGTATCATTGTAGTATTCTTTAAGATGAAGTAGTTTCCTTATTATTTTTCTTCCACATATTTTAGAGATGATTACTGCTATGTGTAGTTGAGGTTTTGTCCGTTTGTGGATGTCATTTCATATCCTGCAAATTGACTGTGTATATAAGCCCACCCATAAACTTTGAGGTGTGACCTTTCAGTTGTCACAAGATAACATGGGCCCCCATCTTTTACAGGGATCCAGTAGTGTTGACTCCCGCACTTAGAAAGTATCCCATTAACGTTAAAGGAGCTACTTATCGAGGGAGAGGGGGCAGAATTCCACACCAGTGGATCCTGACACAGTATCAGGGCCCTGGTCACTACGTGGAAGGAAACCTCTGAACGGCATCTATTGTATATGCTGCAGGGAGCAATGTCGGTGAATCAATCGGTGATTCTCTTTCCTCTAAATCAGTGTTGAACCAATGCTCCAGCATGATATTAGAAAGCATTATGTTGTAGGAGTTGCCAACTTTTTGGAAGAGGTGTAAAAGCAGTCTTTGGCCATGGTCATTAAAGATCTCAGAACATTTTGTTCATACTTATATTTACTTAATACTGGTTTCCTAGCCAAATTTCAGCCTGGATAATTGCGTTTTGCCTCCCTAAATACCCCGGCCTCCCAGTATCAACTGGATATGCCTTTCTTTGCTTCCTGTCCTGAACTATAGTGTTGGCAGTACAATGCTAATACTGATCGTTAAAAGAGGTTGCATTTCATGTGGGGAATAAGGAAGGATTTGAAGTAATTTTCTTTCTTTTATTTTCTCTCTCTCTTTCTCTCTTTTGAAATTTATAAAATGTGCCCATCACACAAGCCCTGATCCAAAGCCCACTAAAGTCAATGGGAATCTTTCCAGTGACTACAGTGGGCCTTAGATCAAGCTCATAGTCTTTGAGTGCAAGTGCCATGTTTACAACAAAGCATGCAATTTAATAACAGGTATTGAATAGATACTCAGCCAGCCATCAAACTGTGTATACTCCCCTCAGCCATCTCCCTCAGACAAAGACCTGCCTGAATACACAGGCCTTCTACTATGACTTACATGAGAGGTGTGTTATGAGACTTAATGAGTTAGGCTACATTCTTAGCCTTTGTCTACACTGGCAAGTTTCTGCACAGTAAAGCAGCTTTCTGTGTTGTAACTCCCAAAGTGTACACACTGCCAAGCAACTTAGTGCACAGAAACTGCGCAGTTGCAGCACTGTAAAAAGAAACCACTCCGATGAGAGGCGTACAGCTTTCTGCCCCAGGGGTACAGCGCCGCAGTGCCAGTATAGACACCCTGGTCGATTACAGCGCTGTGATTGGCCTCCAGGAGGTGTCCCACAATGCCTGTTCTCGCCTCTCTGGTCATCGGTTTGAACTCTACTGCCCTGCACTCAGGTGACCAACCGTGACCCCCACACCTTAAATTCCCTGTGAATTTTGAAAGTCCCCTTCCTGTTTGCTCGGTGACACGTGCAATGGTCTCAGCGCCTCTTTCCATGTGATCATGCCTGCTACAGGCAATCCCACTCTTGGAGCAATGCCAAACTTCTGGACTTCATCAGCCTTTGGGGAGAGGAGGCTGGCCAGTCCCAGCTGTGCTCCAGCCGTAAGAATTATGATACCTACAGACAGATTTCACGATGTATGACAGAAAGGGGCCATGACTGGGACAAACTGCAGTGCAGGGTTAAAGTGAAGGAGCTGCGGAAGACCTACCACAAGGTGTGGGAGGCAAACCGCTGCTCCGGTGGTGCTCCCACGAGCTGCCGGTTCTACAAAGAGCTGGACATGATACTCGGTGTCGACCCCACCTCCACTGTGAAGGCCACTGTGGATACTTCGGTGGCTCGCATGCCAGTTGAGAGTGGACTGAGCCAGGAGGAGAAAATCTTGGATGGGGATGTGGAGTGGGAGGGGGGACCCAGAAGCAGAGGACAACTCAGAGGTCAGAGATGCATGCAGCCAGGAGCTCTTTTCTACCCCAAAGGAGGCTAGCCAGTCACAGCTGCTGGAGCTTGGCGAAGCAGAAACAGGAGCGAAGGATCCTGGTAAGTGGCTTTGATTTTGGGAATCGCTGAAGCGAGTTGTTGGGGGCAGGAGGGTTGCAGAAAGCAGGCTTGTGTCTGTATGATGCTCATACCACCACATGCCTAGTATGAGCAGTGGATTGATAGGGTGTTGATTGACTCCCTCACTTCACAGGAATCTGCCTCAGAGATCTCCACGAAACTCTCATGGAGATAGGGGCAATCTGCTGACGCAGGTTTTTCGGCAGAGCTGCTTTGTTTCTTGCCCCACTAAGGATAACTTTCCTGCGCGACTCTGCCGTTGGTGGGGGGCGGGGAACCATTGCTGCACACAGGCGAGCCACATAAGGGCCAGGCAGAAGCTGCAGTTTTGGAGAAGACCCTCCCCTGATTCCCTGCTCACCCTCAGCAGCAAGGTATCCTCCATAATGAACACAGCCTGTGGAAAATGTGGGAACAGTAATGACAATAAGGCTCCCTCTACAGTGCTGGCTTTCCCCAAGAGCCATATGGCCAGTGTACAGCACGTTCCTGGAACACTGATTGCCCCTGTGGTTACTCTTCATTTTGGGGGTCTTGTGGCTCATGTGTGCTTGCCTAGAGCCAGCCAGTTAGTGATAGATATGTGAATAGCGGCCGTGTTTTAAATCACTGAATCAGTGGTCTGTGTGTTGCAAACAATACTGCTTTGGTAAAATGTTGCATTTTGTCTTCACAAATAAACTCTTGGGAGCCCAGCCTCCCTCTTTATCACTGATTGAACGGCTGCGCAGAATTAGAGAGCAGCCACGAAGAACTAAAAAGCACTTCCTGTGTGATGTCATTATGCACTCTGTGGCCAAAAAAATAGGAATTGAAGGAGTGGCAGGACAGCGAGGAGAGGGACTGAAAGGAGAACGCAGTGCACCAGAATGAAGCCACAGAGCGGCTCTTAAACGTTATGGAGCACCAAGCGGACATTCTCCAGGTGCTACTAGCACTGAAAACCAAGCAGCTCTGCGCCCTTCCACCTCTGTAGCCACAGTCACAAAAATCTTTCCCATGCGCCCCCCAGACACCACCAAACACTCTTATCAAACTCCTGGCTCCAATCTGTACCCACTGCATTCCACTCCTCCTCTGTCACAGTCTAGCACTGCTCACTCCCGGTATCCACTGCACTCAACACCCGTCCCTCTGCAGTTTAGCCCTGCTGAAGTACAGTACCCACTGCACTGTATTCGAAAGGAAAAGGATGGATATGATACCTGGACATACACAAATCTTTAACCGTCCCAGGACTCCACAACCTCCTGGGACCCTACCTTCCCCCATCCCTCTTGGTGCTGATGTGTGTTTTTTCTTTGTTTCTCTCCTCCAGTTGTTGTTTTAAAATAAAATAATGGTTTTGATTTGAAAGCAATCTACATTCCATTAATAGAAAGCAAACAGAGCCCTGCAAAGCAACAGGCATTTTTCTTAAACCTCCATAGTGCATCATCTGCACTAGTCACAATCACCTCCTAGCATTACAAGCACTGCATTCCCGAGCATAGCAACAAATATTAGTAGCTTTCAGCTTCAAATTGCTGCCTCAAGACATCCCTGATCCTTCTGGCCTCACGCTGCGCCCCTCTAATAGCCCTGATCTCTGATTGTTCAAATTCAGCCTCAGTGGTCCAGCCCTGAGTGAAGCTTTCACCCTTCCCTTCACAAATATTATGGAGTGTACAGATGCGTCTATAAGCATAGGAATATTGTCATTGGCCCGGCCCAGCCTCCCATATAAGCAGCGCCAGCGGGCCTTTAAACGGCCAAAAGCACACTCAACAGTCATTCTGCACTTGCTCAGCCTGTTGTTGAACCGCTCCTTGCTGTTGCTGTTAAGATGCCCTGAATATGGCTTCATAAGCCACGGCATTAAAGGGTAAGCAGGGTCTCCCAGGATCACAATGGGCATTTCAACTTTACCTACAGTGATCTTCTGGTCCAAGAAGAAAGTCCCTGCTTGCAGCTTCCTGAACAGGCCAGTGTTCTGAAAGATGCATGCTTCATGCACCTTTCCAGACCAACCTGCGTTAATGTCCGTGAAACACCCACAGTGATCTACAAGCATCTGGCAAACCATTAAGAAATAACCCTTCAGATGAATGTACTCGGTGGCTAGGTGGTCTGGTGGTAGAATTGGAATATGCATGCCATCTATCGCCCCTCCGCAGTTAGGGAAGCCCGTTTGTGCAAAGCCATCCACAATGTCACGCACGTTGCCCAGAGTCACGATCTTTCAGAGCAGGATGTGATTAATGGCCCTGCACACTTCCGTCAACACAAGTCCAACGGTTGACTTTCCCACTCCCGACTGGTTAGCGACCGACAGATAGCAGTCTGGAGTAACAAGCTTCCACAGTGCAATTGCCACGTGCTTCTCCAATGGCAGGGCAGCTCTCATTCTTGTGTCCTTGTGCCTCAGGGCTGAGGCAAGCTCATCACACAGTCCCATGAATGTGACTTTCCTCATCCAAAAGTTCTGCAGCCACTGCTCGTCATCCCAGACATGCATGACAATGTGATCTCACCACTCAGTGCTTGTTTCCCGAGCCTGAAAGCTGCATTCCACTGTGGTCAGCGCCTCTGTGAATGTCACAAGCAATCTCGTGTCGTAGCTACTATGCATGGCGAGATCAATGTCGATCTACTATTGCCTTTGTAGTTTAAGGAATAACTCCACTGCCACTCGTGATGTGTTAGTGAGAGCGAGCAGCATATTGGTCAATAGAGCGGGATCCATTCCTGCAGACCGAAGAGGCAGAGCACGCAGTACACAAACCCTTGAAAGATGGTGCCCAATGCGGACGGAAGTACAGGGATTGCTGGGATGCGAAGCAATTCATCATGGGGCATTGGGACGGGACCCAGGATGCCCTGCAATCCCCCTCCACCTTCCCACAACTTTTATCGGCGGAAGAGGAAGAGATATTCTGTGGGATAGTTGCCCAGAGTTCACCGCTCCGAATACCACTGCAAGTGCCACAGGTGTGAACATGGTATTGCGCAGGCAGCTGACAGTGTGAACGCACAACAGCGGTTTCCCTTCAGCGCTCTCTGAGCGGTGCTGTAACTCTGCCAGTGTAGACATACCCTTAGTCACATTGAGTAGTATCTTACATCACGTCTGGTCCCACTGATTTCACTCACTACTCAACGCGAGGCTAGAACCTGGCCCGTAATGTTTGTGCAGTCCTTGGACATCCAGAGTGGAAACACATGCAAATTATTATTATTTAATTAGCTTTACATACAATTTCTAGCACAATCACAGTGCAACATGCTACTGAAACTCTGCTGTGTGTTTTAGCTTAACTGATAGACATTTTTGCAGTTAGAAATCTAGACATTAAAAGAAAATAGAACTTATGGGTATTGCAAATTCAATAACATAAGGAATTTAGAAGAAGAAAACTGAAATACACAATGTAAAAGATTTCAAAAAATCTTTCTTTTTTCCATACATTAGACTCCCAATGGTTAGTTCTATTCCGTTTAAATGGTAACAGGCCTTTTTCTGTAGCATTACCTTTAGTAAAAGACTTACCTGTAGCATTGCCTGCTAAGGTTTTAATCCTGTTGTTGTAATCACTGCAAGCATTTATCTCTCCCTCGCAGACTCCCAGCTTGGAGTTCTTTTAAAGAGCAGAATTTGGCTGCTTTTTTAAACACATTCCTAGTTAAGAAATGCATAGCGGTAGAATCCATCAGCATTTGCAGTGAAGCTAATCTCCTTAACCCTTTGCCTAACCCACTGCAAACTTAAAAATGGCAAATTTATAGCTCTTCAAACTATTGGTTTATGCCTCTTAAAAACTAACTTTTAACCATGGTGCTTTCTGGAAAATACATGCTATTCATATCAACACATATTTTAAAAAATGAATCTGTATGCATGCTGACTATATTCCTGTTTATTCTTAGGAAGTGTTAGCACAAAAAATTCCTGCTAATTTCAAACCAGTCAGACAAACTGATTTATTTATTACAATTAATAAATTAAAATTTGAGATCTAAAAAAGTATTGGAAAAAATCCAATTGTAAAATTTTAGAAAATAATACATTTATAAGGATTTTTTAAATATGCATGATGCATAAGTAGAATATGGTGTCTATCAGTAAAACATCACACTCCGTTTGGCTTTTTATAAGGATGGATATCTGAAAATCACACAGAGCTTTAGTACATTATTAATGTGTAAAAACAACATGAGATTTTTGCAGTAGATTGTGATATAATGAACCATCATTTACACTGGAAATAATGTCTGTGCTGCAAAATCTTGGTACCTGTTTAATGTTATCAGGATGATGATAATGTACAATAAAGCTTTAAAATCTTTAGCATCATCTACTCATTCATGAAATAAACAAAGTGACATAAATTCTTCCCTAAAGTAACTTCTTTGAAGTCAGTAAAGTTACATGAGGGTTTAATTTAGCCTGATGCATTACTCCATTCTTTTCTGTGTGTGTGTGATATAAAGCTTTTGGGGGACTTAAAGTAACACCAGTCAGGTGACCTATGTATAGTCTATAGATTTGTAAATGAAGGAATGACTGTTGAAAGAGTAAGACTCAGTATTAAAACTTAACCAGTCAAAATTTAGAGATTCGTAAGAAGGAAACAAAAAAGAGATGTTACAGTGCTATTTACAAAGTCCAAAATGACTGTTACATTATTTTCTGTTTTTATCTCTTCATATTTTAGTGACCTATCAGAGAGGAGGAGAAGCAGTAAGCAGTGGAGGCAGGTAATGACATGGTTTATTTTGCAGACTATAAGTTGGATGTAAATACATTTAGATACATTGAGTACATTTATAGGTGCTGGTATAATGCAATACACTTTAGGCATATAGGTCACTGATTTTACAGATTTCACTGAGAAAATATATGGCTTTTGAAATGTAGCTTTTGGTTCATTTTCAAAATTGAAGCTTAACATTTTCAGTTGAGTTTCTTTGTTGATTTGTAGAAAAATACACCCAAAAACAAACAGCAGAGGGAGCACTTTGACTTCAAAATACAAGGTTTACTGATTTAGCAGATGATTAAGGGAGTTAAAGTAATTAAACTGTGGCATTTATGAAGATTAAGAAATATAGCTGGTTCACAGATACCACAAAAGAAAAAAAAAACATTCATGGGGAAAAACTTGCTGAAGACAGCAGCACACAAGGTGATTGTATTTAATCTTGCAGTGAATTGCAAAACAGTTAAATCATCACTGTGTGAGAGAGAGAGAATTACATTAAAGAAATAAAGAGAAATTGGTAGCTTATTAATAAATAGTTCTTTGCTCTCAGAACCTAGTTCAGTTCCAGATTGAGGACACAACTGTAATGTGTTTGCACGTTTTAGTATATTGCCTAATGAATGTCAATGGAACACACAATAACCCTAATTGCCTGCTATGTTTCTTCAGAGGACAGAGCAGCAGTGATGGCAGAGAGGCATGTCATGCATGTGTCATGCACAGCTTGTTTTTAAATCACACTCCAGCATACCTTTTCTCAGCATTAGAAGTCAAGGTATTGGCACAGTAAGGTAGTGAGCCTTTAAATCTCAACAAACATCTAGATAAATACCATTCCTACCCCTTCCCCTCCCTTCTGCCCTGGGCACTGCCCTGTAGTCCTTACCTTGCAAGAATGTACCAAACTCTGATAGAGATAAAGATTAGACATATGAAGACATGAAGATTAACATTCAGTTTTCTAATATTTTTGAATTGACAAGCCTGTAAATATCTATAGGCCAGATTGTGTGCTGCACTTGCACAGGGGCAGAGGGATCCTCTCTTTTCCCTTGCATGACTGTTCAACACAATAGCAGCCCTTCCCCTCCTTATGCTAATAAATGTTATTGCCTCTATAGAGCAAGGTAGCTAAAGAGCAGTGAGGAAGAGGCAAGGCAGTGACTCTTCTCCCTTCTGTACTGGCCTGGCACATCAGACACTATTCTGCAGAAGTGGCAATGCGGAACTGTGTTTCTGTATTGTGTACAATCTCCCTGATGCTCCTGCTGGAGCAGTGTGGTTCTGTGCTGCCCCAGTTTTGTAGCTAAATGCCATAACCTAAAATCTCCCTCATAAAAACTTTCTCCTTTTAGGGCTAGAGTTGCATCATAGGTATTTTGAAAAATATATTTTCATCTTATCAGTTCAGATTTTACAAGTGATCGAGCCAGGAAATATTGCCTGTGCCATATGTTCATTTATTTTGCTCACCTGAGCATATAGTATGTTGCACAATACTTCGGAGCACAGGAAATACATTTGATCAACTTTTGAAGCAGTGTAGTTTCTGGCATAAAATCTTTACTCTGAGTTCCAAACCTTCAAGCTCAGACTCGCACTTTCCCTGCATAAAATATATTTGTAAGGTTTTTGGGAGGCTCAGCATCCTCCCCCATTTTACATACTGTATAAAAGGTGCTGTCTTCTTACATTGGTACACGGTATTTCTGAAACTTGGATTGACATTACAATCGCTCCACCCACTTTCCTCCCGGTTGGCATGAGTGAAGTGTAGACTTCCCCTCTGCAGTATTCAGAAAGTTCCAAGACAAAAGGAGAGACTTTTTTGGCTGTTCCAACCACAGCTCCCATACAGAAACCCTTCTTAGGACTTGAAAGGTTCAGAGAGCCTTACCTCATCCTTGTGAACCCGGGGTGATTTTCAGTCTATATACAGAGCACTAGGTAAGTCATGGACAGGAATGACAAATCAGCTGCACTGCCCAAAAATCTAAATAACAGCACATTTATTTCATATTTACAAAGAAAATAAATCCATAAAAATATGTTTGCCTAGTACATGTTGTTTGTCTGATAGTAAGTCATGCCCAGGGCCGGCTCCAGCATTTCTGCTGCCCCAAGCCAAAAAAAAAAAAGCCACGATCGCAATCGTGACCGGCGGCAGCAATTGAGGGAAAAAAAAAAAAGCCGCAATCGGCAGCGGCAGGTCCTTCGCTCCTAGAGGGAGTGAGGGACCTGCCGCCCCCGAATTGCCGCACATGCCGCCCCTCTCTGTTGGCCGCCCCAAGCACCTGCTTGTTAAGCTGGTGCCTGGAGCCGGCCCTGGTCATATGCTAAATTGTCAGATGGTGCATACAGCATAGAAATAAATATATATTTAGCAGATTAATATTGTAATGCTGTTTTAGGAATTAAACTTAAGCCCATGGCACTGACAGACTGGTTACCCCATAACCAACTGCTGGTGCAGTTTGCAGTCTCAGTTTCCAGTTTAAAGGGATTAACATATTTTAGTTGAAAAAGCATTATATCCAATATTTTCACAATAGATATCTATTTTTTCTGGACACAGCGACTAACTTTTGTGCTGTTTACAATGGTAGCCCTTAAAATTTGCCCATTATGCCTGTGTTAAATCGATATGTTCCTTTTGTTTCTGAAGTCTTCCCCTCTAGTTCTGTATACCTACCTACTGCAGGAAATAATTCAAACACAGCAATGGCTGAGATTACCTAACTTCAAATACTTATTTAGTTATCAGAAGCAATTGTCAGGTTTTTAGGGGTCACTACTGTATGTGAAGCTTTGTAATATGCACAATGTTGTCAGTGGAAAAAACAGTATGTGGGCTGGAGATTCAACAAAACATTCATCAAAGTTTATTTAGTGCTCACTAGAAAACCTGCAATAACTTGGAAACCATGCAGCTGGAATACAAATCTTTTAGCTGATGACATGATATATCATCCAATATTCAGCCAACATTCAGCAATGCAGACTTATGATTTTCAAAGGTGCTGAGCATTCACGATTCCTATGGACTTCAGTAGGAGCTACTTGTGTTCCACAATTTTTGTGGAAAAAGTTTTGGTTTTTGAGAAATTTTTCAATCAGAACCCCCCTTATTTGTCATTGTTGTTTTCCCTCCTTCCTCTTCCTTTTTTTTTCTTCAACAACCCCCACTTGTTTTTGTCCCCCCCCCCCCATTTTTTCCATGTTGCCACTGAAAATTGGGGAAAAATTGAAAAACACTACAGTTCAGTTTTCAGATTTTTGATGAAAAATCAGAAAATTTAATAAAATTCTAAATTTTTCACAGAAACATTCTTACTCTTTCTCAACAAGGCCTACTGTTTGTTAATACCCATATGATGATCAAAACATTGTGTTGGTTTCTTTCTACTGTAATTTACCAAAGAATATCAATATTTTATGGAGATGTCGGGGAGTCATTACATATACCAATTCTTCTTCTTCTTTTGTATGGCAAGACAAGTGATTAGCAATGTTCAAAGAACTAAGTCCAGATTAGTGGACATATACCAATTAAAATATATTTTATAAGAGATGTGATAAGTATGAATTGCCTAAACCTTTACTATTCATAGTACAAACTTTTTTTTGTTAGACAGCCTTTTGAGAAGATCATAGGAATCAATTTAATAACACTGTTGCTTAATTTATGAAATTACCATACTTTGTTTTTTTTAAAGACCAGGACTTCTAAACATCAGTGAACCTGCCCCTCAACCATGGCTAGCAGATACGTGGCCCAACACTGGTAACAACCACAATGACTGCCCCATCAACTGCTGCACCTCAGCCAATGGAAACAGTGATAGCAACCTCACAACGTACAGTCGACCAGGTTAGATACTTTTACTAGTTAACAAGAGACCTATTTTACACTGAATTCTTACAACCAGTCTCATTCATACTTCTACAGAGTTAGTTTTAGTCCCTTATCATGCATGTTGTAGCAGACTGTGTCCAGAATTTCATCAAACTGAGGATAGGCCATAAAATTTTATGTGTTGGTGTGACAGCTATAGTATTTGGCCCAGAGGTTGATACTGGTGACCTCTAGAGATAAAAGCATGAGGTGCTACACTTTGAGCTAAAGAGCCAAGACTCTGTAGCTAGCGGCAGTAACAACTTGTATTGGCATGGAGGAGGACCTGTTTTCACCGGTAGATTACAATACCACATATAATTTTAAACTTTGTGTTATGTGCCAGCATAGTTCGGAGTTCCTACTTCATTCTGTACAGCTGCAGCTGCTAAACTTGGGTTGGCTGATTCTCAAGATGGTTTTATTAGTCCAGTTCCTCTTGCTGCTACTGTCACGTTTGCCCACCAAGGTGTCTCTCCATTATGGTGCCCACAAAATCACTGCACCTTAAACACAAGCTAAATGGGTCTATTAATTGATACAAACCTGGTTTAGTCCATGGAAGACCTAAACTTACTGCAAAACTAGGTATGAATGAACTCATTCTAATCAAATAAGAAACAACCTGAATTGGCTCCCAAAATTCAAACTGAACTCAACATTTCTTGAGTTTGAAAAGTCCAAATAAATTTTATTTTTGACGCAGCTCTGCACTTCCTAATACTGGCTAGGACCAAAATTAGAAATGCCAATATGTTACTGGAGAGGTTTTAATGCCTATTCCTGGGATGACCAGAAACAAGAAATGCCTTATCATATCAAAGTCTGCCCATATGAGATTTCCAGTCTAGTTTTGCACATTCAAACCTTTTGTTGTTCACTCATTGCTATGCAAACTCCTTCATTTGGGTGACTGGGTGTTATATTGTTTGTTTGTTTGTTTGTCTGTAAAGATTATATTATAGAGAACAACTAATTGTGTTGACTCTGGAAAGCAAAATATAAAATGTAGGGATAAATTGAGGCTCTTGGGGGCAAGGGCAGCACAAGGAGGGCAACAAAAGCATGTCAGTGACTGAACACTTTAGAGGGAGACATTATGGGTGAATAATGCTTCCTGCTCTCTGGTGGTGCACGCTGGGTGGCATACACCGTGAAGCAGCACTTGCTATACATTTTTAAAAAAATAGAACTGAAATTCTCTTTACTCTGACCCAATTAGTGCTTGCCAGTGAGTCAGGAGTGGGAACCTTTGGCCACTTCTTTACCCAAGCAGACACATCCCTTCTTGGGCATGGAGCACTGCCAGTAAAACTGGTTAGCTTTCACTGTTTGCATTCCCCATCACTTTGCAGTCAGGTTATGACTTCCTGCAAAATGTGGAAGCATTGGAGAGACATGGTGTTTCCTCTAAGTCTAATGTAATTACTGCAAGGCCAGCCATAAACTGATGATGGTCATTCACTTAGTCCAGTGTCTTGTCTGACAGTGGCTGGTACCAGATGCTTCAAAGGAAGGTTTGAGATTTCTAATAAGAGACTTGTGGAATAATGTGCACATGGATTACATTATTACAAGTACCTAGATAGGAAGGGGATTTCTGATAATAAAGGGCTCTTTAATCTAGCAGGCAAAGTCATAACAAGGTCCATTGGCTGGAAGATGAAGCCAGACAAATTCAGACTAGAAATAAGGCACACATTTTTAATAGTGAGAATAATAATCACTGGAACAATTTACTGAGGAATGTGGTGGATTCTCTATCACTTTATCGTTAAATCACAGCTATCTCTCTAAATCTAAATCTTTCTAAAAATATATGCTCTAGCTCAACTGGAAGTTATGGGTTTGATGCAGGAATCATTTGGTAAAATTCTATGGCCTTTGTTACACAGGAGGTCAGAATTGATTATCATAATGATCCCTTCTGGGCTTAATATCTATGAATCTTCATAACCCCTTCAGTTTGTAGTTGTCTTATGCCCTGAAGCACAAAGGCTTATATCCCTTATATATAAAAATGTAACTAATTACCCATGTACATTTCTAATATAATCTTATAAGTATAGTACTGAATAGGAACCCTACTTTATAGGGACAGCTTCTTTGTAAAAGTAGTGGGGAATATAAAATTCACATTTGATAAAATACATTTTCTGTTATATAGGTAAGCAAACATTGTTTGTTGTAGGTGATCATGAAAAAAAGTAAAGGGAGAGGCAAAAATGAAAAAAAAATAAGTAACAAAAGTCAAGAAGTTGAAGAGTATGTAGAGCGATAAATAAATAACAGCTCACATGTGAAAGAAAAATAAATCAAAGGGTAAAATCTTTTTTAAAAAATTGAAGCTGAAGGGCATGAAGTTGGCAGTGAATAAGTTGTATGTAATGGCATGTACTGCTCACATCCCTTAACCATTACAATGGGGATGAATGATTTTATTTTTGTATTTTACTGCTTTTACACAGAATTTTTTTCCTGAAAGAAGTGTGAATGTTAGAGAATGTTTTGGAAATGTACATGTTCATTTCATAGAATGTAGAGGCTAAATCCTAAAATGCTTACTTAATTTTTACTCACTATTTTGGCTGGAGTTTGCCCTGACGAAGGACTTTGGGATTTGTCCCTAGGTTAACACACAGCAGTTACATTTTGTTAAAAGAGCAACTATCTTCTTGGTAATTATGTAATTACCATTACATATACAAATTGGTAAATGATAACACACATTTAACGGTCATTCTGTGCTGGTTTCCTAATAACCCCATATATACAAATCTGCTAACTCTGTTACTAGTACTCACCACCCTTCTGGTGGATTGGATATAGAAGGGAAACAAATGCTGTGAAAGTAAAGTCTGTGCTAGTCACAGGGGAGCACATGGGGCTCCTGAAGGACAAGTATGCTGACCCAGCGTTTAATACCAGGGCTGAGTTCTAGAATTGTGGTTAGAATGTCAGCACAAGCCTGATTACTGTGAGACTGTCACTGAGTGCTAACTTTGTGGCAAGGTAACTACTAGGAGGGTGAATTCACTCTTATTTATACTGAATAATGTGCCAGAGGCAATAGTATGTATGATTAATAAGACCCAAAGTAATTATGATTAGCATGTGGTGCAACCCTTCCAAGAATGCTTTCCTATCTTTTTCTTTGAAGCTCATACATGTTATTGTGCTAGAATGCAATGTTCTATTGAAGTCTTGTTAAACAGGTTCTGAGACCCCTTTCATAATGTACTGTATCTCTTCATTAATGATTTCTATCTCTGTATAACCATTGTTTTAAAAAAAATGCAGAGAAGAATCCATAAAGACCTCTTTTCCTTTGTCTGAAGTCTGACAGGATTTAAAATGTTGTGTGTTGAATGTGGACATAAGACAGTTGTTTTGTATTTTTGCTCCAACTCGCAAGTGTTTTTTATTTACACACACAAATTGTCCTAAGTATGCTCAATTGTGTTTTTAATTATTAAGATGCCAAAATTTTTTGAGAATAGTGCCCCAAAATTAAAATGTTCATATTGCCAACCTAAGAGCAGCAGAAAAGACATAAACATTATTGTAGGGACAAATTTAGCAGAACTGAATTTACAGGGGTGCCAAACAGAGGAGTTTACTTTGGATCTCGATAATTGTATAATATGGAGAAATAGATGAGAAAGAACAAAATTCTCTGAGCCCGTGTTTTTGTATAGTAACCTAAAAGGTAAATAAAGTCCAATGGGTTATTTATTTATAAGTTATATAACTTATACAACCCCATTTCTGCTTCACAGAATCAGGTCATATAGTTGTGCACAAAAATATTTGTAAAGCGTATTGCACATGAAGATATAGCGAGTAACTGAACAGAATGACCTTTTCTTTTTCCTTCCCCCTGTGGTTAGCTGATTGTATAGCAAATTACAACAACCAGCTGGAAAGCAAGCAAACAAACCTGATGCTGCCTGAGTCAACTGTTTATGGTGATGTGGACTTGAGCAACAAAATCAATGAGATGAAAACCTTCAATAGCCCAAATCTAAAGGATGGAAGATTTGTCAACCAACCTGGGCAGCCCACTCCTTATGCAACCACTCAGCTCATCCAATCAAGCATCAGCAATAATGTTAACAGCAGCAGTGGGGATACAAATGAGAAACACTGGAAACCCTCTGTTCAGCAAAAACAAGAGGTTGCACCCATACAGTACAACATTATGGAGCAAAACAAATTAAACAAAGGTGAAGAGCTTTTAGCTTTTTTACTCTTGTTTATTCATCAGATGATCATCAGCCTTCTGGTGCTGGGAGACCAAAGCTTGTCAGGACTAGTAAACGTAAACCTCTCTGGTGCTTCTTGCTTATTCCTTTGTAGATTTAGAAATTCCCAGTAAACAGTGTCAAAGAGTTAATTAGCACTCCAATAACCTTCGAAGATTGAATTTATTATAACAAATAACTAGCTGTAACTTTAAAAAGAATTAAATAAAATATATTTTCATATGGCTTTGTGATTAATTTAAATGTAATAGTAGGTGCTTAATTGGTTAGGACAGAGACAAGATCTTTTATTCATAAGACCAATGCATGGTAGTCACGTTATACTCTACCTTAAATTTTAAATAGATCAACATCCCCTTATCAGTCATGAATAGAGGCAGGCTAATTAAATCTACATCTTCATGTAAACAAATGGAATTTTTGCACATCAAACTGTGTAAAATTATATTGTGTTGTACACTGGGGACAGAAATGGACCACTCCAATTAATTTTAGCTTTATACCTAGCAAGCTTCCAATTCATATTCAGAGGGAATGCTGTGGAAAAAAAAATCTGGATACTAAATTTCCTTTGTTCTGACTGCAGTTTGTGGGTTCAGAAGCTAAAAATAAATTGATTTCAGTGTAAACTTGAAACATCAGAATGTACTTTTGTGGCCTTAGGGGCACGTTACTCCAATGTGATGCGTGTGACTTGGAAGAAATAGGTATGTGATTTCTTGCTAGTCTTCAGGCTACCATGCAACCTGCTTTAATATCCTGATTTGCAAAGCAGTGCCCCTAGGAACTGGATCCATTCTACCTGTGAACTTTTTGAACAGATCGTTGTAACTTGTATGATCACATAGTGATATTGAAAAGGTGTCCAGCAAAAAGACGTTTCATTACAGAAGGTTGGTTTCATCTATTTCCTACCTGACCTACTTACCCACAAAGTAGTTGAGAGGGCCATATAAAATGTGACACCGCCTTTTGACATAACCAAGTCAAAGGGAAAATTCATTTTTTTTTCTGGCTCCAAGCTGTAGTGTGAGGGGTTTATCTTTTTGTAATAATGCTTATGCACTCACTTTTCTGTGATGACCTTATGTATTCCATTTCAGTTTCAAAATTAAAATGTTTGGATTTTATGACTAAGAAGACATTGTCTCTTTCAGATGGTATATATTACAGCTGCATATTTTCTAGCATATTGTGCTATGAAAAGACCCCATTAAAGCATTGTCCGCTGACAGTCATATATACATATTTCAGTGTTGATATATTGTTTATCCTCTGTGTAAACAGACATGGAATGCAGGGCTTCAACATGAAGTGTGGAATTCAGCTAGACTGAGAAGCTATTACAGAATACATTCTGGTGTGGGATTTATCATTTTGCTCCTTTTTTTTCTCCCCGTGCTTACATTATCAAAAGCATGTCTGCAGCAGATGGGGACTGGATTCTTAGCTACTTTGTATGGGGTTTTTTTATGAGTCAATAGTCTGATCTTGGATTTCTTATTTTCTAAGTCAAAACCATCTCGCTGACAATTTTACCTATAGGTTTTATAAAGAGAAATAACCATGTTGATGAGTTCCATGCTGTGCTTCATTGTCAGTACTTTATGTCCAATGGGTTCTCTTTGTCTTTATTTTATTTGGACTATGAAAAGCAACTCATCTCCTTGCTAGTCTTCTGTAAATTATACACACTTCTTAAGCAAGAAAACATTGTATTGTCTGATGAACATTTTATCCCTGAGAAATTTTTGTAGGTCTGATTGCCAAATCTAGCATTTAAAAATAAAATCCCTGTAATTAAATGTTCATCCAAAGCTTCAGAATTGGATAGGCCAGTTATTGTAGCTGTTAATAGTAAAAACTGTGTCGGCACTATCTGGCAGTCTTCCTGGATACTATAGAGACATTGGACCAAGTTCTCTGCTGGTGTAAACTGACTTCAGTGGAATTTGGCTCTTGTCGGGTTACACTCACTTCCATGCAAAAATATGGCATAAGCCTGTGTGCGCTTTGGGACTGGAGTATGCCATAGGTACTGTGCCTAGGGTTGAATTTCACCCTAAGTGTATGTCTACACTGCAATTGGACAACTGCAGCTGGCCCATGCCAGTTGATTTGGGCTCACAGGGCTTGGGCTAAGGGACTGTAGCCTGAGCTCTGGCTCCTCCCTCCTCGCAGGGTCCTAGAGCCCAGGCTTGAGCACAAACATCGACACTGCAATTAAACAATCCCTTAGCACAAGCACCACAAGCCCAAGTCAGCTTGCAGAGGCCAACCACAACGTGTCCAGGTGCAGTGCAGCCATATCTGTAATGACCATGGACCTTTTCTTGGTGTAGCTACTGAGTTGCCCTAAAACTTTGGAAACCTGTGGGTAATAGAAATTAAAGGAAAAGATAGGAGCAAAACCAATATGGGGAGGGTTAAAAGATTTCTCCCCTGCCCATGCTTCCTCATCAACATGTTCAGTGGGTCTTTTTGTCTGTTATGAAGCAGAAATTTACAGGAAATAGTTTATGTGAAGGGAATATTAACTGTATTATTAAACCTACAGATTACAGAGTAAATGACAATAATGCTCCAACTATTCCATACAACCAGTCATATGACCAGAATACAGGAGGGTCCTACAACAGTTCAGATCGGGGGAGTAGTACATCTGGTGAGTATATCCATACCAAGCTACAGTCTGCTAAAATAAAATATGGTTCTGTTATTGTTACCATATTTGATGGAACTGTATATGTAGTCAGTATTAATTGCCTGATTTGCAAAACTGCTGAGCATCCACATCTCCCATTGGAGGAAATACAACAGCAACTCTGTTGGGTCGGAATTAACATCCATAATCTATGGTTGCCTCCTCTTTACTACTTAAAATAAAGTATCGGCTAGTTGATTAATGCCATCTAGAATTGTGAAAGCCGTATACTGCAGTATACTTTGGATTTCCTAACGTGGGTCCTCCACTGTTTGACATCTTGGCCTCCCAAGAGCCAATTCTGTACAAAAGTCCTTCTCAGAAATTTCAAAGAAAGCTGGATATAAACCCACATACTTCCCTTACTGGAAAGGCACCGGACTCCCTTCCCTACTTTATTATTGTATATTGCACTTACTGAAAACACCAGAACATTTGTTTTATGCATATCAAAACTAGTTTCAGTAAATTTTGCATCTGTAATTTTTTAACTCTGATACCATACAATTTAGTTGAAAGAACTGAAAAAATTCCTCTGTTTTTATTTACACCAACTCAGTGACTATTTATCAAAACTAATCTTACTGATAATTCAGATTTAGACAGTAGAGAATTAAAGAAGAATTTTGTTTCTCACAGTGCCTTTCATATGCAGAGTATCCAAGAGCCCTTTGCAAAAGATTTCCTTGCAAAAAACCTTGTTCTTCCTTACCTTTTGCTTTCATCTGGGGTGGCCCAAATGCCTTTTTCCTAACCCGTGTTTGATCTTAATCTAACTATCCTAACCTAACACTACTCTGGCAATCTAAATGTGTTTTAGTGTAAATGGGACCCAGTATTTTCTGTCTTCGGGTGGTACTCTCAACTGTTTATTTGGGGTATAGTGATATATCCCCAAATAATAGCAAGCCTCTTAAACCTCCAGAATTCCCAAAAAGAACCTTCTGGCAGTGGGCAGCTTGCCCAATTCTATAGCAACAGGATCTGCTGAATCCCAGTTCTACAGCATTCAGACTTGAAACACAAAGCAATACCTCTTAGGGGATATGAACCCATGTGAATTAAGGGTGGGGGGCATATTATTTACCGTGCTGACACTTAATATGTTTATTCATAACAATGACAAATTATAGCCCTACACCAAGGACTCCAGCAGGAATGAAACGTGACCAGAGCAATAAATTAATTGTGCTGAATCTAATATATATATATATATATATATATATTGGAGGATAAGGAACAAAATGCAGATTATGGTCTCCTTGGGACAATTAGGGTCTTGCTTGACACAATACGGTACTGATGTACCAGTAAAACAATAGTGAACAGCTAAAACATACTGGTATGTAGCAGTCAATGTGGAGCAATAATGAGCTGAAATATTGTTCATAGGAACACAATCTAGGAGACAGTGGCACAATTACACAATAACTTCAACATCCTTAATTATGTGGGTAGGGTAAACTATGCTAGATATTAAAAGAAAAACTTCTGCTTACCTAAGGAAGTTAATATGAAGAAGAATCATTTCAAAATTTCTATTATTTTTTTTAAAAGAAATCAAACTAAAAACAGTTTTCAAAGAGTTAACAATAAAAATGACAAAGTATACAAATTAACACAGAGAAAATGTAGAGTTAGTTTTGATTACAGATAGTATTCTAGTCAAAATTCAGCACCTGAATAATTGGTGAGTAAAGCTGGATTGCTGGTAAAGCTGGATTGTTAAAGCTACATCATTCTACTATAAGCCATAATTTCTCATTAACAGTGTCTGAAAACATTCACACCATACTTCATCAGGTTTTTTTTTTTAGTTATTTTAGTTCTTCCAGCAATTATTTTCAACTCCACCTGCCATTCAGACTAAAATTAGTAATTTCATTGTGCCTAAAACATTTCAGTGGACATATACAAATTGCATATATTCAGTGACTTAATGCAACAGTGGAACTTTAATAGATCATATCTGTATCCTATTGTATTTTAGGTTCCAGCAATTAAATAACAGAAAGGCACTTTAGAAAATATGTCTACAGCTCATTTGTTTTAGATCATAATCTATAATGTAATTAATAGCTGTGGGAAGATCATTCTTAATGATACTGCTTGTAAAATTCATTTATGATTTTATTGTATTTTAGCTATTTATTAAGGTATGAATACTGTGTGTTTTGTCCTTGTTGTATTAAAGTTTCTGGTTAAAATTAACTGCAGCAAAATGTGGAATAATTGGTTTTATGATGAAACTGCAATTATGAGGTTATGTATACAGAGAGGAACAGAACTTGCTCCCAGTCAAGTCAATGGTAAAATCCACATTGACTTCAATAGGAGCGGGAATGATTCCTGATTCCTACCCCCGCCCTCCCGCGGGGGAGATGGCAAAGTAATTAAGGGAAAGGAGATAATTAAAAGCATTTTTAAAAATATATTATTGTTTATTCTTAGGGAGTCAAGGACACAAGAAGGGTGCCCGCACCCCAAAGGTACCAAAACAGGCTGGCATGAACTGGGCAGATCTACTTCCACCTCCCCCAGCACACCCTCCTCCCCACAGCAATAGTGAAGATTACAGTCTTTCTGTAGATGAAAGGTAAGAAAAACGAACAAGTCATCCTTTTATCATTTTGCTGATGAGATATCTCAAATTGATTTAATTTAATTTGTGTTCTGCTAACGTGATAATGAAGTTTTCCTTCAATCCACTTTGGATGTTCCTGAGCTACATACAGTATTATTAAAATATAAAAAAAGGCTTTTGATGGGATTGTGCCTCTGTCAATGCATCTTTATCAATTGATGCTCTGTGTTGTTTGGATTTTAGCATGTTTTTTTCTTTTTTTCCATGAGGGAATGAAGTGGCCACAAAGGTTTGCATTGTACTCAATGACAGGCCATATTTAGCAATATAATACACAACCTGTTGAATAAATTCGATTAGACAGGTTCAATATTTGTAGACAGCTAGAGATCTGTGATGAAATCCTGGCTCCTTATGAAGTCAATGGGAGTTTTGCCATTAAGATAATAGGGCCAGGATTTTATCCCTTGGATTTAACTAAACGTACTCAATATTTTTAAAAGAATGAAAATTAAATACAAATATTCCAGTGGTTAAATTGTTGTTTTCTTGAAATGACATGGCCTCGTTCTTAACATTTTGCCTGTAATGGTAAGATCCAGAAAGCAAGTAGTTCCACAGTTTTAACAATTTGAAAATCTCTGACCATTTGAGCTAGAATAACGTATAGTAGATTCTGTGGACCAGATCTTCATGCTTATTAAATCTGCATTTAATACATCTGGTGGAATATTTTTCATCTAATACATTATTTAAAAATATTGAAGTCATTTGTCAAATAATTTATCCATTTAATTATGTTTAGTAGCATCCAACCAGTTCTATAACTTGACTACTGTTTGTCAAATAAATTGACACACAATAATATTCACTGAATAATATATTTACCAAATATTTTTCTGTTCTTTGATTGGCCCTAATATCCATATTAGTCACCTAGCAGCTACTATAGACAACTACAGGTCTCATGGGATAATTGGGAAATGAAAACCTGGCCAAACTGAAGTCAATGGCAAAGCCCTTTTGACTTCAGTGGGATCAGGATCTTTCCCCTAGCCCTTTATGAGAAGAGGACTTATAAGAAGTGTGATTTTTGCCTGGCTATGTATATGTATATAAGATATATTTTTATTGCATCAAACAAGTTTGATTTAAGCTACAGTCCTCATATTTTAAAAAAAACCTGTTTCTTAGTTATGACCAAGAAATTCCATGTCCAGTGCCGCCTGCAAGGATGTATCTACAGCAGGATGAGCTAGAGGAAGAAGAAGATGATGAGCGAGGTCCTACACCTCCAGTCCGAGGAGCAGCTTCCTCTCCCGCAGCTGTCTCCTACAGCCACCAGTCTACTGCCACTCTAACACCTTCACCCCAAGAAGAACTACAGCCCATGTTACAGGATTGTCAGGAGGAAATAAGCCACATGCAACACCAACCTGACCGGAGGTATGTTGCCGCAAACATGCAGAGGTGATAGATGAAATTCCACTCCCACTGAAGTCAATGACAAAACTCCCATTGAATTCAAGGGACCAGGATTTCACCCAACATATTTACTCTGCTTATATTTAATTTACAAATTGGGAAGATTTGACTATGTATATTCTTAGAGCTAGGTAATTAAGTTGCTTTAATATTGTAACATGAAAGGAAATGCAGTATATCATCTTATGTTACATACAGTGCTGACACAAGTTAAATGCACAGTCATCAGGATACTAAAGTGGTATCGTTAACACAATTTACCATATAATTACAGTTCCATTGTTTCCAATAGATTTACTGCATTATTACCATAAAATAGCTTGCATTATTTCACAGTAACTGTGCAATTAACTTGTCACCAATGTGTATGAATATATATAAATATATAATTTCTATAACCTATAGGTTTTCCTCCTTTCATAAATCTTACTGCAGTAAATTACTGCTTGTGAAATTTCCTTAATGTTCCCACCGTCCGTCATTTTTTAAAGAAAGATGAACATTAATAAGATCTATATTTGTTCCAGGGAAATTTTGCTTCCTTTCTCAGTTTACTGCACCCTTGCAGCTTCTGTTCTATTTAAAATAAAAAAAAAAGAAAAGTGAATTCTAACTAACTGTGACACTTGATTAGCTTGCTGTTTTGTTGAGATAATAGAGCTTTTGTATCCAGGATCATATTCTTTGTAGATTTTCCCTTCCACACCCACCATTAGCTATATATATATATATATATTAAATTTATGATAAACCATTAGACTTTTAATATTCCAATCATTTTTATTTAATTTTTGATTATTTTCAAGAATTTCTAGGCTTATTGTTCCAAAGATCAGTTTAGCACGTCTTAATTTTTCATATTTCTTATTCCTGGGCTTATTTCAAAGCAATATGTTTCTAAAGTGTCATCTTGCTGAATTAATTGCTTGAATTTGATTTTGTTAATGTAGCTTTTTATAGGTGTGTTTCCCAGAAAAAGAATGTCTAGTATCATTTTTTTTTCTTTTTCTTTTTTTTTTAGTTTGCCCCTTTTTATTGTAAAGCCAAGCCTGGTACTTTAAACCTTGCTTTTTGAAAATGGCTTCAAATCTGCCTTTAATTTTATCCCCCATGTTTCCTCAATGTTCCTGTTTCTTCCTCTCTACTCTAGTGTTCTGTAACTTTTACCCTCTGTCATGTTCTGCATCTTGTTCTCTTTCTTCCTCCCAGGGCCGGCTCTAGGCACCAGCAAAACAAGCTGGTGCTTGAGGCGGCACATTTTTAGGGGCGGCATTCTGGCGCCGGCCATGCCGCCCCTAAAAATGTGCCCCGGCCGCCCTAGCTCACCTCCTCTCCTGCTGCCTCGGCGCACAAAACAGCTGATTTGCGCGCCGCTAATCGCCCTCCCTCCCAGGCTCTCAAGGGAGGGGGAGACTCCGAGTGGCAGCGGCGCGGGCGCCGCTTCTCCCCCTCCCTCCCAGGCTCTCAAGTCTGGGAGGGAGGGGGAGCAGCGGCACGCGAAACGGCCGCTCGAGATCTCCCCATCCCTCCCAGGCTCTGGGATGGGGAGATCCCGAGCAGCCGTTTCGCGCGCCGCTGCTCCCCCTCCCTCCCAGGCTTGGGAGCCAGGGAGGGAGGGGGAGAAGTGGTGCCCGCGCCACGGCCACTCAGAGTCTCCCCCTCTCTCCCAGGCTCTCAAACCTGGGAGGGAGGGGGAGACTCCGAGTGGCCGCGGCGCGGCACCGCTTCTCCCCCTCCCTCCCTCCTAGGCTTGAGAGCCTGGGGGGAGGAGGCAGGGCTGGGGATTTGGGGAAGGGGCGGAGTTGAGGCGGGGCCAGGGGTGGGGTAATTAAGGAACCGGGGGGGGGCAAAATTGTTTTTGCTTTGGGCGGCAAAAATCCTAGAGCCGGCACTGCTTCCTCCTCATGACTTTTATTCCTTCTTTCCCTTCCATGTACACCATTGGAGAAGGGGGGATGTCAGCTCGATCTACCTTTGGGTAGCAGGTTCCAGAACCTCAGTTTCTCTGTTTTGAATAGTGTGGTGCACTGTGAGTGAGCCAGGAGCCTCTGTGCAAAGAAGAGGATCCAGTGGGCAACAGCCTGGAAACTAGAATGTTTCCCTCAGCACGAGGAGTGGGAGGTGGCCACCACAGATGTATCACAAAACTTAAGGAAATATGATTGAGATGTGCCTATATGGATGCACCACTGAACTGCTGGGGTATAAGGATTTGCTTATACCCTAGCATCTTTTTGCTGTTATTAAAGGTGGTTAGATAAACATCACTAGAGGATAAATGCCATTGCCTCCATTCTTTGCAAAGCTGCTAGTGACTCAGTCTTATAAGAAACACACTGCAGTTGGGCTATCTTGGTTATGTGTCCTTAGCTTTTCCAGTGTTCTCTTATCTATTTGATATGTTAGTTTCTTTTATTAAATTAAAGCCACTGTTTTGTATAACTTCTCTTGCATGATCAGCAAGACTAGGGTTACCATATTTTGTGCCTCCAAATGGAGGACACTCCCCGGGGCCCCGGCCCCGCCCCCAGCCCCGCCCATGCCCCCGCCCCAACTCCGCCCCCTCCCAAAGTCTCCACCTCCTCCCCTGCTTCCCGCGAACATTTGAGTCGCGGGAAGCCTGTAGCAGGTAAGGGGGAGTGTGGGGAGAGGAGGCGCGGCCCAGGCTGGCCCCCGGCGGCTCCAGCCTGGGTTGGCTCGGGCCCTGGGGTGCCGGCCCCGGCCGACCACCCCCGGCGGCCCGGCGCACCCCCTGGCTCCCAGCCCCGCAGGCCCGGCTCCCCGACCCCGGCCCCGCGGGCCTGGACCGGCTCCCTGACCCCGGAACGGCTCCCGGCCCCGCGGGCCCGGACCGGCACCGCGCCCCCGGCTCCCAGCTCCCGGCCCTGCGGACCCGGCCCCCCGGCTCCCGGCCCGGACCCCGGCCCGGCACCGCGCCCCCGGCTCCCCGCCCGGCCCCGCGCCCGGCCCGGCCTGGCCCCCGGCCCGGCACCGCGCACCCGGCCCGGCTCCCGGCCCGGCACCATGCCCCCGGCCCCGCGACCCCGGCCCCGCACCGGCCCCGGCCCCGCACCGCCGACGCCAGACAAAGAGGCCCCGGCCGAGCCCTCCCGATTTTCCCGGACATGCCCGACTTTTGGGGATTTCCCCCCGGACGGGGATTTGAGCCCCCAAAAGCCGGACATGTCCGGGAAAATCCGGACGTATGGTAACCCTAGCAAGACTTGCCTGTCTGCATCTTCCACTCTACTGGCATTGTTATGACCTGTTATGTTGAGGAGTTGGCTTTTGTGTGCTCAGCACTTCAAGTATGTTCTGGAAGGAAGTTTACACTTGGAACATGGAGAGTGACAAGTCTTCCTAATTGAGAACACTTATTTCAAATGGCACATTGTCAAGGCTGATTCCCCACTCTGGCACTTTGAGTGCAGAAGGTGGGGGCCCACAAGGATTCTAAAAATTAATAGTGGCCACTCCAGGCTTGTATTAAACTCCCAAGGTTACAGCTTTTCTCTGACCTTGGATTGGTAGATGCGGCCACCACCCAAGTGCAGAACCCCTTTGAGAGCCCAGGAAGGTGCACTTGGGAATTAGAGAACAGCTACTAAGAGGGATTTTTAGCTATTCACTGTCTGGGTGTCCATAAAAGGGAGCTACCCTTCCCCCTTCATTTATCATACACATGCTTCTGTATTAAGTACTAAGATTTTTTGATTAACTGAAAATATTCATCATTGCAAATAATAAAAGTATCTGACAGAGAAATAAGTTGAGCATGTAGCTTTGTAGTGAAGATTATATCTAAAATACTATCATCTGAAATGTATCTATAAGGTTGGTGTAGCTTTAGTCTCTGAATTCCAATCTATTTGGAAAAGATTACTTAACAGAGAGGGCCATCTCCTGTTCTCCCCGCTTCCCTCCTCTCCAGTCTTTAATACTTTCTGTAATGATTCTACAGCCATGCTGTGTGTTGTGGGCCCCAGGAACCAGACAGCTGGAACATTTCTCTCTGTGATGATGATTGTGTGCAGTAATGTTGTCTGTCCGGTCAGCTTGCCACAGTTACAGCAGATTGAAATAGAAAGCTCTGCTCTGGAAGAATGGACAAGCACAGTGAGATAGGAGACATTGTGAATGTTAAAGCCAGAGTCACTGTAATCTAGGGTAGTGCTGGATAAAGTGGAGGAAATGCTGCTATATGTCCATGAATATGCCCATGTTCTCAGTTATCCTACCTTTATGGGCTAGTGAGCAAGCTGATTTTCCAGGAACCCTCTCTATGTTTGTAAACAGTTGCCCGTGTCTTGGTAACAAAACCCAGATAACAGGAAGACTGGTCGACAAATATACTACAAGAACACATCTTGCCAGGACCCCACATTAAACCAATATAATTTAGCCAAGATGAGACGCTATACAAAGGCGAATAAAGCTTTTCACTCAGCTATGACCTTTGTTATTTCTATTAAAGGATTATTTGGTTAAAATATCTCTAATTGTCACTGCTTCTGTTGCCTTCCATAGTTAAGGCAACAAGTAGAAGTGTATGTAAAATATTTTAAAGGAAATGGTAGATTATTCAGTTCTGCATTTTGTTGTGAAAGATGAGAACTTGTTTTTTTAAAACAAAAAAGGAAACATTTTTGTAGATACATAATTATTTAAAAGCAAAACCTGGCCCATTTCCAAGAGCGGGTGGGCAAAACTCAGCTAGCCAAAAATATGAAAATTAACATTTTTCAAGTTTGTAAAGATAGCCGTTTTGCTGAAGTGATGATAAAGCAAAATTTGATGGGTTGGAAACCATGAGAAATAGAAAACATTGGGAAATCTTGCAAGCCAGATTCTGGTCAAGAGCAAACAGCAGATATCCTTAGTGACAAAAGAAGCCAAAAGTCCGGTCATTCCCTCCCTAAGCATATCTTCCTTTTGGGTAAATGACAACTAAAAAGCACTGGGGATAAACTGATGACAATATCAGCAACATTAAGATAAATGTTCTGCAGATCAAAATATTAAATGAACCGAACATTGATCCCATGATGCCCAGATAAAGTCCTTTAACTTTTGAATCTAGCAGCTCTGTTACTGATTATTTAGGAACAAGAATAATATAGATATATTTGGCTGCTCCCAAAAGTTAGATATAAATGATATTGAATAATTCTCTCTTTAATATTACCTTCCAGACCAGTTTCAATCCTATGTTTGGAATAAGTGGGGAAAAAGTGCCGAGAAGGATAGTTTATGGAGCAATCTGCTTGGTTGTAGATGCCTATTGTCCCTGGTAATAGTGAGCTTCAAAAGTAATATACAATCACACCTTTTGCTCACATTCACAGGTGTGCACTTCCTAATGTAATTTTTTAAGCTGTGTCCTAAACTGTCAGCTTCCCTTTCCTAAGTGAACAAGAGCTAAATTATTAAACATAAGGAGATTTATACATAAACGAGCACAATTTTATTAGACTGGGAGCAAAAAGTACCATAAGAGAAGGCCAGTTTCTTTTTTTGGTTGATTTCTGGTTTCGTAGCTGTCAGTCATCCCTGATTACAGCAAAAAAGTAAAATCCTGCTACTTTCAAATCTAAATCCTGGGAATTGTAAATGACAAAACAAATTGGTTGGCATGTAAGAGAAATATTCCACTGATTCTACCAGGATATTTTGTTTTGGCCTGGTTATTTTGTGAAACTGAAATAACAATTTCTAACATTGTGTTTACATGCAGACGTCAGCCTGTGAGTCCTCCACCCCCTCCAAGGCCTATTTCTCCACCACACACCTATGGTTACATTTCAGGACCCCTTGTCTCAGATATGGATACTGATGCACCAGAAGAGGAAGAGGATGAGGCCGAAATAGAGGTTGCCAAGATGCAGAACAGAAGGCTCCTTTTGCGTGGCCTTGAGCAGACACCTGCCTCAAGTGTCGGGGATTTGGAAAGCTCTGTAACAGGGTCCATGATTAATGGTTGGGGCTCAGCCTCAGAAGAAGACAACATCTCAAGTGGACGGTCCAGTGTTAGCTCTTCTGATGGATCCTTTTTTACTGATGCAGATTTTGCACAGGCTGTTGCTGCAGCAGCAGAATATGCTGGTCTTAAAGTAGCAAGACGTCAAGTGCAGGATGCAGCAGGAGGTGAGGTCATATAAAGGCACAGTGTGCTTGGTTGGGGGTTAAAAGAAGAAAAACTGCCACCGTGCCATGTCTTTTATCCAAAGGTTGTCCCTGAATTTCTTAAATAACTTAACAATGAATCACAGTCTGCTGTTCCAATTTGTACAAATTCAGCATGCTCAGAAAATTGACTTGCCTGCCTACATAATTATCTCCTACGCTATGGCTCTTCCAGCAGGTAGTGTATTTTTTGTTGAAGTGAAATGGGAGGCAGTTAACTCTGCTTAAGAACTCCAGATTGCGGGGTGGGGAAGGACTTTAAATGAAACAGTCCAATTCACTATATTACATTTAATTGCTGCTAAACGTTGTTTTACATAAAATCAGTTGTCGGAGATGTGGCTGTAAAACTGAAACCTGTGTGCTAAATCATGGGGAAAAAAAACCTCTAATTAATTTAAAATTCAAATGCAGCTGAAATTATTATTGTTCTCTTAGGTCGTGTCTATACAGCTCCACAGTTTGGAATATGGGTATGTGAATAGCAGTGAACACCAAACAGCTGCACTGTAACTTCCCCATGTGGATGCTGCGGGCATGAACTAAAAGGCTCCTAGTTTGCATTAATGTAGTCCTCTTCAAACAGGAGTGTGTAGACATGCCCTTAGAGTTTGGTGAAGGGAGTGGGGGCCAGGTCAGTGATAAGGATAAAGGCTCGTGTGGACAATGGTCTGTCAGAGGGGAAGAAAAAACAAGAATTAAAACAACAACATCCATATTCTTTGACTATTATATATCAGGCATGCTAGTATGCTCTGAACTGAAAATACATGCAGTTACATGAACTCCATTTGGGATCCATTTGCAAACTTAAAAATGGTTGAACAGTTTTGTCTTTGTTTTTAAATGTTACAGTATAAGGATATAAGGGTATAGTGTGTACCTAGAAATGAAATCAAACATAGAAAGCTCAATCTTAAATTTCTCTGTTGTGCAAAATCACCCCTAGCACATCATATGTATAAGACACAGGAATTATCATACTGCATTAGTCCAGTATCCTGTCTCCTACAGTGGCCAATACCAAATGCTTCAGGAGAAGGCACAAGAAGTCCAGAAGAAGCAGGCAGTTTGGGATAACATGTCCTGAGAGAAATTTCTTACAATTGGTTTATTCCCTGAAGCATGGTGGTTTAGACCCTTTCAAAAACTCTTGTTTGTTTAGAATTTGCTATTATAACTCTGCTATTATAACTTGTTATCCATATAAACACCCAGTTTCTTTTTTATTCTTGTTAAGCTTTTAGCCTCAATGTCACCTTGTGGCGAGGAGGTTTACAATCTAATTGTACGTTATATAAAACTGTTATTTCCTCTTACTGGTTTTGAAAATTTGCTACCTTTTAGTTTAATTAAATGCTTTTTTTCCCTATATGATGAGACAGGGTGAACAGAAGTTTCCAGTTGGCCCTTTCTCTAAAATGCATTATTTTGTATACTTTTCATGTCCTCCCTGTAAAGTAAATGATCCCAATCTTTTTTGTTCCCTTCATATGAGAGTTTTAGTTTTCACATTCTAGTAGACATGGATAAAGTAGAGTGTTTCACCTTTAACACTTTATTTTCTAGGTTTTATAAGTTTAAGAATACATTTAATCACATTTTAAGATAATTATTTGCCATTTACTATACTAGGAATATCATCAGTCTCTGTTTGGAGCATAATTGAGATGAACTGCCCTTGGCTTGGCATCATAATTTATAACCTATTATTTCAGAAACTTCTCTTAGATTACAAACAAACTACACTTGGCTTTTCCGCTGGTCAACACTCGATATGTAATAAATATTTCATGTTGGAGCACAAGCACTATTGGCTACCAGGATTAATTGAATATGAATAACCAGTGATCTGAGTAGGCTTCGTGCTTACCAAAGGGGTTAGTGTCAGCTGATAAATGGGTCTGCCACAGTTCAAAGAGATCTGTGACTATCTCGCCAACCCTGTATAGCCACTAGAGCTAGAACACTGGGATTCTATTACTGTAGTTTTGTCCTCACCAACTCTACAGACTGCAAGATTCCTTTCTCATTTCTAATTTCCACTCATACTTTTAGCATTCCTTTGTTTCAACATGGCTGTTCATCATGAAGAAAAAGAAGGGGAGGTAGTTTAGTTATTTTGAGTGAAATCTTGGCCCCATTGCAGTCAGTGGTAAAACTCACATTGACTTAAATGAGGCCACAATTTCATCCTTTTGTATAACTATTTGGAATGGATATTTTTACATGCTACTGATATAAAAAAATTAAACTTAGCAACATTCAAAAGAGTATTATGAATTGGGGGTTTTGTTTTGTTTTGTTTTTTGCATTTTCCTGAATACAAACACTAGAGATGTGACACTGCTCATGTACAAACAAAGTATTAGGAAATGCAAATCAGGGTATCACAGGGACTGCTGGTGGGTCACCTCCTGGTTGGTTTGGGGATTAGCTGATTTCAGGTCTGACGCCTCCTTTCCACCTCTTACCACGTGCCCTGCTTTCTCTTCCAGGCCGGTTTGTTTACCTGCCGCATCCGCAGGTTTGGCTGATCGCAGCTCCCACTGGCCGCAGTTTGCCGCTCCAGGCCAATGGGGGCTGCAGGAAGCGGCGCGGGCCGAGGAATATGTTGGCCGCCGCTTCCCGCAGCCCCCATTGGCCTGGAGTGGCGAACCGCAGCCAGTGGAAACTGCGATTGGCCGAACCTGCGGACGCGGCAGGTAAACAAACCAGCCTGGACCGCCAGGGGCTTTCCCTGAACAAGCGGCGGCCCAGCTTTGAGAAGCACTGAATTAGGCCACAAAATTCCTTCTAAGCCTTATTAACCTCTTCCAGGCTGGTGTGGGGATTTGTCATATTTTGGATCTAGGAACAATTTGGTGTACTTCACAAACAGTACTTTATTCTTAATGAGTCAAGCAGTGCAGTGCGGTATGCATTTGTAACTAGGTCCTTCTCATTGTTCTACCATGCTACATTTGAGTAAACCTGTGCATTTTCCATGCCAGAGGAAATGAAGCCCTTTGAGAAAGTGATGCATTTTGTTGTTGATGGACATTGCAAGCTATTGGGCTGATAAAGCATTCTGTTCCTGCTTGGTCACAGAATTCAGATTCCTGCAGGGAGACCTACTAGAAACAAACCAGTTCCATAAATTCTGGGAAACTAAGTCAGCCTGTATGTTGATTTGAAAATTAATGTCTCTCTTCAATTGTTTTTTAAAAATATGCTGTAAACCATATCACCAATAAGGATATTACAAGATTTAGAGTAATGTAATATTATAATTAAATAACTTCAGTTTTAGAATGGCTGCACGTGAGTCTCGTTTTAAAAAGAGAGGGGATATAATATCTTATTTTGGAGAGAAAAATAACAACATTCTGTTGTTCTGTAATTATTTTTTTCAGGCCGTAGACATTTTCATGCATCGCACTGCCCTAGACCCACCAGCCCTGTGTCTACTGACAGCAACATGAGTGCTGTTGTAATACAAAAGGTCCGACCTGCCAAAAAGCAAAAACACCAGCCAGGACATCTGCGCAGAGAAGTCTACACAGATGGTAGGTCCATTGAAACAGGTGAAAGTGTCAATGAACTGCTCTAGATGTATGCTGAGTGTGTAAAGGTTTTCCTCAGAGATAACATTATGTTTTTTAAAAAAATCAGTGATTTGTGTTTGCTATTGCTAAATATGTTGAGCAAATTAATCATTTTAAATTTCCATACTTCGTAGTCTTTATGGATGCCTCCACTGCACCTGTTTTCTCTAGTGTCCTAATAGGCTAATTGCTGCCTTTATTTAAGAGAAAAGGTAGCACATATAGATACAGTAGCTGAAAATAATGTGCGCCTGGGTTTAAAATTTTCATTAAAATAATGGAACAATAACTCCTCCAAAGTGTCAGTTTTTTCGCACAGAAACAATTTAGCATTCAGATGGTAACCAACAAAATAGCTGAATTTTAATCCGAATGCGAGTATTGTTAGTTACTTTGTGCACCAAAAGGCAAAATGTAATCATCTTCTCTCATGCCTTCACACACAATATCGACTCCTGCTGAAAAGGTAATGCTTGTATTCTCTGGGGAGTATAGGAGGATAATGCAAACATTGTGATGTTGTCTAGAGAAAGCCTTTAATGAAAATGCCTCAGGTGGCCCAGCTTTTATTAAACTACCGCCTTCTAGTTTTTATAAACAACTCAAGGGCTTTGTGGAAATTCATGTAAGATAAATTCTTGAAGACTTACCCATCTTGTCACGTTTGCTAAATTTGCTAAAGGAGGAGGGGAACGAAGGAGTGTCAGAGGCATCATTCCCCACCTCCTGGTTCTCAGCAACAACAATCTGATTAGGACTTTCATTACCAGTCAGAAATTTTTCAAAGAGGGGCATCATTTGCCATTATCATATGAAAGCCTAATATTATAGATCCTTATCCAGGGTTACAAGAAGGGGGTTTTGAGCCACTTCTCCCTGTGATTCCTACCACTTGACAGAAAAATTTAATACAAAGCTCACAGCATGATGAGCAGAAGTAATTTTGCAATGAGTGGTTGTCCGTGCTATTATCTGACTTTATTCTGAGTATTTTCTCTCACTAGCATCCATCTGATATTAGACTGCATTAAATACTGGCATGACACAGTGCACCTGGGCCTCTTGGCTTCTGCCCAGGTCCCTTTTGTCAGTGAAACTGAGCTGTCAGAATATTATCTGATTTCAAGAGGTTATTTACAGTGGTTTTGTGCATTTGCTTCTGTGAAAGGGACAACACAGGGTGTAAATCCCAAACCTATACTAGCAATTTTACATTTATGGGACCTCTGTAATGGCATTTTACAAGATTTTATGGACATTTTATCAGCTTTTATTATCTTGAAGAGAATGCTCTTAACTGAAAAATTGGCTAAACATCAAACCTTGATATAATCACATCTACAGTAGCTAGAACATCAGAAAGAAAATCTGGACTGGAGTTTTGTGTGACCATTTCTTTCCCTCTAGCACAGGAATAAATAAGTGAGGGGTCTGTATTTGGTGTATTTCGTAAAAGTAATTATACCAAGTTAGACCATACAGCACTGTGGTTAAAAATTGTAACAGATTTGACAGTTGTGATCAATATTTGTTTTGTATGCTACAGCAGATGCTTATTTCAGCATGTTTTCTAATTAGACATGATTTTCTGGTAACCTATGTGTTATAATTAATTTGCTATACGTTGTGGTTGGTCAGACAGTAGGGAATTGTTCTATTTTCTGCAATGCTAATAAAACCCAGTTCAGTTGTGTTATATTATTATTTTTTTACCCCCAATCTATTTGCATAGCTATATTTGAAGCCTTACAGAAAATTATAATCACTCATTTTAATAGGCACATATAGAAGCTGGTCCCTTAGAATAAGCTATAAAATAATATCTACTAATTATTTTCCTTAAATGGAGAACAGTGATATGTGGACATCAAAGAAACAATTGAGCACAGTTGACCTTTCAAGGTACTTCTTAGTTTCTTCTATTGGTTTGGTGTCATACTGTGATTTATTTCTTTTATAAAGCAGTGCTTACTACTAGAGAAGCTTCTAGTTTTTCCCCATAATGAGTGAGCATTCTAGAGTACAGTGGAAGAAAACTAATGGTCTGAACCTGGACTTTTATCACTGGCTGGAGCTGTTAAATACTAAAAGGGAGAAGAGATTAATTATTTCATCAGTTTCTCTATGTTTTCAATAAAACCTGCATTCACAAGTGACTGCTAAACAACAGCTATTTCTTATGTAGCATAGAAGCATTTCTCACTATTCCCAAATTACTTGACTACATTAGCTCAATAAATATTTGCTAGCAGTTTTATGAAATATCTGTGATATGAAGGATTTACACAGCTGGGTGATAAAAAGTATGGAAGCAAATTCAAGCGTCAAATGATTGGTTGAATTTGCCAAGAATGTTGTCAGCAGCATTATATGCATATGCTGTAAAAATTCTGGTTTTGTTTTCTTTCTTATGGCACTGTTTATGAAGTAGATTATTGTTGTTTCAGAGAGTTTTTATTCGTAATGCAGCAATGAAAGGAGATGTGTTTGCTTTCTATTGCTTATTTTTAAATACAGGGTGTTTTTTTTAGTTTACTGTGCATTGTGTAAGATTGCACAAACCCAGGATAATGTAATGACAATATTATATCCTTGGCTGATACTAGTTCAGATCAGTTTCTGCTGAATGTAGAACAGGCTTTCAGCTCTGTTGTTTTGTTCATTGACAGTCATCCAGACTGTGAAATGTTCTCCATATTTGTTGCTAAAAATGTTTTGCTGAGAGAGGAGGGTGAGGAGTAAATGTATGAATATTTAATTGTTCTTTGTCTAGTCTTTCAGAGAGTTAAATATAAGCAAGCACAGTACTAAAACCTACTAACAAATGCATTTCTCCCCTACCCAACCTCCTCTGACCTATTTACATACTTTATTTAAGAAACCAAGTCTAAAACATATTTTCTGCGCCTTACTTGTCATAAATTATACATTTGCAAGCCACTTTTGAATCGTTGTTTTGATTTGATTTATCACTAATTAGAAGCCCTCAAACTTCTAAGCATTTAGGTAAACAAAGTGAAAATCTTCTGCAGTGAGTTACAGTCTTTGGGATTATCCATACAGATTATGGCATTGACGGTATCAACATATGGTGCCTGATTTTTAAATCCAGCCTCCATTCTTGCTCCTACATTTGATGTAGGCACAAATGGTAGTTAGCTAACTACCAGGTCAATAGCTCAGTGTTATCATTTGCACCCACAATAAATGATGAGATTATTAAAGCAGCATTTCTCACAAGTGGAAAGGTGGCTCTGCCAAATATTGACATGAAAAACAATTGCAAAATGTTTCCGACTCTCCACACTGTAGCCCCATCTGTATTGTTGTGTGTCTCTGCCTTGATGGTACAAAATGTCTAAACTGTGCAACTTCAGAAAGAAAGAAAAATTACAACTAAATGCATTTTTTGCAGCTTCTACAAAAAATCCTTTTTTCTATAAAATGATGTTATGATTTGAACATCCAGTTTCTTGTGACATTCCAGGATAAAGCATCTTTACAGTAGGACACAGCATCTGCTTCTATCCTGAGGCATCTGGGGAGACTGACCTTAAAACTGAGACATTTTTTGTGAGATGAAAAGCTTTTACTATGTGTAAGTTATAATGATATAAACATGCACACTGGGGGAAAAAAAACTTCTCCTTTATATATTGTCCTAGGGTTTTGTACATGCCTTCACTCAATTATTGTTCATGCATTTTAGAACCTGCATCTGAAAAGAGTTAAGCAGGTGAGGAACTTTACTTACATGAGTAATACCTGGAATTGGGTTGCTCACATGCATAAAATTACTCATGTGCTTCAAAATTTTCAGAAGCAAGGCCTAAGTCTGCAGTTTTGTATGCATATTTGTATGTGCAGTTAAGAAAATCTGGCCAGGTATATTTTAGAGAAAACACATATCACAATCTTTAACTATCAACTGTTTTTTCCTGAGATACGATAGTAGATAACTTAGGCCTTATATGTTTAATTTTTTTAAAGACGATTCCTAATAATATTTCATTCATCGTTACTTATGATTGATCTTTTTTATGTTTATTTTCAGTTTCTCCACTTTAGTACAAAACTGGCTTAGTGGATTGATTATTTTCCCAGCAATTGTTTTTCCCGTGATTATTATAGATGCTCTCATTTATATTCTTATTGAAAATTATAATCACCCTTTTCAAAAGGCACATATGGAAGATTTCCCCAGTAGAATATGTTATAAAATGGCATCTGTTAATTGTTTGTCTTAAGTGGGCCACAATACAACACTGATATGCAGACACAAATGAAACAGTTGAGAGCAGCTGACCTTTACCAGGTACCTCTGAATTCCTTTTATTGGTTTGATGTCACTCTGTTATTAATTTTTTTTTATTTCTTGCTATGGAGGCCTCCATTTTCTTTTTAATAATGAAACATAACAGTTTGTACTAGAGGAGGTAGATTGAGTTTTGATTTTCTCTGTGATTTGAGCTGTTAAATAAACACCACAGGAGTGTAATAGTGTTGACCTCTGAAAAGTTTCCTTTTTCCTTTATAAAGGATTCTTCTCAGCAAGGAACACTATGTTATAATGAAGATTTTTATAGTTTCCCTGCAGGGTATGACAAAGCTCGCTCTGAAGAGACTATCACATTTTCTGTAGTTATTGTTGTATTAATGCAGTTTTACAAAAGTTTTTCATAAGGATGTGTTTTCTCTTCCATTATCATGCCTTAATTCTACCTAAATAATCATTTTAATCATTGCCTACTCTAAGGCTAGGTCTATACTACCCGCCTGAATCGGTGTGTAGAAATCGACCTCTCGGGGATCGATTTATCGCGTCCCGTTGGGACGCGACAATCGATCCCCAAATCGGCGTTCTTACTCCACCAGCGGAGGTGGTAGTAAGCGCCGCCGACAGAAAGCCGCAGAAGTCGATTTTGCCACCGTCCTCACAACGGGGTAAGTTGGCTGCGATACGTCGAATTCAGCTACGCTATTCACGTAGCTGAATTTGCGTATCTTAAATCGACTCCCCCCTGTAGTGTAGATGTACCCTAACTTGTAACTGGTTAGGTTTTGGGGGAGAAAAGTTTGTTTAAAATTATATTTCACTGACTGATTTCTGAAATTATCAATGATTTTGTGGAGGGAGTGGGGTTGTTTTGAGATTAGACAAAAGATAGCAAAGCTAACAATCTTCAAAGATCTAAGGGTACCAAGGGACTATTTCTGTTGGATTATCAAGACTAGTTCCTTGATTGGTTGGCAAAAACCATTGTAATTGCTTTCCAGGCAAAATTGCACCGTCTCGGACAGTGGCAGATTAGCCACTAGCCCGATGGGGCCTCTGCCCAACTGGGGGGTCCCCAGAAAAAATCCGCTGCTGCCAGTGGATGCTGAGAGCCCCAATGTCAGTCTATGGTAGCAGCCCCTGATCCCGGCAGCAACCGTGGGACGGTGGAAGCCCGCCCAGCAGCCCCCATTCCCAGCAGAAGCTGCAGTCTGGCAGGGGAAGCCCCCACACTCAACTCACTCTCTGGCAGGAGCGCCAGGCAGGTGGGGCAGGAAACGCCCCAGCGCCCTGACCCTGGTCCCCCGCAGAAGCGCACGGAGTAGCAGGAGAAGCCCCAGCACCCATACTCCTGCTGCAGCCCTGGGGCTGGAGGAGCTCTTACTCCCTGCTGTGGCCCCTGGGGCCATGGTGGGGGGATAGAGATTCTCCAGTCTTGCGGTTGCATTGGGGGGGAGCAGAAAGGAGCAAAAGGGGTTGCGGGGCTACAGTGGGGGGGAGAAATGGGGGTACCCTGGGTGGAACAAGGGTGGGCCCCAGGGAAAGGGCAGAAAGGGGTGGGGTTGTGGGGGCAGGGCCGCAGGCAGAAGGGGTGGGGAGGGGACCCCCTCACACTTGCTCTGGCCCAGGGCCCCATGAAACCTTAATCTGCCTCTTGTCTGGGCTACCAAAAAGACTTTTCTATATTTACAATCCCCTCAGAAAGATAAATCAGATTCCCTGCCATAAGATCACCTTTCTTCTTACCCTTTTGTCTAATAAATGGGCTCACTCTCATTAAGTAAAAAGACTTTGATGCAGCCACTTACTAGTATATTCCAGTTTCCAGACCATGTAAGAATTCAGGTTATTTGACAGGGTACTCTTTCAGGCTGAGGGAAGAAGTATTATTTCATAAGACATGTCTAAAAATGGTTGAGAGGTCAGAAGACACAGATGAAGAAGTTTACAAGAGCAGCCCATATTCAAATAATTCCAACTACTTTTCAAATCTGATGCCCACAAAATTCCCAGTGTTATGGCAGGGAGAAGAAAAAAGATTGAATTTACAAAGATTCCCCGTTTATACTTGATGCAAATAAGGGGAACAGAGGGAAAGATTTCCCAAAGTGTGAGACTTGCCCCTGGAGGGTGCTTGGAAGATGTATAAATTAAGATGGACGGGTCTTTACCACCAGTGCATGGCGTGGCTGATGGGCATTATTGGTTTCTTTTACCTGAAGTACTCAGTTTTCCAAAGTTAGGAAATATAGCTTGAGCCACCTTTCTACTCCCTTCATTCCAGGCCAGCTGATGACTGAAATGAACCCGAGCATAACTTAAAGCAGGTGAAGGACTGCTGTATGTTAGCCCTGTTGCAGTGATTCCACATGGACCACTATGCCAGCTAAGGTTCAAGTAGAGCTTCGTGCACCATTCCACCCTTTCCCTCAGCTATGGCACACCTCTGCAGTGCTCCTGAGAGGAAATCTTCAGCAGCCCCCATAGGACAGCGTTCTGGTTGCTAATACCAGGAATATATTTCATTATTCCATTTACTTATACTCAGGGCTTAAATTCTCAGAAATTATTCCCAAAGCCTCCCACTCTCTTCAGCTCTGGGCTTCACTGTGGGGTGCCGGAGCTCATGGCTTCTGCCCTCCAGGGCGCGCCAGGGCTCCTGCAGATTTGAAAATATTTACCAGAGCTCTTTCCAGACAGCTGTGGATGAATTTAAGCCCTGCTTATATTCCAGTTTTTACTCATCTTGAACTCATCTCCTTACTTTTATTGTACCAGTTTAGTCAGTTTTCAGTTCAAATGTACATCTGCACAAATATACCTTGAACTATCTGAATGTACAGAGGTGATAGCTGAAAAGTGCAGCTGCTCTGAGATTTTGAAAGCGCTCTCAGATCGTTTCAGAGGAAATAGTGAGAATGAATGCATTTCATGGCAAATTGCTGAAGCAGGGATTTTAAAATGTTCAGTGGTCTTCATTCTATAATAGATGCACTTGGGATGAATGCATTACTGACTCAGGACAATCATTTACACCTCTCACATGCACATTTTCTTCACCTGTTTACTTAATGTATGCCTATGGTTTGTTTCCTGTAGCCTTGTATCTTAGTTACCATATGTGAGCTTTTTAAAATTTTCCTTCACCTTTTATAATACAGTTGTGTGCTATTATAACTGACTGATAGCTTTCCCCTTCTATTTTTAAAAATGTTAAGTATTAATGCGGAACAGAGAAAAATAGCATATATGCACCTTATAAATAGTTGTTGTTGCCCGTGTTTCTATAAATTTGATACTGCAGCACAAGCTAAATGAAAGAGAAAAGTTATAAAACTATTTTCAATGGGCCAGTCTCATTAGTCTTTATGTTAGGTTTTGGGGCTTCAATTGTATGACTGTGCCGAGCATCTTCAATTGCTACCGACTTCTTCAGTACTTTGTTTAGCTGTCAACTATTTTCAAACATCTCTGAAATGTCTTGCAGAAAGCACTTAATGGCTTGAAGAATTTGTGTCATATTTACATAATACATACCTACAAGAAAAAGATCTGATCAAAAATGCAGATGCCACAAAGCTAGGAGGAGTTGGAGGATAGAGCTAAAATTCAGAGGGATCTTGAAAAACTGGAGAACTGGGCTATACACAACAAAATGAAATTCAACAAAGGCAAATGTAAAGTGCACATTTAGGGAAGAAAAACAAAATGCAACAAATAGAAAATTGAGGACAACTGGCTTGGCAGCAGCATTGCTGAGAAGGATCTGGGAGTTGCGGTGGATCACAAACTCAACATGAATCAGCAATGCAATGCTGTTGCAAAAAAAGCAAATGCAATTTTAGGTTGCATTAACAGAGGCATAGGATGCAAGTCATGGGAGGGGATAGTACTGCTTTACTCGGCACTGCTTAGGCCTCAGCTGCAGTACTGTGTCCAATTTTGGGTTACCAGTGTATAGAAAGGATGTAGAGAAACTGGAAAGGATCAAGAGGAGAGTGACAAAGATGATCAAAGGGATGGAATGCAAGACATATGAGCAAAGGCTGAAGGAACTGCTGAGTATGCTTAGTTTGGAAAAGAGCAGATGGTGGGGGGGCATGATAGTGGTCTTCAAATACTCGAAAAGATGCCATAAAAAAGATGGAGAAAAGTTGTTCTCTCTTGCCACAGAGAGCAGGACAAAAACTACATTATAATAGATTTAGATTAAATCTCAGGAAAAACTTCAGAAAAATAAGAACAGTAGGACAATGGAACAGACTGCCTAGGGCACTCATGGAATCTCCTTCACAGGAGGTTTTCAAAAGGAGGTTGGACAGCCACCTGTCTTGGATGGTTTAGAAACAACAAACCCTGCATCTTGGCACAGGGTTAGACTAGACGACCATTGTGGTGCCTTCTAACCCTATGGTTCTATAATGCAACCTACTCAAATAGTACAGAAAGCCATTTTTAATGCAAAACCTGTTTTACATACCCATGTCTTTCAGGTTAGCATCATTTTCCTTGTATGAATTAATTGTATATAGGCTGTGTGAAGCCTGTTGGATGGTTTAGGTTAAGAAATAAGTAGAAATTAGGTTTGGGGCCTAAGTTAGCCTAATTGTCCAGGAGTATGGAAAATTGAAGTTGCTAATATAAGAAAGTCTGAGATAAGTTGGAGTCAGTAAAGTGGGAAAATTAAAGTTAACGAAGACATGACCCAAGGTTATGTTGCTGTTATATTTTGATTATAACTGGTTTGAGCAAGGTTTTTAATGAGTGTTTTTGAAGATTGTGAATGTTTGATTAAAATACTATCTATATTGATAGTCTGGGAAGGACATTAGTGCAGATGTTTATTTAAATAAAATATAATGTAAAGAACGAATAAGGAAGGGGTGAAAATATAATTATGGTAAGGTGCAGTTTAATGTTAATTAGTATTATAATAGATTAGAAAAGGAGTAGCCTTGGTAAATTGCAGAAGAGTTCTAATTAACATCAGAAGGGTATGGTTAGGTTCCACGATTATAAGGCTGTACTTCATTCTATTGTTCGTGGACTGATCATCCTTTAATACACTATTTCATCTTTGAGTGTAAGTATAATCGTAGTGTAAGAGATAATTGTATGCCTATTTGCTAAACTAATCATTTTTCTTTTGAATAAAGTTTAATTGTGTCATTCAAAGTATCATCTATCAGTCCTCTACTAAATAAATTTTCTGTAACCGACCTAGAGTCTTGAACCTAAAAACTAAGTTGGTTTGTTTGCACCCTTATATTTATATTGATATTAATTGGGAACATTTCAACATAAGGAGGTTGCAAAAGGTTACATATGGCGTGCCCACAAAGCCTGGGACTGAATATATTTCCTTTACTAGACATTGGGTGAGCCATCCTATACTCTTTGGGTGTAGCCATCAGCAACGTTTCTCTTATAATAGCCGTATCGCTCCTGAAGAACTGAGTACATTTCAGGTCCTGAACAACTATAGCAAAAGCCTGCTCTTCTCTTGGATGGACCTCAGCAAGGAAGATAAATATCCACAAGGAGCAGGGCCGGCTCTGACTTTTTTGCCACCCCAAGCAAAAAACAAAAACAAAAAACCTGCGGCGCAGCCGGAGTGGCAAAGCAGGAAGAAAAAAAAAGCCAGGGTGCAGGGGGACTCCCTGCGCTGCAGACGTGCTCCGGCTAGCAGGGGGAGGAGGAGGGAGCGGGGGGAGAGAGAGAGAAGGGGGGTGGCCAGGGCTTCAGCGGGGTGATCGCCACACGGCCCCGACCGTTGCGCCGCCTGCCAGGAGGGCTCTGTGCCGCTCCGGTCGGCGGGGAGGGAAGGACGCGGGCTGCCCTGCCGGGCTTGCTACAGACCTGGCACCGGCTGGGGCAGACAGAGCGCGCAGCCCGCTTCCAGCAGGGCGCTCCCATCCTCCACGCCATCGCCCCCTATAGGGCGGCCAGATCGGCGGAGGAAAAAAAAAAAAAAGGCAGCCATGCTGACCTAGGATTGGGCGGAATACCGCCCTGTAGAATCTGCTGCCCCAAGCACGAGCTTGCTCAGCTGGTGCCTGGAGCTGGCCATGACAAGGAGCATATCCAAACTTTTAAAAATTGGGTGATGACAGTCAGGCTCCTAAATCCACGATTGGGAACCAAAATAAAAGTGGACTGATTTTCAGAGGTGGCAAGCACTTCTAGCTCCCACTAAAATCAGTAGGATTTGTGGAAGCTCGGAATGTTTAGGGGGACGTGGTGTGCATGGACTTCAGACTCGATTATTAAATAGCAACTACTGAACATTTTGGCCTGTGTCGTTTTCATAAATCTAATGACATTACCAATATTCATTACACTAATTCAACATGGAACTCCCTCAGAAGCTATAAGGTCTCTTTTAGAAGTCAATAATATAGCAAATTTAGTTTCTTTTTCTGAGAGATGTCTGCTATTACATCACATTCACAGTTATTGTTTCCACAGAAAATGTAGTTCAGCCCCTTGGAATGTAAGTATTATTTTATACTAGCATACAGTCAAGAGCAGTGATTGTAATACTTTGCTATGCATGAAATATATATGAGAGCAATAGTATTGTTAATCTGAAAGTGAGTTTGTGAATGAGGATTTCAATGTGTTGGTAGGATAGGGTATCACAATGATAGCAGGGTTAATGTTGGAGATGGGGACTCTGATGTGTGAGTGTTGCCTTTATTTACTATTTTGCTTTGCTCACAATAGTCTGATTTTTTTTCAACTTTCACATGCTCTCTATTGCTGCCTTCCATTTTGCAGATTTTCCCTTATTCAAAATGGCCACCCATTACTTTTAATAGGGCTGAAATAAGGCAAATTGGCAACTATGTTAACAGTGTCTACATGTGAAAGTGAGGCTGCCCCTGGCACTTTTCTACACAAACATTTCGTTTGCAGCAAGCTGGAGTGTGAATTATCTTGCTATATAGTAACTGTTCACATGGACCCTGCTGATGTGTATTAACAACTTATTAATGCGCTTTGATTGGTCTCATTTCAAAGAGGACTCAATTAAAGTTCATTAACAAACTATTGATGCACATCAGCAGGGTCTATGTGAATTGTTACTCCGTGACAAGCTATTGCAAAGTAGACTCACACCCCAGCATGCCACGAACTAATTGTTTGTGTAGACAAGCCCCTACTAAAGGTGGCCACCAGCACTCATTGTTTTCCATGGGATTGAAGCCAAGCTACCATCAAGAAAAATGGCTGCAGTTCTATGGTTAGGGAGCCTTATAGAAAAGTGTGAGGAGACAGGAGAAGATAAGAAGCAGAAGAGAGACTGAGAAGGGGTAGAACTTAGAAGGAGATGTGGAGATAGGCGGAAGGAAACTGGAAGGGGGAGCTGTATGGAGATGTGGGAGCAAGGCGGACTCAGAGTGATGCTGAGGATTGTGGAGCAGGAGGATGCAGAGGGGGAGTTGGAGAAGACTAAAGGGAAGACAGGGATATGGGGCTGCACTGAAAACTGAGAAGGAGAGAAGTATGGTGTCCAAGAGGGAGGCTGATGAGTTCAGGGACTACGAGGATGAAGAGAAATGGGGGCACAGCGGACAGTGATAAAGAAGCCAAAGGAGAGGAATGAGAATGAGCTCTCTCATCCCAGGGGCAGGAAAGAATAGGTGAAGCCCCTCTCTGAGCAGCCAGTTGGGAAGCCTGCATTTTTGCTACATTTAGTGTTGAATTTAGAACTGGAAATGATCACAGGGTGGCCGCTTCCTCCTACAGACTCAAAAAGCAGAAGGCAAAATTTTAACACAATAAATGTGTTGTTTTTTTAAATAATGATTTCTAAGTTCATCTTGTGATTGGAGGGGGAAAGGCTAACTCTTGATGGTTTAATGCTTAGGTTGGCTGTACACTTGAGTAGCCTTAATTCTAAGTTAATGATTTTCTTTTGAAAGGAAATTGACATAAAAATATAGTGAGTTACCACAGTGGAAGTAAAATATTATTCTTTAATTTTGTTAATGCCTGATGTCATTTATTTTATTTTTTTTACTTTGTAGACCTGCCACCCCCTCCAGTGCCACCTCCTGCTATTAAATCTCCTACCGCCCAGTCCAAGTCACAGCTGGAGGTGCGGCCTGTCATGTTGCCAAAACTCGCCTCTATAGAACCGAGAACAGACAGGTCCACGGAAAGAAAAGGAGCAAGCTACAAAGGGAGGGAAGGGGCAGATGGCAGACAGCATTCTGATGTGCGGACAAATTCGGGAGAGCGCAGAGAATTGCAGGAACAGCAAAATGATGGGAAACTGCGAGGAAACAAAGCACCAAAGCGAGAAGGCACACCAGCAAAAACTCATCTTCTCCAAGGTGATTTTGGCATGCATTGAGTTTAATTAAATATATACCGTAGCTAAGCAGGAGGATCTGGTCCACAGATCTCCCGATCAAATTCACAGCAGGCTTGAGAAGTTAGGCCTGGTCTACACTATATAGGTGCTGGAACTGGGGGTGCTGCCACACCCCCTGACTTGAAGTGGTTTCCATCATATACAGGGTTTACAGTTTGGTTTAATGGCTTTCAACACCCCCACTATACAAATTGTTCTAGCACCCATGCTACGCTACGGGGTTAGGTTGACGTAACTTGCCTTGCATCTAACTATCTGTGGAAGTGTCTTCATTTAAATGTAGCTCCTGCTGACATAAGTGCCTCCCTTTGCCAATGTTGTAACACCACTTCCCTGCATGGCATAGAGTCATGGCTGACATAATTAGGTTTATGCAGTATCAGTGTAGACATTCTGTTGCTTATGTTGACTGTTACTGGCTATCAGGAGCCGTCCTACAATGCCCCACACTGACAGTACGATCAGTACAAGTGCTCCTGGTGAGGATGTGCATTGGAGACACAAGAAGCTACACGTGCATACACAAGCAATTTAATAAGTATGGTGGCTGAATATAGATGCAAAAAACCCTTCACTTTTCTTGGTGATTACTGGGGTTAATGTTGGAGGGTGGAAGGCCCTGGTTACTGGGCAACCATCTCTCCGTCTGGAGTGGGGAACCAGGTGCTTCCAAAATGTACATGAAAAAGTCAGTAAAGCAAAAACAAAACAAAACACACATACCTCCCCCAAAAAATCCAACCTTTCCCCTCCCCCTCTCCCCCCAAATAATGACTTTTGTAAAACTTGGGAAACTTTTGATAAAAATAAATAAAACTGAAAATGAAAGGCCTTAAATTATACTGCATTACAAAATGAAAACAGATTGCATTGCTGTGCATCAAGTAGGCAATATTGTGAACTCAATCTTGTGAAAATAATACATGCCTTTCACTAGGTAATGCATACCTTACATATTGCAACCACACCTGGAGAGACATTTTTGGAGTGCCTTATGGACATGTGTCACTTGTATGATCTCCTCCTGCTTCTGCCCCAGGTTATTAAGGGAGTTAAGTGAGGCTCAGGTAACCCAGATATTTAGCAATAGTACTGGTGAATCGAAGGTTGACTCATTTTTACCTCACATTTATAGAGGAAAAAGGTGCAATTCAGATTTCAAAGACCACTTAGTCTTGCTTCAGTCCCCTTTAAAAAGTAGAACACTATAATGAAGATTAGACCAATAGAATGGATTAGAGATGCACAGGTTACAAATAGTAACCATAATGATGTTACAAAAAATGGATCATGCTAGACCAACCTAATCTCTTATTTTATGGAGGTCAGTAAGGCTATCGATAAAGGGAGTTCATATGACAGTATCTGTCTTGCCCCCAGTAAAGCTTTGGGCAAAGTATCAAGCAAATGCTTGATTCTTTCTTAGACTAGCTAGCCTGGCTACAAAACAGGGGAATAGAAATTGGACAGTAAATTGGTTAAATGGGCACATAAGCAAGAGGTCACTGTAAATGGCAGTGGGTCACAATAAAGAGAAGCCATTAGAGGGTTACTTCAGGGGTTGGTTCTGGGGCCGTTGCTTTTCAATTTATATATTAATAGCTTAGAGCAGGTGGCAAAATTTGCTGATGACAGTAAAATTAGAAACAATGTTAATATTTAAGGGGCATCTCACCTTCAGAAATAGTTAAAAACGTTAGGGCAGATGTCTGTGTGTTGATTTATAGATATGCACTTGAGCTCTAAAATCATGAGGCAGCCTACATGTGACCGGGTAACGAAATGAAATTTACTGACAATAAAAGGAATGGAAGCATTCAAGTTTGCAGTATCTATTACTGATTCTAATTATTATTTACTTAATAAAAATACTTAGCTCTGGTATACTGCTTTCATCCATATATCTCAAAGCAAAACCAGAAATGAGGGATAAGGAATTTTAAGGCCAAAGTTTTCCAAAGCGTCAGCTGATTTTGGGTGTGTCTGTTTTTCTGTGCCCAACTTGAAACCAACCCAAAGGACCTGATTTTCAGAGGTGCTTAGCAGCTGCACATCCTGTTGACTGTAGTGTAAGCCTACTGCACTGGTTCCCAAAGTTTTTACTCTCTGCATTTTTCTTTTCTTGCAAGCCACCATTACATAGATGTACCCTCCACCCCAGCAGAGGGGAAGGGAGGACACACTGTGTGAGCAGGAGAGGTTGGAGAAACAGTCTGCCCCACAATCACCCAATAGCAGAGGCTCCTGTCCCATGGGGCTGGGATCAACTCCCTCTCCAGGCGTTGTGACCTAGTGCCTGGGGTCACAGGCTTGTGGTGAAACCCTGTGCACCCGGTTACAATGCCCAGAGCGGGGAGCTAGGCCCAGTCCTGCAGGGTGAGTGCAAGGCAGTCCCGCTGTCCAACTCTTGTAGCCTCCCATCCTCATCAGGCCAGGAGAAGTGTATGTTTGCCTAGGCCAGGGCCCAATGATGGGTTAATCTGACCCTGGGCATGGTGACTCCTCTAGCGCCTTTCCACAATCCACTGGTGGGACAGAACACACAGTTTGGGAAACAATGGTCTAGTGGATAAGGAGACAGGAGACCTGAAGTGCATTACTGAGTCTGCTACTATTTGTAAGATCCTGGCCAAGTGACATAGGCCCAGATTTACAAAAGTTTCCACTAAATTTGAGTGCCTACATTTTTGAATGTTCAGCTTGAGATATGCCGGGCCTGATTTTCAGAGGTGCTGAGCACCCACAACTCAAGGATGAATTGTCCTCTCCACCTCCAAGGTCATACCTGACAAATATACTGCAAAGGTTTTCTTTATTTCTCCATTTTCTGCTGGAATATAGAGCAGGGATCATAAGTTTCATGTCATAAGTGGACATGAATCATGGATCACTCCTTCAGTTGCCTCTTTCTCTTCATTTCCATATTTCTAACCTCACTATTACCTTTTCTTCAATAACATTTTTTACTCTGTTATGGAAACAATTATGAAGCAGTTCATACTGCTATCAGCCATCACTCTAAATCTCTGGGTGGTCATTTGAAAATTGCACACATCAAGTATGTATGCAGACTTTGCAGATGCACATTATATCAAAGCATATAAATGCATATAACAATGTATATATTTCATTACACAGAGGACATCTTACCATATTGTAGGCCTACGTTTCCAACATCAAATAATCCAAGAGATCCCAGTTCCTCCAGCTCTATGTCATCAAGAGGATCAGGAGGTAGACAAAGGGCAGATCAAACCAATATAGGCCGAAGAAATGCTTCAGAAATGCAAATACTGGGAGCATATGAACAAGGAGAAGAAGAAGAATTAGAGGTAACTGCAATGGCACTAATAGCAATGCATAGGATAGACCCTTGTCACTGGCAAATGATTTGAGGACCTAGATAGATAGCAAGGGGAAAGCACATTTCAAAAGTGGAAATATTTAACCTAGGAAAATTATTTTAGTTATTTTAATTGTTCATTAAACATAAGCACATAAGAATGGCCATATTGGTCCATCTAGCCCAGTATCCTGTCTTCTGCCAATGCCAGATGCTTCAGAGGGAATGAACAGAACAGGACAATCATCAAGTGATCCATCCCGTCTTGTCAAGTCGCAGCATCTGACAGTAAGAGACTCAGGGACACCCGGATCATGGGGTTGCCTCCCTGACTAGCTTGACTAATAGCCATTGATGGACCTATCCTCCATGAACTTATCTAATTCTTTTTTTAAACACATTTATAGTTATAGCCTTCACAACATCCCTTGGCAATGAGTTCCACAGACTGGCTGTGTGTTGTGTGAAGAAGTACTTCTTTTTGTTGTTTTAAATGTGCTGCCTATTCATTTCATTGGATGACCCCTGGTTCTTATGTTAAGGGGTAAATAGCACTTAGTTTCTTCACACCATTCATGATTGTATAGACCTATATCATGCTCCCCCTTTGTTGTCTCTTTTCAAAGCTGAATAGTCCCAGTCTTTTTAATCTATCTTCATATGGAAGCTGTTCCATACCTTTAATCATTTTTGTTGCTCTTCTCTATACTTTGTTGTTATTCCCAGACAAAAGCTATATTAAAATAGAGATATGGTTGAAAATACATATAAGGATGTTGTGATTATTCACAAAACCAAGCATTATAAGCACAGGAAATTCAAAATAAAGGTTAAATTTAAAATAATACAAACATGTTCAGATATAGAAATACAGAGTTAGGGCACCCAAAACAACCTTAACTCTACCCTCTCATGACATATCTTAGAGTCTGTTGTGCTAGATTAGACTAAATAGATATTTAAAGATATTTTGTTGTCGTCCTCTAGTGTCAACCAAATTCAGCCTTTGTCTTAAAATTCATGCACAATAGCATGATTATATGTTTTTTGTGAGTAAAAATCTCTAAGGCTAGAATGAAAATACTTTAAACAATAAAAGCAAGCTAACTCCGAGCCAATTATTTTGATTTCTTACAGGAAACCGAAAGCTGAAGAGGATGAGAGATGTACTGTAACAGGCTTTGAAATCTAATCAGAAGAATATCACTTAAGATGCCTCGAGTCTGATGATGTTTGACGCCAGAAATAATGTTCAGTGCAATCAGAGTGTACAAACTTTCATTTTTATTCATGCCATCAGAACGCTAGTCTTTATTTTACTATTTCTTTTTAACCCCTTTTCATTATGAACAGCCCCTGACTATTGCATAACGCTAAGTGTATCACCTTCTTTCTGCCCAGAAGGCAGGTAACCTGCTCTTCCTGGTGTGGATGCCAGCTAGCACTTCAGGATTTGGACAGAAGAGGGTGCCAAAACCTGGGATTCCTAGTTTTCACCTTGCAGGCGGCATCAAGCCAATTGATACAGCACCGAGTCAGTTGATAATCTTCCATGTAATATAGCATTGATTAAAAATACTAAATTGCATAAAGTGAAATTTATGCAAAGGGTTCTTCTAATGTAGTGGCTTTACTATAGCCTGCAGTTAGTGCAAAGGGGAACTTGCATTTTCAAAATGGACTGTTCCTTTTATTTCCTGCCAGTTTCTCAATTACCCTTTGCAGCAGCAAAAGAATTACTTCTTAAAATGCAACTAGAAGCAATTTGGGGTGAGGTGGCTCATATTGTAAATATATACTCATTTTAAAGCCCCTGTGGTACTTTAATTTGTCTTCCCCATTTTCATCATTCAAGTACATTCTTATTGAAAATGTCCTTTGGGATAGGCAGGAGCCAAGCCAGTAGGATCTCTGGTGGTCTACTCATGGCATGAATAAGTCTATTAGAAACTTGTTCTAATTTTCAACTTAAATGATACATAAAAATAAGCAAGGAAAATAATGGACATTTTTAATAATAATTGGATAAGGACACCGTTATTGTGACTGGCCCAAATCTCAGACCTCTACTTGTAGTATCAATTCACCTTAAAGAAGTGCCACTTAAAGACGTTTTGTTTGATCTTGGGGTTTGTTTTGTTTTGTTTTGTAATGCACTGCTTTTTTTTTTTTTTTTTTTTTTTGGTTTTAAAAGCACAATCACTAAACTTTATTTGTAAACCATTGTAACTATTAACCTTTTTTGTCTTATTGAAAAATGTTAAAAAGCATTTGTTTGGGACTTTTCATCTTTTTGTTAATGCTTTATGTTTGTATTTGGAATATTTGAATGATGACAGATGGTAAAGTAACATACCTACATGTGGGCCATAAACAGAACACTTCTCACTTTTCCTGGACTTGTGGAACATTCTCAAGTTTACTGTGGCCTATCTCAACATTGGATTTTTCATAAAAGCTGAAATAGAGGCATTAGTTGTGTTGAATTTTGCCAAATGATGTCCTTTCTCTGTAGATTTTATTATCTTTTCTGTAATTATATGATTTCTTTGTCATTGGTGCTAATGGAAAATTGTGTGTTTGTTTATGGACAGCTATCAGGACTAGCCCCAATGGGAAAAAAAAAAGAGTGTTTTGGTGTTTACTGAGGACTGAAATTTTTCATTTAGCTAATTTTTTAAAAAATGGTTACATAGAAAGGATGTGCAGTACTAAGGGAACAATCCATGTGATTAATGTTTTCATTATGCTCATGTAAGAAACCTCATATTTTAGCCATAATTTTGCATACTGAGGATCCAATAATCAGAAAAGTAATTTTTGTCACATTATTTATTAAAAATGTTCTCAAATACAGCATCTTATCTTGTAAGGTTTCTTGTTTTACTCAAAACTCATTTTTAGAGTCTGATTATGATATGATTTATATCAATATACTTGATTATTCCACTGAAGGCAACAGGATCAGGCCCTTAGTCTTTTGCATAATAACTTCTGATAATCATAAAGACAGAAATACTGGGTGCTTCGTGAATATTTTAGCAGCTCTAATGGAGTAAACCATCACATCTCTGAAAGCATGCTAACTTCCAAAATGAGCTGAAGACAGAAGTCCAGTCCCTAACCCATGCACATATAACACTGTAGACCAGAGAGGTGACACATTTGTTGGGGGAGAAAATGGGTGTAAGAGACTCCAAATTCAATGCTAGGGAATTTCTTTGCTAATCTACTTCCCAGCCTTGCCAAGGAATTTGTTTGCAAGAATTCATTCATTTGTTAGGTTCTGCACATAGTATAGGGGTGTCTGAGTGCATACTGCTGCCCCCTTCACTCTGAGGGTACATCTACATTTGAGCTGGGAGGTGTGGTTTCCAACTCGTGTAGACATACATGCACTAGCTCTGCTTAAATTAGTGCACTAAAAATAGTATCCAGGATAGCACAGGCAGTGGCTCAAGCTAGCTGCCCAAGTGAGTAGCCAGGGGTCCAGACGGGTATGTACTCAGGCAGCTAGCCTTAGCTGCTCCTTCTGCTACCCCGGCCACACTACCATTGTTAGCATGCTGGCTTGAGCAGCGCTGGCACAGGGAATTACACCTCCCAGCTCAAATGTAGACATACCTGAGTCATCCCTGTGCTATTGTGATGTCTCCAAAATCCTGTCTGTGGATCATAGTTGGACAGTAATTGAGCTGTGACCATCCTTTTTCCTTGTTTTCCCTTTTTCTGCTCCTTTACTCTGATTACCCCATTCTTGCCATTCCTCACCCTGCCTCCTCTACCTCAATTTAAAAATATGAAATATCAAAACCAAAAAAACCTGTAAATAATTAAAGGTATGCCAATTCTCCACCGTATCCATAGTCTTGTATGGTATCTCCCTGTCTCTTAAAATCCCTCCCGCCCGAAAATTTATCCAAGTGGAATAAAGAATCATATTCAACACCATCATGATCCTCCTAGCTTGAAGTCAACCACCAGCTGAAGTTCTGGCCCCAAATGTTTAAGTGAGGTAGGAAAACTTCCCCCATTTAATTATTTTGGTTAGCAATAGCTAAACTAGTTTAGCCATTGTCCATAAAAAATGTCATTTGTTGTTTTATATGGTCACATCTAGAAGCAATATAATGGTATGGTAAGAGTTTTTGATTAGTTTAAGGGCAAAAACAATGTAAATGCAAAGATTTCTTCTGTTTGCACTGCTTTTCCAATACCATTATGGGCTTCAGTAACATTAAAATGCACAAAACAGTGAAGTGAAGAGATGTATATTGCAATCTGAGTTTCAAAAATGGTTACTGCTGTTGATCCATGTTGAAAGATAATTGATCTCATCTTTCAGAATTCATATGTACTCAAACAAGGTCACCCTTGCATTGCTAACATAAATTAACAATTGTTCATTGGCTGGGAAGTCAGCATAGCAGGAAAAAAAAACACTCTTCAAAGGTTTTGAAATATTTCCTTGTGTTCCAAATTAATTCCCAATAAGAAGAAATACTGCATAAATGTCAGAAAAAAATCCTTAATGATAGTATTTAGAGTGAATGCCTTATATATAGAAGTTTGACTAACCCTAAGGTGTTTTCTATGAAATTCTGTAATGAGAATAAAACGTCAAATTATCAGATAAAAATAATATTCCAATGGAGACATGAATGTGATATGAAAAAATGTCTAAAACGCTGATGCTATCAGAAGAATTTTAAAAGGTGCATTGCTACTATGTTTAGCCTCAGATTTCTATTCATTTTCCCATGACTGCCCATTTCTGAATATATTTAACTATTAGAAAAATAAGGGAGGGTGTACTAAAGCAATAGCACATAAACATGGTTCTTAGAGAGAATCCCTTATGTGTATTTGAAAAAGGTTTTATTCCACTCCTGAGTTAATTGTACCAAGTGATTTTAGACTGTTAATGAAATCTAAAATTATGCATTTCTTTATCAAATGTAAATATATTCGCACTGTTTAGAACCTTGACTCGTTTATTTTCCATCAACCACAATTTAAGTGATAAAATAGCTAACTAGTTAATTGAAACTTTACTGTCAAAATAGTAGTGCATGAATTTCTTAATTATTTATTTGTTTAAATTAAGCACAGGACGATATTTTACATGAAGTGCTGTCATCACAATTTTCTACCACCAAATACAATGCCATAAGTTGCCATGAATAAAGTAAAAGGGGATTGAGATTTTACATAGCAAGCAGAATGCCAAGATTTCAGAATTCAAGACTATTCTTAACTTAAAAGTAAAAAGTTTATTTTCTGGTGTAGTGAACTACTCAAATCTCAGTCCAGGGTCACTGTGCTAATAAACCAGTGCAGTTATATTAGTGTAGTCAATGTCAGCATTGAATTCTCAGTTGTGAACTCATGAATTGTTTTGGGAGAACTGAAATAATGAGTGTATTACATGGAGGGCAACAGAGAATAGCAGATAGGATATGGCTTAGGGAAGGTTGGAGAAGCATCACCATCACCTCGGGCTGCCAAGAGAGTTGCATATCGTCAGCTTTATAATCACCTAAGAAAAATAAAACCACTGAGTTGAGTATATTAAACTTCCTATTCTGAACAATTTAAAAAAGATTCTAGTAGCAGGAAAAAAAACATCTTGCTATTGTTTATGCCAGTGGTTTACAGGTACAAAAGTTTTGTTTGTTGCCTACAAATTCTAATGCATATCTGCACAGAGGTGTTTGATTTGTCTGAGTATGTATGCAGACTAAGGTTACCAGGTGTCCAGTTTTCCACAAGAACAGGTTGAAAAGGGACCCTGGCGGCTCTGGTCAGTACTGCTGACCGGACCATTAAAAGTCCAGTTGGCACAGGGCTGGCAGGCTCCCTACCCAGCTCCATGTGGTTTCCTGGAAGTGGCGATGTATCCTTGTGTCCTTTCCCAGTGAAAATGAACCAGTGAGTGAGGGAAGGGGAGAGCGAGCAACAGAGGGAGGGGGAATGGAGTGAGTAGGGGCGGGGCCTCAGGGAAGAGGCTGGACAGGAGGCGGGACAAGGTTATGCTCAGGCCATATCCTAAATTCATTCCTAAGGTAACCTCCCCTTTTCCCATGAACCAATTGATTCATTTTCCAACCTTCTACCTCAAGCCTCAGTGACACAAAAAGAAAGTTATATTACACACTCTAGATGTAAGGAGAGCCCCAGTCTTCTACCTGGACAGCATGAAGGATTTCACGAAGTCCCTTAGACTTTTCCTCTCCATAGTGGAAAGAGCCAAGGGCTGAGCAATATCATCCCAAAGACTCTCCAAGTGGGTCTCAAATTGCATCAGACAATGTTACCAAGTTCACACTAAGACCCCTCCAGATACCGTTCGTACACACTTCCCGATCTCCTTATCTGTCACCTCCTTCAAGAATGTCCCTCTCTCAGAGATCTGTAGAGTGGCGACATGGGCATCAGTCCGCACTTTCGCAGAACATTATGTAGTCACTGGGGACTCTGCTCCGATGCAATCTTTGGCTCCACATTACTGTCATCTGTAACTGACCTGATCCCAAAACCCCGCCTGTCCAGTGGGGATGCTGTTTGGGAGTCACCTACAGTGGAGCACCCATACGGACACTACTTGAAGAAGAAGTTACTCACCTTTTGCAGTAACAATGTTTCTTCAAGATGTGTGTCCCTATGGCTGCTCCACAACCTGCCCTCCTTCCCTCTACTTTGGAGCTCCTGTCAATGACTCTGTGGTACAGAAGGAACTGAGGGGGGTTAGCCCAAGCACTGACTAGCTTCATGGGAGGGCACGAGGAGAGACAGCGCATGTGCAGGCCTAATGGACACTGCTACTGAAGTTCTCTGATCAGCAGTGCAGGGATGCAAGTGCTCCGATAGTTGGGCACCTAGAGGGGGACACATTTCGAAGAACCGTTGCTGCTGCACAAGGCGAGTAACATCTTATGTAATGTTCAATCTCACCATGGACTTCATCTTCCATTATAAGAAGGGTCTTTCATCTACTTAAAAAAATTAGTTTTTTTATAAAAATGCATGAGATTGGACATTACCTAACTAAAATAACGGGAATGACTGGTAGGTCCTTAAAATTGCTGATGACTATGCCCCCATGGCTACAATCTTTACTCATTCCCTCCCCTCCCCCCCAACCCAGTCTTTAAGATCGCAAACTCCAGGCCCAGAAGATGTTTATTATCCATGCAAATGTAATAACACAGGCCTACAAAGATTGATTACCCCGTTTCTGAAACAATGTATTTCTAAACAAATTCTCCTGAGTCACTGTGTGTTGGCTACCAGAAACCATTTAAAATATTGTTTAAAAGATAGAGGAAAATGAGATTCAAGATGACACTGTACTTACAGGGTCTCCTTAAATTCTATGATGATTCAACACACATTAGGCACAGATGAGAAAAAAAATTACAGACTTAGGTGCAGAAACATGAGAGAGAGATAGTGTAAGGAACTAATATATCATTTTATGAAAATCTGGGGAACGGAGTGGGAGAAGGGTAAAACTGATCAGAGTATTAAAAGGGGAAATTAAGAACAATCAATGGATCAGAGAACAAGTAAATAAGACTGAAATCCTAGCCCCATTGAAAATGGCAAAACTCCCATTGATTCCAAGAGTTAATTACCTCTCTAATTCTGGTAAACAAAATAGACAGCACTGTAGGATAAATACTGCCAAAGTGAACTGAATCCTTGTTGCATGCATCTATTGCCCTATCTCTTTCTTAAACACACATCATCAAATGGGCTGTTTTCAGTTGGCAGTAGTGGAAGGTGGGATTTTAATTCACCATGCCACTCGGTATTCTTGTCACATCAGAAAATAAAGATTGAGCCTACTCAGCACTAGTCTCTATATATGACATGAAAGTGGAACCAATTGTTTTTAAGATTTTTTGGAGCATGACAATCAAAGTCATGATGCTAATTGTATTTATTGAATTATTTTTCAGATCTAAGATGGTTTTAGCAACAGCAGCATCATGAAATATTAAATAAATATATTTTGTATTGACTTTTATTGTCTGGTTTCCTACCAATTTTAAAACAGATACTTACGTTACGAAGTCAGCAGCAAAGTGCTTCACAGTTTCAGGAAGCCCATTCAAGCTTGTGAGAAGAATAGAAAATAGGAGGACAAAAAACAAAAAACATTTCAACAACCAGTAAGCAATAGGGCTTCCTAAAAACATCTGGACATTGTGAAAATAATGTCCAAGGCCCTGCAATTCCGCAATTCCAGCACCAAAGAATCCAGGCTTTTACAGACATTACTTTACATTTCTAACCCATATGGTTGCAAAGACAACCTCCCAACCCAAAATGAGTGCAAAGCCATACAGAGCTGTCTGTATCTGCTTGAAACAATAGCTCTGAGAAGGGTGGACAGTCCTATTTGTCTCAACTGTGTGTTTACTTTGAATCCTAGTAATGATATTTAAAATATCATCATAACTCTTTCACCCGAATAGTTTTAAATTTAACAAACATTATTATACTTAGCCATCATGGTAAAATGCAGTGGCAGATATAGCAACAGCTGGTTGTTGTCAAGGTTTGTTGGGATGAAGAACTAGGAGTTCATCTTCATACCCTGCAATTTTAACTATGTCAAAAGCGTCAACTGCCAAAAACCCAACTCACTAACCAACTTGTAAAAATGAAATGGAAGATGTCAATGAATTCCAAGCAGGGCTGGTGCAAGGAAGTTTCACGCTCTAGGTGAAACTTCCACCTTGCGCCCCTCCCTCCCCAGCCCTGCGACAGCTCCCCGCCCCCCCTGCACCCTGAGGTGCCCCCCCCGCGGCAGCTCCCTCCCCCTGCCCTGAGGCGCCCCCCATCCCGCAGCAGCTCCCCCCCTCCCCCGACCCGGGTAGCCGTGCGGCAACTCTCCCCCCCCCGCCCTGAGGCACCCCCCCCCACGGCAGCTCCCCACCCCCCGGCCCGGGGATCCGTGCAGCAGCTCTGACCCAGGGGTTCCCCTGGGCTGCCGGTGGCGTGCTGACCCAGGGGAACTCCTGGGCTGCCTGCCGGCGGCTCAGATGCCCTCTCCCTCCCAGCGCAGTGGCCGCTGTAAAAAAATAAAATAAAATAAAAATTGGGGGCTCTGCTTTTTGGCACCCCCAAATCTTGGCGCCCTAGGCAACCAGCTAGTTGGCCTAAATGGTAGCAACGGCCCTAATTCCAAGCCTATAGGGGACAGCCTCTACCTGATGCATGTAATCAATACAAGAGTTCTAAATGGCTTTAATTATGTCCCTTCTGTTCCTCAAGCTAAATACAGTCTTACAGAGTGCATCTGGGAGAGACATGCAAACTGTACTGCTTCTGTCAGAGTAATATTGTCTTTGCAATAGGATTCTCTGCTGCCATTAGCCTTAGGAGTTAAAAATAACTAAACTAAAAGAATGTTAAGGTTGCAAGTCAAGTACTCAAAACTTAGGAAATACCAGAATAAATTTGTCTATGCAACTTTAATTTGGCCCCCTTGTGAGTATGCATTATCAGGCTTTAATAACATGATCACATACTTTTTTCCCACAAAACTCCTGCCTTATTCAGTGCGCAGAATGGACAGTGCTCACATATTCAATATTTTGTCTTATCGTCGTTGTTCCATATGTACTGTACACTGTTCAACCCTTGCTCTGAAGACAGAACTAATCATTTCTGTATTGGCTTTTCTATTGTGCACATTACTATCATCTACCTAAGTGCTTCACAAACCTTAATGAATTTATCTTCACAATACCCCGGTGAGGTGAGGGTGGTAATATTACAGATGGGGAAGGCGTGAGAGACATTAATATAAAAAAATACACTAATTTTGGGTGCCTGATGTGAGATTTTCAGAGACCTTAGCATTATATGGCACTTTATTTCTTCAGCTGAGCTCTCATTGACTTCAATTGCAGTTGTGAGTGCTCAGCACTCAGAGCCAGCTCCAGGCACCAGCTTGTCAAGCAGGTGCTTGGGGCGGCCACTGCGGAGAGGGGCAGCACGTCCAGCTATTCAGCGGCAATTCAGCGGACAGTCCCTCACTCTGGCTCAGAGCGAAGGACCTTCCTCCGCAGATCGTGATCGCGGTTTTTTTTTTTTTTTTGGCTGCTTGGGGCGGCCAATACCCTGGAGCCGGCCTGTCAGCACTTCTGCAAATCAGACCATCAAGCACCCAGAAAATGCCCACTGTGGTTTAAGTGATTTGTCAGGCAGCAATAGAATCCAGTTCTTCAGGACGGCATTTAACTGCCGTAACCATAAGACCATCCTTTTTCTCCTTGCAGTTCCCTGCCTGAGAAACTATACACCTTTCAGTTTTTGTATCAAATGAGGTGTGTGTGTGTGTGGGGGGGGGTCCTACAGACAACAACCTTCTTGACCCTAGTCCATTTTATGCATTGAATAAAGTAGGGTCCTCTGCAAAAATGAATATGCACAAAGGGGATGAATTAAAGTTGCAACTTCGATTCTGCATTTCCTAACTCTTGACTTGGCAACATTAAATGTTCTTTTTAATGTATTTTTGTACATAATTTCCTGGGTTTTTTTAATAAAAAAAAAACCTGCAAAATCATCATGTGGAACCCTATTGATCACCACATGGGTTATCACTAGGGGCCCTTGAGCTAACAGTTAGCAATATTGGTTCTTATCTTCGTGTGTCAGCCATTTCCAAAGGGGGAAAAGGCACACATTTTGCCAATGGGTTTCACAGCTATTTGCTGACAGCGAAGGAATGCAGAAACTCAGGATGCCTGGGTTCTATTCCAAATTCTGAATGGACTGGACTGGATTGCTTACTAATCCCTCTGTCCCTTCCCAACCCTCTGCCCTAGCCCTGTGCCTGTTCTGTGCCCAGCATTGCTACATGTGCCTCGTATAGTTACCATCCAAGTGTTTGCTATTCTTTCTTTCTTTTCTTATATTCCTTGTTTAGATTTCCTTATATCCAGTCTTGTCTTCAATAGCAAAAGCGTCTATGATAAGCTCCTTGTATATAAATTTCAATCACAAATAGTCCGATTCCAGCACCCTTAGTACACCTGAATAGCACTTTATTCCATAAATAGACATATTCATTTTAATCAAACTATTCATGAATAAGGGCAGCAGTCTCTAGACCTAAGTACATATATAAACATGCTGTCCTGGGTATATAATTTGAGTCCAGAAGCTTGTAAGCAAGAGTTTAAAATGACATATTATTGAATAATCATCTCTGCCTTGTTAATAACTTGTTTCCAATGATCGTCGTTTGTTTGTTTATCTGGCTCATATCAGATAGCCAGACTTTAAAACACCTGACACACATTGATGAGCATTCTCTCTGTCATTATTTACCTGGCACCCTTCCCCATTGTAGCTGATTCCCTCATAATCTTTAATTGTATTTATCCTCACTACACATGAGTGATGTAGGGAAATACTATTATTGCAATTTTTTCAGAATGAAATCTGAAATGTAGAGAGATTAAGAGACAAACTCTGTGGCAAAGCAGGGCAATGAACCTGAGTCTCTGATTGACATCATAATCATTGGACCATCCTTCCTCATTCAAGGCTGTGGCTCTACCTCTACGAATAAGTGCTTAGCTGTGTGAGTCAGGGTTTCAAAGTCCAACCGGCTGACTGCAGGCTTCTTATTTTCCTTTGTGTCTTGTACAATGCTGAGCTCACTCCTGCTACTTCATAAAAGCTGTTCGATAAGGAGCTAGCTAACCTTCCGTCTCTTTCACCTCTTGCTTGGTGGCTTATAGGAGTGGGTTCTTAGTGGGAGTGAGACAGCACAATTGTTAGCACATAGGTGTTTATGTTTCACTTTCTGAAAAGTGGCACAACATTCTTGACAAGACTAGTCTCTAGCTAAAATGACAAATTGAATCTTAACTCTGCTATTACTGTGACAAAAAGATTCTGTAGACACCTATCTTTGTCAGTAGATATGCATCACAACAGTTTGAATCTGTGACAATTAGAATTAAGATACAGTGCGATTAATTTAGTATCTGTCAAGCACTCTGAATATGAAAATCTCTATATTAGCCATAAATGGCAGCAGTATTTCTGACAATTTTGCTTTGCGATCATAGTCAAGATGCCTTCTCAGTAACTTTTGGAGAGCTTTTATTTAGTTAGTTAACCAGATCATTGAAGTGAAATAAATCTGTGCTACAAAAGCGAAAACAAAACAAAAAAGGCTTTATGTGGATTATTTTTTCCCTTTCACTGCTTGTAGGCTTCTTTTCTTGGATGCATGCACACTGTCACTACATTTTGACATCATGCCCATATTGTGGAAATGCAAACTTCCATGTTCCAGGAAAAAATGCATTAAAATAAGTTCCTTTTCCCTTCTTTTTTAAGGGAAAAAATAAATGCCAAGTGTTAATCTAGCTGGCAATAAGCACATATTATTAACTACAAGATATAGGTGATATATTTACTAACTAAAAAAAAAATAATTCAAGCAAACAATCATGTATTAAAGAGGTCAATTAAAATTTTATTGTGGAATTTAGAGAGAGACTCAAAGAAAGATTGGGGAAAAATAAGACAGATGTTCTTCTTAATTGTACTCTATGTATTATATTTTGCCAATCAGAAACAAAGGGTTAAATTTTGACTCAGACCGATGACTGTTATTACTGTCTAAATAATTGTGTCAGAGAGAACCATTAGAGGGGGTAAAGGCCTCTCTCCCAATACTACAGAAGGTAATGTAGAAAATATTTCTTCTAAATTACTAGGAGTCTCATGTCACAGATCTTGAGACCATGACTTCAGGGTAAGAAGATAATTTCTTCTAGTTTGATGGTTGAAAATAATGCTTTGAAAAGTTGAACATTCTAAAGAATAAAATGAGAATTACGAACTTGTGCCTGCTCCCAGAGAACACTGAAGAAGAATATATTGAAAGGGTTTTTGAGACATCACAAAGCAATTTACTAACTCTTCATTTTTCAGCAGCATCAGCTTTCCTTTGAACTGCAGGAAAAGCTACTTCTACCAGCCAGAACAATCTACATTATGTGTTCAGATATAGAAAGAAAAAACAAAATCTTAAGAGCTATCAAGTTCTCACAAAGTATTGACTACTGGAACTCCCATGTTGGAATACACAGATTACAGATCAACAGTACTTGAGAGAAGACCATGCTTGCCCGAAACTAAAGAGAGTTTGTGAATACCAGTGGTAGTTTTGAACTCTGATTATATTTGGAATAAAGAGGTCATACCTATATTGTCAAGTCATTTGAGGAAGCCATGACATTCCTTATTGCCCAACAAGAGGAGATATTTGTTAAAATAATAAAAGAAGCTGAGGCAACTGATAGACAAAAACTGGAGTGAGCTTTACCTGATTTAAGTAATGTAACTCTAGTTCATTTGCTTGACATTATTTCAATGTGTAAAACATTACAAGATGCTAAATAATTTATAATGTGTGCAAAAGCTACATAGATAAGTTATCTAAGTACTTATATAGCTATGTCACTTCATATTTATTTAACATCATAATAAAAACAGAAGAAATGTGTTAACTTAAAATCCTTTAAAATGTTAATAAAATTACTTTATCCGTGTTCCTCCAGAGACGAGAGGCTGCTGGAGTGGCTTCAGAAATTGCTGATGTGCTGCAGTGTCTTTCTGTTGATAAAGGGGATGGAGAACAATTTAAAATTAAAGAGGAAAGATGGTCATGGGATTAAAATACTGGACAGGGACACAGAAAGTCTGAGTTGAATTCCTGGATTTGCTACATACTTCCTACAGCAGGCTGTAATCTGATGTGATTCTGGGCAAGTTTCTTAATCTCCCTCTATGCCTCATGAAGGTCCCTTCTAGCCTTAAAGTCTATGAGCCTCAGTTTCTCTAAACAACACTTTCTTCTTTCACCCCTTGACTTTTCTATTTAGATTGTAAGGACTTTTAAGCAGGGATTGTCGCTTACAATTTGTTTGAACAGTGCCTAATAGAATGGGTCCCTACGCTCAGTTGCAGCAACAAATAAAGCAAATAATTAATACAAATAAAGCAAAATAATTAGTATTAAAATGAAAAGTTAAATCTGATGAGATGCTGAGCCCAAGACCTCACAGGAACAGATCCTTAGGAGCTGTGCCCCCTCCAGCGATTGCTTCTGCTGAAACAGGAGAATGAACGTCTTAAAAGAGAGAGAGAGAAATCTAGCTATGCAGCTGCCCTTTCCTCCAACCTGATTAACACTAACAATAGGGGATGTGAGTATTTAAAAATGAAGCAATTGTATCTCTCCCACCCTAGCTGAATTGGGGGCAAGGGGAATGAATGAGCCTTACATATTGAAGCTGCATCAGCGAGCTTTTAGACTGCTTATATTTCTGCCAGAAGAAAATAGCTAACAACTAGTGTCTTGCAGAATGAGAGCATCAGATTTAAAACAGCATTTCATCCATTATTTTATTAATTGAAACCTATTTCATTTATGAAATTTCCAACTGTTTCTTTAGGACTAGCATCAGGGAAAGGCATATTCAGTAGACTGGCTGTTTCAAGCATATTTGCAGGAAAAATGGGGTTGGGGAGACAGATTTATTGTGATCATAGGTGTTGGAACTAGAGGTGTGGGGGGTGCTGCAGCACCCCCTGGCTTGAAGTAGTTTCCATTAGATACAGGGTTTACAGTTGGTTTCAATGGCTCTCAGCACCCCCACTATACAAATTGTTACAGCACCCCTGACTGTGCTCATGTAATTGAACATTTTGTGTGTGTGTTATTGCAAACAGTATTGGCCCTTGATACTGGAGGAAATTAAGAAATTATGATACTCTACCTAGAGCTGATCAAAATTGCAATTTTTCAACAACAAAAGTCAAAATTTTGAAATTCAGTGAACTGGATGAGTATTTCACAGCAAACCAAAAAATTGTGACAAGGTTTCCCATTTTTCTACTAGCTCTAACCCTATCATAAACAAAACATTTCAGAGAAAAAACAAAGTAATTCCTGTAGAATCAGCATTCTTAATGGCTGCTACTTTACTCAGCGATGGAGCAATCTGGTGGGGGAGGCAGGTTAATTTTTGATATATACCAGAAATGTGCAGTGGAAGTGATCGCTCCCAACATTTGGATCTCTTTCAGAGTCAAACACTTTCAAAAATCCATTTGTTTGTTTCAGAAAAAAGAATCAAGAAGGACTCTCATACTGTTCAAAATAAACTAGAAAAAAAGTAACTGTAGCCCATGGTCAAAAGGATAAACATAATTCTAAGGCCTGCAAAATTAGATTTACAAAATGCAGTAAGTAAAGCCTTTTTAAAAGAAGAATCATCAAGGCAAGACCCAAACGGACATGGCCTCCTTGAAGATCAAATACCATCTGGATCGATCTGTAGATAGGCTCCTAAGACATTCTGACTGGGTGTTCAGTTTGTAAACATCACTGAACCTTTTGGTGATCATGTGATTGCCAAATGTATAGGAGCATTACTTGGTAAATGAGCTTAATTATATGTTGTTCTTCCATCCTAATAATATGTTACATACCAAGAAAGCCACTGAAACCAAACCAGTGCTGATGGAGGGGTGGTTGCTGGTTTGGCTATGAATACCTGAACTGCTGATCTTGTCCTGCCACTTAATATGGAGCAGCTGAAAAAGATGAGAATTGAAAATATCAATCTGTCATTCTTCAGCTGCCTCAGTGCCTGCATTTCACTGCCATACAGTAGAGTTGGTATAACTGTAGTTCTATAGGTGTGCAGGTTTATAGTAAGCTTGATATCCCAACATCTCCATAGAGGCCACTGAACGACCTATAACATGGAGATGGCTGCTGCTAAACAAGCGTTCACCTCTTTCAAACATCCAAGTGTTTGACAGTTGTCATCTGCTCAATATTCCATCCAGGCAGGTTAATACTGAGCAGGCTGTAATCTGATGTTAGAGGCTCCTTGATGGCAATGGCCCAGGGCTTAGTTTTGGCCAGATTAATAACACTGGTCTACAATTTTTGAGAAGTCGTCTGCTTCAGAAATAAAATGTGCTATTTATTATGTATTTTGATGTGCTGAATTCAAATATGACAAAACTACTGATTGGCTACTGTTTCTAAGATATTTAAGTTTTTACATTTTATGTCTATGTATATTGTGTAGATAGTAGAGTTTTAATCATAAATTGTAAACCTAGGTCTTTTCATGTGTTTATGGTTGCTTTACATGATAATATTTCACCTGTCCTGTTTATGTAACACTTTAAAAATCAGCAAAAGGGTTATATAAATAAAATGTATTATGAAACAAAAGGCAAAAAACTATTATGTACATAGTTTAGTCCTATTCAGTGTCTACTCGGCGCTTCTTGGCTTGTCTCTTGTATTCATTAAATGGAGCATCTCTTGTCACTGTCCAGCAATAGTCTGCAAGCATTGATGGGCTCCATTTGCCCTGATAGTGTTTCTCCATTGTTGCAATTTCCTGGTGAAATCACTCGCCGTGCTCATCGCTCACTGCTCCGCAGTTCGGTGGGAAAAAAATCTAGATGAGAGTGCAAAAAATGTCCCTTTAGTGACATGTTGCAACCAAGTCTTTTGTATGCCTTGAGGAGGTTTTCCACCAACAACCTGTAGTTGTCTGCCTTGTTGTTTCCGAGAAAATTGATTGCCACTAACTGGAAGGCTTTCCATACCATCTTTTCGTTGCCACACAGTGCATGGTCAAATGCATCATCTCGAAGAAGTTCACGAATCTGAGGACCAACAAAGACACCTTCCTTTATCTTAGCTTCACTTAACCTTGGAAATTTTCCACAGAGGTACTTGAAAGCTGCTTGTGTTTTGTCAATGGCCTTGACAAAGTTCTTCATCAGATCCAGCTTGATGTGCAAGGGTGGTAACAAAATCTTCCTTGATTCAACAAGTGGTGGATGCTGAACACTTTTCCTCCCAGGCTCCAATGACTGTCGGAGTGGCCAATCTTTCTTGATGTAGTGGGAATCTCTTGCACGAGTATCCCATTCGCAGAGAAAACAGCAGTACTTTGTGTATCCAGTCTGCAGACCAAGCAAGAGAGCAACAACCTTCAAATCACCACAAAGCTGCCACTGATGTTGGTCATAGTTTATGCACCTCAAAAGTTGTTTCGTGTTGTCATAGGTTTCCTTCATATGGACTGCATGACCAACTGGAATTGATGGCAAAACTTAGCCATTATGCAGTAAAACAGCTTTAAGACTCGTCTTCGATGAATCAGTGAACAGTCTCCACTCATCTGGATCGTGAATGATGTTGAGGGCTGCCATCACACCATCAATGTTGTTGCAGGCTACAAGATCACCTTCCATTAAGAAGAATGGGACAAGATCCTTTTGACAGTCATGGAACATGGAAACCCTAACATCACCTGCCAGGAGATTCCACTGCTGTAGTCTGGAGCCCAACAGCTCTGCCTTACTCTTGGGTAGTTCCAAATCCCTGACAAGGTCATTCAGTTCACCTTGTGTTATGAGGTGTGGTTCAGAAGAGGAGGATGGGAGAAAATGTGGGTCCTGTGACATTGATGGTTCAGGAACAGAAGTTTCATCCTCTTCCTCGTCTGACTCAAGTGAGAATGACTCTGGTGCATCAGGAACCGGCAGTCCTTCTCTGTGGGGTACTGGGCGTATAGCTGATGGAATGTTTGGATAATGCACAGTCCACTTTTTCTTCTTTGACACACCTTTCCCAACTGGTGGCACCATGCAGAAGTAACAATTGCTGGTATGATCTGTTGGCTCTCTCCAAATCATTGGCACTGCAAAAGACATAGATTTCCTTTTCCTGTTCAACCACTGGCAAAGATTTGTTGCACAAGTGTTGCAGCATATGTGTGGGGCCCACCTCTTGTCCTGATCTCCAATTTTGCAGCCAAAATAAAGGTGATAGGCTTTCTTAACCATAGTGGTTATACTGCACTTTTGTGATGCAAAAGTCACTTCACCACAAACATAGCAGAAGTTATCTGCACTGTTCACACAAGTACGAGGCATCTCTGCTGCTTTGGCTAAACAGAAATGTGTCCCTTTGCAAAATCAAACACTGACAAATAAGAGAGCATGACACTGTATGATTTCTAGAGCTGATATAGGGCAATTTGTTCAGCAAAGTGATGTAAGCTTCGTTATGATTGCATCATCCATGACTTCTAGGAATAACATGATGCAATTCATATCATGTATGACGCAATACCAGCTTCAGATTGCATCATTCACTGTTTTGCCTAAAAAGCAAGTACTGTCCAAACCCAGTCATAGATTTATTCATAGATCCAGTCAAAGATGTATTTTAGTCATTTCTGGTTTAAATTGAGATCCCTTCCCTTTATAACTCACTTATCCTCCGCCATTCCCAAGTCAAGGGTCGTTTATACTGACCCAATAGCATATCTTGAAAACTAGAGCAAATCAACAATTTTAAGAATCATTTTCATTCTCAGTGACCCAGAATTAGTAAAACTTGACTACATTTATTTCAGAAGCATTTTGGCTGTAGAGCAGTGTAATCAGACCAATGTGCACTGCTTCTTGCCTGACCAGATCGGCGTTCAGCTTGATACCACCAACAGCTGCATCTTCAAGCTTCTCCATTGGATGCCAATATTGAACAACAGTGGCACCAGAATGCAGCTACGCCAACTCCCTTGGAAACAGGAAACCATGCCACGTATCTACCATTAATTTAGACACAGCTTTCTATTCCATTCTAGAGCACTTCTATCTATGACATTATCGTCCCAAGGCTGTCGAGTCACCTCATCAGATGCCACAAGTTTGGTCGAGGCCCTGAATCAGAGCCTTGACAGAATTCTATAAAAAGGGCTGTCCATGGCTTATTAAATTCAGCCATTGTCTCAAAAAAAAAAATCTGTCTCAAATTAAAGATCTGGTTGCTGGTGAAATGACCAAGTCTAAATTGCACTGACCATCCCAGCCACAAAAATACATCCCTAATTTGCAACAGTAAGAGAGACAAAGACCTTCCCTTGGACTAGCAATAGTGTAATACCTCTATAGCTGCTACACTTGGCTTTGGCCCCTTTTTTGAGCAGAGTAACATCCTTCTTCCAGTCAGTGAGGATGATATTAGTGCACTTGATAATCTGGAAGTGTCTATACATCCAGAGTACAATAATACTTCCACCTGTCTTCATCTACTCAGGGTGATGTTATAAACCCCTGGTGCCTTTCCTGGTTTCTGAATCCCTTCATGATCAGATGAAGGTGGCTGTACCAGAACTTCCTGCCCCACTTCCTTGGAAAAGGACCACAGGCGGCAGACAATTGGTGTGCCTTTAAATTATTTTCCCATCAGTACAAACGATCTTGCAGACTCTGGCTAATGCTGCCATTCCAATTCTTTACTGGACAAACTGGTGCCAGATTCCCCCCCAACCCCCACAGACACTGCAAAGTTGAATAAAGGCTTCCTGAATTAAAGGAAAAATAATCCTCCATTTTGCTAACTGGTCACAGTGGTATCTTAGATCACTTGCAGGTGTGATATACAAAAGCTGTGCTATGGGGAAAACATCTGAGGGATCTAAGGTCTTATATCTATACGTATTACTGGCAAGAACTCTTTTGATAGCCATGTACTGTACATTCTCAGATTTGTCACACACAAAAATCTTGGACAAGAATCCATTGAAATTTTAAAGCTTTCAGTTGAAAGGTTCTAATATGAATTGATGTCTTTTGTCTGCCATCTCAGATGCCTGAAGTTCTGAAAAAGGTCATCATACAAGGCATGTGAGATAATATTTGAGGCACCCCTCACAGTATGTCTGGATATAAGCAATGGAGCTGAGATTTTAATTAAATATATAAATAAGTCATTTGGGAAATCTAAGCCTATCCATGAGATAAATTAATATAAAATGAGCTGAAGAAGGGACAAGAGTTTCTGAAACCAGCAAAGATGTACATTATATATCTATAATATTCTTACAAATACACCTTTTTCTTCCCAAAGATCATTTTGAAGATCATTCCCAAAGATCATTGTCCCCAGCTAGTCAAACTGTGAAGAATTATTCATACCATGTGTTTCACTAATGGGAATTCTCTTTTCAGTCAATCACTGAAAGCTAGAAAAATTGAAGTATTTGTGCAAGTACTGGCTATCATGAGAAAAGTGTGTACAGCAAGTAAAACAGCAATGCTCCTGGCTTGAATCAAATCACTTGCTACCAAAGCCAAGTTCATTTCCAAGTTCTTTTTTGAAGTTAGAACATAACAACAATGATAAACACTTTGCACTTCTCCAGTGCATTCTGTCACAGCATCTCAAAACAGTTTACAAACATTTATTACTATTAAGAGCTAATGTAAAGAACTGCACAAACAAAAACATTTTCCATGACAAGTTTTACGCATCCTACAAAATATAGGAACTATACAATATATTCTTCAGCACCACTTACCAGCATTTTATCTTTTAAGCAGTTACATATATACAGCACTCTTGTAACAATTACTGTCATTTACTATCTGTATTAGTGATGCTCCAATCAGTATTGGGGTGCTTTTGAGCTAGGTGTTGCACAAATATATCTATATATACAGATGCAGTGCTGGTCTGAAGAGTTTAAAATCTAAAGCCCAACTCATGATACCCCTAATCATGCACCTTATTCCACAGTGTAGCCTCATTGAGTTTGGTGGGACTATACATGGTGAAAGGTATTATTCAATGTGCGTCACTGTACAGCAATCTGGCCCTAAGACACGTGCCATACAAAGAGTGTGCCTAGATGGATACAATCAAATATAAACAATATTTACACATGCAATGCATTTGCAATTTTAAAAAATATTGTAAACAAATCAAATTCAAATTAATACCGCCTCTGCCCCTCATCCAAGTTAGCATTAATTGACTAGATATAAGGAAGGCCAAAGAGGAGGAGGTTTTGGTAATCAAGAATGTCATGGAGGGTCTTGATGAGACTTCTGACTTTCTGGACCGAAAGAAAGACAGATCTTGGAAATGTTATAGAGAAAGAAGTAGCAAGATTTGAACACAGCCTGGATTTGTGCGGCAAGAGGGAGGAAGACTTGAAGATTACCCAGATCTGATGGCCCTCAGTGATTGGTGATGTTTATAAAGTGACAGAAAATAGGGCTACAGGAAGAAAGAGTAGGAGTACTGTTTTGGCCATATTAAGTTTAAGCTGATAGCTAGACATCCGGGAGGAGATGACAGAGAGAGAGGCTGAAATGCTGGACTGGATGGAAGGAGAAAAGTTAGGAATAAAGAGGCCCATCTGTGAACTATTGGTGTAAAGATGGTAGTCCAGAAAGAGAATGTAAAGAAGGAAATGGAGCAAAATACAGAGATCTATGGGGATCCACTGTAGAGTGGGAGCAGGGAGGAGAGAAACACACCTAAAAAGATGCTGAAGAAGTTGGAGAGGTAAGAGGAGAACCAGGAGAGGGGAGAATCCTGAAGGCAGAGGAAGGCCAAGATCTCCGGAAGTATGTTCAGAGACTCAGTAGAATTAGATGGAATGTAGGCCCTGGGATTTAGTTAGCAAAAGGTCATTTGAAACATTAGTGTGATGGAGTATACAAACCACACACTGAGAAACAAGGAGCTAATATGCTGCTCTGGGCTTAGCCAGCCCTGCCCCACCACACCTGCAAGAGATGCACAGGCTGGAGGAGGCGTTAAAAAGGGAGTAGAACAGCTTACCGGTGGGCAAACTAGGAAGAGAAAGGATTTTTACCTTCCAGCTCCAGGGGAAATGGCTGAGGGAAGGCAGGATCTCTTCCATTCACGATTGCTTGAAGGTTCCTCCCTGAGGGGAGGGAGGATCTGTTTCTGATAGACCTTGAGAGGGAGGCATTTCCCCTCTCACATACTAACCCAGCTTATTTGTGTTGATTCCCTATGTTTTGTTTATGGACTACCCCTGAACAGGAGACTTGGAAGTGACCTGGCCGGAGGGCCAAGGCATGAGAGGAGGCAGCCACTGCACCAAAAGGGAGAGAGAGCTACCATGCCATGTCTGGCTGTGAAGAGGTGCCAAGTGGTGAGCTTACCTCCTTCATCCTTTCCTGTGAGAGATTGTGAATTACAGATACTAGAGGGGTGGTAGTGACCCAGGTAAGTCAGCCTTATTGTGTGCTTGGGTGGAAGACACTTGTGAAGCCTAGTGGAATGGGCGGGTCTGGGCTTCTCTAATGAAAGCTCCTCTCTGTATGTTGAAGGACCTAAGCCCCAACCACTAGGCAATGCTCCCTAAGAGCAAAGACCATCATGCTTACTGGTAGCAATTTTGATAGAGCAGGGAGGTCATAAGCCATACAGTAGAGGCAGGGCCGGCTCTGGCTTTTTTGCCGGCCCAGGCAAAAAAGCCTCCCGCCGCCTCCCGCCCCCCAGCGCGGCAGGGGAGGGCACCGAGCCCGGCCGCAGGCCGCTCTCCCCGACCAGCCAGAGTGCCGAGGGGAGGGCGGAGTGGTGGCCAGAGCGCCGGGTGGAGGGCGGCGAGCCCGCCACGGCTCCGCTCTCCCCGGCGGCCAGGCGCCGGGGGGGAGGGCGGAGTGCTAGCCGGGGCTCCGCTCTCCCCGGCGGCCAGAGTGCTGGGGGGAGGCCGGAGAGCCCAGCTGGGGCTCCGCTCTCCCCGGCGGCCGGAGCCGGAGCACCGCACCGCCCCCCTCCAGGTGCCGCCCCAAGCACAAGCTTGGTGGGCTGGTGCCTGGAGCCAGCCCTGAGTAGAGGGTCCAGTATGGGGTATCATGAGGAAAAATTGAGTCAATGGTTGTAAATAACCTCTTAGATGAATTTAGAGATGAAGGAAGAGATAGCAGTAGTTGGAGAGGCAGGTGAGGATTGAGTAAATAATATTAAGTAAATAATTAAGTTAACCTGCCATCAGAACATCCCATCAGCTATGACAGGTGATATTATCTCCATTGTGTAGATGAAGGAACCGGAAAATGATGATGATGAAACAGAAAGGTTAATTGACTAGCTCAAGGGAAAAAAACTTGAGTCAGTGGAAGAACTGGTAGTGGAATCCAGGAGGTCTAACACCTAATACCCTTTTGTAACCATTGTTCACCATTTCCTTCTTGCCTTGTAGCAGTATCAGTAGTTTACTTTCACTTGTGATATGCATGATTTTTTTCAACCCTGGTCTTTAGAGGTAATAGACTTCTGTATTAATCTACTCATTAATTAAATTCAGAAGATGATCACTGTGTTAGACACTTGAACAAACCCTAAATAGTTGTAATTTGTTTTAAAACATTTTGCAACAAAAGTCCCACCTTCTAACAACTTGAAGAGGAGGACATTGAGTCCGATATTTTCAAAAATGGAGGTCTGTAGTTTTGCTTCTACGTCCATATTTGGGCACCTAAAGAGGAGAGCAGAATTTCAAAAGCACAGGGCACCTAACAGATTCCTACTGACGTCAGTACAATAATAGAAGAGAACAGACCTCACCCTAATGGGAGCTGCTGCAAGGGTAGCACTTTAGAAAGTGAGGCCATTTTATTTAAGTGACTAAATCAGGAATTAGGAACCTAACTGTACTGTGGGCAATTCATTTTTAAAAATCACAACCTAAGACTAGAACTTGAACCCAGATTCCTCACATTGTAGTCCAATGAATTAATTCAAGGCAACTGAGCTTATCCTCCAATTTTGTTATCTTAAGGCTTTGAACTGTGTTAGAGAATGGTACAAATTGCTTTGATTCAGTTTGATTATGGTTCAGTGCTTTGAGGTTTTACATTTTCCACATATGGCACTAAATATAGCTTTAAAAGAATAATGGGTAACCTTTTCAAAAGCACTTATGTAATTTAGTCAATGGGCTAAATCACTTAAATGTTTTCAATGGGACTTAGGCTCCTGACACCTTGTCTACACATACAGGCTGTATCGCTTCAACTATATCAGTATAGTTAAAGCTGGTTATACCAGTATAAAGATGCTTAGGTATGTATACCAATAGAGCTTATTCCTATATGGCAAAGGGAAGAAGTTAAACCAATATAAGGTACTTTGATACAGTATAACTGCATCCACAGTAGGGGTGTAACAGTGTAAGTATTCTGGTAAAAATCACATCCCTAACTGAAATAGTTACACTGGTACAAAAACTGTGAGTAGATCAGGCCTGAATTATTTAGGCACTTTTCAAAATTGTATACTATCAAAATGTGCTAATGTGTGTTTTCTTTCTTTTCCCATGTCTTTTGTCAACAGCGTCATAAGCGCTGTAAAATGAAAGATGTAAAGCAATTTTAGATAGCAACTCCACCCGGCTAATGAGCTTCCAGACCCTCATGTCTATCCCCCCGCTCACATGGGACTTAGAGTCTGATTCATTCCGCAAAAGAAACTATCACCCAAGGGGCTCATACACAGATTTTTGGAAGAAGGCTTCTCTTATCAAGCCTTGGAGTAGTTGCCTTGCAGCAACATGAAAACGTTGCCAGGTTTGGCAGCTTGGCCTGAAACTGTAACCTCTTTTTACTTGACATATCTACCCCACTGTCATTAAAAGACTTTCCAGTTTCACTTTAGCCAACTGTGAGCTGTAAAGCCTCTGGCCCATATTTTCATTTTCTTTTTTTCAACATTTCTTGCTCTCAGTCCCTTTGTGAAACGCGTCTGCTGCCTGACATGCCCCATGTAAAAAGTAAGCCCTAATTACTCTGCTCTTGTTCATACTTGGCATAAATATAGTACTTGCAAGAGCATAGCTTGTAGCAACATGTGCCATATTTAATGAAATTGCAAAGTTACATCTTCTGTTGTCCTTCAGGATAAGAAAAAAGAGAACACAAACTTGTCTTAAAGAATTATTCGTTCCAGCTGCTCTGTTTAAGCAACTAACTGCAGTGTGTATTGGGCATACATATCATGGAAGACTCTTTCTTCCATTGGCATAAATGAATCAATGCTTTATGGGTATGGATCTCTACTTTTTAGGTAGAACTAAGATATGTTTCACTGTAAAAGTTATTGCTGAGTACACCCAGATATTTTAAGTAAATAAAGTTGCAGCCTAATTAAATCACAGCCATTGCCTCCAGGCTTTCTTCCAGCATGGCCAGAAAAAGGCCTATTGAGACCAGTTTGACAATATTTCAAGATCCCAGGAACTACCCTTCAAATTGAACTTAACTTTTTTTGTAACTGTTGATGCACTAATGCAGTATTTTAGTCTACTCCATTTTTGTAATGCATGATCATACAACAACAAAAGAACCTTTGGACAGACAGCAGAGAAGCAGAGATTTGCATTGGCAAAATGTTGGAGTAGCTAACTTTCTGATGAAAGGTAACATGACAACTGGCTTTTAACATCTACTTGTTTTTAAGTTTAAATTTTAACATAAATACAACCTTCTTTTCTAAGATGTGGTTTTGTTAAAAGTTGGTGTAAACTTGGCAATTTTAAGAAACAACTTTTTTGATAATCCAAAATGAGTTTTAGAGCATAATTTCTTAAACATTTCTTTATGCCATTCATGACTTTTAGGGTATGTTCTAATTAAGGGCTAATTATTAAAGTGGAAATATATTCATAAGCATTTTTGGCCAGTTTCTTAACCCAGCTTTCAGCTCCTTTACTCTGCTCAGGTAATGCATAGCAGCCAGAATGCTGCCAGAAACAGACAGCTACAGCGGTTCTGGAACAAATTTTGTAGTGGGGGGTGCTGAGAATCATTCAACCAAACTGTAAATCCTGTATATAATGGAAACCACTTCAAGCCAGAGGGTGCGGCAGCACCCCTAGTTCCAGCACCTCTGGATTTCACTAACGTAGGGAAATCCTCTGGTGGCATTAACAAGGCTTACACTACTAGCTACCCCACTTCCCGTTGAAGGGCAGGTATTGGTACAGGATGGAGGTGAAGGCAGTACTCTGTGTTCCATCTAATCCTTGTTGGTGCAGTAGCTCCAAGGGCTATTGTTACTGGTGTGATTTAGAATAGTCCTTCTGCACTAACTTGAGTCCCCAGGATCAGACAGGGGGAAAGTGTCTTTACTTTTTCCGTAACTCAGCATTACCAAGCTGAGGGTTGATCTTTTGATCTTCTAGAAGGAAATTTACTAATAAATACCCTGATATTCTATTGTCATCTAATCCACCACAGCACTACTTACTATCACTCAGATTTTTAAAGTATGTGTTTCTTCTCGCTGTTGTCTCCCTGCCTACATACTGTAGTTCTGTGTCCCACTAGTTCCTTATTATACTTGACAGTTGAAGGATTAGTCGGTGCTTTTTGCATACAGTCTTCATGTAGCTAATTAAAAGAGGCATTTGACACAGAATACTGAAACGACTATTTCATTTCATTGTTCAGCGCAATGCTTTCTCATTGCAGCTGCATCTGTCTGTGGGTTGTTAATCTTCACTAGTATATAAAATTTAATGCTTAAGTCTAACATCAAAAATAGATTATTTCCCACTAAATTATCAGTAGCAGTCTTTGGAACCCTTGATAAATATTTACAGCACTTTTATTGCAAGTTTACTTTGAATCTGATGATAAGAGAAATGCAAAGTAGCTGTTAATATCTCTCACTATTATATGTATATTGAATTTTAATTCTTTTTGGTTGTATTGTGTGGGAGTTCCAAAGAATAGAAATTGGGAGATTAAATGGCATAAGAAAGGTTTTTACTTGCCTCCAAAGCCAGTCATTAGAATTAGAAATGTTACATTCAAGAAAATTAATAACTTGTAGATAACATTCTGTAAAACACATAAGCCACTGTGCTAAAGACATTTTTACAATACATGATCAAAAAATGGTAAAGGTTGTTCCAAAAAATTCTGGAACTGTCAAAATCATTTTCATCATTCAGGTTTCAAAAAAGAATAATTTTTAATTTACTGGAAATATTTATAGAAACGTCTGGAGTTTTCATTTTTTGTTTCACATTCTCCCCCCCACACACACACACTTTCTCTCTGTGTTTCTCCTCCCTTTCTCCTTTTTCTAACTTTTCTCCTTTTGTTTCCATATTTTCCATAAAATGGGTGGGAAAGCAAAAGAAAAAAGGGGGCCAAACCTCAGATTAAAAACAAAACTGGGATTTTTTTTTTAAGGTTTCATCAAAAGCAACACATTTTGGGAGTGACCATTACAAGGCCATTTTTAATTGATTTTTTTTTATCAGAAACTTTCAACCAGCTATAATTAACCTCTTGGCCAGCTTGTCTTTTTCATCCCACAGAAGAAGGTCCAATAAAAGATATTACCTCATCCACCTTGTCTCTCTAAGAGCTTGGGATCCACATGGCTACAAAAAAACTGCAGCTCTACAATATAACAGTTTCTGAACACCAGACCCAAATCTTGCAATGTTAATCCTGCTAATTGTCATTTAGGCCATATTCCTGCTATGTGCTGTGCACAGACATGCCTATGTCCAGCGTTCAAGGGATGAGTTTGCAGGTTTAGAGCCATAGAGCCCAAACTCATTTCCTTTGATTATTAATGGGAGTTTTGCCATTTCAAACAATCAGAGCAGGATTAGCTTTTTAAAATGTTTTGTATAAAATAAACCATTCCCACAAATTATAAACTATCACCATCCTGCAGCCATCTATGTTCACTCTTATTCATTTATGTATTTTTCAGTTTACAAAAAATATGCTCTTACAAAAGTCTTTGGGTTCACTGAACTCCATCCTTTCATCAAATAAACAGCCCATTCCTGTGCTCTATCAGTCAAATATCTGGGAAAACAGTAGGACTTTGCAATATCCCTGGAGGTAGGGTGACCAATATTTCCCAAAGAGAAAATGGGACACCATGCAGGGCTAGCCCAAGCCTCCTTCCCATGGTGCTGGCCGCAGCCACTCACCCAAAGTGCCCCCCCGACTGTCACTAGTCACTTGAACCCTGCTGGCCCCCCCGTTCAAGGTTGTCACTACTCACTGGTCACTCAAAATTGCATGCAGATGTAAAAAAGAAGCCCGTTCAGTCTTTGGCGCATTTGCACAATGTATTTCCAAGAACCAGTACTCCTAAGCAAACAAGCTGCACTCTAGACAAAGGCAAAATCCACTTTCAAGAAAAAAACATGGGATAAAGGCAGATTTATGGGAAGCATTCCTGGTCACTGATGGCACCTGGGAGTCAGAGGAACAATCGGGCATTCGCAGTATCTGTAAGCTGGAAATTTCATTTGCTGAGGATAGACAAACCTCTTCTATTGCAGGGTCAGATACCAGACCATCATATTTTCAAACTTCTTTCCCCAACCAACTAGCATCGACACCATTTTGGTGAGTCAACTTCCTTCCATCCAAGTTGGTAACTCAGTAAGGAACTAGGAAAGTATTAATAGGATATTGTTCAGGTTTGAGTAAAGAGACATCAAGCTGTTTTTCATTAATTGTACTGTAACCCAAAGCATCTCACTACCTTCCACAGTGGATTTATATATACAGTGGAAAGGATGAGTTACAGAAAAGAACATAAAGGAACACAGTATGAAAGAGAAGTTGGGGTAGTTGACTAATGACTCAACAGCCCCTTCTTGGATACCTCTGAAAGGTCAGACCAGAAAGAGTAGGATGGAAAATAATACTACAAATATTATAATGTCATTACATAAATCAATGGTATCTCCTCATCTGGAATATTGTATTTTGCTCTGGTCACCTATGGGCAGGTTATTCTATATCGATCCACTTTGTGGTTTTTGCACCTTTCTCAGAAGAATCTGGTATTGGCCACTGACTAATCTAAAAAAAATCAACAAAAGACACACCTAATATCTTTTCATCACAAGGAAGACAAAGCAGTTTCAATCCCACACACATTCCTGAAACCTAACTGATCAGGAATAAAGAAATTCAAGGATGCAGGATTATACCAGAGTTACTGACCACCAGTCTAACAATTTCTGTTCCCCTGTAAAGGCTAAAGAGTTGAAAATAATCACTAATGTCTTCAGATGGTTTCTTGAGCAGGCAACTATTGACAGCTTGCTTCAGTGAAGCGGGTATCCTGCCCTTCCTTAAGGAAGTACTAATTATTGCTACTGATAAAAGACCCAATTCCCCTCCCTGCTTTCTTAAACTAAGATAAAAGGATCTGGGTCCAACATATAAATTGCAGACCAAAGTGCTCAGTTATAAAAAGTTAATAACTTTTTATAACTCAGTTTCATGGTTAGTTATTTCTGATATAAATAATTTTCAGCAGTAAATGTTAACACTAAATTTATATATAATGAAGATAACTTAAAGATTAATATGAGGGACACCTGAAGAGGCATGGATGCCTCTTCAGGTGTCCCTCATATTAATCTTTAAGTTATCTTCATTATATATAAATTTAGTGTTAACATTTACTGCTGAAAATTATTTATATCAGAAATAACTAACCATGAAACTGAGTTATAAAAAGTTATTAACACAAACAGAAGGAACCCCATATTTTCTTGCATAAATAATTTTGTGTATCCTTCATTTTGAGTCTTTGTTACACATAGCATCCCCCCAGCCATGACTTGGCAGATTCACAGGCATGCCCAGTAATTCTAGCATCATAGCAAGTAAATGTAGCTAAAATTCCACCAGAGAAGGCAAGACTTTATCTTCCTCCAAACATGTATCTGGCTACATGGACGCAGCCAACTGACTCAGAATTGGGGTGATTTTAATCTGTGATGATTGTAAATTACTCATATGGAAAATACTTAACTCTTCCAAGCCAATTGTAAGCCAGATGTTCCCGGTGATCTAACCATCTAAAAACCATTCAGAGATAAGTAGCATTTCACATATGTTTCTATAGAGATGGTGAATATTTTTTGACCCACACCAACTCAGCATGATTTAAATAACTATCCTGAGACTGAGATGACTCAAGACACAACATTCACTACTGTCAGCCCTCAGGTGTTTCACCTAGCCATCACATAGCATGTGTATACCCAAGTGACAATGTGGATAACAGATGAGGAGAGGACACGTGGGATCAGTACATTGATGGTCAAGGACAACTAAAAAGAGTGTATGGCCTGATTTTCAAAGGTGCTGAGCACACTTAAGCTCCTACTAACTTTAATAGGGTTTTGGGTACTCAGCACCTCTGTATTTCCAGGAAAACTGTGCAGAGCAAGGGACTGTCTGTTCCTATCTATATGTTCAACCAGGCTATTAGCAATAATAGAATTATAGAAATGTAAGGCTGGATGGGACCTTGAGAGGTCATCTAGTCAAGTCTAGTCCATGCTGAGGCAAGAACAAGTATACCTAGATCATCCCTGACAGATGTTTCCTAACCTGTTCTTAAAACCTTCCGATGACATGGATTACACAACTTCCTTTGGAAGTTTACGCCATTATTTAACTACCCTTATAGTTAGAAAGCTTTTCCTAATATCTAACCTAAATCTCCCTCACTGAAGATTAAGTCATTTACTTCTTGACCTACCTTCAGTGAACATAGAGCATAATTGATCACTGTCCTCTTTATCACACTCCTTAACACAGTTAAAATCTGTTATCAGGCTACGCTTCTGTCTTCTTTCCTCAACTAAACTCACCCAACTTTTTAATACTTTCCTCTTAAGCCACCTTTTCTAAACCTTTTATAATTTTTGTAGCGCTCGCTGGACTCTCACTAATTTGTCCACACCTTTCCTAAAGTTTGGCACCCAGAACTGGACACAGAACTCCAGATGAGGCCTCACCAGTGCCTAGTACAGTGGGACGATTATATTTGGAGTCTTACACATGACAGTTCTGTTAATACAGCCCAGAATAATATCTGCCTGTTTCACAGCTGCAACACATTGTTGGCTCGTATGCAATTTGTGATCCACTAAGTCCCCAGAGCCTTTTCAATGGTTTTACTGCTTACCCAGTTATTCCCCAGCTTGTAGTTAGGCATCGACTTTTTCTTCCTAAGTGTATTATTTTACACCTGTCTTTATTGAATTTCATCTTGTTGATTTAAGACCAATTCTCCAATTTGTCAAGGTCATTTTTAATTCTAATCCTGACCTTCAAAATTCTAGCAATTCCTCCAATCTAGGTATTATCTGCAAATTTTATTAGCATACTCCATTATCCAAATTGTTAATGAAAATATGAGTAGTACCAAACCCAGTACTGATCTCTGTGGGATCCCACTAGATATGTCCTCCAAGTTTGACAGTGAACGATTGATTACTACTCTGGTCTTTCAGCCAGTTGTGCACGCACCCCATGATCTCATTTAGGCCACATTACCCTAGTTTGCTTATGAGAATATCAGGTGGGACTGTGTGCAAATCTTACTAAAATCAAGATTTATCAGATAACACTGGTCTACAATTTTTGAGAAGTCGTCTGCTTCAGAAATAAAATGTGCTATTTATTATGTATTTTGATGTGCTGAATTCAAATATGACAATTAAAACAATTGATTGGCTACTGTTTCTAAGATATTTAAGTTTTTACATTTTATGTCTATGTATATTGTGTAGATAGTAGAGTTTTAATCATAAATTGTAAACCTAGGTCTTTTCATGTGTTTATGGTTGCTTTACATGATAATATTTCACCTGTCCTGTTTATGTAACACTTTAAAAATCAGCAAAAGGGTTATATAAATAAAATGTATTATGAAACAAAAGGCAAAAAACTATTATGTACATAGTTTAGTCCTATTCAGTGTCTACTCAGCGCTTTTTGGCTTGTCTCTTGTATTCATTAAATAGAGCATCTCTTGCCACTGTCAAGCAATAGTCTGCAAGCATTGATGGGCTCCATTTGCCCTGATAGCGTTTCTCCATTGTTGCAATGTCCTGGTGAAATCGCTCGCCGTGCTCGTCGCTCACTGCTCCGCAGTTCGGTGGAAAAAAATCTAGATGAGAGTACAAAAAATGTCTCTTTAGTGACATGTTGCAACCAAGTCTTTTGTATGCCTTGAGGAGGTTTTCCACCAACAACCTATAGTTGTCTGCCTGTTGTTTCCGAGAAAATCGATTGCCATTAACTGGAAGGCTTTCCATGCCATCTTTTCGTTGCCACACAGTGCATGGTCAAATGCATCATCTCGAAGATGAATCTGAGGACCAACAAAGACACCTTCCTTTATCTTAGCTTCACTTAACCTTGGAAATTTTCCACGGAGGTACTTGAAAGCTGCTTGTGTTTTGTCAATGGCCTTGACAAAGTTCTTCATCAGACCCAGCTTGATGTGTAAGGGTGGTAACAAAATCTTCCTTGATTCAACAAGTGGTAGATGCTGAACACTTTTCCTCCCAGGCTCCAATGACTGTTGGAGTGGCCAATCTTTCTTGATGTAGTGGGAATCTCTTGCACGACTATCCCATTTGCAGAGAAAACAGCAGTACTTTGTGTATCCAGTCTGCAGACCAAGCAAGAGAGCAACAACCTTCAAATCGCCACAAAGCTGCCACTGATGTTGGTCATAGTTTATGCACCTCAAAAGTTGTTTCATGCTGTCATAGGTTTCCTTCATATGGACTGCATGACCAACTGGAATTGATGGCAAAACATTTCCATTATGCAGTAAAACAGCTTTAAGACTCGTCTTCGATGAATCAATGAACAGTCTCCACTCATCTGGATTGTGAACGATGTTGAGGGCTACCATCACACCATCAATGTTGTTGCAGTCTACAAGATCACCTTCCATGAAGAAGAATGGGACAAGATCGTTTTGACGGTCACGGAACATGGAAACCCTAACATCACCTGCCAGGAGATTCCACTGCTGTAGTCTGGAGCCCAACAGCTCTGCCTTACTCTTGGGTAGTTCCAAATCCCTGACAAGGTCATTCAGTTCACCTTGTGTTATGAGGTGTGGTTCAGAGGAGGAGGATGGGAGAAAATGTGGGTCCTGTGACATTGATGGTTCAGGAACAGAAGTTTCATCCTCTTCCTCTTCCTCGTCTGACTCAAGTGAGAATGACTCTGGTGCATCAGGAACCGGCAGTCCTTCTCCGTGGGGTACTGGACTTATAGCTGATGGAATGTTTGGATAATGCACAGTCCACTTTTTCTTCTTTGACACACCTTTCCCAACTGGAGGCACCATGCAGAAGTAACAATTGCTGGTATGATCTGTTGGCTCTCTCCAAATCATTGGTACTGCAAAAGGCATAGATTTCCTTTTCCTGTTCAACCACTGGCAAAGATTTGTTGCACAAGTGTTGCAGCATATGTGTGGGGCCCACCTCTTGTCCTGATCTCCAATTTTGCAGCCAAAATAAAGGTGATAGGCTTTCTTAACCATAGTGGTTATACTGCGCTTTTGTGATGCAAAAGTCACTTCACCACAAACATAGCAGAAGTTATCTGCACTGTTCACACAAGTACGAGGCATCTCTGCTCACTTTGGCTAAACAGAAATGTGTCCCTTTGCAAAATCAAACACTGACAAATAAGAGAGCACGACACTGTATGATTTCTAGAGCTGATATAGGGCAATTTGTTCAGCAGAGTGATGTAAGCTTCCTTATGATTGCATCATCCATGATTTCTAGGAATAACATGATGTAATTCATATCATGTATGACGCAATACCAGCTTCAGATTGCATCATTCATTGTTTTGCCTAAAAAGCAAGTACTGTCCAAACCCAGTCATAGATTTATTCATAGATCCAGTCAAAGATGTATTTTAGTCATTTCTGGTTTAAATTGAGATCCCTTCCCTTTATAACTCACTTATCCTCCACCATTCCCAAGTCAAGGGTCATATATACTGACCCAATAGCATATCTTGAAAACTAGAGCCAATCAACAATTTTAAGCATCATTTTCGTTCTCAGTGACCCAGAATTAGTAAAGTTTGACTATATTTATTTCAGAAGCATTTTGGCTGTAGAGCAGTGTAATAAATTACTACTGTACAAAATAATCTCTAAGAAAGCTCTGCCAGTAATAAAACAAAAGGCAGCTCTTGATTTTTAATGCCAGGCAATTAATGAACAAACAAATGAACAATATAAACTACTAAAAAACTCATGATAGTCTTAATGCGCCTATAGACTGTATGTTGTATAATGCAAATGTAACTTGTATTAAACAATAGATACATGAATGTGTAACTATTCAGTGTTATTTATTAAAACAGATCAAATGTGTTTTACTTATAGCATTTTCCTCTTGTCTTTTTGGTGCTGACACTTTCTGAGATCTAGCCTTTAAAGAAATCCTTCTTTTTCTTTTCTTCTGGACAGCATCTTATTCTTAGACATTCCAAAAATACATATTTTCACCATCTAGTATTCATTCACATATGCTATAAATAGGGCCCTACTAAATTCAGGGTCCATTTTGGTCAGTTCCACAGTCATAGGATTTTGAACATAGTAAATGTCATGATTTCAGCTATTTTAATGTGAAATTTCACGGTGTTGTAATTGTAGGGGTCCTGACCCAAGAAGGAGAAGGAGGGGTCACAAGGTTATTGTAAGGGGGTGGGGGACGGTTGTGGTATTGATACCCTTACTTTTGTACTGCTGTAGGCAGTGGTACTGCCTTCAGAACTGGGCAGCTGGAGAGCCTAGCTCTGATGTCAGAGCCACCACCACCAGCAGCAAGGAAGGCATGGTATGGTACTGCCACCCTTACTTCTGTGCTGCTGCCTGCAGAGCTGGGCCCTCAGTCAGCAGCCACCACTCTCTGGCCACCCAGCTCTGAAGGCAACAGTGCAGAAGTAAGGGTGGCATGGTATGGAATTGCCACCCTTACTTCTGAGCTGCTGCTGGCGGGGCGCTGCCTTCAGAGCTGGGCACCCAGCCAACAGCTGCCACTCTTTGGCTGCCCAGCTCTGAAGGCAGCGCAGAAGTAAGGGTGGCAATACCATGATCCCCTCTAAAATAACCCTGTGACCTCCCCCCCCCCCCCCGCAACTCCCTTTTGGGTCAGGACCCCCAATTTGAGAAACTCTGGTCTCCCACGTGAAATTAATATAGTATAGGGTAAACGCGCAGAAAACATAAAACACACAGACTTCATGGGAGGAGACCAGATTTCATGGTTCATGATTCATTTTTCATGGCAATGTATTTGGTAGGGTCTTAGCTATAAATCAGTTGGGCTGGCAAAATAATACATATGATTTCTGGGGCTTATAGCTCCCATCAATAAAATTTTCATTTTCTGGTACTGACAATCTGAATTTCTCCTGTAGTAGTGAGTCTTCATCACTTGCTCTTCATTACTAAGGTAAATATTAAATTCAGACAGATTTGATAGATTTGCAGTTGCCCCTTTTGCCTCTCAGTTTTTGGGATGAAAGAAGGGTTCAATAAAATGTCCATCATCAGCAGTCTTTTGTTTGGATGTATACAATATATCTTTCCATATCCTGAATGTTTGATCTATCTCACTGGTCACAAAGGAGATGAGGGAGGCTGTGTTATGGGCAGTGAAGGTCTAAACTGATGTTAATAGAAAAGTGACCTACAGTAGGATTCACTACTGCAAAATAGGTTTGACGTGGCCTTGGGTTTTGTTTTACTTTTAACCATTAAAGAGTAAATTTTCTGGCATGCCAAGGTCAAGCGTCTTTCTTGTGGGCAGTCTCAAATTATGCCTTCATTTCCAGATGATAGACTCTTCAGGGTCAGGACTGTCTCTTATGTGTTTGTACAATGCCTAGCACAGTGATGGCAATCAACATTTCAGCAATGACAATCAACAGTGCAGGGACTCAGTCTAGCTTGGGGTCTCTAGATGTTACCATAATACAAATTTTAAAACATATTAATTTTTTTAAACCTGCAAATGAATTGCAGCTATGCATTGTAGAACGTTCAGCTATAACTAAGTGAACCGATAATCAGGGAGTTAGATATGTAAAGAATAAGATTTTCACCTGTAATACAGTGCGGTTGCAAAACATGTTGGATCAATTTTTGTGGATGCAGATGCACAAGCAAAACTTAAGGTCAGCCCTTAGTTTCCTCTCAGTATTTCCTAATATTTTCAGTAGCAACTGGTGTACATTACGAAAAGGTGTCTTAACCACTTCTTGTGCACCCACTATCCCCTCACATCACAAACTATTCTGGAGTTTATTTTCCATTTGTTTTTCTGGTCTTGTCTGCCCTTTTGTGATGTGGTTGTGCATTATTACCCCCCACTTGTGACTATGTATCATTGTTATTATGTAATTTATTATCTAGATAACACCCACCTGTAGTTAAGCATTATGAGTACCTGTAGCATACAGCGAATATCACAGCATATCAGTAGCTTTCCTTCCTCTTTTTCTACTCTGGTCAGGAAGGTTCCATTTCTGTTATTTCTCTGTCTTTTTCTCTGTGCAGTTGTCCTCTTAAAAATTGTTGCAACTTTGATAACCAGATCAGGTTACCTCAGATTCACAGTATCCCCTATTCTTAATACCTAAGGAATACTAGACAATCTGGAGGAATGTTAATCAATGGAATAATTTTGACCCAAAGATTTGTAGGGGCAAGGACTGACTCAGCAGATAATCTCAATCCCCATTTATCCTTGGGCTCCAAGACGCACTATGTAAATCCATCTGCTTTTCCCTTAAGATGCCACAAAAGCGCCGCCCAGTAAAGGGAAGCTGCCATGATACTGACATTAGGACAAGGCAAAGCATTTTCCAGCTCCAGAATGTCATCACAATGGGCCAGATCCTCAGATAGTGTAAGCTGGTGTGGCTCCATTGAAGTCAATGTTAAGATATTTATTTTGAATGGGAGGCATGACAAGGCACCAAACAAGACTAATTGGACTGAATTTTCCATTTTCTTCACCTGGGCTGATTGGACTCATTCTTGAGTGAGTTTAGACCAGCTGATGATCTGATCCTGTATGTTTATTGACAACCATTGTGTATTAGCCTGACTAAGCTATATAATTATAAGGAAGAGGAAAAGAAAAAACATGGACACAAAGTGCCAGATGGTTATCCCCTTTCTCATACTGGGAAGGACCTCAGTCCATAAGTGCCATTGACTTAAATTCATGGCTTGGGTCATTAGCAGTGTTCAAACTAGAACTGGATGATTTTTTTCAGACACATGGTTTATTTGCCATGAAATACAGTTGTGGTCAACCCAAAATGATTTTCAAATTTGTGTTGAACTTGCTGATAATTTTGGACCAAAAAAAAATTCAGGCTATTTTCACAAAAAGGAGAAGTGGTGCCATTGGCTCCCTTATGCAAATAGCATAGTGATTAGGGCACTCACCTGAGATATGGGAGTTCAAACCCCTACTCTGGAGCAGGAACTTAACCAAGATCACCCACGTAGCAGTGGAGTGTTCTAGCCATCAGGGTATTGTGGGGCCAGGTGTCTCTCCATCTCTCTTATTGATGTTGTTACATTTTTCATGAAATACTTGAATATTTAGAGAGAGTGTGAGAGAGGATGTGTGAGAGAATGATTCTACAGCCTGGTGGTTCGGGGACACATGGGGGAACACCCAGGTTCCAGTCTCTGCTCCACTATTTAATTCAGGGGTTCTCAAGCTGGAGGTTGCGAGGGTCGTGATCCCAGCCATCTGTGGGGGCTGTCATCCCTCAGCCCCCATTAAATTGAACACCCCCATTTTTAATTTGTAAGGGAGAGTTGCACTCAGAGGCTTGCTGTGTGAAAGGAGTCATCAATTAAAAAAGTTTGAGAACCACGGATTTCATTGTTTGTACAAAGTGGCACTGCTTGAAGAGGGGATATTGAGAGAGACACATCCCAGGAAACTCCATTGGCCAGTGATTACAGCATTCAGCTATGAGGCGGCAGACCTGGGTAAAAGTCTCTACTCCACATCAAGAGTTGCTTATTCACACAGCTCCAGTTTGGACCTATAGATCCACAGAACAGACCTCTATCGCTTGAGCTAACAGGATAACTGGTAGCAGTAGTTGGATGTATGTGGACCATTTTCTAGAAATGGGAGGAAACACACACTTTCCCAGGGGGTTTCACATCTATTTGCTGACAAGAGAGATTGAGGACAGCTGGGTTCAATTACAGATTCTGTTGGAGAGTATTTTCTAGTGATTATAGGCCCTGTGCCACTGCCTATCTGTGCTTCCCTCCTCCCACATCTACCCCAATCCCTGGCTCCTGTCCCCCACCCCACTATCAATCCCTGGCTCATGCCTCCCTCTTCCACTGCTCCCACCAACTTTATCCCCAAATTGATTCTTTCCCCCCTGTTCCTACCTCACCACCCCCTGGCTACCTCCCTCCCCCACTCCTTTGGATCCTGTTACCTCCTACCTCCTTCCTCACACCACTGCATTCATGTCAGGTTGTGTTCTTTTCCATCTCGATGCCTGGGTACGAGCAGGAGATCATTCAGAGCATAGTCTCCTTGCTCTCAGTTCTAGTCCGTGGCACCAAAGCACTCCCCAGCAGCTGGTAGGAGCAATTTCAGGAAAAGTCCTGCTTTGCCTCTGCAGTCCCTGACTGGAGCTTGCTCAGTGGGGACTGAATCTTCAGAGTTTTTAGCTGCCAACTTTAACAAGTCTCTACTGGCTATGTGTGAACTGAGATTTTTTGAAGGCCTATAACTTGACCAGATGTGGTCAGATTTTCATGGTGAATGGAAAAGGCACATCTCTGACACCAAGGTGATTCTTCTGCCAAATTTCAAGACCCAGTTCCAAAGGATAGAAGCACTAGAACATCTCAGTTAAATAGTGGTAAGAATTATTTTAACATGGCAAAACAACATGTATTTCCCCAAACTCATTTTCAGAAATGGAGAAACCATTTTAGCTGAAACTTTCCAAAACAATTCAGCACATGGCAGACACCAGACATGGAAAATTTCAGCTCTAATATTTAAACCTTTGGCAAAGTTATAAACAAATGAAAATATGATTTAATGGGAAATGTAAAGCAACCTTAACTAAAGGCAGGGCTACCAGACATAATTCATGTAGTAATTGGGATTACTCAAATGTTTAAAGTTAAGCACATGTGTAAGTGTTTGCATAATTGGGGCTTAGCATTGCAATGACCTTGTTGGGATTAATTAGTTGTTTATTGTTTGTTTTGCTTACACTCTCTGGAACATTTTCTATCCCAATCTACGTTTCAGAATTATTGGGTGTTTCATACCGTTTTAAGATTTAATAAATACTTGAGAAACCATATTCAAATTCAGATACCTTACCTTCAGGTAGTGCAAATACTTGATACTACGCTTTGAGAAATACATCCCAGTTAGTATTGGGTAATGCCTGGGCAAAACACGTGTCCAATTGGCCTTACTTCATGCCTTGCCATAGCCCCCATTCAAGGTAAATTATCCGAACTCTTTACCATATCCATTAACAACGAATGAATATAAATAAAATGGATATCTGCCACCTCAGAATAGGTTTTTATCACAATATTTTTGTGGTAGCCCTATACGTTAAGGAATATAAGAGGAAAAACCTTACTTACATAATATCTATTCAATTTTACTTACAAGCTGTGAAATACCATATTGTGCTAACCTTTATATTATTATTATAAATTAAAAAAAACCCTAATACAATCCAAAGATTAAACCTCCAGTTTTCAGTTACACTAATGCCCATCTACATCACTCTTTCACACTTGAAAGCACACCTGGAAATGTGTACTGTTGTGTAGTGCAGTTCATTTTAAAGGAAAATGGGATTACAGGGATGATCTGCTTAACAAATCCTGTTACATTCATGGGAGATGGAGCAATTTACTCCTTGGCTCCTCTCTAGGTTTGCCTGTTGACCTGGAATGACAGTAGAATGCTTCGAATATTGGCAGTGTATACAGTCCAATTGTTTCTAGAGTTGCAAATAACTATTAGGAGCATGTTTGTAGTTTCTCTTTAACTGCCACAACAGCTGCTTTCCCTGTCAACTCTAGATGTACCCTCTCTCCTCCATTCCCTGATAGATGCTTCTTCTCCAGTGAACTTCTTAGTCTTGTCCAGCTCCATTCATCTTCAATCTAGCTAACATCTTGGGGTCAGTTTCTTTGGTACACAAAATCTCTCTTAACTGGCCTAAGGGGGATCACCCATCCTAAAGATGGCAAGGAGCTGATGTAAGGGCTCATTCATTTCATTTAACTTCCCTGCTACCAATGTAACAATGAAAATGGGTCATTGCTAGGATTGGCCTGGAATCTCCTGGAATTGGCATCGATCTCCCGGTAAGTATTGAAAGCAATCCGGGAGATTTTAATAGGATATTTTAAGAAAATGACATTACGTCATGTGGGGGGGAAAAAAATCTCCCAGAATAGTTTCAGTCAGAGTTGGCAACACTAGCATTGCTGGAGAAAAGGCTACATTTACAGACTTCCACAAGACTCACCCTTTGTGCAATTAGGCCTCATCCATTGGGTTGCCAACTTTCTAATCGCACAAAACCGAACACCCTTGCCCCGCCCCTTCTCCAAGGCCCCACCCTGCTCACTCCATCCCCCCTCCCTTTGTCATTCCCTCTCCTCCTTAGTTTCCCTCTGATTTATGTGTTGAGCCTCTCAGACCAGCAAGTCTGGATTCCCAGGAGAACACTCCTGCCTTACTCAACTGCTGGGTGTAAAGTCATTGCCACCTAGGTCAGGAAGGATATTTGCCCCTATATAGAGAGTATTACTGGACACAGTATATTATGGGACTTGTTCACCTTCCAAGTATCAGTCCCTAGAGCAGGCAAGATTCTGGGCTTTATAGACAAATCACCTGCTTTTGTACTGCAAAGCCTCTGGTCCTATGCATTATGGCACATTAATTACTGTTAAAACAGCATTTTTGAATGCTCTAAAGCTAGCAGGGCAATGCTTTCATTTCACTACCACATCCTAACCTGTGCTTATAGGAAAGGCATATGCAGTATCTACTTAGCAATTAGGTAAATAAGATTATTTTATTCTTAATGTGCTTGAGAAATTTCTGTGTTGTCATTATATGTTAAGTTTATAATTGCTTTAGATTTTAGAAAACATCTGTAGACTCCTCTGTATTAAGGTAGGAGGCCTTTGTACTGTGCCTATGTGTTGCTTGTATAGGGTTAAATAGAATAGTAACTAACAAGATTAATAAAGGTCACTAGAAAAAGAAAGATTGTAGCTGCAAAACACTGGATGTCTTCTAAATAGTGCAATACCCACAATTAACATGTCATCACAGAAGATATTCAAGGTAGGATTAAAACTTAAAGCAAAGTAAGATAGTTTCCATTATAACTGAGTTTGAGTTTAATTCTGCCCTACTGTAAGACAGTGGAATACACTGGAAGATATTGATCCTGTGAATTTTCTAGATATAAAAAAAGAAATTTAACCAAGTAAAATAAAGACAAAAAATCATTTGGAACATTTTTTGGGGTGAAATTTCCATTTACTGCATCATTAAGTAATTATAAAATGGGCAAGAGCAATTGAGTGATCTGATTATCAAATGAGCATTCCACTGACTAATCAGTGCTATTCATGGCTCTGAACTTGCAAGCAGTGAATAGTGCTGATTACAGTCACAGCTCAGAACCTCATTACTTAATTAACAATATAAATATATATATTTTTAAAAAATTAGCATTTTCTGCTTATAATAAGGTGCAGCAGTGCAAAAATTGTGTATTATTAATCCAAGCCTAGTAGTCTTGACAGTACTTGGCCTCTGTCCTTGTGTTTAACACACTAGGCATGAATTAATATAACATAGTTCACGCACTGCCATATCCTATTGTTTAATTAACCTATCAGAAATATGGGGGTAGGAGTATAGTGGGATTTAATAGGTTCCCATTAATGTCGCTGAGCATCATGTGGATAAATCCCCTTTGCAGCACTTCAAATATTTACCCCAGAGTATGCAATTCAGTTTGATGCTACGGTTACACATACTTCTGTTCACTTGATCTTTCCATCTGCTAGGGCAATTTCATGTTTTCTCTGCTGCAGTATTATTTTAAATGGTTGAGATGACTGTATTATACCTAGAGTAATGGTTCTGTCATCATTTCCATTATAAATGCTGCCTTTCAAGGGTTTATGACTCAGCTGTAAAAATTTGCTCTAGGCTGAAACTTGGTATACAGTACAGAATCTCAGCCAGGAGAGAATTATATTTATTTATTCTGAATAAAACTGGCTTGGCCACTTTTATTAGCTAACTATACATGTATTTGAAGGAGAAAGGACTGCTTTTGGTTGGCTGCTCATATTTTTTTAATTAAATCTTGGCTTCTAATAATCTGTGGTTTAGGCCCAAATTTTCAAGAAGCTTCTATTAACTCATATACAGCAATCTGAATGTGCACCTGGAAAATGCCCAACCGCCTCTCTATGCATGCAGTTTTATGCTGCCAATTACTTGTTTTGCACAACAAAATGAGGGTTTCTCATGTGCTAACAGTTGAGCCTGCAAAATATTTCTGTTCTATTAAATATCTGGCAGATAGTGTCAAGGCTCCATTTTGTGCATACTGGGTCAGTTTTTTCCCTGATGCAAACTGGTTTAAGGCATAAAAACTATAGCCCTATGCCTACATCCCAGCTCCTGGAGTCATGTGATTACATCAGAAGCTAAATTTGTTTAAAGTGAGTGTCTAGCATTCATGGTTGTGAAGTAAAGATTGAAAACATAACCTGACTGTAACTAAGGAAGTTGGAGGAACTTCCCTATGCATGTCAATGAGTTCTTATGTTCAAAATGTATCACTCTGTGGGACCTACCAATGACACCCCCTCAGAGGAGGAGGAGAACAGTGCAATGCTGTCCAGTCTACCCACCTAAGCCAATGCACTGCAATTGCTGGTTAAATAGCTGCTGTTGAACTGAGGGGGCCCTTTCTGACACTCCTTCCTCTCCTGGGGTGTAGAGAAAGGGACTCCTGCTTCCAAAGGAAAAGGACCTGCTGCTACTCCTGGGGACTGAAGGGGACCCATGCTGCTGCCAACCTCAGTCTGGGAGGGAATGTGTCCCTCTGATACTCCCACTCCAAGTCTGGGTCATGGCAATGGGCCACAGAGGAAGAACCATGGAGTGCCACACCATGTGAGGACCCCATGCCATGTAGTTTCTAGAGCACCAGAGTGTCTTTCACTAAGGCAGGGCTGGACTGACTTCCTAGATGTAGGCTGAGTCACAGCAAGGGTGACAAGTATCAGAGGGTAGCTGTGTTAGTCTGTATCTACAAAAACAACAAGGAGTCTGGCGGCACCTTAAAGACTAACAGATTTATTTGGGCATAAGCTTTCATGGGTAAAAACCTTACTTCTTCAGATGCATAAACTTCAGAAACAGACTTCTAAAAGAAAAACAGCAGAACTAAAATTCATTTGCAAATTTAACACCATTAATCTGGGCTTGAATAGGGACTGGGAGTGGCTGGCTCATTACAGAAGCAGCTTTTCCTCTCCTGGAATTGACACCTCCTCATCTCATCTCCACTTGCAAAGTAACTCCCTTTTCTCTATGTGTCAGTATATAATGCCTGCATCTGTAACTTTCACTCTATGCATCCGAAGAAGTGAGGTTTTTACCCAGGTAAGCTTATGCCCAAATAAATCTGTTAGTCTTTAAGGTGCCACCAGACTCCTTGTTGTTTTAGCAAGGGTGAATTTATCTCTGACAGGTTGAAATATTGCTGAAAATATTGTGTCTATGATCCACCTGTGATTTTCTTGAAGCTTAAGACAGACCAAATCCTAAGCCTTTGTATTTTTATTAAATACAATCTTCATGCTACAAATTGTCATGATAGAATATAGTGGCTTCTTCTGAGACCCATGAAGCAGGACTTTCACAAAGGGTTCAGATTTTTCCAAGGCCAGCCATGCTTTTGAGACACTTTAAGCCTCATACTTGTATTTCACTGTACCTTGAAATGTGGGACAACAGCTTTATGTAATTTTTTTCAGGCGTGTGGGTGGGTGCACGCTGCAGTTAGTCATACAGTAATTGATCCATTTCACCAACATATTTTTGTCACAGCCTTAACTTTAAATTACTTTGCTTTTGTTTGTCAGAACTTTTGCACTATTTTAATATAATTTCTGGTGGTGTATTAACACTAAGTGCCTTGTAGCTGAATTTTGCAGCTTCCATGCTGAGCAGAATCAGTTCTGCTTCCAGGCAACATTTTTTCAGAGTGATTGACAGGAGTAAGTGCTGGTGGAGGTTCCGATTCAGTGCTGCAGGAGACATTAAAAATTGACATGCTCATGATTTATTATTTTTGATGAATAATTATGTGGAGGTTTGTGTTTCATGGCCGTGTTGATGGGTGGCTTTTGTAGAGCCATCACCACACTGCAGTACTTCAGAAACACAACCCAGCATCTAGATTTGAAAGATGCTGTCTTCCTCTGAGGGATACAGGAGATAAGGGAGTTGGAAATGTTTGTGGCTCATTGCATGATAGTCCAAAAAGTAACCAGTAATGGATGCTTTGAAGCTGGGAAAACATTGTTTGAAAGAACTGGAAGATTTATGTGCAAGTCTTGGTAGCAGGGTGATTTTCGTTTGCTGGTGCTTTTTTAGATACAGCAGGTAGAAATTTAAAATCCTAAGAATTCAATGTAGTTGTAGCCTTATTTGCATGAATTAATGCAATCTAAATTATTGTGTGGGTGTGTAACCAGCACCATAGTACAAAATGCCTTCACTGCACCTGAAATGAATGGCACCCGAGAGCCAAATATCTCTACATTTGGGGTGGTTAGGATATAAATTCAGATAGTGATCTCAGCTTTATTACCAATGCCTACCTCCAAAATGGGATGAATTAAAACCCCACATAAGAACATCCCAAATCTGTTTAGCTCAGATAACATCTATCTCCCACTAGTTCTGAAACCCTGGCACATTAGAAATAGCTCGAAATAGTGTGTTTATATAAAGTGTGCTCCAGGGACTCAGGCCTTCACACCCTTCCCCTCCCTCCTGCCCCATTTGTTTGGAATGGAGAATTACTCCTTAAAACTTAATTTTTAATGGTGGCTATTGCATACTCAGTAACTACTGTATGTTCAGACCTCAGCACCAACAGTTGGGCTTCTCTGCTCCTGAAGCAGGATGATGGTAATTGTCAAAGATCTTTCCCTTCACACCTTTTTTTTAAATACAAAATGAGTTGAGAGGAGGAAGGATGGGGGGTGTGCAAAAAAATTATCTCAGCTCCTAAATCTGGATCAGTACATAATGATGACTTCATGATGGACAGGAGTGTATTATATTTTGACAGGCTTGGAGGGAAACGCGAAGGCTACAACAACCTCTGGAAGCCGCCTGGCCAAAGGGGAGCCATGTGCACTGTGTTGTTGGCATATTCCTAAGACCAACATTGTTGGCAGTGATAGTACTTGGACAAATAGCTTGTCAGTGCCATTTCCGTGTAATTTGTAACAGTATGTGATCAGGGGAGGATTAGGTTTCGGACCATCCTGAGTGGTTGCCAGTGAAATAGCAGATACTCTGCTCAGTATGTTGTCCCATCCTCCCTCAGATTATCCCATGAAATACTTGAAAGCAACATTCATCATTATTAAATTTTACATTAAACAAGAAACATGTCAGCTTCAAATATCAATGGAACCCCAATGTCCTAATGGCTCATTCATACTGAACAAACAAGCCAACCACCCAGGATGATCTGAAACCTAATCCTCCCCTGATCACATACAGTTCAACATTATACTAAAACGGTACTGTCCCAGTCAGCTACTGAGTGAAGATACGATAGAATTAATGGCCCATAACTGCATACTTATTTCACAGTGAGGTAGTTCCTTGCATTCTGTTTGGCTGAGGAGATCTGGTCTAAATAGTGATGGCATGACCATTCTCTATTCACCACAGTGATTATGCATCTCCCTCCCTCTGGTTACTGTCAGCCACTACACTCTGATTGGAACTTGCTTTTTTAGTCTCCCCATTGAAATGCCCACAACAGACTTGGCTTCCTCATGTTCTAAGGTTCTGGTCATTCTGTCTCCCCACTTACTCCACTAAAATAGGAATTATACATAGCAGTGGCAGATAGGAAGCACTAGTCCATCATCATGAGGCAAGGAGGAACCGGGTGAGGGAGATAGTGGCTAGACTGGCATTAGGAGGTTGTCAGAGTGGAAATGGGGTCAGAAATTGAAGCAGGCATGGGTATTGTGGACATATGGATGGAGGTTCTGATGGCAATAGCAAATCAGAGTAGATAAATTTCTAGTTGCTAAACAGAGAAAAGAGGTGAGAGAAAAAAAACATTTTCTATTGTTGCTTTTACCTGTTGCTTTTAGTATGTATTTAGCTCAGGATGCAGTCATCTCATAAGCAAGAGAGTACCCTAAATTATCACTGAGAAGCAAATTAGAAATGGTCCAAATTTAGAGGGCTGTAATCATTTTTTTGATCTCTCCCCTAGCCAGTAGAGAGCTCCTGGAGACTGCCTCTGGTTTTCCCCCTGAGGTGGCACAACTCAGAGTCACCCCTGATACAAAGCTGATCCTTAAAGCACCATCTTGCCCTGTATTAAGCAGGTTGCACAGAGAAAACATAAAAAAGTATTTGTGCATAAATAAATACACTATTTTACATTCTGTCTGAGCAAACTGCTTATCTGCCACATCCCCCCTTACAACAAGCCTTCTTACCAATGGCACTTCAACAACCTAGATGCATCAATTATCACAGCCACAAAGTCCTTTCACCTTCAGCTCACATTTGTTTATATGCTATTTATCTCACTGACTTTTTATCCTCCCAAATCCTCTGCAGTGGGCTACTATAGAAAAATCTGTCTTGATGTCAGAGGAGAAAACTAATAACCTCAGCTACTTCTGTGTCCTCTTTAGATGCTGCAGGATTTCCTGGTTCATGGACTAAACATGAATCTAAGTTAGAGAGGCATGTTCCAGGATGAGTAACGAGAAGAAAACAAAAGGGTATTCACAAACATAATTGAAGTGAGTTACAAGAAAAAGATGGAATAATGGCTGCAGGAATGGAGACCTAATCAACCTCTAGAAAATGTTGGATTTTCTGCCATCACTAAGCATCATGCTCCTGTAGCATATATGGACTAGCTATAGAACTTACTTCTACATACTGGCTATGTTCCTCATCAGATCCTTTAATGCTCTGCTAGGTATGGCTAAGCTTCGTTTAAATAAGGTATTTTACACACAGTGCCACCTAGTGACTAACTGTATAGTACAGTATATACATCAGTGCCGTGAGAACCTCTGTTCTCGCTTTCAGGCGACATTGTAAACAAAAAGCATGCCTGCTATCTCCTGCAAATGTAAACAAACTTGTTTGTCTGAGCGATTGGCTGAACAAAAAATAGGACTGAGTGGACTTGCAAGTTCTAAAATTTTACATTGTTTTATTTTTGAATGCAGTATTTTTGTACATAATTCTACATTTGTAAGTTCAACTTTTATGATAAAGAGATTGCATTACAGTACTCGTATTAGGTGAATTGAAAAAATACTATTTCTTTTGTCTTTTTACAGTGCAAACACTTGTAATAAAAATAAATATAAAGTGAGGACTGTACACTTTGTATTCTGTGTTGTACTAGAAATCAATATATTTGAAAATGTAGAAAGCATCCAAAATATTTAAATAAATGCTATTGTATTATTGTTTAACAGAGCAATTAATAACAATTAATTTTTTTAATCGCTTGACAGCACTTGTCTGTTTATAGATTCTAAGCTAGTTTCAGGTTTTTCAGGTATGGTGATGTGATGGGGTATACAAACCCCACACTGGACAATAAGGGGTTAAGGAACTACTCTGGGCTCAGTCAGACCTGTCCCACCACACCTGTAAGTCATACACAGACTGGAAAAGGAGTTCATAGGTGAGAAGAGCAGCTTACTTGTGGGCAGACAAGGGAAGAGTATAGACCAGTAACTTGCAACAGCTGAGGGAAGACAATCACTGCCTGAAGGCCCCTCCCGGAGGGAAGGGAAGACTTGACTCTGATACAACCTGAGACAGAGGCATTTCCTCCTCTCTCATACAAACTCTGTGCAAATTCCCCTTGATTTTGTTTATTGACTACCCTGGAAGGGGATGGACTTGGAAGTGACTTGGCCAGAGGGCCAAGTCAAGAAGGAGGCAGGCCACCAAAGAGGTGGAGCAGCCAGCGTCCATAGTCCCTGGGAGAGAGAGCGAGTGAGCTGTGAAGCTACACCTGACCATGAGGAGGTACCAAGTGGTAAGCTGACCCCTTCACAGGTAAGTTATTTTGGTTTTGCTGTCTCACTAGCTCCGACTGCTTTGCCATGTGGGTAGCTGTGATTAGGGTTAACTCTCTCTTTAATTGTAGCTGCTGTGAAATGTTTTTATCTGCTAACCCCTAAGCCAGCCTGTCTCCAATATTTTCATGTTTTGCCTTCCCCAAATCAGTGTTCAGACAAAGTATGCAGAGCTCTTCTAAAACAGTCAATATTTCTCCCTGGTTGTTTAATTCTCTGGTGAAATTATGTTGTTTCATAAATCACATATTGCTGAGGTATAAAGTATGTATCAAACGTAGCCACAACCCTTTCATAGTCATCTTTGTGCCAGTCTTCAGTAAAGTCAGAGAATTTAAAAATATGCCTGCCTGTTTCCCCATAGCATAGGTTTCCCCATAGCTTTATATCTCCAGTTTCTTTGTGGAGTTTGTTTGCAGTTCAAAATTTTGCAAAATATTACTTCCAGTCTGCCCATTGTGAAAGTTTGTCATTGTTGAAATTGTCTGGGGCATTGAAGAGTGACATGTTGTTGAGACCCTGCAACCTTTGTTGCTGTTTTCCTTCTGATTCTGTTCATAGTTTACTTCTGCCACCATGTCATGCTCCTGTACCAGGTATGGACTTGCTACAGAGCTTGCATATACACATCAGATGTGTTCAGTGTAAGATCCCTTAATGCTCTGCCAGATATGGCTGAGGTTAGTTTAAATGAGATATTTTACACACCGTGCCACATAGTGTCTAAACTGTATCATATTATTCAACATTTCATCACACTAAGCATTCAGAAGTATCCTGCAATTAGGTTGTCTGGGGACAATGAGGGGAGGGAATGCTGTGTTAGAATTCTGTTGTAAGTGGAGGGAGGATGGTTGTGTATGAGTGAGAGCCCTGGTTTAAACTAGCCTTGTTGCTTTCATTCTCTTCCCACTTTTATGTCTCTTTCCTCCTACTCCTCTGCTGTCTCCCCTCTCTTCTTTCCAGTCCTCTTTTTGTTCTGCTGTTTTGTCTCTACTAGGAGCACAGTAAATCCTGTTTACACAAGGAAGCACGTACAGTACAATAAAAATGTCATTTTGACTCAGAAGTTCAGATTCTCAGCTGGTGAAAGTAAATGTAGCTCTGTTTTAGACATCAGGGACTCGATCTTGCGAGGCACTGAGCACCTTCAACTGCCTCTGCCTTCAGTGGCCATGAGGATGCTCAGCAGTTCACAGGTTGTAGCCCATGGCACGTGTGAGGAGATGTGAAACACATTTACACTGAGATCTAAAAGGGAATCTTGACTTTACCTGCAGGGTCAACATAATCTGTTAATAGCTTTTTAAAAATACATGAAGCAAAAATATAGTAGCACAAAGAGGAAAATTCATAAAGCCTCAAGATCATAACAAAATTATTCTGTCTGAATGATGATTGCTAGCACATTCCTGGGCAGTTAATGCAAAGACTAAACATTGGTGTGTATGAGCTCAGCCAGTCTGCTGTGTTTTGTCAATTGTTCAGAATACGCATGAAAAATCAGGAGATGGAGTTTGTGACATGGAAACAATTCTGCACTTTGCCAATGTGCCAAACCAATCAGAGTGGCATGACAAATCATGGAAACTCAAACTGTGAAAATTATGGACTTAGTCAGTGTGTCAATCTGCTCCTGAAAACCCACTGCTGGCAGCAGTAATGCTGACATAAATGTATTGCTAAACTCAGTCATATTTATAATTCAGTAACAGACAAATTTGAATAGCAAATTATTCTAGCTCAATTCTGGGTCAATGATATACATACTACTATAAGCCTGGTAGGAATGTATGGTGGATCTAAAGGTTTCAAACCCTGCTGATAACCCATGTGGGTGTCAATATGTTGCCATATGAGGGAATTTCTGTTTGTCTTTTCTAAAAATAGAAAATTGCAAACAATAAACTACACCTCTACCCCGATATAACGCACCCGATATAACATGAATTCAGATATAATGTGGTAAAGCAGCGCTCCAGTGTGTGGGGGGTGGGGAGCTGCGCAGTCCGGCGGATCAAAGCAAGTTTGATATAACAGGGTTTCACCTGTAACGCAGTAAGATTTTTGGCTCCCAAGGACAGTGTTATATTGGGGTAGAGGTGTACCTCAAAATAACATTAATAAGGTGGCAGAGTCAAGCACCCAAAAGTTAGGAAATGTCCGAATTAGGTTGCTTGTGCATCCTGGATTTGCCTACTGCTGTGTAAGCATTATGAGGCAGTCTCTAATTACAAGATATACTATTTTAAAAAAGCTCATTCATCTCTTTACATTGTCCCTTGTTCTTTTCAATTGATTGTGGCATACCAGGGTACAATCCAGACCAGTGAAGGATTATGTCACCTGCCCGGCAACCTTGGGTGCCTTACAATGCTTTGCTGCAGTAGCTGCCCACTGGGTTGCTCACAAACACCCTTCCAGAATGCAAGTCACACTCTGAGTGTCTGTGTGTAACTGCAATCCACCAGCAACACTTGGGTAACACTTTGGCTTTGCCAGCCTACGTTACACTGCAGCGTGACCACACACAATCCCAGTCCCAGATTTTCTCCCCAAAATGTATGTCTTGTACTGCCCAGCCATCTCCTGGACAGTCCACATATATTAAGTCCGTTATTCCTTTAAGCCTTAAAGTTTAAGGGAATAATATACACCAGCTTACCCTTTTAAATGGAGTTACCCAGACACTTCAACTTAAATACACCAGATTAGATAAAACAATAAAACAAGTTTATTAACTACAAAGAGAGAGATTTTGAGTACAATTAATGAGGCATAAAAGTCAGAAACGGTTAAAAGAAAAATAAAGATGAAACGCTTTCTAGTGCCAAACTTAACAAACTATATTAGATTTAAAGCAAAGTTTCTCATTACATGCTTCCAACAGCATTACTGACCAAATTCTTCAGGTCAGGACCTCTTCCTCAGAGTCTAATGGCTGCTTCTTTTGTGTTCTCAGGAGAGAAAGGAGAGGTGTCTTGGGGTGTTTGCTCAAGTTTTAGTCTCCCTCTTTAAAACCATTTCCAGCTGAGAACCAGGAGACAGTCTGTGTGGAAGGATGTTCCCTGTTGTTGTTTTTTCCCACAGTAGTTTCTCCCTTCTCCCTTCTTGCTTGATGACTCTGTTTACTGCTTAAATACAAATTAAGGCATTTGGTCGCCATGGTTTTAATAAAAAGAAGAACAGGAGTACTTGTGGCACCTTAGAGACTAACAAATTTATTAGAGCATAAGCTTTCGTGGACTACAGCCCACTTCTTCGGATGCATATGCTGTAGTCCACGAAAGCTTATGCTCTAATAAATTTGTTAGTCTCTAAGGTGCCACAAGTACTCCTGTTCTTCTTTTTGCAGATACAGACTAACACGGCTGCTACTCTGAAACCTGTCATGGTTTTAATGACATTTGGTATGTCAGAATGCTATGTTTGAAAAATGTCAAATATTTGTTGAAATAACCATATTTGTACAGAACCATTCCTAGGTTTTGTTAGGCCTTACAAATATGAAACTAGACAGGTAGCACCCTGTGTAGCTCACTCTCGATCTATAATCATTACTCCAATTCTTTGTTCATCTGACAGTGCTAATGGAGATGTGCTGGCTAGCAAGCAAAGTATTGTATGCACATGTAACATAGGATAAAGGTTGACAGCATATTTGTAACAAGCTATCTTTTCTATTCAAATTATTGGTATTTACTTTTATGAAATTTTTCTCTTATTTCAAAATAATGTAATTGAAGCTCCTTTAAGTCTTTCAGCATTTGAACTCATTCATAATTGTTAATGTTATTCTGCAGTGGTTTCTTCTAACTTTTCCTTCATAATTAAAATATAGTTGTATACAATAAAGAAAGGAAATTGGGCCCTGGTCTATCACTTACTAATGAAGCTGCCAGAGCCTGTCTTAGTTACCAGGAAGCATTCTTCACTAGCTCTTGTTAATGTGAGGAAATGTTTTCTGTTTAATAAAAAAAAAAAAAAAAAAAAAGGCACCTGTCTGTTTTCAGCAAAGTCATGGGAAATGCACTCAGTTATAATTTTACACTGGGCACATTCAATCCACTTTCAGTGGTAAGCAGAATACATTATGCTATGATATTTAGAGAACTATGATAACTGTAACCTAAAGGCTAATCTTCACCAAATAGTGACAAAGGTTTTTTGTTTCTCCTGAGGTTTTACCCATTTATAATTGTTCTCTGTCAATGCTGTAGATGTTAGTTCACTGGCTAGGTGATTGATTAATGCGGAACCTTTCTCTAAGGATTTTGTGGCATACCAAGCCAATGACAGCTGTGGAGGTGAATGTTTCAAGCAAGCTTGAGTCAATGGGATCTTTAATTCTCCCCTCATGGCCGCACAAACCATTTTCTGGCCTTGAGAGTTACTTCAGCACATTGGCCACTGACAAATAAACAGTTGACAGCATTCCCTTCAGATATGTCTACAATTATATAACAGCAGGAGACACCATTTGGATACCATGCCTTAGTCCAGCCTAGGGGCTTATGTCAGAGTTGATAGCAGGAATGGTTTCAACCTCTCTCTTGTAAAGCCAAGTTCCCCCTCTTGTGATTTCTCCAACAATGAGACACTGGATTAGTGCCGATAGCAGCGCTGCAGAAAGCAGTAGTAATGAGTGACACAGATGGGGGTCATCTGACATTGCAGATTATTTTACAAGCATACAATGATTGTCATTTTTATGTACACTATTATGAGGCCACCTGTACTCTGTTCTCTGCTCCTGGGCAACACGGCGTGGAGAAGCGTGTGGGTGTGTTGTGTATCTATACATATTCTCTCTGTGTATACAGTGATGTGTGGAGGTTGGAAGTTAAACTTGGATGGCTGGAAGGGATCCAACTTTCCTCTTTAGTTTTTGGTTTTAGAAATATTCAGAAACAGATTTCATCACAGTGACAGTGACTTGAACAGGAGAGTATAATTTTTTAATATGGTGCTCTGTTGTAAGGAAAATGTTTGTTTTACCCTATGCCATCAGTGGTCACACTTTCATTTGTGTAATTTATATGGTGAAGATGGTAGGCGGTCAGGAGGAGAGTCTGTGCTGCATCAATTAGAAACGGAGCAGAGAACAGATCACTCAGCCCAGGGGATGAGGTTGAGGCTAAGGTAGCTTGAAGCCACTTGTGTGTCCTCATGAATCTGGGCTGTCTAAATTATGGCAACCCCCCTGGCCTGTGTATGGGCAACAGTGCTGCACAGAATCTCAGCAGCGTTGTGTGCCATAGCCCCATCCCTGACACTCTCCTCCCTCCCCTAGCCTCGCCCACAATTCCAAGGTTTATAAGGGAGTTCTTAGAGGATGGCTTGTGGCTCTCTTCCTCAGTTCCTGCATCAGGGAAATTCTCCCCTGCATGGATCAAACACTTTTAGTGTGGTAGATAGGTATCATCCCAGGGCACCCCTTAGGCCTGGGGTAGTCCTTCAGATTCTCTGCATCATTCTCCCTCTGAGACTCAAAATAATTCATATACACCCAGAGTCTTTAACACAATATTTCCCCTTTCTTGGTGGTCTACTTTATTCAGATTACTAATCTCCAATTTTAGTTTTATGGGTTGCACAGCCCATCCTTTTGGGGCCTGTGTTTTCCCAGTCCAGGCCTTTTGCCTCCCTCCCTCTTTCAAGATTTCACAGCCGTCCTTCCTGGGGCTGTGTATACTGCTTTAAGTCCTGGCGTCTCCAGGCTGACACTCACTCCTGAAGCTAGGCCTTGCATAACCCTCCTTCCTGAGGCTGTGCTCTGGTTGACTTCTTTCCCCCCCTGCAGTTGCATCTGACTGGCATGGAACCTCCTTTTCATTCACCTGCCTAGCAGAGCCGATGCAAGGAAGTTTCGCGCCCTAGGCGAAACTTTCACCTTGCGCCCCCCCCCCCCCCCCCGCAGCCCTGCAGCAGCTCCCCGCCCCACACCCCCACAACAGCTCCATCCCCGAGGAGCCGTGCAGTAGCTCCCCACACCAGCTCACCTCTGCTCCGCCTCCTCCCCGAGCACGCCGCCCCCGCTCTAATTCTCCTCCCCTCCCAGGCTTGCGGCACCAAACAGGTGATTGGCGCCGCAAGTCTGGGAGGCAGGAGAAGTGGAACAGTGATGGTGTGCACAGGAGGGGGCGTAGGAGAGGTGAGCTGGGGTGGGGAGCCCTGCGGCAGCTCTCCCCCCCGCCCTGAGGCACCCCCGCGGCAACTCCCCATCCCCCCGGCCCAGGGAGCCATGCAGCAGCTCCCCACCCCAGCTCACCTTTGTTCCACCTCCTCCCTGAGCACACCGCCCCCACTCTAATTCTCCTCCCCTCCCAGGCTTGTGGTGCCAAACAGCCGATTGGTGCCACAAGCCTGGGAGGCGGGAGAAGTGGAGTGGCCGCTGTGCTGGGAGAGGGAGTCTGAGCCGCACATGTCAGCGTGCCACGGGCAGCCCAGCCCAAGAACTCTGTAAAAAAAAAAAAAATTGGGGGCAGTGCTTTTTGGCGCCCCCAAATCTTGTCGCCCTAGGCAACCACCTAGTTTGCCTTAATGGTAGCACTGGCCCTGCTACCTAGTCATCTAGTCAGTCACTTAATCCTTCCCAGGTGGCTCTAATAACCCCAAACACTTGTCTGTGTTTGGCTGGGAGAGAGGGAAGCCTTGTCTTATCCACTCTACAAGGCGCTTGGCCTTTTCCTACACCTTCCCTCTTCCACACATGGACTGTTCCCTGAGACCAGTTTCCTGTCTCCAGATGACTGCTCATGGCCTTCATCCACTTTTCCTGGGCACAGAGAACAGGGTAGCTATCTACTCAGGACTTAAATGGCCAGTACCCTGTTACAGGGGGCCCTTATACTGCTTTATCCAATCAGGAGGGGCAAAGTAGGCATGAGGAACTAAGATAATTGTTTTATTTCCCAGGGTGCTCTAATTCACATGGTAAAAAATCTTTTAGCTTTGGGAACCCTACAGTATGCTCCCCTCTTTCTTCTTGCCACATTAAACACATAAGCACAAACATACTGATCCTATTAAACTGATCTACAATAATAACTGCAAAAGCTGAAAACTGTATTGCTTTTTAACTTTGTGAACTTTGATAAAATTTTCCTTTGACATTGTTTTTCTTTACACAGTTTACTTCTGTAATTCATAAATCTTTTGGCCCATACTAAACTTAGATCATATTTGTTCAGATAAGCACAATTGTGTCAAGCTGAAACCAATTCCACTCCAAAAAAGATCTCCCAGCCTTAATGCTTCTGGCCACTCTGCAAGGCTTAGGAATGGAGGTACGTCACTGAATTCTAAGAAAAGGTGCTGACATCTCTCATGCAGATCTGAGCATAGTCAGGATAAAAATTCTAAGAATTACATTCATGCCTTGCAGCTGACAGACAAACCTTTGTAAACCAAATCCAGCTCTCGGGCTTTTAAACAAAGAAATGTCCTTGTTTGTTTGAATTTTCTGCAAAAGGAGAACTTTGTGGCTATTTACATGAATTAGAGATCTTAATATGAGAGTCCACTGATCTTTGTGTTGCCACTCTAATGTCCCTGAACTCTTGCTCTCCATTAGCGTTTAATAGAACTCGCAGTTATAAATTTAAAGCTCTAAAGTCTCTGTGATGTTTCAGTGCAATATTTCTGCTCATTCACAAGTCACCAAAAGCCAAATTATTGATATATATATATATTTAATCCTGGAATTTGTGTTTCCCATGACAAAAGACCAGCCTTAGTGATGGTACAATCACATTGAGTAGAGAATTTTCTTGGGGAATGGAGAAAAAAAAAGTCACTAAAAGAAGAACAACAACAACAACAACAAAAAAAAGTCCAACAATCCAGAAAGAACATTAAAACCAGAAAAATTAAGATCCTCAATTGCTGTAAATCAGCATAGCTCCATTCACTTAAATGGCAGTAGGTTGAATTATACCAGGTGATGATCAGGCCCTTTAAGTGAAGTGGACTTCTCCCCATGCAAACCCTTCATATGCCAAACACCTCCTTGTAATAGTTTAATTACTACACTGCATAGTGCATTGGTGCAGCACAGCGAGGCTTCTATTTTACGGAGCTTTGTGGTGTTCCAGAGCAGAAATGTATTTCACTGACCCACATCCCACCTGTGAGAATGGAGTAAAAAAATCCTGAGCACATCTGAAATAGATGTCTCAAGTATTTGTTGTTATTTTATTAGTACTATAATTGTCGCTCTCTGTGATGGGATCTATAGACCCCTCCACATACAAAGCCTATGGGAGTGGGCCAATCAGCAGCTACAGAATGTGCTCCAAATGGAGGACCTGCTTTAAACAGGGACTGACAGATAAATGGCAGGAGAGTGAAGGAGAGTCTATCTGCAGGCATGAAGCTGGTTTGTAACCAGGGGGAGGGATAGCTCAGTGGTTTGAACATTGGCTTGTTAAACCCAGGGTTGTGAGTTCAATCCTTGAGGGGACCACTTGGGGATCTGGGGCAAAATAGTATGTGGTCCTGCTAGTGAAGGCAGGGGAACTGGACTTGATGACTTTTCAAGGTCCCTTCCAGTTCTAGGAGGTAGGATATTTCCATTAATTTATAAATTTAATTTAATTTAAAACTTCTGAGACGTATTTATCCAGAGCAGAAGGGTCTCAATTGGGGGTAAGGCCCAAACGGGAGCCCCGGGTCCCTGACCATTTTTCCTGACCAGCTCCCTGAAAAGGGAGAATAACAGCATTCTGAGAAGTAAGCTGGGAAGTACCCATTGACTGTTTTGAACTATTGAGACTGATTGGGAGCTCTCTGCTAGGGAGGGATAGAGACCATGCCCCAAACTGAAGAGAGCATGGGAAAGTACAAAGTGGCCCAGGGGAATCTGGTCTGGTATATCAGGAAGAGGGGACTGAGACACTCCTTGACCCTTCCACTTGAACCCTGGGCTGGGTCCCCCTCTCTTCCTCCCTATCATTCTCCCCACCCCCGCTTCCCTATCTGGCTGGGAGAATGTGTGGAGCATTGGCAAATGATGGAATGTAACATAGTCACCGGGCCCACAGAATGCCCAACAAGGCTATCCTAGGACTTTGAGGACTTTTGAGCTATGGTTTGCCAACTAGCCTGCCAGCTATACCATTGTTTAAATTAATTAATGGAGATATCCCATCTCCTAGAACTGGAAGGGACCTTGAAAGGTCATCAAGTCCAGCCCCCTGCCTTCACTAGCAGGACCAAGTACTGATTTTTGCCCCACATCCCCAAGTGGTCCCCTCAAGGATTGAACTCACAACCCTGGGTTTAGCAGGCCAATGCTCGTATTGCAATCACACCTAGGGCCCCATTGTTCTAGGTGCTCTATGAACACAGAATATAAAGATGATCCCTGCACAAAAGAGCTTACAATCGTTCAGGTTATGAAGAATTCCATAGTGCCATGTTCTGACCTAACCATTTATCTGACTTAACTCAACGTGATGGTTAGAGGCTTCTGTAGAATAATAATTTTCTCTTTCTTGAGAATTAAGTCCAGAATGCTCTACGGGAGTTTGCAAAGGGCCAGTGGAAAGAGTGGATCTCTGCTGTGTGATTCTTCTGAGTTCCCTCTTTCTGAAGGAGAATGTTGGGGCTTTTGGAAATTAGAGAGCACTTCAGTAGCCTTTTGGGGAAATTTCCTCCCACTGTGCCAGACCAGATTACTTGGGCTGTGGGCTTCTGCCCAGGATTTGGGCAACGTTGGGAGAAATCTCCTTTTAGCTAAAAGAGTTGTTTAAAAAAATTCTAATTTCAACATTTTTGACTCCCCCCCCCCAAAAAAAAGTTTCTATTGGCTTTGTTTTTTAGATAAACAGAACTTGACAGTCAAATTAGCTTTGTATGATAAGCTTTACTGTTCCTCAATTCTGCTCTCACTGCATGTGCGGAACTCCTTTGGACATCAGTGAAAGCTCCTCTCGTGTTGGGTTTAGCAGAAAATCAGAGCTGACATCTCTCATGCTGATCTGAGAGAAGCAATATACCTCAAATAAGAGAGTGGAAGCCATTGAAGTGTGCCTCTGTCTCAGGGTGGGATGGCCCTTTAAGGGAGGTAGTCTTAGCACAATTGTGACATATTAGCCACTTCTGACATGATGGGTCTGTGATAGATTGCAGATCACCTGGTTCTTAGGTAAAGGGCCAAGGAGTTTGTAGAGAGCTGTGGACATCTGGTAGGACAGTGGTTCTCAAAGCCGGTCTGCCGCTTATTCAGGGAAAGCCCCTGGTGGGCCGGGCCAGTTTGTTTACCTGCTGGGTTCGCAGGTTTGGCTGATCGCGGCTCCCACTAGGCACGGTTCACAGCTCCAGGCCAATGGGGGCTGCGGGAAGTGGCGGCCAGCACATCCCTTGGCCTGTGCCCCTTCCCGCAGCCCCCATTGGCCTGGAGTGGCAAACCGAGGCCAGTGGGAGCCGCAATTGGCTGAAACGGCAGACATGGCAGGTAAACAAACTGGCCCGGCCCGCCAGGGGCTTTCCCTGAACAAGTGGCAGACTGGCTTTAAATAAATAAATTAATGGAGATATCCCATCTCCTAGAACTGGAAGGGACCTTGAAAGGTCATCAAGTCCAGCCCCCTGCCTTCACTAGCAGGACCAAGTACTGATTTTTGCCCCAGATCCCCAAGTGGTCCCCTCAAGGATTGAACTCACAACCCTGGGTTTAGCAGGCCAATGCACAAACCACTGAGCTATCCCTCCCCCCTTTGAGACCCACTGCTGTATTATACTTACTACTCCACTGCACTGGTGCAAATCCTAAACAACTCCATGCCCACAGCTGCTCTGCCTTTTACATAACTGGCAGCTGTCCTGGTTTGGCTAGGACTGCATCCAGTTTCTCCCAAAGTAAAACCTGACCACCACCTAGTCCCACACACAGGAAAAACTCCAGGTGCAGTAATAACAGACTCAGGTTGGCAGATCCACCACAGCAGCTGCATCAGCCACTACAGAGAAACTGTTTGGAGAACAAACAGTAGCTATGTGTTCAGTGGTCAGAGTTAGAAATTTACAGATGTCCAAAAAAAGGCAAAATAATCATCTTATCTGTCAGAGGGTTCAGCTTGTCTGAGGGAAAACTGCTTATTGGCCAAAGCTGAGGGCAGCAATGGTGCATGATATCTCTATTTACACCCTACAAAAAGGTGCCCTATGAAAGCTTGTAATATCTCTTTTTCCAGGAGAATTGTAGGAAGAGGTATTTAGAAGTTCCCATAGACCCTGATCCAGGGCTCACCAGAGTCAGTGGGAGTCTTTCTATTGACTCCAGTGAGCTTTGGATCAGGCCCATAGTATGTTTTTATTAGTTTGATGAATGCCATATTTCAAACCGGAAGCTTTATATTGCAAAAATTTAATAAAGGTGAAATGCAGGATCTGTATATTGTTCACATGACTAGCATGTCCTTTAATATGGTTGCTTACTTTAACCAGCAACTAGAAATCCTTATGTAATATTTGAAAGGGAGGATGCACTGGAGTTTGATATTTTTCTCACATTGGACCCATGTCTGTTTGTGAAATTGTCAAGTATGATTCTTTAAATGTAAGATGCTTGATTCTCATGTCTGAGCTAAACTCAGCCCTGGTGTAAAGAGATGTAACGTCACTGTCATCAGTGGAGTTGTCCCTATACGCCAAGAATGAATTTGGCCGGCTGTCTTCACTGGCATTTGATTTGTGTGTTATGGATGTTGGATCTCCCAATGTCACTATAACAATAAAGCCTCCTTTTAGTTAAAGGAGTTTAAATGTTTAAAATGACCTATCATAGTTTCTCCTTATTTAAACTTAAAAATGGTTTATCTAATTTTAAAAAAAATTGGTCTGACTGTGAGACTCTATATGCTAAATTTCTCAAGAGGAAGTCATATTTTCTAGTTGTTTTGTAATTCTATGAAAATAGAGGTTAATAATGAAAGTGAAGGTGAAACATTGGCTGTAGTATCCCTAATCACCTTGATCAATCGGTTCTTCACCCCATACATTGCACCGATCACAACACTTCTTCCATTCTTCTCATATCCTGGCCTTCCTTCTCCATGTGTGGCCATGCCTTTTCATGATAAAATCTTCCCATCTCTTTGGAGGTTGGTTAAGTCATTGTTTCAGTTCCCATGAGTACCACTCGACAACAGCTGCAGTCCATCGATGAGCCTCACTATATGCCTGGCCCATCGCATTTTACTATGCCTGCTCTCAACAATGATGTCCTGCACTACACTCTGCTGTCTGATCACTTCACTGGGGATTGAAATTCCCAGATCGATCGCGGGATTGAAATTCCCAGAATTCTTCTTTCCATTGCCCTCTCTGTGACAGACAGTTGCTGCTTCTCTGTCTTCGTCAGTGCCCATATTATGCTGCTGTACAACATTGCTGGCCATACTGTTCAGTTGAAGAGCCTGGCACCTGTTGCCTTGTTGATTTGTCCTTGGCGGACATCCTGATAGAATTGAATGCGCACCATCCTGCTTTCTTTCTTTGCGAGAGTTCACCTTCCTGATCATTTCTTTCGTCTCTGCCAGAGTTGCCAGTCGCTCTCCTCATGGATTCTTTTCTCCGATGCCTCAAATGAACTTTTCACCTTCTTTCCCTCTTCCAGTGTTGACATTGAAATCTCCCATTGAAATTGTATATGTGGATTTGTGAGCAAGGGTTTCCTCGAGCTCCTGATAGAATTCTTCCACATTGTCATCTTTGCTTGTGGGAGCACAGATCTGAATAATCTTGAGGGTGCTGTTCTTGTTCAGTTGGAGGTGTAGCACTCTGATGCACGATGACTTGAACTTGCAGGAGGTGATTTTTGGAAACCATTCCTTGTTGATGATGAAGCCAATTCCTCCAATGGTTCTCACGCTTTCTCCTTTTCCCAACATGATGGTATTTTGTCTCTCCACTGCACTTCCATCTCCTTTCTTCGTCATGTTTCGCAGAGACTGAGAATGTTGCAGGCTGTCCTTGCCTTCTCCTCCATTAGATGGTTGATCAAATCGTCTCTCATCAGTGTCCTGCAGTTATAGGTGCACACTGAGAGGGCAGTTCTTTTTCTGGCCACTGAGATTCTTAACAGCCTCGCATCGATTGAACTCCCCACCACCATTGTAGAATGGATCGAGGAGCGCACAAGGAGCTGGGGCCCATTTATTCATTTTGTTTTAGCCATTTCTTCATCCACCCATTGGCTATGCTGTCAGTGGTATGTTTACCTCCTCAACTTAGCTAGCACCCAATCTCAAGGAGGACAGTTGTCTTCTCCCTGGGTTGGTAGTCTGACACCTTAATAACATGGTTGAACCTACTAAAGAATATGCTTCACTATCCTCACTGTCAGCTGCACCACTTTGAGGCGTTGAGGTAGGATTTTGCAGCAGTATTCCTAATACTACAGCTATCATGACTTAAAAGTAGAATAGAATTTTCTGAATGTTTTTAGAAAATGCTTGCTATAAGACTTTATGCTAAGGCCATATCCAGCTTCCAGCGTATGTTTATAGTTAAACCTATAATCCTGTCTCTGTTTAGCTCAAAAACATGAACAAAATCTCTGAATCTTCTTATCTCCAAAATTATGTCAACAGTCATAGCAAAATGACAGCTGTTCTGTAGTTACCAGCATATATGTTATTTGACACTGGTTTCATTCTAGTTACAAATAAAATGTCAGTCTCCTGGATAATTGATTTGTGGTTTGTATGATGTGTATGATCAAGTTGCTGATCATATTTAAAAACTGTTTATCATGTTTATTTATTATGGTACTTATTTCAGAAAAGATTATATTTGTATAGAATTATGCGTTACTCAAAGAAAGTGATGGTCTCTTTCCTAAAAATGAGCATCTGCCGTGACATTTTGCCAACTTCTTTCAGTCACCAGAACTCAGCGGAGAGAGTATAGTATGGGAAAACCACCTACTGAATATTCCCTGAATTCAAGCACTGCCACTGCATGTACTTCATTTGAGGACCCTATTACTTATGCAGTAAATGTATACTTGAGTATATGGGCATGTTTCATAACGAATATATTTGATTTGATATTTCTATGAATTCTCTTATGCAACAAAGGTCTGATCCTATACCCATTGAAGTCGATGGCAAAGCTCTGATTAACTCACTAACATAGGATCAGGCTCAGGTACTGTATCTTCTTCAATTCAGGAAGCAATTATTTGAGTTAGTAATTTAAATTAGTAGTTTTAAAGCTATGCAATATATTAATCCCAGCAATTAAAACATTTGAATTTCACTTGCTTTCATGTTTGTTGTGTTTTCACAGCATTCAGAATGAAACTTTCCATGCAAATGAAAACATTATCAAAGATGAGCCTGGAATTTCCCCCTGTGTCTATGGGTCTGATGCAGCTAACAGTGGAGTCACAATAGGAGTTTTACTGTGGACTTCAGTGTGAGGTGGATGAAAACTATGTAACAAAAGAGAGAGATTTTACCGCTCTCTAACAAAGAGTAGGGTGCTCAATAGCCACAGCCAGCGAATCCAATATCACCATAAACTGTAGCAATGTCCTAATGTCCATAGAGGCCTGAACCTTCTGCCAATGTCTGTTCCTGAGTGTTCCTTCTGCATTGGGACTGCTGCTGAGCCATATTCCCTAGACCATGGACCAATGGCAGTGAGCCATCTATCTATCCTTCTAGGACCTGGGATAGTTGAGCCCAGTATGCTCTGAGAGCTCAAGAAAGGGGAGACCTCTGTTCCTCTTTGGCCCTGTGAGAAAGGACTATAGGGCAAGAAACACTGTAAGTACTTTGCTGCACAAACCCATATTGGTGTTTGGTGATAGGAATATAAATACAGTCACACAAAGCTGCCACCTACTGACAGAGTCTGAGAGGTTTTGTGGGGGCTCAGATGATGGGAATGGAGCCTGCCCCATTATAGCATGTCACTTCAGAAAAACTGGATGGGGGGGAAGCTTGTTGGAATTTTTTAGCTGAATAGTAATTTTGTTGAAAATGTGGTTGCAGGATAACCAAAACTATTCATGAATTTGGTTCAACTTTTTCAAAACAAACTATGTCAACATTTCCTCTTAGAAAGGAACCATTTGGTTGGAAATGTTTTGAACCAACATTTTGAAGTGTTTCATTCGAGATAAATAAAATGTTTACAGTTTTTTGTTTTAGGGAGGGGAAAAAAACACAAAATTCATCTTAGGTTCAGAAGGAACCTGCTCTCTTTTTTTGTTTTTGTTTGCAGTTCAGTGACTGAACCAAAAAATCAATTGTTTGCTCACTTTAATCTGAAACTTCATCCCTTACTACATAAAATGTGAAGCCATTTCTTATGACTCACATGAGTAAAAGCATCAGGGGGTAGCTGTGTTAGTCTGTATCTACAAAAACAACAAGGAGTCTGGTGGCACCTTAAAGACTAACAGATTTATTTGGGCATAAGCTTTCGTGGGTAAAAACCTCACTTCTTTGGATGCATAGAGTGAAAGTTACAGATGCAGGCATTATATACTGACACATGGAGAGCAGGGAGTTACTTCACAAGTGGAGAACCAGTGTTGACAGGGCCAATTCAATCAGGGTGGATATAGTCCACTCCCAATAATAGATGAGGAGGTGTCAATTCCAGGAGAGGAAAAGCTGCTTCTGTAATGAGCCAGCCACTCCCAGTCCCTATTCGAGCCCAGATTAATGGTGTTAAATTTGCAAATGAATTTTAGTTCTGCTGTTTCTCTGTGAAGTCTGTTTCTGAAGTTTTTTTGTTCAATGATAGTGACTTTTAAATCTGTAATAGAATGACCAGGGAGATTGAAGTGTTCACTTACTGGCTTTTGTATGTTACCATTCCTGATGTCCGATTTGTGTCCATTTATTCTTTTGCGGAGGGACTATCCGGTTTGGCCAATGTACGTGACAGAGGGGCATTGCTGGCACATGATGGCATATATAACATTAGTGGATGTGCAGGTGAATGAGCCCTTGATGGTGTGGCTGATGTGGTTGGGTCCTCTGATGGTGTCACCAGAGTAGATATGGGGACAAAGTAAGCAACGAGGTTTGCTATAGGGATTGGTTCGTGGTGTGGTGTGTAGTTGCTGGTGAGTATTTGCTTCAGGTTGGGGGGTTGTCTGTAAGCAAGGACTGGCCTGCCTCCCAAGGTCTATGAGAGTGAAGGATCATTTTCCAGGGTAGGTTGTAGATCGTGGATAATGCGCTGGAGAGATTTTAGCTGGGGGCTGTATGTGATGGCCAGTGGTGTCCTGTTATTGTCCTTGTTGGGCCTGTCCTGTAGTATTACCCATGAAAGCTTATGCCCAAATAAATCTGTTAGTCTTTAAGGTGCCACCAGACTCCTTGTTGTATGAGTAAAAGCAGAAATTGTAAGAGTCAGAGATGGTCCACGTGAATTAACATGATGTAAAAACTGCTTAATGATATTTTTAAACAAATCTTCTCTTTATTTCTCCCAATATTAGGCAACAGAATGGCCAGTTACATCCATGAAAATTTGCCTTTAATATACATGAGTATCTTGCATACAGCTGGAAATTGTACAATGTGACAAATTGGGCTTTTGGTACCCTGAGACTGTATTATATTGACACTTGTCCTTGTAGAATTCTGGGAAGAGTAGTATGGAAGCAACTGACATTGATGCGGTTATGTTTATGCTATCTTTACGATCAGAATATCACTATAATTAAACAGAGGTGGCTGAAAAATGTGAAGACTTTGTGTGTGTGGATGGGGAGGAGGAATTCATTCAACGTTTCTATATTTGAAAAATTTAAATAACTTCCAGTAATGTTTTATAACATTGAACATGTCTGGTTTCAAGGAAGCATTTTCAAACAGTTGGAAACAAAACAGGAGAATCAAAAATATTTTTTGAAAAAAATTGTCCAATGTCTTCTTATTCAGAAAAAATGTTTTCTGAATTCCCAGATTTAATATTTTTATAAATGGAAATAGAGATGTGTTGATAAAAATCCCCAATAAAGATGCTTGAGCAGAGATTCATGTGAGCGTCTATGTACTGTATGATATGGGGTCAACAGTTATATTGTCAAGAAAAACAATTATATTGTCAAGAGGGAGAACCCAGTTATATTGATATCTGCACATAGTGCTGCTCAAGAAAGTAACATAATGAATCCCACTGCCCTATGTCAAGGAGTGATCCACCTTCTTAACTCAAATATTTGAAGAAATAGCAAAATTGATCCCAAAGGGCCATTCACACCCATTGATATGTTGTATTTGCATAAATGAGGGCAGAATTTGGACTTTGGAGTCATTGTGAAAATATTTTTAGCAATTATATGGCCATTTATAGTTTATGTAATAACACTATTTTTAAAAAAAGGCATGAAAAGCCCACTCTAAGAGATAACTTCTATGTGTAAGAACTTTTAATATTACAATTTATACCAACTTGGATGCTTTCCTCTGTGCTGTACACACCCACACCCACACACACCACTGTCACTAATGATTCTTCGATAATCAATCTGTCAGTTATCAGTAAGTCCACAAATCTTGTAATCAATCAAATTCCATCTTGTAGTTATAACATAACTGTATGAAAATATTGATATACTATTTTGTGTATGCCCATATATGCTGTGCTCTATGTATCTGGGTACAGGCTGATGCACATAAGTAAAATGAAATAGCAACTCACAATTAAAATTAAGCCTAAATTAAAGGTATGAATACAGGATTTCTGTTGAGGATGCTATTTTTCTGTGAAGGACCAGTCAATTTTGAGGGCTATTTTAAGTTTGATTTCTTAATTTGATTTGCCTCATTCTGTTTTACCATTATTTTTGCTTGATAGTTATTTGAGATGGGGCTTTAAAAAGACAATCAGCCCTCACATTCACTTTTTACATTGCTATAGCTAGATTCCACTACACTTGCCCTGAGAAGCACCTTACTCATCAAGTAGTCCTATTTATTCCAGTGAAACTAATTGTAGGGCAAAGTACAACAAGTTGTGACTAAAGAGCCAGAATCTGGCTGTTAGTAGTTAGGTGAACTTTTATTATTTATTTGTATTATGGTAGAAACTCAACCATGATCAGGGACTCATTATGGTAGGCACTGTACATTAGAGCTGAGTGAAAAAATCAAAATTTTAATCCCATGGGAAATTTTGATATTTTGACATTTGTTTTCATCTTGAATCTGGATAACAAGTCAAAATAAGGAATTTTTTCACAGAACAAAAAAATTCCATTTGGAAGCATTGAAATGTGTCATTTTGACATTTCTAACAAAGTGAAATTTCAAAATTACTGAAAGGAAGTATTTTGCTTTGGGTTGCTGGATTGAATTGCATCTGCCTATGGTTTGATTCCTATGATATACATACAACTCTGTCAGGGGGAGGCCACCATGCATGGGAGATGTAGTCTGGCCAAGGAGCCTTGCCTATAGGGAAGAATGTAGACATATGGAACCTGAACTACAACTCCCATGAGGCACCATGCTCCTTAAGCAGATGCAGCTTTGTGTTTCAGTTTAGTTCAGTGAATGGAAAATTTTGATTTGGTTCAAAATGAACCAACTTTCTCAATTGAAAATTAAAAACAATTGACAAAATTTTGATTTGGAGGGAATTGCATTTTTCTGTCAAAATCATTTGACAGAAAGAGTTTGCAATGTAAATAGCCAAGACAGACAAAGGATCCTGCTTAAATACCTATCATTCTGTTCTCATTTGTTCTTGGTCTCTAAAGCTTGTCTACATGGGGAAATTAGTCCACAGCAGTTTAGCTTAGTACACTTAGTACTCCTCAGCTCTTCATTCAGCTCAGAGCTCATTATGCTTGTAGCTCTATCTTCTTGTAGAATCAATAGTCTCTCTTTAGTTAAATCTTTTATTATAATTCTTAAGTGAAGACGCTAAATAATAGTCCACTAAAGAGAAGCCCAAATCCTCAGATGGCTTAACCAGAGTAACTCCATCTTATTAAAAATGTTGGCAGAGCTTCCATTTTGGACTCAACTAGTGTTTTATGTGTCTGAACTCTATTATCTGTGTCTGATTTAAAGGATAAGCACCTTAGGGCAGGGACTGTCTTCCAGTGTTTGCATAGTGCTATGTATAATGACAGCAGGCAATCCATCATAATAAATGAGGATGATAAAGCAGTACATTCCCTATAGTACATTCTCAACCACACTGTCCTAACTTTAAATAGCTCAAGTCATAGGTCTTTTGGCACCTTCTCGAGGGGAGACAATTCTGCCCCTGAATAGACTTCACTTCCAAAAAGGTTTTTTTTCCCTGATATTGACCCTACATTTTTCCCATTCATAATTTTATCCTCTTATTTCTAGTTATTTGTGCAATAATAATTACTCTCTCTGTTCTGGATGTTTCTACAGCAATTTGTAGATTCAGATGCAACACCAGCTTCCCGACCCCCTCAACAAACCTTACATGCACATTTTCCTCTTGGAGAAAGGAATGGAGAAATAACCACAAATGCTTGTCAACTTGTTTAATGTATGATTGGAAGGCATCCAGTCACTTATACCAGTGCTAAGTGAATGTAAAATGCAACCTATTGGAATGGTATTATTCTATAATTGCTTTCCACTCATTTCATACTGGGTTAAATGACAACTCAAGGTAAATGGAAACTCAGGCCAATAGAGATGTTTTGTTTTAATCATTTCTCTCAGGGCTTGTCTACATGAACATTTAGTTTGCAGCAAGGTAGAGTGTGATTATACCCTGCACTAGCCTGCTGTGATATAACAGTCCATATGCATCCTGCTGATGTGTTAACAGTTTGCTGGAGTGCTTTGAGCTAGGCCAGTTTCAAAGAGGCCATGATATTGCTGACTCATCCATTCCTCTCTGTTCAGAGGCAAGTAAATTGAGTGTCATGCTTCTCGCTATGGGGTCAGTCTAGTTCCCATTATTGTCAATGGGAAAACTTCCTTTAATTTTAGTAAGAATGGAACTGAGCCTTGTGTGGTCCTTTGATAAGACCTGAAAAACAGAGGTCCTGTTTGCTTTCCATGCCTTTTAAAGATCCCATGATACTATGTTCAGCGAAGATAATTCCTTTTGTCTTCTTGACCAACATTTCCCCTACCTCCCATTTTAACTAACACATGATAAAACTCTTGCCTACACTCTAGAGGTGACTTCTATATAATGGTGCTATATGTTTATAAGACCAAATTGTGCCCTGTTGATCAGCAAGTGTGTGCCTATGGAGGTTGGGAAAGCAGGCAGCAAAAACAGAAAACTGCAGTTCCTGTGCTCTTCAGATGGCTCACGGTGCACACTTTGTGCACAAGACACTCCAAAAGGTGGTGGGGTGAAAGAGGAGCTAATGCCATAGCCCGGCTTTTCTACTCATCAGCAAGCAGTTGTTCTCCTCTGAAGAAGTGCAGCAGCCAGTAGCTTGGGAAGCAACAAGCAGACTCCACTGAGGTGGGAAACCTCTGCTCCCTCAAGCCCCACTATATTTGGGTCTTTTGAATGAAGCAGCCAATATAAATGTATGAGTTATTATTTGATTTCTTTATTTGTTCCAATTTCTAGTTACAGAAAACATACTTTAAACCTTTCTCCCACAGCACATAATATAGGTTAGCCAGCTTCCTTGAAGTAAAACCACATAGCATATGAAACCAAGGCTTTGGTTTCTATGATGTATCCACATTTTAAATTGGTAGGAAATTTTACACAACTGATAAATCATTGCCTTAGTGGCTGAGTTGTCTGATATGAAGATATTTAAAAGAATGGACTGTGGGGCCTTAAAGTCACAAATGCCTTGTGCATCAGTATGATTTTCTCTACTGAGTTTAGGAGTAGCAGCCGTGTTAGTCTGTATCCGCAAAAAGAACAGGAGTACTTGTGGCACCTTAGAGACTAACAAATTTATTAGAGCATAAGCTTTCGTGGACTACAGCCCACTTCTTCGGATGCATATAGAATGTAATGTGTGTATATATATCTCCTCAATATATGTTCCATTCTATATGCATCCGAAGAAGTGGGCTGTAGTCCACGAAAGCTTATGCTCTAATAAATTTGTTAGTCTCTAAGGTGCCACAAGTACTCCTGTTCTTTCTACTGAGTTTAGTTCTCCCTTCTATATATAAATTTTGAGAACAACTTTGAAAAAGATGTGTCCTGTAGAATCTTATTCAAGGATGAGAATTCTGAAATGCTGCATGGGTCGTGTATACATTAGATTGAATGGATTTTGTTTTAATTGTAAACTAAATAAGCCTATATAATTTTCTAAGGCATACATTCAGAGCTTAATGCAAGTAAATAGAAAGAATGCCTATTGATAGTAAAGGACATGAATCTTGCATCAGGCAGGTGTGGCCCTTGAATTTTTCCTAGTATCGGAAGAAAATTGTATAATCCCAATTCATTGAACAGCTATACATGCCCTACAACAGGGAAACTGAGACATCTCTCATTTTCATATGACAGGCAGCTATGTTTCTTTGTGGAATGTTTACTAATTATTTACATTTCTTACTCAGTATATTAGCTAGTGTCATCACTCAGATCCATCTGTCTACCTATCTAATTTATACAAAAATCAAGTGTCCATTTTTCTCCTTAATACAGATGAAGCTATTGCAAAGTTAAAAGAGGAGGTATCTGTAGTGATTGCTGAACATGGGGGGGAGGGGGAAGGGGGGGAACGATAGTAATCTCAAAAAACACTTTGTTGTAATAACTGGCAAATCCTGACTTTTTAATGGTCACCATCGCATGTAGGCAACACATTACAAGGTACTGTGATGCATATTCATTTTGCTTATGCTGTACTTCCCCATCAATGACAATGAGAGAATAACTAAAACAATATTTTATTTCCTACTATAATGGTAAGTACATAAAATTAATTATATTATTATTCCAACCAGAAACTCTTGTACAAACTATTTCAAGCCATTGGTTGTCCCATTGTAATTGATGGACTGCAGTACATTTTAATTTAGTTTTGTTTTCAAGGCATAACACTCAGTTTCATTCAAGTTAATTGTATAACCCAATAAGGAAAGAAATTGCACTCGGAGAATGATTAATGCAAGGATGGATTCTTCTTGATCCAAGAGATATAATGGGTTATGATCTGTGTAAAAATTCTGTCCAAAGCCTTCCAGTTAGCATCATCCTACAATTTATGGCAAAAAGATTGTAGAGAAAGGACTAGAATAGTGTACAGTATTTGGATTCAGCAGTGGGATATTTTTCTCTGCAAATGGAAATTAACATCAATTATTCAAATTTAGTTATGATTTCAACCCTCTTAATTGTGAAGTGGTCTCTACTTAATGATTAAGCCCAATTCCCATAAGATAATAGCAATTATATCTGTTCCTCAAAAGGAAAATACACCCTATCTGGCCCAGTTTTCTGTTGCAAAATGTCTCCTTTGTGCTACTATTGTAGCCTATAGGTGTTCTTAAACTGCCTTAACTGTTCCTCTCCAGTATAGGAGATATCCCTGGGTGGTACAAAGCTGCAGACTTTGTCACCTTCCTTACAGCTCCCCAATATAGGGCACATGGCAAGGAAAATGTGGTGTGCTATTCCTTTCTATTGGGATAGACCTTTCAGGCTGTGGAAACCCCAGTGCAAGTTAGAGCAGTCTTGAGGCTGCTCCAACTTGTCTTTAGACTGTGATATGTTCTAGATTATGCATATTTCCACACAGTAGATTATAAGGAGAGTATCTGTTTTGTATATTAGTATGTAAGACCAGTAGCACTGAAACTGATTCATGAAAAATGGTACATGTTAAATTGTTATATAGATGTTTAGAGTAATCAGCCTGTTGCATTGGAATACATATTGCGCAATATAAAGTGCTCATTCTAATAAGGACATTTTTTATATTATTGGTGTAGAATGAGAGATGAAGGAAAAAGCCTGCAACATATGAGAAATGACTCCTGTGTTGGTAGCACAGTTCATTTGCCTCAGGCATCAGTTGGGGGTAGGTGCCATATATTTATGTCATGACATAATGGCACACTGTAGGCTATTCTTATACATTCTCATTCCAAACTCATTTGTCAATTGTCTGTATAAATCCAACATCTTCCTCATTTGGGCAAGTTTATATATCTCTTCTCAGTTGACTGTAAACAATTTGCAAGTGTTGCCTGGCAGGTGATAGATGGACAGAGGTGCTCAGGTGAGGTTCTTGCAGTCTCAGTGCAATGTTGCAAATCTAATTTTTGGAGAGGTGCCAGGCTTCTGCTTTCTACTGAAAATTGTTGGGTATAATGGCAGATGTCACATCTAAAGAGGAGAGGAATAGGGTTTTTTTGGGGATTGAACCAGTTAGTTTTATACTGAAAATGTCAAAGACTGTTTGCTTGATTTTGTTAGTCTGCTACTGTAATTGATTGCTTGATGCACACTGCATTAGATAAGCTCAAATGTAAAGAAAATGATGTACAAAAGTAAAGTATTTAAAATTCTGATTTTCAGTTTATTATAGAATCAGAACTGTTCAATAACCGTCCTGTTGTGCTAAGTAAAACCCTCAGATCCATGCAATGGGATTGGGGGCTAATGCTGGACTAATTTAGGCCTGGATCCTGCAAATGGATCCATGTGGTCAGACCCACTTTGACGTCAGTGTAGCGTCATGTGTACATAAAGATAGATCACACTGGGCATCAGGGCCTTTGAATATTTTTCAACCTGTATAATATAGAACTTTTAAAACAAAATGAACTTGCATCTTATTCTAATAAAACTCCTGCTGAAGTCAATGTGGGGCTTTCAGCACGGCAATCAGATACTTATTTTTGATTTAATACTGATTTGAGTTGTCTTTGAGTTGCTAAACTGTATCTATTTTTGCTTCTAAGCACCTAGTTCACTTTTCTAAAGAGGAGCTGTACATACTTATTACTTACTTATTTTGTTTTCAGCATGAGAGAGAGCAGCCTCCGCTACTCCCATTCACATAGGGATGGAGGAGAGGGTATGCAGGGATAGAGATTTGGGTAAGTTGCAGCAGGTATAGGGTGGTGCAACTTACTTCTCCTCTAGAGCAAGGGAGAAGCAAAGACCATATTGTTACTCTGAGGGCAGATGTACTAAATCTTATCAGAGTTTGTGAAAGCCCATAGTGAAATATTGTCAAGAACACAATACATACAATATTGAGGCATGATGTAGACCCCTGCTATGTGATGTAATTTAAGAAAAAAAAAACCTTTTTGTTTGTTTGGAAGGATATAATATTCTTTACCAACAATCTCTTCCTGATCTTCCTTGAAAGCAGAAATCACTACTCATATGTCCTAAGCTGTTGCGTACTATTGTATGGTTGCTGTGTATCACCTAAAAATGAATGCATTTCAGTGTGGGAGGAGGGGAAATGATTTCTATTTAATAAAATACAGATGTTCATAATGTCTGTTGTAATTAATTTCCATAGGCCCATTGTGACAGAACACACTCCTGTATTCACAGCCTACACATTATTGTCTTCGTACAAAGTATGCCTTATAAGGTATCATTTGAAAACTCACACTTTGCTGGTTAGTATCATCCTGGTAAAATGTGTGGCAACATTGTGTGTGAAGTTATGAGATTCCACTGTATGGTGTTAACACATGTTCCAAACCCCACAGCCCTGCCCAGACTGAGGATGGCAAACAGGCCTGCCCTAAACAAAGGAATGTGTGCTCGGCTTAATTTGCATTTAAGCAGTAATCTGAGTCATCAACCAGGAAGAGAAACAAAAAAAGCTCAAACTGGTGAGAAAAAAACAAGAGGGACCATCCTTCCACAAAGCCTTCCTATTTCCTAGTGCCCAGCTAGAAATATTTTTCAGTGGGGGGACTGAAACTGTAAAAAGGATGGACAAACACTCTGAGGGGGACCCTCTTCTCTTTCCCTGCCAATCACATTCACTGCACCTGAAATGACAGAGGAAGCATTTGTTGAACTCTGGGAGAAGGGGTCCTGATGTACAGGGTTTGGTCAGTAAGACTGTTGAAAGCATGTGGTGAGAAACTTTGCTTGAATCTTATATAGTTTGTTAGGTAATAGTAAATATTTTATCTTTATTTTTCTTGTAACCATTTATGACTTTTATGCCTCATTAGTTGTACTCACTTAAAATCTATCTCTTTGTAGTTAATAAACTTGTTTTATTGTTTTATCTAATCCAGTGTGTTTAAATTGAAGTGTCTAGGTAATTACATTTGGGGTGACGAATTGTGTGCACATTATTCTCTTAAAGGAATAACAGACTTAATATAACTTGTATTATCCAGGAGAGGGCTGGGCAGTACAGGACGTACATTTCTGGGGGGAAATCTAAGACTCGGGGTATATTGGAGCCACCCTGCAGCATGACCTAGGCTGGTCAGAGCCAGAATGTAACCCAAATGTGGCTGGCAGGCTGCAGTTACACATAGACACTCAGAGTGTGGCTTGCATGCTGGAAGGGCTGTTCTGTTTGTGAGCAGCCTAGGTGGTAGCTACTTCAGCAAGGCATTGTTAGGCACCTGAGGTTGCAAGGCAGGGGTAATGCAGGTGTTCACTAGTCTGGATTTTACCCTGGTGTGTCAGACCCATTGATTAGATCTTGAAATGTGGAGTAATCATTCATCCTGGGCCAATGAGTGTAGAAAAAGTCCCTAACTTTAACTTTATCTTTTGGTGATCCTTTATGGAAAGGCCAATCAATCTCTTATTGGATTGCAAATATTCAGGTGTCTTTCTAAGTTAGAATGAAAGGCTGAACATGGACAAAAAAGGGACGATGTACCTGAAATATACAATTATGTTATATCAACATTGTATTGGAACCACCATTGTAGATGATCCCCAGCAGGCCATGTTGTCGGCACTTTTTCTTGAGCATAGAGTCCAACGCCATCTACAACTATTTTTTTTTTCATGGACAAATTACAATTTCAATTAATGTCCATTCCCTTTAAGCTAGGTGGTGTACAGAGTTCACCCACAACCAGTCAAACAAATTTCCTTTTTAACTTTACCCTCCCTCTTTATATTAGGACTGTTAAAACAAGATTTTGATTATTTATATCAAATACAGAAAGGACTAAAATGTAATGCCCTCAATTCTTTTTTCCACTGTACATCTGAACCTCTTAAAATCAATACAGCATTGTTTATGGGGCGACCATTTTGTCTCAAAAAAAAGTGCATATACATGTGCATATATTTAGATGAATAGAGCTAGCTATCCAATGGACTATGGATACATTATTTATTATGAGTTAATGATGTTATAACTCATGACTTGCAGAGCAAAGTGGCATCACAAGGTGCTATGAAAGCTCATCAATAACTTAAAGAAATAAATGATGTACTCATGGTCTGTCAATTAGATATATTGTTTCTGCAACAGCGGGGTTTTTTAAGTGTTTAATAATTATTATTGAGCAAGGAGAGGAATCAGATCACTTGAATTTGGGGGAAGTGTTTTAAATTCTTTATTCTGTTACATGCTCTGACTCCTAAACATGTTATTTTTGAGCTTATAAATACAAGAGATGAGCGAATAGTTTTCAATTTATAATATCTCTGAATGTAATCTCTTGTGCTATTATTGGAACATTAAATATATGGATGTCTAAATCTGAGGAAATTGTCACTTTAGTTTTATTTGACAAATATCTTGAAGTTTTACTCTGTGGTTTGGCAGTGAATATTTGAAAACTGAATTCTGTGATCTAAAATCATTCAAAGCCAGTGTGAGTAGAGCTGAGTAAATAATTTATTTCCCCCTGGCCCCGGTTCGGTGGCCAACCCAAAAATTTTTAAAAACTAAATTGATTGAAACTGCTTTCAATGAACCTATTTGTCTAGAAGAATTGGCTACTCTGAAAAGGGAACACAAAGGGCTGCAGACACAACTGAAACAAATTCATTTAAATTTTCAAACAAATATTTTCACAGAAAAGTGTTTGCACACTTTCCTCTAGTAAACCTTCAACTTCCCACTAGAACTCTATATTTTGTGCTATCTTCTTATAGTCTGTTCGGTCATTTGGGATTGCTGTTTCTTTGTGTACTCTGAAGCATTGGTTGCCTGATCCATGCAACCATAATAATTAGTTTCTTCTATTGGTCTAGCATGCCAAATATCTGGGAGTGAAAGTGGAAATAAGGACTAGATATTTCCCATCCATGAAACTTCCTCCTTTATTGGTCCCAAATATACCTTCTGCAGCAATGCCCTTGCAATCTCTGGTCCTTTCTACCCTGGGGAAAGACACCCATTTCATGTCAATTACAAAAAAAGTGCTGCTTTGGGTTCACACACCGATCTTCTTTTCAGAGATTGACAATGAGCTCTGTGTCCAGACTAGCCTATTTTGCAAAGTACAACAGTGGGATTAACTGAGAGGAGAGAGAGAGAACTGGCGATAGAAGGCAAAAAGAGCAGGAGAATAATGGAAGAGAGAGGATAGAATATTGCCCAATCCAACTTCCATTAAAGTTAGTGAAAAGATTTTTATTGCTTTTAATCGAGGTTGGATCAGGCCTAAGTATGACAGAGACTGATACAATTCTGGTGGAATTAATTTATCTGTATGTGTATATAATATATAATGTATATAACATTTCTGAAACTATACCACAGTCTTAATCCTATTTCAATCAGTGGCAAAAACTCCCACTGGCATCAATGGGAACATGATAAGGCTTCACTGGTCAATTAAGTTTTGTCTAGTAGCAGTCACTTTATTTTCTGAAGGTGAAATTAATCCCTGTGCAGAGAGGATCAGCAGAAGGTTATCACTTAAGTTTTACTCAAGCCCTCAAAATAGGGTATAAGTGGGAATTAAGTTGGACAAGGCCTTGTGCTGGCCCTGTGCATGGGAGTTCCAGCCTGCATTGTTAAGCTTCCATTATCGTATGTTACCTAGACTGTCCAAGTATGAATCCATGCCAGTGCATACTGGAATACGTCCTCTCTGCTCAATATTTCCCACAAACAATTTTAGCAAGAAAACAGAAATAATGTATTTGGGGAAATTGGTGACACAGTAGCTTGATGATGTAACTTTATTTTTTTATGGCAGGACAGAGTCTGTAGAATACCAGGGGACAGACCCTCATCTGGTGTAAATGGCTTTGCTGATTGAGTGCAGCGGAGATTCTGGCCCTTGAAAACTTTTCCACTCTGAATTTTCTAGTTTCTACGTGTTGCATACACATTGCAGTTAACTAAACCAAAACAGTGGGCCAGATTCGCTTCTCCCCAGCAATGCAAAGCAGCAAAACACAACCAGCTGGGCAAGGCAGGCTTACAGTTGCTTTGCATTGCCAAAGTGTTACAAAGCAGCTGGGGAGTGTAAATTCAAGTTGTGAGACAGACAAATTGGCACATGAATGGCATATATTTTCTGCAGTGACATTAAGGGTCCAACTCTGCAGTGCTGGGGTAAGATGAATACACAGCAGAAATGGGTTTTCTCTACAGCTAGACAGTGGACATCCCCCCCCACACACAAGGACCGTGCACTCCACCCTTTGCACCACATAGTAGGTCTCCTTGGTTACTCTCTGCAGAGGAGGCGATGTGGTGGGAGCCAGGCCAGTGGATTTATAAACTGAAATAGTGTTCTGACCGGTCTTTGCCTCCTCCCTGACAGTGGCCAGCTGTAGGTGAATGATGCAGGTTTGAATGTCCTACAGCACTCACTGGAGCTAAGGGTTCCTACCCAAAGTCCTGCCGTCCCTAAGAGCTTTTTCCTTGGATGAAATTTTTAATCAGGCTTTCCTCCAGTTCTCAGAATTTAGCCCCAAATAAGGATTACAGGATGCATAACTGAGTATCCCACTTCATTATGTATTCATAATGCTACCAAAACCTGAAACAATAAAAATGACAGTTGCAAATATAACCAGGTGCGTTCTAGGTAGAATTTTCTGATCCATCATAAACACTTAGTGCCATGAACAGATTTAAAACTTTTATTAAGATAATGTTAAAAAAAAAAAGTGAATGGTACAGAGTTTAACCATAGAAGTTTCTGGTTATCAGGGAATAACATACAGATTATTGAGGGTGCAAAGTTTGGTTTAAGATTGGGTGGCATAAGGAATACATAATCTGTAATATCCCTGATTGGGGGTAAAAGGTTGATGGGTCAAGTACAGGTATTGAGATATGAGGGTATGAAGTTCATAAAGTGGCTATGTTCGGGTGTGGAGTATAATGAGGGGATATGATGATGAGGATGGATTGACCCTTATTTGGTGAGCTTTAATGTTCAGGGAGTTTATGGTTCCAGTTCATATGATCAAACGGAGAAAGTCTCTTGGTCCCTTTCTCATAGTCAAAAAACGATGACACTCTGGCTCATGCCTCCTGGTACTGTCAGTGGCTGGTGATGTGCTCGATGTAGATGTCCCTGGACCATCGGATGGTGTCCGAGACCATGAGGCGCTGCATGAGCCACGCGTAGCGTCGACTGATCCTGCAGGTCCACAGCACATGCTCGTTGCAGGGGTATAAACTACCTGATTGTCTTTCCCCCACCAAGTCTTCCTGTGGGGAAGAGATTACAATATGTCTGCTAAGGCATCTCAGAGAGACTTCAGTTAGTGAGTTATGAATGATAGTAGCCTTCAAAGAACAAGGAAGTTGCAACTGCCAACAGCAGCAATGGGGTTAATGTATAAAATATGTTCTCCCATATCTAGCCTGGTTTTGAGATCTCTCACAGAATTTTCATAATGAGCATATTGTGTCTGTCAGGGATTCACTTCCTCACTGAAACCTTCACAGTCACTTTTATCCCCAAAGTTTCAAACTTCTTGTCAAACCCTATAATTACCTCCCACTGCCATTAATAATTTCAAAATAGGTTTTGCAAAGCTTTATCACTTGGAGGGCTGGAAATGAGATGGGACCTCCTGTATCTGTGTCACCTCGCTGGACTGAGTTGTCCTAGTCCAGGAAAATTGACAATTAGCTAAAATGAGCTTTGTTGGAATACCAAGGCTTTCAAATAATAATACTGTGAAATGTGAAGGTAATCCAGCCAGCTTTCTGCCTCTTTCATTTCTCTTTCATTCTGTCAAAGAAAGAAGCAAACACCTTTCCACCAACTGCTACAGTATGAATCTAGCAATCAGAGAGGGGATATTCAGAGCAGTGAAATAATTTTTCCAGCCCCACTACTTTCTAGTTTTGGATCCAATCAGAAGGGTTAGGAGTGAGAGTAATAACTAAAGCTGGTAAAAATGAGGGAGGGGGAATTCAAAAACATTTCCACATAGAAGTTTTCAGGATTTTTTGGGGGGAAATTTGCACTAATTTTTTTTTACCATTTGGTGGGAGGGTGTCAATTTTTTCAGTGGAAAAAAACAAATTAAATTAAAGGAAAGAGAGGAAAAGGAATGGGGGGAGGAATTCCCCCCAACCTTAAAGTTTACTTTTCATCAGAAAAAAAAACAGAACTTTTCAAAAAAATAAATTTTAATGTAATTTTCATTTTAGAGAAAAAGCCATTTTTCACTGGAAATAATTTTATTAGAAAAATATCTGCGAACTCTAGTAATATATTTGGACCCCATCAGAAGGAGGGTGGACAGCTCCCTGTGTAGTGTTGTCCCCAGTGGAGATAAACAAATAGGAATCTTGCACTGTCTAAAGGGAAGTGAACCTTTGTTACTTTAAATACTTGCTTTCTCAGAAGAGGATAATTTTGGGCCCAGCCACCAGTGACGAAGGAACAACACTCAGAAGAATAACTATCATTTATTTTATTGAACTTGGAAGGGGTTAAATATATTGCAGTCAGTATTTTATCTTACATTTCTCTGATATGCCACACTTCTTCATGTGGGATAGTTACATTTGGGACTTAAGGTGGTTTGTAATAAGAAGAAAGAGCAGCGAAAATATATCTGCATGTAAAGAGCCCCACTCAACCGGCTGATACCAAATTATGATGTACTCCGACCTAACAAAAACATAGCATAGTTTTTGGGAGAGGCTGTCAGTCAGCTGTGATGCAAAGAAACAAGGAGCCAGATTTTCTTGTCTACTCTGTCTTGTCTGTGCTGCTCCAGCATGATCACTTCTGCGAACAACTAGGTGTATGAGATGCAGGATGCATTTGCTGGAAGTTAAACTCAGGATAAACACAACTGTAAAGCGATGTGATTTTGAAGAAAAGGTTGGTCCAACCTCCAAAGTTAGATTAACATCCAAATTTCCCATAGGGTTTCAGCTTGGTCCTTGTAAAGTTGTAGTCCTGACACCTTAAAATTCCACCTGTCTGCCATGGGATTTCCTGACATACAGGGATAATTCCATTGAATAACACTGAATTTCTGTTTATATATTAAAAAAAAGTTACTCCCTTCTTGCAGAACTGTTGGAATATTAAGACTCTAGGATTGCATAGTCTGTGAAGTTTAGATCCAAATCTGAATTTCTCCAAGGTCAGGGGTTTTGTTTCAAGACCATAGCTACATCTGAACTTCAAGAAGATAAAAATAAGGGAAAACCTAGAAAGAATAAATGAAGTATTCAGTGTCCAACTAGCTGTTGGCATTGGTATCACTTAAAGGTAATTCAGAGGAAAGGCTTGCATCTTATCATAAGAGTAATAGGAGAAAGCAGTGAAGTCAATAAAGGCAGTCTAGAGATGTTCTACTAGAATGGAACCCACTGCTGTGCTTTGTGGACAACAATTTAAGTCAAAAAGCACCAGGCTAATTGGAGAGTGATTATTCAACAAGGGCCACATTTTAGAGAGAATAATGAGAGGGTTGATCAGTTAGTCAAGAGAACTTAAGAGAGCAAGGCTGCTGTACTTTGTTGTGCATATTGAAAAGAATGAGACTCAAGAGACTCAAAAGTAGATTCATACTTAGAACTTAGAAACAGGAAGGGAATGTACAATAGTTTTCTCTTATTAGCTAGTAATGAGTGAAGTGATGGAGCTGTAATGCGGGGAAAGAGACATCAATATTTGTCTTTTTGTAGGCAATGTGATATATTGTTAGACAATTGGGGCTATTTCATAGGCAAATGTGAGTAGCAAGAATTAAAAAGCACAATCTCCAATTGGAGGTGTTGCTCACCTGTGACATTTGTAAATGGCATCACCACATCTTGATGCTGAAACTTAGAGCAGAGCAATGTTCTGATACACTGAGCCTTCTTTAAATTCTGTATCACTACTTAGTAGTATAGAATATATTTTCTACTTCCCAGCTACACTGTGTAAGAAAAAATAGCTTAGCTGTTAATGTGGAAGATTACTTGGCAGTGATTTTAGGAAGGAACAGAATTACCCTGAAGAGGACGGTCTGTATCTCACAGCACAGCACAAATCTTCCTGTTAACATTTGGGAACTGATTTTAGTGTGTGCACTGCTTGCAGTAGATCATGCCAGGAATATCTACAAAAGGATAATTTTCACACCAGAAAGTGAAATGGTAACTGACTGACTGGGCGACACGTCTATGTATAATTTATGAATTGTTTGACATTCTGAACACTCTGTGTGTCTATACCAAACCACAAACTCCATTTTTAAAATAAATTGTTCTGTGCCTTCACCTTGGCCTAGTAGCCTCCACATTGAACTGGAACACTCAGGCGATGTCAGGAGAAATTCCTGCACCTAGCAAACCGCTAACAATGGAAGCACCTTTGGACACAGAGCTACCACCCCAGGCAAATGATGCACTCTAGGCGGGTGTGACTAAGGCACAGATCACCTGACGGGGTGGGCTTCTCTTACTTGATAGGGGATTTGGGGGCTGACCAGGATATAACCTGACAAAGGGAACTAGAAGTCTATGAAAGGAAGGGTCTGTCACCAGCTATTTTTGAGAGGGAGTAGAGACCAGGACCAAAGGCTGTGCAGGAGAAGGGGGAGAGGAAGGATCCTGCACTTGGCAGAGGACTCTGACCAAACCCTAAAGAGTGTTTTGAAATGCTGAGAAAACTCAGGCAGAGAATGGCATACAGTGTTTCTTATTTTGCAGAGATCTACATATCTTTTGTGCTGTCTAAGCAAGAGTGACTGTTTTAGACACAGACTTTGCAAAAGGGATATCTATTTGCTTCAACATTCATACATTCCTGAAGGAGTAAATTATAAACGAGAGTGCCCACAAGAGTGGAGCTCTGGGAAAGGAAGTGCTTAAGCTACTGGAGAGGTGGGGTGGTTTTTTGTTTTGTTTGTTTTTGGGTTTTGGGGGGAGCAGGGAGGTTAGGGCAGCTGGGCCCCTGGGATTCATTTCTGAGAAGAAGTAACTGTCACGGTCTCTGGCCAGAGAGTGAGCCTAGAAGCCAAAGAGGGAAGACAGTATTCTGAGCCTCGCCAGACCAAAGGGGAACTTAAAGTGCATGGATCCAGCAGCTGGGTCCAAACACAACAGCCTGGCAAGTGTCCAACAGAGGGTGTTCAACCATGGCTGTAACAGTAATAGGTCGACTGAGAGAAGAGTGAAATGAATGCTAGGAACCTATTGTATGAATGCGGAATTGGAGTAACCTGTAAATATGAAAATAAGAAGAGCTGTCTATCAAGCTAGGTTTTCAATGGCTGGTGAGCATGCAGCCACAGGAGCGTACTTCACACACACAAATATGCACAGAACTAGGGACATGCTTGTGTGTGTCAAAAACCCTCTCTTCCCATTCTCCACCTATGTGAATGCTGCAAACTCTTGTGTTGACTGGTGGGTCTCTCGTATTGTTTGTCACTCTGATGGCTGTTCTGCTTTATGGATGCACCAACATGCCAGGAGAACAAAGACACTGGCTCATTGACTTTCACCTTTGTTTCAGTCACACCTCCACAAACTTGCCTGTCTTCACCATCCCTGGGCTCCTAACTCAACATTCTTTAATAAACGTATAGATCCTCACTCTGCCTTTCTGTCTGACCCCTCTCGGTTTCCACTCCTCTGCGTCCTCTGGCTCCCTCTAACTGCACCCTGCTACTGATGCACCCCTTAACTTGACTACTTTACTCTTCCAACTTCCGGATCTTCACTTAGTGTTACCCTTTCAGAACTATTATTCTGCTCCCTTGTCATTAACGTGGCCCTATGCCTCCTCTTTCCAACTGTTCATCAGCACCATAGATCTAATTATCCTGGGCTCTACTGTTTTTTGATTCATCACTCTAGTCTCTGGTCCATCTTTTCTCACCACCCACTTATAGGGGTGAACAAAAATATGTACCTGCCACCACCATTTCCATTGATTTCCCTTGTTGTCAGAGAGCGGTCTAGGTACAAATCCCCGACGCCGCTATGGAGGTTAGGCAAAACTGAGCATTTGCTTTTGAAGATGCTGTGAGTATCTAGGCCATATTTGAACCCACTTCCTCTTTGTGAGCCTATGCTTGCATGCGCATATTTGATTTTTTTAAAGTCCACATTCCTCGTGTACCTCTTTTTTTGGCAAATACAGCCCTTACAATATCAGGATACAAAATTTGCTACAGGGTTGATGGGAAGAAGAGAGGATTATATAGAGTATTGATTTTATGGGAAGAAATATTATGGCTGACATGGACTTGGATCGAAATTAAGGACCGTAAAGGTGGTAAATTGATTCTACGATGCTGATGCTGCTATAGTTTACATAACTGGGGCAGTTGAAATAATAATAAAAAAGTAGGATCAGCAAATGGATTTATACATTGAAGAATGAGGTAACCAAGCAAGCTCTTTGATCCTGGCAGGGTTTTAATTACTCAAATGTTGATCTGGATACAACTCAAGGCAAAAATGATAAGGAGGGAACAAAATCTGAGAGGTATTTCAGGGTTGCTTTCTTATACTGTTTATTGAAGCATTCAGATGGTTAGAAGCTATTTTGGACCACATCCTAGAAAATGCACCAAGTATGATTAATAAGGCTGAAGTAAAGGAACACCCAGGACATTACAATATCATTAGTTTAAAATATTCTTGAGGTTAGAGGAAGCAAAGTGAACGTTCCGGGCCATAGGAAAGCTGACTTGGAGGAAATATGAAATACCCTAATAAGTTTTGACTAGAATTTTATTATGCGGGGTGAATCTAGTACCAGACAGCGGAAAATATTTTAGAAACAGTTGGAGATGCAATTAAAATCCATCCTGGTCCAGTCCAAAGGGAAAAAAAGGCAACAGATGCAATTTTTTTTAAGTAGGAATGTAAAAATAATTATAAACAGAAAGCATCTTTAAGAATATATATAAAATCTAGTGAGAGGAGGATTGGGAAACCTCTAAAAATATGCATAAGCAAGTTAAGACCATAATTAGATATACTGAATATTCAATTGTGAAGAATATTTCAGCTAACAAGGCATTCTTCAGTTGTATTTACAGTAAGTGAAGAGTAAAATGGAAAAGTGATCTATTTAAAAGGGAGAGTGGGGAACTGGAAAATAGTCTAACAAAATTACAGATCTGTGGAGGAGGTAGAAAATGGCAAGCTGTGCAGGACAGATTGTATTTCCTAATGAAAATAATAATTAGCACTTATATAGCATTTAACATGTTCAAAGCTCTGTATGAAATTGTAACAGACGTAGGGAAGTAAGTAGTGTCACCATTTTATAGATCAGGGAGGAAAGTGTGGCAGAGGTGTGATGTGACTTGCCCCAAACCACGCAGTAGGTCAACAGCATATCTGGGATTAAAATAAAGGGTTTCTAGCTTGACAACCCTTCACTTATTCTTCTGTTTTACACTTCTGCCTCCCTCTATCTTTCTTATCCTAGCAAAAAAATGGAAACATGAGGCCAAATTCTGAATCTAACCAGCAAGAGGTAGCAGGAAAGTTCAGCATGGACAAGAGAGGCAGGGAAGAGTATGTTTTCTGGCCCTAATCCTAGAAATTGTTCCACAAAGGCAAACCCATGTACTCCTCACAGAGCCCCATTGAGGTTTGGTGCAGACACTGAATAGTTTTCAGGATAGCCCCCAATTTAGTATGTGCTTAAAAACAGCAAGATATGCACTAGCCAGCATGGTGTCTGGCCATATTCTTTAGTGGACAGACCACATATACCTTGGGTTATGGAGCTCCAGCCAGTGCAAAAACCAATCCACCCTCTTAACAATAGTCCTGAGACATCCTGCCCTGCTTCTTTGTGGATGGGGAGAATGGCTCCTTGTGCCTGTCTGGTCATCAGTTTGAACTCTACTGCCCTGCCCTCAGGTGACCAACCATGAGCTCCATCCCTTAAGTTCCTTGGGGATTTTGAAAGTCCCCTTCCTGTTTGCTCGGTGATGCATGCAGCGGTCTGAGCATCTCTTTCCAGGTGACCATGTCTGCTCCAGGCACCAGGCAATCCCTCACTTGTAGCAATGCCAAGCTGCTGAACCTCATCAGCATTTGGGGAGAGAAGACTGTCCAGTCCCAGCTGCATTCCAGCCTTAGGAATTATGATACCTACGGACAGATTTCACAATGCATGACAGAAAGGGGCCATGAATGGGACACACTGCAGTGCAGGGTCAAAGTGAAGGAGCTTCAGAATACCAACCACAAGGTGCGGGAGGCAAACTGCTGCTCCGGTGCTGCGCGATGAGCTGCTGGTTCTACAAAGAGCTGGATGCGAAACTTGGCAACGACCTCACCGCCACTGTGAAGGCCACTGTGGATACTTCAGTGGCTCACATGCCAATCGAGAGTGGATTGAGTCAGGAGGAGGAAATCTTGGATGAGGATGTGCAGTGGGAGGGGGGACCCAGTGGCAGAGGATGACTCAGAGGTCAGAGATGCATGCAGCCAGGAGCTTTTCTCTACCTCGAAGGAGGCTAGCCAGTCACAGCTGTTGGAGCTTGCGAAGCGGAAACAGGAGAGGAGGCCCCTGGTTAGTGGCTTTGATTTTGGGAGCTGCTGAAGCGAGTTGTTGGGAGCAGGAGGGTTGCAGAAAGCAGGCTTGTGTCTGAATTATGCGCGTACCATCACATGCCTAGTCTGAGCAGTGGATTGATAGGATTGATTGACTCCCTCACTTCACAGGAATCTGCCTCAGAGATCTCCACGAAACTCTCATGGAGATACTGGGCAATCTGCTGACGCAGGTTCTTTGGCAGAGCTGTTTTGTTTCTTGCCCCGTTAAGGATAACTTTCCCGCATCACTTTGCTGTCACGGAGCCGGGGGGAGGGAAGGGAACCATTGCTGCACACGGGTGAGCCACATAGGGGCCAGGGCAGAAGCCGCAGTCTTGGAGAAGACCCTCCCTTGATTCCCTGCTCACCCTCAGCAGAGAGGTATCTTCCATAATGAACACAGCCTGTGGAAAATATGGGGACAGTAATGACTATAAGGCTCCCTCTACAGTGCTGGCTTTCCCCAAGAGCCACATGCCCAGTGTACAATACAGTCATGGAACACTGATTTCCCCTGCTTCTGTAATACTTTGCATTTTGGCTTCACAGATATGACCTTGGGAGCCCAGCTTCCCTCTTTATCACTGATTGAATGGCTGCGCAGAATTAGAGAGCAGCCATGAAGAACTAAAGAGGACTTCCTGCGTGATGTCATTATGCACTCTGTGGACAAAAAACAAGAATTGAAGGAGTGGCAAGACAGTGAGAAGAGGGACCGAAAGGAGAACGCGGTGCACCAGAATGAAGCCACGGAGCAACTCTTAAACTTTATGGAGCACCAAGCGGACACGGTCCAGGTGCTACTAGCACTGCAAACTGAGTAGCACGCCACCCGCCCTCCCCTGCAGCCGCTGTCTCAACTCTTTCCTGTGTGCCCCCCAGACACTGCCAACACACTCTTATCAACCTCCTGGCTCCTGTCTGTACCCGCTGCAGTCCATTCCTCCCCCATCATAGTCCAGCACTGCACACTCCCAGTATGCATTGCATTCAACACCTGTCCCTCTGCAGTTTAGCCCTGCTGAAGTGCAGTACCCACTGCACAGTACTCCAAAGGAGAAGGTTGGATATGATACCTGGACATATACAATCTTTAACCATCCCGGGACCCCACCACATCCTGGGATCCTCCCTTACCCCATCCCCCTCAGTGCTGATGTGTTTTTCCTTTGTCTCTCTCCTCCATTTGGCTTTTTAATAAAAATTTTTTTTTGGTTTGAAAGCAACCTTTATTCCATTAATTGAAAGCAAACAGAGTCCTGCAAAGCAACAGGCAATTTTCTTAAACCTTCATAGTGCATCATGTGCACCAAACACAATCACCTCCTAGCATTACAAGAACTATACGCCCAAGCATAACAACAAATATTAGTGGCTTTCAGCCTCAAATTGCTGTCTCAAGGCATCCCTGATCCTTATGGCCCCACACTGTGCCCTCTAATAGCCCTGGTCTCTGGCAGTTCAAATTCAGCCTCCAGGCACTGAGCCTCAGTGGTCCAGCCTGAGTGAAGCTTTCACCGTTCCCTTCACAAATATTATAGAGCATACAGCACACAGCTATAAGCATAGGAATATTGTCATTACCTAGGTCCAGCCTCCCAAATAGGCAGCGCCAGCGGGCCTTTAAACAGCCAAAAGCATACTAAACAGTCATTCTGCACTTGCTCAGTGTGTTGTTAAACCACTCTTTGCTGCTCCATGTATGGCTTCATAAGCCACAGCATTAAGGGGTAGGCAGGGTCTCCCAGGATCACAATGGGCATTTCAACTTCCCCTACGGTGATCTTCTGGTCCGGGAAGAAAGTTCCTGCTTGCAGCTTCCTGAACAGGCCAGTGTTCTGAAAGATGTGTGACTAATTCACCTTTCCAGACCAGCCTGCGTTAATGTCTGTGAGATGCCCATGGTGAGTCATAAGCACTGGAGAACCATTGAGAAATACCCCTTCCGATGAATGTACTTGGTGGCTAGGTGGTCTGGTGCCATAATTGGCATGTGCCATCTATCACCCCACCACAGTTAGGGAAACCCATTTATGTAAAGCCATCCACAATGTCATGCACATTGCCAAAGTCACAGTCTTTTGGAGCAGGATGCGATTAATGGCCCTGTACACTTCCGTCAACATATGTCCAATGGTCGACTTTCCCATGCCAAATTGGTTAGCGACCAATCAGTAGCAGTCTGAAATAGCCAGCTTCCACAGTGCAATCACCAAGCGCTTCTCCAATGGCAGAGGAGTTCTCATTTTCATGTTCTTGAGCCGCAGGGCTAGGGTGAGCTCATCACACAGTTCCATGAATGTGGCCTTCCTCATCCGAAAGTTCTGCAGCCGCTGCTCAGTGCTTGTTTCCCAAGCCTAAAAGTGGCGTTCTACTATGGTCTTCATCTCCGTGAATGCCACAAGCAAAATCATGTCATAGCTACTACGCATGGCAAGATAAATGCTGAACTGCTTTTGCCGTTGTATTTTAAGGAATAACTCCAGTACCACTCGTGATGTGTTAGTGAGAGCGAGTAGCATATTGGTCAACAGTGCAAGATCCATTCCTGCAGACCGAAGAGGCAGAGCAGAGCACGCAGTACACAAAGCATTGAAAGATGGTTCCAAATGCAGACAGAAGCACAGGGATTGCTGGGATGTGAAGCAATGCATCATGGGGCATTGGGACAGAACCCAGGATGCCCCATAACTCTTAGCGGCAGAAGAAGAAGAGATGATCTGTGGGATAGCTGCTCAGAGATACTGAAAACTGCTGCAAGTGCCAGAAGTGTGAACATGCTATTGCGCAGGCAGCCAACAGTGTGAACACACAACAGCCGTTTCCCTTCATTGCTCTCTGAGCGGTGCTGTAACTCTGCTGGTGTAGACATACCCTTAGTGTTAAACACATGCTTAAGTACCTGATTGGATCAGGGCCTTAGTCCTCATAATATAGATATCAGCAGATATGATTGTAAGGGAAGATTTTCAAACACTTTGTCTGTGCCTGTACTTTCTCTTCCTTAATCTCTAGTAATGTGATTTCAAGAAAATGAAAGTAGAAATTGATTAAGTCTTTGGGTGATGATTTTTGAAGTTCCCTGGTGAGAGGACTGGAAAAGTGCAAACATAATGTCATTAGTCAGAGATAGGGCCATGACATCAATTATGAGAAAATATTAGGAAAAGATGTGTGGGTTCAGTGACAGAGCATGCTGTAGTCCATAATTTCTTTAGAGACAAGTAATGTGAATTATGAGAGTGTCATGGGTTTCACCCAACTAAGTTATTGGAGTTCTTTCATAATAGCACCTCTTGTTCTGTAGGCCCTGTCATAGGGTGCTCATCCTACCCCTGACCTGAAAGGATTAAGGTAGTTTCAAAAGGGTTAATTAACCTGATAGGATTCTGGGGGAGAATTAGGCTGGCTAGGCAAGCCTTAATAGAAGATGGAGTCTAGCTGGACAGGAACAGGCAGAGCTGGTATAAAACTAGGAAGCTGAAGACAGAGGAGGCTCCACTGTAGAGGCCTGTAGTCAGGGATGTTGGAACAATTTGTATAGTGGGGGTGCTGAGAGCCATTAAACCAAACTGTAAGCCCTGTATATAATGGAAACCACTTCCAGGCCAGGGGTGTGATGAGGCAGTACCCCTGCCCTGTTTGCTCCAGCACCTATGTCTGTATTCATTCTCTAGTGTTAGAGAAGGAACCCAGGGGAAGAAGAGAAGCCCCGAGAGAAAGGCATAACCACAGGGTGAAGAAGGAGTCTGATGGAGGCAAAGGAGGAGCAGCCCAGGAAAAGTATAGCATGGTTTGGGACACTGCCGACTTTGGTTGCTGGTTGTAGGGTTCCAGGGTTGGAACCCAGAATAGCGGGCAGGCCAGAGTTCCTGTACTAGCCACTGGAGAAGTGACCCAGACCAGGAAGTAGAGCAGAGGACTGCCTAGGACAGTCTTTCAGTGGGACTTTGATACCCCAGAAAGGAAAACACAGTGAGCTGGCTGGAGAGCCAAGCTATGAAGAGAATACCCTGAGTTGAGGAGACACAAGTGAGAAGGAGCGCAAGTGAGTGGCAGAAAGTGGCATCACATCTGGAAAGAGCTGCTTCCTAGAGCGGTCAGGAGAAGGTGCCCTAATGGTGAGTGGACCCTATGAGAGGGCCATCTATCTCTCCATCTCCACAGAGAGAGAGATTCATGATACTGGTGGTAAAACTATTTTTCTTATATAACTAACGCTATAACTCAAAAATGTGTGGCCCAGATTTTTGAAAGGTATTTTGGCATTGCAATCAGCACTGCAACCTCTAACAGATTTAGGACCCTAAATCTTGCTTTCAAAAAGATTTAGGAAGTGGGATTTGAGCTCCCAAGCACCTAAATCCTTTTTGAGAATCAATTTAGGATCCTAAATCTGTTCAATGTTGCAATGCTGAGCTCAGCAGCATTTAAATATCTCTGAAAATCTGGGCCTATGGGACTGGGTGAATCAGGGGATTAGAAACAGGACTCAGAGCTTTTCTCTTGGTCCTCAATCTGAATCCAGCACAGACAATAGTAACCAAATATTATTACCATTTAATGGCTCTCTGACCAGCCAGTTATGCAGCTGAAAATTGCATTGTCCTTTTTTCCTGTCATATTGCCATAAAACATGGAATACTGCTTTTAAAAAAAGCCTATATGACTTAGCAGCCTAGGGTAAAATATTTAAAAGTACGAAAGTCCCATTTATTTTTCCCCATGAGACGTAGGCTCCGAAATGCCTAAATCACCTTTGAAAGTGGGACCTAAAGTCACTTAGGCACTCTTAGAAATTTTCAGTTTAATTTTTTATCTGATTTTATCCATAGGTCTTTTCTTCTGGCTTCAGCGTTGTCCTGATGTTTCCCTCCCATTGGTTATCTTTAAGATTATTACTCCCCTGATGACTAGTTTGAACTTTTCCTAGCTGAATGTGTTTGTTATTGACTGCCCATGTTTTAAATATCTCTAATTCTCTGTGTGTTATTTCCCTGCTCTGACTAGAGCTGGTTGAATTACTTTTTTGCAAACAGTTTATATGTCAAATGTAACATTACTTTTTGTTTGCCAAGTGTCTGAAAACAGATCACAATTTTTCTGAATATGTTCATTATTCAGATCATTGAAACAGATTATAAGAGCACTTCAGACTATAGATGGCTCATGAATTGTTCATAGAAAGTATTAATTTCAACATGCGATACTCAGAATTCGCTCTTCCAAATGTGTGACTGGTTATCTAAATGATATGAGACTGTCTATATTCCCTGATAGGAAAACCTAACCATAAGAAACAGGAGTGCCTGAACAAGTCTTCGGACGTTGCAGAAACCTAAATAATTCAGATTTTCAGGGGCTGAATGGGGATTAGGCACCAGAAATTCTTGACCCATCAGTACTGCTCCTTAGAGTTTATGGGGTAGCTAATGGTTACTCGGTATATATGAATCTTTTGAGACAGTATGGCCAATAGTTAAAGTTAAGATTTTGTCACAGTTATTTTTAGTAAAAGTCACAAACGAGTCATGAGCAATAAACAAAAATTCATGGAGCTCCGGGGTTCCCCGCTGTTGCCTCTCGGAGCTGAAGTGTAAAATGTCACAAAAGTCACAGATTCCTTGACCTTTGTGACATAATCTTAGCCTTATTCATGATTTTATAGAGTGCTATCATGTCCACCCATAGTAATCTCTTTTCTAAGGTTGAATAGTCCGAGTCCCTTTAATCTCTCCTCATGGAACAACTTCCATATCCCCCAATCGCTTATATTGCCCCTCTCTGCGCTTTTTCAAATTCTAATACCTTTTTGACATGGGGTGATCAGAACTGTACACACTACTCAAGGTGTGAGTGTTCCATGGATTTATGTAGGGCATTATGATATTTTGTCTTATTTTCTATCCCTTTTCTAATGGTTCCTAACAGTCTGTTTTTTGACTGCTGCTGCACATTGAGCAGATGTTTTTCGAGTATTATCCACAATGACTCCAAGATCTTTCTTGAGCTGTACCACCTGATTTAGACCCTATCACTTTGTAAAATATAATCCCAACTATACATACAACGTGCATTATTTTGCATTTAACAACACTGAATGTCATCTGCCATTTTGTTGCCCAATTACCCAGTTTTGAGAGATCCCTTTGTAAATCTCTGCAGTCTGCTTTGGACTTAAAGTTACTCAAGACAGCTGTGTCATCTGTAAACTTTGCCACCTCACATTTTGCCCCCTTTTCCAGTTCATTTATGAATGTGCTTAACAGCACTGTTCCCAGTACAGATCCTTGGGGACCCCCCTCCACTGTGAAAATTGACTCCTTATTCCTATCCTTTGTTTCCTGTCCTTTAACTAATTTCTTACCCATGAAAGGACTTTCCCTCTTATCCCAGGACTACCTACTTTGCTTCAGAGCCTTTCTGATGGACCTTGTCAAGGACTTTCTGAAAGTCCAAGTACACTATATCCACTGGATCACCCTTGTTGACCCCCCTAAAGGAATCCTAATAGACGGGTGAGGCATGATTTCCCTTTACAAAAGCTGTGTTGCCTCCTCCACAATGTATCATGTTCATCTATGTATCTAACTCTGCTATTTACTATAGTTTCGACCAATTTGCTTGGTTTTGAAGTTAGGCTTACTGTCTTAAGTTAGGCTTAAGCAATAGGTTACATACCACAGTTAGTAGTTCTGCAACTTCATATTTGAGTTCCTTCAGAGCTTTTGGGTGAATACCATCTGGTCCTGGTGACTTATTACTATTTAATTTATCAATTTGTTCAAAAACCTCTTGTACTAACTCCTCAATCACGGTCAGTTTCCCACACCTTACCTGCCATTTTAGGTGACAAATCTGAGAAACTCCCTCACATGCTCTGCAATGAAGACCAATGAAAAGAATGCATTTAGCTTCTCTGCAAAGGACTTGTCTTCCTTGAGTGCTTCTTTAGCACCTCAACCATCCAGTGGCCCCACTGATAGTTTGGCAGGCTTCCTGCTTCTGTTAAACTAAAACAGCAAAGTTTTTGTTTTTTAAGTATTTGTGTCTTTAGATAGTTGCTCTTCAAATTCTCTTTTGGCCTGCCTAATTATTCTTTTGAGGTGCCGGAGTTTATGCTCCTTCTGTTTTCCTCACTAGGATTTGACTTCCAATTTTTAAAAGATGTCTTTGTCATTAACTGTGTTTTCTATTGTGTTTAGCCGTGGTAGCATTCTTTGATCTTCTTACTGTTTGTTTTATTTTATTTGGGGTTTACATGTAGTTTGAGCCTATATGGTGTTTTTAAAAAGTCTCCATCCAGCTTGAAGGCATTTCATTCTTATGATTGTTGCTTGTAGTTTCCATTTACTAGCCTCTTCTTTTTGAGTATTTTCCCCCTTTTTTAAGTTAAAAGCTATTGTGATGAGTTTCTTTGGTATCTTCTCCCCAGAAGGATGTTAAATTTAATTACATTATGGTCATTATTGCTGAACAGTTCAGCTATATTTACCTCTTGGACCCGAACATGTGCACCACTTAGGACTAAATCAAGAATTGCCTCTCCCATGGTGGGTTCCAGGCCTAGCCTCTCCAGGAAGCAGGGGCAGCTCTATGTTTTTTGCCGCCTCAAGCACGGCAGTCATGCTGTCTTCGGTGGCATGCCTGCAGGAGGTCCGCTGGTCACGCGGATTCAGCAGTGTTTTTGCGTGTGATCTGCCGGTTCCGCGCCTTCAGCAGGGCCGGCTTTAACAAGTGGGGCTTGTACTCACCGGGCGGTGCTCCTAGTCTTCAGCGGCACTTCAGATTGCTGCGCTCTGGCTGGGGGAGCAGGGCCGTGGGGCTTGCCGGGCTCGGGCCGGCGCTCCGGTCGGGGGAGCGGGGCCGCGGGGCTCGGGCTGGTGCTCCAGCCAGGGGAGCGGGGCCGCGGGGCTTGCTGCATTCCGGCTGAGGGAGCGGGGCCCTCTTAGGCGTAGGGCCCAATTCTGGGGAATTGGCGGAATTGGCCTAAAGCCGGCCCTGGACTCTTCAGTGTACCTGTGGGACCGGCGGACCTCCCGCAGGCATGCTGCTGAAGGCTGCCTGCCTGCCGCCCACACAGCGACCCGCGGGCCACCCCCCGCGGCTTCCCGCCCCAGGCACGCGCTTGCTGCACTGGTGCCTGGAGCCGCCCCTGCCAGGAAGTGCTCATTAATAGTATCTGGAAACTTTATCTCTACATCCTAACTTGAGGTGACATGTTCCCAGTCAATATAGGGTAGTTGGAAATCCCCCATTGTTGTTGGGTTTTTTATTTTTGTAGCCTCTCTAATCTCCCTGAGCATTTTACAACCCATTCACCATCCTAGTCAGGTGGTCAATAGCATATTCCTGCTTCTATATTCATATTATTTAAGCATGGAATTTCTATCCATAGAGATTCTATGGTACAGTTTGATTCATTTAAGATTTTTACTATGTTTGACTCTATGGTTTCTTTCATATATAGTGCCACTCCCCTACTAGTGTGACCTTGTAGCAGCGTGGTCACCATGCCCCGTTGGGTTCAGCCTCCTGGCCACGCTCCCCAATGAGTCAGGACCACTTTGAGCTGGTGCAACACTCGTACTCTTTATTCCTGTGTCCAGTCCCCACCACTAAGCTCCAACTACTTACAGATTATTTACAGGTTTGGCCTAGCACAGGCCTCAGTGGCAACAGGGTAGCAGACTCCTGGCACCTTCTGAGTCTACTCTCCCCTCCTGGTCTCCATTCCCGCCCCACCCCACCCCAGACTCACTTCCTCCCAAGCTTTTAGCCCCTGCTAACAAGGCTGGCAAATGTGGCCAGTTTCCAGGCCAGTCCTAGTTAGTGGCCCAGCCACAACCTATTTCCCCTGATTGAGGCTCGAGTGGCAGGAGCTGATTAGGGCTTCCCCTGCAGTACCATGCCACAGATCTACTGTCATTCCTATATAGTTTGTATCCTTATATTATCATAGTTCCACCAAGATTCTTTCGTGCCTATTATATCAATATCCTCATTTAATATCAGGCACTCAGGTCCACCTGTCTTAGTATTTAGTCTTGAATTTGTAATTGATGCAATTGAATGGGACTTTTTTTGAGTTTCTCTTCAGTTCCTACCTGTACTTGATCAACTGATATTCTTTCCTCTTTACTAGGATATAGAGTGTCCCTTTTAGTAAATCCTCCCCTAAGGATGTCTGTCCACTTCTGCACCTGTTGGCTTTCTCCCAGCCTGGAGTTTAAAAACTCCTCTATGATCTTTCAATTTTACATGCCATCTGGCTCCATTTTGGTTTAGGTCAGGGGTCGGCAACCTTTGGCATGTGACCCCTCTGGGTAATCCCAGCCCCCCATAGCTCCCGTTGGCCAGGAACACTGGGAGCTGCAGAGGGCGGGGTTGGGGGGTTGCTGCAGATGATCAACGTAAACGAAATGTCTCGCGGCCCTCCAGCAGATTACTCTGATGGGCCGCGTGCCGAGGTTCCCGACACCTGATTTAGGTAAAGCCCAAGTTTCCTGTATATGTTCCTACTAACCATAAATCCTTCCTCCCAACACCATCATGTCATCCACACATTGAGACCCTGCTGTTCCAACTGGCCCAGCACATGGAATTGGAAGCATTTTAGAGAATGCTACCATGGTGATCCTGGACTTTAATCTCTGATCAAACAGCCTAAATTTGGTCTCCAGGACATAGTCTTCTTGGGAACAACTACATGAAATTTCAAACACAATAGTAGTACAATTAGTAAAACAAAAAGTTTATGAAACACTTTGAATTTACACTTCCATTAAACTAAACTAGATAAATCATTCTCCATTCATTTACAGAGAAGTGTATAGCTTCCATCCCATGAAAACAATTGCCTCTCTGATCATTCTTCTTGTCAGTTTACCATTGCTTTATGCTTAGATGGGTGTGTGTGTGTGCATGTGTAAAAGCAAGCACTGTGGCTTGAAGTGTTAGAGGGTAAGGAGCTCTTCGCTCCTATCTGTTGGTGAACAAAGGGAACAATGGCCAGAGTTGCTTTCCTCCAGGGACCTCAGAATGTGTTGGGTAGTGAGTGGGTCGGGGGGAAGGATCTTTGATACTGCAGCTGAGCTGAGTGAACTCTGGTGAACCCCTCCTACCCAGGCACTACATAAACTTGAAGTCACTATAGCTGGGTTAGTTTGGTGATAACACAGGACAGGACCAGACTGCATTTCCTAAGGGCCTGAAGACAGGTCTGCCTGAGTCCATCTTAGGACTCTGGACCTCCACTACCCAGTGACACAACACTGTGAGTGGAGCTTATTGGAAGAGGGAGAGGGGGAAGAGACATGGTAAAAGGACACTTGCATGCTGGTAGTTGGGGAGCTGAGTTAATGGGCTACTGCTGAAGTTACCATGCAAATGTTCCATTGATTATTTATATAGGTTGTTGCTGTGTTCCGTTTCCCCCTGACAAAATTTTGCTTGTTTCATACACAGACACAATCTTGAGTAGCAAAATATTGTCTATTGAGAGCAGCCAAGAAAGGTATTCAGGGATCCCAGAAATTCTGGGTGGGGGATCAAGCCAGTGGCATCTTAGTTTTAAGATGACCCTTAGCCCTTGTTGCTGCCAGCAGCACCTGATGAAAGGGTTACGTGTATGTCTTACTTAACTCAGTTTGTTTATCAAGACCTTTCCTCTCCCCTGATTGAAAGCAGCTATCTCACTCTCCAAACCAGTTTTCTCCAGTTATCTGCGCACACACTCGGGTTTCTAAGAGTCCCTACATTCTGAGATATGGGTCACTGAGGATACAGAGACCTTTTAATGATGATAAATAGCCACTTTTCAAATGCTTCATGACCTAGTTAGAAGACTGCACCTCACAAATCACCTTGTCAGGCTGTATCTAGTCTCAGTCAGGCCTCTTGTTAAATTCTCAAAGCAGTTTTGTTTGTTTGCTTATTTCTTTGCCATGAGCTATGAATTATAGCCATTAGCTATGAATTGGACTGAGGTACACTGAACAAAACTTTGAATGTAGTCAGTCCACCAGAAAAATTGTTCCGAATATGACTAAAGTAGTTTCAAAATGCTCACAATATTCACCAACTTCTATTCCTATGTAAAAAGAACAGGAGTACTTGTGGCACCTTAGAGACTAACAAATTTATTGTATCCATAACCCCTCCCCCATTAGCATCATCTTCAGATTTCAATAGCGTGGTGTTTACCTCCTGGGCTACATAACTGATGTTAGGTTAGACCAGTCCTAGTACTAATCCTTGTGAATATCAACATTTGCTACTGGTTCCAAAGCTGGAAATAGAGCAATGAATAAGGAACGGTTGGTAACCAAGACTATGGGGATTTGACAACTAGGTTATTGGACTGGTCAGCTGAAAATTGCATTAGCTACATTTATGATGATAGCCACTGAAAATTGCAGTCATTGAGATGCCGTAAACTTTGCAAAATTCATATTTACAAAAAACTATTGTGACGAGGGCTGTCAATTTATCGCAGTTAATCAGTTTTAATCACACTGTTAAGCAATAGAATACCAAGTGAAATTTATTAAATATTTTTGGATGTTTTTCTACATTTTCAAATATATTGATTTCAATTACAACAAGAATACAAAGTGTATGGTGCTCACTTTATATTATTTTTATTACAAATATTTGCACTCTAAAATAATAAACAAAAGAAATAGTATTTTTCAGTTCACCTAATACAAGTATTGTAGTTCAATCTCTTTATGGTGAAAGTGGAATTTACAAATGTAGATTTTTTTGTTACATAACTGCACTCAAAAACAAAACAATGTAAAACTTTAGAGCCTACAAGTCCACTCAGTCCAACTTCTTGTTCAGCGAATCGCAAAGACAAACAAGTTTGTTTACATTTATGGGACATAATGCTGCCGGCTTATTATTTAAAATGTCACCTGAAAGTGAGAACAGGTATTCACATGGCACTTTTGTAGCTGGAATTGCAAGGTATTTACATGCCAGATATGCTAAACATTCATATGCCTTTTCATGCTTCGACCACCATTCCAGAGGACATGCATCCATGCTGATGATGCTCATTAAAAAAATAATGTGTTAATTAAATTTGTGACTGTACTCCTTGGGGGAGAATTTTGTCTCCTGCTCTGTTTTACCTGCATTCTGCCATATATTTCATGTTATAGCACTCTCGGATGATGATCCAGCACATGTTTGTTTTAAGAACACTTTCACTGCAGATTTGACAAACAAAGAAGATAACAATGGGAGATTTCTAAAGATAGCTACAGCACTCGACCCAAGCTTTTAAAAATCTGAAGTGCCTTCCAAAATCTAAGAGGGGCGAGGTGTGGAGCATTCTTTCACAAGTCTTAAAAGAGCAACACTCTGATGCGTAAACTACAGAACCCGAACCATCAAAGAAGAAAATCAACCTTCTGCTGATGGCATCTAACTCAGATGATGAAAATGAACATGTGTTGGTCCACACTGTTTTGGATTGTTATCAAGCAGAACCTATCATCAGCATGGACACATGTCCTCTGGAATGGTGGTTGAAGCATGAAGGGACATATGAATCTTTAGGGCATTTGGCACGTAAATATCTTGTGACGCCGGCTACAACAGTGCCATGAGAATGCCTGTTCTCATTTTCAGGTGACATTGTAAACAAACTTGTTTGTCTGAGCAATTGGCTGAACAAGAAGTAGGACTGAGTGGACTTGCAGCCTCTAAAATTTGACATTGTTTTGTTTTTGAGTGCAGTTATCTAATATAAAAAATCCAGATTTGTAAATTCAACTTTCATGATAAAGAGATTGCAATACAGTACCTGCAATGGGGGAACTGAAAAATACTATTTATTTTGTTTTTTACAGTGCAAATATTTGTAATAAAAATAATAATATAAAGTGAGCACTGTACACTTTGTATTCTGTGTTGTAATTGAAATCAATATATTTGAAAATGTAGAAAACATCCAAAATATTTAAATAAATGGTATCTGATCATTAACAGTGTGATTAATTGTGATTTTTTTAGATCGGGCGACAGCCCTAATTGTGACATTACAGAGAGTACAATCTTGACAGATGAACAGCTCTGTTCCCTCAGTTTTCCAACCTGTGGTGCCTATTACACTGTTTTGCTGTGAGAGCAACCATTCCTGGCCTTGCTCACACACAGACTCCAGCATGTAAATTAATCCCAGTTATTATATGAGTGTTATAACCAGACACTCATCAATTACACTACAGAGCAACACCAGCAAATTCCAGTCCCAGACTTTCCCCAGAAATGTACATCTTGTACTGCCCAGCTCTCTCCTAGACAATACAAGCTCATAAAGTCCATCATTTTAGTAATAGAAAATTATATGAACAAATCCTGTTATCCCAAATTGAGCTTCCCAAACACACTGGTTTAGATAAATCAGTAAAACAAGTTTAACTATAGAAAGATATTAAGTGATTATCAGTGATGAGGCATAAAAGTCAGAATTGGTTACAAAAAAGTAAAACGCAACCAATGCCTAACTCAACAAGCTCGGTGAATTCAAAGCAAACATCTTTCTCTCCACATGTTTCTGCAGGCTTACTGGCTGAATTTCTTTCACTCAAGATCCCTCCCCCAGTCCAATGCTGCTTCCTTGTTCTTCAGGTGTTCCTGATGCTGTGGGAAGACAGAAAAGGAGAGAGAATTTAGGGTGTCTGATCTCCCTTCATTTAGTTCTTTCCCTTCTTTGAGAATCATCTCCAGCTGAGGTTCTGTGTAGATGGGAATCCCAAGCTATTTCTTTGTCAAGATGTAGATTTTTTTTTTCATCCACGCCCTCTTTCTTGCCAAAGAGTTGCTGCTTAACTGGTGATGGTCCATTTCCTTTCTTTGACACCTGAAATTTCTTCTTGTAGAAAACATTAGAGTGGGGGTCGGCATCGTTTGGCACGTGGCTCGCCAGGGTAAGCACCCTGGCGGGCCAGGCCAGTTTTATTTACCTGCTGACGCGGCAGGTTCGGCCGATCGTGGCTCCCACTGCCGTCCGGGGCCAATGGGGGCAGCGAGAAACAGCCGCCAGCACATCGCTCACCCGCGCCGCTTCTCGCCGCCTCCATTGGCCGGGGACAGTGATCAGCCGAACCTGCCATGTCAGCAGGTAAATAAAACTGGCCCGGCCTGCCAGGGTGCTTACCTGCATTAGAGTTAAAAATTAATGGCAGATTCCTTCTGTATGACTCACTAGACTTAACATTAGCTAGTGAAACATAAATAAATCTAACTTTTCAAAGGAGCGATCCTTTGATATTTAAGGCCCTGATCCAGGATCCCGATCACATGAGTAATTACATTAATTTAATGGGACTCCTGACAAGCTTTAAGTTGTATACATTCTTAAGTGTGGTGCTGAATTGGGGTCTACACTCTTTAGGGGAAGGGACTGTGTGTGGACAGCTTCTTATAGACTGTGGATGCTATTGCAATATAGATAATACTGATTATATAACTATTGAAATAATACTTTACTTGGATTGTAAGCTCCTTGGAGTAGAGACTAAATTGTTTTGCTCTGTTTGTATAATGTCTAGTACAATGGAGGTGTGGTCAATGATGGGGCCTTGTAGGTGCTACCTCAACACAAATAACCAAACACTTCAATATATATCTTTTGAGCCTAGTTTAATTGGTTGCACCTCTTAGAGAGTAATTGTTGAGTGGAGCATGTATAACTATAACAGTTGGAAATGGAAAGGATAAGAATAAACTACAATTCTGTTTCAAGGCATTCAGTGATCACTGCAGCAGTCCAAAGCTTATGATTGGTTACATGTTTCTTGGAAACTGAATACCCACTGCATAATCTGTACAGTGCTGAATGCTGTGCGAGGTATTCAACATGTACAGTGTAAAGTCCTGTGAGATAAAAAATAAATTCAGTTATTTCTAATGAAAACCATCTGGGTTGGATCTTGTAAAGGATTACCACCAGAAATAGTGCTTGCTTCATATCAATGACTCTCAATAGTAAGCAATACATTTTGTGGGTGTGGGCTTTTAGTTTGTGAGTACACACATTATTTCTTAGTCAATAAAGTTAAATAGAAGTTTTCCCCAATGAACAAATTCTGCTATATCAGACTCCTATGTGAAGAGGGATTATTTAGACCAGCAAGGATTTTCTGCAAGGCAAATCCTATCTGACATGACAAAAATGACATCCCTTAGAATTTATACAGATATGAATATAATATTTAGGGAGACTCTCAAAGGTCTTGCAAGTGGGAGCAAGGCAAACTTTTGTTTGGCTTGTACACCTGGAAGAAATATTGGGAAGTGAACTATGAGAGAGAAGTGAGAGTTGCTGACAGCCTTAAAAATTGACCTAATTGAAAACGAGACACATCTAACCATTGCCGGGACCTTGAAGGGACGGGCACTCAATCTTTTAATTCTGTACTATAGAACAAATGGGCAGTGCTTGTGACCTTGCAAAATCAGTTTGAGCCTAGCTGAGTTTTAAAGCCTTAAATCAAGATACCACCAGAATGAGATGAATCTTATAACAATGATAACCTGTAGATAAGGCAAAATGAAATTTAGTTGGCTCTTGAAATGACATGGACAACATCTAGCAATGGAAATGTCAATCACATGGCCTCCTGCCAAGGTTAAACTGGAACTTGTTTGACTTCTCAGATGCCCCCACATGAACACACCAAAAAACATGAAGATGCTGTTAACAGTGGGTCAGAGGTGATTTGAAATAGGATTTTAAATCCAGTCTGGGAAGTCAGTGTTGGGGGAGGGGATAAAGCAATTGTTTTGCTCAATGATCTGTACTTCTGATGCAGGATGTGGACCCAAACAGCTTCTCTTGTCTTTGAGTATAAACTTGAAAAGCGGAACTGAGTAAGGTGTTTGCTCATCCCTCACTTTTACTTGGAAACCCTGCAAGCTCTCTCTTAAGGTGTGGCTAATCTTCCCGTCCTTTGCATTCAAAGTTTCATCTGCATAGTGTCTTTGCTATATCCTAGTCACAAACCCAAGTACCATTCTTCCCTCACTGAAATTTTGTTTCATGAAAGAGCTTCCCCCACACCCTCAAATTAGATTTCCCAGTTTCACCTTGATAGTATCCAAGTACCTCAGAACATGAGGATTTCTGCTGACCTGTGAGAAAAATATCCTACCACTGTCACACGCCACCAGCACTTGTGCACATTCCTATAATAGCTGTGGAACACCAACATGTGTGACTTGCATCTGAGACAATGTTTCCTGTCACACATTCCTTGCCATAGTTGGAATGTTGTTACTAAAAGCAGCATTCTCCAAAAGAAAATGAAACTGCAGTGCAGAAAATGTTTTTGACTGGCCTCCAATTATTTTCAGAAATATGGTATTGTTTTCCCCACAAGTAAAATAAAGTAATATAAGATGATCAGATAACATGACACCTAGTTTTAAAATGTCCATTTTGTGAGATAAGTAGGATAGGTAATGGAACTAGGCATTATGTGGAACCTAGAACCTCCTGAATCAAGTCAGGATTTGACATGAAACATGTCTTGCAGCACTAGGAGAAGTAGCTTACACAGCAAAAATATTATCAAACCCTGCTGGAGCAGCTTCGCACTGCAGCAAATGTCTCTACTGAACTTCCTGCCTATTATGTAGAACCCCCTAATCCCTAGCTCAAAAGGTTCTCTAGCTACTATGCTAGGGCCTCTCTTCCTTCCAGTTTCTATCCACCAGTCAGGCTTCTCCAGACACCTACTGGATCCAGCTCCACCTCTCCATTGTTCTGGCTCTTCCCCACTTCCCCACTACTTCTCTACCTCTTAGCACCTCAAATCCTGAAAATACGTTTATCTGCTTCATTCCTATCTGAAACTTTTTCTTACAACAGATTATCAGCATGTGCTCTTCAGTGTGCCCTGTAATATCTCAGCCAAGTATTTCTCTGGTTGCAACACCTTCCTACCAATACGCTTCTTCTCCATTTCCTTCCTCCCCTATAATTTCATGCCAGAGCCCTGTAGAGTATATTTGTCCAGGAATGCTTTAAACTTTGTGCTGCCCTCCTTCCACTTCCTTTGCTGGATTTGTTCTAAGCAGATCAAATCCAATAGGTAACTGATGCTTTAGAAATAACTCTGCTGGAGTTTTCTCACAGGTGGAAAGTGGTGTAGATTTGAACAAAAATAGAAAATCTTCATGAGTGTTGCAGGGTTCCATGTAGTTTTGTCTTGAATGCCCTTTTAAATATCTATACAAAGAGTTTCATTTGGCCATTTTGATGCTGTATAAGTGACAGAGTCAGTGTGAATTTGTTCCCCTTAGGAATGTTTGAATGAGGAATGTTATCGGAAACTATTTCTTCAGGTAACCAGATGCAGCAGATGTATTCCATAGTACTTTGACAATTTTGTCATGGATTTTCCAGTAGTGCAGGCCACTTAGAATGAATGCCGACCACAACATAATGTGTGTATGCATTAAAGGTGAGATGATTTTTAAAGGTACTCAGCACTGGCCTAATTCTGATTCCATTGGAGTCAATGTAAAACTCATTGACTTCAGTGGGAGAAGACATAAAGTGAAATCCCACCCTGAAGGGCAAAGTGCCAAATCTGTATTTTGAACCATCTATGGAACATGGCAGGCTCCAGGCAACAGCTTGTCAAGCAGGTGCTTGGGGCGGCCACTCCGGAGAGGGGTGGCACATCCAGCTATTCGGCAGCAATTCGGCGGATGGTCCCTCACTCTGGCTCGGAGTGAAGGACCTCCCGCCGAATTGTCGCCGCAGATCACGATTGCGGATTTTTTTTTTTTTTTTGGCTGCTTGGGGCGGCCAAAACCCTGGAGCTGGCCCTGCTATGGAAGCACTTTCTCCAAATACTGCGAAGAAACAAGCACAGTTAAGTGATGAAATCAAAAGTCAGTGTTTGAGATAGATCAGAGGACTCCATTTACTCAGAATGTGAGTGATGGTCTAGAAAAGAAGTAGCTGAGTTTGGTGGAAACAGACCAATGAATCCATCAATGAAAGTAAGGTAATGGATTCAACCCCATTCTCACTCTCAGAAGAAATCTAACGCTTCGGTTGACAAAGAATACTTTCTTTGTTCCTCACCTGGTTTTTCACTGCTTATGATCATATCAGCCATTAAATGGGGGAATTTTACAATCCTGTCTCACTACAATGTACAGTAGGAATTACACAGGGTGAAAGTAAAACTCCCATTGAGTTTAATGGAGCAGGAACAAGTCTAAAGACAGTATTCTGACTATATCTGCTTTATTTGCTTTTGAAGTCTAAACACTGTTGCTGAAATTTTTCATTTTGTCTGACTAGGATCCGGCCTGTGGAAGATGACCTCACTATGGGCTAGATGTTGAGAAGCTCTTGCATGGGGGCGGAGGGGCAGATGAGAAGACTTCCCTCCCCCTGCCACAGAGGTTCAAGGGACTCTCATGATTGCAATCCCTGTGCTCTAGAGAATGGATGGATTCTCATTTCTGCTTCCTCCTCCAAGAAAGCAGGATGCTGAAAATGGGGTAAGGAGGCAGTAGAAGGAGCAGCATAGTCTCATTGGTCCTCTGTGCAATTTAGTCCTAAATAGACCTGATTTATATTTTTAAAATGACACTTTGTCAAAAAATGGCTTTTGAAAAACTTGTGCAAAAGAGTCAACACTTCAAAAAAGGCACCAAGTGTTCTGTGAACATTCCTCCCCACCCGAATTTTAATTGAAAACATTGAGGTTTTCACTAAAACCCCAGTTTTCAGTAAATGAAAATTGTTGATCATGTTTTTATATTCTAAAAAATGAATGGGTCCATTTCAACCACTTCAAAACTCAAAAGCAGCTCTAGTTCTAGTTCAAGTGAGGGGTGAACATGGGCTCCCTTGGAAGGCTATTCCATAGCCAAATTTCCTCCTTGAGGTGTTTCCTGATTTTCAGATTAAATTTTCCTATTTTTAATTTCACCCCAACACACCTGCTTCCCTATGAAACAATTCCTATTCATCCTCTAAGTTTACTTCTTTCAAATGTTTGTCAAAAAGAAAGGTATCTCCATCATTGGCAAGTACTGACCTTCTTCTTTAATAATGGTAAAATCATCCATTCAAATAGGATCTTCTGTTGGATCTTGTTCTAAAGTGTTAAAAAAAATTGGCATTATCTGTTACTGAGTCACTGAGCTCTACCAGTGGCTTATGACTGAGAGGGCAAAAGGGGAAGCGAAGTGGAACTCTATATAAAAAAAATGGCATTGCCTGTTTCCACATCACTGACAACTTGGAAGTATGTGATCTTGAATCCTTATGGAACAATAGCCTAACAGAGAAAGTACAGGATGGGGTACTAACTGGTGTCTGCTACTGACCACCAACTCACACTAGAGCAAAGGATAGGTGCTTAAGGAATTGCCCATCTATTGCTTAGGGGAAAATATTGCATTATTATGGCGGACTTCAATCTGAGTGACATAGAGTACAGGAGTTCGTGCTGCCACTACTAAAATACCTTTGGAATTTCTAAAATGTATAAGTGACCATTTTCTAAGGCAAAATGTATTGCACCCATGTAGCAGAGCATGCTCAGCTCCTGCCTTACCCTCTCATGAACCACTGAAACTCCACTGGTTAGGTATCCATGCTGTGCAGTTTTATTTCAGATCCTTACACTGACACCTTTACGGTTCCATGCGGCAATACTATTTATAGTGTTTCTTATACCATCAGCCTTTTCCTCCAGGAACCAAAAGAAAAAGCTTCCCTTCCTTGAGATCTAAGTTTGGGCTCAGTAAGCCCTAGTCTTCTGCACTTCCTTTCTAAGTCTTTTTACCAGCCCACAGCTAATGGGCTAATTAATCTTTTAGCTCATCCAGCCTGATTAGATAATTAGTCTATCCCTCAATTAGACTGCTCTGGGAGAACCAATTAGTGCCAGAGTGATCAGAGTGCTGGCTACCTGCTAGCTCCCAGCACTATGATACAATCCAACATGGGAGAAGTCTCTATTAGACCTCATTTTGACAATAAAGAATTGTTCACGTAACTAAAAAGATAATAGTGTTAATTATAGAAGTCTAAGTATATTGTGGGGCATGTGACACAACATTTTGATTGAGAAACTAGAACGATACAAAATCAACCTTAAATGGCACACATTAGATGGATAGGACTCAAAATGCAAGTGTAAATGGGGAATCATCAGAACTCATCATTTCTAGTAGGGTCTGCAAGGATTGGTTCTTGGGCCACTGCTATTTAATATTTTTATCAATGACCTGGAAGAATATGAATAATTACTTTAGGTTTAAGTTTTCAGATGACACAAAGATAGGGGTAAGGATAAGTCACTTATGCAGAGTGATCTGGATCGATCAGTAAACTGGCCACAATCAAATAATATACCATTCAATTCAGGCAAATGTAAATTTATGAATTTAGGAACAAAATGTAGGTCATGTTTACAAGATGGGGGACTTTATTCTGGGAGGCAGTAACTCTCTTCTGTGGGTGCCTTGGTGGATAATCAGCTGAATGTGAATTCCTAGTGTGAAGTTGTGGCCAAAAGGACTAATCTGATCTTTGGATGTATAGGCAGGGGAATGTTGAATAGGAGTAGAGAGGTTATATTATTTCCACACCTGGCACTGTTGCTACTTCTACTGGAATGCTGTGTTCAGTTCCTGTGTTCATGTTTCGTGAAGGGTGTTGATAAGTTGGATAAGGTCAGAGAAGAGCAATGAGAATGAATAAAGGATTGGAAAATGTGCCTTATAATGAGAATCAGTGAGAATCAATCTATTTAGTTATTCAAAGAGAAGGTTAAGAGGTGACTTGAGCAGAGACTATAAGTAATATTGGAGAACAGAAGGCTCTTTAATCATAGAATTGTAGGACCCGGAAGGGACCTCAAGAGGTCATCTAGTCCAGTCCCCTGCACTCAAGGCAGGACTAAGTATTCTCTAGACCATCCCTGACAGGTGTTTGTCTAACCTGTTCTTAAAAATCACCAATGATGGAGATTCCACAAACTCCCTATGCAATTTATTCCAGTGCTTAACCACCCTGACACACAGTTTTTCCTAAACTGCCCTTGCTGCAATTTAAGCCCATTGCTTCTTGTCCTATCCTCAAGAAGCAATGGGCTTAAATTGCATCAAAGGTATAACAAGAGCTAATGGCTGGAAGTGGAAGCTTGACAAATTCAGACTGGATATGAGGCACAAAATTTTAATTATGGGGGCAATTAACCACTCGAACAACTTAGCAAGGATTGCAGTGGCGGCTTCATCATTGGAAAGCTTTAAATCAAGAAAAGGTGCTCTAGTTTAACCACAGCTGTCAGACTTGAAGCAGGAATTCAGGAAAGTTCAATGACCTGTGTTACATGAGAAGTCAGTATAGATGATTACAATGATCCCTTATGGCCTTAAAATCTATGAACTTCTGATATTGTACCCAGTCTGTCTTGTATTTCAAAATATAGTATCAAAAAGGAAAATGGCACGAAGTGTAAACATTTCACCTAAGAAGTGATCAGCTTTTGTGAAACTGTATTTGTACAGGTAAAACAATATTTGCCTTTCAACGCTTCATAGTAGAGTTTTTTTCTTTACCTGAAATGATTAACTACTCAGTTATGCTCAGCATTCTCAACAGAAAATGTGCTGTTACCATTTTACAGTCTGATTGAAACAAACCACTTGAAGGGAGTGTGTATGCTAACGACGAGTCCATGGGCAACAGTGATGTTATGTTTTAACTTCAAATGCTGTGGTGTATCACTATCATGGTTTAAAAAATGTGTAACAATATTACACTTGCTGGTTGGTTTTAAAATGTATCTCAGCTACTTCATACAGATCAAAATAGTGGTTGCTTTCTCAGAAGAAGAGTAAAAAGTCTCCATTTACACTGCATATGAAGCAAATGTCATTATGAAAACTTCATTAATATGTAAATTGCAACATTTTGATTAGCACTTGCAGACCCCTTTTGTTAAGAAAAGAGATGGAAGGAGCTAACCAGATTGCAATAATTTGCATAATAAAAACTCAGTGGTGGCAATGCCACCAAGAAGAGACTCTGAGGAAGGTTGTAATGTCTCCTTTAACAGCTTAATGCAGTATTAGAAACATATAGCACAAAAGGAATGAAAATATTTTTCTTTAAACTGACAAACTTTTTTTGAGGTAAATTACAGATGGGCTCTAGCTTATTTTAAGACGATAGGCTAAATAACACATAGCTGACAATAGAATGAGTATTTTGGATCATTATATGGTAGTTTTGAATTCAAATGAAGAGCTCATTTGATAACTTTATTATGAGGAATGTCTCTCCACTGAATCTATGCAACGGGAAAATTGGCCACTGATTTCAACAGGAGCAGGATTTGGTCCCAAGCTTTGAATTTTCAAACTTATTTCAGAATATTTTTAGTGGCAACCCTGTAGATGGCTAAAGATGGAAAAAGGCAAAATAGTGCAGATTCTCAGTACTCTTGTGTGCTCACCAGGATTCAGAGGCCCCAAGGCAAAACAAGAAAAAGAGAATAAAAAAAAGTTTGAAAAGAAGAGGCCAATAACTCTGCTTGGTGCTTCTTGAAAGAATATTATAGGGATCATACCAGATTTATCAGAAGAAACAACTGGGATCTTTGAAAATTAACTTGATGGCATATTTTGTTTGTTACAGTTCTATAGCGATTTTACCCAGCTGGCTTCTGTAAAAGAGGATTCATTATAATATAACTAGAGCAAGTGTTTGGTGTAAGAGTTAATAACAATACAGCTTTTTAACATTAAAAGATAGTCTGTTTCAGTGAGGAAAATAGTGCCTATGAAGTAGTGTGCCCACAGGGAACTTCAGATCAGGGATGGATGAACCCACAGAGATCTTTTTGGCTTTGTGAAAGCTTTTAAAACATTTATAAAGATTTTAGATGTTTCAGATGCTATTTCTGAAACTGAAACTTTTGACAAACTTTTATTTCAGATATAATTCAGGGTGCAATAAATATTCCCCCCCCCCCCCCACGCCCACTACACATACACATGCTTTTTCTAGCTAAAGGCTTGATCCTGTAAACATTTACAGGGCCAGATCCTCTGCTGGTGTAAATCAGCATAGCTCCATTGCATTGGATGAGTTTATTGAGATTAATGGAGCTATGGCAACTAACATCAGCTGCGGATCTGGCACACAGTGTGCATGGGAATAAATTTACTGAGTGGAGAAGTCATGCAAAGAAAAGAAAAGTCAATGGAACTACTTATGTATGTTAAGTTATTCCCATGTACAAGTGTTTACAGGATCAGCTCCTAAACAGATTAATTGACACTTCTGGTGCACTATTTTCTTCAAAGGATAATATTACTTAAAAAAAAAAAGTATTGTAACAAGTAAACAACACTGCCAATCAGCTCTGTGTAAGCTCAAAAGCTTTTCTCTCATCAGCAGAAGTTGGTCCAAAAGGATATTGCCTAACCCACCTGGTACCTCTAATTTCCAATCATTGATGTTAACAGGCAAGTACATATTAGAGTCCTACCGACTCATGCTTTCTTTCTGTATTTGTAGAAAAAACAGCATTCTGGCCCCTCCTATCACTTCCTTAAAGCATTACTGCCTAAAAAAGACAAACTGCTGAGATCTACCACTATGTTATGGCTACAAAAAGCTTCAATGTGCTGCACACAATGCCCAGTATATCCACTTCTAAAATTACTGTGACTCCACCACCATGGCCCAGATTCCCTGGTTTGGCTGAACTATGTTTGGTGCAAGAGCATAGGGCAAAACCAGGACCACCCAGAGGGTTCAGGGGGCCTGGGGCAAAGTGGGGGAGCTTGTACTCACCGGGCGGCACTCCGAGTCTGCAGTGGTGGCATTTCAGCGGCGGGGGGCCCTTCAGTCGCTCCGCATCTTTGGCAGCACTGAAGGGCCCTCCGCCGCTGAAATTCCGCTGAAAACCCGGACCACCGCCAGGTGAGGAAAGGGATTCTCGGCCAGGGCTCGCGGGGCCTGGGGCAAATTGCCCCACTTGCCCCTGGGGAAAACATAGCATTTTTGTCATCTTTGTGCTCCCTATTTCTTGGGTCTGACAGATCAGAGTCTGCATTAACCATTCGTCTTCAGGTTAGTTTATTCTATGATCAGCTACTCATGCTGGACAGGAACCATTCCTGAATACAGGAGAGTCATGGCATATCCTGACAGCATCTCCTTTCTTCTATGTGACTCCCCACCTCAATCTGGCAAAGGTGGAAGATGTAGGAGCTGTTATCATGTCTCTTCGTCTTTACCAGGTTTAAGTCTTTGCACTAAAGGATCAGTGCAAAGAAGATTGAGGCTACGGCTATGCTACAGAGCCTATAGTGGCTCAACTGCACCGCTGTAGCACGGCTAGTGCAAACGCGCTAAGCTGATGGGAGAGAGCTCTCCCATCAACTTAATTACTCCAGCCCGCACGAGTGGTGGTAGCTGTGTCAGCAGGAGAAGCTCTCCATCGACATAGCGCTGTCCATGCTGGCGCTTAGGTCAGTGTAAATTATGTCGCTTGGGGGTGGCTTATTCACACCCCTAAGTGTCATAACTTATATTGAGTTAAGCTGTAGTGTGTACATTGCTTTAGAAGACTTGACAACCATGCTTGCAATCTACACTACCAATTCAGCTGCTTTACCACAGTATTAAGTCTTTGCTGAATTCGATTTTTATTTTTTTATGATTTTGACAGATAATATCAATGTTTGTTTTTAAGCATCTTTTTCAATTTTTATGAATTTATTTTTTCAGTTGCTGGACATTATGGGGAAGGATGGTATCAGACAATTATCTGACAGACATTGAATTTGAAAAGTTGAAGCTTTATAACCCTTAAAACACATTGTCAACATCCCACATCTAATATACAAAGTAAATATCCTTAAATCAAACTCTCCTAAAGTTCTCAAGCAGCATTTTTCTTACTTTGTAAATTTTGATGGGAATATTTTTGTTTGTGTGTGTATGGTGAAACCAAATTTTACCAACAAAAATCTAATCCTTCCAAACCTAAGTATAAATAATTCTGCTAGCCACCATATCTATGTTGACTGGAGTGTTTTTATAATATGTACGGCTCTATTGAGGTGTGTGTTCAGATGATATATATTGATACCACTGCACCACACCAATACTCAGCTTGATGCTGTAGCAGAAAAATGAGCACTGATAGACACAGCATTGCTGCCCTAGCTACCTAAGAGACAATAGCTAGATGTGAGATAATATGAGTGCGTGCCTCCATCTTTATTCCTACATGCATCAGGCAGTTGAATTGGGAGGAAGACCATGTAACTTCATTTTCATTTCATTCATTTAAGGGATTCAAAGTTGCTAAGAGTCATCTGATCAACAAATAAGGAAGACCTCATCCAAATGGAAATCAGCACTCTATGCCTGGCTGCCTCTTCACTAATCATTATTTTGTTTATAGAAGTGACTGATAATTTGAGTCAACAGGATGCCTTGGGAGATCATGAGTCTGCACTTTCAGATTCCTTTGTGTGATCAGAGCCTTATACTCTACATTTATCTGGGAAGGCATTTATCACTCCTAATAAAATTCAGTTTTTTATATGAAATACATTTTAAAAACTAGATATCCCCAATTCCCATCCCACCTTCCTAATATTTTTCCCTCATGCCAAGCAATGGAAATGATACAAATACCTTTACTCACTGTAGCAGTTAGGTCCTCCGTTGCTACAGACATTTTTAACCTCGTGTAAACTTACAAGTCTCTCTCAGACAGACAGACAGACAGACACACACACACACACACACACACACACACACACACACACAGTGTTGCACGATATATGTAAAGCAATATATGAAAAAGGATTTTTTAAAAAGCTATGAAACAAAAAGTAAGAAATGCTGACGTGTAGAGTATAATCCCTGACACTGGGATTCCTAGCAGAATTTATAGGGTATCTTGGGGTCAAAATGTCCACTGACTGTGACATTGTGGTGTTTCTCATAGACATGGAATTTATGTGTCTGGTGCACAGTGTCAGGAATAGGAGGACATTAGAGGTGTCTTTATTTTGCAATTCCATACATTCTATTATTATTTTGGATAGGAAAAAGAATTAATTGTAACCTCAATTTTGAAGGTCCTGACTGTCAGACATTGTCTTTTTTAATACCACAACATTCAGTTAATCCCTCCCGTCATCTTAAATTATTGATGCATATTCACAACATTAAATCCACCCTTTAGCTAGAATTATTTTTTCCCCCTATCCTGGGAATTTACCATTACAACATTTTTTTTACATTTGTTATGAAATCTTTAGGAAGCCAGTCTAAACTGTTAATTGTGCATTTGTTCAAACATGGTTCCATCACTCTAACAGAAGAAATGTCTTGTCATTATGCTCTGAAAACATTAGTTTCAATATAACAACTACCATAGCCTTCCATCTGCTCAAGGTGGGAGCATAGATACTGCAGTGTTCATGTGAAGGCAAATTGTGGTGAATAGATCTCAAAGAACATTGATGTTCATGAAAGCAACATAAAGCAGTAACTGTGGCCTTGGATACTCATACAATCATTCACTTGGACAACAGAGCTATCATTTTGTCCAAGGAGAGAGAAAAATTGGTTAGAGCAACAATTTGTTCCTAAAAATTGAAATCAGCTAATCAATTTTCAGTAACTATCTGATTTATTTGTGTAATAACATGACTGACAATTTACAGCCTTTGCCAATAAATCTCAAAACCACGATTTGCTGCAGCCAAACACAGTTTATTTTATATAGATGACCTTTAATCTCTCTGATGATTGATTAATCAGTGTATCATAAAATGAGTTGTGAGGGCAAAAAAATGTTCTTGGTGACCAAGCTTTCCTATGTTTATAAAAAGCTCTGCAACTGTTATAGCCTGAGAGCATCATTAAAGTCAATGGAAAAATCAAAGTGGGGATTGATTAGGGCCTTGAGAAAAGATAAAAACTGTAGATCTAGTTAATACAAGCAATTGAACAATAAACAAAAATAATCCCGCAAATCAGTCAGGGCTGGGCTGTAACTTTATAACATATTCTGAGTGAAGGACAGTTTATAGTTGCTTAATCCCAGGAGCAGACCAGAGAACAATCTGTGACTCACTCATATTTCCTCCCTTAAGACCCCCTTGAACTGGAGAGGAAGTGAACTACTTCACCTTTTCTGGCAAAGCAGTTTACTCTCCTTACTCTCTGTGCACCTGGCCAGCTGCTCTGACCTATGAGTAAGGTAGGAGGAGCTTAACCACCAGGGCTCCCCCCAACTCCTTGTTCTTTTCTGTCCCCCACCCACATACTTGCAGGAGGGTGTAACAGGTGAGCCACCCCTGCTTTCTCTGCTGTGGCTGGAATCCCAATCTGAGCAAGTGAATGTGGGGGACCTTACTTCCCTGCACTGCTGAATAAGGGCTGTGACTCTCTGGTCCTAAATCTCTCTTGCATATGCCAAAGTATTTTGAAAGCAGAGGGCCTGTTTCTCATGTGTATAGCACATTGTGTAGTAGTAGTGAAGCACTACTAAAGCAGAATGGGGATGTTTAATGCTCAGTTTCCACTCATTTTACACAGATGTGAATGACCATCCATGCTGTGAGCAAGTGCAGAATCAGAACCATAGTATATTGAAAATACTATTCCTGAGTGACAGCTGGGGTGGTGGCTTAATAGCCTCCAACTTGCTGTCTCTTGAGCCTTTGATCTGAATCCCTTCATTTTTGTGAGGCGGATGAATTTGCAGCCATGTAGTTTTACCTTGTGGGTTCTGCCTGCTTGTGTGTAGGCACTAAAAATAGCTCCTTTTTGCTAAGGATAGGAGTTTGTCTTAGTGTTTCTGATTAAATATGTTCCCTCCTTCCCCATCACTGTTTTGACTTTCTGCCACCCTATGCCCCAGCACTGGTGAACTTACAGAGCTGCTGTAAGTACTGTAGACAGTTTGCATGGCACTTGGGACTGATAGGTACAATATATATGTAAAATATTATTATTATTAGCAACACCAAAATGATGTAATCTATGTTCTCCCTAATCTTTCTTCCATCAGTGTAGAAGATGTTTTGTTTGCTGTCTGGTTGTAGTATGAATAAGATCTATAGGTTTTTTAAATGATCAGGACAAGCAATATTTAGACTGGACTGGCAATAGGCACAGGGATCTAGCTGTGCTAACCATGTTCCTTCACTTTCTGGGATGAAAAGATGCTGCACGTTCAGCCCTTGGGGAGAGAGATTACCTCACATCACTCTTTGAATGACTCTTCCTTCCCTGGTTCTATGGAAAAGCAAATGGCCTGTGGAAAGAGGAGGATGTACTGGGGTTCCTCTGTGGGTGTGGAAAAGCGAAACGGAGAGGGCGATGTTAAGATTCCCAGAGAAGGCACACTGATAATGTTCTTTTGATATTTCTAGTTTGAAAATGTAGCAATTTTCTGATGATGTCATGACCCTTCCCCCCCCCCCCCCCCCGCACACCATCTTTTTATCAGTAATAAGGACTTGATCTGAAGCCCATTGTATCAATGGGAGTTTTCCATTGACTTCAGTGGACTTTGGATTGGGTCTAACATGCCTAACCTGTGCCCTCCTCTCTTCTCCTTCAAAACACAGAAGCCAATAAGTACCTCTCAGAGCTCCATGCCATCAGGCAGCAAATCTGTGTGCTATCTGATCCCTTTTCTTCCTGTGGCTACAACCACCCCACTACTTGGCTATCAAATGGGACAGGTTGATGTTGATGGAGCTACCTGCCCAGATTTTGTAGGTCTGCTTTAGGGGGGGCTTATTCAATAGCATTTGAATCTCTGGCGAATGGTTCCTTATAGCTTTATTCATGCATATCCTAGCAAGGTTGTAATTCTATTTGGTGATTTATTGGATCGGTTGCTTTTTTGTTAAAGGATGAATCAAGTGAAAATATCCCTTTTAACACAGGATTTCCATTGGCATTTTCAAATCTGTAAACTTCCCTAAAATACATAGACCCCAGTAGAATCATAATTACTATTAACAAAGGAATTCAGGTATTTGGATCTGTAGTTTTAAAAGCCCTAAAGATATGATTATTACAAATGGTGAAGATGTCAGGTTTATTTTCCAAAGGCATCTTCTCTAATAGCCGTATGCCATGTTGTAATTTACATGCACTTTATGGCTCCTCTACTCTGCCAGAGTGGTGTAAGGGAGTCTTAGCATAACTGAGAATCAGGCCTGGAGTTTGCAAGGTCAAAGTTTTAAAACCAGGGATGCAATTAAAAAAAAAACAGACCGAAATAGACAGATTTCTGCAACCCCACCTTCTCTCCGGCAGAGCTCATGTATTCAACCATGTAATTAGCTCTTGATTTCCCTTCATTAGGCATGTATTTTAGTGAAAAGAAATAATATTATTGTCAACTGCATCGAAGCAGACACTGACATAGGCTCAACAATGCAATGGAGCAAAGTGTTAAGACTAATTGCTTTATTTTGGGGAGGGGGGTCAGGGGGGAGGAAAAAACCATCAAGTAGTTGGGACTTTCAGATGCATAAATTAAGTTGGCTGGCAGAACATTTCTACAAGGAAGCCAAACTAGTTAGAAGACCTAGCCCATAACCCCTAATCTTGTGGTGCTGAACTCTATTATTTGCCATTAAAATTAGAGGTTACTGAGTTGTAACAGATGTCTTCAGCAGACACATCTTCATTACAGTAGTGGTTTAGGTAAATGGAAATTGAGCCCCAAATTTTGTTTTGTAGATTTGGGACTGCAGAGCTTTGTAGTTGGACATAAATTATAAAAGCTTTTAGAAACCAGGCACTAACTGATGCCTCAGCAGTTCTGCTGAATCACAATATGAACAAGAACTATTATGAAAAGAGCAGCATAGCAATAACCAGTTACCAAACTGCAGAGGCGCTGGGTCACACAGTGCCTGACACTACTTAGTGGGTCCATGTTGTGCATCTCAATGGAAGTAGTTTAATTAACTACTAAGGGAGGGGAGGGGTGGAAAGAAGAAAATCTTCCAGAAGACCTTTAATAAGAACAAGCTGGAAGATGCAAGATGTGATAGAAAGATCTTTATGAATATGCACCAGTGCAGGTGTTCGAATAAAAACAGATGGATTAAGGTGATCAGTGTATTTATGACAGTTTAACAAAAAAAAAAAAGGCCAGAAACCACAGGCGGAGTTGTTTTAACGAAGCCATTTAAGCTAGGATATCGCATTACTGTGAAACTGCTCTTTTCAACTTGAAATGTCTAATATAAATCTAAATACATAAATATGCCACAGTATCTGTGTACATTTCCATGTGCCTCTAGCATTGGATTAGAGAGTTTGGATTCCAGCGTTCAATGGCATTTTTTTTCCACTTAACAAATGGTATTCAACGGTGCTTCACAGTAAAATGAACTTAATCATTTCAAAATTATTCCTCTCTGCCTGTGTGCATAGTGGAAAAAGGAACTTAGAGATATAGAGCATGTTTGTTTTGTGAACTTTTCAGAAAATAAGTTTCATTCTTTTCACTGTTTTGTTAAAGGCACATTATTTCTATGGTAGAAGTAAAGGCATAATTTTGGTGGTGGTGGTTAGAAGTTTAGACCTTGGATATTGTTGAGAATGTTATTGAGGCTACATAATGAATTGCTTTTCATTAATTCAGTTACACTTCTGTCAATTTTATTTTATATATATAATTATAGGAAATTGGGTAAGAGCTAGTGTAAAACATGCTGCCAGATCTGGCCTATGATCCTCTGTGGGGCTGCTTGAAAAAACAACGTGAAACAGTGAAAATTTTGTGAAGAGGGAAAAATATCTTGTCTTTACATGCCCAGATCTGCTCCCATTGAAGTTGTTTAAATACCTTACTCCAGAAATAATCCTATTGTTGTATTTACTACTTAACATGAGTGAAGGGGGAAATATAGTCTTAAGAAGTTTTTTTTTCACTCAAAAGACCACTCAAAGTTACAATCACTGGGTTGTAAATCTCTGTTACGATAGAAGTATAAATTAAGAGTTTTCATTTTGTGCCTTGACACAATTACTTCTCGTAGTTTATAATTGGTGAGGTAGATATAACTAAATTATTTTTTAGTTATATTTATATTTTATTTTCCTTCCTTAAAGTGAGTACTATAGGTCTTAAGCAGAGACGTGTGATTTGCTGTACTGCATATTTAACAAACTGGTGTCATAGCTTTTTTAACTGAAAATCATTTCCAGTTTGGATGAGTTTGTGGAGATGAAGTTTACCATGGAGCATCTTTCAGCTGATTTTGATACAGCTCCAGGAAATGCTTTCTTTCAGACCTGCTTATGAGTGACAACTTGTGGGGAGATATTAGAAGGTGTAGACTGGGGTTAAAAATATTTCTGCTTTATTTTTCTATATCTTTTACATTGTACTATGTATTACTGTTACCAATGGCTTTAAATAGACTGGAATGAATCAAGGCCTAACTTGGGAATCACTCTCCTCTGCATGGATTATTGCCACATAAAGGCAAAAATAATTCTGCAAAATTCAGGAGTTTCCTGTGACTTCTAAGGGTGGCATGTGCTTTGCCTCCTAATGGACAACCATTGGTGGAAGCTGGGTAACTTATCCTGCACAACTTTTAGTCTCATAGGACAATAATAATGTCTTTCCCCTTTCCTCCTCACAGTTGTGACCCAGCAGAGAGCACTGCTTGTTGCTTCTAAGTGCAGAAACTTCAGCTAACCCCCCCGTCAGCTGCCAAACAACTGTTTGTTTGGCCAATTGGGTAGGAAGCAGCTACTTGTGCTGTGTCTCTGTGCTGGGATGAAAGGAGACTGTTGCTGAGGTTTTTGCCTGGGTCTCTTGTGAGTTGGCTCTTTGTATCTGAGAGTGGGCTGAGAACTGAAATTGTGGCTGGCAGCCCAGCACTGAGAAGTGGAGACAGCTTTTCCTCTGAGGAGGAGGAGCAGCAGCAGCACTAGCAGCAACTGCCCTCTTCAAATCAAAGAGAGAAATGGGGAATTGGGGGTAGGAGAAGGAAAACTCTGGAGACAGGTGTGGGGGATACAAAGGGGAATGTGGGAATGACAGAGGCTAGAGGAGGGGCACAAACTCTAGGGTAAAAGAAGATTCCAATGATCCCCCTATTTTTTTGGTTGCACCTTTGACCCTTCCCCTGAGCGTTCTCCTTCCCCAACTCATGAGACCTTAGGGAATGTATAGGATGCAATGCCACCTTCACCACACAGTTATTGTCTCTTTTCATAAGGCAACTTGAAAAATAACATTAAAGGTTGTCATCCAGCTTGTCATTCACTATGTGGCTTCCAGTGACATGGAATGAATTAAGGCTGTCCCTCCGGAGAAGAATCTTAGAGAGTAGCAGTTCACTCGATGTTCCATGGTTTTAATGTTTTCTTCACATTCACATATTGGGCTGGCCTTTATTTTCCATTTGTGTCGTGGGTAATTGCAATGCCTGTGTGAGGTCCTGATGTGGTTCTCTGTGATCCATATCTTACATGGCATGTTGAAGTCAGGTGGCTGGTCTATAGGATCTGTGATCGGGTTTTGATCCTTGACCCTACTATTTCTCACAGCCTCCACCATTTTTCTTTTAAGTGTTAGTGCTGATGCTTTAAAAGATTTGGCTGCTAACCAGAATGGGTCCTGGACTTAAGGTGGCATCTTGCGGGAGGGATTTGTAGCCCTTTGTAGATGTGTAAGCCTGGGTTTATCATCTGGTTGTATTCTCATAGTGTTGCTGCTTGTAATGCTGGTAAGAGATGATGGGAGCCAGATTATCAGTGTTAACTTCAGCACTTCTATAAAAATTCTCATAGTATTCAGTTGCCCATTGTCAAGTAGGGCATATCCACCTATGTTAGGTTGTCTTACAGCCACTGCTGTAATTACTGCATGTCCACACTACCCTCCTTCTGTCGGTGTGCTTCCACCAACTGAAGAGGGGTAGTGTGTGGGGCTGAGAGCCAGGGGTCTCAGCTGTATGCAGCTCCCCACCGGAAGCCAAGCTGCTCCCTGGGCTCTCAGCTCCCTACTGGGAGCGGCAGGCAGCTGCCCATGCTTCTCTCCTCCCTGAGCAGGGAGCCAGGTGGGCACAGCTGCCCGGCTTTCTTGTCTATTTCAGAGCTCGAGAGCACTGAAATTAACAAGACAGCCAACAGCTGATGACCTAACTACACCGACATAAACCCTGTGCCTCTTGTGGAGGTGGAGTTATGTCGGTGTAGTAGGGCACTTACATCGGTGGGACAAGGCAGTAGCATGTAAACTGACATAACTAGATCTATGTAAGCTGCCTAACTGTGTAGTATAGACCAGGCCATAGTGTATGTACCCTATCTGCCCATACTAGCGTACAATATTCAGTTGCTGAGACATGAGGGCCAAGGTGGCTGTCCATAAGGAGTTAGTGTTTGGTCCCCAACTGCTCCCACTAGTTTGTGGATGATATTATTCCTAGGCTTTATATTGGCAGTGGTGTTTTTTAAATGTTTTCAGTATTTGAGGTTGCAATCCAGAACCACTCTGAATTCTTTTGGGAAATCATCGTGCCTATGTTTGATGTTGCAAAAGATGACATGAAAGTGCTTTTTTGCATGGTGGTTGCTCAGGTGGAATGTGGAGACAGCTGTTTTTTTCAGGGTTTTGATTGAAGTCACCATAACCAGTAGCATTCCTCCAGTTTTTTCAGATCTTCTGTGAGGATGTGTTCTCGTCGGATGAAAGTGCTTCCTTGAGTGGTAAGTGTGAGATAATCCTCTGAATATCTGAATGTCTGTGACTGGGTCAATGGCATGTTGTTGTTGTTATAAATATTAAAGAGTGACAGTGCCAAGATGGATTCTTCTGGTTTGGTCAGTTCCAAGGGTTTGTTCATTACACATAGTAACATCATCTGATAGTTTTTTTGGATTGTTGGCTGCTTTCCCCAGTTTCAGGATGGTGGTGACCTTTGCCTGTTGCCAAACCTTGAGTGTTTGGCCAAAGGCATGCATGTTGGTCATGGTTATGTTGACTTAGGTTTTTCAGAAAATCTGAAAAGATTTCATCTTGACCTGCAGCCTTGCCAAATTTGATTGTTATGGCCTTGTCCACTTCTCTACTGAATAGCTTTGATAGTTGATACTGCTTGGCAGTCAGATTAAAAAAGGGCTTCATTGCTCCCTCATTTTCCTTTTCTAATAAGAACAGCCATACTGGGTCAGACCAATGGTCCATGTAGCCCAGTATCCTGTCTTCTGACAGTGGCCAATGCCAGGTGCTTCAGAGGGGATGAACAGAACAGGCAATCATCGAGTGATCCATTCCCAGCTTCTGTCAGTCAGAGGCTAAGGACACCCAGAACATGGGGTTGCATCCCTGACCATTTTGGCTACTAGCCATTGATGAACCTATCCTCCATGAATTTGTATAATTCTTTTTTGAACAACATTTTGGCCTTCACAACATCCCTGGGAACAAGTTCCATAGGTAGAATGTGTGTTGTGTGAAAAAGTACTTCCTTTTGTTTGTTTGAAACCTGCTGCCTATTAATTTCATTGTGTGGTGGTTCTTGTGTTGTTTACTCTTTCACATTTCCTTATTCACTCTCTCCACACCATTCATGATTTTATATAACTCTATCATATCTCCCCTTAGTTGTCTCTTTTCCAAACTGTACAGCCCCAATTTTTTAAATCTCTCCTCATATGAAGTCTGTTCTATACCCTCAATCACTGTTATTGTCCTTCTCTGTACCTTTTCCAATTCTAATACTCTTTTGAGATGGGGTGACCAGAATTGCACACAGTATTCAAGGTATGAGCAAACCATGGATGTATATAGTGGCATTATGATATTTTTTGCCTTATTATCTATATCTTTCCTAATGGTTCCTAACATTGTTAGCTTTTTTGACTTCTGCTGCACATAGGATGACCAATGAGAGGAAGAAAATATTGGGATACATGGGGGAGGTTGCAGGTGGAGAGGAAAGAAAACGGAGTGCCGCCGACAGAGCAGATGTTATCAGAGAACTATCCACCATGACTCCAAGATCTTTCTTGAGTGGTAACAGCTAATTTTGACCCCATCATTTTGTGTATACACTTGGAATTATGTTTTCCAATGTGCATTACTTTGCATTTGTCAACACTGAATGTCATCTGCCATTTTGTTGCCCAGTCACCCAGCTTTGTGAGATCCCTTTGTAACACTTCACAGTCTGCTTTGGACTTACCTATCTTGATTGATTTTTGTATCATCTGCAAACTTTGCCACCTCAATGTTTTTTCCCCTTTTCCAGATCATTTATGAACATGTTGAACAGTGGTCCCAGTATATGTCTCTAGAGGACACCACTATTTACCTCTCTCATTCTGAAAACTGACAATTTAATCCTACCCTTTGTTTCCTTTTCTTTTAACCAGTTACTAATACATGAGAAGACCTTCCTCCTTATCCCATGACTGTGCTTAAGAGTCTTTGGTGAGGGACCTTGTCAAAGGCTTTCTGAAAGTCCAAGTATGCTATATGCACTGGATCACCCTTGTGCACATTTGTTGACCCCCTCAAAGAATTCTAATAGATTGACAAGGCATGATTTTTCTTTACAGAACCCATCTTGACTCTTCCCCAACAAATCATGTTCATCTATGTGTATGATAAATCTGTTTTTTATTGAATTACTGCTCCTTTTGTGGGTTAGAGTTCCGGCTCTATTGGGTGGCAATGGTATTGGCTGTGATATGTGGCTCTCTGCTTTGAGGAGTTTTAGCACCATGAAGTTTATGGAAATGCCCCCAGGCTTTCCTTTTTGAGCGAGTGAAATCTAGGCTCTGCATAGTTTTTTGCCCATTGCTCTCACCTAGCAGAGTATAGCGGGGTGGTTACCCTGCTCCTGCCTTGAAGGGCTTAAAACAGCCCTGGGAGTGGGCTGTGGCAGGGGAAAGGCTAGGCTGATTGGAAAGCAGCCACAACTGTGGCTGGCTTAATGAGGGCCCAGCTGGCCCTTATAAGAGGGCTGGGGCCAGAAGCCAACACACACTCTTTCTCTAGCTATATGGAGAGAGGGGGACCTGGCTGCCTGGGAAGCTGAGGGAGGGTACCTAGGGCAGAGCAGTGCTGGGGAAGGGCAGAGGGAGCTGGGGAGCTCCAGCCTAGCAGAGCCCCAGGCTGCAGGCTGAGGTGAGGGCCCAGAAAAGGTACTAGGGCTGCAGGGGGGCAGCCCAGACCTAGGCAGAGGCAGCTGGTCCGACACCCCTTGCCGATGATGAGTGGTACAGACTGCAGTCTGCCCCAGGGAGCGGGGGCTAGACCATGACTGACAGTTGCTACTGAGACAAGGGAGGGATAGGGGGTGGGCGTTCCCTGGGGAGGGAAGACCCAGACTAAGGGAGTAATACCAGGGGTCAGAACCCTCATCTAGAAGGGCACCGGGGTCCGGGAGGGATACGGGGCCAGCGGCCGGCGAGACATCAACCGGCCTGCAGAGGGTGATCCGGGCTGGAAAGAGCGAATTCCCTGGAAGACCAGCAGGAGGCGCTGCGCCGGTGAGTCGTTGCCCTACCACACAGAGTTTAGTGATTCCAGAAGTGTAGTCGGAGCAACAGGGTTACCTGTTGTCTTGTACTGCTTTAGGGCTACCCCTCTGTCTGCCAAGACTGTCAATCTAGTACTTTTCATAACACTAGCTGTTTTGAAATAAAAGCTTACTGTATATGTGTGCGATGCTTAATATGCAACCTATTTGGCATGTGCTCTGTGATCCTTTGTTAGAGGTTCACAGAGTCCATAAAAGGGAACATTTCTACCTGCCTGCTTAACTGTTCAATGTGGCAATGTAGTTTGTGATATTAGATGCTAAGATCAGGGAGGCTGGCCTTGAACTTTGGAAGAAATGTCAATGTGGTCCTTTTAGGTAGGCAAATTTTGGGCACCCCGGTGTAAGGTATTATAAAATGTGTATCTGGATAACATCTTGGTGGTGATTTCTTTGTTTGAATTATGTGAGAACCAAACAAGTGTGGTGATCACACTCTGACCTCTCTTTTTTGCTTTGTCCACCAGTTTTCTTTTACCCTTACAACCCAGCTAGTGCTCTAACCAGGACTGAATGTGTTACCCTACTGAAATCTGAGCTATGCTAACATGCTGTAGGATTTTCAGCACTTCTGGCCAGGCTAATCAATACAACAGATAAAATAATATTCTATAAACAGTGCTACCTCTTTATTATTTGCTTTATATTTTGATATAAAGAAGCACAAATGTATATTTTTAATTACATTATTATTAATAAACATTGGTAATGAACATTTATTTAATAATGTTCTTACACAGGTAAAGAAGTGTTCAATAAAGGGGGAGAAATCAGTTTAAAAAATGTGGAGCTATTAAGTAGCATTACATATTATTTCTCATTCCTGCTGAAACTGATCATCCATAGAGCATAGAAAGCCTTCAGAAAAAAAGATACTGTAGAGATACTGGGCGGAGATCTCTAGCTCTATATCCAAAAGGTGTTGTTATACAAAGATGGCATTTGGTATCATGAGAGAAAGATAGGTATATCAGTCTTCTTGGGGGAACTAGGCATCCCAGTTGGTCTGCTTATCTATTTTACATAGATTTTTGCAGGTTTCCAGGTGTCCTCATAATGGATGTGTGTGTCCTCAAATGCTTTGTCCCAGACGCAATTGTGGTTTGCAGCTCCATCTTCTCAAAATATACATTTTATAGGTGTATAATAATGCCATCAGGTAAATAGTTTTTGCAAATGGCAAATATGGTTAAAATCAACACATGATGCACACATTAAACACAGCACTATTTTGCAGTCTTGAAATATATACATCTGGATTCAATTACCTTTTGTTACAGCTTAGGAATCAAGCTTATTCGTGTACAAATATGAAGCTGGAACATTTCTGTAATTATGGTTTTATTATTCTGTTTGGCAAGTTTCATTACAAGAAGATGAGATGTTTTATTCAGATGTAGTGTTCTTAACCTATAGAAAGTGTTAATTACAACAGAAATGATATTGGTGAACATATTAGAAGTTTTCAGATTTAATTATCTGCTGCTGACGTGAATATGTAGCTGTTTTAATCTCCTTGTGGGACTTCCCCTTCAGGCGGAAACAATTACAAAGAGGGAAACCATATACATCAGGAGTTAGAAACATATTATAGTACGTACCTAAAATTGAACTGCCTACTTCCTTCATTCACAAAATTTTCAATAAGATTTTCAAAGAATGTCACATGTCTGTTTGTTCAATTGTATTCTTGAAAAGTTTCACTTGGATCTCTTATCTACACCAAAACAGATTAGTTATGTTCAGATTGTTATAACATATGAGCAAAGTATATATACTGTGTATACCTCAGATAATCTCAAAATCTAGGAAATAATCTTGATGGTGGGAGGTGGGGAGGGTGGGATATGTCTTAAATCCAGTGGAATCCTAAAAGCCAAAAGGAATATCAACCAGGCTATATTCCACTTGACAATAAGATGATCTTAAATGCTATAATTAAAAATAAGAGTTACTTTCATTAAATACTGAACCTCCATTGTGCAAATTATCCTAGCAATGTTTTGCATAATCATCATGAATCTATCATGCCTAAAGATACAAAATGAAGCTTACCTTGAATATATGAAAATGTAAGGGTATTACTCTATAATAGTAATTGGTGACTAACAGACAGCAGGTATTCTGCAATAGTAATATCCAACTGCATGACAAGATGTCCATTGACTATCACTTTTATATGAGAGAATTAATATATCATTTCTGCTTTTTTGGGGTGCATGATAGGTGAATAGTGAAAAAATATTTTAACTAACACTGTCAAATTTTGACTGAAATACAGTTGCCTTTGTATACACTATTTTTTTTTATTCCAAGATGTTGCAATGCAAGTAAGCTCTTGTTCATATGAATGTATGTGAATGTCTCTGAACACAAGGTTATATACAGTCACACGAGACCAGTAAATTCAATAAATGCACATGGGATATAACTGAAATAATGTGGAATGAGAGTTAGTATCCTAGAAGTTGAGCACTGAGTCAATTAATCAAATGAGATAAACAAGGTTAGGTGAGTGCACGAATAGGACCAAGGATATACACACACAAATGGTTACCTTGTGTGAATGTAAGAAGGGAAATGGCCTGTAAATACATCTTTCTTGCTGCAGTTTGCCTGTGTCTTTTGCTCAGTGAAAAAGGAACTCTTTGTATTTTTAAAAGTGGGACCCACCAAGAAATAGTGCTCTTGGGAGAATAAGGAAAGGCCTTAAATGTTCTAGATTTCCCTAGGCCTATGTCTCTTGGTACCTAAGTTCCTAAATGCTACTTGCTCTCTCTCCCTCAGAATAAGTGAGCCCTTCCTGTTTTATATTATGGTCAAAAAGTGAAGTGTAAATATTGATCACTCACTGCATTGACACAAAATATTAATTGGATTAATGTGAACAAGGAATGCTTTTAGTGGAAATCATGATACACTTGAAGGCAATTGATTGAAAAAAGTGGATGCATTTGAATGGGTTATTCTCCAGAAATACTTTGTCCAGCCCATGATGATTGTTGTCATTGTTTGGTGGTTTGTTTTAATTAAAAACTCTGAAGCTAATTAGAAGACAATATTCTGCTTATTCGTTAGAGATAAATGAAAGCCAGAGTGACTACACTTTTTATGCAGGTGAGGTATAGGTGGTAGTAGGGTGACCAGATATTCCGATTTTATAGGGACGGTCCTGATTTTTGGGTCTTTTTCTTATATAGGCTCCTATTACCTCCCACCCCTGTCCCGATTTTTCACATTTGCTGTCTGGTCACCCTAGGTGGTAGGCATAATCCATCCTGTAATCCAGGACTAGGGATGAGAGAGTAGCATGATCCACTTATCCTGAAAGCCACTACTCCATCCTGTGATCTGAAATACCAAGCACGGCCCCTTTACTCCACTTCCATGGGTTACCAGGGCCACTAGAGCTCTCATGCTGCTGTCCCCATTTCAGCCTGTCACGCTGGTTTATGCAAAGTTGGTGTGGAGAAGGCTGCCTTCCTGTGCACTAGGGCAGACACAGGGCTGTCTGCATGGAGTTTCAATGGTATGCAGAGTCTTGCAAAGATAATACCGTGGAGAATTTCATCCTATGTGCAGGTAAGAGAACTTTATCAAAAACATTGATAGTAACTTAAAAAACTCTAACAACCAAAACACCAACCATCTGACACAATTAAAGTTGTTTCTCTTCCTTGTATGAAAGAATAACCTAAAAGCAAGGTGCTAACTCCAGGATGAGGGTCTGCAGTGTGGTCAGGGAATGGACTTCTGTGGTCAAAGAAGCATTAGCACCGGTATGCTAAATCACCTTCCTAGCTGAGGAAGGGACAAAGACAAAGTGTCAGAGGAGACTATTAAGGATCATTTAATTCTTTTTTTGGATTAGATAATGAGATTCTCTTTGGAATGCAAATGAATATTCATGAGAGGTTTTCATTTATGAAAAGAGCTTCATCAGTTGTGACAAAACTATCCAGCAAAATATGAGAAGGTTGCTATCCTAATTCAGAAAATAAGTGCTTCTTATTTGAAGAAGAATTTTTAAGTTTCTATTATGTATTGCTTTTTTAAAAATAAGTCTTTATCTCAAGCAATTCACCAAAGTTCTCTGAGATCTGCATAAGAATGCCCCCTTTATTGGCTTCAATCAAGAAATTTCAGAGAGAACATGTTAACATGTTCCTTATTTGAACCAGAACAAAGGAGTTTTATCTCTATACTTGTCTCTTTACATGAACCGATGATTTAGAAGCCATTGATTAATCAAATGCATATGGTTGCATTGTATTAATTTTTGTTTTAAATAGAGGAAATGAGTAAAATAAAGCAGTTTATGAATGGAGTTTCAGTAACCTATCTCTGCACCCAGCTTGAGGGTTTTTGTGTGTGTGCGCTATATTAATTAATTTCCATTCTTTCCGCCTAAACTGCTGGCTGGTCTGCCTTGCTTCATTTAGTGAATACAGTACCACATCCCAGATAGTTGATAGAGATCTCGATCTGCCTATATGAAACTAAATATTCACCTTCCCATAAACCTATGAAAATAACACAGTCACTTAGAAAACAGGGAATTTTAATATTTATTCTTAACTTTTATAAAACTGTTCTCCCATATTACAGCCATTGGGGAAACCTTACAATAGGGAGAAACCTATACCCCCCCACTCTAAAGAAGAGGTTAAGAGTTAAGCAAATGCATCTTCTGCTCATAGAGTTAGGGCTTGATCCTGCATTGGCCTTTAATCAGAATTAAAAGTGAGTCAGATTCATATCCAGCCTGCAGTGATATAGCCAGCAGATCCATACTGAGAAGGATTTCCCTCTTCGTAGTAGAATCCTGATGTGTCGTAGGCCCATCATAATGGTTCCTATTCCAGTTCCCTCTCAGTCTCTGGACTGTTGGTAGCTCACAAAAGAGCAAAAATTAAGCTGCTCTGCCTTGTGCCCAGGACAGTGCTGCTACCGGTGAACCCCAGGATTGGGGAAACCACCAATAATTTGTCCACTTCTAGAATTGGGCCAAGCACAGCTGATCTGATACTGGGCCACTATGTTCATTTCTGGACTCAATATTTTAATTCAGTAGAATCAGGTAGTTGAAGGTAATTTAGAGAAGATAACCATACAAATGGTTAAGGAGCCATAAAGATTTCACTCATCAGGAAATTTTGTAATGGCTTGACCAAAAAGATACGGGAGTAGATGGTAATCATATTAAGTATGTTAGGTGTAAACTCTAAAAAGGTATAGGAATTTTTAGGTGATAGAATAATTATTATTTTGCTATCAGGACAACATTTCCAATGGTGAGCTAGAAGACGAGCATTGAAATAAACACAGTAGGTAGGACTGGCACTACGTAGATGCAGCTTTTGCTATTGCTGAGAATGAGAGAGAGCTAAGATCTTGAGACTGTCTATGGAAATGTGACAAGAGAATCTATAAACTGATTCACAACTATCATAATTGAGACCGATACTGCCAATATATAGTCGGTTCTCTTCTTAGATAAGATGATCTCCTTTCCCTTGGCACAGTCTCCAGTTCTCTCCTGCTTGCAGGCCTATATCCAGCTTGCTTTTCAGTAACCTAGAGGCATCAGTCTTTGCACCCTTCCTTTATTCAGTTACACACTCCAGATTTCATTTATTTTGAGGTAAATGCTTACTTGACCAATTTGCTCTGCCTAAGGCCTGAGCCTTTCCATTCCCATCACTGTAAACAAACAGCGCCTGAACCCACAAGATGCCAAGAGCCATTGATTCCCATCGACTGCATGTGTGTTGAGCTTTCTTTGAGATGTTCTGATTCTGCTAAACACACATTTAAGGTTAGTCCCTTAATAAATACTGGGTCAAATTAATCCCTAACTGTAGTTACAATGGTGTGAATCAGGGCTGCAATATGTTCTTATTTCTGTTTTTTTTTTTAATGTTTAAATAGAATTTCCTTTTGCAACATTGAATTTTGAGATCACAAATATGTCATGATTTTTATCCTAGTATTATGCTCTGTTCTCTGACTAATCCAAGTATGTAACATAAAATTTGAGATGGGCCTAAACTAGAATAATTAATCAAATCCACCTATGACTTTGGGAAGTGGCTCAGTGGCCTTGATGTTTTGAAGTAAAACATTGACTGATAAGATGTTTTCGGACTCAAACAAAAACTACTTCCATTCTGGTTTACTTGTCTCGAGAGAGAGATCAGCAGTATTAATCAGCAGTTACCACACATTGTTTTCTGAGATATCACATATTACTACTACTTCTAAGTACAGGGAGATAATGTAATATTTCACAAACAATGGTATTGGTAAAAGTTGACTCTTTAATAGTAACCACAATATGTATGTGTGGGTAGCTGTGTAATGTGTGTCTAAGTATATAGGTATGTGTACATGCATGTGTACATGCAAAGAGGAGTGTGTGTCATTTTTTCTGCATATACACAAATATCTGTACTTACTTTTCCTGGTACATAATGCTGTTATGTTTAGAGTAGGTCTACTGTAGTATAGCAGCACTAGCAGCATTCCACAGCATGATCATCAACATCTGGGAGGATGAAAACATACCACAGGACCTTCGTAATGCTACTATTGTCTATTTTTTCAAGAACAAAGGCAGCAAAGCAGAATGTGGAAACTATAGAGGCATATCCCTCCTCTCTGTTGGAGGGAAGATCATCGCCCGCATTATCTTGAACCACCTAATAGCCAGTATTTCCGAGGCAAATCTACCTGAAAGTCAATGTGACCTGGCCGGAGCACAGTCGACATGGTGTTTGCTGTCAGACAAATACAAGAGAAGTGCATTGAACAGAACATGCACCTGTATGCTGTCTTCATAGATCTGACAAAGGCGTTTGATACCGTCAACAGGGAAGCCCTTTGGCCCATTCTAACACGACTTGACTGCTCAAGAAAATTTGTCCAGATTATACGCCTTTTTCATGACAGCATGACAGGCGATGTATTGTCTGATGGAGCCACATCAACCCCCTTTAACTTCACCAACGGCGTGAAGCAAGGATGTGTTCTCGCTCCTGTCCTATTTAACCTGTTCTTTGCATGTGTCTTTAACCATGCACTGAAAGATCTGGACCGAGGTATATTCTTGAAATACCGGCACGACGGTTACTTTTTGACCTCTGTCTTAGTCTTTGCATTCAGGCGACGGTGCAGAAACTCCTTCTTGAGGCACTCTTTGCTGACAACTGTGCCCTCATGGCTCACACTGAAAATGATCTTCAGCACACTGTCAACAAGTTTGCTGAGGCCTCGCAACTTTTCGGACTAAGTATCAGCCTCGGAAAGACAGAAGTTTTCCATCAATCTGCACCCGGATCAAATGCTTCTGTCCCGAGTATCTCCATCGCCGGCACTCAGCTGAAAGTAGTGGAGATCTTTCAATATCTGGGTAGTGTCATATCCAGTGATGGATCACTGGATAATGAGATCAATGCACGAATATCCAAAGCAAGCCAGGCACTTGGCTGTCTGCGTGTCAAAGTTTTAAATCGCCACAACATCCGGATGTCAACAAAACTGCTTGTTTACAGAGCTGTTGTTCTTTCATCTCTTTTGTATGGGTGCGAAACATGGACACTATATAGGTGTCACATCAAGCAGCTCGAAGCATTTCACATGCGCTGCCTCCGCCACATCATGAAGATCCACTGGCAAGACAAAATGCCCAATCTTGAGGTCCTCGAGAGAGCCCAGATGACAAGCATCGAAATGATGATCATGAAGTCACAGCTACGTTGGACTGGTCATGTCAGCCACATGGATGCCAACAGAATCCCCCACCAGCTTCTGTATGGTGAGCTCTCCCAGGGCATCCGGCATATAGGTCATCCATGGAAACGTTACAAGGACACCATCAAAGCCAATCTGCACTACAGCAGTATCAAACCCAGGGACCTTGAGGACGCCACCAGTGACAGAACACAGTGGCGTGCAACAGTCAGAAATACCTGCATCACCTTTGAGGAAGACCGCTGCCGGCATCTACAAGAGGCACGCGAACAACCTCACAGAGCATCAGCAGCGCACAATACACTGACCGAGAACTTCCCATGGACCATCTGCAGCAAAATGTGCACTTCTAGAATTGGCTTGTACAGTCACCAGAGGGCACACCATAAGACCAACAACTGATGATCTGCACAGATTTGTCATCATCTGATTTGATGGGCTACCAAGAAAGAAACTGTAGTATAACTACTATTAACATATGACATTGTATTTAGGTATCTAGATTCAAGTAGACATATAGTACGGTAACAATATGCTACAATGTTGCCACAAAGCATCTTGATTCTACTTCCTATGGGATCTAAATAAATTATGAAACCTCTAAGACACCATTCATGGGATACCTAAGAAAAGAGCATACAGAGTGTAGCAGAGCTCAAGAAAGTGCTGATGTTTTTCAGTACTGTCATCCATCACCATAATGAGCACCCAAAACCCCTTTGAAAATTAGATGTCTGTGATTACACAGATTTCATAGTGTAGGGCCCTTCTGTATCTGATTCTGAAATATATTAATATGAATGTTATGCTAATATATGCTTTTGACCTAGAGTTTTTTTCAAAGATGCAAGAGGATATTGCCTCATTAACTAAGTCATTCACAAAGCAAAACTGCCTTCACTTTCTCACTTCATTAGGTGAAATTGTTGCTCTTCTTTATTGGGAGGCGCGCATAAACAAGAGTCCTTCAAGATATGTTGTATATATCAGTCTCATGTAGTAGTTGCTTCATGCATGCGTATATAATAGTTATAAAAAATTAGTATTCAGCTCTAATTCTCTCCAGTCTAATGGATGGTGTTTTGATGGATTTGGGAGTTTCTAGTCTGTCTGAGAATTTTAGTGATGGGGTATAAAGCAGACCGAAAACAGTTTGATTTTCATAAGCTAGTTGACCTTGCAGGTCTGAAAAGCAGAAAACGTTTGATGTTAAACTGAATAAATGTTCCTATCAAGCAATGAAATGACTTAGTGTATGTCTCCACTAGCATAAAGCAAAAAGCACAGATGTCACTTTAAATGGCCAAAATTGGCAATGCACTCTTAGTATTAAATTTCTGTAGGACAAAAATACATTTTTTTCAGCTGTCTTAAAATTTTTAGTAACCATAAAATAATTCTGAATTTATTTACATATCTATGTTGTAATTACTTGAGGGCTTCGGACATCACATTATGTTTTGTCAAGACTTTACACCACAAAGAGCAGATTGTTCTAACCAAACTTTAAAAACATTGCCTATAAATTTGCATACACAATTTTGCATGTAATACAGTACCTGTTAGACTGATGGAGCTCCTACTGCATTCACCAGGAGTCTTTCCATTGGATTATACCTATTGTCATTTGCTTGTTCGTTTTTTGTTTTTGTTGTACCCAGAAATGTTTGAGCATACCACATTACAGTGGGGTTGAAGCGGCTTTGAAAATTTGCCCTTCAGCAAAAATCTCTTGACCCTCATATCCTATAGCTTCAAATCTGCTACGATGTGCAATCTAATAAGATTTCTGATGTATTAAATGACAAGTGGCAAGTCTTTGAGAAAGAAAAGGATTGTGGCAGCAACTTCAGATTAGCGAGAAGTTTGAACAGTATGGTTTGCATATAGAATCTGACCCAAAATTTAGGCATCTTCAGATCAAGGTCTTTTTGTTTGGATCCACCACTTTGAGGATGAGTCATTACTTTTTTTGGTTAAACAAACATGAAATCTAAGATGAGCTGAGCTATTTTACATTTAACTTCCTCCCCTCATCCCATTGTCATGCTTCTCTAAACTTTCTGGTTCCAGTTGCATATGAAAGTGACAAAGTATCATAAAAGAGCATTTTTCTTATGGTTTTCTGCCAACACCAAAAATTGAGGGAGTACAAGAAAACTCTTTAGAAAGTTGAGACTGTCCTTCCCCATCAGTCTGAGTGAGGCCATGCCCCCTCACTACTGTGCGTCTATAAATGCAATGCTATATTGGGAATTAGTAGTTTCAGGGCCCTGGCCCTCCGGGCATGGCAGAGCAACCAGCAGTCATTCATCTGGCCTCCTTGCTCAGGCAGACAGCGGACAAATGCAGGCCTTTTAGCCTAAGGTGGGTAGGTGGACACCCTAGGGGTGGGTCAGCTACAGTGAGTAGGGAGACCTGGGCCCATCGTACTCCACCAGGTCCCAGCCCAGGGCCCTAACAGTGACAGAAGGTTCTTCCACTGGTGGATCCCACTGCAACATGTTGACCTGAATTCTGGCCACACAACCAGACTATTGTCTGGTGTCTCTGGCCTACTTCCTACTACCTCTTCACAATACCTCCATCTCTTGGGATTCTTTTATGAAGTTTTTTTCAGTCCACCATTTAGACAAAATCAGTTGTTATAGAATAACCAGACTTAAAGCTTCTTATTTGTGATTTGATTACTTTCAGTCTTAGGCTATGTGTACACTGCACACCTTACAATGGTCTGGCTGGGCTGTTGCAGCCGCGCTGTTCTAAGGTAAGCAGTGTAGCCACTCTTTGTTGCCGGGAGACAGCTCTCCTGGCGACAAAATAAAACCACCTCCAATGAAGAGTGGTAGCTTTGTCGCTGGGAGCATTTAGAATTGGTGTATACATATTGCTACCTGTACAGAGAGAGTGAAGTCTTCAGGGGCCTGAAAGGTGGTGCTTATGCTGACAGAGACTGGTGGCTTTCAGGGAGCTAATTCATAGCAGGCACAGACAGACAAGACAGCTTCACACAGGGCAGGTGAGGTGTCTCTCAACCCTGGGTACTCCATAGGATTTTATTGAGGTAAAGGCCTGCTATTCCTAACAGAACAGCACAGACCATCTTGTAAAAGTCAACTCAGGATCATGGCTTTTGCTGAACACCACAGCACACAGATAAACTTATACTTGTTTTCATTATTAATGTATTCAAGTGATAGTAAGAATATTGGAAACAAATGTTTACATATAAAACTAAATCATGCTTTCTAGAGACTAAACAATTAGCCAGTTAACCTTGTGTCTAAAGAAGTTTTTCTTACCCAAAGTTCTATTTAGCATTTTCAGCCAATCAAGCTGAGATCCTTGTTTTATAAAGCAAAACTCTCTGTCCGTTTACCTTGGCATCCTTCACAGAGGAAGTCTTTCTTTATCCTCCAAATATACTAGAGCAAACCTTTGATGTAAACCTCCCACTGCTTTTTATCTCTTCCTATTAATTTCTTTCTGAAGTTCTCTCAATCCTTCATTTGCATTCAGTTCAGACTGATGATAGGAGATCCATCCAGATAGATGGATAAATGTTTCTTGTCTGACAAAACCTGTATTTTTCACCTTTGCTGGTGACCCCGTACCTAGACATAGATTTTTAAGAACAGATTTTCTGTGTGTGTACACACATACAACTCCTTACACATCAGTACATTCATTTCACAATTACATTGATGACCAATGTGACTCCGGCTTTTGACAGCTCGCATGGAAATAAACAAGCCATCAAGCTTAGGCTTGAAATTAGATGAATGTTTCTAACTATCTGAGGAGTGAAGTTCTGGAATAGCCTTCCAAGGGGAGCAGTGAACACAAAAAAACACATTTCAAGAGTGAGCTTGATAAATGTATGGAGGTGATTGCATGATGAGGTTGCCTACAATGGTATGTAGCCCATCTGCAACTGCTATTAGCAAATATCTCCAAAGGCCATATATGGAACACTAGATTGGGAGAGCTCTGAGTTGCTACGAGAATTCTTTCCCAAGTGTGTGTATGGGGTGTCTCGCCTACATACTCAGGGTCTGTTAGCCATATTTGGGCACAGGAAGGAATTTTTCCCCAGATCAGTTTGGCGGAGACCTTTTGGTGGTGGTTTTTATTTTGTTTTTTGTTTTGTTTTTGGCCTTCCTTTGTAGTGTGGGCATGGGTCGCTTGCTGGTTTGTACAAGCGTAATGGTGGATTCTCTGTAACCAGAAATCTTTAAATCACAATATGAGGACTACAGTAACTCAGCTAGAGGATATAGGCCTGTTACAGGAGTGGGCATGTACTGAGGTTCTGTGGCCTGCAATGTGCAGGAGGTCAGACTAGATCAGGGGTCGGCAACGTCCGGCACGCGGTTCACCAGGGTAAGCACCCTGGCGGGCCGGGCCAGTTTATTTACCTGCTGACGCGGCAGGTTTGGCCGATCGCGGCCCTCACCGGCCGCGGTTCACCGTCCCGGGCCAATGGGGGCGGCGAGAAGCCACAGCCAGCACATCGCTCGCCCGCGCCACTTCTCGCCACCCCCATTGGCCCGGGACGGCGAACCGCGGCCAGTGGGGGCCGCAATCGGCCGAACCTGCCGTGTCAGCAGGTAAATAAACTTGCCCAGCCTGCCAGGGTGCTTACCCTGGCGAGCCGCGTGTCAAACGTTGCCGACCCCTGGACTAGATGGTCATGATGGTCCCTTCTGGCCTTAAATTCTGAGTCTATGATACTGTTTAATTAGAATGTAGATACCTAAACTAAGGAGATTTCTTTAACCCATATGCCATCTGTGTCCTGTGCCAGTTGGCACTTTGATTCCTGGGTGTCATAAATGTAATATAACAAAGTTGGATGACTTATGAATATCAACAGAACCCAGTGATGGAACTCTCTAGTTTTCTATGTACAGTTCAAGGTTGTTGCGAATACAACCAAAATTATTTATAGATCTTTTTGGCTTAAGTATTTTATGTGGCCCATTCTTGCTTTCATTAGTGCAGTAGAGACAAAAGATAAGTCCAAGGTACAAAGTTTGGCCATGCATAGGTCTTACTTGGTCACTAGGGAGTATGCACTGATCCTGATTTGGACTACACTCTCCCAAAGTTCTGGGTGCTTGGAACAAGAATTCTTGGTTGGGTCCCATTTTTCTTTTCCATTTGCCAATAACAAAAGGTAGAACAGAAGTTTAAACTGTTTCACTAATATTTTTTTCAATCTAGAGTAAATAAACAATTTAAAAACTAAGGCCCAGATCCTGCTCTCCTGAAGTCAATTAGAGTTTTGCACTCGGATACTATTGTGAAGGCTGCCAATATAATGACAGAGAGAGAACGTGACCTGGCCATAAATCTGATGTAGCCAGGGGCAATAGTTACTGAAATCCCAGAGTCAGTTGTCAGTTTCAGCTTTTTTAAAACTCATGTAAACTGCTAAGAAAGATGTCACAAACACAACGTTTTGTTTTAGTATTTACAATTCATGACAAATTCTTATTGTCCATTTGGTGGTATGTCTACTAACTGATAATAAGATTTTTTTGTTATGGAGTTAACCTTATACTATCTCTATCATTAAGTAAATAATTTTGGCCTCAATTTTCTAGAGAAAGTAATCTGTTTGTCTCAGAGCAACCGAAGAGTAACTGGCATTTAAATGGCTTCCAGTTTCTTCCTAGTGTGTGGCAATATGTTCTGAGGAATAGATGTTACTTACCATAGAACTTTGATGTCTTTTATTGACAAATTGCAGGAGACAGATCCTTAGGAAATGTGGCCTCTTTAGCATGCAGCTTATATTATTTTACAAGAATGTTTGATTCTTTACACTTCTGGAGTGGGGTGGTAAAATATTGGTAGTAAAGGACAGAGAAATAAGTGCATTTGGCAGAATAAAACCAATGGTTTAAAAAGCTTAAATCTGTTTTCTTGATCTGTTTTCACCATGTGCGATACAGTCCTAGCAGCTCTTCATTTTAAAGGATGGATGCACTGATTGTAGAAATGATTTTATCTCTTCAGTTGCCAAGGAAGGAGAGAGAATTTAATTTTACACAGCACATTTTATAATCAAAGTATCACAAAGTGCTCTTCCCAAGTCATGATACTGGTGGTAGGCAGTGACTGCATGAATGATCCATGCTAGTTCTGTGTCTATAATGTACTCATCTTCAGGTGCATTTTAGGGTCAGATTGTGCTTTGCTTTTCTGTGATGTGGTGGCATGGTGGGCACAAGGAGTTATCTTCCTACCTTGCTAGGCCTGTAATAAGGATCAGGCACAATTTCAGTCCCTGTGCTCAAGGTAGTGCAGGAACTGCCTCCTTCCTACTTCCCCAGTGCACACAGTACCATAGCCCCATCCTTCCCTTTGCAATAGCTGCACCTGAAGGGATAGATCAGTGGGCACAGGCCATTTGCATGGCAAGGAGCTCAAAGGTAAATTCACCCATGAGCTCTCTCAGGGACAGTGCAGATTAACACTGCCCCTAATGGTATGTTGTTTCTACAAGCACTCAGGCTGGAGGACAGGTTCTGGGACCCTTCCCCCTTGCAAGGTCCCAGAGCCCAGCCTCCAGTCTGAGTGCAAACGTCTACACTGCATTTGTATAGCCCTGCAGTCCGAGCCCAGTTGGCCCGACTCAAGTGACCTGAGTCAGCTGCAGGTGTTTTGTTTTGGTGTAGACATACCCTGAGGGAGAATCGGGAGGATTTAGTTCATTAAGGACTTGTCTACATGGTGACCCTCAAGAAAATTAATCCAAAATAACTAAAGGTGTGAATGTTAAGTGAATTAGTTAAAATTCATTAAACTCGCATGTGGGTACTCTCATTCACAGTTAAAGTGGCCTTAATTTGGTTTAGTTTAATTCACATTAAAATAAATTAAGGCCACTTTAATTCTGAACAAATGTCTCCACACAGGGTTTAATGCAGTTTAATTCATGCCTTTTAGTTCATTTGGATTAACTTTCCTGAATGTGCCTGGTTAGACAAGTGCTTAGTGTCTCATCACCCATAAATCCCTAAAGTGGGCATGGCAGTGGCTGCTTATGTCAGCGCTTGCACCTACCCTGCATATAAATTCAAGGTAATAAGCAACACACAATAATCAGAAAGAGACAGAATGGATGTCACTTTTTTCAAAACTATTGGTCTATATTGTTAGCAAAGAAGATATGAGAGGTACTGTGTGTCTTTCACTGCAGAACACAGCAGTAAAAGAGACATGCTAATGCCTTTGTCACAGACCTTAGGCTCAAAACATGGTCATGTAACTTTGAAGTACACATAGCATCACTGATTCAGAATCAAAGAGCATTTGAAGCTAAAGATTTTTTTTTTTTAAGAAAAATCAGAGGAAGGTGATTAAGAGACTCAGAGGTCATGCTGGATGGTGCAATAAAAATTTTTCAAGCCAATGAAGACGGTACAGTTGCTTTAGAGAAAAATCTTTGCTGCTAAGTTCTCCTATTTTCTGATCAATTTGATCAAATAATAGTGAGAGCGGACAATTTAGAGGGAAGAATTGTGTGCTTTCAGGGACAATTTGTTCACACTGAGGAAAATTGGAGCAGCAGACTGAGGAGATCGGGATTGTTTCCAATAGGTTATTTAAACTCGTGAGTAGCCACAGTAAGCAGTTGGAAAACTAGATAAAAGCCACAGCTTGTAGCTCCTTGGAAAGTGCAAGTGAGAAGCCTTGCTCAGTTTTTTAGATAATAATGCATTTCTGGACTGCCTTATATCTGAGTTTCTCAAAGCTGTTTACAAGCACTAATGAGTTAAGCCTCACTACTCCTCTGTGAAGTAAGCATTATCGTCCTCATTTTACGAATGAGGAGCCCAAGGTGCAGGGTTTAACCTGGGTTACGTAAGATAAGTGAATTTACATTTTGGGGGATGGCCACACAAAATAAGAGCTTTGGTATCAATTAGGATAGAAAAAAGTATACTCTAAGCTCAGTTTCCTGCTTAAAAAGTGTAGGTTGCAAGAAGAAAGATTATATTGTCTGACATATGAAAAGGATTCACAAAAGGATGTAGGCATCTAACTCTCTGAATCAAGCCCCATTGAAGTTCACAAGCCCCTGCTTGGCTGTCTCTGAGTCCTGTAGGTGCCTAATCTCCCTGGCACCTAAAGTTTTGCAGTAAAAATATTCTAGATGCCTATATTTCTGCCTCTGAGTATGTGCACTGCAGCCTTGTTCTAGGCACGTGGACACCTAAGCCACAGAGCAAATGATGCATAAACCAGGGGAAGAGAGACATTCCTCTGCCGAACTTCCTACAGGGTCTGGTCTGGTAAGTGTTCTCAGAACTTGCCTACCGGATCGCCCCCCCCCCCCCCCCATAGGTGAGCAAGCTCTCTCAAAATGACACAGGAGGAGAGCAACAATAACCGCTCCCCCCTTTGTAACTTTTAGCCCAGTGGTTAGAGTACTCACCTGGGGTGACAGAGACCCCTGGTTCAAGTTCCCCTTCTGCCTGAGGGGGAAAAAGGGATCTGCCACTTTGTAGGTGAGTGCCCTAACCACTGAGCTATAGGATATTTTGATGTGGGGCTCCCTCAGTCTCTTCTGTTGAAGCTGTTCTAGTGTGGATAAATAATGACTCATTTGGCCCCAGAGAGAAAGAGACACTCGGTAGCCTGGTTAGAGCACTCACTTGGGAGGCGGGAGAGTCAGGATCCAGTTGCCTTTCTCCAATGACATTTTTCATTATGTAGCCATACTGAAATAGCTTTAACAGGATAAACTGAGGGAAACCTACATCAGAATATCACAGTGCTTAGGGCACTCACCTGAGAGATAGCTGACTCCATGTGGAGTGGGAACTTGAACCTGGGGTTCCCTACATCCCAGGTGAGTGCACTAACCACTGGGCTAAAAGTTATGAGGGGGAAAGGTCACCCACCTTCTTCTCCACCCCTTGCAGAACCCATGTAGGTGCATAATGTCCACAGAAGATTTGCAGCTGAGAATTCCAAGCAGAGAGAAGAACCTCCCTTCAGCCTGCACTAAGGCTACATCTACACTGCGGGGCGGGATTGATTTCAGATACGCAAATTCAGCTACGGGAATAGCATAGCTGAATTCGACGTATCTGATCTGACTTACCCTGCTGGGAGGACGGCGGCAAATCGACCGCCGCGGCTCCCCCGTCGACGGCGCTTACTCCTATCTGGGCTGGTGGAGTACACACGTCGATTCGGGGATCGATTATTGCGTCCTGACGAGACGCGATAAATCGATCCCCGAGAGATCGATTTTCTACCGCCAATCCGGGAGGGTAGTGAAGACCAGCCCTTAGGTGCCGAACTCCCTGACAGTGGTGGGGCTAAGGGCACACCCCTCACGTTGGCAGCTCCGATTGGCTAGTTTAGGAGGGGAGCCGCTCTAGTATTCTGGCTTTTGTGAATCCCATTCTGAGGCGCTTATCACTCCCCATTCATTGTACAGGCAGAACTAGGTGCCCAAATTTGTGAAACCCAGTGATTTTCTAGGTCCCTAAAAGTTAGGTGTGGTGATGCTCAGTGTCTCTGTTGCCTAATTTCCTTTGTGAATCTAGTCCTACGTGTCTGATCCACAGTTACAGCTGGGAGAATTTTTTTGGCAAAAAAAAAAAGCAAATCTGGCGACACTGAAACATTTTGTGACTGTCATTTTTGCCAAATTGTTCATGTTGAAACCTCCTGCCCTTCACCCCCAAAACCCCAAAAAGGTGAAATGTGTTATTAAACATTTCAGTGTCTTGGTTTGAAATTACTTTTTCTTTTAAACATTTCTTCAAATGTATTTTAAAAATATAAAAAAAAAACATTAAATGCCTGAAGTCTAAAAGAAATATTTTGGGTTGAATGAAGTAGTTTGGATAAAATTAAATATTTTTGGTCAGCCTGAAACAATTTTTTTGACTTTTCAAGTCACTGAAAATTTCAAAAAAAAAATTTCATTTTTGGTTTGACATGAAACCAATTTTTTTCTGATCTCTTTTTTTCAGAATTGCCAGTGAAACACAAAATTCTTGTTCCCACAGCTCTTTCGGTAGTCCAGTTGGCTTTGTATCATACCACAGATTGATGGAGAAGCTAATCAAGAAAGTTTGAAAGTAATGCTGTGCTTCCTCTTCAGAAATAATCTTGCTGTCTTACCATTGTTGGTTGAAATGTCAGTTGATTATGTGATGACGCTTGTGTAAATATATGGGGGTCCAGTAAAGCAGGGGTAAATGGCTTGCTTCTGATCTTTGGTATTATTATTATTATTATCATCTGTACCATTGGTTTAATTTCTATTTCTTTCCTTCTTATGTATTAGCTCAATTCTGCAAGAAGATAATGCGAGTTGAGGGCTCTGCAACTCAAGAGTAGGTATCAAATGACTAGTGTGGGAGTGGTTAAGCAAATGAAATTGTCAGTAAGAGAGTGACTGTGCTAATCAGAACTGTCCACAGGTTGACAGTTCTGTTTCATATTTAGTTTTTATTCTGCCTCGAACAAAAACAAAACATTGAAAAACTTTTTGCAACAACAGAATTTTGCCGAAAACATCTGTTTTCAGATCAAAACCTGAGCTTTTTGATTTGTGAAGATTTTTTGGACCAGATCTTTCTTTCTTGCTTTCTTTTCTTTTCTTTCACGTTATGCTAATAATCTAAGTCCTTGCTCTGCCTGAGTCAGAACAAGTTTTCCATCCCAGAATTCTCTGAATCAGGGAAAGGAAGGATTTCAACCTCTCTCTCCCATGTTCCAGGCAGATAGAGAACAAAAACCTTAACAAGAAAAAAGATAATGTCTCTGAGAAACATTTCAGCTTTGACAAAATTCTATTTTATTGCAGATGTTCCAACAAGCACTAATGCTTGCGTTAAATCTCTGAATACACCCAGAATGTATTAATGTTTCCTGAAACTTAAAGAAACTCAGAATGAATTGGAAGCTCATGAAGAGAAATGTTGTCTTCTCTCCTGAAAAACCTGACACCTGACTGCTTACAAAATATTATATTCAGAGCTAATTTGAAACATTTGTAAAAAGATGTAGGAAGTGTTTCTAAGACAGACTAAGGTGAGTTTTAAAATTACAAAGTATTTTAGTGAGAAGTAGTTACAAGTAAACTGTAAATATATTTGAAATGAAAAAGAAAACAAAACAGAAAAATATATTTGAAAACAAAATATAAAAAAATAATTAATTTCTGACTTTCCTGAAATGAGTGGGAATTGTCCACACACATTTGAGGATAGATTTAGATTGTTGCAATGTCGTCTTGTCTTATAGATTCCCAAAGGCACAATAAGTGTACATGCTCCCTGTTTTTTTTTTAATTGTTTGACACCATTGAGTCTCACACAAGGGAAACACAGACAAAGTTCTTGGCAGGTAAGTAAAGAGAAACCAGTTTTTCAGATGTTTTTTGCATGCTAAGCTATACCTTAAAAAATAAAAACTTCAATTTTTGTGGATGCACAATTAATTGTGAGCACAAATGTTACTAATAAGGGATCTAGCAACCTAACTGTGCTTACAAGCCAGGTCGTCAGATGACTAAGTGGTAGCATTTTTGCCTGAAACAGAGAGGCCAGGCTCATAATGTAAACATGTTTGTGGTTTTAGCCTCCTCTTCGGTTTCTGACCTACAATGTCACATTTTTGATAGTGTATTTATTTACAAAAAATTGTTCTTTAATCTATTAGTGATTTTGAGAATTTTGACGTGCTTGCAGGTAGTCCAGAAGTTTCATGCTGACTGGAGCAATGGGAGTGAGTATGTAAAATAGAGATGACATCCAAATTTCTTTTTTTTTTTTAACTATTTTTCATCGTTTCAGGTGGAAAAATCTTTTTTGTGACCTGTCATGAGAGTCTTTGGCTACTTAAGAAGTAAAATTTTACATAAAAATTAGATCAATTCTGAATTTCTCTATATGCATAGCAAAGAGATTAGATTTCCAAGCATTTTGCAGGAGGTGGGTACACTGCCTCGTGAACACATCTGACAGAACCGTATTTAATAACTCTAGTTTTAGAAATTGTCTCATATTTAGATATAGGTGGCCTTCTGTTTTGTGCAAGCAAATTCCTCCATTCCAGGATGAATGAACACTTTGCAGTACTATTCCTTCAAGCATGTAGAGATTCATAGGACATTGCACTTTGTGTAGTCATTTATACCAGTACAAAGTGGGTGGCAAAAGCCATTTTACACCGGTGTAGATGACTGCACAAGATGTAAGGCGATGGGGAATTGGATCCATAGATTTTTAAGGTCAGATGGGGACCATTAAAATAATCCAAGTTGACCTTCCGCATAACATAGTCCAAAAAACCTCAAGCACCAAAGATATCTAGAAAATGGAATATCCACAAGACTAGCATGTGCAGTTCTTTACTGGTCAAACCTGACTAAAGAAAACATCAAGCGGAGTGCCCCAGGGGTCAGTCCTGGGGCCAGTTTTGTTCAACATCTTCATTAATGATCTGGATGATGGGATTAATTGCACCCTCAGCAAGTTCACAGATGACACTAAGCTTGGGGGAGAGGTAGATATGATGGAGGGTATGGATAGGGTCCAGAGTGACTGAGACAAATTGGAGGATTGGGCCAAAAGAATTCTGATGAGGTTCAACAAAGACAAGTGCAGAGTTCTGCACTTAGGAAGAAAGAATCCCATGCACCGCTACAGGCTGGGGACCAACCAGCTAAGCAGCAGTTCTGCAGAAAAGGATCTGGGCATTACAGTGGATGAGAAGCTGGATATGAGTGAGCAGTGTGCCCTTGTTGCCAAGAAGACCAATGGCATATTGGGCTGCATTAGTAAGAGCATTGCCAGCAGATCGAGGGAAGTGATTATTCTCCTCTATTTGGCACCAGAGAGGCCACACCTGGAGTATTGCATCCAGTTTTGGTCCCCCCACTACAGAAGGGATGTGGACAAATTGGAGAGAGTCCAGCCGAGGGGCAATGAAAATGATTAGGGGGCTGGGGCACATGACTTACGAGGAGAGGCCGAGGGAACTGGGGTTATTTAGTCTGCAGAAGAGAAGAGTGAGGGGGATTTGATAGCAGCCTTCAATTACCTGAAGAGGGGTTCCAAAGGGGATGGAGCTAGGTGTTCTCAGTAGTGGCAGATGACAGAACAAGAAGCAGTGGTCTCAAGTTGCAGTGGGGGAGGTCTAGGTTGGATATTAGGAAACACAATTTCACTAGGAGGGTGGTGAAGCACTGGAATGGATTACCTAGGGAGGTGGTGAAATCACCATCCTTAGAGGTTTTTAAGGCCTGGCTTGACAAAGCCTTGGCTGGGATGATTTAGTTGGTGCTGGTCCTGCTTTGAGCAGGGGATTGGACTAGATGACCTCCTGAGGTCTCTTCCAACCCTAATATTCTATGATTTAATGTAATAAAAAATTGTTAATTATTCATTACTATACTAGGGGTTTGCTGTCAAGCATATTGGTTGCTATACTAATGAACATGACATCCATATTCACATAATGGGTTACATAGCAGCAGCTCAAAAGAGAATTTGCATCAACCTATAACCTCAGAACATATTACCACCAGTGCACTGTATTTCCCATTTAAGGCACAGATCAAAAGCCACAAGACTGCCAACAGATTAGGTCTAAATTCTGATGTCAGTTATAACCTTACAATCCTTTTGAAGTGAATTTGCAGAATTGTTACTAAGTATAGAAACTGAGCTTTAAGCACTTCAGGGCAAGATTTTAGTCTTCATACATGTCTGTAAAGAGCCAAGCATGCTTGTAATATTAAAATAAATTATGATTAATAATCCAATCACTTTCCATGAAAATGGACAAGTTATTGGGCAATAGGAAGAAAGAGTCAACACACATTTGTGACAACTGAAAGAATAAGGTGGATAACAGTGACAGTAATCATTGTTCCCATTACAACATTAATAATTACATTAGACCAGGTTGTGAGCCCCTTACCTGCATTTGTGAGCTGTTATTCACATGAGTAGTATCATAAAACTCTTTTATAAGTTAAAGCATATCATCATGCCCCATTGCACATCTTGGTTTGTGCATATAATAAGTGCATATAATATATTAATAGATAAAATCCTTTGTGTATATGGTCCTGTCTGCAACTGAATTGATTATCAGCCTCCCTTTAATGTATTTAAAGAATGGGAGGGACAAATGTATGTTGCAATTTGCTGCAATGTTATTTTTTATTTATATTCACAAGATTGTTATCTACATAGGTCACTGTTCAAGGGCTTTTTTATAAATGGAAAAAAAGGACAAATTTTTTTATTTCATATTGTGATAGCAATACTCTCACAGAATTACATTATTTGCCACAAAAAGAAATAAAATATACCATTACACATGGGCACCAGTATTCAAACTTCTTTACACGCTATTATGTGGATCATTTATTTTTGATCTTGCTAGTGCATGGTTATGAAAAAGTATATTTGCTGGCATTTCACACTGAGTCTGAGACCCTCAGGACATGCATTTTTAAACCAGCAAACTCCACTACTATACTGTACATCTATTGTACATATATTTTAATGACATTAAATTACTTAAATTCATTTAGAGATAGGGTGGGTGAGGTAATCTCTTTCATTGGACCAACTTCTGTTGGCAAAGGACAAATTCATTGAGAATTCCGTTTCTTAAGCACTATTTTCTCCTTCTCTTCAGTCTGACTTCACTATCACTAATAGCTGTTAGTGAATGATCTCCACTGCTCAATAAACAGGTGATGCTACATGGGGGAAGAGGGAGAGAGGAGGAGAGTATGGAATTAGACTTTTCATGAATAACTATGAGAGATTTTTTCCATTTTTTATTCTGACCAGCAAAGATACGGAGGTTTTGCACATACAAGAACAAAGCAGTAAGTGAGAAGCAGGGCTGGGAGCACATGGAAACCTGTGTCATGGATCCACAGGATTGGAGCTACTGCCCCAGCTTTGGAACAGTTTGTAGGAGAAACCCCGTCAGTGTGCCAGACCCTCTAGGAGTCTCACTCTTCCTCAGGGTAAGCCACGTTGCTTCACCACATCCTTAGACTGTAGCTCTGGGCCTTCAGCACTCCTGCTTTGCACTGTGAGCTCCATTCAGTTAGTCCAACTGAGACAGATGCCCAATGGAGACCTGTTTCAGAGGGGTAGCCATGTTTGTCTGTATCAGAAAAAACAACGAGGAGTCTGTGGCTCCTTAGAGACTAACAAATTTATTTGGGCATGAGCTTTCGTGGGTTACGACCCACTTCATCTGATGCATGGAGTGGAAAATACAGTAAGCAGGTATAAATATACAGTACATGAAAAGATGGGAGTTGTGTTACCAAGTTGGGGGTCAGTGCTAACGAGGCCAATTCAATCAGGGTGGATGTGTCCCATTCCCAGCAGTTGACAAGAAGGTGTGAATATCAACAGAGGGAAAATTATTTTTTGTAGTGACCCAGCCAGTCTTTATTCAGGCCTAATTTGATGGTGTCAAGTTCACAAGTTAATTTGTATGCTTTTAGGGATTAATGCACCTCACCAAGCATTTGCAGCAGCACTCTCACAGTGTTATCAAAACAGTAGGGTTTATTCATTAACAGGAACACAGCATAGTAAGTCCTTAGGGTAGTATAGAGAACTGAAGGCTAAAGGATAGTCCATTCTGGTTAGCCCAGAGCCCAGTCAAGCTGTAGAGAACCCTGTGGTGTCTCTCTCCATCTGACCACCTTTGCTAGACTCCAGGTGAGAGCCCTAACTCCTTCCAGGAGCCAACTCTTATCCCCCTTCCTCACACCTTCCCAGTCCTTTGTCCTCCATCTGGGGAATGTTGCTCAGCCTCCCTGCTGATATTTAGGGACATCCAAATCCCTTTGGGTGTTGGTTGCTAGGTGTCAATGTCTGGGCAATTAGATTTGCCATTGTCTTTTCAAATGGTCCATTGATATTGGGATACAGACTCAGACAGCTAGGTGATATCCACAGGTATGTCTCTTAGCATGCTCTGAGAGAAAACAGTCCTTTTACACCCACACTGGGTAACAATGCAGTCTATAGGGGAAACTGAGGCACAAACAGGACTCAAACAGATTACAAAATATTCCCACTTTATCACAGTCTAATTCTGGATTAATAAGCACTCAGCTAGGCTGCCACCAAGTTATTCCTACCCGATAGCAGAAGTAATGCCTCAGGAAAATGTGTAGCTAAGTGTCTCATTAGCATGAAGAGGAATGAGTTTAAGGCCAAATTTGAAAATATGATTGTGCACGCCCAATCACCACTTATTCCCTGACCCTTTCTTACCTTCTGCAATTATGAGTAAGGAAATATTAAACAAGGAACTTGAAACTTACTATTTTCTCTGAAGAACCATGCCTAGCAGTTAACATCAGTTACACCCTTACACAGTCTCAATTCACTCTGCTGTGCACAAGACTTTGTAGGATAAAGTCCTCTAGGAGTTCTTCATCTCTTCATGGTCCCTTTAATGGAGGAGAAAGACTGGAGAAGAGATAGTGGGCTGTACTGTAGATGATACATTGGTGCCAGATCTTGAGATCTGATTCAGTTTTGTAGTAGTTGCTGTTTTTCTTAAAGCCCCAGCTGCTGGAATCGAGAGATTGCATGAGAATTTTTCAATAAAAGCTGATCAGCATTCTTTTTTTTTTTTTAAACAAGTAATCTTCTAGCCTTTTTGCTTGTAGAGAAAAGCTTGAAAACACAAAGCAAGTGCATCCTAAAGTTTCAGAAACTAACAGGCAAATAAAAAGAACCAAGTGCAGTGTTTTCAAAAAAACAAACAAACCCACAAGATTTTTTTCAGGCAACCTCATGATTTATTGTAGCCTGACGCAAAAGTTTGAAAGCTTGAGGTTGGCAATATTGGTGATGTTCAGTAGTATAATTTTAATTTAATTTTATAAATTTATTTTTTTTTCTTATATTATCTGCAAATATTTATAGAAATCTGTTTGGGAGTGCAGGTGTATGAACACTCGTACCCCAAAGACACTAGAGCAAACAGCAGGATTTTTGGTAGTAGGACATGCTTTAATAGGTGAGTAAATTGCAAGAAGCTTCAATTCCTGAGAGAACGATATAAATATGATTCTATTTTCTGATTTTACCTTTTTTATTAGGTTAGACATTCTTTTAGACTGAGCTTTGTTAGAGCTGTAGTAGCCCAAGGCAAGTTGGTTCAAGATGAGACATCATAAAATCTGGAAGATATAAAGGGAAAAATGACTGAGGAATGACAAAGGCTTGTTGTTAGTTTGTAGCTGAATTTGTTCATAGTAATATAGTTAGATGTAATATGTGAACAATGTGTCCAGACAGAACTTTCATACAAAAAGGCTGACTATTTACTCTGTGCTTTGTGTTAAAGATAAGTGTTCTCTGCTATCAGTGTGTTGTGAAATTAAATCAGGACTTGACGTTCCCATCATGCCTCGACACCATGGAATTTTCAAACAAACAACTTCAATTTTTTCAGTATTTATTAGTTTACTAATCTGTAATGGTCTTAGTACAATTGAGAATATAGAATGAAAATAATCAGACACATGATCTGTCGCTCTCAAATGCTTTAATTATTGAGCTGGTTTGAATGTCTTTAATATTAATCTTCCTTTTAAAGAACTACATATATATATACTTTGGGATTTTCCAGTGTTTTAACATTTAATTTAAAAATCCCATTCTAATGCAATGCTATGAAACAGATTCTAAAAATTTCAGAAATCAGGAACTACAAAATTATGGAATGGTAACAGGTCCTGCAGTCCCTTCAATGGCAGCTATAGGCCAAGTATGGATCTCGTCCAATCCTATTTCAGCATAGGAAAAAGGTAATTCTGGGAAGTAACATTTCCAGTGGAATCCTGGGAATTGTAGACTGTTGCAAGGCACACTGGGAAGGATTGCCAGTGAGTAGAAGGAACAGCCTTTTTTCAGCATGCAGAGAGATCAGAATGAGGTAAGAACTGGACTGGGGCTCTTCCATTAAGAGAGCTGGGAAAGTGACCTAGGTCAAGCTATGGATAAGGGGAAAGAAAAAAAAAATCCATCCTTAGGGTTAAGGCCTAATCCAAGAGATGGAATGCTGTAAAGCAGCATAGGAAGAGTGGACCTAAGGGAAGGGAGGAAATGACAACGAGAAGAGGTGCTTCAAACATGTCAGACAAAAATAAAAGATCAAAGACAGTGTGGGTCCACTGCTCAATGAAGAAAGTGAGCTGGTAACAGAAGATGACAGGAAGGAGCAGCTGCTCAATGTCTACTTTGCTTCCATCTTCTCACAAAAAATAACGTGTGATTGGGTGACTAGCGAAATTACCATAGACAATAAAGGGACAGGGATGCAGATTGGGATAAGTAAAGAACACATCAGAGATCTTCTGACCAATTTTGAATGAATTCAAACCAGAAGGGCCTAATGCTATTCACCCTGGGGTGCTGATGGGATAAGCTGAAGAAATCTTAAAGCCACTGACAATAATATTTGCAAACTTGTGGATGACAGAAGAGGTCCTGGAGGAATGGAGAAGGACTGGCATAGTGCCCATCTTTGAAAAGGGGAACCTGAGGAATTGTAAACTAGTCAGTCTTACTTCAGTGCTAGGGGAAGCTAATGGACCAATGCATATATTCAACATGTGAATACCTGGGGGATGAAGGAGTAATCACTTGCAGTCAGCATGGATTTGCTAGGAACAAATCATGCCAACCGGCTTGGTTTCCTTCTTTAACAGTGTAACTGGTTTGGTGGATGGGGGGAATGTGGTGGACATAATACACCTGGACTTCAGTAAGCTTTTGACACAGTCCCACATGATATTTTGATAAGTAAGCTGAACAAATGTGGGCTCAGCGGAACTACCATTAAGTGGCCATGGTCAAAGAGTAGCTGTTAAGGGAATGATGTCAGATTGGAGGGAGGTCTCAAGTGAGGTTCCACAGGGATCTGTTCTGGGTCTGGTACTGTTTGACATCTTTATTAATGACTTAGATGTAGGAATAGAGAGCATACTCACCAAATTTGCAGATGACACAAAACGGGGTGGGCAAGGAGGTGTCATCACTTTGGAGGATAGAGCTAAGATTCAGAGGGATATCTGATAAATAGTAGAACTGGGCTATAGACAACAAAATGAAATTCCACAAAGACAAATATAAAGTGCTACATTTAGGGAAGAAAAACCAAATGCACAAATACAGAATATGGTTAACTGGCTTGGCAGCAGCAATGCTGAGAAGGATCTGGGAGTTGTGGTTGATCAACTCCAACATGAGTCAGCAATGCGATGCTGTTGCCCACAAAAAAGAAAATGCAATTTTAGGTTACATTAACAGAGGCACAGGATGCAAGTCATGGAAGGTGTCAAGGAACTGCTCTACTCAGTGCTTGTTAGGCCTCAGCTGGAGTACTGTGTCCAATTTTGGTCATCATTGTATAGAAAGAATGTGGAGAAACTGGAAATGATCCAGAGGCAAGTGACAAAGATGATCAAAGGGATGGATGCAAGCCATACACGCAAAGGCTGAAGGAACTGGGTATGTTTAGTTTGGAAAAGAATAGATTAAGCGGGGTTATGGTAGCAGTCTTCAGATACTTGAAAGAGTGCCATAAAAAAGATACAGAAGAGTTGTTCTCTATTGCCACAGAGGGCAGTATAAGAGGCAATGGGTTCAAACTAGAGCATAGCAAATGTAGATTAAATCTCAAGAAAAACTTCCTAACTGTAAGAACAATAGGACAATGGAACAGATTGTCTTGGGAGATTGTGGAAGCTCCTTCACTAGAGGTTTTCAAAAGGAAGCTGTATATCCATTTATCTTGGATGGTTTAGACACAACAAACCCTGCGCCTTGGCAGGGGGTTAGACTAGTTGACCCTTCTGGTCCCTTCTAACCCTATGATTCTATAATGTAGAAGGACTATACCATTCAAGCTGTTACCACTCAAGAAAGAGATCTTGGAGTTATTGTGGATAGTTATCTGAAAACATCCATTAAATGTACAGCTGCAGTCAAAAAAAATCAAACAGAATGTTGGGAATCATTAAGAAAGGGAGAGATAATAAAAATACCATATTGGTTCTATATAAATTCATGGTACGCCCACATCTTGAATTCTGTGTCCAGATGCGGTTGCCCCATCTCAAAAAAGATATATTGCAATTGGGAAAGGTTCAGAAAAGGACAACAAAAGTGATTAGGGATATGGAACAGCTTCCATATGAGAAGAAATTAATAAGACTGGGACTTCTCAGCTTGAAAAAGAGACGACTAAGGGTATATGATAGAGATCTATAAAATCATGACTGGTGTGGAGAAAGTAAATAAAGTGTTATTTACTCCTCATAACACACAAACTAGGGGTAATCTAATGAAATTCATAGGCAGCAGGTTTTTAAAAAAATAAAAGGAAGTACTTTTTCACACAACACACAGTCAACTTGTGGAACTCATTGCTAGAGGATGTTGGGAGGGCCAAGACTATAACCGGGTTCAAAAAAGAACTAGATAAATTCATGAAGGGCAGGTCCATCAATGGCTATTAACCAGGATGAGCAGGGATGGTGTCCCTAGCCTCTGTTTGCCAGAAGCTGGAAATGGGTGACATGGGATGGATCACTTGATGATTACCTGTTCTATTCATTCCCTCTGGGGCACCTGGCATTGACCACTGTCGGAAGACACGATACTGGGCTAGATGGACCTTTGGTCTGACCCAGTATGGTTGTTCTTATGGTCTTATGTTCTTATGACTCTGGGGAGAAGCAAAACAGGTGAAAGAAGAGGCCATGGGCAAAGATAGCATTAAAGGCTTTGGATGGGGACTGAATACTAGCTTTCATTTTGGGGGTTCATGTCCACGGGTTTCAGAGAGAGTGGGAGGAAGCACTCCATCAACAGCAGGAAGACCAAATCAGATCCTGGTAGGCAAAAGTTTACTGAACTGTGTGGCCTGGGAAAAAGCTGAAAGAATTCTAAGCAACGCTGCAACAGTACTGAAGGAATGTTACGTGTGGGGAAAGATGAAGAGTTGTCTTGTGACATGAATATTTTTTACTTGTCCCAGAAAGGAAGGATGTTATGGTTTAGGAGGCTAAATCCTTCAACCAGAGGGACATAAATTACCGTTCAGCCAGAGTGAAACAGTCTGCAGGAGGTACCAGAGGAGAGAATAAGTAGTGATGCTACAAAGGTGAAGCCCAGTTACAGGTATCCAAAGTGTATCAATTCCGCTTCCTTGAACATTGTGATAATATTGTATCACGTGCTGATTTTTTGCCTTATTTATAGCATTTTAAAATTTTTTTACAGTGTGTTAGTGAATTATGGACCTGATTCTGCAAACAGAAATTTATGCAGATGAGTAATTTCACTGAAGCCATGTATTTAGGCCAGGCTGCTAAATTCATACTAATTGTTAGGCTCCATTTTAAAAAAAATGTTGACCTGATTTCTGTTGGACTTAAGTAGCTAACCTATCTAGTGCTTTTAAAAATCCCTGTAGGTGCCTATTTGCATCTTTAAGTGCCTAAATGCCTTTGAAAATCTAGCATATAGGGCCCAGTCCTACAACCTTTATTCAAGTGAGTAGGAATAATGCATTAAAGGCCTGGTCCCCACTAACCCCCCACTTCGGACTAAGGTACGCAAATTCAGCTACGTTAATAATGTAGCTGAATTCGAAGTACCTTAGTCCGAACTTACCACGGGTCCAGACGCGGCTGGCAGGCTCCCCCGTCGATGCCGCGTACTCCTCTCGCCGAGCTGGAGTACCGGCGTCGATGGCGAGCACTTCCGGGATCGATCCCAGAACATCGATTGCCTGCCGCCGGACCCTCCCCTCCGGTAGGTGAAGACATACCCAAAGTGTTCTTACTGAAGCCAGTGGGACTACTCCCATTAGTAAAGGCATCTATATTGTGCCCGTAGTTCTGTATGCAATTTCATTGTCTGTCTGTTTTGGGCCATGTAAATGTGAGTATGCAGGTTACACTGGTCTACAATTTTTGAGAAGTCGTCTGCTTCAGAGATAAAATGTGCTATTTATTATGTATTTTGATGTGCTGAATTCAAATATGACAATTAAAACAACTGATTGACTACTGTTTCTAAGATATATTTAAGTTTTTACATTTTATGTCTATGTATATTGTGTAGATAGTAGAGTTTTAATCATAAATTGTAAACCTAGGTCTTTTCATGTGTTTATGGTTGCTTTACATGATAATATTTCACCTGTCCTGTTTATGTAACACTTTAAAAATCAGCAAAAGGGTTATATAAATAAAATGTATTATGAAACAAAAGGCAAAAAACTATTATGTACATAGTTTAGTCCTATTCAGTGTCTACTCAGCGCTTTTTGGCTTGTCTCTTGTATTCATTAAATGGAGCATCTCTTGTCACTGTCCAGCAATAGTCTGCAAGCATTGATGGGCTCCATTTACCCTGATAGCATTTCTCCATTGTTGCAATGTCCTGGTGAAATCGCTCACCGTGCTCGTCGCTCACTGCTCTGCAGTTCGGTGGGAAAAAAATCTAGATGAGAGTGCAAAAAATGTCTCTTTAGTGACATGTTGCAACCAAGTCTTTTGTATGCCTTGAGGAGGTTTTCCACCAACAACCTGTAGTTGTCTGCCTTGCTGTTATTGCCACTAACTGGAAGGCTTTCCATGCCATCTTTTCCTTGCCACGCAGTGCATGGTCAAATGCATCATCTCGAAGTTCACGAATCTGAGGACCAACAAAGACACCTTCCTTTATCTTAGCTTCAAATAACCTTGGAAATTTTCCACGGAGGTACTTGAAAGCTGCTTGTGTTTTGTCAATGGCCTTCACAAAGTTCTTCATCAGATCCAGCTTGATGTGTAAGGATGGTAACAAAATCTCCCTTGATTCAACAAGTGGTGGATGCTGAACACTTTTCCTCCCAGGCTCCAATGACTGTTGGAGTGGCCAATCTTTCTTGATGTAGTGGGAATCTCTTGCATGACTATCCCATTCGCAGAGAAAACAGCAGTACTTTGTGTACACATTCTGCAGACCAAGCAAGAGAGCAACAACCTTCAAATTGCCACAAAGCTGCCACTGATGTTGGTCATAGTTTATGTACCACAAAAGTTGTTTCATGTTATCATAGGTTTCCTTCATATGGACTGCAGGACCAACTGGAATTGATGGCAAAACATTGCCATTATGCAGTAAAACAGCTTTAAGACTCGTCTTCGATGAATCAATGAACAGTCTCCACTCATCTGGATCGTGAACGATGTTGAGGGCTGCCATCACACCATCGATGTTGTTGCAAGCTACAAGATCACCTTCCATGAAGAAGAATGGGACAAGATCCTTTTGACAGTCACGGAACATGGAAACCATAACATCACCTGCCAGGAGATTCCACTGCTGTAGTCTGGAGCCCAACAGCTCTGCCTTACTCTTGGGTAGTTCCAACTCCCTGACAAGGTCATTCAGTTCACCTTGTGTTATGAGGTGTGGTTCAGAGGAGGAGGATGGGAGAAAATGTGGGTCCTGTGCCATTGATGGTTCAGGACCAGAAATTTCATCCTCTTCCTCTTCCTCGTCTGACTCAAGTGAGAATGATTCTGGTGCATCAGGAACCGGCAGTCCTTCTCCGTGGGGTACTGGGCGTATAGCTGATGGAATGTTTGGATAATGCACAGTCCACTTTTTCTTCTTTGACACACCTTTCCCAACTGGAGGCACCATGCAGAAGTAACAATTGCTGGTATGATCTGTTGGCTCTCTCCAAATCATTGGCACTGCAAAAGGCATAGATTTCCTTTTCCTGTTCAACCACTGGCGAAGATTTGTTGCACAAGTGTCGCAGTATATGTGTGGGGCCCACCTCTTGTCCTGATCTCCAATTTTGCAGCCAAAATAAAGGTGATAGGCTTTCTTAACCATAGTGGTTATACTGTGCTTTGGTGATGCAAAAGTCACTTCACCACAAACATAGCAGAAGTTATCTGCACTGTTCACACAAGTACGAGGCATCTCTGCTCACTTTGGCTAAACAGAAATGTGTCCCTTTGCAAAATCAAACACTGACAAATAAGAAAGAATGACGCTGTATGATTTCTAGAGCTGATATAGGGCAATTTGTTCAGCAGAGTGATGTAAGCTTCGTTATGATTGCATCATCCATGACTTCTAGGAATAACAGGATGCAATTCATATCATGTATGACGCAATACCAGCTTCAGATTGCATCATTCATTGTTTTGCCTAAAAAGCAAGTACTGTCCAAACCCAGTCATAGATTTATTCACAGATCCAGTCAAAGATATATTTTAGTCATTTCTGGTTTAAATTGAGATCCCTTCCCTTTATAACTCACTTATCCTCCGCCATTCCCAAGTCAAGGGTCGTATATACTGACCCAATAGCATATCTTGAAAACTAGAGCAAATCAACAATTTTAAGCATCATTTTCGTTCTCAGTGACCCAGAATTAGTAAAGTTTGACTACATTTATTTCAGAAGCATTTTGGCTGTAGAGCAATGTTATTAGTATGTAAAGTGATTCATTTAAACATATACAGTGTTTTTTTAAACATATGTTTCACTGCAAGGAACATGGCTGAACTGACTTCATTCTGCAGTTCTTGCACGCTCTCTTTCTTGCATAAAAATATCCAGAGAATAAAGTATTTTAGCAAATGATATAAACCTCTACATATTTTTTTCTGATGAAGAATTTTAAAAAGACAAGCAATTATGCAAAACCATATATATATATATTTTTATTTCAGCAGTGTATTAAAATCAATTTGATAGGAAATTACTGTGGCAATTTTGTCAGTTATACAGATAGATGTTTTTAAAAAGTTGAAACTACATTATTTTATTGCAACGATGATCTTTCTATGGTCAGAAACCAGAAATGCAAAGGCAAATGAAACTATTAATAATAGAATGTACCCAAATGTCTCAGAACAATAAGGAAGTTCCAGTTGTAATACTTGGTGAATAAGTCTCAGATGTGCAGTTCTGATATTTTCTGAACTTGACCTTTAACATATACACAACTCTTCTGTAGTTTCTGTTTTGGAGTGACCTTGAGAATTTAATGGTGAACTAGATCCATGGTACTCCATTCTGTTGGGTGGGCTAAAAAAACGCAAGTAAACTATAGAAAAGCTACCACAGTGTGATTTTTTTTTTTTTCAGTATAATTTGTACAGGACACTTTTGTCTTCCCCTTTCTTAAATTCTATAGGACTTTTTTCCAAAATGGAAACCATATTTTCAGATAGATTGTATCTCTGAATTTTTTTTTTCTTTTTAACACTGAACAACACTTAGATGGCATCATAGAATAAAGCAGATTTGTATAGTGTGGTCTTCAGAAAATAAAACAGTCATCTACTTTCATCATAGAAAAATACCCATGAGCACCCAGTAAATCCCCACTTTATACTGATCATTTTATGCAAATCAGATCTGCTCCAGAAGTTCCTGGCAAGCTATGAATATGGCCATCCAGGGAGGAAAATGGTTGCCACTGCAGCTGTATTGTGCTAGGTACTTGGCAGATATAAATCTGCAGCGCTCCAGAGAAGTGAATGCATTTTGACCAGCTGAACTTCTCGCCAGTTATGAGAGTCCAAAGTTCCACGAAGAGTCCAATGTTCCATGAAGAGATTCAGTGCCCTCTCTTGATGTGTTTTCTCGTTTGGATGACTGTGGTGGTTTGTTTTTTGTTTTGGTTTGTTTTTTTCCTGAGGGGGCAGGAGGTGATGTTGCAATTTGCATTTTAAAAATATTTTTAAAAGCCCTGACTGTCTCCATAGTAGAACCCCAATGGCTTGAAAAGAAGAAAGGAGTATAGTACCAAAATTATAGTAAAGCAGAGAGGGCAGTATAAAAACAGAAGGAAAATTAAGTTAAAAACAGGAGTGTTTTATTAACTCTGTGATGCCTAAGCATTGGCTGCATTGCCATCTCCTCCCTTATTAAGGAGGGGAAAATATGTGATTTTGCTGTCAGGTTAGTGTCTGGTAAATGAAACTGGTGGCAGTATTCTCAGTGCTAGCATATACATTATATGTCAGCATGCGAGCTCCATACTATTGGTCCACATAACTTTCAGAGGTACTGCAGCTGTTCCCCAGCAGTGACATCTTGGCAAATCTATGTTACAACATAAACACTGAAGAATGTTCAAGCGAAAACAATTCATATACTTTTTTCTTATATGCAGACTTAAAGATATATGACTGTGCTGTCACAGTAATGCAAAGAAGACATAATGAACAATGAAAAGTGTTGTCTGGTTTGCTTAAGTGCTCAGATACTTTAGTACTTTCAAGCAACCAAAACCCCTCAAACCAAACAGGTTTTCTGTTCTTCTTTCTTTTTTACTATGTTAAAAAGAGTGACTTGACTTTCAACGCTGTGTAATGAATGGGATGAAATCAGTACCAGGGCCATTTTTATTAGAACCTTCAAAATATTTGAACAGAACACAATCTTCGTCTTCTACTAACCTAAATATAGAGGTATTTAAGGCCATAACTATACTGGACTCAGAACCATATTTTCTATGACCATTGTTAAACATGGTGGTTAGTGAATGGGCTATAGCTTTTTTACCTATTGGACAAGCCTTTCAGAAATACATAGGTGGGGTGGGAATCACACTACATAAACAATATTGTTGTTTTATTTTGAGAGTGATATGTTAAAGATGTGCGCCAATGCTGTAGACTACTCAGGGAGGCAAGAAGTCTATGCCAAGGTTTGTCTGGCAGTCAACATGGGTCAGAGATACCATGCTATAATTACGTTAGAAACCACATGTTTAAACATACTTGCATATAGTGTAGTTTGGACCCTTGTGTGAGTAGGGCCTTTAAACATCACCATGCATGGTGCCAGGACCCTAATTCTCTTAATTTCCCTCACTATTAGGCTTGTCTACAGTGACTTATTTTGGAAAATCTCTTGCTATTACTCTAGGATTACTACAGCTCCAGTGACGCTACTAATGGGAGGGTTGCTGATGAAGGCCATCTAATGTACTGACTTTTTTTAACCATCATGTTGTTTATGCCTGCTCTGAGCAGGGGTACATGATGCAGTAGTTAAAATACCAGAGACCAGTTCACTCTATACAAGGAAACACCAGCAAATTCCCCCAGCCTTGCACCCCAGCAATGTACCATCTTACACCGCTCAAGACCCTCTAGAACAATGCAAGCTCATTAATTAGTTCACCACTTTGTCAAAAGAGCTTTGTAATCTGAGCAAATTCCCCAAACTCTTTAAACAAGCTCACTGGTAAAGATAAAACATTAAAATAAATTTAACTACAGAAAGATATATTTTAAGTGATTTATAAGTGGTAGGCATAAAGGTCAGATACCATTACCTAAGAAATAAAAAGTAAACATGCATTCTAAATCCCAAACTTTATCAGACTCATTAAGATTTGACTCACCTCACTCGATGTTGCAGTAGGTTACAATTTTTAATACACAGGCCGAATTCCCTTCTCAGCTTGGGACCAATCTTCCCAGTTCGAAGTCTTTGTCTTCTCAGCGTTCTTGTTGACTTCAGAGCAAGTGGAGGAGGAGAGAGGTAGTCTCATGTCCCTTATTTTATACTCTAAATTCATGGCCCTGAAAAAATACTGGCCCAGACATTTCTTGGGTTTGATGGCAGCTGAGTGGGGTTTTGATAATCTGAATTTTGGACTAAATCCTGTAAATCCTACCCCAAGTGCCTCATGTGATTAGTGTTGATTAGGAGTGCCTGAGAACATACAAAAACTGAAAGATTGTTGCAACTGAAGTTCTATTTTTCACCCACTTATGCTTAGTCTCGAGAATGACCTTTAGGGAAGAGCAGCTTGAAAATGAGAAATGTGCTCGTTTCTAAACTGTTTAGCTGCTGTAATTTGAGTACTAGCTCTTTCTTTCTGTTTGAGTAAACCAGTGGTTTATTGTATGCTCGTATGCGTGTTTCTATAGTGCAGGGGTGGGCAAACTATGGCCCACGGCCACATCCTGCCCATCAGACCATTTAGGCTGGCCCTCCGCTCCTGCCAAGGAGCGGGGTCGTGGTTTTTCCCCGCTCCGGCGCACCAGCCAGGGAGCAGGGTTGGGGGCTCGCCTCGCTCCGCGCAGCTCCCAGGAAACAGCCAGCATGACCCCCCTCCAGCTCCTACATAGTACGCGGAGGCATGGCCAGGCGGCTCTGTGCCCTGCCCCGTCCACAGACACCACCCCCACAGCTCCCATTGGCCATGGTTCCTGGCCAATGGGAGCTGTAGGGTTGGCGCCTGCAGGCGGGGCAGCACGCAGAGCCACCTGGTCGCTCCTCGGAACTGGAGAGGGGGACATGGTTCCAGGATCTGCTTGTGGTAAACGCCGCCTGGAGCCTGCACCCCTAAGCATGCCCCATGCCCCAATCCTTTGCCACAGCCCTGATCCCCCTCCCGCCCTCCCAGCCCAGAGTCCCCTCTTGTACCCCAAACCCCTCATCCCCAGCCCCACCCCAGAGCCCTCACCCCATCATGCCCCAACACCCTGCCCCATCCCTGATCCCCCTCTTGTCCTCTGAACACATTGGTCCCAACCTGGAGCACCTTCCTGCACCCCAAACCCTTCATCCCCAGCCCAACCCCAGAGCCCCCCCGCACACCAACTCGGAGCCCCCTCCTGCACCCTGAACTTCTCATTTCTGGCCCTATCCCAGAGTCTGCACCCCCAGCCAGAGCCCTCACCCCCTTCTGCACCCCTACCCCCAATTTCATGAGCATTCATGGCCCACCATACAATTTCCATACCCCGGTGTGGCTCTCAGGCCAAACAGTTTGCCCACCCCTGCTATAGTGAGACTGGTTTATTTAATGCTTTTTGCAGTTGGTTATTGATATGCTACACACTTTCTTAAGAATGTCTACCATAGTGACTGGTTAACTATGTGTTTTGAAGCAGTATGGACTTTTTTGGTTTACAATTTGCTCTATATACATGATTTCAAAGCTGAAAGCCTTTATATACAGTTTTCCATTGACAATGAGGGTGTTCGCACATTTTGTTTTAAATTTTATTTCCCTCAGTTATGGAAACTGGGCAACAACTATATTAGATCCAGTATGTGTCAAATTAATGACAAATATTTTTAACTCACTATCTTTTCAGGAAAGTTCATGTCTCGAAAAAAAGCTAAATCCAAATAAATTGTTAGCAATGAATAATCTGATGATCTCCAATTAGGATACATTGAAATCTACTGTAACATCTCTGATCTGTACTGCAGATCTATTCTACTGCACATTATATACTTGTTCTGTGCATGGTAATTGCCATTCACATCAATGAGTGGGGAGTATGCATGAAATATCTGCACTCTAGGTGAAAGATGTCCCAGCACTAAATTAACTCATTACTCATGGAAGCACATTTTTCTTGGAATTGGGTAATTTAATCAGCTTTGTTCCATTAAAAATAGGTTTATTTTACCAACAGATGGCATCCATTGAGATACTGGTTTTATTTATTTATTTATTTTGTTTGTTTTCCTCCAGCCAATGATCTCTATCTAGATATTGGATTAATATTTAATTTATTTAATGCTGGATATGTAGGTCTGAAATACACTTTATAGCAGGCTTCATTGAAACATCTTCAGTAGGCAGCTCCCTGTCTTTAGTGACCACTTGAAAGTGACCCCATGCACTTTCCAGTACAACTTTGTTGGACATTTAATCAGACAGTCTTTTCTAGGCAACAGCTTTTCCCTTGGTCCCATGGGTAGTTGCTTAAAAGCTTTCACTGTACTATAGTACATAGTCATTTGTAAGTGTACTTAAGATTAAAAAGTGGCTCTTATTTACAAGAATGTTTTTAAAATATTTCTGCAAATTTTGGGGGAAATTTCTGAAGAATCTTTCAAAACTTATTGCATATTTCTATTGGCACCATGTTGTTTGAAAGTATCAGAGGGGTAGCCGTGTTAGTCTGAATCTGTAAAAAGCAACAGAGGGTCCTGTGGCACCTTTGAGACTAACAGAAGTATTGGGAGCATAAGCTTTCGTGGGTAAGAACCAGATACATCTGAAGAAGTGAGGTTCTTACCCACGAAAGCTTATGCTCCCAATACTTCTGTTAGTCTCAAAGGTGCCACAGGACCCTCTGTTGCTTTTTATGTTGTTTGAAGTAAGTTTGAAACATTGATACACAATTTAATGGAAAATCAACTCCATAATGTGATGTAAAAATCAGATTGTTTACCAAAAACAGCTTTCCATAGGTTTCCATGGTATGTATTCTGTGTGTGTGTGTGTGTCTATGTAAGTGCATATGCCTATATGGTTAATACATAATTCTATCAATAGGGAAGGTCCTCTGAATAATGTATTTTTATCTTACTGCTTAAAGCTCTCTAAAATTGCATCCTGTCATGTTGACACTTGTACAGTATCATTTTTCTTCAGTGTTCTTGTACTGAATCATTTTCACATACTCAACTGTCCTTGGTTTCATATAAGTACAACATAAATCTATTGGAAATCTGTTTGTATAAGGAACAAATAAAAACACTCTTTCTCTGTCACCGAGGAAATGTAAAACGTAGGAACAATACAAATCAACAATACTTGAGAGAACCTATTCTTTCAGCACACTTCATTAAGTTCAACCTATGGTAACAGAAGCATAGCGTGACCTTTTCACCAGAATGTTGCAGACTTAAGATCTCAAGCAGATACTAAAACAAAACAAACAAATATCCGGTAGCTGCACATTTCAGTCATGAATTAGCCATTTCATTAGCCATGAAAAAGTGAATATAAATGGGGAAAATGTAGGTCAGGAACTTAAAATACCACAGAGACATGTCCACTTTTTAGCAGACTGGTGTATCAGTTTGAATAATGAGCCATAAATCTTTAGCTCTATGTCCCTATCACATGATGGACATACTGCTTTGGGTTGGACAGTCCATATATATATTCAGTTACCCTGAATTCTAAGACAGAAGTGCTTGTAATTATATATATATATATATATAATTACAAGCACTTCTGTCTTAGAATTCAGGGTAACTTCTTGAGTGCCCCTTCAAGTGATGTGGGTAATTCAGTGATCACTTCATGGATGAGAGTCCTTGCTGCTGCCACAGACCCCTCAGTCTGCAGGGGTGGGGGTGATGGTGGCACTAAGGGATGTCTGCACCCTCCTGATACTAGACTGTTTCATGCCTCCTGGTGCATATTTTAGATAGTTCTCGGGCCTAAATAAGGTGTAGTAGCTTCCTGGGTTAGTCTACTCCTGGCTTGGTCCCTATGCCAGGGCCTGTGAAGGGATCCTGGGAAGGACAGTTGCAGGCTGCCTTCCTCAATTCGTGTCCCAGGAGCATCGTCTCCCAGCTAGAGCTGTGGCTTCTAGAGCTCTTTTACGCGAGTAAAAAGACTGGAATGGGGGTCAGGAACTCTATCCCTAATTTAAATAAAATGTTGATTTAGTTCCTACATGCACAATATTTTTTTCCAGACCCACCATTTGTGCTCAATGACAATACTCTCTAACTTGGGTTTAGATAGAGAAAAGGATTGCTTTAAAGCAGTGGTTCACAAACTGTGGGATGTGAGCTGGAAGCAGGGTTGTACAACACAAGAATCCATTATGACAACAATGATTATAATGGCAAAGGATGGCTGTACCAAGTACTTTAGTGTTGTAACTGGGGTGCATTAGGTATTATGAGAACCATTGCTGTAGGCCCCGATTCAGCAAAATGCTTAGGCATGTGATTATCTGCAGTAGGACTTGAACACTTCGTTGAATAAGAACAGCTATAAACATATGCTTAATATTTTGTTGAACTGGGATTCTAGAGAGCATTCTGTCAGCACATTAGTAATACGTTTATAAGTGATTGTGAGCCGTCTGTCACTGGTTGGCTCAGCGGTTTGTTGAAGGCTTGTAAGAGCTCTTATCTCTAAGTCACTGATTCTAATCCACCCCAGGTCATTAGTGACTAACAGGATTTACCATGTGACAGCTTTTCAAAGAAATAAATTGATAGTCTTAATCCAGTTGCTAATGGAGAAGAGTCCAGCGCACAATAACTGACACTAAATACAATCTTTTTTTTGACAGTCTCAGGAGACACATGTTAAGGAATTAGAGCGTATTTGTAGTGAGGAATTGCTAGGAATGCAAACAAATTGGGAGGAATCCCTGGAGACGGAGGCTCTGCAAGGTATTCTATGAATTATCTAGGGTCACCTGACAGGTAAAATCTAAGGGCCAGATTCTAATGCCCTTATTTACACTGAGGAGCAATTCATGCTAGGACTTCTTGTGGAATAAGGTGCTGTTCAATGTAAGGGTATCAGCATCTGGCCCTATAGGTGTTATCTGACTTCCTAAAATGACTCTTCCCCTCTGCTCCCCACCACTGCCAATCAAGAATGGGAAGTGGGAAACAACCTATCAGTAAAAAGATGGTGAATATATTATTATCCATAGCTCCCATCTCATGTTGTCACTACAGCAAGGAGCTATTTGAATGTCACTGCAGCTGTATAAACAATTCATCAAACTTCTGATGCATATATTCATGCAAATATAATTATTTTCACTAGGCTGTTTTGGTAGTACTTTCCCTGGTTTTTGGGGGGTGGTGAAGATTCAGAACATAAACATATGTGGATGGGTGAAACTGTAAGCTTCTTCAGGCAGAGACTGTATTTATTAAATATGTGTGTCTAGAACAGTAGGGCCCTGATCCCAGAATACCACCTGCGGTGCTACACCAGTGATTTTCAAACTTCTTAGGCTGCATAACCCTTTCCAAATAATATAGTCTACCGTGTACTCTGAGATAGGGCCATTATATACCTATGATTAGATTGCCAAGTCTTAATAAATAAAATGCACTGTCCACCACTACGGGATTTTTCTTGCATGCCAGCCGACAAGAGCTTACTTACCCATAGGGGTGTGTGTACCCCAGTTTGAAAACTACTGTGCTACAGTAATGTAATAATTAAGTCACAAACAGCAAAAGCTCTACACATCAAGCCAGACTTTCCCTGCAGCTCTACATTATATCAGCAGGGTCGGTGGGTAGGTGAGTGGGGGGAGGGGAGGCATGGTCGCTAGCATAAGGCCAGTGTGTCTGTAAATTATGTGGATCTGATTGCCAAAACCCAATATATAAGGAGGTGTAATTGGACTCAGTCGCTACTATGAAGCAAACTTGGATGAAAAGTAGCTGAATGACTGCTCTTGTCCTTGGCTCTGGGTTTGTGCGGCAGTATTCCCTCCCCATCCTATTGTGCAGATTGTCTAAGTAAACTGTTGGCTTTGCTTCGGGTAAGGGGAGAGATCTAGGCCTTAAGTCTTGGATCAATTAATATGGTGTTGAAGGAACTCAATGAGTGGATTTCAAAGCTAGTAACTGTCTTTCCTGCCATGAGAAGTTACTGTGTTTTGATTTCTTACAGCTGAAGAAGGGAGGCCCTGAGGGCAAAATTTTGAATTCAGAAATATACAGCTTTTCACAGTTAGATCAGTCTGAAATAACTAAAAGCCTTTGGTTTCACAGAAAATAAATTGTATGGTTCAACTAAATAATAGAGGCCCCATATTTTTATTTAGTTCATACAGTCTGTTTACTTCATATATTTTAAAAGTTATCCTAGCAAACCTTTCCAAACACCAAAAGTTTTGTAGATCTATTATTATGGGGCAATTTGTCCCTAAGCTCTGCAGAGAGGGCTAGAAATCCAGGAGAATAGGGTTTGTTGAAATGTTTTTGACAGTAAATGGGGTTTTAGATAAAACAAAATGTTCTGTGTATAGTGTCTGCTTTCTGTAGAAAATATACATTTTCCTTAACCCCTCCCCTCCCCCACAGTTTTTTGGCTGAAAATGCTTGGGCTTTTTGTTTTTTTCGATGAAAAGTTGACATTTTCTCTAGAAACATCAACATAACTTAAATTTTGACTGTTGGGGGTAGGGAGGAGAAAGTTTCAAATCGGCTCTACTTGTGACATTTTCTTGGAATTCTTCCATATGGGGTCATAGTAGTGGCTGGATATCAGACCTGTAAAAGCACAGATCATGCATAGACAAATGAGGAGAGGCTGAGGGAACTGGGATTATTTAGTCTGCAGAAGAGAAGAATGAGGGGAGATTTGATAGCTGCTTTCAACTATCTGAAAGGGGGTTCCAAAGAGGATGGATCTAGACTGTTCTCAGTGGTACCAGATGACAGAACAAGGAGTAATGGTCTCAAGTTGCAGTGGGGGAAGTTTAGGTTGGATATTAGGAAAAAGTTTTTCACTAGGAGGGTGGTGAAGCACTGGAATGGGTTACCTAGGGAGGTGATGGAATCTCCTTCCTTAGAGGTTTTTAAGGTCAGGCTTGACAAAGCTCTGGCTGGGATGATTTAGTTGGGGATTGGTCCTGCTTTGAGCAGGGAGTTGGACTAGATGACCTCTTGAGGTCCCTTCCAACCCTGATATTCTATGTTTCTAAGAGCTATCCATGTGGAAGTGCCTATGCTTCTGCATTGTCTCTTAACTCCTGATTGTTCCTTCCTCAACACCAGCAGCCCTTAACTTCACTGTGGATCAGATTGGGTAAATTAATGCTATCAATGCAAAATTTACTCAGTGAGCCCTTGTAGAACTGAGGTTAAGAGAGTGCCGCAAAGCCTATTCCCCATTGGGATCCCAATAGATTGGGAGAGTGAGAGAGAGAACACATTCTGTGGCCTCTTATCCTGGTCTAGATTTGTGGGATTTTGCCATTGTCTTCAATGGGAGTAGGCTCTGGTCCTAACTTTAGAGGTGATATGAAACTTTCTTTCTGACTGTATGAGCAATCTGCCGTCCAAGATGGTTGTTTGTTACAATTCAGATTGTTTAAGCAGAAAACAGACTAGGTTTTGTTTAGTCCTGTAAGTCAGACAACATGAAGGAGTTAAGAATCCTGTGAATAAAATATGTATCTTAATGAACTGAGTTTTAGTATACTACCCTTCTTAAAGAGTTACTGTTACTGAACTTGATACAGTATGTACTATGGGCCTTAATAATAAAAAAGATTAATCAGATTACTTTCCCTGCTTGAATTTATTCTTAACTGGTTGCTATGACAATCTTTTTTTCTGGCTTATCTCTTTTTTATTCTATAGAAGGAGTTTGCAAAGGTAAGAAGTTTCTTTTCTCTTATTTTTACTTCAAGGGTCTTATTTTTTTTTAAAAAAGATAAAGCCAAAGACTTAGATTTCCAGTGTCTCCATTCGTATTTCTTCTTTTAAGTATTAACAATGAAATATGCAGGATGTTAGTCCTTAGTGACTAAAATATATCACTTCTGCCTTTCATAAAGAAGAGCTAAATGCTGTCATCCAATAAATATATCATGAATATAAATAGGATTAATTTAATAACTTGCAGTAAGTGCACAGGGCCTGTACCTGCAAAGCCTTCTCAGTCGTATATATTCTAAGGGTAGTCTTAACTGTTACAATAAATGGCTTCCCAATAGGGGATGCTATAGTATTATTATTATAGGACTTGGAGAACTGCACTTTCTAGAAGGGCTGAATAAGAGAGTACCACGTATGTGGAGTAAGGAATAAAACCCAACAGTTGCTCTGTCTGGTCTTTCTCTCTGTCTGTCTGTCTGCTTCACCAATGAACATGGACACTATTTCAAACTGTTCTCCTTGCCCAGCCAGTTCCACTTCCCTCCCCCACTCCCAGAACTCTTACACTTTGTTGCCCACCTCTCACCTCCTCCCACAATTGCCATCCCCACAGGCTCTCAGGCTTTTCATCCAAAATGTCCTCACCTCCCCAGATTCCTTGTCCCTGTCAGTTCACCCAGACAGTCCCAGTTCTTCCCTGCTTGTCATGTCTCCCATCCCTTCAGCCTGACTCCCACATCTGATCTCAGATCCAACCACACACACCCCTGTCCATGGTTCCCTATCTTCTCCCCCCTTGTTTCTCTCCCCAGCTCCCAGACCTCATCTCCTTGTCCAGCCAATCACAGTCTCTCTGTTCTCTTGACAGTCTCAGACTCAGTCCCCCAGGTTCCTTGTTTCAATCTATTCCTCCCAAAGCTCCCCCTAGGTCCAACTCTTGTTCCCTCTGCATTTGAACCAGACAGCTTGAGGTCACTGAGAGCAGGAAGCCTGTCTCTTTAATTCTTGTGCCTAATCCCATCCTGTCCTGGAGCAGCTACTACAGGGAAGGACAAGCTTCACCCTTGTAGCCCTGGGATGAGAAATGTTCAGTTGCTTTGTGGAGATCGCACATGCACAGTGAATCAGCATCAGGGACTGTAGGAAGCTCAAGCATCCTCAATGAGGATGAAATCTTCAGAGATTTTTAGCTGTTAAATTCTAGCAAATCTCTACTGAGCACACGTGAACTGGTTTGATTTTTCAAAGGCTTGTCTCTTGGCCAACTTTGGGTTGATTTTCACAGGAATGGCAAAAGGCACATCCTTGACACAATTGCTGCCTTCCTTCCAAATTTGAAGATCCTGCTCCAATGCATAAAGGCTGTGGAGATTTGTAAATAAAAGGTCACAAGAATTTCTTTAACATTGAAAAACAGTTTTCTTTGTTCTCAGAAATAGCTGAATAGTTTTTGGCTGAAATTTCTCTCTCTTACACACACACACACACACACACACACACACACACACACACACACACACACACACACACACACACACACACACACGTTATGCTGAGGCAGATACCTGGTATGGAAGAATTCGGCTTGAATGGTTAAAGTCTGTCAAAGCTATAAGCAAGTGAAAACAGGGTCTTATTAGGTAACTTTAATAGTTCTTCTCTTGTTTCCTATTGCCTTCCATTGGACCTCATTTTTTGGACCCAGTCTGCAATGCCTCCATGCTATCCTTCTTCTACAAGCTTTCTTAAAATCTTTCAAATGGCCTACAGACCCTAGTTCTCCCTGCAGAGACGTGTCAACAAGGAAGGAAGGAAAGGGGGGGAGAACCTAAACAAAATATTGAATTGAGAAAAAAACACGATGCATTCTAATACTCAATCACTTTGGTTTATCTTTAATCCCATCCTTCATCTGCATATAGTCTGTTTAGTTAGCTATCTCTCCCAATCAGGAATCCTGTTTTCATGTTTGTCTTAAAACATATCTAGGAAATTGTTGGCAATGTATAAATAATAGTGTCTTTCATCCTAAAACAATATACAAATTTAACACTAATATATCAAACTGTATAAGGAAGGCTTCATCAATCTCTGGAGCAGATGGCAGCAGTAAGTTTGGGTGAATCAAGTAATAAATTTGTCAAAAAGCACAAATATCTGAGAAAACATACAAATTTTCAAATGTTCCTTATGCACTTAGAAGCCTATAGGATGTAGATGTCTAAGTGCCTAAGGCACTTTTGAAAATGGGTCTTAGGAGCCTAAGTCACTTCAGCACTCTTGAAAATTTTAGCAAGGGAAATAATACTGAATATCTGACAGAAAAATTTAGTGCACAGTATCCCCTGAATATCTGGCAGCCAAAGTGGGGCTTCTTTTAAAGAGCTTCATAGTCTCTCTTTAGCAGAATTTATTATTGGGGTGGGAGGGGTTGTGCAGGTCTCGTCTCAGAATTGGTTGGAGAAGCTTGTAGAGCAGATGTTGTCATATGAATGGCTTCAAGTTGCATTTCATATTGAGTTTTTCAAGCTGGATTTTTGGTTGAATTCAAAAGGAAACTCAGAGTTCTACTCTCAACCTATGGGAATGCTTTGAAAATCAGTGAGCACAGCTGAAAAATCACTGTTCTTTGGTTCATCATCTAATTCCAATCCCTTCAGGGCCACAGGGAAGGACTTATGTGCATTGTCTTGCAGGCTCTTTTGCCGAGGGAAATGGTTAGAATAATCTTATCTAATCATGACTCAGAGATGGTGAGGATTTTAGTGTGTGGAATGTGACAGAGCACAAAAATGATTTTCATTTAGAAATAGATTCGATTTTTTTAAAATTCAGTCAAGATAAGAACAGGCAGTTGTACAAGCAAAATAACTCTATTTAAGAAAAGACATGTAGATGCTTTTCAGGATAACTATATTTTTATCAGGACAACCCCCAGAAGACATGATGCTTATCTTGACAAAAAAGTTATAACTGCCTTACTAGGATCTGCATGGTAGCCTGACTGAATTATTAATTGATTATTTGTATTTCCAGTCTCAGGAAGGGTAGCTCTGCTAGGTAGCAAGTGTTCCTAACAGTTTCTCATTCCTCATCATCATGTCCATTATGTTCACCTCAGAAATGTCTAAATGTATTCCATGTATAATGGCAATGTTATGTAAAATGCAACATGACAGGAATATTTAGAATTGTGGAAAGCTGCACTGTAAAAACCAACTTGATTTGTCTTAGTCATCCAGCATAGGATTTGCATATTTTGGCTTTCCACATACGTGTGGAGAAACTCTGCAAAGGGTTTAGACATTGCAGATGAACTAATGTTATATCCCTTGGGTCATATTTTAAACACATAACCAAACAGAAACAGAAATAACCCATACAGGAAGAACAATGACAAAGGTGGTTTGGCATTGGCAAAGCATGGCAGTAGCTATCCACTCTTTGTTATAATGCCTACAGTAAATCTGGGATAATGCTCTCTTAAGAGACTACCACAGGCGACTCTTAAATAAGAGAAATAGAGGCTGAATGAAAGGTGTCAATTTAAGAGGTTTAAATAATGTAAAGAAAAAAATAAAACAATATTCTAAATCTGAATGTACTTCACCTTTCTAATTGTGGTAAATAGAAAAGAGAAGAAAAAGTTTTAGTTTGAAGATTAGAGAAATAGGGCAGTTCTGTGATACTGGCAGGAAACTAGGTGGAAGTATCATCCAAATCCCCTTCATAAAACAGTTAGATGTGGTTGGCTTCTCTAAATAATGCAAAATTTACAAAAGGCTGCTAGCTCTAATATATCCCCTAATATTTTTTTTAAACCATGGCTAGAATTACATCCATAGCTTATGTGTCCTTCTTTGTGTCTAATAAAGCTTCAAAATCAGAGTATGTACATGGGTGAGGGTGGAATGGTGAGAGGAAGATACAGTACTCTTAGGTTTCTAATGTGTACGTAGTGGACATATGCCATACAATAAGTGGGCCCGCTGCAAATATTCAGGATAGAGCTTTTAAATAATGGATACTAGTCAGCGCAGGGCAGTTTTATAATACAGATATGTAAGTGATTATACTCTACACTCTCCCACCGCCATAACTGCCTATAGATACCTAATAACATTCTCCTATCCAGTAAGTTCACTGCACTGGAATTAATTCCTTTAGAAATATATTGATATCTAAGGGATTATGTGCCACTCTGTCGCTCTCTTTCCAGATTATGTCACTCTTACTCTTGCTGAAATATACCATATTGTTTGAGTAGTCCCTTTTGAAGGGGCAGCGAGTAGAATAAAATACTATTCAAAATCTATATAGGTTGCAAAATCTAGCCCATAGTGATTTTCTCTTTTCATGATTATTCTCACCTAAAGGCAATGAGTTTACAACATGGAAGGTCTGTTCATGACCTTTTAAATTTGGACATGTGTTGGTATAAAAATCTCATCTTGTAATACTTGTGGATGATTCTGAAATGTTTTTTACTGCAGGGAAAATCTGTTCTCTCTAAATGTCTCTGCACATGGTTTGCATTTTTTGTGTGTTATCTTGATATAGCTGAATGTAGTCTGATGTAGTGCCCCACATAAATCATGTCAACAATATTAAGATGCAGACCCTTCAGCTGGTGGCAGCTGTCACTTTATAACAACCATGTGACTAACAGGTATTATATTTACATTTCCTTCTTTCAGTAGTGAGACAGAGGTACTATACATGTTACTTTTGCCCCACAAGTGAGTAAATCATGCACTTGCATATTAGGCCCTTTCAGAGCCAAACCAGGAAAACAAATCTGTAATTTAGCTCACAAATGAAAATGGAGTTCTCAGTATACTAGTGTTTGGTGCTAGATTAAAATACAAGTTCTGATAGTTTGTTGCTAACATGTATCTTCTTTCCTCCGTATATTAAGAACATAGTTTGGATACAGCAAAGCAATACATTCACTAAAGACAAACCAATGGTACCTCTGTAGATCCCTGAGTCCTCACATTGCTTTTGAGTATTTGTATCAGCTTTTCCCTGATGTAGATAAAATATAGTTAGGAGAATCCACAAACATTTGTGATAATCCCTAGGAAATATAAAATAGTGTGTTTGTTTTTAAATTGAGTTTCTGTGGCAAGCACCCACTTTTAACATACAAGAATGCTGCATTTATCTTGATTTTTTTTAATGGTCATTTTAAATAGTCTCACTTTATAATGTTTAAAGATGACTTGTGTATTCAGGGTTATTGGTATATATTAATAGCTATACATCTTGGACATGGTTGTTACAGCTATCTCAGAGGGATCTGCATACTGTATTTTGAATAGAAAGCTATTCATGTGCCTTTTACCAAAATCAATTATCTCCCTCCCCTTGGAGAGGGTAAGAAAGTCATTCTCATCTATGTTTATGGATTGAATAAATCCTTAATTAGAGACACTGGAATATAGGGCATGAACCACCTATTGCAACAGTTCTTGAATGTTCTGAACTGATATGAAGGATATGTTAAACTCCCAAACTGCAACATATTGAAGACGCTTTAAACATTTAATTTAAACAAATAATTAAAATCAAAACCAGTCCTAATGACTTACTAAATTGTTTTCCCATAACTATCTTACAATATTGTTATAGGTTTAAGCTCTACCATTCATTTAAGATAACCGTAAAATAGTTAAGCATAGGTTGCTGCCCAAAACAAAGGAAGTCAGCTTAGAAATTTAGGGTTTGGATGAAGGAATTTTGCTTGATATGATTTTGGCACATTGTGTGTGTGTGTGTGTGTGTGTGTGTGTGTGTGTCTGTCTGTCTGTCTGTCTGTCTGAAGCAGCACAGAGGGAGATAGACACAGCCTTGAAGTCTGTTGAGGGTCTGGGAGAAACTTTGAGAGGGGTTTTGGGTAAGGTCTACTATTTGAAGGAAGCTTGGACCTGTGCGCAAGAACAATGTATCTGATTCTTTGACTCCTCCGATGTTCAGAGAAGAAGGACTTTGATACAATTTTGTTTACATACAAAGGAATACTTGGCTCCTTGTAGTGAAAACAACCCCGAGTCCCAAACTTAGACTAGCAACTCAAGTCAACAAGGATAACAATATTTTTACTTTTATATAGCACGTTATGATGTACAATACTTTATTTAATGTATTTTACACTGATATGTAGTTTAGATTCCACCTTAAAGTATATATGTGATATTTCCCTTATATAGTTTAGAGTGTGTGCAGTGTTTTGATCATAAATCTCCTTGTGGATACTAATCTGTTTGGATTTCTTTTCACTGTTGTTATGAAGGATTTGAAATGATGATTTTAAAAGGCTGATGGGATTTTTGGTATGTCCTATATATATATAGTTAATAGAATTGCCATGAATCTGGCCAGGTGTAGCTAAATGATGTTTCAGGCAAAGAACTAATAGCAAAGCTTTTTACACAGTAATTTCCTGGGTAAGGTTTAACAAAAGGAAAACTCATCAGAAACCCTGCTGGGATTCCATCAGCAAGCACTTATTTGCAGTTGCTGGTACACCTGCTTACACAGTAATAATACACGAGTGAGTTAAGTCACAATGCCAATGCAAATTAGCTTTATTTTGAATCAAACACTGGATTTTAGCACATATGATAAGCAGAAAAATGTGCTGCCACTAGATGGATGCAGGCAACTGAAAAACAAAACACCCCTCCCTCCATATACATATTGGCTATTTATTTCTATCACCGCTTTTTTGTATGCAGATATATCCCGTAAAACTACCCAGTTCCTACTATTTATAGTATGTATCTGGGACATATGCTGTGCTCCACTGGTATAAATGGATTTTCTTTAGCCTGAGCCTTACCATCTGCAGTATGACTTTTTAAAAAAAGATGATCCATATTTCAATCTGGGGAGTAATTCTTTTTTTTTTTTTAAAGCTTCCCCTACACCATATGGATTCTACTTTTTGTAGACTCAGTTCTCCTCCATGTACATGCTTTTGTTTTCTGTAAAGAAGCCTCATGTTGACTTTTAAATGGAATCTAATGTGGCCTGTTCTGTGAATGTTTAAATCAGTGTGGCTCAAATGCAGAAGTCCTATCCTTATGCCGGATTTTCTGTGTTATTACTCAGACAAAACTTCCGTGGTAGGCTGGGATTTTCAAAGGGTTTTAAGGGTGTAAAGTGCCCAAATCCCAATTGAAATTCAAATGCCTGTAGACTATTTTGAAAAACCTAGGTGTGGTTGATAGGTGCTCAGATGTCACAGTGGTGAGGTGTAGCATTTAGAATCTGAATGGAATAGTAAGCATTTCTGTGTTTGGCACTATATATACTTTTTTTTATCACTGTGCTTCAGTCCTTTGTATTGCATTGATATGTAAATCTTCTCATAGGGTTTTCCTTTTTTGTTCCTAGAGAACCTTCTTATGAACTTACTTTATTCCCAATTATTAAAGATTTTTTAAAAACATTTGTAACCTATCAATGTGAATTTTCATGGCAATAGTTGTATTTCCATCAGCCCATGTATGCCCCTCCCATGCAAAAACACGTAGATAGGCAAAAATAGTGCACTTCACCATTCTTTTGGAGCTGTGGAGATTGTATATTCTTTCCCTTAATCCACAGAACCTGTGGATCTGGGGCATAGGCAGAAGATGGGATGTAAGGCATCAAAAGCAGGAGATTCGTGATGATAGCAGCTCTGTAGATCTTGGAATGTGAATGCCTCTGCACACAGCTGTTCATGTTCCTCTGCAGTACCCCTCTAGCTGTGACAATGTCTTTTTTCATTTTTTTTAAAGGAAAACAATTTAGGATGTCAAGAATATTTGTTTAGTTATATGCTGATCTTGCAGTTCTTTCACAAGGTAAGGACTTCAGTGGTTGTTAGGCATACTTAAGAGTTGCTAGATCAATAATTAAAAATTGCCTATAAGTAAATAAATTGGAGAGTTTGCAGTTGGCAGTGTATATGTGTGTAGGCTTAGGTGCTCCACTTGCTTGCTGTTTCATCAGAAAATCAGCTTGACTCGCCAGACAATTGTGAGCAAAGTTAACAATATTATTTTAAACTAACTTCATTTTATGCAGCTCTGGGATGCAGAACATTGAAACTGGAGAACAACCCAAATAAATTAGCTCCTTAGTCTTGTCCCCACATCGATCTATATTATATATTCAGGGAATGTCTTCTCTTCCTCTAGGGGCTCTTTGAGGAATTATTCAGCTTGCTTGTATTCCAGCTCGTGACTGGAAAATTGTCTTCAGGGCTGGGTTTGGCAAACAGAGTTCAAAATACCTGACCTCTTACAATAGAGAAGGTTTCAGTGTCCGTGATTTTTCTTCAGTATTTTGTCCCATTTGAGGTTCTTACTACTTTTTAATTGGTTCCTTATTTTAGTAACATGCCTATTCAGTGAACTCAGCCTGGACCAAACATATACCATATAGTGAAAATACCTAAACAGCTGTGCATTTACAATAAAACTAATAGTGGTTCTCAAACCTTCACATGTTATGAACTACAGAGATCCTTCTAACGATCATCTCCCTTGCCAGTCTGACAATCCCATCTCATTAGTTCCATGTGGCATCCTCATAAGCAAACTAGGGAAATATGATCTAGATCAGTGGTTCTCAAAACTGGTCTGCCGCTTGTTCAGGGAAAGCCCCTGGCGAGCCGAGCCGGTTTGTTTACCTGCTGTGTCCACAGGTTCAGCCGATCACGACTCTCACTGTGTGGTTTGCCACTCCAGGCCAATGGGGGCTGTGGGAAGGGCGGCCAGCACATCCCTCGGCCCGCACTGCTTCCCGCAGCCCCCATTGGCGAACCGTGGCCAGTGGGAGCCAGGATCGGCCGAACCTGCGGACGCGGCAGGTAAACAAAGCGGACCAGCCTGCCAGGGGCTTTCCCTGAATAAGCGGCGGAACAGCTTTGAGAACCATTGATCTAGATGAAACTATTATAAGGTGGGTTCATAAGTGGTTGAAAGACTATACCCAAAGGGTAGTTATCAATGATTCACTGTCAGATTGGAAGGACATATCTAGTGGAGTCCTGCAGAGGTCAGTCCTGGGTCTTGTACTAGTCAAGTAATTTATGAAAATATTGGACAATGGAGTGGAGTGTAAGCTTATAAAATTTGTGGATGACACCAAGCTGGGAAAGGTTGCAATTTGGAAGACATGATTAGAATTCAAAACAACCTTGACAAATTGGAGAACTGGTCTGAAATCAACAAGAAAAAAAATCAATAAAGACAAGTGGAAAATATTGCACTTAGAAAGGAAAATCAAATGTATAACTACAAAATGGGGAATAACTGGCTAGGCAGTAGTACTATTGAAAGGCCTCTGGCGATTAAAGTGGATCACAACTTGCTTATGAACCAACAATGCATTGCTTTTGCAAAAAAGACTAAAATCATTCTGGAGATTATTAACTGGAATGTCACATGTAACACATGGGATGTAATTGTACCCTCTACTCTGGGGAGGTCTCAGCTGGAGTACTCTGTCCAGTTCTGAGTACCACACTTTAAGAAAGATGTGGACAAACTGGAGAGAATCCAGAGGACTGCTACAAAAGTGACAAAAAGCTTAGAAAATTTGACCTATGAGGAAAGACTTAAAAGGTTTAACATCTCCAAATATGTTAAGGGCTGTTATAAAGATGACTATGATCAATTCTCTGTGTCCACAGAAGGTAGGAGAAGGTAGTAATTGTCTTAATCTGCAGCAAGGGAGACTTAGGTTAGATATTAGGGAAAACTTTCTAACTATAAGGATAATTAATAGGCCTAGAATAGGCTTCCAAGGACGGTTGTGGAATCCCTATCACTGGAGGTTAGACAAACAGCTGTCAGGGATGGTCTATGTATACTTGGTCCTGCCTCAGCACAGGGAGCTGGACAAGATGACTTCTCCAGGTCCCTTCCAGCCCTACATTTCTATGATTTTTTTTATGTCTGCTCCATGGTGTGCTTGGGTTCATGAAGGTGTTGCCTGTTCCTCTGTAGTATATATTTGTCTGGGGGTGACAACCTCATACAGTCAGGGGGCTACCTCTTGTGACATCTCTGCTGTCTGTGACCAAGTTTCCCATTGTAGATATACAGTGTCATTTTCATGAAGTGGTGGCCATTCCTGAGACCCCAATATATAATCAGTTTTGTTTTGCCTTATCTGTCTCTTTATACATCTACGAGTCCCCTGTAACTTTGACATCAGTTTCTTCCAGTGCAAACATTCTTGTTTTCTGTTGAACAGAATGTCAGCAGGTGATGATGACACATGCTTCACTTGCACAATTATATAGCACAACAGTGGTAAATATGGATCAGAGTCTGAATCTGTAGCCATTTTCAGAAGGTGCTTTGTTATTTTGACACCCTTTTCCACCAACCCATTGGATTGGGGATAATGGGGACTAGCAGTTTCACATATAAAACCATACTTCACTATAAACTGCTTAAACTCATGCCCAGTATACAGTAGCCCATTGTCAGACATTACTATGTAAGTTATAGCATATCTAGCAAAAAATAGATTTAAGATGCATAATCACCAGTTTAACTGTTGTGTTCGCTAATAAGAGTAGCTCAGGAAAATGAGAAAAAATAGTTTAGAAAAAGTGCATCGTTTTTCCCCCCAGCTAACATAAACAAATCTATGCTTACTTTGTTGCAGAAACCAATATTTCCTGTACCGTGGGCTCTTTTGCTTTAGATCATTCACAAACTCTTCTATGGTTTCACCTTCTGCATTCTGTTTAAAATCATGTCTCTCATATTTAATTTTTATGTGGAGTGCAGTACTCCTTAAATTTCTTTTAATACAGTTTCATAGCCTCCTCTGTCTGAATTAACTGAAAACTATCAAGCCTATCAAGTGTGTCTGAACCAGTTATGGACAGTAATAAGGCTACCTGCTGACTGTCTTCCTTTTAGCTGGCAGACATAGAGTGAAGCACTGTTTAAATCTTCCCCAGTTGTTTTCCAGAGAATTCCCACTCTCGTGGGGCTCTTAACTTCCCCATTCTTCGACTTGATATTTTCTTCATTCCTTTTTACTCCTGGTATTGTATGGTGTTCAGTGATTACTTAGTGATTAAGGTGCTTCTAAGAGTTTTGCTTTATTCTGTGTCTGGTTCCACTTGACTGTGCACGAGGACAACAGTGTCACAGAACCCTGCCCAGACTCTCTGTTTGGGAAACTCAGCCCTTAAAGGCATCACAACCCCCCTCCTTCAACAAGTGCTTCTCAGTTTAGTTTGCGCTGGCCCTCTGGTAAATGTTCTGCTACTCGGTGGTCTCTGAAATAAACCCCAAGCTGAATCTGGCCTGCCTTCTATCCTTGTGTGTGAAGTGGAAGGCTTTACTTTTCATGTGGACAGGGCCGTCCTTAGGATTTTTGGGGCCCTGCACAATATTATTAAACTGGTGCCCCTACGCCCGACTTGCTCTTAGCAACACAAACATAAACCATTTTAAATAAATTAAGCACATTATAATGCTGATGGACTATGTCCCCCCCGCCCATAGCCCATGCTCACAGCCCATGGGGTGGGGGAGGGGGAAAATGAGGCAGCAAAGGATACTGAGCTGCCCTGCTGGTGGGGGTGGGGCAGAGGGAATTGGGTTTCCCCCAGGGGTGCTGGTGGGAAGGAATAGTTCAGGAGAAATGGGTCTCCAGTTGCTCTGTGGGGCCCGGGCCAACGGGGCTTACCTGGAACAAGGAGCACCCATTGGTAGGGGTGTCCATCCACTGGGTGACAGTGGTGCCTCCTGCCCAGCATGATATGGGAACCCCATGCTGCCCGTCCTCTGCATTCGAATAATGGCAGGGCCAAGGCGGGCACATGGGACTTGGGGGAAGCTGCATGCACAGCACCCTCCCACCAGCGCTGTACAAGGTCCGGCAGGGGCCTAAGATGGGAGGGAGGAGGTGGGGGCCATGCCACGGGGGAGCCCAGCTGTCTGCGGCATGTGGTGGTGCAGCAACCAAAAACCCCCAGGCCTGCCGCCTAGCTCCCTGTTCCCCCTCCTCGCACCACCAAGTGGTATGAGCATCTGGGGGGAGGAGGTGGGGCCAGAGTGGCGCCACAGAGGCTGAGAGCTCCTCTCTACCCCCGTTACTGGCAGGAGCCCTCAGTTAGTGGCTGTCTGGCTGAGAGGAACAAGTTGGCGTGTGGGGGGGGCAGGGAGAAGGCAGCCCTGGGCCCACAGGCTGAGAGCAGCTGCGGGGAAGGGGCTGGGCCGTAGAGGAACCAGCACTGCAGCCATTTGGCTGCGGCACTCATGGAGCATCGGGCCAGGCCAGCGCATGATGCCCTCTTTGGCGGGCCACCCTGAGCACCCTCCCTAGCTGCTCAACCCAAAAAGGCCGTCCCTGGTCCCGGTGGTGCCTCACGCAGCCGCATATGCTGTGCATGCCTAAGGACGGCCCTGTACATGAAATCTTCATAGTGTTTGGGGGAAATGTAACTCATAGACTTCCAAAATAACCATGTACAATCATGAAGCAACAGAAGTTGGAGCCAAGAAGTTCCAAGGAGCCAGACTTTTTCAAATAATGCTTTAATATTTACAGTAAACCTGATCAGATCTAAAAACTATACATGAAGTAATAGAACTAAAAGAAAACATTTTTGGTAATTTAAATGCACACAAATTCTCCATGTACTGCACAGTTTTCTTATCATGGAGTGTGCAGAATTCACCTCAGCTTCAGAATCTTGCAACAGAATGTAAGCACCGGTTTCTTTTTAGACTTTCAGATTTTAGCCCATTGGTTGCAAAGATAACTTTCCAAACATGAACAAAGTGTAAAACTGTGGGAGATATCTGCATTAAGTAGCCTAGAAATATAGCTCTGAGAAAAACCCACATCATTGTAGACACTGAAGTGCAACAGCAGCTTAAATGTCAACATTGTTATCTCGATTCTTCCCGATTGTGATCAGATCTATTTCCTGGGAATTTTTCCCATTTAAATTATGTGCTGCCAATGCAAAATGTGAGGTAAAGAGTGAACTGCAAGTTTGGAGGCAGCGTAAAAACATTGAATTAAATTTTGGACTGAACATTATACTGATTGCAACATTTACCCCCTCTTTCAGTAAAAACCTCTCTGGAACTGCTGCAGAATGTCCCAGGTTTTGTAGAATTTAACAGCCAACTGCTGCAGGAATCAAGGGATCTTGCTGAATTATTTAGATCAAGCTTGCTACCGAGCTTGACTGTAATCTACTAAGCAATGTGAATGAAACACCATTCTCTTCTGATTATTAAAACTCACAATTTTCATAACAGAAACAGGATAATACAATTTTTTTTATTGCTGAACCATTACAGTGGTTGATTCCAATGTTTTTAAAGAGCTAATAATTTTGACATTTGTTTATGAGCAGCACTTATATTTATTGGTTTCTAATCCTTTCATATTTTTTAATTTATCCTGTTTTTTAAGTCAACTGGATATTCATCACATCACTTCCTTTTAATCACTTCTGTGTTGGAACACTTTAGCACAACCACATGGAGCGCTAATCTTCCCTTATTTGGCAAGATATGGTGTAAAGCTTTCCATTGTATACAATGTAAGAGCTCAATCTAGCTCCCATTGAAGTCAGTGGGACCAGGATCAGGCCCTAAATCTAGGTAAATTAACAGTTATACCTACAAATCTATAAAGCCATTATTTGTAACCAGTGTATCAAAAAGAAACAGTGTACTTGGCTTCCACTTGGCCATTTTCCATGTACATTACTCAAGCAATGGGGGCATGGGGGTATGTTTAACCCCCAGAAGATATGTGGCCGCTGTGGAACTTAAGAATTTTGGCAGGCAGGAGAAAGCTGCTCTTCACAAATGTTCTGTGGCCATTTTGGTGGTCTCCCAATTAATCCTTTACAGGCTATCATGTTACCCATGGCATGGGTGAGAAATATATTTGTAGTGCACTTGGTTTTTTTTTTGTTTGCTTGTTTGTTTTTTGTATGAGGCTTTTCGCTGCTCCAGCAAAACACCTGTTCAGTAAAGCTGCTGAATAGTTTATTTTCCATCCCTCTCCTCTCCTTAATGTACACATTTTGGATATTCACTAATACCCTTTCATCACGACTGATAAAGAGCTATTCTCTCTGGATTGAGTAAAATATTCATGTGCAAGTCAATTAAAAAACAAATTAGTTTTTTTAAAAAGCTGTACATTCATATGCTTGTACTGTAGGTGGGACTTTGGGATTCAGGGCTTCCTAGCTATTTACATGATGCCATTCTATTAATAAATGTCCCCAAGGATCAGAAGGCTTATGGGACAGGCAATTGGTTAGGGGTCCTTTTGACCACAATCATCACCAATTTTAAAACAGCGCGGGTTGGTACTAAGCAAAAATTGGCATCTGATTGTTCAGTGGCCTGCTGTGAACTGAGCAACTCATTCCAGTATTATTCCTAAAGAATAGGTGTTCATATTACAAACATAACTTGTTGTTACAACTAGAGCTCTGGTTGGCAAACTTGTCAGATAGGCGAAGGACTGGATGGACATGGAGTTTGAACAATTCTCCCCCCCCCCCCCGAATCAAGGTGGAGGAAAATGGGCAGATACATGCAGAAAGCTTGCATCTCTGATTACTTTGTAGTTGTGTTGTGGAGAAGTTGAGGACAGAGGGCCTAGCTCTCATTTTCACTAAGGTCTTTTACATATAAAGGGACCTTAACGTAGGAGCAGATTACATTTATGCTTGCTTTAAAGCCCCGTTCCATTGCCAGAGGCTATATCTCCACTGCAAAAAGAGTGAGAGAGACCTATCTCAATGTAAAATCCTGGTGAAGATAAGGCACTCTTATCCTACCTCACCTGTAGGTAGTCATGGTAAACCCAAAGGAAGGTTAATAAGGGTGACCTTGACTACCTATATTGAGGTGTAAAAGCTACCTGAGCTTTGTCTATGCTAGGATTTTACATTGACATGGCTATCTCATGCATTTTTTCCCGAGAAGACACAGCCAGAGTTGCATAAAGGGGTCTTACTGTAGATGAGAATCAAGCCTTCTGTCCTATTTATAAGTCTTTGGGTGCCATTGAATTCAGTGGCACAGCGTCCATTGAGTTACGTGATCTAAGATCAGGGCTCAGTTCTGTCAATCCAGCATTTATCATGAGAGGAAAATCCATGTTACAAACAAGAAAATAATTTACCGTCAGTGAACATGACTATAGTAGATGCTTTGCCTCAAATAGTCACCTTAATAAATAAACACAAGATGTATTGTGAATATCTGTATAAATTAATACATGACAAGTTGATCCTGCTAGAGGCTGAAGGCCCAGCCCTTCAACCTGTACCCATGCGGATAATCCCATTTGAATCAATGGGATTACTCTCATGAATAAGGATTACATGAGTGAATAAGGGTTGTAGGATCAGGCCCTAAGAGGCTCTACTTCGTAAGGCAGAGTGGAGATGTAACCAGAGGAGCACAAAATCAATTATCCTGATATTGCAGGCAACTGGAAGTGAGCTAATTGGGTCTAGAGACACACAGAATTAGTATTTGCCTATTTATTAACCCTTTAAAGAGTGACTGTTTCTATAGCCTTATTTTGCTGTTAACATGTGATCAATGGGTATTAATCCTCTAGCCATCTCTAGCAAAATCATGTCTAGTAAGAACAATAATTAATAACCATTATTGATAGGTCTCAAACTGTAACAGCAGATCCAAACCTCCTAGAACTTTGGATCCAGATCCAAACTCTGTATCTTAGGTCCATAACTAAATATTAGTTAGAAGATTCACAGTGCTTTTCATCTTCCAAGTGCTTCACAAACAATTGATCCAGCAATACCTATATGATGTGGGTAAGCATTATCACAATTTAAAGGTGGAGAAAATGAGAGGTTGTGACTTATCCAAAGCCATAGAAGGGGTCAGTCCCAAAGGCAACATTACAACTGAAGCTGGTTAAAAAGGTAAATTATATTTCACTTAATTTTTTTTTGAAAGAAATGCACATTTTTATTTTGTTCAAAATTTTCCATAGAATTTGTGATTTTTCCATGACATTTTTGTTTCAGTGGAGAAAAGCATTTTATCTCACTTTTTAATCCCCCAGTTATTCCCTTGTTCCAGTAAAATTTAGTGGGAAGGGGGGGGGGGGGATTTTTCCAGTAATATATAGATATATATATATAATTAATTTTTGGACCATCTCTAATTAGAATTCCTAGGCACCTAGGCTTGTGTTTGGACCATGAAACCACATTTAAATGAAACATTAGGTCTTGTCCTTACTCTTTCTCTGTTTTGTGACCTATTATAGAAATTGGATAGTGACCTCTTTAGAAGATGGCTTTGTCTGGAATGGAATTTAAGGTGTGATGTTAGTTTGCAGAAGCTAACATTTTAAAAATCTACTGTAGAGAAGCTTAACACATTTTAAGGCAGGGTGCCTTGTCAACACTCAACTTTTAAAACGTATTCGCTAGCACATGTTAGCTGAGGGTGGGGCAGGGGCTAACATTACACCTTTATATCCTAGTGTAGACGTTGTTGTGGTCAGAAAAGAACATAAAAGTGAATGTCTTTGGACTATACTGTACATATGATGCTAGTAAAATGCCTTTAGACTATACCAGTATATTTATGTTGCTCTGTAAATGATTTAGCAGGAGTGTATTTACTTGATACATTTAACCCTCTGAGAAAGTTTTCCATCTTCGCAAAATATTTCTTTTCTTGCCTCATCTTAAAAGCCCTTTGCTTAGTTTTTATTTATAGAAATAAAAATAATGATAGCTATAATACACTGGAATTGTGTTGAGGTATTTTAAGCAAGAAGGTAACCAAAAAGCAACAAAATGAAAGGAAAAAAAATTGATATACAGTTTGAGGGAAAAGAAAAGTTAGATATTGCTGAGCTATACAAAACAGGAATATTGCAAATATATTTTTGGAGACTAAATTTAACAATACATTTAAAAGATGAAGAGCCCTTGGATGATTTGGTTTTTATAAAATACATAAATAGTTTTTGAGGATTAGCTGTAGAGCCAATACATCTTATTCCTCTGTTTCCTTTATGTAATAACATTGTAGTCCTGAGGGATGACAAGAAAAAATAGTTTCATTTACTAGATCTTGAATTTTAGTGGCTTTAAATCTATAATTTTGTGACAGAGTAGCACAATACTATTTTTTTTCCAATTTATGTCCAAGACCACGGGAAAATGTCTAACAGAATAGCTGATACTATAGAGCTTTATATGGCTTCGTTCTTTGTTGTTCATTTATTTTTTCGTATTTCCTCTTTCAAGGGTTTGATTGCGCAACTTTCACATATTGAGAGTCATGGCGATGCTTTCATGTGTAAAAGTTGCATAATCAGGCCCCTATTTTTCAACAATATTCTATGGGCCAGATTCTATATATTATTTGATTGAGGTAGTTCTTAGAGATGACAACCCTGTGGTGCAGGACGCTGTACAAATACACAACAAAAAGACAGACTTTGCCCCAAAGAGCTTTATAATCTGTTTTATACTTAATGGTATATATCTTTTTTTTCATGCAACCATATCAATACTTTAGCAAATATAACTAGAGATATTTATTTTTGTGCTAATGTAAACATTCTACACTTCACAATATGCTGAACACTATATTCTTTGTAGCTGTAATGCCATTAGTTTTTAGTGAAATATTATAACTAAAGGAAAAAATACTTATCGCACAGGAACCCCTTATTTTTGGTTTTATACATAAAGAATCCAAGAGAACCTCAGAATAACCTCCACAAATAAAATTGTTATTGTTATGTTTCATCTCTGAGAAATGTTTATTGGTCCCGGAAGACTTCACTCAGATGTTTAAATAATTTGTGTAACCTTTTGGTTGTGTAATTTATTTGATTTATCTGACAAGATTGTAGACAAGAAATTTCATCAACTCTACTCGGCTTGCTAGCCGTCCTTTGTCCTTTGTCCTAGAAAGCATAGGAAATAAACTAGTTTAAGTTCAAGCCATGCTAGGCTTTTAAAAATTATTGTAAATAATCACCTGCATGGCTACATGAACTGTGAGTTGTCTTCTACCCTTACACAAACTATGTGCATATCTTGGATGTTTAATATATCTTACTCAGAAAGGGCAGAATAAAGAGTTGCCATCCTAGGCAAACGAGCCAACTCACTGAGCCATGGCACCTGAATGGATGCACAAGGAGGTTGTGAAGACACACACCCTTGAATCCCAGAAATGTAGGCATAAATGCATTATTTTGCTCTCCTACATATGTGAACTGCTTCACCATCCTCAAAATCTTGGTGTGATCCCACTGCACTATTATTAATTGTATTACTGTATTTCCTGGAGGTTCAAACAAAGATCAGTGTCCCATGATGCTAAGCATTGTACTAAAACATGAACGTAGTCCTTTCTAAAGCATTTACAATCTAAATAGAAAAGACAAACAAATGGATGTTCCCTACTTTACAGATGGAAAATTGAGGCATAGTGAAATTAAGCAACTTGCCCAAGATCACACAATGTTTATTTTAGAGCTGGGTACTGAAACCAGATCCCCTGCTTCCCAGCCCAGTGTTTTAACACAAAACCATGCTTCCTCTCTTGCAGGAGAAAATGTCATTGGTCATGTATATTCTAGTGAATGAGTTCATTGCTTTCTGAAAATATTCCCTATTTCCATAAATTCATTATCAAAGTGTGAACCCATAATGATGAGTATTTGCACAATATACCTCTTAGGCTTGGTCTACACTCACCCCCCAAATCGAACTAAGGTATGCAACTTCAGCTACGTGAATAACGTAGCTGAAGTTCGAAGTACCTTAGTTCGATCTTACCTCGGTCCACACGCGGCAGGCAGGCTCCCCCGTCGACTCCGTGGTACTCCTCTCGTCTAGCTGGAGTACCGCAGTCGACGGCGAGCACTTCCGGGTTCGACTTATCGCATCCAGACAAGACGCGATAAGTCGAACCCAGAACTTCGATTGCCAGCTGCCGAACTAGCGGCTGGGTGTAGACATACCCTTAGTGTTATGTTCATCTAATAAGAGAACAGAAACAATACCACCTGACTTGCTCTCATTCAAAACTAACAAAGGTTACTAAAATTTTGAGTACTGAATGCTTACAATAGGCTGTCTCAAAAAATCTATAGACTAAATATCTAAATAACCTTGGTGAATAATACAATAGAGAAAATTAAATAACAAATAGTTAAAATTTATTCTCTTTTTTCTAAGTTTCTCACTATCAGAATGCTAATTCTCATAGCTCTGTTATGAGTCTTGCTCTGTTGATATAGGGTTTATTTGTTTGTGTGTTTCTCATGATCTGTTCTATCAGACTTGTTAATTTGCCCTTAGTCAGAATAGTGACCATCTCCCATTACTTCTGGAAGTCTAAATCTGCCCTCTGTCAAGATGGCCACTCTCTCCTTGCTCCTTTTCCTGTGAAAGTGAGGCTGCTCCTCGCAAAGGTGGTCACCATCTCCTATTGTTTTCAACATGACTGAAACCAGACTGCTCTCAGAAAAGAACTTTTGAACTCTGTTTTAGGAAACTGGATAGGGAACCTTGAGGAATTAGAAGGATGTGGGCAGGAACAGGGAGATTAAAGTGTGGACAAGGGAATGTGGAACACAGGGAGGAGATGTAGTGCTGGAGTAAGACTAAGGACAAGAAACATGAGAAGCAGCAGAGAGGATAAGGGGAGTTGTAAGGGACTGTTGGGAGATGAAGTAGGCTAAAGGCGGGACAAGGGAATAGTATGGTTTGCCTGAGGGAGACAGGAATATATGGGGATCAGGAGGAGACTGTGAGAGGACAGAGAAAAAATAGAAAGACAGATGGCTTTGAGGGAGTGTGAAGGAGAATATGAATTGGGAAAGAGATTGGGTGATGGAGGTAAGGAGACTGTGAGGGAAGGAAATAGGTCAGCAATGAAGGAGGTAGATAGAGAGGGATTAAACTGCAGTTCCCCACATACCAGAGGTTAGGAGAGTGTAGCAGCATCCCCCCCAAGTCAGCTGGGAGGCTTGCATTTTTGAGTATGGTTTAATTTTGAACTTGAAATGATCACATATATAAAGTGGGGGTGGATAGCTTCTCTCTAACGTCTCAAAATATCAGAAGGTCCCAAATCCCCCATTTTAAAAATAAATTTGGGGGCATTTGTACTCGCAATGAATGTTTGGGTTTGCATTATGATTTATTCACTTTCTTCTTCTCAACACTTGAGGCTTCCTGTTTTCTCAAGTCCTAGCAACATTTTTGACAAAAAATAATAGATTTTTACTACTGCCTGATGAACTCTGTTCTGCTTTGTGCATTGGCAGTCAGATTGTCAGCTGAGTTCCATTATCGGTGATTATACAAACCATACTGATAGAATACAGATTAACTCTCAGATCCCATGTCAAGCTGGTAGAGTGGGAACATGAGGGGGGAATGGCATTATTTTGCCTTACAAACTTTATATGGGAGTAATTGAGAGAGAGGGAGAGATATATATAGAGAGAAAATAGATACAAAGCTATGCAAGGCCATTGTAATAGTAACTTTTAAATTAAGAAAAAATGCATGAACAAACATTGAAATGAGAGTTAGGGTCTGATTCTGGTCACACATTGGTGTAAGACAAGAATCACTCAGTGAAATCAGTGGAGGTATACTAGTATAAAATGATAGCAAGGAAGGTTGGCATCAGAGCATCAAATTCAGATTTGTTTATTTGCTTAACAACAAGAAGTTCATGGCTGTTTGCTTGTTACACTATGAAGCAAGATGTTCTTAGTGAATTTATTTTTGAAAAGCAGGAGCTTTAATTTGGGATTTTTTTTTCTTATACAAACCTGATATGCTAAAATTTTTGGAGGACACATGCCTGAAAGGGTTACTTCTGGTAGTAACATGTTAATATACCTGGACATAAGAAGTGAGTCTGGACTGTTTCAAAGATAGTGATAATTAACAAGGTGAAGTACTCAAAGAAGCAATTCAGCTTAGTGATAGTAAATCATGCTATGGTTTATTTCCCTTTATTTCTTTTAAGATTATTCACTATGTGTGGGAGGAGAGCCTTAGACAAAAGTACTGTACATGGAATTTCCTTGGTTTGAGATAAACATTCCTCTTCTCTCCTCCCCCCATGACCCTAGTGTAGCCCAGCTGCTTTCTGCTACTCTCCCCTACTCCTCCAAAACAGTCCAGCCCCAAAGCAGGCTTAACTAGATAATTTCAGATTCCTCCTGCTTACAAGGATCCATGGGTGACATAGAGCTGCTACAGTGATTGTAATACTGCTACTACCTCTATATTCTAATGCAGGGAATGGAGGAAAAGGGTGCACAGCCGTGGCATTCCTACATCCCAGTGATCCCAAATGCCGAATGACTCCCTGGGGCCATAAACAGCTGGCATAAAGGAGTGCCCTCAGGATACTCCAATTCAGCATGCTGACTGGCAAACAGAACAGCCTTAGGATATGGGGCTGCAAAGATAGCTTAGTCCTGTATCCTAAATTGCACTGAGCACAGCTCCCTGCAATGCAGGATCTGAGCCTCTTCCTGATACCCTTCAATTGACCCCGTTGCACCATGACTGTTAGTTGGCTGTATGAAGCTTTGAAGCTGTAATTTTTATATCTATAAGAGTCCATTCATATGATATGTCTTCTGAGCTCCTTCATTGCTGGGCTAAACAGCCTCAGCACCTATTGACTGCAGTGGGAGCTGAAGATGCTTTATCATCTTGAGGAATCAGTTCCTGTGTAAGCCGTCAGCTCTTAACAAGACATGCACCATCCTTCTAAACTTTGATTCTCACATGAAGTCTCTCCACTGGCACAATGAGTGAAAAGCCTAGGCTGTTCCTGGACACTGGACTCCCTGAAAATAGTGCAAAAGAGCTGACAATTTGTCATGATGCCAATGAATGACCAAATTTTCTTTCATATGTGAAGAGTGCTTGAGACTGAAGTAATTACAGTTATCTCTTTGAAGCACCTGTCAAGGTTCGCAAAGTGTATTTATTCCCTGCCATGTCCTAGAAATCCTTGAAATTGCCATATTCAACCTGTTCTCCCAAGCACAACCCTCAACAATTTCTATTGATGTGGTTCCAATCAAATGCCATCAGATTTGTAGCCTCCAGGAACAATCAAGGTGTCAAACAAAATTTGATTTTTACCGCTATAGTCTTCTGAAGTATAGATGGCTCCTGCTCAGTAGTAGTATTAGTATTATTCCACAAGAAGCAAACCCTCATGTCTTCAAGTTACAATAAATGCTCCTCACTCAACGGGGTAGGCAATACATCTAAGCATAACACTAGTGAGGTAAGCCAGAAAAATAGCAATTTACTATTATGATTTATATTTTTCCCCTTAGGTAAAATAACTAGGTCACCTATGCAATAGGTAGCAACTACATTCAGTATAAATAAATAAAATATAGGAAATTACTGAGCTCTCCTAATTGAGTTTATCTTTTTAAAGTTTGTATTAACATCTGTAAGTTTGCCTATTTATTTCCCATATGAAGATCATTACCTCTTATAATATAAAGTTGGTGAAAACCTGGCCCCTTTGAAATCACTGGGAATTTTGCTTCTGACATCAGTATGGCCAGGATTTCTCCCATAAAGTCAAATGAAGGAGGTTCTATTGAAAACCAGGGAAAATTGCCTTTGTGAGGACCTGAAGCATGGCCTCCCAACTCCTAATAATCTGGAGGGTGTCCAAGGCAGAGTGATAATTCATCATCCTCAAATGCTAAATATATAATTAGAGATGGTTGACATTTTTTGAATCTTAAGTTTTTGATTAATTGTTTAATCAAAATCAATTTTTGATTAAATAAAACTTTGACAAAATATTTCAGGTTTTTCAACCAGTTCCAGAGCTGGTCACAAAACTATGATAATCAAAAAATGCACTTTGGAATTTTGAAAAGCCTCCAGAATGTGGTTTTTGTTCTTGGGGTGGCTTTTTAAGCACCTTCTGACATGACTGTATATCCTCCAGTTTAACAATTGTCATTAATACCGCACATATGGCAAACCTCACTAATTATAACTTTTCCTTGACTGCAAATTCCTGGAGGCTGAAATGTCATAGCTCAGTTTTATTTTCAGCATGCATTTAAAATAATCCTTTTATTCTCTTTGTTCGGTGCTTATTACAGAGGTTCTGTGCCTCCTTTTGGTGAAACCAAAGGAGACTTAGTCTGAATAGTTTTCCTTCATGTCACTTTTATTTCTTTTTTTCCTGTTTTGCTCACCTAGAAAGCTAAAAATGTCTTTAAATAAATCTGTTAAAACTAGCCTAATTAATAGTGTGAACACCAATCAACAGCCCCTGCCCCTTGTAATACCTGTGGCTGTGTATTATATTATGTCTTAAGTATTTTTCGGTCATATCAAGGAACCGAATCCCCTGCCCAGTTGCTCAATCTGGAGTGTTTAGAAGTTAATGAGGGAACACTGTAGGGATCTTTCTTTCGGAAAACATGTCTGTAGCACAGTCTTGATCCATACAGCCTAATCTTTTTGGGTACAAATGGTCAGCAGGCCATCTATTTCAGCCCCCAGTGTTTCATTCTCTGAACATTTTAGTAGAGCTGGAAAAGGATAAACCCCCATGGAATCTTATCAAAATACCGCAGAGCACTTAAATGCATTATATTCTTGGTATTAATAAAATGAAGAATTAGGCATTGCAAAGGACACTGTAAAATGTTTCAAATCTCAGAGAGGTTTTTTTTCAGGAGGTAACCAAAGGAAACTATGACAGCAGGGGAACAGATCTGAAGAGGTTTTTCAAGTTTGGAAATCAAAGCATTCTAGCTGTGTATGTAGAGTTTGGATTAAACCAAATTAGCAAATTTATTATAGATTGTACATGTATACAAACCATACAAGGAAGGAAGGGCTATTTTGACTCTGAATCACAGCTGCCTTTAATCTAAAAGATGTTGTGGCAAAAAACATGTTTTCATGTGAAAGCAGTCTGGTGAAGTATGTTACAATAAATTAAAAGCCCAGAAACTTAGCAGGTAGCGCAAATGTATCCAAAGAACAAGTGGATGGTTTTCTATTGTAAATTGAACTTTTTGCAAGTGTCAGATTGAAGCATTCTTCACTAGGAGGGATCATAGAGCTGCAACATGCAAATTGTGAGGGGAAAATGTTTAGCTCTGGAACATCCTATTTGGGTTAGTACAGTTAGCTGAGGAAAAAGTGAAGTGTACTTAGTGATTTTTAAATTACTAATTTGCAGCTCTGGCAGGAGCCATTCAGAAGGGGAAGAGGAGAGGGGAAAACCTTGACAAAAGTACCAAACCGAACTTCTCTTGTTTTTTGGATACATTATTGCTTTGCACCCTCAGCTGCACTCTGAAGCTTTCACCATTTACACAGCCCATCTTCAATCCCTGATGTTTACCTGTCATGTTTTCTGTTGATGGGGTCTAGATGGAATTACCTTGTGAATCCTCAACTGGGCAGTGTTACAGTCACAAATGAAGGTTACAAGTCATTTCCTATCTTATCTATACACGTGTCAGAAATATAGCAATGCTGGTTTCTGCTCCTATGACTAAGCTAGATGTTTAGACAACCACCTCCATGGAAAGGAATGTCAGGATATTTACACAGTAACAAATGGAGGAATAACAATAATTTCACCTCAGGGTCACCAGCACATGTATTGTTGTTATGATGCAATAATGGGATAAATAAAAGGGGCAGTCTGCACATTATCCAACTAGAAAAAAAAAGATAGCATGTAGCAACATGTGGCTTGTCCTGGCAAGGGTATGATCATGTATCACATCAGGGCTCTTAACCCGAATCGCTGTTTCTTAATGAGCAGGATCCTAAAAAAGAGTGAATATTGTCTCACTGAGGAAACCTCCCCAGCAGATGGACTCTACCCCATGTTTAGAATTCATCTCAGCAAGAAACCTCATATATACATTAATAACAAGAGACAGGATATATCCTTCAGGATTTCTGCTGTGTTTAATATCCACCAGTGATAACACACAAAAGCCACTCTGTAATGACTCTCCGTTTTGAAAAGCTGCTGCGAGGTCTACTAAAAAATGAGTTCTCAATACCAATCTTTCATCTGGTCTACACTTAGAAATTTTTGCTGGTATAGTAATGTTAGGGGTATAATTTTTTTAATGACACTGTTATACTGGCAGAAGCCCTAGAGGACAATTATAGTGGGGGGCAAAGGACATTTATTAGTATAGCTTTTTTTTGTTCAAGGAACTAGTATCAGCTAGACTGTCAAAAGTTCATTTTTCTCCATAGAAGTTGTGACTATACCAGATGGTTTGTAGGTATAGCTATATCAGCATACTTTTTCTATGGCAGACTAGACTTTAAACTAGGACACTTCACCAAAATTAACTCTTAATTTTTTCAGCCTGTAAAATTTGAGGGAGATTTTCAAAATCACTTAAGAGATTAGGAGCACAAATCCCACTGATTTATTCTCCTAAATCCCTTGGGCACACTTGAAACTCTCCCCATCTTTCTATTTGTAAGGCTCTACATTAAAAACTTGCTAATTTAGTTGACAACAGTATTATCACTGTAGAATATCCAATCATCCTCATGACTGACATATAACAGAATAGTTTACTTTCCACACTGTATTCTTCAATACAATGCGTGTCCTGCATTTTCCTTACCAGCTATATAAGATGAAGAAAAAAAATCATTGGAAATTATGCCGATGATGGGCCTTTTCAGAGCTATAGAAGATTTTTTCCTTTGGATCAATCAATGAAATAATTCTTTATTTCTTTCAATAGCAAACAAAACATATAAAGTTTATTTCTATTACTCATGGTACTATTTTCTTGACAATTAAAAGACAATATAATTACAAGAAGACACAATTATTGATATAAAACACAGTAGTAACAGCACTTGCTTTGGATGAAATATATTTGATGATTTAGCAATTGAGAAAATGAAGAAATTGGTGAATCTATACATATACATAATCTAGGTTCTTATACATTTTACACTTCAGTGGAAGATCCCCAAAGCAAAGCTATGAAAAGGGATTGAAAAGTGCACTACTGCTCACTTTTGAGACTGTATGATGAGTAGAAACGCTCTAATGAAGGCAACAGAATTACTGCAGGTTTATACCAGGGTAATGGAGAACAGAATTTGGTTTGTCATTTGTCATTGATGAGTACTTTTACAACCTACTGGCAATTTTATGTACCAATTGTTGGCCTGAGAGCGTAATTAGAGAACACTCTATAGAGTTAGGAATTTAATATCTCTTTCTTCTTAGTGTCTTTATTTTTTCTCCTACCTTCTATGAAGTGGTGACAAGATAATCCCAGCTATTCGTATTTAGATAACTCATTTAATAAATACTTGCCGAATATTTTATGTTCAGATGGGAGGAAAGTGCTGTTTTGTTGAGACGGGTTACATTTTTAAAATTTAGTGACTATAAGTAGCAGATATTTTTATTCTAAACCATACTTAGTTAGCATGGCTAGCCAAGTTAAATACAGACTACTGGGGAAAAAGGCTTAAGCAATATATTGAATGATTTGTATCTTTCACAAATATGATATTGTTATACTAGATGGTGTTATTGGCTGCAATCAATCCCTGATAAAGTTGGGTGAAGTTGATGGTGTACCAAGTATCCTTCATTTCAGGCTAAGTGAAGGAGCAATTAAATGTCCCTTTATGTAGTGATAGTTGAAACAACTGAAGCCTCCTCCCAAGGCACTGGCCAGTATGGCAAATCCTGAGCAGATGCTAAGTCACGTGAGCCAAGGGCGTTTCTGTGGGGACTAATTTCAAATGTAGAGGCTGGGACACTAATTGGTTGCTGCTGGTGTGTTAGTGTGTCAAAAGCAGAAAGCAACCAGAAAGCTGAGAGACAAACAGCAGGCAAGGAGAGAAGCATTCATGGGGATGCTCTTGAAAGGGAGTAGAAACACAGCTCCTCGGGGCACAGGACTCTCTGGAAAAGCAGACCTGGAAATTGTGAGCAGAGAAACGGTCTACTGTTATTTGTTCCTGCTATATTCAGGGAAGTACGTTTTTTTTAAAATAAACATTGAAGCACCAAAGAAACACCTAACTTATATAATCAAATTTCCCCATCTACTGGAAACAGCCTGGCAAGGCCCTGAACAATGGCTAACCACTCAGGCCAAGAGGCAATAATATTACCAAAGTAGGGTATCATTTTTGTAACAGATATAACCAAACCTGAAAGATACAACCCAGTATAAATTAGGTTGTATCAATAGGTAGAGGCTAAAGGCAATTTAGAGGATGTTTACGCTAATCTTTAGATCTGACCGTAAAGATATGTCTACAGTGGACCTAGAGGTGTAATTTCCAGTTTGGGTAGAAATACCCATTCTATGTTTGAACAATCTAGTGCACTAAAAATAGAAGTGTAGCTGTGGGGCATGTACAGCAGGATAGTCTAGCTGCCACAATTACATGCCTTGGATTTTGAATGGGATTGTATTTCGGGTGGCTAACCCATCCTGCTGTTTGTGCCACCACAGCTACACTTTCATTTTATTTACTTTTTTTTTTAACCGCACAAGCTCAATCAGAGCTAGTCTGGGAACATCTACTCTAGCTGGAAATTATACCTCCAGTTACAGTGGAGACGTACACTCTATTATGCCTTCTCAAATGATGCACTAGAACAAGGGGATAAAGAGGGTTATGAGTGCTGATGTTACCTAAAAGTAATGCACCATGCACTTCATGTACAGTTGTATAGAACAAAATAATTTATTCAAGTCATAAGGCTAGGTAAAATAGCCTATATTTTGATTTATTCACAGACATCTTCCAATCCTACCAGGAACAAGGAACCTATAGTATTAACAGAACACTACTCAGTGTTTTGTTTTGCGTTCTTTTAATATCCTGGAAAAGAATGTGAAAATATTTTGAGAAATGAACTTAAATAGTAAGTTTTCTCTGGCTCTGGACCAAAACAAACTGTGCATGGAGAGGGCATTGAGAACACTGCTCTACAGCCAAAATGCTTCTGAAATAAATGTAGTCAAACTTTACTAATTCTGGGTCACTGAGAACGAAAATGATGCTTAAAATTGTTGATTGGCTCTAGTTTTCAAGATATGCTATTGGGTCAGTATATACGATCCTTGACTTGGGAATGGCAGAGGATAAGTGAGTTATAAACGGAATGGATCTCAATTTAAACCAGAAATGACTAAAATACATCTTTGACTGGATCTATGAATAAATCTATGACTGGGTTTGGACAGTACTTGCTTTTTAGGCAAAACAATGAATGATGCAATCTGAAGCTGGTATTGCGTCATACATTAGATGAATTGCATCCTGTTATTCCTGGAAGTCATGGATGATGCAATCATAACGAAGCTTACATCACTCTGCTGAACAAATTGCCCTATATCAGCTCTAGAAATCATACAGCGTCATTCTTTCTTATTTGTCAGTGTTTGATTTTGCAAAGGGACACATTTCTGTTTAGCCAAAGTGAGCAGAGATGCCTCGTACTTGTGTGAACAGTGCAGATAACTTCTGCTATGTTTGTGGTGAAGTGACTTTTGCATCACAAAAGCGCAGTATAACCACTATGGTTAAGAAAGCCTATCACCTTTATTTTGGCTGCAAAACTGGAGATCAGGACAAGAGGTGAGCCCCACACATATGCTGCAACACTTGTGCAACAAATCTTCGCCAGTGGTTGAACAGGAAAAGGAAATCTATGCCTTTTGCAGTGCCAATGATTTGGAGAGAGCCAACAGCTCATACCAGCAATTGTTACTTCTGAATGGTGCCTCCAGTTGGGAAAGGTGTGTCAAAGAAGAAAAAGTGGACTGTGCATTATCCAAACATTCCATCAGCTATACGCCCAGTACCCCACGGAGAAGGACTGCTGGTTCCTGATGCACCAGAATCATTCTCACCTGAATCAGACGAGGAAGAGGAAGAGGATGAAATTTCTAGTCCTGAACCATCAATGTCACAGGACCCACATTTTCTCCCATCCTCCTCCTCTGAACCACACCTCATAACACAAGGTGAACTGAATGACCTTGTCAGGGATTTGGAACTACCCAAGAGTAAGGCAGAGCTGTTGGGCTCCAGATTACAGCAGTGGAATCTCCTGGCAGGTGATGTTAGGGTTTCCATGTTCCGTGACCGTCAAAAGGATCTTGTCCCATTCTTCTTCATGGAAGGTGATCTTGAAGCCTGCAACAACATTGATGGTGTGATGGCAGCCCTCAACATCGTTCACGATCCAGATGAGTGGAGACTGTTCATTGATTCATCAAAGACGAGTCTTAAAGCTGTTTTACTGCATAATGGCAATGTTTTGCATCAATTCCAGTTGGTCATGCAGTCCATATGAAGGAAACCTATGACAACATGAAACAACTTTTGAGGGGCATAAACTATGATCAACATCAGTGGCAGCTTTGTGGCGATTTGAAGGTTGTTGCTCTCTTGCTTGGCCTGCAGACTGGATACACAAAGTACTGCTGTTTTCCCTGCGAATGGGATAGTCGTGCAAGAGATTCCCACTACATCAAGAAAGAGTGGCCACTCCGACAGTCATTGGAGCCTGGGAGGAAAAGTGTTCAATATCCACCACTTGTTGAATCAAGGAAGATTACCACCCTTACACATCAAGCTGGGTCTGATGAAGAACTTTGTCAAGGCCATTGACAAAACACAAGCAGCTTTCAAGTACCTCCATGGAAAATTTCCAAGGTTAAGTGAAGCAAAGATAAAGGAAGGTGTCTTTGTTGGTCCTCAGATTCGTGAACTTCTTCAAGATGATGCATTTGACCATGCACTGCGTGGCAAGGAAAAGACGGCATGGAAAGCCTTCCAGTTAGTGGCAATAAATTTTCTTGGAAACAACAAGGCAGACAACTACAGGCTGTTGGTGGAAAACCTCCTCAAGGCATACAAAAGCCTTGGTTGCAACATGTCAATAAAGAGACATTTTTTGCACTCTCATCTAGATTTTTTTCCACCGAACTGCGGAGCAGTGAGCGACGAGCACGGCGAGCAATTTCACCAGGACATTGCAACAATGGAGAAACGCTATCAGGGCAAATGGAGCCCATCAATGCTTGCAGACTATTGCTGGACAGTGACAAGAGATGCTCCATTTAATGAATGCAAGAGACAAGCCAAGAAGCGCCGAGTAGACACTGAATAGGACTAAACTATGTACATAATAGTTTTTTGCCTTTTGTTTCATAATACATTTTATTTATATAACCCTTTTGCTGATTTTTAAAGTGTTACTTAAACAGGACAGGTGAAATATTATCATGTAAATAACCATAAACACATGAAAAGACCTAGGTTTACAATTTATGATTAAAACTCTACTATCTACACAATATACATAGACATAAAATGTAAAAACTTAAATATCTTAGAAACAGTAGCCAACCAGTTGTTTTAATTGTCATATTTGAATTCAGCACATCAAAATACATAATAAATAGCACATTTTATCTCTGAAGCAAACGACTTCTCAAAAATTGTAGACCAGTAGAACAAGTGTCAGTCTATGGGAACTGAATATGCTTTGTTTGCTTCATAGACAAAAAGAAAGGAAATAGATTTTTTTTTCAGCTAGCTGTTGTAATAGAACATCAGGACCAAGGTGGGAAAACAGGGAAATACAGAAAGTGGTAGTCTTATTTTCCAGGGAATGTTTTCTCAAGGTAAATGTTAGATTTACTTAATTTTTTCCCTGGTGTGTTGCAATGCAATTTGGTGTGATGTGCTGTTGAGGTTCTGATCATCTCACCCTTACAAGGGATTGTGAAGCAGCTGTATGGATAAACATGAAGAAAATCTGGGGCTTGTGAGATGAAATAACTGGTATTTTCAATACAAAACAACTATTATTACAAATTATTATGTCTCCTGTATTGCTGAGCTAGGGTGTTCATATTTTACAGCTGTTGGAATTCTGCAGATATAAATAGATTAGGAGGTTTTAAATCAAAGTTGTACATATAATGCTATCTTTGGTGAGTGTCTGATATCCCTAATTTGATGCTCCCAATTACCTGGATGGCTTTTCCAGTTAAATGATAAACTCTCCACAATGAAATCTGGTGCTACAACTGTAATCACTTTGTGTATTCTAATGCTGACATTATAGACCTAAGTTCTGATTCTAAGCTAATGCTGGTGTAAGTCAGGAGGAGTAACTGCATTGAATTCAGTGGACTGGAGTTACACTAGCATAACCCTGGTTAAAATCTGCACCCTAAGCTAATACATGGTTATTTCCTTTCAGTAAAATGTACATTACCATTCTTTTTTTTCATGTGTTGTATTTTCATCTATGTAAAACATCCCTCTATTCTACACAGGGCCAGCTTTGAGGTGCTTTTGATTAAAATACCAGGAGGTGTATTCTCTTGATTTGCAGTAATGGAAGTGGCGCACATGGATGAGAGGACAATAGATCATCCTGTGTCTGATTGAGATTACTTCTTTGGAGTTCTAGAAAGGTAATTTGTCTAAAAAAATGATGTTGCTTGAGGCTGTTTTGTTTGTTCCTTAACTACAAAAAAAAACTAGAGCTGTCAACTGCCCAGAAATAACTGGAATCTTAGAAAAATACTTAGGTACATTGAAAGTTATTTCTCAGAAGCTTAGACAATGTGTTTTACAAGCGTCTGATATGTGGATAAGGAAGATCTTAGCAGCGGTAAAGTAAACCAGATACACATAGCTTCTGTCTTCTTTCAAGTGTTTATTTCCTATGTCCTTTTAACATCTGGCAATGAAATGAATTATCAGGATTGAAACACAAATATACTGGCTTAATTCCTCAGAGTGAGTACAGTTTAAATGACATGGTATAAGTGCCCCACAATGAATAGCAAACATAACACAATAAACTGTTCTTTTTCCAGGAAGAATCTGATTACGACAGAGTCTCATGATCTGCTGTAATAAAGTACCAAAGGAGAAAGCAATCTTTTTAACATGACAATTTATGTCCATTTAGGAGGAATTCATGGTACTTGAAAATGAGGCAGATATAGCCAAATGATTTATTAAATGTCCTGATTCACAGGACTTCATGTTATGGGTCAAATTGTGTCTGGTTGGAAGTGGGACTGTATATTCCAACAGGAGTCCAGTCTCTGCTGGGGAAAAGGGTCAAGCTACAAAAAGATGTCTTCTAACATTCTTTGAACAGTGCTTCCCAAACCCTTAGAATACTGGGTCTCCCACCATAGGTTGTTACTAAGTACTGAGTTGAAGGGAAAGAGAGTTTTGTTTATTACCAGCAATGCAACTGACTAAAGCATTAGGTAATAAGAGGAAGAGACATGTAACTGCCTCCCTAACAAATGAAGAGAGAGTGGAGTTATGTAGGTACACCAGAGAATGATCAGACAACTTGGCCAAACTCTGCTTTTCCTATGGTTGAGCGCAGAGTCTGAAGTGACTATATGCTAATGGGGTTACTCCAGCTTTACACCAATGTAAGCAAGAGCAAAATTTGGCTATGAGGTGGTTTGACTTCTGCTGTGGTAAATAAGAGCAGAGACCAATCTGGAGTGTATAAAGATGTTCTGCAAAACAAAAAGGAAGATCCATTTACTTCACCAGGATGTACTAAGTGCCTTAGAAGAAGTGTATTCAGCACGCTAATTTATTAATACTTGTAAAGCACTTAGATATCCTTCAGAGGGAGGCACAAGGGAAGTGGTGTATTATAAACAATTTTCTAATTGTTATCATGAACCCACCAGTTCTTCTGGGCTGTATAATTTTCAATATTTTTATTATTATTATTTTACAACACACAGGGTACAGTTACCAATATTCTCTGGATACTTCAATTCTAGCCCTTCCTCACCTGAATTACTCTCTCTATACTCCATAAACCTAACCAACCAACCAAACAAAAACCCCTGTAGGCCACTTCCTCTGAAATCCAGATATCAGGCTTATAAAAACAGCAGTGGGAGAATGTGAGATCTACAGTTGTATAAATCATCTTGGTCGTGACAAGGGAAATATTTTTTCAAAGGGACGGTACCTCGGAATCTGACTGTATCTTGAAAGGCTCAGTTACCCCCATGATTAAAATGTTTCCAAATGAAGGAAAATTGCTCTGAGGACTCCAAAAATTCTAGTTCAATCCTGTTTTTATATGCCAACATATATGTACCTCTGCATGATTTGTAAGATTAACCATGGCCTATGCACGTGTGTGTACCTAAGAACAGATCTCAGGTGCAAGATCATATTCTCAATGTATAGGTAATCTGAAAAAATGTTTAGGCCTTGTAGTGAGTCGGTGTGGCTCCCCTCCTGTCCAGAAGAGGGAGCCCACGTGCCGGCACCAGAGTGGGTGGGACCACCACCGCCTGTCCCCGCCCCCCGGAAGTCAAGGGGCGGGACAGGAAGTATAAAGGCCGGCCGCCAGAGCTCAGTTGGGTCTCAGCCACCACAGGGAGCAGACGTGCAGCCGGTAGCTCCTGGCCAGGAGACCGTCGAAGACCGGGGCTTGGACCCTGGCTGGCCTGAGCTACCCCGGGCCTGCTACGAGGAGGAGCCGCCGGAGCCCGTTCACGCCCGCCACTGGGAGAACCCCTGGGAACCGGACCCCACTAACCCTGAGGGTGAGACTGGACCCGAACCCCTTCGCCCCTGCTGCTATCCAGAGGAGCCGCCTGAGGACCATTGGCCGGACTTCCCGGCAGAGCTACCAGACTTGCCGCCGAGCCCGGGCAGAGAGGAGCCCATGGAGATGGACTGGCCCGATCCCGGCGTAACGAACGAGGTAGGCTGTGAGGGGGATCACGGAAGTAGCCCGGGGATAGCCGACCCCGGTCCGGCTGCAACTGAGTGTGAGCCTATGTCAGTGTGTTGCGGCCTGGATACCCCACTGACCAGCAGCGGCAGCAACCGCTGTTAGGGCCCCGGGCTGGAACGCAGTGGAGTGGGTGGGCCTGCGTTCCCCCCTGCCACCCCCTGCACGGGTGGCAGGCTTCCCCCTCACCCAACGCTCGGCTACAGCAAGCCTAAGCGTACCTTACCAGAACTATCTGCTCGCTCAGCCCCTGCAACAAGGGCCTGAGCCTAACTGTGTTTGCCCCGCCCTGATCCAGGGCCTGGGCTTTGAACTCTTTGCTCGCTCAGCCCCTGCAACAAGGGCCTGAGCCTAACTGTGTTTGCCCCGCCCTGATCTAGGGCCTGGGCTTTGAACTCTTTGCTCGCTCAGCCCCTGCAACAAGGGCCTGAGCCTAACTGTGTTTGCCCCGCCCTGATCCAGGGCCTGGGCTTTGAACTATTTGCTCGCTCAGCCCCTGCAACAAGGGCCTGAGCCTAACTGTGTTTGCCCCGCCCTGATCCAGGGCCTGGGCTCTGAACTATTTGCTCGCTCAGCCCCTGCAGTCAAGGGCCTGAGCTTTAACTGTGGTTGCTCCGACTCTGCACTAAAGAGCCGGAGTTTCGGGACTAACTGACTACTTGTTCCCACAGTAGTGAGTCGGTGTGGCTCCCCTCCTGTCCGGAAGGGTCGAGCCCCGGCTAGGACCTACTACAGCCTGCAGAATGGTAACAATCAATGTAGATGCCACTAGGAGTGCATCCCAAATCCATTTTTAAAGGGTGGAATTGCTCAGTTAACCTGCTGCTGGCTCTAAATCAAAGATTAAGCTATTCTGTTTTGGACACCAATTGCCATGGATTCAGATTTTAATTTTTGTTCCTTTCTATTTTATCCATTTACGAAAATGATATGAATAATTAGATATTTGATAAACTAAGCCAAAATACCTCCAAAACAAGTCATTTTTTAAAGCATGATATGGTCACATTAGTATTATAAACCTTCTTCCTTTCCCCACTCCCTTCCTCCCCAATTTTCTGCTTATTGGTGAGCCTCCTTTGAGAGCAACAGTTAATTCTGATATTACTGAGCTCTGGATTTAAACCTGTATCTCCAACATTACCATCCCAATTTTCAACTTTCTTTCCAGTCATAGTTATTTCCTGCTCAGCAGAGATAGCTCCGCTTATTAAAAAAAAATAAAAATAAAAAAAAAATAGAAGGTACATAATGCCATATTAAAATAAACCTTTCCTATCAGAAGCTTTTTTATTAATAACATTTCACTTTGAATTGCATTTAAAACTAAGTGCTGCAGTAATTTTCTGTGCACTAACAAAAATTTACTACCTCTTTTTTTTCAATCAGTAACATTTCATCATGTACTGTAAAAGTACAAATCTAGCCAATTAAAGTCTAGGCCATATTTTTTGCAATTTTATTATGGGTGCTCTCTTTGCCTGGAGGAGACATAAAGGCTTTAGTTACTGTCATTGTTTACTAAAGAAACAGTAGCATGAGACACTTAAAAAGAAAACCTTGTGTTATAGTTCAGTGGATGGACAAATGATGCTTCACATGCAGGTAGGGAACTTCAATGTAGCTATCAGTCTGTTTCTACAGTTGCTGAACTTTCACACTTGCCAAGTGGCCCATGCTGTCCTGGATTTTGTAACCAGGAAGACATTTCCTCCCAGAAGAATCTATTCCTGATTTTACCCTGGCCCCAATGCATGCTGGGATGGGAGTTAGAATGTGATAGTACTTATGCAGATGTACATGTGGTGGACACTTTTTTCAAAAAAACAGTTATTTACTTTGACATTGAGTCTTAGAGTCAAATACAGGTCCCTGCTTCATGACCTTTGCAACAGAAAAGGACATAAAAGGAATGGAGAGGAAGAATAAGGTGCACATGCTTCCTAGGAGGCATCATATAGGGGGCAGACTAGGGAAAAGGCAGTTGGAAGGTACTCTGCAGAGAACAGCAGAACATGTCCTGCACCCTTTGGGTGGATACTTAGGCACTGGCTTCAGTAACTTCTGCAGAATGGATCCACAGCTGCTCCACCCATTGGGTGGGAAGATTCCTTTCTTCCCAGCTCTGCATCTACCCAGCACTCAGGCTGGACACTGGGAAAAGAAGTTGGTTCTTAGTGCATTAATTCAAGATGTGCTCCAGAAGCTTGGGACACTACTTTGAGCAGGATTTGACTGTGGGAAAAGCAGGTGAATCTCAGAAATGTGGAGGGTATTTTCTATAAATTGTATCGAATAGTACTTCTTCTGTGGATAAAAAAGCATAGCGCACATACTGGGCTCTTTTGCTCTAGCCTTAATTGAGAATTCAGACCTATTTGGTATGTTCTAAGGATGGACCCAAACTGAAATGCCAGATCTGATCTCTCTAATTCTAAGATGTGTCAATATATATCCAAACTTGTAAGCTTAGGTCTAACTCTGGGATAATCTAGCTATTACCACAGTGGGAAATAGAACACCAATTTGAAAGATTACATTATCAATGTGACCCATCCAGAGGAATTAGGCACACAGGTTCCACTAAAAAATAAATGGAGTTGGGGATTTAATTTTCATAGAATCATGCTCAAAATGTTTTCCCAAGTCTCAATTTTCGCTAATAAAATTGAGCCAAGTGAATGGTTTATGTAATTCAATTTTCATGTTATTCCTAACCAGATTTAAAAAAAAAAAGATGGAATGAATTATGTTTTGAGGATTTCCATAAGAAAAAATACCCCCCCAAAATAGAGGGAAAGCTAATTATCATTTCCAACAACCAAAGGATTGGTTTTGATTCCCTGCAATGTTCCCTCTTCACCAATAAGCAGTTAATGCTGTAGTGATCTATGACATTCTAAATTACCCAAATACTGCATTTGGAGGTGGCTCTACCCTTAGGCTGGTAGGATGGCAGGAAATACTGGAATAAAATTAAACCTTTGTTTTTTTCTGTAATGCAAAACATTCACCTTCCATAAAATATGCTGTTTGAAACTTCCCATGGTGATGCGTCATGCCTCTTTATGGTTGCATGTTCTGTTTCTTAAAGATAATGAAATGTCTAGCGGAAGTTTTTCACATCTTCTCTGCATGTTTTATATAGAGTTCTTGATGAATGGTATAAGGCATTTTGTACTCTTGCAAAACTGCTTTAAATAGCAAAATTAAAAAAGCTAAAGTAAGAGCCCACAAACATGTGAGAGGTGCTAAAGCTGACAAACCAGATTCTCCAACCCATCATACTGGTATTGCACTGTTGTAATTCAGTTGACTTCAGTGCAGTTAATACTGATCTAGGACTAGATTGTTGCTAACTGTAATACACCTATGCATGTGGGGAGGGACAAAGGAATCCTCTTGTGCTGACCATATAAGGGATAGCCAGAATTGTGAATGTGCTCAGGGAATGATACAGATGAAATTTCTTGCCAGGTTTCAGGTAGCAGGCGTGTTAGTCTGTATCCGCAAAAAGAACAGGAGTACTTGTGGCACGTTAGAGACTAACAAATTTATTTGAGCATAAGCTTTTGTGGGCTACAGCCCACTTCTTCGGATGCATGTAGTGGAAAATACAGTAGGAAGATATATTTATATATATATATAGAGAGAGAGAGAGAGAACATGAAACAATCAATGTTACTACACACACTATAAGGAGAGTGATCAGTTAAGGTGAGCTTTTATCAGCAGGAGAGAAGAAAAAACAACCTGTTTGTAGTGGTAATGAAAATGGCCCATTTTCAGCAATTGACAAGGAGATATGAGGAACTGTGTGTGGGGGGGGGGAAGGGGCGGAAATAAGCATGGGGAAATAGTTTTACTTTGTGTAATGGCCTATCCACTCCAGTCTTTGTTCAAGCCTAATTTAATGGTGTCCAACTTGTAAATTAATTCCAATTCAGCAGTCTCTCGTTGGAGTCTGTTTTTGAAGTTTTTTTGTTGTAATATTGCGACTTTTAGGTCTGTAATCGAGTGGCCAGGGAGTTTGAAGTATTCTCCAACTGGTTTTTGAATGTTATAATTCTTGACATTTGATTTGTGTCCATTTATTCTTTTACGTAGAGACTGTACATTGGCCAAAGATTAAGCTCACCTTAATTGATCACTCTCCTTATAATGTGTATAGTAACACCCATTGTTTCATGTTCTCTGTGTGTATATATATATATCTTCCTACTGTATTTTCCACTACATGCATTCAATGAAGTGGGCTGTAGCCCACAAAAGCTTATGCTCAAATAAATTTGTTAGTCTCTAAGGTGCCACAAGTACTCCTGTTCTTTTTCCTGCCAGGAGTAGCATCATACTAGAAAGGGATGAGGCGTTAGCAAAGCCATGTCTTCAATTCCCCATGTTCTGGCCAGTATTTGGCTGACCATGTGGTGGGGTGGGGATGAGCCCTACCCTTTAAAAGAGCGTAGCAATTTATTTTCATGCACATAGCTAGGTTTCTCTGGGAGGCACAGTGTCTTCTGGTATTGCAGAGGGATGGTATTCTAGGGAGAGGGGGACTCTACATATCTCCCTGCTATGGTCTGTACTTAAGATGCATATGCTAGCTCTTAATTTAAACTAGAATCAGACCTAAACATATTGCAAACTTTTAACTGCTGTTTGTATAAGAAATAATGGTTCTTAAGATGGCTGGCTGTTCCCTTTAACTTTTCATCCATGGCAAGTAAAATCTAGTATCCCCTCCCCCAATGTCTTCTGAGACTTCGTCCTCAAAAATATTTTAAGAAATTATTTTTAAAAATGTGGCCTGCTTTCTGCAGGGGTGACAAAGTGGTGTAGTGAGAGAAAGTATCCCCTCCTTTCTCTCACTTCTGCAACTACAAGCAAAAGTGCCATTTATCTTATTTGTGACGTGTGTACCTCTGAATACAGTGTGGGATAGCAAACACTGTCCATTTGTAAGAAAGGATAAATGGAACACCATCACATAACCTCCTCATTTAAGTTTCATTTCACTAACAAATCACAAGCTACACTGACAGCAAGAAACCACATACCGGTATATTTGAAAGGACAATAAGAAGTATAGTTTTAATTTTCATTTTACTGTCCTTTGTACAGTTCTTGTTTGTTGAGATTTAATAAAGGAAGGCCCATGTAGATGCTCTAGGCATCTTCATAATAATTTAAATTTACCACTCCAGTTGGACTAACCACCTCAATCGTATTTTCAAAGGCACCTAAACTAGCTCCCATTGACTTTTTTAAGTACCTGTAGATTAGCTGCCCTCGTATGGACCTAGGGTCTTGGACAGGATTGTACTTGGGGTAGCTAACCTGTTCTGCTGCCTATGCCCCATGGCTACACTGTTATTTTTAGCACACTAACTCAACCAAAGCTAGTGTATATATGTCTTCCCAAGCTGGAAATTGCACCTCCAGCTGCAGCATAGACATATCCTTTGAAAATCTCATTCCCAGCAATTTAACACCTACACATGATAAAGTAAATTAACTTAACCATTGACCCAAAGCAAGATCCCATTCCAACCCACTCCAAACACTGTATCCTCAGCCCTGTCTCAAAGTTCTATATGTAGATAGTTGCTGCATTTTGAATGGAGAGAAATTTAAGTTAGCTATTTTTTGGTTTGGTTGTTTAACAACAATTTCAACTTTTATACAACAGCAGGTTTTAACACCCAAATTTTTGTTGTTTATGCAGCGGCACAGCATAGCACAGCTTTGGGAATAATGTTTTGGAGTCACCTACTGCTTCAAAGCCAGCAGAGGGAGCACAAAACGTTTGTTTGTTTGTTTGTTTTTTTGTCTTTTAATTTCTCAGTGATGGTGTTTAAAATCAACAACCAACCAACAAACCTAGACAATCCCAGACAAACTTAGAATCCCAAAAAGTATCATCAAATTATAATTATTAATATAGTTGTATTTCAGACCTATTTTGTGAATAGCACCACTAATCAAAAATACACACACTCAACTTTTTGCTGTTGCTGGTTTTCTTCAGAAGTTCTCTCCAGTGACATTCTGGTCAGATTTAGTTTTGATTTTACTTCTCCATAGCATATCAGATTGCATATCTCTTGCTCATCATCCACCTGTCTAGTTAAATTCTGCAATAATGAGAATCATATAAAATTGTCTACATCGAAATACAACAGGCTATTTGGGCTGCTGCAATTCTTGTGTAAATTAGCAACGCAACCTTGTCAATTCAATTTTTATACGTGTGTGTGTGTGTGTGTGTGTGTGTGTGTGTTGGATTGCAGTGAAATTTTCTCTCCCAGTTTCACTGCCTTAGGCCACTAGTCTGAAACACAGCTCAGACTCTTAAACATGTCAAAGATAATGAAAAGGTAAAATCACAAAAAAGCTCATTTTTGTATGCCTTCCTATTTGATTCTGTTGCTGCTCCTTTTGCTTTCCTAAGATCTCCTAGGTTTCATTTCTGTTCCTATTCCTGTATGCAAAGCTTCCTATGAATGAATTGCTTTCACAAGGCTTCATAATAGTGAGACTAGCTGCACAAATGAATGGAGCATTGCTGAACTCCTGAACGCTGTGGCACAGACTGATTCAAGCTTCTTGTCTATTAAGTCCTCTATAGCGTTTGCCCCATCTTTCTCTGCCACTGTAGCTATTCTCCCAATATATTATAGAATTCACACAAAAAGCATTCTACAGTATAAGAATTAAAGTGACTCTTAACCTAACAAAGGGAGAGAACTTCACAGCCAAGGTTGCCACTTTAACCCTTGTACCTAAGTATTGTAGTTGAGTGAGAACAGTGAGTTATCTTACATACAATACCAAAGTGGAAACCTGCTTGCTTTACACGTAACATCAGTGGAACTACTTGCATGACTGAGGCAAGGTGGGTTTGGCTCTTGATGCATAATATCCCACTTTGCTACTGAGGGCTGCAGAAAAGGATTCCAGGTGTTTAGAATTCCACTTTGTTGAGCACCATGTTTGTACACTTTCAGGGCTAGTTGCCAGCACAGCATTTAAGGAGAAAGGTTCAAATGTAAAACTTCTCAAGTGATGAATATGACAAAAGAATGTCTAGATGGAATGGGGTCATCTAGTATGAAGAGGATGTGTCATGGTAAACAGGTAAACCGTAGCAAGGAAACCACAGGCCATATTCTGTAAAGTGCTGAGCACTCAGTTATCACCTGCAACTCCCATTGAAATCAAGTGGAATTTCAGGTATTCAGTCAGGTGCTCAGCACCTCTCAGGGGAAATTTCTGCCTCTGCATTCCCTACCAAAGAAATGTCTGCACCTGTATCTGCCTCATTGTCTGCAGTGAGCAATTTAGGGTTTGCTGTTTCCCCCAAACATTTTATGCCATTTGCTATAGCCTGCCTTTTGTTTCTGCAGCTAGTGCAGAAGATTGTGGAACATTTTAGGGACAGTCCTCTTTCCAAAGAGGATGCAAGGTGCAGCAGGGAAGTTCAAGCAGAATTACTTTCCACTGGCTACACCTATGATATATCTACAGGATTGCCAGGCAGCATGTCCTGGAAAGCAGTTGCTCCATGGCTCCCCACACTGGTCTCACAAATATTTCCAAGACTGGAGTGCTACAAGCCAATGATATTGCTGCAAATATCACATAGGCTTGGCCTATTCTTTGTGAGAGGCAGCATGGTCAGGTGAATGTGTGAATGTTCTACCAGGTTCTACTCCCAGACCTGCTATATGTGACCTTGTACAAGTTCTGATATTTTCAGTTGGTCCATATGTAAAACTGGGAGAATTATACTTGTCTTTGACCTAGGATAGAGATATGACCATGCTTAATTACAGATTTGAATTGCACAGGATTATTACGCTAGTCAGAGGAAAAGATGAAACTAGGGCTTATGGCCTCTTGGTTCCCAGCTCAGCGCATCTTCATTTTGCCATAGAACGTTGTGATGGTGGGGAAAGGAGAAGCAAGGGTAGGATGACTGAGGATCAGTTTTGTCAGTGTCCTAGGTGGAGTTTTAACTATGTATTTGTTTATGATACAGAAGACCAGGGGCAGCTCTATGTATTTTGCCACCCCAAACACGGCAGTCAGGCGGCTTTTGGTAGCGCGCCTGTGGGAGGTCCGCCGGTCCCGCGGCTTTGGCGTACCCGCCGCCAAACTGCCACCGAAGCCGCGGGACTGGCGGACCTCCCACAGGCCTGCCGCTGAAGGCAGCCTGACTGCCACCCTCACAGCGACCGGCAGGCCACCGCCCACGGCTTGCTGCCCCAGGCACGCGTTTGGTGTGCTGGTGCCTGGAGCTGCCCCTGAAGAAGACTGAATCGGGTCCAGAAGTTTGGGCCACTGCAGTTGGAACATGCAGAAAATGATCAAGTGTATAACTGGTTCTACTACAGGCACACATCGTGATAGTTTATATTTTATAACTCAGCCAAATCTGGATGAATTTTCAGTGGATTGTAAAAGATATCTCTAATATTTCGGGCCATCCTCTTGGTAAATTTTAACTTCCTACTTCAAACCAGGGAGGTGGTAGAGCAGAACAACAAAAACAGAAAGACTAGAAAAATGTTAATATTGGCAAAAATACTTATTTTTTCCCACTAATTTTATTCCTGGAAATACATGTGCTCAAAATGTCCAACAAAATCCATTCAGCTTGAGGCAGAGACCAAGCATGGAAAATTGCTAAAATTTTTGAAAAGTATAAAGAATTAAAAACAATGGTTTATAATGGGAAGTGTTGGGCAACTTTCGCTCTAGGCATCACCACTAGTTCTGTGTATAACAAATACATACAACCGTAGTACAAGTTTCCATGCATCTGAAGAAGTGAGGTTTTTTACCCATGAAAGCTTTTGCCCAAATAAATCGGTTAATCTTTAAGGTGCCACCAGACTCCTTGTTGTTTTTAACCTTAGTACAGAAACTTTCAGGCCCTGATCCTCAAAGATATTTAGGCACCTGTGACAGAGTGTGAGTAGCTTAAGGCTGACTCACCCCTCGTGCAATTTGTAAACATTCCCATGTGGGCCAAACTGAGGAGATGCTCGATTAAGCAGCAGGTGACCAAAGAATTATGAAGTGCTTCAGCTTGTAAACTGAGGACAGTTAAAAGACCGACGGGGAAGCTAGAGGGGCAAACCAACAATTTGAGTAAAGCTCAGGATCTCAGGGAGGAGACATCTCTCCTTCCTCTCACCTGGTGCCTGGGGAGAAAGTAAAGCTTTGTGCCAGGGGGAACAAGCACTTGTATAGTATGCTGTAAATAAAGCACATGGTGTTCAACTTGCTATGGGAGCATGCAATGATGGTTTGCTGCAAGGAGTGCAGGGTGAAGGAACCCCACCTTGTTACACTATCTAACGTCCATTGAAGTCATTGAGAGTAAAGTGCCTAAATAACTTTGAGAATATGTCCTGAAAGTGACTAGACCAGTGGTTCTGACCTCTTTTTCTTTTGTGGACCCTTAAAAAATTTGAAAAGGAGGTGTGTACCCCTTTGGAAATCTTAGGTTGAGAACCACCGGATTATATGACAAGTCTTTAAAATGAAAGAAGGATTTTGCAAGTTAAAAAGGCTTTTTTTTTTTTTAAAGAAATTGTTTTCATAAATAAAGCAAAAGAGAAATGAGAAATAAAAAACCACAATAAAGGTAACTTATAGAAATGGTAGCCCTGAATATTTGAGGGTTATTGATTGCTAGTGAACATTGATGCAGCAAATTCAGAGGATTGGGGGAGGGGCCAGACTGAAACTGGTTAGAACATCCCAAAATAGGTGAATTACTGAGGAATCTCCAAAGCAGAAAGCACTTCATCCCTCAGTTTAGGGGTGGCAGGTTTGTAGAAATGTTGGTGATGCTCAGAACCTGCCCCGCTCCCAAACTCCGCCCACCCACCCCTACATAAGGCTCTGGGAGGGAGTTTGGGTGGGGGGAGGAGGTCTGGGGTGCAGGCTCTGTGCTGGGGCAGTGGGTGGGGGTGCAGGAGGGGGTGGGGGTGCAGGCTCTGGGGCAGAGTTTGGATGCAAGCTCTGGGCTGGGGCAAGGGGTGGGGGTGCAGGAGGGAGTGAGGGGTGCAGGCTCTGGGAGGGAGTTTGGGGATGGGAGGGGGTGTAGAGGGAGGGGGTGCAGGGGTGAGGGTTGTGGGGTGTGGCTGGGGTGAGGGTTTGGGGTGTGGCTGGGGATGAGGGGTTCATGATGCAGGAGGGGGCTCAGGGCTAGGGCAGAGGGTTAGAGTGTGTGGGGGGATGAGGGATTTGGGGTGTGTGAGGGCTCAGAGCTAGGGCAGAGGTTTGGGGTGCAGGGGTGTGAGGGCTCTGGGGTGGGGCAGGGCTGGGGATGAGCTTGGCGTGCATCCCAGGCTGCCCTGGGGCTGGGGCCAGAGAGGAGCCCCCCGGCAGCAGTGAGCTCTGGGGGATGGGCCTCCCTCTTCCCCCAGCAGCACACTCACTCCACACCACTGTCACTGCACGTGCTCCTATGGCCCCTCTCAGGTCCAGGAAGCCACTTCGCCTCCCCTCTGATGGGTGTGGGGGGAGGGGACTGCCATTACGTGCAACCTCCTCCCCTGCTGCTACCCCTCATCGTAGCCTCACTGGGGGTGGCGGGTGGAGGGTCCTCCCGGAAAACAGAAGGGCCCGAGGCGGAAGGGCAAGGTAAGGGCAGCCTGCCCTGCCACTCGTGGACAAGGATCACTAGGACCCTGTGGTGGTGGTTGATGCCGGGGGCCAGCAGAGCAGAGTCAGCATGGAGCTGCAGGGAAGAGGCAGGGGCACTCCGGGACATGGGGGAGGCACGCGGAGGCAGCAAGTGGGGCCTGGGGGACACTCGGAGCCGGTGCGGAGGGGCGGCAGGCAGGGCCAGGGGAGAGACCTGGCCCCAAACGTTGGTGAAGCTGGGTCCCGGGCCCTGAATATAGCTGGAGCCCGAGCATCTCAGTTCCATACAACTCGGTGCCCCGCCTCAGTTAATACTAAAAAATGAAATAAAAGAACTATTGGCAGATTTTTAACTGCCTGCTAGGAAGAGGCGACAAGAGGCCAGGGAATGGAGGGGAGCTAGTGTGATAGTCCTATTTAGAATGGGATCAAAGCTTAACTTCAGACCTCAGAGACATTCCAGACTCATTGAGTAGGAACAAAATAGGAGAACACTTGAACAGGTACAGACTTAGATAGCTAAAAGCTAGTTAAAATAGAGGTCATGCTGAACAAATCTGATTAATTTTCTTCAGGGAAATTACAATGACAACTGACCAGAGTGAAGCAGTAGACATAATCTACTTGGACTTCAAGAAGCCGTTTGCTACAGTACAGCATCAAAGACCAGTGTATAAGGTTAGTAAGGCTGATACTGCTGGCAAAATTTTCAGTGGAATCAGCAATCGGGGTGGAGGAGGAATTCTTGGAGGCTAAAAGCTAATTCAGACTTGGTTCTGAACATCTTGGCAGTGACTCTTATATTAATGGATAAATAATATGCATTTAGAAACCGGCCATACTCAACTCTAAAAGCTTAAATACAGCAAGTGTTTATCCTAGCAAAAAAGGCTGATCTTGCAGTAAGAAAGATGATCTTGCCCTTAACTGATCTTTAATAAAGAATAACAACATACATCAAGGCAAATAATGTGAAAGCTTAGTTAAATAGGCCAGGAATTTCATATTTAAGGCCCTGATCCCGTGAACACTAAAACATATGTGTAACTTTACTCATATGTGTAATGGTCAGGGCCTAAGGTTGTCCCTACAGCAGTGTAACTAAGGCCTGGGTTACCCTTAAAATTTTACCAGTCTAGCTGATTTGTATAGTACGGTGATTTTGTTGTATTGATATAGTTGTACCAGTAAAAAGCTAGTGTGAGCAGGGTTATTTTGTTATAAAAATTCTGTGCCAGTATAGTTATAGCTTTTTTCCCCTTAAAGGAAGAGGCATACCAGCAAAAATTCATTTATACCACTGTAACTGTGTCCAGACTAGATGGGGTTGTACTTCTTTAACTGTAATTCTGTAGTTAAAGTGGTACAACTCTTATGTATAGACAAACTCTCCCTCTACTATATTTTTTTCCAGCCAGGAATGAGTTAAGGATGGATTGTCAGCACGGACTAGAACTTCCTGGCTTTTGTTGATTTCAACCAGTCTACCAATGTTATTCAAACTTTTTTTTATTTAACTATTACAGTGCTTTTTTGTCTTGGGGCTGTATGAGGCAGAAAACCAAGACCTTAATGATAAAATACAGGTACTCTTGTCAGTGTCAGTAAATAAATAGCATGAATCTGTCTTCATTAGTGCCATGCATGGTGTAATACAAGAGTCCACCAGGTGGGAGGAGATATAATATCTCTTGCCATTATCCAAGTGCTAAGTACCATGCTCAACCTTAAATTGCCAAGTTGTCTTTGACCATCAAAGGAAAGTGACAGTCATTTTGGCTTAGAAATTACTTTCAGAAATTTTTGACATCTTTATATTTGGATGTAGAGAGAGTGGAGCTGGGTTGTCCTCACAAGTTCTCAGTGGAAGTGAGGCATCTAACTGCCATTTGTGCCGTTGAAAACCTCAGCCTATGGTTTGCTAAAAAGGGATGTTTATCACAATTGAAGTCATGTCCTTTTCCAGCTCAGTGATGGTAAAAACACACTGTTGTAGTTGGTTCATAGTTCAGTTTTAGATTACTGAAATAATTGAGATTATATCACCTCCTTAAAGGCTATCTGCCTTTTTTCTACAAAATGCGTTCTCCAAAAAATCAGTGCTGAATGTCTTGAACTCTGTTTTGTGTCACATATACCAGAAGTCCCTGTTGGAGAATGCAGACTACATAGCCAGCATGTAGCATGAGGTAAGAGGTAGTTTTTTTATTGTATAACATAGTTTTGAAAAGTTTCTTTATGCCAACCAAACCCCTGTATAGACAGTGCTAAGTCAGTGGAAGAATTCTTCCATTGACCTAGCTACCACCTCTCAGGGAGGTCGATTACCTATGCTGAAAGGTGAATACCTGCCATCAGAGTAGGTAGTGTCTACTTTGAAGCAATACAGTGGTGCAGTTGAGCTGTGGTAGTGTCTAAGTGTAGACATACCCCTAGTTTAGGAGGACAGTTGTTGACCACTCTAAGGATACGGGTGCTTCCCAGGGTAGGTGGACAGATGTGCACTATCTCTGCTTGATCTAGTGCACTAAAAATAGCAGCGTGGCCATGGCAGCACAGGCCAGCTATCGGAATATATACCCAGGAGATTGGGCAGGCTTGTGCTTAGGCCAAGTGGCCCATCTGTGCTGCCACGGCCACTCTGCTATTTTAACCATGCTAGTTTGAGCAGAGCCTGTGTGTCTGCCTGACTGTGCTGGGGAGCACCCTCCCAGTTGCTGTGTAGATGAACTATGTCTTGAGGCAGCAAAGAATCCTCTTTAGTGCTGCAGAAAGAAAGACTCCGGTTAAAAAAGTCTTAATTGCCACAGCATGTTATCCACCGTTGTATGCTGTTAAAACTTGAAGACTCATTCCTTTTTCTTACTTAACTTTTTGAGCATACTGCTGATTGGTTAGACAATTCAGGGGAATTTCAGGAAAATGAGTTAGATGGCAGCAGTTTTGTAACTGGGAAAGACATTTCAGATAGTCTTAACCTGTTTCTTCCAGGGTGTCACCAAATAATTGGTTAATTCCAGATTCCTCGAGATGGTTATCTCTACAAATTCTTTTTTGTTTTTGCTCCATTTACATTTAAAACATCCATTCACCTTCTGTGACTAGGACTGGTAGACATATGCCACATGTCAATGCAGCAAAAGTGAAATGCATCGATCCAAAAGTTTAGATACTGTCATGAACTCCCCCATCCCCCTCAAACCTTCTTTTGGAGGTTGAAAATTCCAGGAGATGCTCGCATGTGCTGCAGTATTACACGGCTCATTGTACACTGGTAACAGAACCCATCATCAACCAATTGGAAGTCTGAGTTTTCGAGGACCATTGAACACTGAACATTCCCAGTATTTGCAATTACAGGAAGAATTCTGCTAAATAACTTTGCACTGATGACATGTGAACGTGCACACAGTATTCATTAGTTCTCGAATTTTCCCATTGCTTGGTGTAGGACTACACATCACACTGCAGTATGGAGTATTTTAGGGATTGGACATATTGCTTCAACAATGTCAAAAGAGACTGAGTTTGTCTACAAAATATGCCTGTACTTTCATACCTTGTTGAATTGCTTCAGTTTTGCATTTGGCACTCTAAAAAGAAGGGCAGAATGTGGGACTGATTGGCTCAGTTCTTGGAAACCTTCAACCCCATAACACACAATATTATGGACTAATTCTGCTTTGCTATACCAGTGTAAATCTGTAGTAAATACAAAGAATTGAATGCACTTAATCTAGATACACACCAATGTAGATGAGAGCAGAATTTAGCATCCTCCGCTTTTCCTTTTTTCAGAATGCCAAATATACGTATATTACAAATATGGAGCAATTCACAGCTCTAGCAGACTGTGTAGGCAATATACATTTGTTTTATGAGGTTAATGAAGCAGTGCTGTTGTCACTTCCCGAGCAACTAGATAGTGAATCCCTTACTAACACAGGTGACCCAGTTTATTTCCACCAGTGCTCCTACTTGAAATCCTGGGAGTAACTGTTAACCAATGTGATTAAAGGGCTCAGCCTGCCTCTAAATGTCTTATACTGAAGCCCAGCATCAGTCAGACTTCCCAGCCATGTGAAAAGAAAAACAGGAGAATAAAAGGAAATGGAGACCTTCACCCATAGGTGCTGGAACTAGGGTTGCTGGGGGTGCTGCCTCACCCTCTGGCTTGAAGTGGTTTCCATCATCTACAGGGTTTACAGTTTGGTTCAATGGCTCTCAGCACCCCCGCTATACAAACTGTTGCAGTACCCTTGCTTTCACCTCTAGCGCTGGCCCAAACAGGTCATTGTGTAAGTTAGTAGTATTTGATAACTATTATCTCACTAATCTGAGTAGGATTGGTGGTATCACTCTAGTTTCTAGATGACACATGCATATATCCATCACAACCTGGCTATCCTTGTTAGCATCTACCATGAGGTAAAAAACGAGTAGGTATAGAAACTTGGTTATCACCCTTAAATATGACACCTGCAGGTTAGCGTTTGAAGTACTTTGATAAGATAGTGAAGGAAAGTCTCTGCTCCAAGCATTGTAGCTCTTCTGTGCACAGCCAGAGGATTTCTATATTCAGAACTGCAAATCTGTTATCTTTAGGGAACACTAAACTGACTTACAACATTTAAAGAAGAGGGATGTGTTGTAGCTGACATTTAAATAACTGAGATCATCCAATAGCTGGAGAAAAGTACTTCTAAAATTCTATTTCAACACAAGTGAAAATGCAGAAAAGCTAGTTTAAACCACGCCTCCAAGGAGAAGATAAACCCATATAAGATGATTTATTGTGACAAGGTAACAGAGTGAAAGGACAAATCTCTGTCTGCTTTACATGGGGTGTCTGGTACCCCAGATTTTGGAAGTCCATGAATGCTTGCAGGAGTACTTACAACAGTTCGCTGTATAAACCATTTCACAGCCCCATCTCTACAATGAACTTGAGCCATTGTTATCCTAGGAGGATGGACTGGCAGAATGAGAAGCTTGACTAGCTAGGCAGAGGAAAAATGTAGTTCTTTGTATGCCTGGATTGAAGAGAAGCCATTTATATTCTGATCACAGAATAGAAATGAACATGATTAAAGTTAGAATGTCTAGAAATAAGGATTTGAAATTCCACTGGGAAAAGCCTGAGGAAATGTAAAATGGGAATCTGTCATTCTAATAAGAAATATTCCATTAGTAAAGAAATAAATATTACATTTAGATGTGTTCTATATTCTAATTATTAGAAGACCTGAAAATAGCATCTAATAAAGAAAAGTAGCATGTTGTTGTTGGGTTTTTTTATTTTACTTTTCAACTCTGATGCCTCAGAAGCATCTGTCAATAAAATTGCTTTAAAACCTGCCAAGGAGAGAGGAAGGGATCTGAAAAGGAAGTTAAACATGACCATAATGTTGTCTATTTTCACATGAATGTTAACATTAATTCATTCTTTCAGCTCTTAAGTGCATACATCTGGAGGGAAAGTGAAGGACTATTTTAAAATAATGGATAATGTTTGTGAGGCTTCAGAGGTGAAGTAAGTGACAAACCTTAAATGATGATTTACTTGCCTTGGAAAGTTATTTCATATGATTGTTCTATGGATGTGAGAGGTTTATTATTAGAGACACACTAAATTGAGAACAAATAAATTCAGGAGTGCCCGACACATCGGTATTGTACTTGTAAATTTGTACCACTTCAAAAAATTCAGGCAGGATTCTGCTGGTCCTTTCTCTACAGTTCTCAGTTATAACACGAGAGAGGTGGAAAGATGGATTCTCTTAGAAACATGAACATGTGAAAATTCTCTCTGGCAATAATGTATTCAGCACATCTGTTTTAGTTCATCTGCAGCTTATGCTACTTTCAAATATTTTCTATTTAATTGTGTAAATTTCAATTTCTCTTATCAGAGTACAAAGTAAAAAATGGCCTTGAGCCCCACCCCAGGGCATTTCTCAGCTTTCATTTGCCATTGCTATTCATGGGGAGAGAATTTTGTCACTTGTACAACTACTGTTGATGCTGTGTCCAGTTTTGTTAAAATAGTAAAATATTGCATTGGGCTATAGTGCCACTGCAGTTAAAGGTTTGTCTTACTTACAGTGTAACTAGGCCAATTCTGAATGGTTTATAATGGTCTCCAGACTAACACTTGATATACGTGGTCTGCTTTCAACGTGCATGCTGGTGGGGAAGTTGTTTACATTTAGGAACACATGCATCACATGTTGAAATCCATGTCCACTTGTGTGTTTTTGGAAAAACCGCCATTGTATATTGAAAGCATAATACTGTCTCACACATCCAGGATACTGAAATTAAAACCAAGGTATAATACTGGCTAAACACACACACACCTTATATACCAACCTCACAGGCAAGGGTGATCTAGAGGGATGAACTCATAGACAGGCACTAGAACACCATCACCAGCTCACAACGGGTATGCAGGGCCGTCCCTCGCTATTTTGGTGCCCTACACAACCCCCCTGCGGGGGGGCTGTTTGGGGCCCCAGGCCTCCATGGGTGGGCTATGTGGGGCCCCGCCCCAGGCTCTGCGGGGGGTGGGGGGATGGCCCCAGGCCTCTGTGGGAGACAGGGGGGAGGGGGGCTGGCCACTTCCTGCGGGAAGTGGAGTGACCCGGCCCCAGCCTGCTCTGCTCCCCTGGCTCCAGGCTTGCGGGGAGGGGGGAACCGCTCCCCAGCACTTGCTAGCAGTGCGGCTGGGGGCCAGAGGAGCAGAGCATGCTGGGGCCAGGTCGTTCTACTTACCGGTGAGTGCAGGCCCGACCGCTTCTGGGGTCCTCAGGGGAGGTGGGGGCGGGTGCCCCAAATTTCCTGGTGCCCTATGCAGCTGTGTACTTTGCATATGGGTAAGGATGGCCCTGCGGGTATGTCTACACTTTGAACTGTGGATGTATTTCCCTGCTCAATGAGATGGGTGCTAGCTCTGAGTAAGACCGCATGCTAAAAATATGAGTGTAGCCTCAGCAGCAGGAGGGGATAACCACTCTGACTACCTAGTTGTCCAAGATACTAGGCACATATTTGAGGTAACAAGCTCCTTCCACCGCTCTCACTGCCGCAGCTACATTCTATTTTTAGCATGCTAGTTTGATCAGTGGGTATGGCTCCTTGAGCTGGGAATCATACATTGTGTGTCCAGTTAACCTGTCTGTGCCTCAGTTACCCTCTGTAAAATAGGTCTAATACCCATCTCTGTAAAGCACTTTGAAATCTGTAGACAAAGTGGCAAGTGTTGTTAATATTTTAGTGTGAACACTAGATATTTTCACTTGTGTTCCTGGCATATCCAGATATCAAGGAGGACTTTTGGGATAAATTGGTAATTTAACAATTTATAGCTGCTCAAGCCAACTGAATTTGGATTTACATATCAAGATGAGCAAAAGGAGGCCAAAGACACTCAGGACTCGTCTACATGTGATATTAGTGCGCTGCAAGCTAGGGTGTGAAGTTGCATGGCAAGCCCACTGTAGTAACATCCCATGTAGATACTGCTGCAAGCGCAGTAAGTGCTATGGAACTTCTAGTGGATGGTTGCAGAGTTCACAAAATTAGTTAATACACTGTAGATTCACACCCCAACTTGCCATGTAGAGAAGCCCTTGTAACTATGGACAAGTGTCTAGAGCACTGGCATGTGACCAAGCCTTGGGCTGAAATCCTGGCCCTACCACAGACTGTGGGCAAGTCATTTTCTCTGTGCATCAGTTTCCCCATCTATTAAATGGGTATCATGATACTGACCTCCTTGTAAAAGCACTTTTTGCTAAAAAAAATGGTATATAAAAGCTAGATATTGTTATACAGAGTTCAGTGTGAAATTACACACTGTAAATCATTATTCCTGCTTCAGAAATTGAGATAAAATTTAGACATGGGATGGGGGGAGGGAATAGCTACTTTCAAACGTCCATCTTTCTGGAAGCACTGTACATACTTCCCAAGATAGCAGTCATATTTGGTATGATATTTAAATAGATACTATACTACATCTAGTACACCTAAATGTGGAGGTATAATTTTGAAGCTTAATGTATAAAATTCAGTGTATTGAGTAAAGTTGTGTGTATAAAAATATTACAGGAAAAATGTTCTTTTCTGGGTACAGTATGCCTGACTCATATTAAAACAAATGTATAACTGCAGAGTTTTTTAAGCTGCCACATTGGCAATGTAATTAGAAATCTTTATCAAAATTAGTGCCAAGGATTATATTGTGGCCAGAAATTAGCCCATTGCTGTGATTAACTGTGGCACTTTCTAATTAAAAAAGTAAATTAGGCTGAAAATAGTAGTGCTATGAAGTGTATGCTTGTGCTGATAACATTTTTAATCTTAATAGAACTGAAAGAATAAAATGATGATCATTGACTGTTAAACACTGATCTTAGTATAAAAAACGTCAGAGGAAAAGAACTGTTTGCTGTCTGAGATAGGAACATAGATATCTAACTGAAAAGTAAGTTCTAGTATATTAGTGAAATTACACCCAGATCTTGTACTGGCCAAAATACAGACACACAAGTTTATAGCAACACAATGATAAACAAGTAAGCAAGCTGATATCCTTTATTGGACCAACTTCTATTACCTCACTCGCCTTGTCTCTCTAATATCCTAGGACCAACACGGCCATAACACTGCATGCTACATAAGCAAGTGGTAGTTCTACTCCTTCTCTTATTCACTACCAACCACCTGAGATGCATATACTAATAATTAATATGTCTGTATTTTCTTCTATTTAAGCAGCCAAAAGCACTTAACAAATGTTAATGAATGGGGTTCAATCTAAACCCCATTAAAATGAATGGAAAGACCTTAACGATCATGACCTTGATTAGCACAACACTCCTGTGAGTTGTTAACTCTTGTTCCAATGTCCCCAAAGGCCACACAGCAAGTCAATGGTAGAGCAGTCTGGATTGTAGTGAGGTGGAGCTGCTTATTTCCAGGATGGCACTTGTTTCTTTAGCTCACACTGTTCCATTTCTAAGGGCTTGTCTATATTGAAAATGGTACAGCGGCACAGCTGCATTGCTGTAGAGCTTCAGTGTAGATGCTACCTACACTGATAGGAGGGGTTCTCCCATCTGCATTGGTAATCTATCTCCCTGAGAGGCAGCAGCTAGGCTGACAGAAGAATTTGACCTAAGTCCCTGTGTAGACAGCACTAGGTTGATGAAAGAATTCTGATTTTTCACACCCCTGAGTGACCTAATTATTCCAAACTAACGTTCTAGCATAGACCAGGCCTAAGGGTTCATGAGTAACTATCTTTCAACTTAATGGACACTGCTTTCCTGTGGCCACACCCACTCCACACAAATCACACCTTAAATAACATGCCAGATTGAAATCTTGGGGTGAAGGAATGGTGACGATATATGTAGAAAGTGGTGCTGGATATGGACTGTGCTGTCTCCTTGCTGTGTGTGTATGTGCGCCTTCTGTACGTGCACCATGCAAGCTGGTCTGGGACTGGCTCCCAAGAATCTTTTATTAGCATGATCAGAAAGAGATATCTAGGACTGAATAATATTTTAATGACTGATGTATGCTTCTTTCAGGATATGTACTCTCTAGAGAGAAGTGGTGGAAGTGAAAAGAAGAGAACAGCTCAAATAAGGCTTCCTGGAAGTACAATGGCTTCTGGATAAAATGGAGAGCAGCAATATTTGCTGCATCTGTAGCAAAGGTACAGAAAATGTCCCCCATGCTGCTCTCATCCCAGTGCTGTCTGATGCAAAGGGGAGTAAAACCGGGTTTATGACTCTTCCATTCCTGGATGTACCCCTTTGGGAAGTCCCTATCTGGCACCTATTCCCTTTGCTCTCAAGAGATACATACAGCCAAAATATGTTGTTGTGTGTGTGAAAGAGAGATGCTCCTTGCCCGTCTTGTTTTCCTCTGCCCCCAAAATAATGCAGAGGCATTCATAAGTTAGACCTGTATTGATAGTCCTCTTTCATAGCCTTCTGCTGGCACAGAGACTGCAGGGTGTGGCACAGAGCTGGAAAGTTGAGTAAACAGAAAACTGAGCATTTGAAGATCTGGGTCTACTGTGTTCTTAGTCACAGTTTTACTTTTGTTAAATTTTCGGATATATGGAAATATTTATATATGGAGATGATTCCATAGAAAGAAATAGGGCCAGATCCTGTACTGGATGAAAGATGAAGAAGTGAGTATAGATGGTATGAGAGTCACTGTAATGGAATGCTAAACTTTATTATATTCACTCACTATGTGGTGTTGTGTGTAACATGCCTTATTTAAACCAACCTGAGCCATACCTGGCAGAACATTAACGTATCTTTTGATGACCACAGCTGGTGTGTACCTTGCTCAGAAGGAAGCTCTGTAGCCCGCTCATATCTCATAGAAGGAAATGACAATCCCTGGTTAGGTTGCCCTTGCTAAGATCCTTTTTCAGCATGCCAACCCCAAGGAATCTAGGAATCCTTTCAAGTGGCAGGCCCAAACCTCTACTCTTCTTTGGGGTAGGATCTCACAATCCAACCTCTGACTGGATCTCTAGGTTACGTCTCCCTGATTGCCAGTTGTATTCTTTAGCAGACCCAATAGACTTGGCACCAGCACCTGGGACAACATATATGCAGTGAAATAGAAACAGCCTCTTCAAAACAAAGCATGTTTTATTTTATCAAAGAGCACACCTCATTTAAAGAAGTGGATTTTAAACAAGAAACTAGTTCACACTATTACCTAAGCTCAACCTCTCTATCCACAGCTCAGACAGGCTTGGCTTTTTTCCCCATCTCTGAGTTGGGATACACTGCTTGCAGCCTGCACCCTCTGGTCTACATTTAAAATATAGGTTGGCATAGCTACATCACTCAGGGGTGTGAAAAATCCACACTCCTGTGCATTGCAGCTATGCTAACCTAAACCCGGGAACAGATGCAGCTGTGTTGACAGAAGAATGCTTCCGTTGACCTAACGTGGGGAGTTGAGGCTCCTATAATGATGGGAAACCCCCTTTTTGAAACTGTAGGCTGTCTACTCCATGGGGTTATGTCAGTGTAGTGTAGAGATGGCTCAAACCACCTCGCCTGTTGGCTTTTTCACTCACACCCCCAGGACCAGTTCTTCCCCCATAACAGCCCTCTCCCCTTCCCTTTGCTAGTATCTCTGAGATTTTATGTCATCTTTGATCCCAGTCTTAGCCCTGAGAAGAGCAAAACATCCTAGCCTGGAAGGAGACAGGTAATTTCTCCCCCCAGTTAGTAACCCAGTGATTTATCTTATCTTTTCTTTTAAACTGGATACCTGAGATGCTTTCATTGAACCCTTTCATGGATTCTTTAACAACCCCTTTACAGCCTCCTTTTGACTTAACTCTATACATACAGGCAGACAACAATACAAAATTTGTCACAGATGGAGCTCTATCTGATTTAGTGATGTGACCTCTGCTCTCTCTACACAGGCCACATAGGAAAAAAATCTGCTAGTCGGGTTCTATATGAGTTAATCATTCCTATATTATATTTGCTTACTAGTGCTTTCTTTTTTTCCAGCCATCGTCTCCTCATTTCCTTTGCCCAGTGCCTGCCCTCAATAACCAGCCAGGCACAGTGCAGATGCTCCCTGGGGTGAGGGGATGACTCCAATAGCTGGAATCCTTACCCAGACCACTCAGTCCCTGCGTGCTGCCAGGTGGGAAGCTTGCACAGACCTAACCTTCATGCCTTTCATGTGATATGCAAAACCAGATCCAGTTCTTACAGAGCTGGACTGAACTGATTCCACTGCCTGAGGAGCCTCCACACCCATGGAGGATGAGGCTGGATTTGCAACTCACTGTGGTGGGTTTAATTTTTGATAGTAGTTGTCTGTTAACCAAATATTTTAGTTACATATGGAGAGTTTATTGTTTCTTCTTGTAGATGGATTTCAGGTACATGAACTGGATCTAGATTTTGACTAATCAGATGTATCTGGGTCCAGGTTTTGGTATTGCCTGTTGTACTATAAAGAAATTCATTGTCCCCTTCTCCTTGAAGTTGTCTCATTAACCTTCCTTGATATCTCCCACATATAATTTAGAAAGGGCACTCCAATGTTAAAACAAACAGAAAAGAATACAGTGATTGGAATTCATTATGTAAGAATGATTTCAGTAATTTTATAATTTACATATTCAGCTGACTTCCCAGTACAGAATAGCTTTCTGAGAAGAGTTGTTTGTGAATCTGTTTCCTGTAGAAGAGTGGAAGTCAGACACACCATACCATGCAATGGGTTTTTGATAGTCAAAGTACAAAAAGCCCTTATGGTTAAAACTTCTCTAATTAATGAAAATCCTCCCGTTCAGTGAACAAATACAGATATGTATCTAATAGTTACTGCAACCATTGAAAAATTGGGAAAATATGTTCACAGCTGGGATGATATCACTAACTAGATTTGAACTAATTTGTAACATAAAACATATTTAATTTTGCATCTCTTATTTGTATGTAGTCCATGATCAGATTGAGATGACTTTGTTATTCAAAGTAATTATTGGTCTGTAGACTATTCATGAGCAGAGTATTCAACATGTAAGCTGTATTGGTTAATTTTTGATTGATACGCTGTCTGTTTTCATATGTTTCTGTTCCTTTATTGGAGGAGTATCTCTTAGATATAATCTAAACACACTTGTTATACCGGTATAACTATGTTGGCTAGGGTTATTATATTTTTTTTTAACACCAGTCTAGTGATACTGGTATAAGGCCCCTAGGGTGGATTCAGGTGTCTTGTACGTGTATAACTTATTTTCCTTCATGTACAGGAATAGCTATACTGGTATAACTGTGTCTGCTCTAGAGATTTGTACTGCTTAAACTATACTGGTATAGTCAAAGCAGTACAACTTTTCTGTTTAGACAAGATCTTGGAATCAGGTTTCTGGGATGAATACTCAGGCCTGCTTCGCACTAGAAAAATAGGTTGCTATAACTACATCACTCAGGGGTGTGAAAAATCCACACCCAGGAGCAATGCAGTTAAACTAACCTAACTCCTGGTGTAGACAATGCTAGGGTATGTCTACACTACCCACCAGATTGGTGGGTAGCAATCAATCTACCGGGGATCGATTTATCGTGTGTAGTGTAGATGCGATAAATCGATCCCCAATCACTCTCCCGTCGACTGCTGAACTCCAGTTCTGCGAGAGACGGAAGCAAAGTCAACGGGGGAGCCGTGGCGCGCCGCGAGGATGCAAAGTAAGTCATTTTAATTCGATCTAAGACACGTCGACTTCAGCTATGCTATTCTTGTAGCTGAAGTTGTGTATCTTAGATCGACACCTCCCCCCCCCACCACCACCAGTGTAGACCAGGCCCTAGATTGACAGGAAAACATTCCTGTTGACTTAGCTACCTCCTTTCAGGAAGGTGGAGTACCTACACCTAAGGGAGAAGCCCTCCCGTCGGCATAGGTAGTGACTTTACAGAAGCACTACAGCAGCACTCAAACGTTTTAAGTGTAGACAAGCCCTTATATTTACAAATATAGGCTCTGATTCAAGAAAGATCACTATTCTGGATGGCAGGTAAGTATGCGCTTTCCTGAACTGGGACCTGAAAAATCACTTTCCATAAATACTCATTTAAAATTTGCTGATTCTATGAATGGTCTTGCTGGCAAACTCATGCACTGGAATAATCACCAGAAGCAAGTACAAAGGGTATAAATACAGGCAGAATAAATCTGTTTGAAAATGATATCCTGACTTTTTTTTGCATTGTTTGCCCAGCTCTATTAAAGATGTCAAAATATTACTGAGGCTTTCAGAGAGGTGATGGATTATTTTACTACTTTGTTTAGTAAATTGATGCATTTTATATTATGCGAGGAATAAACAGTGACTTTACAGCATTGTCCTAATAAATAATGAGAATAACCATTAACCAGGGAAACCAAATTAATCTATTTGTAAATGTAATTAAGGCTGTGACAGAGCCATTGAATGTGAGGTAAACCAATATTTTCTTTGGAAATTTCTTGGCTTTCTAAGACAGCTGTAATTTTCATGAAAGTGGGGAAACTAAAATTATTTGTATTTATCCAAATGTCTGTTGCTAAAGTAGGTTTTAATTTTTTTTCAGACACATGGGATAGAATTAGTCAGTATATAATTGATTTAAAAGATAGTTGTGTTGCTGATGGTAGTTTGGACTCGCCTGATTGTATATATAATGATTTAAGAAGGCAATAGGAGAAATTATGTTGTTGTCTGAAAAAATAACTAACAATGAGGACTTGTGTGTATGGGTTGCATGTGATTCCTGAAGGCCCATTAACCAATGTTGGTTGTATAATATTTAGGCAATTATAAGAACTACAGCAGAAACCAAAAAAGCTGAGTCAGTTCTTTGCTACAGTTCTACAATGGCTTTGACTAAAAGAAAGAGCCAGATTCAGCCACACTTACTCATGTTGAGTAATCTTACTCTGACAAAAGTTTCTTGACTTCAGTATCATTAATCATGGATCAAGGTCCTACTCCACCATAAGTGTGGCAGAATTTGTGTCCAAATTAAGCTTGCACATGCGCACACAAACTGGGGGCAAGATTTCTGTGCACAGCTCACAATTGACTTCAGTGAAGAGCTCTGCTTAAAAGCTGATGTTACCATATGGCCCTGTGCTATTTCTTATTGGCAGCACAATCTACAATAGCTATAGAACACTGTTTCTTTGTAAACATCAAGCTATCTGAAAAGATTAAAAGCCAATGTAGAAATATGTGCCTTATTACTAATTTGTGCTAGTTTTTCCTATTAACTCATGAACTGCATATTAAAATGTAATGGATCTCTGAGTTTATAAAATTAGAAAGGAAGCCATTGGGAATCAAGCCCATCATAATTTAAAAACTAATTATATTACACACAGCAATGGAGGCTGAGTGAAATTTTGTAACGCACTGCATCATGAAATTCCTAACAGATATACAGCTAAGAATTACACCTACCTCTCACTGGACCTAGTAATTTAGACCCAGACCTTCAAAGGTATTTAGGCCTTTGGGGAGGAGGAATAGCTCAGTGGTTTGAGCATTGGCCTGCTAAACCCAGGGTTGTGAATTCAATCCTTGAAGGGGCTATTTGGGGATCTGGGGCAACAAACAAACAAAAAACTGTCAGGGATGATACTTGGTCCTGCTAGTGAAGGCAGGGGACTGGACACAATGACCTTTCAGGGTCCCTTCCAGTTCTATGAGATAGGTGCCTATATATACACTTCTACCCCGATATAACGTGGTCTCTACCGCATTATAGGTGAAACCTTGTTATATCAGGGTAGCGGCAGCAGGGCTCCAGCGTTGATTTAAAGGGCCTGGGGTTCCCTGCAGCAGCCGGAGCCCCAGGCCCTTTAAAGCGCCGCCCAAGCTCTGCTGCTGGAGCCCCAGGGTTACCATGCTATATGCGAACCTGTGTTATATCGGGTCGCGTTTTATCGGGGTAGAGGTGTATATGGAGATATACCTAACTCCCATTGAACTCAGGTGCCTAATTACCTTTGAGGATATGGACTATAGCATTCAAGATAGAGGTGTATGGCCCTGATTCAGAATCAAGTGAAGTAATTGAGATTCTTTGTATTGACTTTAGTAATCATTCCATCTGATCTCATATGGGAACTTCAAAAGAGCTGGTAAAAAAATTTCAAACACAATTTTGTTTTTAAATAGAGCAAACAAACAAAATTCAGGCAAAACTGATGATGTTTGTTTAATTAAATTTTCACTAAAGAATTACTTTTTAAGAATTACTTTTTAACAATTTGATTAAAAGTATTATCAAAATGATCATCAAACTTTTCATTTACCAAAATCCCAGTTTTCAAAAAATGAAAAGTTTCTATAATGATTTTGACAGAAAAATGTGAAGGGGGAAAAAGAAAAGAAAATGGGTCCATTTCCAATCTGACAAAATGAGGATAGATTCGCTATTTCAATTTTTTTCTTTTGTCCAGTTGTAGACTCCAGCAAGCTCTTCAAGAAGTTTTGAAGTAAGTGCCTTTAGGTAAGGGACTGCAGCTGATCACAGATTGGACAAAGACAGTGGCTTGGAAAGTAATTATCAGTCATATAACTTGGAAAATGTGAATGTTTCAGCAAAATGCCTGAAATTTTTCAGCTGGAGAAATACCAAAGCTCAACCAATCCTACTATGGGTAAGCAAAATGTTTAGTCCCATAATTCTACAATGTGCATTGAGGCTGAAATCTGTCTACACAGTGTAATCTGTTGTTTAGGCATCCCCACTAGTTACTAGAATATTGTTAGGGGTCAAATGCGGAGGAGAGAAGTGGTGGTACTCATCCAAACTCTGCCCACAAAATAAGCTCTACCCAAGGGTATTGTCAAACTGAGATCCCATTCACTGTAGGTTGTGAAAACATTCAAAATATGATGATGTATGCCACTTGGCTCCATTGGGATCCTTTATCTTGGGGGATGATCATGCCCATGGGCTCCGCTAGTCCCTTAGGGATGTGTTTGACAGGGATGGGGAAGTGCTGGTATTTCCTAATAGCACCCACCTATGGCACCAAAATGAGATGTAACTCATAGTAAATTTGTGCATATCTGTGGCCTTCCTTTTCTTTTACGTGAGACATGAGTGGTAATGTTGAGATTTAAATGTTCATCACTGAGCATCTGAGTTAACACTTCAGTGAGATGAATGTAGCTGTTCACACCTCTCAGCTCTATAGTTCCAGACTCTTTGCAGTTAATTTCTGGATCGTGTATACCCTGCTCTCATTTTTGAGGTTCTCTTCACAATCGTAATTGTGAGAGAGACTTTAAAAAAGAAAGTGAAAGCTGAGATTCTGTAAAACAAGATGATAGCTTCAGAGAGTACCAGAATGCTATAGGGTGCATAACAGTCATTTTCAAACCCTCAATACTGTCCTAACTCGACCCCAAAGCTTTTGGAGAACACGTTCAATATAGTCTGCAAAAATAAAAGTAGACCGCCAGTAATGTACACACCAAGAACCTGATTCTGCTACCCTTACTCATTTTGAATTCACCTTACAAAATGAGTAGTCTCATGGACTTCAATGGGATGTCATACATGAGGAATAAAATACTATTCAGTCTGAGTAAGGGCATGAGAATATAGCTTCTAGTCTCTATGTCCTGACATTTCAGAATAGTGTCATAATATTTTTAAAAATTAGGACACCTTTGTCTCTGCAAACACAATTTCCTCTGATGCAAGCAGGAAAGCCTCTCTCAGTTCTCTGACCTTAACACATTTATAATTGTTGTGAGGCTGAATCTTTCACACCTCAATGTATCAAGCATTTTGCCAAATTAACCCTTTTATATCCAATTTCAAAATATAAATTAAAAAAAAAGGAAGCTAAGTAAATGACATCATCTAGGAATATCATTCACCCAATCTTTGACCTAATATATCCACCAACAGAGTTGATATCTACATTTAAAATCCTTATCACTGCTAATCATCAAATTCACTGGATAAACATGATTCGAATTAACTGCTGCCTGCTGGCTCAAAAACAATTTGGATTTTCATTAATTACACAGGAAACAGTTTTAGTTGTCCACTTGAATTTACAAAACAAACAAACTCCTTTGTCTTTAAAGATCCAAGAGAATCCTGTCTTGTGATGCTTACCATTTACTTTTTTCAAGAAAGTGTAATTAAAAACAGCCCCCCTTCCCAAACTGTGAATTAGAGTTAACTATTACACTTTCAAACTAACAACACTGGTGCAGAGTTCACTGCCCCTTGGGTCATAAGAACATTTTGTTCAGTCTGATTCCTTATGGATTGACACCATTGAGTTTCCAGGAAGTGAAAGTCAATTAGAATGATTGATTCCCCCCCCCCCACCACCTGGTTCTGTGTAGAAAATATGCAAAAACTGACAGTTTATGCATGATTTTATTCAAAACCATAAATCAACTCTGGGGTAAATCCAGGCCTTGTTGATTGCTGTTAGTAAATCTTTTGACCAATTCAGTCTGACTTTCAAGGTTGAAAAGAAATGCAAAACCAACCAGTGGCATGTTTGTTTTAATTTGACATTAATTTGTATTTAATATAGAATAAAAAGACTGGTAAGAGGGTGTTAGAAAATGTATAAAAGAGATCTTTTCAAAACAGCACCATTTCACTCTCCCCGATTGGAGCACCATCGACTTTACTCCTGCCCTGAGGTTTCAGTAAGTGTGGCAGGACCTGTCCCCAGAGAAAGGGGGACCAGACTCTATTGAGAATAATTGAGGGTTGGAGGCATGTTATTTCTATAGCATGCCTATAGGAATTTACTGTAAACTAGATTTTGCAGGACAAACCAGGAATAGAAAAGTAAAAGACTGGAAGTAATTGTCAAGGTTCATTTCCTTAATACCCATACAGCTTTTCTATACTAGCAGAAAAGTTTTCTGATGACGTTAAATGGGGAATTGGATCTAGAAGGAGTCAGATATCAGCACTCCCAGATGGAGCAATTAAAAGCAGTGAATCAAACAAGGAGCTAGATGAGGAATATATTTAAACATTCTTTTGCACGGGCACAGGTTGTGATCATTGTCACTGGTTACATCACTCTGCGTATAGTGGTAGAAAGAAATAACTAAGACTGCAAAATATTACAAAGGGAGTGGAAGGTAACCAAAGAATCAGTAGCATCAGGGTCAGAGGGCCAGTGTGTGCAACAGACCTGCCCTGCTCCAAGCATCCCAAAAATAAATAAATGTAAAGCATTTGTACACTGATAGAGCAATGCAATGCTTTTTTGTTTTGATTATAATAATAATGAAAAGCTACTTTGTGTAGTTCTTGAATCTTAATAACCACATCAGTCTCCCATATATGCATCTCATTTTATTAACATCATCCAAGCTGCATTGATTGCAATTTGCAGGACATGTTTCTGTTGATTTTTGTCACAGTTACTCTCAACGGTGGCTTCTTTCAGAATGTTCCTTGCACTCTGTCTGCATGTTAATGGAAGGTGTTAATTAGAAGAACGGTAATAGAACAGTTTATGCTTATAAACACATCTTGTGTAAGGAACTTGCAAAATGAGAAGAAACAGGCCAGATCATTGATATGAATAAGTTCTAATTACTGTTTCTGAGACTGCTACCATGACCATTATTGCCAAGAATACAGCACAGAAATTTCAGAAAGTCAAATGAGTAACTTAAAGTAATCTATAAAATGAACCAAATTCTGCCCTCAGATATGAGCTCCCAAATCCCACGAAAGTTAATGGAAGTTGTGCATGTTTATCTGATGGTAGAATTTAGCTGTACTTATGTATTTATACCTTTAAGCTTGTATAGAAATGTAAGCTCTGATTAGACATCCATTGAAGTCAATGGAAGTCTAGTTGTACTGAGCTCTTGCCCATCTGCAAAGTGGTTGCAGAATGTTAAGAGCATAACTGTAATGGTTTACAAACCCTTTGCTCAAGTTTAATGATGACAACAAGGTGCAACGGGAAAAATCATACTCATAGTATAAAAATGCAGGACCATATACTATTCCGAAGTAAACTCATGCAATCTAAAGGGAATTGATTGGGGATATATCGGGGATGAATTTAGTTTATGCTCAAGAAAATGTCTATTGAAATACCTTTGGTGTTGAGAGAAAAGTTTATAAAACAAAAGATCAGAAGATAATGGAAGAAAACAGAACAAAAAAAAAACCCAGGAACTAGCCAGAATGATGGAAAAATGTAAAGGGGAAATACTGGTAGAGGAAATACAGCTAGCAAAGAATAAAGTGAGAAAGAGAAGAAGAGACACTTCTGTTTGTTGCATATTGCTATTTATTGGTGCTTACAAAGTGGTAGGATGAATACAGAGCTTATTGAAGAATGTAATTTGATTACTTCCCTCCTGGCTTCATTTATTATATTTGTGGAATACATTGTACTTCATGTATTACACACTGTTGGAGCTGAACAGTAAATATATATATATATTGCTATATAAGCACACATATTCATGACTTATAAGTATTCATGGTAAACAGCAAACTGTGAGTTTGCTATAGTTTGGGCTACCAAAGATGATACAGTGCAAATCTTTCTCCACATATTCTGACAAGAGGCTCAGCAACTTATGCATCCGGAAGTACGAGTTCCTTTATAATTATATTATTAACATGTCTGATTGTTGTAACTTTCTCTTATGGAGTTTGGCAGGGACAAATCTTGCTTTTTTTTACTCATACATGTAGTCAGTCAGTGGGTCTACTTACATACATAAGAGAAGTAGGGTTTGTCCTTAATATTTTACTATGTCTTTATTTTAATATTTAGTTGGTTTAGTAGGCTTCATAGAAGAGTCTAGATAAAACTGAAACACAAAACACTTGGTGTTTAAAATGTGGATACAATGTATACATAATAGAGACCACAACACAATAGCACCAACTAGTATTTGTTCTCATCCACAGCTATTCTCTGCTGAAACTTAAGGATGGGATTTTCAAAGTTCCCTGGCATTGGCCTAACTGTCACCCCTGAAGTCAGTGATGAAATATCCATTGACTCCAATGAGATCAGTGTTACGCCAGCATTGAATGCTTTTCAAAATCCTACCCGAAGGGCCCTGTTATCTCCTCTAACAAGGGAAATAGAGAGAGTAAAACTGGAAGGTTCTGTTTAGTTAATTCTGTGGAGTTTCTGAAGCATCATTTCCTCCCATGAGGATGAGCTGAAGCTGCATAGGGGTTAAAGTTACCATTTTTGTGCATACATCATATTGGGGACAGTACTGTATAGCCTTTAGAATATCAGCATACTGTCCCTAGCATGCTTTATCCTCCACAGTGGAACGCTACAGAGGGGACCCCAATGCCTGATGACCTTGATGAGCATGAGATTAAAGAAATAGGGGGCAAGGGATGGGGGTAAGAAGGAGGGTCTGAAAAGTCAAGTGGAGTTGGCAAAGGCAGGGACATTTATGGCTCTGGAGCTGCATCTGATGGCATTCCCAGGGGGCATGATCTGCCAGTTGGGTACATAGCCTCCAGATATCTCATCCATATCCTGCTATTGCCCACAGGTGCTCAAGGTTTTCAAACTGCTTTGTCATTATCTTGAACCTTTTTGCTGTATACCCTCAGAATGATTCTGAAATTGTGGCTTAGTTATTGCTGCTCTTTGGCCCAGCCTAGCAAAGGCAGACAGGGTTTTCCCTTATGTTTCTATCACACTACTATGGTAGCAAAATGATTGGCAGACACTCAAATATAGCTGTTTCACCTGCATCTCTTAAATAAGTCTCCTTGTTTCTCAAATATTTCACTTTTAATCTTGCATCTCAGTCTCACCTTGCTATTTCCTATTATTGCTCTGAATTTTGCTGATTTGACATTAAAGTATGAAATGCTGGGAGCATTAAATAAGATTTATTTCTGCCATAAACAAGTGTTCTTGTGAAATACATAAGCAATAAGACAGAGGGAACATTTTCTTCTGGAGTGAGACTTTTTTTTCTTTGCTTTGAAGAGAGGATTTGAGGATAATCACTATTACAGGCCTTTTGTTTGAGATCTCTCGCTCTCTCTCTCTTTGTGTGTGTGTGTGTGTGTGTGTATACACAACATAATATAATTGTTCGTGTAAACACACACTTTTTTCCCTTCCTGCTTTATATCATATTTTGGAGTGTGTGCTTCTTTGTGTGATAAGTGATAAATGTATACACTTTCCATTTGCTTTTAAGTAGTCCGTTTTTAAGTAGGTTGTTTCATTAGATGGGTAATAGTGATGGTGGAGGCATACTAAGAATTCTATAAAAATACCTTGAAGTTCAAGCTATTACATCCTGGATAAACATCATAAGAAATGGAAATAAAGGAGTCTTATTATTCATCCAAAGTGGAGTAGAAGGGGGGGGGGGGCAGGGCAGAAGAAGGCATATAAAAGGGAGGTATCAGATGAGAGGAAAATGTGCACAACAGGTTGTACTTGATTGTATTTGAAAAGCAACCAGAAACCACTCCTCCCCCTCCCCCAATGTCCTGTATGTTCATCCAGGCTGGAGAATGGGAATGCAAAGCTAGAGAGCAGGTGAGAGTAGCAGCTGGATGGTATTAAATGCAACTTCTGAAAAATAACTATTAAATTGTGTGAACTGAAGGATGGGAGATGGAAGAGAGGGAGCTAGGAGGATAAAAAGAAAGGAGTATGGAAGGGAAAGGTGGGAAAGAAGGGAAACAAACAGTGAATAAAGAGGGAAATTCAGTGCTGAAGGCAGTATCTGAAAATGGTGGCCTGTGCCACATCCTAATATATTTTTATCTTAATACCTTTTTAGTCTATCAACTCTGATTTCCATATTGAGTTATTTGGACTTTGTGTGAGCTTATTACTCCACTGCTGCACCATTACAACTAACTTGTATCTGAGTATTCAGGTAGCATCTTAGGGCAGGTCTACACTACAAACTTGCAGTGGTGCAGCTAAACCAGTGAAGATGCTCTAAGCCCACGGAAGAGCGCTTTCCCCTCGACTTAATAACTCCACTTCCATGAGAGGTGGTAGCATCTGTCGCTAACATAGCACTGTCCACATGGGGGGTGAGAAGGGTTGATGTCAGTATAACTATGATGCTCAGGGTGTGGGATTTTTCACAGCGACATACTTTGGTATAACTAAGTGTGTAGTGTAGTCCTGGCCTTAGTCTCATGTAGCTTTGTCAATAAAAGCTAGCGTGGGGAGGGTGGGAGGAGGGGTCAGTTTAATATGCCTTTTTTCAAAGTCAGATCCTGTAATTCCTGTTCATAAAAAACTCCCACTGACTTTGGGAGTTTGGAAAGCTCTTAGGAACTTCTAGATCAGCTTGCCTTTGCTACGAAGTATAACCAAGTACTGTACTGTAGCTTTCCTATGCTACAGACTTCAACCAAGTAATCTGCTATAAAGTACGTCCAAGTGCAAGGTCTATAGGCCTGTTGGCTAGGTTTCTAGTTGTGACAGATATTTCTTATGGCCAGTTTGAACCAGAAGAAGAGAGAACTGTGAAGAAGAGGATGGAGTTTACAGTTTCTTCTCAATGCTATAGTTTCGCTGAGTTGTCTTTGGGGTGGAGTTTTTGCCTTCTCACACTGCTCTATTGGTTACTATTAAAATATAATCTGGGCATTTCTGGAGGTATTAATTATTCAGCCCTCTAGTTTAAAAAGAGGGCAGCCTCTTGACATAGGGAGAAAGTAAAAAAGTGTAAAGCCTCTTGACATAGGGAGAAAGTATCTATTAGCAGTGAACTCTGAGCACTGAGACACTATAAGAGAACTGGGGAGGGCAATGATAGCCTGCCAGAAAATACACAGATGCCATAGTGGTTCAATGAAAATCTCAGCATATAATTTGGCTACTCAGTGGGAAGGAACCCACACAATGCTAGGTCAGGCAGAGCAAAACACTAGTGAAGTAATGTGAAGCAGCTGTGAGTGTCAGACCCACTTTGTTGTTGATCTCCTGTGTGTTCCAAGCAATGCCTTGGATACCTGTTTCTAATAGCATTATTGCATATAAAACAAGAATATTGCACCTTTTATTGGTGTGTTTGCCGGAAGAACACCATAATGGTTCATCCCTTATGTTGAGACTCAAGTCTCCCCAGCTTTGCTGGCACTCTAGTATGATTATCATAATGTATTTTTAGTGAACTCTGTCAGCAGAGCACTGTATGGCTAATCAAGCACTCATTGTGGATAAACGGTAGACTTAATATTCTTATCAGGCTGCTGGAGCTTAGAAGTTACTGACCCTTTTTCCACTTATATCAAAGCCACTCACAATGCTACCAGCTTGTAGAAAATTCATTTTCTTTTCACATCTGGATGCACTTGATGATACATAGAAACAGAAAAAACGAAAGTGGGAAGGACTGAGGGCCATTATTTCCTGAGGTACTAATGCACTTGCAGGATATTAATCCTGTTGAATACACCAATCTGATCCTCATAGTTTTATCTATATCTATAAAAAGAAGCTGTATCTATAATGATCAATTAGTTGAATCTCAATTATTCAAAAACTTCCAGTATTCTCAAATAGGTTCTGATGTCTATTGATTAAAGTGAAGTCTATTAATCTCTATCTAATCTTGTGCAATGTGTCAAATGATGTCTGGATAATCTAAATTGTAGTGTAGATAATCCCTGCTAACCTGCTATCATCTATCCCCCACAAAATTCTCCAGCAATGTTCTCCTATTTCAGTTTAAATATCCATACCTCAGGAAAAAAGTGTCTACACTTGTCTTTTAGATTTTTATACACTGAAAGAAGATGCAAATGTGTATTTACTTTCTATGAATCAACCATAAATCATTTGAAAACTGTGGGGATGTCTATACTAGACTTTATCTTGAGTTAACTGATCACCAATTGACTTGGGGTAGTTAACTCATGTGTAATGGCTAGTGGACACTTCACGCCTGTTTGATCCAGACTACAAATGTTTGTGCTTTACCTTTGGTAAAGCAGAAATAAAAAAAGTGGTACATTTTCAAATGGTATGGGATTGAGGCCTAATGTAGGTTTGTATATTTAAAGTCCAGTACAAATGTTTGTAGCCTGGTACACACACGTGGGGAATCCCCACACTAGCCTTTACAACTTCAGGTGTTGTTAACCTCAAGTTAATTAGCAATCAATTAACTAAAAATTAATATCCAGTGTAGTGTAGACAAAACCTTATTAGAGGAGACTTGAAGCTTGTTAGTTAAAAAACTCTGAATCCTGGTCTACACTAAAAATTTAGATTGACCTAGTGACATCACTCAGGGCTCCCTGAGTAGTGGTGTTAAACTGACCAAGCTCCTGGTGTATAGATGGCTAGGTCGAGGGAAGAATTCTTCTGTTTACCTAAGCCTGGTATACACTATAGACTTACACACCACTGAGTTACACAGTCATACTAACCTAACCCCTGGTGTAGAGAGTGCTATGTCAGTGGGAGAGCTTCTGACATCGACATAGCTACCGCCTCTTGTGGAGGTAGATTAACTATGCTGTTGGTAGAAGCTCGCCTTTGGAGTAGTAGCGTCTTCACTAAAGCACTACAGGGGCACAGCCATTGCAGCTTTGTAAGTGTAGACCTGCCTCAGCTACTGCTGCTCATGGAGCTGGATTATCTAGGTCAGTGTTTCTGAAACTGGGGCCACCGCTTGTGTAGGGAAAGCCCCTGGCGCGCCGGGCCAGTTTGTTTACCTGCCCCGTCTGCAGGTCCAGCCAATTGCAGCTACCACTGGCCGCGGTTCACTGCTCCAGGCCAATGGGAGCTGCTGGAAGCGGCAGCCAGTACGTCCCTTGGCCCATGCCACTTCCAGCAGCCCCTATTGGCCTGGAGCAGTGAACTGCAGCCAGTGGGAGCCACGATCAGCTGTTGTGAAATATGCTGTTGTGCCTGTAGTGTATACAGGCCCTTAGGGTGTGTCTTCACAGCATAGCTAGCTCAAGATATAACTTGAGTTTTAACTCTAACCTGACTCCTGTCCATGCACACAAATCTCTAGCTTGAACTATGTCGGCTTTAAATTCTAACTAGATGGCCATTGGGGATATTTAGGCACCTAATGCCCAATGATTTCAATAGGAATTAGGTGCCTAAATACCTTTGTGCCTCTAGGTCTAAACTGCTTTTCCTCAGACTTGCTCCCTGGGCTACACCTAAAATTTAGGGTGACCTAGCTAAGTTGCTCAGTGATGAGAAAAAAATCACGTGATTCAGAGATGTAGTTAAGCTGCCCTAAGTCCTGGTGTACAAATTATTCTGTTGACCTTGCTACTGCCTTTCTAGGAGGTAGATTTACTACAGCGATAGAAAAAACCCTTATATTGCTGTTGCAAGTGTCTAAGCTACAGCAACATAGTTGCAGCTGTGCTACTGTAGCACTTATAGTGTAGACATAGCTTCAGATGGGTATATCTCAGGTTGGTAGGTACATCCCAAACCATATTGTGTTTGTAGGCTGAGGCCATGTCTACGTTACAAACTTTGACACGAGTTATCTCAGCACTGAAGTCGTTACATCACTTGTGTGTATGCATATTTTGGTGCTTGTGATTGCTCTCCTCATGATCACTAAGAGTTCTTGTGCTGATGCAAAGTGCAGTGCACCACAGGTTGGTATCCAAGTGTACCACACACCATTGTCTGGTGCAGTGGTTTCTGGGAAGTTTTTGCAATGTATTATGGGATAGAAATGACATGCCCAGGGGTCTCTGCGAGCTAGGAATCAAGTCCTTAGTATACAACTTTCTCCATTCCATCATGCAATCTATATCCCATAATTTTCACTTTTTTCTTTTAATCCCACAAATTGATGTTGGTCTCTTTGCTAGCTACCATTTCTGACAGAAACATGGAGCCCGCACAGCTCTGTGGTATTCTCATCAACATTGCAAAAACAGAATGAATGATCCTCTGGCATTAGCAGACCTGCTGGAACAACTGCAATAGTGACATGACAAATTCTTTGAGTGCAGATTAAGAAGCATAGCACAAACAATTCAAGGTGGTTGCTGGCATTCACCGAGCAGCTGCAGATGGTGGAGTGCCATTTCTGGGCCCAAGAAATGAGCACTGGCTGGTTGGATTGCATCATAGTGCAGCTCTGGGATGACGAGCAGTGACTGAAGATCTTTTCAATGAAAGGCCGCATTCCTCAATCTGTGTCCTGAGCTCGTTCTAGCTCAATATTAGGGAACCAGAATGAGAGCAGCACTGACAGTTGAGAAGCAAGTGGCAATCATATTTTGGAAGCTTGCAATGCCAGTTTGCTACCGGTCAGTAGGAAATTATATTGGAGTTGGAAATACAACAATGGGAGCCATTGTCATGCAACTGTATGGGGACATTAATCACCGTGATGAAGTCCCAAGGTTGAAAGCTGGACTGTGGGACCATTGAGCCCTCCAAAGCTACCACCTGGACTGCCTTTCACAATATGATGCATATGTCAAGCTACAAGCCTCTGACAGGCACTGCACTTACACAGACATCCACAGGCAGGGACACACCCAACTGAGTTACATGAATGATCACCCAGCTACTCATGAACCATCAGTAGAGAGGTTACAGCCAATTCCCCCCATCTCCCCAGTCTTGCACCCCAGAACTGTGCCGTCTTGCACTGCTCAGAAGTATGGCCATTACCTAGTTTGCTGCTACTTCATAGGAAAGGAGACATGCACCAGCCTTTGTAATCTGAGTTGAGATTTCTCAAACATTTCAACCAAATTACATTGTTTTGGGTAAAATATAAAACAGATTTATTATTAACTACAGAAAGACAGATTTTTAAAGTGATTATAAGTAGCATGCATAGAGATCAAAGTTGATTATTTAAGAAAAATATAAATATAAAAAAAATAGAAACAGCCTAAATACTAACTTTAGCAGACTAAGCAAGATTTGAATCAAGCAGTTTCTCACCCTAACAGATGGTACAAGGAGGTTACAGTTCCTCAATTCACAGTCTGGGACTGCTTTCCAACCTGGGACCAAACTTTGTCTTTGTCTTCCAGACAAGTGATGATGTCACTGTCTCTTTTTTTATACCTTCTTCCATCTGCTAGAAAGATCCTTGCTGTGACTTGGGGGTCAGCCAGTCCCCATTGGCCATGCAGTCTCCATTGTGTACAAGCCCTCTCTAAGGATCCTCTGGGATAGTGGATTTTTTTCTTGATGGGCCATCAATGCCCATCTGGCCAGTTATGGGTGCTCCTTTTTCCTCACCGAAAATCTGGCTGTGAGTGTTTCCCACACTCTCAACATATTTCAATAGCACATATAGCAATACTTCATAACTTCACATATAATCCAACAGGATATTAATATTCATCAAATGAAGACTTTTAAGATGATACCTCACAAGGTATACGTTGTCCAAAATGTATTATAATTATATGACAGTAGTGAATATGGGGATTCCATGGTCCTACTTTGAGAGACAGTGTCATGGTCATGTTCTGCCATGCAGGACTTCAGCTCTTGGCATTGTGCAGAACATAGTGGCTAGATTTTCAGCAATGGGGTTTCTGAACTTTGGTGGGATGATAGATGGCTTACACATCCCTATTTTGGCATCAGCCCATCTTACCAGAGTACATCAGCAGAAAGAGCTAGTTTTCTATGGCCATGCAAGCATTGGTGGATCACCAATATGAATGGTGGCTGGTGAAGAAATGTGCATGATGCCTGCATTTTGATGAACACAAGACTCTTCAGAAAACTGCAAGCAGGGACTTTCTTTCCCAACGAGCGGATTGCCATTGATGATATTTAAATGACAATAGTGATCCCGGAGGCCTCAGAATATCCCTGGCTTATGCTGCCATACACCTGCCAGCTCAACAGCCCAAAGGAAAGTTTCAACTACCAGCTCAACAGGTGCAGAATGACAACTGAACGTGTGGTTGATAGATTGAAGGGGTTTGGATCTCAGTGATATCCAAATGGTTATAACTCCCTATTGTGTGAGGCAAAAAGAGGAAAAGTTGCTGTCAGGTTAAAGGTGGAGGGGCTGTTTGCTGAATTTCAACAGCCAAGCACCAGGGCCATTACAAGACCCAATGTGGATGTTGATAAATTGTATGGTCAGTTGCTTGACCACATTTTGGTTTGTTATGAAACATTCAAGAGTCAAAATAATCAATATCAATCAGGTTTATTGCTAAAAGCTGATGATAATATAGCACAGAAGAAAGATTTCAATATATCACCAGTCTCCAGGAAGCCATCTTGTGCAGCATTATTACATTCACCTAACACAGAAAGTACGCTCCCAAGTTATGCATATCAGCCAGGAGTATTTATGGGATGAATTCTAAGTTACAAAACTCTTTATATGTCACTAAAATCTAACCCATAAGGCCATCCCAGTTGTTCGGTACCTTTCCTTACCTTTGTTTTGATTCCTAGCATTCCAGGTACTGGTCTGCAAGGTACATCCGTAGTTTGTACTAAGATCTAGAACAAATGTTTTGATTTTGAAATGTTTCTTATCTGCTTATGCCAAAGGCTGAGTTGTACTATTGCAGGGTATTTTGGGATGTTCCTTAGCATGAGTGAATTATATGAACATAGGCCAGGTCAGTTCTTGTATCTGCCAGGCATTCATATAATGTGGCATATGCTTACCTAACATAAGTGGTGGCTAAAGATGGAGCTATGCAGTTGCAGGAGGCTTTGAAAGAGTATTTTAATAGTCAGCCACATTAATGGACTGTGTTTGACTGCGCTTTAGTCCTGAAGATTACTAGCTGTTAGCAATTGTGTAGTGCCTGCTGTATATTTATATATATAACACTGCATGTCTTTTTAATGAATCTATGAATTATGTGGTGCTTGCTGTACATTTACACATGACTAGGTGTTTTCTTGAAACTATAAGTTCTGTGGTACTGTACACTTACAAGTCCTGGGTGCTTTGAGTACTGCTATACATTCAGCAGCTGGAGGATTGTTACTGTTAATATAGGTAACACAGTGTCTATACTTGCACTGGATCAACCTGTTAGGTTGACCATAACTCAATGTTTTTTGGGGGTTGATTTTACTGTACAGGTCTGTCGCATCTTACACACATTTAACATGAGCAATTTCAACTTAACGCGGTCGGCAAAAACAAAAACAAAAAAAAACAAAAAAAAAGAGAAAAACAACAGTTTTAATACTATGCCTGTAGTGCGGGTGATTTTGCCTGCCATTGAACTCAATGGGGTTTTGGCTATAAGTGGTTTTCGCTTTACGCGCTAATCGCAGAACGGAACCCCTGCGTAAGATGAGACAGACCTGTATTCTTAATGGGGTGCTTAAGTAGGTCAGAGACAAATCTGAGCTAGACACACACAAATAGGTCAATTCAAGGCAACTTTTGTCAGCCTACCTTTGTAATATAGACCTGGCCTAAGACCACCATCTTGAATATCACCAACAAACCTGGTAGGTAGCTAGTGAAGATCATGAGTCAACAGTTTACAGTACATGCATTTCATTTTTATTTGTATCATAATTGGTTTCCAATGTACTAACGGTAGACTAAGTAGTGAATTTTAATATGGAGAAAGAATTAACATTAAAAAAGGAGAATTATTCACCCTCTGATCTATTTTCCTTCTCTTGAGTCTTCACTGGGATGTGTGAGAATTATAGTATATATTCACTGTATAAATTCAGAAAATGTTGCCTTGGAAAATTGAAAATATTTAGTTCATCATGAGTAAATTTCCCCATATTCTCCTGTTTTTAAAAGTGTTTGTTTATAGGTTTATGCAGGATGCAGTTTTGCTTTTCTCCTTCATTAGCATTAATCTTTGGGAGTCAGAATATTTCACTCAGTAGTATTTCCTCCCACTAATTATATGACATTAGGGGAAGAAAGACAATAATTTCTTACAATGGTATCATGCCTTTCATTCAAAGGATTCCTTAGTGTTTAAAAAACTATATGCTGTACAGTGGGACCAACATTTACAAAACTGGATGCCTTAAGTTAGGCACTAAAATTGATGTTTAGATACACGAGCACCTTTAAAAAGCTTAGCCTTAAATATGTGGTTTAATTTTCAGTTGTGCTGAACATCTGCAGCTCCTGTTGACCTAAATGAAAACAATGGGTACTCAGCACCTTTGAAAGTCAGGACATGCTTATTTACATGCTGAAATTGGTCTATAATTACTTTATTCACCACTGAAATGTAGGGTAAACTATACAGGGCTACATCTGAAGCTCATTGAAGTTAATTAAAAGACTCCCCATTGGCTTCAGTGTGTTTTGTATAAGGTCCTAATAGCACACAACACTGCTCCACACATTTGGGGCAGGAGAACCTCAGATTCCACCTTGGGAGGAATGGAGAAAATGAGCATTTTTATAAAAAGTTATGATACCCAAACAACTTTAACTGTATCCTGCAGTGACACCCGTCAATAACCATACGTTTGTTAATGCATTTTAGTGTACATGACCCCAGATTAGATTAAACTGGTTATTAAATACACATTATATTTCCCCTTGTTATTCTTCATAGCAGAAAGTCTTCAGCTTCTGCTGAAAAAGAAAAAGTTCTACAGAGAATCCACTTTTAAAATGGTTGCCATCTCCCATTGTCCCCAATAGGACAGAAACTACAAGCTGCCCTCAGCTGGTCATTTTGAGGGGAGAAAAAGGGCATCCATCTCTGCCATCTTCCCTGGCTTCATTTTCATTGTGAATAATGGGAGGTGGTGGCCATTTTGAAAGAAGAAATTCTTTGTTTCTCTAAAGGACAAGAGTTTGTACACCAACCTGTGCTGAAGGATAACTTTAGTTGTGACAAACAGTGGCTTAAATGGTCATTAATCCTAAATATTTTTTCCAAAGGTAACCTTATGCACTAGATCTACTCAATAAGCGGGAATGGGGAAATAGGGTGTGTGTCTGTGTGGATGTGCAGGCAGGAGAATGTAGGGAATGCAGGAAAGAGAGGGAATTTGGCATGCACCTGTTGCACAGAGAAAGAGAGATGGTGCAGGAGGAAGGCGAAACTGGGGTGTGGAGTGGAAGAGGTTTGAGGAAAACAGGAGGGAGAGAAAATTTTGGGTGTGGATTCCAGTCACTTTGTATTCCTCTGGGCCAGAGCCTCTGGCAAAAAAGATACAACTATTTTTGTGGCTCTTAGTTAAAGGGCACCCTTCAAGAAATTTAGCGCCTGGTGCGAGACTTTTTTGTTTGAAATTATCTTAGTAACAAAGATGCTTCAGACTTCGCATATAATTTCACCTCACTGTGAAATCCTGTGTGTAGGTTACACCCAAAGAGTTTTTTTTTGGGGGGGGGGTGTTTTTTTTGGTAGGATTAATTCTTAAACTAATAAGAGATTTCGCTAAAACATTAATTCTGTACTCAGTGAATAAGTGCTATAATTTTGTGGAGGAAACACTATATTGTTATGCATCATAAAAGTTTGAATTCCAGTTTTAAGTGTAAAATTCAACCTAAATATGGAGCCAAAGACTGACATCTCCATAATTCCCCAAAATTCTTTTTGACATATATATGTGTAGCAATATTGTGTCTTTCGGATACCAACAACACTGCTATTCAGTAGACATTTTTTAGCACTGGCTGACTAGTTAAAATAAGTTTTTATTTTCTCTCTATCTGTGCTGGTACTCTTATATTTCAGCTACTTTAACACCCTACTGTCTCCTTCACACTTATGCACCTCGTCGTTGGGAGAGTATTTAAAATGAAAAACTGCTTTGATAGCAAATGTTTGTTTTTTTGCAAATATTGTTATGGATATCCTGAGATCTGTTAGTAGCAGATTTTATTCTTTTTTGTAGGAAGCCTAGGTATGGCTCATTCTCTGTATTCATAATATGTTAATTCTGGCTGCTGTTTGCCAGATTTTTCTGTTCTGCAAATGGAAAAATTTAAATAGTAACAAAGCGTCTAGGCAGAAAGTGAATAATATTGTATCCAAGTGCAATTGAAAGGAAAATTAGGTAGAATGTAAGGACACTGGGGTTAGCATCAGTACTCTTGCAAAAAGTGTCATGAGCTCTATGATGAATTACAGTGGTCTGGACCTTGGTTTTTATGTCTAATCAAGAAGACAAAACCTTTAGCAGTATAGTGCCCCCAGACACTAGCCTGAGGCATTTGTTCAATATTGAGGCAATGGGAAGATTGCCATCTACTGAGTCACCACTGCCATTTTTTGCAGCACCTAAATATCTCCGATCCAAGGGTAATCTTGCTTCAGTGGTGAATCCTGACAAAAACACAGCCTGGTTTGGGAAAGCTGAAATATTAGCACTGCATTTGCAAAGATCTTGTACTACTTTTAGAGAGCACTGTTATGGACCTGCATGTGTTTAATAAAATGCTTTAACTATCTGCATAAAGTAATCTATAATTTCATTTAAAAAATAATGGTGCTGGGTGCTCAATGTATGCATTGCATCTTGTGATCTGTCATGCATACTCTGAGCATGCTGGCAGAATTAATATTTTTTTTACATGTCAATGTGTTTCTTGGTTCGTCAGACACTCAGGCAGACAGTAGAATTGTTCTTTTGAGAAGTGAAAGTTCAGCAGATACAGGCAAGGGCTCTCTCATGGTTTTGAACTGCTCACAATTCTTATTGTATGAATGCTTTTCCTTTTCATGTCGCTACAAAGAAAACATTCATAGATCATGTGTCTGTTAGGAGTGAAGTCTGAAACCAGCTCTTCTCTAGCAATTGTATAATGGCACTGAAGTAATGTCCTGAGATACCATTGATGTGCCAAAGTAACTTTAAATAAATTCACAATTCACTTCTGTTACTTCTGTTCATTTAACTAGGGTTAGTAAAGGAAGGATTTAGCTCAGGATGTATTTACATCTCTGAGAGGAAAAAAGGTCTGGCAATATTCATCATGCACAACCTGATTACACATACTTCCTCCTATGATGGGTAATTGGCTTTCCTGAAGTCACCAAGAATTAGCATATTTGATGATTAAATAAATATATTCCAGGAATTTCTTTTTAATAAATGTACTTCCTGTTACCTCATTATGATATCCAGACTATTCATTGTAACCTACAGATGAAGATAAATTGTGAAGGTTACAAACTAGTATGAGTCTTATGAACACCTTAGCTCTGTCAAGGTGGCTCAAGTAGCCACCACATCCACTGCATTGATGGAAGTTTATTTTAATCTTTTATTGTATTAATGTGAGCTTTTAATGTAACTGAACAGCATAACTGTCAAAGAAAAGGCATGGGATGAGGCTTGGGAGGCTGGGAGTGAAAGTGATCCATGAATGGACCTCTGTGTTCGGAGGTTAGTCACAACATAAAAAAAACATTAAGAACCATTCTGTTAATTCAAATAAATACCTATTTTGCATCATGTCATTGAAGGAAATGACAATAAGTATGAAACTTGCAATGCAGCTAAAGTAGAATGCATCTCTAAAACATATAAAAAGCACAGGGCTGAAACTGGACAAAGCCTTCCATCAGTCTCACCTTTCAGTTTATTCCCAAGGAGATTGCTGTTCGAGGAACTGAAAGATGCTTTTCTATATTAAAAGGACTTCTGTTACCAGTTCCTTAGTTTATTGTTGACTCATTCAAATGGCACCCAATAGAGCAACAGCATTTTATTTGGAAAGACATTCCGGGGCTTAACTGTTTTGGCAGTATAACTTTCCTCTGGCTTTGGAAGCGCTCCCACCCACCTCCCCATCTTTTTACCATGCAAATGTGCCCAGTGAGGGATTCAGTTGGAAATTACCATGAGAATGAACCCCTGAAAGCAAGAACCTTAGGTATGCCCCAGCATACACATTCACGCAGGCTGGAGTGAAAAGCTTTCTGGGAATTGCTAAGCATGCAAAGTGACTACTTTAATCTTACTTTTTGCATTAATGTTTTCAAGATGAACATGCATTCCTAAAAGTATTTGAGATACTGCTTGTTTGAAGACATCTTTGGTATAATCGTGTCGGATACAAACTTTCCCACACATAAATTTAATGCAATTTCACTCTAATATTCACTCCTTTTAGTTCCTTCTTCCTGCCAGTATGAACTACTATAGGCTGATTTCCAGCAAGTAATACTTTTTTTATTTCTTGAGTACGGGTATTATTAATATTAAAAAAAAAAAAAAAGGCTCCCTCATGCACTATTTCTTCTCCCACTCTATTTAATGTTTTAGTCCAATTTTCTAAGGCTTTCTGACTAATCCAACCCCCTTTGAGCCAATGTAATTGAATACTATTTGTTTTTGGTGTATTCAATTCCACCTGCTTTCTGGCATCCTGGTTATGTTTTCCTGCATATCATTAGTCAGGATAAGATTTTGTCACGGAGGTCATGTATTCTGTGACTTTCAGAGACCTCTGTGACATTTTTTGCTTCAGTTTCAGATGCGACATTTTCATTAGTCATGTGCAAAAGGGGTACCAAAATGAACAAAGACTTGATGGATCAGAACCATGGTGATTGGCTGATTTGGGCATTGGCGTTGGTGGCAGCAGTAAAGGAGCCCTGGAAAGAGGTCTGGTGAAAAGGAAGAATTGAATGATTGAGTTGTTTGGGTGGAGCAATATTGATTAGAGGAGACAAAACTAAACAACTTAGTTAGGGACAGAATTAATTTTGCTGGGAAAGGAGTAGGGAAAATCATGGTTGATATGAGTGGCTGAATTGACTGAGGAAGGCAGATTGATATCATTGTGGAGACAGAATTGATTAATATATTTGGGGACCAGAGAATGGCTTGTTTGGGATAGTAGAATTTATTTTATTGTAGAGGAATAGAATTGATGGATTTATTTAGCGGTACAGAATTGATAGGATGAGGGATGAAATTGACTGGGCAACCATTTATTTAAAGAAGTGGTGGAAACCACTTTCTGGAGAGGGAGAACTGATTCATTTGATGGATAGGGAATGGAAGATGTTTCAACAGAAAGGAATGAATGTGAGCTTGGGAACATGGCTTTATTGGATCTGGCAGTGTAGGTTTTCTTCATGTGGAGTAGTAAAGTTGAGTCTTTGGACAAGGAATTGTCTGGGAAGACCACCAGGTTACCAGATGAGAGAAAAAGTATAAGGATTCTGATTGACTGTACTGTCAACCCTTCACTTACAGGATGATGTTCATTGCCTGTCTATTTATTCTCCCTTTAATTTCCATTACTTTCTAGCTATCTCTATATTGCTCCTTGGACTTTTTGGACAGCTCAATGGATTTGATATTATAAACCACTGGAGGCCAAAAAGTGCCCTGCCAGCTCCACTGAATCACTGTCCCTTCCCTAATGGAGCTGAGGCCAGCTACAATCTGCTTCTTTTTATGTTAATTAGGTACAACCACAAGGTTGCCAATGCAGTTTTCAGAAGTCTGAAGTTTGGATGGTCTTGATGTAAGCCTTTCTTCTGCCTCTCTCATGTAAACTTTAGCACACTTTCAACCATGTGTATATATTTCCTTTGTTGCTGTTGCTAAAATCACTGGTGTAATGTTCAGTTTGAAACACTTTCCATTAAAAAGACTTAAGCAACTTGGTTCAACCTATTGGGACTGATTCTTAAAATTTGGATCCAATTCTGGATTTCAACCTTCCCCTATACTCCCAAAAGCATCGAGGCCTGATCCGGAGCTTTGGGTCAGTCTATTGTAAAGAATGGGACCAGCCATAAAAGTTAGATCTGGATCCGGGTTCAGATTCTAAACTCTGCCAAAAATTTGGGCGTGTGTGGATCCAGCTTTTTGGTTCAGGCCCACCTTTAATTTTGATCATTACTGGGTTAAATAGGAAACATTTAGTTGCTAATTGCCAGTGGACATAAATGGTTTTGAGCAAAGCCACAGTTATATCACACATAATTTTTGTTTTAAAGCGGGCCTATACAACTTCATGCTTCAGGGCATAAACCAACCACCAACTGAAAGGGATTAGGATTTAACTTCCTCTAAAGCAGATTATTTGGTTACAATGTTTCTTCCACTGTTCTCTGACATAGCTGGAGTGACAGGGCAATTTCCTGCAATATCTTGAAAGACCTTATTGTATTAAATGTATGTATTATTGTCAGCTGGGCTTGTATGTAACCTTTCTAGGGGGAAGAAGCTACAGATGTAAGACCTAGGAGTTCAAAAAACTGTATTGAAAAGGTAGCAGACAAGTATGGACTTTTGGGACAATAAGTGTTAAATGGATTTTCTGGGGAATCCCTAGGGAGAGGTTAATGCAAATTACCTACTTCATTATGCAAAAACCCAGCCTTTTGAAGCTATGCCGTGAGGAGAGGGTGATTGTCTGCTGATTACCTGATACAAGAAGGCCAAGATCAAAGGCCTGAGCTGTATAAAGAAATGTTTGATCTGTCCAGTCTCTGTTCTGGTTCTGTATCTGAGTCAATTATGAACTTGTAACCGCAGGGAAAATCCAGCTGTGGGTTTTGAAGGATTGACATCTACCAGAGCCCGGGGTTGGCATTGGGTTGATCTCTGGTAAGCTTATTAGCATGTGTGCAGGCTCTTGTATTGTTTTTTAAATATATTTTCTCTCTAATGCTTTCACCTTAAGAATAAACATGCTTGCTTAGAAAGAGCTGTGTGGCAACTTGTAATCGTCAGCAATTCCACTGTTCATAGTCTGCGGAGAGAAAGCAAAGAGTAGGCACTGGCTTGTTTAGGCAGTCTGGCTTGCTGGAAATATCACAGTGTAAATAAGGGTGCACTGCAGCCATAATACCCCGGGCAAAGATAAGCATTTCCCTCCTGACCAAGAGAGATGGCAAATGGGAGCTGGAAACCATTAAGTGGGAGCCCTTAATGGACCATAAAGGGGGAATACAGGTGCAGTTACCCTGAACTGTGACTGTTGGTAGTGGCCACTATAGTGGACTAGATGGACCACTATATATCAGTTTTTGTTCTTTTGTGTATTAGCATTTTGGCTGCAGGGCATGGGGTGCACTTATATTTGCCCATAATAATAAAAATGAAGAACATAAAGTTTTTAATTGGAAAATTAATTTGTAATATTTGCTGCCAAGTCCCACAGCTTAATAAATAAGCCCAAGAAACAAAACATCCTGATTAATGAAAACATGCTAAAAAATGTCTTTGGAATGATACTTCAGCAATGACATGTTCTGCAGTAATATATCCAAGGTCATATATTGTGTTCTCAGCACCCCCCCACATGTTATTAGAAAATGCTCATTTCCTCAATGAAATCTGTACTGTGGCTGCAGTCACTTCATTTTGATGTTTTTTCATAAAATGTGCATCTTTAAAATGCTGTTTTGACCATTAGCAAAAGTTCTGATTGACTTAAAGGGAAGCGTTCATGGCTGAAAAGATATACAAGCAATAAATTATTTTTGTTTGATAACAGCACATGCTAGATTTTGCACATACATTCCAATATCACAAAATTATTTTACAAAATTGTATAGGGCCGAAGAAAATTCAACTGACAACAAATGGGAAAAAAAGTACACTGGTGAGTATTTGATGGTTGCTTTAAAGGACTTTCTATTTGTGTCACTGGAGTTTATTTTAGGTAAATAGTTGTTTGAGGACAGGGGAAGCATGAGATTTGATTAACCTTATTATCTTAGCCTACAGACCCAAAAATGTTATTAAAGGTCATCCAGCTGTTTTTTAAAAATCTAGCCCTGATGTCTGTATTGGTGACCTCTTGTACAACGAATCCCATAGGTTAATGATGTGACCTGATTCCTGATCTTTTTTGGGACACTAAGCTCCAAAAACCTTAATGCTTTTACCCAGAAATGAGTAACCAGACTCTCTATAATGGTCATCCTGCCTTCTCTTCCCAACAGCCCAACCCATGGGGATTTAAAAAAGTGGAGCCTCTTTCCAGCTATCAAATCATGCCCACAGCTGCACTTCCCCACCTCCATCCTCCCCAATCCTTAGCAGCTCAGTCAGACCACTCTGATCCTTCTCTCCCAGATGCCGATCTCCTTTCCCTTCAGGAATGTTAGCTTGTCTGATTTCATCTTGTTCTATAGAGAGATGCTTTGTGTAATCACAATTTACTTTAAGCAGAGCTTATTTTAGAAGAACAGCTCCAAAATGTTTCTCTCCATCACTGGGGAAAGATTAACTTTCATAATATTATGTGAAATGCTCCAACAGAATAATGTGGTACTTTGTAAAAGATCATATTTTTGCTAATTAAAATTAAGCTTATAGTTCTTTTGTGCTCCGTAACAATAGGAAATAAGGCTAGAATATAAGTAAATGAATAGTGATTTACTAGTTTATTAAACCATAAGGAGCAATGTAATCCAGAGATAATTTTTTAAAATTATATTTTATATTATCATGTGAGTGGTTTTACTTGACACCACAGTTAAGGAAGCCTGAGTTAAGAACATGCTTAACTCTTAAGATACCGCCTACTCCTAATGTGAAATCTGAATCTTAGCCTGACCACTTCCAGGCTATTATGGGATTGTCTATGTGGAAATGTGGTGAGAGGAGGGGAAAGAGATCAGGCAGGCAGGGAGTGAGAGACTTTTTGTATATGTGAGGGTACTGGAAGGTGACTAGGGTTCACGTTCAAGAAAGGTGAGGGAGTTGGAAGAGGAAAGAGCAGTAAGAGAGGATGGTGGTGGGGGAGAAGAAGAAAAGAGATTTGGAGTATGAATAACTTGCCTCAAAAATATAAAAGGAGAAATGTACCCTTTGTTAGTATGTTAGGGGATGGGGTAGAATGACTAACATATCTCAGTTAAGGGTGCCTCTATTTTTCCCTTGACTTTTCTTTCCCATTATTAATTATTATTATTAGTATTATTTATTTATTAAGGCAATACAGTAGCATCTAGAGGCCTCAAGGTTAGATTGGGTCCCCATTTTACTAATGGCCTTATAAACACTATGAAACAGTCTGGAAGATCTTACAATTTAAAGCCTACATCCTGCAATGTACAATGTTTGGGCAGATGGTGCAGGTGCAGTAGAGACCCATTGACTTCGATAGGGCTCCATGTGGGTGCAGCAGTTTTGCCATGCATTGTATATTCCCTGTCTGAGGCTTAAATATCAAGGTGAACAAAGGGTGAGAAGGGAAATGGCAACACACAGGGGTGAAGCAACTTGTCTAAGGTCACACAGTAGGTCAGTGGGAGAGCTGGGAATAGAACCCAGATCTCCTAAGATCAAATCAAATGCCCCACCCACCCTTTAAAAACATCTGGAAAACTAAATTTTAAAAGATTGTTTTAATTCAACATTAAATGGTGAGAAACAAATACACAAGGATGGGAAATTCAAAACTTGAAGGATTCTGACTCAGCCTCAACTCAACCACATGGTAATTTCCAGTGATCTCTCTTAAAATAATAATAAAAAGCCTTAATAATCTAGTGCTTTGTTATTGAATGTATACCACAAAATATAGAGCAGGTGCAAGGTTGCCAAGTTAGCACTGCTTTAGAAACCAGGTCTATGATGATAAATGACTACACAAATAGTATTTTAGGGTTCCATGTTTATTGTCTCAATGACCCCAACTCAAATGTGTTCAGTTCCCCCTCCCCCCCAAAAAAGCTCTTCTTACAGCTAATGATGTAAATTCAACCTGGTATGTGAGAGTCAATCTGGGTTCTCTCTGGTTCATGCATGTACATCAGTAATAAAGAGTCGGCAGACAAATCTGCTTTACCCTCATGTTCACCTGTAACCCATTGTTGCCAGACGAATAGCACAACTGTGAATAAAGGCAGACTTCCAAACATGGTGAACAATGGTGGTGTTGATGATGCATGTCCAAGACCAAGAAAAGATTCAAGCTTGCCTTCCCACAACTGTATTGACTAGGTTGTGGTACTAAGAGTAAAGGAGTGGTTTTGGTTCTTTTTCCAGAATATTAAGCAGATATCATTATTAGTATGCACAGAGGGGGCATAGCTAAAAAGTGAGAACAGGCTATTTTTACAGTCACTTTTGAGAGTGCGTCCATACTTCAACTGACAACTTTAATAGCATATTAATGTTATCTTTTGTGATTGTAAATAACTCTAGGGACATAATTTTGCATTGCATTGGAAGATGTCAGTTTTCTTAGTAAAAATTTTAAAAACGTATATGAATATATTAAATAAATATAAATGTGAGGTGGCATGGTCTATTGGCTAGGGCTCTGCACTGGTAGTCAGGAGCCATCAGCTCAGTTCTTAGCTTTGCCACTACCTTACAGTGAGATCTTGAGCATGTCTTTGTGCCTCTGTTCTCCATCCTACCTCATATTTGTAGACGGTAAGTGTTAGAGGGCTTATTCCTTCGCCCTCTCACTTCTCTGCTCCTTCTCACATGAACAGAGAGCAACAATACTCGAAGTCTGAAGGTGCAAACAATTTAGGGTGACCAGATGTCCAGATTTTATAGGGACAGTCCTGATTTTTGTGTCTTTTTCTTATATAGGCTCCTATTACCCCCTACCCCCGTCCCGATTTTTCATACTTGCTGTCTGGTCACCCTAAAACAATTAGATGTTTATTGGGGTGAACTCCAGCAAGCTTAAATCCAAGTTATTTTTTCCTTATTTTTGAATCCCAACTTACTTCCTGTTTGCCCCTAATTTATATAGTAATATTCTCAGCTATACCTTAAGCAATCATTTTACTGAAATCTATCTAACCAATCCTAACATATTGTAACATAATTCTCTAACCAATTATATCCCACCACCTTAATCAGTTTACACCCAGCAAAATTAATTATACAGCAGACCGAAACAATCACAGAACCAGACAGAGATCATGCAAATAAACAATAGCAAAGTGGGAATTATAATGACAAAACAATACAGAAGTGAGGATTTTATAACTACATCTATACAGACATAAGGGTTTTCCAACTATGTCTTTTGATAAGTGAGTTCTTAACAAACAGAAAACGATCAAACTAAATTTACTTTTACATCTTCTAAGCTCTTCCCTTTATCTGGAGGTGATAGATCGGATCACCTTTCTAACAGCCCCAGATTACCTTATTTCAATGTGACTAGTTTGGAATGTGAGGATGTGACCATATGCTTCCCGGCTTATGGCTCTCTCTGCTGCTTAGCCAAAGGCCTTAGCTTAAGAACAGGGCCGCAGACTGTCACAGTGAGAGAAGGCCCTTACACAGGCAGACAATGATAAACATGCCTACATTCTTAAAGTATAAGCCTTTACAGACAGGCCTGAATAGCTATATTCTAACGGTAAGCTCTTCAGGGTGGGAACTATGGGCTGGTCCACACTAACCCCCCAGTTCGAACTAAGATACGCAACTTCAGCTACATGAATAACGTAGATGAAGTCGAAGTACCTTAGTTCGAACTTAAAGGTACTTACCAAAGGTCCACAGGTGGCAGGCAGGCTCCCCTGTCGACTCCGCCTACTCCTCTCGCGGAGCAGGAGTACCGGCGTCGATGGCGAGCACTTCCGGGATCGATTTATCGCGTCTATACAAGACGCGATAAATCGATCCCAGAAAACCGATTGCTTACCGCCGAACCCGGAGGTAAGTATAGACGTACCCTATCTCTCACTACATTGCTGTATAAAACCTAGCACAATCCGATTGTGATTGGAACCTCTACGAGATACTGAAATACAAACAATTAGTGATCATTCATGAGACAGACTTTCAGCAATTATGTGCTATCATCACATCTCTAAGTATAACTTTATTTCATCTGACTGCAAACAGCCTTCAGCAAAGGGTCAGATATCAAACTGCACTGTGAGATTGAACAGCATAAGGAAAATCAGACTGTAAACTAACACTACAGTGTTGGCTACATTGTGGCTTATTTCACCATGACACCTTTCCTGTTGAAACTGAATGCCATTAAAAAAAAAAGGGGGGGGGCAAAAAAACCCAGGAAGACACCTCAGATGAAAAATAAGTGGCGCAATAAAAAAGTAGGTTGATGGGATAAAGCTTTCTTTAAATCAACAAAAAGCAAACACAGTGGAGATGTGACACAAAGATTTTAAAGACGAGACAAGGCGGTTATAAATGAACACTGTGTTAGGCCAGAACAAATTTGTCAGCAGTCTAAACAGCTTTTTTTGGAATGCAGATTGTTTAAGTTGAGTACAATATGTATGCATAACAAGTTATCTAAATCAGTGTTGTACATTGTCTTTAGGCAGTTATTTTCTCTGCTATTTGTCAAAGGTAAGATGTAAATTGTAGGCAGTTTTGAATGGTTATTTTGTTGTAATTATACTTCCCTTTTTTAAAGATGTGATTTATGATGAAAACTAGGTGCTTCAGGGTTTTTTCTATGGCATTCATTATGTCAGAGGGAGAAATAATTAAAAACTAGGTGCATTGGAGACAGGTAAATGCAAGATTGTGCAGTCCAGCCTGAAATTAATTTGAGCACCCAAAGATTTATATATGCACTTTAAATGCATTAAATCTATTTACTACCATCTGGGCACCATGTACAGCCATATGAAAATTTAATTTTGACCTGTGCTTACATGATAATGATAGCCCTGAAAATAAAGAGAGCTGGCTGAGTGTGGGGGAAGGGAGGGTTGGGGTGCTTATTTAAACACCGTTAGGAAGCCTGACATCAAATTCGGCAATGTTAACTTTTTTGGACCCTATACGATGCTTCACACTACAATGTGAGGTTCAAGGGGAACTATGCTGATGTCGGTATTCTGCAATGTGAACAAATGTGGAGCAGTAAGATATAGCTGAAAGACTGTAATCAGTTCTGTTCTTGGGGGTGCGGATGAGGAAGTTTTCCTCCCATTGTTTCATTGTGTAGGGTTTAGCTGCCCGACATCCAATAACGTCTCCCAGCTACAGTAAATCTCAGGGAAAACTTTGTAATTGTATGTGTGGTCAACATCCCACCAACTCTTATCTCCTACTTGGTCCTGTAGTTTCTCCTCTTGTGTTTGCTTGCCGCAGCTTGCTGGCAACAATCCAGACTGGGAGCAGACACCTCTGCCCATGCCCTTTGATTAAGACTGAGGTGAGGGAATGTGTTTCAACAGCTCTTTATCCTTCAACGTCTTGCCTTAAATGTTACAGGGTCCTCTTGTCTTTGGGAACATCTGCATGAAATTACCCATACATGGTAATCTTAGCAAAACAAGATTTTAATTAAAAAAAAAACACAAAGAAAATGGAATTAACAGAAAAGAATTGTTTTTTTTTAGCAAATCTAGATTTACGCTTCCCATAAGCTAGACAGTTTAAGGCGTTTTAACTTAGTTGCATATGTGTAAGCCCTGTGGCTTGAAGCCTTAGAGAATAAAGAGTTCTCTATTGTCCATCCATTGGTGAAATGGGAGAAGAGGGGCCTAGAGCAGCTTAAGGACTGGTGAGGGAGCACTCTGCCAGCATCTGTTGGAGAGCAAGGAGAGTTGACTGAATGCATTTCAGTTTTATGTGCTGGCTTGAGGCACTTTGGTTAAGATACAGTTAAACTTGGAGTTTGGGGACAATAAAATGCCTTTGACTTTTTTGTGAAATACAAGGAAAAGATTTTCACATCACCTGTGCCCCAGGTCACCCTGATCAAGACACAGTTGGGTTAAGGAGCCTATCTGGAACTAAAGAAACTAGACTATTTTTACTGGGAATGTCACTGTGGTGGCAAGGACTCTGTCAAGGGCCCTAGATACTACTGATCCTTCTATAAGAACTGAGCTGAGCCTGTTGAACAATGGACAGTGCACCGCAGAAGCGGTGGCAGCACCTTCAAGGGCACGGATGGTGCAAGCAGCAGCAGAGCCAGGCATCTTAGGCTTAAACCACAGAGAGAGATCAGCAGGCTACCTAAGGGATTCTAATACAGATCTCCCTACCCAGCAAATACAGCTGAAATCACTACAGCTGGATCAGATAGTGGAACCCCTGAAGCCGCCATGGTAGCACTGACCTGCTAGAATCCTTAGACTTCTCTGTCTGAGGACAGTGAGCTGTGAGTGGCCAGCTGGGGCGGAGGGAAGTGGCCAAGAATACATCAGGAACTCTCAGTGGCCAAAGGAGGACTGAGGTTGAAACTACCCTCCAAGTAAGGTTATATCTACAACTAGCACTTTTGTTGGTAAAACTTTTGTCAGTCAGGGATTTGAAGAAACATACCCCTACCAGACGTATGTTTCATTGGCAAAACACCGGTGTACACGGCACTATGTCGGTGGCCAATGTCAGCTAATTTGCACTCGCAGGGCTCAGGCTGTGGGGCTGTAAAACTATCATGTCCCAGAGCCCGTGGGGTTCCAGAGCCTGTACATCTACACCACAATTTTATAGTCCCACAGTCCGAGCCTGAGTCAGCTGACATGGAGAGCCACTAGTTTTTAATTGCAGTGTGAACATACCCTAAAAGGGTCAGGTTCAATTTTCTAGGAGTTCTTTCTAAAAAGACATAACTAATGCCAGCTCAAGCCACCCACCCTGAAATCACTACAGCTGGATCAGGTAGTGGAACCCCTGAAGCAGCCCAGGCAGCAGTGACCCGCTAAATTGACATCTTCTGCATCGATTGCAAAAAGGAGCAGCAGCTGGAAGACTGGACTTTCAGAACTCGATATGGCATCCATGAAAGGACTGCCCTTGACTTCAACGGGCATTGGCTTGAGCCCACAAAGATCACTGCTTATTATTTTGTGGAGAAATCATACAAACTGTTACACAAGTAATTACCAGGGATTCCTTGTATAAGTAAGCGTTTGCACCTTCAGTTGTAACAGGTGACTTTTGAAACTTTGATAAACCATTACATTGAAGCTTGAATGATTTTCCAATGTAACAAGATCTCTAGCATAAAATTACAGGCATACAGCTTGTGATGAGATATAAAATTACTGTCCGGCAACTAAACTTCTATTGAAAAATTTAGCATTTAAATATAACATTGTGCATGTGCGAATGAGGGTCTGTAAATGCCTGATCCCAAACCCACTGAAATAAATGGAAAGACCCCCCTTGACTGACCTCTGTGGCTTTGGATCAGGCCCCAAGTCAGTACTTTATTTTTAAGTATTTTAAGTATTTTAAGGCAGCCGTGCTGTGGAAAACACATTGTAGGCCTGGTTAGCCTGATGAAAATATTTGCACAGAAATTCACCAAAGACAGATAATTAAATAATTTAACCCTTTCGTCTAGTTGAAAACAAAAAAAAACCCTCTCTGAGATTCTGGGTTTCCTGGTCCAAAGAAAAAAACACATGCTTCACTAACGGCTGCTCTTCACTACCAGGGCGATCGATGCTGCTGCAATCGATGCAGGTGTCAATTTAGCAGGTCTGCTAAATTGACAGCAGAGTGCTCTCCATTCAACTCCAGTACTCCAGCTTCCTGAGAAGATTCAAGTAAGTCGACCGGAGAGCATCTGCCATCATGTATGCAGCACAGTGTAGACACCACAGTAATTCGACCTAAGCTACGTCGACTCCAGTTACATTATTCACATTGCTGGAGTAGCATAACTTAGGTTGATTTACACCAGGAGTGCAGACAAGGCCTAAGTGAGCTTCACAACATTCCCTGACTAGTAAGGCCACAGAATCCTTAGTCACTTGGGGGAATGTCATTTGAAAGGATGTTGTGCCCAGGTTGGAGCATGCATCCAGTGAACTTTGTTTTACTATGCATGTATTCTGCGGTTCAACATTCCTTGACTTGAGGGATCATATCCACCATTTATAATACAAGTTCCAACACAGGGATCTTGTTGAACTGCAGGCTGCTGCTTGTGGCTCAGGTAGCAGATATGGCCAAGAGCACTCTAACCTACTCACTGGGCAAGTTGAATGTGACCTTGATATGCTCATCTGTGCCTTTGCCTCCTCGAGGATAGGCAACTATTTTAATATGTTCTTCATAGTTCTACATCTTGAGACACCTGGGAGCTGAAGCTGGTGCAGAATGAAATTAATGAACTAATGTGATTTATTGAAAAAGCCCATGAGAACTTCAAATAAATGAGCTCCAGTCATGTGCGTTTGGGAAACTTTAAGAAACATAGTACAGTATGTTCCATAAAAATAAATCCAGTAAACTAACTTTTATTAATATTAAAAAAAATAACTAATCTGATCTCTCTCTCTAGGAAAACAACCTCTACTGCAAACTTTTTCACCAGCCCTCATTGTCCTCCTTGCCTCCCTCCATACTCTCTGAAAATAGATGGGCTTTGCCACGTGTCCTAGAAGCCAGTTTGGGGTCATTTCAGACCAAAGGGAAACAAGTCCCCAATTACAGAGGGCCTCACCTATATTTGAAACCAAGAGAACTTCAATTTCAGCAGCAGTGCTGGTCACATTGCGGCAGTGTCACATGTGAGGGAGATAGCCTGTCAAGTAGGAGGGTCTTGCAGCCTAATGGTGGCCGTATAATACTAGTACTCCTTGAAATTCACAAGCTGCCTGCCAATTTCCAGATAGAATTTCAGGGTTTTGTTTCTAACCTTTCCAAGAGATTTGGCACCTGGTTACTGAGGGGTCACACCTCTTTCCCTGCCCTACTCCCATGGTTGAGATAAGGGAAGAAAGTCTGCTGGTGTTAAATAAGGGGGACTGCTGACAGGACACAGTCTGAAGGCTGCTAAGCTCTGGAATTCACATCCACTCTTTTTACCCCAAAGCCAGGAGTGTTAACTTTCCAGATGCATGTCTTGTTTTTTCCCTGTGTCTTTTGAGGAGGGTGTGGATTGAGAATTGAAATGTCTCTTGTTGGGGTTTGTTGTTGTTTACTATGGACATTATTATTATTATAATATAATGGAGATTCCATTATGCCAATTTTAATATATGGTGATGCAAACTTTAAATTATTCCAAAGTGCCCAGAACATGGGGTGAGTGCTTTGTGATTTTTTTTTAAAAAGAAGTCTAAATAAATAGAAGAATTAGCTGACTGTATATTATTTACTTTCTTTAGAGAGAGTCTATGACTGGTTAGAATATTGTACACAGATCGGCACTGGAAACTTTTGAAGTCACTGAAGTTAAGTAAGATTGATTTAGTACTGGAATCTGGTGACAGGGCAAGCTCCGAGACTCAGCTATTTACCCAAGATTTGAGGGAAAGAGGGCTTGATAAGGGCAAAAGTTGGAGATTAGATGGTATTATGTCTTTTCCTCTCCGGTTATTTTGGCTCAGAGCCACAAAGGGACTTAGGCTTTGCAACACCTAACTTTTAGGCCCACTAAAATTCACAGGAATACCATTCTGATCCACAAAACCTGGGGTAAGTGCCTAGGCTCCTATTGGATGTATGGGGAGAGAGAATGCAATCAAGAAAGCCAGCACGATAGGTCCAGACTGCAGGTAGGTGGCTACGCTGCGTGTAGGCCTGAAACAAAACAGCTGGAGGAGGACTAACTCCTTTATAATCTTTAGCCTAGTGGGTGTGAGAGACCCTAGTTCAAGTTACCCCCTGCCTCCACAGAGGGATTTGAACAGGGATCTGCCACCTCTCAGGGGAATATCCTAGCCACTGAGCTATGAGATAGTCTGATGTGGGGTTCCCTCCATTTCTCCTAGTGAGCATGTTCCGCTTTAATTGAATAATTAAGGGCCGAGAAATGAGGTATTAGAGGATCTCTCTCTCTCTCACTCACACATAAAATGTGGACCACAGAATGAAAAAATGAACAGTCTTCAGGTTAACATGTAGTAATATGAAATACTGTTCAGCATTTAAAAAATAATTCTTGATAAGCCTGTGGGAAAATGACCAAAGTATTGAGATAGTCACTTGTTGATGGTGTCTCATTCTGTCCTCTATACTGTAGGTAAAAAAAATAAAAATAAAAATCTTTTCCCTGTATATTCCCTCCCCGAGATATCACTGTACATTAGTCTTTTCTCTCATATGCATGGCCAGTGCTCTCATTTGCATGCTTGGATAGGAGTCATTTTTCAAAGTGTTTGCCTCTAGTTTATCTCACTTTGCTTAGTTTGTGTGGATGAATCTATACCAACAAACTTTTAACCCATAATTAATCACTGATGCAGCTCCACTAGTGATAGGAACAGTGGAAGCTGGATTATCGACAAAGCTCAAGCATTTTTACCACCCTGATGTGTGTCCTAGAAATTAATTGATTTTTTTTTTAATTTCTGATTTTTATTTTATTACAGAATTTTGTTTAAACTTTAATTTCAAGCCTTCCTGACTGCAATGATGTCTTAAAGAAATATAACCTGATAGTTAAGTGGGCAGGAAGATAGGACCTGGGGTTGGGGACAGCAGTATGGACAGAGACAACATGAGAGAGGAAACCAAAATGGAACAGAGAAAAGGGGAAAAAATGGAAGCAAGAGGGAACAGAGTACAGCACTAAAAAGGTCAGTGTGAAAGGTGGACATAGCTGGGGTGGGCCTGATTCTCCATTGCCTTTTGCCTTCTGTAGACATTCAGGTATTACTCCTGCAACTGGCTCCCCACAAAAGCATTGCCGAAGCTGCTCAGTACCCCATAAACTTTGAGATGATTGAGGCAAATACAGATTTCTACCCACATGAAACTAGTTGCAGGATGAGGTCTTTTACCAGTTCAAAGTGTATATAAAATGCTGCCATGCTGATTTGGTATCATTTCACACACACTTTGCTTACTCTTGCACAGGTGTAAGGCTATAGAGAATTGGGCTCAATACTTTAGAAACTTTTGTTTCTGCTTTGGGTAGAGGGAAGGTTTTCAAATATACATTTTTTTAAAATCAAAGAGCAATTAAACACAGAATAAGGGGTAATTGGTACCAACTTGTGATACCCTTGCATAGAAGAATTAAGGGTCAGGTTTTCAAATGTATTTAGCAACTAAAGATGCAGACAGGTGCCACGTGGGATTTTCAAATGTGTATTGGTACCTTTGAAATTTTCACATTTGCATAATTAGTTGCCAAAATAGCTTTGGAAGTCTGGCCTTAAGAAACTATATCAGTCACCAGGAATGATCAGCCGTCATAGTAACATTTCCCCCATAGCCAGCTTTCACACTTCGAGATGCTTATTAATGTTGCTGATCAGCTATTCTGGAGTTAATTGATGTCTACTGCTACAGTACAGAATATCTAATTTTTGGATTTTTGTTTTTTTTTTTTTTTGCAATCTTGCGGACTCCAGAGTGGACTTTGTCAGTGTCACGTGGTTTAGGATAATTTTTTTCTTTCCCCTGAATGAACACCTTGTTTTCCTTTCTTGTGCATGTATATTGTGCCGATGCTTTGTTTGAGGGTCTCCCCGTTGCCTGAGAGCTTGCCCTGTGCCATGGATCACACACATCAAACATCCATATGTGTATGAACACAGGCTCCTCACTTAGAAAACCTTTTTATGTGCTGCACAGTCAATACCCTCAGCATGTATTTTAAGTAAACAAATGATAAAGAATTCCAGCAAGAGCACTCAGTGCCATTTTCTTTGGCAAGAGACTCTTCTCTTCTTTCATGTGCATAATTGAATTCTGAAATATATACCATTTTACACCATTAAAGAAATTTCACAGGAGAAGATTCCCTTGAGTTCCCTCTTAGTAAAAATGCCTTTCAACAAAAGACTTATTAATCAAAGTTCACACAGTAGAGAAGTGTGGAAGCCTCTAGCAAGACAGAAGCTATTTTTAATTATTTGGAAAATAACTAGGCTTTTATTTTGTTTGGGTAGAAGATAATTCAGGCTAAAGATGATGAAAGCAGGAGTTGAGCCTTATTGCAATGGTGAGTGGATGTGGTCTGAAGCTGTGTGTGTGTGAGAGAGAATTTTTACTGTATCTGACAAAAAATTAAAAGTCTGGAATATGTGCCATTCACTGAAATAATATTTACTCTTTGTCAGTTTGAATTAACACCTGCACTTATTGTTTCAATCCTCCTACCATCATTTGATTTTCATTTTCTACCCTATCTGTACTGATTATGATTTATTATTTAAACACTCTAAACACAAAAGTCTATTATGGTTTTTGACCTTGGTCACTCATGTATCATTTATATCAAGGTCTTGCACTCTCCTGTCCTCTCATAAATGAAACTGGAGTTCATATTTATCAAATATTTATACACTTGATAATATAACTACAGTACCAACTGGTTCTTGACTCGTGGCGTGGCAGACATTAAATAATCTGTAATAGAATAGGTAGGCACATGAAGGATGTTGTAAAATATTTTTAAAGTCCAAAAATCCTCCTTTCAGTTTTACGTTGTGGATACTTTTATAAGAATTTACATTATGAAGATGATATGTGGCCTGTTCAGTTACTTTACAAGTAACATTCTAATTGAAAATGTAAAATAACAGATCACACAAGTGTAATACTCATGATTCAGTACAAGGACTGTGCCATAGAAAGTTGGCTGGGAAGTTTGGTACTACCAAAATTATTTCCGGGCACTGCAGCACATTGCTAGGCAACAGCCATCCAAAATACTGGAATGATGTCCCTTGTCTTAAAATCTATAAATAGATCTATGGCTCTTAAAGTGGTACAGGCTCTTCCTGGACTTGTATTGGGTATACAAAGGGAGAAGATAGGTGAAAGAGTCTTTGCACATATGTCCTGTGAATGGACATGCAAGGAGAATTGAGGTTCCTGAAGGTGTGGGGAAGCAGTGGAGCCCTGCCCCCCTTCACACCAACCCGTGAGTTCAGGAAACATTTGCATTCTCCTACACGGAGTAGCAGTTGGTCCCAGAGTTTCTGCTGATATGGAATAGCTCCACACTGCCCCTACTCAGGATGATAAATAATTACCATGATGTAGCTCCTTTTTTCAGTTATCATAGTTTAAAGTAACTGGTGGGCCAAATGTTGCTCTCTTCAATGCCTCTGCAATTCCAGTGTATAAAAATGGGAAACCTCTGGAGGATACTGGGGGGGGGGGAGGGGAGGGGATCAGTGTCCCAGCACGGTGTCAGAGCATCAGAATTCGTGACTATTTGTAGACCAGCACTGGTGTTCATAGATGGCATTAAATCCTGAACTGGCTCTGACTTCCAGTGGGCTTAGATTTGTAGGTGAACTTCTTGTGCAGCCTGAATCCAGATATCAGTTTTATGTCTTAACCAAATGATGGCACATCTGGCAGCAGTGAGGTTTCCCATTCTTGCACTCACCTAGCTTGGATCAGGTTAGGAGATCTGACAAGATCACACTACTTGAGGAAATATAAGTTCCATAAACAATTTTAAACTGGCTTAAAATAGTAAAAGAAAATATTGTAACCTAACCCTAAGGCTTGGCTGCAGCCTTCTCCTTTTTCTCTTCAGGGTTATGGGTCCTGGGTTCACCAAAAGGGCACCTGGTGCCTCCATCCAAGGGAAAACCCTAGTAGATCAGAGCACACAGAAGCCCTGTTCCTTGGGAAAATATTTAACATACAATCTGTTACAGAGGAGTGTCAGTCGGAGTATAAAAGTAAAACAACTATCCCATTTCCTGGAATAATAAAATTAGGGTTACCATACATCCGGATTTTCCCGGACATGTCCGCCTTTTTGGTCTTCAGATCCCTGTCCGGGGGGAATTGCCAAAAAGCCAAACATGTCCGGGAAAATGCTTTGCCGGTATCCCTGTCCCCTGATTACCTTAGAGCGGCTCCGGCGGCAGCGGCTGCTGCTGCTCCCCCCAGACACCTCAGCTTTGTATAGCTGAAGAGCCGAGCTGCCCGAGTGCTATCGGCTTCACGGTTTGCCAGGCAGCTCCCAGACCTCCAGACCCTGTGCCCCCAGCTGGGTGCTTCACCTCCCGGGCTCTGGCTGCGGGAAGTGCCCGGCAGAGGGCGCAGGGTCTGGAGGCTGCCCGGCAAACCGTGAAGCCAGTAGCGCTCAGGCAGCTGTTTCGCGTGGCTGGGAAGGAGGAGGGGGAATGCGGGGTGCTCAGGGGAGGGGGCAGAGTTGGGGCAGGGAAGAGGCGGAGTTGGGGCGGGTAAGGGGTGGAGTGGGGGCGGGGACGGTTTGGGAAGGGGTGGAGTTGGGACGGGACTGGGGGCGGGGCCAGGGCCCCATGGAGTGGCCTCTTTTTTTAATTTTTAAATATGGTAACCCTAATAAAATAATAACTGGGGCTTTATTTGCTATGGGGAATTCAGGATAGGGGACCAGGGAAAAAAGTATCAGGATAATAAAGATGAAACAGCAATACATTAACTCTACCCCTCCCACCTGTACAGTCAGTAAAATCACTCTATGTTCCTGCCCAGCACCTGCCTAAGCACATAGTGAGTTTATGTTCAGTCTTTGATGGATGGTGCTACACTGAGATCAGTGGCTGACTTAAAACAAAAAATTAAAATAAATGAATGGGGACGTTCTTACAAAGCATCCATAGGAATAATAGTAAGATGGTTCTTGCAGCAATCAGGTCTAGATTCCAGTGTGCAGTTAGGCTGGCTCTGGGTAGCCTGACTGTGAATCTCTCCTCTGCCTCTTGGGTTTCTGGCCTCTGCTGAGATAAGATGTTCAGTGTCCCAGAAATCCCCAAAGGACTCAGTCTTCCATTGGGTAGGAATGTGGAGAGTAGAAAGGTCCCCTCTGGTTACGATATTTCTTTGCCTGCGACACTGCAACCCAACTAAAACTGAAAGTAAAACCAAACCCTTTGTCTCTGAGTTCTGGCTTCTGACTGATTCTGGTAGTGTTGCTAGACAGTTCTATCTTCACCCTAGGCAATCTAAGAAACAGAGTTTTAACTCTTTGCCACCATTGTTGTTGTAGTCCAGGGCAAGTCCCTGTTAGGGCTGGTCTATACTGCAGGGTGGGGTGTGGGGGAGATCGATCTAAGTTACGCAACTTCATCTACGTGAATAACGTAACTGAAGTCAACATACTTAGATCTACTTACCACAGTGTCTTCAGTGCAGTGTGTCGATGGGAGACACTCTCCTGTCGAGTCCCCTTGCGCTTCTCGTTGAGGTGGAGTTGACGCTAGAGCAATCAGCAGTCGATTTATTGCATCTATACTAGACATGATAAATCGACCTCCGCTGGATCGATCATTGCCCGTCAATTGCCAGCAGTGTAGATACTCAGTGTGGTATTTCAGGAGAACCATTTCCAGAGAGGTTACATATGATGCAGCAAGGGAACCAAATAAAGACAATAACTGCCCAAGAACATATTCTAAAAGTGCAGTATTTCATCCTAGATTCTCTTGCCTGGCCTAATCAAATTAGCTTTGACCATTGAAATTTCTTATTTTCAGAAGGCTCAAAATATATGGTTAAGATTGAATGTAGCAGCCTAAGTGGTTTCAATATGTATGGCATCAGGGTAGGATTGCCAACTTTCTAATGGTATGAAACTGAACACTCCTGCCCAGTTCTCTTCCTGGCCCTGGCCTTGCTCGCTCCATCCTCTCTCCCTCTGTCACTCACTTTCCCCAACCTTCACTCACTTTCACTGGGCTGGGGCAGGGGGTTGAGGTGCGGGGAGTGATGGGCTCTGGACTGGGCATGCGGGCTCCAGATGGGGCCAGAAATGAGGGGTTCAGGGTGTGGGAGAGGGTTCTGGGCTGGGGCAGGGGTGTGTGTGAGGGGTGAAGATGCCAGTTGGGTGTGCAAGCTCTGGGGTGGGGCCAGGGATGAGGGGTTTGGGGTGCAGGATGGGCCTCTGGGCTGGGTCCTAGGGGTTTGGAGTTCAGGAGGGGGTGCGGGCTCTGGCTTGGAGTGTGGGCTCTGGGGTGGGGGTGGGGATGAGGGTTTGGGGTTCAGGAGGGGGAGTCTGGGCTGGGACAGGTGGTTGGGATGCAGGGGGGGATGAGGGCTCTGGGATGGGGCAGATAACCCTGTGAGTCTACAACAGATGGTCGATGTAACCAGCCAGGCTGCCAACTGAATGGGACTCCACTTTAATGCTAGGAAGTGCACATCCCTGCATACTGATGCCTGTAGAAGGGACTCTGTCCAGGTGACACCATTTCAGATCCAGCGGGAGCCCATGAACTTTCTTGAAGATGGACAAGCGTACCGACATCTTGGCACACCATCAGGTTTTCGTGTCCAGCAGATGCCCAAGGATACTGAGATCCAATGGGATGTGGCCAAGATTAACTCCTTACTGCTGGTCCCCTGGCAGAAGATTGATGCCTTGAACACTTTCCTGTATTTCATTTGTCCTGAGGGGATCTGCCATGGTGAAGTTACCTCTGAAAAATTAGGCACCATAAGGCAGTTGGTGAAGAAGTGGCTGTTTCTTCCCCAGAGGGCCAATAATGAACTGGTGTACATTTCGCACAAGCAGGGTGGCGCCAAGTCCCTTGAATGTGTGATCTATGTGATGTTGCAGCGATCAGTTACGCATTCTGCCTTCTGATGTTCTTGGACACTACAATGAGGAACATCACAGAGAGTGCCGTGCATGACTTTATCAGGAAGCAAATCGCCATGACCCCTTCCAGCCAAGATGTTGCCATGTACCTGGAAGGCAAATTTGTGAGAGACAGGAGAGACTTTGCTTCACTTTGGACTCGTGCCCACAATGCTACCTGACTGCTGGAGAAGGGTATTGGCTGCCATTGGATGTGGTGAAAGGAAGTCCTGGTGCCACAGGTCAAGAATATGGAGCACACAATCATCACTCCTAGAGCTAGAACCATGTAGGAGAGGACCCTGAAGGATGCCATCCACTGGTAGTACATGGAACACCTGAGACAGAAGATGGACCAGGGCATGGCCTTTGAGGCGATGTGCAAGTGGGAGGGCAGGAACCACTTTCTCTCTAGGGGAAGTTTCAACCAATCCAACTTCATCCACAGGGCCTGGCTCAATTGCATCCCTCTGAATGGAGCAATCCACCATGAGAATTGGGTCAAGTGATGAATAAAGGGCGGCTATGCCAATGAAACATTACCCCATGTCTTGTGTAACTGCAAGCCCCATTCCTGAATCTGGCAGCTGCGCTACAATGCCATCCAAGTTCACCAGTCAAAGCCATCCTGCCATCCATTGGGAAGGTTGCCATCAACTTGTCTATCCCTGGACCGGACAGTCAACTGTCACCAGCCATCATCACTAATGAGGAACAGAAAAGGATCCTCATGGTGGATGGTATAGTTCCTTTCAAGAATAGGATCCTGACCTTCTGTGACGTCCAGGCTCAAAAGATGGAGAAATACACCCCTTTGGCCGATGCCTTGAGAGCTAAGGGTTATGAAGTTCAAACACACATGCTGATAGTTGAAGCCCTGGGCACATGGGATCTCAGTAATGAGCAAGTGTTGTGGGAATATGGAATTGGTCAGTGCTACGCTCGTTTGATGTGGCGACTCCTGGTATCAGACACCATCAGGTGGTCAAGGGACATCTATTTAGTACATATCACCAGACATTGGCAATACCAGGAGAAATGAGCTAGAATGCCATTAAGAAGCAAAGTTGGGAAAGTAACTGAAATACTTCTCTGGCTGCTTGTATTTACTGAGGGACAACCTATATTTGCTTTTCAGAAGCTACTCTTAGTATAACTTTTTATGACTGTGTCCAAATTTTTGGATGCTAATATTTAAACTGTATTGTTAAATTTATTAACCTTAATTTGTGATATTGCAGACTACAGACTATATGTATTTTATGACTTTTTAAACCAAACTTTGTACTTTTGTGGTAATTTAAGCATAATACCCAGATGTATAGAAGCTCTTTCTTTAACCTGAGTACTACATAATACATATTACTTAATATTAGCTTTAATAAAAAAATTATATCTGTTTAACATCACATAGGGTAAGATTTTACAATCCTTACTTTAGCACTTGTTCAAGTATCATTGAGACAACTTTTTATTTCAGAAGGTTGAAAAAGCTACTAGGAGGGAAGCTGTTCTAGACTTGATTTTAACAAATAGGGAGCAACTCGTTGAGAATTTTAAAGTAGAAGGCAGCTTGGGTGAAAGTGATCATGAAATCATAGAGTTTGCAATTCTAAGGAAGGGTAGAAGGGAGAACAGCAAAATAGAGACAATGGATTTCAGGAAGGCAGATTTTGGTAAGCTCAGAGAGCTGATAGGTAAGGTCCCATGGGAATCAAGACTGAGGGGAAAAACAACTGAGGAGAGTTGGCAGTTTTTCAAAGGGACACTATTAAAGGCCCAAAAGCAAGCTATTCTGCTGGTTAGGAAAGATAGAAAATGTGGCAAAAGACCACCGTGGTTTAACCACGAGCTCTTGCATGATCTAAAAAATAAAAAGGAGTCATATTAAAAAATAGAAACTAGGACAGATTACAAAGGATGAATATAGGCCGGGGGAGGGCGGAGAGCGGGGGAGGGTTGAGAGCCCCCGGCGGCCAGAGCGCCGGGAGGAGGGCGGAGAGCCCGGCCGGGGCCCCGCCGCGCCGCCCCCCTCCAGGCGCCACCCCAAGCACATGCTCGGTGGGCTGGTGCCTGGAGCCGGCCCTGCACCCCAAGCGGCGAAGCGGAAAAAAAAGAAAAGAAAAAAAGAGAAAGCCGCGATGGGCGGCATTTCGGTGGCAGTTCCACCACGCCGCTTCATTCTTCAGTGGCAATTCGGCAGCAGGTCCTTCGCTCCAAGAGGGACTGAGGGACCTGCCGCCGAATTGCTGCCGAAGACCCGGACGTGCCGCCTCTTTCCATTGTCTACCCCAAGCACCTGCTTCCTTAGCTGGTGCCTGGAGCCGGCCCTGTTAAAGACTTAACTTAAGCACCTAAGTTTGGAAACTTTGTCTATGGTCTCCAGTTTTGTATTGAACTTGAGTAAGTTCTCCCTTTTCTCTCTCTCTCTCTATAAAAAACTTTGTGTTGTCAACATCTTCTATAACTCCCTGCAGAAGACAGTAGGTAGACATTCTACAGTTACTTTTCACATGCAAAAGGAATCTATACAGAAAGGGTTATTGCTCACAAGTCAAACACTCTCCTTTTGAAGTTCCATAGAACAGGTTGTCAGTGTTCGTAGGAATGATTGAAAACCATCCTCCGAGCATGCTATCCTGATTTTATACATTACATTATCTCTTCAGAGCAATAAAATTGTGTTTTCTGTCATCCTAGGTATATGCATTTCCTTTAATAATCATGAGTGTGCTATTTTCCAGATAATTGCAAACATTGGCAATTCACATTAAAGTTTATGCATAAGGATATTATAGGTACTGTAAATGTTAGGCTTTATAAAAATGCAGGATTAATTTGATACACATCTTTTATGCACTTCCACTGACTGATGTACGAAGTACTAATAAATTTAGCCTGAAGAGTTTCATTGCAATCTGATTGCCTTGCATTTGCATATCATCTCATTTTCTTGGTTTTGCAGTTGCTGTGACATTGACTTAATAGCGAGACAAAGAGACGGATATTGGGATTTGTGACAAAACAAAGGTGAGTGAGCACCCTTTACTAATGTATTCAAGGCTGAATCTTCGATGGAGTTGGTGTAGGGGACGGCATACACCCACATCCCCAGTGCTAGACATAATGGGTGAGTAACAAGAGTATAACCAATAGGGACCATTACAGTCCTCACCCCACTCAGGGTGTATCTATGCTGCAACTGCAGTATGACTGGAGCATTTGTAGGCATAGGTGAGTTTGCTTTAAGCTAACTAGCTTGGGTGCCAATAGCAAAGAAGTGTAGGGTTTGCCACCCAAATATGTACTCGTGTTCTGTCAAGGCTCCTTCCCCACTCTGAACTTTAGGGTACAGATGTGGGGGGCTGCATGAAAACTTCTAAGCTTAACTACCAGGTTAGATCTGGTCCGCTGCCACCACTCCCAAGGTGCTAATTCCCTTCCCTGGGTAGCCTTGAGAGACTCTTCACCAATTCCCTGGTGAATACAGATCCAAACCCCTTGGATCTTAAAACAAGGAGAAATTAACCATCCCTCCCCCCCCCCACCTCTCCCATCAACTCCTGTGGATCAAGATCCAACCCCCTTGGATCTAAAAAACAGGGAAAATCAATCAGGTTCTTAAAAAGAAGGCTTTTAATTAAAGAAAAATGTAAAAATCAGCTCTGTAAAATCAGGATGGAAAATAACTTTACAGGGTAATCAAACTTAAAGAGCTCAGAGGACCTCCCTCTAGCCTTAGGTTCAAAGTTACAGCAAACAGAGGTAAACACCCTAGTAAAAGGTACATTTACAAGTTGAGAAAACAAAGATAAAACTAACACGCCTTGCCTGGCTGTTTACTTACAAGTTTGAAATATGAGAGACTTGTTCAGAAAGATTTGGAGAGCATGGATTGATGTCTGGTCCCTCTCAGTCCTGAGAGCGAACTCTCCCCAAAAACAAAGAGCACAAACAAAAGCCTTCCCCCCACCAAGATTTGAAAGTATCTTGTCCCTTTATTCGTCCTTTGGGTCAGGTGTCAGCCAGGTTACCTGAGCTTCTTAACCCTTTACAGGTAAAAGGATTTTGGAGTCTCTGGCCAGGAGGGATTTTATAGTATTGTACACAGGAGGGCTGTTACCCTTCCCTTTATAGTGATGACATGTTCCATGGCGGACTTTTACTTGTGCAATTAGCTCGATTAGCTGAGTACCCCAGCTATCTAGAATAAAGTTATCTGGGGTATGTCTGCACGAGCTGCAGTCATGCTTCTGATGGCAGTGTAGACATACCTAGAGAGGCAAGCATGCTGCTTTGCAGCCATTATTGCTGTCCTCATACCAGAGTATCTTACATTGTTCTTAAGTCTCTACTCTGTGGAGAAGAAAAGCTGGTGTATCAACATAGCGATGGTTTCACTATCCTCAACTTTAATCCCACCTCCTGTCAATACTACATGCCCCTAAACCCTGTTGTGTACAGGAAGCCCCATTATAGTTGGGCTCTGCAATATGTAGGGAAATTGGCTACTCTAACCTTGTCCTCATTGTTCAGTGCAACCAAACCAGTTCTGCTTAGTCCTCCACAGCTATGGATAGAGGCAGCATTTCTTCACAAATTAGCATTTCACATGTGGATATCTGAGCTAATATGTGGGTTGGGTCATAAAGGAGAGTGGATTGATGGTCTCAGCTGGTCCCTGATCATCAAAGAACATAAGGCTTGATCCAAAAATAAAAGGAAGGAAGTCCGATGATTTTTAAATGGATTTGGAGCTGGACCTTATTCCTTTGGAAGTCAATGGAATTTAAAAAAACATGCTTAACTTTTAAGCATGTGCTTAAATGCTTTTCTGAATAGGATGCACTTAAGCACATGCTTAAAGTTAAGCACAAAAATTTCCCACAAAAAATTAAGTGAAATTTTTCCAAGATTTTTTCAGTTAGCTCTCCTTATAATATAGTCATAGTAAAGTATAGTTAACTTTGGCAGACATAGTGTAGAAGCTTTAAATGTAAGCATAGAATGAAATAAATATGCTATCATATTATAATTTTGCTGTTATACTGCAGGAATAATAAAATATCTGCACTTTGCCCCTATCTTGGGCTCAGTTCAGCCTCAATTTATACAACACAAGCAACGGTCAATTTATTTGAAGCACACAGGCATTTTTAGGGAAGCACCATATTTATATACAAGCAGTTTTGTTTAGAAAAATGTATTTACAGGTTGGGAGATCAATATTAAAACCTGATAAATGATTATAGTCAGGAGGACTTTTTGTGGTAGAATTGTCAGATATAAAAAGATATTTATAGTTCCTGGCCTAAGATGTCACTTTAATTAAGTTATAGTTATTTTACGTGCTGTGAAAAAAAATGAGAAGTATGGTTAACATCTCTTTTTATTGCACCTCACAACTGGATTATGTTGTGAATACAAGCTCATGAAGACAATGGATTGAACATTAAAGAGTGCTTGTGGGCCTTCCATCCTAAGGGCCAAAAAAAAATCTACTCACAATAATTTCTGTAATGGTGATTTTGCAACTATAGGAAGAGAAAGTAAACAAGCTGCATTTTACTTTGCATGTCTATATGCTCTCTCTCTCTCTCTCTCACACACACACACACACAGTCACTCACTCACACTCACTCACAGTCAACTACATGTGTATCTATGTGCCACAAATGTGGAGGTTCTTTCCATGTGATAAATTGTCAGAATTGCATTTGAGGACTGCTGGTAGTAAGCATATCTCTGGTGATGCTCTGAGTTGTTTCTTGGGACCAGACCACCACTTGGTGACTACTGGATGATGGGGTTACAATTGCAGGGTGTGGTGGGGTGGCTGCCCCACCCCCGGAGAGTGTGGGCTGCAGCAGGCCCAGGCGCCTGCGTATTCCGGCAGCCAATGAGAGAAGGACTTGTTGCGAGCCAATCAGAGAACAGATTGGGGCCAGCCAATCAGGGCCCAGCTCAGCCATATAAAAGACTGCTCAGGGAGCGAGCAGTTAGTCTGTCCCAGGCCTTCAGAGGGGAAAGTCTGTCTCCAGAGCTGGGAGGCCAGCACCATGGACAGCGCAGCGTAGGCCAGCCTTAGAGAGCAGGAGAAGGTCCTACTCTGTAGCCTGCCAGGCGGCCGGCCTTGTAGGAAAGGACCTAGTGGGAAGGAGGGCTGTTGGGGAAGCGGTCCAGAGGAACAGACAGAGGAGGAAGGAGAAGGAGGACAGCGAGGCTGTCGCTAGAGGGCCTCTGGACCGGGACTCAGAGTAGTGGGCGGGCCTGGGTCCCCATCCCCCCTTCCCTTTGTTCCTCTTGGCAGTACACCCAGCCATTGGCTGCAGGGAGCGGCCAGCCGAAACTACACCAGAGCCTTGACCGTGGGGATTGGACTTGAAGGTGTAGGACTGTGGGTCATCCAGCCCCCGGAAGGGGGTGTGAATGGACAAAGGGACACTGTTGGAGGACAGGGTTCCAAAAGAGGACGCTGTGCATTGGGAGCAACGTGAGTCCGCATGCCAACCAAAGGCGAGATGACAGGCGGGACACCACCAGAAGGGGGCGCTCTACTGGATCGAACCAATTCCCTGAGACGACCAGTAGGAGGCGCTGCAGTGGTGAGTCCCAACCCTGTCACACAGGGTAATTCCTTCTCTGCCTCAGGCTGTAGTATACCTAGTATGGATGGAATCTTCAAGGAATTTAGATGCTAAGAAATCTCTACTGATTCATGTATTGTAAATCCACTGGGGACCACTGAGATCATATAGTCTGGCTTTCTATATGACACGGGCCATAGGACTTTCATGAACTAATTCCTGTTTGAACTACAGCATACCTGTTAGAAAAACATTCAGTGTTGATTTACAAATTTGCAGTGATGGAAAATCCACCACAACACTTTGTAAATTGTTCCAGTGCTTATATGCTATCACTGTTAAAAATGTATGTATGTCTTATTTCCAGTCTGAATTTGCTTAGCTTTAACTTCCACCTCCTGGATCTTGTTATATCTAGAGCGAAGAGCCCTCTCTTGACAAATTTCTGTTCCCCATGTAGGTATTGATAGACTGATCAAATCACCTCTTAAACTTCTTTGTTAAGCTGAAGAGACTCCTGGAGCTCAATCACTATAAGGCACTTTCGCCAATCCTTTAATCATTCTCACAGCTCTTCTCTGAACCATCCACTTTATTAGCCACCTTCTTGAATTGTGGACACCAGAACTGGACACAATATTCCTATAGCAGTTGGACTATTGCCAAAAAGAGGTAATAAAAACCTCCCTTCTCCTACTTGCTATTTCTCTGTTTACACATCCAAAGTCCTATTAACATTAACCCTTTTGGCCACAGTGTTACACATGGAGCTCATGATGAATTGTTTTTCCACAATGACCCCTAAATCTTTTTCAGTGTCAATGCTTTCCAGACTAGAGCCCCCATCCTGTAAGAAATAATACCTAGCTCTGATATATGCTTTTCTTCAGCAGATCTCAAAACACTTTGCAAAGGAGGTCAGAGATACAAAGGGGTGAAGTAACTTTCCCAAGGTCACCCATCAGGCTCGTGGCAGAGCTTGGAATAGAATCCAAGTTTCCTGAGTCCCAGTCTAGTGCTTGAGCTACTAGACCACACCATCTCCCTAGCTTTGGCTGTATTAAAATCTATACTCTTTGCGTGCGCCCAGCTTACCAAGCAGACCAGATCACTCAGTAACTTGTCCTTTTTGTTGTTTACCACTCCTTCAATCTTGATATCATCTGGAAACTTCTTCAGTAAATATTTTGTTTTCTTCCGGGTCATTGATACAAATGTTAAAATGTAATTGTAAACAGGGAATCATCTTCGAGCAGGTGTGTGTCTACTGAGGTCACATAGGGATCTCTTCTTGTTCCTATGCTATTTGAGACACATCAATTAAGCAGTTTTTAATGTGTGCCATGTTGACTTTGTAATCTAGTTTTTTAATTAAAATGTCATTCAATCCCAAACCAAATGTTTTACAGAAGTTTACATATATCAACCTAATTACCTTCATCAACTTTATTTACAGAGCAGGAGTGAACTGCTATTATTGAAAGGCTTATCACTGAGCTAAATTTGGGTAGAATTGCATGGTGATGGCAAAAGGTATAACCCTGACACAAAGGCCAGTCTCAGGCAAATTTCAAGTCCCTGCTCCAGAAAAGGGCATGCTAGAGCTTGTCAAAGAAAAGATCACAGAATTTTTCACCTTGGCTTCTTGGAAATTGTAGACCCATTTAGCTGTAATTTTCCAGAAACTTTCAGCCTGAAACAAAGACCCCAGGTTGGAAAATTTGAACCTGAACAATTGAAGTTTGACAGAGGGTCTGTCTATGCTACAGACTACTGGTAGCAATGTGTACTGCACATGTAGCTACATGCTGCAATGAAAAATAGGGTGTGTTCCCACTGTGGTATGTAGTTTCACATATCAGTGAAAGGCTCTGGCAGAGGGGAAGGGCTGTGGCAGCTCCCCGCTGCTGGACCCTTTCACTGTGGTGAAGAAAAACTCTGGAAGGAGGTAACTCGGGTTTGCAGTGCATCTAGGAGAAGGAGAACTCCAAATACAAATCCTGCACCCATCTCAGCTGCTGTGCTTGTGGCCTCTGTTGCACCAGTGCGGCAAAAGCTGCTTGGGTGAGAGACTGTGAAAGGCTGTGCACAAACCTCTCTCTCTCGCTCTTAAATCCATTCATAGTGCAGATTGTTCAGCCTCTCCTTTAACATTTTAACCCAGAATCCTGTGGCAATGGGGAAGTGGTGACAGGGACAGGCAGAGCATGCTGTTGGCAGTCCTTAGTCACAACATTGCACTAAAGCATTAGGGTGGTGATCTTTCTCCACAAACCAGGGCAGATATGGAGTTCGTATCCTCCTGGGGTAATGGAGCAGGCATTTTATGCATAGTGCTGCTCTCCCCAATCTAGGGAAAGGGGTCTGGAAAGGAACCCTACACCCTGCCCTTTCCATACCTGACAGGCTACTGCTCCAGGCTGGTCAGCCAATTCAGCAGTTGAAATAAAACAAAAATTCAGACTGAAGTTTGGGTCATGGAATTTCAGAACTCTTCTTGACAATGACCAAAGACGGGAACGAAGAACAGCCTTCATTGCCAAAACACTGAAGAGGTATAACATAGACCTCTTTGGGTATGGTCTTTCAACCAGTTATGAACCCACCATATAGTAATTTCATCTAGACCATATTTCCCTACTTTGCTTAGGAGAATGTCACATGGGACGGGATTGTCAGACTGGTAATAGTAGGATCTCTGTGGTTCTTAACGTGAAGGTTTGAGAACCACTGTCAGTTTTATTGTAAATGCATGGCTGTCTGTGCATTTTCACTGTGTGGCATATGTTTCTTCCAGGCTGAGTTCGCTGAATGAGCATGTTATTAAAATAAGGAACTAATTAAAGAAGTAAGAACCTCAAATGGGACAAAATACTGAAGACACAATGGAAACATGGATATTCCACTTTCTACTATGCAACCCGCCCACCCCTCCCCTGGAGTGTATCTGTGTTGATCAATATTATTAGACTCATCAGGATTACATCCAAGGCCATGTGCAGTGTCTGCAAGAGGAGAGAGCGCCATGGAGAAAATGTCATGGAACCCGGGGGGTAAGGGGATTCTATAGGGAGTCCTGTCCAGAAGCATTCATTGCAGGAAAACGTGCAGGGCATGGTTTAAAGAGTAAGCTCAAAATGAAGGAACTCAAATGTGAAATTGCAGAACTACTAACTGTGGTATGTAACCTATCACTCAAATCAGCTTTTGTATGAGATGACTGGAGGATGTGATGCAGATTTTTTTTTTTAACTCAGAGGTGATTCTGACAATTACAGACCAGTAAGCCTAACTTCAGTACCAGGCAAATTGGTGAAAGCTATAGTGAAGAGATTTTTCCAGACACATAGATGAACATATGGTGGGGAAGAGTCAACACAGCTTTTGTAAAGAGAAATCATGCCTCACCAGTAAGCAGTCATGGGGTAAGAAGGAAGGTCCATTGATGGATCAGTAACTGGTTAAAAGACAGAAAAACAACAGGTAGGACTAAATGGTTAGCTTTCAGAATGGAGAAAGGTAAATACCAGTGGCCTGCAGGGAGCTGTACTTGGACGAGTGTTGTTCAAGGGGTTCATAAATGATCTGGAAAAAGGAGTAAACAGTGAGGTGGCAATGTTTGCAGATGATACAAAATTATTCAGAGTTAAGTCAGAGAAAATCAGAATTATCGGACTGGAAGAGACCTTGAGAGGTCATCTAATCTAGTCCCCCGCACTCATGGCAGGACTAATTATTATCTAGATCATTCTTGCCAGGTGTTTGTCCAAAGCAGACTGTGAAGAGTTACAAAGGTATCTCACAAAACTGGGTGACTGGGCAACAAAATACCAGATGAAATTCAATGTTGATATATGCAAAGTAATGCACACTGGATTAATCCCATCTATACATCCAAAATGATGGGGGTGTAAATTAGTTGTTACAACTCAAGAAAAAGGTCTTGAAGTTACTGTGGACAGTTCTATGATAACAGCCAGTCAATGTGCAGCAGCAGTCAAAATAGCTAACAATGTTAGGAACCACCCAAGCAATGGAGCAGGTACCAGAGGCTACTCCTGTTCCTGGGGATGCAGAGAAGGATGATGAGCTACCTGGGTGTGGGTGATTGTGACAGCATCCCTGGGGTACCTCCTGGAATTGTGGGACTGCTGTGCCCCCTTAACACTCCAGCCTGGGCTGTTTCTCACAATGCTTTGCCAGTGAATAGCAGCATACCTCTCCAGGCTCTATCACTCTGCCACCAACAGGCAGAGGCACACCCAAAGATGCATGAATACTCTGCAAGCCACTCATGAACTTTACACAGAGAAACACCAACAAATCTCTCAGGCCCCCAGCAATATACCATCGTACACTGCTCAAAACCTTCTGTTAAACAGTGCAAGCTTATTAATTAGTTTGTCACTTTGTCAAAGGAAAGTGGACATGCACCAATCCTTGTAACCTGAGCAGATTTCCCAAGCACTTTAGATAATGTTTTAGCCTTACGAGTGAGTTTAACATAAGTTTACTAACTACAGAAAGATTTTAAGTGACAGGCATAAAGGTCAGAGCTTTTTAACTTAAGAAAATAAAAAGTAAACACGCATTCTAAATCCTAAACTTTTAGTCTAACCAAGAGTTAAATCAAACTGCTTTTCTCACTGGACAGTGAGGTAGGTTTCAGTTCTTAAGGCATAGGCTGAATTTCCTTCTAAACCTGGGATCCAGACTCCTCAGTTCAAAGTCTGTCTTCCCAGCATTCTTGTTGTTTTCAGCATATTTGGGGGGAGGAGAGAGATGGCCTCAGGATACCACTGTCCCTTATTTTATACTCTCAATTCATGTCCATGGAAAGTCACACTGTTGAGCAATCCCTATTGTGTGTTGCTTGTGCAACTGTCATCTTTGAATTGTAGCTCTCTTGTTTATAATTCCCCTGCTAGTCAATGTTTGTTTAGTGCCCGTCTGGGTGGGGGGGGTCACCACTTTAGTTGTCACTAGCAGTGGGAGATTCTCAAACTCACAACATATTTCTGTAACAACCATCTCAAACTTTATACACACTGACAGAATGATGAGTTGCAGCAGACCGTGACCTTTCATAGGGCATCTTAAATGGTATTCTGTGTGTGAAATATCACTACTTTATAAGAAGGATGAATATGGGGGGTACAGGGTGCTGCTTTGAGGTACCGTGTGTCACAGTTGTGTCCTTCCTTGTGCCCACAGTGAACAGGGCAGCCTGGAGGCAAGATTACAGCTCTGGATCGAGGGCAGGCTTCAGTTTGCCAGCAAGAGATAGGGCATGACATTTCAGGAAATAGACATACACTGTTGAGGGGCCTAGGAGTGCAGGTACCTGGGGAGCAAGAGTAAAGAGTCAAAAAATGAAACACCTTCTATCCTCACTTTTGAGCTGGGGTATCTGAACATGAGGTGGAGAAGTGCCCTGGCTAAGTTCACAGAGCCAGTCAGTTATAGCACATGTTCCCCTGCTCTCCCCCACTGGATCTGCTGCGCTTTCTGGACAACCCCCTTTTCCTTAAGCCATCTGTAACCTTATCAGAGTAAAAATCGCCAGCCCACTCTGGAGAGAGTGAATGTTCCTGCCCCCCTCTCCCGATGAGGGAAACAACCACAGTTGGGAGGTAAGCAGGGAGAGGCAGGGTCAGTGACTCCTTGGTCTGGTTCTCAGCAGCATTGAGGTTAGGAGAGTCAGGTGGGAGATTTTCGGTAGCTGGTGTTGCACACAGCAACCACGGAGCTGGAGAAGACGCAACTGGGCACAATGTCCATGGGCAGCTGTTCAGTCAGCAGCTGAAACCCACAAGAAGCATGTGAGATTTAGGACCCTCTGTCCCACAGACACTTCCCTCAGAGTATACTACACAGCAACCACCACGCTACCAGCAAAATTCTACCCCGCACCCATCTGGACCCCCTTGCAAATCCTCTCCCAATTCAGCCTCCCCTTCCCCACTGTGTATTCCTAACCCCCAGCCATCTCTCCCATGCCCCTGCTCTTCCAGGGTTTTTCCTGGATTGACAAAAGGGCTGCTCCGCTATCCCTGTGCTTATCGTGTTTAGGTCCTTTCTCATTACTGGTTTCCAGAGCTGTTAAGGGTACACAGAGTGCACTGCCTTGAATTGGAGTTTTGATTGCTGTGGCAGCTCTGAAATTCAGGCACTTGATCAGTTAGAGCAGGGATCGGCAACCTTTGGTTCCACATGTCCTGCTTTCTAGATCCTGTTGCCCTTCTGTATGACCACTTTCAGAGAGGATCACTGTAGAGGTCATACAGAAGATGTTTGTAATGTTACTGGAGTGAAATCAACAGCCCAGTCAGGAGAAAGTGAACATTCCTACCACTTCTGATAGCTGGCAGGTGACCTGAAAGGGGAAGGGGTCAGTGGCTCCAAGCTCTGGGTCAGAACAACACTGAGGCTAGGGGAGCCAGCCACAAGGCTCCCTGTACCTAAAGTTGCACATGACGACTATAGAGCTAATGGGGGTGGGTACAGAGTCCATGAGCAGCTCTTCAATCAGCACCTGTGAGAGACAAAGAAGTGTGAGACTCAGGCCCCACTGACTTCCCAGAGAGGAGGCTTCAAAGACATCGCTAGCAGGATCCCAACCTCTCTCCTGGGCTCTCCTTTCCCAGTTCCCTCCCTCCTACCCAGCAGGGACCACCTGATTCCTCCATTCCCCAAGGCTCTGCTGCCCCTCCATCCAGCCCCACAATTCCCTCATAGTCCTTTACAAATTAATCCCAGAATTTCCCCCTTTTCTACTCCCTAATCCTCTGCCTCAGGAATTCCTGCTTGCTGCTGACCCCTCCAATCTCACTGATTCCCCACCCTGCTAGCCCAGGAAAGGCCCCCTGCTCCCTCCCACACAGGTAGCAGGCACTGTCGCTCACTCACTCTGATCCTCTGCCCCAGCGCTGCTTTGGAGCAGTGGGACTCTGGGGTGTCCTGCCTGCTTTTCTGTGCGGTGAAGCACATGGTGAGGCTGGCATGCAAGAGGTGGATCTGCTCAACCTCATCCTGCACCCACCGAGAGGGGGGTTGGGAGGAAAGAGAGTGTCTGATAGCCACGGTCCTTCCTGCCACACTCAAACCAGCTCCAGAACTGACACACACCCTGGTGAAGTCCAAGAAAAGCCCCCCTTTAACAAAATAAATCTCCTCCTACACATGCAGGGTCAGGAATTGAGACAGTGTCTGTGCGGGAAGGAGACACCAGATTGTGCGGGACAAATATCTCCATTTCACGGGTTCAGGGTCATATGGCATAAGCTTCCCCATATGGGGTTATGGAGTGTCCAGGATAAGCCCTCCCACAGGGGGTCAGGATGGTGCAAGGGGTAGGATGGACTCATTCTGCAGTTGAGCTGGAAACATATTTTACCTTTTCCGTGCCCTGGAGATGCTCTATGATGACTCTCTGAGCACCTTCCTCTGGGGCCAGGTCCGGATAGTCATCCTGGTCCCTAAGGGTTCCCTGCATCAGGGCAACAAAGGCAGAGGGTAACTTCTGCTGCTGCTGGGATGACGGCCTGGGGTGTGGTGGGCAGAGAAGGGTTAATATTTCCCCCTCCTGAGAAAGGGTCCATGGTAGAGAAGGCCTCAGATTCCATCCAAGAGATGTCCTCAGTCCCATTAAGCCTCAGCGTCACAGGACAGAGAAGGCCTCATATTGTCCCAGACCCCGAGGAGCATCATAGACCCAAGAGACAGTTGCTCCTTTCCCTACAACGCCCGGCTATAGGGTATATCTGTGTAGGACCCACTAGTGATAATGGGACTCATGTGGCTCAGGCCCCATGTCTTGGCTGGGATCCTCCACCCCTTCAGCCACAATCCTGCTGGACTCCAAGGAGCTGCTGTCCCCTTTGGGGTAGGATGAGTTATGGGGGCAAGGATCCCTCACCTCCTGCCCTGAGCCCTTGGCCTTGATGCTCCCAAACTCCAAGGTGCTGTAACTGTACTTTTGGGAGTAGACTGAGTTGCTGGTGCTCACCTGGGGCTCCCCCACTGCCTGCCCACGTGGGGCTAGGAAGTCTCCATGGAGTGGGCAGGAAGATGCCTCCTGGGCCATTGGGCTGGGCTCCAGGGTCTTCTGTTTTCTGTAGAGGAAGCCACAGAACAGCCTTGCCCAGCTCCTGCCATGCTCGGGGTACTGCTTGCCCAGATGGATCATAGAATCATAGAATATCGGGGTTGGAAGGGACCTCAGCAGGTCATCTAGTCCAACCCCCTGCTCAAAGCAGGACCAATTCCCAACTAAATCATCCCAGCCAGGGCTTTGTCAAGCCTGACCTTAAAAACTCTAAGGAAAGAGATTCCACCACCTCCCTAGATAACCCATTCCAGTGCTTCACAACCCTCCTAGTGAAAAAGTTTTTCCTAATATCCAACCTAAACCTCCCCCACTGCAACTTGAGACCATTACTCCTTGTTCTGTCATCTGGTACCACTGAGAACAGTCTAGATCCATCCTCTTTGGAACCCCCTTTCAGGTAGTTGAAAGCAGCTATCTAATCCCCCCTCATTCTTCTCTTCTGGAGACTAAACAATCCCAGTTCCCTCAGCCTTTCCTCATAAGTCATGTGCTCCAGACCCCTAATCATTTTTGTTGCCCTCCACTGGACTCTTTCCAATTTTTCCACATTCTTCTTGTAGTGTGGGGCCCAAAACTGGACACAGTACTCCAGATGAGGCCTCACCAATGTCGAATAGAGGGGAATGCTCATGTCCCTCGATCTGCTGGCAATGCTCCTACTTATACAGCCCAAAATGCTGTTAGCCTTCTTGACAACAATGGCACACTGTTGACTCATATCCAGCTTCTTGTCCACTGTAACCCCTAGGTCCTTTTCTGCAGAACTGCTGCCTAGCCATTCAGTCCCTAGTCTGTAATAGTGAATGGGATTTTTCTGTCCTAAGTGCAGGACTCTGCACTTGTCCTTGTTGAACCTCATCAGGTTTCTTTTGGCCCAATCCTCTAATTTGTCTAGGTCCCTCCAGATCATTAATGAAGATATTGAACAAAACCGGCCCAAGTACTGACCCTTGGGGCACTCTGCTCGAAACCGGCTGCAAACTGGACATGGAGCCATTGATCACAACCCACTGAGCCCGACGATCTAGCCAGCTTTCTATCCACCTTATAGTCCATTAATCCAGCCCATACTTCTTTAACTTGCCGGCAAGAATACTGTGGGAGACCGTATCAAAAGCTTTGCTAAAGTCAAGGAATAACACATCCACTGCTTTCCCCTCAGCCACAGACCCAGTTATCACCTAATAGAAGGCAATTAGGTTAGACAGGCATGACTTGCCCTTGGTGAATCCATGCTGACTGTTCCTGATCATGTTCCTCTTCTGTAAGTGCTTCAGAATTGATTCCTTGAGGACCTGCTCCATGATTTTTCCAGGGACTGAGGTGAGGCTGACTGGCTTGTAGTTCCCCGGATCTCTCTTCTTCCTTTTTTTAAAGATAGGCACTACATTAGCCTTTTTCCAGTCATCCGGGATCTCCCCCGATCACCATGAGTTTTCAAAGATAATGGCCAATGGCTCTGCAATCACATCCGCCATCTCCTTTAGCACCCTTGGATGCAGTGCGTCCAGCCCCATGGACTTGTGCTCGTCCAGCTTTTCTAAATAGTCCTGAACCACTTCTTTCTCCACAGAGGGCTGGTCACCTCCTCCCCATACTGTGCTGCCCAGTGCAGCAGTCTGGGAGCTGACCTTGTTTGTGAAGACAGAGGCAAAAAAAGCATTGAGTACATTAGTTTTTTCCACATCCTCTGTCACTAGGTTGCCTCCCTCATTCAGTAAGGGGCCCACACTTTCCTTGACTTTCTTCTTGTTGCTAACATACCTGAAGAAACCCTTCTTGTTACTCTTAACATCTCTTGCTAGCTGCAACTCCAAGTGGGATTTGGCTTTCCTGATTTCACTCCTGCATGCCTGAGCAATATTTTTATACTCCTCCCTCCATTTTGGCCCAGAAAGAACCTCTTCCCCATCAGTGTCTGCTCTGGGAGTGGCTCTCCTTCTTGTTCAGAAGACCAGGCACCTCCACCTTCTGGCCTTTCCTGGAGCTGCTTCACCCACAGCGAGCATGGAGGGACCACCTCCCTATGGCTCCAGGGCCACCTATGGAGCTTTGTTCCTGAACATGCACTTCAGCCAACGGGCATTGAGACTCAGAGGACAGACTGCTCCCATAATTCCCTCTCACCATCCCCGGCATTGTGACTTCAGGGGAGTCCAATGCTTTTAGAGCAGTTGGGTCAGTCACAAAGACCTTCAGTTAGTTGGGAGAAGCAGGTCCCTCCTTCAGCCCCAGGCTGCACTCCCTTTCCTTTTCCCTTAGGCTACAGAAAGAATAGAACTCAGGTGTCCAGACTGCCCCAGGGAAACTATTTTCTGACTAAGATTCAGAAGGTCCCAATCATGAGGTGCAAGGCCCCCTCTATTCCCACTGATTTCAATGGGGGTGTTGTAGGTGCTAAGCTGAAGAACACCGTGCAGGGAACTTGCAGCCCCAGCCCAGGATGAAAGGATCCTAGGGGGCTGTGTCTGGAAATCAAGTCTCAGAGTCATCTCCATTTCTGCCCCTCCCTGAACTGAAAAGGGGAAGCCACTAAAGAAATGCTAAATGCCACTCACTTGCTCTAGATGTTGGAGCCTGGCTAGTGGATGTTCAGTCATTCATTGTCCCTCATCCTCCTCCTCACATTCCAACATCAGTGCAGGATGGGGGGGAAGGTATATTCACTAATGTATTACACTGCCCAGCAGAGCATAGACACTAAGCTACCTACAGTGGCTGGGAAAACAAACACATATCTTATTGCCAAGGAACAAATAGGCCCAACAGCAAGGAATCCAAAACACTGCAGGGATGACATCTCCCATTTTATGATCTCCCAGCACTTTACACACATTCATGAAGCTTTTCAATCCCTGGGCTATAGGGCTTGGACCTAAACATCACTGATGGGAAATTGTGGCCTGGTCAGGGGAAGCCACTGGCTCAGGGTCACCCTAAAAGTCAGTGACAGAGCTAGGGATGGAGCACAGGAGCCCTTATTTCCAGGCCCCTGCACTTACACCTAGAGGAATAGTCCCTCCCAAAGCTGGGAATTGTAACCAGGACTTTATTCCCAGACCCTTTAGCTTGGGTGGGGGGAGGAAGGGGAAGGAATCTGCTCACGGTGATTGGAGGAGGGGATAGGAATGATGCTTTTCTTATTGACTTATGGGACCTTAGGCAAATCACTCCTTCTCTGTGGCTCAGTGTCCTTCAGCAACATGGGAGTCTAATAATTACCTGCAATTGTAATCTGCTGTGAGATTTATCCAGGAAAATCTGCTCTGTTAATGCTATGGAGCATTTGCCTATTAATGGCCAGATCCAAATTCCCAGAGTGTGGTGGGTTCGGATCGGGGTTTCAATTCAGCCCACTTCCTAGATCACAGGACTTGAGACACAGCTAAGCCTTTCCGGGTTCAAAAGAGGGGCTAACAAACTTTTCCATCTCTATTGTCTATGATTCGGGGCCTAAGAGTCCAGACAGAGTCTCATTGCCTAGGCCCCCCATCACCCAGGAACCGGGAAACAATTTCCAGTCCCATTAGCATCTGAACATCAAAATCAGAGGTTTCCTGGGAATTTACAACCCTGGATTCCAAACTGAAAGATGTGTTATTGGCTTTGGATGATGGTCAGAAAGAAATCAATATAGAGTTTGGCCCACCCAGCAAGCCTCCATTGTTCTTCTGAGCTCCTTGGGCTTTAATATCCCTTATCTGATCAATGTGGATTATTTGATCAAGTTTCATTCTTGCCAGGAAGTTGAAAGTATCTATTGCCATTGGAGAGATGGGAAAATGGAGGCGCCAAGAAGGGAAGTGACCTACCCATGGTCACACAGCAAGGCGATGGCACAGCTAGGAAGAGAAGACAATAGTCCCGACTCCTGATCCAATGAATAAACAATTCTCCCTTAGAGGCAGGGATAGAACCCAGGAGTCCTGACTCTCAGCCTCCTGCTCTGATTCCCTTCACCAGCTGTGAAAAATCTTGTGTCTTCCCACCTGTAGCCTTTTGCATTTCTTATAAGTAGAGCATGTTCCATTGGCTGCACAGACACCCTGGAATGGATCCCGACAGCTCCCCTGGGAGACGGGGACAACAATCCTACACTCCTTATTTTAAAGATAGAGAAACTAAGGCAGAGAAAGGTGAAGTGACTTGTTGAAGGTCACACACCCAGTTAGTGACAGATTTGGGAATAGAACATAGACATCCTTATTTTCTGTTGACTATGTCTAGACTCTTGGAGAAATAGAACCAAAGAGCCCTGCCTTCCTCTGGGAGACTAGCTGTAGGAGTCCTGACTTTTAAACTAACCAGCACAGCTCACATGTCATACACTGAATGCTTGCAATGAAGTGCTCTGAAATAAGCTGTAGACCAAGAACTTGTAGTAGAAATTAATCAATAAGTATTTTGGAAGAATTAATACATTCAAGCAAACCCTAAACTGCTCACAGACAGTTGTTGGAGCCAGATTAATCACATGATCTGTTATGGATGATTTGCTTGTTCTTAAAAGAGAATTACAAGGACCCAGATCTCCTTCTTGTTAACTCAATAATAAGGCCATGCTTGGTCAATAAGTGTTGATAACCTCAGTGGCTAGACGCCAAGAATTCCCATCCAATGGCTCAAAGGAGGCACTCATCACTGGAGGGGATCACTGTTAGAGCAGTAGACCAGCTGCACCTCTTTGTGAGGACCTCCCACAATGAGAGCTGAAGAGCAGCGCTGCCCTTCTAATGAAGGCAGGGGGAGAGGGAAAAGGGAAAAAAAAGAAGAATAAAGAAGGGGAGGGAGGGAAAAGGAATCACAAAAGGACAAACTCCAAATGGCCCTAATAATTCTAAGGGGCACAGTCCTAGGTAGGCAATTTTTCTGTCATCTTATCCTAGTGTTTCCTATGCCTAGAGCTCAGCAGGCAATAGATGGATCAGACTGAACAGGTTCCAAACCTCAATAAGGCTCTTAACTGATGTCCTTTGTGTACAAGCTATCAACCAAAAATCAGCATTAGGAAAGGAGAACACTCCAAAGAGGCGCCTTGCTCGCTCTCAGGTGTGTGAACACAAATGCTCCAAGGAGAGCCACAAGAAGGAGATTTGTTGCTGCAAAGTCACAGCCGTCTACAAGGTTACTCCTGCCTTATATGTCTGATGTCAGAGTCTCTCTGCCTCCCCACCATCTTTGCCCAATAGGCTAACATCCTGACAAATGGCCCTGTGAAGTGACTGCTAGATCCACCCCTCCCCTGCAGGGCTCATGCCCTACCCCTGGCTAGCCCCTTTGGATTTTAAATTGCTCCCCTGTATCACCCCCCTTGGCCACTGTTGATTCTTGGGATCAAACAGGCTATGCAGTAAAATAGCAGAGGCTGTTCTCCATGCCATGCTGAGTTTTTCTGAGATTCATAGACTGTAAGGCCAGAAGGACTATTAAATCATCTAGTCTGACGGCCTCTATATCACAGGTCATGAAATTTCACCCAGTTGCCCCTACACTGAACCCAGTAACTTGTGTTTGCTTAAAGCATATCCTCCAGAAAGGCATCCAGTCTTGATCTGAAGACATCAAGATGTGGAAAATCCACCACTTCCCTTTGTAGTTTGTTCCAGTAGTTAATCAACCTCACCATTAAAATCCGTGCCTTATTTCTAATTTGAATCTGTCTGGCTTCAGCTTCCAGCTTTTGTTATACCTTTCCCCACTAGACTAAAAAGATCCCTGATATTTTCTCTCCATTTATATACCATAATCAAATAAACCTATAAAAAGATCACAAGGTGAACAGATTGAGTTTTTTAAATTTCTCACAGCATAGAATTTTCTTCAGTCCCCAATTTATTTTCTGCACCCTCTCTACTTTTTCAAAATGTGGACACCAGAACTGTAACAGTATTCCCGTATCGGTCTCACCAATGCAGTCTCACCTCCCATTCCTACACCATGAAGAAATGGCCTCCATTCTTTCTTCCTAGATGTGTGGCTTTATTAAAATGTATGTTTGAATGAGCCCAGCTCTCCAAGTGATCCAAATCACTGGGCATGACTGGTTTGTCCTCATTGTTATTTACCACTCCACCAATCTGTGGGTCATCTGCAATTATCATCAGCAGGGATTTCATATCAGCTTCCAAATTGATTAAAATGTTGAAAAAATGTTGTGGAGAGCTTTTTTTCAGACCTCAGGCACCACATACCTTCTTCTACAATGGAGCAGGAAAAGGGCTTCCAGCCCAGCTATTGCATAGGGTCAAAATACAGGAAACACATTTTAAGAAGCTGTATCTGCTATGGGGGTATGAACCCTGTGGGGGGTTGAGCAGGGATGGAGACACCTGCTTACAAACTCATTACAAATCTGTAGTGTAGGCAGCAACTAAATCTGTGTCTCATTTTCCCCTGTAAAATGGAAATAAGCAGCCCGAACTTGAAGATCTCCGTTTTACAGATGGGGAGACCAATGCAAAGAGAGGTGAAGTGACTTGTTCATGGTCATAACATGGCTCAATGGCAAAGCTGGGAATAGAAAAATGCAGGTGTTCTGATTGCCAGTCCTGTGCCCTCTCTCTTGTATGCCTGGCCTCTCTGGTCCACTGGGGCTGTGACTGAAGTTAGAAGTTTTTTTTATTTTTTTTCTCTCTCATTTCTCTGAACTCCACAACACCAGAGAGGAAGGGTTTTATCCAGCTGGCTATAATGCATGTGGATGTCTTTCCAAAATGTGTGTTCCTGCTCACTCAGAATTTATAGGCTTGAGGGAGGAACCACTTAGTGAAACCCTATAGCCTGTGTTATGCACTATGCAGGATGTCAGATGAAACTGTCATAGTGCTCCCTTCTGCCTTTAAAACCAAGGTGTTTTTCTGCTGCCGTTGAAAGAAATCTGGACTTATTTTCTATCATTCACTTTCCTTTGGAATAACAAGTACAGTAAAAAGGATTTACTTTTCCATTGTGTCTTGAGCATCTTTGATAGCAAACAATGAATGTTATACCTAATGTTTCTGATTTCAGACTGCCATAGGGTGAGCCGGCTCTTTTAGAGGTTGAGTGACATCTGCCTTTATGCCAGGTTTAGCTACCTTCCCTGGTGAAGGGAATGAGTGCAGAGTTCACATGACAAAGGGGAACACGTGACTAGGGGATGTAAAGGGAACCTGTAATTTGCTAGGAGATAATAGTCAATTAAAAGTCAGGAGCCAATGTGGAAAAGTCTAGGCTGAGCACATAGGAAGAAGCCCTGGGAATGAGCTTCTATGGAAAGAGAAGACAGTATAGATTATGGAGCAGGCAGTCCAAGTGGTTTAGGTACCAGGGCCAGCAACCAAGAGAAGAGGGTGGATGTGAGTGCTTATGTCTTCCTTCTCCAGCAGAGGCTGCTCAAGCCAATCTGCCACCCCAGGCAAAACTTCAGTGTACCACCCCCACTTATAAGTTTGTGTCAGGGACCTATTCCTTGTCTCCCCAGCTGCCCCACGGCAGAGAAGTAAGGGGAAATTACTTGACTGCAAGGTCAGCCAGTGAGTCCGTTTCGTAATGTATACTCAACAAGGGGGTGAAGTAAGGTTGCACAGACAACCCTAATACGGCATTTCCTAACTTTTGAGAAGTTCACTTTGCAACCTTAAGAATGTTCTTTTAGACTGTGTGTGCATGTGTAATTTCCTAGGTTTTTAAAACTGAAAAAAATCAGTAATTCTATCATGTAACATACTGACACCCAGATGGCTGGTTCATCAGCAGGGTTGCAACATTTACATCCACGACATAGACCTCTGCCACTTGAGCTAACTGATTGCAGTAGTTAGTGGTCATCCTCTATGTGGACTAGCACTAGAGGAAGATGAGACACACACTTTGCCAATGGATTTCTCAGATAGTTAGTGACAGCAAAGGAATAGTGAAACTCAGGAATCGTGGGCTCCATTGCACAGGCTCTAGAGGGGAGTGCGCTCTAGTAGGCACAGATTCTTCTGCCCATTTCCCTTAAGCATGACACCTTCTGCTCCATCCCTTCTAACTTGTCCCAGTCCTGTCTCTTCCCAATCCCCGGCTCCTTGTCCCATCTCCATTCTCCTTGCCTACCTAGTCTCCTTGCCTCAGGCTTCTCATTCCAGTCTCCACCTCCCTTGCCAAGCCACACTCAATCTCCCCCTCCAGGTTTGCTGTCTATGACCCGACCATATTACAACTATTATAAATATACAGAAATAAAACCATATATCATTTTATGTGAGGGTGTCCTCACCTAAGTGAAGCTGCTTTTGGGGTGGAAGGTGATCACTTTTAGATGCAGTTTTGCTATGTTATTTCAGGCTAGAAAGTGAATCCCATAACTAAGGCTTATATTTGGTCATGGGTATTTTTAGTAAAAATCACGGACAGGTCATGGGCAATAAACAAACATTCACGGAAGTCCGTGATCTGTCCGTGATTTTTACTAAAAATATTCCTGACAAAACGGGGAGGGTCCAGCACCAACAGTGGCTGGGCTGCTGCCGGGGTCCAATCCCTGCCCTGGTGGGGCTCTGGTGCCCCCCTCTCCTGGGCTGCTGGGGAGGTCCCCCATTGCCTGCCATGGCTGGGCTGCTGGGTGTTCCTCCTGCCTTCCCCATTGCCTGCTATGGCTGGGCAGCTGGGGAGGTGGGAGTGGGGGCTCCTGTCACCTGCAGGGAGTGGGGGGGGGACTCCAGGGAGCTCAGTGGTCCCCCTGCTGCCCAGCAGCTAGGAGCTGTTGGGGGCCTCCACCAGCAGCGGCTGAGACTGCGGGGCTCCCTGCTGACAGCAGTCCAGCTCTGGGGCAGAAAATGTCATGGAGGTCTCTGGAAGTCACAGATTCCGTGATTTCCGTGACATAATAATAGCCCTACCCATAGCCAATTTCAGACCCACTGTAAGTAGACTTGACTGTAATTATCCATTTTTAAATTGTCCAGTATAATAGAGTTAACCCACCTAAATTTTGAGAGAAAAAAGCCAAGTATTTTCAGTACCCTCCTTGAAAGATGACATTGCAGCAGTACTGTCCCTAACGATGCAGCATTGTTTCAGTATTAACTCAGAACGTCACTGAAGCAAACTTCTTTCTGCGGCAGCTAGGGTTGGTTTTTCTGTTGTGGTGATGGTTTTTTTGAGTTCTCCTATCCTATTCATGCGTTAAGACCAAGCACTGCTTTGTTTATGAAATATGATTTTTATTTCCAAATCTTTATCTATATCCTGGAGCACTTTTCTATTTAATAAGCACTATTTTGTTCTTCAGGACTCATCACATTCTATAACATATTTTAACTACATTTCTAATCTATTTAACCACATACCATAAAAATACTATCTATATTGATCTGCAATTCCATTTTTCTTCATTTGCTCTGTTTTCCAATACTGTAACGTGTGAAAACATTCTCACATGTAATTCATCAGCACTATCTAAATAGTGTGTATGTATGTATTATTGGAAGACTTATCAAATCTGATTTTTCTTCTACTGAATTAATAACTTCATTTGTTTTGCTTAAAATATTGTTGGCCCTTTTTTACCTGAATGCTAGTCAAATTTTGGGCCCCGAGGATATTCCAATTGGAAGTAGGAATTGATGGAGTCTGGTATTTTCTTTGATGCAGTTTTGTTTATTTACAAGGAATGTACATATTCCTGCTGCTCTGAAAGCAGGAAGGGCCAAGAACAAAATGAGCAATTTCTTAGCTTATAGTCCCTAGCTTCTTTGGCCAACAGATCCAGCATATTGCAGGGTCGCATTAAGCCTATGCTTTCTTGCTTGGTTTTCTGGCTTTCTGCCTCTATTTCAGTTCTTGTCTGTCCCTGGTTTCTGTGCGAGAGAACACACCACAACAGTGGAACTCCCTGTCCACATGTTTCGGGGAAGATGCTCTTATGTCTTGTTTTAGGTGTAACTCCTTTGGGGTTTCTTTTAACTATTTTAAAAGAAGGGTGAATTCACACATCAGCTTGAGCAGTTTTAATCTAACCCATAATAAAGTTTAACCCACCATTATAATTACAATTAAACTTTTTTTCCCAGTCCAGTAGGAAAGGATTAACCACACTTTCTAAAGTTATACAGTTGTTCCTCCTTTATTTAGTTTATGTGATGTATTCACTGATTGCACATTTGGATACTAAGTCCCTTTCTTTCTGAACACTAAGCAGGTTGATTTAACCACTTGCAGCTAGTATCTTTGTCCTGATGTCTATAATGAAATACTGTCTTGCCTTGTCTTCTTTATGAATGAGTAGTTTGTATTCATAGGTCTCAAGTTTTACAAATAGGGAAACAGAAGTGTAACTGGGACAGGGTTTCCGAAGTAATGGGTTTAACTCTATTACACTCCCATATTTCCTGCACCTCAGCTTAACTCTTTGCTGAAGCACAGGCCAGTGTACTGTCTTTTCAGAAAGAATTACACAGGAGTTAAAATCATAGGGATCTTGTATGTAGAACCCTTGATGAAGGTGCTAATAGTTACAGCTGGATTCAAAGAGAAAGAATTTTATAATTTCTTAGAAAAACAAACATTTAATGCACAAAAATTGTAAATAAAAGTAACTGACAAGTATTTCAAAAACTAAATACAAATTATTAGGCAAGACATCTACTGCTGTTCCTCATACAAACCCCTGTGTGTGTTAGCATATGCATAAACACATTCACCTCTGCTCTTCTTTCAGAGATGATTTCTCAGTTTCTATAGTGTGGCCATAATATGCAGTGTATTGGATTCTTCACCTGAATTCTTCCATGTGTGTACCGAAAGGCATCAGTTCTTTTCAAACACCTCAGAACCTCAAGAACATAAGAAAGGCCATACTGGGTCTGATCCATGGTCCATCTATCTCAGTATCCTGTCCTCTGACAGTGGCCAATGCCAGGTGCCCCAGAGGGAATGAACAGATCAGGTAATCATCAAGTGATCCATCCCCTGTTGCCCATTCCCTGCTTCTCGCAAACAGAAGCTAGGGATACCTTGTCAGCAAACAAGGGACTTCCACAGCTAGCAGCATTCCACTCCTTGTGTTATGAGTTGATTAATCTCTTTAGCTCCAGGTAAGAGAGGAAACCTGTATTCAAAGTAATACAGATATTGGAATCAGCATATAAAATATTAGTTCCCTGGATGTCTATAAGGCTTTCACTCTATACAGCAGTATCTCTTCCCCAGAAACCCAGCTAAATCAGGTAAGATTTGTAAGCCTTCATTTCACCAAGCTCCTATTTTCTTTAATTGAGACAGAATCCCAGTTTAAAGCAGTTAATCAATAATTAAATATTCCACAGGCTGCGTAACCTCTAGTGGTGACAAATGTTCCCCTCCCAGCTCTTCTTCTAGATCCATAAAACATACCGCAGTGGACTAAACATTCTAGAAGAATCTCTAGCAAGTAAAGCTGGAATAGCACTCACCAGGGATAGGGACCCAGCCCTCACAGAAGACACATCCATTGATCTTACCTACATCAGCTACTAAGTCCTAGGGCTTTCCTTTAACTACTATATTTATAACTTGCCCACACACACTCAGGTTGGCTCAGCTCTCCGAGGATAAAGTCCTGCTAGGGTGCTTGGCCTTAATGCAGGTTTCCCATACAGTTTCAGAAACAGCTATTGAGCATCTCTAGCAACTGCCATAACCTTCTTCTGGATGCCCTTCCAGCTGAGTTGTGCTGCCCTGCTCTCTGCACATGTGTGCAGACACAGTCATCAAGCAAAAAGCCATGCATCTTCCCCACTACTTCTCTCCCTTTCTTTGGGCCATAAAAATCTAATGCTGCAATATAAAGCATGTGAGTTACATAAGCACAGAGAAAGTAAGTAACTTGCTAATGGCAAATTTGGGATTGGAACAAAGGCTTCAAAGTCCGAGCCTAGCAACCATGATACTGAAACATTGCTGCTCCTATAAGTAAATTGCTAGTTTGAGTCCAGTTTCAAGTAAACAAGTGTCTCTCTCATCTTCACAGTTCATAATAATTAGCATTCTGGCTGGCAGCCTCAGAAGAATGCTCAAGGATGGAATGATCATGCAGACTGAACTGTCCCCTCATCCCTAGAGTTGGCCCCTCTGATTCAAGGTTGAGACATGAATGGGGCTGTATGATGGGGAGAGTGCACTATGGCAAAAGACTATCTATGCTAAAGACTATCAGTCTGGCATGTTACACCCTCACTAAATTCACTTTGAAACAAAAATTGAAAAAATAAAACTAAAGGAAGCAGGGACCTTGTGCAGGGCTGGATTAACCCATCACTGGGCTCTAGGCAAACATACATTTCTGGGCCCTTACCTTCCAGTATGATTATGCAGTGGTCCTGCAGCTGGGCAGCTAAACTAGATGCTGCCATGGTATGGATGCATTCCTATTAACCCTGTCCTGGCCAGCACAGTGGCACTAGTGATCTATTAACCCAAGCATGTCTAGCTCCTACTGCACAGATGTTGCTCAATTAACCATCTTGTTTCGAGGTTAGTCAGTGACTGGATCCTACTGCAAGGAACACTGCCCTATTAACTGCTTCATGTCTGCCCTGCCAGGGCTCCCCACCCCCTTTCTCCTGGCCAGCTCCCCTTTGCAGGTACTCACCACAGATCCCCTTTCAATGCCTGGATGATGGCAGCAAAGCTCCAGCTGGTCTGGTTCAGGTACTTGTAGCGGATCTTGAAGCTGTGATTGGGAAAGTCCTATTAACAGAAGGGACATGGGCTGCTGGAAGCTGGGCAGGACCCCAGGGGGGAACACTATTGCAGGAGCTGGCCCCAAGGCAGCAGCAAAGAGGAGAATTGCTAGCTGCCTCACTACCCACTCAGGTTTTTCCTGGGTTTGAGGAGTGGCATTGTAACTGGGGTTCCAGCACCATTCAGTGTTGCAGTGCCTAACTTTTAGGTACCATGTCACCCAGTGGAATCCACAGTCCCAAATTAGGTAATCAGACTCCCTATACAGTGCATGGGGAGAGTTAGGTGCCTAGGAATGTGATTAACAAAAGCCAGCAAACTGAGCAGGGAGCTGGCTAAGCTAGCCAATAGTAAATGCCAAGGAGAGGAGCAGGACTGAAGCCCCACCCCCCAAAGATATTTGGGTTCATAGCTCCATGGGGGACTCACAGCTGTGAACCCTCTCCTAGAGTTAGGTGCTTAACCCAGGTCAGCCCTTTCTCACAGGGAAAACAGACTGAGTACTCCCACACAGTAGCTAGAGCACATGCCTGATATGTGGGAGACCTGTTTTCAAACCCTGCTCCGCAGCAGGAACTTTAATCAAGGTTTCCCATGTTTCAGCTGAATGCCTTGACCACCAGGCTGGTGGGTATTCCAGGATGGGATGCTCTTAATCTCTCCTAGTAAGGCAGTTCCACTTTATATAAATAATTAAATATTCATCAACACAGGGACTTAAACTTAAGTCACTTACCTGCCAGGTGAGTGCCTTAACTGCTGAACTACAGGGTCAATCTCTCTCTCTGGACCAATTAATTAAAAAAAAATTATACAACAGGAGAATTTGAAAGAAAGACCACAGACTGCTCACTAGACTGGGGGTTAGGGTACTCAGCTGGAATATGGGAAACCTGGGTTCAGCCTCCAGTTCAGATTTAGGCAACATGGGGATGTGAACACATTCTAAATGAGTACCCAGTCCACTGGGCTATTGGGTATTTTAATACATAGTATGTCTCTGATTTAATCATGTTTCTCCCTCTCCCCCAGTCTCTCTCATGTGCCCATAGCATGCCTACCAGTTTGGGCCATGAAGGCTCACTAGGTGGGGGAACACCTAATTTGAGAATTCCACCAGAACTTATGTATGAGCTATGGTGCCAAGCACCTTGGTAGAATCAGGCATTTAAAGTGGCAATTAGGTATCGCTTTTCCTTTGTGGATCTAGCCCTGCATGCCAAACTTTATTTAAAGGATAACAAACATGCTTTTTCTTTCCATCTAACAAGAAGTAGACTTGGTTAGTTTAAATGAATGAATCATTGGCAGTGAAAGAAAGCCTGGGCATGGGGTTTTACAATTAGTTTCTAATGCAACATGGTGAGGGTCGTTCTTGTCACAGATCTTTTCATATGATCTGGCATGCACTGCACAAATATTCAAAACTCTGCTTTCTCTCTGGAGATTATTTAATTGGAAAAAACATTTTAGCATTTCTTTTGTAAAGTGTGTTCCAAATCACCAAGAATCAGAAACACCGCAGTCTTGTAAGATGATAAGAGCCTGCATCCTATATTTTTAATAGTTGCTCTCAGGAGATTCTTTGAGCTTTCCCAGATATACCAAATACAACAGACTTGCCTGACATTTCTCATTAGCATTTCTAAAAAGCCTTCGCAAATGAGAGTTTACAGTGGTGGCACTGGCTTATTTCACACAGTGCCCATCACAACATGATTGTATTACCAAACTTTGGCAATGTTTTCAGCTGCAGTAACTCATGCTAACAAGAGGTTTCCAATTACTAATGCTGAAAATCTGCTTCTATACAGAAGCTAATTGAGTAATTTCACTCACTGACTTTTTTTTAGATGGGCCCAAAAGTTGTCCAATTTGTATAGTTTATGAGAGGCTTAAATAAAGGATGGACAAACTGGTTTGGGTAATACAGGAACTAATCTGAATTTTTACCTCAAACTGCAACAAAACTCCGAACTGGAACTGGAACTTTTTTAAAGATTCAAATAATGTTACAAAAAGGGACAGCATTAACCTGAAGTGTAGTCATTTTCTAGATATGAGTTAAATGAATTTTCAGGTTCTACCATCCCTCTGACCTCCTACATGACAAGTTTTATAATTTTTTAATCACATTTTCCAGCTTTTAAAATACTTTTCTCTCCCCTGTTGCTATGTAAAACACTACACAGACATACTCCTGGGGGAATTCAGCAAGGCAAAGTGACTAATTGATTATACAGTAGAAAAAAAGTGAAACAGTCCGTACTTGAAGAGCTATCACAAAGTAAAGCTGAAGGAATACAACAAAATATTTTTCTCTAATCTTTTTTCCTTTACTGTAACCTTAAGTGTTACTTGTAATAGTTGCAGCCACAGACATTTCACAGAGAAACCCGAGCTTTATGTTTCTACTTTCATGTGCCTTATTACTTCCTGGATTCAACCAGAATAGGATGCGTGAAAGAGAAACTACTCTTATGGTGTTTTCTACCCAGCTGGAATGAGAAAATACTAACTATCTGCATAGAAAGCTTTTAAGTTTTCAGCCTATATTATGAACCAGAGAGGTTCATACTGGGTATGAACATTCATACACAAAGAAACTAAAGGCTTCTCTACATTTAGAACACTACAGCAGCACCACTACAGACCTTCAGTATAGACGATACCTATGCAAACAAGGCCTGGTCTACACTACGAGTTTAGGTCGAATTTAGCAACGTTAATTCGAATTAAGCCTGGACACGTTCACACAATGAAGCCCTTTTTTTTTTGACTTAATGGGCCCTTTAAACCAATTTCTTTACTCCACCTCCGACGAGGGGCTTAGCGCTAAAATTGGCCTTTGCGGGTCGGATTTGGACCAGTGTGGATGGAATTCGACGTTATTGGCCTCCGGGAGCTATCCCACAGTGCTTCATTATGACCGCTCTGGATAGCACTTTCAACTCAGATGCACTGACCAGGTAGACAGGAAAAGCCCCACGAAATTTTGAATTTCATTTCCTGTTTGCCCAGCGTGGAGAGCACAGGTGACCACGCAGAGCTCATCAGCACAGGTACCCATGATGGAGTCCCAGGATCGCAAAAGAGCTCCAGCATGGACAGAACGTGAGGTACGGGATCTGCTCGCCATATGGGGAGATGAATCAGTGCTAGCTGAACTCCGTAGCAGTAAACGAAATGGCAAAATATTAGAAAAATTCTCAAAGGCCATGAAGGACAGAGGCCATAACAGGGACGCACAGCAGTGGCGCGTGAAAATTAAGGAGCTAAGGCAAGCCTACCACAAAGCCAGAGAGGCAAACGGAAGGTTCAGGGCAGAGCTGCAAACATGCCGCTTCTACGTGGAGCTGCATACCATGCTAGGGGGTGCAGCCACCACTACCCCAACCATGTGCTTTGACTCCATCAATGGAGAATCACGCAACAGGGAAACGGGTTTGGGGTACGAGGAAGATGATGATGAAGACAATGAAGATAGCTCACAGCAAGGAAGCAGAGAAACCGGTTTCCCCAACAGCCAGGATATGTTTCTCACCCTGGACCTGGAACCAGTAACCCCCGAACTCACCCAACGCGTGTTCCCAGACCCTGAGGGCACACAAGGGACCTCTGGTGAGTGTACCTTTGTAAATATTACACATGGTTTAAAAGCAAGCGTGTTTAATTATTAATGATTAATTTGCCCTGGCAATCATGGCCAGTACAGCTACTGGAAAAGTCTGTTAACGTGTATGGGGATAGAGCGGAAATCCTCCAGGGACATCTCCAGAAAGCTCTCCTTCATGTACTCCCAAAGCCTTTGCAAAAGGTTTCTGGGGAGGGCTGCCTTATCCCGTCAGCCATGGTAGGACACTTTACCACGCCAGGCCAGTAGCACGTAGTCTGGAATCATTGCATAACAAAGTATGGTCCTGGTGTTTGCTGGCATGCAGACAACATCCATTCTTTATCTCTCTTTGTTATCCTCAGGAGAGGGATATCATTCATGGTCACCTGGTTGAAATGGGGTGATTTTATTAAGGGAACATTCAGAGGTGCCCGTTCCTGCTCAGCTGAACAGAAATGATCCCTGCTGCTAGCCACGCAGTGGGGGGGGAGGGGTGAAGTGATCATCCCAGAGAATTGGGTGTGTGTGTGGGGGGGTAGTTGGGTTTGTGCTGCATGTTAACCTGGAAACCGCAGCCCCTCCTTTTATATTGCAAACCCATTTTAAATGGCCAACCCATTTATTAAATGGATGCTTGGTATGGGAAATGAGGGCGCTACTGTTTGAAACCATGCCCACATGTTAAGAAGGTTAAAAAAGCCAAAAGACTGTGGCTTACCATGGCTGCCTGCAAGCCGAAATCTGTTGCCTGGCACTGCGTGAGTGATCTCTCACACCAAACCAGCAGGCCCTCAATATAAGAGGAAAAATGCGATCTTGTAACGAAAGCACATGTGCTGGGTTATGTGAACAGCAAAATTTAACATGAAACAGTGTACCCATTGTTCTCTAAAATGTGTCTTTTTTAACAATCTCTCCCTTCTCCTCCACCAGCTGCAAATGTTTCTCCTTCACAGAGGCTAGTGAAGATTAGAAGGAGAAAACGGCGGACTCAGGATGATATGTTCTCGGAGCTCCAGATGTCCTTCCACGCTGACAGAGCACAGCAGAATGCGTGAAGGCAGTCAATGTCAGAGTGCAAAAAAAGCACAATATGAACGAGAGGAGAGGTGGCGGGCTGAATTGCGGGCTGAAGAGAGCAAGTGGCGGGCTGAAGAGGATAGGTGGCGTCAGCTTGCTGACAGAAGGCAAGAGTCGATGCTCTGGCTGCTGGAGCATCAAACTGATATGCTCCAGCATATGGTTGAGCTGCAGGAAAGGCAGCAGGAGCAGAGACTGCTGCTACAGCCCCTGTGTAACCAACAGCCCTCCTCCCCAAGTTCCATAGCCTCCTCACCCAGACGTCCAAGAACGCGGTGGGGGGGACCTCCGGCCACCCAGTCACTCCACCCCAGATGATTGCCCGAGCATCAGAAGGCTGGCCTTCAATATGTGTTAAAGTTTTAATGTTTTAAACCGCAGTGTGTCCTTTTCCTTCCCTCCTCCTCCACCCCTCCCGGGCTACCTTGGTAGTTATCCCCCTAGTTGTGTGATGAATTAATAAAGGATGCATGAATGTGAAGTAACAATGACTTTATTGCCTCTGCAAGCGGTGCTCGAAGGTGGGAGGGGAGGGTGGTTAGTTTACAGGGAAGTAGAGTGAACCGGGGGGGGGAGGGGCGGAGGGTTCATCAAGGAGAAACAAACAGAAGTTTCACACTGTAGCCTGGCCAGTCACAAAACTCGTTTTCAAAGCTTCTCTGATGCGCACCGCACCCTGCTGTACTCTTCTAACCGCCCTGGTGTCTGGCTGCGTGTAATCAGCGGCCAGGTGATTTGCCTCAACCTCCCACCCCGCCATAAATGTCTCCCCCTTACTCTCACAGATATTGTGGAGTGCACAGCAAGCAGCAATAACAATGGGGATATTGGTTTCGCTGAGGTCTATCCGAGTCAGTAAACTGCGCCAGCGCACTTTTAAACGTCCAAATGCACATTCCACCACCATTCGGCACTTGCTCAGCCTATAGTTGAACAGGTCCTGACTACTGTCCAGGCTGCCTGTGTACGGCTTCATGAACCATGGCATTAAGGGGTAGGCTGGGTCTCCAAGGATAACGATAGGCATTTCAACATCCCCAACAGTTATTTTCTGGTCCGGGAAGAAAGTCCCTTCCTCCAGCTTTTGAAACAGACCAGAGTTCCTGAAGACGCGAGCATCATGTACCTTTCCCGGCCATCCCATGTTGATGTTAGTAAAACGTCCCTTGTGATCCACCAGGGCTTGCAGCAGATTGAAAAGTACCCCTTGCAGTTTATGTACTTGGTGGCTTGGTGCTCCGGTGACAAGATAGGGATATGGGTTCCGTCTATTGCCCCACCACAGTTTGGGAATCCCATTGCAGCAAAGCCATCCACTATGACCTGCACGTTTCCCAGAGTCACTACCCTTGATATCAGCAGGTCTTTGATTGCGTTGGCTACTTGGATCACAGCAGCCCCCACAGTAGATTTGCCCACTCCAAATTGATTCCCGACTGACCGGTAGCTGTCTGGCGTTGCAAGCTTCCACAGGGCTATCGCCACTCGCTTCTCAACTGTGAGGGCTGCTCTCATACTGGTATTCTGGTGCTTCAGGGCAGGGGAAAGCAAGTCACAAAGTTCCATGAAAGTGCCCTTATGCATGCGAAAGTTTCCCAGCCACTGGGAATCGTCCCACACCTGCAACACGATGCGGTCCCACCAGTCTGTGCTTGTTTCCCGGGCCCAGAATCGGCGTTCCACGGCATGAACCTGCCCCAGTAACACCAGGATTTGCACATTGCTGGGGCCTGTACTTTGTGAGAGGTCTATGTCCATGTCAATTTCCTCATCACTCTCGTCACCACGCTGCAATCGCTGCAATGGCCTCCTCGCCTGGTTTTGCTTTGGCATGTTCTGGCTCTGCATATACTCCAGGACAATGCGCGTGGTGTTCATAATGCTCATAATTGCCGCGGTGATCTGAGCAGGCTCCATGATCCCAGTGCTATGGCGTCTGGGCTGAAAAAAGGCGCGAAACTATTGTCTGACGGAGGGAGGGAGGGGCGAGTGATGACATAGCTTACAGGTACAGGGAATGAAAATCAACAAAGGTGGCTGTGCATCAGGGAGAAACACAAACAACTGTCACACAGAATGCCCCCCCCCAAAGATTGTTCTCAAAACCCTGGGCTTATCAGTCCATTGATTTCATGGAGGGAGGGGGAAGTAAATGAATACAGAACAAATCCATCTATTTTTTACATCGTAAGCTGGCAGCAGATGGTGCAGCATTACTGATAGCCATCGGCATCTTCTGGGTTCTTGGCAGAAGATGCTGTACTATGACTGCTAGCCATCATCGTCAAGACAGTTCAATAGGACTGCTGGCAGGACTGAGTCTCCAGGAGACAAAACATGTCTGTCCAGGTGCCTCTGATCGAACTCATTGAGGAATACAATGACGATGGATACCAGTCGTAATACACCATCTACTGCCAAGGGATAGCTCAATGGTTTGAGCATTGACCTGCTAAACCCAGGGTTGTGAGTTCAATCCTTGAGGGGGTCACTTAGGGATATGGGGCAAAAATCAGTACTTGGTCCTGCTAGTGAAGGCAGGGGGCTGGACTCGATGACCTTTCAAGGTCCCTTCCAGTTCTATGAGATAGGTATAAAAGGCAAGGAGCTGCTGCTGTATAGCAGTGCAGACCCACGTCTGCCAGCACCCAGATGACATATGGTGACGGTGAGCTGAGCTGAGCGGGCTCCATACTTGCCATGGTATGTTGTCTGCACAGGTAACCCAGGTAAAAAGGCGTGAATCGATTGTCTGCCGTTGCTCTGATGGAGGGGGAGGGGCCTGACGACATGTACCCAGAACCCCCCGCAACACTGTTTTTGCATCATCAGGCATTGGGATATCAACCCAGAATTCCAATGGGCGGCGGAGACTGCGGGAACTGTGGGATAGCTACCCACAGTGCAACACTCCGGAAGTCAATGCTAGCCTCGGTACTGTGGATGCGGTCCGCCGACTTAATGCACTTAGAGCATTTTATGTGGGGACACACACAATCGACTGTATAAAACTGATTTCTATAAAACTGGCTTCTATAAATTCAACCTAATTTCGTACTGTAGACATACCCCAAGAGGGGTTCTCCTGTTGGCATAGGTAATCCACCTCCCTCAGAGGCAGTAGCTAGGTTGATGGAATAATTATTTTGTAGATCTAATGCTGTCTACATGGGAATTTAGGTCAGCTTAACAATGATGTTCAGGAGTGTGGATTTTTCACATCCATGACCAGTGTAGTTAATTTTCTACTGTAGACCAAGCCTTAGGTGCCTAGATAGTCACTGGAATTCACAAAGCCTGGGTTTGGCACCAAGGCTCCCTGTACAATGAATGGCAGGAGATAGGCACCTCAGAATGGGATTCACAAAAGCCAGCACACTTGGCAGCTCTCCATGTAAGCTAGAGAATGGGAGAAGCCAAGTTGAGCGGTGTGTCTTAAGGCATGCCCCCCTCCCCTGCTCCCAGGAAGTTTGGTGTCTGAGTCCAAGGTAGAGGGAGGCACCTCCCTCTGCTTGGGATTCTCAAAGCAAGCCCCTCTCTTGGGGTTAGGTGCCAACGACTATGCCAGCAGCACTAGCAACAGTCAGATAGTGACAGACTTTTTTTAGCTTCTTTTGTCTGAGAGGAGGCAATGTAGTCTAGTGGATAGGTCACTGGGCAGGGAGTCGGGAGACCTGGGACCTATATCCAGGTCTGCTATAGATCTGCTTTACGACCTTGGGCAAGTCACTTCATCTCTGTCTCTGTTTCCCCACAAACCTTTTGTCTTTCTTGTCTATTCAGACTGTAAACTTTTCAAGGCAGAATGAGACTCTAAACTCGATGAAGCCCTGCAGGGGCACATGTATAAGGCTACGATTTTGTCACAGAGGTCACGGAAGTCACGGAAACTGTGACTTCCAAAGACCTCCGTGACTTCAGCCCAGGTCCCTTCACCTGCAGGGTCCCGCCACCTCCCACAGCTCAGGGAGCTGTGAGATATGCCGGCCGCCTGAGGCGGTGAGCCCCCAAGCTCCAAGCTGCCATGGGCAGGGGCTGTACCCCACATCTCCCAGCCATAGCGGCCTGGGGTGTGTGTGTATCCCCACAGGGCAGGGGGACCCCCACAGCTCCCCACCATGGGGGCAGCAGGGGGATCCCTGCAGCTCCCCACCGCAGGGGCTGGGCAGGAGGACCCTGCAGCTCCCCACCACTGGAGGGCCCAGGGGACCCTGGAGCTCTGAGCCCCCATGGGTGGTGGGGGCCCCAGAACACCCAGCCACCCCACAGCTGCCCAGCCCTTCCCATTTTATTATGAATATTTTAGGTAAAAGTCAGGGACAGGTCACAGGCAATAAAGAAAAATATCCATGACAAAATCTTACCTTATTCATGTAATATGAATACGTAATATGAATATAATGAATAACAATATTTTGAAAGTACAGGCCAAAGCTATTTTCACGGAGTCACCAGGCCAGTGTTCTGGAACTACTTCGTATGAAGCCAGTCTGGACTCTGGGGTAGCATGCCTCCTCTCTCTGAGAATACTGTTGCCAGGGCAAGAAGTTTACACAGCTTTGACCTTGTAGCATTCAGCATCTCCTTCCACACCATGTGCTTCCCTCAGTGAGTCCGTCTGGTGGGGCTCCTAGGAAAGCCAAAGGACCCTGCACCCAAACTCCGCTGTCAGATGCGACTTTCACCAGCGTAAAATGAAAGGTTGATTAGTCAACAGGAACACAGTGTAGAACAGAACTTTTTTGCACAGAAATCAGTGACTTTCAACCAAGTCCATCTTGGGGGACCCCCGGGTCAGACGCCCTGGACTCCCCCTCTTCTAGTCCCAAAATGCAGACTGCCCAGCTTCCAGCGACCCGACCTCCAACACACCCATTGCTCCTCCTTCTGGCCTTTGTCTCGCTTCCCAGGCAAAAAGTCACATGGTCATATCCGCCTCCTGGGTCTCAGATTATGAAGGGCGTCAGCCATCACCTACATGTAGAGCTAGGCAGCCTCAGCTGCCCGAGGGCCTCTGCAAAAGTCACACCCCCAGTTCCCATCACCTAAGTATTGGTGCAGTACACAGGGGAACTGAAGTACATACAGTATTAGTATAGAACAATAATACTCACATGCAACATAACAAGGTGAATAAAACCCCACTTTGTCACACCTATAATTTTTATATTATGTAGGGCCTGATCCAAAACCCTTCAAAGTTGGTGGAAAAACACCCATTAACTACAATGGGCTTTGGCTCAGGCCTTTAGTCATTAAACTACCCAAACTCCAATTGAATTGGTTAAGAGTTTGACCTGAATATGGCCCCATAGGTGAAATTCACCAATGTAGGAGCACCATAAACAACACTTCATACATCACTCAGTTTCATAGTGTGGGGCTTAACTGATGTGTAGGGTCTAGTGTGTTCTCCCTGCTCTGGGATGAATATTGGCTTATATCAATAAGGTTTTTTTTTTTTTTTTACTCATTCTGTGCCTACAAGAGGGTCAGGGACCAGTGGAAAGAGCATGGGACTGAGAGTGAGGACTAATAATTTTCCTATCTATTGTATCTTGCATACCAGATTTTGAAGCACTTTACAAAAAAGGAAATAATCAAATTTCACAATACCCTTCTAATAGTTAAGTACTGTTATCACCATTTTACAGATGGGGAAAATGGAACACAGAGAGGTTAAGTGATTTTCCTGAGCGCATATAGGAAATCATTGACAAAGCAAGAAAGAAAACCAAGGATTATAAGGCAAGTGTGTCTATTAATTTAATATTCGAAATACAATGACAAAGTAGGGAAAAGGATGTATGGAGCAGAATGCATATTAAGATTTATAAAAATAAAATGAAAGAAAGGTATACATTTACTTACAATAAATATATAATTAACTTGTAAAGTGCAAAGTAAATTAATGTACAAGTACATACTTCTTGGGCCCTATATTCAGAAAGTGAAATCTAAACTTTTGAGCTCAGTTCAGCATCCTTGACACTAAACACCAAGAAAAACCCTAAATAGAAATGTTTAACACTACATAATGTTCTCAGGTGGAAAGTGTATTTTCAACTTTCAGTGCTGTGCTCAAAACACCTTTAAAATAAATGGTGTTAATTTAGTGTGAGCATAAAGAGGCCTGATTAACAGTTATGGATACTGAAGTCTATTATTTATCCACTAAAGCATGGTACAAGTGAAGAGAATGCAAACTTCCTTATATCACTATTAAAAATGCGTCTTAACTAGGAAGACTATCATGGAGACGAAAGAGAGATAATGATGTCAAACCTTATGGTGGTTTGTGTGATGCAGCATCTTGTCCAGTAGGAACAGGAGTGACACTGCCAAACTTAGACCTCCAGACAGCCATCAAATGGTAACATCTTTTGGTCACAACACTTTGAAGAATGTGATTTATACTTCTTTATGTTAAAGAGTCAAATATTCAGCCTAATCTCAAACAGGGTGCCATTTGTATCCCTGCAATTTTGTGGGTGCAATTATTTTCAGCATATTTGAAGATATCTAAATAGCTATTTGTGTCTATAAATCAAGTACTCAGACAGTCAACTGACCAGAATTGCTCCTTCAAACAAGTGCAGGTGTAAAAACAGAGGCCAGGTTTAAGATAATTGGCCCAAATACTAGAGTCGGTTGAAATTTTTTGTTTTGTTTTCAAAGGTTCATTGAAGTCAATCGAAAGACTCCCATTGACTTTGATGAGCTTCTGGAAAGGGACTAAATATGCTTAAATATACAATTTAAAATATTTATTTTACAACTACCAGCTTTGCAAATTCAGCCTGTACTCTTGAAAGACAAATATTTGAAACTTTTCTTTCCATTTTCAATGTCATCAGAAGTAATAAGCTCTAATCCAAAGTAGGCCACCTGTGCAGCCCTGCCTTCTGTGCATTGCACCATATAGTCTGAGATAATTAGGCCCTATTGTATTCTACAAATATTCACAGAGATTTTATTACTGCAAGCTTGGCAGAATAGTTAATAAGTGAAAGGCAACACCTACAAACTATCAAAGTTAAAAATGACTATCCAGGTGTTTGGGATTTGAACCCACTCCCATTGAAGTCAATGTGAGCCTTTCAGCGGGCTTTGGATCAGACCACTGGAGAAAAAGTGTTCAAAGCAAAACTAGCGACTCCTCCCTATTCTCTAGGACATACACAGGCTAAAAGAGTTGGTATAAAAGTTAATACTTTTTTGAGACAAGAATCAATATAGACTTGGAATAGCATTGCAGCGAGAAAGTGATTGTAATTCAAAGCTGAATTCAGAATGCATTCCTGATCATTCTAGATTTAGAAAAATGAATTAACAATGACATGGGTACAAGGGAGCCAACTCATTGCATGTGTTTCCTAAATCTGAGACATCAGGCTAACAATCTTGCTTAGTATAATGGGAGAAAATTGAGAGATGCATTTGGAGATGTCATGATCACAATCAATATAATTGACCTGAATGGGGAAAACAGCTTTTTTACTCCATTATGGAGCCAATTAAATGATACTATGTTAATGAGACAATACCAGAAGTTGAAAGTAGAAGTGGCAAAGAATGCAGTCAGGGGCCTACAGGAAATAAATTGGATCTCAGTCCCCATTGCAGTCTAGCGTTCCCATTGCAACTGGAACTCTTGTTGTGAGTCATAGAAGAAAGGACAAGTGATTAAAAAAGGGAACCTTAACAGAGGGCTAGATATTGGGGGTGACATGGAAAATGACAATAGGGTCATCGGAGTAACAAGAGGGGAATCAGTGGGGGAATCTGCTGAACATCTTAGATGTCTATACACAAACGCAAGGAGTATGGGGAATAAACAGGAAGAACTGGAAGTATTAGTCCATAAGCTAAATTAGAACTTAATTGGCATCACAGAGACTTGATGGGCCAAGTCTCATGACTGGAATAATTTATATAAGGGTGTAGCTTGTTCAGGAAGGACAGGCAGGATAAACAGGGAGAAGGGTTACATTATACATCAAGAATATATACACTTGTTCTGAGATCCAGAAGGAGGTCAGAAGCAGACTAGTTGAAAGCTCTGGGTAAAGATAAAGAGGTGTGATATCATGATAGGGGTTTACTATAGACCACCAAATCAGGAAGAGGAGCCATTTCTAGAACAAATAACAGAAATATCCAAAACACAAGGTCTGGTAGTAATGGAGGAGGGGGGGTTCAACTATCCAGACAGCTGTTGAAAAAGTAATACAGCAAAACACAAAATTTCCAGTAAGTAATTGGAATGCATTGGGGACAACATTTTGTTTCAGAAAATGAAGGAAGTAACCAGAGAGACAGCCATTTTAGACTTGGTTCTAACAGGGAGAAATTTGTAGGGAATCTGAAAGTACAAGGCAATTTGGGTGCAAGTGATCACGAAATTATAGATTTCATGCTTCTAAGGAACGGAGTGTGAGCAGCAGAATAAGGACAATAATCTTCAAAAGTGGACTTTAACAAACTCAGATAACTGGTGGGTAAGGTCTCATGAGAAGAAAATCTAAGGGAAAAAGGAGTTGAGAGCTGGCTGTTTCTCAAGGAGACAATATTAAAGGCACAAATGCAGACTATCCCAGTGCAAGCAAAAATAGGAAGATTAAAGAGCTCTATCAGGAGCTCTGTTATGATTTGAAAATCAAACAGGAATTTAGAAAAGTGGAAAATGGATAAATTGTGAAGGAGAAGTACAAAAGAATAGTGCAAGCACGAAGGGACAATATCAGAAAAGCTAAGGCACAAAATGAGTTACACCTAGCAAGAGATATAAAGGGGAATAAGAAGAGATTCTTTTCAATACATTAGAAGCAAGATATTTGGAGAAGCTGGTCCAATAAAAGATATTACCTCACCCTCCTTGACTCTCTTAGGAGCAAGAGAAAGACAAAGGAAAGTGTAGTTCCTCTACTTAGCGGGGAAGGAGACCAAATAATGGATGACATCAAGAAGTCTGAGTTGTTTAATACCTATTTTGCTTCAGTATTCACTATAAAACTGTCTACATTGCACACTTCTTTCAGCGGCATGTAGAGTATGTACTTTGGTAGCTCCCCTAAATTGGATTTAAGTAGCAGCGTACATGATGAGGCATAACTTAAGTGAGTAGAGTACAGATACGCCTGAAGGGTGTGAGTGTATATGCAAATACATATGCTACACGGCTCCCCACTCACTCAAGTTGTCGCTTTCCATCTACACTGTTATTTTTAGCCATGTAGAGTCCTGCTGCCCACCCTCTGGAGCCTTTCTGCAATCCCTGCCACAGGAAAAGACTCTGGCAGCAGGGGAGAGGCAGTGGGGAAAGGCTCCAGCAGCTCCCCACTCCTGGAGATCTTCACCCTCTGCAGACAAGGACTTCAGCAGCAGAGGGAGTCTCTGGCAGGGAAGAGCTGATGAAGCCTTTCTTCACTGCCTCTCCCTGCCAAGCCTTTTGCTGCCATGTATAGCTATACATCACAATGTAGACACAGCTTGTTTTTCCACTGTGGTATGTAGTTACACCTACACTACATGTTTCCAGAAGTGGTGTGTAGCATAGATGTAGGCACAAAAAGTTAATGGTGAATAGATACTCAAGCAATTAATATTATTAACAAAGGGGAAGGGATACAAGACAAAATAGTGAAAGAACAGGTTAAAGAATATGTAGTTAAGTTAAATGTATTCATGTCAGCAGGGCCCAATGAAATTCATCATAGGGTACTTAACAAAGTAGCTGAAACAATCTCATAGCCATTAGCAAATAACTTTGAGAGCTCACTGAGGATGGATGAGGACTCAGAGGGTTGGAGAAGGGCAAACATAATAATTATCTTTAAAGAGCGAAACAAGGAGGACTCCAGGAATTATAGGCCAGTCAGCCTAACTTCGATACCTGGACAGATACTGGAACAAATTATTAAACAATCCGTTTGTAAGAAGATAATAGGATAATAAGGAATAGCTAGCATGGATTTGTCAAGAACAAATTGTGCCAACCAACCTAATTTCCATCCTTATCAGGTTTACAGACTTAGTGGATGGGGGTGAGGGGAAGCAGTAGTAAGACTTTGGACATGACATTCTCATAAGCAAACTAGGGAAATGCAGTCTAGATGAATTTACTATAAAGGTTGAAAGACCGTACTAAAACAACAGTTATCCATTGTTCATTGTCAAACTGGGAGGTGCCAGTATTTAGCAGGCTCACAGGGTCGTACCTCGGTCTGGTACTATTCAATATTTTCATTAATGACTTGGATAATGGAGTGGAGAGTATGCTTATTTAATGTGCAGATGACACCAAGCTGGGAGGGGCTGCAAGCACTTTGGGGGGAAGGATTAGAATTCAAAGTGACCTTGACAAATTGCAGAATTGGTTTGATATCAAAAAGATGAAATTCAATAATGACAATTGCAAAGTACTTTGCTTAGGGAGGAAAAAAATCAAATGCACAACTACAAAATAGGGAAAAACTCGGTAGGTGGTAGTACTACTGAAAAGAACCTAGGGTTATAGTGGATCACAAACTGAATTTGGGTCAACAATGTGATGGAGTTGCTAAACAGACTAAGATCATTCTGGGGTGTGTTAACAGGCATGTCATATGTAAGACTGTGACACGCTGTACCTCAGAAGGGCACCCTAGAACCACCACATTCACTACTGTCATATAATTATGAAGTAAAGTATGCCTTGTGAGGTATCATTTTAAAACTGTTAATCTGTTGGATTATATGTGCTATTATTATATGTGAGGTTATGAAGTATTGCTATATATGTTAATGAAATATGTTGTAAGGTTGGGGGACACCCACAACAGCCTGTCAGGTACAACAATGGAGTAGCCAGTGGATTAAAGGGAATCCACTTTCCCAATGGCCATCCCAAAAGATTTATCAGAGAGAGCACATAGACAATGGAGACTGCTTCACCAAAGGGGGCATACCCCAATGTTATAGCAAAAGAACTTTCCAGCAAGTGGGAAGAAACTATATTAGGGGAAGTAACATTATCACCTGGCCTCACTCTCCCACCCACCGCCCCAACTCAACACCTGGAAGAAATGTCTGAAGGACAAAAACTTTGAACTAGGGGAGGGTGGTCCCAGACTGGGAAAGAATTCCAACCTGTGTATTAAGGATCTATGACCTGCGTATGCTATCTGTCAGAGTGAGACAGTGCTTGATTCAAATTCTGATTAGTTTGTAGAACTCAGACTGCGAATTTATTTTTATTTCTTTAACCAATGTTGATCTCTAGATTCTGCCTACTACTTATAATCACTTTTCTGTAGTTAATAAAGCTGTTTTATAGTTTACCTAAAACAGTGTGTTTTGACTGAGGTGCTTGAGAAATCACAGTTCAGTTTACAAATGCTAGTCTTTGTCCTCTCCACATTGAGGGAGGGGCAGACTGGGTAATTAACTTATACTGGCCAGGCTTCTGACCAGTGCAAGATGGTACAGTTCTAGAGTGCACGGCTGGGTAGCTGGGGGAAATTGACTGGAGCCTCCCTATTTGTGGTTCATGGGTGTCTGGGAGAGATCATGCTTGTAACTCATTTGGGTGTGTCCTTGCCTGTGGATGTAAGTGCAGTGCCTGCCATAGTTTTGTGGCTTGATACAGCACCACAGTGTGAGAGGGATACCCCAGGTTGGTGGGACAGAGAGCTCAGCGATCCCACAGTCCAGGTTGCACCCTGGGAACCCCATCAGAAAAGAGGCAATTGTCCCAATCTACTTGGCAATGGTGAGGCCTCAGCTAGAGTACTGTGTCCCATTCTGAGCCCCACTCTTTAGGAAAGATGTGAGCAGACTGGGGAGCGTCTATAGGAGAGCAACAAAAATGATAACAGTTTACAAAACCTGACCTATGAGGAAAGATTAATAAAAATATACATGTTAATTCCTGAGAAAAGAAAATGGAGAGGGGACCTGATAACAGTTTTTAAATATGTTAAAGACTGTTACAAACAGGATGGTGACCAATTGGTCTTGTGAAAGTTACTAGTGACCCCCCCCCCTTAACAGAGCAGCCTTTATGTCAACCAGGGCCATTAGGGGGAAGCAGACACTTCAAGTACACAGTAGCCTGAATTTTTCAACTGTCTTCCCTTCAAGGCCTTACGGTAGTTGGAGCTGGTCCCAAGCCGGTTTTCACTGACCAGATAGCAAAAGCACGGGTCTGACAACCACCAATCAAGTGTTAACACTGCAAGGACCTTTGTCTGAATGTGTATAAAGGATCTGTAAAATGTGTGTAAGACAGAGTTTTTGTACTAAGGTGCAAAGCTCTCCTTTCTTCTGCAGAATAAAGCAACTCTTCCTTATCCCTGTCTGGCTGTTATTGGCTCTCAGCTAGGTGGACCCGATATTTCGGTAACAGTTTCTGGCGACTCCGCCGGGACTCTCCTAGCTCGGACATTGGACTCCGGACGGCTGCGGCGAATTGGGAACGGCGCCAACGGGGTGTTTCGCCCCTTTTCTCTGCTTCACCGCAGCCCCTGGGGTTCATGCTCCGATAAGGTGAGTCCTAATAGGATAAGGAGACACTATCTGGTTCTGGTCTGGTTAACCGGTTAATGAATTTCTGTCTTATACATTTGGGCGTTAGGTGTGTGGACGGAACTGAGCCTCTCATTCGTAATTCCTCAGAGTGGAAGCCATCGCGTGTGATGAAGCTCTGAGGTCGAATTGGGATCCTTCTGTCCCGTCCCCTGTAGCGGTCAGTATTAGTAGAAATTCCTGTAATAGGATCCTATTAGGCCATAATTCCCTCTGTTCTCTGTGTAATTCTCTGTTAGAGTGTCAGCAGGCAGATGGGTAGGTCTCTGGTCTCTGGTAAAACCCTCTGAGGATAGCCCTTTAGATTATATGTTAAGTAAATGGTCTTTACCCGGTGTTTAAAAAGAAATAGTTACACCTTGTGTAGAAATTGATGTGGCTAGTGTTGTGGAAATTGAATTGTGGAGAGGATGTGCATTTTCCCCAGAACATGTGCAGTGTATATTGTAGCAGAGGTAAAAGAAATGCAAACCTACCAATATAGGTTGTGTTGTCTCTTTCAGATCACTGGGTGTTTGAAAGCAGGAGTTAGAAGTAAAAGGCAATCAAAAGTCTGGGAAAGTTAATTGTGTCCCTTTTTTTTTTTTTTAAATAAGAATCTTTAAGCTGTGGATAGCTTTGGATCTGGAAGCAAGCCAGAAAGCATCTGTATTAATGCAATTTTCTAACTAATAAGGTAGAAGCCACTGAAACCTGGGCTGCCTATGAAACAAATAAAGGAAATATGGGGTAATTCCTCTGTTTTGCCTAAAATCAACAAGAGTACGTGTATATAAAGGAAATATTTTAAGCAATGACTGACTGCCCAGAAGGGGTAGACCTCTGTTCTTTTGTCTTTCAGATCATCAGAGAAAACGGATGCCAGCTGAATAGCATTCAATGTACCATGCATTCACTGGCACAATAGGAATTATTTTTGTGTTCTATGGCCAAAATTGTTGTTAAAATTTGCATACCAACAGTCTTTGGAAACAAGGACATGGAAGGTTAACCCATTCCCCATATTGCCCATGGGAACCTTCTGGCTACCTCAGATTTCTAGCCAGAGGGCTGGGGAGGGAAGAAAGCTATTGGACACAAGAGGTTGACTCCAGAGTGGACTCCTCAAAGATGGGTGTGCTTGTCCTGGTTTGTTGCTCCAAAGCTCTGTAATAAAGTTATTTTACTGGAAGGGTGTACATGGCATACATTGAGTAATAAGACTAATGTACTGTATAATGGCAATGTGTATGTGTTCATTTTTGGGAAAAGGTGTATGAGTGAAGAGTGGAAGTTTCCTTTGTAGGTTAAAAGACGCCAAGAAGGGAAGAAGGAAAAAGAACAGAATGAGTTAACTGAAAAAAAAAATAGCTAGCAAGCTCAGTCCAAAGATAAGATGCTGGCCCAATCCAAGGACACTGCCCACAGCTAAGACTTGACTGATAGCCAAGAAAAGGGGGGCCTGAATGTGGCCAAGCAACTATGAGATCTGCAAAACACTGCCAGGCATTAATGAAATGTGTTAGGTTTCTTTTCTCACAGATAAAAGAAGTGCTACCCAAACACCCTAGCAGCCCTGCCATTCATTGAAACAAGGAGACTGAGTCTACGTAAAGTCCATCAATGAAAGACTGCTTTGACTCCACACTGGAAAGGCCCTTTCCAAGTGCTGTTAACCACCAACACCGCTGTGAAGTGCCAAGGACTACCTGCCTGGACCCATGCTTCTCACTGTAAAAAGACCCCTCCACCTCGGGAGGACTCTCCGACTGATAAGCCTATTTCTCCTTCTAGCTCTGCTGTGCCTTCTGGACAGCAGGAAAAAGGAAAAAAGACAAGGTGAAGTGCTAGTAACCTCTCCCTTGTCCACTGACAGACCTACTGTGCCTCTGGATTTTTCTAGAAGAAGCAAAACCATTACAGGGTGATGTGCTAGTAACCTCTCCCCTGTATGATGCTAAACCACACTGTTTCAGGAAAAGAGAAGAAGGAACACTTGCTTCATTGGAACCACCAAAGTCCAGGGATTCCTGACTACAAGAGACATTAAGAACTGACCCTGGTGAAGAAACAAAGAATTATACACTGGCAGGAAGAAACTTGTGGGACCCATGCTTGGGAATGTGGTATAGTACTACGCCAAAAAGAAATGTATTAGGATATCAATGAACTGTGATTAACACTACACTAGGGACTGTTAAATTTTCATTGCCCTTATCCAGTTTCCAGATTACCTCTACATACCCAAATTGCTCACAGGGGGCTGCCATTAGATTAGCACAACAGAGGGCTTGGGTTATTTCCTCTAGAAAGAAGAGAGACTTGACCGGATCCCTTTGGGATGGAGCCAATAATGCAGCAGCAGTTTGGAATATTTTTAAGAACCAAGAACATGATGAGAAATTGGGGCAACTAGAGAAGGCCATTGGCCTTGTTTCTGGAGTACAACTAACCCAGGTACAGGCTGGAGTTGGTGAGTTACATGTTATTTCCGCCCTTAGTTCAATGACCCAGAAGTTGCTGACAGAGATGGTATTGAATATCACTGAGGCTGGAAAGGCATTGCAGTGGGATCTAGCATGCTCAGAGATTCAGGATTTCTTAAATGACCAGCTAATGGCCATTTGGAATGATCTAGAGCATCAGGCTTGGCCCACTGCCCTTACAGACACATCAGGAGTACCATCTGATCTGTGGCCATGGAGACATACTTGGAGACTTTCTGGGTGGAAGTGCAGACATTGTCAGTGCTCCTTCCAAGCATATGGACCGGTTGGGGGGTGTGTGGGCTCCCACATACCGAATCCTGCTGGGTCCATGGGGAGGATGCATGTGGGATTGGGTAATTCACTGAGACATCTGCGAAATTAGACTACCTGGTATGCCCAATTGATTTTTAGTCAGTGCTCCTGGGATTACACCTGACATTTGGATGGGATTAGGGAGTCAATGGACATTTTGGTCATTAGAACCCCCACAGCTTCAGTGTATCCGTAAACTGAAGCCAGGAGAATTTGTTACTCTTCATGACTACGTTTGCTGGGAGGGTAGGGGACAAGGAACTACCCTGACAGGACACTTATTTTTTCAAGCTAATGATAGCTGTGTGTATGTTAATGACACCATATCGCAAGACATACATTTTAATCTCACTACCACTGCAGGCAACCATATCATTTACTGGCCTGCAGATAGAGTTTTTCAAGTAGCCCTTAAGTTCCAGATACCCTTTAATTGGACTAGTTTAGTATCTGTTAGATTTCAGAATTTGTTTTCACTGTTACCAGAGATTCAGAAAATCTCTGAAGTACAAGGGCAAATTCACATGCTTCAAAATATATATCAAGTTGAAAAGTTTGCCTTTCATACTGTTTATAGAGTATCTATTTTATGTACTAAGTATGATGTATTGTGCTTTATGACTAAGGCTGTACAACAACCCCATTATAGTATTGCTATGGGAATCTTATTGCTTGTATTGTTATTAGTTAGTTTAGGATTATGTTATTGTTGTAAAAGACGTAATAATAGTAATATCTTTCATGTCCATGCTCATCATGCATTGTCATTACATCCAATCAAAACCCTTTAGGTTGAAGCATCTGAAGTAAAATCTGAATTCCAAGACTTAATGCAAATAGAGATTTGAAAATGTTTGTTGTACTAGTATACAAAAGGGGGGGTTGTGGAAGCAGAGAAAGAACTGACAGGAAGGGGATGCAATGCATGACAGTTCGTTAGCAAGAGTTAGGCTAACTGTAACCCTAATAACGTGAGATTTGTAGAAGCGAGGAATGTGTGAGGCGAGTGGGAAAAAACTGTGTGAGAAGTTGTTGCGACCTTGTGTAGATAATATGGAATGTAGACTAAGAGTCTACATTAGTGAGCAAAACAAGATATCAGAATGACCTATGTATAAACAGAATGCTGCTGTTGTTTTCCATGCTGTATCTCTTGATCACACCTTTAGTTTTGAGGACTTCCTTCCAGACCTTGGGTCATGGTTTACGGGGCTCTTTCAAACAATTGTTAAATGGATTCTTTTCTTTCTATGTGTTATTTAGACAATAATACAATGTGCCAAATGCCTGTGTAATGCTATGATCAAAAGCTCTGCTGTCCATAAGAAAACCCAGTATCTGTCCCTCCAGCTTGATCACAAATTGCATAACGGGCCTGACAATTTTTGAATTTGTCAGGCCCGAAGGGGGGACTGTGAAAGTTACTAGTGACCCCCCCCTTAACAGAGCAGCCTTTATGTCAACCAGGGCCATTAGGGGGAAGCAGACACTTCAAGTACACAGTAGCCTGAATTTTTCAACTGTCTTCCCTTCAAGGCCTTACGGTAGTTGGAGCTGGTCCCAAGCCGGTTTTCACTGACCAGATAGCAAAAGCACGGGTCTGACAACCACCAATCAAGTGTTAACACTGCAAGGACCTTTGTCTGAATGTGTATAAAGGATCTGTAAAATGTGTGTAAGACAGAGTTTTTGTACTAAGGTGCAAAGCTCTCCTTTCTTCTGCAGAATAAAGCAACTCTTCCTTATCCCTGTCTGGCTGTTATTGGCTCTCAGCTAGGTGGGCCCAATATTTCGGTAACAGTCTCCCTGTCCACTGAAGGTAGGACAAGATGTAAAGGGTTGAAACTGTGGTAAAGGAGATTTAGCTTAGATATTAGGAAAACTTTCTAACCACAAGGGTAGTTAATTTCTAGAATAGCTTCCAAGGGAGGTTGTGGAATCCCCAACACTGGAGGTTTTTAAGAACAGGTTGGCCAAACACATGTCAGGGAGGGTCTAGGTTTACTTGATCCTGCCTCAGCACAGGGGGCTGAACTTGATGACTTTTCAAGGTCCCGTTCATCTCTACATTTCTATGATTCTATAAGGACTCAGTTCTATGAGATGCTGACCAATCTCAACTTTCTTAAAGCTAATGGGGGTTGAGAGTGCCCAGACATAAGTTTCAAGTCCTAAATGGGTGTTGACACACAAGGACTCCTCTTTGTTTTAACTATATTTTCATCTCATTTAGAAAACTGCTCAGACAAGGTCTTATTCTGTTAAAGGAATGCACATTTAGGACATTCAAACAACCTTAACTCTGCCCACAATCCAATAACTTTTTTATTATAATTAAGGCATTTTAGTGTTTGTGGTGCCAAATTAGATAAAACTGCTTTTGAAAGGCACATTTGATTTCCCCCCTCATGTTGTCACTATAGGGCAGAGCTAAGGGTGTTTAGGGTCCTTAATTGTGCATTTCCTAACTTTAACATTATTGGATTACTTTCAAGTTGAACCTTAACTCTGAATCTCCTGGATTTATAATGCTGGATTTTGGGATAATTACAAGAGCCCAATAGTGTATTTGACTATAAAGTCTTGCAGGTTGTTTCCATTAGGAGGAGAGATTGATACTAAAGTCAAGTATTTCTTTGATACAATCCTGTTTATTTACAAAGAATGTACATAGTTCTGTTCTGCTGAATATAGCAGAATCAAACAACAGGCAACAGTTTCCTTATTCAATATTCCAATGCACATTTTTACAGCCAGTACTGTACTTAAAAATCTTTTACTGAGATTTCTCTCAGGACCATGCTACAAGTGTTTCTCTGGCTGTCCTTGCTTTCTGTTGCCTTCTTTGTCTGCTTCTCTGGTGTTTCTGCTGTATCTGCTCTCATGCATACAGCTCTAGCAAAACAGTACTCAGCAAACACCCTCTGCCCACATAGCTCAGTTTCTGACTAGCCTTGCATGTGGACTGTGTTTTCAGTGGTGGCTCCTAGTGTTTCCGCTACCAGACCCCAAAAAGAGTGTAAATGCTTCTTACATTTAGCCTGATGAAGAGCAGCTGTCATACCCCTCAGCTTCAATGAGGTTTCACCCAACCCCCAACATAACAATATATACCAAAGGAAGAGTATAAGAAAATGAAATTCATCTTAGAAAAATATGTCAGGAGAAAAAAAACCCCACAAACATAGGTATTCAGGGGGAAGGAAGAAACTTGGAATGCAGTCATGCTTTTCTAAATAGTCTGTCCCAAGGGAAGTAGTGGGAAACTCATCATTCAGGTCATTGATTTCAATGACTATTTTGGCTGTATGAGGAGTATGGAATTGGGCATATACACCATCCTCCAAGGAAAACTATGTATTAATGAAAACAGGACAAAGATCACATGACACAAAGCCTTTCAATAGACACACTAAACAGAAATGAGGACATGATTGGACTTTTCCATCTCTAGTTTCTATGGGACTAACTCTTGAATCTCCCTTGTCCAGGGAGAACAACCTGAATGGCAGTATTTACCCCTATTCCAGATCCCACGCTGGGTACCCCACAGGTGCTGGGATCCATCCAGAAGCAAAGAGAGGAGCTGGATGCAGAATAGGCAAGTTGGGTTGGAGGGTGGAGGAGTGGGGGTATTCATACTGTCCCAGCAATCTGGCAAAGATCAGAATGGAAAGAGAATACATGCTTAGCCTCTATTATCGTCTGGCTCCAGTCCTTCATGGTTGTGAACCCCACATTTGAGAGGAAGGTCCCAGGAGGCTCCAGACAGCTTTGGAGCCCTAGCTGAATTGGAGATGGATAGGAGTTTATGTTACCCGGTTGTACATTCAAGAGCCAAAGTTCAGTGAACTCCAGCCACATGGCAAAGCTTATGTTTTCAGTTTTTATGAGATTGTTTTTTCACCAATGCCAGCTGGCTTTAGGCGGGCTGGGTATGTGTGTGGGGAAGGATGGGGTGGAAGCAACACTGTGTTGACTCAGTGAACGTTTATTCATTATAAGGCCCCTTGATACTATAGTGATTGATGCTCTATAAATACTTTAGATAGATAGGTACATACATACCTGAATTAATATACAGGAGCTGCTTTAGTTGTGTTCCAAGACTATGGAATACGTTGTGTCCCATGCTGTTAAGGACCACACTTCTCCACACACCTTCCCAGTTTATTGACAAGATCTCCACCAGCCGGTAGCCTTCCATACCTCTCTCCCACACTGAATGATTAACTGTGGGGCTTCAATTCTGTTCCAAGTTGTTTAACCCTTTCCTGTTCTTTCTTCTGAATGATGGCAACCTTCTGACCTCCATGTCACCTACAAAAACAGTAGCCCTTTCTCCTCATGTCTAAGACCCTTTTTACCCCAATGAAGACAAATGCTCTTGACCTGTCCACCTGTCAAATCCTCCAACCCCAAGATAGGAATATGAGAGATTTTCCAGGGCCTTGCATAACTTACTTCACAAAAGCCCTATTAAAACCTAGGGGTAACTTTAAATACATAAATAAATAGGGCCATATCCTACAGTAAATAAATGTAGTTTCACTAAAATTAGTGGAGCTTTCCTGTTTTATGCTAGCTGAGGGTCTGGCCCATGATGCAAATTCAGACAGACTTGAAATGGTACAAGAAATTAATGTCTGAAATATGCTCAGCTGCTGAAACTTTTCAGAACATAATCTGGAGAGTAATTCAGCACATTCCCAATGTTCTTAACTATAGTGATGACATTTTAGTCTTTGGCAAAGCTCAGTAAGTACACAGTCAAACTTGTGGTGATATTTGACTGCCTGAGAGCTACTAATCTAACACTGAAGGAAGCCAAATGTGAATTAAATGAACCAATGCTAGATTCGATGGGCACATTTTCCCCCAGAAACTGGAATACTGCCAGTCCTCAAAGACTAAAAGCAAAGAAATACACAATCAAACCTAACATTTATATTGTAAGAGCCCATCAGAGACAGCCAGGCACATTGAGGCACAGGCTACTTTAACATTACTCCTCTTCTGAAGAGTTTAGGCACAACATCATCATTCTAGGCCAGTAAAAGTCTGCAAGGGTGAGGTTTCCTTTCTTAAATCTACCTCCCTACTGATCCAAAGTTGAACCCGTCAGGGACTTTCACCCATGATCATTATAAATTCTGTCAGATTTTTTTCACAGAATAAAGGACTATGAATCACTCTCTGACTTCTGAGTCTAAGTAAAATATTGTGTGTGAATAAGGATGGTTAATGATGGCCAGGTATTTGGATTTGAAATGATGACATATTTCTTAAGATTGTTTTAATTCTGCTGTTGACACTGACTTCGCCTGTGGCCTTGGGCAAGTCAATTCTGACAAAAAGTGTGTGCTCATTTTGGGTGTCTCGATTTTTGGTTACTCATCTTATGAGACCTAGAATTTGATTTTCAAAGGTGCTGAGCATGCACAGCTCCAAGAGAAGTCAAAGGGAAGGGCTTGTCTTCAACATGTCTGAAAAGCAGGCCCTAAATGTTTTCAGTTGAGGACCCTAAAATAAGTGGGAAATTTTGGCCTAATTTTGTTGACCCAGAACACAAGGGGAGTCAGAATCTGTTTTGGAGCACACAACTTCCTAGACATGCTCAAACCACTAGACTACATCTTCCAGTATAAACTACAACACCACATACTAGTCAATACACATAAGGGAAGAGAACTTGGCAGATGAAATGAGAGATTTCCTTACAATTCCCATCATATACTCTGCAGGGATGATGCAGCTAGACAGACACAGGACCCTACTTTCAGGCAGTGGGAACAAAACGTTCCTGGGCTGTGGAGCTTCTGGCCAGAAGGGATCAGGCTGAGCCGAAGTTTGATGAATTTGAATCAAAGTTTAAAATGCTTCCCTTCAGAAGCATTGCCCAGGGAGGGAGAGAATTCTATACACATGCAAAATCATGGCCTTTTCCCAGGAAGAACGGGGATTGGGGGGGAATGCCTTTTCAGGGGGAGAGGTGCTTTTGTGTTCCAGAGAAACCATGGTTCTGGCTCTATTCCAGTTACCTAATCTGTCCGTGCTCACTATGCAAGTTTAAAGGTTACTTTGTTACATCAGTGCAGCATAAACAATCAGCAACCAAATCCAAGATCTCAGTCAAAGACTGTCATTTATACGATACAATTAAAAGGAATAAAATCTGTCTATTTTTCACATTTTTAAATGGAGGTTCGATTTTAGAAACTGTAAACATAGCATAGAAAGTGGAATATATGACTATGAAAATCCAGAATCTTGCACTTCTGGCTTTGATTCCCAGAAGGAAATGGAGCTACCATGCACCCCATTTTGTTTAGCACAGAATAACAAAATCTGTTCAAGTCAATGGAAATCACCTGGTGAGGACATTAGCTGGAAATAGCAGTTTGTCAGTTTTACAGAATATTTGCATACAAAAACTCGCTAACATTGCTTCCTTGTTTTATTGCTTTTGTTTTTTTCATATAAAAGGGCTCTAGCGTCTTAAAAGCAATTAAAAGCAGTTCAACTTCGTTTAATCATAGTGCCATAACATCTGCAATTCAGTTCCTATTTAATGATTATATTGGATGCCATTTAATAACTGTTTTGAGGTTACTATTTTGGGGTAGAATTTTAAATTGATCCACCTCAATGTGTGTTGTCAATATTATTTATAGTTACATTAAAAATCTTAATAGCAGAAACCCAGTGAGCATAGCAAAGCTTGTTGTTAATAGCTATACAGTCTTGCTAGAATGATAGCCTATTATGTAGGATCAGCATGCCATGGAAAAATGCAATAATTTGGAAGCTTTATCACAGGGAATTAATTAACAAAGAAATATCAGACCTTTATCGGACACCTTTTATAGAGTCATATGTAACAGAGATGGGTCATTATTAATATAATTTAATTAAAAGTAAGTCACACACTGAAACTAACATTCTATAATTTGAGATGACCCAGTAAATGTACCTTTTTTTTCATGAAAATTAAAATTCTGCTAGGGATCGCTTGCATTTGGCCATTTCCCTAAAACACTGACTTTCACCATCGGGGCATTATATATTTCTCTGAAGCCAAGGTAAGCTACAGTAAAAAGAATGATAAATCAAAAAGGCAAGAACTTTACCTGTTCACAATGAAACAACCCACCTCCCAGTCACAGCAGCACTCAGAGGGCTAAGAAAGCATCCCCTTGTATATCTGCAGTGTGCTGACCACGCCTGTAAGGTGCTGAGCACCCTTTGCTGCCAGAGTCCGCAGAAGTTAAGGGCTCACAGCATCTTGCAGGCTTGAGCCCATAGGTGCTGCAGCTCTGATCCTTAGATGCCAATTTCCTTGCTTCCATTTCAGCCTCATCATTCCTTTAATGTCGTTTCTGATGGATGAATTTCAGTGGGTTAAAAGATCCCAATCTCTTAACTTTTTGTTCAGTCAAAGAAAGAGACAGAAACAAGGCTAATAATCACCACAAAAAAGGAAACAGACAGAGAGGCCAAGATGTTTATAGAGACACAACTGAAGGCAGATGTTCCCCCACAACTCAAGGGGGTTTGAATACAATGTTTTGGACCAAGTCAGTGGGACTGTGTCCCTTCTGCAGCTATACCAGAGCTAAATGAAATGTTGATAATTTTGTTTAATTTCTTTTCTTTGGGAGGTGGGGGGGCAGAGGTAAACAATTGGTCAGAATCTTCTGGAGGATGTGAAGGTGAAACAAAGCCAGCTTTGTAGAAAAGGAGCAGACAACCCATAACCACTATTCACTAATTAACTGTTGCTGTTTGGGTTCTTACCTAGGAAAAACTCCCACTGGTGTTACTTTAGGTAGTGAGAGTTTTGCCTGAGTAAAGGCTATACAATGTAGATTGCCTTCATAGTTAGATTCCTGGCTTCTATCCTCGGTTTAACCACTGACTTGATTTGCATCCTTGGGCTAGTCACTCATCAGTAAATATAGGCTAATACTTACCCACCTCACAGAGGAATTAAGAGGCTATAATAAATTAATACTCTTTAAAGTGCTTTGAGATCCTGAGATGAAAAAATACCTTTACACATCAGGTGCATAGGCATCTTTGTTTGTTATTGTTTCTTTTGTAATGCTTGTTTGTCACACATTCACCATTACAGAATGTGCAAATTAGCATTAATGTACCAATAATATGGTGGCTGCATATGAACTTAGAATAAAGATCTGATACGTTTCTAAATGGTTACAAAGATGATCATAAACAGATTAAAATCTCTGAATTGTAGGACTAAGATTTTCCATATTTTGAAAGATCCTTCTTCTTTCTCACACACTGTCACTAGTTCCTGTCTTTTGAAAAATAATCAATGTTGAATATGAACATTGCGTCCATGAAGCCAAGTAAAAAGCTGTTCTGTTGTTTATCCAGTGAAAAGAACAGGAATACTTGTGGCACCTTAGAGACTAACAAATTTATTAGAGCATAAACTTTCGTGGACTGCAGCCCACTTCTAAGTGCCACAAGTACTCTTGTTCTTTTTGCGGATACAGACTAACACGGCTGCTACTCTGTATCCAGTGAAGACACTAGATAAGCCTCTAGCCAATTTTAAGTACCATCACTTTAGCTCTACAGCTCTAAACTTGTCAAGTGATTGCTCATTTTACTAGGACTTCTAAAAAATCTTTCACAGAGCAGCAATGACTCCAGGGCCTGATCCACCTTTCAGTATGAAGTAATTCCCATTGACTCTTCTCATGCAGAAAACTTCTGGAAAGTGCTTCCTATCAATTATGCAACCATTGTCTGTTAATTACAAACAAACAGACTGATTTGTTGGTCTCTTGCAATTTAAACCGTGTTCTTTGAAATTATGTGCAAAGGCTGTGAATGACATATTCACCCCTTGGTAATTTGTCAGTGACAGATTATTCTCTAATTAAACTTTCAAGTTTCAAGATGGATTTTCTTGTTCTCAACAGTACTTTTATCTGGTGGCCTGAGGTAATGGTGCAGGTGTGTGTTAATAATGCTTTCATTATGAATAGGGACCTACCAAATTCATGGCTGTGAAAAACGCATCACGGACTGTGAAATCTGGTCTTTTGTGAACTTCTACCCTATACTATACACAGAGGCAGATTATGGTTTTATGGGGCCCTGAGCCAGGCAAGTGGGGGCCCCTCCCCCCTTTCACCTGCTGCCCTCCTCCCCCCACACACTCACCCTGGCATTCCTGCCGGGGAAATGGGGTCAGGGCATAGGGGACTTGCCCTACCCTGCCTGCCTGGCCAGTGCTCCTCCTGGGGACCCTGCTCCCCAGCAGGAGCACTGGGTGAGTGGAGCGGGACAAGCCCCCGTGCCCAGACTCTGCACCTTGTCAGGAGCGCCAGGTAGGCAGGCAGACTGGGGTGCAGTGGTGCCCATTTTTCCAGGCCACCCCCAATTGGCCAGGGCCCCTGGGCACGGGCCCCATTGGCCCAATGGCTAATCCACCACTGACTACACAGATTTCACAGGGGAGACCAGCGTTTCTCAAACTGGGGGTCCCAACCCAAAAGGGGGTTATGAGGGGGGTTGCAAGGTCATTGTAGCGGGTCACAGTATTGCCATCCTTACTTCTGCACTGCCTTCAGAGCTGAGTGGCCAGAGAGCAGCAGCTGCTGGCCAGCTCCCCAGCTCTTAAGGCAGCACCCTGCCAGCAGCAGCTTAGAAGTAAGGGTGGCAATACCATACCATGCCACCCTTACTTCTGCACTGCTACTTTCAGAGCTGGGCTCCTGACCAACAGCTGTTGCTCTCAGCTGCCCAGCTCTGAATACAGTGTCACCACCAGCAGCAGTGCAGAAGTAAGGGGTGGCAATACTGTGACCCCACTACAATAACCTTACAACCCCCCCACAGCATCTTTTTGGGTCAGGATCCCTACAGTTACAACACCATGACATTTGAGTTTTAAATGTCTGAAATCATGAAATTTACAATTTTTAAAATCCTATGACCATGAAATTGACCAACATGGACTGGGAATTTGGTAGGGCCCTAATTATGAGGATGCATGTATAAAAATAAAGACATGCAAAATGACTAGAAATAATGAGCAACTCCTCAGCTGCTATAAATCATGATAGATTTCAACAGACATATTCTGATTTATACCAGCTGAGGATCTGGTCCTACGTATTCGAATGTTATTCCCAAAGGCCCCAAGCTAATGACACTGAAGTCAATAGAATGACTCCCATTGACTTCAGTGGACATTGGATCAGTTGCAGAAACAACACAGCATGTGGTCCAGATTCAGATATTATTATTCATATGCAATAACAACTTAATGGCACTGATCGCTCTTGCTATTATGCTTCACGAATTAGAGTATCAGAATCTGAATACATCATATCAGTACTCTATACCATTTTTATATAATTACTCTATAATGGATGGTTAACAAAACAGCAGAAATAACAGGCTGTCAAAAAATCTCTTTATTCCTACTCTGGTGTTAGGTTATGTGTAAAACGGAAGTGTTTACTTAAAGTTCTAGAGCAGGTAAATTAAATTTGCCCCCTTCGCCTGCTTAGTGTGCGTGCCTATGCATTTTTGAACAATGTACTTATTTTTCCAGTGAATTAATTTCCAATCTGAAACAAGCATGCTTTCTCTTGGGCTCCTTTTGTCGTCTGTTCTAAGGTGAAGAGTTGAAGTGAAATAGCTGATGTTTTTTCTTTGTGAATATCCATGATATAAGGGTGTTATTCATGTTTTCAACATACAATGAATCACACAGAAATTTGGAGTGCAAAGGCTGCACAAAATTTAAGGAGTTAAATCCTTAATAAATATTTACATTGCTTGTGTAAGACTTTAAATAAATTATAAGTCCAGAATACTGTAACCTTCCATAAAAAAGGTAAACTAACCCCTACAAGACATGTCAGCTTTTAATACATCATGTAAATCCAACAAAAACATCCAGGAGCAGCAGTACTCTTTGCAGAATTTATTAAAACTGTCTTCTCTTTCCTCCTCCTCCTCCTCCATTCTTCTAATAAATGTATTGTGTGGCAAAGATTTTTCAGACTGTGTACATGTTTTAAAAAACTTCTCAATATATATATAATGCCATGGTGATCTTACAAGATATAGCAGCAACACACTGTAATTGCTGTAATTTTTGATGACTCTTAACAGGTTCAGTTGAGATTCTAATTCATGCTTTTCACATTTCCTGGATACTAACACAATTCCCCGTCACAATGGTAAGGATCTATTTATAAATGGCGTACAAGGGGTTAATAAATGATACAAGCATGTTACAGACGTAGCAATTAATACATGGTTATAAGCAACTTATTGACATTTCAACTCTATAGGAAACTATAACTATTGATTAACTGTGTATTAATATATACATTAAACATTCTTTAATCCTTTATAAACTGTTCATAAATCAGGCCCTAATATAAATTGTGGTCAAACTTCCTCTTTTGAGGTCTAAATCTCTATTCTCTCTATACTTCAAGGGGCCTGGGTGTCTCCATTCTATTTCAGACAAGAAAACCGCATCACTGCAATTCTGTATCATCTTTGCTTTGTGACTTCCTCCATCTCTACATTAAATTCAAAGTTGTACCTGTTTTACAAAAGTGCACCATCCTTTTTTCCCCCCTGACCTCATACCATGCATTTCTTCAATTGAAGGTTGTTGTTTAATTTGCAATGGCCATTTTATCTGGAATCATCTCTTCCTTCTGTCTTAGATGCTGAAGTCACAACTTCATCAATAAAATAACCATATCGAAAAGTCTGTTTAAAATGGTTGAACCATATCCAAAAGACTTCTCAGAGCATGTAGATAATGGAGACTGCTTGTCCAGTGGGGGTAGACCTCATGTCACAAGTATAGACCTTTCCAGACCATAGATCTTTATTCATAGGAATAACCTATGAAAGAAGAGGAATGACCTCATCACTTGACCTGTCCCCCCGCCCAGCTCAGCATCTGGAAGAAATGTCTGGAGGACAAAGACTTTGAACTGGGGGGGAGGGTGGTCCCAGGCTAGGAAAGAGTTCCAGCCTGTGTATTGAGGATCTGTGACTTGTTTGTACCATCTATCAGGGTGAGACTTTGCTTAATTTAATTCCTGCTCACTTTGTAGAACTCAGACTGCGAATGTATTTTTGTTTCTTAAATAATCAACTCTGATTTCTATGCCTGCTACTTAAAATCACTTAATATCTATCTTTCTGTAGTTAATGAATCTTTTTGATATTTTACCTAAAACAGTGTGTTTTGGTTGAAGTGTTTGGAAAGTTTCAGCTCAGTTTACAAAGGCTGGTGTAGGTTCTCTCCACATTGAGGGAGCGACGGAATGGGTGATGAACTTATATTGGCCAGGCTTCTGACCAGTGCAACATGGTACAGTTCAGGGGTGCAAGGCTGGGGAGCTGGGGGGAATTGGCTGAGCCTCCCTATTGATAGCTCATGAGTGTCTCGGAGAGATCATTCATATAACTCAGTTGAGTGTGTCCCTGCCTTTGGATGTATGTGTAAGTGCCAGAACCTGCCAGAGGTTTGTGGCTTGACATCAGCATCACTGTGTGAGAAGGATACTCCAGATTAGTGGGTTGGGAGGGCTCAGCGGTTGCATCCTGGGAACCCCATCGCACAGATATACAATGAGAAACAAAGGGTATGTCTAAATTTGTACTGAGTATATGATTCCCAGCTTGAAGAGAGATACCTATGCTAGCTTTGATGAAACCAGAGTGTTAAAAATAGAGTACAGATATTGGGGTGTGAGCAAAGACAGGGGCTAGCCATGCTGAATGTGATCCAGGCCAATATGTGGCATGTACTCAGGTCAGCTAGGCTGTTGCGTTGCTGCAGCTAAACCCTATTTTTAGCATGCTAGCTTCATGAGGACTAACTTGGGTACATTTACTCAAACTGGAAATCACAGCCCCCACCCCCAGCTCAAAGGTTAGACATACCCTTATATATCATGGCTTCTCCGCTCCTCTCTGTTAAATAAGCTGGGAGTTGGTCTGCACAGACAATAGACTAGGGGTTGTTCTCACTTACACCACTGGCCTGTGGTCTCCAAAAGCCATTACAGCAATGTAGGACTAGACTGAGAGCTTCTCCACATCTCCTCCCTTCTCCTGATGTATCCCCATCCTTCCTTTGATGTGTATCCTATGGTAGTGGAGAGTTTCCCTCCAACAAGGGAATTCACCATTGACCATCTGCAGCCAGAATCTGACCCTTTCAAGTTGCCTGAGCAGTGCAAAGGAGCCAAATCCTAAGAGAGAATCTGGCCCATATATTTTAAGTGTTTTTAAGAAGAAACTGGTGAAAAGAAAATTAAGAAATTGATGATCAGGATGTAAAATGCTCATAAAACCAACTACATATGCACCTACTGTATCTTTCTCTAAAGTACATACACTCATCTATGCACAAACATATGTCTTCATGGTCTTTAAGAAGGGTTCACTTTATGTATTATATATTCCCCTTAGGGCTTATGATAAACAAACTGAACCACTCTTTTACATGTTGACTCCAAATCACAAAACTTGCATGTGCACAGGCTCCAGCCACCTCACTTTATAGTGTGTGTGAATGTTCTGCATTGTTCCAATTATTAACAATAATGACCTCCACACAGTGCATTTCCAGAGGTATTACTGACTGGTATTAACAGCCTCAAGCAAACCCACGCAGTCAGGAATCCCCAAGAAATGTCCTGTGCTTTGATCATTATTGCTTCATCATTACAACATAAAAGGAATCAGTAGCAATTAGAGTGTGTTTCAGCAGCTCATCTTTGAACATTAACCCCTTCTAGCTGGCAATTGCTGCAGTGAATTGCTGGTGGTGCTGGCACTGAATTTTGCACAAGAATCCTTGTATCGTGAAAATTAATGTAAATCTCCCTAAGTTGTTGGCAGTGGTGTAGGTTCAGAATTGAGCCTGAGAAAGTGTTGGCTAAAATCAAGTAATCTAAACTGATTCTACATAAACACAAACCAGACCAACAAGGTCTCTGAGAGTGCTGTGGAGGCAGCATGATTGCTCCCAGGTGTAGCCGAAGGTAAAAGATGTTAAGTATCTTCAGGATATAGAGATAAAATATAAGTATAATTAATGTTGTAAGATAAGGCATATTGGCTTTAGGTGGCAAGATATTCAGCATAACCAAACAAGGAATTGGGCCTGAAAAATGTCAGCATGGCAAGTTAATCAAGAGACAACCCTGTACCGTAAAGAGTAAGATTAGAGTAAAAGACATGTTAAGTGCTGATGTTCTGGAAACTATGCAACAACAAAGTAGAAAATATGTGACAATGTATCAGTTTATACAGCAAGATGACCAGCAGTAACATCTTGGGAAATTTTAGCTTGACCACAAATTACTATGGTAACTATGTGATGTAAATGTTAATGAGAATAAGGGGGACTAAGGGAATAGCCAATGAGAAATGGGATACATCTAAATTAGTGGGGTGGAAGTAAGGATAAGGAAAAAGGGGAGTAAGCATAATTCAGGATAAAAAGATGTTGTCTGGCCCATGTGCTGGTGTGTGTGTGTGGAGGGGGAGGGGTGGAGGAATGCACAGGAGGAAGCCAGGATGACAACCACAAGTGATTATGATGAAAATGCTGATGAGGAAGATAATGACTGACACTCCAAAGTCCCCCAGCAGGAGACGTGAGATGCGAGGGATGCCAGGCATAGGGCTAAACACTTTGCACTCTCTATTTTGTCTATTGTATTTCAGTGTGTGTGGGATTGTTTATCTGCTTTATTAATAAAGGTCTTATGATAAATTGAATTTGTTTCTAGTGTGCTTTTAGGTTCTCTTATTCCAATGACACTAATAATATTGCTGATACTGTAGATCTCAGGAGACCAAACCTTTATTGACCACTGTGGTCTAACTGATTAATCAATAATCAATACTAATTAATAAATCGCCAATCCATCAATAAGGCTACACAGGGAACAAAAAGCAGTTACTGCTATTGGCCTATGCAACTGTATAATTGAAAGGAGATGATGCCATTCATATGCCTGTATTTTGCACCCTTACAAGCAGAGGGGTCCCTGTCTGCTTCAAGAGCTGCTGTGAGACAGATGCCTTTTGCTTTTTAGCTCCAGTGCCTTGAGTCACTGTGTTCTGCCTCTCTCTCATAGAGACTTCATAATTTGTTCTTTCCTTTAATTTGAAGTAATCTAGATGGAGAAATGTGCTCTTGACATGTGGGTATGCCATTCATTAATGGCCTCCCTCTGGCTAATGAAGGATGGTGTTAGATTCTGCAGGATGGATGAATGTAGCCAGCCCTTTTCCATCAAAGAAAAGCTATCCACAGTTTAGAGATTGAATGACTGGAAAAATAAATTAGAGGAATGAGAGGGGCATGTTTGAGGCTCCAACTGGGAGCTGAATTAACATTATTGTATATTATCTAGTTACATTTGTTAAATATTCTCTTGATGATAAAATAAATACATCAAAATATACTGGCCAAAATTCTCAACAGTGACTAGCGGTTTGGATGGCCCACTTGAGACATTCCACTGGGGCCTGGTTATTTTTTTAGAAATGCTGAGCACAAATCCCTTGAAAACCAAAGTCTTTTAAGGTGTCTCAAGCTCAGGCACTCAACATGACTAGATTACATTTGAAAGTCTTGGCCACTGTATTGGGCAAATAAATGTCTTACTAGGATAAACAAGTAACATCGTAACATGAAGACACAACATAACTAAGTAGTAAACCATGATGAAAGAGAGAAAAATCAGAAAATCCAAAGGGCTAGACTCACAAATGGAATTAGGTGTCTAACCAAAGTCCAAAAGGTAGGCATCACTGGCATTCACAAAACCCTTGCTCAGCCGCTGATTATCACTGGAGGCATCTGAAGTCCCTCAACACCTAAATGCCAATGTTAAAGTTGCCTAGGTGGCTAAGTTTCTGTCGCTGAACATGCACACTCCTGTCTCAGTCTAGGCACCTGGACAGATAAGCCTCAGTGGGAACCTGAAACTAGGTGCAGGACGATTCTTAAAGCACACCTAACTCCATACAAAAGGGCTGTGTGATGACCTGTCCCTCTAAATGTTCAGGGGACTCTCTTCTCACCTCATGCAAAGCCACTTTCCTGTTAGTTTATTTTTAAGCCATTGAAGGTATTGGGGAAAATATATGGGACTCATTTGCACAGATGCCCAGCATCCTCACTTCCATTAACTTACTCTGAAGGGATGGTCCTCAACATCTCTGAAAATCAGTACCAAGGATTATTACTCTCTCATGTTCTAAATCACCTAGATTCTTCAGTGGCCCCACCCACTCTAACAGAGGTCTCAACTTGGGCAAGTGAATATAGTGGCACCCAAACTCAGAGACCACTTTTTAACATTGGACATGACTTCAAACTGCCTTGTTCTGCACTGCTAGTGAAGACCAAAGTGTCTTATTCTACATTAGTTTCCAAGAAAGGACATATAAACTATTTCCTCAGTGTTAAAAACCTTTCATTTAGAGTAATGTTCAGAATTTATATTTATAAATATGAAGGAGGTAGAATCTCAACTGCAAATTACTGTGGCTGTTATAAAAATGAACAAAAACAAACCCACTTGGCATGCTTTATTATAGAGAGGATTAGCTAGGCTGATATGGAATGCCATTAAAATTATCATATGCACAAAAAATGCTTTATGCCTGTTGGAAAATCCTGTATTGGTGAGTTACTGGCATCCATGCAATATTCTGTCATACAAATACATGGATACATACAGAGTACCAGAACAATTTACTTGCTAGTCACTTGCATCCCATTGGTGAAGCTACAGAACACAACTCTGGAGCAGGGCTACTGATCTGTGCAGTCTGCCGTAAATTATGGTAGTAATTGCTTACTTAGAATTGAGTATCCAAAAAATGGCATAATTGAAAAAAAAATCACTGTAAGCAACTTCCTCAATTAACAGGGAAGAAAGATTTATTTTAGATTGGGTACCTAAAGAGAATTAGGGGAAGTTTGTTATTTCTGCTAATGCAAATATTACTGCTACAGTGATCAGCAGTATTTAATCTTACACCCACAGGTTTTCCGAACTCTCAGACTACAGCAAACATTTGCAACCACCATCAGGAAAGTAGCAACTCCATTTAATCGCTCTACAAAATGCTGATGTGCCCATAGATGCCGTGTACAAACAACTTGCTATGTGAAACAGCTGAAGCAAGCTGTGTCAAGACAGAATTTGAATTATTACATGCTACTGCGTCTATGAAAGCAGAAGAAGGGAGTACATGATTATGGCCTACAGCATGTAGTTAGGGAGGGAGTAATGGTAGCTTTTCAACGTTAGTTATTGATGGAAAACATCTGCTTCCTTTCCTGTCCCCATGAAACAGGCAATTGGGAAATGTTCCCTGATGGTATCTTTCTGAACCAAGTCATTCCTATCTTTAGACTTCTTATGCAACATTTGAATCTCATTTAAAAATTAGGCTTCATAATGGCTTTTTTGGAACACAGGAAATACCCAGATAAGTAGTTTGGGAAAACTTCATTTTTATCTCTCTTCTGTAAAGCTGTACACTAGGACTACGTTTTAATAACTCCCAACTTGTATCAAAGGGAAGACTGCCACCTGTTGAATCAGCAACACCAATCCTAGATTTTTCTTTGGAGATCACCTATTCATGTACTGACTAGGTCAGACCCTGTTTTATCTTAACAGATTCTAGCCCAAGTTGGTACTGTCAACATTAAGATATAGAACACTAAAGTACAGACAGTAAGTCATATCAATGATTTTGGGCATTCATTTTCTACTATTTAAAAAATGCACATCACTTTCTCTCTCACACACACATTTTAAAATAGAACCACTTCCATAAATTCCCTTCATACATAATGTTTCCTGTGCTGCAGGCTCAAGTATATAAAGCATCACTGCATTCAACACTTTGGGGATGTGATGTGAATAAATCAGTGGATGGCCTGCTAAATCATCAAATATGTAAACTTCAGTATCAAACTATTTATATCATAACAGAGAAAGAGATCTAATTTTTAAATGATTTTAAAAGAATTGTGTTATTAGAAGGGAGTTTATTTTTCATTTCAAACTCAACTTTAGCTTGTAGGATGCTAGAATTGATTTCAAACTATCAAAAAGAATAGCTTGAGAGCAATGCAGGGCTTCCAATCAAGAATATCTGATTTCAGGAAGAATGAATACTGGGAAACTCCTGCAGACCATCTCTAACCTTTCAGAGGTCCCCCTTTTTTTTTTCTTGAGTGGGGGGGAGGAGAATATAATTGTTACAGATGAATGTGCAAAGACTCCAAGCTTTCCTCTAGAAGGCATATGTTTTGTTGTATTACTTAATGATGTGCATATACAATCTTTCTAGTATATTATGTGATTCTGTTTGTAGCAGGTAAGTGAAATTGAAATGACAAAATTTATTTCAGAAATGTTATCTTTTTGTGTGTTGAATTTCTCTATGCTGACATACCAAGATATAATGCAAATAGTCACACAATCACAGTAGGGTGGATATTTGCTTCCAGGTCTCACAGCAACATGGTTTACACTTTACACTTTTGCAAACAACATGAGAAATCAGCAAAAAAAAAAGTTAGGTCTTAACGTTTTCTGAGAAACTGGTGAACAATATGATACAATTTCTCCTCCTGGGGGAATTCTGCTCAAAACATTAAAAATTCTGCACACAATATTTTAAAATTCTGCAAATTGTATTTGTCAAAATAACAAAATAATGTTTTTTTTATTTCTCATGGCAATTTCAATTATTTTGATATTTTATTTCAAAATATCTGTCAACAAGTATGTCTGTAACGATACAGACAACAAAAAAGATTAAGGAAATGTTAATTTGATAAATAGATTCCTTACTAGGAATATTAATACAGAACTTTGAGTAATAGTTCATTTAAACTACAAAACAGAAACATATTTCCCACATCCCTCAGAAGCAGTGCAAAGGCTTGGGGGAGTCAGGGGGAGCTGAGAGAGTGGGAAGTAATTGCTGGGAAGGGACCTGGGAGTGAACCTGGAGGGTTCCTGGGTGTGGGTGGGAGAAGTATGGAACAGATTTTCTTTTGTTGGGGGGGGGAGGCGGGGGGAGAGGAGAAGGATTGTTAGGGAGTTGGGAGCCTCCCCCATCCAGACCCTGACTGACCCCTAGCTTCTCCCAGTCAGTCAGGCACATCTGCCCCCTGTCCCCATGTGGCCCTGCACCCCCACTCCTATTCAGCCCCCGCTCCAGTTTTTCCCCCCACTAGCCCTTTTGAACCCCAATCTACATGACCCCCAAGCAACCCCATGTGCTTTGCTCTGTCACCCCATATCCCATGCCTCCTCACCTAGTCCTGCAGACAGGGCACTGTCAGGAATGCAGCCTCTGCTCTCTCCCAATCTGCTGCCGACTGCTACGATCAGCGAGTGGTGAGCCAGTTGTCTCTGTTCTGGTGCCAAAGCAGCCCATGGTGGGGAAAAGATGTAACTGCAGTGCCTCTCTGGCAGCATGCATTTTCTGCACAGAAAAAAAAAATCTGCATGGCACATGAATCCTGTGCATGTGCAGTGGTACAGAATTTCTCCAAGAGTACACTTCTTTTCACAGCTACAGCATCCTCACATTATGATGCTGTGACATACCCAGGGCACAATCTAGACTAATGAGTAGCTATGTCACCCTTTCCCTCTAACCTGGGGTGCCCTTTACAATGCTTTGCTCCAGTAGCCTCCAGTCTGGACTGCTCACAAACAGCCTCCAGCATGCAAGTCACTCCTAGGTATGTCTATGTGAGCTGCAGCCAGCCAGCCACCTCTTGACTCTTACCAGCTTTTGTTATATTGCAAGGTGACCCCAACACACACACCAGTCCTATATTTTCCTCCAGAAGTGTCTCCAGCATTCTTAACAGACTTATTAAGTACTTCAAAATTGGCTTTGACAGTGACTGGCTTATAAGGCTTTCTGCATGTTGATGCAGTCCAGAGGCATGGTGTTTTGCAGCCTTTTCATATAGGCCGTCAGTCTTGGCTTAGCTGATCAGTCTGGCAAACCAAGCTCCTCCACTTTTACTATATAAATCCCTGGTATTCCCACATCTTGAATACTGCGAGCAGTTATGGTCACCCCATCTCAAAAAAGATATATTGGAATTGGAAAAGGCACAGAGAAGGGCAAAAAAAAATTATTAAGCATATGGAACAGATTCCATATGAGGAGAAATTAAAAAGAGTGGGACTTTTCATCTTGGAAAAGAGATGACTAAGAGGGGATATAATAGATGCCTATAAAATTGAGTGGTGTGGAGAAAATGAATAAGGAAATGTTATTTACCCTTTCACTTAACACAAGAACCAGGGGTCACCCAATGAAATTAATAGACAGCAAGTTTAAAAAGGAATTACTTCTTCACACAGTGCACAGTCACCTGTGAAACTTTTTGCCAGGGATGTTGTGAAGGTCAACATTATAACAGGGTTAAAAAAAGAACTAGATAAGTTTCTCAATGGCTATTTTCCAGGGTAGGCAGGGATGCAACACCATGCGCTGAGTGTCCCTAGTCTCTGTTCACCAGAAGCTGGGAGTGGACGACTAGGGATGGATCACTCAATGATTCCCTGTTCTGTTCATTCCCTCTGAAGCACCTGGCATTGGCCACTGTCGGAAGACAGGATACTGAGGTAGATGGACCACTGGTCTGACCCAATATGGCCATTCTTTCATAAAAATTAATTATAATAAAAATGTTTAGTACAGAAACCCCCCAAGATAATGACCTCTCGAGATAGCGATGATGTGAGATAATGATCTTGCAAATAATGCATTTTAAAAATCTTGTCCGACTGGGAAATGTATATTTATATTAATTTCCCAGTCACAAATCTAGCATTCTGGAGCGAAGTCACTAAAACATTGTCCAACAAACAAATGCTCTGGCCGCTGTTGTTCATCGTGCCACCGTTCACTCCACCACTCTGTCCCCAATTCCCCTGCACTGTCACCTTCTGCCACTGTGACCTCTGCGAGTCGGTCTCTCAAGGTTGCTCTCAGTGATTTCAGCTCTCAGTAGGGAAACCTCATTACTAGTGTAGGCTGGACTGTCTCTTCCACAGAAACACTGACCTACAGCAGGTCTAAGCACTTAAACCTGATTATCAGTGATTTCAGCTGTAATGGTCACTTATACCAAAAGACACTCTATGGAGCCTAATCAGCTCTCTCTCTAAACAGGAGAGAGGGGCAGGTCAAATAGTGCCTGTGACTCTTAGGCAGATCCCACACCACCAAACAAAACACCTGTGCCCTACCCTATCTCTCTCTCTCTCTCTCTCTCTCTTCACTAGGATATGGCATCCCAACCTCCTGCTTAGGGAGTGCAGGTCAGTTCAGAGGGACCAGTGCTTAATTTGTAATGAGAGAGGTGCTGGGGCTCAAGCAAGTTTGTTACTTTCATAACTGATGTGGCAAGCCCAGAAGTCCCAGGCCTATGAACTGCCAAGCCTAGAGGTGCCGGGGCTCAACCCTGACAAGCATTCGTACAAATTAAGCACCAAGGGAGACCCCCTCATTCAGGCAGGCTACATACAGTTCTGCTGTCCTCTACTCATACAACAAGGATAACAACATTTCATGACCCCCATGTTCAAATTTTAAAAAATTATGAAAGCTAATGTTAAAAAATTATATAATGCATAGGTTAAGAAAAGAGTGTCTGTACATCTTGGTATAGTGCTTAGATTATCCACAAAGTTTGTCTTAAAAGTAATAAGATACATGTTGTGCATAATCAGCAATAACTCAAATTTAGGTGAATAAATTTAACAATACAGTTTAGATATTAGCATCCAAGTATTTGGGTACATCACTCATGAAAAGTTGTACAGAGACTTAGTTGTGGAAAGCAAATATATCAATGAGTGAAGATTGTCCCTCAGTAATTGAGAATTTAGGGTAGGTTGTCCATTTACAAAAGTGATTTGTAACCCAGCACCAGCCAAAATTGATCACTTGGGCAGCACAGCTCTGTCTGCTGGATACCTAGGCAGAGTAGGCGAGTTCATATAAATACAGTCTGGTCCTGAGGCCTTTCCACCCACCCATGGGTCATCACTAGCTGTCTGGGGGAGTTCATTCAGACCTTGCTTACAAATCATAATTTGAACTCATTAGGTTGGCCAATATAGCCAAAACAAATGTGCCGACATTGCCATAAATAACAGCTGTATGAGGAAGCTAGTCTTTGTTCATACTTTTCAAACCCATTATGCTTTCTCAGGTACAAGTATTTTCTCATATATTGTATATGCTTTTAAAGTGTGTATTAATGTTCAAACTTCCAACCAATGACTAAATTGGCAACACTGCATGTAACTGGGGGGGGGGTGTTAGGAAAATTCAGGGGGGTGTACACCCCTTAGGGGATGTAGGGAAACCCCTGTTTTTAGGTCAGGACCCCTTTTCCAGTTCAATGGCATTTTCCTTTGCCCTTTCTGGTGCAGTGAATCATTGGGCAGAGAGAGAGAGAGAGGAGAGGTTCCAGTCCTCCTCTTGGAAAACATTTCCAGCTGAGATTCAGGAGACAGAATCTATAGGAAAGGATGTTACCTGCTGATTTTCCTAACCTGTTGGTTTCCATTCCTGCTTGATGACTCTGTTTACTGCTTAAATGCAAATTAAGCAGAGCACACATTCCTTTGTTTGAAACAGACCTGTTTGCCAACCTTAGTTTGGAACATGTGCTAATAACACCATACAGAGGAATCTTATAATTACACATACAGTGTTGCCACAAATTTTATCAGGACACTATTGACCAGAAAATTATGAGTTTGCAGTTAATACCTTACAAAACATATTTATACAAAGATTATTACAATAGTGTGTAGGGTGTGGACATGGGTACATTCTGTCACAATTGCATATATGCTAGACTGAATTGCTCATGTTTATTTACAATATTTTTGGAGGAGCCTGGCATCTGACCAGAAACAGTTCAAAAAACTAATGTCAGTGGAAAAAATCCTTCATGTCATCCAGTAACAGAAGAAAGTTTATTACATGTTCAGTGATGAATTAAAATATTTCAAAGATCAAGCATAATACTTTAGAAGAGATTCTAGAATTTCAGTAAGGCTATAGGGCAAGATTGCGGTTCGGTAAGTAACATAATACAATAGAACTTGGGCTCCTAACTTATGTAGCCATTTCTGGAAATCCCATACTACATATTCAAATATATAGATAGATTTAAAAAAAAACATAGATGATTCCTTTGATTTACGCTTAAGAAATTGGGAGTATTAATACATAATTTCTCTCTACAGACAAGTGGGTGCATTTTATAGATAGACAGACAGACCGATATACACCCACACACATATATACTCACAGGAGGGCAATGGGAAACAGATTCTGACTATGTCACAGTTTGATTCTTGGCCTGGTCCTGGGCCAGCACAACTGTTCTTTGCTCAAGGTTTGTGGTAAAGCCACAATTCAGCCCTAAGATCCAGATTCTGATATTACTCAGCATGAGCTAGAGTAACACACCCAACAAGTAGCCCTATTGAAGTCAATGGGACTACTTGTGGACTAAGCTATTACTTACTGATTTTAAGCATGGCAGAATCTAGTCCTAATGTTATATATGGCAAGTGGAAGGTATAAGAAGCTGGGATGAAATGGAATAAGGACGGACAAGAAATTACAGCAGCTGTATCATACAGTCAATCTGTTTAGACATATGCTTCTCATGATCATTCAATTAAACTTAAAAAAATAATTATTGGCTCACTTTTTGCATATAAGCAGCTAATTCAGGGGTCGGCAACCTCTGGCGTGCGGCTCGCCGTCCCAGATCAATCGGGGCTGTGGGAAGCCGCGGCCAGCACATCCCTCAGCCCACGCCGCTTCCAGCAGCCCCCATTGGCCTGGAGCGGCGAACCGCGGCCAGTGAGAGCCGCGATCAACTGAACCTGCGGACACGGCAGGTAAACAAACTGGCCCGGCCCGCCAGGGGGCTTACCCTGGCGAGCCGTGTGCCAGAGGTTGCCGACCCCTGAGCTAGTTAATAAAAGATTTGAATGAGAAGAGGTAACAGCTTGGCATCTCAGAACTGGGAGGTCATTTAATGCATAGAGGGTAGGGTGGTAAAAAAGTCTGTGGGGAAAGATGTTGGGAGGAAAATCAGACAAATGGGGCATTGAGACTGGCATCGTTGGTAAAGAGCAGTGGGAATGGGAAGATATAAGAAGAGGATGTCAGACCGAGCAGAGGTGGAGTTGTATAGGGCCTTGAAACAATGGAAATTAATTTGCTGGTTTTATAGAGTTGGAGATAGATCCCGAAACTTTGGTCCATGACCACAACACAGCTATAGAGCACATGGTAATGGCTCATCTTCTTGTATCCAACTACTATGTTACACTGAAGGAAAGCTGAAATAAATACTAATACCTTTCTCTTTGTTTTTAATGTAAGCATTTCCTGTAACTGCCACAGGAATGTTCTGTGGCTGCAAATGGAGGGGAGAAGTTTGTGCAATGGTGAATGGATAGGAGGTATCCACAAGATAATCTCTCTATTAAGATATGGCCCTCACTGAAAAAAATCTAAAATCCCCCGCAGTTGAAGAAATATCCCAAACTAGTCTATTTAACATTCTGAAAGTCCTGATGATGACATTTCTGATACCCTAGACAATGCTGCTTTGATACTGTGTGTAGTGGCATCAGCAGCATTAAGGGCAATAGGACCAGGGACATTCTCTGGCTCTTTGAACACCATTGCCATCTGATCACCTTAACAGCAGGTGAGCATCTAACTAGAACCCAGATTCTGAACTTGTTACAACTCACCTTCAGTGAAAGTGTCCAATATAATCTCCTCCATCTCTTCCAGGTGCTTCTATTTTATCTGGACTGAAGCACAACGTTCCTTCTATTTTATCTGGACTGAAGCACAACAAACTAGCTTGTGTCTATGCCCCAACCTTAGGCAAACACTGGTTGTTCTATCGTACCATTTGGGGTGGCAGAGATGGAATCAGAAAGTTGGGTGATGTCAGCATATTAAAGGCACCCAAATGCATCACTAACCCTCCTAGTAGGTCCCTGTGTACATAGAACAAGAGCAGTGACAAGCATGTCAAGGGACTCCAAGGCATGGCAATGAACCAGTGAGTGTTGGTTGTCTGAGTAACATAAAGGGGCATATGCAGTTTAATTAGTAATAAACTATTAAAGTGAATCTCAGTGAATTCATATGGTTTTCCAACATATTTGAGGGTAGATGGAGCCTAGCCAAGGCTCTTAGCTTATGAAACAGTATTTCATGGCTAATGAGGGCAAATGCCCTAGAGAGATGAATACATGCTACCCCAACATGCTGACCTTTTCCCAAAGACATAGCAATGTAATGATCTACCCTGAAAAGCACAATTATACTACAACTCAAAACCTGATTTTGATTCAGTTTCTGTATTCTCATGAAATAAATAAGTGGGGGGAGTGAAGAAATTGAGTGGAGACTTCCAATGAATGGATGAGACAGTTTTTTTTTTTGCCTCCTCCTCTTATTAAATAGGTAACAAAGTGCTTTTAGCACTGTATTACTGTCTATACTGTAGTGTGACAATGTTTTCTAGTTGTACCTTCCATCCACTAGACAACACTTGACACTATGGTATATACAATTTTTGGAAAAGGCAATTTGTGTAGCTGGCGGAGTGGATGTCATATGAGAGGGGAAGAATGTAAAGTAAGATGTAGAGGGTCAGGTAGCAAAGTATTATTTTGCCTTAACTGCAATCATATAAACAAATCTTACCTGTGACCTAAGCTGGGTGAAATTTTTCATCTGAGATTTTCTTCTGGCAAAGAATTCAGATTTGGCAACAGTAGAATGCTTCATGACTGTGGGTTTGTTTCACCAAACTGTTCATGATGAAAAAATTCTGAAAAAGTATAAATATTTTGATATGAAATATTTTGTTTCAAAAATTTTGTGGTTTTGGGTCAGATTGATTTTTAAATCTTATTAAAATAATAAAAAAAAAAACACCCACCCACTTTAAAAATATTTAATTTGACCTGAAATCAATTTTTCCCCCACAGCTTTTTGATTTACCAACATTTTTCAAAAAAAAAATTCATGTCAACAATTTAAAAAAAAAATACATTTTAGAACTACTACTGAACCAAAAAAAAAATCTGTTATTCAAATAGCTTTACTTGTGACATCTCTGCTAGAACTAACAACATCCATTTTCTCCCTTGTCTGTCAGCCTCATCTTATGGTTAAGATCATGCCACTGTGTAAATGTGCTGATTAAGTCAGTAGTTGTCCCTAGGTAATGCATCTACATACACATTTTTTAATTACAAAAGGAAAACATTTTGAATGCAGATTAGCTCAGACACTTTCATCATCTGTGACACTTTAAAAGTGAGCTGAGCTCTGATCTGCCATACTCACTAGAGATCTCTTGGGAATGCATTGCCTGTAAAAGCATATCTTAATTTGCTTGGGAGGTAAGGTATTTCCAGCTATTCAATGTTTTTTTCCCAAATACCATAAATCATATTGTGGTCATTAAGTTCATTCCATTTATCCAGTCCCATTTGCTATACTTCTTCCTGCTACCACTTGTCCTATGGCTGTTGGTCAAGCACAGCGTCATCTCTTACTTTTGAAATTAACAAATTTCTCTTCTATAAATTTATACGCATGGGTAAATCTAAATGAAATTTATAGCAACTAGAGCACCTACACTTTTTGGGCTTTAAAAATACAGACCAGAAGGCCTAAATTTGTTCTTTGTAGCAGCAGAAACGTCTTCTTTCCTTTATGAATGGCTTATGACATTAACTCTCCGCCCCCCCCCCCCCCCCAGCTTTCAGCTTTACTTGCCCTACAGGTAACAGAAAACTCTAAGCCTCCCAAACTATAAAAAACTAATGTTGTTAAACTGCTTATTATAGACCAGTACACATTCCAGCAACATTTTCCATGGTAAGAGGTGATTCTATGTCCAGGCAAAAGATTTCAGCAGAACTCTGTTGGGAAGCTGGTTGCAATACCGTAACCATTCTCATGTCACATAGTTCACTGTCCAGTTAGTAAAGGGGTTCTTAATCCCTTCCAGTACAGGAAAAGGAAGTAATAATCTGAGGCCAGAGGGGATCAGGTTTAAGGGAGAGCTAAAGGCTGCCTGTGTGCATGGGGCAGCCACTTACAGGTAGGAGGTGGTGAACACTGTTTTCCCCCCTCTCTCCCACCCCCACCCCCCGCTGGCTGGGAGGGGGACAAGCTTGCAAGCTCAGAGCCTGGGAAAGAAACTTCCCAAGTTGCTACTGAAACCTGGTCTGGAATGTAAGCTGCTGGAGCCAAAGCCCCAGCTCTGCCTGCATGCTGCACTCTGGAGGAGCAGCCAGTTTTAAAAGGCCACAGCCTGCACCGGGCGCCCATTGACAATGCGGTGCCCCAGGATGCCTCACTCATTACCCTTACAGCCAGTGGGCTAGAACCAGCTGCCTGTCCCCACCCCCACTCACCGGGCAGCCACTGCAGAGCTGTAAGCCCCCGCTCCAAGCAGTCCGCCCTGAGAAGCATCCCATAGTGGCTTGTTCAGAGTCATGAACATTTCAGAGTTACGGACAATGTCCATTCCCATGCTGTCCATAACTCTGAGATTCTACTGGATTAAACAAACTGTATCAGAGTGGTTGTGGCCCCTACTGTCAGCCCAAGTAAAGTACTTCTGTTATTTTCTCACTGTGTGTCTGTGTTTATGGGAACCCAATGAGGACAAGAGCCTGTACAACTGAGCACTTCAAACACCTACTGCACTTGGCCTCCAGCTCATGGCGCACACAGCATCAATAAGGAGTTAGTTGTGAGTGCTGTGGTACACAACACCCTGCAGTGGGATCAGTCACAATACTGAACAGAAAGGACTGATTCTATTAATAAGGGCTGAGTGTTCTGGCCCTAGAGTATTTAAAGAAATCAGCTTTACAACTCGGTCCTCAGGTTAAGGTTCCCTGATCAAGCACAGCATGGATACAAACATAAACCAGGGTAAAGGTTGATGAAAATCAAGCATGTTTTAATAAAAGTGGGTGTAAGGTCTGTTTGAACAATATTGTGAACAATATTGGTTTGTCACCAACTCTAAATCCTTTAAGGCTTATAAACAGGTTTTTGAAGGAATCTGGCAGATTTCTTCTTCTTGATCCTAAACCTTGTTAGCAGCCACAGGTAAACTAGGGTACATTTTTTTTTTGGCAAGAAAATGATGGTGATATTGAAATGTCTTGCAAATTTGTGTTGCTTTCACCAAATGGATAGTTTTGGAAAAATCTGGAAAAAATAAAAGCCTTTCATGTCAACATTTTCTAACAGAATGTTTTGATTATCGGTTCAAAATGACCATTTTGAATTTTATAAAATTAAAGGAAATTTCTAAAGTGTTAAAAATGCTCAAAATTGAACCACTATGTTTCTTTTCACATCAAACAAAATATTTTGTTCAACCCAAAACAAATTTTGACTTTTTGAAATTGCCAACAACCCAAAAATCCATTGTGCTCCCAGCTTTAGTCACCGGGGCCATATTTATAAAGTAGACCCCAATCCCTGAGGTACTGCCAACAGTTCAGTTTACCACTAGTTTCAGAATGAAACTAGAGAAAATGTTAAACTAAATTTCAGTAAGAAATGAACATACATTTTCAGTGTTTGGAGATTAGTAGTTACGGATAATCTGCTTTATAATCGCATGCAATAACAACAATCAGTCAGACCACACCTCAGCTAATTCTACCTAATTAGTAATCTACAGTAGTCTACTTCAAATTAGACCTTTCTCACACACCCATATTAACTTCCCCATCACACTTTCTTCTAAGTTTAAGGAAAATTTTCTCTTGCTATTTTCTCCTTTCTCTCTAACAGGTCAAAGATAGTGTTTTCTTTATGAGATGCATGTTTACAGAATATGAATATTATACAATTGTTGTGTACACAAAGCCAAAATTAGAAATAGGTAGCCATAAAACTGCTCTTAAAGCTTCCCTTTGTATTTGAAAATTGTTTAGAATTTCTCCCAAGATTAAAGCAGCACTGATGCTATTTATACTTTAGCCTCTGAATGCAGCAAGAAATTCCTCCCAATTATTATTATTTAATTATGAAGTTATTATTGACTATGGGTGCTGCAAATGGTACTCAGTTTAATCATCAAACTAATAAAACAATTACATCATATTAGTATTCTGAGTTTCATACTCCAAATAAAACGGGTAAGAAGGTCTTCAGCATATTTCTAGTTTAAATGCATCTCTTTCTTTTTTTCCCCAAGACCTGGTATTAATCACCAGCTTTTTGTTCATTGTGATTCCAATCCTTTAGGCAGATCTGTGAGGGTGGACCCTTCAGTCCACATGGAGTGCCATTGAACTTAATGTGTTCAAGGATCAGCTTACTGGATTGACTGATGCCAGGATGGTTACATGTAGATTTATGTGCATGTCAGAAGAGCAAAATACCTGTGTTACAACTGGCTATGCAGATCTAAGAGAAGAACTCTGTTCCAAACATTTAAATAAATAACGCAAATACCCATGTTCTCCTTTTCTTGCTCTTAGGGAATGTGATGAAAAAGTACAGTAAAATCACCATTTAACAAAATTTAATAGCCACATGCTCTCAATCCATTTCCTCACACATTTAACCTTATCCAAGCCCTGCATTCTTTTGAGAAAGTAAAGTCCAGGAAAAACAATGATTCATAAACCATGGCACTGTTAATCATTTCCATATGGTTGTCTCAAGCTCAGTTTCATCAACTGGTGACAATTCCTACAAGTTGCCTCTGTTACCCAATCCTTGTCTTTCAACATTTCCAGAAGCTTTTTTTTTTTTTTTTTTTTTTGTAACCAAAGAAATATTTTAAACCCTCTTCAGCCTGTATAACTGATTCCTCCCTTTTTTCACTGTTTTTTTCACCCCACTTTTTTGTGAGGAGGGGGGTTGGTATAAAAAGCAAATATACAATATATACCCCCAGCAGTTGTGAATACACAAGAAGACTGAATATAAGTGCTAGGTGATTGAAAGAATAGACCCGTGGGAGCTGCAAGCAATGATGAGAGGTCTGGTACTAATCAAACCAGAAAGATGAAATAAAAATAAAATAGATATAGAATGGAGGTAGGTAACCAAGCATCTGCAGCCATTCCAAATGATGGTTTAATGAGGGAGTGGCTACACCCTTTTTAAGATTGATGCTAGCTTCCCAACTTCTCCAGAAAGAAACCTCTCCTGCTGGAATTTCACAGGCCACATGAACTATATAAAAAAATAAAAATGAAGTTTTAAAAGTATGGATCCAAATCCTTGGACCCTGTCAAGGTTCTTTGTCCCACTCCAGCTGCACAAGCCACCCTTAGAGCTTGCCTAAGCAGCTTGGCATAGAGGTGTCCCTGGGTGGAGTAAAGGAAGCTTAGTTTGTTTTATGATGGTGTTTCTCAGCCTTTTCAGCCTGACACCCCTTATTCAAAGTTAACATTTTTCACAACCCCCTAACATTTACGATAAAGGAAAAACATATCAATGATAAGCCTTTAATACAACTACTACATTTAACTTCACAAACTTTGACGATTTTGGTCACCCAAAGTTATGCTGGAATTTCTTCTTCTTTGCTTTAGAAATGTAATACATTTTTCAACAACTTCCAACTCCCCAATTACCTTTCGTGATCCACTGGGAGTCAGAATCCACTAGTTGAAGGACACCTGTCTAGGGCTGGGCCATTCATGCCTAGCAAAGGCAGTTGTTGCCTTCAGTGCTCTAAAACACCTAAGGTAAGTCTACACTGCAATTAAAAATCTTGCAACTAGCTCATGCCAGCTGTCTTGGGCTTGCGGAGCTGTTTAATTTTGGTGTAGATGTTTGGGCTCGGGCTGGAGCCCAGGCTCTAGGACTCTGTGAGGTGGGAGGGCCCTAGAACCTGGACTCCAGCCCGAGACCGAAGGTCCACACTGCAATTAAATATCCCTGCGAACCTGAGTCAGCTGTCATGGGCCAGCCGTGGGTGTCTAATTGCAGTATAGACATACCCCAAGTGCCCTCCTGGTAGCTGGGGAAAGCCTGTGCAGGGAGGCTTCTTAGCCACTGCACCAGTTTTTCCTTGGAGTGAGGGAGGGAGGTAGCAGAGAGCTCTACAGCACTTGGAAACTTCCTCTTACACATGTAATCATTTAAGCCAACTTTCTGGTTGCCTTGTGCTGCTCTGGTGGCATAAAGCCGCTCGAGCTATGGCTGGGGACTGAGCCTCTAAGCTGGCTTTGAATTGTGTGTATTTAGCCATCTGTTAAGTTTTGCTGTGGCACGCTGTTCTATATTTCAGTGTTCTATACTTTGCTTTAACAGTAGTGGAGTCTCCATTGTAAGTTTTCTTTTAACCTGTCCCAGGACTGTTTCACTATAGCGTCTAGTACTAATAAAGAGATGTAGTAGTTGCAAAGGGATCAAAAGTAGCCTAGCCGTCTGTAATAGTTTCATGATAACTCCAACATCTCTCTTCTATACATTTTAAAACTTTTAAAAAAAACCTTTTTCTTGCCGGCATGGGGGAAAAAACCCATTCTGATGCAAAACTTCCACATCCATGCTGGGAATAAAGCACAATCAGTGAAAATTCCCTTCTTCACATCCAGAAAGAGTGCTGGGTTGTGCCAAACAAAACTTGTCTAATATCCCTTTAATTTATGAACTTGCACAACTATCCATATTTTTTTGCTTAAATATATTGATTCTACTTGAGTGGAAAGATGTTTTAAATATTATGGTGACAAGCAGGGGAGAAAATGTAGATTGACTTCATGACCTCTGTCCAAATCCATTCCATATATTCACAACTCTCTTCTATTCATTATTATTATTATTATAAATTCCTCTTGCATATATTCCCTCTTAACTTCATCCTCCTGGGTTACCTAATCAGATCTTTCCAACAACCTTAAATATATCAAGTTTAATTTTATATCTGCCATTTTAATTAAACCTTAGGCAGTTGAAATGCTTCAGACATGTCCTCTCAACTATTTTCTCCCAGGACTAACTAAGCCCAGTTTTGTCAATCTCTCTTCATAGATAGATAACTCCCTGAGTTCCATTTACTGGGCCAGATTCACCCCCACAGGTGCAAGAAGGTTCAGTCTGCACCACCATCCATCTGTTGGGGCAGCTGCAACAGAATGGAATTTCTCCCACTTACCCTTCCAGGAAAGGGCAGCATCAATATTTGATTTTTCCATTTTGCTCATCAAATATCCTCTTCATATTTCTTTCCATAAAAATCTATCTATGCCACAGCTTTTGGCTTCTTTAATGAAGTGCCATTCCTCCACAATAGTTTTAAAACTTATATATGTTTAGTTTTACATAACACTACACAGTCCCCCTGATCCAGCACCTCTTTAAACTTTATTCCCTTTTTGTCTCCAGACTCCTGGTTTAGATATTTTGCTTAATGTGTTTCTGATTTTATCAGAATGGACCATTTATATTTTAATGTACCTGTCTTTGTATCCAGAAACCCCTTGCTGATCACTGCACTTACCATATCCACTTTACTGGACAAAATGCAGTCTAAAGTATTCTCAGTGAGTTGCCTTTAACATACTGAAACAAAAATGGATTCTCTACAAAATCCTAGTCCTTTTTATTACTGGATGGTTAAATATTGGAGGCAAATTAAAAATCCCTAGATATCACTGCAGTCTCTAATTTAATGCTGTTAGCTAACTCAGAGTGCTTCACTACCATGAAATACATGGTGGTAAACATTTCGTCCTTACCCCTCAGTAATTCAGTTCAATCTGACTCCATGTTTCCACACATTTTTCTTTATTAAAAACCATTCTTATCCACTGCTAAAAGTGTATTACTATTTTATATTAACACCTACCCTGGCTCCCTCCCTAGCATTAAAAGTACCCTAACCTAATCACATCCATCACTATAAGTTTATTTAAGTCCAATAAGAATTGATCCTTTGTTCAGCTGGAGTTTTGTAACATGGAAACAGTAACAAGTCCTCAGTATTTGGTTTCTACGCATATGCCAATATATCTTTAATGAAGATTAGCAGTAACTCCTAAGAATCCCAGTCATGGAGCAAGACCCATTTATGCCAGGTGCTGTACAAATTATATTGCTACCTTACTGTTTCAAACAGGACTATGTTAATGTGAACTAGGTACCTTTTAGTTTGTGCTAGCAGCATCTGCAGGGGCAGTTACAGAGCAACACTTCATTGTGCATTGCAACTCAAAACCCTGTAGTCCACACCATGGGGTTGTGTAGACAAGCCCTTTGTTACATAGCCATTGTGAGATAGTTAAGTGACAGAGAACAAGATTTACAACAGACACTTCCATGATCTATGATTCTATGACATGGTACAGGGAAGCCCTTTGGAACACATGAGTAGAGAAAAAACTGCCCTCAATAATGCTCTCTGCATCTAAAATCAGGAGTGTGGGGAATGAATTTTGCTAGTCTGTGGACATTTGTGCTGCATCAGAGAAGAGATCTTCTACACAATACTTGCTAGCTTGTCAAGGACTAGCTGATACATGAAATTATTTGACCTGCTTCTGGTTCCGCTAAACTGTTCATGAAGATGAGGATCTTCAAAGTACTCTGTTGCTTTCATAAAGATCCTGTTCTATCTAAAAGGAACTATTGGTATGTCAAAGATCCTGCTGTTCATTAAACCGTTCAGCTAGCTCTATTTCATGAATCTGCTCAGAAGAAGTGCTGGATAAAACTTTCAGAATTAAAAAAAATGTTTTGCAAAATGTCTTTTTTGAAAAAAACAACTCAAAAACAATTTTGAAAAATATCAAGCAAAGCACTTAAGCACACACTCAACTTTAAGCATATGAGTAGTCCCATTAAAGTCCTATGAGTGTGACTGAGTGTTTTCCTGGATGCGGGGAGGGGCTGTCACGCAGTGGTACCCTGTGATTCCCTTCAGGCCTTAACCACAGATCACAACCACTCCAGGTCTCCTTCACCCTGTTGTATTGTATATGATATTTACAGTAAGTCGCCAGCTTCCCCATTTGCTTGTGGGGAAGGGTGGTACCATTTCTGAAGGAGGAGGACGAGCCAGTTCTGCCTACTTCTGCCTTCCTTCAGGCTTCTAACTCTTCTCCCTGATTGCTTAGATACACCTAGCTGCTGAGGATACTTCCACTCAATTTGCCCCTCAGCTATATCCCCAGTCAGTTAATTGGCTTTGCCAACTGCCTGTCTTTCAGTTGCAGCTCAATTAGTGTAAATGGGCAGAGATTTGAGGGACAGGGTGCTGAGTTAGCTCTTGAGTCAACATACCCTGTTACCAAGTTTCATTCCATACTCCATGTTCTCTACCGCTCACTGTTTCCCTTTCACATACTCTTCCTTGCTATCCTTTTTAGTTTCCTCTCTCACACTCTTCCTGCAGTACTGCCAAACCCAAGGGTTAAAACAAAACAAAAAAATGAATCTACCCCTCACCCCAAACAAATCATAAGAATGGCTTGAAAGTCATTGTGACTAAAGAATCTCTTAATGCCAACTGTCAAGGAGGTTACAAGAATCTCCCGAATCTGATATGTATGTTCTGGTTCTCAAATGAAAGCTGGTGCATTCTGGTCATCAATATAATTGTGAAACACATATACAGATACTATGTAAATATATACTGAAAATATGTTCTTAGGCTGTATCACCAGAAAAGGTGAAAAACAGGTTTTCTGTCTGACAAGAGATGTTTACATGTCTATCTGTCCATTTACAGGTAAATTAAATATTGTCTCATTCACAGTTCGTCTATCACCAGTGTGAACTAAATGTAAATGAGGAATTGTAAGGACAACAGAAAAAAACTAACAGGAAGAAAAAAGCAGCAGAGGAAAATACCTTATCTGGAGGTGTACATCAAAGATTTGCTTGAGGAGGACAGAGGAAACTCCTGTGCCCTTCGCTGAGGAAGTAAAAGGAGAGTGTTTTTACTCCATGAAAAAGGGGTCTCAACCAGGCTTGGTTAAAATGTCTAGAGAGAACTTTGGGTGAGATAACTAATAAATTACCTTTTTGTCTAAAGGAGCTTACGTTTAGTTTCTAACCGACCTCAGCCCTGCCCAGTGGGGCGGGCACCAGGCTCACTGACAGTTGTCCCTTCCACACCCAGGTCTGCCTCTCCTGTCCAGGGGCTGCGAGCCACTTGCACACACTAGCGTGACTAGGGACAGTTGCCAGTGAGCCTGGTGCTCACCCCAGTGGGCAGGGCTGGGGGCGGTACAGCCACGCCGGAGGAGTTGCCCGCATGGGTCGCTGGCTACTGAGAGCGGCGGCCCGACATGCTGCAGCTTTTGCCACTTGGGGCCAAGTAGAACTCTGCAGTGCCACGAATACCAATTTCTATCCACAGATATAAATGTTGTGTCTGGGTAGGGCTCTAATTACTGTTGCCTTCCCCATCTCACACACTCTTAAACAAGGGGAAAGAGGAAATTAGGTGCATGAAGGAAATAGGACGAGCGCAAATGGATAAAAGCTAGAAAGGGAAAAGAGGAGAAAGAGGAAAATGTAGGACCTTGGGGGCCCCTCTCTCTCCTAGCTGGCTCCACTGAAAGAAGACAGTGGATCAGCACAGAGAGGCTGCAGTATGTGCCAAGATGTGGTCCTTAGTTTCTGTCCACTGCCATTGGTTTGATTCTTTCCAAAGACAATTGATAGACAGATATATTCTCCTTATACTATATACCTAAATATAGACATATATGCTCTTTATTTAGACATGGTGTGTGTATATATGTATACACACACATCCCCATCCACCAGATATATAATGCACTGCCATGGCTGTCTAGCATAGAAAAATGTATCATCTGAAATGAATTAGGAAAAACTGTATTTATGTATGTATCATACAATTTAACATGTTTTCCCTTGCATCATTAAGTCACTGAAGGAACAGATGCTTTGTGCACATATTGTGGGGATATTTTATTCCTACTCTGCATTGTCCTGCCCCATCTGATTTAGGTCTACAACTCGGCAGATGAGGACTGAATTGTTTAGTAGTCTGCAAATGTGCTGAATTGAGCTTAGTTACAGCCAACACCCAGGCAGAGTATTCTATTCCATTTTGCCACAGTCCAAGCCTTGTGTACAGGAGACTTGCATGGATTAGAGGTCATCAAGCTGAAACATATGTTTTATTTCCAATGTGACTTTTGGAAAAGTATCTCTTAACAGGGTTTAAATAGGAGCTGCTTAAAAGTGGGTTTGACCAAACAGTAGGAGGCATTCATCATAGAATGGTGACATCAAAATTTGAAAACAATACTATAATCTGGTCATCATAAACCTTATCATATAAGACTATTTTAATTCAAGACCACATTGATAATTTTTAAATAGCTTACTGTAAATGCAAGCACTAATTCCCTGTGATAGGCTATTTAAAAATCCTTCAAAGTAACCTTTATGGCAGATCTGATAATACACTAAAGTTTTCAGAGTCTATAAATATTCCTAAAGGGTGTTTCTTAATATCAGGTCATGTACTAATATATGATGCCAGTTTCTTCAGCAGATGCATATATTTTTAATCATGCTTTAATTTACTTGTCAGAGATTTTACTGGCTGGCACACAGAGTGGCAAGTGGTTGATAAAGCACTCCATGGTTCTCCATTTGTCAATTTCTTGCATGCGTAAAGTTTTGTTTTCAAACACTATAATGTTGTGTCAGGTGGACTGCATATAGGTGTAGGACTCTATTCAATAAGCCATACATGGTGCAGGTGATTCTTGATATTAGTATGGAGTTGGGGTGCTTTTGCAATTTTCAGTTCAACATTGTTTTATTCTTTTCATCCCATTCATTTGGAGGCGTATGGTTGCAACTGGAAAAAGAGGGTTCTTTTCCTTACAATAATTATAAAGGGACAGAACCTCTCTTATAATCTGGCCTCCTAGCACAGTGCTGGAAACCTACCTGACCATTCTGGGTGGGAAGTCCCCTAGTGTTAGGGGACCCCAGATGGCTTGCAACTGGTGTAACCCTGCCATATATGACCTCCCACTGTAGTCACTGGTGTAGGGTACATATCAGGTATCAGAGGGCATGGCTACTGCACTCCAACTAGTCTCAGCTCATTTTGTCAATGCTGGGGCCACAGCCAACCAGCATAGCTTAGAGCAGCCCTGAAGATGTTCTGAAGTATGCTTGGGATAGCGTAGAACTACAACAGGGAGCTAGAAAACTAGATTCCAAGTAGACACCCCTGCACTCTGCCCTTTGTATATATTTATCTTTCTGGGAAATTGATATTATTATACCTACATCAAAGAGTGTTTTGAGGCTTAATGTTTACAGAGAGATATGAAATGCTTTGCAGAAAGGTTCTATATAAATAATTATTGTTTTGGAACAGAAGGAGCCCATGCATCCAATCAAAATCCATCCTGCTTCTTGGGGAAATTATATTATGCAGTTTACTATGTATATTCTCTCTGGTCTTTATGCTGTTTTCAGATACATAGCTGCAACTAGTCATGAAGTCCATGGGAATTGCATTCTGGGATAGACTCGCAGAGCCTGATCTGCCACTGTTATTCCAGTGTCATGCTGGTTTCTGTTTCATAGAAATGTAGGGACCTTGAGAGGTCAAGTCCCTCCCTCTGTGCTGAGGCAGGACCAAATATACCTCTAGTCAAGTGTTTGTCCAGACTTTTCTTAAAAGCCTCCAGTGATCAGGGATTCCACAACCTCCTGTGGAAGCCTATTCCAGATCATAACTACTCTTACTGTAAGAAAGGGTTTCTTAATACCTAACCTCAATCTCCCTTCCTGCAAGTTAAGCCTATTTCTTCTTGTCCTATCTTCAGTGGACACAGAGAACAATTGATCACAGTACTCATTATAAAAAGCCCTTAACATTTTTATCATATTGTTGGCTCAGATTTTCTTTGTGATCTACATATGCGCCAGATCATTTTCAGCAGTACTACCACCTAACCAGTTATGCCCTATTTTGTATTGGTACATTTGATTTTTCCTTCCTAAGATAAATACTTTGCACTTGTCTTTACTTAATTTCATCTTTTTGATTTCTGACTAATTCTCTAATATACCAAGGTCTTTTTGAATTCTAATCCTTTTCTCTGAAGTGCTTGCACCCCCTCCAGCTTGGTGTCATCTGCAAATTTTATGAGCACACTCTCTACTCCATTATCCAAGTCATTAATGAAAATATCAATTAATACCAGACTTAGGACTGACCCTTGTGGGACCCCACTAGATAGGTCCTCCCAGTTTGACAGCGAACCTTTGATAACTACTTTGAGTATGGTCTTTCAACCTGTTATGCACCCTCCTTATAGTAATTTTATCTAGACAGCATTTACCTTGTTTGCTTATGAGAATGTCTTGAGGGACTGTGTAGAAAGCCTTTATTAACAAAAAACCCAAAACAAACACCACCACAACAAAACCCCGCACAGCCTCAAGATACATCACATCTGCTGTTTCCTCCTCCATCCATTAGGCCAGTAACCTGTCAAAGAAGGAAATTCAGTTTATTTGGCATGACTTGTTCTTGACAAATCCATGCTAGGTGTTCCTTATAACCCTCATATCATTTAGGTGCTTACAAATCGATTGTTTAATAATTTGTTCCAGTATCTCTCCAGGTATCAAACTTAGGCTGACTGGTCTATAATTCCCCACGTCCTCTTTGTTTCCCTTTTTAATGTTAGATATGTTTGCTCTTCTCCACTCGTTTGGGACTTCACCTGTCCTCCACAGTTCTTGAAGATAATTGCTAACAGTGCCAAGATTGCTTCTGCTCGTTCCTTAAGTACCCTAGGATGAATTTCATTAGGCCATGCTGATTTGAATACATCTAACTTAGCTAAATATTCTTTAACCTGTTATTTCCCTATTTTGACTAGAGATCCTTCACCCTTGTTGTTCATAAGGTGTTGAGTGTCTGGTCCCCAGTGTCCAAATACATTCAGAGTTTTTAATTTTGTGTCTACTGGAGAGCTGATTGTTTTCTGCGTCGAAGAGAACAGAGCAGTCTGTGCATATTCTGATGCTGCAGAGACAATGAGCCAAGTTTACCTGGTTTTATACACCTCCATTGAATTTGGCCCCGAACACGTGCAGCTGTGGCTTGTATACAACAATGTTCAATTAATAGATTAAGGTGTAGATAAGTGGACTCACCGTTGGCACATTCCCTAGTGGTTGGGCTAGCACAGCAGGCTCTTCTTATCTAGTGCCCCCCCCTGCTGACAGCTGCTCTGGCTCCATGGTGATCTGCCTCTTCTTGTGACTCTGCCCTACGGGCAGGTCACTTTCATGTCTCACCCCTTCCACGGCAAGAGAGTGCGACAAACCAAAGTCCAATTGCCTCACATGGAGTCTTTGAGCCAAGTTCAGACTCACAAGTCCTTCCACACTGGCTCTCTGGCTCTTTGTACCATTTTCTCAGTGGGCCTGTAGGGAACCCAGGTCTTCCCTATCCTCTAACTTTCAGCCCAGGGACCCTGCAGTGAGCTGGTAGGGTCTGTTTATTCAGGACATTGTCCGGCCCTGGGTTCCTCCTTAGGCTTCTTCCTACCTCAGCCTGTCAGCAGGCCTTTTCCCCAGATCCTTCCTAGGCCCACTGTGTATTTTTTTTTCCTTCCCAGGCTACATGTCCTCTTGAACAGCTCAGGGCTCTCAGCCTGTTTATGTTCACCATTCTTTCCCGGGAGGGGGCTCACAGTCCTGCTCCTGAAGTCCCTCAACAAATCCCAAATGAAAATATAAACTCAAACCACTTCTGACATCCTTGAGCTTGAGCTTTCATCCCTCTTTTGTTTCCCCTACACTCTGTTCCTCAGCTGAATGCCCAACCTGCCTCATGGAGCCTTGTTGCTATTTTGAGGTAGATCACAGAAGCCAACTCCTATCCTGTAGTTTTCCCCAGTTCTCCTTCTGACTAACTCCTACCACACATGTAAAAGGAACTCCCAAACTTCTCATTCCTAGGTCTCCCTCTTCCTAGCTGAGCTTTCTCTTTGTAGGCCTTCATGACCATTGTCCAGCTGTATCCAATAATTGGAATTAAGCCACCCACTCAGGATCAGCTTGAGGGATAGTTGCTGCCATCACAAACAAAGCTGGGCCTGAATTCCCTTAAAGAGTCAACCAGCTTGTGACATAGGCAAGAAGGGACCATTAGATCACCTAGTCTGACCTCTTAAACAACACAGGCAATAGAGCTTCATGCACTTACAGAGCTCAATACAAAGTAACTTTGATTTGATTAAAGCGTATCTTCCAGAAACACACATTCTTGAGCTGAAGAGGTTGAGAGATGAAGAATCCAGCACTGTGCTTGGTAGTTTGTTCCAAGAGTTAAATCACCCTCACTGCTAAAATGTGTGCCTTAGTTTTAATTTGTCTGGCTTTCATTTCCAGCCATTGGCTCTTGTTATGCTTTTCTCCATTATAATTAAAGACCCTTTTAGTACCTAGTATTTTCTCCCAAGGCAGGTACTTATACACCATAATTTAAGCTAAGATTTAGTTATGGATATTTTCAGTAAGAGTCATGGACAGGTCACAGGCAATAAACAAAAATTCACGGCCCGTGACCTGTCCATGACTCTTACTGAAAAGATCCATTACTAAATCTCTGCTTCTGGGCCTCACTGCTCTGGGGGCCCCTGCTTCAGCGGTGGGGGCTGACTGCCCCCAGCAGCCCACTGCTCTGAGGCTCCCAGGGACCGTTTTCCCAATGGTCTAGGGGCCACCCCAGGGGTGATACTCTGGCTGCCCCCAGGATGAATATTGCTCAGGGGGTCCCGGGACTGCCCCCAGGACTGATGCTGGGGCACTCCCCAGGGCCGCTTCTCTGGCTGCCCCCAGGACCAATGCTTGGGTGGTCCCCGGAGTCACTCCAGAAGTGACTGGTGTGGGTGCTATCTGGGGCCAGCTGCTCAGGCAGTCCTGGGGTCAGCCATACTGGCTGCTGCAGCTGTGGAAGCCATGGAAAATCATGGAATCCGTGATTTCTGCAACCTCTGTGACAGAATCGCAGTATTAACCCTAATCAAATCATCTTTCCATTTTCTGTTTACTTTAGCCAACAGATGGAGCTCTTTAAGTCTCTCACTGCAATGCATTTTTCCAACCCTCAAGTCATTTTTGTGGCTCTTCTCTGTACCCTCTTCAGTATTTCAATACCTTTTGTAAAAGGTGAGCACCAGACCTGGGCATGATATTATAGTATCAGTCACACCATTGTCATCCATAGGGAGAGGTAAAATCATACACAGTTAAGGATCACAGTAGCCCTTTTTTGCCACAACATGGCATGGGGAGCTCATTCCTTATGCACTCTTAAGACATATTTCTGTAAGTTTCAGATTTACAGCCAGTGCACGAGTTTGACTGAGTCTCCAAGGAATTCCAAATGTAAATAAATGCTATTTTGTTTTGAGGTAATTGCTGGATTTCTTTATACAAATAGCCTAATTTACTACAATGCAGGCACTCTCAGTTAATAACTTTAAATTGCTGTTGACCAAGCACAAGTGGTGAAAAATGTAAGAAATAAATAGTGATTGGGAGCATTTTTAAAGGTTGACTGGGATTTATAGATAGAGATAATGGTCGTGAATGCAAAGTAAAAACTGACTTAGCATTAAAAATGCTCTGAGATTTACAGCAAAATCTTGTGGTCACTCCATTTTATTCAGAGGAAGTTTGGTCTAGTAACTGGTATTTATTGTGTTTTTTACAATGCTGGTAAAATTACACTACTGGTCTCCACTCTGATATATCCAGTTTAGACCATAAATATGTAAATGATACTTTTGTTATGCTGATTTTTTCCACTGAAACAGCAGTTAAACCATAATAACATATTGACTTTCTTAAAATTATGTAATTTGTGCTTTGAAAAAAGCTGCATTTACTTTTCAGTGGAACACTGTACAATATTTTTATTTAATTCATTGGAGGCTTGTGTATCCTCTTTAAAATTTCTCACTGCAGACCCTACTCGAAACCTTTCAGAAATCTCTACAGTCTTTCACCTCAACAGAATACATTATACTGGTGATGTGACAAAGATTTTATAGCCACACGTTATGGGTATGTAGCAGAGCCACAAGTGAGTTACAGAAGTCATTTCCTGAAGTGCCAGCAAAAGACAATTACTACAGCACCTGGCTGCGCATTTTTTCTAGGACATTTTGGAGACAGAAAACTATAGGCAGTGCATTTTTAAAGTTACTTATAATTTGTTTGGAAGAACACTAGGTCTTTAGTTGGAGATATTAGAAACTTGACATTTTCACAAAGATAGTCTCTAGATTGGGCATACCATTTTTAGTAATCCAGTAAAAATCTATTTAAGTTAAAAAAAAGCATGTGATCATGTAACTAAATTTCTAATTGCATATGCAGAGCAGAATAGATGTAAAGGCACTGAGAACACATTACATTTGGAGGTTCTTTACTTCTGAATACTTCACTTTGCAACCTTAATATTCTTAAACAGTTTTTCATTCACATAATTTGTCTTAAATAAGGATGCATAATTCAGAATGAGACAAACTAAGGACCTCATATTTTCTCCTGTACAATTTTCCTCCAAAATTAGAAATATGTGTCTTTTTTACACATGGATATATAAATACGCATCCTGGCATGTGATGAATTTCAGAATTGTAATAAACAGAGGATCCAAGTGATAAATTGCATTTATCTTGGTCTTTTGGCACCTGGACTCAGCAGCCTGAAACATGATAGTGACATGGGGTAACATTTTCAAAACGGTAAAAGTAACTTAAGTTTGAAAATGGGACTTAGTAGCCTGACTTTGGAATTTAGTAGGTTAAACCCTATTGACTTTCAGTAAGGCTTTGCCTCCTAAATGCCCATGTCACTCTTGAACATGGATCCTAAGAGCCTGTTACTTTCGGCACTTTTGAAAATTTTAACCGTAAGAACTACTTTCATATTCTAGAGGGGACTTTCAGGAACTGTAAAGGGATAAACAAGCTGGTTGTCTTCTGGTATGCTACAAAACAAGAGATGGGGTAAAAATGAACAAAAGGTGGCCCTATATGTTCATTAAATGAACATGATATAAAATATTTATACGGTACAGCAAGATGCTTGCATTATATGTTGAATTAATTGTGTAATATAGGGATGTAACATTGCACACATTAACTATGTGACATTCATTGTAATGATCCAGTAGGGAGAGCTAGAGGGCAATATTTCTGCCAGGCACTTATGGTAAAGACTGCAGATTTCATCATTAATTAAAGCAAGGCATTACTACTATGATATACACTTCTGAAGCACCCCTCACCATAGTGCCAAAGCTCTCTTACCTAGATTTTGATTTGCATCAATTGCTTCAAGAGAAACCAACTTTCCTCCCTTCAATTTTAATCTGCCTACTTGCAGTCTGCGTGGTTTCCTTCAGGAACATATCACTGGGGACATTCTGCAGCTGTTAGAGGAATGCCTGCTGAAAAACCTAAATCTTGCTGGCCTGAAGGTTGCAAGACTTGGAGTCAGTATGATCTCCAGTGGTAATGATAATCAATGGTAGGTAAAGTGGATGGGCAGCTCTGGGTGCTTAGCAACGGAACTATCCTTTTTAACTTGAATAAAATTCTGATTTTGGCACAACATCTGCACATCCATGGTTTTTATATACCTTAAATCACTCACGACATCTGTGTTCTTTATATTTCAGTCCAGTGTACGAGTCCCCTCCATTGATAACAGTTTAATCATACCTTTAAAAAACTTCCCCTGGCTATAAACAAATTTAAAGTGTAATTTTCTTTTGGATTTCTCTTGTACAAATATCCTAATTCACTAAAAAAAAATCTCTTCCATTTAGATGAAGTTTTCATCCTAGTTTTTAGGAAAGTTAAACAACATAAGCAACTGTTTCTTTGGGAGACACGACTCTGCCTCAAACTGAAAATATACAGAAATGTACATTTATAAATAATAAGGCTATATATTAGATACAAACTATGCTGAGAACTATGAAGTTAGGCAATATTGTCTACTGATTTAATGTATATTATGCAGAAGCTCCATTACGGTTGCAAAGTCAAGCACTCAAAGTCTTCATGCCGCCCTCTTGTGCATATGCATGATGACAGTCTTTAATTACATCCCTTTTTCCTACAGGACCCCTGCCTCATTCAGTGCACAGGATGGATGATGCTCCCTGAAGGAATAGCTATTCTATGTTGATTTTTATCCTCATAATTCAGTGTGCAGTGCCAGGCCTTATTTACTGCATACTGCCTCCTACCCCCATGCTCTCATCCTCCCCATGACCAGTTGCTGCTCCTCTTTCCCTCTGCTCCTGCCCCTATACTCCATCCTGGCTCCAGTTTCTAACCCTTCTTACACCCAGGCTCCTATCCTCCCTTATCCTCTCAGTTCCTGCCCCATCTCTTCTTCCTGCTCCCAATCTTCATCCCGCTGCACTCCAATCAGGCAGCTTCCTCCTTATCCTCCTCACTGACTTCCTCCTTATCCTCCTTCCGCTCCTCGCTGCCAGAGGGAGCATTCAGAGCACAGGACAGACTTTACTCTCAGTTCAAGTGGTGGGTGCCACCGCTGTCCCCTGCAGTCAGGAAAAGAAACTGCAGGAATTCAGGCTCATCCCCTGCAGTCCCAAAAATGGAGCACGCTCAGTCATAATGTGGGGGATGGAGCGTGCTCAGTGCAGACAATCTTCAGAGCCTACAGATTGCAAATTCTAACAGGTCTCACCTGAGCATGTACAAACATGTTTTTCAGAGGCTCATAGTTTGGCTAGAAAAGGTTTATCCTTGACATCAGGCAAATCCCATGCCAAGTTTCGAGTCCCTGTGCCAAAGCATTGAAACACAAGAAATTCTCAGCTAAGAGTTGTAAGATTTAAAAACAAAACCAACAAAAAACCGTGGACAAACCATTTCCCCCCCTAACCTTGCTCTTAGAAGTGGGTGCACTGTTTTAACTGAACAAAACCAAACAACCCACACACTCCAGCCTGAGGCAGACACCTAGCATGGAAGATTTCAGTCCAAAAGATTTAAGTTTGGCAAAGTTATAAATAACTGAAAACAGTATTATAATGGAAAGTGTTGGGCAACCTTAACAACAGGCAGTGACCTGTGCCACCTATAGTAAATGTTCAGGAAATGCTAATTCCTCATGACAGTTACCTTTTAAGTAGGTGGGCTCAGTACTGGGCAGAAGGACTGGGGACCTTCCCGCCCAGGCCACAGAGCAGCTCTGAAGCCACTGTGACTGAAGTTGCCACTTATCCCCTGTTTTTTCCCCACAGTGGGGGCTATATGCAGTGACAGGTCATCTGGGCTCCCCTCACATTTCCCTCCCTTTTCTCCTCCAGCTACCTCTGCCAAACACTTTCAACTCTTAGTATAGCTTTGCATCGGGTGTGAACCCCTGCATGGCTCCCAAATCCTGTCCTCACTCCTCCACGTACAGTGGCGCAACCCACAAATTCTCTTTCTACTGCCATAGATATTAAGACCAGATTTGCCCCATAATACATATGCCATCAGCTACATGGCATAATAGCCTGCCACTTACCTGCCACTTCCTCAACAGCTCCCTTCCTATTAGTAACATCCTGGTGTAAATGAAGGCAATAAACATCCCTTTCTCTGAAGTTTCTATTAGCACCTTCCAGCCAAAAAAAAAAAAAAAAAAAAAAAAAAGTTACCTTCTCCTGATGTTTTTTGGAAATTATGCAGCTCCTAGAAATTACATAGGAAATCAGATTGACTTTAACCTGTAATGAGAACTGCCTAATAATAAAAATGAGGAGCAGCATAAATTTTATTACAGACTCTGTATGAGTATATTGATTTTGTGCCAACATCTGTTCTTCTCAGAGTTTTTGTCACACAAATGAGGTTCCAGAAATGTAATGCCTGTATTTTATGAAATAAAATGTCCTATGCCATTTCAAGATGACCTTTTCAATATTTGATATTTTGATGGGTTAGCGGTTTCATTGCTAGGGGCCCGATTTAGATCTTGGTTTTAGCCGTCTCAGAGAACACTTTAATTTACCCCAAAAACGTGATACAATAATATCGCTAGCTTTTGCTTGTATTACTCAATGGTCATCTCCTGGCTGTATTCTGCTCTCCCTGTATTCTTCTCCTGCTGGGCTTCACTCTCAATTAACCCTGGCCCTTCTCTCTCACAGGTGATACTGAGTAACCCAATTGGCCTCTCAGGTTTTTGTTTACAGGGCTGGTATGGGATGCACACTCCAAAAAATCTCCCACTAGAGTTTTGGTCTCTCTCACACACAAAGAGGTTGCATTCCTCAGTTATAGAATAGACCGATATCCCATTACCAGGAGTATTGCTTTTGAGAATGATTCTGTGGGGACAGGTGACATTCACTACCATCAAAGTGAGTAGGAGTTTGGAGACCTGATTTATTCTCAGATCAAAAAGGTGCTAAGTCTAACTACAGACATGTTACCTAAAAGTCCCCCTGCCTTGCATGGAATTTCTTGCTTTGCAGAATGAATTCTATTAAGTACTATTGAGTCAGTGTGGAAAAAAAAGCCACACTCTTCCTGCAGGCAGGCAGACTTTTATGTGACATGGACTTTAACCTCTGAGCATGTAGCTAGACTTCTGAGGAGCTAGTTATAATATTTCAAAAGTATCACCCTTAAAAAAAAAATCAGAATACATGAACAAAAATGCAGGCACATAATCAACTGCAAAACCCTTTCTGCAGGGAAATTACAATGGAAGGAACCTAGATTAGCCTCTAGATCAAATGGTTTGAAAAGATGCAATACCATTTTGGATTAATTTAGGGTAAACAGCCTCTGCTTTAAAAGCTGTTGCACGTCCTCAGCAATACCCTGCATGGTTAGGAAAGGTCTAGACAGGTGATTTTCAACCATTTTACATTTGCAGACCCTTACAATTTTTTGAATGGAGTTGCAGACCCCTTTGGAAATCTTAGATATAATCTGTGGACGCCCAGGGTCTGCGGACCACCAGAAGTTGAAAATCACTGGTCTAGACAGAGACAAAAAGGCAGACACCTATTTAACAATGATATGTTAAAGTGGAGGGCAGTTTGGGTGAAAGTGATCATGAAATTATAGTTTGTGATTCTAAGGCATGGTGGGAGGGAAAACAGAATAATAAAGATAATGGATTTCAAGAAGGCAGACTTTAGCAAACTCAGGGAGTTGGTAGGTAAGATCCCATCGGAAGCAAATTTAAGAGGAAAAACAGTTCGAGAGAGAGTTGGCAGTTTTTCAAAGAACAACAGAGGGTCCTGTGGCACCTTTAAGACTAACAGAAGTATTGGGAGCATAAGCTTTCGTGGGTAAGAACCTCACTTCTTCAGATGCAAGTTTTTCAAAGAGACATTTTTAAGGGCACAAGAGTAAACTATCCCACAGTGTAGGAAAGATGGCAAGTATGGCAGGAAACCACCCTGGCTTAACCAGTAGATCATCAATGATCTAAAACTCAAAAATAGAGACCTACAGAAAGTGGAAACTAGGTCAAATTACAAAGGTTGAATATCAAAAAACAACCCAAGAATGTAGGGACAATATTCGAAAGGCCAAAATGAGATTAAACTAGCTAAACACAAAGGGTAACAAGAAAACATTCTACAGATGCATTAGAAGCAAAAGGAAGACCAAGTACAAAGTAGGTCCATTTCTCAGGGAGTGTGGAAAGACTATATCATAAAATGTGGAAATGGCAGAAGTGCTAAATGCCTTTTTTACTTCAGTTTTCTCCAAAAAGGTTAGTAGTGATTGGATGTCTAACATGCTGACTGCCAGTGAAAATGAGGTAGGAACTGAGGCTAAAATAAGGAAAGAAAAGTTAAAAATTACTTAGACCAGTTAGATATCTTCAGATCAGCAGGGCCTGATGAAATACATCCTAGAATACTCAGGGAGCTGAATGAGGAGATATCTGAGTCAGTAGCGATTATCTTCAAAAACTCATGGAGGACAGGAGAGATCCTAGAGGACTGGAAAAGAGCAAATATAAAAAGGAAAATAACCCAGGGAACTACAGACCAGTCAACTTAACTTCAGTATCTGAAAAAATAATGGAGCAAATAATCAAGCACTCAATTTGCAACCACCTAGAAGGTAATAAGGAGATAAGTAACAGCATGGATTTGCCAAGAACAAATCTTGTCAAACCAACCTAATAGCATTCTTTGACTGGGTTACAAGCCTCATGGACGGGGCGGGAGGGGAGTGATAGATGTGGTATATTTTGACTTTAGTAAGGATATTGATATTGTCTCGCATGACCTCCTCATAAACAAAGTAGGGAAATACAAACTAGGTGGAGCTACTATAACATGGGTGTATAATTGTTTGGAGAACTGTTCCCAGAGAGTAGTTATCAGTGGTTCACAGTCAAATTGCAAGGGCACATCAACTGGGGCCCAACAGGGATTGGTCCTGGGTCCAGTTCTGTTCAATATCTTCATAAATGATTTAGCGAATGGTGGAGTGCACATATACAGTTTGCAGATGATACCAAGCTGGGAAGGGTTGCAACTGCGTTGGAGGTTAGGATTAAAATTGATAATGGACAAATTGGAGAAATGGTCTGAAGTAAACATGATGAAATTCAATAAGGACAAATACAAAAGTCCTTCACTTAGGAGGAACAATCAATTGCACACATACAGCAGGGGAAATGACTGCGTAGGAAGGAGTACTGTGGAAAGGGATGTGGGGGTTATAATGGATCACAAGCTAAATATGAGTTAACAGTGTAACACTGTTGCAAAAAAAGCAAACCTCATGCTGGGATGTATCAGCAGCAGGGTTGTGAGCACAACATGAGAAGTAATTCTTCTGCACTACTCTGTGCTGAAAAGGCCTCAACTGGAGTATTGTGTCCTGTTCTAGGCACCACATTTCAGGAACGACCTGGACAAATGAGGAAATCCAGAGAAGAGCAACAACAATTATTAAAGGTCTAGAAAACATGATCTGAAAGGAAAAACTGAAAAAACTGTGTTTGTTTAGTCTGGAGAAGAGAAGAAGGCGGGATGGGGAGTTTTCAAGTACATAAAAGGCTGTTACAAAGAGGGTGAAAAAATGTTCTCCTTAACCTATGAGGATAGGACAAGAAGCAATTGGCCTAATTTGCAGCAAGGGAGATTTAGGTTGGACTTTAGGAAGAAATTCCTAACTGTCAGGGTTGGTAAACCCTGGAATAAATTGGAATCTCCGTCATTTGAGGTTTTTAAGAACGAGTTAAACAAACACATGTCAGGAATGATCTAGTTATTACATAGTCCTGCCTTGCATCCAGGGGACTGGACTAGACCTATTAAGGTCCCTTCCAGTCCTACTCTTCTAGGAGTCTATGTCACTCTTGTGAAATTCAGGTACACCTTAATGACTAAGAGGGGATGAATTTGCTGTATGACAAAAGTGAAGAGTGACACCAAGCACAGCCAAATGTGTGGACAACAGATAAATAAATAAATAATGGCTTTTAAGGAAGGGCAAGAGATATACAGCTTGGCTCACAGAGTTTCACTTCCATCAGAGGGACCCTCATCTGGGGTAAATCACAGTTGGGGATTGTAGAGATGATGACAGCCGCAAAGTTCAGCTTATTGGACATCATACCAAAAAAATGGATAGAAATTACCCAAAAATTGTACAGAGTAATCTCACTGCATAAGCTGATATGAATACTTATGCTCTCCCTATAAGAAAAATATGGTAGAGACTTTTAAATAAAGAAATGAAAGATGTTAATGGAAGAAACACAAGATATAATATAGCCAAGATTCCTAAACATGGTCTATGGAGAATTGGCTGGTCACACGGTGCTGGATCTTCTCCTTGTTCCCAGCTGCCAAATCATATTAAAAGAAGCTAAGAATGCATTAAATACCTCCTAATGTGAATTTCCATGTAAGCAATTACTGTTGAGGTTACACAGATAATACGTGAATAGGGGGATCGTTCATGTGATCCTGAAGTGCCCATGAAACAGTTTTGATATTAAATTGTAATACACACTCCAAAAAATATTTGAGAACCCCTGTATCATGGAATGGAAGGAATGAAGGAAAAGAAATATCCCTGGGACCATGTGATGACTGGCTTCTTTTGCATTTAGGTAGCTGCATGGAGGGGCTGGGAAGGGGAAGAATCCTTCCCCTCAGGTCGCTCCTGTAATATGGATGGGTTAAATATGTTCAAATGCTTATATACTCCATTTCCTGCACTTCAATATAACTCTTTCTGAAGCATGGATGAACAACTCTAACTTTAGGTCATATGAACAGCTGCTAGTCACCTTCCAAGAGTGTATTCCACACTTTCTTAATGTACAAACAATTACATTAAATAGAAAGAAAAGGGATAAAGGATGGCCCAGTGGTTGGGTCACTCACCTGGAATGTTAGACACCTGAGTTCAGTTCCCTGCTCTGCCACACATACTTCCTGTGTGACCTTAGGCAAGTCACTGAGGACATGTCTACAATGCCCCACAACACCAAAGTGCTGCACTGTGACTCTCCCATGTGGATGCTGGAGGCATGAACCAAAAGGTGCTGTGACTGTAGTCCTCTTCAGACAGAACTACATTAATGCAAAGTAGGAACCTTTTAGATCATGCCCACAGAGTCAACACGGGGGGAGTTACAGCGCAGCACTTCGGTGCTCATTGCTATTGACACCCTACTAGTCTAAACTGCAGGAGAGCATAGTACTTCCCTCAGTCGCTCTGTGCCTTAGTTCCCCATCAGTAAAATAGGGATAAATAGAACTTCCCTACCTCACAAGAGTGGTGTGAGGACAAATACATCAGTGATTGTGAGGTGTCAGATACTATAGTAATGTGGGTCAGGTGAGCATAATAGTCGGAAAGAAACCAATGAAATACTAAAACACTTTAAAAAAAAAAAAGATTAGGTAGAAATTTTACCAAGGAGTTCTCCCTCTGCAGACTTTCACAGCTGCAATTGCAATGGAACAGTTCAGTGTAATATTCTCGCTCCTTTACTTTAGCACGCACATATAATCACACATTTCTCCTCTGATCTTTAGAGACTCTTTTTACACTCTTGGCTGACAAAATTTTGTTTAGGTCATCTGTACTCTTCAGAACTGGCATGAAAACTGCAGAAACTCTGGTGAGTTCTGCTCTATCTAGCAGATTTAGGCTTGACTTGGTCTCCTCAGTTCATGTGGTCAGATAGAAAATCTTGCCTGTTGTAAAAATGTTACAGGTTTGAATCATTCAGCATTCCTTGGACTCTCAATAGCTCCATAACATATTGCTCTCCCCACCTGGGCTCTTATTGGCCAAGCCCCCAAGATAAGTATGTGTAAGACATGCAGAACTGCTTGCCAGTATTTATTTAGTATTTGCATATTCGCCAAGCCAAGCAATAGCATTGTCAGTAGTGAAGTAGAGCTCTCAGAGCCCAGCACTGAATTTGGTTAGCAGGTACTCCTTGACAATGTGTCCTATTGTTTGATCTGTGCTGCAGCTGCACCTTGTTTGCCAATAATGATGGCATTCTATGCAGCTTCAAGAAAAAAAAACTACCATACCTTTCTTCTGGATTGAGTCTGGGCACTTCCAGCTGAGTCCACATACACTCACATTGCTCTTCTCCCTATTTGGGCTAATAAAATAAAATAAAATAAAATAAAATAAAATACTGCAGTAGAAAAGCTGTGAGTTACACTCACTTGAGATTACACCAGCCCAATGTCTGAGGTTGGATTTGGAGTCCCTAATATAAATCCTCCAGAGGTACAAGATGAGAGGAATCTGCTCAGCAAATTGCCTGTCCCCTGCCCCTAGCATGACCATGTCCTGTCCCTTGCTGACCTCTTTACTCTGGTACACAGAGTTCCCCTGTAGAACTGAGCTCTAATTTATACAATCCACATCCACATTAAAAGTCTGCCTCCTCAAACTAACTCTTGTTAATCGAATTGTTGATATTAACAAGAAACCAACTGTATGGCCTCTCAATATTTGCTGTAACTGTCTGATGTGATGGAAGCAAAGTCAAAGAACTTTGCAGGAGATTTTCACAGACACAAATGGCAGTCGTGCCGAACTGTCCTTGATGCACTCAGCTTTCCCTCCTTTGTATTAATTGTAATACTTTTAACTATAAGTGGTATAGTACTCCAATGGATGATGGGGACAACTTCTAAGGTTCATGTCTTGGATATGGAATCTGACCTGGACCACAATGAATGCTGAATGAAGCTAGGTAAAGACTAAAGAGAAAGACAAATTCTTAAATGTATGACATTATTGAAAAGCTCTAGACCAGGGGTCGGCAACGTTTGCCATGCGGCTCGCCAGGGTAAGTACCCTGGCGGGCCGGGCCAGTTTATTTACCTGCTGACGTGGCAGGTTCAGCTGATCGCGGCCCCCACTGGCCGCGGCTCCCACTGGCTGCGGTTCGCCATCCTGGACCAATGGGGGCGGCGGGAAGCGGCGCGGGCAAGGGATGTGCTGGCCGCGGCTTCCCGCCGCCCCCATTGGCCCAGGACGGCGAACCGCGGCCAGTGAGGGCCGCGATCGGCCAAACCTGCCACGTCAGCAGGTAAATAAACTGGCCCGGCCCACCTGGGTGCTTACCCTGGCGAGCCGCGTGCCATACGTTGCCGACCCCTGCTCTAGACATACCTAGATGCAGACAAATTTTCATTGATCCTCATGTGCTTTACCTATCAGTAAACTACTAGTTTAAATTTTTGGACAAGTTCAGGCACTTTTAATATCTATTGGTATGAGCACAGAACTAGTAGCAAGGAATTCCTGAATTCTACTCCCAACTCTTGCTAGCTGCCTTTCAGAAAGGGACTTACTTTCATTCTTTCTGTCAATTTTCCCATGTGTGGAATAGAGATAAATCTACTTACTTATACTTGCCTACTTTACAGAGGACTCATGAAGACACCTTAGACAAGGTTACTAAAACAATTAGCAGATGTAAAGGATTAAGTAAAAGGAAAATACTTAACTGAAATTAGATTAATTTTACAGAAGCAGCGTTAATGCCATTAAGCAGCATTAATAATATGGGTTTGTAATATGGATCTTATTATGACGGGATTCTGATGTGTTATGCTAACATCAAAAAATCATTTTTGTTTTGTATTTTTACATAAAATCAACATGAAAAAAGAGTAGCACTCCACCTCTAGTGCACCAGAAAGGAGACTGGCAGTATTGTCAAACCCAAACATTCAAAAATCAATGAATCAGACCCCCCAAAATTATGACACGGTGATTTAAAAAAAATCACAAGTGTTGAGTTCTTTATATTTGCCTTTTAGGTTTTGAGCTTTTAAGAGGTCATGTTTACAAGCTTTTTACCATGAGAATGAGGGCTAGAAAATTACTTTTTAAAAAGTTATTTTTTTCCCCAGATAACAACATGGCTCCAAGAGTTAGGACTTCCAGAGAAAGACCAAATATCAGAAAATTCACAATAAAATTATGAAAGTTGGCAACACTGGTTCATGTACTTATGGGGGGAGATATAACAATCTGATGGCTATTCAATAGCGTATGTGAGATGGGTTTTATAGACCGACGTTCATGTCAACAGAAACTAATTAGCCTTTGTAGTAGCCTCATATATTGGAGGAACATGTAGATGAAACTACCCGCTCACCCCTCCAGGACAAGGGTGTGATGTACATGCAGGATGATTTGAAGAAAAAAACTTCCACTGCCCATGTAGTTCTTTTTGTGGATGAATAGAGGACTACTGCATTTGGGGAATAAGAGATTCTGAGTTGATAGTTTTGGAGACTGAATTCACCAAGGGCCAGACTGTGCAAGCCTTACTCATGACGGTGAGCACTTACTCACGTGAGTAGTCTCATTGGCTTCAGTGGCACTGCTCACGAGTTAGTGCTCACTGACATAAAGGGCTGCATAATCTGGGCCAAAATCAGAACATTTTTTTATTTCTGATTCATAAAGACATTAAAACATTTTAATTAAATAATTTGGTCACAAAAGAAGCATCTTACTGAGTCAAATTCTTCTGTGGTGCAAATGATCTGATGTCACTTAGGTTATACCTTTGTCCCATTATGCGTACAAGCATTTGAAATATGCCTTGAAGGTCAAATCCAATGGTCCTTATTCAGTTTTGACAACAATTTTACCCAGATCTCTTCAGGAGGAGAATAAGTAGTTGGCAGTCTCACCCTGCACCTAAGTACACACACACACACACACGTCAACCTACCCCCACCCCCCAGCCCATTTTCTTGAGTTTTCTTTACTGTTAACTTAAATAACAAATGCAAATCTCATCCCATACTTGTTTGTTCATAGGTTTTCTGCCTGCCCCTCTGCTTCTCCACTCATGTATATTGCAGAGATACTCAAATCCATTCTATAACATTGTCCTTTGATTCAATGGTGCCACTAAAACTCTTGTTGGATAATTATCAAAGACATTATGCAAGTATCTTTTCTTGTTTCACTAAATATTACAGTAAATCTTGTAAAAATATATTATTACACATGATTTCCATGACAAGTCTTTAACAAAACCAAGACATTTCCTCAGACTACAGGGTTTCATTAGTCCTTTGTTTATTCATCTTAGACATGTCCAACTAATCAAGGAGAATTTTGAAACATAACTTGGGATATCCGTTCTACTCTGGCTTTGTTAGAAGCAAAATATCTGCCATAATATCCAAACATTTGAGTGCTTTTTGAAGGGCAAAAAGTATTTTTCAAACTCCACTATTTGAGAGACAGCAAGGAGGATAAAAGGCTGGCCTGGGGTTATGAGGTACTATTGCTAAATTAGGTCCTTATCAGCAAGGTACTTAAGCAGGCACCTCACTTTAAGCATCCAAAGAGTCCCCACTGAAATCAGGTTAGTTTTGGTTTAAGTCTAGGCATATGTTTAATAACTTTGATGAACAAGGGGCCTTAAGGATTTCTTAAGCAGCACTCAGAGGCAACGGGCATCCACATTAATGTTGGGACTTGGAAGTAAAAGACTGCTCTCCACATGTCCCCACTACAAATTTTTAAAATGAAAACCTGAGACATCAGTGAGGAGTATTATGGAGAAGTGATGCCACATGCACATCAGTGGAAAGGGAATTTAGGCCTAGCTTCTTTCTTTCATTTTTGGTGAAGTTAGTTGGACAGGGTAAATTCTTGAGAAATTTGAGTTAGGATTAAGTTTATGTTTTAGATTTAGGGTTATATTTCAGGTTTCAACATAGAGCTAAATTTGAGGTTGATGTTTCTGGCTTTAACATATTCATAATAAAAAGACAAGAATCCATTATGCTCTTAAAAAACAGAACAGTGTGGCTTGGATTTTATTAGATCTGAATAGGATCAAGAATGGGATTATAACAGCAAGTGAGAGTCAACACCTATAGCGCATTAGTTTATGCCTTCACCAGACATTCATATCAGTGGACTCTTCATTTGCATTACATTAAAGTCCAAAGGAAAGCGACATATGAAACTTGCATTCAGATCCAAGCAACAGTCAAGTCAGCCATAGATTTGTTAAATGCATTTATATTGATTAAATGCATTATATTCGGAGAATAATGAACCTGCTTTTGCTGCATTTACCTTATGATGAGCCCAGGCAAGAAAGGAATATTATGTAGAGATGAATAGTAACCTAAAACAGCTGTTTCTGCAAAAAAAAAAAAGCACGCTCTCTGTAACTCTGTCTCCCCCCATAGCTTCATAATTTACTCCCAGTCCATAAGGTCCTTATTTTCAGTGATTGGGATGATGGATGGCTCTACTTCAGCTGCAGCCTGGGAAGATACAGTAATGTATCACTCCACAGGAAAAACAATAGAACAAATGAACCATCAGGACAGGATGGTGGGCAAAGGAGTCAGGGGAATTCTCTTTTGGTGAAAAAAAAAGAGACAGCCATACCCTAGAGTTATGTAAAACACAGCATGGATCTATTGCTCTCATTGTGTGGATACTTATGTGAAACCTGATAGTGAATGGGATCCAAACTACAGAAGAATGGTAAAAATCTTTTCCACTTGAGTACTTGTGTTTTCACAGGAATAGAGGGTGCATTAGATATGCCATAGCTTTATTTCTGATGAAGTGCCTGGTATTTAACTATTAATATTTGAAAGAGAAAAGAGTCAGTTCATGGTTAATCTCTATGAGCTTTAGTTGACTCTGAAGTTTGCTTGTGAACACTACACTAACCCTAAATCATTCTGTGACAATCAATTACAACATTTATGTTTTACAGTAAGTCAGTGTTCAATTTGAATCCAGTAAATCAACAATTGTACTGCCAAAAACTATCACAGCTCTTATAATAATACACAGCAACAGATCTGGTAAAGAAAAAGCATGACAAACAACTTATTACCTAGCATATTCAGTTCCATTTAAAATAAAGGCACAATTACTTGGTAAATAGTGGTGATTATGCTAGGAACTCATACATTAATCTGAAGGTTTTGGCAATGTGCCTGCCCATAACAAACAGGAGAGGTGAAACACATATTTATATATTAGAGACTTTTAAAATTATTCCATTACAATTTTGATGGTCACTATATTAAGCAAAATAAATATATCTACAATTTAATGCATTTATATACAGCTGTACACCAAAGTTCAAGGGCATTTCATCCTTCCAGACCCATTTTAATGAAAGTAGAAGCAAATCCTGAAGCTCTGAAGTTTTGACTTAAATGCTCTAATAGAAGTGATTTTCTACTTTCATTGGGAAGTTGGGTCAACAGTCAGGGAGAATAAGAACATGAAGCTTTGTCTATTTATTATAGGCACGGCTGGTAGTGCCACCTGTTATTAAAATGCCCGCATTTCCCTTTATAAGACCCTTTTCAATTGTTTTCAATTGCTTATAGCTTTGCCAGATTTTAACTGTTTGGGCTGATATTCTCCATGCCAGGTGTCTGCCTCAGGCAGATTTTTTTTAGAAAAATTTCAGCCACGTTTCAGCCATTTCTGAGAATGAATTTAGGGGAAAATACATTGTTTTGTCCCATGTTAAAAAATTCTGGCAAGCTTTTAACAGCTCAACTGCCCTGTGCTTTGGAGCAGGAAATTCAAATTTGGCCAGGGCATGGCCTTTGCGACAGGTATGTACATTTTGCTGTCCCCATGAAAATCTGACTGAATTTGACCAAGTTATAAGCATTTGAAAAGTCCCAGTTCACTCACGCCGATTAGAGACTTCTTAGATTTAAGAAGCTAAAATCTCTGAAGATTCTGTGTTCACAGAACATGCTCCATCCCCTTACAACTGCTACCTGTAGCCAGATAGTGTATGCACCATCTCCACAGAGCAACTGAGCATACTCCAGTCTAGGACTACAGGGGTGAAGCCAGACTTCTGAAAACTGGGGGAAGACAAATCTGATAAGTAGCTGGAGTGCAACGGGAGAACTGGGACTGTCTGGGAAAAGAGAATGTGACAAGGAGCCAAGGATGATATACAATGAGGCAAGGAACCAGGAAGAGGTTATGGGAGGGACTGGGAGACTGAAAATGATGAAGGAAGGGAGACTAAACCTGGGATCAAGGGTCTTGAATGAGGCAGGGATCTCATGTAGAAAAAACAGTATGTGATCATGTAATTAAAGGTGGTGTCATAATGCATCTATGCACATGGGGGTCAAATTAAGGTTGCACAGACATCCTCAATACTGGCATCTCAACTTTTGAATGGTTAACTTTGCAACCTTAATAATGTTCTGATAACATGGTTTTTCTAATGTGTAATCACATATATATTATATATCTAAGAATACATTAAATACATACTTACACATGTCCCAAACCTACAATTGGTTGCTTTTATACTCATGCAGAGTTTCAATGAATGTACAACTGGGACCACATTTATCACATAAATTTTACTAATTCAAAGGAAAAAATGTAGATGTAGCATTGGGTTTTACAGAAAACCCTAAGGAAGTAAGGTTGACAGACAGACTGACTGTTCTGTGTTGTGCTTTCATTGATCATTGGCAGAGGACCTAACATATAGGGAATCTGGGGAAATGCCCTTACAACTACAAGTATAAAAACTTTCATTTTGTCCCTCTGTGTGTGTGTGTTTGTTTTTACAAATAATTGCTTAAATATCATGTTCAAAAGCTGGTGAGTGAGAAATCTGAGACTAGAATGTAACAGCTACATATACTTTTATATGATCCAAGGGCCACATTCATTTGAACTGTATGGCCTCCTACTAGAATATTTAAGATTATATCTATTCTTGTTGCAATATCAATATTTGTTTCACTCATGGAACCTATGGGTTCCTTTAGTTACATTTGCAAAAGGTTAGCTGCTAAATTCTTTGATTAGAGAATATGCATTCTAAATGCAACATATTAGGGAACTGTCCTTTGAGCGTGTGTGTGTGTAATGTTTTTAATCAGATCTGTTACTTGGTGTAATGTGATCCAAGATTCTTCTAAAGCATTTTCAAATGTAAGGTCCTATTTTCCTTCTCACATCTGTGGAAATCAGGAGGAGTTAAATTGTGTAAATAAAAAAACAGATTCTAAAGCTTTAAATTACGGAAAGTTTGGTTCTTTTTTCTTCTCTCTCTAGCTTTCTACTTCTTCTAGGAATTTTAATTACACCAATATTAATTTCAGATATGAATTCCAATTGTTTTTTTCTGAGATTTCACATTAAAATCCATCTGACATTAAGTTTAATTCCAAATTACTCTAATGCATTTTAAGAGGAGGAATGTTTTAAATTACCCTGGGGAAAAAAGTAAGAACTGAAACAAATCACAGTGAGATTTTCAGTCTAGCTAGAAGTAAAACATTTAGAACACTACAATAGTTTCCAACCTTCAGTATCCCTATGAATGACATGGTAACAATAGAGCTGTAAGCAAATTCCCGATTCAAATAGGAAAAGGGGGAAATAGAATATATATTTTTTATCTTGTTAAGATTAATGTTCCAAATAAAACTGAGAGAAATTCAACATGAGAAAAAGAGAGGATTCAGAGTTGTTTACATTAAATCTTTGAATTCTAAAATACCCCAGCAACATCTCAGATCACCCCAGCTTCCATGCACTCTCTAATAAATATACATTCACAGTTAACTACAGAACAGGATATACATTAAATATTATGTGTCTTCGTTTAACAATCCTTTAGGAGAGGAAAATTTCTTTAGTATCTCCACCATCGATCTCCATAGACATGGAAAAACAGGGAGAGATTTTTTTTTTAAAAGTATTATTCATGTTGAGCAAAGTGCAAGTCTTTCTCCATTTTAAAAGACTTATCACCACACATATGGCAGAAACTCATCACAATGCTGTCACGCTATGCAGCATGATTGAAAGATAATGTACTGAAGGTCATGCTATTGTTTTTAAGTCAGATGCCATTTTTAAAACTGTGTAACAGCAACCCTCTGAATCTTCCTGCTTGAGGAGACAGTTTCATAGACTAGGAATTCTTGACAGGATAAGATGGTAGAAAACAGCGTGCAATGAAGAGATCCATTCCAGAAACAGCAAGTATGAGCATTACTGGTAGAAAGTTAATGGATGGTCCAGGGAAGAATTAAGAATTCAACAGAACTGTGAAAGTCAAGGAGACAACAAAGCCAATTATCACGGTAGCTCAAAATGCATAATGGGATGATGAAGGGAAATGGAAATTATGAACATAGAAATATTAGTTTGGAGCTAATTTCTATATTACGGTGCTGACTGAATGGCCTTGTTTCATCAGTGAAGTTACTTTATTCCAAGAAAGCATTTTAAGATAAACCAATTAAGCCTAAGAGTCTTTTCCCCCAAAAGACAAAGGGTGAAATCCTAGTCCCACTAAAGTCAAAAGCAAATCTCCCACTGATTTCAATAGAGCCAGGATTTTTCTCTGAGTGTGCTACTTCAACTATCCGTAGAAAATTCCCTCCCTGCTTCAAATTGCCAGTTGCTAGTTCAGGAAGAGATGAGATTTACATTTACACAAATGAACATTAACCCTCATCCACATTTGTAGGGTAATGTTATACCCTATGAGCTCATGAACTAGTTGCCCTCCAACTATTCTGCTTTAGGACATAGTCATCTAGGCACAGACAAAAATTCAGTGAATTTTTTTTTAATTTAGCATGAAAAACATCTTGTCTGTATCAAAAAAAGTAGATGAGGTACAAATGTACTTCAAGGAGGTTGGTCCTTTCAAATCCAGGCTTGTTAGGTATCCTCAACACAGAATGGACTGATGTTGGCTCTCTTTGCCTAACATTCTTCTATATTCTTTTCTGTCTAGGTATTGTGCTCTGAACACTGCAGATTCAGGAGACTCGAGGGGGTCAAAATGATGAACAGACAGGGATGATATTCGGCTTCTGACCTTAAAATAATTTGCAACTCTGAAAGGTACTGGTCGTGGGATGACAAGATATTAGATGATAGTGACTGTAACAGGTGGCTTGGAGGGCTGGGCAGCCTAATGATTAGAGCGTGTGGACCTCAGTCCCGTTTGGTTGAGGAGCCTCAGTCTTTAAAGGCCAGGAGGGTAGGAGGAACCTCTCCTCTGAGTCCCAGCCCAGCACCTGTGTACATCAACCACTGAGTGGGTGGGGGCCTCCTAGCAAGGAATCAAAATCTGCTGCCCTGGGCTATTTCCTGTCGGCCTGATCAATTTGGGGTGTGGCCCCTCTTGTCCAATTTGTTGGGCAGCTTGCTTCCTATAGGATCCACTCTTGGGTATTGGAGGGTGCCTTGCCGCGGTGCCAGGCTTCTTCACCAGTAGTCAGCTTGCTGAAGATCTACTCAGTGAAAATTTGATCTATGTAGGAACAATCCAACAAAACAAGCCAGATATACCCAGTGAGAGGCATCCACAATTGCAGCAGAAAAAAAGAGGTCATCAGTATTTGGGTTTGCTGGGCCACTCACTCTCATTTCCTATGTTCCAAAGGAGAAAATGTTGGTAATAATGCTATTGACGATGCACCATGACAGGGTTGTAGAAGGAGACAAAAAGAAACCCAACACAATACTGCAGTACAATGACACTAAAAATTGAGTCAGCAACATGGATTATCTTGCAAGAACATACACCTTCAGGTGTAAGACAAATAGATGGCCAATGGTTCTTTTCTTCAGCATGCTTGATGTTGCTGCCATTGCAAGTTTCATCATTTGGGTCAGCAACAATCCTGCTAGGCACCGCACTTGGCCAAGACAAAGAAGGTGCCTGTTCCTTGTAAGTCTAGGAGAATGATATATAAAGAGAAGAGAAGAATCCTTGATGCCTATCATCTCACTATGCCCATCAAAGCAGCACTACCATCAAAACCCAGCCACTACAGGCTCATCTAGCAAACTCGGCAGCAGACACTGCCAAATTTTCCCAAGGTCAGCTGACCAGTAGAGTCACAAACAATGTGGAGAATGCAGTGAATTTATATGCGCTGACCGCTCCACATCAGTGCTGATGTGTGAAAATTGCATTTATGCTCACACTGAATGATACTCCTGCTAGTTCTTTCATTTTGCTACTTAAATAGTTCTTTTTTTTGTGCCTAAAACATTAAAGGAATTGTTCTTGGTTTCTGCATACATTTGGGATACAAACTTCCCCCATGACACAGATACTGTAACTTTTTTCTTGACACTGGATGAAGATTAATAGAGATTTAACTCACTAGAAACGTTAATTGTTTTATACTATGTTTCTTCCTTGTGGATTGTATACATTTCTCAAGCATATGGCTAGGCAGGTAGCCAGCAGATCATTTATGTCCCTTGTTTATTTATGTAATGAAAAACAAACAAAAATTCATACTTCATACCTGCAAATTTTACACATCACCAGTCTGCATAGCCACACTTTCTTGTTCCTGTTACCCCCATTCTCTCTCAAAAGAATTCCCAAGTCCAGGATAGACAGACATCTGCATCTCAACATTTACTAAGGTAAACCCTGAGGCAATAGATAGCCTTGAAAGTCAACAAATTCATGCTGCAGTGGACCAACCGGAGAAAAAAATTCTAGAGATAAGAGCCTCTCCACTCAGAACTCCCAAGCCTCCAGCTTCCCCTAAGTAGTAATCATTAGAAGTGCACACATATTTCTGTGCATGCATCCAAGTCTGGTGTGCACATATTTTGGCACATGTGCTTTTGAAAATCCAGGCCCTCATATTCAAATCTTGGGCTATTAGTAACAGTGTATTAGCTGATCACCACTGCACAGAAAGCCTGTATTTGAGGTACCCAGGCCCAAACCCTGTATGGATTTTGATATTAAAATCAGAACCTTGAACTGCACCCAAGAACTAACTGGAACCCAGTGAAACTTATGGAATATGATTCCCACTTAAACTCTAATGCCCTAGTCCTGTACTCCTCCACCCATACATGATCATTGCCTTCAGTAGACCTCCACCTGAAGGACTGGGAGCTAACTGGGTCACTGTTGAATTGTAAAACTTCAAATTGTCAGACTTCATTGTGATCCTAGCAAGGGGGATGGTGTTTACTCCTATGACCAATTTAATCTAAAAGCCTTATTTACTTTGGGCCAGATCTTGAATGGTGTAAATCAGTGTAAGTGATTGCAATGACGCTGTAGCAATATATACCAGTTGATGATTGGGCTGCTTGTATTTTCACCATATTTTTGTTCTTCCTCCAGCCCAAATATTTTTGTCTTCTATTCACGTACATTTTTTGCACGTTAGTTATCCATGTGGATATCTGTTGTAAGTAAATACCTCTATGCTTATTTGCACCCAAATGCCTTTAATCTGTATTCTTTTGACCACCATCGTCTGAATGATCACAGGGATCACTCACCATGGAATAGTGCTATGTATTGGTGGCGGCTTTTTCTGGCTGTCTGATATTGACATTCTCACACACACTCATTTTTGAAAAAAAGAGAAATAAAAATTAAGGCTGTTTTCTTTTATTCATGTCTATAAAATAATTAAAATGCTCACCTCTTCAACCTACAAGACAGTGGTGAAGTCTGAGGCAGTATAAATTGCCTTCCTGATGAGCACATTAGCTGAAAGAGGTCTGTTCTCCTGCTATGCAGAATTAGTTTATGCCTGTATGGGGGACCAAACCATTGCAACATTAATCCTCGACACCAGTGGGTGGCATATTAATCGCAGTATTGTTGTTTTTGCTCTTGGCTGAGTAATGTCCAGGACTCAGTTGTCAGGTTGCAGGTTCCTTTAGTTAGAAATAAAGATTTTAGATTATCAGGATCCCAGGGTTCCTTCTGACACTGTCTCCTCACTGTACATATCTTGCTATTAATGAAGAAAGATTCTTGGCAGGCAGTACATTAGTGGGATTCCTGTAATGTGCCAATTAACTCTCCTTCCCCCCCAATTTGGAATAAGAAAATAAGGGCCTTTCAGAAATGGGCTGGGATATATAAAATATTATTAAACATTCAACACCAAGTATCAGGATATTCAGACAGTGCTGTCTGCTGACTCAACCACATTATGACTGAATGTTTCTCATATCTCTAAAAGGAAAGTTTTGTAAGTACACATATATTTCTTTGGGAAAAGTTCAAAGTAAAATATGATGATAGATCTTATAAATATGATGGTAAAAATATGGAAAACATATGTGGCAGCTGAAAATACAGTATTTCTGTGCTATGTATCATCACATTTCAGAAAAAGAAAATATTACCTGTTTTATTATAAATTGTGTAGTGAGACAGAAGACTTTTGTTTTATAGCCCTAGTAATCTTCTTCATTTCTACTTTCAGAAACACCGTTTTTAGTCTGGTACATTTATGGAATTCAATTGCACATCTTTCAATATATCAATCTACTAACACAAAGATTTTTTCTTTTAGTGTCTTTCTGCTTAAGGAAGAATGAGTACTTGTTGGAAATCTTTGCACCATCTTTGTTGCATAAGTGCAAGTTACAGTATAATAGTGTGCATTAAAACAACCTTAGTCGAACAAAATATACGTAAGTGTCTCAACTAAATTCTTCTTAGGGGAAAAGTGAGAAGAACTCAGACTGGACAACAGGAATTCTATTTCTTTGTCTTTCAACTGCTGACATTTTGTCTATTGCTCTGCAAAGTATCCTTTCAAAATGCTATTCATGGTTAACTGCTGCCATTATTACTTTAAATTAATTACAAACCAATTCATTCCTTTAACAGGTAATTAGTATCTGGTTATATCATGTATCGAAATATGGTGATATCACATATCAACAAATGAATATGTGTGTCTATTAACTATTTATTCATTTCTATAAGAACAAATTGCCTCCAATTTCATTATGGATGTGCTTCAAAATGCGCAAGATAAATACAAAAACTCTGATTATACAAATAACTCAAAAATTAACTTTTCATGTTATCATTGTGTTCTAACTGACCAAAAAATAGTTCATCTCAAATGCAAGGCAGGCAAAGGATTTCCTTATAACCAGGAATGCCATTGTATATCCGTTCAGGATGTTATTTATTATTTCACTTAATCAAGGGAACAATTATCAGGATTAGTGGCTAGAATAAGGGTCCTTGAAGATGATAGGTATTTAGCCATTGCTCCAGCATTGCTTTAGGGCACACAGATGGACTCCCATGAGCCCTAAGATACTGAGCCTTTTTCTACCTGGGGGCCCCAAAGCAGGTGTGTTCTGCTGATGATGCAGCTCCAAATGGAGCATACCACAGGTGTTGCTAATTAAGAAAGCTATGGGAATATAAAGGAGCTCACATTTTATTGCTGATGGTGGAGTGCCAAAGGTTAGTGAAAAGCTGGATTGTCTGCTGGCCCAGGGTAGATAAGCACACAAAAGGGCACAGAAATGGATTTGAATGCAGCCACTTATCAGTATGCCTTTTAAACTTCATTATGCTGCATATAATGGTGTGCTTTTAGCACTAAAATTGGGAGTCCTTTTATGAATCCACTAATTTATTAACATCAATTTGTGTCACCATTTTAGTGGTTCCTCTCATTTCTTTAGTCAAGAAGTAGAGCACCAAGTCAGCATTAGACCAATCCCAAGTGGCTCTGATTTTCTTGAAATGGTTATTGTGGGCTGTTGGTATAAATCTGTATTTTGTCCTTATTAGCTATTATGGTTCTTCCCCACAATCAGAAGAAAGTTAACCTCATGTAAAACAAAGATATTTATAGTTTGTAATAAATTGTCATATAACCAGAGCTCATTGCTATAAAAATAGGCCAATTATTCAGAGAAAATATATTTATATACCTTGCCATTAAATATTTGGTATTGATGGATATTATGATAAAATGGTGAATATGAACAAAAAGTAATACCAGATTTATTTGGGCTTTGTTTATGATTGACTACTTGGTATCCTTTATACTGGTTAATGGAACATTAATAAGAATTGCCTTGGATTTATGTTAAGTAATAAGACAAATTGAAGAGAATAATAAAAGTTCAAGGTGAGTAAAAGTTTACTGTCATATGTATCTATGTATCTAACTAAGTCTACCTTCCAAAGCCTATGACTCCTGTCCTGGCCATGAAGCTGTAGAAGTTTAGGAGATATAAAAGAAATGAAGTGTATGTTTGTTGTAACCATGAAATCCTCAGTGGACATGTGATATAGGAAACTTTACAAGAAAGCATTGGTAAGATTGGAGCTGTATTTACAGAGAAGCAAGAGAATGCACCACAAAAATGTCAGCACCAAATCTAGGAAAAAATGATTTGGAATTTACAAGTTCCAGTCAAGTAGCTGGAAGAATAATAACTGTATTGAAATAGAGACAAAGACCACCCAACATTCCATAGGACTGGCAGGTAGAGGGTTGCCAGTTTTGGTTGGATGTATTCCTGGAGTTTTCATCACATGACATAATTTTAATTAAAGTTTAATCTTCAAGTCCTGGAGATTCCAGGACAATCTGGGAGGATTGGCAACCCTACTGGCAGGAGAGGAGAAATTGTGAAAGCTTGTAACTAGAACTGGGTGAAATTTTTCAGTCAAAATTTATTTTGGTGGAAAATACAGATTCTGAGACACAAACGTTTTGTGAATTGAGTGGATTTTACTTAATTGTTTTGGTTGAAATAAAAGTTAAAAGAAATTCTAAAAAAAATTTTCTTTTGACATTTTCTAAATGAAAAACATTTTTTGATTTTTCAATTCAAAATTACTTTCATTTTTAAATTGCCTTTAAAATAAAAGAATTAAAACTTTTTGAATGCTCAAAAATCAAAACAAAATGTTTCATTCAACCTGAAACAATTTTTTAATTGCCAACAAACCAAAAAAAACCTGTTATTTTTCCAGCTGTATTTATATTATAACCTTTGTGCTGTCAAGTGTTCTGTTGAACCTCAAGGAAGGAGAACACAGGAAATTCTTGGAGAAATTGATCCAACATTTGTTTACATATCACCAGCTAGCACAGCCTACAATTTTTTTGTGGACTTAGGGCTCTAGCACCAAAGCCAGGGGACTTCCAATCAGATGTATAGCTCTTCTGATGACACATGATATCTTTCACCAGCAGAATATGATTTTAAAAGCAAGAAAATACAGAACTGAGATACTGCTTCCAGAACAAGTCTGTTTCTTTGGTTCCCAGTTATACGTTCCCCCTACTTAAGAGAACACTCTTTTGAAATAAGGCTAAAGTTTGATTCTGTTTTGTCCAGCAAGATATGTCTAAATTTCAGGATTTAAGGATTTATTTTTGCTGCTGTGAATGGGTATCAAATACTCCAAATACAAAATAAAGCAAGAAACTGATACTAACAAAAATGAAACTTAACACCAACAGATTTAATAAACTGATTGAAAAGCACACACCAGGACTCATATCCAAATACTGGCTTGGACTATTGAATACTATTTTTGGATTATCTGATAATATCACCACACTCTACTGTCACATAAGAGTAGAATGGTCAGATGCACCAGCTTATTAAGACTGCTTTGTGCTACACCTAAGGTACAAAGTAGCCTTAAAGCTGGCTTAATTGACTATCTGGGGATTTGATTCCTCCGGCATTGAGGCTCCTCAGGTGGTATCAGTCCAGAATAGTCACTCTCTCCCTGCTTCAGCTCAAAGGGCATAGCTGAACAAGAGGGGCTGTGGCCAGCAAGCTGTTATATCCATTTGGTCTCCTAGGGCTACTCTTGCACCATTGACCAGGGCTGGCACTTAGCGGACTCTGAATCATATATCCATAAAACCTCAGGACACGCACACAGTTCACACCATTTGATCATCCAAGGGCTATGTCTTTTAAAGAATAATTTATTGCAGTTTAAATATGGTAAAATACACTTTTTAAATAGATTTTGAAAATTCAGTTTACTTTTCATGTTTTCAGATTGCAGATGCATATCTGCAGACAATTTTGTATTCACAAATTTGGTGAGTGCAGTTTGTCATCTAAATATCTTGAGAATTTATAGGTGGGCACTGCGCACATTCATATAGCTGGATATTGGGGTGATACCAGTTATACCACAAATTAGTGGGTACAAAAAACTTTTAAAATTTATCTATCTTTTGGTGGCAGGTTGCTAAAAACTTCTAGTCCTGCTGAATGATCTAGATAAGAATTATTTCCAAAAAGTGATCTGCGCACATTTAAACAATGCCTAGTGTATACATCACTTAGGCAATCACTTATTTGCACAACCATGAGCAGCCAGTGATTAGTAAGCACACTCCTGCTTCCACTTTGCATTACTCACCAAATACAAATTACTCACAGGGGGTCAAATCCTACAGGTTTTATAGCTCTAGCACAGGCAGGAACTACCACTGAAGTCAGTGGACACATCCTGGCTCAACCCATGTCCATGGCACTGAGGTCGAGATCCTGAAAGGTATTTAGACTCCTAGCTCCCAACTTCAATGGAAGTTAGAAGCTTAAATACCTTTGAGGATCTGGGCCTGAGTCCTCAACAGCTCTACAGTACTGCTAGGCTCTAATGCTATTTCCTTGAGGGATCAGAGGCTTCCTCAGAGGAAACCATCTGCCCTGTGGGCTTCACAGTTGCCCAAATCTACACCTTATGCAGGGCTGAAGTCCTTTACTTTTCTCTGCCAACCCTAATCAATGGTACTTGGGATACTGGAGGATGACATAAGAGTAGGAATATCTCCTCACTTCCCAGACAGGTTGGGTGACAGTGAGGGAGAATTTAGGGGCTTCACAGTTGACAAGAGAGAGTGATTATTTTGGATCCATTGTTCAGGGAGGGGTCTGAGACCCTTCATATTGAAGAGCTGATCCTCTCTCCTACCCATTAGATTAAAGGGACAGAAATGCCCCTGCTTGCTTAGTAAAGAATCTTTGAGACAAGCCTTTGATAAATATAAAGTTTAAACTGTTTTGAAGCTCAAATAGTCAAATGCAGCCAGAAAGAATTCAAAATGGTGGCCACAAGCAAGCCTTTTTAAAAGTTCTAGTTTAGTTTAATCTGTCTTTCTTGAGGCATAGATCATGCACAAAGAGAAATCTTTAAAAAACGGAGAAACAAAACTTTAATAGGACTGAAGGGGGCAGCAACAATGATGATCCTATAGGAACAAGACACTGATGGCACTAGAGACTGTGGATAAGTGAAGACAAATGAGAAATGCTTACATTTCAAAACAAAGAGCAGGACAAGATTTTAAAATGTATATTTATTGGTAAATATTTGTTAGAGGTTGGGGTGCTGAGTCTATGAGCAAACAGCACATCATGGAGAATGCAGGTTGCAAAGCTCATTGGGCTGAAAGGAATTGTTCATTTCACATGTCATTTGCTGTAGGAGTGCTACAAAGTCAGGAGATTTTTTTAAAATCTAATGCGTATTGTTCCAGGATGAATTCCAGCTTTGATGACCATTCCCCGTTTGGTGTTTGATCTGCATTTTTGTGAGCTGCGCTTATTGTGCCTCTGGAATCTTAGCTATTTTGATTAGTGCCTCTTATTTGTTCAGCACATTTTCACTCTTTATAGTTATTTTATGCTATTTATACAGTCTTGTAAATACACGGTGCTTTACAGAGATTGAACAGAGCGGTCTAACCCCAAAGAATTTCCAGGCTAAATAAGACAAGTACCACCAGTGATAATGATAGACGGACAATGGAGCAAGAGGGTGGTGATGGTGAAGGGCTACAAAAATAATGATCATGTGATTTCTTTTTTAGAATTGTGTCTCTCTCTCTCAATCTGCATTGTATTTTAATTTGGTGCAATTCCTTTTTTTTCCCATTTGATTTTTAAATATTTACAGCTCTAAAAGGACTATAAATGCTTTTCTCTTTTATTATTCTATAATGACTTGGATGAGACAAAGTCTGTCTTAAAGAAGAAGACAGGTACTATGCCCAGATTATAATGGACAGTGATTTAGACTTCACAGTAAGGTATCTCAATGTGATGTGTAGCCAGGCTAATGCTTCTTCAACAGTTACAGTGTCTTTGTTCTACTATATGCCATAGTGAAATCTCCTTTCACTAGCCTGCTGCCAAATGCTAATAGTTTGTAACAAATTTCAGGAACCCAGGCGCGACATGTATTACATGTTTTGTCCATCTTTTATCTCTATAATAGTGCATTCATTAGGGGATAGAAGGAGTAGCAAGCCCTTTTTCTTGCTCAGAAATAGCACTGTTTCTCAAACTGACAGTGAATGGAAAATTAGCAGTGAATGGCATAATGAATGCACTCATTGCAGTTGAGACTTAAGAGCTGATGCATCAATGTAGGCCCCAGGCTTGCCCCAGTCACTGTTTTATAGCAAAGACTGCAAATGTTCTTGGCTTCAACTGTCGTATGAACGTGCAGAAGTCTGACAAATAATACTTAGCTCTTATTGAATTACTGAAAGCCATCTCATTACAAGTATTCTTATAAATTCTTTTCATAAACTGCACGGGTTGATAGATCCGGGAGAAATGTCTTTTTCTTAGTGTAGTGCAACTCCTTTTTTCCCCCCCCCAACTGAGTGTATCACAGTAAAATCTATTTTATGTACCCAAATCTCTCTGATGGAAATCATTCTTAGGTGCAGAGTAGGGTTGCCTGCTTTCTAATTGCTGAAAACTGAATACCCTTGCCCCAACCCCTGCCCCACCTCTCCCCCCGAGGCCCCATCCCTGCCCTGCCCCTTCCCCCGCCGTTCACTCCTCTCCCCCTCCCTCCATCACTCACTGTCCACTCCCCCCTTGCTCCCTCCCCCGGAAATCACCTGCTGCCTGCAGAGCCAGGCTTGGAGGCGCTGACATGGAGCCTGCCCGCCTGCCCAATCAGGGCACAGAGACGGGGGCAAAGCGTGACAAGGCAGGGGCTGGTCCCTGGAGCAAGGGACCGGGGGGGAAGGGGTCGGTCCCCAGACCGAGGGGCCAGGGCTGGGGCAATCTGGGCTGGCAGGACAGAAGGGAGGGCGTTCAGGACCCCCCCCCAGGTGGCGGCACCTACCTCTTGGAGCCTGGTCCGGAAGCCAACCACTGCTCTCTGTCAGGCGTCAGTAGATGAGCAGAGAGCAGCTCCTCCATGTGACTCCAGCCACAGCTGCTGCTCTTCCTGCTCCCCAACAGTTACTGTGGCTGACCAGACGCTGCCAGATTCCCTTTTTGACCGGACACGCCCATCAAAAAACCAGACAACCCTAGTGCAGAGCCAATTCCTCCAGGATATACCACTGCAAGCAAATTAAAACACTGCAGGATACCAAAATATTTTGCTTATATAGGACATTAAATAATTTATCCTTGCGCTACTCCTTAGAGATAACATTATTTCACAGATTAGAAAATAAAAACAGCAATAAATGGGGTCCAAAGGCCACACAGAATGTTAGTGCCAGCACTATCTGTAGAACCCTTGAGCTGCTTGCTGCTAGCTTTGTTAGTACTTGACTTGACAATGCTGCCTCTCTAAAATTGATGCTGCTAATTAGCTCACTGCAAAGGCTCCATCACATGCTCATCTTTATTTTAAAAATGTTCCCTTTTAAGTTTAAAATAGCAAAACAAATTTCCCCATTAGATAGTGCAGTTAAGTATTCTGCTTCATATTTTGCTCTCAAATCTTCTTTTCAACAGATTCACATTGCAGAGATGCAAAGCCTTACGATGTTCATTCCGACTGCCACCAGGAATTCTACTATTCTCTCCTCTCTCTCAAATTATCACAATATCTAAATATACAGTGCAACAGTTAAAGCTGGTATCACTGATGTCGAGGATACCCCAAAGACCTTCCAGTTTAAATACACAAGTACTGCCAGTGATAACAATAGACAGACAATGGAGCAGGAGGGTAGTGACCTGAGACACAAGGTGGGTAATATCAATTTATTCGACCAACTTTGGACAATTTATGGGACACTATGAGAAACATTTAGGGAAAGTAATAAGCTCACTAACTATTTCATATCTTACTTTATTGAAGAAATATCTATGGAACAAGGTGTATTGTGCAACATGCTCCAGAAAGCCTGATCCACAACTGGGAACTCCTCTCCAGTTGTAAGGTGGCTGAGGTACCTAAGGTAGTTTTGGTAAGAATGAGTTATGAAGGCACCTAACATCACAAAATGACCAGAGGAGGAGGAAGTGGTGCCACCTTATAACGTTTAGCCTACTGCTTAGCGTGCTTCTCCTGAGAGATAGGATTTGAATATAGGTCTCCCTTCTCCCACTCTGGCAGAGGTGGGAATTGAAGTTAGGTCTCCCACATCCCACTGACCTATGGTATATTCTGATGGAGGGGAGGGCTCCTCAAATCTCATCTTTTGAAGCTGTTCCACTGTGGCTAACTACCTAGGGACCTGGGCCAGAGCTAGAGAGGCAGCAAGAGAGAGAATGACAATAATCCAGTGGTTAGGGCACCCATCTGAGAGGCAGAATAGGTGGACTGGATCCCCTAATTATTTACGCAAAGTGGAACAGCTGCAACAGGAGAGATTGAGGGAGCCCTAAATTGGAAATATCCCATATATTGGTGGTTAAAGCACCCTCTGGAATCCCCTGTTCAAAACATTTTTCCTTCTCTAGCAAAGGAGGGGAATTGAACCTGGGTTGCCCACATCCCAAGTGAACAATTTAATCACTGGGCTAAAAGTTATAAGATGGGCACCTCTGCCAGATAGATTTTGAATGGGACACAATCCAGTAGGTGGCCTCTGAGGATGCCTAATGGATCAGGTCCTGAGATAGGCAGGCAAAAGTCTATCTTCCCTGGATTTGTGAATTGCTTTGGGTGGTTAGGCAAGAGATAGGTGTCCAGATGCCTAAAGGGAGGCAGCAGTGTGCATACTCAGAGGAAGAAACATAGGAACCAAGGAAACTTTTACAGCAGAAATTTAGGTGCCAACTGAGTTCAGGCACATACAGGGTTTGGTGGGAATTTTCTGGATTGCTGAGATTTAAAGCACTAAAACTGAGATTTAAGCACCTACATCCCAGGTGATTGACCTGCCTATTAGGCTATGGCATCAGTCTCTAGCTAGTTCTACACTGCAAACAATTGTGTGTTCTTATTTCAGATTAGCTAACCTGGATCAAAATAGCATTTAACTCAGGTTAGCAGCTTGAGTCCAAACATAGGCTCCCCTATAGGCTTTTGAAAGCTGACTTGCTCTGTCTTCACTGCTATTTTAACCTTAGTTAGTTAGCACACTTTTTTTTTTTTTTTTTTTTTTTTTGCAGTGGTAGACATACCATCTCTCTCTCAGAGGTTCTCAAACTGTGGTCTGCGAGATCCATTCAGGTTGTCCATGGATAGTTCCCTCTAAGGTGTGCACCTGGGTGGCTGCACATGAGAGAATGAAGGGCCACCCACCTAATTAGTAGAGCTGCGCAGGTGTGGCTCCACTAATTAGGTGCCTGGATGCTGGAGAAGACGCACATGTAAGGTGAGGTGGTGGCCTTCGGGGGAAAAGGGGAGTAGGGGCCAGTGGAGTGAGAAGAGCGGGGGTGGGCAGAATTTGGGACGTGCAGGGCGGTGGTGGCCAGAGAAAGAGCCAACTTTCCCCGGCTCCAGGGCTGCAGCTGCCGGGGAGAGGCCCCCCTCCTTCCCAGCCCCAGCTCTGGGGCTGCTGCGGTGTGGGAGAGGGCACATCCATCTCATTAAAAAGGTAAGCCTACTGCTATTAAAATATGAGTTGTGCGCTTTTATTTATAGAACAAAAAAAGTTAATTAGTTTTTTATCCAAAGCGCTTTACAATAGTTAGCTAATGGTACAAACAACATTTGAAAAGATCGTTAAATGGTCTGTTGAGACCCTCAGCAATTTTCAAGTGGTCCGCGAAAAAAAAGTTTGAGATGAATATTTAATCATTTGTACAAAGTGGAACGCTTAGAACAGGAGTGCCTAAGAGACAGAGGCTTACTAGTCCTACTCTGAATGAGGCAGGGCAGGGCCTTGAACATGGAGATCACACAATCTAGATAAGTGCCTGAATCACAGGGCTATTTGCTGTTCTTAAGTGTCCGGCTTTTTGTAGAATGCAGAATGGGAACAATTTTCAGAAATATTTGCAGGACAGAAAAGCCATTTCACACCCAGCCCTACTCATCAGACAAAAGAATCTGGTGTGCTTAGTAGCATAGAAGCTGTTTCCTTACATAGTTCCACACTACAAATGCACATACACACTTTGCTTTGCTAGATCTAGACTGCCACAGGGAAACAGACTCCCTGCATATAAATTTATTCCTTTATCCTCAATCTCTTCACCATGCTGTCTCACAACATGATGCAATATCACTTCACCATGTGACATCAGCACCATGTGACATCAGCAAACTACCACCAAAACTGGTAGGTCATCCTATTGTGACCTACTTTGTTCATAGTCTCCACACATTCAGGTTCTCGTTACTACTAGTACTACTTCCTCCATAACAGCTATAAGATCCAGCCTTTCCTCTCCAGCCATATTGATCATATTCTTCTATTTGGGTGATCTCTCCTTGTGTAACTACTGTGATCTCTTCCGCTTCTCCAGCCTCTGTACATCACTGTTCTCACCTCTGTTCTAACAAAAATCCCACTGCTGATGTAATTTCTCTCTCTAGGTGTTTCCACAATCTTAGCCCTTCTTCAAACCCCATCACTGACTGCCTCTCTCTTTTTTGTTTTTAACATTAAATTAATTATCTTTGTTCTCAAATGTTCAGCTCAACCCATGTCAATATCTGTTTTTATTCCCTTTTATGCATCTCCTAGCTCCCTCAGCAATTTTCAAGTGGTCCGCCAGTATCTGCACTTCTTTTCTAACTGCTCCAGTAAGGGACTTGATTTGGATTGAAATCTTTCCAGTGAACACAATAGACTCTGGATATAGTTTCCTTTGCCCTTCCTCCCTCCAAAACTTTTCATATTCTTTTAGGCTATCTTTTATGTTTGAAACAGCCTCCCACATGCTATAAACAAGTTCCCCCTCCTTTCCTTATTTAAATCTTTCCTCAACCTCCCACCACCTACTTTTGTCAAGCCTCCCCAAAGGCTGTCTCCATAATGTTTTTCATTTGAAGTCTAATCCTGCATATAGTATTTGGGGTTCAACTGTAAAATCCCCAGGATGCTGACACTGTTTTACACGTTTGCTAAACTCCATGTGTCTTCATTTTGTAAAAGGCCAAAAATCACTGCTTTCAGTCTCCATCATAAATTTGAGCCCATGCTTGTAAATATTCAGAAACTTGTGTATTGTTTCAGTGGCCACTGAGTCCACAGAAGATGGCCTTCACATATTCTAATTTGATTAGCTACCGATCCTCTCTAATTACATTTACAAATAATCCCTATTTTCCAGCTGGAGATAGAGATAAGATTTTTTCCCAAGATTGAGAAAGAAGGGTTAATTATTGCACATTGTCCAATTTATCCAAAGAGAAGGAGTTACTTTTGAAGACTTTAATGAGTGATTTGATTTAGGCAATAATCCCTAGATGTTAATAAGGAATTATATTAATATACTGAAAAAAGAATCCAGAATGACTAGAATGTCCAAAAGGTGTACATGTATGTGTCAGAGCCAGGGAGAAACTTTACAATTTCAGGGATTGAGAAGAGTTTAATTGATAAACTTGACAGGACAGAGCTGGAAAATAAAGACATTCAGACCAAAGCGCTGAATGTGAGACAAATAAGAAATAATAAGAAGACTAGTCTCTGAATTTACAGAAAATATATAGCAAGTACATGTTACAAAAGCATTCAGGATAGAACCCAGAATATTATGAAAATAGCAGTATGAAATCAATTTGATATAAAATCTTTAATATGTTTTCACATAATTTTGCAAATGTATTAATTTCAATACTTCTTTGTGTACATATAATTGTATATGCTTAGATAATTACAGACTATGTGGTTCCCAAAGTGGTAAAATAACTATGCATCAATAATAAAGTATCCATACCAGAAGTGTGTTTAGAGTAACAAATACTAGTATATCATAAATTCTAACTGTAAACAAAAAATAAGTCAAATAATGACTTTGCAGAGTCCTTAATGGAGTTGAAGGAACATTGGCTACAAAGAACATTGGCTACATTTCCTACAAAGAAAATAAAAAATAAAAAGGCTAATGGCTAATAAGGAAGTCACCAACACATGTGATACAATCTTCAATCTCAGATTCTTCCTTAGTCTCTTAGGATTCCAATGAAATATTATTCTGGGAATTGAGAGGGAAAATTATAAATAAAGAAAATAAGTTTTTCTTCTGGCTTCACTGCACTCTGAGATGTCAACAAGAATAGATGCATGTTCACATACACACAGAAGTGAAACATGAAAAATGGATTGTGATCCAGTAACTTTTCACCTTTGGTTAGCAACCTTGTTGAAACTATCTTTTGGGGACCATGGGCAAATATTTGCAGATGAACCTATATGAATAACTACCCTTCCTCTCTCCCTCCACACCTTCTCCAATGGGAAAGACACAGATGCACAGGATTTACCGGGTCCTTCAAAGATGAAGATGGTTCTCAGAAGGTGACAGCCCAGGAAGAAAGGAAAATCATCTGGGGATCATGTACAAAAACAATGTTCTTGTTACAAGGAGTTTACAATCCAGCTCTAATACAATATATAGCACAAAGAGAATAATCAGCCAGGATGAGGAGCACATGGCTCCATAGACAATCAGGAGACATGACATATGCTCCATGACCATCTCCAGATCTTCTATTCACATGGAATCATTCATTGTCCATTTCTCTGCTTACTTCCTGGGCTAACTCCAAACAGGTTAGGCAACTGCAGGCAAGGGGCTATATTAAATGAGGGATGATAAGATCCATACAAGCCAGGTTTAAGGCAAAGGGGAAATCATATGTGTACCTTAGCAGTTTACAGATTTCAACCACAGAGTTGCAGTGGACTTGTCCCATATTAATTTTCAGGATAAATCAGGCAGGCTCAAAAGACCTTTGCTCCTGCAGAAGGTAGGGTTAGGATTTGGTTCCAAGTTAAAAATCACTAATTTTGGAATATTTAAGTTAAGTACAAAAGTTATTCATTTGTATGCATAAAGATGCAAAAGTTAAAATTCACACAGCAAAAATATACACATGTGTTTATACAGACACATTTTCCCTCCGGTCACAATTCAGCAACATATCCCTGTTCAGCAAAACACTTAAGCTCCAGCTTAACTTGAAGTGCATGCTTAAATCCTGTTGCAGTGACCAAGACTTAGGCTTGTGAGTAATGGTAAGCATGTATTTAAGTGCTTTGCTGAACTGGGTCGTTAATCAGTATGTATTCACACACTGAACTGAATACCTATATAGACACTCTCTATACAGGATTCTGAACCTCGCAAGCTTTGGATTCAATCTATGTGCTAGATTCAGATAAATATTTCTGGATTTTGCCAAGCTTGGCATATAACAAAAATACACTGTGTGAAATATAATATACAATGGGCCACATTCACTACTGGCATAAGGAACACAATCTGTTGACATCAGAAAAGTTGTACCTAGTTACATCAGTAGTGAATTTTGCCAAATATTTGGCTATATATTCTCTATATGGATTAACACTAGAAGCATTTATCTGAAACATCCCTGACTCACCCCCCTTAACTGCATTATGACTACTCCAATAAATGGGTCTGGGATCCAAGCTAGCCCTGGGTTTTGTTTTACAACACCAAAACCTGGCACACTTTGGAAAGCCAAAGTTACCATCCACGCAGGCATATCCAAAATTTCTTTATATATTATTCATATGCAGACAGTTCTTCATTCATCATATTTCACATTTTGGTAGAATTAGGCATGCTTGGAGATTCTGTTGCACTCAGTGGAGCAACGGAAACCAATTAGTTCATCGGGACAACCACTGAATAAAAATGGGAAATTATTCTTCACATAAGAAAAATGTCTTTTTCCAAGCAGTTCTGTACACACTAGTTCACCAAACACACTGTACCCAAAGCTTTTGATGATATTCTTAGATCTTCTGACAGCATTTACAATACAACTTGAGATGGGTAGTTGGGCTAAGCAAAAGAGGAAATCAAAATCCATAATGTAGGAACTTTTGGAGCTTTTTCAATTGTAGAATTACACATCCATAAAGAATCTTTTCAAATGAAACATTTTACTTCCAACAATCTAATGCAGAGAACCAGTGGACATATCCATCCATCAGTCCATCCATCACAAAATCTTCGCCTTATTCCATAATACAATAAATATTTTGGATAGGCACAGATTGTGTGGGTATGTTTATATAACATATCCCCCCAGCACTAAAGCTACAATCTCAGAACTAAAGTAAAATCATCTTTCTAAATGGAATATTAATTTTAGCATAAGCTGCTTTTGAAGACTATGCTCTTTTAAAAACCAAAGCTCCATACAAAGGGTAAGGGGGAAGAAGAGGGAGACTGTAGTTGATGAAATGCAAATGAGGCTTTGCTCAGACAGCTGGCTGCTTCTGGATGACATGTGTGATGAATGGCCCTTAAAACATGAGCAGGCATCAGGCTCCAATTCAGTGTCAGACTGGCAAAAACAGCAGCCTTACTGGATGCTTCCTTTAATTAATGCACCACTTCTGCATTAGTCCAGACATTGCCGATAAATGGGAGAGAACTGATATCAGTGGTAATATCAGAAGTCTTTCAACCTTGAAGCTGGGATGCGTTAGCCAAAAGCCACAGTATCGTAAAAGGTTTAATTGTATTTGTAATGTACCAGTGCACCATGACAAAAATGGGAGATACTGTAAGCAGGACTGGGTAAGCCAGTGATAAATGAGTGTGGGTGAGTGATTACAAAGCAAGGAGGAGTGTGAAAACAGACAATAGACAAGCAAAAGGAAGGGGGGTTATGATAGCAACAGCTATTCTAATGTGAAAAGTAGATGCAGAGAGAAACCTGGTTATAGTTTCATACGGGAAAACAAGCACAGAGCAGCTTAACATAAATCTTTCCTCCTAAACAGATTTCATTGACAAAAGTGAGATTTACCATTGCAACACCTCGCTGGTGGACTTCTTGGGGAAAGAGCTTTCCACCAGTCATCAGCTAGAAAGCATTACAACTTACTAGATCGAAATTACAACTCAAGGTTTTCTACTAATTAAGATTAAAACAACAGGCTCTTCAAATACACACATTATTCATCTATTTTGTGGTTTAAAAATCATTTTGATCAATTTAACATTAAACTATTGCAGAATTTTGCACTTTCAATTAAAAAAACAGTATCTTAAAGCCATTCAGCATCATTATAAAATAGATTAGAATGTTAATAGTCTATTTGAGATTTCTATTTTTTTTAAATCTCACATTCAAAGTATGAAAACATATTATTATGTTTACAGATTACCAACCACTCTGGTTTCCTGTCTATCCACAAGCATTTGTAAAGTATCTGCCACCTTAGTATCTAGGAGGAGGCACATAATTAAGGGCAAGTCCTGTTCAAAGTTCTTGATTATAGCCTATACGTTACACTTCTGAGAAATGGGAATCTTTCACCTAATATTCTTAAAGAGATTTGCAATTATTTGATAATACCTTCATTAGGTGACCTTCTGAATCCATTCAAATTATTCTCTCCCCTCTCTGACACACACGTGTGCTTTTTTTATAAACCTTGAAAGAATCAGCCACAATTTAAAGTGAATGCCACACATATACCCCATCCACGTTAATGCTCTTTTTTATTCTTGGATCACTTTGATAGAAAGAGCGCACATGCCAGACATGGGGTGGGGGGGGGAGGGGCGGAGTGAGGAGGAAAAAAGAGAGAAGCCAACGTACTACCCAACACCACAATCCCCTGCTCTAACTGTTCCACTCTGTGAACTACTGATGACTTCATGGACCACAGTGTGGGAATAACTGCCATAAATCATATTATTTAGGAATCACTTGTATACTTTCCTCATTGGAGTTTTTCTATTTAATATAGTCCTGGAAATATGCATTACATAACGCCCTGTAATACAGGAAAATATCCCCACTCAGGATGGCACTTAAATGTGTGCTTACAGTTCAGCACATGCTCAAGTGCTTTCCTAAACGGGGCCTGCAGTAGTAAATCATATTTTTTTTTATTTTTTAAACAGGGGAAATCTTTCTTAAAAGACATCCAGGTAACATATTGGGGACATACAAGACCTTCTTAATAAGAATATGTATTTTAGCCTTTTAGATACTACATTTCTATATATTTTACATATTATCTGCAAATAAACATTCCCCATACTAGTGGCAATGGCTGAATATAAGCTATATAGTTGATCAGTTAAGTTTGAGGGATAACGGAAGGGGAGGGAGATTACTGGTGAAATTTTTTTCCTGTTCCATGCACTGCTTTTGTTGTTAAACTGCTTACATCCTGTCCTAATGTTTCTACCCTTTCTTCTGTTTGTGTAAATCAGAAGTTTCATTGTCTGAAAATGGTAAATTACAAAGCTTTGTGTTGACTAATAGTGCAAATTAGAGGGGTCAAAGTAGTTGGAATCATAACCATTTATTACTAATGTAATAAAACTCAGACATGACCAAGTTTGACATACCAGATGAACATTACTGGCCAGGTGCTTAGGCAAAGCCAGCTTGCACTTGGTGAAGAACCAAAGATGGTTACTTAAGCTTGGTTTACCTATAGGCCCAGAGTAGTCTGAGCTCACACATGCTCTGGTAACATTCCTAACACTGAGGTTGTAGGAGTGGAGCTAGCTGTAAGTCTTAATCCAAGGAGTACCATTATGAAAGGAGAATCCCCAGGTAAGCAGACAAGCTGGCATTCCAGCTGCCAGAAGAGGGGCTAGAATCAGTCTCTAGGTATTGGGGGAAAAAGGAAGTCCATGAATACATGGAATCTCTTTTCAGAATGTAGGCAATGGAGAGCGAGTGTGAAAAAATATGGATACAATCTTGGCCACTTTTTTTTTTTTCTTTAAAGAGTCAGTCGCATACTGTAGCTTTCCAGTTAGATAATACATTTTTGCTCCCTACTTCTTCTTCCCCACCTGGAATTGCAGATACAAATCAATGCAGTATGAGAGGTGCCATTATAGCTGGAAGTTTCAAATCCTAATAGGGCCAGATAATGATTTGCTTTCTCACGTAGGATAGCTCTTTACTCCATGAGTTGAATGCAATGGGACTACTTGAGAAGTAAGGTGCTAATCATTATGAGTGATAATATCAGAATCTGGTCCAGAATTTGATCTGCTTCTATTGAGAGTTCTATTATTCTGCACTGTTTATTAAAAATTCTCTCCATCTTTGAAAACTCAGGAAACCAGAATGACAATAAAAAAGAAATATCAAATTCCTGCTTCCTAATTATGCTGTTATGGGCCCCGTGGACAACCATAGTATAATCACCTTCCACTATCCCAGCTCAGGCATGTCTCTAGCATAGATGAGCCCTAAAGTTACCACAAAATGTTCCCCTAATGGGATTTGATTTGGACAGCATTTTACACTACTGGATGCTAGCTATGAATAAATAGCTATAAATCACTTTGGCCAAGTTAACCCAAAGGCATGTGCCAAATTCCAGTGTCAGACTCTCCAGCACACATTCCATAATAAACAGAAAACTGTAGTTAGCAGAAAACAACCAACCACCAGGGTTAGCTTAAAATCATTGAACCACAAGGCTAGGCACAGATGGCTCAGACTTTCCTATGGGAGTCCAGAATGCTGGTGACCAGTCATGGTGGGCCAGCACTCAACCACTGTCGACAGAAACACACTCCTGGCTATTCTGTTAAAAAGAAAATGAAAAGACCAAGATAGAGTACAAAACCAAACATTCATGAAGGAGATAAAGGATGTTCTAAACATGAACAAAAATCCACATATACAAAGTCTATGAAGAAAGCAAAAATAATTAATCTCTTGTTAAAAATGCAGTTTATATCATAATTGTTTTCTGAGGCTGTGTTTACTCATTCATAGTGCCCAGAGGCATCTTCAAAGATGTAAACATGACCGCTGTAACCCACTCAAACATCTTGCAGGCTTCAGAACTGATCAGAGGCCAATTTACAGCCAAATTTTCTAAACATTATGAAAATTGGTGTGTGTGTTTACGGGGAGAGGGGGGTACCTTAAGAAAAATCCAAGATGGTCGCAATAGAAGACTGAACATATAGAATCTCTTAAGTTTCAAAAGAATTGTGGACCAGAAACCCAGCTGGTGTAAAACACACCTTCTACTGAAGTCAGTAGAGCTACTTTACATGAGCTGATGATCTGCTCTTGTAATTTTTACATAACTGACTCATAGTTTTGAACAGGGGGTTGGACTAGTGGAGCTCTTCCAACCCTAATCTTCTATGATTCATAGGTGTTGTGAGAAATGTGGAAGTTTTTAATTCACAGTGGGATTTATAAAGTTTGTTTGTTTAAGATTGCAAGGGTTCAGACCACTGGAATTTTGGATACATACAGATGCAGCCTGAGTTCAGGTTTGTGATGGCACTTTAAGCCAGTCAAGTTTTGCTTGGTTTGGAGATTTATTATGAAAGTTTTTCACAGAATGATGAATATAGCAGAAACTTTTTCAGAAGGCAGAGAGGGGTGTAGTTGAATATCAACAACAGCTCTAAGCATGAATCTAGTGATTGGTAGATCATTTTTGGCACATGTTCTATCTGAATTCAGAGATATGGGTCCTCTGGGAGCAATTACTTCAGGAACACCATCCACCAAATCCCATTTCTTATGTGCTCCAAATTCAGCACTCTTTGGAATGCCACTAGTTATTTTACTCTGGCTCTGTTCTTAAATGTAACTTTATTTTGTTCCATAACTTTGTCTAAAAAGCATTGTACCAAATTTAATTCTCCATGATCTATTACTCATATCAACCACTTTACATGTTTGAGTCATAACAGTAGATTACACTTTGAAGAACAAGAGAAATGTGCAGTGGGTCAAACCACTCAGGCAACGTATTGATACTTTTCATCACTATCCAACTGAAATCTACCAGTGCAGATTTCCAGTGAGATGTGCGGAATGTGTTATGGAAGGCTGTGTGGTTAAGTCGATAGGGGACAGGGCATCAGGAGACCTGCGGTGTGACCTAGGTACAGAGAGGTGACAGGACTTGCCCTATCTTTCTCCCTTGTCTATTTAGATGGTAAACTCTTTTGGGCAGGGACTGACTTATATTACATGTTTGCATAGTGTAGTACAATGGGGTCCCACTCTCAGCTGATATCTCTAAGTGATAATACAAATAAGATGTGTGTGGAACATTAGTGACAGTGTATCTATGAATCACCATCTTTATTATTCACCTATGGCATGAAAGGATACTACATTAAGATTTAAACAAGATTAGAAAGACTCCCATATTCCTAGAGAATATCATCTACCAAAAAAAACAGAACCAACCAAACAAAAACCCACTCCTGAGCACAGGAACAAAAGAGAATATCCTAAAAGAATTATGGAAATGGAGCTCCAAATATATGATTTATACATATACCTTAGTCACTTCTGAACAAAAGATAGAGGTGAACTAGCAGGCAATGTATTTTTATCCCTCCTGTTTTTCCTTTACTTTCTCTACCCCTTTAAATGAAAGAGGGTCTGATGGGCAGTTCTTACAAAAGAAACATTATAAATCATCTTTAACATCGTGATTTCACACCTTGGTTGTCATAAAATCCACTTTGTTTTATCATAATATTATACCATCCTTTTAAAGATGAATCCATCTGCATTGAACATCGCCACATTATATGCATCATTACACTGTAAGAATAAAGAGCAAAATGAAAGTATGATGAGACCTAAACATCTTCATAACAATTTCAAGTTTGTAGACATGTGAGATGCAATTGTCAATTACAGCATATATTCATTTTTAAAATGATGGACCACTGTGAAAAAGAGAACAAACATTGATTATGCCTGCTTTCCAATTTTTCTTTTGTGTTTGCCTCAGGCTCTGGATATCAACTTTAATTGGAAAATGTGCTTTAAGGAGAGCAGTGCAAAAGTCAGCATTTTATTCAAAAGATTTTTCCTCCTTGATTTTGGTTCAGATGGATTTGTACCATGTGACTTTCACTCAGCATTTCGGGTTCAAGAGAATCCAAATGAGAAAAATCAGTTTCTAAAAAGGGAAGATCAACTAATCAATAATCAGTTCTGTTTGTTGGAATTTTTTAACTCAAAACCATGAAAACCACCAAGTTTCACATGATTACTAACCCAAAGCATAAGTTAGGCCAGAATCTGTTGATATGAGGCCTAGTGTAGCTGAAAGATTTGCAAAGCTTTTTGCAAACTTGGGCTATATTTCAGGTTGATAATTAAAGTGTCAATTCAATAGGATTTGCACTTTTAAGGGCTTTTTTAATTGTTATGTTTTGATTTTTTAATGGAAAGAGTTCCTTGCATTTTCAGTGTCAGAATGAAAGTAACTTGGTCTGGTTTTACGCTAGCTAAGTTGCTCCCCATCTACTCATGGAAAGGAAATTCTGAGAACTTGCTGAAACAGGGACTGTCAAAGCTATAAAGGGAAGGGTAACAGCCCTCCTGTGTACAATACTATAAAATCCCTCCTGGCCAGAGACTCCAAAATCTTTTTCCCTGTAAAGGGTTAAGAAGCTCAGGGAATCTGGCTGACACCTGACCCAAAGGACCAATCAGGGGACAAGATACTTTCAAATCTTGGTGGGGGGGAAGGTTTTTGTTTGTGCTCTTTGTTTTTGGTGGTTGTTCATTCTTGGGCTGAGAGGGACCAGACATCAATGCATGCTCTCCAAAGCTTTCTGAACAAGTCTCTCATATTTCAAACTTGAAAGTAAACAGCCGGGCAAGGCGTGTTAGTTTTATCTTTGTTTTCTCAACTTGTAAATGTACCTTTTACTGGAGTGTTTACCTCTGTTTGCTGTAACTTTGAACCTAAGGCTAGAGGGGGGTCCTCTGGGCTCTTTAAGTTTGATTACCCTGTAAAGTTATTTTCCATCCTGATTTTACAGAGATGATTTTTACTTTTTCTTTAATTAAAAGCCTTCTTTTTAAGAACCTGATTGATTTTTCCTTGTTTTTAGTCCAAGGGGGTTGGATCTTGATCCACCAGGAGTTGGTGGGAGAAAGGAGGGGGGATGGTTAATTTCTCCTTGTTTTAAGATCCAAGGGGTTTGGATCTGTATTCACCAGGGAATTGGTGAAGAATCTCTCAAGGCTACCCAGGGAAGGGAATTAGCACATTGGGAGTGGTGGCAGCGGACCAGATCTAAGCTGGTCGTTAGGCTTAGAAGTTTTCATGCAGGCCCCCACATCTGTACCCTAAAGTTCAGAGTGGAGAAGGAGCCTTGACAGGGACAATCAGGGGAAGAGTATCAAAAGTATTATTCTACTTTTTGTGGATGAGAAGGAAGAACTCTATTAATGCTTTGGGAGAAACCTACCCCCTGGTTTACTGAACTAGATTCTGATGTAAGGCCCAGCTTGAGCAAACATGGGTACATAAGCTGCACCAACCCAGGAGGAGCTCTGGATAGCATTGTTACTCAAAAAACATTTTCTCCTTGTTTTAGGGCATGTGTATGTCAATTTTCTGCTGCCATATACTCTTTACAGTCCCAAACACTGGCTTAGCTCTTCTGAGCGGAATGCGTGGAACCAGGACTCCATCAGTTCATCGCCTGCCCCCACTCACCTGTTCCAGTGAAGGAATAAGCAAATGAATAGTCTACATAGGTGTGTAAGGAGGTGGTCATATGTCTTTTTAGTACTCCTTTGCATGGGTGTACAGTCTGAGTCAGAACCTAACTCTGCCTTCTTGGTTAGTGAGTCACCTAAACACAAGAACATAAATTCATATGAAGTGTTTAGTAAATATCAGAAAGGAGTATCAAATCTATTTGTAGACTCTTTGAAGGACTAGATATCTATTAATATTAGCAGAAACTGGAACTGCTAACTTCCATTAATATCATACAATCACATTACCTACTGTATGCTAAATATCCATGTTCATGCTGCTAGATCGGATCCCAAACTAATTTTTATTCAGGTTTTCAGCAGAACATCTGCTGGGCTGATTCTTTAAGGCTAAAAAATTGCTATTTAAAGAGTCATAACTAAAAGTAATAACTTTAAGTGTTTTGCACACAGCAAGAGAGTAATAAAATTATTTTGACAGCACATTAAAGCCTGCAAAATTAGATAGTTTTTAAAGTCTGAAATATCATGAGATCAGTTTCTGCCAATCATAACCCAGAAGTGTGGAAATTGTCCCTCCACGCTACACAAAAACATTTAAATACTCTGTCTTTCCATTCTTATGCACTCGTTCACAAATTCTTTCAATATACTAGTGTCAGGTCCAAACAAGCACAGAATAAGACTACATAGGATGGGATTGGCAGAGTGTTCCATTGTGGTATATAAGAAATAACATCTAGAACACTGGGATATACCTGTAATAATACATCAGATGACTTGTGGCTCCTCTTTTTACAGTAATAAGGTCCTGAATCAGCAGTCTATTCCTGTTCAGCAAATACTTAAGTACATGCTTAACTTTACGCATATGCTTAAATCATATTAGCTTCAATGGATTTAATCAAGTGCTTAGGATAAGCATGTGCTAAGTGTTTTGCAGAACTAAGGCCTTAATTAGCAGTCATACTGCTTATTTTTCAAAGTGTGACAGGTCATTCAAAGAAAGGAGACACATCAATCACCTCAGTCTTTGGAAGTCTTTGCTGATTTCTTGTCAATTTCAGACTCTAAGGCAAAAATCTACTTCAAAGTTTTCTGTGGGTGATTGTTCCTTAACATGCACCTCCTGTGACTTTTTTGAATTTATATCTTCACCATTATTATTAATTTATGATACAATTGTGACCAGAGGTTATAATCAAGAACAAGGTCCCATTGTGCTAAGTACTGACAAATGGCTAGGAAGACGGGGTGTCTGTATCCACAAAGGTCACAATCTATTTTAAAGATCATAGAATATAGAATATCAGGGTTGGAAGGGACCTCAGCAGGTCATCTAGTCCAACCCCCTACTCAAAGCAGGACCAATTTCCAACTAAATCATCCCAGCCAGGGCTTTGTCAAGCCTGACCTTCTAAGAAAGGAGATTCCACCACCTCCCTAGGTAAACCATTCCAGTGCTTCACCACCCTCCTAGTGAATTTTTTTTCCCTAATATCCAACCTAAACCTCCCCCACTGCAACTTGAGACCATTGCTCCTTGTTCTGTCATCTGCTACCACTGAGAACAGTCTGGATCCATCCTCTTTGGAACCCCCTTTCAGGTAGTTGAAAGCAGCTATCAAATCCCCCCTCATTCTTCTCTTCTGGAGACTAAACAATCCCAGTTCCCTCAGCCTTTCCTCATAAGTCATGTGCTCCAGCCCCCTAATAATTTTTGTTGCCCTCTGCTGGACTCTTGCCAATTTTTCCATTTCCTTCTTGTAGTGTGGGGCCCAAAACTGGACACAGTACTCCAGATGAGGCCTCATCAATGTCGAATAGAGGGGAATGATCACGTCCCTCGATCTGCTGGCAATGCCCCTACTTATACAGCCCAAAATGCCATTAGCCTTCTTGGCAACAAGGGGACACTGTTGACTCGTATCTAGCTTCTTGTTCACTGTAACCCCTAGGTCCTTTTCTGCAGAACTGCTGCCTAGCCACTCGGTCCCTAGTCTATAGCAGTGCATGGGATTCTTCCATCGTAAGTGCAGGACTCTGCACTTCTCCTTGTTGAACCTCATCAGATTTCTTTTGGCCCAATCCTCTAATTTGTCTAGGTCCCTCTGTATCCTATCCCTAACCTCCAGCGTATCTACCACTCCTCTCAGTTTAGTGTCATCTGCAAACTTGCTGAGGGTGCAGTCCACACCATCCTTCAGATCATTAATGAAGATATTGAACAAAACCGGCCCCAGGACCGACTCTTGGGGCACTCCGCTTGATACCGGCTGCCAACTAGGCATGGAGCCATTGATCACTACCTGTTGAGTCTGATGATCTAGCCAGCTTTCTTTCCACTTTATAGTCCATTCATCCATCCCATACTTCTTTAGCTTGCCGGCAAGAATACTGTGGGAGACCGTAACAAAACCTTTGCTAAAGTCAAGGAATAACACCTCCACTGCTTTCCCCTCATCCACAGACCCAGTTATCTCCTCATAGAAGGCAATTAGGTTAGGCAGGCATGACTTGCCCTTGGTGAATCCATGCTGACTGTTCCTGATCACTTTTCTCTCCTCTAAGTGCTTCAGAATTGATTCCTTGAGGACCTGCTCCATGATTTTTCCAGGGACTGTGGCGAGGCTGACTGGCTTGTAGTTCCCCAGATCCTCCTTCTTCCCTTTTTTAAAAATGGGCACTACATTAGCCTTTTTCCAGTCATCCAGGACCTCCCCCAATCGCCATGAGTTTTCAAAGATAAGGGCCAATGGCTCTGCAATCACATCTGCCAACTCCTTTAGCACCCTCGGATGCAGTGCATCCAGCCCTATGTACTTGTGCTCGCCCAGCTTTTCTAAATAGTCCTGAACCACATCTTTCTCCAGAGAGGGCTGGTCACCTCCTCCCCATGCTATGCTGCCCAGTTCAGTAGTCTGGGAGCTGACCTTGTTCGTGAAGACAGAGGCAAAAAAAGCATTGAGTACTACACTAGGTTGCCTCCCTCATTCAGTAAGGGGCCCTGTAAGGGGTCAGCCTCACCCCTGCAGCGCCTCCTGCTGGTCATCTGGGGAATCAGCTCAATCCAGCCCGGAGCATCCTCTGCAGGCCGGTGATCCACCTTGTCCTCTGGCCCTGTGTCCCTCCCAGGGCCTGTATTACTGGGATGCTGCCCCCTGGCAGTACCCCACAGATCTGGGTCTCCCCTCCCTGGGGAACCCCCACCCACTATCCCCACCTTGCCTCAGTACCAGGCCACTGCCAGTCACCATCAAACCCCTGCTGCCTGGGGCAGACTGCAGTATCAGCCACTCATCACTGGAAAGGGGGGTTTGGACCTGCTGCCTTGGCCTACCTCTGGGCTGCCCTGTACAACCCCCCACCCCCAGTACCTCTTGACCTTCTACTAGACCACAGCCTGGGGCTTTCCAGGCTGGAGCTCCTCAGCCCTGCTCCACCCATCTGTCTTAGCTCCCTGCAACCAGACCCTCTCTCTCTCTCTGAGTACAGAGAGAAACTCTATCTGAGCTCCTGGCTCCCAGCCTCTTTATACAGGGGCATGGCCCAACTGCAGCTACTTCCCAAGCAGCCTAGTAGCTGCTTCCCAATCAGCCCAGTTTAGCAGCTCCCAGCTACAACCTTCCCCCAGGGCTGTTTTAAGCCCTTCAGGGCAGAAGCAGGTGTCCACCCCGCTACAGAGCGTGCTCAGGGTCCTCTGTGGCTACCCTGCTGGCTGGAGCTCTCCCTCCTTCTCCTCCTCTCCAGCTGCCCTGCTGGCTGGAGCTCCTTCTCCCTTACTCCCTGGGCTGCTGCTGCTGGCGAGAGCTTCTTCCCTGGACGACTGCTGCTGCTACAACTGCTGCTGAGTGAGGGGCCTTGCCGGCCAGCCCCCCTCCCCACCATCTCTGGAGGGAGAAGCCAGGATCCCACCTTCACCATCACCACTACCGCCTGTGGAGGGTCCTTCCTGCTTGGCTGCCAGGGTTGCCGGAGCTACTGCTGCTGCCGCCACTGCTGCGTGTGTCCTGGGGAGCTGCTGGAGCCTGCAGGTGGAGGAAGAGGACTGCGCGGTCCATCCGCTGCTGGGGGAGCGCACGAGACTCTGGAGACCACTGTGGAGGGGGCCATTCTGGACTGAGTAATTTTCCAACTGTGCTCTAGTGGTGGGGGTCTAGACTGTGTTTGTGGGGACACAGGGGGTGTGGCGTGGAGCCTGCCCCCTGGTCCATCTGTGTCCCCCCCCAAGCCCCCACCACCACCGTTGCCCCCTCCACCACCCCCACAGCCCATTTACTATCTGCCTGCGCTCCTGCCTCTGGGACTCTGCTGCTCTCCTGGCCTGCCACGCCCTCTTGACATCGTTTGGGCCTGCAGTGGCAGGCAGCAGCACATTGACTTTATGCAAGCGCTCGTGGGCGCACCTACCCCCCCTGGACTGACCCCTTCCCCTTCGCAACAGGCATCCCAGCTTTGCCCCTTGCTACCTACCCCATTTGCCCTCTGTAGCCTTTTGCCCCTCCCCAGCTTCAGTTTGTTTGCTGCCCCGCCCTTTTTCCTCTGCAGTTTGGTTCCGTTGTCCCACCCCAGCCCTGCGGTGAGCCCCTTGGTTCCTCTGCCCCATTCCCAGCCTGGTTGCTCCCCTTCCTTTGCACCCCCCTTGCCCTGATTGACCCCTCCCCTCGTGTGCCCATGCCCCCTCCTGTGCGCTTGTGCCCCCCGTCACATTTTGGTTAATCACTGCACCCCCTACTGTTAGTGTGACCTTCCCTCCCCTAGTGCAACTAGAGGAGCCGGTGTCGGTGACTGTCCCCCCCCCCCAAGCCCTTGATACCCCCCCATCTCCTCCCGTTTTGGCGCCCTCCTCCCCTGTCTGCAGCCTAGTGGGGAGGAGTGGTTGACCTGCTTCCCCTTTAGCCGTGTAGGGGGCCAGGGTGGCTGCCCTCCAAACCTGAGGGTAAAGGGCCTTTCCCTCAGCCTGAGTGGGTGGGGCCAGCCCAAGCTTGCTCCACCCCCTGGAAGGGGAGGGGTGGAACAGGAAGTATAAAGGGCAGGGCCCTTAGCTCAGTTAGGGCAGCACCAGGGAGGGAGGCAGACACAGACTGTGGGCTGCTCCCTTCAGAGCCTGCTGCCACACCAGGGGAGGCCCTGGACCCACGGAAACCTCACCTGGAGGACGGACTGGGGCTGCCAGGACTGCCCGCTGCCGAGTACCCAGAGGAACTGGAGGAGTCGGAGGGGGAGCGGGAGCTGCCAGCAGCCGAGTACCCAGAAGAGCTGGACGAGCCTGAGCCTGAGGGGGAGCCGGAGCTGCCAGCAGCGGACTACCCCGACGCACTCATGGGACCAGAGGGATTCGGGCGAGCAATCGGGTAGGAAGTAGCCCAGGGACAGAGCTGCACAGTGGTGAGTCTATGTAGCGGGACGACCCCACTGACCCAGTGGTGGGACCCCCGTTCTGCCACTGTCAGGGCCCTGGGCTGGAGCGCAGTGGTGTAGGGTGGGCCTGCGCTCCCCTACCCGGCAGAGCCACGCCGGGACCTTTGCCAGCGCTCCCCTGCCTGAGGGGCGCGCTACTGACCTTAGCCGGCGCTCCCCTGCCTGAGGGGCGCGCTACTGACCTTAGCCGGCGCTCCCCTGCCTGAGGGGCGCGCTACTGACCTTAGCCGGCGCTCCCCTGCCTGAGGGGCGCGCTACTGACCTTAGCCGGCACTCCCCTGCCTGAGGGGCGCGCTACTGACCTTTGCCGGCGCTCCCCTGCCTGAGGGGCGCGCTACTGACCTTTGCCGGCGTTCCCCTGCCTGAGGGGCGCGCTACTGACTCTGGCTGGCGGCCGCCCCGCCGCTAATTCCCCGCTGACGGAGGCGTGACCCAGGCCGGCCAGTGATCTCATAGCTCCCCACCGCCCCCTAGCGGGTAGGTGGGCCAACGCCGATCACAAGTGGTGGAGAATGCGGGCAGCGCCCCCTATCCCTGCCGGAAGGGATTAGAGCAAGGAGGCAGCGACAGCCCCTAAACAGAAGATGGAGATGGAAAGGCTCATCAAGGTACTGGCCGAGACTCAGCAGCAGCAGCAGCAACAACTCATACAGCAGCTGGGTACCCACCAGCAGCAGTTGCTTCAAACCTTGGGGGCCCAGCACCGCGAACAACAGACCCAATGTTTCCAGCAACTTGCCGCCCTGTGGCCGAGCCCCGGTGGAGCCCAGCCGGGTGGGGTGACCACCCCCAACCCGCCTGCTCCACCAATCCGTCTGGCCAAGATGGGGCCTGAGGATGACCCAGAGGCTTACCTGGTGACCTTCGAGCAGGTTGCTGCAGTAGCTGGTTGGGCGCCGGACCAATGGGCCACCCTGCTTGCCCCCTATCTAACGGGGCCGGCCCAGAAGGCTTACCGGAGGCTACCAGATGATGAAGCCCGTGTTTACGCCAGAGTAAAAGCGGCTATCCTGGATGCCTTCGACGTCACCCCGGAAACTTTTCGGCGACGGTTTCGGGGAAAGCTTTACCCCCCGGGTGCCCGGCCCCAGGCTGTGGCACAGGAATTAAAGGATGCAGCGTGCCGATGGCTACAACCTGAGCATCGAACTGTGGCTGAGGTGACAGAACAGATCATCCTCGAGCAATTCGTGCACATCCTTCCGACTCCAGGGAGGGCATGGGTGTTGCGGCACCGACCTCAAACTCTAAGTGCAGCGGTCACACTTATGGAGAACTTTCTAGAGGCTGAGGCCCCGATAGCACCGACCACCCGACCCCCAAGCTCGGGACCCGGCGCTCAGAAGCCGGAAAGGGGGTCCACCCCCAAAGTCAATGTGCCCGCTCGAGCCAGACGACCAAACGGCAGCGGCACTACTTTTCCCCGACGGCCCGAGGCCCCACAACCCGCACCGTCCGGACGTCTGGCCCGTCCATCGGGCCCCGGCCAACCCCGCGGCCACCCGGGTGACCCTGCACGGCCGGGGCGCACAGAGGTAGGACCTTGCTTTCAGTGTGGTGAGTACGGCCACCTGCAACGAGACTGTACGGCGATGGAATGCAATTTTGGCCAGGTGTACACCGGGGAGCGCCGGGCCCGCCCACCATCCACGGCCAAACTGACGGCCCCCATGAGCATCGCCGGGACACCTGTTGTGGGTCTAGTTGATTCGGGCTGTGGACAGACTCTTGTCCGCCAGTCCCTCCTCCCGGACACCGAGCAGATCATCGGGGAGGTACGGATACAGTGCATACATGGAGATGTGAAACCGTACCCCACGGTGCAGGTCCCTCTCACGGTAGACGGGGCAACTCAGTTAATGAACGTGGCTGTGGCCCCATCCCTTGCCTACCCAATCATCCTGGGCCGGGACTGGCCAGAATTCGTTGAGGTGCTCTGGTCCCTATCTCCGGAAGAGGCTTTTGAGGGAGACCCCTCTGCAACGGACCCAGGCCCCGGCCGGAGCCCCGACCCCGGTGTTGACCCATCCCTTTCACCCAGGCAGGATGGCCAGGAAACAGGGGGGGGCCCCCCGGTGGACATTAGGGACTTTAGCCGAGACCAAAGGGAGGACCCTACACTCCGGTTTGCCTATGAACAGCTGGCACGGGTAGAGGGGAAGGTCGTGGAGGCCCAGCGGGCGACCCAATGGCCTAGATTTGAACTTGATCGGGATCGTCTCTACCGCGTAAAGCGGGACCCGCAAACTCAAGAGGTCCGGACCCAACTCGTGGTTCCCCGCATTCATCGACGGGCGGTCCTAAAACTAGCCCATGACATCCCAGCCGCAGGCCATTTAGGACCAGAGAAAACCGCGGCTAGGGTCCTGGCCAAGTTCTTCTGGCCCGGCATCCACCGCGAGGTGAAGGATTATTGTGGGTCATGCCCGGACTGCCAACGCGCCACCCCGGCCGGGGTCCGGAAGGCCCCCCTGGTTCCGTTGCCAACAGTGGGCGTTCCGTTTGAACGAGTAGCGATGGACCTGGTCGGACCCTTCCCGAAAAGTCAGGCAGGCTACCAGTATATCCTTGTCTTGATGGACTACGCCACCCGCTTCCCTGAGGCTATCCCCTTAAGGAGTATCACTGCCCGCACTATCGTGGCAGAGCTCGTGAAGATCTTCGCCAGGGTAGGCCTCCCTCGAGAGTTACTTACTGACCAAGGGACCAACTTCACCTCTAAGTTGTTCCGTCAAGTATGTGCCCTGCTGGGGATTAAGAAACTGCAGGCCTCAGTTTACCATCCCCAGACAGATGGGTTAGTCGAACGTTTCAACCGAACCCTGAAGGGAATGTTGCGACGTTTCCCCACCCAGGACCTCCGTCAGTGGGATCAACTACTTCCCCCTTTACTACTGGCGGTCCGGGAAGTTCCACAGGCTTCCACGAAGTTCTCTCCATTTGAGCTCCTTTATGGGCGACGGCCCCGCGGAGTGATGGACCTCCTGAGAGAAACCTGGGAACATACACCATCCTCAACGCAGGGCCTTTTACAATACGTCCTGCAGCTGCAGGAGCGGCTGGCCCGGGCAGGTGAACTCGCAAGGGAAAACTTAAAAACGGCCCAAAGGGGCCAGGAGCAGCAATATAATCGGGACACCCAGGTCCGATTATTTGCCCCCGGGGACCGAGTTCTCCTCTTGCTCCCCTCGGAGGAATCAAAGCTGTTGGCCCGCTGGCAGGGTCCGTATGAAGTCCTTCGCCAAGTGGGGCCTGTCAATTACGAAATCCGGCAGCCTGATCACCGAAAGGGAAAGCAGATTTATCATGTAAATCTTTTAAAACCCTGGCGGGAACGGGAAGGACTACTAATTGCCCCGTACCCACCTGAACCAGACCTTGGGCCACAACCCCCCGAAGACTCTGATAATGGGGAACCCCAGCTGGCCGAGACGCTCACTGCTGAGCAGCGGGAACAGGCCCTCTGCTTAGTGAAGGCATTCCCCAGGACCTTCACCACGAAGCCCGGACAGACTACGCTCGCATACCATGCAATCCAGACCGACCCCGGGGTGGTGGTCTGAGAGACGACCCGGCCATTGCCTAGGCGAATGCGAGAGGCTGTGGAGGAGGAAGTCCAGGCCATGTTGGAACTGGGGGTTATAGAGCATTCCCAGAGCGAATGGCGGAGCCCCGTCGTCCTCGTTCCGAAGCCAGATGGGAGCCGGCGGTTTTGTATTGACTTTCGGAGAGTCAACGCCATTTCAAAGTTTGATGCGTATCCAATGCCCCGCGTCGATGAGCTCCTTGACCGGCTGGGAGAAGCCTGCTATATCACCACCTTAGATCTCACCAAGGGGTACTGGCAGATCCCCTTGGAACCCCGATCCAAGGAGAAGACCGCATTTGCCACCCCTTCAGGCCTGTACCAGTTTACTCGGATGCCTTTCGGCCTCCATGGGGCCCCAGCAACCTTCCAGCGCTTGATGGACCGGCTTTTGCAACCTCACACCAAGTACGCCGCCGCCTACCTGGATGATGTGGTCATCTATGGCAGTAACTGGGAGGAACATCTCAACCAAGTGGCAGCTGTCCTCAGGGACCTCCGCGCCGCCGGCCTCACAGCCAATCCCAAGAAATGCCGAATCGGGCGAGAAGAAACCACTTATCTGGGGTACACCCTGGGGCGGGGACAGGTACGCCCCCTCATCGGAAAGGTTCAAGCACTCCAGGAATATCAGGCGCCAACCACGAAGAGGCAGGTGCGTCAATTCTTGGGCCTAGCCGGCTATTACCGGCGGTTCGTACCCCACTTTGCGACCATTACGGCCCCTCTGACAGAACTCCTGACCAAAGATAGCCCCCGCAGAGTGTGCTGGTCTGAGGACTGCGAGAGGGCCTTTCAAACTGTCAAAGACCGCCTGTGTAGTGAGCCCGTACTCTTCAGCCCGGACTTCGATCATGACTTCATTGTCCAGACCGATGCCTCCGGCGTGGGGCTTGGGGCTGTCCTCTCGCAGGAGGTGGACGGGGAGGAGCATCCTATTGTTTACATCAGTCGGAAACTGTTTCCCCGGGAGCGGAACTACTCCGTCCTGGAGAAGGAGGCCCTAGCTGTTAAGTGGGCAGTTGATGCTCTCCGCTACTACCTCCTCGGGGCCCCCTTTACACTGGTCACAGATCATGCACCCCTGAAGTGGCTCAACCGGATGAAGGACGCGAATGCCCGCCTGCAGCGGTGGTATCTCACGCTACAAACCTACGCCTTCACGATCCGCCATCGGGCGGGACGGGACAACGCCAATGCGGACTTTTTCTCCCGTCTGGGGGAGGCGGGGGACACCAGCTCCGAGGTTCGGGAGCTGGATTTGAGGGGTGGGGTATGTAGGGGGCCAGGGTGGCTGCCCTCCGAACCTGAGGGTAAAGGGCCTTTCCCTCAGCCTGAGTGGGCAGGGCCAGCCCAAGCTTGCTCCACCCCCCGGAAGGGGAGGGGTGGAACAGGAAGTATAAAGGGCGGGGCCCTTAGCTCAGTTAGGGCAGCACCAGGGAGGGAGGCAGACACAGACTGTGGGCTGCTCCCTTCAGAGCCTGCTGCCACACCAGGGGAGGCCCTGGACCCACGGAAACCTCACCTGGAGGACGGACTGGGGCTGCCAGGACTGCCCGCTGCCGAGTACCCAGAGGAACTGGAGGAGTCGGAGGGGGAGCGGGAGCTGCCAGCAGCCGAGTACCCAGAAGAGCTGGACGAGCCTGAGCCTGAGGGGGAGCCGGAGCTGCCAGCAGCGGACTACCCCGACGCACTCACGGGACCAGAGGGATTCGGGCGAGCAATCGGGTAGGAAGTAGCCCAGGGACAGAGCTGCACAGTGGTGAGTCTATGTAGCGGGACGACCCCGCTGACCCAGAGGTGGGACCCCCGTTCTCCCAATGTCAGGGCCCTGGGCTGGAGCGCAGTGGTGTAGGGTGGGCCTGCGCTCCCCTACCCGGCAGAGCCACGCCGGGACCTTAGCCGGCGCTCCCCTGCCTGAGGGGCGCGCTACTGACCTTTGCCGGCGCGCCCCTGCCTGAGGGGCGCACTACTGACCTTTGCCGGCGCGCCCCTGCCTGAGGGGCGCGCTACTGACCTTTGCCGGCGCGCCCCTGCCTGAGGGGCGCGCTACTGACCTTTGCCGGCGCGCCCCTGCCTGAGGGGCGCGCTACTGACTCTGGCTGGCGGCCGCCCCGCCGCTAATTCCCCGCTGACGGAGGCGTGACCCAGGCCGGCCAGTGATCTCATAGCTCCCCACCGCCCCCTAGCAGGTAGGTGGGCCAACGCCGATCACAAGCCGCCTCCCACTTTTTCTCCAGTGTGTTTTCCCCTCCCTCCCTGCTCATTATGGAGGGGAACACGGTGGGCGAGCCCCCCTGAGTAGGCCCCGCCACCCCTCCCCCACCTGCCCCCTTGGCCTCTTCCTCAACCTCCACTTCCGTATCACCTACCACCACCCCCGCTGCGGTATCAGCAGCGGCGGGCGACGGGGTGACCTCTGCTGCTGCCACGTCCCTCGCTCCCTCCGATTCTGGGGGAGCCGCCCCAGCCGGCAGGAAAGGCCAGGGCAAGATAAAGGGAAAGAGCCCCGCTAGGAAGACTGGGCCCTCCATGGCAGGGGCTGCCCCCACTGCCACGGCCCTGCCACCGGCGGCGGTGTCCCTTCAAACTGCTCCCTCCATCAGCTCTGCGGGTGCCCCTCCACCTGCCGCTACGTCATCTCGCCCATCCACCGCCTCTGCTTCCATCTATAGCGGCCTGGGCCCCTTCCCCACCTTGACTAGGAGGCATGGCATCCGTTGCCTCCAGGTGCCCGCCTCGCCGCATGTGGAGACCTATGTGCGGGCGTTGGTGAGGGTGGTGGGGCCCACGGCCATCGTGGCAGCCTCCAAAATGTATGGCAAGGTTGTCTTCTTCCTTGCCTCGGAGGCCGCCACCCAAGAGGCGGTGGAGAAGGGCCTGGCGGTGGGGGGCATGTTTGTCCCACTGGAGCCGCTAGAGGACCTGGGTGTCCGTGTGGTCCTCATCTCCATTCCTCCTTTCCTCCCCAATGTCGCCCTGCTGCCCGCCCTTTCTACCCTGGGGAAACCGATTTCCATTGTTAGCCCTCTCTCACTGGGCTGCAAAGACCCCGCCCTCCGTCACATCCTCTCGTTCCGTGCCGTGTCGGAGAGGCGCTCGAGGGATATTTCCTGGTCCCCTATCAGGGGGCCCATTACCGGGTGCACTATTCCACGGGGGTGGCCCGGTGCTACCTCTGCCGGGCGATAGGGCATGTCCAGAGGGACTGCCCCTTGGCCCGGCACGGAGGAGCATCCGGGGCCCCCAAGCCCCAGCAGGACACCAGCCCCACCATTGCTGGCACCCCTGGTTGCCCGGTACCCGGAGCTGCCCCTCCTCCTTCTCGGACCACCACTGCTCCCGCTCGGACCCAAGGGGTACCTCCCCAACCATGCCCAGACGAGCAGGAGAGCTCCGCCTCTGCTACGTGCACTGTGGCAGGGCCCGTAGAGGAGGGTGCGGTGGGGGTGTTGCCGGGCGCGGGAGAGGGCCCTCCCCAGGGGGAATCCGCCCCCCCCTCCTGCTGCCCCATTGTTACCTCCTCAGGTCCTCGAGTCATCATCTCTGCCCCCCGACCCAATCCCTGATACCCAGCCTGCAGACCATGCCATGGAGGGCTGGACCCTAGCACAGGGTAAGCGGGGCAAGCAGAAGGCTCGAGCTCCGCTCCTGCCATCTGGTGCGGAGGCCCCCCGAAAAACCAGGAAGGGAGGCACCACTGCCGAGCCTTCTGCCTTGCCCGCGGGTACATTATATCAACCGTTGCCGGCTGGGGAAGGTGTGGCAGCACCGGAGGATCCCACCATCGGTCCTCCGCGGTCCCTCCTTGCAGAGGCCCTCGTTGAAGCCCCTCCTGCCCCCTTGCCACCGGTACCTCCTGCGATGCCCGAGGAAAGTGTCGCCTCGGGTGCTAGCGGAGAAGACCCCGGGGTGATGGGAGGTGAGCTCCCTTCTATCTATGAGGAGATCAAGGCCCTGGGTCTGATCCCGGTCACCCAGGGGGAGGACGACCCTCTGCCAGCGGGCCTCGATCTGGCCAACCTCACCCCAGCCCCCTCTTCTCAGTCTTCTGTTCCCCTGCCTTCTGCTCCTACCTCAGAGGAACCCCTGGACTCTTTGACCTGCCCGGCTGCGGGTGCCACCCAGCTGACGGCCACCGAGCCTGTTGAGGCGACGGCCAGTGCGTCGCGGCCAGGACCCGAGTTACCAGGGGTATCCCTCGTTGGTATGGGGCAACCGAGTTCCTTCCCGGGTGGGGGCCCCGTTGAAGATTGTTCACCTCCCGTTGCCGTGGCTGTTCCATCTGCCATAGAGCCTGAGCCAGCATCACTGGGGACCCCCTCCCTAACCCTCAGACCCCTGAGCCCGACCGAGAGGAGCTACCTTCCAGAAGTCCAGCTCCTGGGGCCCAGGATCCCACCTCTGTCCCTCTTCCCGACCCTACTCCTGCCCCTGGCCCTGCCCTTACTCCTGACCCGCTTCCTATCCCCTCCACCTCCCATGATGCTATTGCCGCCTCTGGGGATGTCTCCTTCTCTTTCCCGGAGGATGACCCCCAGGGAGCGGCCTTTGTGTTCCCCAGTCCCGACCCACTACGGGCTGCTGTCCTCCCTCCACCGCTGCCCCCCATTGAGCCGGGGTCTGAGGCGGACCGTGTGGCGCCAGTCCATCGGGCGCCACATCGAGGGTCCATCCCTTGCCTGCCCGTCTTGGTATGCCACGGGGCCTTGCCAGGGGCCCCAATGGGGGATGATCGGAAACCAGTGACCCTACCCCCCCCATGCTGCGAGAAGAGCTGCGGGAGTTTTTAGAAGATGTCTGTGGCTCCCGCAATAAGGTGCCACTCGCTCTCCAGCGATGGGGGGATTTCCACCAGATCCTCCGGGCCGCGAGGGTAAAAGGACCGGGAGGCAGGGTGCTGCGGCTTACCAGCGGGTCCGCAGCTGCCATGACTCCTTGCTCACCTTCGGGGTGGGTCACGGTTTGCTGCGCGGCCCAATGGGGGCCGTGAGCGTCCCTGCCGGCGAGGATCCCCCCCAGCCTTCCTCATGCCACCTATCACCTTTGCTACATTGAACAGCCGGGCCTGTAGGGTGGGTCTCCGCAGGTGCTCTCCTTCCTTCGGGAGGGGGGTACTCTGTGGTTTTCCTGCAGGAGACCCACACGGATCCGGCTGCCGAAGACAGCTGGTGGCTGGAGTGGGGGGACAGGGTCTATTTTAGCCATCTCACAGTTCATACGGCTGCAGTGGCTACCCTGTTCTCCCCTGACCTACGGCCCGAGGTGCTGGGGGTTGCCGAGGTTGTGCCGAGCCGCCTGCTGCACCTCCGGGTTTGCATGGAGGGGCTTGTGGTCAACCTTGTCAACGTCTATGCCCCGACATCGGGCCCGGAGCAGCTGCCTTTTTAATCAGCAGGCGTCTGCCTTCCTCGGCTCCTTGGATCCTCGTGAGTGCCTGGTCCTGAGCGGGAATTTCAATGCTACCCTCGAGGAGCGGGACCGCTCGGGGACCGAGCAGTGCCCGGCCGCCATGGACGTCCTCCGGGAGATTGTGGAACATCACTACCTGGTGGACGTCTGGCGCGACCACCACCCAGACGATGTCTCCACTTTCACCTATGTCCGGGTGGAAGCCCATCGGTCGTGCCACTCCTGGTTGGACCGCATTTACTTGTCACGCTTCCATCTTTCACGGGCCCACTCCTCCGACGTGCGGCCGGCTCCCTTTTCAGATCACCATCTAGTCACCGTGACAGACTGTCTCTGTGCGGAGAGGCCGGGGCCGGCCTATTGGCACTTTAACACTAGCTTGCTGGAGGATGTGGGCTTCGTGGCGTCCTTCCGGGAGTTTTGGCTGGTCTGGCGAGGGCAGCGGCGTGCCTTTCCATCAGCGCGGCGATGGTGGGACCTAGGAAAGGTGCGCGCCCGGCTCTTCTGCCGCGACTACACCCAGGGCACCAGCCAACGGAGGGATGTGGTGATAGAGCAGTTGGAACGGGAGGTCTTAGAGCTAGAGAGGGGTCTGGCCGCCAGCCCTGAGGATCCATCTCTTTGCGGAGCGTGCCGGGAAAAGCGGGAGGAGCTCCGGGCCCTCGACAATCATCGGGCCCGGGGTGCTTTTGTTTGATCCCACATCCGCCTCCTTCGGGAGATGGATCGCGGCTCCTGCTTCTTCTATGCCCTGGAGAAAAGGAGGGGGGCCAAGAGGCACGTCACCTGCCTCCTGGCGGAGGACGGCACCCCCCTCACGGATCCAGTAGAGATGTGCGAGAGGGCCAGGGCCTTCTACGCACACCTTTTCTCCCCAGATCCGACCAACCCTACCGCTTGCAGAGTGCTCTGGGACGGACTCCCGACGGTCAGCGCAGGCGACCGGGACTGGCTAGAGTTGCCTCTCTCTCTGGCCGAGTTCTCGGAAGCCCTCCGCCGCATGCCCGCCAATAAATCTCCGGGCATGGACAGGCTGACTGTGGAGTTCTACCGCGTGTTCTGGGACGTCCTCAGCCCAGACCTAGTCACCGTCTGGGCCGAGACCTTGCGGATCGGGGTCCTCCCTCTTTCGTGAAGGCGAGCCGTGCTCGCCTTATTGCCGAAGAAGGGGGACCTCCGTGACTTACGGAATTGGTGTCCCGTCTCGCTCCTCAGCACAGACTACAAAATCATAGCCAAGGCCATCTCATTGCGGCTGGGGTCCGTGCTGGAGGACGTGATCCACCCAGACCAGACCTACACCGTCCCGGGCCATAGCATCTTTGATAACCTCTACCTGGTCCGGGATCTTTTGGAACTTGGGTGTAGGGATGGTCTGTCGTTTGCCCTCCTGTCCCTGGATCAGGAGAAGGCGTTCGACAGGGTGGACAATGGGTATCTCCTGGGCACTCTGCAAGCGTTAGGCTTCAGACCCCAGTTTGTGGGTTTTCTCCAGGTGCTGTACGCCTCCGCAGAGTGTCTGGTCAGGCTCAACTGGACCCTGACCGAGCCGGTCAGCTTCGGGCGGGGAGTGCGGCAGGGGTGCCCCCTCTTGGGCCAGCTGTACGCTCTGGCGATCGAGCCCTTCCTCTGTCTCCTCCGCAGGAGGTTGACAGGGTTGGTTCTTTGGGAGCCGGAGCTGCGGCTGGTCCTGTCGGCGTACGCCGACGATGTGCTCCTCATGGTCCAGGACCCGGGCGACTTGGTGTGGGTGGAGGCTTGCCAGACTATGTACTCAGCGGCCTCCCACCCGCGCTTCAGGCCATCTGGTGGAGCACGGGTCTGCTGCTCTATCTCGGCGTTTACCTTTCTGCCACGCATCCATCTCTGCCGGAGAACTGGCAAGGTTTGCAGGGCAGGGTGATGGAGTGGCTCTGGAAATGGACAGGACTACTCCGGTGCCTCTCCCTTCGCGGGAGGGCACTGATACTCAATCAACTAGTCCTGTCCATGCTCTGGTACCGTCTCAACACCCTGGTCCCGGCCCCGGGCTTCCTGGCAGACCTCCGGAGGTTGATTCTGGAGTTCTTTTGGCCAGGACTGCACTGGGTCTCTGTGGGGGTCCTCCATCTGCCCCTGGAGGAGGGAGGGCAGGGCCTGAAGTGCCTCCACACTCAGGTCCATGTCTTCCGCCTCCAGGCCCTGCAGCGGCTCCTTTATTGTGCAGGTAGTCTGGCGTGGAGAGTACTGGTGCACGCTTTCCTGTGCCGCTTCTGAGGGCTCTGCTACGACTGGCAGCTCTTTTATCTCGATCCGAGAGGTCTTCCGCGAGACCTCTCCGGGCTGCCAGTCTTCTACCAGGACCTCCTCCGAACCTGGAAACTGGTCTCAGCGACCAGGTCCGTGGCGGCCACCGGGGGGGGGGGGCAGATCTCCTCGCTACACATAAGGGCCAATGTAAGTAGTGTGCCATATACTATACCTACCTGATTCTGTCAATAGAACTGGACAAGGATGAAGTATTTGTTTTTTATTGTTATTTTAAAGAATCAGTTAATGGTTCTAACAAGTAGTAGTATTCCTTTTTTTTTTTTTTTTTTTTTTTTGGCTAGGTGCATGGAAGACCAACAAACATCCAGTGTATGGACGTCATGCAGCTCTAGTGTTATATAATCTCCTTCTCCCAGGTGGTATTAATAATCATTAGTCCATTGTATTGACTAACAAAAGAAAACCCATAAAGGATTAATCACAGGAATTAAGTTGGGAGTAGATTTTTCTAGTAAATTGTGGTCTATAGTGAATGTGTTTAATCCAAAAATAATTAGGGTGTTTGTTTTTTTTTTTTTTAAGAACTGAGATGAAAACCTGAGTGGCCACATACAATAAGAATATTCTCTTGCCCCATCATCTTTAGGTCTAGATGAAGGGCTATATTACAGCAGCTCTCTGCAGCCTGTTTACATCTGCCTGCACAGAGGGATAGCTCAGTGGTTTGAGCATTGGCCTGCTAAACCCAGGGTTGTGAGTTCAATCCTTGAGGGGGCCACTTAGGGATTTGGGGCAAAATCAGTACTTGGTCCTGCTAGTGAAGGCAGGGGGCTGGACTTGATGACCTTTCAAGGTCCCTTCCAGTTCTAGGAGATAGGATATCTCCATTAATTTATTTATATAAAGGAGAGAGAAAATTCACCATATAATTACAGGCACATTTCAGCTTTACTGTGTGACTGTACTAAATGAACAAGGTCTCGTACAGAAACCAAACTTATTGCTCCTAGTCAAAAATATGTCCAAGTTTTTCATCCCTAGACAATTGGTTTCCCAAAATCATACAAAATGGGCACGCAGCTCATTGTTTGCAGAGGTTGCCACTGCAGTCAGAGATTCAGACCCATCACAAGTAAAAGAATGAGATTTTTCCAAATTACTTTCAATTGGCTGAGCAGCACAGTCTTTCTGTCAGTTCAGGACATAAAAAAAGAAATTGTTGGGAAATCTGTCATGAGTTTTCACTACAGCTGATCATAAATAAATTTTCCAAAGAATAAATAAAATGAGAAATACAGGCAGAGACATTAAGAAACATTTATTGAAACTTTAAAAATCAAAGGTTTTATCAATTTAAACTAGAAGCAAACAAAAAGGATGTTATAAGATATTAAAAATCATTTTTAAAAATATCAACAAAATTAGGCTCTAATTCAAGAAAGGATTTAAATTCACTTAACTTTAAGGATCTTCTTAAGTCCATCTCTATTCAATAAGAACCTTAGTACATGGTTAAATTTAAGGATGTGCTTAACTCTCATTAAAGTCAGTGGGAATGGTAAATATGGATGGTCTTAAGCATCTGCTTAAATTCCTTTGCTGAATCAGGACCTATGTATTTTAATCCTGCAATTTGTACTGTGTGGGCAGATCTTTTTACCCATATGCAGTCTTGCTGCAGTGAATCAGGTTCTGCACAGGTACAGAGGCCCACCTGAGTGGATAGCATCACAAGAGCAAGGCACAACTTGCCTGGACCACAGACTGTAATTTCATGAAATTATAGAGGCAACAAAAAAAAAAAAATAGGGGGAGCAATAGTTGCATAAATAAAACTATATGCTTTATGCGGTTAAATATTTTTTTAAAAAAATAACTGTGGCATGTAAATGCAGGCAATTTTACATCTGCTGCTAAAATTTTGGCTTTTAAAATGATCCACCAATAGAATTTAAGGAAAGTTAGGTGGTGAATTGCTAGCAGTTGCATCTTTACTGCACAGTCAGGGTTTTATAATAAGCCTGTAGGTAATATATCTCTGCATACATATTTCTCTTCGATGTGAAGAAAGTCTTTGAGGGAAAACTTCAAAAATATGCACTAACTTTCTTGGATTTTGTTCCCTCCAGCTAAAAAAGAAAGTTAGAAATTGATTTTTACTCTCTACTCTGAAAAAGCTAATTCCAACTAAATGTTTCCAAGAAATCAAAATGCCACAATGTTTTAAAGAATATAAGCTGTGAATACCCATACTAATGAAATTGAAATTGTTATTCTGCATATGCAGGGCCACTGTTTTAAATATCCCAACATCTGATAAATTACCATGCATAGAGGAGATAGGATAGAAAACAATTGGACAAGTCTTTTCACTGAAAAATAATAATGCCATTCATTATTCCAGATGCATTCACAGCATCTGATATTGTGCAGTGTGAAAAGAAACCCTGAGTACCTATTGGTAATTAAATTAGAAATTATATACATATTTTACAGTGCCATAAAATGTGGGGATTAGCTATGAAAACAGTTTTCCCTTAGAGTAAATTATTTCTGTGCAAGTAGGATGTAAAATAGAAGTGGAAGACTCCGTTAAACTTCATGATGCATTTGGGGCATCAGAAAACAAATTACATCTAGAAAAGGTTGTCAGAGAAGAGCTGGGGTGACGTTGCATTCTAGGACACTCATCGTGTCTGTTGTTGACAATGCTTGCTTATCAATATTGAATACTTTTTTTTAAAACACCCCAAAAACTCTAGTGAGCATTTAAGTTACCCCTTGCACAGATAGTGATGACTACTGAATTTTTAAGTTTGGTGTTAAATTCTTCAGAAGAGTAAGTATTTAAAATAAATAAGATAGCAATGCACATTTTTGTTTAGCTAACTATTAACAGGGACCCAGCATGATACAAGATCCCACATCCAGAAAGTCCCAAAGAAATCTACTGTGAAAGTGGCCCTGAAAAGCAGCACTTCCTCAACATTTTGACAGGTTTCAGAGTAGCAGCTGTGTTAGTCTGTATCCGCAAAAAGAACAGGAGTACTTGTGGCACCTTAGAGACTAACAAATTTATTAGAGCATAAGCTTTCGTGGACTACAGCCCACTTCTTCAGATGCATATAGAGTGGAATAAATATTGAGGAGCTATATATACACACATACAGAGAGCATAAACAGGTGGGAGTTGTCTGACCAACTCTGAGAGGCCAATTAAGTAAGAGAAAAGAAACTTTTGAAGTGATAATCAAGATAGTCCAGTACAGACAGTTTGATAAGAAGTGTGAGAATACTTACAAGGGGAGATAGATTCAATGTTTGTAATGGCCATTCCAGCTCAGCAGTCTCTCGGAGTCTGTTTTTGAAGTTTTTCTGTTGTAATATAGCCACCCACAGGTCTGACATTGAATGGCCAGACAGGTTAAAGTGTTCTCCCACTGGTTTTTGAGTATTATAATTCCTGATGTCAGACTCCAACGAGAGACTGCTGAGCTGGAATTGATATGCAAACTAGACACAATCAACTCAGGATTGAATAAGGACTGGGAATGGCTGAGCCATTACAAACATTGAATCTATCTCCCCTTGTAAGTATTCTCACACTTCTTATCAAACTGTCTGTACTGGGCTATCTTGATTATCACTTCAAAAGTTTTTCTCTTACTTAATTGGCCTCTCAGAGTTGGTAAGACAACTCCCACCTGTTTATGCTCTCTGTATGTGTGTATATATATCTCCTCAATATTTATTCCACTCTATATGCATCCGAAGAAGTGGGCTGTAGTCCACGAAAGCTTATGCTCTAATAAATTTGTTAATCTCTAAGGTGCCACAAGTACTCCTGTTCTTTCAACATTTTGACAAATTTTTGATAAGGCTAGTGCCAATGTTCCCAGCATCTCAGTAATCATAGAGTGTTAAATGTTCACTGGCCTGGTTGTAGTATGTGCCCACCCCTCCAGCATTCTCCTGATCTGGACCCAGCAGTAGGACATTGAGAGCTCATGCCAGTCACATGTGAGTGGAATGTAAGTTCCACAGTCTTGTCCCAGTTGTGGATAGTAGAGGCCCTAGCCTACTCAGTAAACTCCATCTAACAATACACAACTCCAGCACCCAGACCTCACCACTGACTTGAGCCGCCACTGCCGCTGATTCCTTTCTTCCTGATCTGTTGGTTGAAGTCACTGAGCTTCTCTCCATGATGGTATGGTGGTGAGGGCATGGAAGCCCCAGAGGGAGAGAGAATTCCAAAGCACCCAGCCCTACTGTTTTGTGAAGTCACCTGGGCACTGCATCTTTTGCAGTGACCAGGAAGGTGTTCAGAAATATCTTCTTGACTGGCTGGGGAAGGACTGCTACTGCCACACCCACAATGAACTTGAGGAGGGAAGAATCCCATTTAGGACATGCTCAGATTTGAGCTTAAGTGGACAAAATAGATCTGAAATATTTATTCTTTTTCATTTTCTCACAAAAATTTGATCAGTCCAGAAATAAAATGCCAAACGCCATCGGTTTTGTGTGGCTGTGTTTCATGACACCACATAATCTCAGATAAACAAACATCATTTAATCGATCCCCTCCAGGTAATCTAAACCATTTCATTGTCCCTCACAGTATTTCAATGCATTGTAACATTAACAACCACTGTCACTGGTCTTCACTGGTGATTGAACTTGTCACTTCATGCTAAAGTATCACCCTCCATGCTAAAGGAGTGAGCAATTTAAAGGATTGCTGTAGTGAGTATCTTTGGACCAGCCACTAGAAAAGGACACAATACACACTGAACAGTAGATAACAATAGCAGTCTCGATTTACCTAGTATCTGCCAATATATATACTCCATGTGTCCTTGGGAACATGTTGTTTTCTTGCATTCTTCTATAGTTATATTTCTCAAACCATTTAATGGCATGGTCCAGCTGCCATTCAGTCAGTGGCAGTTTTGCGATTGACTTCAATGAAAGCAGGATCAGATGTCAAATGCCTGAAAGAGTAAAACAAACATTTTATATTCTAGACTATGATTATATTTGCATCTTTTCATTTATCACTTCTGTGTCCTTGTCTCTGCAGTCAAATGTTATGTTGACAAAATATTTTCAGTCTGTGCCAATAAACCTGAGCTCCTCTCTCCTCCTTTTCCAGGTGGTTGCTTTGGTCTCATGTGGTGTTATGTGCTGCTGTTGTGTTTGCCTAACAGGGCAATTTCATATTCCTAATGCTTTCAGTATGGTATTCAATTCCAGCATCCAGTTCTTTCTTTGTTTTAAAAGAGAGAGACTGCCAGGAAAATGGAAATTTAAATAACTCACAGAAACTCTCAAATGTCGATGACACAAAGCCACTTACTAAAGTAAATCATATCCTGGCAACTTAATGTCTTGCAGTAATGAGAAAATTTGAAGTAATGTCTAGTGACAATAGATCACAACTCTACATCCTCACACGAAATACAAGATAAAATGGAAAAATGCAGTGCCTATTAATAGAGGAAACTGCTCTAAAAGCAAATATAGCAGAACAAGCCTTAAATAAATTGCCTGGACCACCTAAGGAGATAATGCCAAGTCAGATTTGGCCCCCAGCTAAGGTTTCATTTACAACATTTAGTACTACCAGCACTGTTTCCATGAATAAAGAAATTCCAGTATAAACATAGTGGCTGTCTAAACAAGTAAGAAGCCCAGAAAACCTGGTGGCTGAACTTTGTGACTTTGTCTTTACCCACAACTATTTCAGATTTGGGGACAATTTATACCTTTAAGTCAGCGGGACTGCTATGGGTACCCGCATGGCCCCACAGTATGCCAACACCTTTATGACTGACTTAGAACAATGCTTCTTTAGCTCTCGTCCCCTAATGCCCCTACTCTACTTGTGCTACATTGATGACATCTTCATAATCTGGACCCATGGAAAAGAGGCCCTTGAGGAATCCCACCAGGATTTCAACAAATTTCCACCCCACCATCAACCTCAGCCTGGACCAGCCCACACAAGAGATCCACTTCCTAGACACTACAGTGCTAATAAGCGATGGTCACATAAACACTACCCTATACCGGAAATCTACTGACCGCTATACTTACATACATGCCTCCAGCTTTAATCCAGACCACATCACATGATCCGTTGTCTACATCCAAGCTCTAAGATACAACCACATTTGCTCCAATCCCTCAGAAAGAGACAACCACCTACAGGATCTCTATCAAGAGTTCTTAAAACTATGATATGCACCTGGTGAAGTGAAGAAACAGATTGACAGAGCCAGAATGGTACCCAGAAGTCATCTGCTACAAGACAGGCCCAACAAAGAAAGTAACAGAATGCCACTTGCCGTCACTTATATCCCCCAACTAAAACCTCTCCAGCGCATCATCAAGGATCTACAACCTATCCTGAAGGACGATCCCTCACTCTCACAGACCTTGGCAGACAGGCCAGTCCTTGCTTACAGACAGCCCCCCAACCTGAAGCAAATACTCACCAGCAACTACACACCACACAACAAAAACACTAAGCCAGGAACCAAACTCTGCAACAAACTCCGGTGCCAACTCTGTCTGCATACCTATTCAAGGGACACCATCATAGGACCGAACCACATCAGCCACACCATCAGGGGCTTGTTCACCTGCACATCTACCAATGTGTTATATGCCATCATGTGTCACCAATGCCCCTCTGCCATGTACATTGGCCAAACCGGACAGTCTCTATGCAAAAGAATAAATGGACACAAATCTGACATCAGGAATTATAACATTCAAAAACTGGTAGGAGAACACTTCATTCTCCCTGGTCACTCAATAACAGACTTAAAAGTGGCAATTCTTCAACAAAAAAACTTCAAAAACAGACTCCAATGAGAAACTGCAGAACTGGAATTAATTCGCAAACTGGAAACCATCAAATTAGGCCTGAATAAAGACTGGGAATGGATAGGTCACTACAAAAACTAAATAATTTTTTAGTTTCTAAGGTGCCACAAGTACTCCTCGTTGTTTTTACAAAAACTAAATTCCCCTTGCTAAATACTCACACCTTCTTATCAACTGTTTGAGATGGGCCACCTTGTTTACATTGGCCTCATTAGCACTATACAAGTGATTTTCACTCCTTCTTGTCAACTGTTGAGAATAGCCCACTTCCAACTTAATTGAATTGGCTCGTTAGCACTGACCCCCCCCCCCTGTGGTAAGGCAACTCCCATCTTTTCATATACTGTCTATTTATACCTCCCTACTGTATGTTCCACTCCATGCATCTGATGACGTGGATTTTACCCCACGAAAGCTTATGCCCAAATACATTTGTTAGTCTCTAAGGTGCCACAAAGACTCCTCATTGTTTTTCCAAATATGATTGACATTCTCTTACGCTGTTTGCAACCCTAATGTTACAGCATTTTGCCAGTGTATGCCGTGACAAAAGGGAAATTGAGGAAACAATGACTACATTCAAGAAAAGGGAAACTTACTAGTCTACTGTATGTCCAACATGGGAGAAAAGTGTCAAAAGTAAAGAGGGTGATTTAGATTTTGAATATACTTTTCATTTGAAAACTCTGAGGTGGTATAAAGAACACACATAAAGACATGTCCTTAAATACAAACGTGGGCGACTCCATTGATTTCTTAGTCTGCAAAGTACAGTCAGTCAGCTTGCAATCGGTTGTGGTCCCTTCTTCTTAGCCCCACCTTTATGATGACTTATAAAGAGCCCAAAAAGAACAAAATAAGTAGTAGAAAAACAAAGACCACACCTACAACCAACAGTCTCTACATAGACCTATGTACAGAACTCAAACTCACCCTCTCCCCCCGCTCCCCGGGCAGCTCCTCTAATTTTCCTCTGCTCCCTGTAATAGGCAGGGATAATTGGCTGTTGCATCAACCCTATACAGTCTAGGCTAGGGAGAGCCCTTGTACTCCATTACAATGAATTTCAGTTTGACAGTGCCCCATTTAGAATGCAGCAACTAAAGGAAGTCAAAGAAACAGTGTACAGAGATCAAGGAAATAAAATAGCATTCACTTCTGAGGTCTGCTATTCCCTAGAGCTGCAGCAGCCAGTGTGGCTGATAGGAGAATGTTAGAGATGCTGAGAATCTGATTCTCCATTTTGGCTGAACTATACTCAGCACAGAAACACAGCTGGAGAGAAATGGTAAAGGTAATTTCAGGCCCAAGCCAACCTGGTCCACAATGTCTGTTAAACCACACTCAGGGCTGTTTTGACTTGATTGCTGGCTCCTCCATTGGCTCTAAAGGGCTATTCCAGCAGCTAGGAATAGCTGGAATGCAATGCACTATGTTCACATCCCCTTTTCCTAGGTCAACTCTGCTCTAAAGCCCTTATGTTGGGACAGGGGTTATAGATTCTTAGATTCTAGGACTGGAAGGGACCTCGAGAGGCCCTCTTGGCAAGACCAAATACTGTCTAGACCATCCCTGATAGACATTTATCTAACCTACTCTTAAATATCTCCAGAGATAGAGATTTCACAACCTCCCTAGGCAATTTATTCCAGTGTTTAACCAACCTGACAGTTAGGAACTTTTTCCTAATGTCCAACCTAGACCTCCCTTGCTGCAGTTTAAGCCCATTGCTTCTTGTTCTATCCTTAGAGGCTAAGGTGAACAAGTTTTCTCCCTCCTCCTTATGAAACCCTTTTAGATACCTGAAAACTGCTATCATGTCCCCTCTCAGTCTTCTCTTTTCCAAACTAAACAAACCCAATTCTTTCAGCCTTCCTTCATAGGTCATGTTCTCAAGACCTTTAATCATTCTTGTTGCTCTTCTCTGGACCCTCTCCAATTTCTCCACATCTTTCTTGAAATGCGGTGCCCAGAACTGGACACAATACTCCAGCTGAGGCTTAACCAGAGCAGAGTAGAGCGGAAGAATGACTTCTCGTGTCTTGCTCACAACACACCTGTTAATACATCCCAGAATCACGTTTGCTTTTTTTGCAACAGCATCACACTGTTGACTCATATTTAGCTTGTGGTCCACTATAACCCCTAGATCCCTTTCTGCCGTACTCCTTCCTAGACAGTCTCTTCCCATTCTGTATGTGTGAAACTGATTTTTCCTTCTTAAGTTAAGCACTTTGCATTTGTCTTTGTTAAACTTCATCCTGTTTAACTCAGACCATTTCTCCAATTTGTCCAGATCATTTTGAATTATGACCCTGTCCTCCAAAGCAGTTGCAATCCCTCCCAGTTTGGTATCATCTGCAAACTTAATAAGCGTACTTTCTATGCCAATATCTAAGTCGTTAATGAAGATATTGAACAGAGCCGGTCCCAAAACAGACCCCTGCGCAACCCCACTCGTTATGCCTTTCCAGCAGGATTGGGAACCATTAATAACAACTCTCTGAGTATGGTTATTCAGCCAGTTATGCACCCACCTTATAGTAGCCCCATCTAAATTGTATTTGCCTAGTTTATCGATAAGAATATCATGCGAGACCGTATCAAATGCATTACTAAAATCTAGGTATACCACATCCACAGCTTCTCCCTTATCCACAAGACTCGTTATCCTATCAAAGAAAGCTATCAGATTGGTTTGACATGATTTGTTCTTTACAAATCCATGCTGGCTGTTCCCTATCACCTTACCACCTTCCAAGTGTTTGCAGATGATTTCCTTAATTACTTACTCCATTATCTTCCCTGGCACAGAAGTTAAACTAACTGGTCTGTAGTTTCCTGGGTTGTTTTTATTTCCCTTTTTATAGATGGGCACTATATTTGCCCTTTTCCAGTCTTCTGGAATCTCTCCCATCTCCCATGATTTTCCAGGAAGGTAGCACAGAGCCATTATGCTGGTTTGATTCCACCCTGGACTTGGAGGACTGAATCAGCTGGGTTTCTCACCCTTTGAAGTGTCACAATGAAAAATGAAGGGCAGACACTTCTTAAAACCATGGAATTAGGTGTATGATGAATGCATCATAGAATGGTCAGACTGGCTCTATGTCCATATCACATAATCTAATCATGTGTAACTTTAAAATACTTTAAAACTTTGAAAGAGCAAAGAGATATGAAAATAAGCAGACAAAAATGTTTAAAATCGTGCAGAAAAAATTGTAGCACCTTACAACTAAAAAAAGATCCATTTTGATGCAGCCAGTGAGTGTTGCACTGAATGAATAGTTTCTGAATAAAAAGATGAGAAACACCTGGGTCCAACACAGGGTGGTAAATAGATCCATATTTGGAGCCTTGTCTTGCACTCGGTTATGCACAGCTGATTCTTGGGTTTCCTCAGGAGCATGCCTCTTACCACCACTCCAGTGAACAATCAGTGCTTAGCTTACTCATGCTGGTCTCAGCCCTTACCTACTACATCTGTGCAGCAGGAAGAAGGGACATGGGGGCCCAATCCAAAGCCTCTAAAGTCAGTAGAAGACTTTCCATTCTCTTACATGGGCTTTAAAGCAGGTCTGTGGTGCAAGACAGGCCTTGAGAAGAGATGCAAAGTCCTACAAAAGGCCATCTTCCCTTAGCCCCTAGGTGCTCACTCCTATGACTAGACTCCAAACCTTACAGCAACACAGCTGTGCCACTGTAAAGTCTCCCATGTAGCCGCTCTATGCCGAAGGGAGAAAGCTTTCCCATTGGCATAATTAAACTACCCCCAGTGAACGACGGTAGCTATGTCACTGGGAGAGCATCTCCAACTGACATAGCACTGTCTATTCCGGCACATTTGTCGGTGAAACTTATGTCGGTTAGGGGTGTGTTTTTTCAGACCCCTGATCGACAAAAGTGCTAGTGTAGACATAGACCTTTGTTTCTCTGACTCCTCAAAATCTCTTTGACAAGCACTCACTCCCCACTCCCTGCCCTTGAACTATCCTGCAATACCAGAAAGAAAGGATGCAACAGGAAATCCATCTGGCCACGGGGTGTTGAGCAACTATGACAGTAGCTCTAAATGTATGTACACAATTTATTAAAAACAAACAATTGATTGACTTCAATGGGACTTGTAGAAAGTCATTGTTGAATATGGTATTATTCAATGTGAATAAGGGTATCAGAATCTGGCCCTAAATATCATAACAAACCACAACAATAATAATAATTATTATTATTAATTTGTATTGTGGTAACACACAAAGGTTGCAGTCAAGATCAGGGACCATTGAGCTACACCTTGTACAAACACCTAGGAAAATTACAGTTGGGGGTCTCTGTTGAAAATCAAGTTTTTTAACTTAAAGATCTGCTTCAATCCTATTTTGAGGCACCTAAGGCAGGTATAACTCTGAAAATCTAGCACACACCTGAGTAAAGATGGAAACAAAGTTTCCGCAGCTAAACTGAACCCTTTTTTCATTGTGTGATATGAATGTCACTGCACAAGATTGCACTGCAGGAAGCTGCACATTTCAAATCCTTTCACGAAAAGACAAAATCCTTTCATGAAATAGGTTCTGTTCAGCTATCCATATAATCTATGATCTATTGTATTTACAGAGGAACTATTAGCAGAGCATCTTAGTGCCCTCCTCTGGTAAATCGTTTATATAAATAGAAAGTTTATTTGATCAGTATTTTTCTGTATTTTCTTTAATTTTATGACATATTTGAGCTTCGTTCCTCAGAGTCTATTATCTCCCTTCTGCTGAGCTTACAGTACAATGAAGTTATAATCCTGTGTTTTGTGACACCGCACTGTTGCTATGAAAATGATTGTGCTGTTGGAAATGTGGCATCATTATGATTTCACTGAGGGAGATAACAGAAGCCTAAAATACATTAGGGGGAAAGTCTTTCATCTAGAGATGGCCTCAAGCTGCCCGATTCAGATCCGGATTTGTAACTGAAGCACAATTTCCCTGAATATAGGGAAAGTGTTCTGAACCAATGTTCCATTTTAGGCCTGTTGCTATGTGAACCACAGGAAGCTTCAGGGTTAGATCAGATGGGTGCAAAAGTGGGTGACAGACCATACTCACAGAGTAGTTATCAATGGCTCACTGTCAGACTAGGGGATGCATCTAGTGGGGTCCTGCAGAGGTCTGTCTTGGGTCCCGTACTATTTAATATTTTCATTAATGACTTGGATAGTGGTGTGGAGAGTACGTTTATACAATTTGTGGATGATACCAAGCTGGGAGGGATTGCTAGAACTTTGGACGATGGGATACAAATTCCAAACAACCTGAACAAATTTGAAAATTGGTCTGAAATAAAAAAAAAAAAAATTCAATAAAGACAAGTGAAAAATGCTTCATTTAGGAATGAGAAAACCCTAATGCACAACAAAATGGGAAATAACTAGCTAGGCAGTAGTATGGCTGAAGAGGATGTAGGGGTTATAGTGGATCATAAATTAAATATGAGCCAACCATGTGATGCAGTTGTGAAAAAGGCTAAAATCATTCTAGGGTGTATTAAATAGGAATGTCATATGTAAGTGGAGTGGGGCGGGCTCTGGTTCTGATTTCCAGCCCCAGACTCAAAAACAGGTTCAGACTCCACTGTCAGTGTATACGCTGAGCCATTTATTTGAGTTCCCTCTACCAAAACCTTCACAATCCCTTGCAACAGTGCTATTTATAATACCCCTGTGCATTTCGCCCGCTCCTCAGGACCTGAGAGGAGCAGGGGGAAGGAGGGAGGTCTAGTTGCTTGGCTGCTACTGGGCTAGCCTTGTTCTCCTCCTCCTAGCACTTCCTTCCTATGCCTTTTTATCAGCCTTGAGCTGAGAGGCCAGTTGGCTTGTTAACTCACCCAGCATGCAGGCCTGATTAGCTAATAGTTGTCTCAATTAGCTTTCTCCTGGGGAATGTACTGGGTGTCAGAGTGTTCAGAGTGCAGGCTCATCTGTCACACACCTCTCTGCATTGCCTACCTGCCAAGTTTCTCTTCTACCATGCCCTCCTTTCTGTAGAAGGGGGCATTGGACTGCTTCTGCTCACCTTTGCCTCCAGGGTGGTTGCCCATTCTCCACCCACAGAAGTCACATTTCATAGGTAGTGGTCACCCCCATAACTCCGTTCCTGTCCATAGGTCCTCACACCAAGGGCAGCCTGTATCCCCACTCTCCTTAATTAGTTTGGAGTAGGGCCTGTTGCTGTCTCTCCTTTTCCTTCCTCTACTAGTGACTCTGGGTCCCCCACAGCTTCATAAACTGGTCCCGAGAGCCTTCTCCCGCTATTCCAGTGGAGAGGTTCCTTAGGACTGCCTACTTTCATCAGCAAACTAGGGCTACTTTCCGCCCCCTGCATCTTATCCTGGGCTGCCTTTTTCCTTCCCGAGAGAGGTCCTATATTCCTCCTGGCTTCTGTCCTTAGGTCTAGGATTTTCTGATTTTTCTATGTCAAACCCCTTTACCTGATTTCTTGTTAGCCCTGCTTCCTGCCATAGGGGATTTACAACTTCCATTTTTCTCTTATAAGGGAAGGGACTCTAGTCAGTTCCTATAATGACCATATGAGGCAGTTCATCCACCACCCCTACCCACTTCCACTTAATCTTGGGGGGGGGGGGGGGGGCGGGGGATCTCTGTCATTAGGCAGACTCTCCTTTCACCATGGATGCACTTACACTTTTAGTTCCTACCTAGCAGCATCCAATTGGGATTCACCAAATACCTTCAGACTGGTGATGTGCCTGATGCAGCATGCACTAGTCATCTCTGAAGCCTCCTCCCCCAATTTTTACAGGGATGGTAAGCATGCTCCTTTTCCACCTATCTCTGCTAATCACAGTCCACCCACAAAATGCTGTGAATCTATAACTGGGCAGTCCTGCATTATATGCCCTGGATGCCTACATGGTTAGTAACCACACCCTGGTTCCCTGAAAGAATCCCCTTCATCTTTTCCCTTTTTTTCTTCCCTGATCATCCTTGGTATGGTAAAATCATATCCCTTCTTCCCTGAGTCCAGTCTCTGAAATGTCTGGACTTAATTCGTGGGAAAGTCTGCATCCACAAATGCATCTGCAAACTTTACCACCTCCTCTGGGGTCATTGGCTGGTGCCTCCAAACCCAAACGTGTGCTTTCAGGGAGATTCTGGAGAAATTGCTCCTTTATTAACATATCTATTATTTCCTCCACACTTTGGGTGTCTGGCCTCAGCCAGCAAGTCACCTTGTTAGTTAATACGTTTTTGTGCAAACACCTTGAGCCATACCCCTCAAGTACATCTGGCAGCCCAAACTTTCTGTTGGTTTTTATTGACCAAAAGGTCTTCCCTATCCAGAATGGCTGTCTTTACTCCATCATAGTCCCAGGCCTACTCAGGGCACTAGAGACCTGGGCTTTCCATGACAAGTAGGGTGCCACCAGGAAGGTCCACAATTCTTATCCCATCCAGCGCCCATTGCTATTCTCTAGAAAGTTAATAAAGACACATTAGGGTCACCCATTGGGCCCTCTGTGTTCTACTGCTGTTCTCCATCACAGGATTCATCAGACCCTGGATCAGTTGTTGCTTCACCTGCGCTTTCTCCTTCATCAACTTTTACAGGCTCGTCTACTGTTCGGTCTGCCACACAAGGAAGCACTGACTTTCCATCTGGTAGGATTCCTGGAACAAAGGCATGGTTTTATGCATCTCTTTTTGCTGCTCCACTAACCACTGTAGTATCTGTTCCATTACCCTAATGCCAAATCCTCACACCAGCAGTCCCATCTGGTCGTCAGTCACCAGAGATGGGGAAATCATGATCTCAGACAAGCCTCCACATATAGCAGGGCAGCTCTGCTCCTGCCTTCTAGACCCACAAAAAAACAGCTCAGACTCCACTGGCTGTGTACACTCTGTGCCATTTGAGTCCCTTCCACCAACATGGTCACAGTCCTTTGCAACAGTACTATTTACAATATCCCCGTGCTTTCTCCTCCCCACACAGGACCTGAGGGGAACAGATGTCTTTCCCCCCACTCCCCCCGAAGCCTCTGTGATATAGCCCTGTTCTTCTCCCCCTCACAGTGCCTAATTGTGCCTCTTTAACATTTGTGAGCTAATGGGCTAATTGTCTCATTAGCTCATCCAGCCCACTGGCCTGATTAGCTAATTACCTTTAATTTACTCCAATCAGCTTTCTCCAGGGAAACTAATGGGTGTCAATGTGATCAGAGTTCAGGCTCACCTGTTAACTCACTGCACTCTGTCATGGCAGGACAGGGGAGATAATTGTCCCACTCTACTCAGCACTGGTGAGGCCTCAGCTGGAGTACTATGTCCAGTTTTGGAGACCACACTTTAAGACAGATGTGAACAAACTGCAGAGAGTCCAGAGGAATGCAACAAAAATGATAACTGACCTATTAGGAAAGATTAAAAGCATTCATCATATTTAGTGATGATCTACCCTATGAAGTTAGGTCAACCTAGCTACATCACTCAGGGATATGAAAAATCCACAACTTAACTGACATAGTTAAGCCGATCTAACCCCTGGTGTAGATAGTGCTGGATAGACAGAAGAATTCTTCCATTGATTTAGGTACCATCCTTCAGGTACCAGTATAGGTACCTAGCTATACTGACAGAAGAACCCACCCCATTGGCGTAGTAAATGTCTACTCTGAGGCTCTACAGTAGGCTGTATATGTTACAGGCTGTGAGGAAGAGGAAGAGGATCAGTTGTTTTCCATGTTCACTGAAGGTAGGACAAGACGTAAAGGGCTTAATCTGCAGCAAGGGAGATTTAAGTTGAATATTAGGAAAAATGTTCTAACCATAAGGCTAGTTAAGCTCTGGAATAGGCTTGCAAAGGTGGCTGTGGATACACCATCACTAGAGGTTTTTAAGAACAGATTAGACAAACATCTGTTGGGATGGTCTAAGTATATTTGGTTCTATCTCAGTGCAGGAGGCTTGACTAGATAACCTCTCATGGTCCCTTCCAGCCCTGCATTTCTGTGTTTCAATAACACACATTATGGGCCCATGCAAGGTGTTCCCATATTGCCTTGCACAGGCTACCTCCATCATGGGTCACAGAGGAGGATGGAGAAGAACCTTTCCAATGTGCCAGCCACCACAGATGAGCCAGTGTAGAGGGGGAAGTCAGGTACTCCCAGTAAAGAGACAATGCAGCTTATTTACCCTCTGGAGCGGGAAGAGCCAGGGACAGAATTGCAACACCGTGGTCTGCTCCAGGAGTAGTGCATCCACAGACAGCTGCTTACTCGGAGCTTACAGTAACTCCACAAACCAGCCCTCAGTATTCAGCAGAAATAGGGCCTAGTCTTGCAACTCTGATTCGTGCAAATAATGCTTACTCTCACAGTTAACCCCATTGAAATCAATAGATCTACTCACATGACTGAATGTTTTAGGGTTGCGTTCACAGCAAGAAAATGTAAGAGAAAACATGTTAAGTGTACTTTGTGTGTCTGGCCCTCCAGAAGGTGCATACAACCTTGCAAGATCAGGTGCTAAAACAATACTTATAAGGGAACCACCATCTGTGGCACAGAGGACATCACCACTAAGAGTTATAAACCTTGGGGACATAAAAGAAAAAGAAGTGTCTGCATGATTAGAAACATACAAAGACAATTGGTAGTACCTTGAATCTGTGTCCTTGCTAATCAAGTGCAGCCCAAATGATACAACTGGTTGAGCTTGAATGAGAAAAATGTAGATGTCTTCTGCCATGTTTTGTTGTTGTCAATCAGATTCTAAGAGAAAAATACTGCAGAAAGATCTAAATGGTGCCAAGCCTGCATATTGAGTATTATCCTCTAGAAAAGATATTCTCTGAACACCCTAAAGGATAAGAATGCATCTCACTGTTATATAACCACATTGCTTTCAGTGGTCCATTTACACCAGCTGAAAATATGCAATCTGTATGAAATATTGTTAATGCTGTATAAGGAGTACATAACTATTAAATCATATGAGAACACATTTTAGCTAACATGAACATAAACCCTTTCACATATAGTCTATGCACATGTAACATATATCACATGCAAAAAATCTATGTTAAAAGAACATTAAGGTTGCAAAGTCTAGCACTCAAATTTCAGAAATTGATTGAATTGTGTTTATGTTATCTCTACAATCTTGATTTGGCCCCCTTGAGTGCACGCATTATGATACAGTGTTTAATTACGTGATCACATGCTATTTTTTTGTCCCGAAGACCCCTACCTCATGCACTACCCAGAACAGAGGGTGCTTACTTAATGAGCAGCTATTCCATAGTTTGTTTTCTCTTCATTGTGCAGCCCCCAGGTCTCATTTACTGCACCCTATTCAAACCCCGATCAAACGATAGAAAAATCTGCGTGAAAATTAATAATTCAATGTGCTTATCTTTACAGTATCTGAGTTCTTCACAAACATTAAAGAACTTCACAACACCTATGTGAAGTGAGAGGGGGGTAGTATTATTCCTATTTTACAAACGAGGAACTAAGGAATAGAAAGAGTAAGGTAAAAAGTTTCCATTAATTTGGGTTGCCCAATTTGAAACCTTGATTTCTCAGAATACTAGCCTTTTATACCACTTTATATGTTCAAAGCACAGCTGCCATTGACTTCAGTTGCAACTGTAGTATTTCTGCAAATCAGATCCCAGTGTATCAAGTTGGGCACCTGGCAAATGAGGACTATATAATTAGACTGTCTATGAAAAGCGTGGTTTAAGTGACTTTCTTGCATCACATTGGAACTCTGTGGTAGAGGTAGGGAAAGAATCCGATTCTCCAAGGCAACTTTCAATTGGCTCAAAGAGGAGACTGTCTTTTCCCCTTTTGCAATTCCCGATCTTGTTCACTAAACACCTTTCAACTTCTGCCATGAAGACAAAGTGGTCCTACAGTCAACAGTCTCCTTCAGTACACAACTCTGAATCATCGCCAGAGTAAGTCCATCCTGTGTACCCAGTGAAAAAAATAGCATGTGATGGAGTAGTTAAAGACTCTATCACAATGCATATGCATAAGGAGCCAAAATTAAGGTAGTACAGCCAACTCCTTAATTCTAGCATATTCTAACTTCTGAGTGCTTGATTTTGCAACCATGGTGATGCTTTTTTAATGCAGTTTTGTATGTATGTGATTTCTTTGGCTTTTAGAAGAGTACGGTTGGAAAAAAAATCCACCATGTGGTAACATATTGACATTCGTGTGGTTCATCCGTATGCTTGGAACTGTTAGATCCACTGCACAGATTTCAGCCACTTGAGCTAATTGAGTAATTGATAGCAATAGTCGATTGTTATCCGATATGTGAACCCGTAATAGAGGGGGATGAAATACATACTTTGCCAATGGGTTTTACAGGTTTTTGCTGGAAGCTGAGGAATGGAGAGACTCAAGGATTATGGGTTCCAGTCCAGGTTCCAGAAGGGGGTGTGCTATACTGGTCACATCTGCCTGCTACCATAAAGTTTGACCCCTTTTGCCCCAACCCCTTGTGCCTGTCCCTGTCCTGTCTCTTCCCCGTCACTAGCTCACTGTTCTAGTCCCATTCTCCTGGTCTACCCAGTCCCAGTCTCCATTCCTAAGGCTTCTCATCCCAGTCTCAATCTCCTTGCCCAGTCAGCCCCAGTTCCTTCCTCACAGCTCCTCATCTGATCTGTTCCTCCCTTCAGCTCCCCTCCCCCTACTGGCTTCCAGTCCTAGTCTCCTTCCTTAGATTCCTCATCCACTCTCCGTCTCCCCATACCTCCTCTCCTGCTCCTTGCTCCAGTCCCCCCCCCCCACAAACATCCCATTGGCTCCTTCTCTCATTCTCTTTGCCAAGCCTGTCTCAGTTTCCCCCTCATTTCCCAGCTTCCTGTGAGATCTGACTTCCCTCTCCCCTACCTTGTGGCATCCCTACTTCTTTTCCTCCCACTTAATCTGGCTTTTGTCCCCCTGCATTTAAATCAGACAGCTTACTCCTCCACTCTGCCTGGGTGCCAGCAGGGGGTTCACTGAGAGCATAGGAGAAACAGGCTCCCTGCTCTCACTTCCAGTGTCTAACCCAGAGCAGCCGTTATAAGAAAAGTCTGGCTTGCCCCTTATAGCCCTGGACTACAGCATGCTCAGACACTCTGTAGAGATGGCACATGGACAGTCTGATTAGCACTAGGAGCTATGAGAGGCTTGCACATGCTCAATGAGGATGGAATCTTCATATATTTTTATCTATTAAAACCTAAGGAAGTATCTACTGAGCATTGACATTTTTCAAATTCATATAATGTGGCTAAATTTGGTTGGATTTTCATAGGGACAGCAACAGACACATCACAGAACCATCAAAATGTAAGATTGGAAGGAATTGTGATAGGTCATCTATCTCTGTCCCTGCACTGAGGCAGGACTAAGTATTAACTAGACCTTCACTGAAAGGTGTTTGTCTAACCTATTCTTAAAAACCTCCAGTGACAGAGATTTCACAAGCTCCCTAGGCAATTTATTCCAGAGCTTAACCAGTGACAGTTAGGATTTTTTTCCTAAATTCTAACCTAAATCTCTCTTGCTGCAATTTAAGCCCATTACTTGTCCTCTCCTCAGTGGATAAGGAGAACAATTTATCACCCGCTTCTTTCTAACAACTTTTTATGAACTTGAAAACTATCATCATGTTCCCCCTCAGTCTTCTCTTCTCCAGACTAAACAAACCAATTTTTATCTAATCTTTCCTCATAGGTCAAGTTTTCTAGAACTTTAATCATTTTTGTTGCTCCTCTCTAGACTTTCTCCACTTTGTCTGCATTTTTCCCCAAGGTGTGGTGCCCAGAACTAGACACAATACTCCAACTGAGGTCTAATCAGTGCTGACTAGAGAGGAAGAAATACTTCTCATGTCTTGTTTACAACACTCCTGCTAATATATCCCAGAATGATGTTTGCTTTTTTTGCAACGATACTATGTTGTTGACTCATATTCAGTTTGTGATCCTCTTTAACCCCAAATCCTTTTCATCAGTCATTCCCTACTATATATTTGTGCTGTTGACTGTTCGTTCCTGAAGTGTAGTACTTTGCATTTGTCCTTACTGAACTTCATCCTATTCGTGTCAGACCATTTCTCTACAGTATTTCATCAAGATAATTTTGAATTCTAATCCTGTCTTCTAAAGCTCTTGAAACCCCTCCCAGCGTGGCATTGTCCACAAACTTTATAAGTGTACACTCTATACTATTATCCAAATAATTTAGGAAGCTACTGAATTGAACCGGACTCAGGTCAGATCCCTGAGGGACCCCACGCGATATGTGTTTCCAGCTTGACTGTGAAACATTGATAACTACTTTGAGTATGCTTTTCCAACCTGTTGTTCACCCACCTTATAGTAGGGTCATCTAGGCTATATTTTCCATAGTTTGCTTATGAGAAGATTTTGTGACTCAGTATCAAAAGCCCTTCTAAAGTCAAGATATATCACATCTAATGCTTACCCTCATCCATCAAGTTTGTTTCTGTGTTAAAGAAAGATAGCAAATTGGTTTGACAGAATTTGTTCTTGACAAATCCATGCTGACAGTTACTTATCATCTTATTATCTTTTAGGTGCTTACAAATTGTTTGATTATTTGTTCCATTATCTTTCCAAGTACTGAAGTTAAGATGACTGGTCTGTAATTCTGGTCTGTAATTCCCTGGCTTGTCCTTGTTCCCCTTTTTACAGATAAGTACTATATTTGCCTGTTCCCAGTCCTCTGGTATCTCTCCTGTCCTCCATGAGTTCTCAAAGATAATCACTAATGGCTTAGAGATCTCTTTAGCCAATTCCTCAGGTATTCTAAAATGTATTTTTTATCAGGCCCTGACCACCTGAAGACATCTAACTTGTCTAAGTTATTCTTAACTTGCTCTTTACCTATTTCAGCCTCATATCTTACTGTAATTACACTGATGTTGACTATGTTAGTTGTCCAATCATTCCTGTTCTTTTTGGTGAAAGCTGGTCATTGCTGTGTTTTCTGATATTGTCTTTCCCTCCTCATTGGTCCTTGGTCTTCCCCTTCCTTCCAATGTATTTGAAACATCCCTGAGACAGAGGCCACCTCTCTGCCAAATTCCAAGTTCTTCCTTTAAAGCATAGAATGCTAGCGCTAGTCAAAGAAAAGGTCAGCAGAATTCTTTAACATGGGCAAAATCATGTATTTTCCCCTAGCTCCCTTTTAGGAAAGGACTGAATTGTTTTGGTTGAAATTTGCTACAGAGATTTTAGCCTGTGGCAGACACACACAGCATGTGAGCCCAAACCGTTAATTATAAGTAACTGAAAACAGATTCTTATAAAGGGAAGTGTTGGGTAGGTAAAGTTTCCAGTCCCACCTATAATAAAAATTACATTATTTTAATATATTATTAATGTTTAGGTATAAAAGTTAGGCACATGTATGGTTGCTTGAACAACATTAATGGTTTGTGCCCCTGGTGCATCCATCCTCTGTGCTGCAAGAAGCAGGGGTCCATGGAAAAAAAGCCCATCTACCCATGAAAATTAATTTCTATCATTATGCACAAGGAGCAGAATTAAATGCTTGATTTTGCAACTTAAGTCTTCTTTTACTATAGTTTTTTGTATATAATCTCTTGGGGTTTTTTTAAGGAAAAGGAGTAAAAACAAATTCTATTGTGTACAATTGTCACATTCCCTGATCCCCCATCTGTCACCATGCATCATCACCACAGTTAGTACCTTGAATTTTCAACACAGACTGTACCACTTGAGCTAAAATACTAACTAGATTAGCTGTAGAGGGCTATAACTGTATTAGCTGGCAGTAGGAAAGGAGGTAGCTATCAACCCAGTGTAGAGGGGTGAGTTACTGAGTCCAGTTGCTGGGAACAGGTTAGGGGCAATCGGGAGCATGGTATGTCTCTCTTTCTTCCCCACCTCAGGAAGGTGGGTGGTTTCTACTCCATGTGTTGCCCCCAGAGTGGGTATGGGAAACTGCAGTCAGGGGGTCCCCTCCATCCCCACCTCCTACAGGTACTTTGGTAACTCCCAGGAGTTCCCAGTACATTCGGTGCTGCTTTGGTGGCAGTATGGGCGTAGCTCTTTAGACTGTTTGTATTCAGTTATGTGGCAGGCTGCCAACATTTTCCAAAGGATCACAAGCAAGAAGAAAAAAAATAAGATTTTTATCTATTGATAACTCAGCTAAATCTGAACAGAACGTCATCAGCCAAAGACAAGGCACTTCTCTAGCCCAAGGTCTTTCTTCCAGCTAAATGTCAAAAGCCTACAATAGAAGTGTTAGAGCCTCTCTCTCTCTCTCTCAAAAAAAAAACAAAAAACAATTTTTTTTATAAAGAGGTGCAGTAGTTAGCCTATATAGAGAGGTCACTACCCACTCCCTCCATAATATAGAACATACTGTCTTTGTTTATTAAATGTGCATGTGCTTGCCATAAAAGGAAAGGAATTTTTAATTTTTTTTAATTTCTGCAGTAGACTCTATCAACTTAGCATAGCACAGCTATCACACTCTTTTGCCCAAAGGAATCAGCATCTATGACTGTTTGCAGCTGATAGCTACAGATCAGTGCTGTTCAAGCATCATTTGATCTACTGAGATGGCACTAAGTGAATATAGTTGATGGTTACATGGAGTTCTAGTTGTCAGCTCCAGTTGAATGCTAGCTGTTTCTTCGCTGGAGATATAAGCTGAAACAACTAATCAAGAGTGAGATCTCATCTGAATACTTAAACACTCTCTTCGTTTGAGCATTAACTAATTTGCATGGCAAAATTCCAGTTTACCATCTATCACTTAAATGACAGCTTGTGCAATAGTAATTCAGCTCTTTTCTTTTACATTGTTAGATTTCTGCCCAAAACAGATTTCTATTTGTAGAAGATATAAGTACAGTGTTTACAGAGGGGCAGATATTGTAAAAATCACACACACAACACATACTTAACACCACTGAAAGAATTAAATTAAAAATGCGATGTGACATTCCATATTCTTTATAAAATATTCTTATGATATGAATATGACATAACAGATACTTCATGCAAGATGGCTCATGTGAGATATCATTGGAAAGGTTATGATTTACTTAATGTGATTTTCCTATTTGTATGCATATATCATTGCTGTATCTGAAATTAGGAATATTGACTATGTATCTGTATTTCAACTATGTTACGTTGCGTGATGCCCACTGCTAACACTTCAGGTACAACAATGGAAAAGCCAGACAGGGTGGATGGCCCATCAACAAGGCCAATGGACTGTAAAAGAGCTTAGTCTTCCTGTGAATGTGTAGGTCAGCCTGTGAAGAATTGCTACAAGGGCCCTACAGAGGCATGTAACCATGTTACCTGACACTGGAACCCATCTTGAATTCTTTACTTTTCCATAAGAAGCTAGTTAGGGGGGTCAAATTAGGAAACAAAGGACTCCCGCCTTATTTAAGGGTGGAGAGTGAGGTAATCCTGGTCATTGGTTCTCCCTGGCTGCCCCACCCAAGATGACTGCTGGAAACAACTAAGACTGAACAGGGGGAAAGAACTGGGCCCAGGCTGGACAGGCATCTGGCCTGTGAAGAAGATTATTAGAACCACATTTAGGGTGAGAACCTACATGTAACCAGTTGCTTTAGTGTATTAAGCTTCGTTTGCGTGCTCTGTTTTATTTTCTTAGTAATCTGCCTTGTTCTGTCTGCTACCTCTTTAACTACTTAAAAGACACCTGTTATAGTTAATAAATTTATTTCTGGTTTATAATACAACCCAGTTTATGTGATTTCTAACTGGGGGAGGCGAGAAATTGTGCATACCCTCTTCCACATGGAGGGAAGAGGCGAATATCTTTGGGTCTGTACTCCAAGGGAGGTGGACATCTGAGTGCTGGAGCAAGTCCCTTAAGCTGAGTCTTCCCAGGGCATATCTACAGCTCGGTGTGTGTGTGTTAGAGAAGGTTTTAAGAACCTGGCTCAGCAAGACAGGTTAAAGGGAGCCCATGATGGCAGAACGGGTAGACTCAGTGGTATCTCAGCACATCAGGTGACTTCCCAAGGGGTCCAACCCGTCACACAAAATATAGAATAAAATGTCAAAAATTGACATTACTCTTCTCCATTAAAAATTCACAACTCCGTTTGAATCAAACCTGGACAATAAGCAATACCTAATTATCTTCCCAAGGGTTCTCCTTTTAATCCAAATCATCAAAGGCATTTTACAACTCAACAGATTTTCTCAAGCATAATTGAAAGTGACCACAGAATTTTCCTTTACAAAATTGCAAATGTCTGATAGTAAATGCAGCTCCACCATTTTGATGGGTTGCAGAAAGAGTTACGCCTGCTGTGTGTCCGAGTGCATAGAAGCTCCGGTTTTAATACAAATGTTACTTCTGGGGAAGACTATTTCACAGCAAATCCATAACCTAGTTACATTCTTGCTCCTGTGTGTCACTCAGGCAGTCCAAAGGGCCCAGAAACTGGTTAGATCTCCTATGTGAGAACTCCATTTTGTGCGAGGGAGTTTTCAGTTTATCCAGAACCAGTGTAGCTAGCTCTGAACCCAACAGCCTAAAGTATGGAGTGTTAGAGCAGGCACAGGTGTGGCCAGAGCACTCTTATACTTTGGCTATTCTCAGCTCATAGATAGTCACTTGGAGACTGCTAGTGGCTGCCTTAATTTAGAGCAGCCTCAAGTTTGTAATCAAAACTTAAGGGGAAGTCGAGAACTCTTAGTCCTTCCCCAAATACCACCTACCTGAAACCCCACTCCCAAATCCAACTATATTCAGTGGTAGTCAGGAGGTGTGAAGGGGCGGCTGACCTCTGCTGTTCTGCTCAAATAGAGAAAGAAGAATTCCACCAGGTTCTGCTGTGATGTGCAAATACCTGGCTCAATGCTGTGATAACCTCCACATCCTTACCTGTGGGTGGGGACACTGCAAAGTCAGCTCACTGCTGCCACCACCTATGAAATAGGCCAGCCTCACTGTCAAGTCAGCTTGCTACCACCACCAGGCAGGTCCAATCCACTGCCACAAACTCATTTTACACAGGGCTGCAGAATTGCCAGCTGGGGAACACAGAATAAAAGAAGCATATCAGAGAGAAAGGCTGCTTATTGGGATAGATCTCCTACCACCTAAAAAATAAACCCCTTATCCCTCTCTTCCCTACTGAACTTGAGTTTTGTTACCAAACCAAGGCCCATTACCTAATCATTCAGAGGGACCCACTCACTCCAGGACATATTTGGCCCAATTTCTATGCCCTTTCATGAGTATAAAAATAAATAATAATTATTATTATCACATTTACAAATCAAAATATAAAACTCCAACAAAAGCCATAACACTCAGTAGGTTGAATCATATGTAAACATATATGTAAATGAAGCTGGCCAGAGCTGAATATTCCCCTTCTCTCCTACAGAAGCAGCAGAGAGTTCAGTCTTCCGGACCTGGGGTTTACAGTTGAGTCAAGGGCCTCTTTCATATATTATCTCATATGAGCCCATTACGTTAATCATATGCTGGCTATCATTTATCCCATACAGGGCTATATTTCCAACCAATAGGCTGAATGAATAGGGCACTACCAAATTCACGGTCCATTATGGTCAATTTCAAGGATTTGAAAATTGGTAAATTTCATGTTTTCAGAGGTTTAAATCTGAAATTTCACAGCATTGTAACCATGGGGGTCCCAACCCTAAAGGTGTTTGGGGGGGTATCACAAACCTGTTGTAGGAGGATCATGGGATTGCAACCTTCACTTCTGTGGTGCCTTCAGAGCTGGACACAGTGGAGAGGTGTGGGTGTGGAGCTATCTGCAGCTTGGAGAGATACCAAAGAGTGACCCTGCAGGGAAAGAGCAAATCCTGTCCAACCCATCCCAGCCTGGACTAGGAGCCCCTTTTGCTGGGGTGCTCCCAGCAGCACAGGGAAGATTGCATCTAACTCCACAAACCTCCTCCAGTTGCAGGAACCTCTGGAGTTGCTGCACAGTCCCAGAGCATCCTGCAGCAGGTGGAGGCACCTGGAGGTGGGTCTGGTCTCCCCAATCCCAAGAGCGGCTGAGCAGGGGATGGACAAGTCCTATCCCTCCCCAGTCCAGCCAGAGCCAGGAACCCCCTATGCTGGGGTGCTCCTAGGAACAAAGGAACATCGGATTTCACAGGGAAAGGCTTATTTCACCTTCCGTGTCGTGTTTTTCACTACTGTGAAATTAGTAGGGCCCTATGATTGAGGAAACCAACAGGAGTAAAAACAAGGGAATATATATATATATATATATATATACACACACACACACGACTTTCATCATATCAGAAGAGCAACTGGCAAGAGATTGCAACAGATCTTCTTGAGAGACCCTTCAATTGAGAAAAACCTAGGCCTGGACCAGTCTTGAGTGACCCTAAGGCGTGAAACCAGACTACCACTCCAAAACATTGGTGCCAGGCAAGGACATAAAATAAAAGCTACTTATGAAGTATTTAGAGTTTAGGAACCTAATCCAAAGATCACTGAAGTCAATGGAAGGACTCCATTCATTTCAATTGGATTTTGTGCAGAATGGGCTTGTCAATAGGGACATCCAGGGACCTTAATCTGAATTAAGTAAAGGTGTGAGTGGATTAAACTGTATTAAATCCCTATATGAACACCCTTATTCAGATTAAAGTGGTCTTAATTTTGTTTAATTTAATTGCCTTCCCAAATGAATTAAGAGGTGTAAATGGCCTTCAAGAGTCTGCTGAACCCACTTGAAGGCCCTGTCCACTGCCAACACATGGGGGCCTTAGTTTTGTAAATGATAATCTGGTTTTTGTCAGAGGGACATCCGAGATGAAATTGAGCTCCATTGGAATCTCTAGGACTCCTAGTGGTTGTAGCACAGACATCTGATTCCTGTGTGCTCTAAATGTCATCATTTGCAAATGTACCAACTTTGTTTTAACATGTGTCATGTTGGCAGTGGGGGAGGGGAGGGAGAGAGGTTGTTATGGTTTATATTGTGCGAAAGTTTTCATAAAACTTATCCTGAAAGTTTTCAATTTTTTTCTTCTAACTCACTGTATGGCTGAAAACATCTTTCAAACCTCCAAGCATTTGACCAGACTCAGGCTGAAATGCTTTAGGCTTCCCTCTGGTTGCTTGTATAGCAGCTCCATTGGTAGTCATCTTTTTTTCATCACCATCTGGAGGTCCATTCAATTACACTTTAGTTTCCTCTCATCCTGATTACAGTATCCCACTGATCCCATTCCACTGTCTCTGCTTTTTAACAGGATCTCCCATCCTGGCTCTGACACTATAAAGCAGTTAATAATGCATGATTAGCTTTTGCATCAATACTTCAGCCTTTGAGGACTGAAATGGGTCTTCAGCTTCTTGGCCTGGGAAGACAAAGACTCAGATTGTGGACCCAATGACTTGCCTTGAGTAATAACAGAACAGTGGAAGTAAGGAAACATTTGAACATCAGCAAGAGATGATAAAGTAGAAGCATCGGAACCTTTTGTTACATGTCTTCCATGACCTTATATAGCTTTTACTGGACTAGAACAAGACAGTAGTGCTCATGTACGTACTTTATATGTTCTTGACTAGAAGGCTGAATTCCCTATGAAAACATTTACACTTTCTAGTATAACTAGGCAGTTTGTATTGATATATCAGAGTGCTGTATATATTTTATTGGTCATCTTTGCACATGCCACACACCAAAAAATCGGTGGCCACATCCTAAAAAATTCAAATAAATAATTTTATAGAAACATTTTTTCCAAAAAGCAACCCATGATAATCATAAGTTCCCTTGTATTTTCCCAGAATAAAATATGATGTTCAGTTAAAAGTTCCTAGTGAACAGAGTGCTGAACGCTCCAATTTTTAAAAAAAATCTTTAACAAACATATTCCCACAGGTGGATGAGTATTCAGAATTGTCCAAACATCTGTTCCAAAAGATACATCAGGAAATTTTGTTGCTTGTGTAGTAGAATATTCCTAGTTCCAGTGATTTACAAAATTACAAAAACAAACAAGCAAGCAAAACACAAAACAAAATCAAAACACCACCACCAAAATCAAACAAAGCCACACATAGGTAAGCAAAATAAACTTTTAAACTATGCTGTCACATTTCAGTCCTCTCATTCCTGTAAGATGGAGTTTTGTAAAGGAAATTAAAAAAAAAAAAAAAAAAAAGCTAGAGAGAAAGAGAGCAATTTTAGGAATATGCATGCAGCATCCAAAACCCAGGCAAACCATTGTACAATATCTGTATGTTTCTCTGTGAATTTAGCTGTTGCTTAAATTGTTGTACTTCACAAAATACCATGTGCCCTGTTGAGATGTTCTTAATGCATCAGGAAGAAACTCACACTCTCTGTTCTGATTGCTTACAAAGAGAAACTGCTGCCTCTTTGGTCTTTTCCCAGAGGAGATGGGCAGTTTGCCAGTGTTTCATTTTCTAGTGCCATTGTTCACCTAGGGCTTTAGCAAAAAGCTTTTGCTTATTTATTACTAATCCTAGCCTAAGTAATGATAATTTTTAATCCTTTCACATTTCATAACAAATTTTTCAGACAATGACACCAAACACACTGTCAGAAATAGCTCAGGCACTTATTTTTTCATTTAGTAGGTAATGCCGTATTTCACACATCCACTGAATTGCTTTATTAGTTCATGAAGCTTGCCTTCATGAACGTTCTATTGACAAAATCTAAATCAGTTTTTAAGGATTCTTTTCAACATGGTTTCATTAGTTACAGTCTTGACAACACAGCAGTAGAACATGTAGCAGTGTTTATTGCATTACTTAATCCTTCTGAATGAGAATCTTTGCGCCACACTGAGTATATTCATAAATTCACAACATTCAATATTTATATGCATTATAGGTTCAGAGTAAAATTGTTTTACTAAATAACACTTGACATTTTATTGAAATAGTAGCAACATAAGAGAAGCACAGAGTTTTTTAAACATGATTTCAGTATGAGTTCATGCTCTGGTTTTAATGTAAATAAGTTTTGGAGGCCCAGTTTAATCCCTGTTCTCCAAACTAAACAGCATAATTTGGTGTAATTGACTGTGTTCGGCTTGGAGAGGCCCAGAACTGAGCAAGCATTGATGCCAGATGTCATCTTACACATTATAAAAAATCTGATCCCTTCAGTTTGATGGCTAATGTGCTATAATTGCTAAGGGATGCTGTGAATATCAGATGACTACTTCTCTAGTGAGGCTAGTTTAGCGTATCAGCCTGCCAATCCCTAATCTACAGTACAAAATAATTTACCTAATTATTTAACTAGTTTAATGTCAACAAGAAAATGCCTGCCAAGCAATTTGCATTGAATTCATACCATGACTTTTTTTTTTTTTTTAAATTGGCATAACATCTGATGTAAGCCATAAACCCATCCAACCTCAAATTTTACTCATGTAACTTTAAAACAATATTTCTATAGACATATATACTTTAGCAGATTATTTGAATCCTTCATAGAACTCTCAAAGTCTTCCTTGTGACCCACCATTTGTGCTCCAGCTAGTAGTGCCAGAAACACTCTAGAGACTGTTTTTATGATTATGTATTTTCCACCCCATGCAGAAACAGTAATCTTGCATGAGGAAATGGAAAATGGACGTGTCATTTAAGCTGTGCACTGAGGTTATTATTTCATCTTTTATACCAGGAATTAAGCGTATCTGCCAACCTCCAGAAAACAAAATCCAGTTGGTAACATATTTGCATAAATGTACAAAGTTTACATGAATGTATATAAAGACAGAGAATGAAGAAGGACAGCGTGAAAGGGGGACTGAGCATATGAGACAAATAGAGAGATCCTAGCATTTTGTTAGTTTTTTCCTTCTCTAACTGCTTTCTCTTTCAGCATTTCAGTATGTTTCTCCCTCTTCACCCTACAAGCTAAAATTTCATTCTCTTCTTCCACCCCTGACCTCCAACAGTTCATAGGATCCCTGCTCCAGTTACCTTTGAGAAGCCAGGGTTGTAGGAAAGGGAACAGGACTTTGAAGATCTTTTCCCGCTTTTAGGCCTGGAGACAGAGAAGATGAGGAGTTGCAGAGCTGTCAGAAGCTACTTCTCCTACAGCAGTGCTGCAACTTTTTAGCAGTGAGAAGGGAGAGAGTACTAGCTGCTGCATGTTCTGATGGATCTGACTGTCACACAGCACAGGGAGACGCTCTGATTGGCTGCCCTTCCCCAGGAAGCTGGAATATAAGGAAGAATAGCCAATCCAATCGGACACCCCTGCAGGCAGACCTATTTGAGAGCCAGGTAAACCCATAAGTTATGGAGTTTCTCCAACAACTTGGCAGGTTTGGTAGGTGGTAGTGCAGAATACATTACATGTGTGAATGGCAGTTGCAGTCCTGGCAGAGGGATAGTCTTGCTGACAGGCTGAACTGGGGAGGGGATGGGAAGTGGAGAAATTTGAGGGGTAAAAGAAAGGGGAAAAATCTTGGGGCAAGGGGAGAACAGTACGGGGAGATATGCTAGGGTAGGTTAAGGGCTAAAGGGCACAAGAAATCTCAGGGCAAGAGGAGATGTAAAGGTTAGCAAGCATGTTGAATCTGGTTGTTTGGAATGAAGGCACATACCTTATTAACTGCATAATCATTCAGATAGGTCTGAGTCTGATCAGGCTTCTGCAATTATCTAGCTCACACTTGGCATGCTCAAAGATTTGGTACAGGAATTAGAATAGTCACAGTGTCTCATTTGCATAGTTTCCCATACTAGAAGCTCAGGTCCTTCAGCTTCCATTGATTTAAATAGGCACCTTGCAGGATTCCACCACTATATCGGAAAACTATCTATCTATCTATCTATCTATATATATTAAAGCTGGAATTATTTCAAGATACAATATTTGTGTAAGTCCAATTCTGACTTTGTAAAGTTCAAGATAGAATATTTGGGTTAGGCCAATTTTGACTTCGTAAAGTTCAGTAGTCGGGATGTTGCCTTTGCTCTATGCAAAACTTGCCTGTTTCTTTGTCTGCGTGAATTATGGTCCCAAACATCACCCATTTTAACTGCTACCCATTTTTGAGGGCCTGTTAATCCCTCAAAAAATCTGTGCAATTGCTACTTGAGATACATCAGGAGCAGAACTAATACCAAACAGCGTTCACTTAAGGATTTTGGCATTGTATGTTATCAAAAACTTGACTCATAATGTCATCTGCCAAAATCAGTACAAAGTCCCTATGATGGTCCTTGCTCATGGGGAGTGTTGTCTAGTAGTCAGGGGCTGAAGGCACTTCAGCATGCGGGGGAGGGGGCGAAGGGGAGTGGAGGAGACGAACAAGGATAAACTGGGGAGAAAAAGAGAAAGGGAAAATAGAGCTAATGGAGGGAAAGATTGGAAGATGGGACAGGGACAGGGAATCTGAGGGAAAGTAAAAGGAAAAAGATTCAGAAAATGAAAGAGAGAGAGATAAGAATGTTATAAACAAGTAGAAGTAGCATAAGGTAAAATTAAGAAACAAGCATTTTATTGAAAGTAATTAAATGTGTTATTATAGTCTGTAAATGAAATGACACTTTCTGTTCAATGACAAAGTGTATTATATGTTTAGGCAGTTTTCCACCACATTTATTCATGTTAGCAGATTAAGGTATTGGAAAAAATGTTTACACCAAATTCAGGCAATTTAAACCATATATAAAATGTAGAGAAATACTATAATGTGCTCCAGTGGTTTTGTTGTCAGAGAGAGACAGACAGAGAGAGAGAGAGATGCAGCCATTTGAAAAGAGAAGCAGGTGAGTCGGGAAAAACAAAGGGAAATCTCAGACAATGGGGCCACAGTATTAAAGAGACATCAGTCTTGAAATAAAAAGCTAATTAATTGTCAACCTATCGTCAGAATCAACAGCATATTTTCTGTTGATATTTACCAGCTGTGAGAGCAACTCAGCCTTGGAATCCAAGGAGGACCATATTCAGATACTAGTCAAAATCACCACTGGAAGTCCACATCATTCACAAGAAACTTTGAAGAACTGGCAATCCTATTATAAAGATATTTCGTATACTAAATTATGACAAGTCGAATATTTTTCCTCATATTTCTACTGACAGGTGAGTCTGATTTATGCCACAGGCCCCCCTTGCTTGCACTCATTTGGAGACCTAATATAGAAATTCAGTTGAAAGAAAACTCTGGTAAAAGTAATTGAAGACAAATTTAAAATTTCAATAGATTTCTCTGGAAATTTGCCTACAAAGCATATTGCTTACATATCCAACTCCATCCAGTAGGTGGAAAATGTATCCCTGTGCACCTGCTTTTAATATTATAACCATGGTGTAGCCAGGATTCTCATAAAGCTCCGAAATGTTCTAGGCCAAGACAATTCATCAATGCCAGGTTGTATGATGATTTATGACTATAGCTGGCTTGGGTACTGTCTCTCCATAACTAGTTATTTTGAACTGAAACCATTCCAAATAGCTAGCTGGGAAAGCGGATGTAGCATTAGAGATAGAGAAGTTGTTTATTGAATTCCTGAGTAAAATCAGCAGCAATAACTTTCACAGTTGAAGGAAAATGTTGGAAAGGTAACTATTGGAGTAAACCTTTCAATTATACAGCACACATGAGTTAATATAGCATGTCAGAGAAGGAAGCTAGACCTTTCTAGGAGATAAGGAATCCTCTAAAATGGATGAAGAGTTATTGGGTTGGGATTTTTCATCAGACTCTGTCAGTGTACCAAAGTAATGAACAACTGAACAGATATCCAACACATATTTGTGAAAAGAGTACAACCTAACTTAGCAGACAGACATGTGCATACATTTAGGCAGGCTATAAGTGAATCTATTTGTACAGTAGGGAACATGTTGGCTCTGAAGCTTCAAAATCCACTATCTGCACAACTAAGAGGCCACATATAATCTGTATCTTGGGACAAAAGAGCAAAATAATATCCGCAACAAAGAAATGGAAGAAAAGAGCAATAAACAAACAGTTAGCAAATGAGTTTTAGTGGAACCAAAAGCAAAAATCCAACTTTTCCAAAAAAAATTAAAAGAGGAGGGACTTCAGCAATCTACAGATATCCACATTCATGTGTAAAAAATGAAGGCACACACAGAAGGAGGGTCAAATTGACCTGTATTGTATGAGTCACTATGGACCAGATGCTGCTCCGCTTCGTTACACTGAGTAGCACCTTACTCCACAAGTAGACACTTTGAGTTCAATGGGGCTGTTGTGGAATAAGTTGCTACTCATCATAGTAAGGATATCAGAATTTGTCACTACACGTCAGTGGATGAATGTACCTCTAAGGGCTTGTGTACACAGGAAGTTTACTGCACAATGAGTTGATGTACACTACCTGGTGTTCAGTATGTATGCTGGAGTAACAGAGTGCACACAGGACAGCTGTATCCTGTTTCAATTTGCATAATTGCTTACATGGGACAGGGACTTGGTCCACACTAAACATACGGCATTCTGGGCGGGTATCCTCTCCCCCATACCCTTTGCTTCACTTTGCTGCAGCATTGTGTGCATTCTGGGATTTTTCTTACTGCACATTTTGGAATTCTGGGACTTGGAGGGTCAAACCTCAAAAATCCCGTGCTTCCTCCATCCTATGGTTCTTCTCCTTCTGGGCAGACTAGGACCATTTTGACAGAACATGTCATTTTCAAATTGCTCTCAGCCACAACAATGCTCCGTGTCACAATACTGGCAACTTCAAATATATAGCAGCTTTCAGGGCCTTATTTGAGCTATCAACACAGGGTATCTTTGGCACTGGCGTTGGACATTGAGAATGTAGAGAATGCCCTGGTCATTCTGGGACACAAGGTTTATCCTACCCTTTCCTGGCTAAAGAAGCTATTTACAGCATACTGGTCAGAAGGAAGGAACTGTTTTTAACTATGACCTTAGCAGTCGCAGAATGACAGTGGTGTGTGCATTTGGCCATTTGAAATAAGGCGGTGCTGTGTTATGGCTAGTTTACAAACGGCAGAGGGATATTTACCTAGGATTCTAGCTGCATGTTGTATTTGACACAGTATTTGCGAGATTAAAGGAGAAAATCTTAACGCTAGGTGGGAGGCTGAAGTGCAGCGACTGTTCTTAGTGGCATGAGCAGCCGGCAGAGTTTCCGCTTGCAGAGTGTAAACCGCCGGGACTCAGTGCTGTCAGGGATGCCTTTTGTTCTCATTTTAAGGCTGGCACCTGAAAATGTGCACTGAAGTTGATTTAAAAGTGGCACATTGTGGTATTCTTTATTTTATATTGTGTGAAAGCTTTTATACTTTGGGAAAAACCCATGACACAACTGTTAAGTATAAAATTGGTGTTTTTGTGGGCTTTATTCAAAAAAGCATAGGACAGACTAGCAAGCTATGCTGTGATATTGTTCACCAAGATGGTCCTCCCCCAGAAGTGCTGCAGGGGGAGTAAGGCGTTGTTAGCTATACCAGGGGCAATGATCATGCTGCAAGGCTGCTGAATGTCTATACTGAAACCAAGCAATTTCTTAGCCTTAGATTCCGCTTTATCTCTTCTGCAGACATGCAGAAAGTACATTGAAAAATAGATCAGGTTGTGTGCTGATTGTTTAAAACCTTAATGGCTCCCAGGCTTTTTCTATGAAATATGTAAGCCCGTGAAAAGCCATTATGCCACCTTTGTCTATTTGATTGCAATAATGATGAAAATGGTATTTGATATACCTCAGCTGAGAGTCTTAAAAGCTGCATGGCTATGCAATCCCTAAGCTAATCTTCTTTTCCTGTACAAAACCCTGTTTGCCATGCCATACAGCTATATATTCCTCATCTGGGAACATTAGCCTTATTATGTGTACTTGCATGCAATGTGTAATGCTTACATGGAAACTGTGAAATCTAAAATAACCTTATTTTCTTCTGTAATGACTGTCTCAGTAAACTTTTGAATCTGGCACAATGGCAAGGCTTCATTATTTGAATCCACCGTGCAAGGAGAAGGGCAGGGGAGGTTGTGGCTGCGCCATGCAGATGCCATTTTAAGCACACAGATGGGTTTGTTATTGGTGGGGGTAGGCAACTGCTGGGCAGGACAGATGGGGGAGGGAAAAGGAAATCAGTAGGTGGGTATGTGCCCTTGATGGCATAGGCTTCTCAACAGTCAATGGTCAGTGCAGGAGCATGAATTAGGCCATGTCTATACTACCACTTATGCCAGCAACACTTCTGTCGCTCAGGGATGTGAAAAGAACACTGAATGACATAAGTTTCGCTCGCATAAATGGTAGTATGCACAGCGCTATGGTGGTGGGAGAGCTTCTCCTGCTGGCATAGTTACCACTGCTCACTAAGGTGGTTTTATTATGTTGACAGGAGTGCTCTCTCCCATCGGCATAGGTGGCTACATGAGCGATCTTACAGCAGTATAACTATGCTGCTGTAAGCTTGCTAGTGTAGACATGGCCTTAGAAGCTGATTAACCATCCCAACTGCCATTTTGAAAACATATTCCTGGGGGTGGAAGGAAGGGCGACAAAACTGGGTAAGGGAAGGACACAGGGAGGTGGGATCTGGTGACTAGGAAAGGCTCCTAGCTCATATCCACCCAAAAAAACAGTGGCCCTCAGGCACCTGGAGCAGAAGTTACCACAGCAGTATCTCACCATCATCGTCATCATCATAAATTGAAAATATAGATACTTATCTGCTGAGCTCCCCACAAGATGATCTTATTCTTGTGTCCCAGGCTGGGCTGGGGTCTGGGAATAGGGATGACTTCATACACAGCCACTCTCAAGGTCCCAAGTTCTGAAGAGATCCTGGTGTGGGGAGAGCTCTTCATTGTCCTCTTGCGATGATTCATGCTTGTTTTCAGGGGCCACAGTCTCCTTGGTGGTGGCAGTGGCAGTGTACCACACTCCCCAATGTCACTGGGTCTGTACAGTGGTGGATTAGCCACTGGGTCAATGGGGTCCGTGACCAGGGGCCCTGGCTAATTGGGGGGGATCCAGAAAAATGGGTGCTCTTGTGCCCTAATCCATTCTGCCTGCCTGCACGGCACTCCTGCCGGGGAGTGGGCATGGGGGCTTCCTCCACTCTCCAGCAGGAGTGCTGTGCGGGTGGAGCGGGGCAAGCCCCCACACCCAGACCCCACTCCCCAGCAGGAGCACTGGGCGGGTGGAGAGGGGCAAGCCCCCACATCCAGATCCCACTCCCCAGCAGGAGCGCTGGGTGGGCCGAGCAGAGGAAGCCCCTGCGCCCCAACTCCATTTCTACAGCAGAAGTGCAGGGGACGAGCTGGGGGAAGAGGGGTTGCAGGCGGAAGCGGTGGGGAGGGGTTCCCACTTGCTCTGGTCCAGGGCCCCACAAAACTGTAATCTACCTCTGGGTCCATAGTAGCATGCTGGCAAAAATCCTGTCCAGCTCCTCACAAAATGGACAGGTCCAATGAGCACCTCCAAACTTGTTTCTTGTTTCCTTGTAAGTTTTCCTGAGCTCGTCACTCTTTATATGGCGCTGGTCAGTGTCCTGGCTGAGACCCTTCTTGGCCATCTTCTTAGTGATATCCTTGAAACGTTGCTTAATGGGTGGTCGGTCACAAGAGCTTGGTATACCAGCACTTCTCCCCAGATGGCAAGGAGATCAGGGATCTCTGTGTGATGCCAAATAGGTTCATGAGATGTGGTGTGATGGAGAACATCTCTGTAAGACTGACATATTTGATTCCGGGAGCAAATGGGATGACCTTGGCCCTGTGCCAGGCTTAAATGGGGGAAAAGGGACATATGGGCAAAGCAGTGCGGGATAGCAGATGGAGGATTGCCCAAATAGTGTGCAGAAACATTGCATGTACACAAACAACAGTGTGCACTAATTCAATTTGCACTGACCCTACTCCTCTTTGAAAGTGTAGTACACCAAGCTGCACTCTGGCATTTTCATTGCACTGTAGCATGTCCACATGGGACATTACTGCTGGTAAACTGGTGTGCTGTAGATTCACATCCTGGCTCGCCATGTACTAGCGCGTCATGTAGACAAGCCATAAAAGAGCTACACAGACATTAGGGAAAATATACTGTTTCTGTTTTTAACAATATTTTCTAAGGGAACATCTTTTATACAGCGCTGTCATCCAGTAGAGCTTTATTAATAGTGCCATGCTGATAATGGACTACTACATTCTTTTTAATGTACCAGCTAGTGAGACGAAACTGAGCATAGTCAGGAGGAAAAAACAACACCCACAAGTGTTAGTGATGTCGATTCTCCTTCACAGAATCCACAAGCAGGTCTAAGTCATATAATTTCATTTCAGTATTATACAAGCAATTTTGAAGATTATAGCAGGATAGCTTTATTATTCACTGCAGTACCTTTCAGCATATCTTGACCATCTCTGACAAGTGTTTCTGAAGCTGCAAACAGTCAAACCCTCAAATTAAATCTGACAAACACATAAAGCATTTTGAGTTAACTTGTCCTCCCTCAGCACTCGCTTATTACAGAATGATCTGCTCTGTTCAGAGTTCTATAAGACATACATTCCTGTGGTGTGTGTTGATTGCAAGTTGATAGTTATCTTATCTGACATTCAACAGCTTTTATATGCTAGGAAATTAACATTAAAAGGAGCTGGGATGCCCACCGTCAGCAGCAAACTTACACTCTATGTCTACGTAGTGGATCTCAGAGCCCGCCAACAATACCACAGACTTCCACTGGTTTCAATCAACCTTGGGTAACAACTGGTAAAATGATTCCACACTCTTGTCAACCTTTAATTTCCGCCAAAACCTGTGTTCTAACCCTGTCCTGGGACAATCAGAAAAAATGTAAGGTTCATTGCTCCTTTAAAGAGTCAGTATTCAACAGTTTTTTGTTTTAACTGGAGTTACAAAACAGTTCGGTTTAAACACAGCACTGGATTGGTTTAGATTAAAAATAAAACAAGTTTGTTTAATTCCAAAGAGACAGATTTTAAAGGAGTACAATTATAAGAATTAAAATCATGAATGGTTACTAGAAATCTTTATTTATCTTGTAACTAAAATGTAATAAGCTAGACTTGATTCAAGGCAAAATCCTCACATGTTTCCATCAAGATGGCTGACCAAATTCGTGGGTCACGATCTGTCCCCCAAAAGTTAAAGGGCTGGTACCTTTGTCATGTTAGGTGAATGGTAGATAATATGGGATTTCTTGGCCCCTTTCTTTTATAGTTCAATGAATCTTTGAAATGGATTCTTCTGAAGGATGCCTCCAGATAAAAGTCTATTTCCAGTGAGGAGGTAGTCAACATAGAGTCTGTCTTGAAGGAAGTTTCCTACTATGTCTTCCCCACTTAACTTGTTTCTGCTAAAATGATTTTTTTTTAGTTCCTGCTTCCTCTAGTGCAATTGAATGAACATTAGACATGTGATTGTCCATCTCCTCTCTGCTGTGATAGTGTGAGACTTGACTCTGCCCCTTGTTAGCTTGATGGGCCTGTTTATATGATATGTAAATACATTTTCATTGTCTTTCAAAGTACTTTGGAAGTAACTGCCCCGGTTGTGAAACCACATGTCTTTCACAGGGTGGGGTAATTCCTGTTTGGCTGGCAACCACATCATAATAATTATAATTTCAGTTTATGTCCATAGCTGTGTTTCAGTTGCTTGCACCTACATTACACATGAACTTTTCATTGACACCTTGCCTGACACTTAGCCACATTTCATGGCATTAAAGAATTGGGGTACACTTGAACTGCTTAAGCCTGCTGCAATTCATTACCCACTATCTAGGTGCCCCTTGCCCTCTGCCTTTTCTTAACGTCACAGACATTTACAATACATAAAGGTTTCAGTTTGCCATAATGAAGACTTCATCATACAGTGAAAATTATTGGCTCGCTTCAGTCCTGTTGATGATTTCCCTCAAAATTTTAAATGTTGTCAGTTTGCCAGTTGGACTGATCCATCTAAGCACAGACATTTATGAAGTTTTAAAACCTTAACCGCTGGCAGCCGTGCTAGAGTTGAAAAATCTCCCAGAATATCATTTCAGCAATAAACAATGGTCTGCCTAAATAAAGATGTGCTGTCCTGACAGTCCTTCCTGAGCTATATGGTAGGAATACCAGCAAAAGGAGAGGGGACACATTGCAGCATTATAACATTACTTCCAAAAATAAGTACCCTGAAGCTATTAAAAGAATAACCTAATGTCAGCATCCTTTTAAACAACATTCAACTTTATAAGAGATTTAGACTCTGGGAAAAAAAATAATATATGGAGATATACCTATCTCCTAGAACTGGAAGGGACCCTGAAAGATCATTGAGTCCAGCCCCCTGCTTTCATTAGCAGGACCAAGTACTGATTTTGCCCCAGATTCCTAAGTGTCTCCCTCAAGGATTGAACTTACAACCCCAAGTTTAACAGGCCAATGTTCAAACCACTGCGAAGCAGTCTAAAGACCATGCTGACAACACCAACTGTTAGCAAGAGAAAAGGAACTATTTACCACAGAGCATTTTGACTCTCATTGGTCTTGTTTCAGGGGATTCATTTAGGGTAAATTTACTCTGCAGGTGGGTGTGTGCTTCCCAGCACAGAACCTCAGATACTCCTAGCTCTGCTTGAGTTATCATGAGTGGTGTTTTGGGCTAACGTCCTGAACATATACTTAGGGAGCCTGAGCAGGGTTGTACTCAGGAACCTAGTCCGTACTACTACCCATACTATTTTTAGCTCGTTAGCTTGAGCAGAGCTATTGCATGTTGGGCTACCTGAGCTGAGAAGCACATTCCCCGCTATAATGTTGACCATCATTAGAGTGCTGTATTGTCAGTGTTTTAAGCACTAAGAATATTTCACTACTTATAATCTGTTTACTAACATTACCTAACAGAGGTGACAGGCAGAGTACTGAATTAAGTGTAACTATCTTCTTTTGGCAGATAACCGTGGTTTTTCTCTAATCTAATTTTCAAGGTTTGTTTTACTAAGCCCACTACTCAGTTTCTAAAAGGAAGTGTAAGAAGTGTTCTAAAATCAAAGAAATAATATTTTCTTAGTGTTCTCTCCACCTGAACCTGAAAGGGGCCAATGAGCCTGATAGGAAAATGGAAATATTTTGTTTGTATTTTTTGTCAACATTTTCTGATCAGCTGCAGTGCTGAGCACTTCCTGCGGGTTGCTAACTACCAAGTGCCAATAAAATCAGCGGGAGTGCTCAGGCTTGTCGGACTGGTCCCATACAGAATGCAAGTATAAAAGTACTGTACTGTTTACAAAAAAATTAGAACCTTAAATCTCCTGCATTGAGTTTACAAGGTGAGTTACAGCAGAATTACAGAGGGAATGGGGAAAATGTCCTGTTTTTTCTATTAACGGTATCTTCTAAAAGAACATTTATACAGCGCTGTCACCCAGCAGTGCTTTATCAACCGAATACCTTACCAAGGTGGTATGCTGTCCCGGATGGGAACATCTGACTAATTTTTTGATAGGTCAAATTATTTTCATATGCTGGGAGGTTTTAGAATCTGGACAATTTCACTCTAGATAGTACAGAATGGTATAATAGTAATAGTTACATGGTACTGATATTGAAAAAAATATTCCTAATAATATTAAAGGGACAGATAGCTTTTTGTGTACTGAGACAATCTATCTATTTGGCCCCATTACAGCAGTCTTTGAGCATTTCACAGTTTTTAACATATTTATTCTCACAGCAGCCCTAGAGAGTCTACCCCTCTAAATTCTGGGCCACCCTTCCTCTCTGAAACAAACCCTGCTGAAATCAACTGGCTAACATATGGGTAACTAGAAACTGAAATAGCTACATGAAATTGAAATAGAAGCAATTTTGCCTCAATTTAATTTTCCAGTGTAGCATTTTCCTCCATAGACTGTATAAAATAGACATGAGATTTCGGAGAGATGTTTTTTGCTTAAGAGAACACAGAACATTTATGGTTAGCAATGTCCAAATCCTCTACGGACTCTGACATCCCTCAAAGAAGATGCCCATCTCCTAGATATACACACATATGTGCTATTTGGTTGACAGTTGTGTTGTTTTGTGATCTCCATGTGAATCTTCTTGTTCTTGAAGAGATGAACTTCTATCTTAGGGTGCATGTGCTGCAGCGTTTCAAGAACTGTCAGTCATTATCAGTTGGAATGCCTTCTGTTGCTGAACCCAGGACTCCTTTCGAGCCAGTACAGTTGTTGCCAATTTGTGCATTGAAGTCATTTGTCATCAACTTGATGTCAGGGTTAGGCCCATCATCCAATACTTGCTGCATCTGCTCATACCTGCTCACTGTTGCCTACTGCATTTGTTGGAGCATTTACTTGGATTATTGTACACTTGAAATGTCTTGTTTGCAGCCCCTCTGTTGTTATTCGGTCATTCACTGGCTCCCAAGACAGTTTGCTGTGGTGGTAAATTCCTATACCTCTTTCATGCATTCCTCCTGCTGAGTATAAGATTGTAAGACCATCAGAGCCCATCTTGCCACTCCCTGTCCATTTCATCTCACGGATGCCAAGCATGTTCAGGTGGCATTTTTTCATTTCTCATGTAACCTGTGCCAGCTTTCCCATAATATACAAAGTACATACATCCACATGCCGACTGTTGTTACAGATTTGGTCATCAGAATTCAATGTCTCAAGATCTCAGCTTCTTTTGCCTTTCGCGGAGATCTGTCCTACTTAGGTTTTGAGCTCCATCTGCACCAACCATTCTCCATTTTTGATTTAACTGAACAGTTTCTGTTGCAATAAAGTTTTACCTGAGTTGGATGCAAACCCAACTGCAGAAACCTTATCTTTTATCTGGGCTTGGGATTGGCACTGTTGCTAACTGATGGTGACTGTGATAATTTTCTGTTTGTAGCCACATTTTAACAAACTCAAAAGAGATCACAAACATTGGGGGGGGGGGGGAGAGTGTTATACCAATAGACAAAGAAATGTAGTTCAGATTCCAGATTGCACTTAGCCCCTGTTCCAGTACAAAGGGGAGACTTCAAGCAGCTCTATAGAATAGATAGTTGGGGGAGATATTACACATTTTATGGAAAGACGAAAAATAACACATGCAAGAGTAAGGCTGTTGACAGAACAGCACATGTTAGAAAATATCATCAAAGAAAGATGGCTCAGGTGGCTGGGACATGTGCACCATAAGGAAGATGGGTGTCATGTTAAGCAAGCAGTGAAATGGGTACCAACGAAGGAAAGAGAAAGTGAGGAAAAACTTGCAGAAGACAGTATAGTGGATATTGAATGTGCTGGCATCACCTGGGAAGAAGTACCATAATTAGTGAGTTACCATAATCATTGGAGTAACTGGACTACTATATGTCAGCAGCAGCACAGGAAGAAATGAGGTCTATGGTAATATAATGTCAAAATTCCTGGGAGAACACCTGGGACTTGGGCTAGTCCCTAAAGGTCAAAAAGTGTTATTGGACCAGTGAAGGAAGAGTTCCCTGAAACTTCCTTATGCATATACACAAATCTAGGGAATGGTAGAAAGAGCGCCATAGCTAATCCCAGTGAGTTATGAGAGTACACAGAAGACAGAACCATGCCATCTAGTAGGCATGACATAAACCACATTTTATGCCTGCTGCTGTCATTTAAAAAAAAACACTTTAGCTGGATTTAAACAAGAGAATGGATCCCTCTTTACTACAAGCAGAGACAAGGATAATGTCATCTCATACTAACTGGCTGAAAAGCAGTACCTAAAATTTCCTTTCTTCCCTCCATGAATATCATTCATTAGTTACTTTATGTGTTTCAACTTCCTTTATAGTCGGGGTGAAATATTGGCCCCACTGAAATCAATGGGAGTGTTGTCAATCATTTGCCAGGATGTCACCCCAGGTATTTTGCCATTGCTGGAAGCAGGGTATTAGACCAGATGTATCAAATTATATTTCTGTACATAGCTCCTAAATTGCTATTGATTCACCCAAATTCATGATCAATGCTTCAAGGGCTCAAAGTATGGTACAAAAGACACTACTGCACATGCCCTTAAATTTGTTGCTGTTAAAATTAAATCGAGCTCTTTCATTTTCTCCAATTTTCTCTCTAGAAGTATGGTTGAAACACTCAACAACACTTACTTAAGAAAAAAATACTGTAGCTGGGCTTGGAAACCTAAGAGAGAGACCATTCCCTGACTGGGTGATACTATTGATCTGTCTTTTAAATATGCTTAACAAGGGACCCCACTGTTTTTCAAAGACATCTAGCGGTCTCTCGCCTGCCCCTGCTCCTCCACCCTGCAGCCTAGGCTATCTAATCTTATTTTACAGACAGCACAAATATACAACTGAAATTTTATAAATGGAAACATAACAAAAAAGCAAAACCTGAAATATCTTAGAAAGAAAGTTATACCGGCATTGGGGGGCAAAATAAGGAAAAATACCAATTTCCACAGTAAAGACCCAGTGGCAAAGAAGAAACAGTACAGGAGAATTGTTGGTGGGCTAATCTAGCAAAACTATTTTTAAGTCTCTGACACCAGATTTGCAGTGCAGGATTTATTTGCCAGAACCCAGTATTTACGCTGGGGGAGGTGATGAGGCAAAAGCATTTGAGGGATTTATTTTCAATACAAAATTGAACAAATTGTCTTTTTAAGAGAAAAATATCTCCATTCACTCAAGAATATAAGGTTTTCAAACGATTAATGACTAGTTGTGCTTTTTCTACATTGCATCTCTCTCTCTTAATTCTAAGATCTGTTTGCTAATTGTTTTTGTGTTTTTCAGCTTTGCCTTTTGTCTTGAATGTAAGTAGGTAATTTCTATGCCAACAACAATTAAGGTCTGTTGGAAATAAAAGAAAACCTTCTTTCCCCCCTCCCCCCACTAGGTTTTTTTGTCACATTTTATGACATAGCCTTTTCTTTGTTTGGGTCCATTTAATTCCTGGCATTCTCCCTCTTCAGGTTATAACTCTATTCGTTTCTTTTCCTGTTGGCACTTGATCATTCTGTAAATTATTGTTGCATGCTTTGCCATCACTGCATATTGCTCTTAATTTCCCCCTAAAAAAATTCCTATATGAAGGCCGGTAGCTGGTTGTGCTGTGCTTGAGTAGAAAGTAATTTTGACTTGTTTGTGAATTCTTTTTCTTTTCTATTGCAGTTGGACTCAATTCATGTTTGTTTGTGTTGTACCCTGCACATCTAACACCCCCCTCCTGTCCTCCCCTCCCCCTGCCCCCAGGGTGACTAGCATCTTTTCTGCTGTCATTAGCAAGGCCTAGCTAGTAAGTCAATTGCACTTTGTTCCTGCTAAGAAAATCAGTAAAGCACATTAACTGGCACTTGGACCAACTATTGTTTGATAATAAATGTGGCCCCCATGTGGGAATTGCTCGCGCTCATTCCAGGGATGTGTAGTTAACAGGTCACCACTGACATACTTAGGCATGTATGGAATTTTACAATTCCCATCCTCATTTCCCTGTTTTCTCACCATTATTTTGGTACCTCTGCATATTGGAGTCCTGTCCAATATGTGGGAGAGGGGCTGCCTATGTCACTAATTTATCTGTAGCAGGGAAGCTGTATTTTTCTTCCTCATTCACTCCTGGAAACGACAGCTTAGTACAGCAATAAATTAATATCTAGGGATACTCATCGGCACTATAGACATTGATTTTTAAATCTCTCAGGGCAGAGCTCTCACTTACATTGTACTGCCCAAATACAGTGGAACTCAGTTATAAGGACAAAGTGGGGCAAGCCTTTTTTTGGTTGTTAAATCCACATCATTACAGGCTGCTACATGAAACTATGCATAACACATACGCTTAGAGGCAATATCTCCACTCTGCAAGGACAGAGTTCTAGTATGCATTTTACTGCCAAAGGAGGTCAATTAAGTTTAATTGGCTCTAATTAGCACTTGCTCAAGCTGTTATATTCTTTACCTGCATCCGAGTGGCTCTCAAATTGGTGCACATCGGTTTCCTGCTTTTCAACACAGCATAGAAATACTAATGTGATCCTTGAAGTCAAAACTGCATTGATCAGCATAAATGACGGCTAACCCGCATAAATGGCAACTGACTTTTAGAAAAACAAAATGTAAGCCTTATTCTGCATTTCATCAGTAAAATAAATGCAAGTGTGCAAATTGTTGATACTTTCAACATGGAAAGGAAAACACTTGCTATAATTCTTCTGAATGGTGGTAATTTGTTTAGGCTCACAAGATGCATCCTATGGGCTGATTAATTTTTATACATTAGAAAGAGATGAACTATGGAAGTTAGCAATAAAGCACGTTAAACAGAATACATATTAAAACATCATTTTTTTCAGTGACAATTCTTTACCGTGAGTCCAGTATCATGGATAGGAACATAATCAAGTAGATTTGACCTTTGCTTAAAAGAGGCTAAACAAAAGGAACTGGTAATGAGATGGAGTGGGCACTCTAGTGGGTGATTGCCACGTTAGGCCTCATAGTAATATAGTCATTAACAGAAAAAAGAGTAGTTAGCATGTGAATTAAACTCATAGATGACATTAAACTTGAAGAAGTAGTGACTACCACTGAATATAGCAAAGTTACAAAACAGAACATTAGATCCATTCTAAAAATCAGGTTAATAGAACTGGAGAAAGACTCAGAAAGAGACAGCCAATGGGAGGATGAAACCTGGATAGCAGCGATGTTGCTATGTCCAGCTCCTCAAAAGTATGAAGGCATCTAATCCCCATTGATTTCAAAAGTCTAGTTTTGCACCTAAACGCAGTCATTAGCTGCAAATTGTAATGAGAAATGGTAGCAAAAGCAACAAAACAAAAACCACCAAAACCACCCTGCCCAACACACACAGCGAAACCAAGGCATTTTTGTGCTGCATCTGGGATACCATGTGCCCGTCCATGGTTCTGACTGCTATTTCTGACCAAGATATGATCAGCACAGGGACCAAGGGGTGGAGGATGAGGAGAGGACAAAGACCATGTTAATTCACCTTTGTGTTTCCCAGTATTCTGGGTCAAGTGCTTGGCATAAATTAGAGCACACTTGAAGCCTCAAGGATGTGCTAATTTACACTAGTCTCCAGTATTCCCTAAGGGGCTCATTCAGCAGCCAAGAATAGACAAATCACAGATGTGGTATTGCCTGGATTAGTTGTCTTTATGACCCCTTTCCCCCCTTAAACTGATGGAGCAGCAGCCACAAAATAACTGAGATTCAGGTCCTCTGTGGCTTTGGCTGATGCAGTACAACTGGCTGCCACCATAGGCCTTCTGGCCTTCCAGCAAACAGACTATAGGCAGCAGTGGGAGGTGACCTAGGGCAGGGAAAATAGGCCATTGTGGAATTGTTGCACAGTAGCCCCACAGAGGCAAAATATAGGTCTTTGCAGTTGTTCCATGCAGCCTCTATTAATGCTGCTCCAGGTCTAGCACTAAGTAGGCTGAATGTAGAGTTAATCTGTATTAATATTATGAATATATGACCTAGTTATTAAGATAGTCACTGCATAGCCATATTGGGATGTGTGAATGGACTGGTTCGGTTTTATAGAGAGCTGTTGGGAAACAAGTAGGAACTGAAACAGTGGCTAGAGATTAGCTAGCTTGGTAGAAAATACTCAAAGGGTCCTTAAGAGACCAGTGGGTAGGCTACTAATTGGGACATGGCTAGCTGCCTGATGCCAGCCAGGTAATGCCAAGGCTGGGAGCACTAAGCACACTAAACCATTAAAAAACCCTATCCAGAGAGGATGTGTGGAGGGGGGTTGAATGGATATCAACTGCTCAGGGGGAAACACTGTGAGAAATTGCAGCAGGGCAGTCTGTTCCTGCCAGCCCAGAAGTGTGTGCTTTGACTGAATGGCACATACCCAAATTTGTAAGGAAAAAGGAAGGTGTAAATCCCAGGTGGGTAGCCATTTATTGTTTTAACCCTATTTGGGGCTTTTATGTGCCTTTGGGTGAACAAGCTGAGTCAGAGATATCATTTAAGAAAAATTGAGGAGGCAGGAGGCATATAGTTGTGTCAGCATATAGGATGATATATGCTTATATTATAGCCTGCAAAGTTAAGTGATGGAAGAGCAAAAAGAAGTGGAAGCCATAATTGAGTAAATAGATGTATAAAATGGCTGGGGGGAAGCTGTCCCCCCTCCCCCTGCCCTATAGCAAATGATACCCTTGAACAGGTGCTCTGACCCAGAAAGCCAGGCTAAGAGTGTTCCATAGAGTTCCATCTCTGAGTGAAGGAAGTGAAGCCTGTCACATGAAGGGTGCCCTTGAGAGGAACTGTAAATGGGGTCTCAAATACAACTCACCCTGTAACTTTGACAGGGGGGTTCTGAGCAAAGCTGGGGTTCTGCCCAGAGGTTAAGTCTAAGAGTGGGCATAGGTTTCTAAACCTGTATGGCTTTGAGTGTGTGTATGTGATGGGGAGGGTGTTAACATGGAGAGAGAGAGAGAGAGAGTGCGTGTGAGGCATTTTGCGGCTGCACTAGGTATTTTGGCACCAGCCTCATTATACACCTGGAATATTGTCTACAACTCCAGGCACCTCACTACTATGAAGCTTTTGACAATAAAACAAAACAAAACAAAACAAAAACAAACCAGAAAAGAGCAGCAAGAAAGCTTCAGGCTAGAAGAACTGACATAAGAATAAAGAGCTAAAAACGATGAGGTATATTGAACTCTGCCCTGTGTGAGTGCAAAAGAGGAGGGAAGATCACAAGACATCTTGATCTTTATAGTCCACTGTCAAACACAAATAACTATGCAAGGCTACAAATATGAGGAATGCTAGACACAGTAAATGGGTCAGAGAGCAAGTGGAGTCACAGCTCCACATCACCCTCTGCACTAGGCAACAGTGCCCTATGGGAACATCATACTTTCCAGAGACCTTTCTGGGGCAGTGGACCCCTTCCCTCACCTCCATTGTTGAACATTGCCTTGGGGAAGCAGCCCTTATAAGAGCAAGGATAAAGGAAGGGTGTGGTGGCGTGATAGGAAAACACTTAAAAAGTCTTTGAAGGGTGTAAACACCCAGGAAGGAGAGGAATTACAGATTGCAATAAAAGAATTTTCCTGATGAAACTATATTTTCTGATTTCATCACATTACTCAAAATTTTAACTATTTGTTACACTCAGGAATCCCTCTCATTCCTGGGTGTGTGCTCCCGTCAAGGATTTTTCCAGTGTTATCCTGTCATAACCCATTTTAGTGACGTTTAAGATTAATGTAACTATATCAATCAATCTGATAGCCTTTATATTTTTATTTATTGCTTGCTATACTTCTTCCAAGTTTTAATAGAAATCTTGAATGAATCCATGTCCATGTCCCATTTGGTTTTCAAAGAGAACTTATTTTTAGTTAAAGGGTTCCAGATGTGATGAATGAGTTAATAAAAAAATCAACTATTTTTTAAGACCATGAGAACTACATATGTCTAAGTTGTGGACAAAGCATGCAAGTGAATTCAAACGTCTATTACAGAACAGAATAGAACTTAAAAAAAAAAACCCATCCTTTTTTGCCTTCACTCCTCAGCTCAATCTCCACTAATTTGAAAAACAAGAACAAAAACAATGGACATGGCTTAAAATAAAGTTAATGTGAAGTTTAAAAAAAACCAACAGTTTCTGCCCATCGCTTTTCAATTCTCAGGACTCTTCCTCAACACTGCTGCTGAACTTTTCCATTGTCAGGCAACATACAGGTTGGAGGCAAACACAAGCTAGAGTTATTTCGGACTGATTCATAATTTTCTAGCTCTCAGTATAGTTTAATAAATACATTAAAACAATCCATGCTTTTTTAAAGAATTCTCTTTCCTCCGCCCCCAGCATTTGTGTACCACAAAGAATGTACAAAAACTGTTTATGTTGTATTTAAGGATCTTAGGGAGATATTTGTAACCTGGGTCCTGCATTTCTTAAACACTTCAAAGCCCTATTGAAATTAATGATGATTTGGGGGTGTATTAAAGATGCAGAGCAGGGCACTTTGGCCCTGGTTTAATAACCTTTGAATCAATGGAAAGGTTCATTCAATAGAATGGGCTTTGGATCAGGACCTTAATGTTAATGTTTAATAAATATTCTGTTTCAGGTTGCCATTTGTATTTCTGTATGTATTGTTGAAGTAGTTGCCCAAACAGTATCTGAAGAGCAAGTACAATTTTTTTTTATTATTTCAACTGTCTTTTCCTTATTATTTACTCTATGCAAACATCAGGGAAAACTGGTTTAGGGCCTGTTTATACTGGGGATATTTGTACCCGTGTACCTACAGGGGTGCAAATCCCCAGGGTAGATGTGCTGCATCAATGTAAAACAGTTTCAATCCAGGGTAAGCCATACAACTGCAAGCCTTGTATTACATTGATTCAGCACATCTACACTGGGGAGTGTGGCACCAACATTGCTAAATTGGTGAAGTTACATTTGTACAACTATTGGCACTCTAGATGAGATCTTAGACACAAGTCCCCCATGATAAGCAATATTTACCACTAGCCTAAACAGGCCACAGCAGAGTTGATTTCAATGATGTCATGCCACTGACACTGGTGGTAAATTTGTCCCAGAGTTCCTAAGAAAGTTAGTAGCAGTGTTCAGCAGTACTTGGTACCTGTAAGTAGACAGTGAACATTATAGCTCAGTATATGTTATAATTCACTGTTTGTTCCCATTTTATAGATTCCAAGGCCAGAAGGGACTGTTGTGATAATCTAATTTGACCTCTTGTATAACTCAGGGCACAGAACTTTCCCAAAATAATTCCTAGAATATATCTTTTAAAAAACATCCAATTGTGATTTAAAATTTGTCCGAGATGGAGGAGAATCCACCATAGCCCTTGGTAAATTGTTCCAATGGCTGATTACTCTCACAGTTAAAATTTTACATATTATTTCCAGTCTTGAATTTGTCTAGCATCAACTTCTAGCCATTGGATTGATTTATTTAGGTTTTTTTTAGGTTATTTACGTTTATTTACTCTTTTCACATATTGACTCCTTACTCACATTATTTTAACATAAATTTGAAATGTGAATGCGTTTTATTTTTTTCCCCAGTAAATATACAATACACAGCTCGACAATACTATTAACCAACTTCTTATGGCAATTAAACTTTGCTGCACTAACAATACCAATGAAACACATTAAGAGGTCATACTTTTTCATGAACAAGATGTAGCCAATAAACAAATTAAAAAAACAAATTGGAAAACTAAGTGCCACCACAACATCCCCATTTTAAAAGCACATTATTCACAATAAATGTTTTTGGTTTAAAAAAACAGAAATAATATTTTTTTTAAATAGTAAATTAAACTGCATTTTAAAAAATATGTATTGTGATTTGTTGGAAGTACACTTATAGAAAAGAGAAAAAAAAGATCACCTGTAAGATAATGGAGACACTTGGCGATACACACGGACAATTTGTTATGTAATATTGTAAGCAAATTATTAATGAACAAAAACATACAGAAGCAGATGGACAAGGTAGTGAATATCATGATACTGCACAGCTTTAATACTGACACACATTTACTTTCCAGTGGAATAGATAAAACATATCTGAAAGTAATCGGGATGGCTTTTGTCAACTTCTCATTATTCCAATTTTAAAATAGAACATAATGAGAAAGGTGTTCCACCAAAGCTCAGCACAAGTGTTCAAATCAAAATCTTCTCTAGTCATATTGAAATGTTTCCAGAGAACCAAAATTTGAGAAGTGTGCTGAAGAATCTGTATCTTCACATATCAGAGTCAGCAAAAATCGGATGCCCTTTTTACCTTTTTTGAATATTTCTGTACGTTTATAGACAATGGCTTTAACTATATCCATTTAATCAGCAGGAAAATTACATATATTCATTGGTTACATATATAAATAAATTCATACATTTTGTTTTTGTCTTGTAACTGGCTAAATAACAGATTTGACCTTAAGTAAAGTTTAAATGCCAATTTTTGATATTTGACAGTTCTGAATACAATTGAAAACTGTAGTGTTTTATTGTATAATGGAACAATTAAATAAAATGAAAAGAAACACATATATTTAGCAGTGTAATTTACTTGTTCTAGGACTTTGCCATCACTAAAAGTGTACTTCACTTAATACTGGTGAACTCCAAGGCGATATACAAAACAACATAGACAGGATATACTTAAAGGGTGTTTAAATGCAAACTTGCATTCATGATTAGGTGATTAATAGAAAAAAAGCTGTAGACTGTAATATTTAAATTAAGTATTGAATGAATGTGGTATACAATACATGTATTGTATTCTAACAAATGTTTGAAAAATTTACTCATAGGGATTTTGGAGGTGCAGAAAGTCTAGAGAAAGTCATGAAAACTAATGATGAGACAGGATGCTGTTATTAATGTCCACTTACAGAGTTTGGTTTATTCAAAAAGTGTATAAACATGCGTTACTTTGTTATTATAGTAGGGTTTAAATTCACACGTTAAAAGTAGGTCAAAGATTTTTTTGTTTGTATCCAATTTCTGAGAACATATTGCATTGAAAGAAAAATATTTACTGCAAACTGAACATAATTTTACCATTGCTTTCTTTTTCAAACACTAAGAATTTTGCTACAAATTCCGTGGAATCAACTTCAGTTATTGAAGACTTCAGTTAATAAAACACAAAAGTTTCTAGACTGCATAAAAACAACTCATGTAAATGAATTTCAGTGGTGCAGCTCTATCTTCTATTTTACTGTACATGTATTGGAAAGTTGAACTAAGATATTTCAACATATTTCATTTTTCAGAAGCATCTTGAATATGTCTCAATAATAAATTGCCTCTTTAACTATTTGCTAGGTAATCCCAGAGTTTATATTGTTTCTTTTTCCTGGGGGGATTTCTGCATTACATGCTGGCTTTGAGAGATTAATTATGGTAATTCTTTTTAAAATGTAACATAAAAACAGCTTTAGTGAAACACCTTAATTTCTTTTGTTTGTAGCAAGTTTTCCCCCACTCTCCTGCCCTCCATTATTTAATTCTATTGGGCAGGTAAAAACTGATCCTAAGAGTTGAGAAGCTTAGCGTTCTATTCAGAGGTCACAGTTCAACTCTGTAGTCTCTTTTTTCATATTCTCTCCTGAAACTCACATTTTCATCTTTTGACACCCCCCCTTTTTTTAAATAGTAAGAGCAACCATGTTGCTTGTTATTAAAAGATTTAATTCTGTCCCTGACATCTTTGCTAACATCAGTTTTGCCTGTCATCTTCCTATTTCTACACCCCAATGGAAAACCATTTACCATACTCCATTACATCCAGCATTATCCAACACAGCTTACAGCACGTAAAACGTTCTTCACACATTCAGTCTTCTTCTTCTTCATGTCACAAGGAGTAGAGTTTTGTGCTTATCACCAAATAAAATTGCAGTGCAAACTTTAAACATAAAAGTTACACAATTAAAAGTTAATATATGGCACCACAGCCTATTAATTCACATATAGTACAACAGACCAATAAGAACAGACAATAATATGAACATAGCTAAAAAGAAGGTGAGCTTGCATAGCAATGCAACAAAAGAAATTATATACAGAGGGAAATCATTTTCATCCTGGAGGGTGACTTTTTTTTTCTTTCTTTTTTATATACTCCTGACAAGAAATAGTTTAAGGTGGATGGTGTATTAAAGAGACGAACACAAGTATCTGTGGGATATGTGTGGCTGTGTGTCTTTACATTGCATTTACAGTTCTTTTAATAGTACATAAATAAAGAAAATGTTCATTGCACTGTTTAGTGTCATCACTTCCATGAGTTCAGACCTGATGGTCCTTCAGAGCAGCTTGGGATGTCTCTTCTCAACTACTCTATAGAAAGAAAAAGAGAAAAAAATGCACTAAATAAAACAAATCCTCTGGCCACATTACCACAGCACATCTCATAAACATATTGGATTTTTTAAAATTGCTTTTAAAATTGCAAGTGGTTGACTTTAAAAATTCCACAGTTACCACCAGTTGTAGTAAAGATACCAAATATGTCTTCCTGTGTGCATATAGGTCAGGAGACAACTGCAGTCTCTGCGTTACCACTGTGTGGTAACTGCAAGTAAATACAGAGGGTCTGGTTCTCTGCTGTCCCTCATGGAGTGAAGTGCCTGTGCTGAGAGTCCACTGGAATGTGTGTGTGTGTGTGTGTGTGTGTGAATGGGACGGAGGGAATCCTTACCTAACTGATTAATGGGACTAGTGTAAATGCTAACCTAGGGCTTGATCCAAAGCTCACTGAAGTCAGTGAAAGTCTATCCATTGACATACCAGGCTTTGGACCAGACACTAAGGCCTTACTTCTTCAGACTGATCCACATAGGTAGACACAATGTCTGCAGAGATCCACTGACAAAGGGACTCCTTGTAGTGAACCTATGTCCTGCTCAGATATTACCGGAGGAATCTGGTGTAGGTACAGTTAAGCAGGATTAGGAATAGTTACAGGGTTGATTGTATCTAAAAAACATTTATTTGAATAGGTCTGAAAAGAATATTCTGTTAGCACACTGCAATTGCTGTCCAGGTAATATCTGTTATGCAGGTACTGCAATAGTACCCTATTTATTGCTTTTACAAGAGAGAGAAACGGTGACCAGAAGTGAAAGAAATACATAAGTGGGAAGAGCAACATACTTAGTATTTTTAAATGACCTCTATATCTTTTTCAAATGGAACATCTGTGCTGAAGTCAGACCTGGGGCTCAGATTGGATATCAAGTAAAACCTGGTTATTTAGTTATGTACTTCAAGTGTTCTCTAATTGTGTCACTTTTAAATTGCACTGCATGTGGAAATTAACATATTCTTTATCAGAGTGAGATACCAATTTTATGGCTCAGACCCACAGCGGAGGCATGCTTGGCAGAGCTCAGAAAGAGAGATGCAAAGATGTCTTAAAGGCACCTTTGCACTCCTCTGATCCTGGGGTCACTCTGTGATGGGTTGTACTCCTAGCTGCCTATGGCACCATCATGGAAACTGGGACCCATAGGATAGTAGCAAAGTCCAAGCCACATCCCTCTTCCTCTGGCCACATTCCCTGCATTGGTTGCATAACGGTTCACCCTAAGGCCTTGTCTACACTGGCAACAGCATGTAGCATAGGTGTAACTACATGCCGCTATGAAAAGCAGGCTGCATTCATACTATGGTGTATAGCTACATGCATCAGTAAAAGGCTCTGGCAAGGGGAAGGCCTTGGCGAAAGACTCCAGCAGCAGAGAGTTTCCACAGCCTTTCCCTACTGCCAAAGTCTTTCCCAGTGGTGGGGAAAAGCTCCTGCAGTGGGGAGGCAGAGGGACACTACACAGCTAAAAACAGGAGTATAGTTTGGGGAAAGCACTTCTTGGGCATGAATAAAGCCATGTAGGATACATACCCTGAGGTTTTGGTGTATCTTTATTCTACTTGCCTAAGCAGTGTCTTACTGTCTACACTGTTATTTATACCTGTGCTGGAGGGTGTACAATATATGTAATCTACATGCCACCATACATGGAGGCCTAGCCTGAGATACCCTATGTATAGAAGAGCCTTCTGGCACTCGGTAATCCAATACTGACGTTGCTTTGCACTGACAAACATCAGCAGGGGTCAGGTATCAGCCTTCTCTAAAGGAGCTGCTGGTGTGGTGAGAAAGTTCCAGAACCTCCTCCAAGAATTCTGGGCCCAAGTGTGTTCTCACTGTGTTTCTCAGGCAGCCAGAACACCACAGTATTTGCTGTCCCTGTTACTAAAAGGTCAGCTTCTATGACCTAACAGTCTTTGAGGTCTCATGTGAGTGTCATCTAGCTGACATACACATGGCATAGTACCAGGTATGACATACATAGTGGTAACAAATTTGGGAAGGAGTTCTGCTGAGCTGGGAAACTTGAGAAAAAGGGAGGCACCACTTTCTTTGGGATGAGCAAAAGGGAGACTGAATCAGGGGGCAGAGAAGAGAGAGAAAGCTGAATGAGAAAGAGAGGGGGTAAAGAAGGGGAGTGATAAGTTTGTCTGCTGTAACCAGACAAGAATAGAACAAAGGCCTCTTTTTAATGCACTTCTGTAACACCATCACCAGTGCCACTTTCAGGTCAAGTAACTTGAATTTGGCTGAAAAATTCTAAAGGATAACGAGTATCAGGGGGTAGCCGTGTTAGTCTGTATCTACAAAAACAACAAAGAGTCTGGTGGCACCTTAAAGACTAACAGATTTATTTGGGCATAAGCTTTCGTGAGTAAAAACCTCACTTCTTCGGATGCATTTCACTCTATGCATCCGAAGAAGTGAGGTTTTTACTCACGAAAGCTTATGCCCAAATAAATCTGTTAGTCTTTAAGGTGCCACCAGACTCTTTGTTGTTTTTTTAAAGGATAACGAGTAATTCTAACCAGGTGACCTGATGTGGTTCCCTTTACACTAGCATCACAGATTCAAGGATGTGTTAAATAGATGACCTGAGTCACAGTACTAACACAGATTAAAAATCATGTTGTAGGGTGAAGGCGAAGATAAATCTAAAGGCACAGAAAGATACATTTCAATTATTCACTTTTTTCACAAGGAAGTGACCTCTCAGAGATGACAAAGATCTGGGTCAGAATCATAGCTGACTGACAAACTGAGCTTCTCACTCTCTGGAGTCCAATCTTGCATCAGTGAAAATTTTATTATAAATTTGTTCTTTTTTTTTTTACATTTGAATTGCAGCAAGAAAGACACTTACATAATTCACCAGTAAACTGTCCTGGATTATTTGATCCCATATATCCTACATCAAGAAGGTCACTAGCATTGCGTTGGTGACCTCCTCGCAAGGCTTCGCCTTTTCTGGGTCCAGTCGATCCTTTAGAAGAAGCTGTTCCTGAAGAGCTGTGACCACCTGGGGATGGGAAACTGGGCTTACTATATGGCACCAGTGCCTCTTCTAGAAAACACAAAATCATAAACATATTATTAACAGCATTATCCAGGTGTGGATATCAAACTCACCCAGTGTGTATTACATTTAGAAAGGGTTTTTTTTTTTCTTTTCTTTTGCCTTATGATATGGCAGTGATACCAAAAAGCCTCCATGTGCATCCTAAACTGCTTCCACAGATAATGAAACCAATGTGTTTGCATGTAATTTTATAAACTAGTTTGCATTAATTATAAAATGAGATTCATTGTGAACAAATAGCAGATGAATTACAGATTGCTTAATAGAAATAGCTGCACATACAATTTCCAGAATAATGTAATGATTATATTTTCCTTTAAGCTTCTAGGAGTGTGTTTTTTCTCCTCTTCTTTAGTTTAACTTATGGTAACACTGCTTCAATCAATTTAGATAAAGAACTGTGGTATCAGCTAATTTAATTAGCTTCCTGAAGCTCAGTAATTTCCAACCATAGAAAGTACATTGGAAAAATCTCATTTTACAAATAATCCTATTACATAAATATTTGTGGGGGAATAAATCTTTCTGTGACACTGTTTCAGGGGCACTACATGGTCCTCTTTGAACAAAGGATTACGTCCCTCTCAGTTTACCCCTCCTCTTGCACAGATGAAGGATTGTAAGAATAGGTGTCTTGGGAGACAGAAAGTCTTTGGGGATAGGCTTGCACCTTTGTGTTTGTACAGCACTTAGCAAAACAGGGCCTCAAACCTGATTGGGTCCTCTGGGCATTATGGTAATAACAGTAGCAGCAGCAAACAACAGAATTGGTTTGATTCCCAAACTGAGGAGTTTAGCTGTTTATTTTGTGGAACTATTTTTATTTTTAGACAGCACTCTAGCTGTCTTGACTAAATCTTAAGGAAGAGAACTTGATAACTAGAGCACCAATTCAGCAAGGTACTTAAGCATATGCCTAACTTTAAATACATGAGTAGCCCCCACTAAAGTCAATGGGACAACTCACAAGCTTAAAGTATGCACTTGCTTAAGAACTTTCCTGAATTAGGGTTAAGATTTTTTCCCTCTACCTATTGCTAAACCATTTAACTGGGTGAGACGTATCTTATTTAATGGCGGGCAGAGACAGGGAGGGAGAAGTAGAGAGGGAGTAGTGGAAATGGAAGAGGGAGATAAGAGATTATATTTGACTCTCTTCCGTAGTCTTAACACCCATAGGTCTAGAATACTAGCACTGCAGGATATCCGCTTCATATGCTATAATTGTGCTGTCCTTGTTGAAATGTAAGCAAACATTTAAAAGACAGAGCAAGATGGCATTTAGCTATCAAAGACTTTTAAATTTTATTAGCAGTTCTTTTCACAGCAAACCCTAACAAGAGAATCAGAGGGAAACTCATTCCAACAGTTGGATGAAATATGCAGCAACCTGCAAAGGCAGCAATAAACACAAGTAGAGGAAATCAGTTTAGCAGAAGCTGGACACATTTCTAGAGTATAGAATGGAGAAGTTTAGGAGAATGAAATATACTATAAACTGGTTTGTTTTCCCAGTTTTGGGATGAAGACTAAGGTTTTGATGAATAGTCCATTCTTTAGCACTTTTAAGGGTGAAATGAAATATTTAGAAACAACCACCACCAAACCCCTCATGCCCTATTATACTGTTACAATAATTTAATAGAATATATGGTGTTATGATGTGGCCTGAGAAATGTGTAATTCATAAAATAAACAATAACAATATAAAATAACAGTCAGATTTTTCAAACATTCTAGAACTTGGAAGATATTTGTCTAAATCCCCAAAACAGCTCTGAAGGACATTTCCCCACCCGAAAAACAGCTTCTTAGGCCCTGATCCCGCAAAGACTTCAGTATCTGCACATGTGGTTCTCTTTGCAGAACCAAGGCCTTAATTTGCATCTACAAAACTGGCGTTTGTTTGTCCAGACAGGTGTTTGTATGACCCACTTGCACTGGACAACCACAATGTTCTCCTTGTTCTCAGAACTACTCTAATCTGATTTGCATAGTGTGCCTATTATTGGGGTAGCTGAGTATATCACATGTAGGTATGTTGCTGCTGTTACTCCACTTAGTGATCCTGAGCATGCTCAAAAGTCATCAGTGAAAATATGGTTTCCAGTACTAGACTACTCGTGCTCTTTTGAAAAATACATGAAATTAGGGGCTTAGTTCTGCACAATTGAAGTCAATGGGGTCTATGCCCTTGATATCAGTGGCAGCTTGACCACGTCCTAGGTGGGACCCTACAATAGAAAGAATAATAATATCTTTATACAGAATTAGGGTTATTATTACAGCTAGTACAGTACTTTAAAATATTTGTTAACAAATGTAACTGTTATTCATTGAATAAATGATCTGACAAACACTGCAAAATTTTCATTGCATAGGTCAATCAATGTTAAAAAGAATAATGTATTCAGGACTCAGCCAAACTCCTTATTGTTTTATATATACAGCACCCAAAGTGGGCTTGGTGTTTCATAGGTAAAGTATGTATGGCCTCTGCCCCAAAGAATTTACAATCTCAAGCTCTGATCCTGCAAACACTTATGCGTGTGCACAACTTTACTCATGTGAGTACTCCCACTGACTTCATTTCTGAACCAAATCAATGACACTACTCAGCAACACAATTTGTCCCAGATGCAGGTGTGTGTAAGACCCAGGTCCAAATGTAGACATGATACACGGAGTCAAAGCAATGAAATGGGGAAGGTAGGATGAGGGAAGAATGGAAGGGAGGATGCAGCTACTGTGGTTTCTTATGCATGTTTTTTTATTCTTCTGATATATATCTATATATCTATATATATCTATATATAGCTATATATATATATAGCTATATGCAAGTGTTTGCAAATGGGTTGCAATTAGCTTTCTATTGTAAAGCAGATTATGACTACTCACTTTCAAACTAAAAGTCATGCTTTCAAAATATTAAGGCTAACACTCAGTAACAATAGTCATTGTTTTGAATGATATCAAGGCAATTGAGCAAATGGTTTTTCAGAAAGACAACAATTAAAAATGCCTTCTTTTGAAAATATTTGTTAAGTGTCTAACCCTGTTATCTGGTGAATGGATTCCCAGTGAACTTCATCATTAATTGGGAAAATAGTTCAGGACAGATTTCAAGAAAAAAATATACTCATAATTAACATTACAAAAATGATGCATGAGTATCCATCGTTAAACCTAATAGAGAAAATAATATGGAGGAAGAATGCTTCAATACAAGAAGTTGGAGTAGAAAAGAAACACACACACACTGAAAAATGCTGGCACAGCTTCAGTGAAGCATTCAACTACTGGACATCACGGAAAGTATTTGAAGACAGAGTTCTGTATGTCCCACACTGAAGGAGAGGGCTGCAGCAGCTCCAAGTGCACCTCCTAAGGTATGCATGAGGGAAAGCCAACTGCCTTGGATCTGTAAAGGTTCACAGGACAGGAACTCTGCAATCATTCTAACCCCTGAGGGGCTTGATTCAACACTCACCGAAGTCAGTGGGAATCAGTCCTTTGTACTCAATGGGTTTTGGCTCTGACTCAGGTGTGAGGTATGAGAGCCTTACAACTGTAGACCCCCCTAAGTTACATAATAGTTAACATCCTCATCAGCCCTTCCTGCGCACTTACTAGACATAGAGATGGGGAATTTTGAGTTTGGTAGCAGAGGAGCTTCCCTGAATATAGCTTCACATAACAAATATACATACAGTATATTAGAGGTGTATATGTAGAAAAAGTTTGTAAGTATGTCTTGTGGGTCAGAGTTAAGGTTGTTATTGGACTGTACCAGGTGAAATCTCACATATTAATATTGTTTTTAAACAAACATCTGTACTGTAAAGGTGGTAGAACAGACATATAAATGACCTTTCACTTGTCCATACTATTGAAGGATTGTTTTGGTTTGTTTTTAATGGCATATTCCTGTTATTTATTAAAATATGGGTTATAGTATTTATTGTAGCAACTGTAACCAAACATTAACATTTTTTTTGCTTTTGTCTAGAACTGAAGACACCAGTCATTTTTCTTCTGAGGCTGTCCTGAGAAGCAGATAAAGGAGGATAACATACAGGTATCAGAGAAGGACCATTCAGAAATCCTTGCTCCAGGACAGGTGCACCTACCTATACCATTGTTTTTACAGATATGAGATGAGCTCTGAGAATTAGATTTAAATCTTTATTGCCAGTGTCATTGTGTAAGTTTAATACACGCATGAGGGTCCAGCATGGCCCTAGAAAAAAGAACTGTATATGCCTTGCTTCTATGCTGTATGTTCCTTGTGCAGTTGTCCCCTTGCATCATTCTATTTTATCAGCACTGGACTAAGATGTGAGACGAAGGCTATGGAAAATAGTTAGGTGTCTGGAAACAGAAGCTGTGAGTGGCTAAACTGAAGGAATCTGTGAATGTTGTAGAGCTGAATCTCCAGTCCAATCTCACTTCCTGTACATGTCTTTACAGGCCTGAGATCCATTTAGAAGTCAAGCTCAGTAATCAGCAAAGACAAATTCACAGTTAAAGTCTATACCAGGGGTCGGCAACATTCGGCGCGCGGCTCACCAGGGTAAGCACCCTGGCGGGCCGGGCCAGTTTATTTACCTGCTGACGTGGCAGGTTCGGCCGATCGTGGCCCCCACTGGCTGTGGTTCGCCGTCCTGGGCCAATGGGGGCAGCGAGAAGTGGCGGCCAGCACATCCCTCAGCCCGCGCCGCTTCCCACAGCCCCCATTGGCCCGGGACGGCGAACCGCGGCCAGTGGGGGCTGCGATCGGCCAAACCTGCCGTGTCAGCAGGTAAATAAAACTGGCCCGGCCTGCCAGAGTGCTTACCCTGGCGAGCCACGTGCCAAACATTGCCGACCCCTGGTCTATACTATCATCAATCGAAGCCTTACTGAGGAAGGTTATTTGGTCATATACTTGAGTAGAGAGGAAAGGATGCTATAAATATAGCTGGGAAAAAATGGCTTAGGCTAAGGAGGGTCAGCCCTCTGTAAGCATGCAAAACAGCTAGTGCCAATTCAGTTGCTGGTTGAAGATACTGGTATATGTGGCCTTACATGTACAATTAAATACATTTTATAAAGGGGAATAATTAAAAGGCTGTTCCTCTTGCCCTGCCCACCAAGAATAGAGTTCAGATTTTGTTTTTTTGCTGCTACGTTTGACAATATTATTAATTCCCTAAATAGTGTAATGAATGCACTGGCTTAGGGGGTGAATGTATTTATTCTTCTAATATAAGTCTTGGCAATGCTGGGGACTATTGGTTTAAGGTGATCTTATATTCTAGTGAGTTATAAACCTCTACTGGAAATGTTTCAAGAAGCTGTCTACACTTCTTTGACTTGTGCAGCACACACACCTGATCCAAATGCTTGTTTATGTTGGGCTTTCCTGAAATCTTCTTGACGTTCTGTGGAGCTTATCCATTCCTGGGTTTGTCGCTGCCACTCTAATGATGTTCTAGCTTGACGATCCAATGAGCTCTTTGTTTCATCTATGTTGGAAGTATGCTGCCTCTCAAGAGAGCTTCCTTTTCTCTCTGCCGAGCCTCCGCGCTGGCCAGGGCCTATTTGCTGCCTTAAACCCTGACCAGGGGGCGGATCTGGTGGTGGTGGAAGATCTAAAAAATGTGAATAAGATTTAGAACAAGCTAATATTTAATTGAAACATGTTTTGTTTGAAATCGCAGAGAAAAAAATTCCCCTAATAAAAGGATCTGAGTCACTTATTATGACTTTTTTAAAAAAAGGAAATTCATGTTAGTCAGAAATGCAGTTTATTTACCCTCACTACTAGCCTCTACCTCCAGCAATTGTGCTACTAACGTCTTCTATGAAATCAAAAGAATATGAGCTACAATTTGTGTTCCTTGATGTATACATAATGTATACTACTGCATTTGTCTCATTCAGCAACAATCAAGGAATTTTGTCAAGTTGTGAAAAATTAATCCATTTTATTTGATTCAGTTTCTTCTGTTTCAGTCTGTTTGGGACATACTTCTCTGCCCCATCCTTGAGTTTCACTTTTCAGTTTCAGTTTTGAATGAACTCAAAATCTAAAAGTAAAATTCAATCAAATCCCACCAAATTTCAAAGATCAAGTTATTTTAAAAATATGTCACCACTGACAATATATTATTATAAGTGTTCAAAATATATTTTAAACAGAGCTATTTAATAAGACGAATATTTTTTGCAAAAAAAAAATCTCACTTTTTCAGAAAAAAAGTTCAGTCAAAACTTGCTATTTTGGAAAAATTTCAGCGACTTCATAAGTTTAAAGAACATATAGTTTACCCATCAAAACAAATGCTCAACTGAACATGAAAGTCACACGATGTTCAGAATAACTTGTATGCTACATTTCAAAGTTTATACAGTAAACCACTAAAGTGGTAGTACTGTTCAAAAAAAGAGGTTTCAAAGTATGTTTGTGATGACAAAAGCATAAGCACATAACAGCGGCCATACTGGGTCAGACCAAAGGTCCATCTAGCCCAGTATCCTGTCTTCCGACAGTGGCCAATGTCAGGTGCTCCAGAGGGAATGAACAGAACAGATAATCACCAAGTGATCCATCCCCTGTCACCCATTCCCAGCTTCTGGAAAACAGAGGTCAGAGGTTAGGGACACCATCCCTGTCCATCCTGGCTTATAGCCATTGATGGACCTATCCTTCATGGAGTTATCTAGTTCTTTTTTGAACTAGATAAGCATACTTTTCTCATTATAGTGAGATAGTGATCAAAGTTGGAAAATTATAGCTCAAAAAAGTGAAATTTTGATTGAAATTATACAATAGGAAAACAAGAGGCCGTGGCTCTTTATGCCTCAAACTCAGATTGTGAGGAATTGAAAAAAAATTGAGGTGTCTCTGACATTCCCCTGAGAAGCTGCCCATGCTGCCTATCTATAGTGTATGAGGAACAGCCTGTAGCTCATCATTGTTATGTACTATATTATGGTTCAACTAATTGTATTGGGAAAATTTTACAGATATGTTGGGAGAGATCCTCAGATTGTGTAGCCCAGTGGAGTTATGCCTGTTTATACCAGCTGAAGCTCTATCCTTTTGTTTTTTACCCTTCAGAAATTACAGCATTTGAAAACTTTTAATTGGAACTTGACCAAGAACAGTGGATAGTATGAAGGAGTATTCCTCTGCTTTTGGAACCTGCAGTGGAGTCTCAGGGTTGTAGCTATGAAGGGACTGAAGCAATTTTTACATATTGATGAGGAGGTCTTGGTCAACAGATTTATTTTAAAAGGATGGCAGTGTTTCAGTTTTATATGGGGTATGATTCCTCATTTTCATGTCCTTGATAGTAGAAGTGATACTTGCATTTCCTATGTGTGGGGCAGTGTTTTCTCCAAAGTTGATGAAACATCTTCCCAGTCAGCACTTCTGTCTTGCATAGTTAAATGAGAAAATGCTGGTTATTTCGGACAACAGGTCAATGTATGGGACAGGAGAATTATATCTGGTAGCAGCACTGTACCTTTGTTCTTGAATGAGGTGCCAATCCCCAGATTGAGATCTCTCTCTTCTGGCTAGCACAATATTATAATAATCTGTCAGTGGGCTTGGTGTATACTTTATGTTCAGTGCTAATTTATTTGATTTTTTTTAGTTATGAATATAAATGTGACCTTCCATGCCAACGACTGTGTTTGAATTATTGTAGGTGGACGACGGGAGGGGTATGGGAGCCTGCCAATGTTAAAATTGCTTTATAGTGTTGGCTTCCAAAATGGCATTCCTTATAATTGATTTTACTGCAATCATAACCAGTTACTTTACAGAACCACGACACTGGCATCTGCTTATGCAATTTGAAATTCAGATTATTGAAGTTGTAACTTACAACCTCTATTTGAACGTCCATGGAATTCAGTAAAGGCAGTCTGTAATATGGAATCTGATTCTCTAACACAGAACTATTACAATTTCACATGAACAAAATAAAATAAAATAATAGGGAGCAACAAATGTGTACGTTTTAAATCTGCAACAGACAGTAGCACAGAAAAAGAACATTAAATTCAAAAATTGTTTCAGTATTAATATTTTACTGTATACAGTGCCTTTCATCTGACTATCCCAATGCACTTAGCAAACTTTCATTAATCAAACACTCGAGAGGAAGAAAGCCTTGTTGTTGAGGTACAGCTTGGGAATCAGGAGATCTGGACACAACTCCTGGACCTGCAGCAGATTTCCTCTGTGACCTTGGGAAATCACTCATCCTCACCTTTCCTGCAATTCCATCTGTAAAATGGATATCTTTGCCTACTGCACAGCAGTGATGTGAATATTGATGTTTGTAAAGGACTTTGAAATGCTTGGATGATATCAGCAAGTTAAACAAGTTATTTTTGAAGGCAGTCTCACACTTTTTTGGAAGTAGGGTAGGTCTGTCTTAGAGAATCTATCTAGGCTGGTTTCACCGTGAATCGAGGGTTGTGGAGCCCATGTTGTACAAAGGCTGGCAGGGGAGGACTGTAAGCACTGATGGCCCTACTAGCCAGTCATGGTCGGATGTAGTGTTGAGCTGTCTAATTGCTTGCTCTCTGTCTCAGGATTGGCTGGGAAAGCAAAACCCTTTCCTCCCTTTTCTAAAAGAAGTTTTGCATTAGTGGTACCCTTTTGCCTCCCTTCTTTTCCTGTGTCTGCAGCATTAATTATCCCTCCCCCGTACCTTTAGCCTTAGTTAAGCTCACCAGACACACTCTGCTGTCTTCCCTGAGCCTATATAAAGATCTCACTGCATCTGGAACCATGATGAGCCCGTTCCCATTTCACAGCAGGCTAATCTCTCCCGCCCACACACCCTGTTCTGTGTGTAAATCAGTGGTGGTGGCAGCACCGCACATAATATAAAATCACCTCATAGTGATCAGTCAACAGGTTGGGATTTGGGCTACCAGCAAAGGATAAGAGCGACTGGATGGATTTACATTCCCACTTCCCTATGGCCATGCTAGTATGGTTAGATGCATTTCCATAGCACACATGGAGGGGAGTCAACTCGTTTCCTAAGGTCAATAGCTCCAAGAAAATTGTAAACCAAGAAATGAGGGAATTTCAGAGGGGAGACCCTGGTACATGATGGTATTGTCTAGTATCTTAGTTGTTCTATCCCAATGGGATTCATCTTTCTGATGTCAGGTACTGATGCCAGCCACCACTAGCAATATCTAATGGCTGGATCATAAATTTGCATGCCAATTTATAATTGAAATGGTGGATGGTGGGGATGAAGGCCTTGTCTTCTGATTGCCTAATTGAGGGACTGGGATTCAGATGCTTTAGCACAAAACCCAAGCAGAGATGGAGGGTTGGCTTGGGCTTAGTCTAGCCCTCCTTATGAGTGTAAAGTTCTGGCTGCCTTGCATGGCCAAGTCAAACAGGCTCTTGGGCTGTCATCAACTGGAGGAAGGCATAGCATATGGTTGGAAGGTAGGCTACAGGCACCCCTTTCTGCAAGATCTGGCCATTCATTGGTTTCCCAGGAGTGATTATTATAAAGCTGCAGCCTATGAGCTGTTCTTTGCAATCAGAGTGTGAGTATCCTCCTTACAGTGGCATAGGCAAAGGTGAGCAGAGGCAAAGACTGGGCAAGTCAGTGGCAAAGATGAGGAAGTAACTGAAGTGCTAACTCCTGCTCCACTGCTTTAGTCACTAGACCAGGGGTTGGCAATGTTTGGCATGCGGCTCACCAGGGTAAGCACCCTGGCGGGCCGGGCCAGATTTATTTACCTGCTGACATGGCAGGTTCGGCCGATCGTGGCCCCCACTGGCCACGGTTCGCTGTCCCGGGCCAATGGGGGCGGCGGGAAGCGGTGCGGGTGAGCGATGTGCTGGCCGTGGCTTCTCGCTGCCCCCATTGGCCCAGGACTGTGAACTGCGGCCAGTGGGGGCCACGATCGGCCGAACATGCCGCGTCAGCAGGTACATAAACTGGCCCAGCCCACCAGGTTGCTTACCCTGGCGAGCTGCGTGCCAAACATTGCCGACCCCTGCACTAGACATACTTCCTCTCTGATTCTTCTTCTATGGGTTTGTCAAGCATTATGTTCCACTAAAGATGTAAATTTAAAATCAGCCAGAAGGGTATAGTATAGTTAAAATATGTAGCTTGCAGTGCTCTGCAATTTACAAGTTTATTAAATAAATAAGTAATGGAAGAGTTTACTAATGAATTTAGAGCGCCGAGAAATGTTCATAATGGAAACTGACACCACACACCACCTGACTTCTGCATTTGCTGGAAGATTTGTCAAGGCTCACTAACCATTAGAAAGAGCAAGAGACTCATCTCTGAGTGAACACAGACTCACAGGTATAAATCCCACCCAAGCATTGTTTGAGGGATCACAAAGTTCAGAGGATCCTATGGTACCAACTGAAGTAGGGAAAAATGCAGCCCCAGGGATGCCCTTCTTTCCGTCTCTGATTTGCCTGTTTGGAAGAGAGGGCAGCTGCAAAGCATCAGGGGGCACTGAAGGGTTGACCAGAACAATGAGGAGAGCATCCACATCCCCACCCTCATTACAGGAGTGGTGAAAATGGCTGATGGCTCTTTTAAAGCTGATTGTTTGCCCGCTGCCCTCTTCAAATCCTTCAGTGTTTACCGTAGCCAGCTATGAGAGCAGCAAAAGTGGTAAGACAGCCACACATAGGAGTAGCAGATGGTGATTGCTTCTTTTGCTAATCACAAGTGTAAGTGAGGTAGGAATAACAGGAGAGGTGGTTGTTCAGGTGATTAGAAGGAACAGATCCACCAAGGATTTGCAGGTTGGAAGAGGGGACTAGAGAGAAACAGGGGTGTCAGAGAACTGAAGAGAAAGACAGAGCCACTAGGGCGTGGAGGTGAATGGAATTCAGGAATGGGATAGCATTACCAAGCAGTGGGATAGGTGGGCAAGGAAAGCATGGCATGGGTTAATATGGACCTTTTGTATGGGTGGCACAAAGAGCATGAGCAAAGCGGAACACAGCATGGCACACTTTGAATTTGTTTTTGGGAAATTCATTTGAATATTGTTACCTCCATGCATTGGCTAAAGTCATGGTTTTGGAGTGCAACCAGATGAAATTCAGTTGTTTTAGATGTGACTTGCGATGAAATTTCTGGAAACCTGAGAGGAGTTAACCCATCCATGGACGAACCAAAGAAAGGTTTGCTTGAAGTCCTGCTCAATGATGAATCAACCAAGTTTTGCACAGCTCTCATTTCAACATTATTCACTTGACAACTTAGAGAGCTTACATCGTGGAACAAATAGCTCATTGGAGCACACATGCTTTAAGGGAACACTACATTTTTTTCAGTCCTGCATGCATGGAACATATCAGTATTACTACAGAGCTGACTTCAAACCAAAGAACTTACCGTCTGTCATTCCCTCCCTGCGATGAGGCAATGGGGGTTGGTCCAATCTACCCCCCTTGTGTTTTTTAGTAGGCCTAGGCCTCTGACTCTGATTCAGGGCTGCACTGGTGTTACTGTCAGTTGAAAATGGGCTGCTTGGCCGAGGTCGCTGAGAGGAAGGGTATGCTTTGCCTAGAGGGAAAAAAAAAGGAAATCAAAATAGAAAACATTATTGCAATGAAGTAGGCTGTGCTCTCATGTGTCTGATCTGAAGTACTGCATATCTTTCCTTTCAGTGCTCACGTGAAAATTGTCAGCCTTTTGGGGCGGGGACCATCTTTTTGTTCTGTGTTTGTACAGCACCTAGCACAGTGGGGTCGTTGTCTATGACTAGAGTTCCTAGGCTCTCTGGTAATACTAATATTATTAATGATGATGATGAAGATAAAGTAAGTGCCCTGCTGAAATATCCGCTGATGACAATCATTTTAAAATATTCCACAATAAGCCAAGTGGGAAACTCAGCATTATATTTAACTAAAACCATTATGTTAAAACTCTTATATGTTGTTTAACTCATGTCTACTTTTTATACTAAACAGATGTGTTCAGAATAATTTCTTACACTTGCAGGGGGATAAAATAGTTTTGCAATTGTATAACATTTATTCACCATATACCATCTCTTTCTCTGTGTATAGCAAACATATACTGGGTCAGATTCTTATCTTTGTGACTCCAGTGTACTGTATATGTGGTGTAACGCCAATGACAGTAATGTAGCTGATTTTACAAAATATATACTAACTCATGCCTGTAGATCTATGGACCCAAACAAAGAGCAAGAACATTTATTTTTGTAAAGATTTCCCCATTATTTTATTTATTATTTTGTGAGTATGCTCGTGTATGTAAAAACTTATTCTGGACACATGTGGGCTAACTGAATTGATTACTCAGAGTTCTGTTTACACTGAAAACACTTCCTCTAAAAAAACACCCCTCCTCTGCTTGACTCTCTTCTAATGGGGCATTCAAGAGTATCACAGCAGGGCTTGTTTGATGACAATTCAGTTGCTTTTTTCATTTCTATTTTTACATGTATATATTAATTCAATCAAATTCTCCAAAGTCTTTTGAATACATTAGCTTATTTTCTATTAAGATTGGATGAGCCCTTTGGAATCTTTTCAGAATGTTTTATTCTTGTTTCATTTGTTTGACATCTGTAACAAGTACCTTAGGACTTTTAACACTGTACTTTGTTTTGAACTGGTGGTTATTCTGATTTTCTTTAATTGTATCCAGAGTTGAATGTGTTAAGGCAACCAAACATCTTGTTTTTCTTTTAAACCCAGAAGGACCAATGCTTAAGCCAAACTGCACAGGACTTGATAGGAGAGATAAGATGGCTGTATGACATCTTTGTGCTCCCCAGGCTGCTTGGGAGTGGTTTTGGTGTCTGGTGAAGACTGTGGGCTGCTCTAACCTAAACTGGCTGTTAAAATCCCTCAAAGAGCCAGTATGCTTGCAGGGGGTCACTGGAGTACAGTAGTGTTCTAAATACACCCCCTTCTTTTAGACATGCCCTAGCACATACCCTACTCTGGAGGGGTCTTTTAGGGTTAGAGATAGCTATGTTGGCTTTCTGTCATCTGGGGTTTCCTTCGTGACAAGGGAATCTTTATCTGCCAATTGGTAGAGTGTTACAGCCCTTTGCACTGCCGGAGTGGTGCAAAGGAATCAAGATCTCTCCCACAATCTCCCAAAGATTGATTTTTAGTAATTCGTACATGCAAGAATTGCTTTTTCAGCATTTGATTTCTTATTTTTCCTAGTTATAGATTCAACCAGAAACAAATACATGCCAAAATAGTGAGGATTTGATTTAAAAATTGTAAGGAAAAGAAATTCAGAGATGAGTCTGAAATCCCATCATTAAGTCACTCCATATTGCAGCACAGATGTTTTGTAAAAATAAACCCTGCCAGCACGTAGACACCATGGAGTGTAAAAATAACCTCCTCCGTGGAACTTTAATCTGCACCAGAGGAGATTAAAGTCAAAGTTTCCTAGTGCGCGTTAATGTAGCACTGTTTGAAACGGGACTACATTAATGAGCACTTGGGAACTTTTAGTGTACACCAGTACGGTCCAGACTGGTCAGTCAATGCATGAGATGCTAGTGAGGACTAAAATTTGGTGCAGACTAAAGCACTTTGTAGACAAGCCTTGAATCTAGGATGAAATTTCATCTTTAAGTGAATTCTTTTGCTTTCATGGATATAAGTCTAACTCTTAATTCAGCATGCAGGCTTTGGAAAAAATATATGACATGTTTGTGATTGACTTAAGTACCTATGAAAGAGAGGGGCTAACAATAGTACTGACTTGAGTCATACATAGGGCAGGCAGGGGATGTGCAAGCTTCCCAGCACAATTCTTTCAGTGCACCTCAGATCTGACCTGTAGCATATCTGTTATTCTTGTCTCTAGTAAAATCTGCTCAGTTGTGCCAGACTGTCTGTATTGGTGATATAATCATCCCGTTATAGGGTTTTATAAAAATGAAAAGAAAAAAATACTCCAAATCATTGAGCTATATGACAATTAGCACAGTGGCACATGGAAACCTGAATGAGTGTGTCATGAAGGAGAGATACTTTGGTCCCAATTCACCAATGCCTTGTTCCCTGCATAGTCACAGGCACCCATGAAAAGTGAGTGTAAGATGCTACCAAATCAGAAGGCTCCAAACGCACCAGTGATGGTGTTAATGACTACACAGGGTATAAGGTAGTGGAGAATCAGGCCTTGAGATACCATCCCTGAATGACAGTCATAAAGAATATTGCCTCTTCTCAGCTAGAGAAATGTCCTGTGAAGAGTCATTATGGTGCATCAGGTAATATGCATTTTAATGGTCCTATGATGACAAGGGATACTTTGGCATGTTCTAAACTGTAATGGTTCATCAAATAGGTAATATGTCAGCATGCAATTTTAAAAATGCACATCAATCGCTTGATAAACCATAACACAACCATCAAATAATTGGGTGTTTTTCAAGCTGGACACTCCCAATACGTGACCAGAAAGATGCACCTTTCTTGCATGGATATGCTACAAAATAATACATTTTAAAGTTTGTGTGTGTGGAGGGGAAGAGGGCCTGTACCTCTTAATGGCCTGATCCACACAACATTAAATCAACATTGACTTCAATGGACTTTGAATAAGTCCCAGTGAGAGCGCACAAAAACTAGAAAGGGTGCAAAAGTTTCAATGCTCTCACACAAGGCTTTTCAAAAAGTCTCTTCAAGCAAAATAATCACTGTTAAATGATATTTTGGCCAAATTCTCCCCAAATTTTGGCACGTCTGAAGGCAGGCAGTCTATTTATTTCCCTGTGAAAAGACAGACTGAACAAATCAATGTTTCACTACTGCAGGGGAACAATTGGAGAGCTTTGTCTGTTTTTAAAAGTGAAATAATTGGTTTTAAAGATTGATGAATTTAACTAAAGAGTCGGGGTGAAATCCCAGCTCTCCTGAAGTCAATGGCAAAACTACCATTGATGCCAATGGAGCCAGGATTTTTTACCTTCTGTCTTTGTGAGTGGCTTGGGTGAGTGCCAAAAACCTTTTCTCCATTTCTAAGGTATAGCATTTGCCATCTAGTCACTGAGGTAATTTTGCATGCATAAAGACTGCAGGATCAGCCTCTATGTTTATGGGCAACTTTCCTAAATGCAAATAATGTACTAAAGGGCAAACTTTATATGAGAATAGTACTAAAAGTTCCAAAGTTATGGGAACAGAGTGGTACTTGCAGGCAGAAATGTGAAATGAGTGTGTAACCAAAAAAAAAGTTCCCTAATTAATATTGTGCTATTAGTTTATGTCAGTTTAATTAAAAAGCAAAGGTTGTTTTGCAGTTTTGATAAAAGTCAGGATACACAAATCAATTCTCGCTGTGTCCAGAACATTTTATTACATTTTACTTATCTCTCTTTTTTTTTTTGCTAGAAATGAAACGTGAAACATGACACATAAGAGGCTTGTGAATTATAAATTACATAAAGTAAATTATATTTAGTCCTCATCTGTTTCAGAAGGAAAGAGTGTGTTGTTTTCAAAAGCAATACTGATTTTGCCACTCTTACATTTAACTTGTAGATGCAGTTGATATATTTTTAATTAATATCCTGAAATCCAAATATAATAAGTTATTCCAGTAAGTGCCATTAAAGCAACTGATTAATAAGGCTGTTAGTGATAAACTTACACCAGCTCATCCCATGCTTAGAGACCCTTCCCAGAAAACACATTGTGCAAAAGAGATGCACTAGAACAGCAGTAATGGAGGTAATGACTAAGTGTGCTCTTCATCACTAGAAATATTATTGATTGTGAGAAGATTTTGCAAAAAATAAATCATCAAAAATTGCATGGCAAAATTAGTAGTCTCTTTGGGCAATATAAAAGGGAGCACATGTCAGTAAATCCATAGTGGAGTCAGAGTAAAGGGAAATAGCAGACTGAAGCTGGTGATTAAAAGCTTGTGCTATTCATTGCTTCGGAGTACTAAAATTAAAACACAGTGGAAGGTTTTGATTAAAGCTATGCAGAAAAAAACTGTCCAACCTCCTTATTCCATGCAGGTTAAACAAATTCTGAGTGAGACTTGAATTCTCTGAAAAGAAGAAGAGAAAGAAAAGGAAGAGACCATGCAGAAAGCATCAACTTTGAGTCTACAAACCTGTTCTTGTCAGGCTGGTTCCATCCAGCCTAAACCCAGCTTTATCTGCTGCTGCAACCAGTGCTTGTGCAAAACTGCCGCTGGTAAAGATCGAGTCATCTGAGGAGCTACCTACACTAGATCTATGACTAGAAAAGTTACGGTCCTCATCAGACGCAGAACCCCATCCATTTACCATTGAACCTAAAAACAAATGTAGGGGTCTAGTGAGTTGTATACATTGAATATCGTATCTGTTTATCTAAAGCTCAAAGGCCCACCAAGTTTATTTTCTCTCATCAAGAAAACAAGTTTATCTGGGAGAGTCTGGCATCAAAGCAGTATCTGTGTACAAGAAATCTTTCGGGAGTAGATGGAATTACATTCATAGGTTGTCCCTTGATCATTTGAACATATGTACAAAATGGGCCAAATTCTGGTATCATCTATACTTATGAAAATTCTGTGAAAACTCCACCAAAGTCTATGTTTTTACTGCAAATTTACAGCAATGTAAAGGAAATCTATTGCCACATGATCTGACTCCATATGTTGTAAAGTAGTACATAGCCTGACATTTACAATGTAAGGCCTTAATTTAGGAGACCATGAACGTGCATAAGTCTCAATGAACTTATTTAAATTGAACATTGAACGCATGCTTACATATTGTCCTGAACAGAGATGGAGTTAAGGAACTATGTAAATGCTTTCTTTAATTGAGGCCTAAACATCGTTATGTGATCTTTAAGTCAAAACTAGAGAGTAACACATACACACTGCAGTTCATTGTAATTCCTTGAGCAAATTCAAAGAGTTTCGGTCTGAAAGTTTTGTTGGGAATAGATTTGCAGGAAATATGTGACTAAATTCTGAATTTAATATTGAGTCACTTACACATTCAAATGCTGCCTTCCTGCCCTGCTAATGGTTACCACTATTGTAAGAAAAAAGTGCAACTACAGTGACAAAAACATATTTAGAAATAGAACGGATCAAATCGCTTGAGAGAGAGAAAGAGAACAAACATAAGTATAATACTTAATACTGATGGAAGGATACATCCTTTTGGCCCCCCAGTTATCTGTAGTTTTTAGTATCTGAAGCATGGTGTTGATATACAGTGTACAGTATAGTATGTACTACATTTTCAAACGTTATCACTGAGTTTGAGATTTTTAAAGTTGCTAGACACCCATATGACTTCAACTGGGGTTATAAATGTGTGTACTTTTGAAAATCAGTCCCAACGTGTCTCAGATTTCCAAAAACTGAGATACTCAAAATCACACTGTGGCCTACATCTCTGCATACATTGCAAATAAGCAAGTGAGCACATGTGCAGCAGCAGAAATGCTGATTTTTTCAAGATATGAATGGATACATGTGGAGTGATAAATCATCCCTTAGATTTACTATACACTTAGTGATGATGTACAAATGTTGTAGTGAAATTTTAATACCTGACCTGCAAACCCTCTTTTTCATTACATGTACAAGGGAGTTATTTAAAGCCTAATGTCTAAAAGAAAACCTTTAAATTATGGATTGCTTATTAGGCCCAAGTTGCTAGGATAGATATTTGTGGTGTTGTAGATTATTAAAAGCTATCTGCAAAAAGTAAAGGAAAAATATAATTGAAATCAGGAATTCAATCAATAACATACACCAGTGGTTTTCAACCAGGAATACGCATAGTCTTGGGGTACACAGAGGTCTTCTAGGGGTACATCAACTCATCTAGATATTTGCCTGGTTTTACAATAGGCTACATAGAAAGCACTAGTGAAGTCAGTACAAACTAAAATTTCATACAGACAATGACATGTTTGTAGTGCTCTATATACTGAAATGTACGTACAATATTTATATTTCAATTGATTTATTTTATAATTATATGGTAAAAATTAGAAAGTCAGCAATTTTTCAGTAATAGCGTGCTGTGACATTTTTGTATTTTTAGGTCTGATTTTGTAAGCAATTTTAGATTTAGATTTTAACTGAGGTGTAACTTGGGGGTATGCAAGACAAATCAGACTCCTGAAAGGGGCACAGTAGTCTGGGAAGGTTGAAAGCCACAGACATACACTGTACTACAAAAAAAGAGGAAGAGGGAGAAGTTTCTGTGCCACTAACTTTTTGAAAACAATGGATTACTTTGCTGCAGTGACCAAATCTTTTAACATCAGCAAAGTGGCAGGCTGTAATAACACAGGTTCATGCACTCCAAAGATACAAGAACAGAAACTGAAGAGGTCTATGGAGGTCTGACAGGCAGAAGGTGTGTTAAGCGCAACAGAAAGTGACAGAGTTTGATTCTGCTTGCCAAGAGCGCACACAAAATTATTACTTTCCAAATAGACTCCACTTGACATAGACAGATGTAAGGATTCTAAGATAACAGCAAGAGAAGGCTGAAACTGAGCCTCCTTAAAGAAGACAATTTCTTAAACAACAATCAAGGGGTCACAGAACATCATACAGAAAGGAGCGCAGTAGCTTGGCAATAGGTATTGATATGAAATATGAAAAACAATGATATAAACAGCTATAAAAACAATGAAAAGGACAAAAGAAAATGAGATGCTATAGGTGAAGACACTTTAAAAAAATTGCTTCCTATGATCTTAAAGTTCAGCATTTGCTTAGTTACCTTGCTGAATTGGGGCCTACGATTTTAACAATATAAATGGAACAAAAGGAATAAGTCTAAGTATGTTTTAAAGAAGAAAATGAAAACATACTTCCATTTGCATACAGCATTCCATCTACTTGCATACCAGTCATGCAATTTTCTGAAGCAGTTGTTATACAGTATGTACTACACATGCATACACAAACTACACACGCACACAGACCAGGTTTACTTAGCAATACCTAAACTTTAATTATTGCCAAACTATTATTACAAGAGTACCTATTTTTCACATGTATTCTTTCTGAAAGTGTTGGAAAGCCCTGGAGACTGAAGTCTCACTTTTAAGTACAGAACAAGTTGTAGCATGGTGAGTAGCAGTGCGCTCCTAAACACACATGCGCGCACATACCTCTTTCCCTTAATCTGTCATACTTCAGCTGTGTTGTGGAAGCACCATCTCTAGAAGTGAAAGGGTAGCTCAATCCTCTTGCTGATTTGATCTTTAGTTGCTGAATCTGTCAACCTGGTTGCCAACTACTGATGAAGTTTTTGGTATTATGGCTTCCTGTACTTTGGTAGCTGAACTGAGATTCGCAGCTCATTTCACATAGATCAGCAAACTGCTATCAAATTGTAGGGAGTTTTTGGTATCCACTGACTTGGGATATAATTGAACTGGGAACTAGGGATGAAGATATCCAGACATTACTACCAATCTCCTGAGCTATTCTGGCCAACTGCTTAAACATTTTTTTTTTCACCACAATCTGTAAAAATAAAAATGTTCCTTTGTTTATCTTACAAATGTGTGGACCCTCACCACTAAAGACTGAACCTTGTTTTGTTGTACAAACACCCTTAGGCCATAATTCAGCTGGGTTAATCTAACACGCTTAGTAAATGATGACTGTTTTTTAATGGTGCCCACTGGCACTGTTTCCCAAACCAGATAAACAATTGTTATCTGAATAAAGGTAGAATAAAAGGTACTGGTGTCCCTCTCAGATCAACTGTGCATTTTCCAAACGGGTTTTTAGTAGGTTTACCTCTTTACATGCAGTAGCTTACTCTGTGTACATCGGAGTTTTTATGTTTTCTGGCAACCATAAATTTTACTTTTGCAGACAGCAGCAGTAAATGCATTATGCAAAACAAAATCAACTATCTGAAAAGTTGAACTCTGTTTTCTTGCTCCATAAAACATTTTTGGATGCTAAGGCACACAGGAAGTTGTTTTGCTCTTACAGAAAGGTTAGGAGGATAGAATTGCTAGTAGATTGCTTGCTACTGATTTTATTATTTCCTGACATTTTACAGGCAATGAAAAAGCTACTTCTTTGTGCAAACTGAATCTTTCAGTACAACTCTGTACTGTTTTTAAGTCTATCCTGCCTGTGAAACACAACCAACCTCTCTTTTCATAGAAAGCTGACCGTTGGTCCAGATGCCTTCAAAACAAGTTCTTAGCTATTGACTAGTACTAGTCCAGGTGTATCGATTTAAGGCTTGATCCTTCAACATGCTGAGCACTCTGGCCCCAATGTGGCAAAGCACTTAGACCTAGCTTTACAAAGGCATTTAGGTGCCTAAAGATGCAGATAGGTGCCTATTGGGATTTTCCAAAGGGCCCAGGTGCCGAATTCCCATTGGCCCTTTTGAAAATTCGGCTAGGCACCTATCTACATATTTTGGTGCCTAAATACCTTTAAAAACTGGCCCTTATGCACTGATCTAGCAAAGAATCCCTATTCAGTAAAGCACTTATAAGCACATGCTTAACTTTAAGCATTGAAGCCAACAGAACTTAAGTAAGTGCTTAAGTGCTTCCCCATCTTAAGCACATGCTTATCTTTAAACATGGGGATTATCCACATGCTTCAAGTTAAGTTCATGCTTAAGTACTTTGCTTGATTAGGGCCAGAGTGTCCAGTGCTTTTGCAGGATCTAATTCTATGAGCCTGATCCTGCTTCCACTGAAGTGAATGGCAAAACTCTCATTGCCTATATTGTGCAGGAGCAGCCCTTTACACTCCTAGGAGCACATCTGGCCCTTTACATTTATTTATTAATACAAAGCATGATCATTGACCTTAGTGGGGTATCATGCAACAGTGGGAGGCTATGGCTATGCTGGGTAACAGAAAATCATGGGAAGTGCTGAATAGTGAATAAAAAAGTGCTCTATCTATCCACTCTGAAAATAAGACCTTGACATATCCTGTATATTATACAACAGTGATTTCCTCCCCTACCAAATATTGAAACTTATAAGTACGAAATGAAATTTGTATGTTCTTAAAATTGTCTCTTGTGGCCAGGGAATCTTTAATAAAAGAATACAAGCCATTCATACAAGTTTGACACTTTATAGGTCCACACATAATCAAGGCATCTATAAACATTTAATGAAAAATGAATTTATGCCACTTAGCCAAATTTATTTGTGTTTTTATTTTCAATCTTTCTAGATGTTTTGGTTTCCATATTGCTGAAAGGCCCAACATTTTTTCTAATTTATTCAAGCTGTTAGAGAAGAAATGCACATAGAACATTAAGTAGTTGCTCAAATGTTGCCGAGCAGTAAAATACTATGATAAAGTGGCATCTTGCTGTGTCTCTACTACATCTTCAGCACTAAAATTAATTTATGATCAGTCATCAATTCATTTACATGTCATTTTATGCTAAATCCATCCTTGCTGATGAATGCGTATCCCCAGATCCATTAAGCTAGGATAAAGCCTATGCTTTATAGTATGACCCTGCTAATTGTTGTATTACCATTTTTATGAGATACAAAAACTAGCAGTTCCCTATTTTCTAAGCACATATTTAATCCATGAACCACATTCTTCCTATTAAATGCAATCTGCCTAACTGCCTATAAAATAAAATCTTTAGCAATATGTATCCCTGAGCAAATCAATACAAATATTGACCTCTGCCTTGGTAAAATATTGGTTAAGTAACTGATGTTGTATAATTTTCCAGAGTTATGACATTTGTGCTCAGACACACTGAATAAACAGCTTTTACCACATAGCTAACAAGCAGAGTGTTTGGGTTTTTTTTAAATTAGGTTGAAAATATGCAAAAGAAGGCTGTTATTTTCTCTGTGCTATACTTCTTGTTGGCATCTTTATTAGAATTTTAGATTATTTCAATTTTGTTACCCATGTGCAAGAATAACTGTTTACTATTTTCAGTCATAAGAACATAAGAATGGCCATACTGTGTCAGACTAATGGTCCATCTAGCCCAGTATCCTGTCTCTGACAGTGGCCAGTGCCAGATGCTTCAAAGCAAATGTAGAGAACAGGGCAGTCATCAAGTGATCCATCCCCTGTCGTCCAGTCCCAGCATCTGGCAGTCAAAGGCCAAAGGACACCCAGAGCATGGGTGTTGGCTAATAGCCATTGATGGATGTATCCTGTTTCACTTGAGCAAATGATGGGTTTGATTAAACTCCCATAAACCCTGTAGTTAACAGGGTTGCATCTACACTAAACTCTTTTCTCCTCAGCTTCCACATAAGTACAGATGCACTAATCGGGGGAATGGCATGAACCATTATGTAGAATGGTCACTGATGTTAGAACACCCAGATGGTCTACCCTGCCAAGAGCAGGTCTATCACAGATGTCAAAGGCTGAAAGTTCTTAAAATGTCTGTACCTTATTTGTAACTAGAGTGCTCACTGTTTCTACACTGCTGGTGGCAAGGCTATGAAGTTTTAAGGGGGTTGGTCAAGGCCTAGGAGATTTTCAATTGACTTCAATGAAAAATGGATCAAATCCCATACAGTAATCTTAGACAATTAAGTCCTTATGTACTATTAAAGCAGAACAACAAGAATTCTGGTCAAAATTATGGCACAAAATTGCATCATAAATACAAACATTACATTAAACCAATGCAATCCTGTCTCCCAAATTTCCCATTACCAATATTTCAATGAACCTGTTAAAAGAAAAGGAGACATAAATGATCAATTAACTGAAAGTTAAGAAAGCAGGAGTTCTATATCAGCTCAATATTTTTATGAAAACCAGCAACTTAATCGTCTAATAAATTATGGATGATTTAGATGCTGGGAAAAAACATCATAGAGTTAAAATAAGTCCTTCTTTCCATTTACTATTACTCAGAATTTTGCTGGAAACAAATTAATGCTTCAGCTTTTAGATTTATAAAATCATTATTCAAAAGTTTAAACAGAATTTTCCCAGCTTAGGTTTCCTTTATAATACCTAGAGACCATTAAGATGTGTTTACTGTGAACTCCTCTTTCCCTCCCTCCCCTTTTTTTTTTTATACATGTCAGCATTTGCTCTCTCACCCACAAACAGGAAAGCTTAAACACATAGAGGAAAATCTCTGTCTGCATCCTCCATCAGCACTAACTAAATCAAGAAGGGCTGGGAAATAAAGACTTTTTGACAATGAAGGGACCCTACTATAATTTCTAAATCTAACATTTCCTAATTTAGTTGACATATGATCATACTGACCCTAATAAAATAGCCTTTGGAAAAATATCCTGATGGTGACTTTCCATTTTGCGCCTCAACCTCAATCTTTTGGAATTGTATCGGATTTTCCATCTATCAAATTATATGGTATGATCAAAGTAATTCCTCCACTTTCAGATAAAAAGATCCACTACCACTGAGAGACCACTCAGAATGCACTAAAATCTGATGGCATCTCCAACAGCTCTGCTTAATCATGGTCTTGGATGTTATTAGGACTTTTCTAGCAACTTCTATTTTATAACTGCCACAATGGGAGACTTCCTGGGGAAACACCATCAATAAATTCCATCACTTAAACATGCCTCATGTCAGAACTCCAACTTCCAAATGCATCTGTTTCCACTGAACCAGTCTGCATAGCACAAAATCTCCCCCTTAGTGGGTGCTGGATGTAAAACTAGTTGGCAGCCTCAGCAGAAAGCACAAGGATTGACTCTGCTATGAAGACCAAACTATCCTCTCACTCCTAGAGATGATATCTCCAGGTCAGTGCTGAGGCAGGCTGACCTCAGAGCAATGCTTCTATCTTTGTTGTCTCTCTGTTCTGAGGCCTTCAGTATCTGGGGATGTGAGCCAATATTTTTCCATAAGTACTAACCTCACAGAAACACCTCTTTTTAACAATAAATGTTGGCTTCTGAGTTCTTAAGGACCAGGTACTATATTTTTGCTCAATTTTCTAAAATATTCAATAGCTTTAGAGAAATGAAACAACATTATAAAAGTCCCAGGAAATCGCCGTTCTAATGTATCTGAAGCCCTATGCAAATAATGAGCTTGTATTTTAACTCATCAGTTATTTTGTTTGCAGGATATGGGGAGACCTCAGGAATGCCTAACATATCAAAGATAAGCAAATCAGGCAATTTGAGAAACCTTTGAAACAATGGGTTCTACATACTGTGCTTATTGCTGAACATCAAGCCTATGGGGGTTAATGGGATCATAAACATCTCAAAATATTATCCTTTGAAACATCCCCCACAAATATAATATGCACTCCCTCATGTGAAAATTATACTATTGCTAAGAGACTCAAATCCAAGAGAGAAAATGAAGGCTTTTATCGTATTTCCCCATACAGTCATCGAAGGAGGCAGAAGACAATTTGTTATCTAGATGCCTGAGATTTTGTAGATCATTTTACTAAACATATGTATTATTTATAGGTTATGAGGTAAAGCACAACTTCTTCCTGCAAAATACAACTTCACAGACTGAGATTTTTAACACACCAATAATTAAGCAGTATTTCTATCTAGGAAAGCAGGTTTTATTTTTATTAATAAAAGCATCAATTGTAATGAACCCAGAAGTATGTTAACTGCAGCAGAAATGCACCTGTCCTTATTTCATTGACATTAGGTAAAGTAGGATACTAATAACAGTTGAAAATGTAAATGTGTGAAATGCTCATTTTCTGATATACAGATATACCAATATTGACATATTAATACACACTGAAGGGACAATATATAGTAAGCTGATTTTTTTTATTTAGTCCTGTATTATCACTGTAAAACCTTTGCTGCATTCCTAATGGAAAGCCATTAGTGAGATATGCAAAAATATGCAGAATTATAGCCTGAAGGAGCTTATGCTAGAAATTCAGGCAAAGTAGCTTACCATATTCGTGCACTAATAAGTCAGCCTTCTGAATTCAAAAATTTAAACTATAACTCTACAGCTTTCATTTGGATCTGGATTTCAAATCACAACACTAGAGCTACAGTTCTTAAATCTTAATTAGCTTGGCAAGCAGTCTGGCCCAGGGTAAGGGAAAAACCAGAAAGTGGGATAGAGCAGTACACTGTTTAATTCAACAAGGGAAGAAGAGGAAAATTACAGGTACTGATGCTTCATCACTGTCACAGTCCTGCCTCCATCAGTGGGAACTGCAATGTGTTTTCAGAGCTGCAATGTTTAGATAAGGGAGTAAAATTCTTAGAACTTGTAAGGCACAGAGAGGTGAGATAAAATTAAGTGGTGCTACATTAATATGTCCCCAGTGAGCAAGTGTACTGTGCAGGCATATCTAGAAATTAGTGCTTTCACATAAAGATCAATGACTGAAGAGACAAACAGTATTTTTAATGAGCTATGTAAGACCACGCACATTTGAGTCATCAGTAAAGCTAAATCATCATGGATGCAGTACGTTACGTACAGGTCCACCTTCAGTTTAAAGGAAAGTTTACTGATGCCTCAGAAAGGGTTCATAATGTTCATGTAAAAACAGCTTTTTCTCAGAAAACTCCATGGCTTTCTGTCTTTCTTTGACAGCAATTTTACTAATTCAGATTCGTTGGAATAGTTTAGTATGCATTTTCAGGCCTTTCTTTGTTGATCCCAGTTGTTACTTTTCTAGACATCCAAGGAATAAGAAACAGTGAAGGAAAAGATGACAGAATAATTAAATATCTTCACTGAAAGGGAACAATTATTAAATACAGCAATATGAAGTGGGTATAAAATATATGTTTCACCTACATATATATTTTCTTCAGTTTACAAATACATTTTGTGCTAATCTAGCCAAGTTTATTCTGAAAAGTCTTTTTACCTCCCTGTGTTCATCAGTGCATGCTTTTACACAGCCAAATATCTAGAAACATTTTAAGATAACATTTACTTTTTATGCTGCTCCCAATATACAAAATACAGTATATCGTTTCAAAGTTAAGGGCTTCCCCCCCACACCCTTTTTATGTAATAGACTTGCTTCCCCAACAGTCTGAACTTTTCATGAAAGACAGGATATAATTGAGTTTTCTTTCATGTCTTTAAAGCTTTTTAAAATTCATGAATTTTCTTATCATTTTGCAGCAAAAGTATTTTCAAATCCTTCTTTAACTTTAGTGTTTAATATTAACATATTTTAAATATCACAGAAATAGAATGGAATACATTTTTGCTTAAAAGGTATTTGATTTATGATGTATTTTAATATTACAAACATATTGGTTCACTCTTAAATGTGTTCGGTTACCTGTCACAGAGCTGTCTAGATTGTCCATACTGGATCCCGGAGTATGCTCTAGACCTCTTAGTGGCCTAGTGATTTCTATAGCTTCTTCTTCAATATCATCCTCATCATCATCTGGAATGTCTGTTTCCAAATCTGAAATAAGGGTTCCAGCTACATATCCAAGTGGTGGAACTGGGGCCAGAGGAGGTTGAGTATTGCTTTGGATGTGCCTATACAAATAGATAAACAGAAATGCTGTTGGGCTGAGCGGAAGACATTGGTCTGCTGGGCCAATGAGAAAAGAGACAAATCTTCCAGTATACCCTGAATGTATTTACAAAATTGTTTGTAAGTTATTTACCCAAGAAGAGGTGACTCAGATATCTATCTCAGGTATGTATATGGTACCTATTACCATAGTATCTGAGTGCTACCTTTTAATGTATTTCTCCTTACTACAACCTCAGTGATGTGGAGAATTGCTATTACCCCCATATTACAGATGGAAAACTGAGGCACAGAGAGAATTTGTGAGTTGCCCAAAGTCACATAAGAAGTCTATGGCAGAGCAGGATCACTTGGGTTCCAGGCTAGTGCCCAAACTGTTAGAACATCCTTCCTCTCAATAGAAGCCAAAAGCTTTCAAATTCAACTTGTACTGCAGGAAGAGGACATTTTTCCCACCCAAACTAGATGTTATTACATGGAATTCAGCCTGAAGACCAGGCAGTGTTCTCCAGGAGAATAGTTTTCTGGTAGCATGGATTGTAGCTCATCTTCAGCACGCATGTATTTAGTTTGCCCAACTAGAACTAATTTAACTAGAGCACAATGAGGTCATTACTGTGGCCCTTCACAACACTGATTTTGAAATCTGTGGATCCTAACAATGTGGATCCTAACTCTGCAGCAACTCTAATAAGGGGAGCAGGATTCAGTCTCTTAGGCCTAGTCTTCACTTACTGGCTGGTCCGGCGGCACGCCATCGATGTTCTGGGATCGATTTATTGCGTCTGGTTAAGACGCGATAAATCGATCCCAGATCGATCCCGGAAGTGCTCACAGTCGGCGCCGGTACTCCAGCTCGCCGAGAGGAGTACGCGGCGTCGACGGGGGGAGACTTCCGGCCGCGTCTGGACCGCGGTAAGTCCGGACTAAGGTACTTCGAATTCAGCTACGTTATTAACGTAGCTGAATTTGCGTACCTTAGTCCGAAGTCCGGACTAAGTGGGGACCAGCCCTTAGCTGTGAGCTGCTTTCTTGAGCAATCTGTTTGAGTGGGCGCTGTGACAGGCAAGTAGGGGGTTCTCCGAAGCCAGTTATGACTTTGCTTGACAGTTTGCAATCTGTAAAGTGGATCCTTATTCATGATTGGTCAGCATGGTAGAAAGCCCAGAATGTTGGTCTTCTTATTGTCAAAGAAATAGATCCCACAGTGAACTGGATAGGGAGGCTAGGACTTGGAACATTTTACTTGCACCAGCAGTAGGCCACATTAGGTCATCTGACTGCAGTTGAACAGGGCTATGTAAAGCAGGTGTGGTCACCGGGTAGCAACATTCCAAAATGGCCTCCCTACCCCTTATTTGGAAGTTGAGAAGGGCACTTACTGAGCAATTTTGCCTGCCTGCTGGTATAAAAGGGCTTTAGGTGGCAAGAGAGAATTAACTTTGGTTAGTGTATATGAATTATTGGTATTATGTATATTTATACAGGTGTGTTTTTATAATCTAAAATCAGGTGGATAGCCCTCCCCAAAAAAGCATGATGAGATTCACAGTGTCATCTGACACCAAAATGGCACCTGCAGTTTGCAGGCCATTGGAAGCATAACACCTGCAAATTACAGCCTTCACAGGCAGGGCACACATTTGTATGCTGGCTCAAATCAGATACTGGAATGGGCCAGGATTAGCTGCTGCCTCAGATTTGGGCCAGTCCCCTGGGCAGGCTAAGGCCTATACTAGGCACTGTGGCACTGCAGTAGGGCCTAATTACCTTGTGGATTGAATGCAGCTTGCAAATGAGCCTAGAGGCTTCCAAGAGAAAACAGCTGGATTTGATTTGGCATGGATTGTCTACCTGTCTGTTCTATTTACGATAGCAAATGTGGAATATAGTTGTGACCTTTGTTTGCCAATGAAGCATGTCTGCTTCTTCACTGGTGGAGTGTCATTCAGCAACTAGTTGTACTTTATCTTCTGAGATTCTCAGGCTCTTTTTTTATTTTCTCTAGATGGAAAAGTTTTAAAAGGACAACTACTACTTAGGGGACAACTAGAAAGCAACTGGCCTTCAGTTCTTGTCTTGTGCAGCTGAAAAGTTCTTTTTTAGTCCCTGAAGAGATTGCTTCTAATGTTTGTTTTATAGTGAAAATGTTACAGTGATATTTGCTTCTTCTTCCTTTGAATAAGCAAAAAACATTCTAACAGACTAGATCCAGTCTATGTAATTTAACAACTTTCTTCCTGTTGTTAAACAACTTCAACTGTTTCTATTATCTTCTTATTAAAATTAGAGGTGCTATTTCAACATACTATCAAAACTCTTAGCTGTGTGGATACTTCAGTCTCATGTAAATGTGAATGAAGCTAATTGTCCAGAAAAATAATGGTTGTATTGATACTGAAGGTGACCGACCTGAAGTTTAAACAGTGATTTAGAGTCTCGTTATTTCCAAAGCCCTGAAAAATTCAATTTATTTGCTATCCTGAAGTATGTGGATAAAAGTTACCTGTTGATGTGGTTAATCAATTGGCATATACCAGCATTCCAGATGAATATCGTGTTTAGATGTATTTTTAACACAAATTTAATACAATACCTATTTTTAGGTTCCATTTTCATACCATAGAGATACTCTTTTTAATATATATGTTTTTTCAATTAACAGTTTCAGTTGTTGTGTAGTAAAAAGGATTTTGGCACTGGATACTGTATTATTACAGTATCATTTTCTAAAATTACATGTGTCTAACTCAAACATTTACCATGTTTGCTTTGCTATGTCAAACTGGTAGGCCCTGGTTAATTCATCAAGGTGGGCTTGAAGCATTGGCTGCATCTCCTCTCGTGGAGAAGGTGTGAGAGTTGCAGTGGACTGTTGCCCAAAGGAGATTGCTGGTGAGGAGGCCACCCCTCGGACAGGTGGTGTAGGCACTCTGTCATCATCTTCTTCAAGCTCATCCTCCAGGCCCTGGTGTAAGTACGTCTGAACCGGTAAAGGAGGACACCAACCATCACTGTCATATCTGAAATCAAGATCATATAAATTTAGTACCAACCAAAACTAACCTCTTCTCTATACTAAAGGGAAAGACAGGCATCTTTATTATTACTATTTATTATTCACATTACTATAGAGCCCTAGTTATAGGCTAGACCCCATTGTGCTAGGTGTTGTACAAACTCAGAAAAGGTGACTTTTGAGGAGGGATTTGAAGGTGGATAATGAGGTTGCTGTGTAGATGTTTATGGGACATGCCTACCCTGACATGTAGTTTGAGTCTTAATTATTATTTTAAATATAAGTAAGGCAATAATTGCTGAAATTTGTCACATTGGTTTTGTTTCTTTGTTCCTTTGGCTCATAATAGCTAAGCAATTTGAACAAAATTTTCTACAACAAACCACATGTCCTTTATCATGTTTTTTAATATTAATCAGATAACATTACCTCACAATTACCAAAGGAAATGAACTAACTCACTTTCTGGACTATTAAACTAAGAGAATGAATTAAAGATTTACCTGCATCTAGACATGAAAACCCAGACTACTGATTAAAAGACAGTGAATAAACTCAAATATTTAGGCATAGCATTTTCGTACTTCCACCTTCCTTCTAACAAGCATATGTTAGATCTCTTCTTGCATCCCCAAAGCAGTGACCATACCAAGGGAGGTTTGGAAGATTTGTTGTTACCATTATTCCACACATAACCCAATCATTACTCCCACACAGTCGGTAAATTAATCGTAACTAGAAAGGCAAGCAGCCTTTTCACATGCTGTTCTATAGCCTGCTCCACTCCACACTACCCTAATATAGCCCAGATGTAGGGGTAAGGGAGGGTGGTTGGCACAGGAGATGTCTATTCTGGTGTGATGTAAACAAAAATCTCTAAATTGAGGAAATTCTCAGTTGGACACTTAGGATATGTCTACACTGGGTTTTAAAACCCCTGGCAGCAAGTCTCAGTGCCTGCGCCTACAAACTCAAGCTCATGCTACAGACATTAAAAATGGCAGTGTAGAGCTCAGGCTGGAGCTGCCATGGGATTTAGAGTGCGGTGTGGACATACTCTTAGGGCCATATTTAAAAAAGGGTATTTAGGCACGCAGCAGGATTTTCAATAGTGCCTAGATGCCCAGCTCCCATTGGAGCTGGATACCTAGGTGTTTCTGAAACTTCCAGTAGGTGCCTATCTGCATCTTTAGGCATCTAAATATTTTTTTAAAATTTTGCCCTTCGGTCCACATTCTACCCCCTTTTTGCTGCATGCTCATTACAAAGGAGCCAGAAACAGGGGAGGGAATATGGCTCTAAATGTAAAATACTAGTGTTCGTTAATACATTATTACATCTTTGGCTTTCGGTGCACTATATGTAGTGAATTCAAAAGTTATGGTTTCCACAAAGATTGTAAACTGCGTGCATTGCCTTTCTGTATTTTATGCAACCTAGAAAAAGTATTAAATGCATACAACAGCAACACACCCAATTCACCCCAAGCACAATGGGAGGTTATATACACATGATAAATTACAGAGCCATCTGATAAATTGCATTTATCATGCACCTGGGCCTCTCTGCCAGCACCTCACCTACTAATTAATCTCTGTTGGGACTGCTTAGATGACATTCTAAATTTCTAAATATCTTCAACACAGTTGCCACAAATTTAAAAAAAAATGCCAAAAATATTTCCTTCTTTCATTCTTCTCATATAAGGAATTCTCAGCTAGAATTACGTTGGTCTGAGAGTAATACTCAGTCCTGGCCCAAAGAAAAGTTTAGGGTCTAATATATTGTAACTCAACAAGGTTAGAAACTGAAGTTGTATTTTCCATTCCAATAAAGCTATTGTTTCTAGTCCTGACATATCACGAGAGAGAGAACATTAAAGTTACATTATGGACAGAAAAGCTATTTTACCCAATATTTAGAGACTTCTAAAATGAATGAAAGTACAATTTCCCTCTCCCTGTGTAGAAGTCTATACAGTTTAGATACATAATTGTTAAAAGAGCTTGACTTTACAGACAGAAGTTTGGTGGAAAGGATCATGTAATTAAAGACAATATCATAATGCATATGCACAGGCAAACTTAATCCTAACCTTTGAATGATTGCTTTTGAAACCTTAATGTTCTTTTAAAATGTTTTATGTAATGTAACATGTACGGAATACCTGATGGAGTGATATAATATCAAGGCATTGCTAGCACTTATCTGTGATGACCTTCACAGCTAACTCATTTCATCTGATATACCTTGCTTAGTTTTTGGAGCTGATGAAACTGTAGCACAGTAAATATTGTTAACATCCATTTTTCTGAGTAAAATACAATTTTACACTTTCATAGTAGCTATCTATAAAATATGAGTGTTTAATATCACCAGGGATTTCTGGCAATGATTCCACAGAAATTCACTTATAGTCCATGTCTGAAACTTGTCCTGGAAAACCCAAAATCTGTATGTTCCCATTACTGTTGTCACTTTATAGTCTTAGGTTTTTTAATCTATTTATATTGGGCTGTTAACGAACTAATATATACTCCATTGACATGTTGCCTTCTCCTTACAATATGAATTAGATAAGATAAACAATGTGATAGGTTGGACTTTATACCGCAGCTTTGTTATAATAAACAATCTTTCAAGCAAGGAAGGTCCCTTTCTTCAGGAGTTGTCCAAAAGGATGTATTTGAACTAAAAGAGTATCATATTATTACCTTCATTACTTTTTCCTCAAGAAGCAATATGATTAACAATTACATTAATATCGCAACTAATTATTTTTTCCTTTTTATTTCTCGTTAGGAATAATCAATAGCAATAATTAAATGTGTCTTATAACTACCTGTCTGCATGAAAGGTTTCATTACTGGGGTCGGGTGGAATGATGTATATTATTAATGATAAAATTAAACACTGAAAAAAATACTAAAAATAAAATGTAATAATAATTAAACAATCAATGTTCAATACAGCCACTATCCAGATTATTAACTAAAACAAGGAGAAAAATACAGTTTCTTGAGAAAGGGAATTGGAAGGGTGCTTGACTGACAATAACTCAGGGAAAGGAGAGAAGGTAAAAAGGGCATGTGGGGGAACTATGAAAAGTTAGGGAAGACAAAAGGGAATGGAGATGGTGTTAGCGGAAGATCAGGAAAGAGAGCTGGAAATATCCACACACATTGACTTTCTGAATATCTTACCCAACAGCCCACGCCATACAAAAGTCTGCTTTGATTTGGAGATGATGTCTCCTCCCTCAATTGAGAGAATAGGACAGATTCTTTAGCTCATCCAGCATAGCTGAGGCAAAAGGAAAGGCTGGGGGGCAGCCACAGGTAGTCAGTTGAAACTATTTTATAATCCTTAGCCACTCAACTCCAGTGCAAGTTGGAGCCACACAGGAACAGTACTAAGTTAGGTCACTGGAGAATATGGCATCATGGAGCTCTGCTATGCCACACTGGTTCCTCACCCCATTCCTTTATCCATTTCTGTGGCAGGTGCCTGGCACAGCAGGTGGCAATCATCTCCATGATCAGGGAGTTCCCCTGTACAGGGGGAATTCTCCACTGGCTATCTTTGGCCATTTTAAGGCCATTTGTGCAAAGTGCCTTAGTGGCACAAAATGGTCTTAGTGACCTGGAGAATTTGGCCCAATATATCCATCTTATGTTACAAGGGTTTGGGGGGAGCATGGGACTGATTTTAGGCCCTTGTACACATCTGGAGAACAGTAAAGAGCTAAGAGTTTGGCTAGATGACCATGACCATTGTTCTTGGTTGCAGACATCACAACAGTTAGTTCTGGACTGGATTACTATAATACACTTCATCTGATGCTACGCTTGAAAACAATCTGGAAACTTAATCTGGTGCACAAGGTTGCTGCCTGCTAATTTAATGACGAGGCTAATGTAGATTGTAATATACCTGTGCTTCACAGGCTGCTGCCTACGTATAGGTCTCCAGGTGCAATTTAATGTGTTAACTTTGATGTATAAAATCCTTTGCAATTGAGTTTAGTTAGGATGCTCACAGTAAGAGTCCATAAATGGAAACTCAGGGATTAGGGAGAGGAGAGGGTTGGAAGTTGAACATTCTCCAGGACACTGTCCTGCTGGTATAAGTTTGTTCATCTTCAGATCACATTGCAAGGCCTGTCTGAATGGATTCAGTTTTCCTGTGCAACATGGGTATTTCCAAATATGTGATTTTAAAAGTTAAAATGTAATGTTATGGTGGGTATTTATGTTAGAAATCAAACGAATTACGATGAATAAAAATATAAAAATAAAAATCTAAGCAACTTTTTTCCAACATGTCAATATTAAAGCTGACATAGGAAATACAATCTTGATTTTGCACTTTCATTTGACTCTAGAGGTTGAAAGAAAAAAGATGCAAAAGGCCAAAAATGTACTGGCTAAATCCTCAGCTGGTATAAATCAGCGTAACTCTACTAATTTAAATGGAGCTGTGTCTATTTCTTCCAGCTGCAGATCTGGTCTATACATTTAATTTATTATTATTTTTTTTTTGGTCATTTTGATGTATTTTAGAAAGTCTGGTTGCCATTACTATCAATGTGACATTATAAGTAACTGAAAAGTGTAATTTGAAAGATAAACACAGCAAAAACTGAGCCTGAATTGTGTGCAACTTGGAAGTGTGTTGTCAATATCCCTGATTACTCTACCCTTAAATAACACTGGTCTACAATTTTTGAGAAGTCGTCTGCTTCAGAGATAAAATGTGCTATTTATTATGTATTTTGATGTGCTGAATTCAAATACAACAATTAAAACAACTGATTGGCTACTGTTTCTAAGATATTTAAGTTTTTACATTTTATGTCTATGTATACTGTGTAGATAGTAGAGTTTTAATCATAAATTGTAAACCTAGGTCTTTTCATGTGTTTATGGTTGCTTTACATGATAATATTTCACCTTTCCTGTTTATGTAACACTTTAAAAATCAGCAAAAGGGATTATATAAATAAAATTTATTATGAAACAAAAGGCAAAAAACTATTATGTACATAGTTTAGTCCTATTCAGTGTCTACTCGGCGCTTCTTGGCTTGCCTCTTGTATTCATTAAATGGAGCATCTCTTGTTACTGCCCAGCAATAGTCTGCAAGCATTGATGGGCTCCATTTGCCCTGATAGTGTTTCTCCATTGTTGCAATGTCCTGGTGAAATCGCTCGCCGTGCTCGTCGCTCACTGCTCCGCAGTTGGGTGGAAAAAAATCTAGCTGAGAGTGCAAAAAATGTCTCTTTATTGACATGTTGCAACCAAGGCTTTTGTATGCCTTGAGGAGGTTTTCCACCAACAACCTGTAGTTGTCTGCCTTGTTGTTTCCGAGAATATTTATTGCCACTAACTGGAAGGCTTTCCATGCCGTCTTTTCCTTGCCACGCAGTGCATGGTCAAATGCATCATCTCGAAGAAGTTCACAAATCTGAGAACCAACAAAGACACCTTCCTTTATCTTAGCTTCACTTAACCTTGGAAATTTTCCATGGAGGTACTTGAAAGCTGCTTGTGTTTTGTCAATGGCCTTGACAAAGTTCTTCATCAGACCCAGCTTGATGTGTAAGGGTGGTAACAAAATCTTCCTTGATTCAACAAGTGGTGGATGCTGAACACTTTTCCTCCCAGGCTCCAATGACTGTCAGAGTGGCCAAGCTTTCTTGATGAAGTGGGAATCTCTTGCATGACTATCCCATTGGCAGAGAAAATAGCAGTACTTTGTGTATCTAGTGTGCAGAGCAAGCAAGAGAGCAACAACCTTCAAATCGCCACAAAGCTGCCACTGATGTTGGTCATAGTTTATGCACCTCAAAAGTTGTTTCATGTTGTCATAGGTTTCCTTCATATGGACTGCATGACCAACTGGAATTGATGGCAAAACATTGCCATTATGCAGTAAAACAGCTTTAAGACTCGTCTTCGATGAATCAATGAACAGTCTCCACTCATCTGGATCATGAACGATGTTGAGGGCTGCCATCACATCATCGATGTTGTTGCAGGCTACAAGATCACCTTCCATGAAGAAGAATGGGACAAGATCCTTTTGACGGTCACGGAACATGGAAACCCTAACATCACCTGCCAGGAGATTCCACTGCTGTAGTCTGGAGCCCAACAGCTCTGCCTTACTCTTGGGTAGTCCAAATCCCTGACAAGGTCATTCAATTCACCTTGTGTTATGAGGTGTGGTTCAGAGGAGGAGGATGGGAGAATATGTGGGTCCTGTGACATTGATGGTTCAGGACCAGAAGTTTCATCCTCTTCCTCTTCCTCGTCTGACTCAAGTGAGAATGATTCTGGTGCATCAGGAACCAGCAGTCCTTCTCCGTGGGGTAGTGGGCGTATAGCTGATGGAATGTTTGGATATTGCACAGTCCACTTTTTCTTCTTTGACACACCTTTCCCAACTGGAGGCACCATGCAGAAGTAACAAGTGCTGGTATGATCTGTTGGCTCTCTCCAAATCATTGGCACTGCAAAAGGCATAGATTTCCTTTTCCTGTTCAACCACTGGCGAAGATTTGTTGCACAAGTGTTGCAGCATATGTGTGGGATCCACCTCTTGTCCTGATCTCCAATTTTGCAGCCAAAATAAAGGTGATAGGCTTTCTTAACCATAGTGGTTATACTGCGCTTTTGTGATGCAAAAGTCACTTCACCACAAACATAGCAGAAGTTATCTGCACTGTTCACACAAGTACGAGTTATCTGTGCTCACTTTGGCTAAACAGAAATGTGTCCCTTTGCAAAATCAAACACTGATAAATAAGAGAGCACGACACAGTATGATTTCTAGAGCTGATATAAGGCAATTTGTTCAGCAGGGTGATGTAAGCTTCGTTATGATTGCATCATCCATGACTTCTAGGAATAACATGATGCAATTCATATCATGGTATGACGCAATAACAGCTTCAGATTGCATCATTCATTGTTTTGCCTAAAAAGCAAGTACTGTCCAAACCCAGTCATAGCTTTATTCATAGATCCAGTCAAAGATGTATTTTAGTGATTTCTGGTTTAAATTGAGATCCCTTCCCTTTATAACTCACTTATCCTCTGCCATTCCCAAGTCAAGGGTCGTATATACTGACCCAATAGCATATCTTGAAAACTAGAGACAATCAACAATTTTAAGCATCGTTTTCTTTCTCAGTGACCCAGAATTAGTAACGTTTGACTACATTTATTTCAGAAGCATTTTGGCTGTAGAGCAGTGTAACCAGTGTTGTTTTGGTGACTAATATAATTTCTTCCATCTAGATAACAGATATTTTTTGCAACTAAGAAGTTAAGCCCTGTGTCACAAAGGCTTTCTCTAGATGGTACTTCAATTCACTTGTCTTATTTATCAGTTTGTCATCTTTAAAGAAGATGGAAGTGGTTTGCCTATTATTGCGGAATTAATTTAGTTAAATATTAGCACACATTGATTTTAAAAAATAATTAAAACACCAAGCTGATCTAGAGAATTATTATTATTTATCATATCTTAAATTTGTATAGTAGTCTATTAAAGTAGATTGCATTTTTGGAAAAAAATCCTTAAATATAGACTGTACTTTGAAGTCCAAAATATATATAGGAAATAGAGCTGCATGAAATTTGGGGTAAAAACTTTTTCCCTGAAAAATGCATTTTTAGGTTGACTGAAATGTTTAAAGAATTTCGGTTGAATTGACCAAATTTGTTTGGCTGGAAAATATATTTGAATAGCTCTAGTAAGGAGTATTACTGATTCTGGCATGCTTACTCAGGCTGAATGGAGTCTTACTCTGGAAGTCATCCCATAAATTCATGGAGCTGGATACTATTCAATGTGAATAAGGGTAGCAGAACCTGGCTTAAAGGCAATATTTTAGATTTATTTGATCACCTACATTTTGGTATTTTGGAAGGAGGGTGGTTTTAAGGGATATGTAGATCTTTGTAAGCATGATAGAGATTAACTAACAGTATACTGTTTATGCCAGATTGTGGGGGGAAACATAAGCATGGATCTGAGCCTTTGCTCATTTTCTGAAAGGAACCATATCAAAACTTTTGTGCCCATATCAAAATAGTGTAAATAACATTTCTTTCCATTTCAGTAACTAACAATTTTTTTCCTTTCCCATGACATTCTAATAGGCTCCAGCTCCTGCACAACATATTAATCTCCAGTAGCCTCCTTTTCCACCCACCTATCTGGAATTCACTGATTGCACTGCCCCAGCCTGCTCTGTGTAAAAGTGTGGCGGGGGGCTTCACACACAGGGCTACCCCTTTCAAACTCTTCCACCTATCCGGTTCCCAGGGGATGAGTCAGTGTCACCACGCTTGCCCCTTGCCCCTTTTACAGCAGTTTTCCTCTCCACCCCCACCCCAGCCATAAAGCACTGTTCCCTTTATTCAGCCAGCCAGACAACTCCCACATCCCCCTCTAAAGGTGCAGAGTCCATTTCTGGACTTAGGGGGCACAGCTCTGTGGCAGTCTCTCTATTAGGCCACAGTCACATCCATATTCAGTATTCCTATTCTGAGTTACATAACCCAGAATATGGCAATGCGAATTCTTCTTTTGGGACTAGTGCCCTAGAGAGAAGGGTCCAGAACAGTTTTGCCACACAATAAGAGGTTGTATCAATAATAAGTGTTGACTAAAGATGCTGGTGGTAGAGAACAGTGTGTGGGGAAAAAAGGGGGAACAGGTAGGAAGGAAAATTAAGGAAATGTGTTGGACAGTCAGAGAAAAGAAAAACTGTAAGGTGAGAAAGAAAATTATGAACCTGATGGTGCTCCGTTGACTTCCACAAGCTCCACCAGAGATGAATTTGACCATTTCCATCTGTTTTCCTACATTTGTTATAATTTATTTTTTGTTATATTGTGATTGTTCTCCTCAAAAATGTTAAATACATAAGTTATGAAAACAAATCACAGGGTTGTTTCTTTACATAAAATGTCCACTCCCATTTAAAAAATGTTTGTGGCATGCTTTTCTGTCCCTGGGAATGAGTTTTAGCAATCCAAAGAGGTTTAAAGTGTCAAGATGCATGTTTAAACTCCGGAAACTCACACATATAGCGTGTCTATAACTTGAGCTCCTATTTCAGTTCTGGAAGTTGAGTATCATCGACTGGCAGGTCTTCTAAAATTATTCCATTTTGGTGTCTCTTTGGTGATTAATCTGTTGCCAGACTTTAGAAAAGTCGAAAAGCCAGATTCTGCCACCCTTCCTCTGCAAGAAGCCCAATTGACTTCATTGGAGCTACTTGCAGAGTAAGGTACTACTTCGCATGAGTAAGGGCAGCAGAATCAGCTCTAAATTATTATGAAGCAAGGTTATACTTGGTGCCCTTTTGAGACACTCTGAAGAGAATCAATGAGACTTGATCATGTAACCATTACTCATGGAAGCAGAGACCCTGGACTTCATTAAGACAATTTACATGATGAAAGGTTGCAGGATAAGGCCCTTATTTCACAGAGATGGTATATTTTCTACCAAACAATAAGCAATATAATAACTGGGAATGCGTTGCCATGGCTTGCAAACAGTCTAAGATAAGGATGTTTTATTCACACTAAGACAAAATTGACTGTGATAAAGAACTACTGATTGTGTCAAAAGAAGAAAAGGCCTCACCCTGCTTCTTGCTGGTCCTCTCCATAGTGCTCTAGCTCTGTGCCTGGTAGCGGCTGCACAGGAGGAGGTGGTAGAGGAACATTGGCCCAGTTAGACCCATTATTTTTCTGGGGCTTGGAAGTATTTTTGTTTTTCTTCTTTTTTCCTCCTTTCCCACCTGCAAAATCAACAAACGTTACAGAAATATAATGGAAAAAAATATGTTGGCTTTGTACACTTTGGAAGAATTCTGATTCCAGATGGCATATCCAAAAAAAGAAGATGTATTTATATCTTAGCAACATCAGCATCGACATGCTAAGGTTGTTTTAAGGTTCTAAATAATAATAAGATGAAATGGGAAAATATTCTACATAATTGCTGAAAATTGCTTCTTTTAAAAATCTGAACCCCATAAAACCTCATCACAATGGTGCATAAACTGAATAAGGTAGAAACATAGTTTTTCTTTATCAAAAATATATGTATTGATTTATTCATGTCTGCTTTACGCCTCCGTGCATTCATTGTTGGAAAAAATAATAGACCACAGCATATTCTTTCAAATGTCAGATTTCAGTGTATTTATAAGACTGTTTTGCATAATCTCTTTCTGTGGAAAACAGAGAGGTTAAGGACACAACCTAAAACTTTGCCATTAGAGTCAATTTCTTTCAGACAGAATGACAAGCATGGTTGTCAAAACGTAAGGTAAAAGTAATTGGGTTTCTGCTGAAACAGTATTACCAAGTTCAATTAAAAAAAAGTATCAATGAGCCTTTCAAAATGTTTTAGGAGAGTATGCTTCACACGGCTTATTTTGTAGAAAGCATGCAAATAGCTTGTGGACAATGGGCACTACAATTGGATGTGCAATTCAGAACTGGGAAGATGCAGCTGGAAATGAGGTGGGTAATATTCCTTGCTTTTCTCCCTCTTTTTCCCCTTTTTGTTCCTTGTCTTGTACCCTCTTTCATCCACACTTTCCTTTGCTCTTTTCAATCTTTTTGCGCTACTTCCATTTGAATCACTCCTTGTTCGGTGGAAACCAATCCGTTTCTACACATCTCTTCTTTACTTCCTCCTTCCTCTCTACCCTTTTTCTTTCCTTTGTCCTCTCTTTATAGTACAACCTCAAAGATACGAACACCAGAGATAGGGACTGACCAGTCAACCGGACAACATGGGGAACCAAAAATAAGCTATCAGGCAGCAGCAGAGACAAAAACAAACAAACCAGCAAATACAGTGCTGTACTGTATTGCATCTTAAAGGGAGGTACCCTCACGCCCTATTCATCACAATGCGGAGCAGCCACTTATAGGTTGGAGGTGGTGAATGTTGTTTTTCCCTCCCTCTCCCGCTCACCCCTGTCTGGGAGGGGAACAAGCTTGCAAGCTCAGAGCCTGGGAAAGAAACTTCCTGAGCTGCTACTGAAACATGGCCTGGAGTTCAAGCTGCTGGAGCTGGAGCCCGAGCTCCTGCCTGCACGCTGAGCTCTGGAGGAGCAGCTCAGTTTTAAAGGGCTACAGCCTGCACCGTGCACCGATTGACACTGTGGTGCCCTAGGTTGCCTCACTCATCACCCTTTCAGCCAGGGAGCTACAACCAGCTGCCTGCTCCCACTCCCACTCACCAGGCAGCCACTGCAGAGCTGTGATCCCCACTCCGAGCAGTCCATCCTGAGGAGCATCCCATAATGGCTTGTCAGAGTCATGAACATTTCAGAGTTACAGACAACGTCCATTCCTGAGGTGTCCGTAACTCTGAGGTTCTTCTGCATTTTATTCTCTCTTTTCCTTTGGCAAATGCAATTTTGGGAGTTAGGACATGTACAAAAGAGATGGTTGTTCCAATCCCCCTGTCATTCCACCCCCCCCTCCTATCCCATGCCGCTCTGTTGTCTGATGTTCCCGTTCCTATGAGATTACAAGAGAGGTAAATCAGTCATCACTCAAGCCTCTTGTCTCCTGTACCTGCACTGGGTGAGATGCAACCAACATCATGGCAAGATTTCCATGCACCTGGCAGAGCCAAAAAACAACCACCCTCTATGTTCTGATCAGTCCTACTCAGAGTGAATTTTCTAGGACTGGTGTGCCAGCATCCTCCCTTGGAACATCAACTATTACTTGTCATCCTTAAACTGGGGTGTTTTCAGGGGGCAATTCAGGGGCTAGATAATGTGGGGGTGTCAGTCTGTCAGTGGAGGTGGATTAAAGATTGTCATAATAGTCTACCAAACAACCCGAATAGTTTTTCATCAATGTGTAATCAGCAGCATCCATCCGAGAAGCCTACAACACAGCTGAAGCCATCAGCATTTCTAGGCCCATCATTAAAATATTTCCCACACATATTTGCCACCACCCCAAATCAACAAAATTTCAGATAGCTCCTCTGAATCCTAGCCAAGAGGAGGAGTGGCAATGACCATGACTAAGATAAATAAAGTCACAATATATTTTGCTATCGCAGCGCAAAGAGAAGATGCAAGCTAGTCTTCAACCACTTGGAAAAACCTGTGGTTATTGTGGAAGTCATGAGATCCTGAGCAAAACCCAGAAGCATCAACCAGAACAGTAAGTCTATATGATTCCAGTACTGGATTCTTCAAGTAGTCAGTCATCTTGTGGAGGAATCCAGGGGAGTAATAATTCCCATGTTAGTTTCTTGATTCTACAGGAAAAAATTAAGTGGACCAACCCACATGAGTTCATATTTGGGATGAAGCATCTCCTACAGCAAAGACTAGCTTCAGAAAGCACAGCCTAATCCAGCCTGTCCATTCTACTCTCATGTTATGCTGATCTGAGTATGCAGTTAGGCAAATACCAGCCAAAATAGGGTCAAAGGTCACAATACCACAAGCAAGACAGGATTTCTAAGCCATGATTGAACTGTAGGTGGTGCTGCCAACCATGCATCAAGCGTGCTTGTCTCATCCCAGCAATATGAGCAGAAAACCAGCAAGGGGCATAATGATAGAGGCAGGGTGAGTGCAGCTCAGGTACACCAGAACTTTTCACTTGTGAGGGACAACAACCCCTTTTGATAGCTAAGGAGTGAAGAGGCAGTAGAGACTGCCACAGCAATCGGGCTGCTTCTTTATACTGAAGTGCTCAGTCACCTCGTCCCTCTCCTGCAGGCTGCCAAGCTGGGGTTCATTTCACCCCAGCTGGAGGGATGCTGCAGCTGAGACTCCCCATTGTAGCTAGCTCATTTCTGTGCCTTCTCTGCCAGGGTTCCTCCTCTTCTCTCTGGGAGGGTCTGAGAGCTGGTAAGAGGTAGGAGTCTGGTAGAGCTGGGTGGGATCTGAGCTGGTTAGAAGGAGTTCTAGCTATGAGACTGGCACAGCAGTCTCTTTTCTTCTTCCCCTCTTTGGAGACAGATTAGGAGGAACTTTCAAAGGAAGGGGAAAGTGTAGGAAAGGAAGACTTTGGAGAATCTTAGTGGGGGGTAGGAAGGAAAATGGGGTAGCAGCATCCTGGAGCAGCTTAAGGAAAAAGGAACTTCCAGGGAATAGATTAAATGCATCCTTGGGAAGGAGAGGATAGAAATGAGGCTGGAGGGACATGGAACCTTGCAAGGACAGGAGATGGACATAAACTGGGGCACCTGAGGCACCTTAGAGAAAAGGGGAACCAGTAAAAGGGGTAACTTTGGGAAGGCAGTGGGGACAAGTAAAAGGAAGAGCTTGGGGAAGGCAGATATAAGGTGCACAATAGGGAGGAAGGAATCTGTGGAAGACAAGAACAAGGAAGGAAGTTGGGGCAAGGAAAGACAGGGGAGACGTTGAACATTGAGGATAGGCATGGTGTGTGTGTGTGACCCTAATAACATACCAATGCAAGAGGTTCATTGTTATCTGCTAATGTCATAACCTGTATCTAAAAGGTGTCATGTAAGATATCAATAAAACACTAATAACATACTGATCATTAATATTGTTTCATGGTGTATGTACGGAGGACAAATTCAAAATTACAAACATATTGGATACTGTGTTATCAAAGTGTGTCTGCCAGGCAGGGCTAAAGTTACCCTACAAAGGAATATAGTTCTGCCACTTTGTAGGTGCTTTCAAGATACAATAAAAGACAACATGAATGTAATTTACATAGACGGTGCTCAGGACCATTAAGCCAACAAGGGGAGCACTACTGAGCATCACAGCAGGGGGAGAAGATTGCAGTAAACAAATCAATTTAGCATTTTAGCAAACACAAGCGGGGAAGAAACCAGCATGGAACTTCCTTCACCACCAGACTCCATGTTGCCTTAAATGAACTTTACCCTGGGGAAGAGGGGGTAACCTTCAGAAAAATCCATTTCCAAGGTGCACTGGACTATAAAAGAGATGAGCAAAGAATGACAAGGGATCTTTCACCTAAGATGACAAAGGAACTGAGCACTTTGGACTTTGTGGGAGATCCTGACCAACAGGGCACTTAGCCATCTTTCTGGAAGGTAGATTGGTAAGGAAACTACCTCGAACATTTTTTTTTAAATTTTATTTCTTACTTTATTGAAAGAACTAACAAATCTTAATCTCTGCTGAGTGGTGCAGGAAAGGGCAGGACTTTGCAGAGCACAGAGTTTTGAGAAAATTTGGGACTGAGGGTAGGGGTTGGGGTCATCTTGCCAGATGTAATTACGGCTGGTGGAGGACAGAGTGTGGCAGTGGTGTAACAAGCAGGCTCCTGGAATCAGATTTGCTTAGTCAGAGCTGCTTAACACACAGGCACTCTCAGTGCAGGCTTGTATGCCAACTGGCAGCCTCCAGCCAAGGATGAAGCAAAGCATTTTGAGGCACTCAGGGTTACAGGGCAGGTAATGACACAACCCCTCATCAGTCTGGATTGCACCCCAGAATCTGATGGGGATCCCGGGAAAGTGGGCACCTTGGACACAAGTACAAGAAGAGGACCTGGGGCAAGGAGAGCTGGGGAGTGTGGGATGCTGTGACAGCTGGACCTTGGGGAGAAATGACAAGTACTGGGAGACCTTGAGGATACTGGGAAGGGGAGGCAGAAACTTGGGGGACTGTTTGAGAGGAGAGATTTGGGAAGAGGGGGACAAAATTCTAGGCGAGTCCTTTGGGGGAGAGAGATCTGGGAGAAGAAAAGAGATTAGTGAGATAAAAGCCGGGGACCTGGATAGCAAACTAAAGGGGCATACATGCAGGGAGGGAAGACTTGAATGATTTTGAGAAGAGACAAGGAACTTCAAGAAATGAATGGAGGACAGAATGGGAAATAAGGAGAGAAATACAAGGTTGGTGGGAAAAAGTGGGGGAGGGAGAGAAATAATATGAGGCTTTGAGGAGAATATGACTTGTATGGAGAAAGGGAGGATGTTTGGGGAGAGAGAAGGAGAGTGTGGGGAGGGAACTTGTATTACTGTGATCCTTGTGGATATGGGCCACATGGTTCTTTGTGGAAAGGGATTTGTCCTCTCCTCATTCTTTATAAGCAAAAGTACTCCAGTGCCTGATCACAGGAACAGAGAACTAGAATGTAATGTCTAGTCTATGTTTGAATATTGTTCCTTACAAGTCTTATTTCTCCATGCCAGTCAGGCCAGAAATTCAAAGGTCTCTTTACCTCGAATTTCAGTGATTCTACAATCAAATATTTGAATGAATCCAGCCCTTGAACAGAATCTGCCAGTTGGACTGATTTCAGTACCAGCAACACATCTAAAAGCTTTATACTGTCTTCTGATACCTAGCACATACTGACTCATATCTCAGCATAGAAATGTCTGCACTTGAAAATATGGATGGAGAGGAGCTAATTTTCTAAGATACGTGTCAATGCATCTCAGATTAGAGAGCAAGTACAAACATGTAAAATACCACAGTCTCTTTTTGCCAACACAATAAGCTTATTTCCTCATCTAACTAGAATCAGTTATTGTTTCCCGTAAAATGTGAGAATACTTTTGGCTACTTAAATTACAGGCCAACAGTTATATCTGTATGAGCTCAACATTTATTTTGAATCATCATTAAAACTGACCTACAGAAACCATTTCTAAAGTTGATCTGTATTGTTATGGTTGCTTCAGTTTATAACAGAATTTCAAAGGTTCAGAAAAAATATGTACCTCTAGTTAAAATCCCTGGAACTCTTTCCTTTTGTGCTTAAATGTAATGACATACTTTCACTTTAAGTGCAAGTTTTTTGATTTTGTTTTTACTTTAAAAATGGCATAATTTTACAATAATACTATTTTAACAAAGTCAAAATTAAAGAGTATTTATAAAGAAACAACATTCATTGTTGTTCAGTGAAAATGTGTTATGTTTCCAATATAGCATGCAGCACACATATACTATTTACATTATGTTTGTATGCAGACTTGAAACAATTTTTGAAATACCAACCATCTTGAGGATTTGTATGGACCTGAGAATTTTGCTGTTTCTGGTGGCTCTGTTTATATAAAATTTATAACCTGGCTCACAGGAGTTGGGATCCAATAATGATTCAACAAAAATATTAACCTCTTCATGAGGCTCAACAGAGATAATCTGTACTGTAAAGTGAAGACTGATTTGAGAATAAATTCAATATTGTATTAGAAGGGTGAGAATGTTACAAAGTAAGATTTCCAATCATACTGAAAGATACAAAGTCTAGAAAGATTTTCCTATTATCTCTAAATAGGTTTCTTGTGCAGCCTGGACAAATAAGATGGTTTTTTTTTTTGTAAAAGCATGTTTTTATAGACTACAATGACACGTTCAGTGAAGTCTAAATGGACAGACACAACATTTAACTGTAAATTGTGATTGAAGTAATCTCTCTTTCATGGTTATAATCAGGACCACAGAGCAAGCTGCTTACAAACACAAATACTTCTCTTTACACACATTGTAACGAAACCAACCTGAGAGGCTGCCACTTCTTTCTGAGCTGTTGTGAGAGCTGGTGGTGCTGAAATCCTGTGACTGGTTGTGTGGCATTCTATTAGACAATCCCTCAGCCAATCGGTAGTCAGGGATGTAAAGTAAGGCTAAGGGTTAAAGGGCAAAGGTCATAGTGGCATTATGTGATTAGTTTACAGCATAAGCACATGCAGAACATGCAGTTAGCAAGTCAGAAGCAGATGTGGTGGGACTGTGGGAAATGTTTTACCTAGCCTGTCCTAATGGAAATATAGATGGGCTGCAGATTATGGTCAGACAAAGAGGACTAAAGCACAGAACAATTTATTTTGAGATGGTGTAAAGAACAGTATGCATGCAAGGTGCATGTTATTAGTTAAGATAAATATGAATAATAAATCAAACTACAATTTTCTAATTCATGCACAGAAGATCCAGTATAAACAGACTCAGGAAAATAAAAGCAGGAATCACCGTTGTTGCCTTTGCTTTGGTCTGGCAGAGAGTAACCGAATCCCATGAGGTCAGTTTTTTGCTGAATTGAGCTTTTCCACTGAGGATCAGGTAAGTCGACTGCCAACTCATGGATGCTGTTGGAATGCAGAATCTGCGTAGTGGCATATGGTGTAGCTTGTGTGATTTGGCTGGAACTGTTGTAACTAGTTTTGGTGGTGAAGTCAATGCTGCTGTAAATGGCTCCATCAGAAAGCATAGTGGCAGTTTTATCCCCTTGGCCTGGCACTGGTGGCAGCACATCTGTGGTGAGCACAGGGAAATGGAACAAATCAGTGACGCACAGGAAGCCTGAAACTATCAAGGTTTAAGATGAAAAATAAATGTGTCATTCTGCACGTTTGCATTTCAGCTGAGACAGGGTCCATGAGCCAACGAAGGGGAGATGATGTACAACCATTGCCAAGCTATCAGCATCTGTGACAGGCCTACCACTTGTCCTTCACGTTTCACTGCCTAAAACCATCTTTTTTCTTCCATACCTTCAACTGTGAAAGTGAAGTTTGGAATATTTCACTACTGAAGAATGTTTTCAATTGTTCGTTCTATGTCAGAACCAATGAAACTATCTGGGCTTTAGGGAAATGATGGAAGTTAATCTACAAATCACAGAGGAAACCATCTCCCTGCAAATATCTAACAAAACTACTGAATGAATGCCCAGGCTTCTCAAAGTAATTCTTTTCAGGGCACAAAGTGCATTTTTCTAAAGTTTTATCCGTCACTTTATCTGGTTTGATTTTAGAACATAAACAAGACATTTCATCTCAACAATACAGGAAAACTGACATGAATAAGTCATTTCAGAATGTGACAAGATTTCAGCTACACTTTAGAGATTCAGGTGATCAATCAATTATAATGATACAGTACACTGCTGGAAATGGAGAACAACTCAGTTCAAAAACTGTACTATGTATAGATTGAAATTAAACCTTGGAAACAAAATATCTGCTCACTTTTCCACATGCTGAATCATTTTACATATTGCAGAATTATAATTTTAATCATTTAGATCTAAATTCTTTCTCCTTCCGAAATTTCACAGTGACACTTACTAGCAGAATACAGTAACTCCTCACTTAACATTGTAGTTATGTTCCTAAAAAATGTGACTTTAAGTGAAATGATGTTACGCGAATCCAATTTCCCCATAAGAATTAATGCAAATGGGGGGGAGGGGTTAGGTTCCAGGGAAATATTTTTCATCAGACAAAAGACTATATTATATATATATATATATACACACACACACATACAGCATAAGTTTGAAACAAACAATTTAATACTGTACACAGCAATGGTGATTGTGAAGGTTGGTTGTGGTGGTGAAGTCAGAGGGTGGAAGAGAGTGGGATATTTCCCAGGGAATGCCTTACTGCTAAATGATGAACTAGAACAGCTGAGCCCTCAAGGGTTAACACATTGTTGTTAATGTAGCCTCACACTCTACAAGGCAGCACAAATGGAGGGAAGAGAGACAGCATGGCAGACAGAGACAGAGACTCTCACCTGTATGTGTGTGAGAGAGAGATGTGCATTATCCCTTTAAGTACGCTGACCCCACTCTAAGTACATTGCCTTTTAAAGATCAGCAAGTTGTGTCTCCCCCTGCTCTATGGAGATGGAGTTAGCAGGGTGCAGAAGCACCCTCTTCCCCTCCCCCTTGTACAACAAGCAGGAGGCTCCCGGGAGCAGCTCCAAGGCAGAGGGCAGGAGCAGCACACGGCAGTGGGGGGAGGGACAGCTGAACTGCTGGCAATTGATAGCCTGCTGGGAGGCTGCCGCACAGGGAACTTAGGGGAGCGGGGAGCTGATGGGGGGCTTCCGGTCCCCCTGGTTCCAAGCCCCCACCAGCTATCTCCAACGGGCTGATCTTTCTGCAAGCAATGGACAAAGCAGGCAGCTGCCAAACAATGTTATAAGGGAGCATTGCGCAACTCTAAACGAGCATGTTCTCTAATTGATCAGCAATGTAACAACGTAACAACGAAACAACATTAACCGGGGATGACTTTAAGTGAGGAGTTGCTGTACTAGGTTTAAATGTGAACACCTCTGAAGTATGAAAAAGTGCCTGGAAGGTCACTGGTACAATGGCATAGGCAGCAACATGCTCAGTTTATGATACTCTCTCAGAGCCAAGTATTTAAAAAATGGCTCTTTTTCTAATTAGTTTAAGATCAAAAAAGTAGTACTCAGTGTGGAATCCAACTGATGGAAAACATGCGAGCACCCTTCTGCTTTATAACATGACTACCAGCTACTGGACATGGACTCTGACTATACAATTTGAATCATAATAATTATGAATACTCCTAAATTCAAAATGCTCAGATCTGGGGTTTTGGTTCAACGCATTGTAAAAATCAGGGTCATTTGTTGTTTTTTGGGACTATTTCCTACTATGTGTATGTCTATACGGCAACTACCACAATGGGACCCTGACTTTGGTTACAGCCTCTAGACACTAACATAACATAACTAACATCTACTATTCTGGGTTCAAATGTCAAATATGGACAAATTGAGGAGGTTTTGGAAATGAGGATTTGGTTTGGGCTCATCTGTATTTTCAACTTTTGCAGGCACCAGTGAAAGGATTTAGATGTCAAATGATCTATTTGGTGAGGCACAATCAGGTATATAAAATGGCTTAAATTCTACCACGACTACAGATTAATTATGGGCACAGAAGTGAGATATAATCAACGAAGAGCACATATTGCAAAACAAGAGTTAATTTTTCAAAAATCAGGCAGTTAGCATCTACTTACATGGGTCTAATGTACTTTCAGTGTTCAGTTTACAGCTATAAAGATTTTTTTTTATAACTACCAGCCCTGCAAACTCAGCCTGAAGATCTGAGAGTCAAGCTGGGTCCTATCTGGCTTGTGTACCATCACCAATAATAAAGATCAGAGGGGTAGCCGTGTTAGTCTGAATGAAGTGGGCATTCACCCACGAAAGCTCATGCTGCAATACTTCTGTTAGTCTTAAAGGTGCCACAGGACCCTCTGTTGCTTTTTACAATAATAAAGAGTCTACCTTGCCTCAGATGGTTCCATGAAGGTGCAATGGATTAAAAATTAGTAAACAATTTTGTTAAAGATGTACAACAATAATAGAATCCAGCTTAATCAGCCTGTGTTGGCTCTGCTGCAGGGATGTTAGGAGTAAAAAACAGCAAAATATACTTATCTCTGACATAATCAGACATGACTCTAAATATATGCACAGAGCAGATCACTGCTGAATAAGGTGGTACCATTTTTATACAGTCACTTTTCAAAGTAGAATTGCACTTCACTGCAAATTTTATAATATGGGGGTCAGTGTGCACACCTCCCTGGTACTTGGAAATTGTCACTTTGTCTTACTACCAGTGAAGCAAAAGTTTCCCATAAATATTGGGAATTTTCAATAGAACTATTTCTTTTAAATTGATTGTTTTAGTTCAATAAAATGCACATGCTGAGCACATGAATTATTAAATTGTCAACTCACAAAGTAATTATATAGTAAAAAATCAAGCACTATCACAGCAAGACTCATATCATTCAACTATACCTCTTGTGGAAAAGCCTAAAAAAAGAAATGAATTTTGCTCCATGTTGTTATACTCAAAGAGGAAAGCATATTCCAGAATCAAGGTTTCTCTGTTGAAAACACTCCAAATCCTAACCTGCACTGCAGATCCTCATGTAATTGAGACAGTCTTGGAGTCCTGTCTGAGTTACAGCAGCCTCTTCAGCCTGCCGTATGGGGCCAAAGCAAATATTTGCAGCATTCTGTGATATGGGCCTGCCCCCAATATGTCCCTCCCACTTGGCACCTTGCCCTGGCACACCTGCTACACCAGAGATTGCAAGGGGATTCTTGTAAGGCAGCCTTAAAGCCATCCTTCACAGTTCCTACACATGGAAACCCTCCTCTGGCCACATCCAAGATGTCTAGAGACCCTTCATGTCACGCCAGAGTGGGCGAGTATCATCCTCTGACTTCAGCCTCTAGGGTTCAAATCAAGGGACTGATACCAGAAGCATCAAGTTATGAATGCAATTTAGCTGCTAAAATTGAAAGAATAAATGTTATGTCCTTCTGATGAATCTGGCCTTCAGCTCCATCACCATTGAAGGCAAAAATCTCTAAAAGCTACTTCCAGTCTTGGGGCCCATAGAGCCAAATGCTGTGAGAAAATGTTAATTTTTTGTACTATGGGTGCTCATGTAAAGATGTGGAAATGCTGAAGAATCATAGTTTCAGGGCCTCTGCAGTCAAGAAGCTGGCAGATGTATGTATAATACTACCACTGTCCTCTTAATATTATCTATAGACATGCCCTCTTTTACATACTTAAAGATAGCTTTGCTATATTGAAAGTTAATATAAAGTGTTTTAATGCAGTTCAGCGCCATAGTGTAGTATCAGAGAGACAGAGTCTGTTATTCAACAAAACAGTGTTACAAACAAGTTAAGAAGTGATTCTCCAGATGGAACTTTGACACACTTTGGTTTATTTCTGCTTCTATTTTTCCATCATTTTTTTAACATTAGAAATTCAGGTCTTTTTTACATTGGAAGGCTTTATGGAGACAGGAGAACTGGTAGGATTATGACATCACAGAACCAAGGAAGTGAGAGGGGATGTGATTATTATTCGGCATGTTTAAAACTCAGTCTTTTGTGTTTTTTTTAACACCTTTTTGACTAAAACACTTGAGAGAAAAGCTCTCTTTGTTAACGAGTCAACACTCAAAAGTAATGATGCCTGAGACCTTCCAAAAGGGCTTCCAATGAAACCACAGCACAAAAAAGACCCTAAAAAAGTCAAAGAGCTCCCCTCTCACTACCTCTCTCCTCAACAACCCCATCACTCAAAAAATCTTTGAGGCTTTCTTTATATATTATGGCCCTGAGTGAGAACAGCCCTCCAATGAGGCTGTGCAAGGGTAGAGAGTTGAGCAACAAGATTCCTCCTCTGTGGAGATGCTCAAAAGCTGCTCACAACTGTCATTCCTAAGTTCCTTGCTCACTCCTGCTCTCCCACATGACCCATTCCTCCAAAAGCGGTAGAGAAAGAGGTGAGGATATTTCCTTGTCCCCGCTACACCATCCTATAGGGCTGATTGCTCATCCTCATACAGGACTTAAATAAGAGTATTTCCAAGAGCCCACCACATCCCTCCCATTCTCTGTGGGAGGTGCCATGACTCGGGGCTTCAGCCCCCACGGTGGGCACAGGGGAGGTGCTGGGGTTGCGGGGTTTAGCTGCAGGGCGAGGGGGTTTGGGGCTTTAGCCCTGTGAGGCTAAAATATTTACCAGCGCTTCACTCTGGACAGCTCCAGCTGAATTTAAGTCCTGCCCTCATACGAAAGGAGCAGCACCTGGAGAATATCTTGTGTGCTTCCTCTGAGGTGATGCTGCCCTCCGGGCTATAGCTTAAGTCACTATCTAGCCCCATGTTTAAAGAGGCAGAAAATGGGCACAAACATAATTCTATTTTCTTTACAAGTCACCTTTAAAGCAGATGAACATTTCATTTTGAATCAACCATAGTACACAGAAAGAACTGTGCTTTTTACCACCCTGACATAAAAAATAATTTGTATATAGTGCTTATCACAGAGCTTAACAAACATGAAATAACTAATTAATCCTCAACACTCTGGTTTGATAGGAATTGTTACATTCCCACTTAGCGTTTTAATCTCTATGACTGAAGTGCCTAATTTGCCACAGTAAGAAGTAATACTGAAATTAAAGTAATAACAACAATGATTTTACAGACTGGGGAAGTGAGAGAGGTGAAAGTCAACATTTTCAAGAGTAGTCTGTGATTTTGGATGCTAAATTGACACGTTGGGCCTGAGTTTTAGAACTGCAGAGTACCCACAACTTCAGATGAAGCCAACGGAACCCGAGGCAGCTGAGCACTTCTAAAAATCAAGTCTATGTTGAACACCCAAATATCGAGGTAGCCAAAATAAGAGACTAGTTCTGAAAGTTTTGGCTGTAATGACTTGCTTCTGGCAACACAGTCCGTTGCAGTTCTGGGGTGGGAGTCAGGAGCTCTCGGCTCCAAGTGCTACACTCAGACTGACAGACCACACCTCACCTCTCTCCCCTTTCTCTACTATTGGTGTTTCTATGATAGATTTAACAATATGAGTAGGACATATAAGGACTGGAAATAGTGATCTAAAATGCGGATAAAACCCAAATATTGCTAATTAGCAGTGTTGTTATGCTTTAATGTATTGTACTAGGTAGCAATTTTACAGCACTGCTAAGGCTCTTTGATGAATAACCTCCCCACAATATATATATATGCACGTGCACAAAACAGAACCCAATATGAAAAACAAACTAAAGTGAAAATAAAATGCGTTATTCACTGCATGATGACATGACTCAGTAAAACCCACCTCCACGACCAAAATTCCCAAGATCGTTGGGTCCACTAGTGCTGTTGTTTACTGGCAGACTGGTGGCAGGCCAAGAGTCTGCAAGCCAAGGATAACTGGGGTCACTTGCATTCAACAGACCTGGTCGACTGAAGCAGGATGAAAAAAAAAGGAAATGAACATGAAAATATGTCTGTTGGACAACTCTGGACAAGATTGTGATCGAAGAGATTGTATCATTTTTCTCCTGCCACAGTATGTAAGAAACAGTTTAGGAGACTTCAATATATTTCAAATTAAAATTGTGTAGGCTTTCATGATTTAAAGACCTTCGGCAGTTAATTAAGGCTGTATACAAAATAACTTTGGCAGTTGAAATGGAACTAGGCATCAGTCGTGATTCTGCCAGAATCCAAATGAACTCTGTTGTCTGTCTGAAACAGGGAGTAGGCTGTATCACGGAAGGATTCTAAACAAGGGTTGAATGATAAATTGCCACTTCAAGGGAACAATCACTCAAAATGACTGCTCTGTATCAGCCATTTCCAGGACTTTGGGCTACTATTTCTTCACTCCTTGAATCCCAAATGTACATCTGTCATCTATAGGCTGGTAGCTCTTTCTTTGAGTACTCTTGTATAGTTTAGAGGAAAATAGGTTTGAGTGGGATTAATGGAAAGTTCACAACAGTATTTTTATCTGTGACTACAGCATGCTTTCATAGTTTTGTAATATTAAACTTCGAGAGCTGTTGGATATCTCAAAAAGGGAAGAGAACTTTGGCCATAAGAAACTGCACTCACTAAGCACAGGATAAATAATGTGGCCCTATCCTGAAATTCAGCATGGCAAATGTGGCCAGCGCTTTGTGTTTTGCAAGGAAAATCAATCTCTTAACATGAAAACCACAGTTCTGAAGGTTTTCCGGATTATTAGCACACTTATGAGGAAGAAGCAACATTTATAATCATTGTAGTTTTTCTGATAGACCCCTTCTGGTACAATCCCTAAGAGAAACATGGGTTTCTATGGAAACGGCAATAAGAAGATCCAGCAGTTTTCTTGCCACATCCACTAGCTCTCATTAGGCCTAATCTCTTTTTGCTAAAATATTGATTAAATGGGAGATTGGAAGTTATTACCAGGGCCTAATTACAATCTCCATATTGGCAAAGAGAAAATAGATGAGGATATATGGGTTTGTTATCAGCTTTTATCAATTTCAATTGAGTAGCCAAAGTTGTGGAATCCAGTCCCATCAATCTACAACCTATTTATCATCCATGAATCATTTATTTTGTGATCGATTATGTGTAATTGTTCACTCACAGCAATTTAGTGGGAGCCAATAAGGAGTCTTAAACAACAGCAACTTCATTTGCTAATGTCTAATTAATGCAATAAACATCCTGGTAACAAATGAACACATTCCTTGTGATATTTACTACTAATTTCTTCTTGGGCATCTGGGAGATATGAAACATCTGGACTTGATTCCTCTAAAGTGCCCAACAGATAGATCATTAAACCTTGTGGTAAGCCATTTAATTCCTCCTAGACTTGTCAGTCTTATAAATGATCTTTTATTATAATAGTCCTTTATCTATAGAAAAGTTCAAGTTCCTAATCAAAAAGAAAATAGGATGGAAATAGATCTTTTTAACAACAAACCTACCTTCCATTGCTCATTAGTCCTCCATCTCCTCTTTGAAAAGTGACTGTTTGGGTTTAAAAAAAAAACACAGGAAAGGAAAATAAAATCAGTTAGTAATAATTAGTAATAAAAAAATCAGAGTTTTCACCACTCAAGACTAAAACCTCTGGGCATCATAACAAAATATAATGCAGCAGTTCCAAGAAAGAGAAACATGCCACATTGAGAGCATCCACTGGACAGATTTAAATCAATCTGCCCTATAGCCTGTAAGCTAAAATTGCAGGATGGCTAAAGAATCCTGAATTTACTATGGGTCCTCTGACGTGACTTGGTGTGTGAGACTACATCAGGTGGTGAAATTGTGTTTTCCTGGCATGCTTCTGCTTCAGTATATAATGACATTATACTGGAATGTTAATGATATCGGTGTCATGATGCAGCAGCATAATGCCACCACACAAATATTTTGTCCCATAGGATAAATGCAAAGAGGTGGCAGTCCCGCTAGAATTATAGTGGAGGAAAAACAAGTATAAATCCTCTCTCTCTTCTCTCACACATTCAAGATAAAAACATCACACATACAAACGCAAATACATCAACATTACATGGGGGGAAATCCCTTCAGTCTTTCACTGAAGGATGCCAAGGATACACTTTGAAGTATATGAATCGTATTAGAAATCCATAAATGGACCCTTCACAGAAAAATCCCTGCCCCCATCGTATATTCACAGGGGTATATTTCAGGATGGCCCACAGTTGTAAACCCCATTTCTCAGGAGCTGCTTTCAAATGTAGGGCAATATAGGCGGTCCTATATTGTGGTCCTATGTTATTAATTCCTTTATATAGTAATTTTAAGCCAACCTTTGCTGCACACTTGCTGAACAGCAAGTGCAATTAATGCACCGTAGAAATCACTAGGTATTATGAAACAAGGCCAATGAGCAGACCTGGTCCTTCAGTGGCAATAATCTATTAATGATTTTCAGAGATCATTCCAATTAAAGTGCCCTACAGCTGACTATTTTAGTGGTCCAGCCTAGATCCTGAAGACCTTGAACAAAATCCACATCTATGAATGAAGATTGTAATTTCAGATGGAAAGAAGTTCCATGGTCAGCTTAGTTAAAAATAACCTCCAAATAAGGAATTCTGATCACCTTCCTAGGGTAGCCATCTTCATCAATATATATACAGTCACCAAAGCATTTGCAAGGTTCTCCAGCTGTTACCCCCACCAACACAGAAATACCTTTGTTGTATCTAGGCTGACTTTAACCATCTCTGTCAGATACTGCACTCTCAGCAAGATAACAATACAGCACCAAGATGGAAATGCCATGATTAGCAAAGAAGTTGACATACATCTGGATATCAGCAGCATATTGGTGATACCTCATATTTTGCCAGTTTATCAGTTCTCTAAGGGGCTTCGCAATACACATTTAACAAAATTTAATGGTGATCAAACTAACCCCTTTGGAATCTCATATAGAAGGGCTTTTGGGGTTGATGATTAATTATCTATTACCACAGAATGGACTACTGTTTCTACTGGAAAGCCACTGTAGTTCTATTTCACATCAGACTATTTAATAGCTGTATTTTGAAAGAGTTAATCTGAAACAATTAATGAAAAGAAAATTGAAAGCGTGGGAAGTATTAAACAAAAACCTGCTTACAAAAACACCACATGCTAAAAACATTGCAGCTAATTAGCTCTTGATCTGACACTATTTTCCAGTTCTGTTGCTTTTTAATGGACTATCAAGTGATTGTATCACTCGCTGCAAAAAGTGAATAAGCTAATGCTAAAGAGCTGTGGATATCATTTGTGAATATGCAAATAAATGGGTGCTGTCTGGCTATGTCTCAAAACATGTTGTTAAGAAATGTATCAGTAGAAGCTAATTTAATGTTCTTTTTCTTCCACATCCTCAATTTCTTCCAGACGTTCTATCTCTGTCAAGGCAACAAAGATATAAACTCAGAAACAGACCACTAATGTATTTAATAATGAACTTTCTGAATTTGGTTTGGTATTTTATAGGGGGCTTCTAGGATAACATAGTCTACATTGAAACTAATTTCACACCTGAAATGAATATGTTTGTTTAGGCTACAGACTAATATTAACATTTTAATTTTAAAAGAAATATTGTCACTCTGTGTGTGTGTGTGTGAGAGAGAGAAATTTTAAATATGACAAATGGGGAAAAATAATATTTTTGGTCACCTACATATTTATATTTGTAGGACTCTCTACCATAGCTAGAGGGGGGAATACAGAAGGAGAACACACCTACAACTGTCCCCAGAGGCGCTCTACTTGCAGAGCCATGAAGTATGCAGGATACTTCTGAGCATGCTGGGGAGCGCATCATGAGAAGACGTGCCTCCTACACTACTTGTATTAAGCTGTAGTTGATCTCCGCAAGCCGGCAGTCTGCTGGGACAGAAGACAGGTGGATGCCACCACTTTGCCCCACCTTTGGGGTCACTAGCATCTAGTGGTAACCCTGCCTTGTCCTTGCGCACAACCTCACTTTCTGACCATCCAATAAAAGCCTTGTGCTTTAGGGGAGAGATACCGCTAGATATTGGCTGAAAGAGAGAAACCCATCAGAGAGAAACAGCTATGGCAGTGTTATTGTTTTTTTATGGGCCAGGTTGTGGCTGGGCATGCGTAGGTGCATGTGGCTTGGAAAGAGGACGCTCCTTATGCTTGCTTCCACTTTGCACACTGATGCAGGAATGGCTACAACCTTCCCATAATGTGGAACACGAAAATATCAGTCACTGTTCTTGTTCGACAGGCTCCGTCTGATCAGCTAAACTCTCCTATCCAAGGCTGTAGAACTTTTTTTGAAACCAGAGGACATTAGTGGCAGATCACAAAATCATTTTGTATTTCTCAGATTTGCAGGAGCACATCCATTTCTCTAAGAGTTAACAAGGAGAAGGAAAAGGCAGCTAATGGCACAAAAGACATGGTCAGGCTGCCAAAATAAGCACTTTGTTTATCACTCCTGTCATTTGTTTTGTCAGCATTTTTTGCCTGCAGTTTGATTTCTGAAATTACAAAACAGGTCTAAATGCTGAAAAGGAGCATATTTAGTGCAACACAGTCTTGTAGATGTCAATGTAAAACAAAATGCCCAGACAAGCTGGCTTTATTCAGGCTGTCTCCATTTCAAATCGATGCTGAACAGTCTCAAGGGGCAATGGGGGAGGAGGAAGAGGAGGGTCTCTCTAAATCTAACCCAACCCATCTTCTCTTGCCTTTTATCATTGAGAAAGCATGAAAGATCTTTCAGCATTATCTGTATCTCATATATGTCCTTAGAATGGTTGAAGTCCTGCATTAGGTGCGAGGAGGAGATTGGCTTTCAAAAGAAGATGGGGGGAAAACAAGAATAGTGATTTCTAAGGGATTCTCACCAGACTATACTGCAAGAACTGCAAAAATTCAGAGTATACTCCAAAGTGCATTTAAACTGCATACAATGTAAAGAAATTATATTATATAAAGAAAGTATATATTTGTATGAAGAAGAGTATATGTTAAAAGAGCTTTTGCATGTTTTTTTAAATATATAAAGAAGTACCGATGCTATTTACTAATATTATCTGACAAGGTTAAACCTAATCTTCATGCCTGTTAGAACTGGAAAAAAACGAATATATAGTAAGTTGACATTTTGAGGCAAGAAGCTTCAGAAAGCTTTCTATGTGCCTATCTCTAATAGGACACATTTTCCTGCCACAAATGAAAACTTTAATGTTGCCAGCCAAGTCTCATTCCTTTTCCTGATAAGCTGTTCCTCAAATATGAATGTGGATTAATCCTCTTTTAATAAGCATTAACTCAGAACAGATAATCAGTGTATAAAAATTCCATCAACTCTTCTGCCTGCCTTTGGATGATTCTGTCAAATAATTTATACTCCTCTAACAATTTTACGAATTATGCATGAAACATTTAGAATCCCATAATTTACTGTTTTTAATTTGTTTATATTTATTAAGTTTCACAAAATCTTTAATCCCTTAGGGCACTAATCACTAAATAAGCTTACCTACTCATAACTGAACATACACATTTACTTTCCTTGCATGGCTGATGGCCTGTCCATTTTTGAAAACACCTTGAGTATTCAAGTGAGTGGTTATTGGCACACCAATGAGTCAGAGGACACATGAAAGATACATGGATATATGGAGTCTCTCCTGTTTCCGCACAGGAGTTATGTGCATTTACTGTACAGAAACCTGTGTAGAAATGTGATGACACATTTGTAACTTTCCCTGCTAAATGAATCAGTTCTGTTCCAGAATTGTAATGGATGGGAGTGAAAGAACTTACATACTGTACTAGAAGGGATACCTGTTTTGTGCCAGCTCCCCTTCTTTGTGCCATGTGCAAACCTGTGTTGCATGTTTGTATCTGGGGAATGTGAGTAGAGGGTGAACATGAAAAACAGGAAATTGGTGTATAACTCAGTTTCAGTGTGCATAGCAGCAATTTTGCTCTTCTAGAGGGTGTCAAATGTGCACAGACATGTCAGGCCAAATTGTCCTCTACAATCTGCACTGCCAATTGCTAAATAAGGAATAAATCATGCATTTGTGGTTCTGACAGACCCCTGAGTCCAGCTTTTGCTTTGCTGATACACTGCCATCTTCCAAGAATATATATTTAACCCGCTGGTTCCAGTTATGTCACTACTGCTTCCCAGCTAGTGGAGTCACTTATTTCACTCACATGGTAGACACTCATACCTTTAGAGCTTTAAGTCTCAGGTTTAATCCCTGCTGATGAATCATGCAGGGGTGGGGGGAAGGAAGGGGTTGTTACAAGTGGTGGCCTGTGAACCAGAAGGCTACATACATATTACAGCTGTTCCACTGTAAATAACCAAAAAGCATGTATAAGGTCATATTATTCATTATTTGTGAATATGTGAAAATGTTCACAAATCCAGAAAGTTACCTAAGTGTTAGCCCAACAGATTAATCTTCTCCAGCCCAACTATGTAGCAGCAGCATTTCATTTGCTATTTGTTATTTTTCTGATTAAAATATGTCAGTGATTCAGTCATGCAGCAGAAACAATACCTTTCTGATGGCCAATCACACAACGTAAATAGCAAATAGTCCAAGTGAACAATTCACAAACTTCCCATAGTCAGAAAATTATCAGTTCATATATTTAGCAAATATTTTCAAATATCGAATACATACCATTTAAAAAAATCAGTGTCAATTTGTGAATAATTTGCAAATAGCGTTGGAAAACAAAAAAAGATGGTCACAAAAAAAATGAAAAAAATATTCTTCCTTCTTTTTTTTTTTTTTTTTTTCAAAACTTTCCAACCAGTTCTATGTATGAAGCAAAGCAAAAATCTAAATTTATCACAAATATACATAATGAACAGTTTGACCAGTACTATTACATATTCAGATATTCATGTTATATGTATTCATGAAGAAAGCAGATGTTTGGCCTGAGCAAAAATGTGCTTCTTTCACAAACAAATATATTAGGATAAATTCACCTCCAATGTAACTCAACTGAAATTCACCTCTGATGAAGGTGAATTTGGTCCTAAGCCTGCCTAAAAATGTAGCCCTGGAATCTATTTTAGCATACATGGGTTACAACTGACTATGGAAGGAACAACCTATAGACTTGAGTCTTCTCAGATCTGTACAAACAGGGAGGTGTTTGGCTAAGTGAAAATTTAAACATTTTATGACTGTAGATCATATAACCAACTCCAAATTCATGCTGTCAGGAACTTGATGCGGATTTGAGACTCTTCTTGGGGAACTCAGAGTCTGGACATAAATCAGTAGATTTTGCTAATCTCCAAATGCACTTTTGTGCTAATTGTGACAGTTTCTGAAGACCATGGGTCAGATTTTGATCTTCGTTCTCCCAGTGTAAATGGACTTCATTGAAGTAACTGGATTTACTCATTATGAGGGAGATCAGCATCTAGCCCAATGTGTTCAGAACACACATGAGCTAAGTTACTGATATACGGTAGTATGTGATTAGGATTTAAAGCATTCACGTTGTGCCTCCCAATGAAATGAGAAAAGCATTTCAGGCTGTGGTCACTGTCTGTCAAGCTGTGCCACGCCTTACTCTTATCTGAACAAACATGCCAATAGTGCTGTTTTGGCTAAGCCATTCATGAGTTTTCAAACCTTCTCTTTGGTACAGTTGTTCCTAATAACGATATAAAGATTGTGTGGGCAGGTGGTATCACCTCCTCCTCCTCCTTGTCACACCTCTCTCAGCAGCCAGCTGTGCCCTCCTGCTGAGCTGCATACAACTCCAGAGATGGCTGAAAGGTAGACAGAGCTGGAGAGAAGCAGCAAGAAGGGAACAGTGGAAGGTTCCAATGAGCAGCAGGGAGAGGAGCTAACTGTACAGGGAGTGCAGAGAATGAGCATAATGTGATCAATGGAGAAAGGGGGTGGACCCATTAGCACGGGGGAAAGGGGGAGGAATTATGGTAGGATAAGCAGAAGCACCATTTTAAAGGTCTGTTTTCAAGAAAGCCAGGAGTCTGGGGCTGCTGGAGGATTCTTGGTGAGTTTTAGGTTGCTCTACTCCACTTTTTATTGCAACTTTTTGAAGAGAAAATAACCTAAAATTCCCTGAGAGGCATGCATGGCCTACTAGTAGTTGGGAGACCAGTGGCCCACAAGCCCCCAACTTATTTGGAAAAATGTCCCTTGTCAAAATTCTTGGCATTTGGCAGGTATGACTGAGAGGTGTACTACATGCCACAAAATGTTGCACACTTATACTGGAAAAGATTGAAATACATTGGCCACGTACACTGTAGTGCATGGGGATAATGTAATAATTTTTGGGATTGTGACACTCATGCTTAGATATGAGAATTGAGGTCAATTATTTGTATTAATTATTACAGTTAACTGGATACACTGTATCTCTTGACCATACATATGTTGGCAAAGCTGTTTGCAACCTGCTGTTTCAGCCACAGTTCGTTTATTCTTCACATAACTTTAATCACACTCATGATAATGGCCTACCGTATGTTACGCCTTGTAAAAAAACGATAACATGAAGTTGGTTGTGGATTGGACAGGCAGAACAAAGGCAAATGCTTCAATGAATAAAAAGCTTTAAAATGCCTTAAAGACCTATCTAGTGTATCAGTGTGTGTGTATGGGTTAATCACTGGCTAGGTTTGACATAAGTGCAGATCTGAAAACCCCATGCAGAGGCAGATTCATGTAAAGTGAAGAGTGGAATCTGGGATAAGTTTTGCTTCTCTGGCCAGGTGCAGAGGCCTTCAGAAATTTGCAAGTTAAATACACGAATCCTCAAGAGCAAAATTTGGCCCTTTGTGACTAATGCCTGTCTATCGTAGTTATGTTAGTTCAAGCATTGCCCTGAAAATTACCTTTCAAAATTGCATAATTTAGAAGGGTTGGATGAGTAAGAAGTATGCAGAATTATAATGAAAGAGAAGTTAATTGTGGTAGATTGTAACCTTCTTCTGAAATCACTAGCAGAGTCAATAACACATTATTATAACAGATGGGGAATGGGAGTGTTTCTCCTTGCACTTGGTTTTATACCTGTATACCTGCTATGATTATAAACACTTATGCTAATGATTGCAATGGCACGTTGGTGAGGTAAGAGACAGACTAATGGACAGTACCTGCAGGGGTGAAGGTGAAGGACTGAACTGCAAAACAAGAGAGCAAACACATTGTGAGTTACAGACCCTGATAACAAGCACTAATTGCAGGGCACAAGGTTCCCTTGGAAGTCACTCATCTATAGTTTAAAATCGAAAGCAGGTTATAACAATTGAGCTTTAAGCACTAGTCAGCCAGCAGCCAATGAGAAATAAAGGTTGAAGAAAGGTGAATAGTGAATTTTGACAATTACATTTGATGGAAGTTAGTTCTGAGGTGGACATGCTATCCTCCTTATCATAAATATTAGGATGAGTTCTGAAATATGATGTTGTACAAGCTTTCATTGTTAAGAGCATACAGCATTTCACAATTCTGATAATGGTCATTCTGTGTCACGATGCAATGTTCACATAACGTTTAGGTGCTGCAAACGTCATGAGAAAGAATGAGCTACATTAGACAACAGCAATTTAAGCTGCATTTCTAAAGTATAAAAGACTGCTCACAAAAATGTGCCATGTCAACTCACATAGACATAGGCCAAAATCCCTTCTCTGGAAAAATGAGGCTTAGTATGCATTTAGTTAGTGCATTTGAAGTACATGAAAAGGTATGACACCTCCAAAAGGAAATGAGACTACTAAAATCCTGATGTGTTATCAGTTTAATGTAAGAAAGTGATAAAATAATGTAACTATCTCCTACTGTTAATTATCCTCATTAGATAGACAGATAGATAAATCTGTATCTATCTGCATGAATTAACAAATCCTCTTAGAGTAGAAACTGTCATCACGTATATACACATTATTAATTACAAGGAAAGAAAGAAAACATCATGTGCAAACAGCACAGCCTACAAATAATGTTACTTCACCACTGCGGTCATTCAGGCACACTCTATAGAATTAATAAGAAATCAACCAGATTTTGGAGTGAGTTTAGCCTGGCATGCTAATATTGCCAGCAATAAACATGCGTGAATTGCCAACAGTGCTTAACCTGGGCCAAGTCATGAAAGGTCTTTTCCTCCTTGAAACCAATAATGTGCTAAAATTAATTAGTATATTGGGCAAGGAAACTAGCTGGAAAATACCTCAATATTTTAAGAGTTATTTTTCATGTAAAATTGGCCAAAAGTTGGAGGTGGTTTTTTTTTCTTCTTCTTTTTTTTTTAATAGGTTCATATGTAATTTTATTATAACTATCTGACTTCTCCACAACCCACAGGAAACTTGAGATATATCAGCTATAGGAGTGTTACCAGTCCTGATAAAATGGGGAAAATACTAGAATTTTTATTTTTATTTTCCCCTTCCAAACGTAATTCTCTGAGGCTAGATTGTGACTGTAGGCAGAACACTGAGCAAAATGTGTGTGTGAGAGCTGCACCATACTGCTGGGGTAGCTCCAGGAGGCATTGTGCTTCATAGACACATCTGAGACCCTACTTCTCACCCACTGCAAGTAAGTAATTTATTGCTTGACTATACCAGCACTACTTCCCCTGTACAGGCTCAGCTACTCTCGCCAGTGAGTTGGGGTGGATGGAGCCAATGCTCTGCCCATTCCCCTCTCCTTCCTTCCTCAGCCCCCAGCTCCAGATAAAGAGGGAGTGGGTGAGTAGCTCTGCTTACTTGTATGTGCCTAATAAGGTGACCAGATAGCAAGTGTGAAAAATGGGACAGGGGATGGAAAAAGCCATGAATATTGGGACTGTCCATATAAAATCAGGACATCTGGTCCCCCTGGTGCCTAAACCCAAAGTCTGGGGCAAACATAGGAGTAAAGTGGTGAAGTTAGTGGGGGATTCATACTCCCTCTTACTGTCATGTGGTTATGTAGTCTGGTTCGCAATCTAGCTCATAATTAGAGTTGGGAACACTGAAAGACTGCCTTTTGCAACAAGAGTTGGGTGAGAGATACAGTTAAGCCTTTCTGTACTTTTGTTATGCTAGATGTGCTGGAGATGTAAAAGACTGTCTTACAGTAATGATGAAATGTGGTCCAGAGCAATGCATTTAAAGCTTCTCATACACTGGCACTTTTACAGCACACGTTAAACAGGCATACGGCATTCATCCATTCCACCTTTATTTGTAAAACCAGCATTGTTAGGGTTGGGTTTTTTAAATTAGTTCTAATAGCACCTGTCCTGTTCATGATAGAACCTGACAAGTTTGTAGTAAATAGTTACTGTTCTTACCAGCATAATTGCTCAGCCCCTTCCTCTTCTTTCTTCGCCAATACAGCCAGATGCTGAAACCCATCAGAATTACCCAGCATGCCCCACCAATGCCAGCAATAAAGGCAGGCTGCTTGACAACATCAGTGATTTGCTCAGTTATGCTGTTGTTATTTTCAGTGATGACAACTTCGTTACGACCTCCTGCACAAAGGAAAGTCAATATCACATGTTTATAATGTACTTGTAATGCAACCAAGAACCAGAGACCTGAAATGGAAAAGAAACAACAGTACTGTGCTTCAAAATAATTTTCCATGGTGGGATACAGGTAGTTGGGTGTGGATTTATAGGGTGTTCAAACACAGATTTGAAGGCAACGTTTCCTGCAAGAGAACCTACAATTCATTGCAGTTATTCAAACATATGTTGAAAAAAATCTACTATACTACTGTCCCTATAAGCTAACAGATGGCAGCTCACAGTCAATTTTTGTGAAATATTATTGATATGGGTATAAGCAGAATACCACAAAGAGAGACAAAGAGACAAAGTGATTGAAACACAGACTATATGCTGTCTTGATTGTATCTAATGATTTGGAATTTATTGACTTCCTACATATGTCCCATTTTCTTTCTCCTGCTTTTAAAACTGAACTGGTAGCTCAGTATCTGGCTTGATAACAAGCCCCTAATCTAAACTGTTATCTGTGGATGGACGTCACACAAATGCCAAAGTGTGTAGCTCCAGAACTGACAAACACTGTGATTGCTCAGTTATTAGAAACTCTCTTCAAAAATATCACACCTCTCCAATCTGAGCCAGAGACTCAAAAATTGAGCAGTTATAAAAATATGAAAATCAGATAACATTTTCTACAAAAAATATGAATAGTAACCTTGTACATGTTTGGTGTAGAACATCTTACTCAGTATGGGGTTTTTTAAATGATGCCAAAATTATCCAACCTTAATATTTAGAGCATAGACATATCTTGCCCCCATTCATGAAACTAGTTACAGTGTTTTTAAGATGTAGAGGAGACGATTCAGTGCTGCAAATACCGTATTATAAAAAGCAAATATTTCGACTCTTAATTACAGGAACTAACAAATTATAAGAACCTATCCCAAATGTAGAATATTGTAGCAATAAAGTGGTTATTTCAGGCAAATTGTTATAAATATTGTAGCATTATGCCTTGCTGTGAACATTTATATATTCCTCTTCTATAATTCAGCAATGGTTAAATTCACTCTACACTTCTTGGAACACAACTGCTGCTGTGTCAGCATACTGGCTGTAGTCTAAAGTAAACAAACAAGGTCATTTGCTAAAGTCAATGCAAGAAAGAAAAGACTTTAAGGATCTGATTCTTATTCCCACTAATGCTCCTTTACACCACTCCAGCAGCTTTGCAGTGGATGTAAATGTAATATCCCCTTTAATGCTCCCTTTCATTGCCAAATCAGTGTAATGGGGCCTTAATAAATGAGACTCAAGTCCAGAGAACATAAGAGTCCCCTTTACTTTATTATGGTCTACTTGTCTAACCATACTCTATCCGTCAGAGCCTCCACCCCTTACTCAGTCATTGATGTCAATTGCAGCAATGCCTTAGTGACAAGCTCGGTTTAGACCTTATACTTCATTCAGAGGTGGCTGAAGTTACTTATTAATAAATATGATGTAGTGTATTGTGTTGCTGGAACTGCTGGTAGTAATCCATGTGATTTTATTATGCTTTTTCCCTATCTGATTACTCATATCAATATTTAGTAATTTTGACTGTCTGCCTTTGTGAACAAAGAGTTCAAATGTTATGCTGGATGTTGGCTTGGTTTTAGTAGTTTTGTTGAAAAATCACTGACAATTGTACTATAAAGAAGAAAAAACAGGGAATTTTAGGAAACACCAGAGAGTAGAGTCAAGGGAGAAAAGCCCTTGACTGATTATGGCTGAGGGCAACATGCACCCTCCTTTATATACATTTGAAACTTAAACCACAGGCTACAAAACCTGCCACAGTGCTTTCCAAAACTTTTAAATTTTATCCGGCCAATTATCAAAGCCCCGGTGTTTCCCACCCATTATATGGTACGAAGGCCAAATACTCAGTGGAAACCACTGGGTAAGGAAAAGATGAGAGGGAGTAATGGCTCCATCAGATGTTTTCCTCGTCTTTGGTGCCCTTGGAACCCTTCTTTAGGTGCATCATAGAGTTAAGTCTTCCAGGGCCAGAAAGGAATGAGCCTCTCTCCTTGTGTACCTCAAGAACTCGAAGGGCCAGAAGAGGATGTGGTGAGGCAATGGAAGCGCTGCTCCTGAAGAAACCATGGAAAAAGGAAGGCCAAGGGAACACTTTGGACATGCTGGCTCCTTGAATAGAAGTCCAGGAATCCAAAGAAAGGTAAGGCACTGCTCTGAATGAGCTCTTCCCTACCATCTACTGATGGGGAGAAAGACCTCAGGAGCAGACCATATTTTTATAGCTGTATCTACTGTGTGACTAGCAAAAATACCTGCTCTGCCAAAGTGATCAATTTTGGCTGTTTTGGGTTAAAATTAAGTCTTGGATGGAGGGATAATGAAATGTTATCTTTATTATATAATTAAAGGGCAAAAAAAAATCCTGTATTTAATATGCCCTAACTATAACCTCACTTGCTAAGGAGGATAGTGATGCCAAATCGAAGTGAAAGTCAGAAGGGGTCGGGACAGGTGTTCGTATCTGGTAGTGTAGGCTCTGTTAAAAGGTTCTTAGATACCATTTTACCCTTCTCCTCCAGTGTTTAAAGAAAGAGATGATTTTCTATCCATACAGAGTCCTTGATCTTACCAGTGATCACTACAGCTGAAATCATTAATAAGCTGGTCTAAATGGCTGAGCCTTAGACCTGGTGAGGGGCCAGTGCTGCAGTGAAAGACGACACAGAAGAGGCAGCAGCAGTGAGGTTCTCCATTACCTGGTGAAATCACTAGAAGCAGGAGGACTGAGCTAGTGGCAGAACATCAGAACCCAGCATTCCAGCTAAAGGGAGCAGGGTGAGGCAGGAGCTGTGGTAGTGATAGTGGTGGGCAGGCAGAGGCATCACTCAAACCCAATCTTCCCCAATCCCTACTGGCAGGAGGTGAACTCATCTGATCACAACTCTGGAGTCTGTGACTCTGCTGAGCTCAGACAACAAATCATGAGCGTGGATGCAGTGAAGGGAAAGGAGAGAGATGTGTTAAAGGGACATTTGTCCATTGGACTTTTTACACCACAAAGGACTACCACCCACTACACTGTGGGGAAGGTATTTTACTTATGGTTTGCCTGCTCTTGAATCATCACTGGGGTGTTTTCCCAAATTACTACTGTGTTCCCTCTCCTTTTAATATACATTTTATTTTGTTATACACAGACAATGTGCATGCAAGTGGAGAAGCACCCAGGCATGATGATTAGTTTCCCCAGATTTCTGGGTGGGGGCTCGAGCTGATTCTGTTTTGTAATGTTAAGAGGAACCCTTAGATATGAACATAGCCCTTGTTGCTACCGCCACCACCTGGTAGAAAGGTTACAGAAAGGAATCTTGTTTCCCTATAGAAACCTTAAGCCCTGGACTGGACATTCTGCCTTCACAATGAGGTCAGAAACAGGTCCTCCATGAGTAGTGGATGCACAAGAAACTCCGCGAGGAGAACCTCAGAGGAGCTTTCAGACGACTTTATCCCTGGCCAGAGCCTCTTCCAGAGGAAGATGCAATCTGTCTCCAAATTAGGTCAACTTACCTTCTAAGTTAGCAGCCTGGATGTTTGTTCTACCCTTCAGTGCTTAGCAATTACATGTGCAAAAGTAATAATTCATTTAAATGTCAAAATAACATATGCTTTGTGATTTCAGTAGCTGAAAAGTAAATGAACACAGATGCATGTTTCCTATTGACGTAAAACAAAATTAATCTAATTGTAAGGAGTTTGGGGAACAAATTACATTAATTTTGTATATATTTATCTGATATTTAATCAAAAGTAATATATATGTCATCCAAGGTATCAATGTACTATTTCATATACTGCAGGTGTTTCTATAACAATGCTGTCAATTCTACTAATTAGAACACATATGAGGGATGTGTGTGACCTGTAACGCTCCATTGTTCTTGCAGACAAAAATATAATGAAATATGTCTTCCTCCCATTGGAGAGTAATGAAGAACAAAACTAATTTGTTGGACCAAAAATTAATTAGACACATCAGATTCGATTGTACCTATTACTGTGAAAGTTTGCAGCTGTTCCTCATATTATTACACCAACTATAAAATGTAAGTATGAACAAGCCAACTGATTACTGAAAGAATAGCTATATTATTAATCAATATTATTTTAAAATTATTTCTTCTTATAATCCAACTACATTTTCTTCTCTAGCATCCTCAATCCTGGTGAGCAAAATTTTAGTTTTTTTTCCTAGAAATAACAAGTTTGACGTATGTTTCTTTATAGAAGCTTTGCAATGTTTGAAGACACGTGCACAGTTCATGGAAAGAACACAATTCATAACTGTTTCTTTGTATTAGACCAAGCAATCAAAGTATAGTTTCAAGATCGTAATTACAAATCACAGTAAGAAAGTATTTTAATGTAATTAGGGAAAAAAAAATTATTATAGATATCTGGATATGTGATTAGAATGGCAAAGTAAGATATCACTGTGGTATTATTTATACTGCACCATAGTTGTGCAGATAATTTTAAAAAAAATCACATTATGGTTCCTTCCCAATGTAATCAACATTTTATCCTGCAAAAACACATATGTGAGTAACTTTATTCACTTGAGTAGCCCCAGGGGCATAAAATATAGAATCACCAAAATATAGGGCTTGAAGGGACCTCAAGAGGTCATCTAGTCTCTGCACTGAGGCAGGACTAAGTAGACCATTCCTGACAGGTGATTGTCTAACCTTTTCTTAAAAACTTCTAATGATGGGGATTCCACAACTACCCTTGGAAGCCTATTCCAGTGCCTAACTATCCTTATAGTTAGAAAGTCTTTTCTAATATTTAGCCTAAATCACATTTGCTCAGATTACGCTGATTCCTTTTTTGTTCTACCTTCAGTGGATATAGAGAATAATTGATCACCATCCTCTTTATAACATCTCTTCACATATTTGACAACTGTTATCAAGTCCCCCGGAAAGTCTATTTACATGAGTAAAGTTACTTACATAAGTATTTGAGAATTGCAACCTATAATGATCCCCCGTTTACAATTACATTTTGAGACCTGTCAGTTAGCCAGTTTTTAATCCATGTAATGTGTGCTATATTGATTTTTCATTATTCTAGTGTCTCAATCAAAATATCATGTAATACCATGTCATCTCTTAGGGAAATCTTAGGGAAATCAAGATAGTCTATAAACAATAGAAAAAAGATGGGATTTAAAGAAAAGTGAGATGCAGACAGTGTGACTGCTAGTAACTGTATCTTGCTTTCTGAATACAAAAGGGAAAATGTAAGTGAAAAAGGGAACCAAAATCAAAACAGAAAAGACCTTATCCATTACTTTTCATCTAAAGGGCATTAAATATGCAGAAAGTGCTACCAGACAAAATTGTTGAGACATATATTCTGGGATCATTAAAGTAAGAATTAAATGACATAATGAGTATAACAATGAATAAATGAAAAGTCTCTAAGTTCCAACTGGCATTTTCCGATTTATGATGTACTTACATTCTCATGTCTCTTCCACCGCCTTACCACAAATATGGAAACATATCTTTCCATGTAGCTCTGGGGTATATTAACCATTTTTGTAAGAGTCAGGGAAGGACTGATGGCTCAGTCCTGCAAGGTGCTGAGCACTCTAGCCCTGGTCCAGCAAAGCACTTTCGCACATGTTTAACTTGACGCAAGTGAGTAATGGGACTACTACTCAAATGTTTCAAGTTAAACATGTGCTTAAATGCTATGCTGGATTAGCACCATTTGTGTTCAGCACCTTGAAGGATTGAACCCTTAAAGCAGTACTTCAAGAGACACCTCATACAAAAATCAGGTTGTTCAAAAGTAATGAACTAAAAGTGAAAGGTCAGTCTCTCGGTAGAGATCATTTGAAGAGAGGCCCCAAATTCATATCTAGTACCCTTCCCAAGGTTTTTGTAATAGCTGAGTTCATTATTTTCAGTCTTGCAAGATTATTTTCCTTGTCATACATACTCCCATGAAGCTTCGATGAGTAGACTCACCCTAAGGGTAGATCTATCTTAATCTCCTTTTTCAGACTCCCCCTCCAAAAAGAAATACAAGAAAAAAAAACTAAATCTAAACTTCTGTATTGCCCTGCTTTTGAGAGGATACATTTGTAATGTGAATGTCATTAACCACTTAAAATGAAGCTTAAATAAGTCTTAAGTGGGAGCTAGGTCTTGTGCTGGCTTTCCTCTGAAGGGTGAATTTCACCCCAACTCAAATGAACATTCTAAGTCTGAGACATTGCTTTAGTTACATTTTCCACTTTTCCACATTTTCAGTAGTCTCTGTCAAGAGTCCTAAAGGCACAGTATAAGAAATAGAAGAGGAGATTACAAAACCTTATCCCAGTACTCTTTTAGAAATAACACATTTTTAAAGCAACATTAACAGTTGGCCCAAAGCCGTAGTTCAAATAGATCAAATTAATAAACAAATCCCTATACTCGAAGCACTTTAATGCAGCTCCACAACAAAAAAGCTCAATTCAGATCTGTTCAGTTGCCTGCCCCACCCCCAATTTATGTTATAGAAGAATCTCAGAAGGATAAGGTTCTAGGTTTTCCTCAGGTCATGAAATTAATTGAGTATGGAAACCATTAATAAGAAACAGTAATTTCAAAGGAAAGAGATGATACTACCAGCTTTTCTCTTTAGTTGGACTAGAGGCCACTTGTTCTTTGGCAGAAGGAAGCCCATCTGCTTGGGATAGCTGAAAAATGCTAAACTTCAAATGCTCAGAAAACCAACTTTAACAGTGCCTTGGGCAGCAGCAGCTCAAATAAGGCAATATTACAAGCATCTCAATAGGATAAGAGAGCTAGTTCTATAAATCTGTCAACCTGCAGGAGTGGTAAATTCGTAATAAAATATTAAATCAGCTGTGCAGGATAATCTATGTTTTTTAATATGTTTCAGGAAAGGAAGAACTATTTCATCTTATTAGCTGTGAGAACTATACAAAAGAGGAAGAGGCAGTGTTGGCAGGCAGTGGTACATTTAAAGTTAACTAGATAGCTCAAATTGAATTGCACCTTGTTTTTTTGCTCCACTGGATTTTTATGCTTTCAGAAGTGATTTATGAAAGCTTTTCTGAAATACTAAACAGGTAAAATAAAATAGAGGAGACAATCACTTACCAATTATTATGGGTTGTGGTTCACTTTTTACTCCAACACCTGCACTTGTACTTGCTGCAACTTCCACTCGATATTGAATACCAGGGTATAGGCCACCTATCACTACAGAGCGAATGGCTGCATCTACTGTTTTGTTGATGTGAAATCGAGTCTCATTACCTAGGCACCAGATCTGGGGTAGGAATTGGAGAAATAAAACAATATGAAAATAATCATGCTTGCAAACAATGGTGCACAAATATTGTATATTAATATACTGCATTGGGAATATATATATTGATATGTTGAAATGCAACTGCTAAATTCCTTTAAACTTTTAGGCCTGATTCTGCAAAGACTTATGCACGTGCTTAACTTTACACATGGCTAAAATTCTCATTCTTGCTCTGGCCTCTTTACACCAGGTAAAAGAGACAGAGCAGCATAAGGGGGCTATCTTAAAGCCCTAGATCCAACCAGTGTGCAGGAATAGAGAAAGACTGCCACTATCTTCCAAGGACCCACTTACCAGCCCTGACATAGGAGGAATGCTGGGAACAGTGCTGGGGGTGGAGAGGCATGCTGGAGGTGGAGCACATAGCATGGCAGACATTCTTCATGGTACTACTGTCCACAGGCAGCTGGGGATGGGATTCAAAAAGCCCCCAAGCAGCCCAGGATCAGTAGAGTTCAAAAATGGCTTAAAAATCACCTCCTTCCCCATGATCCTGAGCTGTAAGTTCTATGCTTCAATTCTTAGAGGCACAGCCCAGAATCTCACCCATTGACTTTAATTATATTAAGCATATGCATACATCTTTGCTGGATCCGGCTCTTGTTCAGTTACTATGGCTATAATCTACGGTTTCCTAAAATTATTTTTTCAGTCTCATTTTTTTCCTATTGAATAGAAAATGAGCATCAAATATTACAACAAGAAGCATGTTGAAACACTCCTAAGAATATTATACAAAATCTCCTTTTAAGTATTTTTGGCTTTCTATCCTGGTAGAAAAAGGGTGTGTGCAATTCCTAAAATGCTATGCTATGTTGTTGCCGTCACAACTGAAAATGTTCAGGAATCTAAATTTTGCGGTCTGACTTATTTTACCCTGTAATTCAACAAACACAAAAAATGCTCCCTACATATCCTGATATGTGCCGTATTTCAAACCAGCACTTTGTGGCGCGAGTGGTATATTATTTCAAGGCAGTTTTGCTTTTCTCTCTTATATTTATTCATGAGCATTTCCTGAGACATTTTAGCATTGAGATGTTCAGGGACTCTTTTTTAGTTGAAGGGATCTGTGGAGACTATTACTATAATATTAAAGAATGCATTAACTACCACTCTAATTCCACTCAAGGGAACCAATACATAAAAAATCTCATATATGCATGTATGTAATTACTGTACCAAAGGAAGGTGCTGCTGGTTGAAAACAACATGTGGTTGCTGACAAAGGGCTGGATTATCACAGACCTTACTTGGCTCAGCAGAAGAGAAAGCAGGAGTAACATCCCCATTGCTCTGATGCTTGGCACTGCTCAGTTTTTGACTCCAGCTTCACAGTACCAGGGGCTACTCATATGATACACCTCCCTGTAAGCAAGGAGTGGGGGATGGAAGAATCCCTGCTTCCCTTAGGGTCAAACAGAGCTTATTTGCAGGCCAGAGTCCTGACCAGGTGCATGAGGGAGTGGGGAGGAGTCATCATGATTTGTCCTGATCTGGTCCTGGTAAAGTACAGTATTACATGGTGCTCCTAATTTAAGGCAGACTGTAAGGTTGCAAACCAGCACTTAGTTAATGAAAGCATTTTAGACTATTTTGACAATGGAATTGTTGTAGGCATAAATGAAGGAAGAAACAAAATTTGCAGATGTGTGTGTAGCTCAGATTGTAGGAAAATGCTGAGCTGTTATATTACTTAATAAGAGAAATATCACATAAGCAAGTAATTACAGATTAATTAAGATTTTCAAAAATAGGTGCATAAAGGTAGGATCCTAAATTCACATTTATTTAGGTACCTAAATAAGGTACCTAATTTTTAAAAGTGCTGATCATACAATGCTTGCCACTGAGGTAAATGGCATCTACTGGGTCACTTTTGAAAATCATGTCAATCAGGTACATAAATATGGAATTAAGAGCCCAAATTTAGTCTCCTAGGTTTTGAAAATCTTGGCCTATGTCCCAATGCATATGTATAAAAGTTAAGAATTAAAGTTGTGTGGATAATTCTTATGCATTTTCTGATGTTTTTAATGCTAACCGCGAAGTCATAACATTCTCTTAAGATAGTTTTTTTAATGGAATTTATATGAAGCAAATATTGACACACTGGAGTTGGTATGAAGATGAATTGATGTGAAAATGACGTTTCAACAGCATAGTTGGTTTAATAAATTGTGGTGTTGACCAAACCAAATAAAACAAAACAACAAACTAATACATTACAAATAAATATTGTGTGTCTTTAAAACACCTACTCAAGAGAGCGAAATATAAAAGAGCCTACACGGATTTTAAAACTAAGTGCCTGCCTCCCTCCTCCATCTTTGAGTCAGATTCACCCACATTGGAGCAGGGGGTATAAATTACACTTTCCTGTGTGAGATGACCAAACTGCATCCACAAGTGGCAATGCCAACACTTCCACTCTTCTGGGACTTCTGTTGGGGCAGGGAAGCTTCCATTTCCACCAGAGGCTCCATATGAGACCCACTATCTCAGGCTATTGAAGATACTCACTAAAATAGTGTATCCCCCATCCACAACCTTTTGACATCCCCAATAGGATTTGTCCCTGAAGAAGGGAAGTTGTGGCCACTTTCCCCAGATGCAACCTCTGGCCGTTATTTTTGCCTCTGGAGCTTTGTTCCTGGATTCCCACTAGCTTCCACTGGCAGAAACCCATGCTGAATCTGCCCCAAGAGGATGGCTTCTCAAGTTAATTCTCTGATCTCTAGCATGTATGCTGCCAAGCCCATCATTTCCCCTGGCATTTGGGTAGAAGATGTGATGAGGGCTGAAAGGGTTTTACTACTATTACACCTGCTGTGCAGGGCTATTTCTGTTATTCTATGTGCTGCTGGGTATTTATTTACTGGAGTGGGATGAACAGTCCATCGGATAGCATTTTGTGACATATCCACGTTGTAAACATTTATTTATGCATAAGTGGTCCAAGCATGGGATTGACCATTGACTGATACAGCCTCTGAGGATGACACCTTGCAGACAGCACATCAATGATGGAGGACAAGAGATAAGTAAAGTGAGCTACTAACCCACTAAGAAACAGAGACAGCATACTAGTGATGTTCAACCTGTTGCTCCAGGGAGGCTGCTTGTGGCCTGCAGTTCTCTAAATTATGGTCCTTAAAGGCGACCGTGGAAGAAGATTTGAATTTGTTTACAAATTGAACTTGTGTTCTCAGGGTCATGCCCTGTGATTTTTACACTGAAGTGTTTTGAGTCAGCTTTGTTGCAGGGCAGGGAAGAAGTAGTAGCTTTGGCTGATCCACTGCCAGCTTCCCTGTCAGGCTGTGGGAGCTCTAGGATAGGAGCTTGGCTGATTCACCCTGAGCCTAGAGTAGTACCTAGTACAAGCTGGCTCCTCTCCCCCTCACAGATCAGTTTTGTTTTTAACATAATGTTGATGCTGCTTAACTTGAGAAAAAAAGGTATTACTGCTCAGACCTCTCTGCTTGTTATTATACAGATGCGTATTTCATTATGTCAAAATCTAAATCCACAAAAAAATGTGATATTCTATAATTCAACCACACAATTTGGTTTAATTCACATCCCTCCCATTGTACATCAATTCTACCTTATACTCCTGGATGATTCCATTTTGGTGATCTGGTGGGGGAGGGTCCCAGGAAATGCTGATGCTTGTACTGTTATGGTTTCCAACTGTTAGAACAGTAACAGACTGCGGAGGGGCACTTGGAGCTATATCGGGTAGAAGGAACAAATAGAAAAATAACATTAGTCCAGTTGCTGGATCATTAATTTTGCTTAAACAGTGTAAGAGTAAGCAGAGAATCTATGAAGTTTGCATTCTCATGGGCTTGGAGATGCATACATTCTTGGGCAACGACAATTATGAAAAATGCCTTTCTGAAGAGAAGCAGAGCATTGAATGAAAATGCAGTAGTTGTGAAACACAGAAACAATGCAAATCACTCTTATTTTATTTGTTTATTTATTTATTTTAGCATGTCTCAAGTTTACATTAGAATTAGTCTCAGACTTATATTCATTTTCTTATACACATGGTTGCGACTGCATGCAGAAATTAAATCTGCTAACTCAGTCCGCCCTAAACATTGTTCTGATCCCCCTATCCCCACTGTCCCTCCATGATCTAATATTGCCTAGTGATGAATAGAGGGGATATTTTTAAAGACACGTATCCTCAAGGTATTTAAATGTAGGATATTCCAGTTTTTGCCTGGCCAAAGAGTTAAAACACATGGGGCTTTAATCTCAGTCACATTGCCAGAGAAATGGTCATATATATTGTTACTCCTTTTGATTTGAGGGATTAGCCAAAATTTTGGGGCTTTGTGGGTTATCCCAGTTAGGAGGATAAATTGATGATGCAGTCAGGTATTTCTCTGAAGCAATTCTGTTTATTTACAAAGAATATCAGTGCTCAGACTTCTCCGGGACAGAGCAGGACAATCAGACAAATGACAATTTCTTTGCTCACAGTTTGAAGCCTCTTTCACACAGCACTGAGCTCAAAAAGATCTCTCTATCCTTGCTTTTCCTCAGGGCCATGCTCCAAGTGCTCATCCAGGCTGTCTTTCTGCTCTTCCTCTGTATAGCCTTTTATTTTGCTTAAAGTGAATTTAATGTTATAATACACCACCGTGGGTTCAGCTCTGGTTGCTACCGTTTGAAGTTCAACAGAGTGAAAATTGCCTCTGGTGCTTTTTTCAAATGTGGAGACTCTAGAAACACACCAAGTCCAAGAATAGGGACCAAATACACAATCACAAGTACAAAGTCCTGTCCATACTACAAGTTTTATTAAAGCAATAAGTAAAGTTACAATTACAATTGTAAATTGTAACTTTAATGTTTAATTATTAACATGCAATAATTAAAACTGCAGTCATACACACATCCACAAAAAATATTCTAGGGTCTGATGGACTTCTCAATAGATGATCATTGCTAGAGGTATGGTTCCTGCTGGAGGGATGAGATCATTCCTTGGGTTTTCCTACTTTTACCCAATCATGGAACCCTCTTTTATATTGTAATTCTGACTATACCTAACTCCTTATACATATGTATGAAGGTGCTCTCTTTTCCTTATCTGTTCTTCCACACCCCATGACTATTGGAGTGCCCCATTTTTCATAGGCTGTTCTTAGTTCTTCTTATTCTCATTAGCATCTACGCACAACATGTAGCCTGCAGTCAAGACAAACATTCAAAGATGTTACAATTAGGTGTCTAGTGGTTTTGGACAATACACTGCAGTCATTACGATCTACTTTTCTGTAACATCACGTGTTGGCACATCTTTACAGTAATCTTGTGACTTTACTGCACAGAGTTATTCCCAGTTCACCCACTTTTGTCAAGTGTTCTTAAGCCTAGGACCTAGTATGGCTAAACTAACATCTTACAGGTCTCAGCCTGCAGGCCTTGCGTTCCAGCCATGCTTTACTTATACACATAATACACACTCATCACTCCTAAATACTTATCAATCCTATACTTGTATAATCCTACAATTTATTTCTATTTAGCATATATTAATTATATATGAAATAGCATATGAACTGACCATAACATCACATAATTGAATGGTCAAGGGATGATAAAATGAACATCTGTAACCCTTTGTGGTGTGCATCTCTCTCACATGCATCCCCACTCAAAATAGCAAAACCTCTCCACCCATACAGTTAAAATTTCTAAATGACCTCACATGTGCCATTGTTGTAGGTGGTGACATGTGCCTGTGTTTTGTTTGAGGCCCCTATTGTTTCAGCTACCTGGTTCCATAAGAAGTTTAATTGCATCTTAAAATTATTTTACATGAAAGGTGGCAATTAAGAGTCCCTCTGCTTCAACGATATTGAACCCAACCCAAAAAAATATCCACCTCTTCTTTTCCCTGGGCGGTTCCTGTTCTGCTCCATCATTCACTCTTGTCCTGCTGCTTTTTGTATGTTTAATCACTTGAGGGTATTGAACATTTATGATATCTCATTCTTTTGCAGCCTCTCTTCCCTTGTCCATGCCCCAGATAAAGAATACAGAAGTGTTGCCACAGTTCCAGGCTAAGTCACCAAAGTGATTTGTGTTATTAAGACATTTCCCTGGGAAAGAATGTCATCACCTTCAGCATGACACCTTTATTCCACAAGTGAGAACGTGTGAACTGCAGAGTCCCCCAATTATTTTTTAAAGATGTTATGGTAGAGACTACATTATCAATTTCACAGCACCATTAGCACATTCATTAGAGAACCCACTGGCATTGCAAGCACCTCTCACTCTTGCTGTGATGCCAAGTTCTGAAAGCCCCAGCAACCTGTAGGTCCAGGGTTTTTTCTAGTACATTTCTGTCACATTAAACAAAAATTTCACTGAGGTCCAGGATTTCCAACTGAAGCCTTTCCCTCAGTTTTCTCCTCTAGCTCTGTATTCCTGTCCATAAAGGACTTGGTTCACTTTGTTGCTCCATTAGTTCTGAGGGCACCAAAACTCTGGAAAAATCCTTTCATTACTGGGTTTTCCTGATTGTTTAAACACCCTTGGACCATAGTTCCCTGAAAAGTGGGCCCAAAGTCACCATCATCTCCCTATTCACCTTTTGATCTTCCCTGGCTTTCAATGCCTGGGTTACCCAAAAGCCCTGGCAGCCTCAGGGACAGCTGGGGTGTCAGGATCACTCAAGTTTCCTGAGTCAGTCCAGGATTCATTAATTTTTCCTATGGCTTCTCAACTACACCTGATGTTTTGCAGAATATGACCTACAAATCTGGATCCAGGAATTTAAACTCCTTTTAATGATTGTAATGGGGGGATCTCACCTCTTGAGAGACTCCTAGTAGCTGGGTGTGGTACACAATCTTTTTCTCATGCCTGGAACCCTCTGTAGGCTGCCAGCTGACCTTGGTGGGGCTTCAGTGGCTTGCCCCTCCGACCAAGTCACAAAGTCCAAATGAAACACTTCTGAGATAGTAAAGAGTTCAATAAAAGAACAGTAACACTGCCCTCACTAGGGTCTTCAGCCCCAGCTCTGGACCCTTTAAATTCAGCCCTGTGTTTAGGTTCTCAAATAAGCTATGTCCCCTTCTTCGGGTTTATGCCACTGTGACTGGTAGAGGAACCTGGGATCTCTGACTACTTTGGGTTCCAACTCAGGGACCTTATACATAGCAGCCACATAGTGCTTAATTTCAGTTTGTTGTTGTTTCTTCCCTGGGGCGCTTCCTACCTAGTCCCCCCCACCTATTTATTTATTTATTTTTGCTTCACTCTTATCTCAGGGTCAAAGTTCTTAGTCCTCTCTCTCTCCCTGCAAACCCAGCTATTCAAATGCAGCCAGCACCAAACTCTGGCTATCCCTTGAGCACCTGTGGTCAGAGAGGAGAACCTGGCCTTGCCTCTCTTGTCCGAGCCAGGAATTGACCTGCTAAGGCCTAGCAGCTCCTTTTATCTGAGCCTGCTGGGTTCTGATTGGCTACTTCTGTGAAACCTCTCAAAGCAGGCCTGGAGGACCCACCTACACTGCTCTTTTCCTCTGAGCTCACTGCTGGTCTGGGATATCTTTGTCTCCCTGCTTGGGATCTTGACCTACCCCAAGCTCTTTGAATGCATGATCCTGGAGACCACCTCCCTCCATAACCATCCTCTATTGGGGTCTTCATTCCAGAACCTATTCCCTTTCTGTCTTCCCAATACCACCTACTGGTATGGCCTCCACTACTGGTACTGTCTTCTATACTTAATGCCACACCCTTGCATCGAGGTGGAAGAGTCCCCCACAAGTGTGAGAACCTAGGGTTCTTCACACAAAGCCCCTCTTATCTACTTTCCTAACTGCCACCTCCTACCTCCTAGCTGTAGGAATATCCTGCTTGACCTCTCCAAAGGGACTGCTCTGACCTGGGATTCTTACCCATAGCCCTCCCCTCAGGACTCTAACTTCCCCCATATGGTTCAAAATATTATGATAGAAAGCATTCTGGAGTTCTTGCCAAACTTCCCTGTTGTTGTTCTATCACGTTGATCACTAGCAGCAGGTTGGCTGTGGTAGCCTCTTCTCTTATGGCGGTCATCTTCTTCTGCTCTTGGGTTGCTGCCTGTTGTTGCTGCAGGATCAACAGACGTGCCTCCATCTTTCCCTTCTTTCAGGGTCTGGTCTGAAAATCCCACTTCTAGTACCAAATCATAATGGGGCCCTCACCTCTTGAGTGCCTCCTAGCAGCTAAGTGTGGTACCACAATACTTTACTTGCCCATTGCAATGTAGTGGTCTCTAAGGAACTGCAGTAGCTGATGTAACTTGTGCAGCACTTAAATTGCTCTAAGTTACTCCAGGGGCAAATTGGCCCCTGGCCAACCCAAATCAGTGAAGCAGAAAGGTGGCCTAAAGCTACTTTTCTCAACCATGCTGAATATAAAATTGGTGCAGTTGAAGACTAGGACCTACGTTCTGTAGCACTTGAAACAGAACTAAGCCACATAATAAAAACAGTATCAATATAAAAAAATCTATTCTCTCTTTAACAACAAAAATGTAAATAAACGTACCTGATTCTAAAAGAAAATTAATAATAAATGCATGAACCTGTAGGACATCTATCTCTATAACCATCCTGCGTTGGGGTCTCCATTCCTGAACCTAATCCCTTTCTCTCTTCCCAATACCACCAACTGGTAGGGCTTACAACACTGGGACTGTCTTCTATACTTAAAGCCACACCCTTGCACCTGCATTATTATTATAGTGGCAGAGATTAAAACTAAGCTGCTTATCCTCTTTGCATTAAAATATAATGGACTGTTTTCTTGAAATACATTCACTTCCCTCCTTAACGTGTAGAACATTCATTTATATACAAAAATACACAATGCATATGGAAAGATAATACCTCACATATACATACTGTACAAACCTATGTAGAGAAAGAGAACTGAACAAATACTGCAAGATATTTTTGAAAAATATTCATTTTGATTTTTTTAAAAAAAACCTTCAGTTCAACTGTATTAATTCCTTCTTTGAGTTTATATTTTATGACTATTACAGTGAATTAATTTTCTGGAATTTTAAGAGGATACAGAATAATATTAATGGAAAGTGAAATTGAAATTAATAAAAGCCTTGAGTCAGACTAATCCAAACAGCAAGTGGACACTATGAAAACAGTGTCCAATGAACACTAAACAAGAGAGCTCAAGTTTAGAATACCATACATTTGCAATGAACAGGTCTGGAACAACACACAGACCAAGTATTAATTATTTCCTGAGGAATTTCAAATAAGTGAATGAATTTGAAAAAAAAAATCACGTTCAGCTTTTAGGATAATTTGTGAACAAAAAAAATGAAAATTATCAAATACATGATCCATTATTATTTGTCCAGTTCTCTCTTGTGTGTGTGTGTGTATAGACAGTCCTGACTTCTCTCTCTATGATAATATTGCTCTGTCAGCTGGCACCATGATATAAATTAAACCACTTGTCTGACTGTGCTGTAGTTATTAAATAGACCACACTGAAAAATAACATTTTTAAAACTGTTTTCTCATTTCCCTTGATGCTAGCTTGTGGAGAACACCTTGCCTGATTCTTGACAGATCAATTATTCCAGTGCTCAGCTTCTTGCTACAGATATGAAAGAACCCAAATCACTGCTCATCTTTTCCAGACGCAACCAAACAGGATTCCATTTGTTACTTTCACAAGGCCAAAGAGGTAGGAGATGAATGGATACTGAATTGTAACAAATGTCTGATCTAGAGGAAAAGTCTAACTGTGGTGAAATTGATTTTTGGAGGTAGGCCTCAGAAGTAACATTCTATGTCAAATTAAATCCAGTAAAAAAGCTGAAACTTCTTTCTGGTAGTACATTGCCTTTGCCAAAGCTATATATTTTGATGTTGCAAAAATATACAGTATTCACAGCACTCTTCCAAATTGTATCTCTAAAGATAGTATAACTGACTTTTTCAAAAGTCAGGACTGAAAAGTCTGATTTTCAAAACAGAATCAGATGTCAATGCAACAAGTGTGATACCTTTAAAAATACTACTCCTTTTATGTATGAATGAGAACTAAATCATATTCACCAAACATTTATTTGGGACTATCTTTACAAAAGTATGAACAGCAAGGTAATTACAAAGATAACTGGAAGAATCAAAGGAAATAGCCATTGAAATACAATCACTAATTTTCTTACGGAAGCTTATGTTACCTATTGGTGCTTTGATAGAAAAAAAAAGTCTATCACACAAGCAGTTAATTACTGGGGGTTGGGGAATCTTTTATAGTGATTGACATTTGACAAGTGGCAACCATTTGTTTTTCTGAAGAAGACACTAGTCAACAGAGTGGCCGAAGGTTAAACTAATATATACATGGACTGTGACTTTAACACATCTGTAGGCAAGGAAAGTTCTAAAAATCTTTACTGTGTAGAAAGTTATTCCACAAGAAAAAGTGGCCTTTAAAGTAGGAAATTAGCTGACAGGTTCTGCTGGGAGGTGAGGGTTACAAATGAAAATGTCACTCCTGAAGTACTTTACAGAAATAGACTACAGATACAAAGCCTTTTCTCTTTTTTAGCGAGTCTTAATTTAACTTTAGCAGGAGACACTTAGATGAACTAAATAAACAACAAAAATCAATTGAGAATGGACAAGGATAAAATCCTCTAGTGAGGGGGAGAAAAATCCTACAATGAAATTCTAGCAAAGCAATTTCAACTCAGTAAGCTTTTTTTCCAATTTTCTTTTTTTAAACTTTTAAAACAAGCTTTGTTCATACTACAGTGAAGCTAATCTTTACTGAAGAATTTAGGATTTATGATCTAATCAAAGCAATGGGAGTCAGGCATTCCCAAATTCTTAACTTGCCTTTGTCAATGACTCCCTGTATGATCTCAAGCAAGTCATAGGACCCTCAGTTTCTCCATCTGTAAAACAGGGACAGCAACTACCTAACTCACAAAACTGATCCCAGGGTTGGTTACTTAACTGTTGTCTAACTAAGTAATTATAACATGTTTGAAGGTGAAAAGTATAATAATAATAATAACAACAATGTCAACAACTATGATGATGACATGTTCCATTCCAAGATCTCAAAGCATGCTGCAATCATTATTGAATAAACTTCCTCACAACACCCTATGAGTAATGGAGATCACATAGACCCATATCTGAATGATAAAAAAACTCAGGCACAGAAAGATTACAGTCAAGATTTTAATAAAATAGATGCCCATTTTGAAAGTCTTGGCCTACATTTCTTGCCTAAGGCTTCAAAAGAAGTCTGTGGCAGAGCCAGGAAGATAGCCCATATCTCTTGACTCCAGGTTTGTAGTTTGGCCACAAGACCATCCAAGAGATGCCAATGGTGGCTCAGATACTGTGGAAATAGGGATGATTAGATAATTGTGTGTGTGTGTGTGTGTGTGTGTGTGTGTGCGGGGGGAGAGAATACTTATGTCAAAGCCAGCTTAATTTCTTCTCTCTTTACACTCCAGTCAACTCTAAAAGCATCTCTTTCTAAGCAGAACAATACATCTATGTTGCATGATGTACACAGGTTGTTTCTTCATTTCGGTGTTATAAGATGGTTGCTACTTCTGTATCGTATGCATGTTCTGATCTGTGTTTTAAGGATATTTTCCTGACACTGAGAAACGGACAACTGGTTTCATTGTGTTTAGCACCATAGAGGGTTGCTTCAAAAGAATGGTGTGCTACTTGGACTAGTCTTAGTCTTTTTGCACACTAATTAAAGGCATTATTGGGAGTCCTTCACCCATCCTCTTCTCCTAGCCATACCATCCATCTATGTTATTTCCCATTCAGAAAAGAATGCCTATTATTACTCAGTGATCTGCAAAAGGTTTCTCTACTTCCAAACCATGGACTGGGTCTGCTGCACCAGCAGCCTGGGTACTTTAAAGGAAATGCTGTTGCAGAACATGTGTCAGAAACCCAAAATTGCTTGCTGCACACGTTGAGGAGACAAAAGGTAAATTTGTTAGTCTCTAAGGTGTCACAAGTACTCCTGTTCTTCTTCTGGAGAAGAGAGGCATAGGACTGGCCAATGCAGACCCCATAGTATTATACCACCGAAATAGATTGTTAGGTGAAATCCTAAAGCTAGTTTTTCATGCAAAACAGAGAAATCTTCAGTGAATTATGTACAGACATTTTGGAAACTAATTAGAACAAAATTATTTGCACAGTCTTCACAATGAACACAATGATTTCCCCTTTGAGACAAGATGGGGAAGCCGGTTGCTTATTTTTTGACAATTATACTAACCTTCTTCAGTAGTACGGGCAGACTTTGATTCACTATCCATTCCTTGGAATTCATTGAAATAGGGTCGAACTTTAATTTCATAAGAAACCCCTTTTTTCAAGTTGACTAGGACAGCACTGCGCTCAGTGGGGACTTTCACATCCAAATTCTGCCATGCCATTGGAGAAGACAGGCCTGATGTTTGGCGATACATTACTCGATAACCCTGAATAAACTGGGATTGGCGGTCAACCTGGAAATAGTATGAATTGGCACATTAATATACATTTTAAAGTACATGATCCATAATCCAATAATGAAACCATATTCATATGTTTATGACAAACAGCAAACTAGTCAGTTGACTGTTACTGACTTCCTCAAAATCTAAAATTAAAGCTTCTTGTGGATTACTGTCATTTCACTTAATTTTTTTAAAGTGGTGTAACTCTCTCATTGTTCCCTTTACTTTATCCCATTAGATATTATGATACACCTACCTACATCTCAAAGCATAAAATAAATAACAAAAATCATAAGTAGATAATTTTCTAGCAATTTGTCATAATGAGTATTGCATGTGAAACAATTAAAATGAACTTGGCTACTGATGTGCTGAAATATGAGAAAGAAAGGAAAAACCATTTATTTTCAGAAAAGTACAAAGCTTTGAAGATGTACTATATGCTTTTAGTTAGTCCATTACTTGGCTTATGGCTGGTCCTTTCATGAGGTATTCAGGAAAGCAAAATAAACATAGACAGATGCAGAAAAACAATGACCAAGAAAATGTGTTGTTTCCTGTGTTCTTAGACTAACCAGTCTATTTGCATTCTGAGGTTACAGAGCACTCATGCCATCAGATGAGGATGGAATGTTGTTGTTGTTTGTATTTAATTTGTTGCCGTTCAAACAGAATTCAAGGTCAGGGTTGTATACAGTAATATAACAATTCTACCCTGTCTTTCAAAACAATAAACATTACAGTAATTGAAAGAAAGATAGTTCTAAATGTATTATCTTGAAGTGACCACAAGCATTTTTATCTGGAAAAAAAGGTATCATATCAAATAACGTTGAGGTATTATACCATACTGTACTGTAACATTTGCACGAATTTGTATTTTAATCTCTAACAGTCAAAATGTTGCATGCTAAAAGAAGATTTTCACTTCTGCAGTTGTCAAGCAAACAGCCAAAGAAAATAATACAAGTAGCACGTTCTGTGTGTCAGTTTGGACATATAGCTGACTGGGTTGTTAACTCTAGTCTTATAGCTGAGTTGTGACAAGAACGATTTCCTTCACCCTCTTGACAGCTTGCTAACTCATCAAAGATTTTCCAGAATTAGAGCTATGCTTGTTTGGGCTATGTCAAGAATAAGTGGGTCCAAGACTGAAGGCACAAACCAAGATCTTCTGACTTCCACTACCTTTACTATACCCCTCACTTACTAGTCATTAAGTTCTTCAGTTCTTATAACATTAAAAAACAGAGCAAGCAAGAAGAAATCTTAATTTACAAGAGCAAAGCAAAAATGTCTTTAATCAAAATTGTCACCGTTAAAAACCTTGCAACATATGTTACAACAACATTAAGCCTGCATTATATAAACTTTTCTACATTCACTTTAAGTGAATTTATGCACTGAAAGAGGGACATAACTCACAATAATAGCTTGTTAATACTGAAAGAATCAAGCTGTGTTTTTAAGAAGAACATTAAGCAGCTGTTTCCAGATGAAGGGAGTCTGTAAATCAGGGTAAATTGTTTTTATCCATGTTTGACTTTCATTAATTAAATGTTTTACAGACGTAAAGACTTTATGAACCTCACGTTTAATACAAAATACAGTATTAACTCCTTTGCATACTTCATAATACATCATTTTCATCTAAACTACAGTATATGTCTGAGCTGTTTAATAATCCAAAGCTAATTTAAAATTCGATTTCTCTCGAAACTTCAGAAAAATACAGTGTCACTTTTAATCTGACTTTTTTTTTGTGCTGAATCTTTAAGAACTGATGGGTACAAAGAGTTGTCAAAAAGGGAAAAATTAAAAAATACTACGCTGAAAATCAGTAGGCTGTATATAAAATATGTGTATATTTGTGTTTGTGACACAAACTATATGCATTGTGACAGACCCAGACCAGTGGGGTACAGGAGTCTGGTAGAGGGCAAATATACTGGTCACTGGATGAGTAGTTTTCTGTTCCCTGATTGACCAGAGCAGGGGAGCTCACCCCAGTTTGTGGTGGGAGTGTGAGGAGCTGGGAGCAAGAGGTGCAAGGAGCTGAGAGGGTATACTGCTGGAGGACTGAGGAGCACAAGTGTTATCAGACACCAGGAGGAAGGTCCTGTGGTGAGACTAAGGAAGGTGTTTGGAGGAGGCCATGGGGAAGTAGCCCAGGGAGTTGTAGCTGTCATGCAGCTGTTACAGGAGGCACTATAGACAGCTGCAGTCCACAGGGCCCTGGGCTAGAACCCAGAGTAGAGGGCGGGCCTGGGTTCCCCCCAAACCTCCCAATTGACCTGGACTGTGGGTTCTTCCAGAGGGGAAGGTCTCTGGGCTGTTCCCCAACCCACATGGTGAATCTCTGAGGCAAGAAAATCCGCCAATAAGTACAGGACCCACCAAGATAGAGGAGGAACTTTGTCACAGCATGTATATGTGCACCTAAGCACCCACACAGAGTACATCTAATAATGAAGGCTCATAAAGCTGCATACAATGAAACTATAACTATTAATTCAGATCACCAGATTTTAGCCATTAAATATCTTCAATTCTGAAGTGTGAGGTATTGCAAGCATTCACTATACTACTAAATATTAGAACAGAAGACCTTGCTAACCATTTTATAACACGTGTCATCATTTCACTTGTGGTGTGTGCTTAGGCACTGCCACCTGAAACACCCTGACATATTGTTAATGTCATGTATTTGGGCTAGACTGTGGCTGGCCCCACAATCAAATGCAAGGAATATCAGGGAGGACACAAGGAAAAGCGTCCCTTCTCTTGTCCTACACAGGATGCAGCCACAGGCTACTCCTAGCTAGTACAGATAGCAATGCTATCCACCCAAAAAAGCTGGAGAGGAGGTGGAACTAAGGGCACCTTTCTTCCTTCAAATAAGAGGGTGCATATGCCTTCAAGGGGCATATAACCTGGTACCAGAGAATAATTGCGGGTGGGCTGCTGCTCTACACTGCCCCCAATATCATGTGATGCCTTAAAAGGCACAATTGATCTCGATGTCATGATGACTATTTAGTAGAGGAAATAACTGTAACACCAACCAGTTTCCTACACAGGGTAGGCAATAAACAATAGATTTTGTACTGAGCTAACATGTTTGTTTTACCTACTAATAGGACCAGTTAAATACACTAGTGACACTTTGTGCACTGTTAGCACTAGTTACAGATACATTTCTATGGACCAGGAAACTGCCTTTTCCAGATCTATGCACATCACCACCAAATGCTGTATGGATTCTAAACCCATTAGATTATACTATCAGGCTATTCAGGTGTCAAAAATATGACACAGAAATTCATCACTTAGCCAAGCCTGTTGCTATGGCTTCCCGGGGACAAGCCCACTAAGCCGCAGTCTAAAGACATTTTGCAGAACACTTTTTTGTATGTAAATTCTCCTCCCAGAATATCCTGAATAAGATGATACTTATAATTATGCCAATAGCAATTCTCCATCTGGACGGAATAACTTGTGAGTTTGGTCACGGCTACTGTACATCTCAGTCTGTGCCAAGTTCAGCAGTAAGAACTCACCATAACCTTGGAAATTCACCAGCATTCATGCCTGGCCAGGATATCCATAAGGGCTAGATGCAGGATCCTAGTGTGCTCTGAAATCACTCAAAAGTAACTACTCCTGAAGTTTGAAGTGGGATATATCTAATATTTAAAGGGCTGCTCATAATTTCTTATCTCTGACACTCCTTTCAAATCTGTGGGGTTTACTTGGATAACTATGGGATGGGTAGCCAGCTGTCTCCCTCTCTCAGTTCCTTGCCTCCCAGCTCCCATGCTCTGTGTGAGTCCGTGTCTTATACTGTGCACAGTGTGTGACTGAAAGCAGAGGAGTGAGGGGCAGTGAGATGAATTAGAATCAATCAGCTGGTTCATCCACCTCTCTAGTATCATCAAAACCAACTTTCTAACACTCCCTGGAAGGCACAGGGGTTGGAGAGAGAAGAAAAGACATTATAGGGACCAGGTGAGTTCTTGGCTGAGAGGGAAAACAATATTGTGGAACAGAAGAGGAGAAAGGGAAAGAGTTGGAATGCAGAGTGGACCAGGGCAGGGTAATTAAGCTGTATTGAAGTGATGTGACAGCAGGAGAATGCCACATTAGAACTGGCACTTTTTTTTTTTTTTTTTTTTTGGTCAAAACAGTTTTCTGTTGGAAAATGCCATTAAGAGAAAGAGTTTCACAAAAAAATTGGCTATCAATTTTGACAAAATTTCACTGGGGGAGGGTAGAGGGTAAAAAGTCCCACGTTGCCATTTTTAGAACAGATGGTTTCAATTATTTGTTTTGAAACAACTTTTAGTTTCATTTTAAATTTTAAAAATGTACATTACAAATGTTCAAAACTGAAACAAAACATTCTGAATTCATCAAAATGAAAGAGTTTGATTGACCTGAAACAAAAAAACAAAAATGCAGAAATATGTTTAAAAAAAAAGATAAAATCAAAATTTGGGCCTTTGGTCCCAATTTGAGTTGAAACATTTTTTTGGAGTCTCTCTTTTTTTTTTTTTGTGGGATGGAAAATCCATTTTCCAATTGATCAGCTGAGCTCTGATACCATTACAAAGAAAAATGAAGGGAAACATAAAAAGAATCAGCAACATAGGTCTTAACCCAGTAAAATAGCAGAGATCTTGTTCAGAATTGTATAGTGTTTCCAGCCTGTGTTTCACCTACATAGACAAATTCTTTCAAACAGCAGAGTTTACTCATCATTTCCTGACATTTAGAAATTTATCCTCTGTAATGGAATGCTCAAACTATATTATAATGTACAGCCACTAGGTGACACCACTTATAACATACCTCATTTGAGCTGGTAACGGCTTTAGGCAGCAGTGCATTCATGTATCTCATAGAGAACACATCTCTTGTATCTCTCTCAACATGATGGAAGCTCTGTAGCCAGTTCATATCTGCTGCAGAAGCCTGACATGCTAGTAGCAGCCTTGCAACCTGCCATGTACAAGGAGTACATGACATCCTCACTTGGGCGTTTCATCAAACCCCAATAAAGAACATTTTAAAAAGAAGGTATCATAAATGCCTTCAGTGGTGACAAGATCTGAGCAAATAATTCATAACAAAAAATTTATTGGACTCATGTAGACTCTTCTTCTTGTCACAGGACATCCACAAGCAGACAACCATTTCTCAAATATATTTGTTATTCAAAATTATTCAATGTCTTGCCATTTTTTAATCATGTGTTCTAATCATGATTTATTTGTGCTGTGCTGGCTAGTTATGATTAGTGAGACAAGTCACATACTATAGTTTCCGTTCTCTTATTATATGAGTGTGAAAGTGTAACCCACACACCTCCTGGGTGTGGTGCTCTGGCCCATCTAGGAGCACTGAGACTACTTAGAGAAAGAGATTAATGAATTTGCTCTACAGCCTTAGCTAATAGGCATAGTGCTTTTAGCTCATGCAGTAGAGTAGAGGCTCATGCACTAAACTTCAGAGGTCCCAGGTTTGATCCTGCCCACCAGCAACCATGGCCTGTTGGCATTACACAAGCATGCTGATTTGAATTCTCACACACATGGTATCATGGATCCACAGGATCTGTGCTACTTCCTAGATTTTAAACAGTCCTTTGGAGGAATCGCTTCAGTGTGTAAAGGGGTCCCTCTCTTCCTTAAGGGTAGGCCACACAATCTCAGCACCTCCGAGAGTTAGCCTCTGTGCTGCAGCACTCCTGTTTCTGCCTACTGAGTCTCCAAACAAGAACTTTTATTTCCTCTTCAGGGATCAATGCACCTCAGCAAGTATTTGCAGTGACACCAGGCAACTTTTCCAAAACAGAGCAGGGTTTATTAGTCAACTGGAAAACAGCACTGGGAAGCCCCTAGGTTAATATAGAGAAGCAAATGTGAAGACCGAGTTCAGACTAGCCAACATCAGGGCTCTACCCAGTAAAGCTGCTGTGGAATTAATTTTGGCTGCCTGTCTCTCTGTCCCTTTCTCTCTTGTTCCAGAGATGCATGTGTCTTGTATCTTGTTGATCTCAGCTCCTAACACAGCCACCTGGTGCCCTTCCCCTTCATTCTACCACTTGGGATCTTTGCTTGGCTTCCCTGCAGAGAGGTGAGGGAAAAAATCTCCTTCCTCTTGGCTATTGGATGCTAGATGTGAATATCCAGTGGAGTTCCAACTGTCTTTCCAGATCGTTAATTGATATGGTCAGTTTCAGGCAGTCCTTTAACAACCCATTCATACCCCAGACAGATACCTCGTGGCTCCGGCTCTGATCCAAGGGCAGATTTTTAACCATTTTTACCAACAGGATAGTAATTCCTAGTCCCAGTGGTGAGCTGGAGCTGGTTCTCACCGGTTGTTAAATTTATAAGCTGGTGTAGAACCAGTTGTAAAGGGGACAGCAGGTGGGCAAACTCCGGTCCGTGGGCCACATCCGGTCCGCGGGACCATCCTGTCCGACCCGCCTGAGCTCCCAGCTGGGGAGGCTCCCCCGGCCCCTCCCCTGCCTTCCCAGGCCCTCCCCCGCTTCCCCTCCCTCTCGCAGAGCCCCAGTGCGCCGCGCCGCCAGCACCAGTGCTCTGGGCAGCTCTGCAGCTCCTGCCGCTTTGAGCAACATTGTAAGGGGGCTGGGGCTGGGAGGAGGGGTTGGATAAGAGGCAGGGAGTGGTTGGAGGGGGTGGAGGTTCTGGGGGGGGCAGTCAGGTGATTGGGGGGGGGGTTAGGTAGGCGTGGGAGTTCCGGGAGTCTGTCAGGATGGTGGTGGATTGGGTTGGGGCAGTCGGGGGAGCGGGGCGAGTTGGGTAGGGGGTGGGGTCCTGGGGGGCAGTTAGGGTGGGGGGTCTCGGGAGGGGGTGGTCAGGGGACAAGGAGTGGGGGGGGTTGATGGGTTACAGGTTCTGAGGGAGGCAGTCGGGGGTGGGTTGGAGTCAGATGGCAGGGGGGAGCCAGGCACATGGGGCTTGTCCTCACCGCGTGGTTCCCTACCGCAATGGTCTCCAAAGTGGGGTGCGCAAGAGGATCCTTCAGGGTGCGCAGCAGGAGGAGCACCGCCAGAGCAGTGCCACTTTCTCCCCTCCCCCTCTCCCCTCCTCAGCAGTTCGGCCGGGAGTCCAAGCGGCTATTTATTTATTTATGTATTTATTGCTTCAACAGTTCGGCTGGGAGCAGGGGGTGCATGCTCAAAAATTTTTTACTGATGGGGTGCGTGATCAAAAAAATTTGGAGACCACTTCCCTACCGGGTCTTCGGCGGCGGGTGTGTGTGTGTGTGTGTGTGTGTTCACTCGCTCCAGGTGAAGGACCCGCTGCTGAAATGCTGCTGAAAACCCGGAGTGAGTGAAGGCCCCCCCCCCAGCCGCCGATGTGCCGCCGAGGAGCCAGTAGTGAACCGGTTATTAGGATTTTGGGAGCTCATCACTGCCTAGTCCAGTAAGTCACTGCCATGCTTATCATTCATAAATGTATTGCAGAAAATTCCAACTTTGTCACACATGGGAATGTGAAATTCAGTTTCCACAAATACTTGTGCCTGTGACTTTAAGATTTGCTTTATGCAAATATCTGTGCCAGTACAACTCCGTTACTTAAATGTTTATAGGAAGAGACATAAATCTGACTCCTCACAGCCTCAGTTAGGCACATCATATCCTAAATTTTCTTAATATGGCCCCTATTTTACTGCTAACTCTGCATAGACAGACCCCAGTGCCTATATAGAGCCCCATTGAAGACTTTAGAGGTCTGAGGGATTCATCTGCATGAAGCTCATAGTGGGATAAGGTCTAAGATTTTTTCTTATAAGAACCCTGACTCAAAATGTTAAAGATGTGCATGCAGATTCCCTGTAATTTCACTTTTTTTTTGACAACCAAAGGAAATAAACAGTTTAAACAATAACAAACGAAAAAAATTGGAAGGATAATGTTCCCTATTCACCCATCTGTAATAATAAAACCTAGCAGAAAGCTCAAAAATACTTCCCAGGTACACTGATTCCTTTGTTTAAAGTTTTCATTTCCAAATTTCCTCCAGTACAAGTTTTCCTTTAAGTCCCATAGAATCATAGAAATGTAAGACTAGAAAGGACTTCGAGAAGTTATCTAGTCCATCCACCTGAGCTGAGGCAGGACCAAGTATACCCAGACCATCCCTCACAAGGGTTTGTCTATCCTGTTCTTAAAAACCTCCAAAGCTGGGGATTCCACAATCTCCCTTAGGCTAGGTCTACACTACCCGCCTGAATCGGCGGGTAGAAATCGACCTCTCGGGGATCGATTTATCGCGTCCCGTTGGGACGCGACAATCGATCCCCGAATCGGCGCTCTTACTCCACCAGCGGAGGTGGGAGTAAGCGCCGCCGACAGAAAGCCGCAGAAGTCAATTTTGCCGCCGTCCTCACAGCGGGGTAAGTCGGCTGTGATACGTCGAATTCAGCTACGCTATTCACGTAGCTGAATTTGCGTATCTTAAATCGACTCCCCCCTGTAGTGTAGATGTACCCTAAGAAGCCTATTCCAGAACTTAATTGCCCTTGCTTTTGGATGCTTTATAGGTGGAGCCGGTAAGCTTTTGTCAAGGTTACCTATCCACTACAATATGCTGTTTTCAATTGCTTATAATATTGCCATACTCTATGAATTTCTCCATATCAAATGTCTGACTCAAATTGAATTTTTTTGAAAGTTTCAGCCAAAATGGTTCAGCTGTTTCCAAGAACGAGATTAGGAAAAAAATACTGTGCTTTGCTCATGTTAAAAAATTCATACAAATGCTTATTTGAGAACTTCCATTCTCTTCTTCACACAATGCACAGCAAATCTGTGGAACTCATTGCCAAGGGGATGTTGTGAAGGCCAAAACTGTAATGGGGTTCAAATAAGAATTAGTTAAATTCATGGAATATAGGTCCATCAATGGCTATTAGCCAAGATGGTTAGGGATGCAATCCATACTCTGGGTGTCCCTAATCTCTGATTGCCAGAAGCTGGGAGTGGACAACTTGATGATTGCCTGTTCTGGTCATTCCCTCTGGAGCACCTGGTTTTGGCCAGTCGGAAGACAGGATAGTGAATCAGATGGACAATTGGTCTGCCCCAGTATGGCCGTTCTTATGAAGCAGGGATTTGAACATTTGGCAGAGAGGTGAGTTACCCTGATGTTAGGGAAGTGCCTTTCGCTGTTCTCATAAAAAATAAAACAAAAAGACCCACCCAAGTTTGGCCAAATTTTAAGACTTCAAAAAAATCTCAGCTTGTACATGGGCAGTAAAACTTGTTAGAGATTGGCAGCTAAGTTCTCTGACGATGCCAACTGTACTCAGCATTGTACAACCTTTCCCACCTCCTGGGTGCTGACAAGACCATGTGTGCCCACCCTTACAGGGCAACTGAGCATACTATAACCCAGAATTACAGAGCAGAGTAGGACTTTCCCTGAAATTGGGCTTCCTGTCTGGCAGGGGCTGCAGTGGCACTAGCCACAGGAATGGAGAGCAGAGAGACTGTCTCTCTCTCTCTATTGCAGGCTGCATGGAAGAGATGGAGGAAGGCAGAGGTGTACAGGGTGTTTGTGGGGGAAGGGGTTTGAAATGGATAGAAAGGGGTGCAGGAAACAGAGTGCTGAGGATAAAAGGAGGAGGGGGGCAGGAGCCATTGGGGGATATAGTAGTGGTTGACTGGAGCAGAGAGGAAGGGGACGGATTGGAGGGTATATACATAAGTAGAGGGGAAGGGAGCCTGAAGTAGAGGCGAATGAAGGGTAGGAGCCAGGATGGTGCGATAAATAGGAGAAAAGGGAGAGGGAGGCAGGAACCAGGAGGGAGTGAATAGGAGCCAGAGCAGAGTGGGGCAGTCATCGGGGCATGGAGCATGCGATAGATGCAGAGGAGAAAGAGGGCAGAAGCTGGGGGCAGGGAAGAGAAGCTAGATAGCTGTAGAGAGGAAGGGTGGAAGGAGGTGGTATCAGAGGGTTGATTGGAGAGGGAGTGGGGAGCAGAAGTGAATGGTTGGGGATTGCTAGATAGGCGCAGAGAGTGGAGGGCAGAGCAGAGGGAGCTAGGGTGGGGAAGCAGAGAGGAACAGAGATAGGCTGGAGGCACAGGGCAGAAGGGTCTATAGTCATTAGAACACACTCCCCTCCAGACTCTGGAATTGAACCCAGGAGTCCTGAATTTCCACATTCTTCTTCTGTCAGCAAATAACTTTGAAATACACTGACCAAGTTTGTGTCTCATTCCTCTCTAGAGTCTGCTACCTACATAGGACAAGAGACTTTTCTAATGCTACTAGTAATTCCCCTAGTTCAAATGGTAGATGTCTGTGCTGTGGAGGTAAAGGTGATACCCTATTGATGCCCTAAATTGAGATCCATATGATAGATTTTGTTTGCAATTGTTTTAAAACTAATTAATAGATTACATCCAAAATCAAGCACTCCACAGTCAGGAGAAGCCAGAAATAAGGTTGTCTCCTGTGCAAGCTTAATTTGGGCCCCTTATGTGTATGCATTATGGTACAGTCTTTAATTACTTGATCACATACTATTTTTTTCACATGACATCTGCCTCATTCAGTGCACAGGATGGACCTGCTCTGAGGATGATTCAGAGTTTTGTAGTGAAGGAAACTATTGTCTATAGGACCCCTGCTTTATCTGAGGTAGAAGGTGTGTAATGAACGAGGCAAGGGATTGCATGAAGAGAAAGAAGGGTCTCATGGTTAAAGAACGCTGAATGCTGCCCTGGGGGGTTGGATTATATCCGTGCCTCTGCCACAGAGCTCCTTTGTGATGTTGGAGAGGTACCTTACCAGAATTTTCAGTTGGCCACTACCAGCATGTTCCTCAATTTCTGGGTGCCCAAACAACCACACATGGGGCCAGATTTGTAGAAGTGCTGAGCCCTCACAACTAACATTTAAGTCAACTGGAGCTGTACTTTGAATGTATAAAGATGATATATACTCTGAAAAATCAGGTACCAGGTGTTTCAAGTTCAGCACCCAAACTTAGTGGACACTTGATAATTTTGGCATTGATATCTTTTGCGTCTCAGTTCCTCATGTATATAATGGAGATAACAATACCATCTAAGCTCACAGGCATGTTGTGAAAATAAATTAATTAACGTTTGTGAAGCACTCAGATACTATGGTGAGAGCACTATAGCAGCACCCAGGAGGAAATTAATAATTTTGTATTCGGTACAGGGTTGGGATGGTGTGCATTAAATAAAGCCTAGGGGCATTCTTGGAATAAAGAAGATAAAAAGAAATATTGAACAACTACCCATTCATTGAATGAGGCAGGGATCCTGTGGAAAAAATACTATGTGACCATGTAATTAAAGACTGTATTGGGGGAAAAGTAAGTTGTAATGGTAATCTTAATACTGCCATTACCTAACTTTTGAGGGCTTAATTTTGCAATTTCAGACTTCTTTTGACATAGATATTTGGATGCAATATTATAGTCAATACATACACCTCTACCCCGATATAACTCTGTCCTCGGGAGCCAAAAAATCTTACCGCGTTATAGGTGAAACCGCGTTATATAAAACTTGCTTTGATCCAATGAACTGTGCAGCCCCCCTCTCCGCCTGGAGCACTGCTTTAAAATTTACATTTTAAAAATAAATAAATAATGGAGATATCCTATCTCCTAGAACTGGAAGGGACCCCAGAAGGTCATCGAGTCCAGCCACCTGCCTTCACTAGCAGGACCAAGTACTGATTTTGCCCCAGATCCCTAAGTGGCCCCCTCAAGGATTGAACTCACAATCCTGGGTTTAGCAGGCCAGTGCTCAAACCACTGAGCTATCCCTTACCATGTTATATCTGAATTTGTGTTATATCGGGTCATGTTGTATTGGGGTAGAGGTGTATATATAAAGTTTGCAAATCACAGAGTTATTATTTCTGGAAAATATTTCTGGATTTTCAAGTCCTGATTTGGAACAGAGGAGACAATTTCAGAATCATTTTAAAAATCTGTAACAACAGAACCCAAAGAAGGGGAGTGACTGATGCCAGTTTGCCAGCCATCAGAATGGTAGAAAGGCATCTAGGTGGTCTGTCATCTAGCAAAGCATTTGAATTCCAAACAGGAATTTCCAGAAGGGAAAGAGTCACATCATTCTTCTGGCATCTGTCTCCTTTTGGATGCTAGCTATGCTGGATCTTTATGCTACATAAGTTGGCTTTACTCTCTGGATAGTGTGGTTGCTATCCCAGAGACTGTGGTTAATTAAATGGTTTTGTCCTGATTGTTAGAAACTTTCTAATTAGCAGCGCTACCTTCCCCCTCCCTCCCCATCTTTTCCTTCCTTCGGGCAATTCTAATGTACCACTGGTGGGCATTGTGTGCTTGTTAGATGGTGTAGGGTGACTGCTTTTCACATCAAGTGATCTAGCAAAAAAAGCTGATATTATAAACCATAACAATTTATATTTTCCTTATGAAAAACAGGGTAGGCACCAATGTGAGAGTTTGTTCACATTATTTAATCTCTTCCTGGTGGAAAGAATTAGTGTGTCTGGATCAAACTGTGCACTCCATTATGTATTCTGAAGCCCTGTTTTACTAGGACCTCCATTTTGTATTATTTGATGAACACATCTAACCTTGCCCAAGGCTAGCCTATTTAAATGCATTCCGGATAGCTATCCTGCCCAGGAAAGGCTCTTGACGCTTCACTGAAGGACTGTCACAGAGAAGCCATGGGGACTACAAACTGGGGCTATCAACTTTGAATGATTCTTAACTACTGACTCACCCCCATGGAACAAAGGGTTTTCTGCACCGGTGCCTTACTGAGGGAGGGGCTGAGCTTTTCAGCTGAGCATGTGGCAAAAGGAGACAGACTGTATTTAAAAAGAGCTGCTGCTCTGAGTTGGAGACCAACCATCACCACATGTAAGCAGGACTGGCTGGAGAGAGAGAGAGGGCAGGAGAGAATTCCCAAATTCACGGTCAATTTCATGGTCACAGGATTTGAAAAATTGTAAATTTCATTATTTCAGCTATTTAAATACAAAATGTCAGTGTTATAATTGTGGGGGTCCTGATCCAAAAAGGATTGGGGTGGGGGGAGTGGGGTGTCGCAAGGTTATTGTAGAGGGGGTTACAGTATTGCTACCCTTACTTCTGCGCTGCTGCTGGCGTTGACGCTGCCTTCAGAACTGGGCAGCCGGACAACAGCCACCACCCTCCAGCAACCCAGTTCTGAAGGCAGGGCAGAAACAAGGGTGGCAATACTGCGACCTTCCTAAAATAGCCTTGCCACAAACACACACCTCCGACCCCCCCCTGCCAGCAACCCCTTTTTGAATCAGGATCTCCAGTTTGAGAAACACTGGTCTCCTCTGTGAAATCTGTATAGTACAGGGTAAAAGCACTCAGAAGACCAGATTTCACAGGGGGAGACAATATTTCATGGTCCGTGATGCATTTTTCATGGTTGCGAATTTGGTAGGACCTAGGTCTGAGTCCCTACCAAGCCAAGCTCTGTAGTGAAAAGGCAATAAGCCTTACATCAGTGCTGCAAAATTCACCACGCACCCTCTTCCCCCCAACACACACACATACAAATACACACTTTTCATCTTCAGTCCCCTCTTCTCTTTTATAGCCTACATGACTCATTAGCTGCTGGCTGTAGTGAGACTGCATGTGTAAACAAAAAATACTGTGCCCATTGCCTGGATCCCTGCAGTAGCATATATAAAATAATCCTTCAAGCCCTGCGCACTGCTGTGGTGCTTAGTCCACTCTCCCCTCTCTGGTATTCCCCTCCACAGGGTAACTGCCTGAAGAACGAAGCACTCATTTGTGGTGTGTAGTGCCCTAGAAAATCTCTGCTTCTATGGTTACAAATCCCTTCCCTGAAGTGCCAGGAAAATAAATGTAGCATTTTGAAAGCTACATACTATAAACTTAGTCCTCGGGAGCCCTAGCCCTATAGTTTGACCTCTTAAACAGAGATGTTGTAGGTAATGTCAAAGAGATTCAGCCTTCCATAATCCATCAGGTGAAGTTAGAGCTTGTGCTATAGAATGAAATACCATTACATACTTAGACCATGCATTATCTGCACGCACATTTGTCCACAAGTGCCTCGTAGGAAGATCATTATTGCAAATAAAGGTCACCAGGCAATGGGATATTGTGGCGGGAGGTCCCCATGGATTGAAGTAGAGAGAGATTATGAAAATATCAATTTATCCTTAATTCTGATACTTCATTTTGCTTATTACACTCAGTTTACACACCGAAGAATAGTGTAAGGATCAGTCACATTTTTGCATTATGGGCTGAGACACATTCTGCTAAAAAGCTCTTCTTTGTCAGTCAGTTAACATGCTTTGTGCTACATGTGAAACTTCTGAACCTGATTGACTTTAACAAAGACAGATAGACACAATGAAAGCGAGAAAGAAAGAAAGAATCCATTCCTTTAGCACATGGTTCATTGTCTGTATAATGTTAGCTTATCTGGCCACTTGTACTCAGGTCAGACTAGGGTTTTTCAGGGCTGAGAAAGAATTGCAGGGACAAGTAAACAAGATTAAAGCTGTCAATGAAAGGTAGCAATTAGAAAAGTCTTACTGTCCAGGTGACTTGAACTGTAGTGGGTGTCAGCACAACAGGATTATGTAGCCGTACAATGACGTCTCCTAGCTCTTTCTGGACTTGCCTGTGATCCACTCCTTGTGCTGGTGGGCTGATATCTGTGAGGCCAACCAGAGACACAAAATGATTATTTTAATAAGTAGCCTCACTTGTATCATTAATTCATTAGGAGGACTGACAAATTTAATATACTGGGTTAAAATAGTCTTAGTTTGTATCACTTTCAAAAACAATGCAGCAGATAAGATTAACCTATGAACTCTGAAAAGCACCAAGTAAACATTCACTGCCATAAACAAACACCACATGTTCTATTACTTAGGCAATTAGAAAATGTTCCTATCTAGCCCAAATAGTCATTGAAAACATTTTTTTCCCTAGCACCTAGCGAGTGATTGGTGAGATGCCATATTCACATGCTTTGAAATATTCAGATGATAATAGTCTTGATGTGCCAGGGTGCCTGCAAATCTAGAGCATAACTAGTTCATATAATCTAAGCAAATGATATTGCAGAAGCTGAATATGTACATTTGCTTGTTTTTAAACTGTCTATGTTATACTCATTACGCTTCTTCAAATTTTCCCTCCTTTTCAATATGTATTACGATTTCCTTTCCTTTTCAGTTTGACACCATTAGAGTTAGAAAGTGAGAGAAGCCAGGGAACCATACTAAAAATAGCAATTTCCTGTTATTTAAGCCTATTCCACTATAGCAAATGTATACATTTTCCAGCTGTTCATGTCTGAAAATGGGATAATGTTGTGAGGTCAAATTGCCCCTTCTCACATAAAAAAAAACATGGGAGAAAACCTCCACAAGATTATCTTGCAGAGATTAGTCCAAATCATGCCTTCAGCAGGAGGGTGGGGAAGGAAAACATGGATTTCCCCACCTGAAACCAGGTAGGTTCCAGTGACTCTGTGTAAGGCCAGGGTACTCTGTGTGGAAGCTCCATCCCACCACACCAATGTGGCTCTGCTCCCTGTCAATAGTGGTCCTCAAGGATTTCCGTGGCGCTATGTGGAAAAAGTTATGCAATCTGAAATTGTATTGTCTTTTCTGTGTGTGGCCTCAAAATGTGAATCCCTCTAGTCTTGCCTCTGGTCTACCCACTCATTCCCCATCCTGTTCACATTTACTCTGAGCTTACCCATCTGCATTCCATGACTACCTGGAGAAGGATCTGCTAGGTCAGTGCTGAAGAGGTGACTGAGTCACCCTTCTGCTCAGAGAAGTGGCTTTCTGTGCGTGGATCTAGTGCGTGGTGAATTGGCTCCCTAGTATGCAGCACTGTGAGAAACACTTCTCTGTCCCAATGTTTTCAAAATTCCATATATTCAAAGATTGGGCCTCATGTTCCTCTCCACAACATAGCATGGAGGGGAGCAAGTCAGCATAGAAACCTTCGTAGGGCTATGGAAGGAGTAGTGCACCTTTACCACATTCTTCCCAAACTTGCCCTTGGAAAGAATTGAGGATCCCTCCCAAGAGGTGCACTAGTACTCTGGGGAGCTTGAGGTGTTATTCTGGGTTAAGAGTCAGAAAGGAGCCACTGAACATGGCACATGTCCATCTGCACACCACAGAATTCCCAGTGGAAATCCACGTAGGACTTACTGCTACTGGAAATCATCACTAACTTCCTTGGTGTCTGCTTTCTTCCTTGAAGGGCAGGGAGTTGGGGCACAGGCAGGGTGCTCAGATTCAATTACTTCACAAAAGTTGTGCTCCTAGAGGAGAAAGAGGGCCCAGGGGCCTGCTACAAAGTGGATGAGCATACATGAGTTCGGCTCAGATTTCACAGATGATCCACTGGAGCCATTGGTTTCACTGACCACACTTACTTCCCCATATATGCTGCCGCAAACTCCTCACCTCACAAATGGAAGATTCAAACAAGGTGACACATTTTCTGTCTGATGGGTATGGGACAGTAATATGTGGCCCTTTGTTCTCTTAACAGGAAAAAACATTATTGTAAAGTAGAGATAATACTGCTCTTAAGAAAGAAAAACATTCAAAGCATGCCTCAGATACTTCAGTTCTCAGGATTTAGATAAAAATCTAGTTTTCATAGTCCAGATTTCAGCTTCATATTTCAAGCAATATTATGGGTTTTGAGTCACCAAAGAGACACTATCTACACAGGCTTTCTATTGACTTTCAAATGTGTGGGATGAGTCTATGGGCCTCCCAAAGGGAATATAATCCAAATATGGAAACCTTAGCAATGGTACAGAAGTGGTGTGCTCAGCAAAATATGCCTATTCAAAGTGAATGAAAAAGAAAAAGACAGACAGATATTAAGATAAATCTATAACAGAGCAACTCAGACTTGTTTATTGAAACTAACTACAAAAAAAAAACACTTTTATTATACTTGGTATAAAATAATTCCCATAGCTACCCATGATTAAATCTTAGAAAATGTTATCTACCAATGGTACAGAACCAACAGCGTGCTATGATTATATCCCCTTTGGGAGGGAAAAATATATTGTGTATACAGTGTGTATTTTTTTAAATATGGACAAATGTCCATAAGCTAAAAAAATTTGCTAATTAGAGCTACAGCAGGATATCACCACTACACCAAACACAAGAACCTACATGTGTTAGTGTTATCCATGTGATTAATTGCATTTTGCATGCAACTTTAACTTCCATATCGGCATTCTGCCCACTTATCCGTCTTCCCAAGGTCTGCATTCTAAATGTCTAGCAACTTCAGGTTGATTTTGAAAAATGCAGCTATCTGAATGAGAAATATGTCCTTCTCTCCCAGAATTACATTCACCTGATGTCCAGGGCAGGAAATAGTAAGTCCGAGACCCAGGAAGATCCCAGGATACTGTATCTTCAAATCATGCCATTGTTAGGTATAGAAAATGTTCTTTCACTTTCTAAAATTACATTGTGTTCCTCTGCCACTGAACCCTATGTCACTGGATTCATGACACTAAGCATATTTGCCTTTACAGATGAGGGACGTGAAATACGGTGCCAATAAATATTTCTCTCTGAAACATGTTCAAATATTTTTTTCTGAAAAATACCTAGCCGATGCTAAATAAAATGCTTTCCAACTCATAAGTAAGGCAGCTTTTCCAAACTCATTCCAATATAATGCTTTTAACCAAACCACACCACAGAATGTGGGTATAATTATTCTGGAGTAGTCTTTGTGTATGTGATTTTCATGTAAACTTGTTTAATCGATTTTTCTGTTCTACGCAAAGTAGTGCACTGCCCTACAAGATGCTACTCATTTGTATATAAAGCTGTAGAACAGATGTGGGCAAACTACGGCCCATGGGCCACATCCGGCTCACGGGACTGTCCTGCCAAGCCCCTGAGCTCCCAGCCAGGGAGCCTAGTCCCTGGCCCCTCCCCCGCTCTCCCCCCTTTCCCTGCAGCCACGCTGCCGCGCGGGCTGCACCCTGGCCCGCCGCTCCTGCTGGGCAGTGTGGGGAGCGCAGCTGGCTCTGGCCGGGTGTTGTGGCTGTGAGCTCCTGCTGCTAGTAAGGGGGCGGGGAGTGGGAGGCACTGGGGGGGACAGTCAGGGAAGAGGGGGTGGTTGGATGCAGTGGAGGTTCTGGGGGGGCAGTCAGGGGATGGGGAAAAGGGAGGATTGGGAGTGGGAGTCCAGGGGGGCCTGTCAGGGGGCGGGGATATGGATAGGGGTCAGGAGGGCAGTCAGGGGACAGGGAGCGCGGGGGGGTTGAATAGGGGGTGGGATCCTGGGGGGCAGTTAGGGGCGGGGGGTCCCGGGATCCCACCCCTATCCATCCCACCCCGTATCCAACCCGGGGCGAGTGGTCAGGGGACGAGGAGCAAAGGGCAGTTGGATAGGGGGTGGGAGTCCCGGGGGGGGGGCTGTCAGGAGGCGGATGTGTGGATAGGGGTTGGGGCAATCAGGGGACAGGGAGCAGGGGGATTGGATGGAGGGTGGGCATCCCGAGAGGGGGCGGTCAGGGGACAAGGAGTAGTGGGGGTTGGATAGATCGGGGATTCTGAGGGGGGCAATCGGGGGCAGGAAGTTTGAGGGGGCGGATAGGGGGCGGGGGGCAGGTTGTTTGGGGAGGCACAACCTTCCCTACCCGGCCCTCCATACAGTTGCACAACCCCGATGTGGCCCTCGGGCCAAAAAGTTTGCCCACCCCTGCTGTAGAAGAATACTGTGTGATATTCTGTTGTATTATTTGTGAAATTAGGTATGACGGTGTTATGAAAAATTACCCGAGAGCCACAAAGGGGCAGAGTTAGATTGTATGGGCAACCTTACTGTAGTCATTGTTTGATTTCAAGTGATTAATTGTACATTTTTAATGTTTTCTTAACATATTTTTGAAAGGAATTTCCTAGGCTTTATGATGAAAAAAATAGAAAATAAAAATGTCATAATGTGCAACTATTGGCTAGATGTGATTGGACTGTTCCATGCCATGTGGCTAAGACAATCTGCTGGCGGGAGCTATTCTCCTGCAAATCTTAGGAGCTTCGCAGTCCCTATCACTACACTTCTGTACTTCTTAGCAGGCTCACAGCTAGAGACACTTTTGGCTGGTTGGATGAGCTTGGGAAAGGGAGTTTGGGATAGGGGAGGGTGGCACAGGAGCCAGGGGCGCCACTGAAACTTTGTTTACATATGCAAAACAACATTCATGACATTGAAAAACTTGGCGCTGGCCATAGAGAAGTTAGACCAGAGCAGGGTAGTCCAGGAAAGAGAGAACAGATCAGACCCAAGCCATCCTGAAAGATATAGCAATTGGGGTTGCCCGGAAATAAGATATACCAGATTAGAGACCACCTGACAGAAGCCAAACAACAATATGGTGTTTGAGAGCTCCTCAGAATGGGAGGGCTAGCCTCAAGTTGTGTTTGCTAGACATCTTCTCGGTGACCAACATGCCAGAGAGAACCATGTATTTATTTGGAAGTTACAAAGGACTTTATTTTAGCATGACCTCAACAACTATTAGCTCCCAATGAACCTAGTATGTTTGGAAGTGTTTTATTTAGAGTTTATTATTTCAATATTATTCAAGGGTGTTTCTGAATATATGGTTATTAAACATACAAAGCGATCAGTAGTGCTCTTAGTGGCTTGAGGAATTCTTACTCAATGTAAGGATTTGCAATCCAATGGTGTAAATTTGCCCAGTATACCCTGCATGTTATTTGCCATATTTTTATTTAATGAAGCCAAATTTTAAGACATAACAGTTATCATGAATACCTGTTGTGAATTAATATAATGTATCATTGCTTTAATTGCTTCTTTACTTTGCTAGTAATGGCTAGTATGAACAGGCTTTTTACTGCATGTCGGCTTCCTTTGTGAGTCTGAGTTGAATCCAAGCATTATTAGAAATCACATCAAAACATTATGCTAATTCTCAATTGATTTTATGATTTAATTCTACTAAACGGTAAGGTATCAAAGAGCTATACATACTCTACATGTTGCAGCATGTGTGGCTGGCGAACAGCTTGTGGAAATGGAAACTACAATATGTCCTGAAGCTAATGAAAAGAACTGTTTTTGCTGAAATCAAATCTCTTGTCAGTATGTCAGATGTAAAGATGTGGAACGTGAGAGTTCTTAAGAGCTAGATTGTGCTATGAGCATGGAGCTTAGAGTCAGGGCTGGTGCACAGCCGCACATCCCTCGGGGAACTGATGGGAAGCATACTGCTTTGGAAAGCAGAATCCCACCTGGAGTCGCCTTGATGCAGTGAGGGTGGGAAGCAAAAATTTGCAACAGACCTTTCAAAACCAAGCCTCTGCCCACTCCTCATCTGTTCTCACCCATCCCTGCCCCTTTGCAGAGAGGAGCCTAGGATCTCCTACCAGTGCTGTGGCTACTACTCTGGGTGACTCTGCAGGGGTGGATAAGCTGTGTACACCCTCCTTGCCTCACTGCACAACCATACAAGGCAAGGAAAAGACCTTTCTGTAAATGAATCATAGGAGATTACTCTGCATCATCCGTGAACAGGAATAAGTCTGATTAAACAATTGTTCATAACTGTTTTCTAATCTGTTCAATGAAGAGTTATGCTGTGGGGTGCAGAATTTGGTCAATGCATTGACAAAGCTCTGCCACACCCTGTGCTCCACAGAGAAGCGTGTCCATTTTCATTTAGACTGAGCATAGAGAGAGTAAATTGGGTATAAAACAACCATTCTGGTTTGTCAGCATTTCACATTCTTTCTGTACAGGTATAAGAGATGGGAGGCAATGGAGGATCACGCTATCTTCATCTTATTGCACTAGCTGTCCTACAGTTGAGAAGTCCTATTTAGGCCACCCTTTTTAGTTTAGTATTCAGTGGATGAATGTAGAGAACATAAAATATGTACATACACACACACACGTGTCTCAGAATAGCTTTTAAAATAATTCTCAGCATGAATTAGATTTACATTGATTCTCTGCAAAAATATTGGGCCTGACTGATTCATACACTCTGGCTGCTTTGTGCCACTCTGGTGATGAAAACTAGCTGTAAACCTGGCTTCTATCTTTGTATCATACTTATATATCCCCCATTAACGCAGTGTTTAGTGCCTCATGATCTTGAACATATGTATCCTCATGAAAACCCTCTGAGGAAGGGAAGTGCTACTATCCCCATTTTACAGATGGTGAACTGAGGCACAGAGAGACTAAGTATGGTATTAAGGCACCTAAAGTTGAAGATAGGAATCTAGTGGAACCAGGGCCGGCTCTAGGATTTTTGCTGCCCAAAGCAAAAACAATTTTGGCCACCCCCCACCTTATTTAATTACCCCACCCTCGGCCCCACCTCAACTCCCCCCCTTCCCCAAATCCCCAGCCCTGCCTACTCCCCCCAGGCTCTCAAGCCTGGGAGGGAGGGGGAGCAGCGGCGCACGAAATGGCTGCTCGGGATCTCCCCCTCCCTCCCAGGTTTGAGAGCCTGGGAGCGAGGGGGAGCAGCAGTGCGTGAATCAGCTGTTTCGCGCGCCGTGGCAGCAGCAGCAGAGGTGAGCTAGGGCGGCCGGGGCACATTTTTAGGGGCGGCATTCTGGCGCCGGCCATGCCGCCCCTAAAAATGTGCCGCCCCAAGCACCAGCTTGTTTTGCTGGTGCCTAGAGCCGGCCCTGAGTGGAACCCAATGTGAGTTGGGCATCTAGGTGCTTTTGAAAATTCCACTAGACATCTATCTTTATCTTTAGGCACCTCAAAACCCTTACAGATCTGGCCTTAAGTGACTTGTCTAAGGTTATACAAAAAGTCTGTAGTGCAGCAGGGAATTAAATTGGGATTTATCACCTCCCCGCTGGTTGAGGTGGGTTTACAGTGTTTTGAGTTACCAGAATGGTGCAAAGCAGCTGAACTAAACTGGCTCAATTTTCAGAGATTTCCTACCCTTCTTTCTATTATCAAGTCATTCAAGCAGAAGTCCTGGATACAGCTGAAGATCACGTGAACAATTAATGATTGACATTACCTTGTGTGCGAACAGGATCTGACATAGGGCTGGGGTCACTCAGACCTTGTGAGTTGATTGCTCTGACCATAAACAGGTAGATTGTATTGGGTCGCAATCCTCTTAAAGTGTAGAGTGTTGTCTTTACATGATTAGCAACTGTTTGCCAGCTATTGCTCACAGATTGGCTGCAATGAAAAAAAAACATGGTTGAAGACTACAGATTAAAGCAAAAAGAAATCATAGAAATATAGAATTGGAAGGGTCCCTGATAGTCCAGTTTCCTGCATCAATGCAGGACTAAGTTTATCTCTGACGGGTGTTTGTCTAACCTGTTCTTAAAAACTTCCACTGACAGAGATTTTACAATCTCCCTAGGTAATTTGGTCCAGTGCTTAACTATCCTTTCAGTTAGGAAGTTTTTCCTAAAGTCTGAATCTCTATTGCTGCAATTTAAGCCCATTACTTCTTATCCTTTCCTCAGTGATTAAGAAGAACAATTCATCACCCTCCTCTTTATAACAAAATTTTACATACTGGGGAGAGAAAGGATTTGTAAAAGAAGTTGGGTTTCATTTCCTTGCCAAGGTTAACCACTGGGGGGGGGAAAATAGCAAGATCAATAACAAAAAAAATGAAACAGTTCTGCTGGTTTTAGTTAATTCATCAAGAGAGTAGACCACATTATGAAACAAAACAATAGTACCATAAAAATATTTCAACCCAGCTGAAGTTAAAACCTTTCCTAATATATTATAGTCCACTAAAATAAAAACCTGCAAAAGGAACAGATATAGAAAAGCGGAAAAGTAAATTTGAATGATAAATGGGGCCCTCTTGAACAAATGTATAAAAATAATAAACCTGTTAAAAGAATAACTTTCTATACTACAGGGTAAATTATGCCAATAAATTGTCTTGCTAAAAGAATGTGTTCTCCTTGAATTAAATCCATATGTAAAATTACTATAGACCCTTTCAAAAACACATCTGTAAAAGAAGAAAAATGCATGAATATATTTTCTTGTGCTTAAGTTTTCAGTTGGACTGTCCTATAAACAGAATATAGCATCTTGCATCTGTAATGATCTCAAGTTTGATTGTTAAAAATAACTCCCTATGAATACATGGTGATTTTTAGAGTCATCGATGGGATGTCACTGCAGCTTATGTAAAGTCAAATGGGAACTTTTGCTAAGGATAAAGAGAGAATTTCATTTCATAGCTGTCGGTTGTATATTATTCATAAGAAAGTTTTTCTATCTTTTCCATTTGGGCTTATTAAAGGTAGTCATTATTTTCATATGAGTCAAAAGACATATTGGAAGTTACCATTTTTACGGAAAACAATTATTTGCATATTTTAGAAATGGCACATAGATATTTATGTAGAAGGATGAGTAGTCATCATTGTAGCCTTTTGAGTTTTTACTGAACATATTTTAGATGACCATAGACTACCATGCCAACTAAAAGGCAAAATATATTTACTCCTTTTCTTTCATTTTAAGACTCTGATTCAGGAAGGTCCTTAAATATGACCCTAATTTGAAGCACACAAATAACCCATTGATTTAGTAACTTGCTGAATTGTGGCCTAAGGGCTGAATCCTGCAAAACACTGTGTGCATCTGTGAGGTGCTCAGCTCCTCAACTCTGATCGACTTCAGACTTGCAGGATCAAGCTCTAAATAATCAGATGTTTGTTTTTTAAATGCTATATTTTATTCCATATGGTATACACATACTGGAATTTCAAAAGGTTTTTTTTTTTTAGGTTCTGCTTTAAGTCCAAACATCCCAACATGTCCAAGGTTTAGGGAATTCTATTATTACCTTTTTTTTTAATCTGTTTTGCCCGACCCTAATTAAACTACCTCCTCTGAAGCTGTCCAATTTGAATGTCAACATTCTCATCTTAAACCCTCAGTGATGATCAGGATTAAGAAAAAAGTAACAGATGAGTGAATGCATAGTCAAGCTATACTTCTGCTGACCTGAAGAAATAGTCTAGTGCTTGTCTAAAAGTTCTATTAAGAAATAGGCAGTTAATAATAAAAAGGAGAAATTCTTGAAGATTAAGAATGAACTCCATGCCATCAAAGAGAAGGCCTTTAATGAGTTAATTGATTTGCAGATGTCCACACAGGTACCATCGTACCAGGAGCACAGTTAACACTAGGGTTAAAACAAAATTAGAAAGGAAAGAGATGAGAAGTGGAAATTTTCACATACCTAAAAGCCTCAATGATATATGCACTAGCTGGTAAGCTTCCAGGGGTGCCTGGCTGCCAGGACAAGGTGACACTGTTCTTAGTAACATCAGTGACCTGGGGTTTGGATGGTGGCCCAGGAAGGTCATTCAAATCATAATTTTTACTGATTATTGCTCCACCAGACTCTGTAAGGGGTAAATAAAAAATAGTTAACTTTTATCCTTGACTGCACAATTTGATTTAAAAAAAGGAGAGCAAAGATAAAAAACTATAAAAATAATTTACAATAGTCAGCACAATGGCCCCAATGCTTACTGACCTAACTTAACAATAACAACAGAGAGTCAGGTTTCCATTTAGAGGCTTATGTTACTGGATGCTTGGCTGTTGGTCTTTATAGAAACTTTTGCTCATAAAAGAAACCAAAGAAAGCAACAACAATAAAAGAAAAAGGAGGGGAGGAGGCAGACAGCCTGATCTACTTTATTTATTTTTTAATAACTGGAATAGATTCACCTAAAATGTCTACACATCAGTCAATAGAAGGCATGAGAAAGCCCCCAACCCTACAAAAAGATCTCCAATTAGGTAGACTCTTTCACCCCACATGAAGCCCCACTGACTTCAGTGGGATTCTTCATGGCCATAAGGGCCTTCCTGCATGGAAACAGTTAGTTTGTTGGTACTCCAGTTTAGACTAGATATAGCTCTCTAACGTACCTTGATACTAATACAACTGGTTTACTATCAATGGAGATTTAGAGATAATAATACCAAAATCTAAGTCATGTGAAGATATCAAGCCTTTCTACCAAAAATATATTAGTCTCAATCCTGGTTCCCTTTAAAACAGATCTGCTATAACAGAGGTCGGCAACGTTCAGCACGCGGCTCGCCAGGGTAAGCACCCTGGCGGGCCGGACCAGTTTATTTACCTGCTGACTCGGCAGGTTCGGCCGATCGTGGCCCCCAGTGGCCGCAGTTTGCCGTCCCGGGCCAATGGGGGCGGTGAGAAGCCACGGCCAGCACATCGCTCACCCACGCCACTTCTTACCCTGGCGAGCCGCGTGCCGAATGTTGCCGACCCCTATGCTATGATATAGTGAACACAAGCTAAGAGAACAACAAGCCTCTGACATGACTTACCTGTCACCTCTAGCACAGCGCTCCAAGATGTCTCCCCACTTGAACTTGTGGCCACACATGTGTAAGTGCCAGTGTCAGATATCTAGTCATACAAAAATGGTTAAGGGCATTTTTGACAAACCTTTAACATCAGGTGGCACAATCCTCTCAATTTTTTTCTGAATATTTCTTGATGTAAAATAAGAAGGACTTAGTCTACATTGTACATCACTAAAGAACACCAGACATTTCTCAAATAATCATTTAATGGTGGCTTACTTTTAGCGAACTATAATAAGATTACTTGCTCTTAATAGTTTAACTCTGTTTTCTCCCCCCCCCCGCCCATTATTCTAATTCTCATATTGTTAATGCCATTGGTACAGGGTATGGGTATTACAGAATGGTTAATTTAAAACATGTCACCAATGTTTTTTTATATATGAAGGAAGATCCAGGTGAATTCCAGTAAAAGTATAATATAACTTAGATGTGACTGAAATTATAATTTAAAGTGTGTCTAAATTGTGAAATGGGTACAGATTTCATTTTTCAGAGGAGATTAAGATTCAGTTTCATAATCCCTGCCTTGATTTACAGTTTCCAATCCCAGCAGGGTTGTCTCACCTGCTTTTATTCTTCTGTTGTAGAGGAAGTATTACTATGCAGTTTATCATGTATGGGTCTTTTTAGATAAGACTTTAAAACCAGTCCTGTCTAGTTAGTATGGATATTAAAGTCCTCAGGCATAACATTTTCTAAAGGGTAAGGCTGGGTCAGTGGACTAGGCCAAATTTCCCTCTTCTCTCTCCACTTTTATGCAGAGTGGAGTGAGCTTGTTGATGAGCTGGCAGCTGCCTTCCACACGAGAGGGGTTTCAGTGATTCAATGATGTATGTGCGTTTCAGTGGTGCTGTATGTCTGGAGTTTGAGACGTGTTTGGGGATGAAAAAGCATTATATTCAAATAAATGATCCAGATATGCAGAGTTTATTTGGGGAAATTGTTTGTGGTCACATTGACACTATTAGAGTTATTTCCCCCCACTTCTTTTTATTTTTTTCTGTCACACTGACTGATTTCCCCTGATGTTTTGTTATTTCTCATTTTGAAGGCTAAGGGATGCTGTGAATGAGACCTGATGTTTGGTCTGGGGAAATCTACTGAGATCAATGGAATACCGCAGTTGGCCAACAGTGTGTAGTCTACTGAGAAGCCCCCAACCTGCTGTGTGTAAAGCATGTTAGCTTAGAGATGGAAATGGAGTGGGGAAAGTGCTGACTCTGATGATATGAGAGAAGAATTATATTCACTGGGGGAAGGCTGCATTGGAACATCTCAATGGATATAGGACTAAATCCAAAATGGTTTATTGGACTGTAAGGGAATAGTATATGCGTGCTCTGAACTATATTAAATTGGAACTGAAATCAATGTGCGCATAGCTTGATTTTCCAGATGGCTGTTGAGGCAAATCAGCAAGATGCTCTTTACAATATCTGCTGATATATATTTTAATTGATTTTGAAGTTTATCACGTTTGAATCGTGTTGGCACTTTCTGCTTCTGACATATTATCGCTGCAGTATACTATTGTTATGGACAGGGCACGACAGGTAATTAGTGATGTAACTGTTTAGTAGATTTGTATAAGCAAGGCCTGAATTTTAAAAAGATGCAGCTGCCTTGAGTCAGAAAGGCTCTCTGATAAAAGCTGAAATATTCAAAATGTGAACCAGTTGCTGGGGAAAGACAAAGGCACTTGACGGGAGATAGCCTTATCAGCAGGGAAGGGGAGCAGCAGAGCATTCTCTGCTGTACTGTTTTACTTTGTGTTTTCTGAGCTGTTGGTTGGGAAAAGGTACCTCCTCATTACTCTACAGCCAAAATGCTTCTGAAATAAATGTAGTCAAACTTTACTAATTCTGGGTCACTGAGAACGAAAATGATGCTTAAAATTGTTGATTGGCTCTAGTTTTCAAGATATGACCAACATCAGTGGCAGCTTTGTGGTGATTTGAAGGTTGTTGCTCTCTTGCTTGGTCTGCAGACTGGATACACAAAGTATTGCTGTTTTCTCTGCAAATGGGATAGTCGTGCAAGAGATTCCCACTACATCAAGAAAGCTTGGCCACTCCGACAGTCATTGGATCCTGAGAGGAAAAGTGTTCAGCATCCACCACTTGTTGAATTAAGGAAGATTTTGTTACCACCCTTACACATCAAGCTGGGTCTGATGAAGAACTTTGTCAAGGCCATTGACAAAACACAATGCAAACACAAAGCAGCTTTCAAGTACCTCCGTGGAAAATTTCCAAGGTTAAGTGAAGCTAAGATAAAGGAAGGTGTCTTTGTTGGTCCTCAGATTCGTGAACTTCTTCGAAATGATGCATTTGACAATGCACTGTGTGGCAAGGAAAAGACGGCATGGAAAGCCTTCCAGTTAGTGGCAATAAATTTTCTAGTAAACAACAAGGCAGACAACTACAGGTTGTTGGTGGAAAACCTCCTCAAGGCATACAAAAGCCTTGGTTGCAACATGTCACTAAAGATACATTTTTTGCACTCTCATCTAGATTTTTTTCCACCAAACTGCGGAGCAGTGAGTGACGAGCACGGCGAGCGATTTCACCAGGACATTGCAACAATGGAGAAATGCTATCAGGGCAAATGGAGCCCATCAATGCTTGCAGACTATTGCTGGACAGTGACAAGAGATGCTCCATTTAATGAATACAAGAGACAAGCCAAGAAGCGCCGAGTAGACACTGAATAGGACTAAACTACGTACGTAATAGTTTTTTTGCCTTTTGTTTCATAATATATTTTATTTATATAACCCTTCTGCTGATTTTTAAAGTGTTACATAAACAGAACAGGTGAAATATTATCATGTAAAGCAACCATGTGTTTACATGAAAAGACCTAGGTTTACAATTTATGATTAAAACTCTACTATCTACACAATATACATAGACATAAAATGTAAAAACTTAAATATCTTAGAAACAGTAGCCAATCAGTTGTTTTAATTGTCATATTTGAATTCAGCACATCAAAATACATAATAAATAGCACATTTTATCTCTGAAGCAGACGACTTCTCAAAAATTGTAGACCAGTGTTATCTGGTAGTGGAAACTCTTTTTTAAGGCAAAGTTTCTTAAGTGCATTTGAGCATTGCTGTTGCAAAGTGGGGTATGGCACTGGACACTGCTGGTATACTTAGAAGGAAAATACTATATGGGGGGAGGGAGAGCTCAGTGGTTTGAGCATTGGTCTGCTAAACCCAGGGCTGTGAAATCAGTACTTGAGGGGGCCACTTAGGGATCTGGGGCAAAATCAGTACCTGGTCCTGCTAGTGAACGCAGGGAGCTGGATTCAATGGCCTTTCAGGGTCCCTTCCAGTTTTATGAGATAGGTATATCTCCATATAAAGAATACTCAGGGTATTCCACTTCTTCCAGGCCATGAAATCAACTAGCAGATTATGAACAGATTACATGTGTACCTAGTGAATTTCATATCCGCATGACAATATTGTTTGCCTTTTAATCTTTTGTGCTATTAAAACACACAAAAAAGGAGAGAAATCAGACAGTCAATGGCAATTCATTGTTTTTCAGCGTCCCATACCATGGAAGATAGGTGTTCCATGTGGGAGGACAGATCATGCCACTGGCAGAGAGACTAAAACCTAACTTCTACATCAGAGGTGGGAAAACTACAGGTCACATCTGGCCCACGGGACCCTCCTGCCCGGCCCCTCTGCTGCTGTTCCCCCTCCCCCACAGCCTCAGCTCGCCGTGCCGCCAGCGCAATGCTCTGGGTGCCGGAGCCCTTGCAGAGCTGTGGACTGTCCTGGTGCTCTGGGCAGCACGGCCATAGCGTAGGGTTACCATACGTCCGGATTTTCCCGGACATGTCCGGCTTTTGGGGGCTCAAATCCCCGTCCGGGGGGAAATCCCCAAAAGCCAGGCATGTCTGGGAAAATCGGGAGGGCTCGGCCCGGGCCTCTTTGGCCGGGGCCGGGGGCATGGTGCCGGGCCGGGCGCGCGGGGCCGGGCCGGGCGGGGGTGGGCGCGCGGGGCCGGGGTGGGGTGGGCGCGCGGGGCCAGGCGGGGAGCCGGGAGCCGGTCCGGGCCCGCGGGGCCGGGAGCCGCGGGGGGTCCACGGGGCCGGGAGCCGGGGGGTCTGCTGGGCCGCGAGCGGGGGGGTCCGCTGGGCCGCGAGGTCCGCGGGGCTGGGAGCCGGGGGGTCCGCGGGGCCGCGAGCCGGGGGGTCCGCGGGACCGGGAGCGGGGGTCCGCGGTGCCGGGGGGTCCGCTGGGCCACAGCGCCGGGGGGTCCGCGGGGGCCAGGGGGCCAGGAGGTCCGCGGGGCCGCGAGCCGGGGGGTCCACGGGGGCCGCAAGCCGGGGGGTCCGCGGGGCCGGGAGGTCCGCGGGACCGGGAGCGGGGGGTCCGTGGGGCCGGGGGGTCCACTGGGCCGTGGCGCCGGGGGGTCCGCTGGGTCCGCGGGGTCCGCCACCGCGGGGCCGCGAGGTCCGCTGGGCCGCGAGCGGGGGGGTCCGCTGGGCCGCGAGGTCCGCGGGGCCGCAAGGTCCGCTGGGCCGTGGGGTCCGTGGGGGCCGCGAGCCGGGGGGTCCGCTGGGCCAGGAGGTCCGCGGGACCGCAAGGTCCGCTGGGCCGTGGGGTCCGTGGGGGCCGCGAGCCGGGGGGTCCGCTGGGCTGGGAGGTCCGCGGGGCCGGGGGGGTCCGCTGGGCCGGGGGGTGCGCCGGGCCGCCGGGGGCCGGCAGTGCTGGGCGGGCCGGGGGTGGTCGGCCGGGGCCGGCACCCCAGGGCCCGAGCCGACCCAGGCTGGAGCCGCCGGGGGGCCAGCCTGGGCCGCGCCTCCTCCCCCCACGCCCCCCTTACCTGCTACAGGCTTCCCGCGACTCAAATGTTCGCGGGAAGCAGGGGAGGGGGCGGAGACTTTGGGAGGGGGCGGAGTTGGGGTGGGGGCATGGGCGGGGCTGGGGGCGGGGCCGGGGCCCCTGGGAGTGTCCTCCATTTGGAGGCACAAAATATGGTAACCCTACCATAGCGCCGCCAGCCACCGGTGCTCCAGGCAGTGCGGTAAGAGGGCAGGGAGAAGGGGGAGTTGGATAGAGGGCAGGGAAGTTCGCGGTGGTGGTCAGGGGCGGGGGTGTGGATGGGGGCGGGGTGGTCAGAGGGTGGGGAACAAGGGGGTTGAATTGGGGCAGGGTCCTGGGGGAGCAGCCAGGAGGGGGGGTTAGCTGGGGTGGCGGGGGCCAGTCAGGGTAGGGGTTGATGGGGCAGCAGTCCCAGGGGGCTGTCAGAGAATGGGGGGGGGGGTTGGATGGGGCAGGAGTCCCGGGGGGCCGTCAGGGGTTGAGAAGCAGAGGGAGTAGGATAGGGGGTGGGGGCCGGGCCACGCCTGGCTGTTTGGGGAGGCACAGCCTCCCCTAACTGGCCCTCCATACAATTTCAGAAACGCGATGTGGCCCTCAGACCACAATGTTTGCCCACCCCTGCTCTACATAGTTTGTATATCAGCCAGCCCCCCCCCAACGACTGTGGCCAACTGGCTGTTTTTAAGGACATGCAGGGAGACAACTGAAAATTTGAATATATGGATGGATTATAATCATCATTAAGCACTTTCCCTGGTTAGCACTGGGTTTCTGGGCATGCTATGAATAATAAGTAAGCAGCTTTTTTGGAGCAGAGAAGGAATTTTCCTGTCACCATTGACTTGGGTATGGAATTTTTTTTCACTTCCTCACAGCAACCAGGATACTTGGCACATAGGGGAACTGTGTAGATTCACATTCAAGATTTATCACAACTTTGGCCTGGGGTCCAGTGTGGTTGCTATAGAACATGGGCAAGGTGGTGTAGGGGCTCCAGAGTAAATGTCAGCATTGAGCTAAGAAGGACCATACCCATTAGATGTACTTCAATGAGCTACTTTGACATATACATTGAACCCTTGTATGCAATAAGGGCAGTGACAATTATTTTGGTAAGATGCTAAAATCCCTATTGGTTGGTTATTGTGAAGGGGATCTAATTGTAGCTTGCCCTGAGATTGGTCCTGTCTAAAGGACTTCAGTTTGGACCTCCACTGGACTCTCTGTTGATGTGGTAGCCTTAACGGAAGACTTAAACCTTCCAGTTTACATTAATTCATAACAGTTGCAGCTTCCCATTTAAACTAGGGCTGTCAAGCGATTAAAAAAATTAATCATGATTAATCGCACTGTTAAATAATAATAAAATACCATTTATTTAAATATTTTTGAACATTTTCTACATTTTCAAATATATTGATTTCAACTACAACACAGAATAAAAAGTGTACAGTACTCACTTTATATTTATTTTTGATTACAAATATTTGCACTGTAAAAAAACAAAATAAATAGTATTTTTCAATACCCACATTACAAGTACTGTAGTGCAATCTCTTTATCATGAAAGTTGAACTTACAAATGTAGAATTATGTACCAAAAAAACTGCATTCAAAAATAAAACAATGTAAAGTTTAGAGCCTACAAGTCCACTCAGTCCTGCTTCTTGTTCAGCCAATTGCTCAGACAAACAGGAGAAAACTGATGCTGTTACATTAGCAGGAGAAAACTGCTGCCCACTTCTTGTTTACAATGTCACCTGAAAGTGAGAAAAGGCATCCTAATGGCACTGTCGTTGCCGACGTTGCAAGATATTTATGTGCCAGATGTGCTAAAGATTCATAAGTCCCTTCATGTCAACCACCATTCCAGAGGACATGCGTCCATTCTGATGATGTGTTCTGCTCGATAATGATCCAAAACAGTGCGGACCAACACATGTTCATTTTCATCAACATGACTCAGATGCCACCAGCAGAAGGTGGATTTTCTTTTTTAGTGCTTCAGGTTCTGTAGTTTCCGCATTGGAGTGTTGCTCTTTTAAGACATCTGAAAGCATGCTCCACACGTCGTCCATCTCAGATTTTGGAAGGCATTTCAGATTCTTAAACCTTGGGTCAAGTGCTGTATCTATCTTTAGAAATCTCACATTGGTACCTTCTTTGTGTTTTGTCAAATCTGCAGTGAAAGTGTTCTTAAATCTAACGTGCTGGGTCATCATCCAAGACTACAATAACATGAAATATATGGCAGAATGGGGGGTAAAACAGACCAGGAGACATACAATTCTCCCCCAAGGAGTTCAGACATAAATTTAATTAATACATAATTTTTTTAACGAGCATCATCAGCATGGAAGCATGTCCTCTGGAATGGTGGCTGAAGCATAAAGGAACATACAAATATTTATCATAGTTGGCACATAAATACCTTGCAATGCCGGCTACAAAAGTGCCATGCAAACACCTGTTCTCACTTTCAGATGGAATTGTAAATAAGAAGTGGGCAGCATTATCTCCTATAAATGTAAACAAACTTGTTTGTCTTAGCAGTTGGCTGAACAAGAAGTAGGATTCACTGGACTTGTATGCTCTAAAGTTTTACACTCTTTTCTTTTTGAGTGCAGTTATATAACAAAAAAAAATCTATATTTGTAAGTTGCACTTTCACAATAAAGAGATTGCACTTCAGTACTTGTATGAGGTGAATTGAAAAATACTATTTATTTTGTTTAGAGTGCAAATATTTGTAATCAATAATAATAATATAAAGTGAGTACTGTACACTTGGTATTCTGTGCGGTAATTCAAGTCAATATATTTGAAAATGTAGAAAAACATCCAAAAATATGTAATAAAATTCTATTGGGATTCTATTGTTCAACAGTGCAATTAAAACTATGATTAATTACGATAAATTTTTTTAATCATGATCAATTTTTTTTAGTTAATTGCATGAGTTAACTGCAATTAATCGACAACCCTAGTTTAAACCAATTTATGGTGTTGAGTCTTTCTTCCCAGTGTGTCTGATTCAAATAATGCATGTTACTGCATTGGGAAGGTTTAAGGAGTATCTTTCTGAGCCTTAAAGGAAAATGGGTATTAAAGAATGAGCCACTCAAGGATCAATAAAAGCTCCATGTCTTTTAAAGTCATACTTAATGCCAGATTTTCCTTTACCCTGCCGGTATTTCTTTTCTCCTTTAGAGATCACGTGCCTCTAACAAAGACATTAATGTGCTGGCACGATTCAACAAGTATTTTACTGTTTGCATAACCGCATGCAGGCAGGCATCCCATGAGCTTCTGCCTCATGGACACTCCACAGAAGCCCATCATCAATGCTCTGAAAGTTTGTTTGAAATCACCAAGCTCCCACCTTTAATTGCTGCTTTCTAACACTACTGGGGAATCTTGACTATTCAACCGCACTGTTTAATCCAGCTCTACAGTAAAAATGCATTAACCTTCATGGCCCAAGCCCGCCTTTAGCCCAGAGAGGGAGGATAAATTGTTTACTCAAGGAAAGCTAGCATAAATTTTTTAATAAATTCCATTTTGTTCCAAGGAGGTTAACAATTCATTTACGATCACTGATGAGATGTTGGCAGAAAACTAAACGGCTGCTCATTTCTTGTTCTTTACAGTTCTGCAGATTATCTTGATAAAACTAAGTACAAGCATTAGTGCTGATGAAATTAAATATTTCCTAAAATTGTTTTTAAACAACTAATGTTTAAACTATATTTACCTTTCTGCATCATATGTATTACATATTTGGATATCTATAATGAGTATCTCTATACTTTATACATAAATACATACATCTATACAGAGGTTGTCATTAGCAAGATAACATTTACTAACAAGGTATTGCAGATTTTGTTTGTACTCTAAATAAGACATAATAGTGTTATCTCAGATATCAATGTGTTAAATTATTGGTAACTTTTGCCTTTTGAATGGCAACCACTCTGTGAGAGTATAGATATATCAAAGAATCAGTCCTCTATCCATGATCTGCACAGCAGCATAAAGCAGCCAGAAAGCTACTTTAAATGAGCGACTGAGAATTACCCCATGCCACTTGGCTCCTGTCACTTCCCACAGAGGGCATTACCCGAGTGGGGAAGGGACAGGCTGGAGCACATAGTACATGCTAGGACCACTGCAAGTGGCATAACTTAGATCTGCCACATGTATCTGATTCTAGAATTGAGCCTGTGTATGCACACAAAACTACACTTTGTCTCTTCATTCACGATTATTTATTTTGTTTTATTTTGCTTTCTTACAAAGCCTTGTACCCAGCTAATAACCAGCAGATTTTGAACACAGGCCTCCTTTATTTAAGAAAGGAGTGCCAATGACTTCAGTGTGACAATCTGCACGTGTAAGGAGCACAGGCAAGACTACAGGAATGGATCCAATTATATAGGAAAATGGCCTATTAACTAAATTCTAAATCCTCTTTGGAAAATAAACATGCTTCAAATATATGGTGTTTTTATTTTATTTTATTTTAGCTAAAAAGTCATTTAAAATGTTTGACGAGAGGCGATCAAGGGAACCAGAATTTCATTTCAGATCAAATTTCACATTGACAACTTTTCATTTTGTCTCTTCTCCCTATCTGAATTCCACCCTTCTAAAATTCAGGGCATCTGATTTTCAGATACCTCAAAACCAAACTGGCCAGACAGTGTTCCATGCCCTGTGCCAAAGAGGGATGAAATATTGCCCTAACCAAGCAGCAGGGGAAACACCAACACACATAGGACAGAACTAGCGTAGCCAGCTCCAGGGTATCTCCCTCTCCCAGTCCCTCGTGTAGTGGATCTGGTAAGGGAGGGAGTAGCCAAAGCCCTAGGCTACAGTCTAGGAATCCCTGGTTGCAGTAACAGCTCCACGGAGACAATTATCAGCTGCAACAAATGAGGCTGCTCAGATTTGCAACTTTGAATGAACTGGCATCCAGCCTCAGGATCAAATGAGATGGAGATGGTGACTAGTCCCCCCTCCCATCTCCTGCATCGAGTGAAGCTCGACCAGCCCCCACTGCTGGGTAATATGTTCTAACACATTTTGTCTATATCCTAATGTGTTACCTGAAGCCTCTACAGAAACGTTAAATCATATCTCCCTTTTTCATTTCTCTAGCAGAGAATTTTGCTCAATGAAAGCTTGTTGTTGAAAGGCATTATTCTAAATGGAGGGACACATGCCAACTTTGAAGATAAGGATGCCTAACTGTTGATGGGGGCTCCTCACCAGCTCAGTAATGACCCAGTCCCAACAAAGATTCATTCGTATTAGTACTCACCCGTAGACTTTTAATCTGCAAGGTCCCCTGCTCCTGTATTGATGTTCTAGGATCTCTGCCCAGGAACGTGAATCCTTCCTTTAACCAACTAATAACAGGAAGTGGGTCGCCAGTGGCCTTACACTTCAACAAAGCTGTCCCATCTACTGCCAACGTCTGATTGGCTGGACCTTGGAGAATGATGGGTGGAGGCCTATCTGTCAAAACTAAATGAAAATACAACAATTACTGAACCTCTCTACTTTTAAAAATCATGTTTAGCAGTTAGTATCTGGTATAACAGAATATAGATTTTAAGAAAATCGTATACGATATCCAGGGAGGTTGAAAATGCTAATTTCTGCAATGCTCACTATGCATTCATGCACCAACAACTGAGAGGATTGACATTTAAAAGGGTTGTGCTTAGTTACAATGAAACAGTACCTAGATGTGAGTGTGCTATTAACAAACATTGAAAGCTTATCACACTTATTTGAGTAAAGGTATGTCTACACTGCAATATTGTATATCCCTGCAGCCTGAGCCCTGCAAGCAGGAGTCACCAGACACAGGCCAGCCGCGGTTGGTTTTTATTGCAGTGTAGGCATTGCTTAAGATTAGCTAATAGGTAAGGTCCTGGTTCAGGAAAGCACTCAAGCACATGCATAGGTGCTGACTACATGGGTGCTCCGAGGCTAGAACACCTATGGAAAAAAAACTAGTGGGTGCTCAACATCCACCAGCAACCATCCCCGATCAGTTCCTCCCCCCACTCCCAGTGCCTCCCACCTGCAGCAATCACCTATTCAGCAGTGGGCAGGAGGCACTGGGGGGTTGGGGGCGGAGTGAGGGTGGGGCCACTCAGGAGAGGGGGTGGAGTGGGGGCAGGAAGAGGCGGGTCAGGGCAGAGAAGGGATGGGAAGAGGTGAGGCAGGATGAGGGCTTAGGGGAAAGGGTGGAATGAGGGCAGGGTCTGGGGCAGAGCAGGGGGTCGAACACACTCAGAAAGATGGTGCCTATGGCAGCAGCGCCTTTTGGCTTAAAGTAGTTTCTATCGTAATATCAGGTTTACATTTTGATTCAATGGCTCTCAGTACCCCACTATACAAATTGTTCCAGCACCCTAGAGCACATGCTTAAGTTTAAGCAGGTGTTTCAATCTCATTGGTTTCAAAGTTAAGCATATGTTTAAATGCTTTCCTGAAAACAGATGGTCTCCTGAATCAGGGCCTTAGATAAAAGCTAAGACAGTTGTCTACCAACCATAACGGTTAGTTAAAAGTGTGCATTTGATCATGTTTCCCATTCATGTTCAATGTGCAAATGTTAATCATTAGGAAATAACATCTAACAACACAAAATCTTTCCCTAACTGATCTAACTGATTGCATCATGCTCTTCAGTGAGGAACAGTTCAGATTTAATCAAGCTGTCTGTTTACCTATCAAATCATGTTATCACCTTTTGAAACCATGAACTCTGTTATTATTCTAATATTTTATATTTGCATGCTTAAAATAGTTCATAAAAGATTCTTAACTAGTGAGTGCCTAGCTGCATCTGAGCCTTATTCTGCTACCAGTGGGATATTGTGAAGATGAGGTAAATGCTCATGTTAAATTTTCTTGCAAGAAAATTTTTTCATAAATAATTCTGATGTTGAACCTATTCCATGCCATCTGTGAAGGAGAAAAACATAGCTTTGTTGTTTCTATAAGACTTGTTTATGGAGAGAGAGAGAGAGAGAGAGAGAGAGAGAGAGAGAGTAAAATAAACAAGGAGCTGGATTCTTCATTAATGGAAATGGAGTTATACCGTCACAACACCAGTCTAACAGAATTGAGAAACAGTTCTCAGATGTTTAGCTTCCATACTGTTATAACTTTAAATCTCTGAATAGTATGTTTGGCATCTGAATGAAAATATTCTGATAAACAGGATTAGCTCCTGAGCTAGTGTTGGTTCGCATAGCTCAACTGATGTCAATTGAGTTACATCAGTTTACTCCAGCTGAGGATCTGGCCCAATGTATTTAGTATAATACATGCCTTTGAATGAAACCAAAATAAATTGAAGTGTGTCTTAAAGAAATGTGGCTTGTATTGTGTTGAACTGTTCAAGACATGAGCCCACAGCATTATCAAGGCTCAAAAGTGCTTTCGGCATACTGTTTAATATATAGGAAAAAGGAGGGCTGATGTAAGCATCTGTTTTTTTATTCAAAATGTTTGTTTTTGGAACTGTAACATCGCAACCACCCTAAAACCTTCTCTTAATCTGGGAAATAAGGCTGATGAATCTACTTGCTGTAATAATACCTTGGGCTGTGATTTCAACAAACTTATTGTAACTAAAAATTTAAAGTGTGCATTGAAAGCTAATTTAGAACATTTGTCACAGGAAATGAAAACTGCCTTGGAAATTCTGAAATACCATACACTGAATTCAGCTATTACACAGGAACCAGTAGGACACAAGAAAAACACAATGGGATGTATTTTCACCTCAAAGCACATGTTTACATCTCACTAGGGTTAAGCACAGTTACACACAACTGTTGAAGAGAGAGTACTGCCCCGTCATTTTAAGAAATAAAAACTCAATCTCAATTTTATGCTGTAATTAAAGAAACATGTGTATGGCCCATCAAAGTACTATATCTACAGCAAAAATATATTCAGGTGACAACTAGGCCACATAAGTTTTCATTTACATTTAATGCAGATCAATGAGTTTTCAGTTTTCTAGGGGAATAGGTATAGATTAAAAGAATGAAAACAAATAATTGCTTAGGTTGAGAACTATACGTCTTTAGTTATTTGTAGCAACTCATTGCCTTATTTTATGGGTAGCAATATAGGTATTTTAAAAGCTTATTGTTTTTTAGATATTGCTCTTTGGCATCTAATTAGTTTTTTTACTGCCCAAATGAGTAGCTCATAATCTTTTAAATGGGTTTGATCAATAAAGTAATTGAAAGTCTCCTGGCCAGAAGGAATCTTCATCTTCAAGGGTGTTATGGGTGAAAGACTACTACAGGTTTCCATGACACTAAGGCTAAAGGTTAAATGAACACTTAGGATTTCCAGTGATCTGTGAACAACTGTATTGTCTTCACTTCTATGACTTGTAAATCTTCTGTAAAATGTTTCTAAATTCTCCTGTTTTTGTCAGTTATTTAAATATATAAACAGGATTCCCATGATATAGGTCTCTCAGTGAATCAGGAACCAACACTTGAGCAGCACTTTGGAAAGATGTTTGTATATGCATGAGGGTCTATCTATCTCAAAGATGGACAAATACAGTAAAAGGTCCATGAATGGTTGCTCTAATTTTTAGGTGAATTTGTTTTGTCCAAGCTCAAACCATTTTGTGTTCATTTTCTACAAACGTGTGTGATTGAGATATACTGGTATGAATATTCATGAAAAGTGAACTTCAATGTGCACACAGTCATGAAAACTGAATTTAAAATGAGCATCTGCAAGCATTCACATACGCATGTAATCTAGTGATGGAAACAAGATCATGTGCCTTATCTGACCAGTCACAACTAAGCAATACAACTTGAATTTCAAGTAGAGAGAGCTGGATACTTACAGAGAACAATTTGTGACTAATCCATAGAGTAAAAAAACATACACAGTGGCCAAAAAGATCAATCAATAAATATGAATAATGAACTGATTAGAGGAAATTGAAATTTACTTCTGAATATTCTGTGCACAAAAAAGAGGCTAAATTTATGGAATAAATTACTAATTGTGAATTATTCTCTCTATATCACACAGACACACAGTTAAATGGAAGCTTTTAGTTTATTTGCATGACCTGCTGTTATAAGACTGTGAGCTGCATGCTTACCTTTGCTTTTGAAAGATTGCAAAGACTGTCTCATTTTTTTTTTTAAATTATGTTACTTTTCCAGATGTGAGTTAGACTCTGGATTTATGTGATGATCTTTCAAGATAGTACAAGATTTGAATTTCAAATATATTGCAAGCTCTCAGCACAGTCCATAATCAGCAAAATTATCACTCAACTCAGCACATTTCATCACAGCAAGTAATCTTTTCTCATAGGAACACTTGAGTTAAAAATATTTCCAGTGAAGACGTCTAAGTGCAAAAATGTAACAACTGAAACACTGCTATATATGGTATAATTAAGCACTTGTTTTTCTGCACATGACATATGTTTTCATTCTGTATTGGAATTTCAATTGAATCCAAATTACTCTGGGATCAAACAAAAATGTGTTCAAAATGAAAATGATGGCTTGCCACTATTATTAAATCATTAACCAAACAGAAAAATTCTGGGCTATGAAGTAAAACTGAAATCACCAGCCAAAAACTGGAAAGCTAATGCTTAAATATATGGCTAATATTTGAAATGTTTATATTTTAATATATTTTTAAACCCTGAAATTAGATTTCTCTACTTTTAAAAACATTAACTTCTATAACCTATACTCAGCATGAGCTGACAAAGAATATTTAGATATTTATGCTTAATTCCCTAACTAAAGGCAATGTCAAAAATTATCTGATACAGTAGTACCTTTATTTATACAATCACAATTGCAAAATACTCTTTTTGCACATTCTTCATGACCTTCATCCACCCCTCAACTCAATAATGAATTCATATTTCTATAAAATAATCTTGTATTATATTACAGTGAGTGTCCTGACTTTCAGGTTCTGGGAGATATTTGAAGAATGCAGGTTTTTCATTCCTTTAGTCATACAGGCACCATTGAATGCTTTCTTAAGGAATGGAGAATACTAAGTACCTTTGAATGTAATTAGTTCAAGCTGAGTTTGCTTTTTGCTATGGACACCTTAATGAGCTTTTTCTGTTGACTGGCTGCATAAGCTGATGCAGATGCAGAAGAGGTCAATTCTGATTTCTTTTTTCATACAGAGAAATAAATAAAGATTAAGAAGGACCAGAGGCCTTGTCTGTCTACAGGAAGAATTTCTCATCACTGATATCCTTGAACCTGACTTGCTCCTTTCGGCCCCTGTTGCAGTAAATCTCTGCAGCAACAGCAGGTGCAACCATTAACAGCTCAATGTCCTATCAGCCAATGTTTGTATGTTCTATTTATTCCAATCACAGCCATGGCATTGAATCAGACAGCGTCGTGGACAGATATTAAAAAATACTGCCTTTCCATTAATTTTAAATGACCTTTTAATCTACATGTAAATTTGAATTGTATGAAAATGCATCATTTTGTCATAGAGAGTAAGAGAAAGAGAAGACTTAAAGAGGTCACAGAGCGAAGGTTAGGCTTTAATCTCCTAGAAACTATTTTAAGGAAATGTAGTGCGTGCTTGTAAAGATGCAAGGATAAGGAAGAAATTATCTTTCCTTGTCATAAAAATATAGACGGCTTTTGGAAAACAACAGAAAAAAAAGGCATTAAATTCATGCTCAAACCTCTATAGCGTGTGTCTGAACCTCTCTACCTGTCACTCGCGATGAATATGCTTTTGTGAAAAGCCAGATTATTCAGAATTAGACATCTTTTCAAACTTTCATGATGTAGGCAGGTCTCTGAGGGAGCTGTAATAGTGGATCTGTGCATGTAACAACAGTTTTAACAGCAAAAATTCATCAAAGTCTGTCAGGAGATATTTAATGAGTCAGTTAAGATAGGGAATAATAAGGCCTGGGAATGTGATGACCTGCTAGGCAAATAGGAATTTCAGCTCCATTTTCTCTAGTAATATAAAGGCATTATTCTGCCCTAGATCCATGAACAGAACTCATACTGATGTTAACAGGATTCATGGGCTCAAATGAAAGGAGATACATGTGCTATGTAGGAAAGAATGCATTTAAGGTATTTTCCTAAAACAAAGTGTGGAAATGACTAGTGACAAATCACACTGTGTTGTAGTATTTGTCAATCTGTCGGATTCCCATCACTGCAGTATCTGAGCACATCACGCATATTAATTATCCTTAAAACACTCATGTGAGGGTAAGGAAGTATTTGAGATTTGGAGATTTGAGACACAGAGAAACTAAGGGCCAGGGTCCTCAGTTGATGTGCGCAGACATAGCTCCCTAGCTTTAAATGGAGTTTAAAATAACTTTAAATGGAGTTATTCCAATTTTCATGAGATGACGATATGTCTCAAAATGACTTCCCTAAGGTAGCACGAGAAGTCTGTTGTGGAGCTGGGAATTGAACCGAGTTTTCCTGAGTTGCTATTCAGTGCTTTACTACAAAACCATCCATTGCTCATTCTGGATTAGAATACGGGCATCTTAGATTTCAGTTCCACTGTATTGAACACTGTCCCTTAACACAAATTATATTTTGAGCTGGTGTATCCCTCCCTTTTCACTGATCGTTTTAAAGAGGTACAAAATTTCATATAATATGCAAACCTGTATTCCATGTTTTTGTGTTCATGGAGAAGACTCTGCACCGAGGTCCTTTTTGCATTATTCATAATTTGTAGAATCCTATATGTTTGCCAATATGAATTACATGATCTGACATGTCTATATTTACAAATTATATTTTAATTCTTCGGTGGTATTGGTTAAAAAAAACAAACAATAGAAATCCTGATTTCTCACCATCAGTAACTTCCAGTTGAGCTTTTGCTAAAATGCTCCCAGCAACCGTCAGCGCTTGACAGATGTAGTAGCCTGCATCAGATCGTTGAATGTTGGTAATAGTGAGGTCGCCTGTTGGTGATACTGAATACCTACTGTTGGGTTGGAGAGGCTGGTTTGGAAAGAGTAGATTCTGTGGAGACAATTCAAATCCCATCAGTGCAAATACAAGAATATTGCTTTTCCCTCAGTCAAGGGTACAATAATTTTCTTTACAAGCATTATGTATAAACAAATAAAAAAACACTACTGTTTATATAGTATCATAGGTGTGCATAGGGCTTTACAGACACATAATAAGCTAATGTTCCCTGCCTGGAGAAGCTTGCAGTTTAAATTAGACACAGCACTATTGAGAATGATGACAGACAATTGTGTTGCCAGTAGGGGTTGAGGTTTGTAAGAAGTTTCAACAAATACATGCGGGTGATTTGTTTCATATGTATCTAATTAGTTCTGAATTTGTTTCATATGTACCTTGATAACTCTGAACTTTATTTTAATAACATACATATCTGGGTGTTACATCAGGAGGAGCTAACACTAGAGTGCACATTAGAAAGCTATCTAAAAGGAATGAATTATGAGTAGTGTTCTGAAATAGCAGAGTGAGATTGTTTGGCAATGAATACTGTTCCTGGCAAAGGGGGCAGCATGAACAAGGCATAGAAGCAGAAGTGGCAGGAGGACACAAAAGGATCATAAAGAAAGAGGGGTTGGCAGAGCATGGGAGGTGAAAGGAGGAGTAGAAGGAAATTAAAACTGAGACATAGACAAGAGGCAGACAGTGTGGAACCTTGAAGGTGAGGACAAGGAGTATAAATTTAATGTGAAAATTGGCAAGGAGATGATAGTTTTGAGGAGGGGGTGGCACACTTAGATTGGGGGTGGGTTATTTTAGTGAAGCCCTTTTAATGGACTGGAGGGGGAGAGATGAGAACTGGGAAAATAGAGTGGAGGAGATTCAGTAATCAATGCAAAAAGATAATCAAGGCAGGAACCAGGGCTTTAGCAGCTGGGGGCAAATTTTCCAGGGAAAAGTGATAACATTTGACAGTGGCTTTGATGCAAGGAAAGAAGGGTTGAGAAGAGTGAGAGACAGCACTTGGGGAAAGACAGGTTAGTGAAAGTGACGGAGGGGGATGAAAAAGGGGAATAGGGGAGAGGGTTTAGGAGTTATGATGAGACGTCAGTACTTAAAGGAGGAAAACTGCCTGAATTAACTAATTCCATAAGAGTTATGGCACGATGATTTATCGATTTATGAACCAGCTTAAATAAAACAAGCACTGAACCAACCCCTATAAAAATATTACAATTGTTAATACCAGTGACATACCCAAACACTGCAGCAACACTACTGTAAGCTATTGATCAGTACTCTAGGGCAGTGGGTCTCACACTTATTTGATTGTGCCCCTCCTTTGTTTCTATAGTTGCTTATGTTCTCCCCCTGCCCCTCACAAGTATATATACCGCTGTCCAGCTCTGAAGGGAGAGTGGAAACCAGCGGCTGCTGGCTGGGCACTCAGCTGTATAGGTAGTGCTGTGCCGGCAGCAGCTCAGAAGTGAGGGTGGCAATGTGATTATGCAATATCACTTTTCACAGCAGACTTAGCACCCCATTACCACCCTTACTTCTGTGCTGCTGCTGCCACCCCGGCGCTGATAGCTGGAGTCCCGTCGCTACCAGGTGAGGGATGTGGATGGGAAGGAGAGCCGGAGCCAGCTAGTGCTTGGGATCCAGCTGTCACCCCAGGGGTTGTGCGGTGGGGCTCCGGCTGTCCTCTGTATCCTATCCCCCCACCTCCTGGATGTGCATGACCCTTTTGCACAAGTCCCTGCCACCTGGGACTGACAGCCAGAACTCTTAAAAGAAAAAACAGCACACAGCTCAGGCCTCCCCTTGCTTGACACATTCCCATGCCTCCTTTGGGAGGCCCGCTCCATAGTTAGAAAAGCACTACTTTAGGATAAGGTAGTTTTGTTTGGCTTTCTAATAATGGGAGTTTGGAAAAGTTCAGTTAAGATTTCGAAGTTTGCCTAAATATGCAGGATGGGATTTTTAAAAGCGCTGAGTGTTGACTAAAACTGTTCCAAATGGAGCTAATGGGAGTTTTACCATTGACTTCCATGTGAGCAAAGTTAGGGTAATGCTGAGTAGTTTTGGAAAAAATCACACCTCCTATCTGACTTGGCTTTGTTGGCAATGTAGATTCAACTGTGCCAACAGAAGAGTGCTTCTGTCGGCTTAGCTAATGTCATTCAGAGAGGTGGTGTAACAATGCCAGCAGAACTCTTTCTGCCGGCTTATACTGTGTCTACATTAGGGGGCTCTGCTGGAATAGCTATACTGGTCAAGGATCTGTAGTGTAAGCAAGCGCTGAATGAAGAATGAGCATAAAAGCCCACTTGTGTGAGAATTTTGATGTGGCAGAGTTTTGCAGCCATTCATCACCCATCTTGAGGATTTGTAGATGGCATCACAAGGTAGTACAAATCAGGGTTTATAATCATTTTCACTGTTGCATTCAAAATATTAATTTCTGATTATGTGACCATCCTTTTTTGATTCTTCAGCATGGGCCAGATCCTGAGGGGCCTTGGGCTCCAGTGAATTCTACACTTCAGTGGGAACTGATGAGGCTTAGCACCCTTCAGGATCAGAGCCCATGGATTATAAATTGCCATAAATTGACCGCAGAGGTGAATTTAAAAGAATGTAAAATAAAGTAAGTGGATTCAATTAACCTGTTCGCTCATTCAGGCCTAATGGTGACATGCTGGGCCACAGAGTGCCACAGTCATCCCTGGCATAACTCCACTGACTTCAATGGCTTTATGTCCATTAATTGTAATTGAGTTACACCAGGGATTAATTTTGCCCACAGTGTTTAGGAACTAGAGACTAGTAAGAGTAAATTCACTGCCTTAAGCTGCTGCGTTTCATTGGAGTGCTGCTGTCAAGCTTTGGGGGAAAAGGCTACCAAATACAAAGGACCAGCTGCTGATGCACAAGTTGGCACAAGGATCGTTCCAGAGGGAACTATTCCCCTCCCTTCCAGCTGGCTGTGCTTAGTGAAACAGGATGGAGGAACAGGTCCAGGATGAAGATTTCCCTGTAATCACTGGAATGGGCTAGCTTGACTAGCTCTACACAATATTACAATAAACATGAACAGCAGCATTGCAAGGAAGATAGTTTCTTGACTAAGGGTATGTCTACGGTGCAATTAAAAACCTGTGTCTGGCCCGACCGTGCAGGCTGACTCAGGCCCGCCAGGCTCAGGCTAAGAGGCTGTTTAATTGCAGGCTGGAGCCTGGGCTCTAGGAACCTGCAAGGTGCAAGAGTCCCAGATCTCGGGCTGCAGGCTGAACCTGAACGACTACACCACAATTAAACAGCCCCTTAGCTTGAGCCTTTGGAGCCTGAGTCAGCTGGCATGGGCCGACCACAGGATTTTAAATGCAGTGAGGACATTTTCTTGGAGACAAAGAAAGCATTGCAAGTCCAAATGACAAGGAGTAAATACTCAGAGATACAGTGTCCCCATACTCTGCATGTTAACCTTAGGTGTGGCCAAAGTATTGTACTCTTCATTTCAATGATAAAATATAGTAAGTGGAGACTCTGCTATTTAATGGAACAATGTCTTACTTCAAAGCCTGGAAAATTTATTTTAGGATGGTAACATTAACCTGCTTAACCTGTGTTGTTTCATTGTTGCTCAATTAAGAACATGCGGGTATAATGAATCACATTGAGCTATGTTTCAAGGTTTGATTATAAACATCAAGATATCAATTTTTATGTTGCCTTTATTTGCCAAAAAAGAACATTCTAACCCTACGGGATCTGGTTCTCAATATTGTAATTAATTTTCCAGGTTTGTAATTAAACAGCTTCAACATGGTACCATCAGTAGGTAATAACATTCAATTAAAGACAGAAGACACATTTTCACCTTAAAATGTTTTTACCCTTGAAGTGATACCAATGGAAGAGGATAAAATAGAGTATTAACACTTTTCAATTACACTAAATGACTTTAATCCTGCAAATGATGCCCTACTTTAATTAGAAGCTCTTCTCTTTATTACAACATGATGGATGTCCACTTTATTAGATTCAAGCGTGACACTATAAGCCCACTTTACATAAACATTACCATGTTATTAAAACCCTCTACAAGAAGGCTTTTTTGAAATGTTTGCTAGCACATCAGCACTTCCTGGTTTAATTTCAAAATGCTATTATATTTTCCTCCTGGAACAATTTGCTCCTTAGTGAGGCCCACAATACTGCACTTTGCAAGAATCAGAACCACGTATTTGATGGTTAGATCTGAGCCTCCTTACACGTTGCATAATCAGATGAATCAAATTGAGTGAAGAATCAACTTAAACAACTTAACAATTGCACAGGTATGTACTCCTGTAGCTGCACAACCCCAGAGAACATAGCGTATTGAGTCTGGTCTCGATCCTGTGACTGGACTGTTGTGCCCCATGCAGCGCTCCATTAATTTCATTGTGGCTCCGTGTGGGTGCACCTTTGCACAGGTCCGAGGTTCCACTCATGTAGATCTTCTGACTGCACGACTGGGGCCTCAAATAATATGTGCAGTAATAAAGATGTCTGTGGACACCTTGGTGCACAGCCATACCAGCCCACATTCTAACATTCTAAGAAGATGAGCTTTTATACAGGATGCAGACTTTCTCCATTCTTAACTCACCTTCTTGTTATAAAGGCACAATTAGATGGTGCAGAGCAGACTCCTCATCAAACACCTAAGGAATAGTGACTAAACTGATGGGACTTCAATGAGGTCAGGTGGTGGCAGCTCAAGGTGGGACTAGACAAGCAGCTTTAACAGGCCCAGACACACATCTGCAGAGAACACTGGGCTACTAATATTCACTGACCCAAACCAAGAGCGAGTTTTGTTGTGGGTGGAGTGATGTGATCAGAGAACTCTTGCCTAGGGCTACTGGTTATTCACTGAGAGAGGTGGGAAAGATTTGAATGGATTACTGCAGGTTTCCTGATTGCTTTAAACTTTATTTGAATATTACTGGATTGCTGCATTTTCCAAGAATTTATGTCCCAATAAAAATAATGCCTTGTCTACATTGGTGGCAGAATGTAGGACAAGTGTAGCTACACGCCAGAGTGAAAAACAGGCTGTATCCACACTATAGTGTGCTTCCCTGTGGTGGGGAAAGGCTCCAGCAATGGGTAGGCAGTGGGACAGTGTAGATGGGGGAGGCACTGCTTGGGCGTGAAGAGAACTGCATAGGGTACATACCCTAGGGTTCTGGCATGTCTTTACTTGCCTAAGCCGTGCCTTGCCGTCTACACTGCTATTTATACCCAGGCTAGGTGGGAGAGCAGTGTACGTACTGTACATGCTGCCATAAGTGTAGACATAACCTGAGTGCTTGGGGGTGGTGGTGGTGAAGTTCTGCCTGCGTAGGGCAACTGGAAGAGGATTTATTTATTTTTCCCAGAATTCTAGGTGGGGGCTAAAGTCAATTTTAATATTCTCCAAAAGGAACTCTTGACATTTTGAATCTGGCCCTTCTAACTACCATTAACCACCTGGCAGAAGGGTTATATATGAAAATATATCCAGTTGACTCCAGGAGAAAAATTATATTAACATCCAGGGCCACAGTCTCTATTTAGATCTAGGCCATTTGTACAATTCAGGTGCCACAAAGGGCAAGCAACTATCCAGAAATAGGCAGCAGAGAATTCCACCAGTGCAATGCATCTCACATGGGTGTAACAATAGCCAGCTCCCTGATGCTCTCCTCTCCTGCCCTTAGCAGAGCTCATGTGCAGGAGAGAATCTGGGTCATGGTTTGCAACATCCAAACTTTACCCACCAAAAGGAAAACCATCCAGACAGTGAGACAGCCTGTCTTCTGACATAACTAGTCTTGGCAAAGCAACAACACTGAAAATTTACACAAAGATTTATCTGTGACAGCATCACATTCAAATCTAAAGCTAAGGAAATCAGTATTGGCTCAGGGTGGTGTCAGAAACTCAGTCATTAAAATGACTCTAAATACCCAGGGGAAATTTTTCCAAAATGAGCCTCAGAAATTGTGCATGCTAGTTTTATGGAGGCAAACAGCTGCATGCTCAAAACCTGCATTTGCATGCACTGTGGCACACATCAGTGCAAATCAGGCAGTTAGATCTATAACTACCTGATTATGACAACACAGGTGCCCTGTTGTAATTACTGTCCCTGATTGGCTAAGAATTGTGTACATCCTCTTATTTTTGTTACCCTGTCTCTTAAGCGCCATACCATATTTATCCCATCCACCTGTTGTCTTGTGTTTCAGACTGAAAACTTTTTAGGGATACAGACTGGGATTTTCTGTATGTCTGTACAACACTTAGCACAATAGGACCCCACCCTAGTTGGCTTCTGGGCGCTTCACAATATAAATGTGCATCAACAACAACATTATTAAAGGATATTTATAGAGTGTAATGAAGCAGACAAGATCTCTTTATAACGTGCATAGAGCATGTGAAAGAGAGTTAATTAAGTGACTTAAAATATTGAATAATGTGCAATTTCAAAAAAGAGGTAAGCGTTCAGATGAAGGGTTTGGACTCACCTGGCTGCCTTCCTTTTGCCAAAAAACAGCAGGCTGGGGATTTCCTTTAGTTTCACAGGGAAAGGTCACTGTTCGACCCTGGGCTACAATCTGGTCTCGTGGCCTTATCACAAACTGCGGGGGAGCTACAATGTAAGAAAAAACATGATGTAAAATTGAGGGAGATTTCTCAAAGAATGGATGAATAATATCAAAGAGAAAAGACAGCATTATGTAGATGTATTTTCATGCCAGAGGACATTCATTAATTAGTATATACACAATTAGTAAATACAAAAAAAAAAAAAAAGACAGAAAAGCAAGCACCTCCATGTATGACCTCCATCAGCTGTAAGAAGGAAAGCATTACAATCACACATATTTGTTTAAGCTCTGATGTCAATAAAAGATGAGGGGCAACAATCGGCCCTTTATGGTGTAGGAGCTGGTTATGTTCTAATCTTGTCCTCAAGCCTCCCCTGGACCAATAGTGATACTCCCATATCATCTGCACTTTAGAGAGCTCACTGTTGTGCTTTAAATCTAGAGACAACTGTGCTTTGCTGTGGTGAGCCCCAGGGTATGGAACTGGCATGTCCTCAACATCCTTTTCAATCCATCTCATCACACTTTTAAAAATGAATGGAAGGGCGGGGTCTGGAAGTGACAGAGGCAGGAGAGGAAAAGTCCAATGCCTCCCCTGTTGTCCTTTAGGGATGAGTGGGAGCAGAATGTGCGTGGGAAGGAGAAGTAGCTATGAAGGAGAATGGCAGTGTGAGATATTGTCCAGGTTTCAATGAGTGCAAGGAGATGAAGGCAGCAGGAGCTAAAAGTCTGTGGATGGCAGTGATCTATGTTGAGAAGGAGCAGGCATCCCAGACAGAACAGAAAGAGGAGAGGGGAGAGAAAAGGGGGAAAGAAGGGACAAAGGGAGGATTGTGATGCCAAAGAGACGTGAGAGCTGTCAGGGAGGGCTGCAGTTGGTGGTGAGGGAGGAGATACATGGAAGACCAAGACCAGGGGAAATGTTGTCAGAGGTGAGCAGTTGAAGGCAATGGAGAATGGAGCAGTGTAGTGTGAATTGACCAGGGGAAAGGGGAGCATATGAAGAGGAGGAAGGGCTGGGGAAATGAGTGAAAGAGAAATGATGATGTGGAGATGGGAGGTGATGAAAATAGAATGGAGGAGGAAGGTGGAAACAAGGCAGCTGAATTTAGGTATGATAAGCAGGGGGCAATAAAGGAAGTGACACATTTAAAACGCATGGCAAGCAAAATCTCCCCACTTTGAAAATAACTGGTGTTCCTTAGGCATTTTATGATTGGACTCTTAGTATTTTACATTTCCAAAGGGTCTCTCCCAAGGGATCCTAGACCATACTTCAAATATTCCCAGCTGCTCTGTTTATGTGCCGGGTGCAGAGCAGCACAAGGAGCCTCCCCTTCTCTCTCATACTCCTGAGTGTGAATTTTCCAGCTCCCACTGAGGAATGCAGTTTGTGTCTCCTGTTAGTGCACAGCACGTTGCTAGCTATCCGACAGGGGTGGGGAGGGAGGGATTGAGGTTGTGCCTTGGAATTTCCCTCAACTTCCATCAATCATCTCTGAGTGGCCTCTGTATTGACAGCGATGGTACTGCTTTGATGTACAGCCCCTAAACTCTAACTCAGATTACAGCCTCCTAGGGCCCTTAGCTGCAGCATGATTCCCTCCCCACCATACTTCTATGAACCCAATGCACATTCACACAACTGTTTCCAGGGTGCAAGAGCAGCAACCTGATGAATAGCAAGGGAAAGCAAACCCTCGCTCTACAAAAGGTGCCATAATGTCTACACACAGCAGGCAGGTTTTTCCAGATTAATCTGAAACACCCTCACACACAGCACACTATAGATAAATCCGTCTGCTATATTTAAAGGGAGAGATGTGATAGACCTATTTCAGATTTGGTTGTAATGGATATTTCAAGGCCGATGATTAGCAGGGCTGAATTAAGGCAATCCAGGGCACAAGGGACAATATAACACAAAGATCACCCCATGACTCCACCTTACCCCACTTGGAGTGAGAGAGGCAGGGATCCCCCTCATCTCTCACAGAGGCAGTGGCAACAACATTGTGGACTTTCATCTCCAGGAGCATCAGAAGAAGTCCCCCAACCCTTGGAAGAAGCAGAGGGCTTGCCTTCATCAATGAGTGGCAAGGGTGCTAATTGTGGGAGATGGGGGTTAATACTTACACCCCAGCTGCTGGGGTACCTGCTTGAGTGGGAGGGCTGGGCCTTCTGTGCTATTCTTATTGCGCCATAAACAAAGTTCTCTCCCAGAGTGGTACTGAAAAGGCTACCGCAGCATATCATGCATTGAGATGAACAGGGCAGCTCACACCCTCACAGCAAGCATTTCAGGCTTTCTGCAGACTCAGGCAGACATTGTTGCACTGATTATGCTCATGTTTCCAAGCTTTTCTTTGCAGTTATGAGGGCTAGAAATATAATTTAAAAATATATAAATGATGAGGTTTTGAGGTAATCACATGATGTCAGGAGTTGGCCTATAGTATCTATGCCTTGATCTGGTACTCGTCATTAGAGCACAAAACCATCCCCTCCAGCCAACTTTTAGGGAACATATGAAAAGCATCTAAAATGACTAAACCATACTTTTCCAATGTCCCTACACAGGGTAACCTCTCTACAGGATGTAATGAAACTTTTTATAGGGAAATCAAAGAGTGCCCCAATTTGTCCCAATGCACTGCAGTGTGGAACTGCAGCTCTGTTAATAGGGAACTTCGGATTTTAATGGTGTTCACAGGATGAAAACCATGACTTCACAATACTGGAACAGATTTACCTATCACAGCCAGGCTGCCCAACCATAATTGAGACTTGATAATAAAATTTAGCACTTACAACAGAAGGAATTCTGGTGGAGTGTCACCTTCAGGGCACCAAAGTGGTAGCACTACTACTTTTACAGAGTGCAGAGTGTGCCCTAAAGCAGGGACTGGTTCAACCTTGTCCTCTTTCAGATGACTCTAGGGCTTTTTTGAATTTATTGGAAAGGGGGCTCCTTGTCAACCACAGATATAGAAGCAGTTTCCAAAGATGGGTAGTCACTGTTATCCCCATTGTACAGATTACATAACTGAGGCACAGAACAGTTAAGTGACTGCTTAAAGTCAGCAGGTCAGTGGCAGAGCTGGGAACAGAAGCTTGGTCTCTCAGCTCCCCCTTCAGTTCCCTGGTAATTGGACCATAAGTTATAAAGCCTTAAAACAAATGTTAATCAAATACATTCATTTCAGCCCTAGCATGCACTGCTATAACACATCGTTGCACTTACCTAAAAACCCAACACATTAGGAAACCTGTCCAAAGAACCTGTTGTGATGTAATAAACCAAGTGTTTTGCCCATCAACCAAACACCCTTCACTGTTTCAGCTGTAACATTAATGGGGTTGGAGTAAATGGAGTGGAAAAACTCTTGTTTAATTGACATTCGCAAGTCAAAGACAATGGCTCTAAAACAAAATATATTGCCTGAATTTCAGAGAACTAGACAAGAATATAAAGAAGAACAATTAAGATTAGAGGTCTAGGACAGTTTTCTTGAAACAGTGTTTGAGAAATTTTAATATGGTACACTGTAAATTAGATTTGATTTCTGGCAAATTATGCTTTGATACTGCATTCAGCAAGAACTGGCTTCAATCAATGTCATGCTAAAGCTCTGTTATGCTAATAGCAGCTTGTGAGGGCGAGTAGGATGATATGGAAATCAGATGGTTGAACATGAATAGAAAGCACAGGCCATGTACGAGTGGGCTTTGAGATGAGGGTCTGAGGGACCCTAAGGTTAATCACATCATGTTTGGAGTTGTTTTTACAGCACAGGATGGTATTCTATGGCATGAATTAAAATGAAGATAGCGAAGATGCAGTTGTGAGCATTGGTATGTTATTCAAGATGCTAATAGTGGCATTCTGTTGCACCCTGTCTTTTTGGATCTTTTCATGCCTGAGTGAATGACTCCTTTATGTTATATTAATAAAGGTATATAAAAGGTAGCCTGTGCTTATGTGTTAAAGAGCCTTAATAAGGGGGGAGAAATGAATATTGCAAAGTATTTCAAAGGAATTCCTCAGCATTTATCATAGCCTAATAGCTAGCAGAATGAGCCCATTGGGATAGATTGCAAGCCATTCATTTTTCCACCCAGGGGTGTTACTGAATTCTAAGGCTATGCTGAGTCACATGGGGCTTATAAAGCATCAGCTGTAGAAAATTTTGACTGAATTAGTTCATTCCTCCCAGCTGAATGCTAGTCACCTTATACGAAATGTGGCAGAATATGAATTGTATATGGCAGGAGCTGAGGCAAATTATCAAGGTAAAATGTACAATTTTATAGTAAAAAGTGTAGTGACCCTATAGGAAGTAATATCACAATGGAATTATTGGCCTTCTCCCAAGAGGTGCTGTGTACTAACAGTTCCCACTGAAATCAATGATCCTAAGGGACTTGTATTGTCATTACCTCCTCACTGGCAACAGCCCCAAACTAGGTGCTATTAGGTCTACATAATATATACTTTGATTTTAATTAAAAGTAAATTTTGTAGTAATATATACTGTATAATCACTTTTGGAAACTTAAACTGAAATAAAATCAGTGCAAATAATACTGTTGTGGGAGTTATGTCCACACTTCTCCACTAGGATCTATTATGCAAATCTAACTAATTGTACATAGTCCACCAAACGATGCGTCAAACGGTGACAACCTAATTAATTTGTTAATTATGCATACTTAGATAAGAATGTTTAAATACACCATAACATCTAGGCCCTGATCCAAAGGGGGACTTTCCATTGACTTTGATGCAGTTTGGATCAGGCTCCCGATGAAATTAAATTTCACAAGAGAAGCGTGACAGTAACAAAATTAAAAGGGCTTATTTATAATTAAAATGTATTCACTTACTATTTGTAGAGTACAATTTGAATTAATGATTTCATAACATCTAATTTCAGCTATTTTATATCCATGGTCAGTGACATACAGCATGAAAATTACTTTGGATACCTTTAAGTTCTAAAAATAGGAGCTCATTTGAAACTTCAATGATTTATTAACATGTTTACCTCAAAAGGAAATGGTGTATCAAATGAAATCTCTAATTCATGATGGAACATATGTGCCTTTAGGCTGTGAGATCAAAAACAAATTCATTCTGAAGGCCTTTTTCCAGTTGCACTTCATTAATTTATGGTCTACTGTCTGCAAGCGGCATGAAAGTTTAATTTCTAAAATCTTTTCACCTTTAAGATGCATCATTTTCATAACCCATACGATACGGGTTGTGTGCTTAGCCTCTGTCCAACACTCAAAGTTCTATTAACTGCTGGGATGTACTACAGATCTACAAAGATCAGACCTGCTCTTCTGTTAGGTAATATTATTACTAACTGTCATCATTGTCTTTTTTTATTTCTTTGGAAGTAGGGATTGGATGACGCTGAAGAATAAGATGACTCTTTGTACACTTGACAAGGATAAATTTCCCTGATTCTCCTGTAACTGGGTGAAACAGAGATATAGAACTGCAGCAGGTGAGAGGCTCATTCTGGGTAAAACAGGTGCTGCTAATTTACAGGTACACTCTAAAGAAATGGTCTGTGACCACTCCCTCAGCTGAGATCATTTGGTTCACCTAGCTGTCAAAGTGATGCCACAGCCTACAAATACTGCTACTGAACTTCTAGCTGTAGCAGTGGGCAAAATTATTATTTTTTTCTGTCTACAGGATGACTGGTCAAAACATTGCAGTCTTTTCCAACAAATTATTACCAAATTATAGTGAATCATTCCTATCAGCACCTCCAGGACAATCCATTGAAACGTGCTGTATCAAAGACGACATATGAAGGCCTCCTCGGGGTTATTTCTCATACAACATGCTGCAGCACAGGATGATCTGGTAAGGTAACTGTGCTTTCCACTAGCTGTCTGTCTAGGTCCAGGTCCAATTCAAGGTCCTGGTCTTCATCAGTAGAGCACACAGGGGTTTGGATCTGGCTCTCAGTGACCACTTCTTTCTCCACTCCCAGGACACTAGTGTCATTCATTATGAATATTTCAGTGGATTTAGGTGCACAGTTTGTTGGTGGGGAGATCATGACATTGTCAGTGGATGGCCTTTGGAATTTGTTGGTCACATGACAAGACTCACGTCTACATAGAGGTGTTTTCCTGAAGGATGGCAGGATTCTCTAGCTCCATTTAAGTACATAAGAATGGCCATACTGGGTCAGACCAAAGGTCCATCTAGCCCAGCATCCTGTCTTCTGACAGTGGCCAATGCCAGGTGCCCCAGTGGGAATGAACAGAACAGGTAATCATCAAGTGACCCATACCCTGTGGCCCATTCCCAGCTTCTGGCAAACAGAGGCTACGGACACCATCCCTAATAGCCATTGATGAACCTATCCTCTAGTTCTTTTTTGAACCCTGTTATAGTCTTGGCCTTCACAACATCCTCTGGCAAGGAGTTCCACAGGTTGACTGTGTGAAAAAATACTTCCTTTTGTTTGTTTTAAACCTGATGCCTATTAATTTCATTTGGTGGCCCCTAGTTCTTGTGTTATGAGAAGGAGTAAATAACACTTCCTTATTTACTTTCTCCACACCAGTCATAATTTTATAGACCTCTATCATATCCCCCCTTAGTCGTCTCTTTTCCAAGCTGAAAAGTCCAGGTCTTATTAAGCTCTCCTCATATGGCAGCCGTTCCATACCCCTAATCATTTTTGTTGCCTTTTCTGAATACACCGCTACCTCGATATAACACGACCCGATATAACACGAATTCGGATATAATGTGGTAAAGCAGTGCTCCGGGGGGGCGGGGCTGCGCACTCTGGTGGATCAAAGCAAGTTCAATATAACGCGGTTTCACCTATATATATATATAGGTTATAACGTGGTAAGATTTTTTGGCTCCCGAGGACAGCGTTATATCGAGGTAGAGGTGTATTTTCCAATTCCAATACATCTTTTTTGAGATGGGGTGACCACATCTGCACGCAGTATTCAAGATGTGAGCATACCATGGATTTATATATAGGCAATATGATATTTTCTGTCTTATTATCTATCCCTTTCTTAATGATTCAGAACATTCTATTTGCTTTTTTGACTGCCGCTGCACATTGAGTGATGTTTTCAGAGAACTATCCACAATGACTCCAAGATCTCTTTTTTGAATGGTAACAGCTAATTTAGACCCCCATCATTTTATATGTATAGTTGGGATTATGTTTTCCAATGTGCATTACTTTGCATTTATCAACACTGAATTTCATCTGCCATTTTGTTGCCCAGTCACCCAGTTTTGAGAGATCCTTTTGTAGCTCTTCGCAGTGTGCAAAGCTTGGAGTCAGGCAATTCAAATAAGAGTCTAAATGTTCAGGAAAATGAGCAGAGATGATTCCTGTTGCATGGAGTCCATTACCTATTCAAACAAATATATGTAAAGCCACTCAGATACTATGGTGATGGGCATTTCCAACCTCTTTTTCTATATATTTACATTGACGTTGAAATGGGGATTATGATATGGAAAGTGGGGGAGAACAAAGGAAATAGGGAGGATTTATGGATTAATACTAATTATTTTTGATGACTGCTTTCTTGGAGCATTGTACTGTGATTAATCCTGCACTTCTGATTTTGGTGATAATGGGATTGGGAAGGATGTTGACTGTCCCATTTCAGGGAGGCGAGAGCACTTTTGAGGGTGGCATAGGAATTGTTGGAAGGAGGGAAATAAACTGGGTTCTCACCCACCATTGTGTGTGGATTGCATCAGCATTTTTGGAGGTTTATGCCACATACTGTATGCTTAAAAGGAGACTGAAATGCCTATTTAAGGATCTGGCTGTTGCACTGTGTCCATTACAAGGTGGAGAGTGTCAAACAATGCTGCTATGAGCTGTGGATATGGCAATCCAGGAGACTAGTTGAGGGGGAATCGGTCCCTTTGAGCTGTATTGTTGTGAGTAGAGGAAATGGGCAGATACAGACTAACAACATATACACTGAGAGTGAAGTATTAAATACTGGATACATTGGCTGAGGCAGCTGTATTTTCTCAGGAATACAGAGCTGGTTGACAGTGGCTCTATTCACCGCTTCTTGTGAAACATAATCACTGTCAACCGTGATAGGATCACAGATGAAGCCCTCACTTTGGAGACAGAACAGAGAACTGAAGGGATGACACTGCAGATTTATTATTAACCCAAATATCGTTGACTGGTTACTCTGTTCAGCATGAAACAAGGGAGGGTGGAGGAGATGGTGAACCCATCTCATTAACGTTTAGCTTTAAAATGAAGAGTGTTTCCCAATCTGATACTGGATTTGATACAGTCCCAGGTTGGGGTAGGGAAGCAACTAGTATTGTTGTGCAGATCCTCTTGCTACACCACAATCAGTACTAATGGCATTGTTTGGAATATCCATACTCTTGTTGTTCTGCCTGGATGGGGAGGTGTGTTGGGTTTGCACAGGGAGCTATGCTTGCAGTCAGTAGCCTGTGTTGGTACATCTTGACTTTGAAGCAATTCCATGGATTTTCTGGGCACAATTTGTTTCCTGAATAACAATGAGCTTGTATGTATTATTTGTCTCCCAGTTTTTCTTCTTCAGATGGGGGAGACGGTAGCTGATGCATACTGTCTTACACTGGACTGGGGTTCTTACCTATAAAAGGTAGTAAAGCCCCAGGCATAGATGATGGAACTCAAACTGATATTTTGGATGGATTTTATAGTAAGAATAAAAGGAATTATTTGGAAAAGATCAGACTTCTATTATCACATCAGAAGCATCTTGATTCCAAGACTAATTGTTTTTATCTTCAATTTAACTTCAGAGTCTGAAGTTCATAAATAATAAAATATTTATTCTTATCTTGTTCTGTGATTTTATGTGGTTCAAAATGTAGACAGTCTCTGAAAAATTTGGAGAAACACACACAAATCACTCTCTCTTTGAAGGAACAGAGAGAAGGTCAAATAAGAGCAGATCAAAGTGCATTAACAACCTGTTAATGCACATCTGCAGGGTCCATATAGACAGTTAGTCTGTGAAAGGCTAATGCATGGTAGATTCATACACCAGATTGCTGTGAATTTCATGGTTGTGTGGACAAGCCCCAGTTTGTGTAGACTGACTCAAAGCCCACTGAAGTCAGGGGAAAGACACCCATTGATTTCAATGTCCACAATGGAGTTCAAATAAGTTCAAATAAGCATCAGACAATAAGCATCCCAAATTGTGGATCCAAGCAGAAAGTATAAAATCCTTGTGGAGTCGAACAATCATTAATGAAGCTCTCCATGAATACTTGTACTTGTAGCAATCTGGGACTCTGTAATGGTACATCATGATTTTGGCACAAATTTGGCAAACACTTGTGGAAGCCTAAACAGAGAAAACAGATGAGTTTGGGAGATTTTGAGGTGGAGAAGTTTGTGGTCCAGCATTTTACTGTTTGGTGGTCAGCTTATTGTTCCTTCAGCTGAAAGTGCTAATCCAGGGATCAGCAACCTTTGGCATGCGGCTCGCCAGGGTAAGCCCCCTGGCAGGCCAGGCCGGTTTGTTTACCTGCCGCGTCCACAGGTTCAGCCGATTGCAGCTCCCACTGGCCGCGGTTCGCCACTGCAGGCCAATGGGGGCTGTGGGAAGTGGCGGCCAGCACATCCCTCGGCCCATGCCGCTTCCCGCAGCTCCCATTGGCCTGGAGCGGCAAACTGCAGCCAGTGGGAGCTGCGATCAGCCGAACCTGTGATCACGGCAGGTAAACAAACCGGCCTGGCCCACCAGGAGGCTTACCCTGGCGAGCCACATGCCAAAGGTTGCCGATCCCTGTGCTAATCTTACCTGAGCCATTTGGGTCTCTATGCAACTACTAGCCAATAAAGTTGCAGCAAAATCCAGTTTGGACACATAAATGCTGTATTGCTGCAAGGCCAAATCCTCAAGTCCTCACTTAACACTCGCTCAGGCAAAACTTCCCTGAAAGGCAATGGGAGTTTTGCCTCAGCACAGAACTGGACATGAAGGTTTGGCCAGTAGATCTAAAAAGGCTAACAACTGCCTGGACAAACTGCCTCAGTGTTTTGTTTTCTTACTAAAACCCAAGGAAATGTGTATGTTGCCCTGTGATTAGGTTTACTCTATTTTCTGATTTCATCACTGATCTGTCTAAAGTGTTCACCAGTTAATAAATAATGAAGAATCATTCTAGCTCACTCACTTTCCATTTAGGGAAGAGATAGCTGCAAAATGTCTGTTGTTGCCTTGGTTAACCGCCAAATCTCTATAGACAACAGCAGCAGACATGTCGCCCTTTGAGGTAGTTATCAGAATTTCTACCTCCGAGAGATGGCACAATCCTGGCAAGTGGGATCTCACCAATCAGCATTTCTGATAATGATGTATAATTCCTGAAAGTCCAATGTGAACTGTGATATTTCCATGACTGGCACTCAAATATAACAGCGTTCACAGTATATAGGGTTTGCTGCAGAGAGAGAAATATCTTCTTCACTTATCATCTAACCAAAGACATTTCAACCACAAAGTGAACTTAGTTTAAAATACAGTTCTTTGCATTTCAGATGTATTGTGCTGCAACATTTCAGATAGGCCATTAAGTTGTGCCAGGTTGATTTACGATGTGACAACTTCCCAGAACAGGATACAATGCATCAAAAAGTTACATTTCACTTAAATTTGAATAGATTGTATCTAATTAGTATTACACATGGCAAATGGAAAGTAGGCAACTTATCTATATGTATCTGCCTACCCCATGTTAGAAGGAACCCTCCATTTTTAGTTAATTGCAGTTAATATTTTTTATACAAGTTGAAAATGAAATCCAACTTCTTGATGCATTCTTTTCTGGGAAGTCGAGTCATATCATAAATCAAGTTGGCTTAACTTATTACAATGGAACTGAAATGCAAAGAACTGTACTTTCAACTGGATATAGGCAATTAATTTGAAAACTGAGTACTGTTTTTGATCTGAAGTGACTTACTGAGTGATCAGGAAAAAAAGGCTGGTAACCAGAAGCATCAGACACATAGTTGATTTTCTTCTTTTTGAACTTAATTTTAAGTTTTCCATCTCAGGCAAAACAGTTTAGCAGTTACTTTTGAAGACTGGGACAATGATACTTTTTTGTAGGATTGATGAATCTTTTTGGCTCCATCCAACTTTGGTGGTGGCTTTTCATAGTTATTCTAATGTGTGATTGCCATAAGAAAGACAGCAAAAATTAAAATGTGTGAAAATATTAACTTGTTCATCTGGAAAATGCATCTGATGAGTGAAATAACAGAAGTAAATGGCCTAAATAGGGATAAATATCCTGCTTCCTAAACCCATCTGTTGTAACTCCTATAGGAAATCTTTCAAAAGCTTATAAATAAAGAGAACATCTATTTGGGAGATTGACAACACATTTATTTCAAGCAGCAAATCACAACATGATGAGTAATCTGGTAAAGAACTGTTAAAAATTCACAAGCTGCCATCCACCTCAGGCAGTACCATGCTTCATTTTTGTATACTATATGCTACTAGCTGCTTGAACAAAAGATGGTGAGCAACAAAAATAATTCAGCTCTGAATTTTTCTACTCCATCTGAAGTTTAAACAAAACTGTAAAAATAAATTCAATAAATAAATATTTGAAACTATCATGGAAAAAACTGAATTGAAAATTAAAAGTACTCATTTTGCAATAAGAATTACATTCTCTTTGAACATTAAAATTCCTCCTCTTTTGCATTTCAAGGAACATTCCATTAAATAATATCCTGGTTTTGTTGTCTAGGTTTTTTTAAAAAAGATGCTTTTCTCCTGAAGCATAAGCAGGAATAAAGAGTGCTAGGACCTCTTCTGGTACATGAATGGGATGAAGGAACAAAATCCTTCAAATTCTACACTGCATGCAGCTGTTATTGTTCTTTTACATGCAAATATATCACTATTAAAAATAGGCATATGTTTGTAGGAGAGGTCTAGGTATTTTAACATTAAGAAATCAACAGTACCATTACCTTTTATCAGAACCTATAATCTTACTGACAGTTGGTAGAGATTGGATTGACCCAAATCCCTGATGTGAATTTACTAAACTTGGTGAAATGGAGATCTGAACCATGTGAATCTGGCCCACCTCCAGAACAGTAATTGCATATATTGTATTGTGGGGAAAGTATTTTGTTGTTGTTGTTGAGACTTCTTGTAGTTATTCAGTTATATATGAATGATAAAAATCAAGCAATATACAACCACTACTACAGTAAATTTGCTTGGTAGTTCCTTACATCTGATATGATTAGCAGCGGTGGCAGGTTTGTAGAAATTTTGGTGTTGCCCAGACCCCCCCCCAACTCTGCCCAGCCCAAACTCTGCCCCCCACCTGTCAAAGGCTCTGGGAGGGAGTTTGAGTGGGGGGGAGGAAGTCTGGGGTGCAGGCCCTAGGCTGGGGATTAGGGTGCAGAGAGGTGCAGGGTGCAGGCTCTGGGAGGGGGTCTGGGTTGCAGGCTCTGGGATGGAGTTTGGGTGCTGGGTGCAGGCTCTGGGCTGGGGCAGAGGGTGGGGGGTGTAGGCTCTGGGATGGAGTTTGGGTGTAGGCTCTGGGCTGGGGTTAGGGGTGGGGGTGCAGGAGGGGGTGAGGGGTGCAGGCTCTGGGAGGGAGTGCAGAAGGCTGGGGTGCAGGCTCTGGGAGGGAGTTTGGGTGCAGGCTCTGGGCTGGGGTGGGGGTGAGGGGTGCAGGCTCTGGGAGGGAATTTGGGGGCAGGAGGGGTGTGTGGGAAGGGGGGGTGCAGGCTTTGGGAGGGAGTTTGGGGATAGGTGGGGGTGCAGGGGTGAGGGCTGTGGGGCTGAGGATGAGGGGTTTGGGGTGTAGGAGGGGGCTCAGGGCTAGGGCAGAGGGTTGGGGTGTGGGGCGAGGGCTGTGGGGTGGGGCTGGGGATGAGGGGTTCATGATGCAGGAGGGGGCTCAGGACTGGGGTAGAGGATTAGGGTGTGGGGGGGATGAGGGCTCTGGCTGGGGCTGGGGTTGAGGGGTTTGGGGCGTTGGAGAGGCTCAGGGCAGTCTGCCCTGCCATTAGTGGATGAGGGGCACTAGGACCCTGCGGCAGCAGTTGATGCTGGGAGCCAGCAGAGCAGAGTCAGCATGAGCTGCAGGCTCTGGGTCCGGGGGAGGTGAGGGGGCAGCAAGCGGGGGCCGGGGGTCACTCAGGGGAGGTGCAGAGGGGCGGCAGGTGGGGCCGGGGATGAGACCCGGCCCCAAACATTGATATTTGTACATTATTCTCAGCAAATTAAATAATATGACAAATACTGTACTAAACAATAATTCTTTTAAAATAACCCACTCTATTTTATGGCCATCTCAGTACGTCAAATAAGGGAGACATTTTCTTTGTACCACATGACTACTTGTAACAAAATAAAACAATTTTAGTATGGTAAACACAAAGATGACAGGAGTGCACCCTTGTGAAGGAGTCATGTGCTTGGAAATAGAATAACTTAAGATCAGGAGATTCAGTACAAGCTTACGAGCTGGAATTGTCACCCTAGGATCTAAAGAATTCAAAAGCGGAGGATCAACGCATTGAAATAATATGAAGCATCGACACAGCAAAAGTCTATTACTTTCGTTGTAATTTTTTTTAATGTGGCTTTTATAGAGCCCAAAGAGCCTTAGCTTATGAATTTTTTCTTCCTTCTCTTTTAAGGGCGAGAAAAAAGAAAGCTTTCCAAAACAAAATGTTTGTTTTCTTGTACTGGTTTTCCCAATGAACTAAAATGTGGGTGTTTATTGTTTATTAGTAGAGCTTTTCTAACCTCCATCAACCTAGCGCTGTCTTCACAGGGGGGGGTTAGATCAGATTAACTATTGCTCATAGTTGTGAATTTTTCACACCCCTGAGTGACATAGCAGGGTAAACCTAACTTTTTTAGTGTAGACAAGGCCTGAGTCACATTCAAACAAAGGGCCCAGTTTACAGCAACTTTACTCCATTTTCACAGTGGTATAATTCCATTTATTTTAATTGAGATCATTTGTATAAATCAGGCTCAGAGTCAGCTTAAGACATTCCAAATTGTGTATACAAACTTAATGTCAAACCCTACACACCTTACTCAGGCGCAATGCTAATGAGAATTTTGCCTGAGTAAAGGATTGTACCTTTCAGGAGTGTTTATTAACTAAACCCTAATTTCTGATGCTAAGGGTTTGTCTTCACCACAGCATTAGCTCGAGATATAACTCAAGTGTCATCCCTAACCGACGCCCATACACACACAAAAATCTGTAGCTCAAGCGAAGTGGTGCTTTAACCTTAAGCTCGCTGGCCCGTCAAGGGGTGTTGGTGGAAGCTCGAGTGCTGCTGAGTGCAGTGGGGACTCAACTACTCTGTGCTGCTAATACAAACACTCCATTGCTGTCTCACCACTCTCACTTGAGCTACACTTGAGTATAGATAACTCGAGCTGACACTGCAGTGAAGACAATTCTTTATATAAAAGGCTAAAACAATGAAATCATTATTCTAAAAAACAACAGAGCTGCAAACAATGACATTCACAATAGTAATTTATCTGGAAAAAAATATCTAGCAAATCCCCCTGAGCATGGAGTGCACAGCCATTAATGAAAATAACAAAAAGAAAATGTATTTCCTTGGAATCGTTTTCAGTACAAGAATAAGTTTCAGTGAGTGACAAGCTTCCTTTTCTTTTTGCTCAATCTTTCAAATTTAACCAAAGTTTCGAAAGAAATTACCAGGATTTGAATTTTCTGAAGGGGGATTCAAAGTGCAGATGGTGATCCAGGGCCAGCTTTCTTATGCACCTTATATTAGCATGCACAATATTTTCATTTGCAGCCATCTTGTGCACTCCAAAGGCAAAACTTACACTCTAAAAGAAGAATTATGATCCAGGAATCAAAACCAATTATGGCAGGCTTTATACAGAAGGACGATGAACTGCCCCAACAGGAAGGGGAGTCCATTCTGTCCTCTCTTCAATTCAAGAACGGGGCATAATCGACTATATTGTTTCAAAGATTTTACACAGGTACAAAAGACACAGGATGTGCAAAGTGTGTGCTTCTTTTCTTACATCAGGAAAAAAAAACATAATGGGCTGCTCATTTAGAGCCTGATCCAAAGCCATTTGAAGTCAATAGGAGTTTTTCATTGACTTCAATGGCCTTTGTACCAAGCCCTTAACACACATCCACAAACTGTTAAGAATGATCCTATTAGTAATTTTGGCTTATTAACACCCCACCCCTCTGTGATATAATTGCTTATTTGTTAGTGATTTGGCAAATGCCATTACATATGATATTCTAGAAGTAATAACAAGTTCAGAGATAGCACGTCTTGCCCAGTCAAAATCAGTTGGCTAGCATTAGAAAGTTAGCACTATTAAGCATTGGGCATTAATAATTGTGTTTAAGTCAGTTAAATGCTGCTGCAAATGAAAGATGAAGCATTGCATGAAGCCGTGCGAAAATGGATAGAAGGATGGTTACTTACCAACAGGGCGAGCTGTAGACATTACAATGGTGTGGTGAGAACATAAAAAAGACATTAAAAAAAAGAAAAGAAAATCTGTCAGAATGCATGACGTGTAATGTTACATTTAACTATGGACACTCCAGCGATCTCTAAACTCACAAATGTCAGTGAAAGTAAGATGCCCGGCTTTATTGTTTAATTGAGAGTTATTGTTATTACATTTTTTTGGAGACAGTAGTTACACAGCTTCTGAATAAGCTGGCTGGAACCAATCATCTGAGAAACATTTTTGATAGGTTCATATGTCGTCATCAAGTATCACTGTTAATGCTTGATTGAAGTAAAATAGCTTTGCATTAGCACAAAGTTCTAGGCCCAGATGAATACATTCATTCAAGCCACAGACTGGCAAATGTCATGCCAATAAATGAAAGGCATCACTGTCTGATTTAAATACCAATTGAATTTTAAGCATGGCCAGTCAGTACTGCAGTAGGAGCTGGAGAAAAGCCCAAGACACCATTTTTCCTATCCACGAAAGCTTACAGCACATCACTTTTTCTTCACTGACAGGGCTGATGAAAATATAACAAATAGGTTGGAATGGCCACAGGGATTTCAATTCAGAGCCTCCCAAATTACTGCTTAGATAAACTTCTACTTCCTAAAAAATTGCTCCTGAATGATTGACAGGTTAATTCTGCTTCAGACTGATATTGAGATTGAAAGCAGTTGCTGCAACAAGTGATTTCTTGATTATAGTAGTAGCCCTTCATTGCACTTGAGTTGGGGGACAGGGCTGTCAGGGCTGCTATTATTAAAATGCAGACATCCCTTTTAGAGGAGCTTAACATTTGGACAGAAAATTCACTTGAGGTTAAAACCTGGGAAGATGAAACTTACCTTATTTTAGCAATAGAATGAGTGCTACCAACCGAGGAGCTACAAGACTTTATTAGCAACTAGTTTCATTTGCTCATTTAGGCTCAGAGACCAGGGTCAAACCTATGTTTTGAAGAGCCCCCATGTAAAGTAACATGTTCAGGGCCTATTCAGTTTTCACCCTTCCTATGACCTGAGCCCTGCACTGTCATAACAACCATTCTTTTTAACTATTTCCTATCTGCTACACACTTCAGCACATAGCAACCTCCATCCCCTCCGCTCTTTGTTAGGTTCCATGACTTTTGGTAATATGAAATATCTTCCCCTTTCATGGACTGGAAAGACAAGAGGTAGGACAGAACTGCAACTTCCCAACCACAGGGCTGAGGGTTCAGTCAGGGAATTCAAACTCTGCCATCAGCTGTGGCTAATGAGGTCAAATGGAGCCATGGATGCGAGCTGGGTATTAAGCTGTGGCAGGCAGGTTGTGTATGTGTGTGCACATGCACATGTAACTTCAGAACTGGGTTTTCAATGGACATGTAAGTTACACAGGACTAGGCCACCCCACACAGTGAATTCTAAAGCATGTGAGTTGTTTCCCCCCTTTTCATGGGACAAAGTGAATATGATGAAAGTAAGGTAATTTCAAATAATAGCTTGTGTCATTACTGTATTGAATATAAAGTTAACAAAAGTTTGGTAATTCAGGGTTAAGACCTTCATTAATTAAAATAGTTCCAAATCCTGATCCCTTTGAAGTCAAAGGAAGTTTACCTACGGGTTCCTTGTTTCCAAAGAGCCTAGAGTGCCAAGCATTCAACATTGAATTTCTTAGCTTTTCTCATTTTCTGTCACATCCTGAATGCTTAATACGCTTGTAATATAGTGGCTTCTTTTGTATTGAATAAACACTCTGCTTATGGCCTTTAGATTATAAAGCCAAGGAAAAAGATAATGGGAAATCTTCTTGAGTGTAGGAAAATCGATTAAATTATATATTTCCTTTTTCCACCTTAATTTGGTCAAGTTCAGGCTCCAGTGAGTTCAAAGGATTTTTGCTTTGTTCTAGTCATTGCTCGTATCACAAGGCTAGGCTAGTAAAAAGAAAGGCTTGACTCAATAATGTATACAGTGGACACAGTTCTAGGAGAATTTAAGGCCACTAAACTAATGGCCAGATTTATTGGGTATTTGATTCTTTTCGTGACAAAGGAAGTGTACACTTTTTGAGAGTTAATTCTTGTGCCTATTTTTATCAAATTACAAAATGGAAGAATAATCCTCATCACAAACAAATAGCAAGTAAAGCCATTTTCAGATTACATCAAGAAAGCCACATTATCACTTATTATCTAAAGTGACATTATGGCAATATTTTAGCAGATGGATTATCACAATACTCTCTTTTCTTTGTTATATACTGACCTAACATCTCCCCCCTTGCAAAGCCACTGGGTGACTTTTTTTCTTTGAATTCAGCAAATTAAACTGAACTGTGTCCATGCATTAAATGGATGGAAATGGAAGTCGGCCTCTTGGGTCAGTTGACCCCTGTTCTAATAAAGCAATCCAGAGAGATTTTGAACATTTGATTTAATGGATGGGGGGGGGGGGAGAAAAAAAGGAGAAGATGAAGCTAAAAATGTTTTTATTAACCTTTCACAGCTCTACTGAAAACCTTCATCATGCACCAATAAACTGTGAAATAGTGTCTGTGTGATACCCATTGTATCAAAATTGCGGCTTATCTTTTTTGAACAAAATAACAAAATATTTTAACTACTATATTTTATTTAATCTTATGGAAATACATTTTCATATTTTTTCTCTCTCGCCATATTTAACATCTCCGTATGTACTGTCACAAAGTACTATCTAAAAACTCATTAGGCTGCTGGGATTTTAAACCTCCTCACTACATCCAACTACACTATGTAAACGATAGGTGGGTACCAGTGTCCAAAGACATTTTCAGAGGAAAAGGTTATGCTTTAACTATTATACTTAACCAAGTCTCTTATTTCTTGGGATGGTGCTAATCTGTCAAGTGAAAAAAAATGGCAGAAGGCTCCATTATGAAATGTTCAAAATTTAAAAAATAAAATAAATATACATTGACTTAAATTGTTCCTAATTTTATTACAGAAAGGAACATGAAAAAACAGTCTACTAACGGAGACAATAAAACCTACAACTAGACACATACATACATATGAATTTGTGCTTTCAGTTACAAATACTGGGACAGATCCTCAGCTGGGGTGAAATTTTTGTCCCATTCTAGGAGTTTTGCCCTTAACTTCAATGGGGCCAGGATTTCACTGTTGGTGAAAATCAGTATAGTGCCATTGGCTGTGATGGATCTAGGCCGGGGTTCCCAAACTTGGTTCGCGGCTAGTTCAGGGTAAGCCCCTGGCTGGCCGTGAGACGCTTTGTTTACCTGAGCATCCGCAGGTATGGCCCCTCGCAGCTCCCAGTGGCCGCAGTTTGCCATTCCCAGCCAATGGGAGCTGCAGGAAGTGGTGGCCCGGCCTGCATCACTTCCAGGTGAGGATATGGACCACTGTGTCAGAATGTGACACTGAAACATGACACTCTCTCAAGTACTGTAGCACTCACCCCGAACTGTGAGGGTAGCAGAGGCTTCCACTTTTCCAACTCGATTCTCAGCAATGCATGTGTAGGTTCCCTCGTCTGTGCTCGTGGCCTTTTTAATGCGTAAGGTGTAATCATCTTTGATGTCATATCTGCATTACAGAAGTAAGGGAAGGGAAAGGAAAGACGTTATGTAGCTGACAATATACATGGCAAAATTTCTCACCTGGAGTTTACCAATCTGATTCTATCTTGGATACATATCAGGAAGATAATTTATTACCTAGAGTTAGATAATTCCACCAGGCATTAATCTTCATGACATTTTTATTGCACTATGCATTAGTTAAAAACTTTACAGCCATAAAATTAGTATTGCTATGTTCACTCAGTATTAGGGCTTTATTAATAATATCACTCACTCTGCCCTTGATCTAGAGCAATATGATAAAATTAAGCTATCAGGCATCAGTTATCAATATATGACAGCTCGGGGTTTATCATGGCTTTAACTGCATGAGCTTCATATTTTACATCTGCTGCTTTGAAAACAGTTTTCCCCTAACAGGTCCCTAGTAAAATTGTCAGCCCCTGTAGGAGGGTGGAGCAGGAAATTACATTGCACTCATTTATGCACAATGTACATTGTAAACACAGGCTTTGCAAAGTGACAGTTTAGACGCAAGGCACACATCAGTTTCCCAGTAGCACAATGTACGAATTTAACAGAATAGGGAGAGGAGCTTTACTTTTTTTTTTTTAACAAAGAAGAAACATTTTCACTGCATTTTTCTCCTCCTTTCTTGATACTTACTCTTATGCTAGGGCTAAAGCTATTCAGAATGTATCTGCATAGTGTGCATACTTCAGTATGCAGTGAACATTCATTTGTAAAAAAAATTTAACTTAAATTCTGAAAGATATTCAGATTTCAATTGCTGTCATCCTGAAAAACACTCTCTTGATAAAATATTATGGCTGTTTTAAGGACCGATCCATTGAAGTCAATGGGAGGCTTTGTCTTTTAATGATTTCAATGGGCACTCTAAGTCCCACAAAGGTTTTTATGAGGTATATTTTACTCCTGAAATATTCCCCTTTACAGAACTTGGATAAACATTTTGTTTGGAGGTAACAACCCTACTATACCTGAAATTAACTGATCTTGACCATAATATTTAGTTGCAGATTTGTCAACTCTAAGGGGGAAGGATGCTCTTGAGGCTAACGTACCAGACTGGACCTCGAGGGAGCTGAGTCTTATACCTAGATCTTCAAAGACGCTCTGTGTGACCCTGAGTAAGTGATTCAGCTGCACTCTGCCTCCTTTTACTTATCTGTAGAATGGAGATTATGGTTCCAATTCAGTAAAGAAATTAAGCACTTGCATAATTTAAATGGGATTTAAGCACATGTGAAAATCTTTTGCTGAATCAGAGCATAATTCAGCTACTTCCCTCCGGAGTGTTGTGAGATTGTGTAGTGTGATGCGGAAGTTATTAATACTTGTAAACCAATTCAGAACCCCAGATGTTAATTTCTGTGCTAATTATTATGTATTGTTATTACTTTTTTATTTTGTACTTGTAATAGATGCAGTCAATATATAGTAAAGATACTGGGATGCTAGTGTACTAACAAAATTTCTGGAACATTAACCCATGAGTTCTACATGCTGAAATACTGTAAAAAGATCAGTTTTGCTAAGTAAAGCTCAAATTATCAATTACAATTAATAGTTGCAGGGATAATTAAAAATCAGAATCCCCTTATTTCATATTCTGCAGACCTTTTATTGCGATCTGAGATCGTTCCCTTTCATATTCAATAAATTCATTAGGTAAGAAGCCATATAAAAATTAACAAAAAGAACAACTGAGGCTAACCATTCTACTACTGGTGTGCAGGATGGTGCATAAGTACTTGTCACTTATGTATTTAGGAATCATATTTAGGTGTACTTTTATTCCGTTTGTCACATTTATCTGATGCATAAATGGTATGCCAGAGGGAAAAGCGGGAGGGTGCTACAGTGTATTCCAGAAATTTAGGGCCATATTTACTGTTGGCTTAATTCCATTGAGCAGAGAATCTGGCCCGCCGTTCCTTGAGCAGCACTAAGCTATTGTAAATATGCATTTAAAAGCCATATGCAGTTATTATGGCACATTTCTTCTGGGGTGTTGCACTGAATTATGTAATTTTGCACACTGTGCTGCACCAGTCAATGATAAATTGAAATCACCGTTTTCATAGAAGAGAAAGGCAAATGGAAGCAATAACTTCCATAAAAATCACAAGAATACAACACCCATTTCCCATACTGATGGAGAAGCTACTGTCTTTGGCAAACAAACTGCTACAAACAAGAGAGAATGCGTATTTCCTTGACACAGGGCCAGCTCTAGAGGAGTAAGACACGTGGGGCCAGATTTGGTTCCTATAAAATATTCTGAAATTAAGACTTGCTACCACATAGAGATTAGGTGAGGGTAGAAAAAAACCTACAACGCAGGGCAGCAACCGGCCGTTTATTTTGCTGAAATGTTTCTGTTTGTTTATTTTTTAAGGAAAGATAACATCCAAATGGCACTCTGACCACTGCTGGGCTAAAACCAGACGGCAGCAGGACTGTGCCTGACTGACTGTTTGGACTTTAATTCAGGCAGTCTGGGACACAACTCTGCAGTTTGCTGTGGGCTGCAGCTGACTTGCTCCTCTTCGTCTCACGGATGTGTTGGTCCTGGCATGCCAGCCAGCTGCCTTTTAAGCCTCAGCAGCCTTTATGCTTTTTCCTGTCCATCATGCAGATTGTGAAAAGGCTACTAGGTGAAAAAGCCAACCGCCTGGTATGCCAGAATGCAGAACTAGAGCACAACCTTAATCACCCACTTGGGTATTGACATGGAGGGTAGAGTAAACATCTCTCTATCAAGGTCCAATCATCAATTACCGGTACTTCAAATTGAGGTCCAGGCCTTCTTGCCTGCACAGCCGCCAGAGCCTCAGTGGGTTTCTGGACCATCCTGAAAGAGCATGCCATCTAGCAACTAGACCAGTGCATGGAGGCACTCGTGGGACATTACAACCATCTGGTGTCCTAAAACATTGATGCAATGCCCCTCAAGTCATCTGTTCCATCCACACTGTCCACATAAGTCACCACGGTTAAATGATAAACTTTGACAGATGAAGCAGGCGGTAAGAAGACTGAAGGAAAATTGGCTCTGAATCTGATCACAGCAGCACAAATGACCCTGTGCAATAAGGGGTGGTGACACTGAATCTTTCTTCTCCTCCACCATGGTCTTTGTAAAGTCACATCCCGCAGAACTGTTGTGGATGGTGAACAATCTAACCAATTCAAACTGCCTTCTCCAGTACCAAAGTCCAGTATCTCCTATTATTAAAAGCTTGCATTATTTAACTTTGCAGGCAAGATCTCCTGCATCTGGATTAATGTCACTGACCCTCTGGAGTATCACACCTGACCAAATTATGGCCATGCTGAGACCTGGAGGTTCTGAAGGCTCTGGGATAGTCCATTTTAACACATGAGAACTGGACCTCTGTCTCTTACTATTGATGAATGGTATATAATTAGTATTTAAATATTAAAAATGTCATATATGAACAATAACCTAGAGCCCCAAAAGAATATTACCATGTGATACCTCTAGTGAACTGAAGATATGTAGCATCAATTTTAAAGCTGCGTGTGTGTGTGTGTGTGTGTGTGTGTGTGTGTGTGTGTATGTGTGTGTGTGTGTGTGTGTGTATAAAAAAAATTGGAGCAATGCAAAGAAGACAGCACAGACTGGGTAATTTGGTCCTTCATTTGTTAGCATACAGCGACATAACTTTTAAGAGCAGTGACAACTAGCAGCCAAGTAATTTATCAGTGAAAACTCTTGACACATGCACAGACTTCCTCATGTCACTGACCCATTTCTACCAATAGAATATTAGCAAGCAATGATGATTGATTCCATCATGGCACCAGTTAAGAATGACCTCAGTCACTGACCCAACCCTATCTAATTAAATACAACAAGTAATAACTTAGTTTAATTACAACATAATTTCTTCAAATGTAGCCCATACATAAGATTTCAAGGAGCTTTAACTTTATGGAAAGTTTGCAGGGCCTGGGTTACTCCATTATTAAGATCATTCAGGGCAGAAAAAGGTCTGATAGTGAATGCTACATTTCTTCCAGAACCCATTTTAAAATTAATTGTAACTCAAACTTATTAAGGGATGAACTTCTAAAGTGTTAGAACATTCATTCTGTACTCAGAGAATAAGTAGGGTAAATTTGGGGATGATACATTGTACTCATGTATAGCAAAAAGGCTGAATCTCAGTGTTAAGGGGAAAAAATCAGCTCAATCGTAATTAATTATGAAGTCACAACCAACGCTTGTACAATATGCATAATGTCAAGAAACACCTTTCAATATACTACCTGAATATTACTGGCTGTTGCCCAAGCTGATGCCAAAATTAACTATAACGTGTAGCCCCTAATGTGTAGTTATATGTATTTACTATCATCTAATAGCTTTTAAATAGTTCTTTTGTTAAAGAGTTTAAGGTACTTAACCTTTCACTCTAGCTTACTCTTCAGCCATCAGTACTGAGTTGAGAGAGGATTTTTAAATAAGCAGTCATTATATGTGTGGATACAAAACAGCCACTTTAAAACATCATATAAAATTATTCCTGTTCTACAAGTAACAGTTAGAATGGGTCTGGCTTTAATAAATGAGAAAAAAAAAAGAGAAAGCGAGCAGATGAAAAAACATTGCTGGTGAGGAAATTCTAATAGAAATTGGGTGATTCTGATTGTGAAATTTGGCAGTCTCTGGCATATATGAATGCACTCATTGTTGCTGGTTTTGATTAATGACAGTTGTACAATAGTGTGCTGACAGTCCCTGCCATGCAGACATGTTTTTTTCTGATATGAAACACTGCTGAAAAAATGCAACCCAATCAGATTTGGCCCCCGGACAACATGTGCTATCATCACTGTACCGTGAATTGAGATTGATTGGTAACCAGCTGTGACAAAGTGGGGAAATGAAAAGAAAAGAAAAAGAAAAGAAAACTGTGACAAAACCATTACCATCTGTTTCACCAAATAATGAATAAAACAAAACAAATTAATCTACAATGCTTAAAAATAGTTAATATATTGAGGTTACTGTCATGCACTAGTTTAGATTTATAAAAAAAATGGTTAAATTAGTTTTCTTCTCCGCTGCTAATGATTTTGCCCCATTTCTAAAACTTTATTTGTCCATTGTTCAGCACCCAATCATCTGTCTGCACTTAACAAATAAAAAAAAGATAATGTACTGAAATTATAAAACTTTTGATAATTCAAATGCTGTGTAGGTGACTGTTAAAATGAAGATTTTGGGATTTGCTATCTTCTATTTCATTAGAGTGTAATACATTTACACAGTGCTTTACAAAATGCATTGAAGGCAAGATTTCCAGAAATGTCCATATAATTAAGCATAGAAAATACACATGTACTTACGTGCCTACTTTGCATGCACAATTAGCACAATTGTGTCTGCAGCTGCAGTCATTACACTCATAGATGGCCTGGTAAATGTCTAACTAGTGATGTGAGCGTGCATTTCCTTTGACTGTGTATTCAATCATTACAATTGTGAATGCAGATAAGACACATCAATGGGCATGAATTTTAGCATTCAGACAGTTCTCCAAATGTGGCCCATAGAAAGTCATGGTCTCTGCAGAAAGCAGTTTACAAGAGGAAGGACCAGATCTTTCACTGGTGCAAATTGGTGAAACTGACTTAAATGAAGTCACGACAGTTTATACTATCTGCACATTTTTCTCCAAAGTATGTTTGCGACATTATCTTTATTAAAAAGAGAGTTTGTGTGCAGACTTCTTGTAGCTACTACACAACGTGAGATATTTTGCTCTGTTTTATAAGCCTACAGCTTAATTTTTTTGTCAGGCTAATTAACAAGTAAAAAAGAAAAGTTCCAAGAAAATGAAGTTATTTTATAATGGAAAGCTGGGATTACAGGCGCACACCATAATGCCTGACCACTTCAGCTGTTTACATTTAAAATTTCACAGTGCTGTAACCGTGGGAGTCCCGACCCAAAAGGGAGTTGTGAGAGGTCGCAGGATCGCCACCCTTATTTCTGTGCTGCTGCTGGCGGTGGTGCTGCCTTCAAAGCTCGGCAGCTAAATGGTGCCGGCAGCAGCGCAGAAGTGAGGGTCACAAGATATGGGGTGGTCATCACTTTTGGGGGGGCCAAGCTTGGTCCCCCCCACAGCCTGCCCAAGGCCCCTTTAATCCCTGAATGCTGGATCCGGAACCAGGGAGGGGCAGTCTGGGGACACCCCTGCAGGGGGTTCCTATCATGCCCTGGGCCGTTCCCGGGGCTGGGTCAGACCCACCTCCGGGAACCTCCACTGGTTGCAGGAAGCTCTGCGTCTGCTGGCTGGGAGCTCAGTTCTGAAGGCAGCACAGAAGTGAGTTATATATAAGATATATGTGTGGATACAAACCAGCCACTTTAAAACATCACATAAAATTATTCCTGTTCTACAAATCACAGTTAGAATGGGTCTGGCTTTAATAAATGAGAAATAAAGAGAAAGCGAGCAGATAAAAAAAACATTGCTGGTGAGGAAATTCTAATAGAAATTGGGTGATTCTGATTGTGAAATTTGGCAGTCGCTGGCATATATGAATGCACTCATTGCTGGTTTTGATAAATGACAGTTGTATAATAGTGTGCTGACAGTTTATATATACTTTAAATTACCTTTATTTGTGTGTGTATGTGTATAAAAATAACACACACACACACAGCTTTAAATAACCTTTATGTAACCTTGAGCCTGGGGATCCCACGCGTTGGTGTGGTTTTGAGATGCATCAGAGTCAACTCAGGACCATTCTAAATTGAGCCAGCTGATAATAGCCCCCAACGCAGCATTAGAGCAGGTGGATTGTGGCAGTCTGCTGCACATAGTGGTTTCCAGTACACTCCCTTTTCCCTGGGCATGCCTCCTACACCAGCAGCAGGGTAGATGCACAGTATAGGGTCTAATATGCTTTCCCTGTATCACCCTGGAATTCACCATGCCATGGAAATCCTCAGGTAGCTTTTTAAAATGGCTTCCTGGTGGTTTTTCACTTGCAGACCAAATGACATGGCCACGGTAGGGCCCAGGATCTGGACCAGGGACAGAGCTAAGTGGCATAAGTTATTATTCACATCTGCTATTGGTACATTAAACACGTGGAAAAAAATTTTTGGCTTCATCTGAAAACATTTATGGTTTGCTATCAGCACATTTTTATAATTAAACTACCATTTCCACTATTAATTGCAGCAATATAAAGTACAAAACCACATGCTCACTATTCTTAAACCAACATATGCTTCTGGCATTTGATAGAGTGGCCTGAAATACGTTAAAATAATATAAAACTCTAACAGTTACATTCATTGTGCAAAATTGCTTCAAGTTCCGAAGTAACACGTGATTTTTCTCCGAAAGCTATGCATTCTTTTGTTATTAATATTTATACAGTGCCATAAGTCACACACACACACACACACACACGTATGTATGTACACATCTTTGACAGCTCAAAATCTAAATAAGACAAAATTCAAAAGTGATGGTTATAGATAAAAAAGGGTAAAGAATGGGAAGGATAATCCATAGCAAAAGACAAATGAAGTGTGTTAAGTTTTCTTTCTTTAAAAGTTACAGTGACTGGTAAGAGACATGGTCAATGCTGGAAAGCTAGCCATAAAGTTTAGGTGCTCAGAAGGGATGTGAAGAAGAAGAGAGTCAGGATGCCATTCTTTTCTGCAAAGAAGTTCTCTCACAGACAGTGAAGTAAATCTGTAACACCAAAATACATACAAAGGACCAAATTTTGTGTTTGACTAAAGGGCTGAAGGGCTTATTAAAAGGATATGGAATCATTCACCTCACTTCTACATTACCTTTTCAATTACAGACAAAATCAGTATTGACTGGAAATTATTACCACCTGATGACTACGTGAAATAGCTTTGTGGTCTCACTTCAGCTCCTGACAGACAGTTCTCCATGCCACAAAAATCAGAACCAATTGTCACCCTTGTTGGCAGTCTGATATAAGAGGCCACATGGGCAGCAGTGATACAAATGTCCCCAGTGCCTGACAAATATACTTCAACGCTGATGTAAAGGACCATTGATTTAAAGGAGGGTAGGTCTCCACGCCAATTCATTATGGGCATGCGCACACTGCAGCTTGGAGTGAGCCAGACTTGTGGTAGCGGGGCTCACACTATCATATTAAAAATAGCTGAATGGACATTGTGGCACTGGCAGTGGCTCAGCCTAGCTACCCGTGCTCAGACCTGGGGGTGGCCCATGCTTCCCCAGGTGCTGCAACATCCACACCATTATTTTTAGTGCACTAGCATGAGCCCCACTACCACAAGTCTGTCTACCCGGGCTGGGAGGCTCGCTCTCAGCTGCAGCCTAGATATACCCATAATGAATTGGCCTGGAGACCTATCCTCCTAGCTCTGAAATGGTTCTTTACATCAGAGTTGAAATGTATTTGTCAGGCACTGGGGACATTACTGCTGCCCATGTCGTAATTCATCTGTCAACAGAGGACTCTCAAGTCTCAGGGCTGTCAATCTAGCACTTTTCACAGCCACAAAATTCACTTTAAAGAAGGGGGGAAATACTACTTCATGTCCATTTCTGCTTATAAATTAAAAAAAGAAAAAAGGATACAGCAATGGCTGGAATTTAATAACCAAGTCTGAGCCAACATCAGCATCTTGAATTCACTAAACATGCTTTTATACAGTTAAAAGAAGCATTTTTTGGAAATCTGAACATGCTGCTTGTTAACATTCTGAAATTAACAGAATTTGTGTTGGCTGGTCTATGCTTCTTTGCCTTAAGTGTGATGATTAACTATGGTAGTCTTGTCAGTGAAATTAACTGCAATATTTTCTAATCTCTATTGTAAATCAAGAACAAAGCATAAAGTGGCCACTAAAGAGGAAAGTATGTTAATGTTCTAATTCAAGCATTTTTGGTGTTACAGTTGAACTCAAAATCATGTTATTAAAATCAGTTGTTTCACTATTGTTGAATTGGTCTCAGCACAAGACCTAAGAAGAGGAGCTGGCACATGTCAGAGGTTTGTTGGTTCTTACAGTACAAAAATTCTTCTGCAGTGGTTTCATGGGCAACCTTTGATTTCTTCTAATGAAATGCTCATCCTTCATATCCTTTACTGGGAGGGAACATACTTAAAATAAGAAAGGACGTCTCCCTGTGTCCCACCTTCCGAACAGTACCAATGAGCTAGTGGTTACTGGTCCTAATTCCTGTTTGTGAGAATCCATCTTATTTCTCTTTCTCTTCTGAAAGGGTTTCCATGCAATTTTTTTCCACACCATTTTTAAAAAAAGTATATGGTCTTATTAGTCAACCGAAGCAGTGTAATTATTTATCAGAAACCCAAATTACTTCATGTCCTTAAAAGAGTGTAGAACATGTCAAAAAGGCAGGCTTCCTTAGCATGAACTCTGAGAACCTGCTCAACATTTCTGAATTTTAGAAGCAAATGTTACAAACAATACAATTACCAAGCTTTTTTATTTGGTATATCCAAAATTTTCCAATACAGTACAAAGGAGAGGGGGAATCAATCCTCAGGTGAAATGGAAGGGCCAACAGGAGAGAATCATGGTGAATGGGGCACCACTTTGATACTTGATAAGAATTATATACAAGACTCATAGACTTTAAGATCAGAAGGGACCATTATGATTATCTAGTCTGACCTGCACAACGCAGGCCACAGAATCTCACCCACCCACTCCTGCTAATAATCAAGACCCCCCTCTCCGCAGTTTTAAATGACTTCATCTGTTTTAGGATAGCAGCAAATAAACATGTTTGTATTGCAGGTCTTGGACCTCTACTTTTGATCTGTTAAGTTGTATGAAATATCCACAAGTTATATTATAGACCAACATATACTAGCCATGTGCTGCATTTAACACTGGACAACAGTATCCTCTGGAAACTGCCTCTAGTCTCTCCAGTTGCACATAAGTATACAAATAGCACATTCAATTTCTTTCTTTTACTATCTCTCCTTGACAAGCTATTAAAAACATCCTGTTTTCTCCCCTATGCTCCTCATAAAGGGAGTCAGTCTCTCCTTGATGGTTAGTTTAGGAAGTAAAATGCTGAGAATGGAAAACACAATGGATGTAAGGTGATATAGTCTGAGTGCTACAGTTAATATGACAAACCTTTCCCCCCTGATTCCTTTATTTAGTACAATTAATTGTTATTAATTGCAATAGAAATTTGCTGATGTAATCAAAGATTAGATCCATCACACCATTAAAACACAGTCTTTCCTCTAATTAATTTTCAGTACACATTAGACTACATTTTGTTACAATCTGTACTAAGAATAACTCGACCAAAGCACTCAGCACTGTAGGGTTATTAACTCATATTTCATTGAAAGGTCATTCTCCCCTTGGTTGTATCTAGAGGAGACTGCAGTTAAATACCTCACTGTTCCATCCACAAAATATAAATGTTGTTATGTAGTGCTTCTTTTGTACAATAGAATTCACAATTACATAGTTTGTTACTTACTTACGGAAACAGCTTTTAAAGCCTAATCCTGAGAGACGTTGGAGTCAAAGGGATAAGTGCTCGGGATCAGGCCCGACCTAAATCCTTTTTAAAAATGAAAGTTTCTGACTTTTATTCATTTAAAAGAACTGATACAAGTCTTATCTGAAACTCTTTCCAAAGAGTCCTACTATTTTGGACACTAAAGGGCTGATTTTTAAAATCCAATCTTGTACCTGCATTTTTGTGCCCACAGAAATTACCAGCGTTAATCCTGGAAACTAGATCTCTACCTGACAATGCATGCAAATCAGAAATCTAATTGATGGAATTTATGCCCCCAGAATGTGTATGAAATTACGTGCAAGCACTAAAAAAAGATACTAGATTTAAAAATGTGTCATGGATACCTCTGCTGCATGGGCCTTATAGTTGAGGCGAAAATGTAGCCAAATTTATACTTGAACAAAATGAGAACTTCTAATTATGTCTAAATTCTCACTTGTGACTGAAGTTGGTGCTCATATTGCTCTGACTGCAACAATTGCTTAATCAAATTAAATATAAAATCAGAGGTTTGAATAATGACTTTTTTTACATATAAGCACAAGAGATTATCCTTTAACAACAGAACATAATGCATGTATTTTTCCAAAATAATTTCTAAAATGAACATTGTCAATTTTAAGTAAATAACAAACCATACCTCTGCTTTTTATGATTTTCTCTGCTGTTTCATATAATAACCCTCAATCTCATAGCACTTAGCAATGCACTTTGTGTAAACTGCATACCACTTTAATTCTGAAGTATAACTTAAGGTTTCCCTGTCTACCTTCTCCCACTGTGTGGATGGCATCTAAAATAAATAACTCTTTCTGCTGGTGCAGTTGCCACTTTTCATTCCTTAGTACAATGCTCATCTAATCAGACAGTGTCTGTAAATGCAACTTACAAGTGCAGGTTGTAATTTCATTAAAGATGTATTTACAGAGCTCAACCAGCTGTTCTGGGCTGGAATACGGAGAAAAAAAAAAAAAAAAAAAAAAAAGACCCATGTGATTGCTACTTAAGACATTTTTTAAGGCAACTGTAAAATACATTCTCTGAGTAAGTCTCACTCTCATGAAGAGCTGGCACTGCTATCTTCTTCTGTGTGAAAGGTTTAAACAGTTATTACAGCGTGTCATAAATTTTAACTTGTAATTGAAAATCTCTTCACTTCCTCAGGAAAAAAAAAATCCTGTATTACTTGCTACATAATTACAGGCTATGCAGCTGCTCTCTTAGGCTTTACTAGGAAATTTGAAGACATGAAACACTGCACAAACTCTATTCGAATTTTTATTAAATAGAAAGCCAAAGAAATGTCACCCCTCCACCAAAGAATCTCAAACAATAACAACGCCCCCCTTCCTGTTCTAAGGATTAAAAGGAGCAGAGTCATGATTTGAGTAAGGCCATATTTGGTTAGAGGTCTTAACTGTTACTCCCCATTTCTTAGGAGTCTATTTGCCCTTCAGTAAGTCCTGTTTACATCAAGCATGTATCAAGGAGACAACTGGACACCTAACTGTCACTGAAAAGGGGTGTGGTATACTGACTTTAAAAAAAAAATCCAATATGTCCTGGTCCCTCTGCCTAACTTATTTGCTTTGAAATAATCTTTTGTCCTCAGTTGCTTTGAAATCATCTTTGTCATGACTACCTGTATCATTTATATGGCAAACCAAGTTTATTCATGAGATAGTGAACCTAATATTTTAGCTAGGGGCATCAGGCTAGCGACTCCACAATTTCCTGTTCACCTTCAGTAGTTTGACATGAGTCACACTTGATTAACTATTCCCCTAGCCTCAGTGCAGTGTGGTAGCTATGGATTGATGTAGAATTTTTAGAGCAATTAAAATAAAATATACACCATGTGCCTCTATCCTTGACTCACAATGCATTTCAGTCTTGGGTCATTGATTCAAAATGGACAGCCTCTGGAATGAAGCTTTACACATCCCAGAGTTCACATTGTACTATTATTTTCCCTGTTGGTTTTGTACCAAAATTTGTAATATAGGGAATTGTTAATCTGTTGGGAGTAGTTTGTGGACTACAAAAGCGTAGAAATGCTGAATAATTCAGTTAATATATAATCAAAACAATATAAGTGGCTGTAGGAGCAATATTATTGAATAAACTGTGTCCATGGAGCCCTTCTTAGAGCTTTCTTAATTGATGACCAGTTTCTTTGGAAACAAATATAGTGTGCTGTAACAATGTGGTTAATGAAGGTGCACCAGGCACCAACACCTTTACGTATTTTCCTTGCAGTACCTACTTCAAAGTTTAAAATAATAAACCTATCTAAAATACTGCTATACCCCCCTACTACTATAGTATCTGAGCACAGCATCTCACAGTCTTTGTCTTTACCCTCACAACTCCCTCACATGCTATTATCTCTATCTAACAGATGAGGAACTGAATTATAGGGACACTAAGGGCCAGTTTTAAAAAGATATTTATGCACCTAATGATGTAGGTTCATTCCTAATGAGATTTTCAAAAGTATCTATAGTGACTTGCCAGAACTCTCACAGGAAATCTGTGGTGGAACAGGGACTTGTACTCAGGTCTCCGAAGTCCCAGGATAGTGCCCTGACCACCTACTTTGTTACCTCTCATTTCTCAGAACTTTTGGAAATCAGGTCTATTATTTAGGCACTTACAAAAGGATTTAAGAGTAAGATTTAAAAAAAAAAAACCTATGTGACTTAGAAGCACCAGTCATTGACTTTCATTGGGATTTATGTTCCTAAACCACTTAGACACTTTTGAAAATTCTATCATAGAAAACTTACTCTAGGTATCCAATTTTGAAATACCTTTCTACAAAACACCAATCCGAACTTCAAATTTCTACTTGAATTCAGTTTAAAAATAACATCATTCATTTATTTTTGTAAATAGGAATCTGAACAAAAACACTAGATTACAACGATATTGTTAATGTAACTTAAAAATACTCAAAGTTTCTTCAGAAGTTATGAGTTGCTTGCTTTTCTTAAATTAATCCAGCTGCAACTTGAGATACACATTGTTCACAAAAGGATCTTTATAATTAAAACTATAATAGTAAGGTTTCTGAGGAGCTGAAGGGCTTTTCAATGACTATGCAACACAAAATTTGGTGTAGTAATAGCTGTATAATTTAACTGTATTATCTCCTAAGTATGATACGTGATTATGCTCTCCTTACTCTTAGATTTCTCAATAAACAGAAAGTTTAAAGAAGAATTTAGATTGATATATAGAGAGAGAGATTTACATTCTTGTAGGCTAATATCCTGATCTTGCACACTACTTTGTACAATTGCTTCCTATGAGGTGCTCATTTCAGAATCAGGGCCTAACACTCTGTATAACAAAATTCATGTTTTAGCATCACTGAACTAGAAATATTTGAAAGCTGAAATTGCTAATGGAAACCGTAATAAACCTTTAACACTAGTCACCCTAGTGGGCACCTCCTATAATCCTGCCATTGTAATCCTGGGATGAAGCCAAGAGGAGAATATTATTTAAAAGCAGAATATACACTAACATTAGGCAGCTGCACAAAGAATGTCATCAGCTGTGGAAATAGGAAATTGACACTCTAAGCTGTAAGACAAATAGATGGGTGGAACATCTGCTCAGAGGAGGGTTTTATTTATGTAATAAGGGATGCAAAGGGAAAACTTTCTGAAGGTTTCATACTGAAATGTAGATGCAAAATGCTTATAATAGAGGTGCTCAGAAGATGCAAGTTAGCTTCATTTTCTCTTTAAAAAAATCTCCCATTCAATCAAAGAGAAAATACTCAGAAGTTGTCTTCACTTCAACTGACAGAGCTGTCATGCTGTCACTTGCCCATCTTTTAGATATTCATTTTGTCTACACTAGACAAATATCTTTGCCCACACTGAACAAATATATATAGTAAAAGCTGTTCTTTCAGATTACTCCAAATTCAGCTGCCTAGATAAAATACAGTTCAAAATGGTTTTAGAGTCCCAAGTACTCTTTGAATGATGAAGATGTCACTTTAAGCTTTTGTTTATATAAATGATAGATTTCTCCTCCCTTTACCTCATCCTTAAAGGTAGCTGAATGGTCATCAAATGTACTAGAGTGAAAGAACTAGAAACTAAAGGAATCTGCTTATTCAGTGAACATGTAAAGCACAGAAAGGGGTAGTATAAATGCCACTCACCCACATACACAGGGAACTGATGGGGTCAACGATGAAGGGAGACAGTCCAAGCAGCCAGGAAGGGAGACACTTGCCAAGGGACAGTAAGTAGCACCTCCCTCTGGGAGTCTCTGGAACTCATTGGCCAGCTGGGGAGTGAAAGGTACTGATTGGCCAGCATTCCCCAGCTTCAGGATTTAATCCAGCATGGAGGCCATGTGGAGCCTCCTTCAGCTCTGTTCCAGCAGTGCACCCTACCCTCCCAAACAAGGAATAGGAATCTGGCCAGATAGATGTGGCAGGTCTAGCTGATCAACTGTTCAGGAGATGAGGAAGGAATTTTTTCTCCTATGGGCCATTTGGCAAAAGACCAGGGAGTTTTTTGCCTTCCTCACAGCACCTTCAAGACACAGTGGGTTAAGTAGGAAGGTTCTTAGTACGTAACTGAGGTACTGGGGTGGAGTTGTTTATTTGTCGTAACCTGTGGCCAGTTGCCAGAATGGCTAATGAATGGTTCCCAGAGGTAAGAAACCTGGGATTTTGGTGAAGGGCATTGGGTTCCTGTGATAGGGTCAGACCTTGTGGCCCTGCTACACCCTCTGTTCTCCTTGGGGGGGATGGAGGGTGCTAAGACTAAGAGAGAGCTGACTCCTGGAGAGTAGACTGAGGAGAGCCTACTCTGCTTTATGGGTTACATGGTAAGGAGCCCTGTAACTCCTGCAGTGGAACCAATTAAATGCCTGGTATAGGAGAGTATGGGTGGTAGGTGGGTAGCCTCCCCTGTCTAAAGTTTAATAAAAGTTGTGATCTTATGCTTAATTCCATGCATGTGTCTGTCTCATTTTACTGCTCTGTCCACATCAAGCCTTCTCTTTACTGCCTCATCAATGTATCTCAGCCTTGACCTAAAGAACTTAGGCCAAATCCCCAGCAGGCCAAATCATCACAGATGTATTTACTTCATGAAGCTATGTCATCATGGAGGAGGGGGAGGTGCTCTAGTCCTCTCTTTAGAGAGAACAACTTTCACGTCCTTCGAATCCTCAGCCATCCTGATGAGACTGCTGACAAGTGTCTGCCTCTTAGCATGACATTGATCCCAGAAAAAAAATAATTGGCTGACTGATACTAACTAACTAAACCAAAGGACTCAACTGAAAGAGTTAAAGAAAGATTGGCATTAATTATGTTACTGTAACCCACACACCTGGGTGTGGTGTTCTGTCCCATCTTGTAGCATCGAGATCCCTTAGAGACAGAGATTAATGAGTCTGCTCTACAGCCTTAGCTAATGGCCATATGGCTTTTAGCTCATGCAATAGAGGCTCACGCATTAAGCTCCAGAAGCCCCAGATCCAATCCCCACGCCGACAAAAGGGGATCTGTCGGTGTTACAAGTGAGGGCTCATCCGCGATTTCAATTGGGAAGTCTCTGAAGCTCGGGATGCGCTTCCTCAGCTAGGGGAAGTATGTAACCCACACACCTCCTGGGCGTGGTGTTCTGTCCTCTCTGGTGGCATCGAGACCACTTAGGAACAGAGATTAATGAGTCTGCTCTACAGCCTTAGCTAACAGCCACATGGCTTATTCATAGATTCATAGATTCTAGGACTGGAAGGGACCTCGAGAGGTCATCGAGTCCAGTCCCCTGCCCGCATGGCAGGACCAAATACTGTCTAGACCATCCCGGATAGACATTTATCTAACCTACTCTTAAATATCTCCAGAGATGGAGATTCCACAACCTCCCTAGGCAATTTATTCCAGTGTTTCACCATCCTGACAGTTAGGAACTTTTTCCTAATGTCCAACCTAGACTTCCCTTGTTGCAGTTTAAGCCCATTGCTTCTTGTTCTATCCTTAGAGGCTAATGTGAACAAGTTTTCTCCCTCCTCCTTATGACACCCTTTTAGATACCTGAAAACTGCTATCATGTCCCCTCTCAGTCTTCTCTTTTCCAAACTAAACAACCCCAATTCTTTCAGCCTTCCTTCATAGGTCATGTTCTCAAGACCTTTAATCATTCTTGTTGCTCTTCTCTGGACCCTCTCCAATTTCTCCACATCTTTCTTGAAATGCGGTGCCCAGACCTGGACACAATACTCCAGCTGAGGCCTATCCAGCGCAGAGTAGAGTGGAAGAATGACTTCTCGTGTCTCGCTCACAACACACCTGTTAATGAATCCCAGAATCATATTTGCTTTTTTTGCAACAGCATCATACAGTTGACTCATATTTAGCTTGTGGTCCACTATAACCCTTAGATCCCTTTCTGCCGTACTCCTTCCTAGACAGTCTCTTCCCATTCTGTATGTGTGAAACTGATTGTTCCTTCCTAAGTGGAGCACTTTGCATTTGTCTTTGTTAAACTTCATCCTGTTTATCTCAGACCATTTCTCCAATTTGTCCAGATCATTTTGAATTATGACCCTAACCTCCAAAGCAGTTGCAATCCCTCTCAGTTTGGTATCATCTGCAAACTTAATAAGCGTACTTTCTATGCCAATATCTAAGTCATTGATGAAGATATTGAACAGAGCCGGTCCCCAAACAGACCCCTGCAGAACCCCACTTGTTATACCTTTCCAGCAGGATTGGGAACCATTAATAACTACTTTCTGAGTACGGTTATCCAGCCAGTTATGCACCCACCTTATAGTAGCTCCAACTAAGTTGTATTTGCCTAGTTTATCAATAAGAATAGTTCATGCAGTAGAGGCTCATGCATTTAGCTCCAAAGGTCCCAGGTTCAATCCTGTCCACCAGTGACCAGGATCTGTCAGCGTTGTATTACCAACATGGGTTTATGGAAAATACATATTGCCAAAAAACCTTAATATAATATTCTCAGACATCTGAAAGGCATTTGACTTGGTATCATAATTTTTTATAAAGAATATAGAATAATACAAAATCAACATGGCATGTATTAAATAGACTAAAAACTGGTTTACTGATAGGTATCAAAATGCAATTGTAAATGAGGGATCATCATCAAGTAGATGTTTTTTCTAATGGGATCACACAGGGATTGGTTCTTGGCACTATACTATTTAATATCTTTATCAATGACCCGGAAGGACGCACAAACCCATTACTGATAAAGTCTGCAAATGATGTAAAGATTGGAGGACTGGTAAATAATGAAGAAGAGAGGTCACTGATACAGAGTAATCTGGATCGTTTGGTAAGACGGGCACAAGCAAACAATATTTGTTTCAACAGGGCCAAATGTAAGGTTATACTTTTAAGAATGTAGGCCACATTTATAAGAGGGGAAGAATCTAGCCTGGGAAGTAGTAAGTCTGAAAAAGACTTGGGCATTATGTAGAAGGTCAGACTAGACTTTCTGGTCTTAAAATGGATGAATCCAAGCACCATTGTAGCAGCTTGTGATGTTCTAAGGACTAAGATGAAGTTTCTAACACTGTACCTTCCAATTATAAATGCAAAAACCTGTTAATGCAATGTTAAACTGCACTATAAAAACACAACATCTGGAGTATTCTCTGGTGGCTAAAGCTGGTTATGATCAGAATGTTAGTGTGCATCTCCCTTCCATTTATGTAAACAATGAAAACCAGTTGTGTGTGTATTTCATATATATATATATATATGAGAAAGCCCTGCGATTGTTTTAAAATGAAACTTGTACTAAGAAGAAATCATATTTGGATATGAAATTAAAGGTAATGCATCTCACAATAGTTAAAATATGAAAAGAAAGAGAAGAGCATATAGGCAGTAAGAATGAACATGATCTAATGCAGTGTTTCCCAAACTTGGGACGCCGCTTGTTTAGGGAAAGCCCCTGGTGGGCTGGGCCAGTTTGTTTACCTGCCGTGTCTGCAGGTCCGGCCGATCGCAGCTCCCACTGGCCGCGGTTCGCTGCTCCAGGCCAATGGGAGTTGCTGGAAGCGACATACTGGCCGCTGCTTCCAGCAGCTCCCATTGGCCTGGAGCGGGGAGCCGCAATCGGCCGGACCTGCGGACGCAGCAGGTAAACAAACCGGCCCGGCCCGCCAGCGGCTTTCCCTACACAAGGACGTCCCAAGTTTGAGAAACACTGATGTAATGAAATATAAAACTTAATTGCAAACCACCATCAGTTCAGAATCTGGCATTTCTACTTACAAGTCTGACTTAATAGTAATAACAATGATTTTTAAAAAACACCTGAACACAATAAATGTCCTAAGCACGAAAGTATACACAGTGAAACAAAAATCAAAAACGAAAGGACATCTTGATCTGCCCACACAGCAAAATCCCAAGTTTGATGTAAACATTCTAATCATAAGCTTCCCTGACGGTGGTTCTCACACTAGATATACACCTCTACCCCGATATAACATGACCCAATATAACACAAATTTGGGTATAACGCAGGAAAGCAGTGCTCCAGGGGGCAAGGCTGTGCACTCCAGCGGATCAAAGCAAGTTCGATAAAACGCAGTTTCACCTCTAATGCGATAAGATTTTTTTGGCTCCTGAGGACAGCGTTATATTGGGGTAGAGGTGTACATACATTTGTTACTGCATTTGGAACAAAAGCTCTGTCAAAAATCTCCCTTTATTTTAAACTGTAAAGTAAAGATATATTTTAATAGATATAAACATGCATCCTATTCAAACAGTACATTCAACATGTGTAATGAATTTAGAGTTATTTGTCCTGTTCTGTTTTTTGTCATTTTATTAATTTTCGGGGGGGGGGGGGAATTAAAAACCCAATCTTGCAAATATTACTAAGAGTATTGTTGCACCATGAGTTGCTACCATTGACTTCAATGGACCTGTGCACAACAGTAAATGTTACATTTGGCAATAGCGTTTGCAGGATCAGTTCCTAAAATATTAGTCTTACCACATTAGGTGCAACTACATTACAGTATACCCAAATTGAATAGGTATTATTATTACATTAGTTTTGATGTCACAATATAGCACTAGTAGGAACATTACACGAAGAAACAAGTTCCAGTTAACACATGTTTAAAAGAACTCTATTATTATTATTATTATTTGGTGAAAAAAGAAAACCCAAACATTAAATATTTAAAAATCCAGAAGAAAGGAGTCCTGTGTTAGCCTGAAATCTTTATCAAACTTAGCAGTTAAAGCAACAAGATCAGCAGTTTTCTATTGGTGGGGTATGAGTCAAAAGTAGATCATGAAGGAGCAATAGATTGGTCATACCCTCCAAATCGAGAGCAGCAAAATCTTTGGATTAATATGTATGCATCCAGGAAGAAAGAGTGGTATGTTTATAATAGATCATTTGTAGCATGCTTTTTTTGAGTACCCAATTTCAGACACCTTAATGGGTTCTGATTTTCAGATGGTGGTTGCTGAGCATTTTCTAAAAATCAGGCCCCTTTAAGTTGTCTTAAGTTAAGCGCCCAGAAATTGAGGCACATGAAAACTGAGGCCCACAAAGGCTACATCTACTCTATGAGCTAGGGTTGTGATTTCCCCGCTCACAGGCACATACACGCGGTAACTTGATTACAGCTAGTGCAAGTATAAATGGTAGCGTAGCTGTGGTAGCAAGGGCAGTAGAAGTGGAGGCACAGCTTAGCTGTGCAGAGTATTTTCCCATCAGTTTCAGCAGTGCTTCTACCCTGCACAGTTAAACTGTGCCACGCTGCCATTGCCTGTGCTAGTACCACAGCTACAGTTCTATTTATACCTGTGTTAGCTCTCATTGAGCTACCACAAGTATGTGTACATGACAGGGGAATGAGACCCCCTAGCTCATAGTACAGGCATGGTCAGAGTCACTTTTGGTCAACAAATGAAGGTGTTAAGAGGACTTCAGTCTACCAAGGGGAAGTCGGGGCGGGGATAGGTAAAGTTTACTACATGTCAAATAAAATGTGCTTGCTACCTTTCACAACATCTTATCAAAACACAAGCTCATATGGAGTATAATGGAGCAAGCCACAGAAAAAAAAACATAAATTTATTTACTGATACTTCAGAGAAAACAAACCTCTTAATACAATGAAACGTCCATTTTCAGTAGAGAGAATTATTTTATTGACAAGGCACGTACTAACGAAATACCTACACATGTTTTTGTGCTATTTTACATGTCACTTTACCTGTCTATATACAGAACATTACAAGAAGAATGAGAAAAGCCAATATAATGAGTATTACACAGTATAGTGTTTATGTGGGAGATGAACAAGGGGTAAGATGATGAATGCAAACTACCTTTAATGTTATTTCTACTTGTATATCAACAACAACATGTCATGACCAAACATTTTACCATTTCTGGAAATATGAACATTGCTTTTGTTTGTGCTTGGTCAGGTAAGGAGAAATGTTTAGTTGTTGAATATGACTGCTCCTGCTGATTCTCCTCCCAGTGAAACCAATGGAAGCTTTGCAATTAATTTCAATGGGAACACCCTTAATGTGTTCACAACAGGAGTTCTTTTCTCCTCCTTCATTTGCTCAGTCCTCTACAGTTCTAGCACTTGAAATTACTATACAAAAATTCACCTCTCTATTAATAACTACCTTTTCAAGGTGTTGCCTTATTTTCCACTTTCACTGGGGAAATATGTTTTTCAAGTTAAACTAAGTCTGTTGTGTTAGTGGTTTCCTGCCTTTCTTCCTGCCAGAACATCTGTTACTAATGACTGAAACATTTTAAATTTATTTTCTCTACTTCTGGCATTTTGTTTCTTTCTTTCCAAAATATTCCAGAAAAGACAGACTTATTTTCTAGCCTCAAACCATTGTGTAAGACTGGAGAAGAGCCAGCAAACCCTTCCAGCCTGCCTTATTTTTATGCCTTTCAACTACTGTTTCCAAGTGGTATGTAAGCACTCTGGTCTGTTTGCCCCCTATAGAGCATCTGTAAGTTATTCTCTGGAATATCAGCTTTCTAAAGTACTTATTATTGTTTCTGGGGGCTCATCAGATATGTTCTTCAAGTGGAGTGAATGTCCATGTGGACAAAATAACTCTCCACCACTCCTCTCCCCAAGACCCTTTTCCATGGGTGATCATACCCCACGTGAATTTCCTTAGTTCACCAGCTCAGGAGCATATTTGATAGGGTAATTTGACCAACAGGCAATAAACTTCCTTACCTATTATATCTGATTACTAGGGTTTTACACTAGAGAACAAAGCAATCAGGGTTAACCAGAGAGGAGAGACTGACAATGAGAACAAGAATGGTTACTCTTACCTTCCTCTTGGCAAATCCACATCATCTTTCTTCCACCGGACTGTTGGCTGAGGATCCCCCTGGACTTGACATCGGAATTCTACTGCCTCTTCCTCCAGAACCACTTGGTTAATTGGTCTCCTGAGAAACGTGGGTCGTTCTTGAAAGAGATTTTTAAATGACATATAGTAAGTTGGGTTGACTAAATTAAAATATTTCAGATATAGATATAGATGAATTGATGAAGATGTGATTGATGATAATGTGCACAGATACACTCAACAGTTGAGAACAAGGAAAGAAAGTCAGTGGCTGCCACAACATATTCTGCATGAAACATAAACATAAAACAGGGGCAGCAAAACTGCATAATCAGCTGCCACAGAAAAAATAGCTTTACAAAGAGAACAAATATTTTAACTGCATCTACTCTAGTTCCAAATATGCAACATCAGGCTATGGAATACTAAGTCTATGGCTACACTGTGAGCAGCCATGCAGGGTCAAAGGGGGCAAGCAAAAAACATCCCATTCTTGCTAATTTCACAATAGCCACACAAAGTTACAGTTGCATTCCCTGCACTCTGGGTAGTGTGCAGACAGTTTGTGGGAAATGAGAATCAGAAAATGTGGCAGGGAAGTGGGGTCACTGCCCTCCCCTTCTGTACCATGCCACAGAGTAGGACCAGTGCACCAGGATCAGTAATCCGCTAAGAGATGGAGTAGATTGCCAACCTACCATGTACAAGGAACAGCCCAGACAGAGATTCATAGAATCACAGAAATATAGGGCTGAAAGGGAACTCAAGAAGTCATCAAGTCCAGCTCCCTGGACTGAGGCAGGACCACGTAAACCTAGACCATCCCTGACAGGGTATAGAACCAACACTCATGAGGAGGGCACCAGAATGTTGGGGGAGGGAAGGGGAGGCTAGAGAGGAAACTGTAGTCAGCCATGGGGAGATATCACCCTGAGCAGGAAACAGCTGGAGTGACTCCTGAAGCCGCAATAGGAACTCCCATCCAGGAGATCATAACGCCCGACACTACAGGGAATGCATTGAACTCCCAGGGTAAGCCTGACAGAGTGAGCCTGATTCAGCTATCCAGGTAGAAGGACTCATAGAAAACTGCTACTTAGACAGAAGGTACTGCGGGCCTTTTCCACTTTGAGTTGGCTGTGGAAGCAGTTATTCTCAGGTGCATTGGTACATTTATTTCCCTTTTGATCCCTTAACAGAAGAGCCATAAGAAGGCCCACAATTGGCAGGGGCCTCCTTGCAAGGACTAAGAAACAGAAGCTGAACATAAGCCACCCAGTGTAGATAAGTGGGGATGGTCAGGGTCTCCCACCGTCGGGGATAAAAACCTAACAGGACTCCTTTACACCATCTCTGACAAGTGTTTGTCTAACCTGTTCTTAAAAACCTCCAATGATAGGCATTCCACAACCTCTTCTGATGACCTAATTCCAGTGATTAACTATCCTTATAGTTAGAAAGTTTTTCCTAATATCCAACCTACATATAGCCTGCTGAAGATTAAGACCATTACTTTTTGTCCTATCTTCAGTGGACATGAAGAACAATCGATCGCCATCCTCTTTATTATAGCCGTTAAACATATTTGAAGACTTAACAGGTCCCCACCTCAGTCTTCCTATATCAAGACTAAACATGCCCAGTATTTCCTCATAAGTCAGTTTTTCTAAATCTTGTATCCTTTTTTTTGCTTTCCCCCTTGTGTCTGTCTGAGTGCTCCTCCTTGCTCTGCTCTGCCCCCTATGCAGGGAGTGTTTTCAAACCTACAGTCTAGCCATAAGAATAAAGGATTTGCCAAGCAATATCAGTCTAATAGGCTATTTACTGTGGCAGTCTGCCTTTCATGATAATCAATACTTGATGCTGTAGAGGAAAGTGAAAACACCCTGCAATACATCTAGACCTGATCTCCATCACTAAAGCCACCACAAGAAATTAATAGGGCTGTTGATTAATCGCCGTTAACTCATGTGATTAACTCAAAAAATATTAACACAATTAATTGCAATTTTAATCACACTGTTAAACAATAGAATACCAGGTGAAATTTATTAAATATTTTTGATGTTTTTCTACATTTTCAAATATATTGGTTTCAATTACAACAGTGAATACAAAGAGTACAGTGCTCACTTTATATTATTATTTTTGATTACTAATTTTTGCACTCTAAAAATGAAAAACAAAAAAAATAGTATTTTTCAATTCACTTCATACAAGTAGTGTAGTGCAATCTCTTTATCATGAAAATGCAACTTACAAATGTAGATTTTTTTGTTGTTACATAACTACACCCAATAACAAAACAATGTAAAACTTTAGAGCCTGCAAGTCCACTAAGTCCTACTTCTTGTTCAGCCAACTGCGAAGACAAACAGCTCATTTACATTTATGGGATATAATGCCACCTATTTATTATTTACAATGTCACCTGAAAGTGAGAACAAGCATTCACATGGCACTTTTTTAGCTGGCATTGCAAGGTATTTACGTGCCAGATATGCTAAACATTCGTATGTCCCTTCATGCTTCGCCCACCATTCCAGGGTACAGGCTTCCATGCTGATGATGCTCATTAAAAAAATAATGCATTAATTAAATTTGTGACTGAACTCTTTGGGGGAGAATAATGTCTCCTGCTCTGTTTTACCTGCATTCTGCCATATATTTCATGTTATAGAAGTCTTGGATGATGACCCAGCACATGTTGTTTGTTTTAAGAACACATGCACTGCAGATTTGACAAAACAGAAAGAAGGTACCAATGTGAGATTTCTAAAGATAGCTAAGGCACTTGACACAAGAATCTGAAGTGCCTTCCAAAAATCTGAGAGGGACGAGGTGTTGAGCATGCTTTCAGAAGTCGTAAAAGAGCAACACTCTGATGGGGAAACTACAGAACCTGAACCACCAATAAAGAAAATCAACTTTCTGCTGGCGGCATCTGACTCAGATGATGAAAATGAACATGCGTCAGTCTGTACTGCTTTGGATAGTTATTGAGCAGAACCTATCATCAGCATGGATGCATGTCCTCGGGAATGGTGGTTGAAGCATGAAGGGACATATGAATCTTTAGGGCATTTGGCATGTAAATATCTTGTGACGCTGGCTACAACAGTGCCATGGGAACACCTGTTCTCACTTTCAGGTGACATTGTAAACAAGATGTGGGCTGCAAATGTAAACAAACTTGTTTGTCTGAGTGACTGGCTGAACAAGAAATAAGACTGCGTGGACTTGTAGGTGCTAAAGTTTTACATTATTTTATTTTTGAGTGCAGGTTATTTTTTAACATAATTGTACGCTTGTAAATTCAATGTTCATGATAAAGAGATAGCACTTCAGTACTTGCAATGGGGGAATTGAAAAATACTATTTTGTTTTTACAGTGCAGATATTTGTAACACAAATAAGTATGAACTGAGCATTGTACACTTTGTATTCTGTAATTGAAATGAATATATTTGAAAATTTAGAAAACATTCAAAAATATTTAAATAAATGGTATTCTATTATTGTTTAGCTGCATGATTAATCGTGCAATTAATCACGATTAATTTTTTTAATCGCTTGACAGCTCTAGAAACAAAATGATGCCCTGAATAATGAGTTTTGTTTAGCCTTGTTATTCTAGCATGCACAGCTACAAAAATTATTATTTGTTAGAATCTTATCCACGCCTGTTTCAAATCTAGTCTCACAGACAAATTCTGACCTCGGTTATAATGGAACAAATCCAAGGTAATTTCATTTCAAGACATGTCACTGATTTTAGCCTCAAAGTTGCCTATGCTTCACCCAAATTTAGTTCCAACATCCCCCCCACCAAACATACACTTTTCCTGTTATAAACTATATAGATCACAATTAAAGAGGGCATAGTAAGAGTCATTTACACTACAGAGAGTAATTTCAAAATAAAGGTGCTTGTCACGCATTGCATCCCACATTTCAGTCTCAATGAGCTGAGAGGTTACATTAAATTAATCCAGATTTACACCATAAATAAGATCAGAATCTGGCTCACAGAGTTTGGCTTCATGACTTCCTGTAGTATTGAATTTCACAGGTTGACTACATTATACACACACATACACAGGACTTTGAAATATATGTATAACACTGCTCTACAGCCAAAATGATGCTGAAATAAATGTAGTCAAACTTTACTAATTCTGGGTCACTGAGAACGAAAATGATGCTTAAAATTGTTGATTGGCTCTAGTTTTCAAGATATGCTATTGGGTCAGTATATACGACCCTTGACTTGGGAATGGCGGAGGATAAGTGAGTTATAAAGGGAAGGGATCTCAATTTAAACCAGAAATGACTAAAATACATCTTTGACTGGATCTAGGAATAAATCTATGACTGGGTTTGGACAGTACTTGCTTTTTAGGCAAAACAATGAATGATGCAATCTGAAGTTGGTATTGCATCATACATGCTATGACTTGCATCATGTTATTCCTAGAAGTCATGGATGATGCAATCATAACGAAGCTTACATCACTCTGCTGAACAAATTGCCCTATATCTGCTCTAGAAATCATACAGTGTCGTGCTCTCTTATTTGTCAGTGTTTGATTTTGCAAAGGGACACATTTCTGTTCAGCCAAAGTGAGCAGAGTTGCCTCGTACTTGTGTGAACAGTGCAGATAACTTCTGCTATGTTTGTGGTGAAGTGACTTTTGCATCACAAAAGCACAGTATAACCACTATGGTTAAGAAAGTCTATCACCTTTATTTTGGCTGCAAAATTGGAGATCAGGACAAGAGGTGGGCCCCACACACATGCTGCAACACTTGTGCAACAAATCTTCGCCAGTGGTTGAACAGGAAAAGGAAATCTATGTCTTTTGCAGTGCCAATGATTTGGAGAGAGCCAACAGATCATACCAGCAATTGTTACTTCTGCATGGTGCCTCCAGTTGGGAAAGGTGTGTCAAAGAAGAAAAAGTGGACTGTGCATTATCCAAAGATTCCATCAGCTATACGCCCAGTACCCCAGGGAGAAGGACTGCCGGTTCCTGAAGCACCAGAATCATTCTCACTTGAGTCAGAAGAGGAAGAGGATGAAACTTCTGGTCCTGAACCATCAATGTCACAGGACCCACATTTTCTCCCATCCTCCTCCTCTGAACTACACCTCATAACACAAGGTGAACTGAATGACCTTGTCAGGGATTTGGAACTACCCAAGAGTAAGGCAGAACTGTTGGGCTCCAGACTACAGCAGTGGAATCTCCTGGCACGTGATGTTAGGGTTTCCATGTTCCGTGACCATCAAAAGGATCTTGTCCCATTCTTCTTCATGGAAGGTGATCTTGTAGCCTGCAACAACATCAATGGTGTGATGGCAGCCCTCAACGTCGTTCATGATCCAGATGAGTGGAGACTGTTCATTGATTCATCGAAGACGAGTCTTAAAGCTGTTTTATTGCATAATGGCAATGTTTTGCCATCAATTCCAGTTGGTCATGCAGTCCATATGAAGGGAACCTATGACAACATGAAACAACTTTTGAGGTGCATAAACTATGACCAACATCAGTGGCAGCTTTGTGGCGATTTGAAGGTTGTTGCTCTCTTGCTTGGTCTGCAGACTGGATACACAAAGTACAAAGTACTGCTGTTTTCTCTGCGAATGGGATAGTAGTGCAAAAGATTCCCACTACATCAAGAAAGATTGGCCACTCCGACAGTCATTGGAGCCTCAGAGGAAAAGTGTTCAGCATCCACCACTTGTTGAATCAAGGAAGATTTTGTTACCACCCTTACACATCAAGCTGGGTCTGATGAAGAACTTTGTCAAGGCCATTGACAAAACACAAGCAGCTTTCAAGTACCTCCGTGGAAAATTTCCAAGGTTAAGTGAAGCTAAGATAAAGGAAGGTGTCTTTGTTGGTCCTCAGATTTGTGAACTTCTTCGAAATGATGCATTTGACCATGCACTGCGTGGCAAGGAAAAGACGGCATGGAAAGCCTTCCAGTTAGTGGCAATCAATTTTCTCGGAAACAACAAGGCAGACAACTACAGGTTGTTGGTGGAAAACCTCCTCAAGGCATACAAAAGCCTTGGTTGCAACATGTCACTAAAGATATATTTTTTGCACTCTCATCTAGATTTTTTTTCACCAAACTGCGGAGCAGTGAGCGATGAGCACGGTGAGCGATTTCACCAGGACATTGCAACAATGGAGAAACGCTATCAGGGCAAATGGAGCCCATCAATGCTTGTAGACTATTGCTAGACAATGACAAGAGATGCTCCATTTAATGAATACAAGAGACAAGCCAAGAAGCGCTGAGTAGACACTGAATAGGACTAAACTATGTACATAATAGTTTTTTGCCTTTTGTTTCATAATAAATTTTATTAATAAACTCCACCAGAGAGGTCCTTTGGGGCCATCTGGCTGTCCCAAGTCAGGATAAAGGAGGAGGGTTGGGCGTGGGGCTAGCAACTCCACCCCATAAAAATCAACTTGCTACAGAAACGCCAAAAATAGAGATAACAGAGACTTTTAGCCTGGAAAAAGAAGGGTCTTCAACTCGAAGACGCATGACGCTGGGTGGTGAAAGTCATGAGGAAGCCACAAAGCCGATTACCCTTCTTGCAACCAGGAGGATTACCATCGGTACATGGAACGTGAGGACCATGTACGAGTTAAGAAAGACGGCGCAGGTCGCAGCAGAGATGAGGAGCAACAACCTGACCCTACTAGGCATTAGCGAGACAAGAAGGACATAAGCTGGACAGAGACGACTCTTGACAGGAGAGTTGTTGCTGTATTCTGGACATGAAGAGAGTGACGCGCCCCACACACAGGGAGTAGGCTTCATGTTGTCCAAGCAGGCACAGAGAGCACTGATTGGTTGGGAGGCACATGGTTCCAGGATCATCACAGTATCCTTCAGAACTAAAAGGAAGAGGATTAAGATGAATGTTGTACAGTGCTATGCTCCAACCAATGACAGTGAAGAGGAGGACAAAGACTATTTTTACAACAGACTTCAGAAAATATTAGAGATTCTCCCAGACAAAGACATCACCATCCTTATGGGAGACTTTAATGCCAAAATTGGACCTGACAACACAGGATATGAACAAGTCATGGGGACCCACGCTCTGGGAGAGATGAGTGAGAATGGAGAGAGATTTGTGGATCTGTGTGCACTTAATAACCTGGTAATAGGAGGTAGCATCTTTCCTCACAAGCGGATCCACAAGAGTACCCGGGTATCGCCAGCAGGCACGACAGAAAACCAGATCGATCATGTCTGTATTAGTAAGAAGTTTAGAAGATCTTTGCAGGACGTTAGAGTTAGAAGAGGAGCAGACGTAGCGTCCGACCATCACTTAGTGGTGGCCAGATTGAAGCTGAAGTTGACGAAGAACTGGATAGGCATGTCAGATAGAAGAGTGAAGTAAAATGTCAGCCTTTTGAGGGATCATAAGATCAAGGAAGATTTTGGACTGATGCTGAAGAATAAGTTTTCAGTACTACAGGATCGGTCTGAGGAAGAGGAAGAGAGTGTATCCAAAAGAAAATGAGAGAGACACTTAGATCAGCATGCCAGGAAGTGCTTGGAATCAAGAAATACCAGCAGAAAGAGTGGATCACAGCAGAGACCTTGACTAAGATAGAAGATAGAAAGAAAAAGAAGGCAGTAGTTAATAACAGCAGGACTAGAGCAGCAAAGGCTAACGTGCAAAAAGAGTATGCTGAAGCCCGTAGAGCAGTGAAGAGGAATATTAGGAAGGATAAGAGAGATTATGTGGATGGACTGGCAGTAGAAGCGGAGCAGGCAGCATACAACGGTAATATGAAACAGCTGTATGACATCACCAAGCGACTGTCTGGAAAGTTCAGCAAGCCAGAACGCCCCGTCAAAGACGAGCAGGGAAAGTCTATAACAGAAATAGAACAACAGATGAATAGATGGGCAGAGCATTTTGAGGAACTCCTGAATAGACCAGCACCACTAAATCCACCAGACATTGACCCAGCCAACGAAGACCTTCCAATCAATTGTGACAGACCAACCAGAGATGAGATCAGAAAAGCCATCATTATGATGAAGAACAGGAAGGCGGCTGGACCTGACGATATCCCAGCAGAGGCCCTGAAAGTAGATCTGGATGCTTCAGTGGAAATGCTGTACCCCCTCTTTGAGAAGATATGGGAAGAAGAAGTGATTCCAGCAGACTGGAAAGAGGGATACCTTATTAAAATCTCCAAGAAAGGAGATCTCAGCAATTGTGCCAACTACAGAAGAATCACACTTCTGTCGGTGCCAGGGAAGGTCTTCAACGGAGTCCTCTTAGAGAGAATGAAGGATGCTGTCAATCCACAGCTAAGAGATGAGCAGGCAGGTTTCCGGCAAAATAGATCATGCAAGGACCAGATAGCAACGCTCCGCATCATAGTCGAGCAGTCTATGGAGTGGAACTCCTCATTGTACATCAACTTGGTTGACTATGAGAAAGCATTCGATAGCGTGGATCGAGAGACTCTCTGGAAGCTCCTTCAGCACTATGGCATCCCAGTAAAGGTGGTTAACCTGATTAAGAACTTATATGACGACATACACTGTAGAGTGATCCATGGAGGGCAGCTTACAAACAGCTTCCAGGTATGAACCGGAGTCAGACAAGGATGCTTGTTGTCACCATTTCTTTTTCTCCTTGTCATTGATTGGATTATGAAGATATCCACTTATGAGCGCAGGAATGGAATCCAGTGGACGTTGTGGACCCAGCTTGATGACCTGGATTTTGCCGACGACCTTGCACTCCTTTCGCATCTCAAACAGCAGATGCAAGAGAAGACCAACGTAGTGGCAGCCACGTCATCACAGGTTGGCCTCAACATCCACAAGGACAAGACCAAGATCCTCAAGATTAACTCTATCAGTAATGACCCAGTCACACTGAATGGAAGCCCTCTGGAAGAAGTGCAGTCCTTTACCTACTTAGGCAGCATCATCGACCAACAGGGTGGCACTGACGCAGACATCAAAGCAAGGATCGGTAAGGCAAGAGCAGCTTTCTTACAGCTCAAGAACATCTAGAGCTCCAGAGAGCTGTCTTTGGCAACAAAGATTCAACTGTTCAACGCCAACGTGAAATCAGTCTTATTGTATGGAGCTGAAACCTGGAGGACAACTAAAACAACCACCAGGAAGATCCAGACTTTCATAAATAGTTGTCTTAGAAGGATTCTCCAGATCCGTTGGCCAGACACCATCAGCAACATCTACCTCTTGGAGAGGACCAGTCAACTTCCAGCAGAGGAAGAAATTAGAAGGAGAAGGTGGGACTGGATAGGACACACACTACGGAAGCAACTAACCAACATCACTAGACAGGCATTGCGGTGGAATCGCCAAGGCAAGCAGAAAAGAGGCCGTCCAAGAAACACCTGGGGACGCAACCTTCAGGCTGATAGCATAAAAATGGGCTATCCCTGGAACCAGTTAGAGCAAATGGCCCAGGATAGAGGACTCTGGAGATCTGTGGTTGGCGGCCCATACCCCTATTGGGGCAACGGGCATGAGTGAGTGAGAGTGACAAGAGATGCTCCATTTAATGAATACAAGAGACAAGCCAAGAAGCGCCAAGTAGACACTGAATAGGACTAAACTATGTACATAATAGTTTTTTGCCTTTTGTTTCATAATAAATTTTATTTATATAACCCTTTTGCTGATTTTTAAAGTATTACATAAACAGGAAAGGTGAAATATTATCATGTAAAGCAACCATAAACAAATGAGAAGACCTAGGTTTACAATTTATGATGAAAACTCTACTATCTACACAATATACATAGACATAAAATGTAAAAACTTAAATATCTTAGAAACAGTAGCCAATCAGTTGTTTTAATTGTCATATTTGAATTCAGCACATCAAAATACATAATAAATAGCACATTTTATCTCTGAAGCAGATGACTTCTCAAAAATTGTAGACCAGTGTAATTACATAAAAAATGGCATTAAAAACATAATTAAAGTTGCCAGATCAAACACTCAAAAGTCAGTAAAATGCCAGAATTGAGTTTTCCCATGCAACCTTATTTCAGCTCCTTTCTGCATATGCATTAGGGGACAGTTTTTAATTATGTAGTTGCATGCTATTTTTTCCACAGTGCATAGAATGGATAATATTAACTAAATGAGCAGCCACTCGATGTTTTGTTGTATTCTCATTGTTTAATGGGTGGCCTCAGGCCTTATTTACTGCACATAATTCAAACCCTGCTCTGAGAAAAAGAATTATTTTCTTAATTCATTAGCTATTAAAGTCATGGGCTTTTCTATGGCACTAATCACTATAGTATCTGAGTGCTTCACAAAAATAATTAATTAATTTTTCCATCACCTCATGAGATGAGGGTATATTATACCCATTTTACAGATGGGAAAGTAAAGCACAGAAATATTATATTTGAAAGTATCCACTACTTTTGGGATCCCAATTTGAAATCCCTAGGACCTCAATTTTCAGTGTAGTTAGCACTACATAGCACTTCAAATGGTCAAAGTGCAGCTCACACTGACTTCATTTGAAGATCCACACTTCTGCAAATCAGATCTAAGCTCTCAGATCAGGCACCCGAAAAATGAGGATCACACAAGTAGTGTCCATCTGTGAAAGATAAAGATATTTAAAAACTCTATTCTGGCACACCTGTGTTATTCATGTGACTACATGTACATGTGAATGTGTGCAAACAGGTATGATGTTGCTTGTTTATATTTTTGAGTGTGTATCTGATTGTAACATAATGCATATGCATGCGTGCACACACACCTCACAGACATGCATATAGCTAATATGTGCAGATTTGCGAGCACAAAATGCAATACAAAGCTCCAGATGTCCAATATTTCATGGAAAATGTAATATTTATTAAATTCTTATCTGTTGCTGTATATGCCTACACAGAATGAGCCACAAAAAAGATCCCAACACATTTTCAGGAGAACCTTGTTGATATGTTAATAACTGGCTCAAAGGTCATAAGGAAGAATACTTGCTTCTGCATCAGGCAGTTTAAGAGCATAGAATCATAGAAATATGTGGTTGAAAGGGACCTCAAGAGATCACCGTGTCGAGCCCTCTGCACTGAGGCAGGACCAAGTATAGTTTGAAAGCATGTTAGAAAGGCAGCATCCAGCCCTGGAGCACCCCCCAAAATAAAAAAGGTGAATGCTGAACACCCACTGGCAGCTCCCCTGATCAGTGCAACCTCCTTCCCCTCCCATCCCCCCCCAGCGCCTCCCATCCGCCATGGATCAGCTGTTCCGCTGCAGGCAGGAGGTGCCAGGGGGAGAAGAGAGGGTGTGGCATGCTTGGCGGAGGGGGCGGTGCAGGGAGAGGCAAGGAAGAAGCGGGGTGGAGGCGGGCTGGGAGCTGAAGAGGCAGGGTGGGGGTGAGGCCTTGGGAAGGAGTGGAGTGGGGGCAGGGACTGGGGCGGCACATTAGAAAGTCGGTGCCTATGGTAGCATCTAAGAATTGGATATTTTCCACAACTGTTAAGAATTTGCTGGAAAGAAAATAACTGTAAGTGGAGACCACAGTTATCAAGGACAAACAAATTACAATAGTTGTTATTTCCAGTTTGCCATCATCTCTGCATTTTGCATAGTGCGAATGAGGAAAAAACAATTTCTCTCTTATGTTGTTTTCTACATTTTGTATCACTCATACAGGCCCCTGAATATGTCCAATAGCTAATTATACAGATATAGAGCGATCAGAGTGAATGCCATTGGCAATGCAAATAACATTCTTTATGTGAGATTAACTGGATTTGAATCACCTGCATAACTTGCTTACGATATTAATCTCTCAGGAGACAGAACGGTGCTTGCCAGCGCATGATAAATAAAATTTGTTTCTCACACAGGCAAGTCAAATCCAGTTTCAGATCAGAACTTTGGAAAATATGACTTTTTTAAAGCTTTGGAAATAAATAAAGTCTAGTGGTATAATTAAACATTGTAATTCTGTCAACAATATTCAGAACACAATATATCTGAGAAAATAGCAGGGAAGAGTGATAAATGAAAATCATAGCCAAGTATAAAAGTTTTAATGTAGCCATTTTAAAAGCTTGAACTGAGTAAATAAAGTGCCCATTGCCCAAGCTATGCTTCACTCATGAATACTCTTTGAAGAGGACTATAAAATAAGTCATGATTATATGTCATGTCAGCTGGTTGTACTATTACTAGTGTGACCTTTATAACTTCAGAATAAACTTTGCTTGCAGTTATAAAAGTGGCTTGTTAATGTAATCAGAAAACCAGATAGACACCTACAGTATGCTGCAGCACTTGCGACAGTCACTTCGAGAAAATTTGGGTTAAGTAGTACACTGGACATTAAGGCAAAATCCTACAGAATCCTTCCTACCCAGATCAGAAGGAGAATCCTAGTCTTTCTTTGGAGGACGATGATCAATGATTAGGGCCCTACCAAATTCACGTTCCATTTTGGTCAATTTCAAGGTCACAGGATTTTAAAAATTGTAAATTTAATTATTTCAGCTATTTAAATCTTAAATTTCACGCTGTTGAAATAGTAGGGGTCCTGACCCATAAGGAAGTTGTGTGTGTGGAGGGTGGAGGGGGGTTGCAAAGTTATGGTGAGGTGTGGGGTTGTGGTACTTATATCTGCACTGCTGCTGGCGGCAGTGCTGTCTTTGGAGCTGGGCAGCTGGTGAGAGTGGCTGCTGGCCAGGAGACCAGCTCTGAAGGCAGAGCTGCTGCCAGTATCAGTGCAGAAGGATGGCATGATATGGTGTTACCACTCTTACTTCTGCGCTGCTGCCTGTAGAGCTGGGCCCTCAGTCAGCAGCCACCACTCTCTGGCTTCCCAGCTCTGAAGGCAGCAGCGCAGAAATAAGGGTGGCATGGTATGGTATTGCCACCCTTACTTCTGTGCTGCTGCTGGCGGGGCGCTGCCTTCAGAGCTGGGTGTCTGGCCAAGAGCTGCCACTCTCTGACCACTCGCCGTGGTTCGCCGTCCCGGGCCAATGGGAGTGGCGAGAAGCGGCGCAGGCGAGGGGTGTGCTGGCCGCGGCTTCCCGCCCCCCCCCATTGGCCTGGGACGGCGAACCGCGGCCAGTGGGGGCCACGATTGGCCGAACCTGCCACGTCAGCAGGTATATAAACTGGCCCAGCTGCCAGGGTGCTTACCCTGGCGAGCCACATGCCAAACATTGCCGACCCCTGTCCTAAACACTACTGTAATAATCTTTGTACAAATATGTCTTGTGAGCTATCATTTGAAAACTAATAACTTACTGAGCCAATAATAGCATGGTGAGATGTATGTAGCAACATTATTTGTAAAGTTATGAACATAAGCTGAAATTATGACTAAAATGGGGTTATCCGACAAGTCTGGGGACTGGATAAACCTGTTTTTCAAGCCAAAAGACAAACTGGCACCTCTAGTCAGGTGTCATCCATGTTGATGGGCAATAACCTATCAAGTGGCCATTCTTTGGCAAAGAAGAGAGGCAGTAACAGATCAATCTACATTTTAGCAAACAGCAACCTGGAACCTCTTTCACCATTAGACTCCAACCTCACAGTGGGAATCAATATTATCTAGGGCTAACACTCAGGAAAATGCATTTCAAAAGTTGACTGGACTTTAAAGGTGAGGAGCAAAAACAGCCCATGTATCTCTCCCTCTTTGTCACCTAAGACAAGAAACGACACCACCATTTTACTTTGGGAGAGATCCTGACCTGAAATTTGGTCAGTCCTGTTCCTGGGAGTGTGCGGTAAGAATTTTATCTTGAACCAAGTCCAGTCTGTTAAGTTTTAGCTAATAGAAAGTATTTTATCTTTCAAAAGAACGAGGAGTACTTGTGGCACCTTAGAAACTAACAAATTTATTTGAGCATAAGCTTTTGTGGGCTAAAGCCCACTTCATCAAATGCATGCAGTGGAAAATACAGTAGGAAGATATATATACACACAGAGAACCTGTTGGATATTTTTGCCTTACAGAAGCAATGGACCTAAAATACCTGAACTCTCCAGGAGAGGGATGGACAGTGCAGAACACGTGTTTTGGGGTGAAAATTTGGGACTAGGAGTGTGTTGAGGTCATCCTGCAAGTAGTAACCAAGTCTGTTGGAAGCCAGAGTGTGGCTGGTGTGCTGCTGGGGTCAGAGTTACTGGACAAGAGCTGTGGCCACACACAGACATTCATGGTGTGACCTGCTGGCTGGCAGGCTGATTGTGAGGAACCCAAGTTGAAAGCTACAACAGCAAAGCATTGTTGAGGCACTCAAGGTTGTAGGGCAGAGGTGACACACCCTCTCACTGGTCTGGATTGCACCCTGGAATGTGACAGCCAGTACTTACTTTTCCTTTATTTAACTAATTGCGTGTATACTGCAGTCCATTAGAGATGCCCTGATGGCCTTCAAATATGTGTTACTGCCCTCTATATGCCCCTCAAAAAAGTTAGATGACCATGTATGGAAATCAAAATCTAATAAAAGGAATCCTAAATGCCTTAATATCTTTTTCTGATATTCCAAGATAATCACTGGAGTGAAGGATGTAATGTGTCCTCTACTATGTAGACTCAATCAAATTTAAAACTCTTTTCTCTTTCTTTATTGGAAAGAAATAATCATTTTTAAAGTGTTTTAGTCTTCTAGTAAGAAACATGACAAACCTGTATAAAAACGCTTTTTAAAAAAAATATTACAAGTAGGGGGGGAAAAATCTGCTTTTTCCCCTAGAGATTTTGACGCAAAGGAAGAACATTAGAGACATTTTTTTCCAGATCTCAGCCAGTGGAGTGAATATTTTGTTAATTGTAGCATGATTTGGATTACTTTCCACCCTAATAGCCTCAAAGCTCTCATTGCAAAAAAGGAGTCCACAGGAGATGAAAGGATGAGTGTGGGTCATGCTACGTTTTAAAAGGTTCTTAGTGTATGCTGAGTGAGCAAGTGAAAATACGATGAAAAAAGCTGGTGTTTCTGTATTCAGGACATTCTTCCCAAGCTATGTCTTTTCTTAGGCTATTTTTTCTTGTCATTTTGGAAGTAAAACACTTATGCAGATACTGTAAACATCTATGCCTTATACACTATTAAGGTTCTGTGAGTTTTCACAATAAAGTGGTAAGAATTGTGAGAGCTACATGCAAATGGACTGGAACCATTATTATTGAAGGTTAGAAGTCTCTCCTCCCACCACCAACCAGCACACTTCTCTCCATTGATTTCAGTGATACCTTTTTCTAAATATTAGGTTCAAACATCTAAGATCTAATCAGCATCTCTTATACCTGGCTGATTATACTATTACGTCTGGATATTCTGGCAGTATCTGTGGGGTAGCAAATATTGTGACATCAGCTTATCTCTTTACAAAAAGTAAAAAATAAAATATATGGAGATACACCTATCTCATAGAGCTGAAAGGGACCCCAACAGGTCGTTGAGTCCAGCCTCCTGCCTTCACTAGCAGGACCAATTTTGCCCCAGATGGCCCCCTCAAGGATTGAACTCACAAGCCTGGGTTTAGCAGGCCAATGCGCAAACCACTGAGCTATCCCTCCTCACCTCAGGATCATGAGCATGGTATATTTGCATTCTTTATATGGAACATTTTAATAACTAACTACAACTAAAATGACTGAAGTTGAGGAAAATAATCATGACCCTTGCCATGATGAATGAAAGTCACACCAACTTCTCTTTCTCTTAAGGGATCTGAATTGAATTGTGGATACAATAACGACTTAGTCAGGTTTCTTGCCATAGTTTATTTAGGAATCTTCCTGTACTAGAATTAAAGAGCCCTTGATATATAGAGAATAGTCAGGATACTTTAGCAAAGTCCATCTTGTAGCCACAGAATGTAGTGCTGGCTCCAGGGCTATAAGAAGGCAAAAACTGGGATCTAACATCTTTAGTAAAGTGCCCTCTTCCAGAGGTATTTTTTTTCCAAATACAGTGTAACCCTTAATGGACAACTCAAATTCTGTCCCTAAGGGTGTTGACCAGGCAGTGTCTTTCTAACAAAGACACTTCCTTGTCTAATGCTGACTGAATAACAGAGTTCATATAGCTTAAAATAAAAGGCTGAATTCAGAGATGGGTCCGTCTTAGAGGAGTCTAACCAATGTCACTTACACCTCCTTCTGGCACCCTCTCTAGTTGTGTTTCACCAACTTAAATTCCCTCTCAAAGCCTTTAATTACTTTGACTTTCCCAGGGCCTGATCAAAAAGCCTCCTGAAGTCAATGGAAAGACTGCCAATGAGTGAGCTTTGGATGAGGACCTTAGATTTAATGACAAATTATTCACACAACATATCGCATATGCATCCTTATGCATCATCAATGAATCGGAACTTTAGAGTCCAAAACAGCGACAAGGAGCAACTCATGCTGAGATCTTTGATGAGAGGAGTGTAGGAAGAGAAGCAATTGACTGAAGACAGTGAGAACAGTAGTTTGTATGGTACTTAACTTACACCTTCTGGTTCTTCAGACACCCTTGCACACTGATGAGTGGGTATAAGTGGCTCTATGGGAGCCTAACTGCTAACAGAGCACAACTGGCTACATTCTCCATCTTGCTCAGCTCAGCACAGGAATGGAGTGAGGGGGCAAAGGAGCCTTTTAAGCCACTTTTGTGCTGCCTGTTCAGACCTGGGCACAATTTAAATTAGACTAATTTATACCTCTTGCACTTCTGAATTTGGTCTTTAGAATTTAGGTGGGGGACAATGAATACATAATACAATAAAATAGCATGTTGCCTTTTGTGATTGAAATTTGTTTAATCGGTCATCCACTGATCCTAGATTCTGTGACAGTGTTCTTGCTCTCTTGCTGCTCTGCTATGAGATGACACCTGGGAGCCTCAGAAGACCTAAGCAAGCAGTGACCCCTGAAAAAGGGGACTGGCAAAGCCTAATGCTGCTCTGGTGTCGCAACTCAAAGGACAGGACTAATTTTGGGATGTGCTGCTTACAGAACCAGTTACATTTATCAAATGTTACTGTGAAAAGTTGGACAATTTCTGCTTGCAGAGGATTCAGGATTTGACTACACGGGACAAAACCCCCTTTTTTACAACAAAAATTGAAAATGCTATTGTGGATCGATTTCATAAATGCACACAAAAATATCAGTTTTATAAATAGAGGGCAAAGTGTAACTTGCTTGTTTTGAGAACAGTTCTAATGGGGATATTTCTGAATATTATTTAGTAAAACTTGTGCATCTCAGTGGGAGGGTTCTGAATACTGCAACCTATCCACATCCCTTTCTTCCCTTCTTTTCTCGTCTCCTCTCATTCCTTTACTATCCCTTTTATTGTGTTTTCATGTATTGCTTTATTTAAGGTGTTGGGTTTACAGGCTTTTGTTTTTAAAATCCCAGACATCCTTGCTGTTCCCATCAAGCCACCGGTCACCACCATGCGGACTCAGTTTTTCCAGAGGCATTACCTCAAGCTAAATTCACTGCACAGGAAACCCAAAAACTATCAGGAGTGACACGCAAAAGGTATTATAGAAAAGCGTTCAGAATCAAAAACAAGCTACAACTGATTTCCGGAAATGTAGTATGGAACTATCCCATTTCCTAGTAGGGTAGCAATGTACACTAAAACTTGCCATAGGGTTTGTTTTTGTTTTTGTTTTGGATTGAGGCTTTTTTAAAAGGGGAGAAGAGTGGTTAATGATTAATGAACTTTTCCTTACCATAATCAGTACTTTCTGTATATTTGCCAGTAACGTTAATAAATCCTTTTAATTTCCCAGTAAAGGCAGATTCATTTCCTGTCCTAGATTTATTTTAAGTGTCAAGGCCAACATTTTTAAACCTATCAGGCAATCCATATTTAGGCATCTAAACATTCAATTTGGTGCCTAACTTTCAGCATCCAACTTTGAACATATTGGCCTGTGTCGTTCTCCTGCTGCAGCAGAAAAAAAAAAAAAATTCCCGAAGAGCTGGAAAAATTTGGACAGCAAGGAAATTCTAAGTACAGATTTCCTTATAGAGACTAACTCAATTATGTGGGATCAAAACTGCTAATTTCACTTACCATTCCCTTTATACAGTACTAGGAACACAGGCATAGAATGTACTTTACTGGTTGCCTGCTATGATTATATCCTGTAGAAAATTTTCAGAATATTGTAATTGACTACATAAAAGTTTGCATATTAAGGCAAACCTAATACTTGTCATGCCTTTGCAGTATGTGAATTTAAATGTATTTTCCACATGATTTTATCCCTCGTATTTAATTCCTTTAACAAGTTATGGGAACCTTAGGGTTTTGTAGACTTGGACTTCAATCTGTTTAGTATCTACAGGGATTATTACCATAAATTACTAGTACTCAAAGTGATGAAGAAGAGAGGTACTGTCTCTCTGTGTCTCTCTCTCTCAATCTCTAATACTATAAAATAATATAAAATAATGTTGATATACTGGTTGTAATGGAAACTATAATCCAATACTGGTATGACTTGCAAAGTGCAAAAGTACCATTTAAAAAAGTCATGTGCTTTCATGCTTCGTCAATGCAGTAAGCAGAGTGGTAGCTTACAGTCATGTAATACTGCATTGTGGCAAATCCACAGGTGGTCATGGAACTTCACTAAAAGGAACCATTTCATGGTCACAATTTGTTTGAAATGGAGAAACAAATCTTGATCTGTGTGTATGTGCAAAGACTGATAACGTATACTATATTAGATAAGACAAACAGGGTCACAAACCAATTTTACAATTATCTTCAAACAGAGTTTTCATGAACCCCATCTAGAAATCTTCTGCTTGTAATGAAGGGATTTACTGTCAAGACTGGGAGTGATAACATGGCCTGAGAGAACACCAGGGAAAAGAAGAAATAGGATCAAGAAATGAGAGGTGATAATAGTGCAGAACTGAAGCAATTTAACAGTTTGTTTATAACAAACTCAGCATTTCAGCACAGGCAATTCCTTAGAGAAACTTGGATTTCTAATGATGGTATTACAGAAAACATGATCAACTTCATCCTAGTAATACCATGCTGGAAAACAAGTGTAGTAGACTGTAGGGTCTACAGAAGTCTGAATGCAAACTCAGACTATCAAGCAGTGATCACTACCATCAGGATCAGACTTCATATTTCAAAATTTGCAAAAATAGTCCAGACAGTTTATAATATCAAAGTTTTGAAAAAATACAGACACTAAGATACCCTTTCAGAATACCGTCGGTGGCCACTTTGCCCTTCATTTAGACCTAGATGACAAAACAATAGAACAAGTCTGGGCAGAGCAAAAAACATAATTCATGCCACAAGTGAGGAGGTTTTAAAGATGAGGCTGTATACAAAAAGGAAAAAGTAGGTGACACCAGAGATCAAAATCACATCAAAAAAAGAAAAACACATCTAGAACACCTGAAAGCTAAAGATTGTGCTGAGCAGAAAAACAAATAGATCAAGAAGGAACTAAAATGAAGAGTCAAAAAAGCTAAAAAAGAATGGCTTGAGAGAAAAGACAAAGAGCTTGAAAAACAACAATGGCTTGAGAGAGAGAGAAGACAAAGAGCTTGAAAAAACTATTACAGAACTTAACACCTGTAACAAGCCAGCTACGTGATGAAAGATCAACTCAAAAGATGGAAAGAACATTTTCATCAGCTACTCCACATGAATAGTCAAGTTGACCCAGATGTCCTTGAGGCCATCAGCTACAAAGGCAACAATGAAGAACACATAATGGAAGTAGAAATTAAAGCTGCAATGATGTTGCTGAAAAACAACAAGGCCCCTGGTCCACACCACATACTACCTGAAGTGTTAAAGCATAGTGGAAGAGGCACAGTCATGCTCCTTTACAAACTATTTAACCTAATTTGGGCAAAGGGTGAAGCCCTGAAATAACTGCAATAACTACCAAGGAATTAAGTCTTACGATTATTCCTAGCACGGTATTCTGTAGAGTGATTCACAGCTGAATGAAAAAAAGAGCAGAAGAAATCCTTTCTGAGTCACACACTGGCTCTAGACCTGGGCACTCCACCATAGATCAGACAGTTGTTTTTGGTCAAATCTTGGCGAGACACACCAAGTTCAACGAACCTCTGTTTTGCACATTCCTTGCCTTTAAGAAAGCATTTGACTCTGTTAACTGAGAGGCTTTGTGCAAAGTACTCAAGTGGTACAATGCTAGAAGCAAGCTGACTCAAGTACTGCAGAGTTTGTATAGCCTTGCTTGGTATGCAGTATGGGTCAATGGAGAGCTGACAGAGTGGTTTGTGAAAACTGGAGTCAAAACAGAGATGAATACTCAGTCCAACACTTTTTGCTTTAAAGTAAAATGTGATAAACTCATGAGATCAGCTTCTTAACTATATAGATATTTTTATCTAAAGACTTTGTGCAGTTTATCCAGCTTCTGTGTGCTGTGCTACAACAGCTTTGATCTCACAGCCCTCTGGGAATAAGAAATTATTTAAACAAGCTATGTTGGTCCAAGTCTCTGTTAAGCAGACACTGTATTAAAAGTGGCTCAATTATACTCGGTAATGTTGTGGGGGAAAGCATTATCTACTGGATTAAGGTTTCTGAGTTTATGCATTTCACCATAGTTTAAATCCACTTAGATTTAAACTATGCACTCACAAAAAAATGACTGCTTCATCCCAGCTCCCAATTTATAACCTGCAACCCTTGAAACTTGTCCTTCATGGAAAATTGTGAAATGTAGCCTGTACATCAGCAGTTACTCTGTCTTTTGTTACCCTGACTTTGTCACCTGGTTTGGCTGTTCAGCTAGATCAACTCAATATTTTGCATGTATAGTAAAAAGAAAACAAAAGTCAAGGAAATAGTTTTACCAAAGACAGTCAGCTCTGCTGGATCGCTGTCTCGTTCACCCACCATGTTGGTACCGACACAAGTGTACATGCCAGCATCACTTTTCCTTGTGTTTGAGATCATTAGTTTCCCACCTCGTATCTGTTTGAAGCAAAGAAAAGACATTTTAATTTACATAAACAATCAGAAATAAAGGGAGGCTCTTAGATTGCAAAGATCTCAAATATGGAGAGGGGGTCTTTTGTTTTTTTAAACAACAAATGTCAAAGCTTTTCTTTAAGGGTTATCAGGCCATCTATTTGGTATTGAACAATACCAATACTAATTTGATATTAAGCTCTTCTGAAGTATATTTGACCCTACTTCTGGTCTTGTCTCAATTTTTTGTATGATGCCCTTAAATTTCAAAACAATTACATTTCTTGCTACCTTTCTTTGGTGATATATGCTGCATCTGGTACACTATTTCTAGTACATTAACTTGTAAGCCTACAGTACCATAGTGGCACTTTAAAAGAAAGCCAGTTTTATCTATAGTAAATTGATCTCAGAATCTGTAGTATTCCCTTGTACTCTCTGTACTTACAAGACCAGATTTTCTCCTTATTTCTGACTGGTGCAAATGGGATGGAATTGATCTGCAGTTGCCCAACTGAGAATTCCCTTGTCTTCTATATCAACCCCACCTCAACCCTAGCACAGGGGCATATTGAGGAAGAGAATGATCAGGTTGATTAGAAGAAAGGGCACAGCTCAGCGCTGCAAATTTCCAGAAAATGTATGTACTCTTTGGGACCCTAGGTAGCTGTTATAAGTTAAAGCAGCCAATAGGTTGATTCAACTTAAGTCAGTGCTGGAGCCACTATAACCTGAGACACAGGGAAGTGCAGTAAGCTCCCTGTTACTATTTCCTCCTCCCTCAGTTTGAGCAGAACTTAATGGAGATAGTCTGGTCCACAACACCTTGAATAGTATATTTTATATATATATATATATATATATATATATATATATATATATATATATAGAGAGAGAGAGAGAGAGAGAGAGAGAGAGAGAGAGAGAGAGAGAGAGAGAGAGATCATTTAACTGCAAATCTTTACACATCAAAGGCAATCGAGTTTCCAAAGGCCACCATTATATCAAATTATACCAGCAGTGAACAAGTTCAAAATGTATTATGTATAAAATAACTACGTTAAAGAAATACTAAGGTTGCAAAGCCAACTACTGAAAAGTTAGGAAAAGCCAGTATTAAGGTTGCCTGTGCAAGGGTTTTACAGATGATAGCCTTCTTCACTACACAACCCTGATTTATTCTCATCTCTGTCCAGCTCAGGTCTTTTACAACCTATGGTTCCTGTCCTTGGTATCTATCAATGCCTCCTCCCCACTCCCCCAACTAATTCCTTCCTCTCCCCCACTTTCGTCCACTTCTCACTCATTTGCATTCAAGTCAGGCTGTTTCCTTGTTCTTCTCCACATCCTCTGGACACTAACACACCGGAGCATGCCCAATGGAAGATGGAATGTTCAGAGAATTTTGCTGCCAAACTCTAACAATTTTCTCCTGAGCATGTGCAAACTAGTATTTTTCAGAAGCTTATAACTTGGACAAATTTGGATAGCTTTTCAGAGGGAAGGCAAAGATAAATCCCTGACATCTGGGCAACTCCAACTCCAAAGCATAGAAGAGTTATTAATAGAAACAGTTGTAACAATTCTTTTTAACATGGACAAAATGATGGGTTTTCCTAAACTTGTTCTCAGAAACAGCTGATCCATTTATGTTTAAACTTTTCAAAATATTCAGCCTATAGGCAGATAGTCAGCATAAAAAAAATTGCTTCCTGATTAAAGTTCAGCAAATTTAACAGTGCATTTTAGTAGAAAATATTAAACAATCTTAACTATAGACTTTGATACCAGGTCTCCCTATGACTAAAGATGGACTAAAGATGGACCTGAGGTGCAAATTTTAAACTTTCAAAGATTAGCACTGGAGAGTTTGGTTTGGCCCATTGTAGAGACAATCTGGGAAATTCTGCTCCAGTTTCAGAGTTCCAAGGTGTTCAGTTGTGGGCCTAGTGAGGGTGTGGTGCAGGCCCAATACAAATACTTACATCCTCAGTCCTACAATAAGAACTGTGCATGGACACCCAATGTTTGCCTAGTGTCCCAGTAACATCAGTGAAGTTCCATATAAGCACAAGAATTTCCCTGCATGGAGCCAATTGAATGACAGGGATTTATATCTTTGTGGATACTGCTATGTAAATTATTCAATGCTCATTCAAATCCATGGAGAAATATACCTTTTAAAAAGCATTGTGGATCAATGGCATTTTGGTAGGACTTACACTGATTCTCTCTTCCCTGTCGTCAATGCGGATTTTATCTTTCTTCCAGTAGATTGTGGGCTCAGGATGTCCTCGAGGAGGCTGGCACTCCAGAATAGCAGGTTCTCCAGCTGCCACAACAACATCGGTAGGGTTTTGGCGAAAGTCATCCCGTAGCACTAATGGAACAAATGAGGAAAGGAAAATAAAACTAGTTGTTAGGAATTGCAACATGATAAAGGCAAACAAATTGTTTTCCCAGTAAAAGTAGCCTCCAAGTTATTCAAATGACGCCTTTGTATACTATGTGCACTGTAAAACTCCTTGCAAAATATGTTATTGGGGGCAGAGGGAAGAGGAAAGATGACTCAACAGGTAGCCTCTCTTATCTAATGAATACAGACAATATGTGCGTGTTTTTACTTTACATTTGCTAAAAGTAAATGCATTGCTCATCATTTAAAAGCAAAAGGACCAATATACACTGTTCCTTTTATCCTTCTATTGTAGATCCACCTGCCAAGTGACATCTGGCCAGCCTGACGCGCTGAGGAGAAATATTCCTTATGGCAGTAGTTCTGGTCTGATACTGAACTCTTTTCATTAAAGATAGCAGCATGCTGGACATTGGTTGTAACCTTTTAAAAATCTGGTGTGCCTGTTCTCTTCAATTGGCACCTTTCTTGTCAGTGATTTTTTCCCCCACTACTGGCTAGGTGAAAAGGTTCTAGATATGACACCGCTGGTATCAAATTGTGGAGTTTTGCCTTTATTCAGGAAGGATTATTTTTTATGATCAAATTGGTGCTAAATAATCAGTGTTTTTGAAAGATGTCAAGAAATTGAGCTGATATACAGTGCACCTGCTTCTTCTATTCCTTTGATATTCTTGCAGCCCTGACCAGTCTTGTCCCATACTGCCTAAAAGAAAAAGCATATACATTGCCAAAAGGTTTGAAAACTAAATTAGACAACACATGCTAGCTCCTTATGTAAATCATGCTGCTGTAAAGCAGGATTAGGTCCAGCTAGCTGGCTCCTGTGTGTGTTGAAATGATATCTACTTCATCGTTATTCCTCCATGTGTGTCCTAGTCTCTAGGTTAATTGTCATTCTTATTAACATCAGACTAAAAATAGCTCTAGATAGAGCTACTGAAATTGAATTTAGGGCATTTCCCCTTCTTGAATATCAGCTACGTATGGGCTTCATTACTGCTTTAACACAGTTCCCACCCTTAATCAAACCACGGCCCTCCAAGAAATTAGAAAACACTTTATCCTAGTGAAAGTGCAGTCAGGAAGAGTCTAATAGAAATTGGTCACTTTCAGTTTATAGGCATTTATTGCTTTCATTGTTAATAAAATAAAAATAACATTTTAAACTGCATATTTTCTGTTCTCTTCTGTACAGACAAGAATAAATTATTATTTACATACACAAGGATTAGCCTCTGAGTGTGCTGAGGTGAGAGTGCATATAATTGTGGAACTCAATATAGGTGTGGGTTTACAGTTATCATTCAGCATTTTGAGATACACAAGTAAATCCAATGGCGAGAGGAAATTATATATATACAAATTATATAACACAAAAGGAGGGGCTATTTAGGCCATTTCTAGAGGTACAAAATAAAAATGATACGAAGTGGTGGGCAACAAACTGCGTTTTGGCAAGGACCCAACCTTTTCCAAAGTAGCACATCTGGTAGGTTGAAGGGCATTGTTTAGTACTGCTTTCCCAATAAATGACTTGCCAAAAGCCTCAACCCAAAAGGTATTTCTGACTAATGCAAATTGCTTGTCCAATGCCAATTTTTGATCCACAATAACTAAATTGAGAGAAAATAGGGTCTTTTGGTTTTTGAGATAAAATGGAATATAAAGAAGGTAGCCCATGATACAGAAATAACATGATGAAGATTATGGGCTGCTAACAATTTGGCACTACAACATGTGTTTGTGGCAATCTTATTAGAAAGACAGTATTTTCCAAATGAAGCCAAGAAAGGCAACATCAGCAGCAATTTCAAGGGAGAGGCCAGGAAAGGAACTTTCAAAACCACCCATTTCTGGAAGTGTCTCTCATATCTGAGAGCTGAAAGAAAAATAAATGTTTTTGAGTGGAGAAATAGCCTCTTGCACAACTGGTAAACTGCTGCCAAGCATCAACTGTTTCTAAAACTAAAAACCTGCCAAGTGACAGACATTAATCCTTTTGAAGAGGCCTATGGACAACATCAAGTGTTCCATCATCATTACATATGGTACTAAACTCAAAATTGTTTTAAAAGTGAAACAGATACATATGACCTGGTTCTTCATTATATTACAGCCTTTTAATGCGATTCCAGAGATGCAAAAGGGTAATAAAATTAGCAGGGTACACCGAAGCATCATGGTTCCATACCACCCAATCACAGTTCCTGACACAGGGTTGAGGCTGAGAGCATGGCTGGGACACTGTGATTGTTTTCAGCAGCCAGAACAGTCTCTGAGAGCCACAGGAAAGCAAGAATAAGTTACAGCAACATGGAAGCTGCTCTGACTTACGCCAGGAGCAGAGTAGGGCCCCAGCCAGCCAAGAATAAGGTTTGAAGTCCCCTTTTCCCCTCTACCCTGTTTCTATATCAAGTGTGGCTTGGATGGAATATAGAACTGAAATTTAGTGGGGAGAAAAACATTGAAACTTGACTCTTGTGCCTGTAATAGATCTATCTAACCATGTACCTCTGAAAGTGTCTTATGTTTTAGAAAATGCAGGAGAGAAAATTGGAAAACAGGAAGAGAAGAAAACAGATGGAGACAAAGGGGAAGCATAATGGTGGTTGGTGAAATAAAGATGACCAAGAACACAGGAATTATGAAGCACGAAACAATGTGTTAGGTGAAATGGGGAAAAAAAGAAAGAGGGTAAAAGGAAGGGAAAGGAAAAGAATAAGGAGAATGAAGAACAAGAGGATGGCGTAAAAGAAAGGGAGGAATAAGTATGAATAGAGATCACTTGATGCCATTTAGGATGAATACGTGACTCAGAGCTCCCTCATACATTATAATAAAGACAATACAAAGCACAAACATCAATCAGATCAGCATGGCTCTCCCAAACATTTCCAAAAGTATCATCCCTGGGAAATAAGAGGAAATGGAGGTCTGTTAGGCCATGTGTACCCTACAAATATTTGCTGCCACAAGTTATGTTGGCATAAAGCCACAAAAGTTAGCGTATCCCTTGGGCATGTCCTACTTGGCTCCTTGCATCAGTGCTGCATGTGCTTACTAAGAGCACTTGTGTCAATGCACAGTGTGGTGCACCCTGGTTAGGTATTCCAGCATGCAACCTGCTGCCATCCAGTGGGAAGTTTTAGTAATACATGGTGGGTGACTGGGAGAAGTGGATCAACTTCCAGCATGCAACTGATTCCATTTCATAATGCTATCTATATCCCATATTTTTTGTGCCTTTTTAAAAAATGAACCCACTTGGCCCTTCTCGCTGTCCTCCATCTCTGTCAGAAGCATGGAGCCTGCACAGCTCTGCACTAGTGTCATAAGCATTGCAAGCACAGGGCACACAATCCTTCAGTATTTGCAGAGCTGCAAGAACTACCACATCATTGGCGAACATGACAGTTTCTTGGAGGACAGATTGCTATGGAACATAGCAAGAAACAATTCAAGGTTGTTGGTGACACTCATGGAGCAGCTGCAGATGGTGGAGCAGCATTTCTTGGCCTGAGAAAAACGCTGACTGATGGGATTGCATTGTAGTGCAGGCTTGGGGTGACTAGAAGTGGCTGCAGAACTTTCAGATGGGGAAGACCATATTCCTGGATATGTGTGCTGAGCTTGCCCCAGCCCACCAGCACACGGACAGCAGAAAGAGCACTGCACTGACAGGACATGTGAGTGGTGATTGCACTGTGGAAACTTGCAACACCAGATTGCTACCAGTCAGTGGACAATCATTTTGGAGTTGGAAAATCCACTGTGGGGGCCATTGTCATGCACGTGCACAGTGCCATTGATAGCCTCCTGCTACGCAGGAGTATGACTCTCAACCATGTGAAAGACATAGTGGATGGATTTGCACCAATGAAGTTCCTCAACTGCGGTGGGGTTATAGACAACACACAAATCCCTATTTTGGCACCAGAAACATCGTGCCACAGAGTACATCTGTTTTTCTATGGTTATGCAAGGTTTGATGGATCACTGAAGAAGCTTCACCAACACTAGTGTTGATTGGTCAGGGAAGGCACATGATGTATGCATCTGTAAGAACACAGAAAGCTACAAGCAGGGACTTTCTTTCCCAACCAGTAGTTTACCACTGGTGATGTTGAAATGCCAATAGTGACCCTGTGGGACCCAACCTACCCTTTGCTCATGAAGCCATACACCCGCCACCTTGACAATACCAAGGAAAGGTTCAACTACCAGCTCAGCGGTTACAGAATGACAGTTGAATGGACTTTGGGAAGACTGAAGGGACGCTGGCGGTATTTACTCACAAGACTGGATCTCAGTGAAAAAAAATACCAATGGTTTTAGCTGTCTGCTGCATAATATCTGTGAAGCAAAGGGGGAAAAGTTGCTTCTGGGGTGGCTGTTTGCTGAGTTTGAACAGCCAGACACAAGGACTACTAGAATGTGGAGCTATACAGCTCAGGGAAGCTTTGAAAGGGCACTTCAACAGCAAGCCACAATAATGTGCTCTACCTGACTCTGCTGTTTGGGACCTGTTAGGAACTGTGGGGTACTTGTTGTACATCTATGAATATAATTATGTCGATGTATCTATTAATTTTATGGTGCTTACTGTACATTTATGATTATTACCATGCTTGTCACTGATCCAATGACTCATCTCACACTGTACAGTAACAATTAAGTGGGCGCTTTCAGAACTGCTAGGCATGCTGCAGCATATGTTGTGAACTAATAAAGATGAATTGTTTCCAAATAATAAAATTTTATTGAGTAACAAAACCAGTACAAAGAAAAAATCTGTGCAATTTAAAAGCAAATATGCTAAAAACTTAATAAATTAATGGAACAGAACTTAACAAGGGGGGGGGGTGAATCATGTCCATTTTAGCTACACATGCAGCAACTGTGGCTTTCACAGGTCAGTGTACATGAAGCTGTGGTTGTCCTTAATGGCCCCTGGTGTGGAGTGGTGGGGGTAGGGTTGTGACTCTTGATGCCATGTGGAATGTTGTGGGAGGTAGGGAAATGCTGCTGTCATAACTATAAAGGGAAGGGTAACAGCTGTCCTGTGTACAGTACTATAAAATCCATCCTGGCTAGAGACTCCAAAATCCTTTTACCTGTAAAGGGTTAAGAAGCTCAGGTAACCTGGCTGACACCTGACCCAAAGGACCAATAAGGGGACAAGATACTTTCAAATCTTGGGGGGGGGAAGCTTTTGTTTGTGCTCTTTGTTTGGGAAGTTGTTCGCTCTTGGGACTGAGAGGGACCAGACATCAATCCAGGTTCTCCAAATCTTTCTGAACAAGTCTCTCATATTTCAAACTTGTAAGTAAACAGCCAGGCAAGGCGTGTTAGTTTTATCTTTGTTTTCTCAACTTGTAAATGTACCTTTTACTGGAGTGTTTATCTCTGTTTGCTGTACTTTGAACCTAAGGCTAGAGGGGAGTCCTCTGAGCTCTTTAAGTTTGATTACCCTGTAAAGTTATTTTTCCATCCTGATTTTACAGAGAGGATTTTTACCTTTTTCTTTAATTAAAAGCCTTCTTTTTAAGAACCTGATTGATTTTTCCTTGTTTTTAGATCCAAGGGGTTTGGATCTTGATCCACCAGGAGTTGGTGGGAGAAAGGAGGGGGGATGGTTAATTTCTCCTTGTCTTAAGATCCAAGGGGTTTGGATCTGTATTCACCAGGGAATTGGTGAAGGTCTCTCAAGGCTACCCAGGGAAGGGAATTAGCTTTGGGATGGTGGCAGCGGACCAGATCTAAGCTGGTAGTTAAGCTTAGAAGTTTTCATGCAGGCCCCCACATTTGTACCCTAAAGTTCAAAGTGGGGAAGCAGCCTTGACAGCTGCAAAGGAGCGTTCCATAAGTAACAAAGAGAAGCGAGCCTGGGATGTTGAACCTATAGGTCCACAAGAGTCTGGAACATCTGTTTTTGTTACCGGAGAAGCCCCATTATGTTCTGGTATATGCATCTCCCTTTCCTTTTCCTGCTGGGACTCCTGAGCCTTTCTTCTGTCTGCTTTTCCTTCCAGGCTGTCTTCAATATTCATCCTTCAGGCGCTTTATTCATGGCCTGATGCAGCACTGCATTGTAGGATCACATTGAACATATCATCCTTCCCCGCCTCTCCCCCCCCTTATCTGGCTCAGGCATTCTGCAGATGTGGAGGGGGAACCCTCAAGGCCGCAACAGCGTCAGCCACAGATAAAATACACAAAGGTACCATTGTCAGAATAGTCACAAGTGAAAGTGTAAGTTAAGATTCAGAACTTGCTTCCCTAAAGTTTTAAACAAGACATGATTATTGACACTTCTGCTTCAGAGTTCTTGTGCATCGCACCACTAACAGCATCAGCTTTGGTGAAAATGTCCCACCAGGGAAATGAGGAGGGAATTGCTCAGTTGCATGACACTGTGGGTATACAACAATGACGCTGAATAACTGGCACCATTTTCCACAGGTGGTGGTGATTTAACTAATATCTCACTCCTGAGGGTAGGCCACCAAAGCCATCTGGATCCATATGTTGCTAGCCTGCTTACTGCAATGGTGCCTGCTGAAGTTATTGCTGACTGACATGGGAAAGCATCCTACTGTGGAGGTAGAAATAAGGCAGCCGTCCCTAGAAAGCTTCAGGAGATGATGCAAAGTACCTCCATGGAAGTTTCATCAAGATCTCTCAGGAGGATTCAAGGCCAGCCTTGTGTACATAAACAAAACGTTCTCCCCGTGGTCCCCCCACCTCACTCTAGAGGGGAATGAAAAGCTGATAACGATGCTACCTCTCTTTGTTGTACCACTATCTCTTCTGCTATGAGTAAATTAATGAAAAGTCAGTAGCTGTGTTCTGTTAAATTGGGGCTGCCAACAGTAGTCACTGTAACAGGAAATACAATTACACACGTATCCGAGGTTCCTTTCCCTGCATCGTGCTCACCCGTGCTCGACTACTGGGAGCAACTGGACTGTGGTGGAGTCTCAAACAGGTCCTGGATTGTGGCATAGTTGGATTCCCCAGACCCCCATCTTCCTCCTCCTCATTGTTCACGCCAGAGGCCTGTGGCTTGGGCTCCTCTGAGGTAACCACAATGGTGTGCCAGGTAGTGGTCTCCACCAAGTATGGTGCATAGCTCTTTGTAAAGGTGGTAGGTCTGTCATTTGGCACCAAATTGATTGTTGGCCTCCCTTGGCCATCTGATATGCCTGCTGCAGCTGCTTTGCTTTCACGCAGCACTGCTGCTGATCCTTGTTGTACCTCTTCTCCCATATCCGCAGTGCAATCTGCTTACAGATGTCCACGTTTCTACAGCTGGTTCATAGCTGTACCTGCACAGCCTCTTCTCCCCACAGGCCTAAGAGATCCAGTATTTCTTGTATACTTCAAGCCAGAGCATGTAGCCAGTATGGTCAGCTGGGCAGTTGTACACAAGAATGGAGAGTTGCTAGATGTACTTGCCAAGCTGGACAATCAGGAAAAGGCATTTCAAACATTCACAGGACTTTAAAGGGAAGTGGGGGGAGCCTTCTTGTCTCTGCGACCCCTGGGCAGCAGAGTTCACAACTGTGATCACACCGGTCAATGTTGGGGATTGTGGGACAGCTGGTGGAGGACTGTCATGGTCGACATAAATAAACAGTCTGCACTCACACTGTATCGACCACAGCATATTGAGCGTGGCTCAATGCCGCTCAGGGAAGTGGTGTTACTATGTCGCTGTAATGGAGCACTTAAGTTGGTGGGAGACAAATCTAAGTGTAGACACATGCACAATTAGGATGACACAAGGCAGCTTATGCCAACCTACCTTTGTGGAGACCAGGTCTTAGAGGCAGAGGTTTCAGAATGGTAACTTGCAATTCAAATGTCCCAGCAGCACCAGCAAGAAACCAAGCAGCACAGGAATCAATGGAAGAAACCAGCATCAGTTGAAAGTTGAGTTTACACATTTTAATGTGGAAACACACATGGAAAAGTTGCACCTCAACTTAGTGCATTCCCCATATCCAACAGCTCAATGGTCTGTGAAAACAGAAAAGGCTGAGAACTGCAGAACATTTTTTCAGCAAATTATTCCCAATTTCTCCATATTTTCAAGAGACCATTAGTGTATTTTAGCAGAACACCATCTCCTGACACTGATTGGAGCCTTTTTGTTCATTCCAGAACCCAACATTTCTCAAAGTCTTTCTGGAAGTCTACAAATAATGGCTGTCTAAAAATTCAAAGGTAAATGGTGAAAGGCTACAGACAGATCCAACTTCTTCATCTAGTTTTCTTTTTTGCTCTATTCTCACCCTCTTAGCATTAGCTGACCCATCTTGGCACTTAGCATGAGATGTACAATCTCCTTTATGTTTGTCATGAGTGTTACTCTACATGTGACAAAAGATACTGACGAGCAGTATGGCCAACATCCGGCCCAGTGTGACGCCACACCATAACTTCCATAGTGCTCCTGATATCCTCAGGCAGTAAGAATCTTCAGGTCACTTCTAAATCCAGATGTCAATTATGACAGCGCAAACAGTGCCATCCCATCCAGCCAGCCTCAGCGAGGCATATTCCTTACATCTGAGGTTCAGAAATCTATGATTGGCATTTTGCTGTAGCACCACTAAGTAGAAACCTTACTGGATTCCTTAGGATTTGATGGTTGAAAAGGATACACATATTGTACATATAGTTTGATGATGATGTTGGGGACAAAAGGTTAATTAAAGTTTGATCAGTCTCTTTGCAGCTCTAATGTATGGTTGTCTCTGACGCTGCTCAAACAAGATAGACGTCTGTGAAGAATCATATCACATTTGAAGTTTTGAAAGGCAATTTGGGAAGTATGCACAAGTATATTAACTGGCAGCAACTACATCCAGCAATAGAAGTATTGAGATAAACACTTGCAGGCAATGCACCTGCTATAATGAACAAAAAAGTCCTGCTACCAAGGCAACTGCTTACCAGCACCTGCCAGCTTAGGACCAAATCCAGGCCCTGGTCAAACTGATGCCCATAAACTCAGGGAATTATATAGAAACTGAATCAGGGCTCTAACAATGTGTTTAAAAGAGCCAGAGAAAAAAACAATGTTTTATGAGGGAGGAGGTGCAGGGGTCAAAATTATTCTAGGCTAGATAGCTATCCCTTAATCCTACTTTCCACTACAGCAGCTTTCAAGCCCTTAGGAGAAAAAACAACATTTTTTATAGGATTTACATTTACATGATGATTACAAATAACCATCTGTCTCCTTCTAGTTTTTCAATCTGGTCCATGTCCCACGAGCCCCAAGTCTGTGGTCAAAGCAGCTAAGCTGGAAGGAAGAAGTACAGGCCTGTCAGAAGGCTTGGAATAATTGCATTCTTTTCCCACCAGCACTCAGCTTCCCTTCTTCTAATGAACGTCTGAGATGATTTGTTAAAAAAAAAAAAAAAAACTGTCCATAATTTTTCCTCCTCATTGAATGATACTGCCTTAAAATACAGCTACATCTGTCAATCTGACTAGAGGGTATAAAACCATACCCAGTAAATATTAATGTGCTGCTGCAGTTTGGGTCCTGGTAGTTTGTCTTGTACCTCCCATTCTGTTTAGTGCTTATCTGAAACTTTAAGCTTTTGTACCACCACAATGTTGGGAACATGACATGCAGCTTGGTCTCCTCCTGATCTGAGGCACTCTCCCACATGCATTTACCCAAATCAGGCAATTTCACCTTCTCCTCAGCCCACACCATTGCTGCTTTGGCATTTCTCTCATATGAGGAATGTTGATATGCATGATCAATATACATTATAGTGCCAAATAACTGACAAATGTCATGATTTATAAACTGAACAGCCTAAAGATTATTACACATTAGACACAGTATGGTGCTGGGGGGTGTCTGAGAATGTTTTGTTTTATTTATTACAAATTGACATGGCCACAGAAGAATCTGAAATTGCCCGAAGAAAGGTGAGGAAGAGAAGCAGCAGTCATGGTCAACCTCCCTTGTGAAGAATATTGCACCTTCTTTGAGGCCACATATGCTCTACCTTTCTGCTTCAGCTGCTGGCTCGGATATATGCTCCATTGAGGCAGGCAACATAGCCTGGACACAAGGTTCACACCAGTACTCTTAGCAGAGAGTACATTTCATATCACTGTATGGGCCTGTATACAGGTAGCACAGTTTCCCTAAAGAGGTGCTGACACTTCTTGGAAAACTTTGAAAAAACATGAAACAATTCTACCTATACATCTTAATTTCTCTCTCTCCCTGGAATCTCCCTTCTCTGCCCTTCCCTTCCCCAAAACAGATATTTCTAAGGCATCTAATATTTAAACACATGGAGCAAAACTTTTAAACTTGAGTCCTAAAATTAACACCAAAATCAGTGGCTTACTTTCTGTGGTGTGGAGCACCAACTGATGTTAATAGTAGGACCAGTGGAAATTACAGTGAGGGACAAAGCTGCAGAACAACATTTGCCAAAAAAAACTTGCATCTTCATTTCTGAAAAATGCATCTACTTCCCCGTTTTAAGTCACAACCTGAAGCTGAGATTTTCCTTTACCCTTTTTCTTGCTAAATACTCAGCTGAACTCTGTATTTAAGTTTCCTCCTTAATACTACTATTTAAAGGTAGTATTCTCTTTATTTACATCTCTCAAGTAGGACCAATAGAGTACTGAAAAATGCCCTGTACGGATTCTAGCACTATAGATTGGATCAGCCCACATACAAAAGCTGCAGACCAGGGATCGGTAACCTTTGGCATGCGGCCAACCAGGGTAAGCCCCCTGGCGGGCCGGGCCGGGCCGGTTTGTTTACCTGCCACGTCCGCGGTTCGGACGATCGCGGCTACCACTGGCTGCGGTTCGCTGCTCTGGCCAATGGGAGTGGCGGGAAGCGGTGCAGGACTGAGGTACTTTCCAGACAAACTCCCACTGAAGACAGTTAGGAGTTCCTTATAAATTCATTAAGAAACTCAGGATTTGAGACAGTCTTAGGGAAATCTTTACACATTTTTCATAGCTTCACTGGACTCTTGCCATTAACTAGCTTATTTCACAAAGGTGCTATACTCTCCTGACCTTTCTCCTTCCTTATTTATAGCATGAACTGCAGCCATTAGTTAAAACCCCGCAAGTCAGACTTTTAAATTTGTCATCAATAGTTAACTCTTTTGGAGGGACTTACTAACATATTTTCTTTCACACTCAATTATATAGGCATGGGAGCATGTTTGCTATAACCTGCTTTTGATTTTTCACATGCCTCTGTTGTACTTAATAAAATGCATGCAGTATAGCTTGTTTCCTGTATGAATGTGCTACTGAAAAACTGTATAATGTCCTTCTGACTCACTGTGTTCAACTGAATTTCCCTATTTTCTGTGAAAGATTTTATTTGACTTTTGGAAGACATAAACACTGGATGTTTTTCTAATCAAAAATGTAACATATTTATGTTTAAGCTTCCTGATTGAAAACAAAGTTATATCACCTATCTGCACTGTGCTGAAGTCCCAATAACCTTCTCTTTTTTTACCCCCTAATGAATTCTGAATGCTGCAGTTAACATTCAGCAATCTCATTACCCATCTACTATAAATCTTCAAAAGCATCATTGTGTTTTGACAGCCAAGCAAGGGAAGGGGAAGCAATACGCATATCCAAGCATTTTTTTATGAATGCAGATTTCCTAAAGACCAAATTTAAATGATTTCAGAAACCTAACACTGCATTTGTGACAGTGAGTGCCAGAGGAGGTGTTGGAAAATCTTTCCCCCACAATGGAAAGCACAATTATATTTTTCTGATGTTGTTGAGTACATTCCCTTTTGATGCATGCACTGTGAAAATAGATTGTTAATGCTAACAAGCAGTCTGCTACTGAAAAATTATATGCTCTTAGAACGAAAGAAACAACATTTATTTTATACTTAAAAGTTCACAGAGGCTTTACCAAAGAGTTGGTAACAAGACTTCAGAAACATTATTTTGGCAAATGTGTGTACAGTTCTTGGCTGTTGGAAGTCTTAAGATTTAACAAGGATCAGACATTTAACAGTTTACTAGAATAGTTATTTAATGATCCTTTAAACTGAAGTCTGACATTAGCTTTTACGTGCTCTTTAGACTTAATGGGCTACATATTGAGAAAACCATGGGCAAGTAATTTATTTTCCCCAACTAATGTATGAATCGTACGTGCCACTAAGTGCAACTAAAAAAGTGCTGTATCTTCAAAGGGTGTCACCTGCATGAAGTGAATGTGAGAAATACAGTCATTCCTGTTTTGCAGCACAAATAAGGGACAACAAGTTTCAGTACTGCCAAAATATTTAGTACATCACCTATGAGAATCTTCAAAGCTTTGTGGAATGTTAATTTTAATTACATTTCCTTCCAAAGGTTAGTCGTGGTGATCAGCAGTAGAAGCCATAGGCATATTTAAGAAGTTCTTTCTATTGTAGCTTTCATTTTATACTCCTGGTACTATTGAGATATTTTGTAAGGTAAAATAATTCAAGTATGAAGTAAACAGACCATGAATATATTTCTATATCATCAAATTAAGAACTCCTTCTCTCCAGCTCCTATTATTTGGACTAGATTTTCAGTATTTCCCCATGTCAACAACTGTCTACCTCACTTCAATTTTACCTTAAGACATAGCTTTTGTTCCTTGCCTCTGTCTCTTAATTTCTCAACAATACTTGAACTTTGGTCCAAATGGCAGAAGCTGCAGAGTAGGAGACTCACACACTAGTAATGTTAAGATTTCATGGGGAGACACACAGTGGGGAGGACAGTGAGAGGTGAAGAAGGAAGGAGAAAAGGAAAAATAGAGCCAATGGGTAAAATTTTAAAAAATGACTAAGTGACTTAGGCTCTGAAGTGCCACGTTCAAGAGTCTCATAGGCTTTTAGGAGCCTAAATCCCATTGAAAGTCAATGAGACTTAGGTTCCAAATTCATTAGGGGGGGTTGAAAATGTTACCCAATGCCTCCAAGCAAGTCCATGGAGCAAATTTAAAACAAGAAGGGCATTTTTAATTGGATCTCGAAGAGGGAACCAATTAATGTTTGTGTGAGAAGCACACAACCTGTTGCATACTAACTCTAGCCCCATATGCAGCAGACTGGATTCAACCCAAGAGTTCTGCTGGACTGAGATGGCCCGGTATCCTTTATTTCTGTTTTCAGATATTTAGCAAACCATGGCCCTTTCACACTTTTAACAAGTGAGGAAAAATGTTAAATGGGATAACAAAGAATAATTTTTCATCTTCTTAATGCCTTATCATTACTGACAATAGATGAAATTCACCTGCCCATAATCCTCTACACACATTTAATATTGTATTTAGATTACAGGTCTACACCATGCTGCAGGAAAAAAGACGTGCTACAACATAGACCTAATATCCAGTTGAATTTATTAGGGAATCATGTCAGTTATAATTTCATCACTGCAAACTACGAAATGAACCAAATATGTGATCCACTGAATAGCACTAGCTGAGACACTGTCTTTCACATACTGTCCCAAAACTGAAAATAACTTTTTCATAAAAAAGCATAACCTGCAAGAAATATTTGGCAAGTTTAGAAAAGTAGGCATGAAACTTTCCAAAATTAATTTCCAAGCAAATGACTTAAGAAGAAGCAAATGCATATGCAAGCATTTTTTATGAATGCAGATTTCCTAAAGACCAAATTTAAATGATTTCAGAAATCTAACACTGCATTTGTGACAGTGAGTGCCAGCGGAGGCGAGAATTTTCTCCCATTTATTTTCAGACGGGGAAAGAAGGAGAAGTAGGAATTCACATAGCCTTAATTATTATTCAGTACATAGAGCAAGAGGGAAGAAAAACTAAAGCAGCAGGAGAAAAGGCCAACAACAATAGCCTAAAGCAACAATTTATAAGGGGAGTCTCAGCATCCTGGGGGAGGCCAGAATCTGGGTGTCCAGTTCCACCTTCCAGTAATACCACTCTGTGCATAAAAATCAAAATGACTTTTAGTATTTGGTTCCATTAGATTCTTTAGATGCTCATACAAATGCTGTGGCATAATATTTTGAATTGCCATGAAACCCCCCCCTCCCCTGCCCCCATCTCCCTAGATATTCTAACTAAAGCGATAGTTCATGTACCTCACATTTTGCACAATGGTATTAGAACAAAAGGGACCAGTCTCCCCACACCCTTCTGAATCCTCCAGCAGCTCGCAGCAAAACAAAGCCAATGCAATTACATGTGTGTGGATTCCCCTAATGCAGTAGTTCTCAACCAGTTTATCACTGTGGGCTGCATATGACCCTATTTCCCAGTGCCCCCACCCTCACTGCCCAGAGCGTCCCGTCCCCGCAACCTGCCCAGAGACCCACCACTGTCCCGCCCCCTGTCCTCTTGCAGCACCTACCAGCCCCCTGCTGGCAGGAGCTCTCCTGCAGGCTGCTTTATGGCTCTCCCCCTCTGCCAGCCCCACCCCCTGACAGACAAGAGCACAAATTTTGAAATTTTAGCACATAGCTGGGCCATAGCTGTGTGCTAATTGGGGCGCGGGTTGAGAACCGGGCTGCCCTAATGTAAGGGAATCCCTCTGCTGGCAAAGCGACATAATAGTCAGTGTTGTGGCATTGCTCCCCTATCCCAACCCATAGCACAGGAGGCATTTTGAGGGTCTAGCCAAAATACTACTAGGCTCCCACAATCCCCAGCTCCTGGAGTAGCCCTTTGGATGTCAAAGCAGCAAAACACAATTTCAGTGCAGCCCTCTGACTGCTCTAAACTGTGGTGGGGCCAGAAAGGGCCCAGTTAGGCCAAGAATTAAGAGAGATAAATGTGGAATAAAGCCACCTTTACAGTTCTTCCCACTCCTCAACATGTCCATGTGTGGCACTGGCATAGCTGAAGATCTTATGAACTGCCCATGAGTATTTTATGACAATGATCATAAAGCATATTAACAGTTCAAGTGACCCCCATGAAAGTGTGAATTTGTATACATTCAAGGAACTACTGTCATTTTTCAATTAGATTAGCCAGTGAGAGTTTTATTGACTAGATAAAATGTTCAGATACCATGGTGATGAACACAGTATAACAACCAAATAAGCAGAGATTAGATTCAATGGAATTTGACACAATGTACATTCATCCCAGCACAGTATTTACCTGCACTTCAGAATGTGTTGTATTCTCTATATTTAGAATGGGAAATTGAGAAAATACAATGGTTCATGTAACTAACACAGAAGATAATTATGATGGGATTTCTCTGTCTCGGTGCCTAAGCACGGCATAATCTGGTTGGAACTGACCCAAAGGAGTGATGCTGTTGTCAGAACAACCAGGAATGTTATGCTGTTCTTTTCCTGTATGGTTCCTAGCCACTGTGGCCCATTAGAGCCTTCACTGGTTTTGCATATATGTAATATCAGAGGTGACCCAATATTGCCTTTTTTTCATCTATAGCTAACCAAGAGACTGCCACCTTTCCTCCCAAACACAGACTTTATTGTCTATGCTCGACATGCTCCCATTAACTATATGTTCTGTGTTCCATTCACATTATTAGATAAACTTTTTTAGTCCTTCAATGGTCTGGGCCTGTATTATTTAAGAGATCACCCTTCCTTTTCATCCTACCATGATAGTTGAGATCTGCTGGGTTATTTTAGCCTAAAACTCAGCAATTCATGCTTCATAGTCTGAAAAGGCTCAAATCTGGCAAGTTGTAGATTACAACATAGTGTGTTCCTTTATTCACAGTTAGGTTTTTGGTAGAACATTTTATTATTATTAATTAGTAGTAATTATTAATTAGTATTATTATTCCAGTTAGTTGGCTGTCTAAGGTCAATCACATTTTTGTGAAAGGCATGGCTCTTTGTGAGTTAGTTTTGATCTCTTTTGTTCAATGTCTAGCTGGCTTTTTGTTATAGTTACTGTACAAGACAGTAAATAACTAAAACAAATACAACACACAAGGGTCTCATATTTCTCTTGACCCAACAGTCTGTGGTATCAACCAAGCATTTGTTTTATTGCTGGTTACAATATTTACTACCAGTATGAGAAAGAATGCTCCACTCATTCAGAACAACAAATAATATTATATTTCAGATATTGAAACACATTTCATGTTCTTTTTTAATTAATCATCTGAGCACTATCCAGTCAAGATAGATCCCTCCATCATACCATTTTAAAACAGGCAGATGTCTCTGTTAGCCTCTTCCATAATAAATATATTGCCATTATTTATAGCCTGTCTTCAGATCCCAGTAACAATGATAAATCCATTAAACTTCACTTTCATTGTTCCCGATGTTTCAAAAAATCCTAGGTGGGATTACAACCTGATAACACAGAATCTGGTGTACATTGTACCTTATTTAGGAACCAACTGGAGAAGAATAAAGTTGACTTAGGGCTTCTAGTATCAAATACTTTTATTAAAAAACTCAGAATAATAGTGAGTAAATCCATGTGTTCACATCAATATAATAATGACATTATTACACCTATTAATAAAAATAGATCTGCTGATGGGGTTTTGGCTGACGGGACATCATAAAATGAATTATATTCCTTCTTAAACAATATAATTAACTCTTAATGAACCTTTCTCTTTCCCCAGTAAATTCAATTTTGTCTAATCCTTGGGTTTATGGTAATGTCGAGCTCATTAAAATGTTACTTAAAACTCATTAAAATGCACACTGAGAGGTAACAGCTTCATTACGGTAATATGTTGTAAAAGAAAAAAAGAATGCTTTATTATCATTTAATTGTTTCCAAAACTGAATACATTTGCATAGTGATAAGGTTCACGGGATATTTTCAGTGGTACTCAATAATTAAGCAGCTCAGTAATTAAAAATGCATTTTCTAAAAATAAGTTTATGTTATTGCCTATTCCCGGTTGTTTTTTCAATTAGAAAAAGTGGACATATCAATACAGTTCATGGAATTGGTGGAACAGATACACCACCATTTCAGCAGCTGATACTAAAAAGATTTTAGTACTTTCGGTCCTTGATAAAATTTTGTTTCCAGCATTTTCTATTGAAAAAATTGCATTCAATATGCCTTTTATATTGTTTAAAGATAGAATGAAGGCTTTATAATGAAGTTATAATACTCTCCAATCTTTTATTTATTCTTTCAAAACCAGGATATCAAATTTTAGGCACATCACTGATCTTTCAGCTTTGGAAGCCTGTTTTCCACCTCTAATTTAAACGTTACAAATGGAAAAGAATTTTGTGGTCTCAGTCTTTATGTGGGGAGAAAAATCACTATAATTTTGATACTATTTATAATCACCATATATGTAGACTATACTGCAGCCCCTTATCTTTACAGCAGCCATACACTGAGCTTGGGGTCAGCTGGGACCCAATTCAGGCTTCAGGGCAAACCAGATTATCCATGAGGCTGCTCTAAATTGTGTCTAGCCTGAACAGCCTTCAAGCAGCTGGGTCAAAAGCCAGGGTAGTTGCAGCACAACAGAGTTCTAGCCATACCCCTTTACCTTGGTCAAATCCACGAGGGTTACACCAACTCTATATCACACAGGATTTTTCCTTCTCTAGGGAACTCCCCAGCTAGGTAGCATGTCATCTTTTTGATTGCTTTTCACTGCTAGAGCAGCAGAAAGTTCCAGTGGCAGGAGCAGGGATCTGGCCCGGTATATAGAAGTTTGAACAGAGTGTATCTGTATTATTGGGATAGTTATTACCTCTAGGTGCATGATGTATAGGTTTAAATGAAAATATCAGACTTGTCTATATAATTCCAATCTGAATAAATTGTTCTGTTTTTTGGAAATTCATCTGGCTAGGTCACAGGTCCAGACCTATCTCCGACATAGTGTTTGGGAGCAGCAAATATCAAAAATATAATAACGATGAAGCCAGTATTTATGGGCTAAAGATAATGCTGCACAGCTCCTTACATAAGCTCCAGACAAAGAAAAAAATGTAACTCTGGTGCTCAATGTTTGCCATGTGGGTATTGGCTGGAAGGTGATGTAATGCTAACTGAGACTTAACACTTGCATTTACACACCTAAACAAGTTTTCCAGAAAAGATGCTGACACACACATGGCTTTCTAGGACATGTAGCCTGGACCCTAAGGATATGTCTACACTGCAATTAAAAACCCACAGCAGGTCCAGGGCAGCTGACTCTGGCTCAGGCTGTGGCACTGTTTAATTGCAGTGTAGACTTCTGGGCTTAGGCAGGAGCCTGGTCTATAGGACCCAGTGAAATGGGAGGGTCCCAGAGCTCGGATTGCAGCCTGAGCCTGGAAGTTTACAGTGCAATTAAACAGCCGCACAGCCTGAGCTCTGCAAGCCTGAGTCAGCTGGCATGGGTCAGCCACAGGTGTCTAACTGCAGCGTAACCTATTCTGAGATGGGGAAAGAAAGAGACATCTTTGAAGCTGAGAGTCAGACAAAGAGCTTTCTACCATGACAGCTTTTCAAGCCCCTTGTAATTTTAGTTTACTCCCAGACAAGTGATGTTTTAGGTAAACTAAGGACATTTATTTCTGTATACATCCTTTATATTGTGATTTTTCCCTCTCTCAATTTTTGTAAATTGTTTATATGTGTGTACACTACAGTACAACCCCAGAGTTACGAACTGTCCAGGCAACCACACACCTCATTTGGAACTGGAAATATGCAATCAGGCAGCAGCAGAGACCAATACAACAACAACAACAAAAAAACCAACACCCAAAAGCAATACAGTACAATACTGTGTTAAACATAAACTACTAATAAGTAAAGTTTCAAAGCTGTATTAAGTCAATGTTCAGATGTAAGCTTTCGAAAGAACAGCCACAAATGTTTTGTTCAGAGTTACGAACATTTCAGAGTTACGAACAACCTCCATCCTAGAGAAGTTCATAATTCTGAGGTTCTATTGTATATACATGTTTCAGAATAGCAGCCGTGTTAGTCTGTATCCGCAAAAAGAACAGGAGTACTTTTGGCACCTTAGAGACTAACAAATTTATTAGAGCATAAGCTTTCGTGGACTACAGCCCACTTCTTCGGATGCATATAGAGTGGAATAAATATTGAAGATATATATATATACACACATACAGAGAGCATAAACTCCCACCTGTTCATGCTCTCTGTATGTGTGTATATATATCTCCTCAATATTTATTCCACTCTATATGCATCCGAAGAAGTGGGCTGTAGTCCACGAAAGCTTATGCTCTAATAAATTTGTTAGTCTCTAAGGTGCCACAAGTACTCCTGTTCTTTTTATTGTATATACAAACACATATAGATATGCGTGCACAAACCCACACCACTCACACTTAAGACACTCTGAGTATGGTTTCAAAACTGATTGCTGAGGGAGTTGCCTGACTGGCATGCCAAAGACAAAAACTGAACTTGAACATGTTGTGATGGCAGACCCAGGAATATGGAACTGCTTAAGTACAAGATCACTGCACAAAGAAGGTCTATGGTTCTTCACATCCATAGAGTGTTAGAGGAGGACAAGCAGTCGTCTTGTAGACAGAAGAAAGAGACAAACAACCTGAAAAGTACTAAGCACAGTAATGGCATAAGTGGTTGGGTTAATTCAAGGTTATTTAACCTCTGTTTAACGAGAACAAAATTTACTGATGTATTGGTGAGGAATGATATTCTTGGGGGATAGCACTGGACTGGGTCTCAAGAGAAACAGCATTAAATTTCCAACCTTGCCACAGATTTCCGTGGGGCAATCGGACAAATCAACTAATCTTCCAGTCCATAGTTCCCCTTCTGGAAAATAGGGATAATAGTTCTTTTCATTCACATTTTGTCTATTTAGATAATTCTTAGCTCAAAGAGCTCACAGTCTTTTATAAGTACTTTCTGCAGTGCTCAGCACAAGGGCTCCAATGGATATTTCTGTAATACAAACAAGAATAAAGTATTCAAAAATCAAACAAATATAGGATACTGACTCCACTAGACCACAGTATGTTGGCCTGCAAATTGTTCTGTAGTACAAGTCCGGTGATGTTTCTAAAATTTGTGTTGATACATCCTTAACAAACACGTGCCCATAGAGATTTACATGGTCATTTCTATAATCTTTCACATTTCATGTTCTGAGCCTTTTCAAAAGAAAACAAACAACATATCACTTCAGCCAAGTAAATAATCTCTCATTTTATCTTTATTGCACACACCAGCAGATAAGTTATGTCATTTCTCTCAAACACAGTGTGAGATGCATGGAAATAAATAACCCAGAGAGAAAATAAGTAACTTCCATTATAAGCATTAATGTTAAACTATCTTTGTTGTGTTTCCATGTATCGAATAAGCAAAGTTAAATGAGATACCATAAATACAAAATAAAAGATAGATGATACATTTGAAAGAAAAGTAATCACATATTATATTTACTAAAACTTCCCATCTCCATTGAAAAGCTAGCAACAAACAGCTTAAAAATACCAGTTGAAAACATTATAGGCTCAATTATCAACTGATATACATGGCAGGTCATCACTCCATAGCCTAAATAATCCACTGCTTAGCATGTGCATACAAGTGCTGATTTTACATTATTTGCAACATTGTGGTCCTGTGTACATCTAAGCCTTAAAGGTATATTTTTAAAAAATCTGCTTATTTTTCTCAATATACAAACAAATGAAACCTATACAATAGAATTAATTTCCACATAAATGTCACCCCTTCTATCTTGTCCTCTCTAATCTGTCCCTGTCCCACTCCTGTCTGTTCCCCATCTCTCACTCCTCATCTCAGTCCCATGCCTTTTGCCAACCCAGTCCCAGGCTCCACGCCTCAGGCTTCTCAGTTCTAGTCTCCTTCCCCTAGATAGTTGAAGTCACTGGGCTTGTTATCCAAGTCCCAATGCCCTCCACTGTGAGGACTGAGGGCTGGGCGGTCAAGCATAATGGTGAGTCACAAACCAGAACCAGGGCTGGAATCAGAGGCCGGAGTCAAGCCAGAGTCAGAGTCAGGGATAGGACATAGGAGCAGAGTCCTGGAGAGAGGGACAGGAAAGCAGAAGTGAAGGAGAATCTGGGATAAGTAGGGCATGAACAAGCTGGTAGTGAGGAACCAGGAAGAAGAGGGAAGGCAAGGCTCATGCAAGTAGATAAGGTCTGAAATGGCAGACAGTCAAGGATTCATTTATTGGTTCAGACAACGTCCTGTGCTTCCTTCTGGCTTACGTAGTGCATCTGAGCCAACTGGTGGGGCCAGATGTCTCTCCCAATAAGGAGCTTTGTGAGCCCTTGGCAAGCTAGAGCTCTACTAATCCTCTGCTTCACTAGTTCCAGTGAGCGGCTGGGTGGTGGCTGTGGTCTAAGTACTGCCTGGGGCTGCCTGGGTTCAAGATCTGCAATCCCTCACTCACATCTTCTGCCACTGTCAGTGTCTTCCACACCCCGTGTCAGTCTCCTTGTCCAACCAGTCCCATTTCCCCCTTCCAACTCCTCATCCAATCTTCTATTCCCTTCCCTTCCTGCTAGCAGGATCCCAGTCCTAGTCTCCCTCCTTGGACTCCTCATGAATTGCAGTCTTCGCAGCAAACCCGCTTCCCAACTCCTTGCCCCAAGTCTTTTTGCTCAGCCAACCCTCATTTTTTCCCTACACCCAGTTCCTTGTCATAAGAACATAAGAACGGCCGTACCGGGTCAGACCGAAGGTCCATCTAGCCCAGTATCCTGTCTACCGACAGTGGCCAATGCCAGGTGCTCCAGAGGGAGTGGACCAACAGGCAATGATCAAGTGATCTCTCTCCTGCCATCCATCTCCATCCTCTGACAAACAGAGGCTAGGGACACCATTCCTTACCCATCCCGGCTAATAGCCATTAATGGACTTAACCACTATGAATTTATCCAGTTCTCTTTTAAACGCTGTTATAGTCCTAGCCTTCACAACCTCCTCAGGTAAGGAGTTCCACAAGTTGACTGTGCGCTGCGTGAAGAAGAACTTCCTTGTATTTGTTTTAAACCTGCTGCCTATTAATTTCATTTGGTGACCCCTAGTTCTTGTATTATGGGAATAAGTAAATAACGTTTCCTTATCCACTTTCTCCACATCACTCATGATTTTATATACCTCTATCATATCCCCCCTTAGTCTCCTCTTTTCCAAGCTGAAGAGTCCTAGCCTCTTTAATCTCTCCTCATATGGGACCCGTTCCAAACCCCTAATCATTTTAGTTGCCCTTTTCTGAACCTTTTCTAGTGCCAGTATATCTTTTTTGAGATGAGGAGACCACATCTGTATGCAGTATTCGAGATGTGGGTGTACCATCAATTTATATAAGGGCAATAATATATTCTCAGTCTTATTCTCTATCCTCTTTTTAATGATCCCTAACATCCTGTTTGCTTTTTTGACCGCCTCTGCACACTGCGCGGATATCTTCAGAGAACTATCCACGATGACTCCAAGATCTTTTTCCTGACTTGTTGTAGCTAAATTAGCCCCCATCATATTGTATGTATAGTTGGGGTTAATTTTTCCAATGTGCATTACTTTACATTTATCCACAGATGTTTCTCTCCTCCCCACTGTTGTCCAGTCCCAGTCTCTTTGTCCAGCCAGTCCCAGTCTAGCCTGCTGTCTGTCCAGCACCTCTTCTGATCTCAGAGTCTACCCAACCCAGCCAAGTGGCTGGAAGTCTCCCCTCCACACTGTTTCCCTCACTGGGCTCCCAATCCCAATCTTTTTCCTGACTCACAGACCCAGTGTGCTTGTCCAACCAGCTTTCCCTCCCCCTTGCCACAGCCTCCCCACCTAACCACTCCCATTCTCCCCCTCCCCTTCCCCCATCAGCAAACAGTCCCAGTCTCCTTGACCAACCACTCTAATCCTCCCAGCCCCAGCTTCCTTGCCAAGCCAGTTCCAGTTTCTGCCCCCCCACAACTTCCAGTCTCTTTGTCCAACCAGTCCCAATCTGCCCCCTAGTTTCCAGTCATAATTAGTCTCCTCCCACCTCCACTCCCAATTTCAAAAGCCACTTTGTCCCAATCTACTTTTTTCCTATCCCCCAATCCAGCTTTGGTACCTTCTGCATTTGAATCAGGCAATTTCCTCCTCCACACTGCCTGGGTGCCAGCAGGGGGGATAATGGAAAGCATTGCAGATGTAGGCTTTTTGCTATCAGTGCTCTGCCCCACCCTGGCCTGGAGCAGCTGGAAACAGCAATTACTGGAGCAGCATACTCAGTCAGTCTGTGGGCATGGCCCAGGCAGGGCCAGTGTTAAGTGATAGCAAGAAGGGCAACTGCCCAGGGCCTCATGCCTTAGGGGGCTTAGCACAGCGGGGCTCAGGCTTTGCCTTTAGCCCCACACAGTCTTCAGCTTTGAAACATTGCAGAAATCCAATGTGTAAGCAGGTAAGGGGAAGCAGGGTGGGGGTTCACTCTTTCTTTTCTGCCCTGGGCCTCAACTAGTCTAACATCAGCTCTGAGTACATGCACAGTCTAATTAGCTATAGCAGCTATGAGAGGCTGAAGCAAGTTAACTGATGATGGAGTCTTTGGAGAGATTAGCTGTGAAGCTCTACCAAGTTTGCATCTGTGAACTGTGATTTTTCAAAGGCTTGTAACTTGGCCTAATTTGAACAGATTTTCATGGGAATGACAAAAGGAACCCTGAATCCAACCCCCCTTCCTCGGCCAAATTTCAAGTCCCTGCTTTAAAACATTGGGGCACTAGAGCTTTTCAAACAAAGTGGACAGAATTTTTTTAACATGGGTAAAACAATGTGTTTTGGCTGAAATTCTCTCTCTCTCAATCTCAGCCTGAGGAAGACATCTGGCATGTAAAAGAATAGTTAAAATCTGGCAAAGTTATAAACAACTGAAAACAGACTCTTATAATAAGACATGTTTGGCAAACTTAATAATTAGCAGTGCTACCAGATCCACTTTTAATTTATCCTGTGAAATTCCTAATTGACACAGACACACTACATGCACAATTGCTGGCATCCTATGAGCCTAATAAGGTTTATCAATCTGCCAGAGGAGGTAGGGGTTGGAGTAAAAGGGGCCAAAACCAGGATATGAGGGATGGATTGCGGGAGGAGGAATGTGAATGAGGGGCTGCATATACTGTGCAAGTCCACTAACAAGGTGTCCTCCTAAACACATAAGAATGGCCATACTGGGTCAGACCAATGGTCCATCTAGCCCAGTACTTAATCCTCTGACAGTGGCCAATGCCAGACGCTTCAGAGGAAATGAACAGAACAGGCAGTTATCAAGTGATTCATCCCACGTTGTCCAGTCCTAGTTTCTGGCAATTGGAGGTTTAGGGACACCTGGAGCATTCCTGACCGTCTTTGCTAACAGCCACTGATGGACCTGTTCTCCATGAATTTATCTAATTCTTTTTAGAACTCAGTTATACTTTTGCCTTTCACAATATCCCTTGGCAAGAAGTTACACAGGCTGACTGTGTGAAGAAATACTTCCCTATGTTTGTTTTAAACCTGCTGCCTATTAATTTCATTGGGTGACTCTGGGTGCTTGTGTTGTGTGAAGAGGGAAATAACACTTCCCAGTGTGTAGTGTGTCTGTGTCAATTAGGAATTTCACAGGATAAGTTATAAGTAGGACTTGTAGCACTGCTAATTAAGGTTTGCAGACACATGTTGTTATAAACAACTGAAAACAGGATATTTTTGCCAGATTTTAACCATACTTTTACATGCCAGATGACTGCCTCAGGCTGATGCATTTTTTTTTAATTTCAGCTAACACATACTGTTTTACTCATATTACAAATTTATTTTCTCCACACCATTCATGATTTTATAGACCTCTATCATATCCTAGTATCCTCCTAATACCATGTATTGTAGTTTATGAGGGTACTACTGCCTTTGCACTGAGTTAGTCTGTCAGCATGAGCAATACAGACTCAGACCTTTAAGTCTGGGGATGCCAGGTTCAGAAGACCATAATTGCTGCAGGGTGGTGTAACATATTGTCAAGCCACTAAAGAGGGACAAACAGCCACACTGTGTTAGTATGGGTTACACAATCCCCCTCGCCAGGGAAGATCTTCCTATGCATCACAGTCCCACAGAAATTCAAATCACTGTAAATGTCTGAAGGGATTGAACTTAAGCCCTCTGAATCTAAAAAACATAATCCTGTACTGACTGAGCTAAAGGACCAGACTGGTTAGATTAAAGGCAGTACCAGAAAAACTTTTAAATATGGTCCAGCCATTAGAAGGTGACAAAGCCGTAATAAATTAATACGGGTTCCATGGGAAAAATCATGTGAATAATGGGGTAAAAGCCAAACAAAAAGAAATAGCAGAAAAAAAGGAAACTGATGGGGGGAGAATGGACCTTTCCTTATAAAAATAAATGTGTGATTTTTACTTTCTTATACAACAGATAAATTTAATTTATAATTGCCAGGTGAGACGCATTAGTGGTTAACAGCACTTGGCCTTAGGTGTCAAGTCCAAAAACACAACTAGGTGAAACAATATTCTTGTAATCTTAGTTAATTATAGTGTCTTATTTGCATCATATTCCATATTAGCAATTTATTTTTACTAACTCTGGTTACTGAATACTGTATATTCAAATGGGGGGAAGGATAGCTCAGGGGTTTGCTAAACCCAGGGTTGAGAGTTCAATCCTTGAGGGGGCCATTTAGGGATCAGGGGCAAGAATCTGTCTGGGGATTGGCCCTGCTTTGAGCAGGGGGTTGGACTAGATGACCTCCTGAGGTCCCTTCCAACCGTAATATTCTATGAACTATTGTTTGCACTGTTGCAACTATTGAAACACACAAATTTCAGACCATATCTTCAGCTGGTGTAAATCAACATTGCACCATTGTAGTCTTCTCTAACATGCAGTATTGCAATGCCATTGGAAGCTTTTATAAATAAACAAAACACAATTTTTATAAGTTATAGTAAATTAGTATCAAAATTCTATTATGTCACAGAAATTTACAAAACCCCTCAAAGGGTTAACCCTGTGAGTACTGAGCACTTCCTACAAGATGGTGAATGTCCTCAACTCACTGAGATTTGAGGACCCTCACCAAGTGGTAGAACTATGTCCTGAGAAATTACTGCCCAAGATTTCGTTTCTGTTTTCCGTGCTGGACATGTGACTGATTTGTGCAGCTTTTGCCATCTATCTGGATGTTCTTTGTTGAGTAATACAGTTATGTGGCTTCCTTCAGTTGCCTTGGGAAGTGGGAAATTGGTTAAAAATATTTCAAAATGAAAAGAGAAAGAGAATGAATGCCAAACAAAGGGGAGAAACAGTCTGCAGAAAATGCTTAAAGTCATTTGTTCCCAATCTTCCCATCCTCCACCCCCTAACCAGTGTATTGGCAAAAGAAAGCAGTCCAGCCCACCCCTTGAAGTATTTAATTGACTTCATAGGGAGTGTTATCAAGAGCTACTCAAGCAGTGCTAATGGTGCCTGCAGATTCCTTACACATCCCATGGCTGGCATACATTGGACCTTAAAAGGGCTAATACGAGAGTGTATTCTCTACTCCGTGTGTCAGTAAGAACCAAGGGCTATCTGGAAAACAATGAATAATTAGACAGTGCTATTCTCAGACAGAAGGAAGGTGTGTAATAAACACAAAATTGGTATCCAAATATACACTCTCCAGCTAACTACCCCATTATGACACTTAGGTTACAATACAGTGATATTTCAAAGAGTGTGGCGTCAATTAATATAAGGAGTAAATTAGAGAATGTGATTTTTTTTTAATTAAAGGTGTCAGGTTTTTTTTGATTGTTTGTTGTTGTTTAAGAGAATATTCTACAACAGGACAGATGGTACCTGATGGGGTTAGGAAAAGTGAGGGAAGAGCCAGGAGAAAGCCCCAAACAAAGTTACAATGGCATTCTTGTGAAGAGTGCAGCAAAACTTGTAAGCCACAGACCTACTGTTTGTATCACCAATTAAGCAAACAAAAACACCAGAATGACAGTGGCTTCTAACAAAATGGCAACATTTAACAACGGTTTAATAATAGTTACCACACTGCAGCATCTGAGATGCCACAGTCAGATGACCTGTAACACTTAACTGGGGGAGCACAATTTTTAAAAGGTTTTGAGGGGGATGTGACCAGGGCTTGATTAATGCAGGGGCTTTAGGGGCTGCAGCCCAGGGCCACAGGCCAAGGGGGACCCCACAAGAATAGATTCATAATTATATACAATTCAGTGGTCACCAACCCGTTGATTGAGATCGACTGGTCGATCCTGGAGCCTCTGCCAATCGATTGCAATCTCTGGGCTGCTAAAAGTCCAGCAGCGCAGCAGGGTTCAGGCAGGCTGCCTGCATGCTGTGGCCCCATGCTGCTCCCAGAAACAGCTGGCTGCTGGCACGTGTTTGCGGCCCCTGTGGGGGGTGGAGATGGCTCCGCGCACTGCCACGCAGCTCCCATTGGCCGGGAACCTGGTGCCTTTCCCAGGCATGTCCCGCTCTGCTGCGCTCAGCCCGACTCCCACACTGGCAGAAATCTGGAGGGGCACATAACTCTGTATACACCCCTCCCCGCAGCCATGCATCATGTCTGGCCACAATTATTTCCATCTTAGATTTTTGGTAAATGCTAATATTTTAATAATGATACATGCATGCTGAATTTCTATAATTCCTTTAATTTACTGACTTCAAAGTGCATTACAAACATTGCCTAATGAAACCTTGCATACCCTTGTGAAGTCAATAAGAAAAGCATCGCTTCACTCTCTACTGAAATGTAGCTCACTGTGAAGTGGCCCACCATATCTCTAACAACACAAAGCAATACTTCAGGACAGTCTGGATCAAGAAATGAAGAGGAATATATCCAGTTGACATCGCAGAGGGAATTTCTATAGGCAGAAAGAAAATACATGAGTTGGAACTTAGCTTCAAAATTAGGTCTAAGATAAGGGGTTTCATGGGAATTTTAATAACCATAAGTGACCAGAAGCAAAGTTTTATGTCTCATCTGAAAGATAGCTCCTCTAGCAATATAATACCTGCAGCACCATGCTCACATATTGGTTCACTGCTGACTCTGAGGGAAGAATATTGCAGAATCACTAAAACCACTTCTAGGAGTATGTGTGTGTTTTTTAGAGCTTTCTCATCCAAATACTGACCCAGACTGACTATTTTTAGTTTGTGATCTGTGACAAGATCACAGCACATTTAATATGACCACAAGCAGTAGAGGATAATTTGTGGCCTGACACCTCTGAATGTCTACATGTTGTGGCTTTCAGCTAGGTATTTAATAGCACTTTATGAAAAGTATCACAAGGAAACTGAGAGAGGCAGAGATGGTTCACAGAATCATAGAAACATAGAATATTAGGTTGGAAGAGACATCAGGAGGTCATCTAGTCCAATCTCCTTCTCAAAGCAGGAACAACACCAACTACATCATCCCAGCCAGAGCTTTATCAAGCCGGACTTTAAAAACCTGTAAGGGTGGAGATTCTACCACCTCCCTAGGTAACCCATTCCAGTGCTTCACCACCCTCCTAGTGAAATAGTGTTTCCTAATATCCAACCTAGACCTCCCCCACTGCAACTTGAGACCATTGCTCCTTGTTCTGTCATCTGCCACCACTGAGAACAGCTTAGTTCCATCCTCTTTGGAAACCCACTTTAGGTAGTTGAAAGCTGCTATCAAATCCCCCCTCACTCTTTTCTTCTGCAGACTAAATAACCCCAGTTCCCTCAGCCTCTCCTCATAAGTCATGTGCCCCAGCCCACTAATCATTTTCGTTGCCCTCTGCTGGACTCTCTCCAATTTGTCCACATCCCTTCTTTAGTGGGGACCAAAACTGGACACAATACTCCAGGTTTGGCCACACCAGTGCCGAATAGAGGGGAATAATCACTTTGCTGGATCTGCTGGCAATGCTCCCACTAATACAGCCCAATATGCTGTTGGCCTTCTTGGCAACAGGGGCACACTGCTGACTCATATCCAGCTTCTCATCCACTGTAATCCCCAGATCTTTGTCTACAGAACTGCTGCTTAGCCAGTTGGTCCCCAGCCTGTAGAGGTGCGTGAGACTCTGCACTTGTCCTTGTTGAACCTCATCAGATATCGTTTGGCCCAATCCTCCAATTTGTCTAGATCACTCTGGACCCTATCACTACCCTCCAGTGTATCTACCTCTCCCTCCATCTTAGTGTCATCTGCAAACTTGCTGAGGGTGCAAATCATCCCATCATCCAGATCATTAATAAAGATATTGAACAAAACCGGCCCCAGGACTGACCCCTGGGGCACTCCGCTTGATACTGGCTGCCAACTAGACATTGAGCCATTGATCGCTACCCATTGAGCCCGACAATCTAGCCAATCTGTTTAATTGGTTTAGCTTGCCTGACTCTACTTGAGTTTTTACACACCCCTGTCTACTATAGGGGCCAGACCTATAACTTCTTATTGACCCAAGTCTTTCAAATAAAAACCTAACCTAACAAAAATGTCATCTCCCATTGGTCTACTTTAGTTGCCCTATGTTCTCTAATAGTGTAGTGCTAATTTCTACACTGTCCCAGTTAGCTCCTTAGCCAGCTTCTTCCATGCACTCCCTCCTTGTAACCACACAGTGCAGCTCCTAGGTCAGGGGTCGGCAATGTTTGGCACACAGCTCGCCAGGGTAAGCGCCCTGGCGGGCCGGGCCAGTTTATTTACCTGCTGATGCAGCAGGTTCGGCCAATCACAGCCCCCACTGGCCGCGGTTTGCTGTCCCGGGCCAATGGGAGCGGCAGGAAGCTGCCGCCAGCAAATCGCTCGCCTGTGCCGCTTCCTGCGCCCCCATTGGCCCGGGACGGCGAACCGCAGCTAGTGGGGGCTGCAATCGGCTGAACCTGCTGTGTCAGCAGGCAAATAAACTTGCCTGGCCCGCCAGGGTGCTTACCCTGGCGAGCCGCATGCTAAACGTTGCCGACCCCTGTCCTAGGTGATTACTAAGAATGTGTAAAATTATAATGGAATTGAGAAGGCAGAAAATGAATGTGTTGGTTTTGCAGTCCAAGAAAATGTAAAGGGGACTATCAGAAAGGATGGCATGATTGCTGAGAATGGAAGTGCACTTTTTGCATTACCTTCACTATAGAAGGTAATGGGGATACATCTATCCCGTAGGCATTCTTAAGAAAAAAACATGATGTACCGTTAGAAAAAAGTTGCTTATGGAAAAATTAAGGAGAAACTTGAGAATTGTAAGAGCAGTAAAATCACCAAGGCCATGGAAGGGAACTCAATCAAAAGTAGCTGAGGTACTGTTAAAGAGAATTATATATTCTGAACAAAGTCATCAACATGATGCTTACCTTTAAAAAAAAAAAGCAAAAGGTGACCCTTGGAATAACAATTCCCTGTGCCTCAGTTTGGTTCGAGAGAAGCTGACTGAGAAAATAATTCAGGACAGACTAGTACAACATTTGAATAAGTATAAACTGATACGGTCAAATCTCCCTGAATGGGAAATCTTAACTCTTTAACCTACTAGAATTCTTGGAAAGGGTTAATGAAATACAGGATAAATGGGAGATCCGGTAAATATAATTTGCTTGGTTTCATAAAACCTTTGACAAGATTCCTGACAAAAGACTATTAAGAAAAAGAAATAACCATAAGGTAAGAGATAAAATCCTGTTGTGGATTAAAAAGTACCTAAGTGGTAAAAAACAAAGAGTTGTAATTAATGGCTGCTTTTCTGAGGGGGCAGAAATTAAGAGTGGAGTACCCCAGGGATCATATGCAGTGCAAATAAAGAAAATCTGCCAATGACACAAAACTCTCTACATCTGTAAAGGATAAATTGGGAGACTGTGCATTGCAAGTGCAGATTATCTTGTAGTATTCTAAATGAAAGATTAAGTAAATTGGGAAAAATAGTATAAATTCCGTATATGTGCTAATTGGCTCAGAAATACTAAAATAATGTAGGTGGGGGAAGATATAAAAGTGTCAAAAGTAATCAAGCACCAGAAACAAATCCATGCGACTTTGTCAATCAGTTTCTAAACTCTAAACAAAATATTACCACCAGAAGCTGTCCAAACACTTCACAAACTGCCAATTGTTAATTTCTGATATTTGTCCAGTATTTTAGACTAATGAATATATCATTACAAAATAGGATTGTTTCACAAAACCTTTCAAATTTCACATAATTTTATATTTATCCAATACTATTCAACTAATTTTGTCCATCATGTTGTCCAATACTTCAAAAATATTGAACAATTAGCTAGTTGTACAAAGTGCTTTTAAAGTTAACTTCCCAAAGTACGTACTTCAGTTTCCCTCCTTGAATTAAAATATATTAGCTGCAATCTTACTTAGGTGTTTTTCTGATAGTCTTGTGCTATTGTCTAATCGAAAGGTCAGTAGCTCAAATTTCCAATCCTGCCCCTCTCCTAGCTTGCATATAGAGGACTTCAAATAGACATTTAAATGAACACCACAACAAAGGAGCTGCCTGCATTTTTGTTGCCATGAAAGCCAGTTCCTACAGTCTTATGTACGAATATGATTGTGTAAAAATTAGTGTTGACTCTTAATGAAGCTATAACACAACACAAAACATCCAGAGCATATTCAGCCAACGAGGTTTGTTAATTTGATCATATTTCAGTTATTACATAAAATCATCACTTTTTCCATAGAACCCCAAAATACTTACCCAACACATACACACATACATTTGAATTCTAAAATTAAAAATTAAACATCAAGACTGGAAAATGCTATCACATTATTTCAGCCAATTCTGAAACTCCAATTTAACCATAAATAAATAAATAAGACTTTCCCCCCGCCCTGTGTAGCCATGTTAGCAACCCCCACATTGCAGCTGCTCACCTAGTACTCCACTGAAACAGTTAGGTGGAAAGGATCAAAGAGGGGTTGGGGATTGGACACAACCTTAGTTCTGTTCCCCAATGCAGTGGCCAGCATAACCGAGCGAGCACAACAGAGGAAGTAATCTGTATCCATAAAAGGCTGTATTAAGTTACCAACATGAAAAGAGCTCTTCCTAGGGCAGTGCAACTATCACCTCCTCCATGTCACTTTATACAGAGCATTGAGTAAAGGTTCATTCTAGACATTCTAGAAAAATATTTAACATTCCTTCCATCCCTCCCCAGGGAAATCACCTAATCCTATATATTTCAGTGAAATCAAATGTTTCCGCCCCAAAGGTCTCCTTTTACAGATTTCAAAAGTTAGCTGTGTGGGTTAAGAAACATAGTAACAAATACATTGATTCCCTCTCTGCTCGATGGTAGTGACATATATTTATTATCTAACTTAATAGGTTAATGTATGAAAACATAGGGGCCTGATCCTGCAAACATTTAAGTTTGATGAAGCGGCTATGCTCATGTTTAAAGTTAAGCACGCACATAAGTGTTTGCAAGATCTTCACCAGAGAGCGTTATCTGAGGGTTAAGTATCATTACTTATCTTTTTAATGGAATATTTTCAAGTAGCTAACCACAGCATTTTTCCTTTAACTATTTTAAATAAAATATCTTTTACTACCATTTTTTTTGCCCTTTTTCATTTTGCAAATGTAATTTCCCCCCTGTTTCCAATGGAGCTTGAAACTAACTTAGTATTTATTTCTACTTCCTAGTTTGGGTAACACTATCAGAGAGTATGGCTCTGTGAATATTGTTTATTCATTGTATACTCCTGCAGGTGGCTTTCCAGAAGCAGAGAACCTAGGTCGTATATAAGCGATGAATATTTTGAAGAAAAAAGAAATCTGAGTAACGAAGTAATGGATTTTTAGAATTAAATACACCTCTACCCCAATATAACACGACCCTGATATAACACGAATTCGGATATAATGCTTTAAAGCAGTGCTCCGGAGGGGCGGGGCTGTGCACTCTGGCGGATCAAAGCAAGTTCGATATAATGCGGTTTCACCTATAACGCGGTAAGATTTTTTGGCTCCCGAGGACAGCGTTATATCTGGGTAGAGGTGTATTTAGAAACCAGGACCCTGTCTCTGTCATGTATATCAGTATTAAAGGTAGGTAAATTGTGAGAATGAATTTGACATTTTGGGCCTTATTCTTATTTACACTAAGGCTCCGGAGCAATGTTAAAAGAGCTTCAAAGTGGATGTAAGGATTATAGTGTGAGAATCATGTCCTGTCTCTAATTACAATATAAGCCTCCAAATTTCATATCATCCCCAGTATCCTTGAAGGAGATCCTATAAATAAGAATAACACTGAAAGGGTAAAATTGTGTGACTGTGTGCGTGTGTGTTTGGGTGGGGAACAGTATGGGGCTGTTCACCTGCCAAAGCACTGAAATAAAAATAATCTCTGCTGTGCTTTACATGAGCATTTAGATCTGCAAACTACCTGTTCTGACCTGTTTAATTAAACTCTCTGCTGGAAATGAATAGCTTTTTCTATCATATAAAATCATTCTGAGCTTCACCATGAGACGCATTCACTTAGAAAAAGAGGTTCTTTTATGGATTCCGTTCCATTCCCAGCTCCAGACCCACTAATGTACTTCAGACAAGTGGTTAAGCACGTCTTCTTCTGCTGCTTTTAATTTTAAACAAAGTTAATTAGAATCAGTGTTTCCTGCCAAAGGTGACAAAGATCTTGCCACCATTTGAATTATTTTACAAACATGACCAGTTAAACAGGTAGTTTATATTAAGCAGTTGAATTAGCAATTTTCATGCTCAGAAAATATGACAATACAATTGATTGTTATATTTTTACCCCCCAGGAAAATGCTTTCCTTTGAAGTCAGAGGCCAGATGATAGGACATCTGTTATACTACAAAGCATTTTTTTTTTAAATCTAAGGTGTCTGTTATGCCCTTCTGACAAATGTTAGTGTATTTAATTCATTGCTGCCAATGAAATGAAAATTGCTTAACTGACACTGTATGCACAGCACATCTTTTCACGCAGGCAGAGCCATTTGGAATTATGAGTTGGCCATATTGGCTTTAACAACTTATTTATACACTTTGCAATTGTGAACAATATTTTTTGGCTAAACTCCAGCTACCAGCTATATTAAAATATATATTCATGTGCATGTTGATTTCCATCATTCATAGAGCTAGCACAAATTATGGAGATAGAAGTGCTATACACTATCTATTACAAGAAAACATGGTAAAGGAACCTGAGAATAATTTACTCATATAGGGCCTAATTTTTCTCTCACAGCAGTGTAAAACAGTAGTAACTCCACTGAAGTCAATGGAGTCATCCCAGTGTAAAAATGGCGTAAGAGAAAAGAATCAGGCCTGTTTTATTTTTAGCTAGCATTTGTGACTACTACTGAGAAAGACCAGGTGTGAAATGAGAGTCTATTGCTTATGTAAAGTTAAAAAATCCTAAATTCCTGACTTTGTATTCAGATTCTTATGAAAAAAGAAGAGGATACAGTGCACCCCAAATGGGGCAAAACAGGGACTAGAAACAAATGAGAGAAGTAAGAATGCTACTGAATAATTAAAATGTTGAAATGTCTATGGAAGAGCAATATCACTATTGACAATTAATCATTTATCTGCTGTTACCCTACTCTGGAATTTGAGATGTCAAAGTTTTCCCCTAGCTTCAAAATGACTGTGAAATCCTGGACACAACTGTACAGTAACTGTGGGCAGGGACATATCTTTTATAGCAATCTGCCAAGTTCCAGAAACTTGAGGAGGCTATCTACTGTACTGGAGGAAGATATGGATTTTTCTGCTCTTGCTTTACTTTCTTTCCTCTCAGAAGCTGTCCATTTCCATCATTCCCCCTCTGGTCCAGCTGGTGATGTGGGAGAGTTGCACACAAACAACCAGCTAGCCCCTTCCTCTCTGAGAGTCTAACCATTACCCCTCCTTGCTCTGAGACTGATGGCCAGAGGAGGGAACCAAGCACCAGTCAGTGCAGGGAACATTCCCTGAAGTGGAATTCAGTTGTCCATTCAGGCCATGTGTTTTAGAAATCAGGGGAGCAGACTGGTGGAGAAACAGAATGATCTGAGCAGGTAGCAAGGAAGGGAAGAACTGGCAGGATATTAGGAAACATTGGTAGCATAACTGTCATACCTCCCCACCCTTACAGATCGGAATCCTGGCAGACTTAGTGGTGGTTTGTGAAATATTTGATGTGGATTAGGGCATACATTACACAGCAGAAACCACACAGATGAACAAGAGAACACTGGTAGGGTGACCAGTTGTTGCCTTTTTGTCCGCAGAAACCATATTGCCTGTGATCAAAGACAGATGTCATCCCACCAGCATTTATGATTGTATTACAGGAAGATTTACACCACAATGCTTTGTTTTTTTAAGCATTCTGTGCTGTTGCTGAGACTTTAATTTATTCACAGGGTCTCAGGTATGTTCTTGCTGTGTGCACATCACAAATATTATTGCACAGAGACAAATGGCAAGCATTCTGGCATTGCCAAACATCTCTCACGTCATTCCCAATTAATTGTTGAGAACTCATTTTGTGCATGAGCACAAGCTCACACATTGAGGGAAAGGATTGCAACATGAAGGACCGGGGCATATTCTAAGGCAATTCCAAGACAACCTGTCTTTGTTCTAACATTAACCTAATTTATTTAGGTCTCACTGGAGTTCCTCATAGTCTTCTCTAGTTTTGAATAATATAAATAATTTTGTGTAATATGTAATTCTTTCCATATCATCATTCACCCAGTTTTCGAGAGCATCAATAAAAATGCTTACCACTGCCAGTCCTAGCCTGGAACTTCCAGACACTCTATTGTTAACCGTTCACCACTGGAAAAAAATGACCATTTATTCCTATTTTTAGTTTTGTGTCTGTGACATGCTGCTGGGTTTCTCAGAATTGTGTGTTACAGTGTTATCCCTCTCAGCTTCAGCAAGTGAGAGTTTTGCTACTACTAAGCTGTGCAGCAACTCACTGACACTCCAGCTTGTCTGTCTTGCCAGCAAAGTCTTCAGAAGCCAGCCCAAACCTTGCCTTGCAGGTAAACAGTGAACCCCGACTCCCGAGTTCCCCAGAGACATCTCCCTGCGATGTCCAGCCTCCTTACTAAACACTCACAGAAGTTAAGTTCATTGCTCCTTTAAAGAGACAATAAGCTGCAGGTCAATAATTTAAGTGGGGTTTGACAGACACTCTTATTTCAATCATAGTGTTGTGTTGGTTTACATTAAAAGTAAACAAGTTTATTTAACAAAAGGATATATGATTAAGTGATATCAAGTATAAGGGATAAAGATAGAAAGGATTACAAGCAAACAAAAGTACAAATATGTTTCTAAGACTAAAACCTGATTTAACAAATTAGTTTCTCTTGTTCAGAGAAGTCTCCCTTTCCAGCATGGCTAACGAGACTTCCTGGCCAGGATCCTTCATCGATCTCAAAGAGCTTGGTTCCTTTGTCTCTTTGGGTAAAGGATACAAAATGGCTTTCTGTTTCTGCTTAAATCTCCCAAAGTTCATTCATCCTGTTAAAGGAGGCAAGAAGGATTCCTGCTGTTCTTCCCTTTCTGTTAACTTCCCATCCCTTTGCTGATTCAGATGTAAATGGAGCTTCCATTGTTTTAATTCTATAAGGCTTAATTTACGTTGGAGGCAGGTAGACAACTACCTTCCCTCCTGTCTAGGAGATAACCTGTTTCTGTGTTTGGTCAGAGACTTTAAAGCTTAACATCAGTGAATATCCATAATTCTTCAGATAGTGTTAATGCATACATTTCACAGTGATATTAATCACCAGTATATCTCAGGCTTTCAAAAAAGACCTTACTCAATACAATTTTAACCTAGTAATATTGTATACAATCAGTTGATTCAATTGCTCACCATTTGAGGTTCAGATGCCCTGTCTTTATAGCCCAGTTAACTTTTGAAATGTATTCTTCTAAAGTGTGTCCCCCAATACAGTTTCTCTCCTGCTGGGATGTAAATGCCACACTGTTTTCTCCTCTGCTTGTTAGCTTGATGTCTTTGTTTATCTTATATATATAAGTATCTTCATTGTCACTGCCTGATGACCAGGCTGGTTAGACATGCAAATACACATTGCTTTGTCTAAGGCAACTGAGTTTATGCATTGCCTACCAAACACATTTTAAGAACATAATTCTAGCACATATTTATAAGTCTTTGTATACACTCTTTACATATGACACACACTGATTTTCAGGACCAGCGAGTTACCAGTTTGTATATTACACCGTACATGACACCTTTTAGATACAGATTCTGATAAGAGTGTGTGTCAGGCCTGACAAGAGTATGTCAGGCCTGACAAGAATTGCTGACACTCAAAGTAGTGTACCATCCATGGACTTCTCTGTCACAATGTCTCAGCCAGTTTTTAACCCATGACAGAACTTTACATCTCAACTAGCACTCTTTTATTTTCTTTCAAGCCTTTTGCAAGGAGCTTTGCAAAAGACTTATTGCAAATCCATTTGAATGTTAATTTCATTTACACATACAAAGAATTCTAGTGGATTAGAGGCAGCATTTTCCTTAAAAGAAGCCATGATGATTTGTCCCTGGACCCAGGTTTTTTTAGGTGGTACATAATCTTGTAAGTAGTTATCTTTTCAACTAATTTCCCTGGTACTGGAACAAGATTTACTAGTCTATAATTCCCAGGATTGCCCCAAGCACATAGATTAAAGATAGGTGCAATATTTGCTACTCTTTTGTTCTCAAGTATAGTAACTCATTTTAAGGAGAGATTGCACAGTTTTGTTAGCACATATGCTAGTCCCCCTCTCCAAGACACCTTTCCAGCCAGTGTTGCCCACTTTGTTAGCTCTGGAACTCAGCTCCTGCTATCCACCATCCTAACATTATTACCAGTGTAGTTTCCACCTGGAGCCTCTCTCTGTGATTAATCCATCAGAAGCTGGCACACATACAGGCTGAATCATCCAAAAATTATAACAACAATTCAAAAGCAGATAACTTCTCATAACCTTAACAAGAGTCAACCTCTACATTACATTTAAGAAGATAATACACCTATTGGCTAGGATAATGCTTAATATATTCCTGAATCAGAAACTTTGCTGCCATGCCAGTAAAGCATAAAAGCGACACTATTTTAGTTTCAGTTTCATTGCAAAAAAATTAAAATAAAATAAATCAGCCTAAGAAATCAGTTCCACTGAGGATAAGCACCTTAGGAGTAGAATATTCCCTTAAGAGTCCTCGCTTAAACTGTACATTGCATATCTGTGAAAGAAAATTAAATCTAGAACTGTAATGAGCAGATATTGGAATTCTGGCAAACAAGACCCTTCAGACTTTGTCTCACTCCCTCATGCAAACTGAGTTTATCAAAAAGACTGTTGCTGCTATCATCACTGAGAGTTATTTTACAGTCTGGTACTAAAGCAGGAAAGCAGGAACCTGAGACAGCATCAGCCGGCTTAGCAAAACTATTGGGCTTTTTATAAGAACGATTTCTCTGAACTAAGGTAAAAAAACCCAAACAAACCCATAATTGCAGTGCGATTCTATATATAGAAAGAGAGAGGGCAAAGGAAGATTGCGACACTGATTATATGGAAAACAATGTACAATTAAGGAAGCGAGGGACAGGAGACCAATGGAAAACAGTGCGTTTTCCTGATCTTTTACTTGCTATTTAAAGGTGAATTACAAAGATTTTTGTAAAAAATGTATCTAAATTCAGAAGAGTGAAAACACTTCTTCTTAAGACTCCTGCATAAAGTCAAGTGTAGTATCAATTTACTATATATACACACGTCCGCTATCAGATGACTGCAGGTTCAACTCAAAGCCCATTGAAATCAATGGAAAGATTCCTATTGACTTCATTGGTATGGGATCAAGCCCATCATCCTTACCCTTCCTGGAAAATGATCTTCATGGTCTAATAAACCTTCTATATCCTTAACTATTGGGGGGGAAAGTCCGTTAGTGCAAACTGGTGTAGCTCCGATAAAGTTAATAGAGCTCTGCCAATTTACAGCAGTTTAGGATATGGCCTCTGATTCTAAAATACAAAGTGTCCCATCCCTGATTTATATAATTTGATGCTTTCAAATCTGAGTTCATAATTCCATGTTTCCCTTTAAACAGTTGGTATCATTACAAACAACTAAACTGGTATCAGTTGGTATCATTATAAACAACTAAAATACAGTCCAGAGTATTTCTTATATTCTCCAGTACTTCTTTAGGTCTTTGTACTGTTGAAAACTGTTGTACGGAAAACCTGGAATCTTGAACTCTACTCTTAGCAGTGTAGAACTTCTGTACACATCACGAATCCAGTGTTCTCATAGGTTATAAAAGGAGTGGGAAGAACTTTGTTGCATCAGTTCTTTATTTAGGCTGCTGCTGGATACAAACTAAGACGAAGCACTGTAATTTTTCATTAGTTGATTATAGTGGCTTTATCTCCCACACTAATGCAGATTGCAAGCCAGGGTGGATAAAAATTCATTTAAAAAAGATTTTTCTTATTTAAATTTGATTTTTTTATTTTGTTATTGAAATTATAATGATTTTTTTCTTTTTAAAAATAAACTTGTTTAAAAAGAAATCTGAATTTAACACACAATGTGTTAAGGCCTAAACTTGTGATAACTTCTTACAACATTTAAATAAAACAAATATACTGAATCCAGTATATACCAGCGTCTATCAAAAACTTTGGTGCTAAAGGCTGCTTTTGTATGTAAGGAAAGAATCAGGAGAAAACCATCTAATTTTGGAGGTCAAGCAATGTAAATATGGCACAGAAAATCATGCACTGTATTAAGGACTTGAACCTGTGGGAGAATCAGGGGGTACGCTACTGGGTGCATGAGACTGGCAAGGTCAACACAGGCATTGGGGCCTGGCCTCTGACTCCAGGATACACCATCATGTATCTCATCTGGATCATCCACTAAGGCCATCTGCGTGGTCTCATGCTTCGAATGTTATAGCTTCTTCTCCCTGAGTGCTGATTGGTTCAGTTCTCAAATTATGAATATTTCTGACTCCACCCATCATGGAAACTTACTCTCTAGCACATGGAAAAACACTGGAGTTTAGGTATCCAAAACATTTAAGGTTGTTTTGTTTAATAAAGATATTTTAGGTGTTATTTTGTGCATTTAATTAAATTGTAGTTGCCATACTAATACAACTTGATAAAAATCATGAGCAAAAAGTTAATTATCTAGTAGATAAGTAATATATCAGTCACCATTTTCTAACCTACTAAAATGTACAGTTGATAAGAATCTGAAAATATTAACCTATACAATTGCATAGATCAATATATATTGCTATAGTGTACCCTCCTACGTAGCACAAAAGATGTACCGAATCTAGTGTAAAGGCTATATTTAGTTGTAAATCATTATATTTTAATGGCTATATCAACCAATGAGACTGTACCTTTCTTTAGAAAACGACTGAAGTACAAATGGAAAAATTGATTAAAATCAGTTATTTAAATTGAGGGTTTCCAATTGGTGATACAATCATGATTTAAATCACCTTGATTTAAATCACCCTGCTGAGCGCTGGCCTGAACAATCATGGAACAGACTACACTACAGCAGGTAATAGGAGAAGGAATTGATTTTAAAACCAGTATCCTGCGCTTAACTGGGAAATCTGCTTAAACGGGATGTCTCCCAGGGAACTAATTTAAACCCAATGATACTTAATAGCTATGATTGGTACTTAGTAAGTACGGTAATTACATTTAATGATGATGCCTTAAGGCAATTGAGTGGCACTTAGGTCTTTTGTATGTCTCATTTTCAGGATACTTCTCTCCATTTTCTCCTCTAACAGCTTTCTGACTCTCCATAACTAGTATAACTGTGGAAAATTTACACACCACCACCTGTTCCTGTTAGTTTGTGCCTTCTGTGCCAAGTGCCGGTCCAGAATACCAAGCGTATCGACACTGCCCTGATTCTCTGACTGGGCTGGCAGCCATCCCTATCTCAGTAAAACAGTGCCTTCTCCCAGTTCCATGTCTATTAATGTGGGGTTCGATCCTGCCACACACACAAAAAAAATCAATGTGAGTTTTACCTCTGACTTCAGCCGATGCAGAATCAGATCCATAGCAGGTTCAACAGCTTTCTAGACAACAACATTATCACTTAAGTGGGGAGCAGCAGTTCCTTTTATGAAAGGCAGTAGGGAGGTTGAAAGACCATCCACTATGGCCACCCATTTAAGAGGATTCTTCTTTGTTTCTTTAAAATATATTTATTTGTCATGTTTGAGTTTACATATACATTCTATTAGGGCAAATTTCGTCAGTGCACAGAAGGCCACCAAAAAGCTCCTGGACTGGTTCACTACAAAAACAGTATACAGTGGACTCTTGTACTAACCTTCTGTACTGGATTAACTTCATGCTTAGTGATTTGGAATCTCTCTCACTTGCACACACGCAAGCTCTGTTTTTTTTTTTTTAAACAAACCTAGGCCGTTCGCTGTAAAAACTAATTCCAAGACTGAAATAGTAAGCAGGGGAGCAATCTTTAAATTAATCTCTCTTTAGGCTCTGAATCTCTTCTGGTTGTTATGAATAAGAAGGGTGTGCTCACCAGGAAGACTGTCTCAATGTCTCAAAAGTCTTGAAAAATCCCTTCTAATAATAACAGGGTGGCTAGGCTACTAGAGCTCATTTTTCTCTCGGAAGTCTGAGCCTTACTGACTGTAGACATCTGTCATTTTTTCACATGGAGAATTTTGTTTAAATAAATGGAAATGTTGCAAGCTAAGCACATGGATACTATATTAAACCCATGCAATGATAGGGCACAAGCAACCGAAATATAGTACATCAAAGGAACTACAGCTCTGTAGATGCCAAAACCCATTGCCCATTGAATGAAGTGGTTTTAGGAGGATTTCCCAGTGAGCTGTGTTGGAAACATGATTCAGTTTTAATGAGAGATGTAGGCCCTTGATTCAGCTACAGTAAAGATATTTTAATGTAATTTTTTACAATTTTGAACGTATTTATTTGTAACTAAAACAAACCCCAAAGCTCTTAGAACCAAAATAAAAAACCTGCCACAGTTATCTTTGAGTAAATGTAATCCTACAGGTCTATTTATATACCACACTCTGAATCTACTATGAGGAAAACAAGAACTTTCCAGTTGACAATGTTATTCTGTTCTCCCTGTATTTTTTTTTTTATAACTATGGCTTATGGCAACATATATTAGTTACTGTAGTAGCCTCCTAAAACACTTGGCAAGATGTACATGGAATTATTACATTTATACTCAAAAGACAGGGTGAAAATGTAGGGGTCTATCCTGCTAATTGCATCTAGTACCTCCCAGCATTGGATCCTAAATTCATCTACCCCCTCTCCCAGTTTCCACAATCTCTTACTTCTGTGTGCTCTGCATCACATTTTCCTTTGGCAAAGATCTTGGGCTTCTCGTAGTCATTTTAGTACAGAAGTTGCATTCCTAAGAGTTTCAATCTACCTATTACCAAGACAAAGACAGTTTCATTTTAATGGGATATTAAATTGTAGCACATTTATCCCTCAGGTTTCTATCTCACCACTAGTCTGTTTGTTGCGTTCCCACTAAAATCAATGTGACTTTATATATATATATATATGAAAAAATCCATGGTAGGATAAGCGTTTTCTTATTGGTCTTTACTTTCTTTTGGTTATATCCACCCTTAAACAATTGATACTTCCAAGTACGCTCATTCCATCAATAGGATGCATTATTTTTGGGTGGTGATTGGTGAGCGTGACTGAATCAGCTTCACTCGGATAACTTGTAAAAATTAATAAATAATTATAAATAGTATTAATGCACTATAGTGGATTTTTCCCCAATGTTACAAAAATACTTAAAATGTTATTTAAGCCTGGTACAATCTATGAGAGCTGGGTTCTATATAAATCTATGGTATGCCCACATCTTGAATACTGTGTGCAGATGTGATCTCCCCATCTCAAAAAAGATATATTGGAATTGGAAAAGGTTCAGAAAAGGGCAACAAAAATGATTAGGGATATGGAATGGCTTCCATATGAGGGGAGATTAATAAAACTGGCACTTTTCAGCTTGGAAAAGAGATGGCTAAGGGGAGATATGATTGAGGTCTATAAAATCATGACTGGTGTAGAGAAAGTAGATAAGAAAGTGTTGTGTACTACTTTTCATAACACAAGAACTAGGGGTCACCAAATGAAATTAATAGGCAGCAGGTTTTAAACAAATAAAAAAGTATTTCTTCACACAACGCACAGTCAACCTGTGGAACTCCTTGCCAGAGGATGTTGTGAAAGCCAAGACCATAACAGGGTTCAAAAAAGAACTAGATATATTCATGGAGGATAGGTTAATCAATGGCTGTTAGCCAGGATGGGCAGGAACAGTGTCCCTAGCCTCTGTTTGCCAGAAGCTGGGAATGAGCGAAAGGGGATGGATCACTTGATGATTACCTGTTCTGATCATTCCCTCTGGGGCACCTGGCACTGGTCACTGTCGGAAGACAGGATACTGGGTTAGATGGACCTTTGGTCTGACCCAGTAGGGCCATTCTTATGTTACTATTATTATGCCTTTTTTTGGATGGGGAAACTGAGCCACTGAAAAGTTAAATGCTTTGTGCAAGGTCAAATAGCATGTCAGTGGCAGAGCTAGAAAGAAAATACAGATATTCTCACTCTGAGCTTTTAGCCCTGACAGCTAGATGGCTCTCCCTCCATTATAATCCATACACACAAAATACAGGCCAGAATCTGCAACTCTTCCTCACAATGAGTAGCTCCTTACTCACAAGCTATCCCATTGATTTCAGTAGGACTACATGCAGAGTAAGGTCTTAATTTAAGAGTGAAATCATCTGGCCACAACTCAACTCAAATTTGAGAATGCTTAGAAAAGTCATTTGAATCTAAGGAATCGCCACCACCATTTTCTTCCTTTACTGGTTCACATTTTATGTCCATACCTAGTGTCTCCTGGGTCTATGGACAGGTAATAGAAAATCGAAATGCAAGTCAGAGGATTTGGGACAAATTTAGCTGATGGTGAAACAATCTGGATTTCAAATACAAGACTTTTTCCTCATCTGTCATAGGAGAACGGTATCTGTCCTCATGCCTATTAACAGTTTACACAGAATGTGTCTACAGAAACCAAAGGCAGCAGTCTCCAACAGATGATAGTGCTGAGAACCTGCTTAGATGGATGCAAAATAGCAGGCAGAACTACATTTCAAAACTATATTTATGGATTCTGCCTCTCCACATCCTCTGCTGTTAGTGCCATATTAGCTCTCAATGGGAGATGGGATGAGGGCATGTTCTGGACCTTGACAGAGGAAGTCGTCCAAATGCCCACTTACTAAATAACGTACTGTTGTAAAAGTATACTAAGTATTGAAAAATACTAAGTGGAGCATGGTTGAATTATTGTAAATATATTTGAAATGACTGCCATGAATATGTTTGCTGAAAACAAGATAGTGGATACAATTTTCATATAAAGTTATCCCTATAGATAATTATAGAGAGTTTTAGCCCCTTAACGCTAATGCTTGTCATAATGGTCATAATGCTTGTGCTAACCTGTAGACTAGGAGCCCAATACAACTCCTGCTGAAGTCAGTGAGAGTTTGTTCATTGACTTCAATGGCAATTTGATCAGGTATCAAAGGCCTGATTCTGACTGGTGCTCTCACCTTCACCATAAACCGCATTTGTTCACCATATCTCAGGACTTGCTTGCTGATCACATGATTTTTCTGACCCACTGTGCAACACATTGTAGGGATAAACTAGTAAGTATCTCTTACCGCTTTTAAATATATGCAGTTTCCTTCATGCCTTCCAATGTATACACAATTTTCCCCCAAGCTATGCACAATGTCTTGTAAGGTAAACAGGGAAGATGTGCTATTTGCCATCAGTTTTTTTTCTTTCAAATGAAAAAGGATGTACTGAGCACAATAGTAGGTGAAAAGTACTGAAGATCTGGATATTTTCATCTGCTGCAAATTAATATAGTTTCATTCTGGCCCAACAATTTTACTTCTGTTCCTTTTTGCTGAAGCCTGAATTTTGTCTAATGCACGTTTAGCTATGGAAAGACTGGTGCTGTTAACATGTACACTGCCATTAACAAAAACAGTAACAGAAATCACTTCTAAGCATTCCAAATGGAAAACACGCGGCATGCTGCTGAAGTATGTACAATAAGCTGGTGTGAGACATCAATCACCAGTTAGCAAGTTTTGCCAAATTTAGAGGAGGGAAGGAATTCTAAATGTTTCTGAAAATGGTCATAAAATTATTCCCACTAACAGGCTGATAACTAGTAACAATAGTAAAGGAAGTCACATATTTGTTTTATTTTAAGAACTACCACCGTAACTCCTTGGCACACTGTCCAATGTGACTTGTTTGCACTTGAAAGCAACAGCTCCAAACAGAAATGGTTTTAACTGCTCTGTCCTTTAGGGTGGAAATTCTACATAGTAAATGCACAACGGCACAAAGGTTTACTTCAGTCAGCCTTGAAAAAATATCACAACAAATCGAGGAAAGTTAATGACATCTGATTGTCTTGTTTACACATTTTCATTCCCCAAAACCATTTTGCTTCATTTACCACACTTTGTCACTATGAGTATGTTTTGGGGATTTCAAATGAACTCTTCCGGTTCTAACAGATGTCAAAGAAGAGGTACATTGGTTTTAATGCCTATTTTGGGGCATATGGGAATAGCTTATCCTGTGTAAAAAGTCTGCTGCAATCACCCAGCAGGATCTCTCTCTATTCTCCTCCATACTTCTAGCCAACTAAATTTACTCAAATTTATGAAGTTATTGTTTATTAGTGCACTGACATTGATGTGTGAGGTTGCTGATGCACACCATTATTATAACACCAGTCAAATTACAAAAGTGAATTCACCTTCATAACACCAGACAGGGAGCTTGGTCTAGTTCAGGGGTCGGTAACCTTTCAGAAGTGGTGTGCCGAGTCTTCATTTATTCACTCTAATTTAAGGTTTCACGTGCCAGTAATACATTTTAATGTTTGTAGAAGATCTCTTTCTACAAGTCTATAATATATAACTATTGTTGTATGTAAAGTAAATAAGGTTTTTAAAATGTTTAAGAAGCTTCATTTCAAATTAAATTAAAATGCAGAACCCCCGGACCGGTGGCCAGGACCCGGGCAGTGTGAGTGTCACTGAAAATCCGCTCGGGTGCCGCCTTTGGCACACATGCCATAGATTGCCTATCCCTGGTCTAGTCAGTAAATACACCCTACACATTACAAATAAGACACAGACTAGAAACAATACTTGATTCCCTTCCTCCAAACATAGTTGAAGGAAATAGTTCTTGGGTTTTCCATTAGATAAAAAGTTTAATAAAGCCCAACAACAAAAAACAGGTCATTATTGGAACAAAGGTTTTAAAGTGGTTAATCAATTACATTATTTTGGGGGCATATTTTTAAAAACCATTTACATGCAATTACCTAAGTAAATATTGCATGCTGCTATCATGATCATGCATACAGGAGAGTGTTTCTACCTGGACATTTTAAGGCACAAAAATACATGCTTTGCATATACAATAATGGTAACTGAACATATAAATTAGGTACACAAATTGTGGATGCATTTTTCCATGGTACACACAAATGAAAAAAGCTGGCCCTTGGAAACTTTCCATTATTTATGCCTCAAAAGTGAGACACTTGGTTAAACTACCAGTCCATGTGCCAATTTTTGCCTTCAGATATAAGTCACATTAAATGAAATAAGTGTGTGCACTGCATGTGAGGGATCTTTTGGCTCCAGTTAAGGTTGTTAATGTCATCTAGAATAAATTGCTTCCCCCTCTCAGAGTCCTTGAATACAAAGAAAGCTTTAAGCCTTAGAACATCAAACATGCAGGCAGCCATGTCTGTGTCATCACATTTTCCTTTTTCTTTTTGGCTTTGGCTCTTACTATTTTTGTCTTCTTAAGTGATTCCTGGGCAATTAAATGGTGCTGAAAAGTAGTTAGTGACCTAAAGTATGATACTATTAACATAAGTCAGAGAGACAAAAAGAATCAATACAAATTTTGCTCACAATTAGCAAATAATTCCATGATCTCTTTTTGTCCTCCAGACAGGATGACTGTGGTATCTCTAAATTCAAGTGAAGATCCTTTGGATCTATTTCAGCAAAGAGCTTATCTCACAAACGTGATGAGTAACGACATAGCTCTAAATGAGCCAATGCCTTTGGATAATTGAGTCACAGACCCAATTACTATATGTCATAGTCAGTAATTATATAAACTGTACAGTATACATGGCCTACTCTTAATATGGGATTCTGTATGTTTTATTATCTTAAAAAAATGTCCTGATTGTGCAGTTCTCTCGCTGTATTCTTGGCAACATACTTCCAATTTTTAATAAATCAGTGGTGTTTACTGATCTCAGCACAGGAAAGAAAAGGAGAAACTCCCTCTGTGGCTTTGAGAAGTCTCATCCCACTCAGTTTTCCCATCGGGGCAGTGCTATTTACCTATTTCACAGAGGTGCTGTGAGCATTAGTCAGGGCTCCTAAAAGGCTTTCAAGATGTAGGCTGGAATTTTCCAAATGGCTTAAGGGAGGGAGGTACCCAGTTGCCAGTAGGAGACGGGCACTAAGCTCCCTTAGGCTCCTTTGGATATCCATGCTGTAAAGTTCTAAGTACAATTATGAGTATAAAAAATGGATTGCAGATTATACTTTTTTCTTTGTAATATTCTCAGAAATACTGGCATCACATGTTATTTTTCCTTTGGAAGCTACCATTTCATCTGTGGTATTTGTTATGCCACTCATATTTGTACTGTACTCCTCTCCCCTTTTACATGAGATTATTCTGTGCCTTTTATGATCTTATAGTAAGTCAAGGTTGAATCAAAGCCATTGCGACGGCCAAAGTGCATGTATAAAATTATAGCGGTAAGTGTTAACCCTGCTTTGTAGGTTCACTTATACTTTTCAATTAAAAGCCCTCTTTAGTATTGAAGCACAGTAGTTTATAGTTTTTAATCAAAAGTCACCTTTAGTATCTAGGTAACGCCTATTTTATGATAATTCACATACACATTTTTAAAATATCATTCTCTATAGCAATGGCTGTAATATAGGCAGGAAGTGTGCTTTATCAGGAATAGCACAAAAACATAGCAGAGATAATACTGACTTGCCATTATTTAAATTATGGTTTGCTTTCTTGTAATGGCAACGGTAGGAGATGGTAAAATAACTATGTCCTCTCTTTTCCAGGAGTGATAACAGTCAAATATAAGGAAACAGCTGTATGTCACGTAAAGGCTGGAAGTGTCTCTTAGTAATGTAGCGGGATTATCATAAACAGAACTTGTCCAACACGTTTGCTATACTTTTTTTAAGTGTTGGAAATTGGCTGGGAAAGGTCAGGATAGCACTTACAGGAGTAAGTTCCAATTTTTGTCAATTTCAATCAATCACACATGAGAATTCTGGATCCCACTGGTAAAATGTGAGTTGGATAAATGAATGGGAAATGTGTTTCACCGGTACTTCTATTTTGCCTGTATGACTTAAGGAAAGATGCTTTCTGGACTGCACTCATCAGTCCATACAAAGCAAGTGGGCCAAATCTTGAAGTACATAATCAGTCCATGAAAAATTTGAAGGCCCAGATCCCAGAAAGACTTACAAACTTGTTTAAATTTACTCATTTTCAGTAGTCCCACTGAAGTCATTAGGATTATTTAAAGTGCATATAGTTAGGCACATGTTGCCCTGTTACATCAGGATTTTCAGTATAAATATGGGCCACTTTTTGCTTTTAATGCAACATACACCCATATAATGTTGGTTCTAATTAAATGAAAATCCTGACTCATGATTTCTCTGTGAAACAGCTTCCTGACAAGCACCAACGTGCAGGAGCAACCTGCACTGGATGATGGAAAACGGAAATAGTGAAAATGATCAGGCACAAAAACAAGACACTGTGTGTCTAATACAATATGGGATTTTCATTTGCAGAGTTATATTGATAGTATTAAGACTAAATCGCCACTATGTCAGAATGTGCATAGCGATGATAAAAGATTATATGCTTTACATGTGACTGATGATGACACATTTGGAAAATATCTGGAAAGAAGAAGACAAAGTGATTTCTCATGCAACTTATGAAACTGCAACATTTACAACATGTCACCCTCAAATTAGACAATAACAGGAAAAAAATGACCTCTTCAATATCAATGTCCCCTGCTCTTCTGTACAATGGCCTTGACAAGAAACCTATTTATTTTCTTCAAAGAAATTGTTCTGAGGTGGTTGTTAGACACAACAGAAGCTTGACTTTTTGGACCTGTGTTGGGTTAGCCTGCCTTGATAAGCACTAAGTTGCATGTTTGTCTCTCTAATACTTAAGAAAAGTTGCACTTCTTCTCCATAGAGAAGGGTTTCTGTTTATTTTGCCTCGTAGAGATTTTGAATCTCAAGATTGTAGAAGTTGGAAATGATGCCAAAAATTATAGCATTTTCTTAATGATGTATCCAAGGAATGTGATATTCAGAATAACCATTTGAAAATTACAACAAAACAAATATTGTAATACAATTGTAGCAGATTATAATAATTCTTTGGGCACAAAAATACTCAATCAGCAGTTGATATTCAAAAAACAAAACAAAAACCTATTTCAAACATTATTTATCTGTTCAGTTTTTCCTAGTAATTTTGAAACATGCACCAAAACAAATTCTAAAAAACAGAAAACATTGATCTTCTAAACATATTTGCTATGCGCATATGACTAAATCTTATTGAATCAATTTCTTTTACTCAGGGGCCAACAGTTAACTAGAAAGAAGTCAGTATTTTCAGAACTATCTTCTTACACGGGTGGCACTATGTACAGTTCCAGATGCATGTTGCTGTCAATAGTTTAGAAAATGGGAGCCTAAAGTTAAGCTATAAACTCCATTTTTAGGTATCTACACAAGTGGCTTGATTCCAGAATTAACGAGCACACAGCAACTCCCAAAATTCAGCACTTTTGAATCTCAGGCCACTTATTATCAAAATATGATTTAGGAACCTATTTTTAGGCACCTTATACCAGTAGTGAGATTTCCCACCCCCATCAAGATCTGGTAGGCATCGGGTAAACAGTGATTAGTGAAAATGAAGATTATATTGATGTTTGGGTTGATATTAAATATTCTGCCTAGTTAACAGAGATAAATCATGCTGTTAAAGAGAACAAAATTAAAAGCTTGCTTGTAAGGGGAAACTTTTGTTTTTATTTTTTCTGCAACATTTTCCCTTTTTAAGCAATCCATAATTTTCTAATTCATAGACTCAGATTTTTCATTCCATGTGATTTTAAAAAGAGAATCCATGCCATGTATACATAAAATAACTGATTTATTTCATTTCCCCATGTAAAATGCCATCTAAACCTTAGATGTGTACTTTAGAAAAGGGCCAGAAAGTGTACTCTCCTATAAGCAGAGGACTGTTACTCTGAAGGCTAATCGTTGCAATGCCTTACAATGTGGTTCTGTTGTGAGAACTGAGAACGCAAAAATGACACCATTTTGCCCAACAAATAAGCTCCACGTATGATGTACAGAGTGGTGTCTGCTTGCTGATTTAACCTTACAAACAAAAATACTTTTGACTACGTTTACAGCAGAGCCAGCAAGCTATATCCTATTCTGGCTCATGCATCCACAGGACTGTTAATTAAGTTTCAGCTGCCGGCTCGAATTACATGCTCCAGCTTCAAGCCTCTCATTGATTTCAATGGACTTTGGATCAGGCCCTAGCAGCTTGGTTCATTCCTGTTCCAAAATCAAAACATTGTGACTGTGTTATCAGGTATGACGTGGCTGTGGACTACACACAGTTTTAGAACCAATTTAATTACTTCATTTAGGGGTATGATTTTTCTGTCAAAATAATTATACTGGTACTACCCATAGTGTGGACACAGTTATATCAGTGTAAAGACACCTTTGTACCGGTATAATTTATTCCCATATGGGCAGGGGAATAAGCGATACTAGCATAAAGCACCTTTATACTGATAGAACTACAAGGACTACATTGCTAGGAAAGATTGTTCTGCTTTCACTGTACTGGTTTAATTAAAGCAGTACAAGTTTTTTGTAGGTACACAAGCCCACGTTTGAGAGGCAAGGCAGCAGTAGCTAATAATAATATAATATAAATATATGGAGATATACCTATATCATAGAACTGGAAGGGACCCCAAAAGGTCATCGAGTCCAGCCCCCTGCTTTCACTAGCAGGACCAAGTACTGATTTTGCCCCAGATCCTACAGAAGCTACAGAACTTCTCTTGCTAGCAGGTGAAAAGGCCAAATGTTTGATCTCTTTCTCTATCCTCACACTCCAGCGCTCTTTATCATATTTATTGTCTAACACATTCAGCTACTTAGTGACTTAGATAAAGTTCGGTGACAGTTACTATGATAACGTGAGCCTGGATTCTTGGAATTCTAGAAATGGAGGTACTTGCTTGTTAATGATTTATAGGATTTTATTAATTTGCCTCTATTAAAATAAATGGCTCTTGGTTGGCTGTAAATAAGGTGGCAGATACTTTTTAATCCATACAAGCTCATAAAGAGACTAATCTAACAATAAGAGTTGTGATTTAATGTCACTGAAATTGTGCGTTTCACTTTCTCCCAAAACACTTATAATCAAATGTCTTTGCTAGAGTAACGCCATTCAAATCGATATAATTATGCCAACAGAAAAAATGAGTTTTTATTTATTTATTTAAATTGTTACATTCTACATGGCTTATATGACATCTGGGGAGTTTGCTCACAATTTTTAATGCAAATGCAGCAGGCTGAATTTTGAGTTCGTCTGGGCGCGCAGCAGCTTTGAAAATCAGGATATAAAAATTATTATTATTATTTAATATTTGTATTACCATAGTGCCTGCACATCTACTTATCATAAAGTAGCAAGACATAATCATACTAGAATAAAATGTTTGGATGTATTTGAGCAGCTGTTATACATTGATTAAAGGCCTGATTCTGAAAGGAGCTGAGTTATACTCTCAGATCCCATTGACACTGACCCCACTCACATATATGCTTACTGATAGGCACGTACTTAACCATCTTGCTGAATTGATCCCTGTAATGAGAGTTGAGGGTGCTCAGCACCGCCTGGAAGTGTTCAACACATTGCAGGATCACACTCTAAATGCATACCAGAATAAGTCAGTTCTGTGCACTCATTAGGCCGAATTTATTCCAGAAGGATCTTTACCCTCGTGTTATATCCAGGATGAATTTGATTCACTACTTATTCTTTCTATTGACAGTAGGCAAATAGCAATGGCAACTTTTATTTTGTAATTGGCTGTACTGCTTTGAGGTAGAGATTTAGGGTGACTGCTTACTTCATGTAGCAAAAACTATATTTACTGTTTTAAAGTGTAGAGAGAAATGGCCTTTACAAAGGAAAAACACAGAGTCATGCTATAGCCAGAACATTTACTGGCATTACTTTTGTTGTTCTGTAGACACGTGCTTTATATTATTGTGTTCAGTCTGGAAGGATGCTGAGCATTCTTGTGAAGTGATGAGTGCCCTCAACACCCAATGAAGTCAGTGGTGGTTAATGGCACTTCACATCTTGCAGGTTGAAACCACTTGTGAATAGTGTGACTAGTGAATGCAACAAAATGAAAGCAAATATTACAAAATAAAAACAACTGTGATTTTGGCCACAATATTTTCAGATGAACACTTCCCAATAACTGTGGAATATTGAAAATGTAATGTGTTTAACTCAGTGAGTATAAATCCAGAACCCAGGGAAATGGATTTTGAAATGATCATTTCAGACAATACGTGTACCTCTAATGAATGCATTATTTGGGATACTTCCAACATGGTTAACAAAGTAATGTTCATAAAGGAGAAAAATGAAAGGATGTTTCTGACCTAGCTTAACATGAAGAATATTGAACATACAAATGGTACAGAATTAATCACACCAAAATTTTAAACTCACTTTTTATCCCAAAGGCAGGTAGAATACATCAAGAAAAGACAGAATATGCACTATGCTTGACTTTGCATAGCCAATGAACTTCAAGGTTGACTGACACTTCCTGTGGATATAAGTCATTTCAGCTTTTTCCTTCCCTGCTTCCCTCCCTCCCATCATCCACCCCCAGCTTTTTATTAAACACTTTCCAGATTTTTAAGTCAAAAAAATTAGTGAAGAGCTGATTTGCCAGACAATTTCCAACAGGGATTCTGTTAAAAACACTAAATAAAAAACATTAATTCAGTTGACTATTCTATTATTTCCATTTTTTTAAAGGAAGGGTTAATCATCATTTTAATGCTTTGTTACTCTCAACGGACATGAATTTTACACCAAACATGCATTCATTAAACTGCTTTTTAAATAAAGTAAATTGCCTTTGTTTGTAGTTGCCATTCTAACAGAAAATATGTTTTCTTTAACATTCCCTTTGCATTGTCTTAAAAGAGGACATCTGACCATCTTTAGAATGCCTTTGAGATTTAAGGCCTTTATTTGAATAATTCATACCAATTTTCATTCTTAAAAGCAGTTGTTTTAAATATCAGTGTTGCATATAATCCCTAAAAAGTCCCAGAAGATAGAAAAGGAGGAATTAGAGGTACAAGTAAGGGTGTGATGAATATTTTCCTTTTTGCAAAAAAACATACAACTTCTATCAGCCCTGCATTGTGGAAGATATGCCCTAAAGAATATGCGTCCACAATTTGAGAAAATGTTCAATTTCATCTCATTGGAGGAAGGGGGACTGGCAATCTGGTGAATTGTTGATTTGTGATTATTGTGGAAGATCTATCTTGTACTTCTCAACCTTTCATCAGCCCAGTATGAGACTCTTACCTACAAAATATGGTAAAACCTAAGGAAATTGCAGGATAGATATAAAAACATGGATTAGAAACCCATGGAAGCAACTGTTTTGAATGACACTCATTCAACAGCTCTTACAGACAAGGCAGCAGTGCAGATTAAACATTAATTTTGGGGATTAATCCCTAAACTATAATTCGTGTGTAGTGCAGACATCCCTCTCTTACTAAAAGTGAAATTTCAAAAGCAGAACGAAGGGGGGATTAGAAGGCATGAAAGCTGTAAGGGGTTGATCATATGATAGTAAAGAAAAGGTCCTGCTTATTTAAAATATAAAGCCCTTGGCAGTCCCAGCGGATGTCAAGGACACAAGAAATGTACTCTATTGCTGCATAATATACCATGGTACAAGTACACTTCAGTGTTGTTGTCAAATTAAACCAGCGTATGTCTACTTTAGTAATAAGCGTGGAAAGGTGAAATGTAATAGAACTAGGCTCTCAAAGGATGCACAGGCCAACAATTAGAACCACCAAAATACGGTTCAGACAAGGGTGTCAGGGGAATAAGAACGTCTGAACATTTGAATTTTATAATTTTCTGATGTGGTCAGCAAAAAAACAAGATCTTTCACAAAAGCAAGTTTCAGATTTTTCAATTACTTAAGTCTGTCAAGTGCTAAAGTATTGCACACAATTTCAGTGTTGCAAGAGACTACTGATAGTCAGCTGCTGCTCTTGAGTAGGCACAGATTCCTTCTGAACTCTTTTAGGTGGTCTGGAATCCCAGATAAAGCTTATTATCCCCAACTTACACGGTAAAACCTGTTACCACCGAATTCCTTTACAAATACCAATCAGGTCTACTTTATGATATGTTCATTTCATTGTCTCCAATAATCTTGGATGCCCTGTTCCTTTGTTGACCTTTGGTGACCCTGTTTCATAGTGGTCTATACTGCGTATCTGCATTGATCTGTAGACAAAGCACTGTCAGATAGAATCAATACATCATTCCTTTAGTAATGAGACTGGTTTTTGCTCAGTTTACTTACTTTAAAAACAAACAAACAAAAAAACCCTAGATCAATAGTGCTAAAGTGATGCATGTTAAATTGGGATGCAATTAGTACCTGTCTTCAAGCTAGTTAACAAGGCACAATAATTTTATGCACAGATTTTTAGTTGAAAAGAATATTTCAAAATTTCCTCATATGTCATTTGGCTATTGAAAAAAGTAGCTTTTGGGACTATTTAAAAATCTCAATAAAAGGCCAAAGAACTCAATCAAAAACAGGGCCAAAGTAATTAAATGTAAAGGTATACACCTTGCATCGATAATGAAAAGACATTTATTGATTAAACTGAAACACTTAATCAAATCTGGTTAGCAAACCAGAATTTCACCAATGAATACTGTTAAATCCATCATACATCCCACTCACTAGCTATTTAGGCTGAGTCGGTCATTTTTTGTAATCATTTCGTTTTTCAACTAACATTCCATTGTGCCTAAGAATATACACATGACTAAAAAGGGGCAACAACTGAGAAGCTTCTGAAGGAAACAGCATTACTGCAATTATTGCTATGATGTGTTTGGCACCATCTGGTTCCAAATTTTAATTGCAATGTGCTAATTATAGCTCGATAAAAATAAAAAGATTAAGCTTATCTGCCACTACTGTCATCAATAGTTAAGCGGAACTGCCTAAAAATGATCAGTATCTCTGCATCTGAGAGAAACAAAAAAATCCTTCAACAAAGACAGCATTTTGTGTAATTTGTAAATTAATTCAGGATTCTTTTTTAAAAAAATGCAATACAGATTGTTTTCTGCAATATAAGTCTTTCCAAAATAGTTTGTGTTTGAACTAAATTTTAATGAGAAAATCCAGTATAAGCCGTTCCAAGTACTAGACTGAGGCTCAGCATTAATTGTAAGCAACAGGGCAGAATAAGTGGGATGTATGCAAGACTTGGAATCAGAATGGCATACTGTGGGCTAATGGGGGTTATCATTACTCCATTTTTGTTCAGTGCTCATTGAGACAAAATTCACACTGAGTTCAAGTCAATAAGTCAAGCTCCTTGTTTTTGCTTTCAGCACGGTCCACAACTTAGCTTCCTCTTACCTCATCTCTGTCAAGCTGTCTGGAGTAGCTCATAACCATGAGTGTCAACTTCAGGACAGACTGTTAAGAAGCAGGGCACAAGCCCCAAATTAGTTGTGTGTTCTATAATTAGATTTCACCAACCAAGTATGAAGTGTGAACTCCTCAAGCACTATAACAGTCTTAACATGGAGTTACAGACAGTCCCCTTAGGTACTCCGGTCTATCTTGCCACCCAGGCAAACTTGCCTTTGTGGTAGATGGTCCCTTGCACCAAAAAAATCACAATAATATTCAGGTTACTCCCAGTCCCAAAGGACCAGTCACTTACCCCAGGTCAATTGCACCTTAAACACCAAAAACAAAGCTTGTAGCCAATTATATAATAAATTAATTATAGATTTATTAACTAGGAAAAAGAAATGAGAGTTATTTGCAAGGTTAAAGCAGGAAAACATACACACAAATGAGTTACAGTGTTAGGTTTCAAAAGGCAATAGAAACTGTATACAAGCTTTTTATGTCCTGCTAGAGCTAACCAAAGCTAAGCAGCATGGGGATCCTTTGCTTATGCTTAGAAATATTGCCCTCTCCAAATTCCAAGTACCATAGTGATAAATAGTTCTTTCTGGTCAGGGATTTTTCTTCTCTTCCTCTAGAGTTCCAAATGATGGGACAGGTGTTGGCACCTGTCTCCTCTTCATCGGTGTGGAAGTTTCGGGGGGGAGGACAATCAACATAGATTTTGTCCTTTGATGTTTCACAATGGCTCATTTGGTTTCAATGGGCCTTCTAGTGTGCAGGACGAGCACTTTACAGTAATTAATGCTTCTTTCCTGTTTGGCGAGTCACATAGCTACAGAGGTTTACAATGCAAACACTCAATATAACTTTATACCATGGGATACACACATATCATGCAACATCCTACAAACATTTCATCAAGTCAAAACACTAAACACATTCTTATAAACTTCTCATCTATTTTAACAGCACTAATACACAGGTGACAGTGAGCCAGACTTGTTTTCAGATACATGTTTGTCAGTGTTCAGTGAGGCCTAGTGGCCTTGACATGAGCTGGCACCTGGTCTGAGCTGGCAAGCTTCCTTTCTTCACTCAGCCCAATCTACACATCTGACTGCTTCTTTTGTGTCCACCTCCCATGTCCATCACTGTCCCTTCCTTCATACAGCTTCTGAAGCCAGGAACCTTCTCTCCTTCCTGACCTTTCCACCATTCCCCCACACTCTACTTTCTAAATGCCTTCAGTAGGGGAGACTTTTAAAAATTGTCTTTGTCCTTCCCAACTACCCTATTTGTGAACTTTTCTTTTTGTTCTCACCTTAATGCAGGCCCCAATCGTGCAATATTAACTCAAGCTGAGCAAAGCTGCATTAGGGCATAAGTACTATAGGCCCAGATCAATGACACCCCCACCCACCCAAGTCATGTAATTGTTAGACAACACATTTTGGGGGGGATAAAGTGTTTCTAGCTCTAACGACTGAAAAGAAAAGCTGGAAAATGTGAACAAGCTTATCAAAGTAGCAACATCTGCCTTAGGCAGCCTGAGCACAGGAGTGCAAAATCATGGGAAAAGATGTGATGGGACCAATGTTGGGGGGAAGTGGCTACACATATGCTTCCTTTTTTCTCCCACAGTATCATGACTATGCAACCCATGAACTGAGTGGAAAAAAATCAGCAAGGCTGGAGATGGTAGGAGGAGATGCACACACTAGGCAAGCTGCCCTTCTTCTCCAATTGAAGGGTGCACAAATGGGAATTATTTACTTCTGTGGGAATTCTGCACCAAAAATAAAAATAATAAGCACAATATTTTAAAATTCTGCAAATGTTATTTGTCAGTAAATAAATGTAGCTCCAGCATAGCAGTGGGGAGCACAGGCCACTGGCTGCATTGTGGTGGGAGATCACCCTGAAGCTCCCCCAGTACAGGGACTCAGCAGTAAGACTGGATGGGACCCTGACACAGTGCAAAGGCTGGGCCTGCCCCAGAAACACCACGGGGTCCTGCCCCTCTGTGCCAAGGGCACCAGGTATGGGTAGGCGGGCTCAGTCCATCAGGATCCAAGTGTGGAGGGGCTTAATGAGGGGAGATCCCAGGTGTGAGGTGAAAGGTTTCTGTGTGGGGCAATCTGGGTGCGGAGGGCTCAGTGGGAGATCTGGATGCACAGGGGCTCGTTGAGGGGTTCCGGGTGCAGGGGCAATGGGATTCTGCACGGGATTCAGGTGATGGTGGTTGGGCTCAGCAAGGGCAGTGTCTGGGTGTGGGGAGATGGGGCATGGCGGGGTGTGTGTGTGTCTGGGTTTGGGGGTTCAGTGGGGGGTTCAGGTGCTGGGAGAGTGGGGCTTAATGGGGTGGGGGTCTGGGTGTTGGGGGCTCGTCAGAGGAATCCAGCTGTAGGGAGGTAGGGCTTGTCAGGGTGACGGTTCGATGGGCCTGCTTATCGAGGGAGCCCCAGCTGGTGCTGAGGGGATGCTGCATGCCGGGCTCCCGCTTCCCCCTGTTATTCCTCTCTCCCCTTTTCTTCTCCATTCCCCTCCCCTCATTCCCACATTCCCCTCCCCCATGCCCTATTCCACCTCCTTCCTTCCCCACTGCATCTTCCCCCCACCCTCATTTCCCCCACCCCCACTTACCCAGCCCCACCACTGGCACTCACTGTTCCACAGAAAACAGGAAGGCTTCCAGCACACAGAAGGGGAGCACAACTGGCACTAGGATCCAGGAGTCTGCATTCAGCTGCAGAGTCAGTGGAACCAGAGACGCAGCCTCTAAGCTGGGCAGCTCTGCGCTTGCAGAAATGGTGGCGGGGGGAGGAGGGGAAGGAGGGGAGAAGAGAGGAAGGCCATGGTATGTAACCCCGTGTGCCTTCCCGATGTCTTGCCTCTGTTTGGGGGGGTAACCCCCCCAAAAAAACTGCACACATAGTCATCCCCCTGTGCGGCTTCCCTTTGCTTCAGGCAGCATTAATTCCTTAGCACAATGTAGTCCAGATTCCAATACTCTTACTCACATTGAGTAGTTCCCACTGACTTCAGTGGGACTCTTTGTGGTGTAAGGTATTACTCAATATGAGCAAGGATATGATAATCTGTTCCTATCTGATTCCACTCTAAAGAGTCACAGACATCCAAAGGTTGGCAGTCAATGGCAGCATGGCTATTGGTACCACTGTGCTAATACCCGCAGAAGAGCACAAAGCTTCCCTTCACACAGCTGGATCGGAATAGTAGCATGGTGTTGGATGGGGGTGGCGCTGCATACCCTTGACACTCCAGAACCTTTTGGAGCCCCCCACACCCTACTAACTCTTACTGGTCCCATGAACTATGGGATAGAAGAATGATTAAACTCCAAGACACTAATGGAGATACAAAATTGCATTGTTCCCCTCTACAAGACTCTGTGCGGGGGGAGAGCACACAGGTTTAAGCTTTACTCAGGCAAAATTGCCAATGATTTCAAAGTGTTTTGCCTTAGTAAACTGCAGGCTTAGGCTATAAAAGTAAGGCCCTGACAAAAACAAGATCAGCACAAGGGGAATATTTTAGTCCAAGTACAGTAACTCCTCACTTAATGTTATAGTTATGTTCCTGAAAAATGCGATTTTAAGTGAAACAATGTTAAGCAAATCCAATTTCTCCATAAGAATGAATGTAAATGGGGGCATTAGGTTCCAGGGATTTTTTTTTTTTTGCCATACAGTACAGTACTATAGTTGGGAGGTGCCCCCGCCTTACCCCACACAGGCACAGCCCACTGGAGACAATGAGGCAGGCAAGGAGGCTGAAGGTGCTGTAGGCTAGGACAAGCACATTGTGCAGCAGCAGCGGCAGCTTCCCCTACTCTGCAAGCACCAGGGGTAGGGGGCTCAACCCTTGGCCTGCCCGCGCCACCCCTTCCCCCAAGCCTCCACCCTTAACCCGCCTCCCCCTCTCTTTACTCTGCATACCGTGTCCTCGCTCCTTCCCCCTCCCGCCCCTGCCTCCTGCCCAGGGCAATCAGCTGGCTTGCAGCCTTCAGGAGGCAGGCGGGAGGGGGGAAGTGCAAGGACTTGGCAGGCAGGCTCCCCGTCCCTCCCCTGCCTCCTGAATACCGCAAGCCAGCTGATTGTCACGGGCAGCAGGAGGGGGGAGGAAGGAGGGAGGTGTGCCATGTCCTCGCTCCTCCCCCATCCTCCTGCCCGCGGAAATCAGCTGGCTTGCGACATTCAGGGGGCAGGCGGGAGGAAGGAGGAGCGAGGACTCAGAGCGCAGGATCCCCTCTCCCTCCCCTGCCTCCTGCCCATGACAATCAGCTGGCTTGCGGTGTTCAGGAGGCAGGGGAGGGAGGGGGAGCCTGTGCGCCGAGTCCTTGCTCCTCCCCCTCCCTCCCGAATGCCGCAAGCCAGCTGATTGCTGTGGGCAGGAGGTGGGGGGAGGAAGGGGAAGGTGCTGATCCTCTGGGTCTAGCGCTGGGGGGGCGAAGTGTAGGGGAGCTGATAGGGGGGCTGCCAGCTATGGACAAAGCAGGCAGCCAAACAACATTATAGCGAAGCATTGCACAACTTTAAATGGAGCATGTTCTGTAATTGAGCAAGGACGTAAGATCACAACAACATTAAGCGAGAGGACATTAAGTGGGTAGTTACTGTATTTCATTCAGAAACCTGAAAATTGTATATACAATGCTGATGTTGTGAGTCCTTCTGGCGTTCTCTAAGTTTAATATTCTCTTTTCTATATTTTTACACATTGCCATTCGTTAGGGAAATAATTAATTTTAAAAGCCTCCCTGTAGCAGGATTAAAAACATGTGGGTTTTACAAATACTTATTTTTCACAGCATTAGCCAACAAGGTGACATTTTTCAAAGCTGTTCTTCCTTCACTTTTTTGGCTAGAGATAGTGTGCATGCTGCAACAATAGATCAAATATAAACAACCTGCTTTTTACCATTCAGTGTTATGCTTTGAAAGTTCCATGCATCACTGGAAATGACCTCATTGATTTTCTTTCTAATCTTTCAGTGGGAAAAAGAGATAAGACTAAAACTCTATGCATCTGTGCATGAAAACATATCCACTTGGACCTCAAAAGATAAATTGAAATTAATTTCTTGCATCTTTCCCTTCAAGTACTTCCCTCTTCCCCCACTCTCTGCATACCATGATATTCTGACCTACAACATTTCCTTTTCATCTTTAGCGTCCACTTACGTCTAACTGTTAAAAACTGTCATCCATCACAGATTGCCAAAAGTTGATTTTTATTTTTTTTAAATTCCAATTCGGAAATGACATACATGAAATCCAGTCTTTAAACATACCACATGCAAGTATTCCCTTTGGTTTCATTTAATCCTACTCAGATTGCTGCTTTTCATGCTGTCAGAAAACTCAAGAAGTCACATAACTAGACACTTTTGGAAGAAGCTCATCTTAAATTCTATCCAGTGAAAATGATGTGTGTACGTATGTATGTATGTATGATGTCATAGATTTAAAGAAAGACAGACAGCACAGTGTGACAGTTCTCACGTTTCTTTTTAAATCTGGAAATTATGCTGCTCTAGCTGTGAATATAAGAATGTTTATTTCATATATTAGCCCACATCTCCTCCTCCTCTCCCAGTGCCTAATAAACATTCAGCTTAATTTGTCAGCATCCAGAACTGTAACTGTAACAAGTTCCAAAGCTGCTAGCCAGAGAGAAAGAACGTCAATCTGAATTGCAAATGCCAGTTTATTCATTACATACATAAACTTTTATAGCACACTTCTCCCATGAAGCATACCAACTCGAATCCATTCAACAATGAAATACAATGTTTAGCAAAAATAAAAAGCAAAAGTTCCCTGGGCCCCCACTTCCTTTTGAGACTAATCACACACTTTGCTGTATCATTCTTTTGTTTGCTTATTTAGGCATCAACTGTGCCTTTAAGGAAGTGCCCCACATGGGGAGCTGCATCGTGGCACTAGGAGCTCTGGGAGGAACACTGTCTGATGCCAGGACAACTCCAGCACACATGAAGGTGCTGCTTCTGCTGCTTAACTGCTTCATGCTGTGCAGAATTCTACCAGTAATGCACCCAGCCTGCTCTGCTGGCTGGTGTTTAGGGGAAGTGGTGCTGTGGCCCTGGCTCCTCCCCATCTCTTACTGTGTCCTTTGGGGTGTCTGGTGCACCGGGGGAAGCATGGGGAAAGGAGTCCATTCAATCCAGCTAATGTAAGGACTGCAGTCGTGAAATACAGTTACTTAAGAAAACAAGGGGAACTCTTTGCCATCCCATCCAACAAAATTGCAGAGATGCATGACCAGTTTACCCCATAGATTGTAAAGTGTTTGAGGGAAAAACCCGCGTCGTCGTCTTGTTCTCAACTGTCTTGTTAATATTGCCAATGCTTATAAATCATATAGTAAATAACAGCCATAATCACTTGCATACTTGCATGCATCTGTGACCACTTTGCCTGCACTCTACTCACTCCAGTGGGGCTACTTCCAACATTTGAAACTTCTGACCAGGTTCAAACAGCTGCCATTTAAAAGAAATAAAAAGTCTACCACATAAATGTTTCCTTTAACTCAAATGTGGAATCTTTTCCATCCCCTTTCTATTCTCTGGCCTCCAGAGAAAATTGTGGAGATCCACCAAAGTTAGGTGAATGGGCCATAAATGATATACGATGTTATTTGTTGACAAACATAAGGTAATGCACCCTGGAAAAAATAAGATGAATGAATGACTCAAATTATTTGGTAAGAAATTAAAGGTAACCATTAGGACAAGACCTGGGAAACACTATGGACTTCTCTCAATAAAAACCTCTTTTAAATGTTCAAAACAGATCAAAAAAATGCAAACAAAATGCTAGGACGCTTACGGAAAAAAATGAAAAATGTTGAAAATAGGATAATACCATTATATAAATCAATGGTACTCTGTGACCTTCAATACTATGTTCAGTTCTGGTCACCTCATCTCAAAAATAATACAGCAGAACAGAGGAAGTTCAGAGACGGGCAATGTGAATGATTAGAGAAATGGAAAGATTACGAAAGTTAAAAAGAGTGGGACTATTTAATTCAGAGAATAGACAAATAAGAGTAGACATGATAAAGGTATACAAAATAACAAACAGGATAGGGAAGGTTCTTATTTAGGACACACTTTAAGGATGCTACCAATATGTCTTTCAGGTCAAGTGATAACATGCACAACATCTGGAAAAATAAAATGAGGCTTATTTAGGGAAACATTACACAGGACAATAGAGAAAGAAGTCAAATCCATCAACGTGATACTCAGAAGCTTGACCAGCACAGGACCAAAATAAATGGCAGAAACTGGTGGATGCTTCTGAAACATCTGGTAGTGGACACTGTCAGAGACAACAAAATACTGTTTGAGATAGACTACAGATCTGATCCAGTATGGCAATTCTTATGTTCCAAGCTTCACAATACACCCATACTCACCCACCCAATTGACAATAGAAGATTCCCAGCTTTTAAATGGGATACACAGAACTTCCTTCTCTCGATCGAAATATTGGACCTAGTCATCAGAATATTTTATATAGAAAAAAGAACAGGAGTACTTGTGGCACCTTAGAGACTAACAAATGTATTTAACTCCTGTTCTTTTTGCGGATACATACTAACATGGCTGCTACTCTGAAACCTGTCATTATATAGAAAAGATATTTCAGGTAATTTTTAGAGATGTTTTCATCATCTGAGAATTATCCTCAGCAACTCATGGAGCAAAGGTAGTTATGGTATTAAAGGTGAAAGGTTACAAAAAAAACCTCACAGTGCTAATATAATTAATTAAATCACCGAAACATTTGAAAATGGTAAAACATGTGACAAACAGAGTAGCTTATGGTGTGGCGTATTATAAAGGTTTTGACAACACTTGTTTGGGATGATCTGCAGAGTTCACTTGCATCTTTGCCATTCATGAGTAAGGTGGGCAAACTCTTGGTGTCAGTATGTCCTGAAGTTTGTGATGAGATGTGACTATGTTCAGTTTGCCATGATGCAAATTCACTTAATCATGATACATAGATCACCACGCTGTAGTGAAAAATCATCACATTTCAACCTAATCATCCAAACAGACAGCTCAGTGACATTGGAAATATTTCAAGATAATAATATGATCCTGCAAGCCTAACTTGGCAGGAGAAAATAACCCATAAAATCCTATCTAAAACAAACAAAAAATATCATTGCAGCTGAAACAGCTAAGAATATTACCAAGAGATAATAAATTAATTAACAAAATACAACAATAAAATAATAAACAATAATAGTAATAATAATAATAAATAATAATAATAATGAATCTGACTGTGATTAAAATGCCCAAAGCTGACCAAAAGGTCACACAGTATCACATATTACATTACCGTGAGGTAATTATGTCAGTGCTTTTAACATTTAGTCACCGGAAGAATTAGGTCACATAACTTCTGGAGACCTGAGAAAAAACGAATTGCCTGTTATAAGCCACAAGGAGATTCTTAAGAGGAACAAAAGGAGTCCTGTATTCTTTTGGCTTGATTTCTGTAGTTAGTTTAAATGAAAGGTTTCAAAACAAAACCATTAATTTGTGCTAAGCTGTTTTGTTGGTTGCCCAGCAAATATAGACTTTAAAGAAACAATCAAAAAATAGATAAAACCAGGAATTCAGACTCCTAATGTCACTAAACTAGCAGCAAGGGGAACAGGATAGTTAATGGCTTTTCCTACCTATTACAGTTATTGATTTCTTACATTTTTATGCAGTACTTATTTTTTTTTATTATTGAGTTAATTAGAACACCCTGCAAACAAAACTAAGCAGACTGGATGATTCAGGTGAAATGAGTCCGCAGAGTACCAGGTGCAGAAACTGCAAGCCTGACAGTTAGGAAGGTGATGTTTTATGGATCCAAAAACCTGCTGTGCTTTTTTGTCTGTTTTTCTTTTTGCTAGTGGGCACCAACAGGCACTTAGCTGCAGGCAACATCCACAGCTTCATCCTAGAGCAGCCTCTTTTCCCTTCTATGCAGCCAACTGACAACAAGGAACATTTCCCTCCAGCTGGGAGGATTCTATATGCAACATCTTTCACAACGTCTAGCAACGGGGTTTCATTGAACAGCCTATAGGAGGTACTGAAAAAGGTACAAGCAGAGCAGGGTGGAACAATTGCAGATGACTGAACTGAAGCTTTAGTATAATCCAAGTCCATTCTCCAAAGGGGCTCTGAATAGATTTAGGCTAATCTGAGCCCAGTGCTTCAATGGGAGCCACAGTAACTTTTCACTATTTCCAGACCCATACTCCAAATATAGTTCCAACAGCTTTAAGCAGGTCCAAGTCTCACCTCTAAAGGGATCTACCAGTGGTTTGGGGCCAATTCGTAGTCCATGTTCTAAAAAGGTCCTGGTCACTCTAAAGTGACTTCAGTGTCCCATTCCAAGATCACTCCTGCCCCAATGCTGTGGTTCCATTTCTGCAAGGAGTCATCTGAATTGGTGCTAAAAAATGGTGCTTGTGTAGGTGAGGCATGGAAAAATCTTAGTCAAGAGCCTTCTGCAATAAGATTAAGAATGGTATTGTCTACCCCATCAAGTAACCTGTTTTCAGCACTTGTTCAGGGTGAAAATTGCTGCCAACAATAGGTGAATTTCTAGAATAGGTGGGAATCGAGTATTGCAACATTACTCTCACATTTTTGTGGCAGCAATGGAGCTCATTCATTCCACTTGTACTGTATTTGTTCATATAGAATCAACTCCGGACCAAATTCTGGCCCAGTGTTCAAGAGTGGTCTTGATTTACCTGGGCAATGCAACTGTGAAAATGAACCTCTCTTCGACAGATGGACAGTTCCTGCCCTACCTTTCAACATGTTTCTACCAATGGGTTTGTTAACACCAATCTCTACAAACTTACCAACCATATACGTGTCACATAACCAAGCTGTTCCACTGTTCTCAGATAGTAAGCCCAAATTTTAAACACATCAAATGGCAAACCTTCAAGTGTTGTAAATCAGGTTAGATTCACTGAAGTTCACAAAGCTACACAGTTTCCACTGGGTGAAAATTTGACCCCTAATTCTATAAACCCTTAGTTTTTCTGTTTAATTAATTATAACTGAGTTGACCAAAGCTAAAGTTTACTGTACAAGAGAAGACTAATTAAACTAAAGAGATTGTTTTATCAATTCAGTTATATTTTACCGTCTTACTCATGTGATATCAATGTATTCTCAGTCACTCAAATTACTTTTTTTTAAGCAGCAGTGTTACAGCTATATCGCAAAACTAAGATTTCCAATCTTTATCTGAAAAATCAACAGACATGTTTTCTCCATAATAAACAATAGGATAAATGTGTGTGTGTCCACACATGCATGGCTTTCTTTTTCACAGTAACCCATGAATACATGCTTTGTTTATTTCACACGTTAGCAGATATGGTAGACAATTGCAAAGGCAACCTTAATTACTGAGAAGATAAGTATAGGATTCCCAAATCAACAATAACAGAATATAGTCAGTTATGGCTCTTTTCTCTCTTTTGTTTTATGAGATATTAGTAGAAGCTCTGTCATAATCAGAGGTCAATTTATGACCCTAAATATTGAAGATACACCTTTTGTAGAATAAATGAACAGAAAGGGGATTTGCTTCACACTCACAATTAATAGTTTTATTTAGTTTACTGGCAAGGCGAATGAGAAGAAAACAATACAACTGGCTCTATACGGAGGAGAATGGTCTCACCGTCCATACCTCTTTTCCTACCGACACAGTCAAAGCTTGCATACTAGATTATGCAACTGCAGCTTTTCAAGTTACTTACCTACACACTCAGTGCCACTCATTTTCACCGTTGATGTGAAACAAATCTTCTGATTCAGTGTTTGAGAGCAGAGGGATTTGGGGAAATATTAGGGTGAAAATGTGAAAGTTTCCAGTCTCCCATAGCTCACCAAAGACGATGATTACAAGAAAGGGGCTTGATCTCCAACATTCAGATCTAGATCTAAATTTTCCCCCCAAATTGATGGGTTTTTGAACCAAGGGTTTTGATTTGACTTGTCATAGACAAGGGGGTCAACTATAAAGTTTGGCTGTGGACAACTGCTTTTACATCTATATGGCAGCTCCATCGTTGGACAGGATCCCCGGCACAAAGTTGTCTGATTGGGTTGGGAGGATAAATCAAGAAGTAGTTTCACACAGTGATTAGAGCACAGAGCTAGAGACCTGGGGATGTGGGATCTATTTCCAGCTCTGTCACTGACTTGATATATGACCTTGGGCAGGTCACTAGTTGCCTGAAGGTCAGACATTCTGAGCTCCCATAGATCCTATTAACTATAGTGAGAGCTGTGGATGCTCCGCAGTTTTGAAAATCGGGGATTTGTTAATCCTTTTGTTCTTCAATTTTCTCACGTGTTGGGAAGAGATTACACTACTTACATTCCTCTCAGGAACATTCATTAATGTTTATAAAGTACTTTGAGTTCTTTGGATAGACGGTGCTAAAGCAGTGCAATATTCTTACCCTTATTGTAAACTATGGCATATTTTCATGTTATTATAGAAATATATAGACTTGACTAATAAGCAAATGGTATATTATAACCCAAGTGTCACTTTTATTTATAAGGTTCCACTGCTATTGATTGGTTTCTCAAAGCTGCAGTTTAAGACATTAGGAGTTTGCAACATATGAAGGAGTAGGGTGTCTTGAAACAGATTAGCCCTACTCTGTATAACAATTGCTAACAATGAATAATCCTCTTTTTCACTTCCAGATTCTCATCTTTATTATTTTATTTTATTTATTTATTTATTTTTTGCGGTGGGGAGGGAAGAGGTTGTTTTGTTGAGAGATGGTAGGGAGAGAGAGAGAGGTGGAGTGCGAGTGGGAGGGATGTTCAATATTAAAGACAACATGCAGCAAATTTCTGGCTAATTAAGAGATAGCTCCACGGTAACATTGGTCGTACAGGGGGAATACCTCAATGCACAGAAGAGCTGGATACATTTATACCAAAATTTATATAATACTAATTATGCCCTGATCTACCCTCATTACCAGAGATGCTCCAAATTTACTTCTGTGCTATGTGAATCTGTGTCCTCACTTGAAGAGGAGTTTTTAAAATAAAAAAGCATTTTGTGTCTGTGGAAAGTGTCAAATCGACCGCAATAGAGAATAAACCTCTCTATTTAGGCAAAAATCATACACAGCAGCAGTGCAGACAGTGCAAGTTTCCACAAACAACCCAACCTGAATTCGAGGGACCACCTCCAGGGATGATAGGATAGCTGTTTCCCTACCTATTCAAACTGTGGCTTCTGCTGAGATTATCACAAGAGTGCTGGTCATGTTGGTGCTTTTAGGGAAAAAAAAAAAAAAAAAAAAATTTGTACAAAGTTGTCTTCCAGTAACTACACTGATCTCATTAACTTAAGTTTTCAGCTGCTAATGACTTTGGTCCCGAACTGGATTTAAACTGATGACCTAGAAGTGAAAGGCTCTGTATCCCATTATTAAATGCCTGAGTCAGCCACTCCCTGATCTTACTTATAGTACCACATGTCATTTATATCAGATGTTGAATAATGAAGTTGAGTTTATGAACAACTTTGTTTATGATATCAGCACAGTAGTGTCCAGGAAATGGACTGCTTGTGTGGATTGATCTAGGCTGAGGTTGATGGTGAGATGGAAATTATTGAAATCATGGTGGAATTCCTCAAGGGCTTCTTTTCCATGGGTCCGGATGATGAAGATGTCATCAATGTAGCACAAGTAGAGTAGGGGCGTGGGGGGACGAGAGCTAAGGAAGCGTTGTTCTAAGTCAGCCATAAAAATGTTGGCATACTGTGGGGCCATACCCATAGCAATGCCGCTGACTTGAAGGTATATATTGTCCCCAAATGTGAAATAGTTGTGGGTGAGTACAAAGTCACAAAGTTCAGCCACCAGGTTAGCTGTGACATTATTGGGGATGCTGTTCCTGATAACTTGTAGTCCATCTTTGTGTGGAATATTGGTGTAGAGGGTTTCTACATCCATAGTGGCTAGGATGGTGTTTTCTGGAAGATCACCGATGGATTGTAGAAGACTGTTTTGCATAGTTATTTGTTTCCAAAAGAGCTAAACTCCAAGGCAATCCCAGATCTTGGGAGACAGACCTGTCCTCGCTTACAGACAACCCCCCAACCTGAAGCAAATACTCACCAGCAACCACACACCCCTGAACAAAAACACTGACCCAGGAACCTATCCTTGTAACAAAACCCGATGCCAACTCTGTCCACATATCTATTCAAGTGACATCATCATAGGACCTAATCACATCAGCCATGCCATCAGGGGTTCATTCACCTGCACATATACCAATGTGATATATGCCATCATGTGCCAGCAATGCCCCTCTGCCATGTACATTGGCCAAACCAGACAGTCTCTATGCAAAAGAATAAATGGACACAAATCTGCCATCAGGAATCATAACATTCAAAAACCAGTAGGAGAACACTTAAACCTGTCTGGTCACTCAGTAACAGACGTGAGGGTGGCAATTTTGCAACAGAAAAAGCTTCAAAAACAGACTCCAACGAGAAACTGCTGAACTTCAATTGATATGCAAACTAGATACAATCAGCTTAGGCTTGAATAGATACTGGGAATGGCTGAACCATTACAAACATTGAATCTATCTCCCCTTGTAAATATTCTCATACTTCTTATCAAACTGTCTGTACTGGGCTATCTTGATTATCACTTCAAAAGTTTTTTCTTTGGCTTAATTGGCCTCTCAGAGTTGGTAAGACAACTCCCACCTTTTCATGCTCTTTGTATGTGTATATATATATCTCCTCAATATATGTTCCATTCTATGCACCCGAAGAAGTGGGCCGTAGCCCACAAAAGCTTATGCTCAAATAAATTTGTTAGTCTCTAAGGTGCCACAAGTATTCCTAGTCTTCTACTAGGCTCTCCCATTCAAATTAATGTCTATTGCTATTCTCTGTGTGGATACTGAGCACCAAAAAGAAAAGGAGATTTTCCTTCTGAGCTTTCCACTGATCACTGTCAGACTTATTACTGCAACACTCTGAGAAAACTGATATTATAAAATGTGGGATATTCTTGCCATGAAAGAGCTTACTAACATGAAACATGATAAAAATAACCAATAACCAATGAACCACCTATGAGCAGTGAGTTCAAAATAAAATATAACTTCCACCCACACATGCACACACTAATGTACGTGCCTAAATGAGTAACTGAGACAATTTACTTGAGCCAGTATTTTCAGACTTGAACATTATTTTTAGAAATCCAAGTAAAGCACCCAAGTATGTATGTAGTTACCTTACTTTAGGGCCAGACATTCGACTGCCTACTTTCTCAGCAGTAACAGTGTATTGCTGCTATTTTTTCAATGAACATAATATATTTATTAATTATTAATTATTATTATTATTATATCAATGTATAAACACGAATCTCTACACCAATGCATTTACCTCTGGGGTGGAACACATTAACTGTTTAACACTTCATAACAATTTAGGATATGAAGTGAAGAATACTGCTTTGTATTAAAAATTTCAAGGGCAAATTAGGTAGGCAAGATGTTTGATCAGATTTGAATCTGGATAGGATTGCAAGTCTAAAACCCTTATTTCTGTGAAAAGTATGATCTTGGAGTCTTCATGATCAGTACCCCTATTTTATATTTAACTAAGATAGCACTTCCAAGGCCTCCCTTTTTCAGCAGTGGTGGAACTGTAAAGTGCTAATGTTGCTCATACTCCTTTTCCTCAAATTTCTACTTGTACCATGACACACAATACATTTGTATAATGAGTTTTTTGCTCTGACACAGTACTGTACCCTACTAATTAAATGTGCCTTCAGTCACAGTTACTCAACAGCAACACACCACTACAAAATTTGGAGCAGCAATGGGAAGCAGTATGAATCAATGGAATTGTGTGAACATTTTCTGCCGCCACCTAAAAGTATTAATGGCATACAGTCATTTGCTGACGATATGTCGATTCCTTCTCCAATGAAAATTACTGGCCATGAATCAAGCAAACATTTACAGGAATCTGCAAATGAAACAGCTAAATCCAGAATGACAAGGAGCCTCATAAAAGCAGCCCATTTACTCTCTGAGCACTCATCCCCACCAGGGGGATCAATAGCAAACCTCATACAATACACTTCTAAATGTCATGCTGCAAATCCTCTTTGCATTTATGCAGTGGGATGTGCCCCTCCCCCAGTTTTAGAAGCTGAAATCAAGTAAAAAGGCTATAAAATGAATAAAAATAATAAATCTGAAAGAGATCCTTTTATCTCAAAGCTGTGATTTTACTGCCTATTCTTCCACAATGCAATGATTATGGCACAGAATAATATAGAGATTTCAGGAGTTACACATGGGGAAATGAAATGGGTGGCCACAAATTTAAGACTACTTTTATCTATCTACATACAGAGATTCAGAAACCGCAGCAGTCAAATTAGTAATATCAAAATGAACACAACTGGTGGTCTGGGTTATTCTGCTTTCTAGAATTGGTGTAAAAATAGACTTTTCAAAGCAGATAATTCAAATAAAGTTGAAGCATTAACTACTCTTGTTAGATGTATATTTTAGAAAAGACTTTGCACTCTTCATAAAGTGGCGGATATTACTAGCAAAGAAGACTGTTGGCAAAATAGGGATAAATAAGAGAATAATCTGTTCTCACTAGAAGAGTGCTGCATATATTCAGCAAAGAAGGACAATATCTAAAATGCTGGGATTCAGGTTCAAAACCAAATCAGGCCATGGTTTTGTAAAGGGTTGGAATTCAACGGCACTCAATTTTTGAAAGGTGTATTTTGGCTGTATCCAAATCTGGGCCAGAAAAGGAGTCCCTTTTGTTCTGGATTCAACTTGGAATCAAAATTATAGAAGCCTCTTCTGATACAGGGATCTGAATCTCAAAGTTTCCCTTCTTTCAACACTTAAAAAGATTGCAGCCCAGGACTTCTGGATTGGCAATCTATATTCAGGTTACATAAAGATGAGAGAAATAAATATTACTACGTCATACTTTATTTCCACTAACTGGCTGCTAATTGGAAAACTAAGTGGTTTTGTCAGGTGTGATTCATGATCATTCAACTAGACTGAAAATATCTTTGGGATAAATGTTTATAATATTATTGATTTTAAATAAAGGGGTTATGTTACCTATAAAAAGAAAGATACACCTTTCTGAATAGAGAAACTTAACGAGTAGCTGAAACCATTCCTTCTGTAATAAAATAACCTCTTCAGAACAACCAAAATACTCTGCGCTCAAATGAAGTACTTATCCTTAAGCAAAGAGATCAGTTGTAACACAGCAGGACTATTTAATGCTTCATAAAGGCTAAAATGTTCCTGAGGAACAACACCTGTGATGTTGTTTTATGGTAGCTCTTCCAAGGGCTATTATACACTTTTTAGTTTATATTACATTGTCAGATCTGTATAAGAACTCTTGTCTTCCAAGGGTACACATCCCTCTCCTGCATCACCAAATCTAAAACATTAGAATAATAAAAGCTTCACACAAGCTGTTGGGAACAAGGACATAGAACAAATTTAATCCCCTAATCCCTTCTCAATTACAGGATATGTCCTCCTATAAAGTTTTATCAACTCCTAGAAAAAAAAAAAAAACCAACAACCACCCATGGTGCCATCCTTTCTGTCTTTCCAGTAGGATATCATTCATTGTAGCACCTCTAAAGGATTAGGAACAATATCTGTAATAAACATATACATCAATATTTAAAATTTGCTCTAAGAATGGCAACATTTCACATTTCAAGCTGTGAAAATGGTTTGGTTTGGGGGATGGCCTGAGAGGCAATAGGCCAGCAGGATAGCACTGGGATTAGCCCTAATTACCTCATGTTTCACCTTAATTAACTACTGATACAGAAGGTAAACTCTGCAGGATCTATGCAGAGACCTTAGGCCAGTAGGCAAGATATCTAAGCCTTCATTGTTTACACATGATAATCTCTCTTTTGAATTCACTTTAATTCCTCAAAAAGATTAGCTGAAAGCTACCCACTGAATATTGATTAGCTATGCTAAATATATATATCATTTTCATATTTGTTTCATACACTGTTAACACTTAAAGAGGCACACTGATTATTTTTGAATTGTCAAAGGAACATAAACTAACTTTGGTTTTGACAACATTGTCCACAATAAAAACCACTGTGAACATAAATGGGTACAGAAATACAGAACAAAAGATCTTCACTATGATCCAGTAAATACCAGTGTGCTACTGCATTGTCAGTTGCAATCTATTGTGTATGCATCTTTGATTGGTGAGCAGAAGGAAAGAGAGAGAACCTGGCAAACACAGAAAATATTGACAAAAAAAGAAAAAGAAAAAGAAAAAGAAGAGAGTTTTCCTGTTTCTGAATTCTTTTTTCCCACAGTTCTGCTTTATTTGCTGTTTTATCAGTTCTCATCTATTCTTCATAGGCCTTTGAGAACAACTGAACGTTAGATTTAGCAGAATTTAAGCACAACATTAATACATTTTTATAACAGTGTATAGTTAAACGGATAAATAGTTTTTCACTCTAGAATATTGCCCCCCCCACACTGATATCAACAGGATACTCATTAAAAATAAGTCTTCATAATTACTCTTTATTACTAAAAATAAAATGAAACTCTCAAAAGTCCCCTTTATTCAAATGTACTGAAGAAAAATAATGTGCTGTGTTTACTTTGGAAGATAAACTGGATTAACATAAAACACAAAATAGTCTAAAACACAAGATGGCTACAAATTGTGGATCAGCCTAGGGACTGAGAGATTGTTCAGAAAAATGTCTAAATCAAAAGATGAACAGTCTCAAACCAATTGTATCAGTTAAAATTTTAAGTGTGCTTTCAAGCACAAGAATCAAGATCTTATCTTATCTTATCTGTACAATGAAGTATTGATGACGTTTATGAATTAATGTTTTTTCTGTAAATAGGTTTTACTGTAATCTTGATGATTAGAATATACGTCTTGAACATTCTGATGCTACTGAGTTGTTAGGTTGAGTTCAGTAGATTAGATTCAGATTTCTCTTATTCTTCCCAAAAGGCAACCTCCCAGAGCACAATGTTCCTTCTTTTATATGTGCTTCATGTGGTAGCTTCAGTAAGAAAGATATTTACAGTGCCAGTTTAAAAGACTCATAGATGTTTTCCTACTCACTGGAGGTGAAGGAACTGAGAACTTTCCCTGGGATCTCACTTTCCTCACATGCATGACAAAATGCCATTCATTGAGGGACAGTGTAATTTCACTGGTGACTGGTGCCCATTCCGGATCACTGCTTCATTTCACTTGTGGTGTCATCTTGTGCTCTGGGCAAAAACAATGGCTTACTAGACTGATAAGGCTTCCAAAGGTATTTAAATAAAAATGTAACATAGTGGAACTTCATCAGTGGCTTTTTGACAAAAAAAAATTACTCTGCATAAAACTAATATTGAAATAAAAGTTAACGTTTTTTTCCCCAAGCATGTTTAAACTATTTTTATTCCCAGTGCAGGACTGAGTCCCCTTTAAGTTTTCTTGGCTAGAGAGACTCTAGACTCATTTCTAGAGACACTTTGGGTCTGCAAGTCACAGTTAACAACGTGTAAAATGCGCCCAACAGAATAGCTTCAAACAGTATTATTTTTCTCATAACATTAAGCAACTTTGGAAAGTCTTCTCCTACACCATAAGCAACCCGGGCCTTTAAAAATAATCAGTGACATGTTTAATTAACTTAAGCATGTTTATGTTATTGTTTTCATTGTCAATAAACAGAAAAAGAGATTTTCTTTTAAGGAAATAAATTACACTCACAGCCTTAAGAATTTTCAAACAAATCTATATTTTTAAAAGCCAACATATGTAATATTAATCATTTGGAAAGTGTTTTTTTAAATTATTTTTAACATTTAAACACGCAAAGCGTGGCCTGCTTTGAACATAGATATCCTATTTTGTATATAAATAGGGCTGCGGTTTTAAATTATGTTTATATTTCAGATGGCCCGGGTTATATTTATCTTAAACAAAATATTTAACCTGTAGTTATATTATATCAAGCTATGATCTTATCAGCTCTCACATGATAAGCAGAGTGGGCTAAGAAAATACTTCAGTGTGAGATCTCTCAAACTTTCAGAGGGTACTGCAGTTGAGGAAGCTGATGATTCACTAGCTAGCTCTTTTCATTCAGTGTCATTATTGAACCAATGCCCCAGTATGACGCCAATGTGCTGTTGCAAAAGGTCATCTTGACAATGAGCTATAAAACTGAAATCTCGTCAGGTGGTTTGGTTAAAGTACTATCCCTAACCTCAAACTGGAATAGTAGCTGAACTTTTTTCCACGGTTTGGGGGGAGGGAGGAAATAAATAGTTTAAATATTTCCTCCATTATTTTTAATTTGTGTTCTTCTCTTCTGGCCTGGAAGAAAAGCAGAAGTGGTGACCTAACTCAAAAGAGGCTGTTCTTATGTTCAGGGTATAGAAAAAAAAAGTACTGAAAATGAGATGAGAGACTTTTCTTGTAAAACTTTGACCGATTTTGCAGTCCTAACAGATTTGAATAAAGATCTAAGCATTCATATGAATACCAAAATTGAACCTTTTGAGGGTTGCCCATTACTAGTAAAAGTATTTTTTAGATTAAATTTAGAAGGAAATAAAATATTTTTTAGCAAGATAACTGGTTGCTCACATGTACAAAAGCAAAAAGTACAATTTTGGTCCTGGTGTCGGCTAGAGATTTATTATTTTTATTTCTAACACATTTTTATTTTTCTTAGAATATCGCTATTTTAAGGAAAAATACTTTAAAAGAACAAAAACAAAAAAACAAAACAAAACATGGATTTCAAATGCTGTTCTAGTGAAATCTGATAAACTGACAGCTGAGGTCATTAGTCACCTGGAAACCAACAGAGCATTTCTAAAATATCTAGCAGTCTGCTTCATTGATCTCAATGGAGCATTTTTAATGAATCCAGGATCTTCATATAGAGCACTGACATTTAGAAAGGATCAGCTCAGAATTAAACACAAAACAAGGATTTTTTCTTCCCTTTGTGAATTTATTGAGGAAAATAATGATTTTCATCCACTAAAGGATAGAAGTTCACATTTAAGTAACAAACATAGAGTATCTTTGACACAATGGGCTTGGTTCTCCTCTCCCTCATGATATAGGTGTAAATTTGTAGACTTATACAGCAGGATATGTGTGAAGAAACTCAATGAGACCTAGTGAGGGTGCCTGAAACATTCCCAAACTGTATAGTTACTCAGGATTTTTAACTTTTATTAATTCAGATTACAGTTTTAGGGTCTGATTCCGTCCTTATTGAAGTCTATGGAAAAACTCCCAATAGACATGGATTGTACTCTTAATGTTTTGCTTAAGGTGTTTTCATCTTGAAGTATTTTACTTCTTTATTTTGTGATAGCAAATAAGCTATCACAAATAAGCAAATCAGAGAGTTATCTGAAATTGCAACAAGATTAAATTTTCCACTTAAAATTCCTCCTTCTCTCCTACTATGTGTTTGTTCAGAACAAAGCACAGTGGTTTCCCAATGCTGATGGGGTTCTCTAGGTGCAACCACCACCTAGGGTTGCCAGGAGCCTGGTTTTCAATCCAGTGAGCACTGCTGACTGGGTCATTAAAAGTCTGGTTGGCAGTGCAGCGGAGCTGGGAGTCTCCGTGCCTCGCTCTCCGTGGCTCCCAGGAAGCGGCTGGCATGTCTGTCTGGCTTGGGGGGTGGCCATGGGGGCTCTGCACACTGCCCTGCCCAGAGCGCCAGCTCCACAGCTCCCATTGGCCAAGAACCATGGCCAATGGGAGTTGTGAGGGCAGCACCTGCCTGGGGTTGGGAGGGGGCAATGCACAGAGCCCCCTGGCTGCCCCTCCACCTAGGTGCCAAAGGGACATTCCGGCTGCTTCCCTGGAGCCACCTGAAGTAAATGCCGCCCGGAGCCCACACCCCAAACCCCCTTCCATGCCCCAACCCCCTGCCCCAGCCTTGAGCCCCTTCCCACACCCTGAACCCCTCATTTCTCACCCCACCCCAGAGCCCACATCCCCAGCCCAGAGCCCATACCTCCTCCCACACCCCAACCACCTGTCTCAGCTCAGAGTCCCCTCCCACACTCCAAACACCTCAACCCCACCCTCCAGCCCAGAGCCTCCTCATGCACTCAAACCCCTTATCCCCAGCCCCTCCCCATATCCCGCACCCCCCAGCTGGAGCCCTCATCCCCTCCCACACCCTACACCTCTGCCCCAGCCCAGTGAAAATGAGCAAGTGAGCGAGGATGGGACACAATGAGGGAGGGAGGGAGGAAGGGGGATGGACTGAGCAGAGGGTGGGGCCTCGGAAAAGGGTGAGGCAGGACGAGGGTGTTCGATTTTCTGTGATTAGAAAGTTGTCAATCCTACCACCACCACCACAATGGGCCAATTTTCAAAGGCATTTAGGCCGCTGGTATGTTTTTCTAAAGCATCTAGGTGCCCAAAACTCACTGATTTCCCATTAGGAACCTAAATACCTTTAAAAATCTGGGCATATGACAAGATTAGACAGATATTTTCTCTTTGTTCCTTTACTTTGTGTTTGAGGATCTTGTGTGTGTGTCTTAAGTAGCACCTCAGTTTGAAAGGATGTATTATAATAAAACAAGAACTTATGCCCTGATTCTAAAAGCAAATTACCCAGTTATGCACAGTTAAGCTCATTCCTCCATCAGACTCAGTTTATATGATGAACTTTTAGAAAATACATTTTCTCGTTGCCACTGAGTGGCACAGAGCATCCAAGCATTGGACTTTTCATCACCTTACTTACCTTACAAAGGCATTCTCAGAGGATAGAGCATAAGTATATCTAGGTCCAAGTAAACAGGTCTGCTGTGAAATTATATATTGAGTAATATAACCAAACAATTTTTTTTAAGCCAGTTCTACCCACTCTGAGTGGAATATGATATAAAAGTCAGATGCTAGATTTTTAGGTTTGTGAATAGGAAAAGTAATATTTTTCAAGTATTTTAAAACTTGATAAACTACTGTATGCCTGTTGATCTCTTTCTCCCACCCCCAGGTATAAACTAAGAGGCACAAATTGCATCAGTGAGAATATCAGCAATTTGATCATGTGCACTAATGGATTTGGGGAAACTGGACAGGTTTTGCAGCATACATCTAAGATTCAAATTTGGACTGTTATGTACACAGCATGGTGATGTATCATTTTAAATTGGGCCCTGGAGTAGAAATCCCCCAACATTAGTGACAGTACAGTGCACTAGCAGAGTGCATAAACAAGCAAACAAAGACAAAATATTGAAACAATGGACGTTGGTTCAGATTTGAACCTTGGGAAGCAAAGTGTGAATTAAAGCTAAAACTACCCCTGGATTCCCAATAGAACTACAAACAGAATAAATAAGAACATCCACTACCATTGTTTAAATGAAGAAAGATTTACTGACCAAGAATACAATTAATTTTTTTGGTGGTGGTGAATTAATGTAGCACTCTTACTGGAGTCATAGTGACTGTAAGTGCTGTTAAACATATAATATTATTCTTAATATAAGCATCATCACACAAGGATGGTTCCTGTCCCAGACTAGAAACCTATACATCTAAAAGGAAGCCATGGAAACCATTTATATTTGGAAAAGTTGTGAAGGCGATTGAAGACAGAAAAATCCTACACAATTAGAAACATGAGAAGGAAAAACTGAAACTCAACTTGCAAAGCAAAATAGGACAACTCAGGGAGAATAATTCAAAGCATACATGCAATAAGAGGGAGAAATCTAAGAAGTACTATGCACAAAAAATTAGATATGCATGTGCCGAGCAATATAGATGCAGAAAATTCCAATGTAATTGTGGCCACATATGTAAACACATTGTGCTGCTATATAGCTCTGGTGGGACAACGCTTATAAAATTGGTTCATTTCTGGCTAACATATTACTAGAAAGTTATTGATAAACTGGAAAGAATTCAGAGAATAACAGAGATTTTGAAAAAGTGTGCAGTAAAACTTGGCTTGTGACTACAAGTATCTACAATGATAGTCTTCAAATATCTGAAGGGTGTGTACAACAATGGCACAGAGTAACTATTCAATGTAGAACTCATTAGAATACTACATGAAGATATAACAAGAAGTAATAGGATAAAATAAAGCAACAAAATAGTCTTAAATATGAAGGGGGGAAATATCCAAGCTTCCTGACAGGAAGATGCACTAGACTAAACTCCCAAGGGAAGTTATAGAACCTGCATCCCTGAAACTTTTAGAAGGACCCTGGACAAATCACTGGAAAATGTATTGTAATGAGGAGGGGTGAAACCTTGTTATGAGATTGATAGGTGGGGCTGATGCTTACTGTTGTGTTAATTGACAGATGAGTTCACACCTAAAATAAAACCTGCACAAGAACTTGGTTTGGGTAGGGATATATGTTCACGGTGGGAGAGCTGAACAAAGACACTGAGAACAGGTAAGAGAGAGTGAGAGCACCAAAAGGAGCATCTAAAAGCATGGGGGCCCCATGCTGGAATAAACTTGCAGAAAGGACTTTGGGTCACGAATGCCTGCTGAAAAAGGGTGCTCTTGAAGATGTGATTAAAAAAAAGCTGGTTTTTGCTATTCGATTGTTTCTGCATTCAGAGATGCTGGACTTTGTATAGTCTTTGTAAATAAACAAAAAACTCCATCATAGAGATACCTGACTATCTAACCAATTTCTACTCCCAACTGGAACACTTACAGGGCTCAATCCTTGACTAGCCATTCAGGTAAAAAGGGGCAGCATTGGAGTCAATAGTGGGATCTTGTTTCCAAGGAGAGAGATTGTGAACAGATATGCCTGTTGAACCAAGATGGAGCAAAAGTATGGTGATGCTTACAGAAATCAAAGATGACCAGAAGGAATTGATACAACACATAAAACAGGAAATGTCTCAAAAGAATTTAAGACAAGACTGGGAGGCTTCTCAAAAGCACCTAACACTGCATCTGGATGATTCCTAGAAAAGGGCTGAGGGATGTCTCGCAGGCAGAGATCAAATCTGTGTTGGAGCAACAACTACAAAGTGTCCAGACAGGCTGGGAAGCCCAGCTGCAAAGCTCCCAGGCTGGAACAAAAGGAAAAACCAAAGAGGTGACCAACAACCTGACTGCCATAGACCAGAAGTTTTGCCACAAAATAATGGAGACCAGGCAAGCTTTTGTCCACATGGAACTTGCTAACAGAGATGAGCGGCAGCAAGGGCTTAAGGAGATGAAAATTCAGCTCCAGAAGGAAATCAAAGGGAGACAAATCACAGTGAAGATAGTAACCTGGATGAGGAATTGAGCCAGTCATAGGACTTGCATAAGACTGGATATTTGCAACATTTTGTTACCCCATTTTTAAACATGACAAGCCCAGAAGGGAAAGATCAGTGATGCAAAACCCCACTAACTTTGAGGGAAAAACACCCTAGGAGGCTTATTTGGCTCAATTAAACATTATAGTTCAAATCAATGGCTGGGAAGATGGACAGAAACGGGGGTTACTAGCAGCCAACTTGGATGGCCCAGGTCTGAAGTTATCCCCAGAAAAGACAGTTATCCAGAACTGGTACAAGCCCTTGACATGCGGTTTGGAGATATCCTTCAACCCGATCTGGCCAGAGCAGACACTAAGTTTTAGGAAGAGAGGGAAAGAAGAAATCCCACCTGAACTAGCAGAGGAGCTGCAGAGACTTGTATTCCTGGCATATCCAGATACCACCAAGCCTTCCAGGAGAGATTGGTAATAGACCATTTATAGATGTTCCTAAAGAATTGGATGTACAGATCAAGATCAGAAAGAGGAGGTCAAAGACACTCAGAGAGGCTGTGGAATTTGCCACAGAATTTGAATCTGTTCTTGCAGCAGTGCACCAGAAGATGACGCACATCTAGTGGGAAAATTGAAAGTACATCTCTGTAACCAATATGTATGATGAAAGAGGTGATTCTGATCTGGGTCATGACTATATTGAACAGTTAGTATAAATGATATATTTGATTTATAAAATAAGGGAAATTGGCAATAATGCAAAAATTAAAGGAAACAGTTTAGTTAAATGCTGGAACTATGAGAAAATTGGCCACAAAAAAAAAGGCTTATTATAAATTTAAGGCAGGCCAAAATTGATTGACACCAAGCTGAAGGAGCAAATCTTGGAAGTTCTAGGATCAACCCCACAGTTTGTGTTTAGAGCTGGACAGTTAGACATACCCTATTTATTTTGTTTTTCAACCCAGGTCAGACAAAAGGTTTGTATGCAATTAGTTTGCAGTGAACTAATTGTCCTGCACGCCACTGGCAAAAACCATGATAACAGCTAGATGTGGTGGTAGCCTTTCATCAAGAGGTCAAAACCTATTTTGAGATCTAGCAACTCAGGGGAATCTTAGTTGCTAATGTTCCTGCGGATCTGAAACAAGAACTGATCCCTGTTCACTTGCTGAATGTTTCTGACAAGCAGAAAATAGTAAAAAAAGTAGAGTATTTTAGTGGTCAGCTGGGTGTTGGCATTTTCAGTTGAACAAGGATCTAGTGACTGCTCCTATCTTGGCCTATGTTTTTAAACATCATTCATACTGAACACAGATGCTTGTGCTTACAGTTTGGGTGACAGAATTTTAGACTGGCTGCCCCCAAATCTGAGAATGTAGCTGTGGAAGTTGAGCTGGAAAAAAGGTGTTACAGAGGTGAATTCCTTATTAGGACAAAATGGGCAGGGTCTCCCTTAGCCAGCAAATTCCAATAAGTGATCCTCAGGTGGTGAATGAAAGGAAACCCAAGGAGATTTGGGTGGGAATACAATTCTTTTAGCTTGGTGATGTGACAGAAAGACATTGTACATACATAAATAGTTAACCTTGTATCATTTTCAATTTGTTAAATTATTTCTTTTCTTTCTGTTTGGGTTGGGTTGTTGGATGTCACCGTTTTAGGCCTCATTGGGACAACAGGAAAAGCTAAAATGGGGGAGTGATGTAATGAGCTGAATAAAACCTTGTAATGTTATTGAGGTTGATAGATGTGAACTCATCCATCAATTAAGAGAATTGTAAAAGCTTGAATCCCATGTAAGACAAAAGGAGTGTGTGAATCCATCCAGGGTAGGGGTAGGATTCAGGGCAAGGCAGAGCACAAAGAAACAGACCAGACAAGAAGCCAAAAGATACAGCTGACAGCACGTTGGCTGACCCTGAAAGAAAGCTGGGGGAGAGGTTATTGGGTCAGGGTTGCAGGCTGAAAAGAGTGCTCTTGGTGCTGTGAGCAAAAGATGTTATTTGCTTCCTTCTGCATTCCGAGACATAGGACTTTGTACACTCTTTATAAATAAATAAAAGGGCGAAGAAATACCTGACTACCACCAATTTCTACTCCCAACTGGGCCATCCACATGGCCCCAAACTTTTACTAAGTGTTTAGGTCAAAAGGGAACAATCCTTCACAGATAAAGAGATGGGAGGGAAGATTGAATAGTTATATTTTTCTTTTTCCACCTCTACCATAGGACTGATTTTATCCCACTTAGTGTTTCCTCCAGAAATTGATCTAAACAGTCACTTTGTTAGGAATATTGGGAAAAAAAATCCTTTTGTATAGAAGGGCTTAGCTTTTCAGGTGTAAGGAGAGGTCTGTTTTAGTGATAAAATGTGTCTTCATACAGAGACAGCATTTCTATCTTCTGTCCGGGATCTCTAAGGATCAATAAAGGTCAGGTGCCCATGTTGAATTGATGAGATCCATGAGTAGATTTTAATGTAGATGGTCATAAAATGCTTCTGACAAACCTGTGAGATCTGGCAGAAGTGGATTAGTTTTCAGAAGGTAGCTGTTAGAGAGGACGATCAGCTATCTGATATGGAGTCTCAAGAGATTCCATTCTGCCACCGCCTTTGTGCAGTGTTTATATGAGGCAGCAATGATTGGGAGGTGTTTGGAGCAGCAGCACCAACAGTAGAAGAATAATGCTCAGATCTAAATCTCCTTTTCATCAGTTCTCAAACAGCAGTATAAAGCCTTAGTGTGTATAAAACCTCTTAGCTAAATGCAGACATAAAGGGCAGTCAAAGATATCAAGCTAACTAAAAATCCAAAAATAGTCTGGGGTCTAAATGTACCCCAAGATGGCAAGGGCATACTTGGTTTTCTCACTGATTGGCTAAGAAAGGGACGTGAATGGGAATGACTTGGCTGAGACTCAGTCTAGAAAAGAGAGGTGGAATCGATTGGCAAGGGAAATCTGGAGCTATTGAAGGTTCTTACTGCTCCATATATTGATGGAATGGTTCCTTGCAATCCTGGGGTACTACTGGTGGATTCCTGGATAATAGCTATGGCTCATAGTGCTATTTCCATTTGATCTTAGGTAACAAGTTGTAGCCTCTTCCCTATGATGTGGATTTCAAATTAGTCAATCCCCCCCCCCCATGTTGGGTCTCTTTTTCTGCAATGTGATCTTCGTGGGGCTATCCTTAAAACTCACTCAAATTCAACATGCATTGGACAGACAATATGATAGTGAAAGCTGATGTGGATACATTACTGTGTGCTGTGAACTGAACTGCCTTTCCATTTGCTTCAGGAGCAATTGCAGGTATTGGTTCAAATCTATGAAACACTGCATGGTTTGGACTAGATAACTAGAGCTGATTTTATAAGCTCTGTGACAACAGATATGCATGCTTGGTGACAAGAATGAGGACTCTAGTTTGAGCATTCCTGGTCCAGGAAATTCCCTTTTTAATGGGCTACATGAAATAGATTGCAGAAGGTAGTACAAGACAAGTTTGTTTGTTCAAGCATTTGCTTGATTTTGGACATTTAGTGAGTTATTTATGGCTAGCTAGGGCAGTCCAGAAAGGCCTTATACTTCTCTGTTGAGGATAGTTTCATGTAACATCAGGTAGGATTTAATCTGTGTCATGCACCTAAATCCTATGGCAAGGGTGTCTAATAAATAAATTAAACATACACTTCCTCAAATTCTTCAAAAATACTACTGTACAGTAGAATTAATCAGAAAAGGGAAAATATATAACTGAAAATGAATTACACATTTACTCGTTTCTCACTTCTGTCTTTTTAAATCCTAAAGGTCAAGAATTGCCATCGTTATGTTGAACTGACTGTCACCCACAGCACAGACAAGAAAACCTCATAGGTGTTCATCTCTTAGCTTCCCTGGTAATATGAAATGGCTTGACCAGGAAAGTGTTTCAATTTACCTTGGTTGCCTAACAATGTAAAATGAAATTGGCAAGATTAAGACAAATGGCATGAGAGCCTTTAGCTGATTGGCTAAAGTATTTTGTATATGTTGGAAAATTCAGAACATCTATCCTAATTGGCAGTGGACAGAACACTTTAGCAACTGTGACTGTGCAAGAGAGCAATCTATCCACAGCAGGGTCAAAGGGTGAGGTCAACAGGATAGGATGGTGATGTTATTATCTGACATGAGTTATCTTCTATAAACTCTCTCTGTAAGACATATGACATTGTGGTGAACTCTGTGATAGATATTAAATTCAAGATCTCAACATGTTGAATGGGATGAACAGAGGATGGGTTTATAAGTTAATTTTGAAAAGCAGAAACAGCCCTTGCATGGCAAAATAATTAACTGACATTACTACAGTTATAATATAGTAGATGGAAGTCTGCAGCAACAATGAAATCAAGGTTCAATCAGTGTTGCAAGGGGAAGACAACACAAGAAGGTAAACAAGGTCAAAAAGTTAATGGGACAAATAATTTTCTATGTAAATCTCTCATTAAAAATGCACTAAAACAGCGATAATGGTCAAAGGAACTTCGGCAGTTCAGCATCATTTAGATGCTCTCTATAGATAGGTTCAGAAAAATAAAATATATTTCTTAAAGGTTTGGGATCAACATTTTTCTAAATAAAACCTGTCATCTAGATTGTGGTTAACCAACTGGAACATTATTGGCATACCTCCCAAAGCACTAATCACATTCCAGTTCTATTTCCAAAGCCACCAGAAATGTAAAAGTAACATTCAAGAATTTCCATGACCTGGAAGGGGAAACCAGTGCACCAGTTATGTTTTCTGTGCAATTTAATGTGCAGCTATCAGCAATGTATTTGTTGGATTTTCTGTTTTTTTTTTTTTTTTTTTTTTAATTTTATTTTGGTGCACAGATCCTTACATTAATCAGAGCATTGTTAGAGGACATGGTTGTCACAGATTGATAATATCCTGCAATATACGAACAAACCTTGTGGAATGAAGATAAACTTTACTGAATTAAGTTAACCCTTATTGAACTATGGCTACCACCTTTGGAATTCATTATATAATAAATGGAAATGTTTATGTACTATTTTGAGATTCTACTGAAGAAGTACCATACAAAGACAAGATTCATGCTATTTCTGGAAGTTCAAAGGTCTTTTTAGAACAATAAGTGTAATGTGGATTTCCCTAGGAAATACTTTGAGGTGAGGGGAATGAAAATTCTCTTCCATTAAAGCCAACCTTTTGAAGATATGCCCTGGGGAGAGAAACCCTTTGTATACTAACTACCTGCTTCTGGAAACTCCAGCTCAAAAGACCCCTGAACTTTATAAAAACGAAACTGAACACGTTATGAGAGTGCTTGTTTTGAGCTAAAGCTCTATTGAACTTGTAACCACAAGGATGCCTGTAAGGTGCGGGTATTGCCAGAGCTCACAAGAGAGCTGGGATGAACTCTGGTAAGCTTATGAGCATGTGTGTAAGTTCTCTAATGGTTATTAATGGTTTCTCTGTAATGCTTTTTACCTTAAGAATAAACCAGGCATGCTTAGAAATAAGTGTGTAGTAACTTATAACTGTAGCAATTACATTGTTATCCATCTCTGAAGAGAAATCAAGCAGGTGTCATAGGGCAATCTGTCTTTGCTGGGAAATGCACAGTGAAGGCAAGGGAACTGTCCAGCCTCAGAATACCCCAGTCAGAAGGGAGAGAGATGTGTCTCCACCCAAAAGAAACAACAGCTGGGAGCAGAAAGCCAAGAGTGGTGCCCTTGCTCAACCACGGAGGGGAAATACAGGTGCAGTTGCCTTGAACGGTGGCAATGATAATAAGACATTCACTAAGAACATTACTATCATCAAAAATGACTTAGGTAGGGCTTGTCTACACTTGAAATACCTACAGCAGCACAACTGCAGTGCTGCAGCTGCGCTGCTGTAGCGCTTCAGTATAGATACTACCTATGCCAACCGCTTAGTTAATCTACCTCCCCGAGAGCCAGTAGCCGAATCGACGGAAGAATTCTTTCATCAACCTAGTGATGTCTACACCAGGAGTTAGGTCAGCTTAACGGTATTGCTCCAAGGTGAAGGATGCCATTCTCAAGCATATACTGCAGTAATCTGAAAATAGCTGATTTCATTCATGGAACCCTGATGTCTAGAACTTTTCTGCAACTGCTGCTATTGAAACGCTTATAGATATGATATTGTAATAATACGCGGAGAATGGAAGGGTCAGTTGGGAGGAACATACAGACATAGAAAAATTATATTTGAGAAGCTGAACAGAACGTTATTGCAATAGATCTGAAACAGTCATTTGTTGTAATCCCTCACCAGACTGCTCTTTTCTGTAGAGAACTCTTGAACCTTGATTCGCCTTCCTGAGCTGTTTAGACTGGGCTACTCTAACTGTCCAACTGTTTTCCAAGGAAAGGGGAAAATTCCCACAGTCATGGTAAAAGGCCTAGTCATCTCCCACACTCTTATTAGCCCCTCTCTTCCTGGTTCAGCTTTTTCTGCTTCCCATTCTCATGCTTCCCAGTGTGGCACTGCTGGTCTGCTAGGCGGGAACTACAATGAACAGTTTCCCTAATTGTCTAATTTGGAACTCTAACAACAACCCAAGTTAACTTAAATGGGAACAAAATGCTTAACATGACACAGCTTGCAATGTGTTCTTAAGATATTCATATCACTGTTCTCTACTTATTTATGCATCAAAACCAAAAATATTCTAATTTTTTTCTAACCTTGCATCACATCCCTTCTTTATAGAAATCCCATCTTTGACATATAAAAGCACATTATTCTTAACACCCTCCCCACCCCAAAAATATACAATTAACAATCAAACTCTTCTCCCCAGTTGCTTGTTCTTCAGTGTGCTGGCACCATGTTGGGTTCACCTGTCCCTCGTCAACCTGTTTTCCCCATTGACTCTACATGCAAATAGGGCTTCCTTTGTGTTGGCTTTTTACCATCCTCAATTTACATTTGACAGAGAGAACTATCTTCCTTCCTGTCTGGAAAAAAAATGGCTCTCCCTTTGTTTGGTTGCAGACTTCAAAGTGTAACTCCAGTAGGTACATATAATTCCTCAAATAGCATCAATACATACATCTCACAATACTATTAGTGACCAATGTGCCAGAAGGGGATTTGATGCAGGCTAACTATCCTAATACAAGCTTACCAGGGACCCTGGGTATGTACTTAGGTTGTTACCTGCACTAGCTAGATTAAGGTAATTCTGCAATCACACCTTCATTTGCAATAGAGACACCTTCTATGAATGTCCCTTTCTTCTAGCCCTGCCATCTCTGATGACTCATCGTGGATAGCTGGTTCCCTGTGGGCTGGGGCAGCATCTGGCATTTGTTCTCTCATGGCTGCTGTAATCAATTTTCAGGATAATCTCCTAAAGGCAGTGTCTGTATTCAGCTACAGATGTCTTCCTCTGGCATCCTTCTGGATTTCTCAAGCCTGGTATCTTCTCTGCTTTGCCTCCATGGTCAAATTTTATCCCTTTGGGTTGGTATTTCAGCTACACTCTTATTTGGAAGACAGTCACAAGCAATTAGAAGATTCTGGTGAAGTACTTCACTCACACCCATTCCTCTTTGGGTTTTCACCTTTTACAGTTGTTTCCTGTTCTCTCGTCTGTAATAAACATCAAGCCCCCAAATATGATTGGAAAGTCCAATGTTCAAATAGCTTTCTAGGTGCAAAACTCTCCCAGTTTTACAGCTGTAATAACCTTCCCCTCTTGTAAGTGATTTTCTACTGTTTGTCATAGGAATTTCATAACCTCTCTCCAACTGTCCTTTCCATTGATCTCCATATTTGATGTGACTATTAGTTCATTGTTCTGTATGAATTTATAGAGGTTAATTACGAGTAATGTTAAAGACCAACCATATACGAGAAAAATGTGGAATAATCAGGTGTTTCACGCTCCGTGTAGTTAAAAATAGGTAAATTTAGTTCTGATAGTCCTTCCAAGTTGACATTTGTTCCTGAATCAATGTTTGTAATATTGGTAACATCATTCTGTTAAATCTTTCAGCTGGGTTTCCTTGTGGATAGTAGGCAATGGAGTACTGGAGCTTTATATCTCCTTATATTCACAAAGGGCTAACTCCTTTGCTTCATCTCCTGAGAGGAAGAACACAGAAGCACAATATATCACTGTCGGTCAGAGGAAAAGTGCAGAGGAGTGGAAGCACGGTCGTCTTTACATCACTTGTACATCTGCCAAATTTTAGGCTGATTCAGGGGCTGAAATCAGAGCAGCCCTGAGGTCTATCCTTGTGACTCTCATATACAGTCCATATGTACCACCACAGTGGTGTATAGAAGTTGGAGCAGGAGCCAGAAACCTTCCCAAACTCTGTTAATTCTCAAATTCACTACTCTGGCTATAGTAAATTTTTACAGGAAATCCCAATGGAAGGATAAAGTATTAAAATATTTAATTAGTAGCTTTCCCTTGTTGCTGAGTTTGTATATCAGGCACTAGGGGTCCTTCAGTATCACCATATCACTCCTGAGTGTGTTATTTTGTTGCCTGTTCAGAGTTGTTCAGGAAAAGAAAATCTACATCAACATTGGTTTTCACCGACACAGATCATGATGAATTTGAAAGCCGGTATTTCTGATACCCATAAAAGCCCTGTGATGTTTAGCATCACTATGGAAAAAAATTAGGGGGTTATGGTGGATTCTCAACCCTTCTGATCATTAGACACAAAGTGTCTTAAACTGGGCACCACAATCCCAAATTAGTGAATAGGTCTGAAAATGTAGGAATTACTATATATTGTGTCAAAAGAATACAACTATAAGCATGGGAAAGTATGAGATTTTTAATTTTGGCCAAGAAACATCACTGTGACCAATGCAATTAAATCATCGCATATACCAGAAGGAAATGAAGTAACTATTCTAAAAATGCATGGCTTATGAAATATTATTTATGCTCCAATTGAGGTTTCTCCACTATCTGGCTGCGTTTTCTTTCATCTTCTCAACTGACAGCTGAAATATATACTACTCAGAAGTATTTGCCATCCTACCCCCACCCTTTATTAATCCAATTTTCTTTGTTATTAACAGAGAACTTGACTACAGTGGAAGCTACCAGACATATGCAACTCTGAAAATCAGACACAAGCTCTCTTAACATTGGGAACCCAAAAACTGAGGCACCAAAAAATAATGAACTTTTGTAATGTATTAATGTATTTCCTCTCATAGATTAGACATATTTGCATTACAATAAAGGGATTTCATTATGTTAAAAACAATGATACATTTTGCCATAAATTTGCATGTGTGTATTACATAATAGTCATTCATAGCATTTCTGAAAATGATAGAACAGATTTTATTGGTTAAAAAAAAAAAAACTACTTCAAAAGTTATCCTAATGCCTAATACTCCTTTCATTGCAGTGAATAAGAAAGTACACCTATTGTAGAATTTTTAAAAAATAGGAGCTTCATCCGTCACCCTCCTTTTAACTGACATTTTTACCCCATTATTATCCATAATATATTCCACTGAGAATTTCTTCCTACTACAGAAAGGGGGAGGATATCAGCCAAAGGCATCCCCCAACAACTACTGCCTTCTAAGCCTGCTCACTAATCATAAGTGGGTCAAATGGTCTTCACGTGAAAGCATCTAACAAGGTCCCAAAGGAGGTATCCCTTTAGTGGCAGCATGGAAAAAACACTATTCCTCTTCAGAGAAGATGGATATTGTCTTCCATGGCACAACTGAGGTGCTGATACTTGCCCCTTTGAATCTGTTATATTCATGGATGTTTTCTGAAACGGTTATATCGTTTTGGAAATTAAGGTCCCAAGACTAGGGAATCTAAGCAGTTGGAAAGGCTCTGTTCAGAGAGATTAGAAATTCTGAAGAGAATGGAACAAAGCTTAAAGGTCTGATGCTGATTTCAAGAAACACACCTAGGATGGCATCAAATTAGCATCAAACCAATCATGTTTCATTTCTTGTTAATGCATATTTTTATATATATTTTTTTTAATTTGATATGGCTTGCTGGAGGTTGTGGGGTTTTTGTTTGTTTGGGTTTTTTTTAAGATTGGATTCAAACCATGCATCTCACAAATGAGATTTTCTATTAATGCAGCATGAAAGAGCCTCTGTGTTAACAGCAAAGAAAATTAGATTGATAAAGGAAAATGGAGAATAGTCAAATCATTTGACTACTGTAGGAGGGATGGATGCCAAATTTTAGTAATTAGGGTCATATGTACAGACCAAGGAGGATCAGATCAATTAAAAAGACAAACCATGTCAATTGCATCAAACCACTGATTTGCAGCTGAGACAGTGGCTTTAGTGAACAGGGTCCTTCACACAAAAGATAACATTTTACATTAATCGCAGGATAACCCATACACACACACACTATTGTATTTACTGCATTTTTCATTTTATAATAATTAATGGAGATATCCCATCTCTTATCCCTCTTGGGGGGAGGGATAGCTCAGTGGTTTGAGCATTGGCCTGCTAAACCTAGGGTTGTGAGTTCAATCCTTGAGGGGGCCACTTGGGGATCTGGGGCAAAATCAGTACTTGGTCCTGCTAGTGAAGGCAGGGGGCTGGACTTGATGACCTTTCAAGGTCCCTTCCAGTTCTAGGAGATGGGATATCTCCATTAATTCTTTAATTCTCCTAGAACTGGAAGGGTCCTTGGAAGGTCATTGAGTCCAGCCCCCTGCCTTCACTAGCAGGACCAAGTACTGATTTTACCCCAGATCCCCAAGTGGCCCCTTCAAGGATTGAACTCTCAACCCTGGGTTTAGCAGGCCAATGCTCAAACCACTGAGCTATCCCTCCCCCCCAAATACTAAATTTTGTGGTATACTCAACATAGACAGAATGAAGAACAGGAGTACTTGTGGCACCTTAGAGACTAACAAATTTATTAGAGCATAAGCTTTCGTGGACTACAGCCCACTTCTTCGGATGCATATAGAATGGAACATATATTGAGGAGATATATATACACACATACAGAGAGCATAAACAGGTGGGAGTTGTCTTACCAACTCTGAGAGGCCAATTATCAGAGTTGGTAAGACAACTCCCACCTGTTTATGCTCTCTGTATGTGTGTATATATATCTCCTCAATATATGTTCTATTCTATATGCATCCGAAGAAGTGGGCTGTAGTCCACGAAAGCTTATGCTCTAATAAATTTGTTAGTCTCTAAGGTGCCACAAGTACTCCTGTTCTTCTTTTTGCGGATACAGACTAACACGGCTGTTACTCTGAAACCTGTCATAGACAGAATGGTTTACCAGTTGTATGACTTCTCAGATTCAATAGTGCAACCTTATGCACCACAAGTCTATTTTCACCAGCTATGTAAAGAAATGCACCTAAATTGAGTAGGCTTAAACAACCAGTCATTTACTTTAGCAGATTCCAAACTACTCTGTCTCCTTCTTGCAAAGTTCTGACTGATTTTCATCACCATCCTTTCTTGTGACAAACAAAATTTAGCTTCCAAAATATATTTAGATTTGAGAAAGGTAAAAAGAAGGCAAAAGAAAAGACCCCTTCAGGAGAAACAAAAAGACACCCCACCGTGCCCCACTGACGCACATTTTAAATCCCATGAAATTAATGTTTAGCTCAAGGATTTGCTGTTCATCTCAGTGCCCTTCAAGCCTGAGGCGGGATTAGGCCAGATTCATGTTCGAACAACTGAAGGAAATCAATAGATTTCACCTTATTAATAATTAAAAGACTAATGCAGACTTTCATGTGATTAAAATGGTGTATAAAATGTATGTACTGTTATAATTGGAAATGCACATACACAAAAGGAGCTTTGAATCAGGCAACAGACCAGAGGGAAAGAGATTAACTTGAAGCATGTACCAGTGACATATGACAGTAAATGGAAAGGAAGGAGGCCACTCAATACCGTACTAACAAGGTATCAACTTGTAGCTGGCCAAATACTTTAAATTACTTTCTTAATAGCCTATGTAATTTCTGGGTTATTTACAAATGCTGAATCACCACAAGCTACATCATGCCCCATCAGCAGCCATCATAAGGGACAGGACAAGGGAAGGCATAATAGAGGAAATCACAATTAGGTGGACTAAGACAGATATGATACACAGAACTACAGTCAGGCAAGTCCCCAAAGTAATTCAGCTACCCCTAAAAACTTCATAGGTTTAATGGAAGGCAGTGATTTTATAATATCCCCACTATACACATTCAGGCAACATTAGAACACATCCAGATCTGTTATGCCATTTTGGAATACTATATTGGAAGTTAAAGGAAACAATTATTCCATGTTATTATTGAAATATCATGTGTCCTTTTTTGTCCCATTGATTAGGTCTTTGAACTATGACTTTGCTAAGCATGTTGCAAATTCCAGTATCTTGACTTGACCTAAATTCTACTCTGTTTGTGCTTGACTAATATATAGTTTTAAATAGTCCTTTGGGGAGGAAAAGAATGGATAGAAGAAAATGAACACTATGGGTTATATGCTATCTGCATTTTTACCATTAAGTCAATGATGTGGCAAGGAAGTAACCAACATCATAATTTGCCTTTGGCGTGATATGTTTAATACTGTGTACCCAAAATCAAATCAAGTCCTCTAATGAATTCAATAGTGTCAATGTTTGGGCTGGATACTAAGCTCATGTAAAACACCATAGCTCTGTTGAAGTCATTGGATGAACACCACTGGCAAGCCACTGAATTAGGACAAAAAATTCTTTGTCCAGTCAAACTGGAAATCATGCACACAAACACGATCTATGTCACAGTTAGTTTGAATGGTGCTTTCATGCCCTTATCTCATTAAATCAAGGTGTTTGAGCAATGCAGCATTCATCCTTAATGCAATACAAATAAACTTTCATGTTTCTATGTATGGAACAGAATCTATACTTGCTGTACTGAGTCCAAACGTACCCCTTCCAGCCCAGTTCTACTTTTTCCAAAGAGCCACTCACACCCTGCTTTGTGGCTGGAGTTAACAAGCCAATTCTGTCATAATAAGCAGGAATTGGTGAGCATCTCCATGGAGGATTCCAACACTTACTAACAGGTTGGCTCTGCAGAAGAAATCTGTACCCTGTAACACTGTGGATTTTTTATTTTTATTCCAATTTAATTTTGTAAGTGCAGATGACAAGATCTAGGAAAACTGACAGATTCAAGTGCCTCTACTCCACTCATTTTACGGAGAAGCTAATGTTTTCTCTTATGTTTTACAGATATATTAGCATATGTGAATTATTAGCTCATTTTATTTTGATACATTGTTTTTTAGATAATTCTTTTGAAGTGAAGGACTTCATGTGTTTGACTTCACACTGTTTCTTTCCACTTGTTCCCATTTTATATGCTCTGGATTAAGCAGATCAAAGAAAAAATGTTATACTTTATAGCTACCTGAGACAGAATGTATTTGACCTCAGCAGCAAAGGTAGCCCTCCAAGATTGCTCAGAGAAGAGTTTCCACAGCGACTATTTTGGAAACCACAGAGACCCAGTCCTCCAAGGGCTAGAGGGTCTAGTAACAGCCAATCATGGCCCTGTTGGCCCAGATTAAAGGAGTTGCCTGTCCTTAGCAGGTCAGTTCATGGCTGGGACTAGATGGGCAAGGCAGGGTTGTCCTCTCTGGCAAAAGGAACTCAAGAGATAGCTAGAGTTTGTTTCTGGCTGCATTTGTCTAGCTGGGTTTGCAGGGAGAGAGAGGACTAAGAACCTTGACCCAGAGATAAGGGTGAAGCTAAAGGGGCCAGGAAGGAAGCAGCCCAGGTAAGAAACAGCAACAAATTGAATCAAACAGTATGTGGCTGCTGATCATAAGGTCCCTGGATTGGAACCCAGAGTAGTGGGTGGACCCAGGTTCTGCTACTGGCCATAGGTAAAGTTGCCTAAAACCCAAAATGAGACAGAGCTTATTTGGAAGCCTAACAAAGAGCTGAATTTAAAGGGTCCAGAGTTGGAGCGAACACTCTAGTGAACACAAATAGACTGTTGATGTATTGGACTCTTTAATATCTGGAAGGAGTTCATTCAGACTTTGTGAATTCCCAGATGGCCAAGCCACTGAAGACCCTCCAAGGCTAGCCGGCAGCTTGTAGGGGATAATGGGGAATGAGAAAATAACTGTGCTACCTCCCACTGCTGCTCTGAGGCTAGGTCTACATTGGGGTGGGGGGGTTGACCAAAGATAAGCAACTTCAGCTATGTGAATAGCGTAGCTGAAGTTGCACATTTTAGGTCGACTTATCTGGCTGTGAGGACGGCAGCGAGACGACTGCTGCCACTACCCCGCCGACTCCGCTTCCGCCTATCGCTGTGGTGGAGTTCCAGAGTCGACGGCAGAACAATCGGGGATCGATTTTATCGCGTCTACACTAGACACGATAAATCGATCCCCGATAGATCGATCGCTATCCGGTGGGTAGTGATGACATGCCCTGAGACACTCAAGAGGTGAGTGTCCCTTTACACTACCTCTTCAAACTAGACATCTCCACCACACTCAATTTTTCAAATCCCTTCTCCTTCTACCTATAGTGTATTCCCCACTGCAAAACCACAGTAATCTGGAGTTGTAAAAACAAAAATCGAGGAGCTGAAAAGATTTCACCAACGAGGTATCCAGTTAAAATTAACTGGAATTCATATAGAAGTTATATTTCAGATGTTGTAAAACTGCTCACTTTACAAATTGAAAATTGGAAAATTAGTCAGAATGAAATAAAACAGTGTCATTGAAAGAAATTAGGCAGTGAGAAAGCTGTGTAATTGATAAGTCTTGATGAGATCATCAGGAAAAGAACTTGAACCCTAGCAACACTTAGTTCTAATAGCTAATTCTTTTGGATCACTCTAAAAAGTGTCAGTACCAAGCCATGAGCTGACACTGCATTCCACACTTTAAACGCCGATTTAAAAATGCTAAATCCCTTTTCCATTTAAGTTACTTTTGGGGAACTTTGCTCTTTCAGGCAGATTTTTGCAGTTTCCATTGGCATATTAAGGTCTTTTCCTGATTTACAGTCAATTTACGGTGGCTGTAAAAGGCCACAAATTGAAGAGCTGTGATAAAGTACTTAAAAAACATCATTGCTTCTCAGCTCAAGCTGGAACTTGGCATTTATTCTTAGTACAGCAAGAAAGATCATCTATAAACATATCTACCATAAATGTGAAAGGAACCCGGCTTGTGTCCTATAGTTTTACAAAATAGCCCTGTTTCATCCCTTATAAAAATATCAAATGCATAGAAAAACTGTGCTGGATGCTATAGAGTGTGTTATGCTGTTACTGTTGAATTGGCTTATTTTATAGCTATCTTTGCCAGTAATCCACTGGCTACTGGGGGGAAAAAGATAAAACTAAGTAACATACAGTATAAATAGAGAGAGTTGAAGAATGATTTGTTGTTTGTCCTTGACAAATGTTATAAATGTTTAAGTAGCAGGAGCTAATTCCGGATAATACTTGGATGATCTAGGTCAGTGTCCAAACATACAGAATGTTACTACAGAAAGTAGAAACCTGATGTGAAATCCTAGCCTCACTGAAGTCATGGCAAAACTCCCATTGACTTCAGTGAGGCCAAGATTTCAATCCTGGTAAATGGATAATCTTGTTGATACCTATAACACGTACTTGTTTAGGAGGGTTCTGCTCATATGTGAAACCTGCAGGTAGTTTAGAATGCAAAGAATGTAGACATTCAGTCTTATGTTATCAGTTCGATTTTCTATTGCATTTTCTTTTTATCTTAGTAAATGCCAGCCTCATTCTGATCACATTTGGACCAGTGTAAATCAGGAGCTATTCTACTGCAAAATAGAATTTCATCCGCTTAAATCCAATGGAGATCAAAATCAGACATATTTGGCAGAGCATTTAGGGCAAGTGACAGGGAGGTAGAACTCCATGGATGATCTCACTCAAGCCCCTTAGCCCAGTGGCTCTCAACCTTTCCAGACTACTGTACCCTTTTCAGGAGTCTGATTTGTCTTGCTTTTCTTGTGTTGTGTTGCCCCCAAGTTTCACCTCACTTAAAAACTACTTGCTTATAAAATCGGACATAAAAATACAAAAAGACTGCCACAGCACACTATTACTGAAAAGTTGCTGACTTTCTCATTTTTACCATATATTTATAAAATAAATCAATTGGAATAGAAATATTGTACGTACATTTCAGTGTATAGTATATAGAGTAGTGCAGTGTATAGTATATAGAGTAGTACAAACAAGTCATGGTCTATATGAAATGGTGGGGGGAAAGGAGGGGTGAGGTAAAGAAGTTAATGCTCACGAGGTAGCTTTGTACTTGCTGCTGCAATCTGATCTGCTTGGCAAAGGCACTGTCCAGCAGATTAAGCAGTTTGATATTTTGGCAGCTTAAAAGGAGTTTTTAGAATGTTATACTTTGCAAAGTGTTTCTCTATCAATTTGGGGCCACCCACTCATAAAATGTTTACAAATATTAGCAAAAAAGTACAAATCAATTCAATTTAACTATTAAATTTCTTATCTCTATGGGTTGGGGACAGGAAGAAAAAAAATCTCCCTAATACTTAATTTAACAGCACCACAACAAAAAGATACACAAGGTGAAAGAGAATGAGAATAAGGATGCCAATCCTGCACAGGGCGTAGCAAATTCTTGGAGGATATCATTGGAGCTGACAGTGCTAAGCATAAGTGCATAAGAAGATATGTATAAAAACAGTTCACAACTATGAAGAGAAACCATCAAAAAGCATTAGTAGGTCTAAGGGAAACAATAAAACCAAATATTATTATAAAATTAACTAGCCCCTAAACTTTTAGTTAATGCCTGGCCTAACTTGTCTATACTTCATATTGTACAGTCTTCTCCTTATCTCTCTGCCAGACACCATGGTCCTGAACTGCAACATCTCTACTTTCCCAGCACAGTTTCAGCTTGTGACATAGACCTAGACTGGAATTGAAGGTTAAGTGCAGTACAACCTTATCTCCCATTTACCTTTTTATCTCATATTAGCAAAATAACCTCTGTTAGTGAAGCAAATAGAAATAACACTCAGACTGTATTAGTACAGCACAATGCATTAACATACATATGTGCTATGTCCCAATAGGTACAATGAGGAGCTTATTGTTGTAGTGCAGATCAAGATTTAAAAATCCCCAAAGAACCCTACAATAATGAACTGAATTAAAATGTTGTATGTCAAAACAAACATATAGCATTATGAATAGGGTTTAATAGGTTTCCAGTGCCACCTTTTGCAATGAGATTGATTGTAATCTACTGATTGAATCATGCTGTGTTGCTATGCCAAACGACCCAAAGGTGATCTGTGTCGCATGTGTCCTGAGGGCCAAATCCTGTCCCCACTGAAGTAAATGGCAAAATACATATTTAAAATGACTGGGAATGCAGCCTTTCCTGTGATGCCTTTCCATTGGGCTTGAGGAGAACACTTTCTTAAGCTATTTTTTCCCCTTCAGACAGACTTCAGCCTCTGAGTAGTCTCAGGTATCCAAACTGGTGATTATCTAACTGTGGGGACTATGGATGGTGTGTATGCTGTAGTACTTGCCTCAAGGGAGCTACAAATGTCAGTAAGATGCAAAAATAGACACAGTGTGAAATCAAAGGAATATAGGAAGTTTAGAAGTCATCGTTTAAGAGCTCCTCATGCAGAGTTGCTCTGCTGAAAACAGCAACACAATATACCTCAGAAGATCTAAGTGAGGCACAAGAGACTGAAAATCTGATAATGGTTTTATGGGCTGGCAGGGCATCCTGGAATACTTTAAATGTTCTATAGATTCCATGGAAACAGAGAAAATGTAAGGACAGAGTCTTAAGTATTCTAAATGTCTGATTTACGAAGAATTCAGAGGAAAACGCCAATGTCTTGTTAGAAAAAATGTACCCTGTGATCTCAAAGTCTGAGTTGAAGGGAAAAAAAAGGGCATCAAAAGGCTAAGGTTTATCACACTTGCCATTTGGGACTGTGCTAATCAGCAGAGGGAAACAGAGCACATTCATCTTTGCACAGACTCGCCACTGAAATAATCTCTGTAACACCCACTGCTCTGATAAAAAGGACACTTTAGCCTAACACAGCTTTAAGGCCACGCAATACATGAAAACAAAGCACTGTTATTTCTGTTAGTACTTTGGTTCTGAAAAATCCCCATCTGCTGCTTTTTCTTTATCATCTTTTGCTTTCAAGTCTTGTCTCGTTTGTGCTCCTTTATTTAAAGTTCCGGGTTTTTATATGTTATCAGGGCTATTTTGTCTTTTTTTCTCTTCACTTCTCAGTCTCCCCTCAACAAAATAATGACTCTCCTGCCTCATCTCTCTTTACAACATACCTTTAGATATGTATTTAATGGGAACGATATTAAAACAAACAAACAATGTGATACCGTGCCATCAATTTCATAGCATATCCTCCCATTGAAATAAAAAAGCAATGAAAAATTAAGGGCACTATATGGACCAGGTGTGATGAAATGAGAGTTTTCTGAAATATTTGTATGAATCCTGTCTGTTTCCCCTATATGTTGCATTGCTACTGGGGTGATGGGAAGAGGGGAGGAGGACTAAGTCTGCTCACAGGGCAGGCTAGGAGAGATAGGTGTGTGTGTCACCTAGCATCTGAGCCTGAATGTGTCATTAAACAATGGAGTAGTAAAGGCTGAACCAATATCAGTGGAGTATCCAAGACAATAGAAAATCCAGTCACCAGGACATTGACCTCTAGCAACCAATGACCCAGAGGGAGATGTATTTCTCCACCTCTCATCAGAGAAGCAGGGCACAGACCCCCAGCTCGAGAACAAAGGACTGGAAGTTGTGACATGAGGGATAAAGTGTTGACTTCTGGAGGAAGCTGGAGGCTCTCTCACCTGGAGACAGACAAAGTGAGAATGAGGGAGACACAGAGCCAGAGCATGGGGTTCACTACAGCTTTTGACTGTAGCTCTGGGCTAACGAGAAGGGAACGTTTTACCCTAAATCTCTCTGTGCTAACCCACGGACTTCCACATTCTGTTTGCCAGGTGACTAATAAAAGGTTACCTTGTTTTGAAAAGGCTGCCTGTGTGGCTGTAAATGCTCTCTGAGAGCACTGCACCCTGGAGGGGGAAGCCTCCCACAGGACTCTAATTTGGCTGGATTTGCTACAGGCAGCCATGGAGACAGGGGATGCTTGTGCCAAAGCCTCAGTCTTGGAGACTTGGAGGCCACAGGCCTATCACTGTGGAACTGTGTGGTACTTGGGGCCCAGCACACTGAACATGTCTGCAGAAGGTGCACAATCACAGACAGTGCTGCCTAGTGATCAGGCAGGGTTTTGGCAGAGGGTCTCCCCGTTGGAGCACAAAGACTGTACTGGGAGCTGGGCCCTTGAACAGTCAAGACCTTTTCCAGCTGGTCTCTCACCTAGGTGAAGACCCCTGCTGTGGTAATGTCCTTTCAGAGGGGGTAAGGGATCCCAGGCTCACCCTCTCCACTGGGCTCTGGACCAGGGCCCAATGGTGGGCTGCTACAACCAACACCTCGGGGCGCTAAGCTGCTGCCACCCCAGACCTACCCCAGTCTCCTTTAGCTTCCAAGGGTACTCCACTGCAATCAGGTCTCCACCCTGCACTCAGTCATCTGCCCCTCCTTTGTGGTTTGCACAGGTCTGTGTTGTCAGGTCCCAGGTAATGAGCTCTTGGGCAGTACCTTCTGCTCAGAGCAGCCACCTGCTCCCTTTCACTGCCTGCTTCTGAACAGCTCTGCTCCCCTTTTTAAAGCCCTGCCTCCAGCTTGTGCAGACTTTGCAGATGTGGCTGGGTGGGCTCATCTCTGGCCCAGAGCTGTTCCTTGACCCCTTTCTCTCCAATGTATAGTTCGTGTACCCCATCTCAGGGTCACTCCCAGGTGGCTGGGGCACAGACCAGACCCTGTGATTCTGACACCAGAGTTGGGAGCTTACTTTTGGGTTCTCTTGAAAATCAATAAATATAGGAGAAGGGCAGATTCTTAGCTGGTGTAAACTTTCATAGTTCTATCAAAATCAAGGAGGTGTAACAATTGACACCAGCTAAGGATTTGCCCTAGAGATTGGGTTGTTTAGTCTGGAAAAGAGAAGACTGAGGGGAGGCATGATAATAGTTTTCAAGTACATAAAAGATTGTTATAAGGAGGGTGAAACATTGTTCTCCTTAGCCTCTGAGGCTAGGACAAGAAGCAATAGGCCTAAATTGCAGCAAGTGAGGTTTAGGTTGGACATTATGAAAAACTTCCTAACTGTCTGGTTAAGCACTGGAATAAATTGCCTAGGGAGGTTGTAGAATCTCCATCATTGGAGGTTTTTAAGAAGGAGGTTAGACAAACACTTGTTAGGGATGGTCTAGTTATTATGCAGTCCTGCCTTGAGTGCAGGGAACTGAACTAGAAGGCCTCTTGAGGTCCCTCTACACAGTTCTATGATTAATACACACTTCTATGATTAATTCTAGGAGTCTAAGCATAATGAAGAGCAAGAACTGGGTGAAATATTTCTAAAGGATAAACGGGATTATCTGGGTCTCTCTCACTTTATCATTTGCCTACCATTGAAGGGCATTGGTGAACCTTGGTCCCTCCTATTTTCTGCCTGTGGCACACATTAGTCTAGTGTCCTGTGGGCTGTAATACTTTGGTCTCATTTGGGACGTGGGTTTAGTGTGTGGGTATTGGGTGGTGCTGGTGGCCTGTGATATACAAGATGTCAGACTTGATAATCTGTTGATCCCTGCTGGCCTTAGACTCTATGATGGAGAAATAAACAAAAACATTTGCCTGTCTGAGTTTTCCTAACAGACAAAAGGTAAGCCAATTGTACAAATATGTGATAAAAATTAATGCAAACATTTTTGCGTTCATACCATAGAAATATCTTCCATTCCATCCTGGCCAGACAACAAGGTCTATTCCAGGCTCCAAATGATATTTCCAGTGGTGGTACCATAATTCTTACTTCCCTGTCCACTTCTGCCCTTGCCTGACTCAGTCACTTTATGTTTGTGTATAGTATTTGTCTGTTCCTTCTTGGTCTGCAATACACCACCCAAAAATGCTAAAGTTGACTATCATGGTACTTCCACACAATATTTCCATATTTGGAATTTCAAGATAAAGGAAGATTTTTGCCTTGAATTTCTGTGCCAACCAAAATGTGAAGGGTGTAAAAAAACAAACAAACAAAAAAAAAGTATAAAACAAATTAACAAAAAATGCTGTAAGCTGTTTAATGAAAAAAGAACTCTCACCATTTTTGCCAACTGGTAAATATGCTTTTTTAACACTATTCCCCTTCTTTCTGAATGATTACAATTAGAATGTTTTTCAAGTGCAAAGTATTTAATCTATTTTTTAAATTTACGTTAATGTAGCAATCACTTCTATCCTTAAGTATTTGGAATAAATTGAGAACTAGCCAGAAACTACTGCACAAAATTTAATCCCCCAAAAACTGTTTAGAATCTTAAAAATAAAAAGTGGGCCACCCTCTGCCATCCTCACCCAAGCTGCACTGTACCTTTCCCCCATGAGCAGCGCAACTCAAGGGGGTTGTGGAGTAAGGTACTATTCAGCATAAGTAAAGATGATAGAAACTGACATGGTATGAATGTAACTGTTTCCTCCCCATTAGTTTGTATTTTGGGGCATCTCTGCATTCACAAATTCCACTCAGGACTGAGATGAAAGTGCAGAGATATCTCTTGCTGCATGTGAGGCACAACTCAAAGTTGACTACTGGAAATCCTGCAAGTCAATTTTCCAGTTTTCCAGACCCAATGATCAAAACTTGGGAATTCTCTGAACTGATTCCTAAGGTTTATCCATGGACACAATCTGGTTAGCAGACCTATGTAGAAAGTCTATGTACCTTTTCAAAGAGAACCACAATTCTAGACCTGAAGATCCCCTAAACATTGGGAAACTTAAGAATCATTATACGAGTTTTACAGTCTGGGCACATCTCTTATTCATTTTAAGCCATGTATGAAAATTAAGGTACCAATTAATGCACCCGTCTTCCCCAAGCCCTCCCCTCAAAAAATAATTAGTTGAGTTTCTAAAGATGAAAAGTAACAAGTTAAATAAAAAATAAATAAAATAACATAGGTTGAAGCAAATACATCAGTTGTGGCTACATGAGAGATGGAAATAGCTGTCTTGGAGAACATTTCCCAATGGGTTGCACAAATGCAATGTCATGAATGCAAATGATTACACCTGATGATTCAGTTACAAAACATAGAAGCCTAGATTATTGTTAACCCTGTATACGTGCCCACTGAGTGGGGCAGGGGTGGGCATCCCCATGGAACTCCAGCCCTACTTGCACATTTGTGCAAGAGACAGTCTATGCAGCTGGAGTTGTTAGCCTGATCTAGAGAGTATCTACACATACTGCATTTATTCCAAACTTCCTGCTTTCCTAGGGTCTGGCTTTATCTGTAACTCAGACAATAACCTAAAAATGAACCCTGGACTAAGTTTTCTTCCCAAACTTGGCTGTATCTAGTGTTCCCTGCAGAAACCTCTGTATCCTAAATGCCCAGTTCTCTTTGTCCAAAGAAAAGAATTGCTCCCACTTCCATTATATCCTGGGTGGAATTAACAAGCCACACCTGCCATAGTGAATCAGCAGGAATCAGTCAATGTCTCTGTGCAGGGTTTCAGCATCTAGATCAAAAGAAGAACACTGTCACATTCAGCCTTCATTCTCTGGCAAACTGGACTGTTTAGACAGCAATGGTCCAGGTGAGGCATTATATACCTCAAACGGAGCTGGCACAAATGAGAACACATATTGTACTCTCCACTGAAACACATGGTTCTGGCTGCTAGCAAACACAAAAAAATGAACTGCTGGTCTGATCTGTTATAATAACTGGTATTTTCCTAATATAGGGAGTTAAAGGAACAGCATCGGGTCAAACATGGCCCAAAATATACCTTTTGTCCAAACAAGCTTTTACAAAATCCAGAACCAAGAGAAATGATTCCATTGAATTACTTTAAAATAATCCCAGTGGAAATACCTAAAAGAAAGAAATAGAGTATCTTTTCCCTCCAACATTTTCTGCCCAAATATTTCAGGTTTTTACAGTAGAATCACAGAATCATAGAATATCAGGGTTGGAAGAGACCTCGGGAGGTCATCTAGTCCAACCCCCTGCTCAAAGTACAGTATCCAGTACAGGGATATAAAAATGTGAAAATGGCAAGCAGTTAACTGATCAGTTTTTATTGTCCACTCTGAATGACATGACTTAACAGTAAAGAAATCCCACAAGTGGCAATTAAAATATGATAACATTTTTAAAAAATTACATTTTTTCAAGTTTAATACTCCGACAAGTTTATTTATGTACGTCTATTAATATAATTTTTGGCCTGTCATTTAAAATCGTGTAAGGATAGGATTTCACTACTTTAGAATGGGATACCAACATTCTACAGCTTTCAAAAAACATGCCATGTCCCTGGTAATTTTGTTTCTGTTGTTGTTAATTTGTCCTACTCTGCTTAGGTTTGGTTCGGGTCCAAAGGCTTGTGCTCTTATTCCTCAGTATTAAGCAATTCAATAATAATTAATGGTAGTATTTTCTGTTGCTAAATTATATACAACTGGCAAAAGGCTAGCAAGAGATTCAAAAAGTGTTCAATGTGAGATCTCTTTGTTCCTGCTATGAGCATGGATAGGCAAACATAAATCAGAGATCTTACTTCCGCTACAGTAACCTCTGCTTGTTTTAACAGGCACTTGGCATGCACAGAACTGACATTCTTGCCAAGAATCACAGTGTGCAGCAACTCTGAGCGAGGCCTGTTGCAAACCCACTGTTGCTACTTAAGTTGTACACAGCAATCCACGAGGACAGGGGTCGGCAACGTTCGGCACGCGGCTCGCCAGGGTATGCACCCTGGCGGGCCGGGCCAGGTTATTTAACTGCTGACGCGACAGGTTCGGCCGATCGTGGCCCCCACTGGCCGCGGTTCGCCGTCCCAGGCCAATGGGGGCAGCGGAAAGCCGTGGCCAGCACATCCCTCGGCCCGCGCCACTTCCCGCCGCCCCCATTGGCCCGGGACGGAGAACCGCGGCCAGTGGGGGCCGCGATCGGCCGAAACTGCCGCATCAGTAGGTAAATAAACTGGCCCGGCCCACCAGGGTGCTTACCCTGGCGAGCCGCGTGCCGAACGTTGCCGACCCCTGCACTAGGATCAGCTTTCCAGATACAAAACATTAACTGTGTACTCAGCATCATAACCAGTATTTTTTAAAAGTCTGTTTCTAGCTCTACAATAATCATACTAACTCCATAAAGAAGCTTTTGAAAATATCCTCAGCAGAACAGAAGATTTTTTCACCTATTGTATTTTACTTAAGAACCACGACTAAGGTGCAAAAGAAATGCCAGAACCCCTCCATGTTAAGGCAAATAATCCTCATCTCAATGCTCCATTAAAAGATTTAAAAAAAGGAGAGGGGGAGGCTATTATGCCTTAGGGGGGGAAATGTCATTCATCTTAAATTCGGTGATCAGCGTAACCCTGTGTAGGTGGGGAGAAAACATAGTTAAGAATCTAATCCCATTCATACGAAGCTAACATTTGAGTCAATACATTGTGTATATTTTTTTCTTGAATCCTAATCATATAGCTCCTGTCAAGACTTCCAGAGTCTGTTAATTTCAACCTTTCATTACCCTCTGGATGAGGTGGGAAGAGAGCCTCTCTGTGTTTAACTCAGATTTCCAAGAATGTCCACATTTTCCTGAAACAGATCCATACCGATGACTTTGAGATACCCTTCAGGTATTTATTCAGTAGAAAAAAAATATATAGCCTCATATCATCCAAAATGTAGTGCAGGCTTAAAGTTTTTATTCTGGCAGGATAGATACAACCCATCATATTCTGATCAATTTACTAATGCTTTTCTAGACTTTCTCCAGAATTTATGAATCTACATAGAATTAAGTTCTTCAGAATTGGATTCAATACTCCATGTTAGACTGAACATGACCTTCTATAATTGTGGTATAATGACATCCTTTCAATTGGTCATCTAGAGGGATTGAATCTGGGAATCTCTCCATCTGACAATATAATCATCTACTGTGTGACCAAGAGGACCACATATATTAACACAGAGGGAGCAGCAGACTTCTCTTCTTATGTGGCCAGCCACCAGATCGGGACAAAGAAGGACCCACACTGGATTAATAGTTTTTAAATATAACAATTTCCACTGTCTTATTTATAGTGCTCCTTATGATTTATATCAGGATCATATTGTTTGGATTCCTTGAGATGAATAATTATTCTAATCCTCTAGTTACTGCTTACTTTCATCGTCAAGTTTTTTAATGGTTGGTCCCGTCCAGATCTTAATTTAATTATAGGTAGTTTTATGATTCTTATGCCAAAATAAATCACTTGTTTATTTGTGGAAAATAAAAGCAGTGCTTGGTTTCTATCCCTTGAATCCAGGTAGGGCTAATAAGTGAGTAATTCCAGGAATTATACTTAACCACCCTGTAAGGTTCTTGGAATTACTCACTTATTAATCCTACCTAGATTTGAGGGATAGAAACAAAGATTGAAACATAAGCCCCATTGAAGTCAGTAGCAAAAATTGTATTGTAGGATTTCACCCAAAGAGTCTAATTAAAGCTTGACTCGATCAGCACTTGGATAATTATAACCCACTGCAAGGAAACCTACAAGAAAACTGTAAGGAAAACTCTGTCTCTAGTCTGGTAGACTTATTTGAAAAAGTCAATAATACAATACAAATGGGCAAGTATTGTGCTTCCCCCACCCCCCTTTATCAATATGTCCAATGCCTGTGACATTAGTAAATATTATTATTCTATAAGCAAAGCTAGTCTTAAAATCATTAGTTAACAAAACTGACCAAGTCTGACCACTGAGGTATCCTACTAACATGTATTACTCATTGTAGTTATGATGACATGCCATTATGCATTTTTAACAGATTCCACATAAATGCTGGCAATGTAAAGATCAAGCTTCTTTTTATCAGATGCATTCTTCACTTTGGTAGACTTGTTTAACTCCTAAAACAAAGAGATTATTTATAAATAGATAACGTGATTATCTAATGTATTGTAAAAATCATGCTTGTCGACAGTCAAACCATATATCTTCAACCTAGTCGACTAGTATATCATTTATGGGAGTATAAGGCACGTCTCTTGACTGAAGGTAGAGGGAGAGGAAGACCTAGAGTTTCCTGGTTCACACCGTTTTCCCTTGTTAGAGATGGAGATCACACGAGTTAATCCCCAAACCTTTGTTACAACAACTGATCCTGGGGAAAGATTAAGAGATTAAAAATTCTCTGTGTCCAACTTCCATGCATGTGTGCACATACAAGTGAACAAGTACTATACTATATCAAATATATACACATTTTCTTCACTACTTACTGTACAGGTAAGTCACTATTCAGAGTATTTATTGCATATGTTACACATGATGGAATGTGTAGCTGTTCTTACATTCTGTCCATGTTATCTCTCTCTCAAGGGGCTATGCCTGGTGTACAATGACCCCTTCTGGAAATGAAGCTTTGCTAACACTGTGAATGGGCACAACAGGCCTCTGGGTGGGTCACATGAACTTTTTCTCCTCCCTTGCTTTTAATTTTCTCCCTGCAGCGATATATTGCTGGCAGCTATAATTTCTGTAGTATACACACTCAAAATATACATTTCTCAGCTACCACCTTTCTTCGGGGGGTATTTGTACTAGAAAGAAATAATTCAGTTTACATGAATTTGTTAGTCTCTAAGGTGCCACAAGTACTCCTGTTCTTTTTTCAGTTTACATGATGTTCTCTATATTTGTCTGCAATTTAGCTCTTAATGCTGTTATCAAATAAAATGTCTGGTATTGCTTAATACATCTATAGATTGGTACTGGTACTATGGAAATATTAACCCATTAAGATATGACTCTATTTAAGGATTTTATAATTAAAATAATCTTCTGTAAAGACCTTTTTTTAAAATTAAAATAGCATTTCCACAATATAAGGATATAAATTGAAGGGTTTGAAATCAGTCAATACATTGCAAATATATAAATAAATGATTCCGATATGATAGAAAGGTTTAATTAAAGTGAGTTCACTGGGTTCAATACTTTGTTCCTATAATTAACACTAACCAGTATGTTTTTTTCTAAAGAGAAGTTCTGGGATTACTTCCTATTTTACTTTAATTATGTGCTCACTTCAATAAAGTGCCATGTCTCCTACTCATGATTTAAATGCTGTACTGTATATATGTAGAAGCAATATGAAGAAATCTCCTTTTCACCTAAACAAAGTTTCAGAAGCTAATGTACAAAAGCCCTATTGACTCTAAATTCAGATAGTTTCTAAATGTTGGAAATATATGCCATTTATTAAGGGCTTACACCAAAACTTATGCTGTTGTTTCCCTTTTCTGTAAGTATCTCTCATCTTCCCAATGAGCAAGGACATGCCTTTGAGACCACCTAAATTAAGGACTATTTTACTTCGAAGTATCACCCCCCACACACCTCTAACACCTCCCTTTTCCTTTTGACTTCTGTACAGAATCCACATCTATCACTGCTGGAAGAGCAATGGAATACCACCTACTGAACAAGAGTCAATGATGCTCTATACATTGCTGAATAGATTCCTCCCTTCCCCTCTAGTTTTGTGCTTTAGCTAGCTGACTTGACTCATTTCTTAAAAAAAAAATGTTTCCCACCCCACCCCTTCATTAATGCTGTACTAAGTTTTACTGTGGATAATATAATTAGATGCTTACTTCTCATATTTGGAAGAGGAATAGTCTATCCTTTTCACTCTACCTTCCCCTCCGTGCCCCTCAGAATACAAGCAAATATTTGGATTTGGATGGTCTCTTGGTACAAAGGGGATCTTCAGAAGGGGATTTTCCTTCACTATAAATACAGGATTCACAGAACCGGATCAGCAAGGCTAAAGGAAGAATATTCTGCTGCTACCTTCTACCATGAAGGCAAAGCAGTGAATTTCAACAAATTAACTTCCTTTTTTTTGTTTTTTGACTATTTCATAGAAAATAGAGTTGAATGAGTGGCATTCACACACCAATCTGATGATGACAGAAGGGATTGTACATACAGAATGCACTGCTCTTTTTCATTTTCTAGTACAGAATCATAGAAATGTAGGACTAGAAGCAACCTATTGTTAAAACCAAAATCTAGTACAGCCTCCTCTGGTTGCTTTCTACACTTTCTCAAATAAAAACAAAAAAGTCTCCAATGCATTTCAAGAATATGTTGGATAGTCTATGCCCTGCTGTATTATTTTCCCACCAGATGCTGGGTAATTGAAGTTCCCCATCACCCACCAAGTCCTCTGCGCTAGCTGATTTTGTTAGTTGTTAAAAAAAAGCCTTATCCACCACATCTTGTCTACAGTAGACCCCCTACCATGACATCACCCTTGTTTTTAACCCCTTTTTTCCATTACCCAGATACTTTCTCATAACAAATGCCCTTCTTCCCACTTTTGTGTCCAGGTTTATGGACCATATTTATTCTACACCTCTTAACTGCCAAGAATCTGATATTGCAAGGTGATTCAGCAGCATTGTTAGACCAGTTGTATCATGCAGTGCTGGAAATTAAGTGAAGAAAGGGGACATTCTCCGCTGCCATTGCACTTTCTGACTAGGTAAATGATTACACAACGTGCATGTAAAACTCTGTCATGCTGATTTGTTAGCATTTTATACTATGTTGAACAAGTACAAATGACCATGCAGATACAAAGCAAGGGAAAATGTGAAGGAGATTCCCAAACCTGAGCCATTCTTTTTAGGTCCCAGATTGAGGTGTCATTAGAGCAGGTATTGGAACAAATTGATAAATTAAACAGTAATAAGTCACGAGGTCCAGATAGTATTCACCGAAGAGTTCTGAAGGAACTCAAATGTGAAATTTCAGGACTACTAACTGTAGTCTGTAACCTATCATTTAAATCAGCTTCTGTACTAAATGACTGGAGGATAGCTAATGTGATGTCAAATTTTTAAAAGGTCTCCAGAGGTGATCCCAGCAATTACAGGCCAGTAAGCCTGACTTCAGTACTTGGCAAACTGAACAAAATTGTCAGAAACATAGATGAACATAATTTGTTGGGGAAGGGTCAACATGTTTTTTGTAAAGGGAAATCATGCCCCACCAATCTACTAAAATTCTTTGAGGGGGTCAACAAGCATGTGGACAAGGGGATCCAGTGGATACAGTGTACTTAGATTTTCAGAAAGCCTTTGACAAGTCCTTCACCGTGACACTTTGTACCTCGGAGGAAACACCCTACACCCCTATGTTCATCTTTATAAAATAATTATGTGGTATCCAATGATTGTGGTGTCATGTTGGGAGTCTTCGGAAGGCTCATGATGCACTGAACATGGTTGTTATAGTGATGTCATAGTAATTGTTACAGTAATGTTATAGGTTATAATTTCACATATGTAGTTATGAACCTGAAAATATAACCTCATGGCTTAAAACAAGCCCAGGGAAAAAACTCTCCAAGAGCAGAGAGGCAGTTCACACCTCATCAGGGCAGGTTTGGGACAAACCCAGCCCAGCCTCACAGGAACAAAAGACACTGGCCTAGGCAGCAACAAAAGAATCTGTTAGACTCTTGAGGGAGTCACTGGCCTTCCTTTGGTCAGTTTGAAACTGCAATGAAGTAATGTTCACCAGACTGTGAAAGGGGGTGGAGGGACAAAGCCAGGAGGGAAGAAAGGATATGATAAAAGGGAGAGAGATTTGCCATGCTCTCTCTCTCTTCCACCTACATCTACAGACACCAAGCGACTGGAGCACTGATCAAAGGGGAGAGCCTGGCTGAAGAGCAACCAGCAAGCCTGTGGTGAGAAGTATCTAAGTTTATAAGAGCATTGAAAGTGTTAAGATCAGCTTTTACTTCATTTGACCAAATCTGACTTGTTTTGCTTTGACTTGTAATCACTTGAAATCTATCTTTATAGTCTAAAAATATTGTTTGTTTATTCTACCGGAAGCAGTGCGTTTGGTTTGAAGTGTGTCAGAGGCTCCCCTTGGGATAACAAGCCTGGTACATATCAATTTCTTTATTAAATTGCCGAACTCATATAAGCTTGCAGCGTCCAGCGGGCATAACTGGACACTGCAAGATGGAGGTTCCTAGGGTTGTGTCTGGGACTGGAGATATGGGCTAGTGTCATTCAGTTGCAAGCAGCTGGGAACAGCTTACATGCCAGAGGCTGTGAGTGAACAGCCCAGGAGTGGGGGTTCTCACAGCACAGCAGGGTAAGGCTGGCTCCCAGAGTCAAGGATTGGAGTGACCTAGCAGATTACCAATCTAGATAAAACCTGATGGGAACATCACAGGGGGATCCAGTGGATATAGTGTACTTAGATTTTTAGAAAGCCTTTGATAAGTCCCTCACCAAAGGCTCTTAAACAAACTAAGCTGTCATGGGATAAGAGGGAAGGTCCTCTCATGGACTGGTAACTGGTTAAAAGATGGGAAACCCAGGGGAGGAATAAATGGTCTGAGATAAATAGTGGTGTCCCACAGAGGTCTGTACTGGGACCAGTCCTATTCAACATATTCATAAATAATCTGGAAAAAGGGGTCAACAGTGAGGTGGCAAAATTTGCAGATGCTACAAAACTACTCAAAATAGTTAAGTCCCAGGCAGACCATGAAGAGCTACAAAAAGATCTCACAGAACTGGGTGACTGGGCAACAAAATGGCAGATGAAATTTAATGTTGATAAATGGAAAGTAATGCACCTTGGAAAACGTAATCCCAACTTTACATATAAAACAATGGGGTCTGTTACCACTCAAGAAAGAGATCTTGGCGTCATTGTGGCTAGTTCTCTGAAAACATCCACTCAATGTGGAATGCCAGTCAAAAAAGTAAACAGAACGTTGGGAATCATTAAGAAAGGGATAGAAAATAAGACAGAAAATATATTGCCTCTATATAAATCCATGGTATGCCGACATCTTGAATACTGCATGCAGATGTGGTTGCTCCATCTCAAAAAAGATACATTGGAATTGGAAAAGGTTCAGAAAAGGGCAACAAAAATAGTTACGTCATATGGAATGGCTTCCATATGAGAAGAGATTAATGAGACTGGGACTTTTCAGCTTGGAAAAGAGACTACTAAGAGGGGATATGATAGAGATCTATAAAATCATGACTGGTGTGGAGAAAGAAAATAAGAAAATGTTATTTACTCCTTCTCGTAACACAAGAACTGGGGGACACCAAATGAAATTAATAGGCAGCAGGTTTAAAAATAACATGGAACTCCTTACCAGAGGATGTTGTGAAGGACAAAACTATAATAGGGTTCAAAAAAGAACTAGATAAATTCATGGAGGATAGGTCCATCAATGGCTATTAGCCAGGATGGGCAGGGATGATGTCCCTAGCCTTTGTTTGCCAGAAGCTGGGAATGGGCGACAGGGGATGGATCACTTGATGATTACCTGTTCTGTTTATTCCCTTTGAGGCACCTGGCATTTTCCACTGTCAGAACACAGGATACGGGGGTAGATGGACCTTTGGTCTGACCCAGTATGGCCATTCTTATGTTCTTAAAACCTTGCTTGCAGTGCGTAAGACGGACATTTTTCTTCGAATCTTTTCATTCATTTTGGAACCAGCTCTCATCTACTGCTGCAGGTTCTCTATGTAATTCACTTATAATACCCCAGGGAAAACAAATTCTGAGGACATTAATCAGAACAACTGACTGATTATCTGAAAAGGAGGAAGCAGATCAGGAACTGGTATGTCTGTGTATTTTGTTCTAAATATCTGTTTTTATCTCTTCTTTTCCATGTAGTCCTGCTTCAGTTCATAAATACAACTTCCTCATGGCTTATTCAAGTGTAAGTACTTAAGTGAAGTACCTATAATGCCACAAGAACTTACCTGAAACTGAAGTAAATGCAAATCTTTCCATGGAGTTGAATGTGATCTGGTTCAAGCTTTAAATAATGCCACTGAAACTTGGATGTAATTTGCAATGCTTGGTGTACCAGAGGCAGTTATATTTCAGTAGTGCCCTAGGAATGTAGCATCTGACGTGCTTTTGTGCCATTTGGGATGAAAGATGTTACTCACATGTAAAATATTACTATAATAAGTCTATCTTAAAAATGTATGCTATTTTTAAACCCTTTGGACTATTTCTAACTTAACAAAGGAAACAGAAGAAGACGACACAGGAAATATGAGGAACAAAAGGAAATGGAATGAAGGGGAGGAGGAAGTGGTAGTTAGAAATAAATAAATGATATTTGTTTCAAATTAAAGCCACCTATTTTCATGTATCCAGTGACTCAAGCATAGAAAGTGTCCTTAGCTAGGCATGAAATAGGGAACATTCAAAAACATGCAAAGATCATGCCTATTAAACATTATACTTGTGCATAATTCCATTTTGCAAGTCCTCTGCATGATCCTGACATCATCCATGCAGGATCCTTGCTCTTCTTCCAGTAGATGTTAAAATATGAGTGTATACATTATAAGTGATTTTGGTAGACAAAGAAAAAAAAAGTCACAAAAGTCAAGTACAGATGCCTGACATATGTATGACCCTTTTGAATATATACGTGGATAAAGTAGAACACTGCTCACCAGTGATTTAATGACTGGTTTTAGGGTTCTGTTCTTTTTAGTGATTTAATGGTCTAGCTAAATGTTTTACATACAACACACACACACACACACACACACACACACACACTGTAATGCTTTTCTGTGTTGCAACTTATCCATTTCAAATTATTCAATTCACAGACAAGAAACATTTCTCCCTATGCACCCACTCCCCTCCAAATCAACCCCACAATGATATATTATAGCCAACTTCCAAATACGGTGAGCCCTGGTACTCCAATGGTTAACCTGAGTGCAGCATTCCTTTGAGAGAATAAACGGAATAAAGTTCTGGAAGCTAGAGGTAATATTTCAGCCTCAGATTTTATTACACACAGTTTCTTTGCTAAGCATAGTGTCTCCCACAGAACTAGAGAAAATTACTATCTCCTGTTCTCAAAGGCTGGAATCCTTCATCACTCTGATAATCCCTCAGTAAGACACAGAAAATCACTTCCAACATCTCCATAATACCTTTAATTTTTCATGTTGAATGTCTTTTTTTATTGCTCATATAAGAAAGGTGCCAAGATCTCAGTTATTACTTATTAGCCCATACCAGTTTATTACTATGTTTAAAATACTGTGCTCCAACTCTCCAACTATGTGCAATATACACAATTATATATCAACTATCTCTTTTTTTTTTTTTCTTTCCAAGAAGTGAGAGGAGAGAGCTGGAAGAAGTTTGTGCCAGATGATGTCATGCATCTAAATGTGGGCATTTGCACCTAACTAGCCTTGGTAAAACAATATACAAGGTGACTTACAGCTCCTTCCCTCCAAAATTAGTGATAGCAAGACATGTATTAGCATACTATTCTATTCTGGGTCACTTTATTTTCTCTTCCTTGAAAGCAAACAGGATTCGTGTCATAGCTAAGAGGGAATATAGCTTCTTCCAAAACTACATCACCACACTACCAGCTCATAACATTATCACTCCACCTGAAGCATCATCTCTGCCAGGTCCGGTCCAGATTCTGATATTTTCATTCTTACTCCCCATTAAAAGGAATACAAATACTCAGCAGAGTAAGGTACAAGGCAACATGATTAAGAGATCAGAATCTGAACCTCAGTTATTAACACTGCTGTTGTTCTACAATGCAGATGTTTTAATGCTACATAACAGTCTAGCAAATAGCATCATGGGGTACTAAAATACCTATATGTGCATGTATATATGAGTATCAAAATCATATGGTACTGAAAATCTGTTTGGTATTTTATCCACAAACAAATGCACCGAAGCCCTCAACCATCTAGCACAACTGCTATAAAACATTTCCCCATTTTTAATGAGCTCCTAGAGTATCTCAGACAGTGTCACTGTAAGGTTCTCTTCTAATTTGTAGAAATAAAACCCTCTAACCAGCTCCCCTTCCCACACTATAACCTTTTACTGGGTACTTTGTCATCATGAACTACAGAAAAATCACCCACAATTTGGTTGTCATGCCTTCCTATTACTTCAAGAAGACATGTTAAAAATCAAGAATAGAAGCAGAAGTGTTTGGTGCATTTGCTACATTTTTGTAGCTAGGCAGCAGTCTGGACTCTATTGCTGCTCTCCCTTATGCCCTCATTTTAGACTCAAATTGAACACATCTCATCCACTGTCACCACCCTCCCAATTATTTTAATGCTCGAGTCAGAATATATGCTGAAGCTGAAAGCTATAGATATTCACCAAACAATATTAAACTTCACTGCTCAAAATTAGGCACCAAAATCTATCTGTGTATAGCTAAAGTGGCCTGAATTTCAGATATGCTGAGCACCCACAGCACCAATGGACACTTTAGTCCCTAAATATGATTTTTCTGCCTGTTTATGAACATTAAGGCCAGAAAGGACCATCATGATCATCTAATCTGACCTCCTGCACGTTACATGCCACAAAACCTCACCCACCCATTCTTGTAATAGACCCATAACCTCTCGCTGAGTTACTGAAGTCATCAAATCACAATTTAAAAACTTCAATGTATAGCGAATCCACCATTTACACTAGTTTAAACCTGCAAGTGACCTGTGCCCCATGCTGCAAAGGAAGGCAAAAATACCCCAAGGTCTCTGCCAATGTGACCTGGGGAAAATTCCTTCCCGACCCCAAATATGGTGTTTAGTTAGACTCTGAGCATGTTGGCAAGACCCACCGGCCATAGCCTTGGGAAAGAATTTGCTGTACTAACTCAGAGCACTCCCCATCTAGTGTCCCACCTCTTGTGTCCACATTGGCGCTTAATTTAAATAACTCCTCTCCCTCCCTGGTATTTATCCCCCCTAATGTATTTATACAGAACAATCTTATCTCCCCTCAGCCTTCGTTTGTTTAGGCTAAACAAGTCAAGCTATTTGAGTCTCATCTCATAAGATAGGATGATCAGAGGAATGGAAAACCTAATATCCCTTCTCTGCACCTGTTCCAGTTTGAATCCATCTTTCAAACATGGGAGACCAGAACTGCACACAGTATCCAGATGAAGTCTCACTGGTGCCTTGTATTATGGAATTTCCTAACACTTCCCTATCTCTACTGGAAATATCTTTCTTGATGCATCTTAGGATTGCATTAGCTTTTTTCACAACCATATAATACTGGCAGGTCATAGTCATCATGTGATCAACCAGTACACCCAAGTCTTTCTCCTCCTCTGTGACTTCCAACTGATAAGTCCCCAGCTTATAGCAAAAAAATCTTGTTGTTAGTCCCTAACATCCAAGTTTCAACATTTTGTCATTTTAAAATCTAGAACCTCTATCACTGTATGCTTCCTATACTATTATTATTTTGTCTCTTTGTCCGCACTTTTGTATCTTGCCAGGGTGATTCACTGGTTTCTTAAAGGGCTGAAACTTCACCATTTCAAAAATCTGAAAGGGAATTTCCTCAAATTTAAAATGATGCAGTTAATATGGGCCCTACTGTGCACTGCATTCCTCATTCAGTGACAGGTCTCTCAAATGCTAGTTGGAGTTTTGGTTACAGAAATAAAGTCTGGCAACTTTTGTGCATCTGACACTAAAACAACACAGTCATTTTCTTACGGTTGTTCTAGTTATTTTATATTGTACAGCAGAACCTCAATACTCATTTGTTAATTACATGCGTATTTTAAACTAGGAAATAAATGATCAATTTCAAATAATGGTTCTTTATAGAAATCACCATTAGTAGATGCAGCACACACTGCAATGGACATATTGGATTTCTCATACAGAGCTTACTATAGTTTGTATACAAAATAAATGCTTTCTGCTGGATCTAGGTACAATGTCATCTATCTGAAACGATCCGTGTCCTTTGAATCTCAGTTGATCACTATATAACCACAATATAATAGCTCTCAATACCAACATAAAAAATGTATTTTCCATTAGAGTTCACATCCCCATTTATTCAGATTTTTCCAGGTGAGTTGGCTTTTTTAGCAGAAAAAGAAATAGTTTTATACTCAGAGTAGAATGAACCCCAGATTCTGTTTATTTGTTTTAAATGCTACAGTGCAATCTTTCACTGAACACTAGTTGCTCTCATGTAGATGCTCTCTTTTCTTTTTCCTGTTGGTGTGGCAGCCTTGATCATCACTTAATATCAAGAAAATAATTTCATCACTGCCTTTCTACAGCAATAATTTCAAGTGGAATCAGAAAAGCCAGCTTTCCATATCATGATTTTAACCAGATATTTAAACCTATGCCAAGAGCTTACACTCACAAAAGGTCTTTGAGCATTAATTTACTTGCTTTCTGTAATATACAATGTTTGGAATAAATATAAAGTGGAGGAATTTGGAAAGGGGAAAAAACACAATATCTGCAATTAAAATTCTCTATTATGGGTTGACATAAGATAGCTCAACTGCTTTAAGGTGATGACCTGCTGTTACTGATCCTGAGAACATAATGAAAAGAGTTAAGTGTTTATATATAGATATGAATAAAATACATAACAAATAATGCCAGACAGTGGGAGTTTAGAGATGTCCGCTATACTGATGCAAATAGTAATAAGGAAGAAATGGAGGAGAATAAAGCATTATAGGATAGATCTAGCAAAATTATTTATGAAGCCTCTCCATTACTAATTAAGACTAACAAACCTTTGTCTGTACACACACCCTAGTTATCCTCACTGCTCTTCCCCATGTCATCCTATACTTGAGCAGATAGAGAGAGGCATTTCTTTCTATATGCAAAAACATAAGAGACCATCTTATCCTGCACTAGGATTCCAATCCAAAGTCCACTGGACACAATGGGAGTTTTCCCACTGAATGCAATTGGCTTTTGATCAGGCCGAAGTAAACACACACAAATATGTGTGTGTGTGTGTGTGTGTGTGTGTGTGTGTGTGTGTGTGTGTGTGTACGTACACTTAGGGGCTCATTGAAAGCCTATATCTATCTATCTATCTGATATCACTATTATTATTGGTCTAGCTTTTCACTGCTGGTCCAAATGGGTTACTCACATAGACAGCAACTCCACCAACAGGGTTTCTGAACTGAGGCTTTTCACTCACTCAAAGTAAGATATTCCATGGCCTTTTAGGAATCAAATGCCCAAAATTCGAAGGGATGCTGTACTATACCTTCTTCACTAAATTTTCAAAGGGATCTCTGTGGCTAAACCCTATGCAACTCTGGAAAAAAATAGCATTTAAGAAAGGATTCTGAGACTGACTATGACTTCATCCTTCTTACTCATGACTATTCTGGTACCTCATATATGAATTATTTATTAAGGATACAACTGTTCTGTGTAACAGTCCATCTAAACTTTCATCTGAAAAAAAAATAAATGCAACAAAATTAAAAGTGCAAAGGAGACAAAGGATGACAGGACTCGCTGAAAGTCAAAAATCAGTAGTACCTCTCTGGGCATTTCTATGCTGGATGACAAATTAGGATTCAGCATGCCTCTTCTAATGCATAAATTAATGTTTAAAGTAACATAAAAGACACTGGAGTAAACTAACTAGACAGTTATTAAAAAGAGGGAGTGTATTGTGGAAGCTTCAGTACATAAGAACACATTGTGCAGTGCAACTTAAAGCTACTATAAAGAACGTGAATCAGCAATGAAAAAAATGGTTTCCCATCTGATGTTTAATGTCGCAGCAATCAAAAGTTTGTACGTGTGTACAATGACCTTATGTGTTCTGCTTCAATTACAAAAGTGTTACTGGATTGAACTACTGTGCTGTAACAACAGACAACATGCACTGTAATGACAGTGATGGAAATTCTCATTCTGTTTGCCTTTAGATTACAAGTAAAAGAAAATTTCATTTTTGTTGTATTCTGAATAGAAGGAAATGCTGGGAGGAACACGCAGGCTCAAACACCTTCTTGAAAAGCTGATCAGAACTTTAATGCAATAAAAAGATAAACACTAACAGTAATTTCTATTGCTGGCGCCTTAATTTCCATGGGTAGACTTCTCCTTTCTCCCCAGAGCACGATTTTCCCTAAAATTCTCTTAGACGAGGTTTCTCCAATCGTTCAACCAGTATCCCAATAAAGGGGAGGAGTCACCTAGTGATGCTGAAGGGCTCAATCAACTAATCACACACTCACTAGCTCCTAAATCCCATCCCCTCTCTTTTTCTTCCATGGTCAACTTTCCTGCCCCTTCCCCACCACACACACTTTATCTTCTCAGAGTCATGCTTCTGTTCTGCTAGATGAGAATCACAATGAACAGTTCCCTCCCTCCCCCTAAATGGTCCAGTTTGTAAACATACATTGTTTTAAGCATGTTGCAAGAGTATGCAAGAATCTCAACAAATATCAGTACTGAAATTAAGATTCTATTTTTCCACAGCTCTACATTGGCAATAAGATATATCCAAGAAGATAAATATGGCTCAGAAACAGAGGAGGAAGTATTGCATCATTCTTGTTAACAATTTCTTGATATTTAATGATTAATTTGTTTATCCTGCTTGGCACTACACAACATTTTGGAAAATAGTTTGATGAACACTCTCTCTACAAATAAAATCACCTTCATCTTAGTGAAGTATCAAGCAAATTTTTTTGTCTATGTATTTTTCATAAAATATGTACTATACATTCCTAAATTGATAAGTAGGGTAGTTGAATACCAGAAAAATATGTATTAAATATTTTAAAAATATTTATCAAATTGATTCATACTGTTCAGCCAACTGGTCAAATAGTGAAATAGATAGTTTACTTTATCAGCCAGCACAAAAAATATAAAGTTTTATTTTTAATCCTGCATATATACCAAATCCAGCACTCGCTCGACAATTTTTTTGTTTTAAATTTCAGATTACACAAATAGCATATTGAAGGCTTCACCCCACTCCATATTAAGGGTACTCTTCAAAGTATACCATATATACCATAATGCTATATGCAAATGATTCAAGTGTTATTATATATAGAAGTAGTAGTTGAGATTTTCAGGTACCCATGTGAACTTAGCATCCAAATCCATTAGGAAGCCTGGAAAATCTCAACCAGTGTCTCTATATATACACACAATTGCCTAGGTCATGAAACTATAGCACTCACATGGTAAAGATTAGCAAGGTGACAAAGTGATATTTAACATTAGAAACATGCATTTTTGAAAGAAATTGTGAAACCAATATTCTGTGATGAACATTTTTTATTTTCTGTCTGCAAAGAAAGAAAGATGGGAGACTAGATTATCTAAGGGAGCAAAGTTAAAGTAGTTTGGATGCCTTAAGTGTGATTTTCAATATTTCCAAATGGTTGGGTTGCAAGTTTGACTCTGAATTTCCTGAGTTTCTAACATTTGTTGTGATTTGTTCTTTAAAGTTTAATGTCCCTGAAAAGTAGAATATTACACATTCAGATCACTGTTATATGAAAAACAAACATCAGATTGTGATAGTTGGCCTACTGGGGTTGTGATGGTAGGAGAGAAAAATGTGGAAAATTACTTTTTCCTGAAACATTTGTACTACCAGGGATCTCATCATTCAACTTTAGCTTTATGACATTTGCCCCCACTTCCATCACAAATGTTTTTAAAGGTCAGTCTGTCTCCCTTCCATTCCATTCTGATGTTAGATAATTCTTAGAAGGCAGGGTGGCCTTTCACAATCACTAGTCTTGGAAGAGACTCACATCAATTCACATAGCTTAACATGGTCCAGTAAAGGAAGCACAAAGCTACAGTAAGAGAAGAATCATGTTTCTAAAGAGTTACAGCCTGAGTCACATCCCAAAAGACATTACAATGTAAAATAAGTTAACAAAAATAGGGTCCTATCAACTTTTTGCATCAAAACATATATATTTTTAATCCAAATTCTGAGCCATTCCAATTCACGGCATATGGAAGTAGTTCCTGCTATCTGCAAGTTCCTCCCCAGCCCAGCTTCTGCCCCCCTCAAAAAAAAAAAAAAAAAAAAAAAGAGAACAAGGAAATACCTTAGATGGTATTTTTGAACCTTGTCTTAGTAGAAACATACTAGAAACTTAATGCATAAAAACTAAACCATAGTAGACAATCTGCTTTTGTTTTCTAAGTGACCTCACATTGAGCTTTCAATCCAGGTGTTGGGGGAACAGAGCTGACACATCTTACGCTTTCAAGACTTTAATGATGCCCAGAGCTTTCATTTTCTTTTATACTCTGACAGTGGAAAACATGGCCTCCTTATGTACAACATAAAACCTAATAAAGTATCCAGCTGTTCTTTCCCTGGTGATTCCTGCCGCTCCAGTCTGTGGTACGGTAATGTCAGATTTTCATGAAAAGGGCTGGAAAACACTGCTGAATAACTGTACCACACCTAAACATGTCTGGTATGCTTGCCTTTTCTCTCTGCCTGTCGGTATATATCAAATCACAGACAGAAGCTTTATTTCCCAGTGGTCTAAACCAGCAAAATAATACATCTACTTAACATCTAGCAGTTTTTACACTGCTCCTTGAGAGTTTTTCTGTCACAATATTTCATGATATATCCTTTGTTTCCTAGCACCTTTTGTGCACTTCAGTTGCTAACCATGCAAGCTGACGTATCAATGCTAGCTAGTGAAGAAGAAGAAAAAAAGAAGGCAAATACACCAAAAAATATTATGTAATAACTGCTCTGTTGATCTAGCATACCTTGGTACTGTGTGCCAAATTCTGCTGTCTGCTACACTAGCATACACTCAGTCCTAGTGAGGTCATCTATACATTGGCATACCTGAGGCCAGTATCTGGACCAGCCACGATCTTTGTTTGTCGATTCCTATGCTAATAAATCATCTAAAAGTCCAAGGAACTGTTGCAGTATCTGCCACACAAAGCATTGACTATGGTTGTTTCAGTGCAACCCATAAAAGACTGCCCAGAATCAGAGCTGCTGTAGTTTCTATGAAGTGCGCTTCACCCCATTGGAGCATCTCCCTAAAAGAGGTGGGAGGAGGGAGCAGGGAGCAGAGGTAAAGTAGTAGCCAACTGTGTGTAAGAATGTTAGCACCTATTAAAGGACTAGAGCAAATTACTGTCCCATCCATCACAGCCATGGAGCTGTGGGCACTGCTGCCTGAGTGATATGCAGTGTAAATTACTATATACTGGAGCTGGTTGGGGAAATATTGTGAAAAATCTTCAGAAAATCTCATTTCTGTTGACATTTTTTATTTGAAGGAGGCGTTAAATTTTCTTATCATCTTTACAAAATCACAATGATTCGGGAACACTTCACACATAGGGGATTCCAGGTTGATGTCTACCTGGGGTAGAGTCACTATTTTACTACTCATGTCACTGTTTACCTACTGGGGAGAAACACCCCATGATAATGTGATTTTGGGAAATGAGTTCTCAACTTGCTCTGTTGGCACTGACATTCTCAGGTCTACCCTTATCATTCTATCCAGATATTTATACCATACCTATCTTTCTGGTATCTAGGCACCTAGTGGCTCAGTATACTTGTTGATCAAAGGGAGTACACCATTGGTATCTCAAGATGATATTGTAATATAGTGGCCAGAGACCTACAAGTTGATTAGGGCTTCAGTTCCCGCCCCTCACACCCCACCCCATATGCATTACATAATTGCCATGTCATTAACAGTATCATAAGGTGAAGCTTCACTCTCCCCACCACCAATGAACATATTGAGCCGAACCTTTGGGTGCATCAACATAATCCAGAGGAGAATACTGGCTTTCCGGAATGGACACTGGAATGGGTCTCCATGTATGTTTTGAAAACTCATATTTACCCCTGCTGTCTCTGCCAGACTCTGCAGAAGTTCCTTTGTGAAGATCTGTCTATGGAAAGGTTTGTTTGGCAGCTTTTTTGCATTGAATTGAGGGGGTTTTCAATCAAGCCCTGAGAGTTACCATCCCTTTACCAGGACTTTCCAAACATCTGAAGCGTCTGTCCTCCATAACTAGAGATTTTGGTATCAGACTTCTCTGCTGAGTCCTTGCTACACAACGGATCTGAAATATCAGTACTTTGACAGAAACACAGAATCTTCATTCTTATTCTAATATAAACCTCACAAACTTAAAATTCAAAATAAAAATGTCAATATCAGATCTGCAGTAATTCTGAGATAATTTTGTTTACTTACCTATTGGAGTTATATAAAATCCCAGTCATTTGGACAAAGGACAGCAATTCAGAAATCCACATCAATGACATGAAAGAAAAAGAAAGGAAAGAGTTAGCTGGGTTTTTTTCCCCTCTTAAAACAAAAAGGCATTAAAATAAACTAGTGTATCCATGTTGACCAACCAGTATTACATTCTGCCTCTAATATGGAGTACATTTGTTTAGGGAACTAACTTCTAGTGCTCTTTTATTTTTCCCTTTACCATTCATTATAGCAAGATAGCTGTGGAAATAGTCATCAAAAATGTGAGCTGTACTTGTTATTACACCTAAATCAAAATTGAACACTTCTGCTACATTTGATAGTAGGCTACACTGGAATAGTTTCATAGCATTTTTGTAAATGACTCAAATGAAATCTTTAGTTGAATATCAACAAGAAGGGATCCAATATGGAAATTATGTAATCAAAAAGAAATTGAACAATTCAGATATGTTTATGGAAAGCTCACAACTTGGGGCATCTCATTTGGTACCAAATAAAGCTGTTATTCATGATGGGCAGCAACAAAAGGGAAAGCTACTATCCGGGATAGAATGTGACCATGGCAGGGCAAGCTGAGGAAAATAGTTTTTGAATAAATGAAACGAAGGACAAAAATTCCATATAAAGATGTATACTCTGGGCCACATCCTAAGCTGATGTACGCTGATGTAGCTCCAGTGACCTCATGCCAGATGAGAAACTGTTCTACTGTGTCTTTCTTCTCCAACCCCTTCTCTTAAATACAGTATTATGACCCAAACCAGTGATTCCTCATCAAGCCTCATACATACATATACATTTTAATTCTCCAAAGCATACTCTCTAACAGATTTGGAAATGACATGCCTTTCAGAAACTTCACACAGATGCAAGATCATTTTTAATGCCTCTGAAGTTATATTGACTGCAATCAGTTCCTGCATTTGGCAGATCTTTGATCTCTTCTAAAATGTGAACTGCACTGCAGAGTTGTCAGATAAGATTTCCTTTTAGACACAAACATGCTGAAAGGCTGTTGTCTAGAGTTGGGCTGGCATTAGAAAACTGAACAAGTCTGGCTGGGCACATCTATCAAATCTCAGACTTTTCCAGGCCAAGCATCTGGAGGAAGACGGAAGTGCCCTCCTCCAATATGAAGTGATTCTAAAGAGATGATGGAATCAGTGTTGAACTGTTCTGGTGTTTTAATTCAGGGAAGCACATACTAAAATTTGCGATATTGGAAATTAAGATGAACAGCCTATTTTTTAACTTGTTTTACTGATAAATACAGGCCTTGAAACAGCACCTCCGGGTATGTCTGCACTGCAGCTGGAAGAGTGCTTGCTTCCCAGCATGGGTAGACATGGGTTAACTTTGCTTGAGCTAGGGCACTAAAAATAGCAGTGAAGCTGGGGCAAGTATGTAACCACAGAGTCCGGGTAGGTTTGTATTCCAGTAGCTAGCCTGACCCACCACCCATTCTACTGCAACTGCACTACTGCTATTTTTAGCACACTAACTTAAGCAGAAGTAGCAAGGGTCTGTCTACCCATGCTGGGAAGCATACTCCCAATGACAGTGCAGACCTATCCTCTGATAAGCAGTAACTTGATTTCTTAATGGTAATAAGTACATGGCAATGTTTTAGTTCCTTTGCAGCCTGCCTGTCCCAAATGCCCAGATCTATACAGAGCCTGCAAATCTAAGAGGAATTTCCTCAAATTTTTCAAACAAATATACTCCACTCCAATTCTACAGAGATCCATGGACGTCAGAAGGGGGAGATAGATATATTTTGCTCACATCTTAGATTCATAGAATATCAGGGTTGGAAGGGACCTCAGGAGGTCATCTAGTCCAACCCCCTGCTCAAAGCAGGACCAATCTCCAGACTGATTTTTACAGCAGTTCCCTAAAGGGCTCCCTCAAGGATTTAACTCACAACCCTGGGTTTAGCAGGCCAATGCTCAAACCACTGAGCTGATTCTGATTCTTGTACCAATTGCTTTCAGTCTGAACATTGCACACAGCTATTTCACATTTGGGGACAACATATACCTTCAAGTCAGCGGCACTGCTATGGGTACCCTCAAGGCCCCACAGTATGCCAACATTTTTATGGCTGACTTAGAACAACGCTTCCTTAGCTCTCGTCCCCTAACGCCCCTACTCTACTTGCACTACATTGATCACATCTTCATCATCTGGACCAATGGAAAAGAAGCCCTTGAGGAATTCCACCATGATTTCAATAATTTCCATCCCACCATCAACCTCAGCCTAGATCAATCCACACAAGCGGTCCATTTCCTGGATACTACTGTGCTAATAAGTGATGGTCACATAAATACCGCCCTACACCGGAAACCTACTGACCGCTACACTTACCTACATGCCTCCAGCTTCCATCCAGGACACACCACACGTTCCATTGTCTACAGCCAAGCTCTAAGATATAACCACATTTGCTCCAATCCCTCAGACAGAGACAAGCACCTACAAGATCTCTATCAAGCATTCTTAGAACTACAATACCCACCTGCTGAAGTGAAAAAACAGATTGACAGAGCCAGACGAGTACCCAGAAGTCACCTCCTACAAGACAGACTCAACAAAGAAAATAACAGAACACCACTAGCTGTCACCTTCAGCCCCCAACTAAAACCTCTCCAGCGCATCATCAAAGATCTACATCCTATCCTGAAAGATGATCTCTCACTCTCACAGATCTTGGGAGACAGACCTGTCCTCGCTTACAGACAACCTCCCAACCTAAAGCAAATACTCACCAGCATCCACGCATCACTGAACAAAAACACTGACCCAGGAACCTATCCTTGTAACAAAGCCCGATGCCAACTCTGTCCACATATCTATTCAAGTGACCATCATAGGACCTAATCACATCAGCCATACCATCAGGGGCTCGTTCACCTGCACATCTACCTATGTGATATATGCCATCATGTGTCAGCAATGCCCCTCTGCCATGTACATTGGCCAAACCGGACAGTCTCTACGCAAAAGAATTAATAGACACAAATCTGACATCAGGAATCATAATACTCAAAAAACAGTGGGAGAACACTTTAACCTGTCTGGTCATTCAATGACAGACCTGTGGGTGGCTATATTACAACAGAAAATCTTCAAAAACAGACTCCAGTGAGAGACTGCTGAGCTGGAATTGATATGCAAACTAGATACAATCAATTTAGGATTGAATAAGGACTGGGAATGGCTGAGCCATTACAAACATTGAATCTATCTCCCCTTGTAAGTATTCTCACACTTCTTATCAAACTGTCTGTACTGGGCTATCTTGATTATCACTTCAAAATCTTTTTTTCTTACTTGATTGGCCTCTCAGAGTTGGTAAGACAATTCCCACCTGTTCATGCTCTTGTATGTGTGTATATATAGCTCCTCAATATATATTCCATTCTATATGCATCTGAAGAAGTGGGCTATAGCCCACGAAAGCTTATGCTCTAATAAATTTGTTAGTCTCTAAGGTGCCACAAGTACTCCTGTTCTTTTTGCGGATACAGACTAACCCGGCTGCTACTCTGAAAAATGGTCAATATTGTATGTGTCTAATATATATATTAGACAGACAGACAGACATACACACACGCATAGATAGAGAGAGAAGGGACCCACATATATTAAGTACTTCATTTCCTCCCCCACCTCCACACAGATGCACTTTCACATAATTAGGGGCATATCACTTGCTCTCTCTGGTATGCCCCCTTCTGTTTCATCAAAGAATTTATAAATCAAAACAAGAGTGCCCCTGGAGGGGAATGGTGGCTCACTGTATTGCTGTGTCTTTCTCCTCTGCATCTGCAGTGCAGAAGCTTAGCTCTGTACAGCTTCACAGGCAGAAGGATGTAATGTTTGGATGAGATGAGGGAGGGAAGAGCAGGATGGCCTGAACTCTGGAAGATCTGTCTGAGCCCTGTCCCCTGGCAATTCTGTTCTGCCAGAAGCATGGCTTCTTGCAGAGGATGATGTGCCTGAACAGCAGGCCAAGCATGACAGATTTTCTGTAGCAAGTCCTCTGTGCAAAATGGGAACATCAAGACCTTAATTCTGAAGGGTCAGGGAAAGAGAATTTTCTTCACTAATCTCACAAATAAATTGGGGGTGGGGAAAGAGACCACTGACACCACTATAATTTTTTTCTCAATATTCACATCTGGATCTCAGTCTATTCTATATAGGTTCTTATAGGCTCCAATTCAGCAAAACATTTAACCACAGGCTTACATTCCGTTTAAATCAGGGGTTCTCAAACTGGGTGTCGGGACCCCTAAAGGGGTCGTGAGGTTATTACATGGGGGGGGGTCGCAAGCTGTCAACCTCCACCCCAAACCCCGCTTTGCCTCCAGCATTTATAATGGTGTTAAATATATAAAAAAGTGGTTTTAATTTATAAGGGGGGGGTTACACTCAGAGTCTTGCTATATGAAAGGGGTCACCAGTAAAAAAGTTTGAGAGTCACTGATTTAAATCAATAAAGCTTAAGCACATGCTTAAAGTGCCTTGCAGACTGAAGGCAGACTGTGCTTATAACTCTGGTGTTTGCCTACAGTTTTAATGAAGTGCTGCTACTTTGGGGAAACACGCACAGCCCTTTAAACAATCATTTTGACACAATTTTATTTTATGCAGATCAGAAAATGATCTGATATTTAAAAGTACAAACATACAACACCTGCAGGCTTATATGAGACATGATGGCCTAGCCCAGGGGTGGGCAAACTTTTTGGCCCGAGGAATAGAATAGAGGGAATAGGAATTGTATGGCGGGCCATGAATGCTCACAAAATTGGGATTGGGGTACAGGGGGTGGGGTAGGGTGCAGGCTCTGGGGGGCTGGGGATGAGGAGTTTGGGGTATAGGAGGGTGTTCTGGGCTGGGACCGTGGGGTTCGGAGGGCAGGAGGGGGATCAGGGCTGGGGCAGGAGTGCAGGAAGGGGTGGAGGTTCCAGCTGGGGATACAGGCTCTGGGGTGGGCTGGGGATGAGAGGTTTGGGGTGCAGGAGGATGCTCCAGGCTGGGAATGAGTGGTTTGGAGAGTGGGAGGGGGATCAGGGCTGGGGTAGGGGGTTGGTGCATGGAGAGAGGCTCAGGGGATGCAGGCTCCAAAGCTCCAAGGGGCACTTACTTCAAGCAGCTCCCGGAAGCCAGAAGGCATGTCCCTTCTCCGGCCACATCCGGCCTGTGGGACCATCCTGCCCAGCTCCTGAGCTCCTGGTCAGGAAGGCTAGCCCCCGGCCCCTCCCCTGCTACCTCTCCTCCCCAGCAGCCGCAGCGTGCCACGAGCGCTCTGGCCCACCGCTCCTTCCGGGCAGCACGGGCAGCGTGGCTGGATCCAGCTGGGTGGCGGGGCTCCAAGCTCCTGCTGCTCTGAGCAGCATGGTAAGGGGGCGTGGGGTGTTGGATAAGGGGCAGGGGGTCCCAGGGGACAGTGAGCAGGGGGCAGTTGGATGGGGCGGAGGTTTGGGGGAGGCAGTCAGGGGACGGGGAACAGGGGGTTGGATAGATGTGGGAATCCTGGGGGCAGGCTCCCAGGGGGTGGGGGATGTGGATAGGGGGTGTGGTCCCGGGGGGCGGTTAGGGGCAGGGGTGTGGTGGATAGGGATCAGGGCAGTCAGGGGACAGGGAGCGGGGATAGGGGATGGGGTCACGGGGGGGAGCAGTCAGGGGACAAGGAGCGAGGATTCTTAGGGGGAAGTCAGAGGGTAGGAAGTGGATAGGGGGCGGGGCCAGGCTGTTTGGGGAGGCACAGCCTTCCTATCTGGCCCTCCATACAGTTTCACAATGCTGATGTGGCCCTCGAGCCAAAAAGTTTGCCCACCCCTGCGCTAGGAGTACCTTTCCCAGACCTGAAGAAGAGCTGTGTGTGACTCGAAAGCTTGCATCTCTTACCAACAGAAGTTGCTCCAATAAAAGATATTGCCTTATGTGACTTGTCACTGCATGATTGTAATGAAAATAAGTTTGAACATTATGTCTTAGATTTTTTTTCTGAAAATTTGCTTTTGCAAGAAATTAATATACAACTGGCTGTTATACGTGCAAATGTCTCTGCAATTATTCTCCTACTATTCTCATAATCTGTACCTATAATTAATTGGAGAAATAGCAGCAGGAGCCAATCGTGTTTTTTATGCAAGTGTCTTAAAATCTATTAATCTACCCTCTCCCTCACACACACATATATGCATGCATGCATGACACAGTTTAAATAAATAACTTCTGAAGTTTTCTGTAGGCTTTAAGTGGGTCATTCAAAGGTTTCCATAGCCCTCCTCTCCTCTCACATTCTGGTGACAGTTGCCTGAACTCTTGATCTTTGACCTGAGAAGAAATTAACCCTCCATAGTCAAACACATAACCCTGAACATTTTAGCAGCCTTAATAATGAGAGGTTATTAAAAAACCTTAAAAGTTCAGCAGAGCATTTCAAGGACGGCAGAATTAGGTTTCAGCCAATACCTACAGATTTATTGGATAACGCAACCTATTTGATTTGTTGGGCGACATGCTCCAAGACTACTAGTTCAGAATTTGCTGGCGTGTAAACAGCTGTTTGACTAATTTAACTACTCAATGAGTAAACACCCCTTGTTCTGGACATATGCAGCTATAAAGTATTAACTCCCCCCCCTCCCTTTTGAAGAAACAATGGAGATTTCCTGGTGTAACTTTCTTGATGCAAATCCAGAAACAGTGCAGAGGATGCAAGTTTATCATGTGGCCCAATGTAGACTTACATCACTGTTATTTTCCATAAGAGTTGTACTGTCCATACACAGTGGTGGCATGGGGGGCAGTCCTTGCACTACTTCTCCAAACCCTGTTCCTCCTTCCACACTCCCTCACTACAGGAGCTCTGCCTCTCCAATAACTTGAAATGCAACTGGTCTATAATGGGGATACATTTCCACTGCATTTACGTATTATAACAATTTTATGAAATAAGGGGGTGCACCTGAGCATTGTAAAGTCAATGGTCAAATTCCCATTGGCTTCAATGGGGTAGGATCAGGCACCAGGTGACTAACTCAGGAGTCTAACTACACATTATGAAATCCAGACTTCCACTGGGAACAGACTGCGCACTTGCCCAAACTCAATGAGGGGTCCAAGCTTGATGGTACCCCATCAATGGGACTGTTCACTGGCGTAATCTGTTTCAGTAAACATAGTAGCAGCAGGTCTAGTCCATGCCTCCTGCAGAGGAAAGCCAGCAGGGGGAAACTGCTGGGGGAAGCACTGTGGGCAGAATTCATGGAGCCAGCACATCCTGCATAGTCCTAATAATTTTGAGACTGCGGAAAGACAAATAGGAAGGTAGATCATGCCAAACTCACCTGATATTGATAACATTACCATATTTTCCTTGTCTAAAAAATTAGTTGATTTAATCTATTTGGACTTCAGTAAAGCATTTGATACAAGTATCAGAGGGGTAGCCATGTTAGTCTGAATCTGTAAAAAGCAACAGAGGGTCCTGTGGCACCTTTGAGACTAACAGAAGTACTGGGAGCATAAGCTTTCGTGGGTAAGATGCATCTGAAGAAGTGAGGTTCTTACCCACGAAAGCTTATGCTCCCAGTACTTCTGTTAGTCTCAGAGGTGCCACAGGATCATTTGATACAGCATCACATGGGAAATGGAGGATGGAGCAATATAAATGGGATGAAATTTAGCAGTACAAAATCACACATTTAGGGACTAATAATAAGAATTTCTGCTATAAACTGGGGACGTGAGAGTTGAAAATAATGGAAGAGGACAAATACCTCAGTGCAGTAGCCGATGACAAGGTAAGTAAGTGCCACCAATGTGATGCTGCCACAAATAAGGCAAATGTGCTCCTAGGATGTATCAGGCGAGATATTATCAGTAGAGACAGAGAAGGATTAATGCCATTTTACAAGGCAACTTATCTGGAATACAGTGTACAGTTCTGGTCACCCATGTTCAAGAAAAATGAATTCAAACTGGAACAGTACAGAGAAGAGCTACTAGGATAATCAGGAGAATTGAAGGCCCATTTTATAAGAGAAGACTAAGGGTATGTATACACTGCAAACTAAGCCCAAGTGTGTGGGACTCAGACTGGAGGACTCGGTGTTTGCAAGTCCATGATTGAACATCCACATTGCATTGTAAGCCTTAGCAGTGTCCTAGGACCTGGATCCTCAGTGCTTGCTGACTCAAATCAAAGTGATTTGTCTGTGGACAGAAGGGGGCTTGGGCTCAAACCTGAGTCAGATCCAGGGCTTAGTGTGCAATATAAACAGACCCTAAAAGCCTTCTTTTATTGTGCCTAGCAAAATGAAGGCTGAGGGGGGATCTGGTGGCTCTCTATGAATACATCAGGGATGGTAACACCCAGGAGAGAAACCTATTTAAACTAAAGGATAATGTTACCACAAGAACAAATGAGTATAAAACTGGCCATGAACATATTTAGGTGGGAAATTAGAAGAAGGTTTCTAACCATCAGAGGAGTGAGATTCTGGAACAGTCTCCCAATAGTAGTCATAGGGGTAAACAACTGAATTTGTTTTGAGATGAAGCTTGATAAGTTCATGAACAGGATTATATGACTGGGCTGCCTGTGGTATCAGGGGACTAGACTCGATGACCCAGGAAGTCCCTTCCAGTCCTGTGTTCCTATGAGGGAAGAGACAGCAAATCCAGGAAGCCAGAGGAGAGGCAGCAATAAGTGGGGGGGGGGAGGAGGGGGCAAAGGGAGGTATCAAAATCTCAGGCAAAGAGGGGGGCAGTGAATACCAGAGGCAGAAAAAAATTGTGACTTGAGGAAAAGGAAGGTTGAAAGAAAATTGAAGACAAGTGTCATAATTAGGCAGGAAGGTGAAGGAAAAAAAGAAGGTGAAAGGATCAGGGCCTTTTAGGAGAGAAAGTAGGACCATGAGGTGGCATGGACACAAGACTGGAAGACAGCATCGTTGTATTGGGGCCAGTGAGGGCTTGCTTCTGTACCTTGTCCAGCCTGGCAAAACATCACTATGGCCTTGAATAGAAGCACATCATAAAAATGTACCAGATTGCCCCAATATCAACACTTTTAATTAGCAGTTACTAAAATAGTGCTGGTGCAATATCTCACCTTGATAAACAAATTCATTGCCACCTTAAAATTCTCAGAGACCTGGAACTTGAGCGATGCATTTAGTATCATAATTAATTCTTTTTATTTGTTGTTCTCTAATTTGTTTGAAACTTCTACTAAGGCACATTAGACTCAGTTCCCCTTTAACCGAACGAATATCAGAGCAATCATATAGCTTCCTAGCTTAACATCAAGACCAAACACAAATGCTTTTATCTTTCTTGCTTTCTTTGGCTTTTAATTTATTTATTTATGTTCAGTCTAGATCAGTGGTGGGCAACCTGCAGCCCGTCAGGGTAATCCACTGACAGGCCGCGAGACAGTTTGTTTACATTGATCGTCTGCAGGCACAGCCGGACACAGCTCCCAGTTCTATCTCAAAAATGTCAAACTTAATTAAAGTGAAACTCACAAAACAGAAGTTTGGCCAGTATATACATTCCTATGGATCTCTACAACCTCAGCAGATTTTTCTGGTTCAGCCACCACACCTGAGTTAGAAGGGCAAGCTACTGCCAGCTAATGTCAGTAGGACATCAGAGAACACCTCCTGAAGAACAGCAGAATGTCAGAGATAGCTGCCAACCAGTGAAAATCTATCATAATACTGAACATTACCAAGGGTGTACTGTCCCTTCTTCAGCATACACCAGGTAACCTGCTAAATACCAACAGCTATTGTAGAGCTGATTAAAAAAGACCTTGTGTGAAGTTACTTAACATTATGATACATACCTGTTCAGTCCCAGCCAAAGAGATCCCCTCCCTGGCTGTGGAAATGGATACAGAATCTAAGAGTGACACAATTCATGCCACAAGCCTGTTATGGAGAACAATTAATTCCAGAGATCAACTTTCTCTGTCACCAGTCCATATTGCTACCCAATATGTGGTAGCTGTTACTGACCTGCAAGCAGATACAAAATTCATTATCTGTGCTGCTGGATATTGAGTTGCAGTATGTAACATGCCAGTGGCTTGGCTTAGGGTAGATAAGGAGATCTAAATTCCCAAAAGAAAAATTTCTCATCACGAAAGACTATGGCTTCTCCCTGTTGTTTTCCTATTTATTTATTTTTGTACTTAGTTATTAAAGCTTTTTTCTCCTGGCTAACTACCCAACCCACATTTTTCAGGAACCAGAATTATCAAGTTACCCAACTACATGACAAGATACAAATGCCTTAACTACTCACTAACCAGGACATGTGGACTATTTCAACATGTATTTGTAATCTTTGCTAACAGGTAGATGTTTGGCCAATTAGCCATCTTTTTTCAACAACTTCTGCATTCCCTTCATCTTAGCCTTCAGATCACCGTGAAGGGAAAGGAAAATGGAAAAAACTCTCTTGAGGCTATTAAAGATAAGTAGGAGAGATTCAAATATGTATAATGCAGAACAAAATCCCACCCTTCTTGGTTCTGCATAACAGTCTGTTAATTTACTACCAATTTATTACTGCGCATTTGAAAATGGTTTCCTGAAGGTAAACCTTTTAATCCGATCCAAAGGAACAATTATATTACTTCTTCCATTTGTCAGAACATGCCTGGTACTTGTTGGACATATAAACCATATTCAGGAAAATAATCCAGCTTTATTGTTCTTTATTCTACTAACAGAATGTGTCCTCAAAATGTCACCAACAATAAACTGTAAAAGGCTTCACATCAACTCATTAAAGACTACCCCTAAGGCAACAAACCACAAACTGAAGTTGCCGACTACCTTAGATGTTATTTATTCATTTCGGAATACCTAGGCATAGCAACTTACCATTCTTTTATTTTATATAAATGTTCATACATTAAGAGTGTGTTTCATTATGGATATGTTGAAAACAACAGAAGAGAAAATGTACAGTAATCTTAATAATACACTTTCATTTCTCCAGTAAGCATCCTTGAAATGCTTTTGGAAAGCTACTATCCCTGAAATCCTTAGGGCTGTTCACCTGTCAGTTTTGACAGCAAAGTCTAAAGTGACAGGACATATAGCTTTTTTTTATTTTTTTTGTGACAATGAATGACAGACTCAATTCTACCATATACAAACGTGGTGATTTACCTTTTCTTTAAAAATAGATTGTTTTCATGTTTGCTACTATGTTAAGAAACAGCAATCGCTAACATGCACAGAGTAGTTTAAAAAATGAGACCATTGCCTATTCACAGCTGTAATTAGAATACAAAATGGAAAGAAATATATGATAGTCTCTACACAATAAGCCAAATTCTGCTCTCAGTTTACTCTGATATAAATCAGAAAATGTCCCATTAAAATGAATGGAGTTACACTGTTCCAAAAGAGCAGTGTTGGTGAGAGGAGAATGGGTCTCAAGGTGCTGGGGAAAAAAAGTGAAAATGAGAGAGTTATAATTGCTCTTTTTCAATAAAATCTTCATTTAAAAAGACCCATGATTATCTGCAGGTGGTTCATTTGTTATTGAAGTTAAAGAACAGAATTTGCTTATCTTGTAAACAGTAAATGCTGCTATAAATAGCGATCCCACATCACAGACAAACTGACAACTAACACCGGAGTACTGTTCAAGGTTAAACCCGCTTGCGGCACCAAGACAGCAAATTAGAGTTTAAAGTATGGAAACATCATATTGCAATGTTATTTCCTAGCATAATCACACACATAAGTGCATACACTGGGAATGCTCTCTGCCCTCTGATCCGTAGCAAGTGATGTCCCTCATCTTGCTGCTTCACACACATGTTCCCTCACAGCATCTATTTATTGTTAAGGAGCTTCCTCAACTCTAGCTCTGGTGTTACATTAGGGTGCATTACCTTGCTTTGTAATTGCGTTATCTTTGTTACATTATTTTCTTATGTTTATTTCACTGAGGTCTATTGATATTGGGCACTACATTAACATCATGGGCTTTGCAGTGGTGAAAATCATATATATATATGCCCATTACATAGATTACCCTTGCGTGTTTATATTCTCTTTGTTTCAATTTTGTGGCTTAGTATTTTTTTATCTACACATTTTATAAATCTAGTACAGTTTGCCCTCAAACACACACACAAGGAAGAACAAAGAGAAACAAAAACAATATTCATAACTTTAAGTAGCCATATCCTATAAATTAGAACAGCTCTACTGAACTCAGTAGCTAAAGATGTAAAGAAGCCCAAGAAGTCCACACTTTGAGTCCAGCATAAGTAAAGGAAGAATTTCTTTAAGAAGCAGCTAGGAAGAGCCAGCTCTCCATTTTTTTCTTTGAAAGATGAAAGCTTAATTTAAGATATTTTAGAAAACTGTAAGCATTCTAGAGAAAAGCAGCTGTGATTTCCATTCAGGATATATACAAATTGACTAATATCTTTGTGACCCTGGGAGCCCCAGAATGCCAACCATCAGAACACCCACCATACTGTAACTCACATCAGGCCTGATACACTCATGGCCTCAACTCACTGTTGTCATAATATATATCCCAGAGGTGTCATGCAATGTATCATATGTAAACTGGTGACACACTGGTCCCAAAAATCACTGCATGATAGTAACACAGCGGCTCACCATTCTGGGAGTCCTGACCAAGATATCACAATCTTTCTCTAAGAAACAGAGGGTCCTGTGGCACCTTTAAGACTAACAGAAGTATTGGAGCATAAGCTTTCGTGGGTGAATGCCCACTTCATTGCGTCTGATGAAGTGGGCATTCACCCATGAAAGCTTATGTTCCAATACTTCTGTTAGTCTTAAAGGTGCCACAGGACCCTGTGTTGCTTTTTACAGATTCAGACTAACACGGCTACCCCTCTGATACTTTCTCTAAGAAGTTCTCCAGATGGATTGAGAATCCTAATGTTCCAAAGGCTGAGACAACAATGGTAACTTCTCACTCAATCCATTGAAAAGGAGAAATCAACAAAGTTATTCGTAATATTTCGAAAAATCACAGTTAATAGTAAATTAATTCAGTCCCTTTTAAACTTTGTGAATTATCTATGAATCTATCAAAATACTTATAAACTCCCTAGCACCATAATATCAGCGCACTTCATAATCTTTAAATATTTATCCTTACAACCCCCCCATGAGGTAGGACAGTGCTAATATCCCCATTTTACAGATGGGAAATTGAGATGACTATAACCAGGTGGCACCAACCTCTCACAAGCACACACAAACCCATCAGGTGTGCATCTGCTCCTCTCTCAGTCTGTGGTGTCCCATCAGTGGTTTCTCAGGTGGTTTTGGTGACTCAGCCCTCCGGCCAAGTCACACAGTGTCTCTATGTGAAACAAAGCAGACCCCTTCTTGGGTATACAGTCCAACAGGGGCCTATCCCAGTATCCCTCCATTGGCAACGTCACTGTAGCCCTCCCCAAACTCATCCCTTCATCAGTCCTTGCAGCTCTTTTTGGGCTAGCCTTCAAATAGTCACTCGATCCTGGCATGGGGACATGCCCCCAGGCCTTCCTCCCTGGAGACTCTTCACCTTTTCTGGCCCCAGCTGTTCGTCTATCTTCAGTCCCAGCAGCCAGTCGGGAGCTCCCTCTTGCTCCCCCAGTTCCTGTCAGCACTGAACTGTCCATGGTGCTGCAGTCCTTCAGGCAGCCTTGAACACAGTCCTCACTCCTCCAGCTCCAGGCAGTAACTAACTATCTCTATCTCTACAGCTCCTTTTATATGGCCCTGACTGGCTACTCCCTGCAACCTGTCTCATTAGCTGCTTTCCATGCAGCCACTCTAGGCAGCCTGCAGGACTTTCTCTACTGCTCCTTTCCGGGACGGGGCGTGGTAGGACCCTGAGGTGTCAAGCAGGGGACCTCTGGGCATAATCCACCCGATCACAGTGACTTTTCTCAGATTTATTATTGTTATTATTTATATTAACATAGGATCCAGGACCTCATTGTGGTAGGCACTGTCCAAATACAAAACAAAAAGGTATACCCTGCCCCAAAGAGTTTACAGCTTAAGAGAACAGAAAACACATGGGTACAGCCAGACAGGGAGTACAATGAAATGAGACAAAATTGTTCAGCATGACAGACTGTGGTTTCAGCACTCCAGCAGCCTAACCATTGTTAAGTTTTTGTAGGCATTGAGGAAAAGGAGAGTTAAGGGTTTTGCAGGAGGAAAATCTGTTATTTGTGCAGATGCATATGGGGAGCTCATCCCAAATATGACAGACAGAATGGGAGAAAGCATGATGGAGCATGTTTGAAATTTTAACAAGTGGACAATGGATGCATTATTGGCCAATCAGAAATAAAGTTGACTTTTTGATAAGCAATGAGAGATAAAGGGGCAGGGTGGGGTCAGACCATAAAGGATTGGAGAGAGAGGATAAATAGCTTATGTTTGATGTGATAAAGAAGGGAGAGCCCATGGGAGGATGCAAAGAAAGGGGTAACCAGGTTAAAGCAAAGAACAGTTAAATTGGAGAGGATGGAGATTAATGTGAGAATTGAAAGGTGGATAAGGAACTGGTTAACGTGGAGACTACAATGAGTTATACTTCAAGATGAACTGTCAGGTTTTAGAGAGCTTACTAGTGGAGTTTATCAGGGATCAGTCTTGGGACCACTTTTAAATAACATTTTTATTAATGACCTTGTCACAAAAATCAGGCACATGCTAACAAAATTTGCAAATAAGATAGAGTTGGGAGGAATTGCCAATATGGAGGAAAACCGAGTATCATACAAAAAGATCTGGACAACCTTGAAAACTGAAGTAATAAAAATGGGATGGAATTTAATAGTAAAAAGTGCAAGGTCATGCTCTTAGGGATTAACAACAAGAATTATTTCTATAAGCTGGGAATTTATCAATTGCAAGTGACAGAAACGGAGAAAGACCTGGGTGTATTGGCTGATACAGGATAACTACGAGCCGCTAATGTGACATGACCATAAAAAAACCCGATGCATTCTTAAGATGCATCAGACAAGGTATTTCCAGTAGACACGGGGAAATGTTAGTACCATTATACAAGGCACTGATGAGACCTCATCTGGAATACCATGTGCAATTCTGTTCTCCCATGTTTAAGAAAGATGAATTCAAATGGGAACAGGTGCAGAGATGGGCTACGAGGATGATCAGAGGAATGGAAAACCTACCTTACGACAGGAGATACAAGGAGCTTGGCTTGCTTAGACTAACCAAATAAAGGCTGAGGGGAGATATGATTGCTCTCTATACGTACATCTGAGGGATAAACAGCAGAGAGGGAGAGGAGTTATTTAAGTCAAGTGCCAATGTTGATACAAGAATAAATGGATATAAATTGGCCATCAACAAATTTAGGCTTGAAATTTGGTGAAGGTTTCTAACCATCAGAGAAGTGAAGTGCTGGAACAGTTTTCAAAGGGGCATAGTGGGGCCAAAAACTAATTGGGTTCAAGACTGAGATTGATAAGTATGTGCAGGGAATGGTATGATGAGACTGCTTACAATTGCATATAGCCTATCTGCAACTGTTAGCAGCAAATATCTTCAACAGGTGCAGAGAGGACACTCGATGGGGAGGACTCTGAGTTACGACAGAGAATTATTTCCCAGTTGTCTGGCTGCTGCTTGGCCACATGCTCAGGTCTAACTGATCGTCATATTAGGGGTTGGGAAGGAATCTCCCCCCAGGTCAGAGATCCTGGGGTTTTTTGCCACTCTCTACTGCATGGGGCCTGGACCACTTGCAGGTTTAAACTACTGTAAATGGTGGATTTTCTGTAACTTGAAGTCTTTAAATCATGATTTGAGGACTTCATTAACTCTTCCAGAGGTTATGGGTCTGTTACAGGAATAGCTGGGTGAGGTGCTGTGGCCTGCAGTGTGCAGGAGGTCAAACTAGATGATAATGATGGTCCTTTCTGGCCTTAATGTCTATGAGTCTATGACAAGAAAAGTGATATTTGCAGTAGGCTGTACCTTACAGATGATATGCAGAAAGAATCAGCAATATTTAAATATGGCCTGAATGTGAGAACCTAGTGAGAGGTCTTAGTCAAAGATGAAGCCCCCATTAGAGGCTTAAATGTCAGGCAGGATAGTAGTGTTGTCCACAGTGATTAAGAAAGGAGGTGGGAGGGAGACTTGGAGAGAAAGCTCTGTTTTAGTTATGTTGCTTTTGAGCAGACAGCTAGGCATACACAAGGAGATGTCAGACATACAGGCCGAGATTTTAGTTTGGACAGGAGACAGGACTAGAATATACAGGACTGGAGCTGTGAGTCACCAGCATAGAGATGATAGTGAAATTTGTTTGTGGATGAGGTTACCCAGAGATAAGGTGCAGAGAAGCAGACCAAGGACAGAGCCCTGTGGAACCCCAGAGAAAGCTGGAAGGGAGATAAGGAAAGATACAACGAATGTTTAGAGAGGTTGGGAAAGCACCAGGAGAGGAGAGAGTCAAAGAATCCAAGGGAGGACATGATTTCATGAAGAACAGCAATGGTTGCCAGTGTCAAAAAAGGCTGACTGGTTCAGGAGGCCGAGAACAGAGCACTAGTTCTGAAATTTGGCTAGTTAAAGGATATTGACAAGAGCAATTGTGTGCAGGGAGAGGAAGTCAGACTGGAGAGCATCTAGGATGGAATTGGAGGAGAGGAACTTCAAACAATGATTGTAAAAAAGCATATTCAATGACCTTAGAAATTCAAAGGTCAAGGGAGATGGTCAGTCAGTTGGAGAGGCAAGAAGATTCAAGGGTGGTGTTTATTGTATTTTATTTTATTTTGGGGGGTTTACTTTGGTTTTTAGATGGGAAAGATGAGAGTATGATTGTATTACGAGGGAAAGAGCCATAGAAGAGTGAGAGATTAAGGAGAAAAATAAAGGAGGAGATATGAGTAGATGCAAGGAAGATCAGGAAATGGTATGGGGATCGGATCACTGTGAAAAGCATAAGGTTTAGATCAGAAGAGCAGAAAAGAAACGTTTGCGTTCATGACAGGGAAGGAGGAGGAGAGAGATGTAAAAGGAAAAATGAACTGAGGGGACAGAGAAGGTTATGTCATAATTTGTCAGTTTTCTCTTGGAACAAACCAGCAAGATCCTGCATGGAGAGAGAAATGGAGGCAGGAAGAGGGAAGGGTTTAAGCAGTGAGACAAAGGCGGTGACAAGACAGCTGCAAATGTGGGAGTGGGAGTGAAATAAGTTGGAGAAGTAGAGTTGTTAGCTAAGAAGATGGCAGAACTGAAGGAAGAAAGAATGAAGTTGTAGTGGAGAACATCAGCCTGGTCGCAGGATTTCTGCCAGGGACGCTCCACAGCATAGGATTAGGAGAAGAGGAAGTGGATGTTGAAGGAGAGCCAGGATTGGATGCTAGCAGCGCAGACTTTGCAATAGGAGAGAGGGACAAAAGAGTTAACAGTGGAGAAGAGTGCAGCATGGAGATAATCAACAACCATATCAGCAGAAGAAAGGGGAGAGGGCAGGGAGAAGAGGGCTGAGAGCAGAGGAGAAGTTATCAATCCTGTCACAGAAAGGCCAAGAGATGGGGGGGTAGGTTTAGGCAGAGAGGGAAAAGCTGATGGGCGATGCCATTACAGTCCAAGTGATGATTCCAGATAGATAAATCAGGAATAGAGAGAGAAAGAGACCCCCCCCAATATCCACAATTACTGTAAAAAAAACAAATATTTACAATTCATCTAGGAAATATAACTCTTCAAGTCAGATTTATTGTTTCCCTGTTTGCTAGAAGCAATGTCTCCTGTAAAACTTGGCTTCTTCCAAAACTTTGCTTGCTTCACATATTCTAAAGTCCTGGAGACAAATTCTTAAGTCCTGGAGGCCCTTTTGAAGCCAATAACAAAGCAACCATTGATTTTAAAAGAGACAGCATTTGACCCCTTCTTGGGAGTACAAAAGGGATCTTTCCAGGACATTTTCAGTGGAGACTTCAGAGACAACAGAGTAACAAGGTCATATATTCTGTTGCTTCCCTAAAATAGGGTAATAAAGACAATGGGGACAAATCGAGCAGGGATGGGGAGTGGAGATTTTCCTTCTGTTCAGCAATAAAAATAAAACAAAAAGGAAATGTATAGACCTGATGGTAGATAAAACAGTATTTGTGCCTAACACAGATAAATTGTTCAAGAACTTTTTATGCAGGTATAAACATGGCTTGTGTGATGATGCCAAGGTCAGTAACATGCTAGCTGTTCTGCTGCTGAACTGCTGCCATGCAAGTTAAACCTGCCCAAGGGCTCCAGCTACTTACTCGCACAGTTAATAGATTTCAAAGAAATATGGAGAAAAACCATCAATGTAACTTGACAGTTTGTGCTGGTTGTTGCTCCTCTTTCACAGGTTTCTCTTTTCCAATTTAGGATACATGCAGCTTACAGTATTGTTCTTGACTCATTTCCAGGGTGTACCCCAATATCCTAGAGGGAAATGAGAGCCCCATCATGCTGCTTTTTTCATTTAAATTAAACTAAAATCCTCAACAAATCCTAGTGATTAGAATGGGGTCCTAAAATGTACACAAAGAATTGGATGCTGGTACAGGCAGGATTCCTGATTTCATGAACCAATAGGCTGATCTGGTAGGATAAACCCTTTTTCCTATATATAGCAACTGTGGGCTTTATCCACAATGTTTGAAACAATGGGATCATGCAAATTCATTTTCAAGAGACAGATGGATGATATCCATTATTAATAGAGCCCCAACTGGATCCTTTCCCTAAACAATGCATGTACAGCCTTTATCAAGATCTGTCAGACAAGAAACCTGATCCAAAACCAAACTTTATTATTTTATTTGTAATGATAAATGCATTGGGTAAATGAATAATAACTACAGTCTATTCAGAAATAACAATTTGGTGAGTACTTAAGATGTTCCTTTAATATGTCTGACTGGTTGGTTCTTCTTAATGAAGCCTATTTTCACATGTGCTATGTAAAACATTCATGGAGGGGAAAGATTCCAAACAAGTACTACACTCTAAACAGAAATTCTTTCAGCGAGAAGAAAATATAATGAACCATGTCAAACAGAACAATTATATTTCTTTTATGAGAGAAATTTGCCCTCCCTTTCCAAAGCCAGAATAATTGGGCTTTGTGCAGAGATCTCTTTGGGGCTGAAGGGGAATGGAATTTCTACTAACTGCCTACATAGGATAAGAAGATCCTATATGGCTTAGATCCTGTAACTCAGACAAATTAAGATGAGATTATCTCAAGAAAATGGTACAAACTGTAGCTGATCAATATTCCCCTTTTCAGACATCCCAGGGATATCCCAATGATGAATATTCTTCAGTGTAATAGAGATAAAGGAAGGAGGCGAAAAACATCAGTGGGATAGACAAGGTAATATTAGGTCCCATCCCTTCAATATTTCTACTGGTACTGCCAAATGTAATATCAAGCATCATACATACAGAGTGAAATCCTTGCCTTATTGAACAGCCATACACTTTTGTGCCCAGGATTTCATCCATTGTTTTGGGCAAGTTCTTGGACATATTTCCAGTTGTTCTGAATAAAATGTTTAATGCTGCTTTTATTCCAGGCCTCCTACTAAGTAATATCATGAAATATTTATCCAATGATAAAAGAATGAAAGCTTCATGCATCTCTTAAATTCCCATTTCCTGGTACTACCAGTTATAATCCATAGAACTAAAAAGTAAACAGTTGCCAGTATTTCAACATGGATGATGCCTATTCTAAGTATAAGAAAAATATGAAAATCTCAGATTCCACTGTATAAGTAACCAATGACAAATGGTGACCACCGTTTGTCAAACTGGGAACAGTTGTGGATCACTTTTCACTGGTAAAACGTTTGCCCTTAAAAACTGTCATTTGCCCAAAATAACTAAATAGCATTACCTCAGTATTTCTGTACTTCTCCATATTTACAATAGACAATACTGCAAATATTGGTAGAGTGAAGTGGTAGGGACAGATATCTTTAAAGCAAGACTTCTCCTTCCATATGTTTATATTGGGCAGGGTGAGGTGAGACATATTCCTAACTAAAAACATCCCCTCAGAGAATGATAAGTGGGCATTGTAGACACTTAAGTTGATAACTTTATTTGCTGAAAGTAAAATTAAGTTAATATTTGCAGTATTCACTGTGCTTCCATTTACCATAGGAAATACTGCCAATAGTGAGGTAAATGCTGATTTTCCCTTTAACGAACAAGGATCTAAGGGTGTCCATGAACCTACTTTTTACTCTCTCTCTCTCTCGAGTATTTTTTAATTAGAGCTCAACTTCCCCCCATTTCTTGCATAAAAACATATGGAAAGGGAGATCTTACTTTCAAGACAACAGCAGGATCACATAAGCAGGGCCGGCTCCAAGCACCAGCCTACCAAGAACGTGGCACCTGGAGGGGGGTGGCACTCCGGCTGGTCGGGGAGAGCGGGGCCGCGGCCGGGCTCACCGCCCTCCCCCGGCGTTCCAGACGGCCGGGGAGAGCGGAGCCACGGCGGGCTCGCCGCCCTTCCCTGCCGTGCTCCAGGGGGAGAGGGGGGAGGCGGGAGGCTTTTTTTGCCTGGGGCAGCAAAAAAAAAAAAAAAAAAAAGCCAGAGCTGGCCCTGCACATAAGACTTGATCCATGAAGTCTAGAATATGATTCCCATTAATTTCAATAGATTGGGCCCATAATAAGTATTTTTTCTAGGCCTGTCAAGCGATTCAAAAAATTAATCGTGATTATTTGCATGATAAAAAAAAATCATGATTAATCATGATTAGTCAAGCAATTAATTGTGCTGTTAATAATGGAACATCATTTATTTAAATATTTTTGGATTTTTTAACATTTTCAAATATATTGATTTCAATTACAACACAGAATACAAAGTGTCCAATGCTCACTATTTTTATTACAAATATTTCCACTGTAAATATTTGCACTGTAAAAAACAAAAGAAATAGTATTTTTCAATTCATCTCATACAAGTACTGTAGTGCAATCTCTTTATCACGAAAGCTGAACTTACAAATGTAGAATTATGTACAAAATATGCACCGAAAAATAAAACAATGTAAAACGTTAGAGCCTACAAGTCCACTCAGTCCTATTTCTTGTTCAGCCAATCACTCAGCCAAACAAACTTGGTTACAATTTGCAGGAGATAATGCTGCCCGCTTCTTGTTTACAATGTCATCTGGAAGTAAGAACAGGCCTTTGCATGGCAGTGTTGTAGCCAGCATCACAAGATATTTACATGCCAAATGTGCTAAAGATTCATATGTCTCTTCATACTTCAACCACCATTCCATAGGAAAGGGGTCAGCAACCTTTGGCACGCTGCTCACCAGGGTAAGCACCCTGGCGGTCCAGGCCACTTTGTTTACCTGCCACATCCACAGGTTCAGCCTATCATGGCTCCCACTGGCCTTCTGATTCTTTAACCTTAGGTTGAGTGCTGTAGCTATTTTTAGAAATCTCATATTGGTATCTTCTTTGTGTTTTGTCAAATCTGCTGTGAAAGTATTTTTAAAACAAACATGTGCTGGGTCATCATCTGAGATTGCTATAACATGAAATATATGGCAAAATGCAGGTAAAACAGAGCCGAAGACATACAGTTTTCTCCCAAGGAGTTCAGTCACAAATTTAATTAACGCATTATTTTTTAACCAGCATCATCAGCATGGAAGCACGTCCTCTGGAATGCTGGCCGAAGCATGAAGGGGAATACAAAAGTTTAGCATACCTGGCACATAAATACCTTGCAATGCCAGCTACAAACGTGCCATGCAAACGCCTGTTCTCACTTTTGGGTGATATTGTAAATAAGAAGCAGGCAGCAGCATCTCCTGTAAATGTAACCAAACCAATTTGTCTTAGCGATTGGCTGAAAAAGAAGTGGGACTGAGTGGGCTTGTAGGCTCTAAAGTTTTACATAGTTTTTAACAAAAGAAAATCTACATTTGTAAGTTGCATTTTCACGATGAAGAGATTGCACTACACTACTTGTATGAGGTGAACTGAAAAATACTATTTCTTTTATCGTTTCTACAGTGCAAATATTTGTAATAAAAATAATATAAAATGAGTACTGTACACTTTGTATTGTGTTGTAATAGAAATCAATATATTTGAAAATGTAGAAAAACATCCAAAAATATTTAATAAATTTCAATTGATATTCTATTGTTTAACAGTGTGATTAATTGTGATTAATTTTTTTAATGTGATTTTTTTTTTTAGTTAATCACATGAGTTAACTGCAATTAGTTGACAGCCCTAATTTTTTCCCTCTATGTATCACCCCCTGGATATCTCTCAACATTTATCTTGTCCTTTGATGCTGTTGTTTGTTATTTACCTGCAGGAACCCTTTGCCCACTCTAAGGTGTGTAAAAGACAAGGAAGGGGACTCGCCACTGTGCCAGCAACAGTAACTTTGATGTATTTTACATCACATATTTCGATGAGTCCCAAGGGGAACAAGCTGCTTAGATCAGCAGTTCCCTGACTTCACCCACTTTACTAGGCCGAGTATTGTGGTGGTTATGTGATGTGGGCTATAGTGTATAGGTGCCTTTCCCTTTCACATGAATCATCTATTTTATATACTCTTCTGCATTTGCCCCCCCCCACCCCCCATGTGCATTGTACAGCACAGGAGAATGGCCTAATTGATCATTTCTGGGAATCAAGATACTACCAATAGATCAAAGTGTGAAAAAGCTGCAGCAATGCAAGTCATATTTTGGATATATACTACTTTTAATATCCTATATCCTGATTGGAACCTATAGAATTCATGCACAAGAAAACTTATATTCAAGCCACAAAAGTTTTCTTCACAGTAGTCAACTTGTGCAAACTAACCCCATCTTCATTGTGTTGGTGATCAACAGCAAAACATAACTGTGAATTTGTCCCATCACAAAAGCTAAGGTAGGTTTTTATGCTTTTGATGTGTACAGTATTTCACCAAGACATTTACAATCTCCCACATGCAAACTGTCCCAGCAGTCATCTCTCTGCCAGACAGACTAGCTCAGCCCAGGTAACCCCCTATCTTTGGCTGAGAGAAACAGTCTCTCCCAACCTCTCCCAAACATGTTCTGTTCACCAGGCTATCAGCTTTTGCTGACACTCCCTGGGCAGCCTCTGGACACTCACCCAACCCCCATCCTTTCCTAGGCCCCATTGTCCTGTCATGATTTAGTTTCCTTTGATCTTTCTTCTCATCCTTGGCAAAACAGCTATGTCACTAGGGTTGGTGCTCAGGAGTTGTCTCTTCACAGCTATAATCCAGGCAATTATTTTTGAGTGTTAGGATGCTCCTTAAGTAGGCCATTGTTTTATCTTTCCTGCTTGGTTCCTTTAACAACCCCTCCTTTTGATCTTACTCCATGGCAGGTAATCCATCAAACACACACACAAAGAAACGCAACATATTCATAAAAATAATCAGATATTCCCCAGTTCATCACACGTCCTCAAACATGGCATCTCCCTCCAAATTCATCCCCTAGTCTGAGATAATATTCATTGCTGAGCCAGTGACAAGTTTAGGGTCTGATCTCTTAACTCATTAGGTGCCAGAAACGGTAGCTTTGTATCACTGAAAAGGGAAAATTCCCAACTTTGTACTGAAATATATAGTGTTTGTTTCTAGACCATGAGGATCCAGAGATATACAAGCTTAGTATCAGACAAAAAATCACAATAGACAAGGGTACAAAAACTACTTAAGCTGATTTTTTGAGGTTTCTAAAATGTTTTCATTTTAGTTTTATTCTATAAATTAAGACTTGTGGTAAGTACAGCATTTCTAGTTTTACATTCTAAGGACACGTGTAATAACATTTTAAGTACTATCTAAAGCAATTGTTCCAAAATATGTAGCATATACAGAAAATGTGATGGTGTGGTATCTAGGTTTTAACGGGTGCTTGCTTGGAATGACATGAATGTGGCTTCATGACTTGTGAATAATGCACGATCCTAAACTCAATGCTTGGCTCTGACATTTATGCCGTACATATCACTACCACAGAAGTAATGGATATACATATGTATGTATTTATGTGTATCGGCAATAGCAGCATAAATTCATCCACACAAAAAAGATGGAGATGAGGGGAAAAGAAAAGAACAAAATCAATAAATATAAATAGATCTCAGAAAATCAACTGATTAAAAATATTGAATCAAAATTGATTTAAAAATAATTCAAATATCAAGTCATGAATGGGGAAAAAAAACATGTCAGTTTTGTTGTTTGTTAGACCCAAATTCTACTGATGCCAAGGTAATACCAGGCGTGAATTTGGCCCTTGGGATAAAGAGTAGAATAGCTCAAATGTCTAAGCACTTATCCTATAGGGATAAACAGAGTATTTGTGGCACTGCCCATGAGCAGAATGATTTCTGTAAATCTCAGCTGAAGAGACTCTGGTGAAACCTATTGTCCCAGTTCAACACTGGTAACACTATGTACACATACAGGCACTGATACTCAACATCCTTGGCCTTCCTGCAGTCATGTTCATCTCTGAAAATGAATGCAAAGTGGATGAGAAATATCATCCATTCTGATTTGCTAGCATTTTAGTCCAATTTTGCACAAGTGCAAATTACACCTTTACCTCGATATAACGCTGTCCTCGGGAGCCAAAAAAATCTTACCACGTTATAGGTGAAACCGCGTTATATTGAACTTGCTTTGATCCACTGGAGTGTGCAGCCCCGCCCCTCCGGAGCACTGCTTTACCGCGTTATATCTGAATTTGTGTTATATCGGTGGCGTTATATCAAGGTAGCGGTGTATTGCATTGTCACAATCTTTTCCCACACTCCTGGTTCCCTCTGCAGGTTGTCAACTTTGCTTGGTAGGTCTTCAATAGCTCAGCCCTCTGGCCAAGTCACACAGTGAACCCCTTCCTGGGGTAGCAAAGAGTTTAACACACTGTTGGCCCTTCAGCCCCATCTCTGAGCCCTTTAACTCTCGGGCTTCTCACCAAGTTTTGTCCCCTTTTCAGGGCTTAGGCCACTTTCCCAGTGGCGAGACCCAGGCCCACCTACTACTCCAGGTCCCAAACCAGGGACACTGTAAACAGCAGCCATGTACCACTGCCTCCAGTGCACTGCTGATATTCCCTGGGCCTTTTCCCATGTGGCCCTGTTCCTTTCACCTATTACCTTAGGGTCACAGTAGTCAGATTCTCTCATTCCTAGAGCCAGTAAATGAGCCCATCAAGCTCCTCTGGCCAGAGTGGAGCCCAGTTCCTCACCCCTCTGGTCTCAGTCAGGAACTGCCCAGCTCAGACCCAGCAGCTCCTTTTATGTAATCCTGCTACACTCTGATTGGCTGCTTTCTATGCAGCCACTCTAGGCAGGCCTGGAGAAACCACCTTCACTGCTCCTGTCCTGGGATGGGGTGTGGTAAGACCACAGAGTCTCCAGCAGGTGGCCTCGAAGGGCCAGGTACATTCAATCACACTAACCATAATAGTATATTATTGAAAGTGAAGCAAATTCTAGTGCTTTCATCTTATTATCCTTCCCCAAAGGTCACCACTCAAGTTACCATTGCTGCCATCAGGAACTTCATTGCTCTGATTTCTAACAAAGTGAAATGCATTTCGATGCATAGTTGAAAGGGAAATGAAGAGGTAGGGTTCCAGGCCATATGATTGCTGAAGCTTTCTGAAAAATTCAATAATTCTAACGGAGCCCAGTAAACAAAAATAAAAAGTGATTGGTGTGCATAACACACCACAGGGGAAATGCTGCAGGAATTAGCTTGTGTTGAGTTAGTTCATGTCCCCAAAGAGCTGCGTTTGAGCTGCTTGAAGCTGCTCACTCCGAGGGATTATCTCATTCAATCTGCTTTAATCACAACTAAATGCTTTCAATTGGTATATACACTGAGACAGAATTAGAGAATCACAAGCCTTCAAGATCCAAGTGACAGTCTTGAAGGGAGTTGCGGGGGCTGGGGGGGGGGGACCAAACAAACTACATGGCTGAAGTAAAAATACTGTAAACCAACATCCACTTTTTCCATTCACTGAAGACAATCTTGTGCTTGACACTCCACAAATGAAGTTTAGAAATCTGGCACACACACACAATGAGCTTGATTCACTATGTTACTCTGCTGAAAATAATAATGGAGTTACAACAGCATAAAACTAGAGAAGCGCAGTGGTGAATTGAGCCCAACCTGTGTATCATTAGGACACTTTTGGGGTGATTACTAAGGCTTTTGGGGTTGATATGCAGTGCCTATCACAAGTATTTATAATGTGCCTCAGTTAATTATGGTACTTCCTACTTCAACAGCCTCCATTCCATGTTAAATAATCTGAAAAGCTGTTAACAAAGACATAAGTAATTACATTTACAAAGGTACAATATGCAGTGAAAACATTACTACCATCAAACAAGCCAAATAGAAGTTCATTGTAGATAGGACAAACTGCAATGCATTCCGGCACAGAAACTAGTTCATGGATCAGACAAAGACACTATTGAATATTTAGGTGATTAAGGTACAAAGTGATACAATCCAGATTTGATGCTAGATATATAACAGCAGATTAAGATTTAATGTTGAGTAACTGTTGTGTGTTTATGTGCATGCCTCTACATTGAGAGCACTATTCAATTGTCAGTTTTCTCACTACTGAATGGGTCAACAGTTTGATTTCTGGTTTATGGCTGGGCTGTCAATAGATTCATACTTTGCCTGTGATTTAAAGCTATCAAATAATTTTATGCTGACATAAGTTGCCTCCTTGACAGTTTTAAAATATGAAACAACAAGCAGTCAGTGTCAGCACTCTTAAATCAAGCCCAAGGGCCCCCACGGCACCACACTATGGCAGCTTGTTACCGCTAAGCAAATGTCAGTCTAGTCAATGTGCGTAGGAGGTTGTCAACTCCCTGGTTGCATCTGCCCTAATAACTAGTCTGCTATAAGGTGAAATTCATAAAGCTTTCGTCATGTTGTCTGAATCCTAAGGTGAAAAGTCTATACCATTGCTTTTTGTGTTCAGGGAATGGTTACTAGCCTTGGTGACTCTGGACTCTGCAGTTCCACAGCAGAGAGGTTGTTATTCTGTATGCTGCTCGTGCTGAGAACTGTAGAAATTACACATAAACATATAGAAATAAATAAATAGCCACCAACCTCATTTTTTCGATTCACTATTATCAGCATGCTATTTTTAACTGTGCAATTTAGCCAGGGGTGTAGCTAGCAATTTGATAAGTGGACACACACACTGGCCTCTCTGTTGGTCCCCTGCCCTCACTATACCCATTATCCCCCTAGTTAGACATACCATAATGTATAAAATGATGACTACACAGTGGATGCTACTAGACAGGGATCTATCAGTGTGTTCATAGAAGCCTAGTGAAGAACAACCCCCCCCCCAAAATGTTGCCCCCATGAACTTAAAATTGTATGTTGTGGCATGCACAGCACATGCCTCCACTTAACATATTAGGCATACATGTTACAAAGATCCACTTCCTTTGGAGAAGTGGCAGAAACTTGATTTCAAGCATATTTCAATGAAAAATCATGATCAGAGATTGTTTTTAATATATACAACAAGTAGATTTTAGGATCCTAATATTAAAAACAGTTCTTTTGTCCTTTAGTCTAAAAGTGTTTTTTCCCTAAAAATGTCTGCAAAATACAGCTAATTCTTATTTTAAATAGTGTCAGTAACAGCAGAGTTTTTTAAAAACAAGATATTGAACAAGTTGCATGATTATATGCGGCAAAAGAAAGAAAAATATAGAGGGCATTAAATTCTCCATAATTTGCACAATCTTCTCCACTCGTGAGTAGTTATAGATACTTCACATTCCCATGTTTTGGTTGTATACCGTATTCAATACAGTGAATTTAGAGTTAGCTAACAAACAATATAACAATGCTTACAATTATTTTGGTTGCATGATTACAAACTCAATGAAATCAGTGTCCAGAGTTCCAGTCCATTACTGTAAATGGACAACGCAGTGCCAACATTCTTAAGGATCCTATAGCTTTATAAGTAATTGTATATTCATTGCTTCTGTGAGTCTATAGTAAGGGTTCAATCTGCCTACCAACTAAGCATGCGCACTGTAAATGGCTGGGCATGCAATGAAGTCAAGGCAGGAATTATGCACTCACATAATTGATTGGAAATTGAAAATATTAACAGTGACTATATAAAGCAAGATTGTTGTTGTATTTTCTACACTCATTCCCGAATATCTCATTGCATAACCTATCTTGCAAGTGGAGAAGAGAATGCCATTTCATTCCATAGCCATGTATCTCTTCTATCAAGAATTCAGCAAAAAATTGTATAATTTCATAGACATCTTAATGATGTTGAATACCCTTATCTAAAAGTGCCAGTCAGTAACTCTGATAAAGGATGCCAGCCCTTGGATATAAGGAAACTACAGTGTCTTAATTTCCCCCTCTCCTTTCCCCCCTCTCCGCCAAATAAAAAGCACTAAAAAGAGAAAGCACCAAGGCTAATGGAGAATTGACCCTGAACCACAGGGTTATATCCATGTTTCTAAGGTTCCCCTAGAACCTATATCCATTTCCACATATACTATAGATCATAATTAGAGCTAATCACATAAACTTCCATGAATGTATTCAATGGATTTCAGAATTCTGTGAAAAGATCCAGTTTGCATTCCCCAATCCTGTGCTAGCTTAGCTCTGCTAGCCAATCAAAGAGTGCTAGGACCATAGCAGTAATATTGCAACTGACAGTGATAGCCTTGAAGAGCCTCTGTGTGCAAAAAACACATGGGACTGAGATTGTAGCTAATGCCTGAAAGGAGTGGAGAGGAGAGAGAAAGCTTTCTCTGCCTCTCTGCAGGACTACACACAATCTAGGCCTAACTGTATTCCTTTTTAAGGCAAAGTATGGGAAAGCCAGCTAATGTTTTTGTTCATTTATTTGTTGAGAGAAATGTATATTTACAGATTAGGTTTAAAAGTATAGAGAACACACAGATTTCTGATGACAAAGAAACAAATATGCTGTTTTAAGTCTGTTTCCCTGTGTACATACAGAAATTACAATGGGGTGCCACTCTTGTTCAATCTTGAGATTCCATGGTTAGCATGGGATCTTGAGAAAATCTCCTAGACACCTATCACCACTGACATAAAATGTTGAAGTTTTAGCCTACTTGTCATGCTTTTAAATACATTCATTTTCCTAAGAAAGACATAAATGGCGTAGAATTTAAACTCTCTTCTTTCTCACTCTGCCAAGTTCAAAGGACGTGCGCACTGCTATCTCCCTCTCACTGTACCTCACCTCTCCCTCCCAGACATACCTGAAAAAGTCTCTGGGTTGAGCAGTCATTCTGGAAGGCAAAATACCAATTTTATGCAATTTAAATGTTGCACACTGTTAACACACCTTTCTCATTTATATTGTACAAAAATAGAGTATATATTGATCAGCGGTGATGCCAATATAGTGTCCTAAGTATTCCTGACTCTTTAGAGCCAAAATTAAAAATACCACTTTCCTCCACTTTTGAAAGTGTCTACTTTCAAACCACAAACAACATTAGTAAAGCGGCTGAAAGATGCTTTTGCTGTGGTATAACAGGTACACTCCTATAAAGACACATCTTTGGGTTCTAATGCTCTCAATGCATTACCTTTCACAAGATGCAAATAATAAAAATAAATCCAATTTTTAAAAAAGTAAAAACACAACAATTGATTTATATTTGGCAAAGGAGAAACACAAGAGCTTATTCTCACAAGTGCTCTGTGAAGTGCTGTATAAGTAACTACTGCAATTTGTGTCTCTCCAGGGGCAAATGCATGGGAATCTAACATCAGTACTGAAAAAAAAAGAGTAAGGAAAGCAAGAGAGAGACAGAGACAGAGAGAGAAGCCATGTCCCCGTTCAATTCTGTTCCTCTGCCATCTGTCACAATTGCTGTCATTCCCAAAAGACTAGGTTTAGAAAGGCCACTACAACTAATGAGCAGTGCAGAAAGGTAGAATCCTGAATCAAGCTACATATAAACATCCAAAAGCCACATAAAACTGGAAACACTGTTAATAAACCCTCAACTACAGGAGGACAAAAGTCCAACACTATTGGTCCCATTGGTGCCTTATTTGTGCTGGTATTAAACTCTTAAGAGATGCATGGCTGGTTAAGAGGAAGGCTTGTCATAGTGGGGTTTGTATATATACATACACACATACATATATGTGTAGTTCATAGTTTATGATTTAATTAATTATTACAGTACTATGCAGTACTAGGAAAAGCACATTGTATTCCATAAAGTTGACAGTATTCAACTGTGGCAACGCAAGAGAAATCAGTCAGTCAGTCTTATGGATGCAATAATAAGCCATCTCACTGGTATACTGACAAGACCTGTCCAGAGTCTTCAGCACTCTTCAACTCTAAGAAACAAAAACAAATTTATTTTGCTTAGGGAAAAATCAAATGCTAGACCATTGAACCATTCCTCTCTCTATTTTTTTAACCTATAAAGAGAAAGGAAATACACTTTCAGGATCATGATGAGGGGTTATGAAGTGAAATTTCATGCAACCAACACATGGTCAGGGGATTGAAGCCTGATATAAATTCATCAACATTCAGTGTGAAAATTAAAGATTAAGCAGACTAGGCAGATTCCCTCCTCTAAACTCACAGGACTGACAACTCTTGCCATGTCGTGAACATTTGATAAAGAAGCCTAATCCAAAGTCCACTGAAGTCAATGGAAAGACCCAAAATTGCTTTAGTAAAGTTTGGATCAGGTCCCAGGTGAGCAAGTGGGACATTGCTCTCCTCAAAATGCCTGGGGAACATCTTTAGGGGAGTGTGTGACTGCCAACTCCCACAACTCAGCACAGGTCTGCTTCCACAACGTGCACAACTAGAACACCAAATATAAACATTTCCAACCCAAACTCTGTGGAAATTTGGATCTGGACCCACACACTGCAGCTCAGATGTTTCCATTCACAAAAATAACAACCCCTTTTGCCCCTAAACCCTGACCGACCAACCAACCAACACCATCAACAAAATGTAAAACCAACCAAACAAAACCCCCAAACAGTATTTTGACACCCAGAAAGCAGAAGTACTGGAGCCACCATGAAGTCAACAAGGGATTTCACTATTGCTATCAATTCTACTTGAAAGGCACGCAGATACTATGGTGGTAGGCATCAGTATAAACATGAAGATCGGACAGACAGAGCTTTATCATGAAATTAGTAAAAATCCTTTAAACCTCACAGAAATAAAGTTCCAACTTGGATTCAAGTTTTGGGAGAAAGATTAAGTCAGTTCTTATGTTAAACTAACCAGTCTTGCCCTTCCCTGCTTTTAATTCCATGACCACTGTAAAGTGTCTAATGAAAGTGCATGCTGGTGTCTCCGGTTAAAAACACACTGTCTCTGAGCCACCTCTTTCCTCAAGTGGATCCTTCTTTACTGAGTCAGCAACCCACACGCTCAGCAGTGCCACTCCAACTGGCATTAATGTAAGCACAGGGGTCAAAGAATAATTGTACTTGTAGTGGTCAGGGAAACCTTGCATGACTGCAAAAACCCAGCAAGCTTCTGACAGCTGAGAATGTGAAAAACTTGACAGGCATAGTGTGTATGGACCTCAGCAATCAGGGCTAGGAGTGGAGGGAGGGCGGTCTGTACATGACTTCATCAGCCTAACACGAGGAAAGCTTGGCAGGAAGAGATTATAATAATGAAATGCTATTTTGGTAACTGTAGGTGTACAATAAATAAAAGACTGTACTTATTTACCAGTTAAATTTATAAATACTATGTATACTTATATAAAAAGCACATGAATATGCAGAAAATATTTGCAACTATGCTCGTAATTGCCTTTTAAGATAATGCAATTTTGCTGACTATTTTGCTCTACTGCATTAAATGCTGACATAATTTTAAGTACCCTTAATTTTGTTGTCTAGAAAATGATTTCACACTTGGTGTCATTGACAGATTTTCTTACTGTATTTTAAAAAGTCACTTCGCTTTTTCCAGTTATGCTGAAACTTCATGTGCTCTCACTATGTAAGAAAATGCATTTAGTTCAGCCAATACTTTTTTTCATCGTTTGCATTTTTATGACAAATGATGCCACAGAGTCTTGGAGACTTTATCCTAAAAGCAGGTATAACATAGGCAGCAACAGAGCAAACCTCCTTACAGAGCTCCACCGACATGTCTTGAATTTGGAGAGAGTCTCTCCAGGAGTGAGAGGGTGACTCAGTCTGCTGAAATGGCCAGTATGTGGCACTAATTGTGATGGCATATTTTGAGATATGGACACCTGACAGGAGACTTGAAGGAGAAATCCAACTCTTTTCAGCTATGCCCCCTAATAGGTGTGGGATCATAACTTTTGGTGGTGCCAATCTATTATTTATTATTTGTAATATGCCATCTATGTGCTACAGTCTTTACAAATGTGCATAAAGAAAAGAACCTTCCCCCAAAGATATTACAATCTAAAAGTCATGATTTAACCAATGGCCTTGAGACGAAATGTCACAGCGTCACATTTATGGGAATCCTCGTTACAAACATCTATGAATTTCTCTAACTAAACTATATTCTGGGGTAATTACAAAAATACATACAAAGCAAGAGACAAAATAATGTGGCAACACTTGCACAAAAGAACAGACAAAATATCATATTTTAAAATATACTGCCTATTAACACATTTTCAATGTACTACATTGTTTCCAAAACAGACTACATTCAACAAGTATTGGAACATGTTCAGAGCTACATTCTATCTAATGAAGTGCACAGTGGTGTAGGTCTGACATGACATTTCAGTTTACTCCTAAGAAAACATTTGATAACTCATGAGTGAGAAGACTGTAGTGTAGTCACTCAAGGAAATGAATGTTGTACAAGACCTAAGCCATCATGTACTTGCTCTTTCTCCGCACCCTTTTTTGTTGGATTTTTCATACACACATTACATCTTCCGACAGTCAAACAACTCAGCTGGCTCTGTCACAGCCCCATATACTCTAGAAGAAAGTGTGATGCTATTGCCCTATTTGGCAGGTCAACAGGTTTTGGTGGCAAAATCAAGGTATTGACTAGACAGCCAGTGGCTAATGCACAGTTCAAATGACCATTTAACATAACATATGTCTCATCGGAAAGTACCTCTTTGCTGAAGCATACTTTGAGAGGACAGAGAGGACTTATATTTTAACCATTTTTCTTCCTATATTTTTAACCATTTAGATGCTCTTGGATGCTGCTAGACTGATAACAATGAAGAATAAAATTATCTGTCCATAAAACAAGTTTGGTATGTGCAGTGGCAGTGACCATCCTAATGCTAGACAAACAAATCAATAATCTATGTATTATTACTATCAGCATTATAAATGCTTCACTATAAATAATACTTGTATAGCTAACACAATGTGCCTCAACCCTGGACTACAGGAAACATTTGAGACATTCAACCTCCTTAAACATTTAGAACAGCATCTGGAGTATTTCGTCGCTTGCCTGCTGAAGCTCCACATATAGAGATAATGGGGTTAGTGTAAAGGGAGAAGTATTAGCCATTGTATTTAAACAAATAACCATCATCGACAATTAACTAGCCATCCAGTTCAGAAATATTCCACTGTGAATTGCTCTTTCAACTGACAAAGTTTTTCACTTTACACTTCATCTTCAGTCAATATTATAATCCAAATGATGACTAGTTTTACAAGCAACAGTTAAAGTGTTGCCTGAGGAGAAATATTACCAAGACCGTCCAAAGTCATCTCTCAAGCACAACTGTCTATCTCAAGGGCAGTACTTTACATACCTACAGATTAAGGAAGAATGTTTCCACATTGGCTGACTTAATCATATTAATAAATTAAACCTGATCCATCCTGATATAGCTTATATACTTGTACATAAGCTAAACACATTCATTCATCTTTATAGTCCTTGCCTTTGTCAGTAGCCCCCGACCCCTGCATTCTTGTCTGCTATAGCAAAGTTAAGTGGTCAATTAAGCCTGGTTCATGGGTACCCTGGGGTTATGCCAAAATGCTTAAACATGGGGAAAAGTAATTTTCCTTTGCCAGCCACCATGAATCCCACACATCAACACAGACCACTACTTGTTTCAATTGTTAATTTTCTTCCTGGGCAATGAAAGCTTATCTGGCATAGGTACAGAGCTCTGATTACTCTGTATTTACTTTTTTTTTTTCCACATTGCACTTACCAGCACTGCATGATACACCACATATTTCATAACTACCAAACTTCGGTCAATGAGGTCTGGATGGGACTTCCTTTCAGCCCCATCAGTGCTTGTGTTTATTGACAACATGCTGTCGAGCCAGGGACAGACACTTCATCATTCTAAAAAGCCAAGCATTTGTCTTCAACACTCCTATCCACAAGGCAGAAATTCCAAGATTCAGAATCAAAACAACATCTCCAGCATGGCTGTCCAGAAAAATCACAATTAAGCCATAATCCTCTTACAGTTTCCTGAGACACAACCATACTTACAAATGGCCAAATAGACGCCTGGTTAATGGAATTGTGCTAGCTTAGACCAAGACTTAGTTTATCCACTCTCTCTCTCAAAGCTGGCCACCTAAATGAAACCCAGAACATTTGCAAGTGCAACTGCTTCATTATCGAAGAAATCTGATTTTTCATTTGCAAATGGGCACTCGTGCATATAGACCAGCTAACTGTGCACATAAATACCCACCTGCACATGCAATGGCTGACTATTCTCATTTGGCAGGTGAGATTTAGGTAGCCAAGTATGGCAACTGTAGCTTTCCAGGCATTTTTATCTTCTTTCATCTAAATTAAGCCAGCTCCTCATCCACACTGATATATCTCTGCTCCATTCATGCCTTCTTTAAAACTTTCCTGTGGTACATAACAGAAGGTCCAATTATTTACCTGGCTGTGCCACAAGTTTGATTTATTTTCATGATTTGTTTTTTACCATTTGTGAGCACAAACAGTACTTCATGAAGCATTTTCTGGGGCCCTTGATTCAACTGTATTGGCTAAATTTGATATTTTATTTTCCTGCACAAGCTCAGGAACAACCCCCCCTCCTCATCCCCCAATACATATGGATTTGCTGCTTTGCCCCAAATAATCATTTACAAAGCATAGTGCACTACTTGTTATTTACTGATTTTAAATAGGATGTTTAAAATATTGTTAAAATATTTACAAACTGAGATATACTGGTACATCACAGGCCCTCATATTTATTTAGCTGGGAAAAATGCAGTGGTTACTGCAGTGCCTTGGCTGAAAACAGCAAATGAGGTAATTATGGGATATCCATAATGAAACTGGGCCAGGTTTGCCAGGAGATTTGCGGAGGGCTGAATGCTTTCCAGAAGTAGGGCAATTTTTCTTTTTGGATGGAAACTATATGAACATGGTGGTTTTAGCAGCAGTATTTTTTGAAACACAGAACCTGTTATTTGTTAGGTGTCCAAAATATGCTCAGTGCTGTCCAAAGCACAACAACAACAACAACAACAAAAAGACAATAGCTGCTCGAGGGATCTTACACTCTGAGTGACAGATGAAGAGACAGAAGACAACAAAATACACTGAGGAACCCAGAGGAGGGAGTTAATGTTGATGGATTTATTTTTGATACTTTGATCTCCTCTAGTATAGTGTTGACAGCTCCCATAAGTCTCTCATATTTGGTGTTCTTTCTTAAAGTCCCGCCACCTGGAGTCAAGTGATTAGTGGAAGATCTTAGCTTTCATTTATTTATTAAGTTTCAAGCTTGTGATTGTGGAGGAAAGCTCAAAGTTCAAAAACCCATGGGCAAATGTAAAGAACCCCAAATTTATTATTTTTTAAAAAGCTCATATTTTCAAGCTATTTTGTAATTTTGGAGGGCTTGTCTCATGATGATTTTTGAATGCTTGAGGTTGGCAATACAGCTAATGTGATGATGGGATGGAGAGAACATCCAGTGTAGGCTTTTTGTGGTGGGGTGGTAGAATTATTATTATTTATTTATTATTATGAAGGAATTGATGGAGAACATGGGCCAGTGAGAGTCTTTGGGGATTGTTCCATGCATAAAGAGAAACATGCACGAAGGTACAGAGACAAAAGAAGGAGAAAGACTGATGGGTCACCGAAGCTGGCATTATCAGTGGAATTTGGGCTAAGGGAGGACGCAAAAAGAGTCAAGGGAGAGTATTTTCAAAAGCATCTAATTGACTTAGGATCCCAAGTCCCATTTTCAAAAGTGACATAGCCGCTTAGAAGCCTAAGCCTGTTGATCTAAGGCAGGGATCGGCAACCTTTGGCATGTGGCTCGCCATGGTAAGCCTCCTGGCGGGCCAGGCCGATTTGTTTACCTGCCGCGTCCACAAGTTTGACCAATCACGGCTCCCACTGGCCGTGGTTCATCGCTCCAGGCCAATGGGGGCTGCTGGAAGCGGTGGACAGCACATCCCTGGGCCTGCGCTGCTTCCCGCAGCCAGTGGGAGCCGTGATCGGCTGAACATGCGGTCGCAGCAGATAAACAAACTGGCCCGCTGCCAGGGGCTTACCCTGACGAGCCATGTACCAAAGGTTGCTGATCCCTGATCTAAGGTCTGAGATGTGGGCCAGGGCAGAATTCTGTATGGTTCTGAAGGCAAAAATGAGACTGTTAAAACAGCATTGGCCACAGGAAATCACTGGAGAGACTGGAAAAAGGGAATTCTTAGGTCTGACTATGGGCACCATCATTTCTGACAGTCTAGAGGTGAAGTATAAGTATTAGGGAAACCAAACAGAAGGATGATGCAGCAATCAAAAGAGAAGATGGACAGATGAGCCTCAATTGTCCATTCATGAATTTCATTCTCTTATTTCTAATTTATTTGCCACTTCCACGGTGCTAAATCATTATGCACTCTCCTTTTTTGGTATTGACACACTTCAGATAGTTGTAGACTGTTATCATGGCCTTCTTACTTGTCACTTAGGCTACGTCTACACAACGGGGGGGGGGGAAATCGATTTCAGATATGCAAATTCAGCTACGGGAATAGCGTAGCTGAATTTGACATATCCGAGCCGAATTACCCCGCTGTGAGGATGGCGGCAAATCGACCACCGCAGCTCCCCCATCGATGGCGCTTACTCCTCCCTGGGCTGGTGGAGTACGCGCGTTGATTCGGGGATCCGATCCGGGCGGGTAGTGAAGACAAGCCCTTAGCTAGGCTATACATATTTAACTCAATCACTCCTCATCAATCATTCCCTCTGGCACCTTACTTTTTGTTGCTGTTTTCTGAACTCTCTCTAATTTGTCAATACCTTTCTGGAACCTAACAGAGTTTTCCACATAGCGATGCACTATAGCTGTATACAATGAAAATATTACTTCCCTGTCCCATGATGAAATGCCTCCTGTGCAGATATAGCCAAAATATATATTGGGCTTTTATACTGCCTTATTATGCCTAATTTGCAGTTCATTCTTATTGTGCTCTGAAAACTGACTCAGTACAAAATGGCAATGGGCATTCTTTAAATGTGCTCAAGTTCAGTGTATCTCCCCCTAGCTAACAGCCCTGTAACCTCTACCTGGGATCTGAAAATCAAGCTATGTACTTTCCTTTTCATGCATCATCACCAATAATAAAAAGTTCTGCAGGACAAATTACACCCTCAGTTATATCTGTGTAACCCACAATCTGTCCAATGGGAATGCGTAAGTGTGCTTTTTTGTCTTCAGTGGACCCTCCTACAGGAAGATATAATATGACCCTTCTATACGAAGTAAGTTAACAATTTTATTGATAATAAATGAGCCTAAAAACATTCTTAGACATCTCCGCATTCACTGCAGTGGGCTCAGGCCCATCAGCTATGTTCACTCTGTAATGTGAACACAAATAAAAAGGAAAACATGTATTTAAGTAGGTAAGCAGGCCTATTTCTGATTACACAAAAGAAGCAGTGCAGTTTTACACAGTTACCTTTTTAGACTAGAACTGCTCTTTCAGTATATATAAGCAATGCAGATACCATGCTTTACCCATCTATTGAATATCTGCCTTATTTTTCTCCAGATATAAATTTTTCCATGCAGAATCTTTTGTGGAATATGTCCATGTTTCTACAGGTCAATCTGTTTTATTTTCTTTCCTCACTGCTGTTTGAATCATATGTGAATTTACTTAAAACCTTGTTTATTGTGTCTTCTAGATCACCAAGGAAGGTACTAAGAAACACTAGATCTAATAAAAATCCCTGTGGTGCCCTACTACTCACAGTTCAAAAGTGAGAGAGACCTTCTAATAATGGCCACTGATAAAGAGCAGCTAAGGGAACACTTGGAAAATTGGAACAACCAAATCAGTTATGCATAATTATTAGGAGTGGAATTCTTGCCCAACTGAAGTTAATGAGAATTTTGCCATTTACTTCAGGGGTCAGGACTTCATCCTAGGTTTTGAAAATAATTGGTAGAGGAAATTATGCCATTACTTAAAAAAAATAGACATGGAAAATTGGGATTATGTACCAGATGATAAGAACATAAGAATGGCCATACTGGGTGAGACCAAAGTCCCGTCTATCCCAGCATCCTGTCTTCCAACAGTGGCCAATGCCAGGTGCCCCAGAGGGAATGAACAGAACAGGTAATCATCAAGTGATCCATCCTTCTGGCAAATAGAGGCTAGGGACACTATCCCTGCCCATCCTGGCTAATAGCCATTGATGGATTTATCCTCCATGAATTTATCTAGTTCTTTTTTGAACCCTGTTATAGTCTTGGCCTTCACAACATCTTCTGGCAAGGAGTTCCACAGGTTGACTGTGTGTTGTATGAAAAAATACTTCCTTTTGTTTGCTTTAAACTTGCTGCCTATTAATTTCATTTGGTGACCCCTAATTCTTCTATTATGAGAAGGAGTAAATAAAACTTCCTTATTTACTTTCTCCACACCAGTCATGATTTTATAGACCACTATCATATCCCCCCTTAGTAGTCTCTTTTCCAAGCTGAAAAGTCCCAGTCTTATTAAACTCTCCTCATAGGGAAGACACTCCATGCCCCTAGTCATTTTTGTTGCCCTTTTCTGAACCTTTTCCAATTCCAATATATCTTTTTTGAGATGGGGCAACCACATCTGCACACAGTATTCAAGATGTGGGAATACCAGGGATTTATATAGAGGCAATATGATATTTTCTGTATTATCTATCCTTTTCTTAATGATACCCAACATTCTGTTTACTTTTTTGACTGCTGCTGCATATTGAGTGGATATTTTCAGAGAACTATCCACAATGTCTCCAAGATCTCTTTCTTGAGTGGTAACAGCTAATTTAGGCCCCATCATTTTATATGTATAGTTGGGATTATGTTTTCCAATGTGCATTACTTTGCATTTATCAACATTGAATTTCACCTGCCATTTTGTTGTCCAGTCATCCAGTGTTGAGAGATCCTTTTGTAGCTCTTCACAGTCTGCCTGGGAGTTAACTATCTTGAGTAGTTTTGTATCTTCTGCAAATTTTGCCACTTTTGATCCCTTTTTCCAGATCATTTATGAATATGTTGATCCAGGACAGACTGCTGGGGGACACCACTATTTACCTCTCTCCATTTTGAAAACTGACCATTTATTCTTACCCTTTGTTTCCTATCGTTTAACCACTTACCAATCCATGAGGGGATCTTCCCTCTTATACCATGACTGCTTACTTTGCTTAATAGCCTTTGGTGAGGGACCTTGTCAAAGGCTTTCTGAAAACCTAAATACAGTATATCCACTGGATCCCCCTGTGACGGGTTGGATCACAGAAACCCCCTTGGGAGCTGCCACCCGATGTGCAAAGACTACCCCTGCTTCTGTTTTCCCTGCCAGCTCAGGACTCCAGCACCCTGTCTTGCTGAGCCAGCCACTCCTGTCTGGCTCGAACACAGATCCAGGGTCTGAATCACTTGTCCCAAAGCTGCAGGTTTACCTGAAAACAGCTCACAGAAGTGGGCTTGTCTTTAGCACTCAGATGTCCAACTCCCAATGGGGTCTAAACCCAGATAAATCCGTTTTACCCTGTTAGTAGTCCTGAAATTTCACATTTGAGTTCCTTCAGAACTCTTGGGTGAATACCATCTGGTCCTGGTGATTTATTACTCTTTAGTTTATCAATTTCTTCCAAAACCGCCTCTAATGACACCTCAATCTGGGCTAGTTCCTCAGATTTGTCATCTAAAAAGAATGGCTCAGGTTTGGGATCCTTCCTCACATCCTCAACCGTGAAGACTAATGCAAAAAATGCATTTAGTTTCTCCACAATGGCCTTATCATCCTTGAGTGCTCCTTTAGCACCTCGATTGTCCAGTGGCCAGACTGGTTGTTTAGCAGGCTTTCTGCTTCTGATGTACTTAAAAAATTTGTTGCTATTACTTTTTGAATCTTTGGCTAGCTGCTCTTCAAATTCTTTTTTGGCCTTCCTAATTATATTCTTATACTTTGTTTGCCAGAGTATATGCTCCTTTTTATTTTCCTCACTAGGATTTAACTTCCATTTTTTAAAGGATGCCTTTTTGCCTCTCATTGCTTCTTTTACTTTGTTGTTTAGCCACAGTGGCACTTTTTTGGTTCTCTTACTATGTTTTTTTTTAATTTGGGGTATACATTTAAGTTGAGCCTCTATTATGGTGTATTTTAAAAGTTTCCATGCAGCTTGCAGGGATTTACTTTTGATGCTGTACCTCTTAATTTCTGTTTAACTAGCCTGCTCATGTTTGTCTAGTTCCCCTTTCTGAAATTAAATGCTACAGTGTTGGGCTGCTGTGGTGTTTTCCCCGCCACAGGGATGTTAAATTTAATTATATTATACTCACACTTACCAAGTGGTCCATTTATATTCACCTCTTGGACCTGATTCTGTGCTCCACTTAGGACTAAATCAAGATAGAATCATAAAATCATAGGGTTAGAAGGGACCACAAGAGTAAAAAGATATTACCTCACCTACTTTCAGGGACTGTAGGCCTTTTTGTATCTAAAAGCATGATAGGACAACAGTAAATGTTGTACTGGATTTGAGAAAGGAAAGAAGACTGATCCTAGTAACTGCTGACTTATAATTAACAGTTTTTTCAAGTAAAACCATGGATTTGGGAAAGCGGAATGTAAGGTGGAGGGGCAGAGATTACCAGCTTATGAAGGATAAAAGAATCATCAGCAATAATTAGCATGAGTTTAGAAAATATAGGTCTTTGCCAATATTTTTTTTTGTTATGACAGAGAGAGAGAGAGAGAGAGAGAATTTAAAAAAAATGGATAACTGCAATTAATATATTTGGACTTTAGTAAATCATTTGATACAATGTTAATATTAATATTTGATAGTAATCTCAAAGATTTAAACAGAGACAGAAAGACTTATTTTTTTATAATTGTTTGCAGGAATCCCTGTGATGCAAAATTACAGAGTACTGGAAGTAATTATTCTTCACAGAAGAATTTATCCCTTGAAATGACTGGTAATAGAGTCCTCTAAGTTCACAATTTCTGAAAAACAAAACAAATGACTGTCTCACGATTATTTTTGTTTATACTGCAGTTGTCCCCAAAAGTTTCACTCAGGCTCAGGACCTGATTGTGCTAGGTATTGTAGAAACACATATCACAATGCTTGCCCAGGGAGCTTACAATCTAAACAGGCAAAACAGATAACACACAAACCAAATTTTAAAAATGTATTAAACAGATCCAGCCCATTACATCTCCTCTTCTTTCCCACTGCCCAGTTAACCTGCTAAACCAGTGCTGCCCCACTGCGCCTTCCTTTCTACCATGTCGGCCTCAGAAAAAAAAAATAAGGCCGAAAAAAAATGCCAGTCAGATGATACCCATTTTAGTGAAAGTGTCTGAAAACCAACAAGGGCCATCCCTTCCTCCCCTTCCCAGCCCCCCACGCCTCCGACCCCAGAAACACAGTCGATGTTGGTGGCTTTTGCCACTTTCCCCTTTGTGGAGTTGTGTGTGACAGGAGGCTAACACCAGAAGTATTTTGAGGAGCAGACAGAAGGGGCCTTTATTGCCAATTCCTACCCAAGTATCATAGCGTAGCTCTTGCTGCTCTCTCCAGTGGATGTGGATGAATAGTGGCGTGGAGGTGCACTCCAGCTCTCTCTTCTGGGGTAGGGACAGAGAGAACAGCATGGTCCCTGGTGTAATACTGTTCCTGCCTAACAGGGTTTTGTGAGGCTTAGAGACCTATGAATTCAAGGAGTTGTAGAAATGTTATAGAGAAATTTGATGTACATTTCCACAAGCAATATAAAAACAAATATAACACAGCTAATTCTACTTTATTAGTTTCTGAAAAAAAGACAGCAAGTTCAACTATGCTATTTTTTTTTTTTTAAGGACTGCATGAATTTCTTTCATTTTTCTAAGAAGACAAATCTCATTTAGTCGCTCACATACAAGCCAATATGAACTTGTTTATTAAGCCAGGTGGCTTTTTGTTCAGTTTGTTTGTTTGCCCAATGAACAATTCATGAAAAAACTCTTTGGCTTTCTGAGAATATTTTAATTGCATGTTACTAGATGTTTGCCCTTGAAACAACACGGCAGAAGCTTAACAGTGCATTCTGAGAAATATATCCGTTTAAAAAGAAACGTTATTTTGCTAAAATTGTGGAGTCTAAACAATGCAGAAAGTCCACTTGCTGTGAAATATGCTACCTTTACACTTCATCTGTATGCTGCACATACCATTTCATATAGTCATGTCTATTTGGGGGAAGATACATCAATATTATTTTATGAGAGGGACAATTTTCTAATGATTGGAGGAGAGGAATTAAGACGTTTTGTGTTATATCACAAGCTCTGCCACAAACTTTCATGATGGTGGACAAATCCAGTACCCTCCCATCCCCATATCTCAGTTTCCCTATCTGTAAAATTGGGATAATATTTTCCCACCTGACAGGGTTACTTTGACAATGTTTGTAAAGCACCTTGAGATAGTCAGATGAAAAGTACCATATGACTGCAAAGTATCATTATTTTTCAACTAATAGTGTTCTACGTACACAAGCAAAATAGAGCAGGCAATTTACATCATTACAAGCAATTGTTTAAATTATTTAAACAATTGCTTGTATTTTACCCTACATCAATGGAGCAGGGTAAAATAGAGCACTTAGCTCATTCCTGTGGTCCTAATTTATTTGCATCTAGCTCTTTTTTGTTTTCATTTCAAGTTATAGCAATAATGAAGAATGTGGATTTTTCCTGTCGACCTTCACTGCATAAAATGTAAACCATTTTCTTCATAAAAAGCACATTTCCCTCTAGAGGCTTGGGATCTGTTCTTCCTAATATTTTACAAGTATGTTGTATATAACTTTTGCAGGAAAAATTGGGGGGTGGGAAGAGTTATTGCCTCCACATCTTAAGTTACTTCCATGTGCTGTCTAGTGAACTTTCACATTTCAAAATAGCTTCCTTTGCAACTTGAGAGTTTTGCCCCTTGCAACATGAGAAATCCCAAATTCCCAACAGGAACTGAAGCCAAACAATATAAAGGTGCTGAAATTGGAATAATTCAGTGTTCAATTTCATGCTGAGCTGCAGCTTTAAAACATTTCAGACTGTTTGTACTATATGCTTTAATTTAATCTTGATAGTGTACATGGGAACCTGTGTGAATTCACAGCACTGAACTTAATGCTTCAGTGCTAAGAGATAAGAAAAAAATCTGTATTATCTGAGCACCATAAACTAAATCCTACTGTCCTTTACTTCCCACCTGAGGACTGCAACCAGCACCATGGTGTCTCTAAGTCCCCATAAGCTGCTGCGTTTGGACTCTGCTGAAGATTTAGAGGTGTGCAGCCTTTGGTTTTACCAGATTTATACACGAAGCAAGGAATGGGGAACTCACTTATTTGAAGGAAGATGAGGGAAGAATGCTTCATTGGTAGGAAGGTAAAACAAACAATTTAAAAATTCACTTTAAATATCTCGATCACAGATACCAGCCTTTCTTCTTATTTAACTGTGCAAAGGTTTCTAAATGGTCAAAATATGAAATAAGCAGGTATTGCATAATACAATTTAATGACATTTTTGTGAGCCAGCAAGTAACTAGATATGGTACCCAGTTCTTCAAGTTTCAATCTGAGTTCTAATTGGGAACCAAAATGTGACACCATGATAGAAGCTATCCTTATGAATGAAAGTAGTTCATGTCTGTTGATAAACCCATCCTCTTATTTCTCTTGGGCACAAACTGACTTAAATATATATGTGGTTATGGAATTCAATTAAATATATTCCCCAACAGGGGTCCCTGTTAAGCAAGAAAAACTACCCAGAGGGGACAAAAGTGAAAAATCAAAACTATGTTTTAAATATTAGATACAGTAAAACCTTTATAGAATTTACTATAATATATATTTAGTATAGTATGTCTAACTGATATATTTGAAGAACTGAAGTATTACAACTACTTAATTGCGACTGCACATTGCTTATAGATATAGCCCATTCCTACAACACATTACACACACACACACACACACAAATATGCTCAGCCTAAAAGAACCTTCTTTAACCTTCCAATACAAGACTTACATGCAATATTTATCACATTGTTATGCGACCAGAGATCAAATTTTATAATACAAATAAAGTGAAAATGGTTCTTCCAATTTGAAGCCCATAAAACACTTATTAAAGATAAAAGCAGGATATTTGGCTATATGGGACTCTGCAAGATGCAGTATGTGCAACAGAATGAAATAGAAATTTCCGTGATGGAAAATCATCCTCTTTCCCTCTTGATAGTATAATAACCTTTTAAATCATGTTTGACATTTGTAAGTTGAGTGAGCTGGCAGCCCTGTAAAATCTATGTGGTAATATATGTGGTAAACCCTTTCTGGCACAGTAATCTCATTGCTTTGTCTAATGGCTCTCACTTCATGTGGCCTACATGTCCCCAAGAGACTTATTTGACTCTGCCTTTCCCGAGCCACTGGTTGCTAATGTTCCTTATTATGAAGAAAGCAGGAAAGTGCCTGGAGGCAATGGCTACTCGGCCAGTGGAACAACCCCAAGTCAACCTTCTGCTGAGCTTTTTTTTCCCAATTTCCTAAAGACTATAAAATATGCACATGCGTTATAAAGGGAGTTCTTTGTGCTACCCCCCACACACCCCCAATTTGACAGTACTATTTACTCTGCTCCAATTGCTAATCTGACAAGCTCCATCTGCTAAGCAGATCTTTTATCTTCTCATCACCCTAAATCTCTGAAGGAAAGTGGACACTAGTGGCATATGTCCATTGCTGGTCCTTATGCTTAATGAGGTACACTATTTATAGGTCTAACGATAAGGACACCTTAGAGACATGTCACATCAAGTTGGGTCAGGAAGGAATGTGAGGAAATAATGGCAGGCGTTGTATGTTTCGCTTTTTCAGCAAATCAATTGATTGGACATACAGCTAGACAACAAACTGTGCAGGACAGTACTGTAAATTCTACAACAATTCATGCATCTACACTTGAATTAAGTTATTGAATGAAATCCAGACAGATCTGTCTAAAATGTTTCTTTGGCAGTGGTCCAGCAATCATCTAACTCTGTATTAGAATATTTCATAAATTTTCTAATCAATCATTCTCCAACATCCTTTAAGGGGGGATCTAAATGACCAAATTTGAACTCAGGTTTTGTGGCTCGTTCCATAGCAAACTGCATCACAGGAATGTTGTTAAAATAAATTCGTTACTATCTGAGAGGCATTCAGAGGCTATTGGGTCCATATCAGTATCTAATAAAATAAAAACCTTCATTTTAATTGAAGTTACTATTTGGGGCACCCACATATTATCCAGATATTACAGAAATATGGTCTAGCCTGCCATATATAGTTTGCATATGTTGAAGGCTTTATTTTGTATTTCATCTTCGCAAATATGGCCTGAACTGAGTCCATCCTACCCCAAAAAATAAATACATCACAATTACAGACTATCAGTGTTTCTTTGTATTGGATCCCAAACAAGAACCAAACCCAATGGTGAAGTAGGTTTTTTTTTTTTTTTTTTAAATATTAAAAATGGTTTCAGAACTAGCGGAAAGTTTACTCCATTACAGGGCAATCTTACAGCCTTCAGAGGCTCGGGCTTCAGAACATTTTACATTTTTTAAACTTCAAAGTAAAGCTTTCTTAAAACCCCCAGATCTTAATCTGCATATGGAGAACTTCCTCAAGCTTCTGAAATGTCTTGATCTTAACTAGTTCCCCAGTGTGGGCCTGAAGGCCCCATAGTGACAGAGTGCATTGACACTCCCCAAGTCATCCATCTTGCCATGGCAGCCAACTATCCAAAAGGGGGTTGATTAGAACACTCATCAAACATGGGGATAAATTTCAATCACATCCAACGTTAAAATAAGTATTTTGAAACTGTTTGACACTAAGACTGCCCAATATCTGATGGGAAATTAATTCAACATTTCACTAGCAGACAGATGGATGCCACACTAGGTCATCAAGGAATTTGCAGGCCAGGACTCCTCCTTTGGTTCCATTGAACTGCATAGAACATAAAGTTCATGCATATTTCCCATTACAGTATAAATGTTGTTCCCACAGAGAACCGCTGGCCTGAGCCTTCAGAATTGACCCTAATTTATCCTCATTTTTACCCAATCTATGTCACAGGCTCAGTACTCCCCACTACAATGACCTGAAGATGTCGTTCTTTAGACAGCATTGATGCTACTTAGTAATTGGTCAGGGAGGTGCAATCACATGAGCCACCTTATCAGTGTTTTCAATGTCTCCTCATGGGATCCTCAGAGTTATGCAGTTTACATATAACCTTTTGTCCACCACTTCTCTTCCTCCTGCCTCCAGTTTATGACTTCCTCCTACTCCATTTTGTGCTATTCCACTTTGCCAACACTTTTGACTCCAACCCAGTATCCTGCCCCCCACACACTCCTATGAACCCTCTCAGTCTTACTTGTACTCCCTCAGTCTTCTTCTGCCCCCTACAGTCCCTCTGCATCCACTTCACTCTTTCCTGCACCTTATCCCTATCTCCTCATTCCTCCTATATTCTCCCAGACCTGCTCATTTGGCCTCCTGTCTTCCACATCCCCTTCAGTCTTCTACTGACCCTCTTCAGCTCTTTTCCGATTCTCAGATTCCCATATATTCTCATAGTGACCTCTACAGCTTCTTAACAAAGTGGCAGCCATTTTTCCTGAGGGCAGCCAGGCTTTACTCCCATGCAAAATAATAGGTTTTGGGCAGGATTAAGGGCAGGTCACTTTGAATGTAGGAAAATGGTGACCATCTTGCTTGACTTCAGCTCTGTTAAAAGTCATGGGAGATGGTGACCATTTTGAATAAGAAAAAAACCCACGACGGAAGGCAAGAATAGACAGATCACATAAAAATACCTGAGATAATATTGCCAGACTCATGATAAAATCATAAGAGCTAGTAGCAGTGTTGGCACCATATAAAGACAGTGAAAAATAATTCCTGTCCTTAAGAGTTTCTAATCTAAATAGACAAGTCAGAGAAAGGACAGAAGAAAGGAAGTATTATTATCCACATAGTACATAGTCCCTTATAGCACCAGTACAGCTGACTAACCCACAATTTCTTCCTCCGCCATAACTGTGTGTGTACTTTCTTTTGGGACACTTAGTCTATTGCAGCATATTGTACTCTAGCAGCCGCAGCATATTGTACTCCAGTAAGCTCCTCTTCCCTCTCCAATAGTGCCATTTCACAGGTCAACCCTCATACTTGTCCTGCTCCTCATACCTCATTAGTAATATTACCCCTTGCCAGAGCCCTGGCTCCTAGATAACGAATGAAAGAAGAGATACAGAGGTAGGTGACTGTAATCTTGACAAACAGGGCTGCGCACATAGAGACGAATAATGATGGTAGTGAATGTATGAGGAGAGCACGGCCTCATTAGCCAGTATAACAATAGGCTTTTTGTTCAGTTCCTGAACCGAATGAAAAGCTTTCACCTTTCCAGAAATTAAAGGGAAAATTTGTTTGTTAGTTGTAATATATTCAATAGTGAACATTTTATCCCAGTCATAAAACTGCCAAACCATTTGTCATGACCGGTAGTCTGTGCATTGCTTTGCTCAGACAAGGCCTAGCACATTAGAATATCTCTGCATCTACAAATCAGCCACTGACAAAGCTTGTACATTGTCTGCCTGTGTCATGACTGGCTCATGCCATAGTATCACCAGTTCCTGAATTACACAAACATCAGATTTCCCCAAACACTTGGAGAAAAAAAAATAATTTCCAACAGAATTTATGACCAAGTCCAAAACACAGGCTCAAGCTTTAATCACATTACACTTCACAGAAAACCACACAAACCTATGTTGTTCATTAATTCACCTAACATGTTCAATCATCCCAGTTCTTCCCCCACATCTGCCTGCCAGACTCCAAAATTATGGAGAAATTTCGATAGCATAACAAAAATATTAAGCTAGAAGCTTATTTGACAGAAAATCCTTCCCACTAGAGGGAAGATTTCAAGTCAGACCTTAGTCACAAGTCCAGTACTTGCAAGGACTGGCTTTATGATTTTCAAGACCCCAAGCAAGAGTGGGGTCCAAGCAACCAGAAAATGGAACATTAGATTTGAATGTCTTCTTTTGGTTGTGTTGCTGGAGGAGATATGAGATTCTGGAAACGTGCAGACTTTTTCCCATGTAGTCTGCGTGCTCGAGATGAAGCTAGGAGAATCCATCAACTGCAAAACTTGTATAGGATGCACAGCCCCAAACAACTGCTTGCTTTGTATACTTTAATGAATACTCAAGTTATAAACCCTTATGGAAAATATATGTGTATGTTATATAGTATTGCTCCATCACTACAATCATAGATTTCTAAACACAGATGAATACAGTGAGTTAAATAATGATGTAGAAGTAATGGAGTCTTCTCTTAATCTTTCTGTACACTCACTTATATTCATTCACAGGAATTCTTGTAAAACACACTTTGTTAATGCCTTTGTTTAGAAGATGTGATTACATTTGTGACTGGGTGCACTTAGTACAAAATCTGCTGCACTTAGCATTTCCTATGCTGATTGTTCACAGAGGGTGTCAGACCAGTGGCTGTCACATGGTCAAACAAGGAAAACAGCACAACAGGCACGTTAATTAGTATAGCATAAGCACAGCAATAATGAACTCTAATTGCCTTGCAGTGGCAGTTACCATAAGGCATAAACCCCATACTAGCCCTCCACCTGTGGTTATGCCTAGAAGGTATAGTCTAAACTAAACATAGGCTTCTGATAAATGCACACATTAAAGGTGCTACTTTATCAGCCAAAAAGTGCATTTGCCAACCTGATGTTTTAATCCTATCACTACTTCCTGCACAACACATATGTATATATATATTTCTGATTTTTTGCCATTTGAACCAGCTCCCACAATTGTAGAAACAATTCATGGTTGGCCAGTTTTGTAGTCAGGTATTTGATCTTAGTATTATTGAGTGAAAAAAACAACAACATAAAATATATTAAAACAGGTTTCTGATACATTAAAGTAGTGCCAAATCATACAGAAGTTACTGGCTTGTCAGAAAACAATTACCAGATATCAAAATATTTACTTTTAATCTAATTCTGGAAGATTCAATGTTGCAGTGACAGTACCTTAACTAAAAGCCTATTCTATACACCAGTGCAAGTGAGGCTTAATAAAATAAACAGGCTGCATAGTATTACTTAACCAGTTTAGCTCACCTTTATGTTAATTTAAGGCAGACTTTTCTCTGAACACTGACTATAAATTATGCTGAATTATGCCACAGTGTGAGGTAGTCTAGGGAAAAAATGGCTTACTATCTGCAAAGGATGAACTGAGACATCAAAGCTCTTAGTCACCACATCTCAAATGCAGTCATCTTTTAGCATGACACTCCAAAGTACTGACAAGATAGCAAAATCTGTGAAAGTCTCAATTGGAAAGACTCTCTCTGCAAATCCTTCTCTCCCAAGAGAAAAACAACATGCCTACCTTTGCCTCCTTACTTCCCTCCTTCTAACCTTGATATCCATATTTCCATCACAATAGGTTTTGTTTTTGTTTGGAAACCTCAGATTTCCTTAAACTCCATTGAAGGATGATTGCATTGGCATTATCACTTTATATGCTAACAGCCTAGTTAATACAAAAGCTTTATTTGGAGACCATTATTCCATGAACTTCTCTACATCTCAGATATTTTTAAAAGGTGCCGATCACCTTAGCATCTACTTTAGTATACCCTGGAAAAGAACATTTAACTTGCTAGTACCTAACCAAGTGCAAATGACAAATTTGACCTATTATCAGGAGGCTAAATTACTTGGTGACTTATCATCAGCAAATAATCAGCTCCTCTCCTTTTTATACCAAGTGAGGGGAAAAGATCATTACTGCCTATTCTATCAACATGAGATCAAGAAATTATGTCCCTTATTCCACATTAAATAGCAAATGGATTTTAGTTGTTGCAAATGTTCTATCTTTAGATCACAAAAGCAACATTTCACTACAAATGAGCAGTTTACCTAGTGTCTTTGAGGCTAAGAGTAATTCATGCAAAAACAGCACAGAAAAATCACTTGCCGTGGTGCACTGCAAAACACCAGGTACAAAAATCTTGCAATAATTCTGTTTTGTAAGCATCTTTCTGTTGTTTACCAGCCTCTCCAGGGAATGGATGCCTGTTAGCAGCAGCATCCTAAACGTATACCATGCATTTCCCTAAAGAATTGTAAGCATTGTGTGACAGTTTAATTCCATTAAGTTAAAATAAATAACACATTTTATTTTTTGGGGGGAGGGGGGATTGCAACCACTGAGATAAAACATATAAAGAAAAAACCATTTCCACTAAATTACTATCACTGTCTAATATCTGGAAGCATTTTAGGGTATGCAACCTGCTCCTTCTTTGGCGATTCAAGACAAAATCAGTACCGTTTAACCACTCTGCAGTGAAGACTTTAAGCATAATAGACTAAATATGTACTACAGCTTCATACAGTGAAGGTTAAATGAATGCACTTAGAAGGATACAGTGAAATAATACATTTTAAACCTTGGGAAACTTGAATCTGACACATTTCAGCTATATTTTTGTTTTCTTTAAATACGCATGAAAGTGAATAAGCCTGAAGACTAAATTGCCCTGCTATCCTTGGAGAGGTCAGTCCTTTTACATTTGAATGAAAGTGCTCTACCAATGTGGGGGTCTAGACAAGTGTGCGATTTGGTCTCAGTATGGAAAGATGGATTTATGTTCACAGTGTCTCCCATACTGAACATTAATAGTACAAAGACAAACATTGTTGGGTTTTTTAAAAATAAATTGTATTCCATGCCCCTTTCTCCATTGTTTTCCTTTCAGTATTACCAACTTCAAATGTTCAAATATCATGCATAAGTCAGTCCCTCTCCCAAAAAAAACAATTGAGATTTTTTTAAAAATAATACATTTAGTGTTCTTTTTATTTGCCTTTTGTTCTGCGAGCCTTAGAGTGTACTTTGCTCATGTCTTCAAGCTTTTCTCCATAATCACAAGGCATAGAAACTTACTTTTCCTTTTAAATGAAAGTTGAGATTCTCTCCTAATCATATGTCTCCAGGAGTTGGGACTTTAGGAAAATGAGAGCTTGAAATTGCTTTTCTCCCTTTAAATTTAATTTTGACCTTTCTTGATTTAGAAAACATTACACTGTGATATTACAAAATAGATTTTCGTTAAATTTGAAGAACTTGTCAAATTATAATTTTTAGGACCTATACAACATAATAAGGTTAGAGTCTATACACATTAACTGTGACTATTTAAACTGAAAGACAAACCAATAAGGGTATTTTAGAAAATTTCTGATGAGTTAATTATGGACAAAACCATTGACAACTACGGCATTTACCCAAGATGGGGAAAGGATAGCAATGGTGTTTAATTATCTCTGCCACTGATTGTGTGTATGACTTTGGGCAAGTCACTTAATCCCTGTATGCCAACATCTATGGCTTATTCAAATAGAATAATACTTATGTCACAGGTGTGTTGGGAGGTTTAAATAATTACATTTTGTAAAGGTCACAAATACTTTCACGTAAGATGCTATATAAGGGCCTGATGGAAAGCCTGTTGAAGTCAATGGGAGTCTTTCCATTATCTACAACGTGTTTTAGATCAAACCTTAACTGCATAAGGGAAAGAACCCAGAGAGCACTGCAGATGATCAGTACCCCTCAAGACCATAATATTCTTATGTAACTAAGAATGGGTGGAGTCAATTCCTTGACCGTGATCCTGCAAACAGATTATTGCAGCACCCCCTGTAATACACCATGTGAAGGCAATAAAGCTCCATGTGTGACATGGGTCTGCTCATGTGGCTATGATCACAGAAGCTGATCCCTACTGTGTAAACATTGGATTAAAATACATTAACTTTGTAAAATAATGGGCTAATGCATTCCCTTAAATTCAAGTCTGGATTAGATCACAAGGGGGAAAAAATGTCTGGTGATCTCCTTTGAATCCCTAGAGAATATCTAGTCACAACACAAAGTCACCAACATATTCCAGCCAGGGCTGGCACCAGGCACCAGCCAAGGAAGCAGGTGCTTGGGGGACCAATACAAAGGGGTGGTCTGTCTGGGTCTCCGGCGGGAATTTGGCGGCGGGTCCCTCAGTCCCTCTCTTTCTCTTTGAGCTGCCGCCGAAGTGCCAAGTGCCAAGTGCGAAGAGGAAGAGAGGGAGTGAAGGACTCACCACCGAACTGCCGCCAATTAATGGAGCGGCGCAATCGAGCTGCCGCCGAAGTGCCGCCGATCGGCTTTTTTAAAATGGATTTATTTATTTATTCACCGCTTGAGGAGGCAGAAAACCTGGAGCCAGCTCTGATTCCAGCACAAGTGGCAGCAGCCTCTGCTCAAAATAGAATCAAAACTGGAACAAGAGTGTTGTTGCAGGTCAGGGCTAGATGAAGCTTTCACCACATCTGGCCACACTCTTCCTGGATCTAGCCAGTGGGAGTAATCCCTCACTTGTATGAGCCCCAGACACATGGATCCAAATTAAAAAACAACAGACATTCCACTTGTGCCCCTGGTTATTAAACATGCATGAAAACATTAGGGGGTATATTTTCCTCATGATCTGCAGTGTGTTTCATATGTAACTGCAATTACTGGGTATGGGAATTGTGTGTTTAAGTCTCCACTCTCAAAGACTATGTCTTTACATGTACGTGGGGTGGAAAAAGAGCAATGTTATCTTTGCAAATTGTATGCTTTGATTGTCAGTGACTTAGAAAGCAGTTTATTTTTAAAACAAACATTCAGAAAATCTTTGATGGCATATTCATCAATCCATCTGCTTCAGTGTAAATTCTTTGAAGTGCAGGTGGCTTGTAACGTCATGTTACAGCAATTAATGAAGTTTTTGAATCTCTTTTGCTCTTTCATGCTCTGTTGAATGGTGAAAAGGGGTTATCATCTTTAATTCTCTATCCAAACAGTATACACAATTAGATATTTTCATACATTTTCATTTCCCTTTCAATAAATGCATGCATTACATGTGTTTAATAGAGTTACTGATTTCAATATAACTACATCCTAAAATGATCAGGATGATAGTTTGAAAAATAAAAGATTAAAAATTCTAGATGCTGCTGTACTCTAAAAATAAAAGTTGAATAAAGAAATAGGAAAAAACAACATGACCCTGCCTGTGTTAACAAATAAGCTCGGGAATTTAATAATACTCTGAAATAAATCATACATTCCATACTGTAATTCTCTAATGAACTAGCTAAATGGGTACATTTTCAACTGTCCCCTCTCAGCTGGCATCAGACCTGCTCAACTGGATGTTATAGGCCCTGTACTGCTAATACCTAATGGTGATTCCCCTATATAGCTCAGGCTCAGGTCGGTACTCCTTAAAAAAAGCAGGTTTCAAGTTCTATCCCTGCTACTGTGAAGTTCCAAATGGCCATGGTGACAGCCATCAAGTGCTAGGTGATTGCAAGAAAGTTAGATACATCCACACACAAATCAGATCAAATTAATTACACATGCCTATGACACACTTTAGATCATTCAAAATTGTATTATTAAAAAAAGCACTAGGATAACCAAAGGATTGTAAGGCTTCTTGCCTAATTGTGAACATGGTCTGTGTAGATTGGACATAATTATCTCAAATGAGTTGTCTACAGTAAAATTACCCTTGCTTTGTGCAAATGGGAAAAGAGAAATTGCATTCCTGTATTTTTCAAACTGGCATTTTCACATCAACTTGTATTTTAAAATAACACAGAGGAGACTGGAAAACCTTGGGTGGTCTGATAGGAAGACAAGGAAAAGAAGAAAACATTAACATGCTCTTTAGTGCAACAATTATACATACCAACCCCTAGGCAGATGGACTTTTGTTTCCAAAGTTACAAAGAATAAGCTGACTGTATGCGGTTGCCTTGACCCTGGAGTATGCTGTAGATTTTAACCTCATTTTTAAAGTTTCCTTCCTTTCACTGTATTATTGTGTTGACCCTAAGATACCATGTATTGTGTTTTCCTTAACCCCTATTGTTCTCTCGGCTACACGGCAGGGTATACAAAAGGATTTTTGTGTATGTGTAGTATACTGCCTATCTATTAAATTAAGACTAAGCATATACTTGATCCATAACAATATATATGAACGAAGTTACCTACTCACCAGTCAGTGCAATGTCAGCACAAGATGTACAGCACACAAATAAATGAAGAGATTTTGGATCTGTGCTAGGGCTTTGTAGACTCTGCAGGATTCTATTACACACTGCTGCTTAGGAAACCAACACTCCAGTTCATTTTGCAGGGGAACCAACCTGTGCATCTTCACTTGCAAGAGAACATGCCACTCCCCTCTGCCCACTATGAGCCCCCTCTTCTAAGTCATACCCAACATTCACTTCAGGACACCTGTCTTCAGTGAGGGCTTGCCTGCACATTCATTGACCTTCAACCTGGTGGCCCTTTCTCTGGGCTTTCAAGAGCTGCTGAGTCATGCAGAATCCCTTCCATTTTTTCCTGTATTTGTGTTGAACAAGAACTTTTGCAAGATCACTGCCCCCACCAAGTCTGAGGGTCTTCCTGTGGGGAGCAGCAAGGAAACAACCCAACCTCTACCAGGGAGTGGAAAAGGGACACTTTCCATTTGTGACTGCTATTGTGGTAAGCTGCAGATGCAGGTGGCACCACATAAGTAACAGCACAGCAGTTTTAGAGCCCTTTGAATTTCTCTATCTTGCACTAGAAACTATAGAGTGTCAATTCCTGAGCATGATGTTGCTAGGACACACCTGACTATTCTCTTAACTACTAAACTAGGCTATATTAGGCAAGACCTAGCCCTGCAGGTGGTAAAATCAATTACAGAAGAAAAGGAAGATTTCCTCCTCCCACTTTCCTTTGCCAATTCTAAGCCCCCATCCAAGGTATATAAGGCAGTAGCCAGACAAGCACCTTCAAACACTCATTATGCCATTTAGCCTCAAAGGTAGTAGGAGTGGGAAGGCTGCCAAAGACAGTAATAGGAAGTAGAGGTTTCTTAGAAGATTTGGGATTTTCTAAATTTCTTTTGGCATCTCCCCTATGATCTGTATGGAAAAGTCCTATATACTTTAATAGAGATTGATATCCTTCCTATATAGACTATAAAGATCAATCTCTAGAATTGTAAAGGACCAATCTCTATTAAATTCTATATGAATTTAAGTCGTTTGTAAGGAACCCTATTGGATCCATCCCTATTAAACTCTAAACAATTATTCCATAATGAAAAGCTTGCATGTCCTACCAGGCTCAAAGGTCATGAGTAACTTTTTGAAGGGGGGTGAGGAGGAGAGGGAAGGAGACGGAATTTCAGAGTTTGGGGAAAATATTTTTATTTAAATATTAAATTTGGAACCAAGAAACTGAATCCAAATATTAACTTCTTTGTGCAGTCTTACTACACAGTGTCCTTCTCCTGCTTAAATCTAATCTATTCATTTGATTTGCAATTGTGCAGGAATCAAGATACCTAATACAGAATCACATTTCTTTGGTATCAGAGTTTCAGTTACTGGATTAAGAGTGAGTCAGATAATATGTTACAGGCTTGTCTTGATTTACAAGAAATATCTGTAAGTATGCTGTGGAGCAACTAGATGTACAGGTCATATGAAGCCACTTGAAACCAGGGTTTGGAAGAAAATGGAGTTTTAACACAAGAGCTGGTTACACAAAATTACCTTGTAATTTATATGATAAGGTTTTAGAGTCTGGCACATTTAAAAAAAAACATAAAAAAAGAAAAAGAAAATAGTCATGCTGGTTGGACTCCAAATTTACAATAAAGCCTGAATGACTGAAAAAAAACTGAGGTGCTCCCAGGTCCACTAGGAAAAGGGAAAAAAAACAAATGCATAATCTCTTGCGCAATGATTTCTTAAAGAAGAAGGTAGGGACAGAACCTGTAAAGAAGGCACACATGGTACTGAAAAATCACTTTAGGAAATTGGAGATCTTGTTAACAATAATAAGCACTCTTCTCTTTACTAAGAGTGAACCTTGTGCTATTTGATATTTTTTGAACCTTTAATTTTTTTGGGGGGGGAGGGGGGGGAGTAGTGGGGGTGATGGGGAAGGTTCAAATCCAGCTTGAGTTCATGAACAATTTCCCCTTTTATTTAAACTCTTTTTCACCTCACATTAATTTTTAAAACATGTTTTTTCTAGCTAAAGGGAACCTTGTGCTTTGTGTGTCAGAGAAAAAAAATGTGTTTGGCTGTGGGCTATATGTACTACACTTGTACAGGATATATTTTTTCCATTAGAACTTCTCTTCTCTCCCCCCCCCCCGCCATACAATATCTTGGTATATTAACTTTTCTCTCTATTTCCTTTTATTTGTTAGGGTGAAATCCTGGCCATACTGAAAACAGAGGTATTTTGCCATTGACTTCAATGGGGTCAGGATTATATCCTCTGTCATCGTTTTTCTCCCTCCTCCTCCCCTTCTCCCAGTCTATTTTAAGAGCAAAAACTAACCCCAAAATAGTGTTCTTTTTGATCCTTTTATGTTCAAGTGGGCTAAAAATTATGCAAAATGCATGTCCCTCTCTCTTTTCCTCATAGTTAAATTTTAACAGTCCTTCTTCTTAGCTGTAGCTACATATGATAATCCTTCCTAGTTAAAGGATGTATGCTACTCTCAATTGACACAACTAACTATCATGGATATCAATGGACACTTCCTTTAGCTCAAGAACAATATTCGGCCCTACAGCTATGCAGAGAAATACTGTATTGTGCAACTGACTACTGGAAAAAACTGCACAGCAATAAATGGTTCTATTTTCAAAGTGGCATGCACAGAAACAGCAGGTACTGGACACCAATGTGCATATATAAGGCAAATATTGATCCCTCTTGAGTAAGTTTGTGTAAACAGGAAGCGCTTCTGGATATTTCCACCAGGGCAATGAAGGGAAGGAATGCTTCCTGTCAGGTAGAAAATGTCTCCAGAGCTACTACTTCAGACTTAGTAGCCCCCGGGGCACCAATGCCACTCTCTTCCTCCTCCCAAGCAAGGAAAATGGCCACCAGATTTTGCATAGGCCTGAATCTACTGGGCCTCAACCCCACATTTATCCTGCATGCTGGAGTACAGAGAGCTACCTATGGAATACAGCTCCATTACATGCAGGGAATGTGGATCCACAGGCATCCTGCCTCTCCAGTACAGGGAATCACATAAGATCTGCTACTGACTGAGCTTTCTGTGCCCACAGAGCATGGGACCCGTTTATGCTCAATACTGTGTCTGGCTTCATCCCACTTCAAAAATATAACCCCCAAATTGCACAGACTTGTACTCTGAAATCTTCCTGCATAGACTAATCCTACTTTTAAATGCAAGGAAGTTTGATCTGATCTGCAGTAAGAACATCTGCCCAGTTTTCTCCGTGTTCAGGCTTGCAATTATATTGTGTGTTGGATTAAAAAAAAAACAGTCCCATAGGCAAAGTCAATTATAACTGTGTGTTTTTCTTTCTTTCTTTTTTTAATTGCAGGGTTTATTGTTTCAAATAGCTGGTTCACCTATCCAAGTTTTTCTTCATTGAACGATTGGAAGAGATCTTTTGGCATGATATAAATAGCAAATGTATAAAAAAGTTACACCAGCCATTTGAAATAATAGTAATAAAAATCTGCAGAAAAGTGATTAAAAATTCCACATATGGCTCAACATTCTTTTAACTATTTAATTTAAGGTAATTTCATACTCATGAAATTTCAGAGAGATGGTTGGTTTGCATGTTAAAAACCAAAAAGAGAAGAATACAAATATTTGAGGCTTCTTTCCAGGATGCTGCTGCTATTAGCCCTCCCTCTTTCTCTTTGTCCACATTCTCCACCTCAAAGCTGATGCAGTGGGCAATCACTCATACATGTAAGCCTGTGATCTGATCTCTTGTCTACATACATATTTCCAAAGAGTCCTGCAATATGTACTGCCTTTTGGGTAAATCAGCCTCTCTGTTCTGCAGTAGTGTCAAGTGATGTTCACAGACAGGACAGAGAGACAATTTCTCAAACTAGTCTCAGAAGTGGGAGAAGACACACTTGGTCAGGACCTTAGAGGGCATGAGTTCTAAACTTACCTTTTCCGCAGAGTACTATCTATACTTCTGTGCACTTCAAAACCTTCCTACTGAAGAAGACTTCAATACTCCTTCCTAGGAAGGAGGCAAATATTCCCTTCATTTTACAAATAAATCAACTGAGAGGCTGCACAAGAACATTTTTTTTTAGAAAAAAATTGGAACAGACCCCAGCTTTTCATTACAATAAACCCAAGAATCACCAACTTCACCACACTACTGTTCAGAATGAATGTGATTTGGCCTGTCTGCAAACCCTAGACCCCCACTACCCTTTCAGGGGTAAGAACAGAATCCAGGAATCCTGATCCTCAACAGTCTACTGCAGGGATGGGCAAACTTTTTGGCCCAAGGGCCACATCAGGGTATGGAAATTGTATGGCGGGCCATGAATTCTCACGAAATTGGGGGTTGGGGTGTAGGAGGGGGTGAGGGCTCTGGCTGGGGGTGCCGGCTCTGGGGTGGGACTGGGGATGATGGGTTGGGGGTGCAGGCAGGTGCTCCGAGCTGGGACTGAGGGGTTTGGAGGGTGGGCGGGGGATCAGGGCTCGGGCAGGGGCTTGGGGCACGGGAGCAGGTCAGGGGTGCAGGCTCCAGGCGGCTCTTACCTCAAGCAGCTCCCAGAAGCAGTAGCATGTCCCGCCTCCAGCTCCTACATGGAGGCATGGCCAGGCAGCTCTAAGTGCTGCTCCATCCAATGGGAATTGCAGGGGAGATGTTTGAGGTGGGGGCAGCGTGCGGAGCCCCCTGGCTGCTCCTATGCGTAGGAGCCAGATGGGAGACATGCCGCTGCTTCCAGGAGCCGTGCGGAGCGAGGCAAGCCCCAGATCCTGCTCCCCAGAGGGAGCTCGAGGGCTGGATTAAAACATCTGGAGGGCTGGATGCGGCCCCTGGACCATAGTTTGCCCACCTTGGTCTACTGCTAACCAAAAAACAGTTATGTAAACCAGATGCAAAGTGTCCATATTGCTTACTCCCCTGTTGACTGATCTATATAAGAGGTAACCGTTCTTTACCTCAAATGGTAAGAGGTTTGTACTGGAAATGTAAAGGTCAAAGGATCAAACTCTGGTACTAACCTACGCCAGTGGGGACTTGCTTTTGATGTTTTTCCTTCCAGTTTTCTTGTTAAACAATAGGTTTGTTTAGCTCAAGCAGTGAAACAACATGCTTAAAAACAGGTCTGATAGTTAAAACAATTATAATATGTCAATTATGGCATGAAATGCACCAAAAACACAGGTGTTCTACATTTTAGTCATTTCCTACATGTTGATTACTTCTGTCACACATTGGCAGATTTAATGGCTGAGAAACATGTCTACATGTCCGTGTACATGAGAGGAATTGTCTTATCTGCACAGTTCCCCAAATCAGCAAAGCAAGGTGCCTGCAAGTTTGCTAGCTATGCTTTAATTAGGCTGCGTACATGGAATTTAGATCAGGTAGGCAGGACAGAGAGTTCATTCCCAGTCAAAAGCCAACACTAGCAGAATCAAGTAACCAGGATGTTTTAGACAAGAAAGCATATGCCCTCTTGTAGATACACAGGCAGCATCTTCAGGAGCAACAGTAATGTAGATTTTTAGCCTACTCTGATTTGATCTCCAGATTCCCTCTATTGACTTCTAGGACTTAATTTTATTCTCCAGCCCTTTAATACATACATACCTTCCCAATTATTCTCCAAGGTTCTTTCTTTATAGACTGGGAAAGGCATTGCCTGATTCAACCTTTACTTACCCATGCCGCCTCCATCTCAGTGCCTCCTGTCATAACTTGTCTGACATTTACCACTAGATTTGTCAACCCAAAAGCTATGTTCTACTTCCGCAGCACTAATCAAGTATGCTACATATTTTCATATTGCTACATGTTGCTTGGCCAAAAAGGGAATACAGTAACTCCTCGCTTAACGTTGTAGTTATGTTCCTGAAAAATACGACTTTAAGCGAAACGATGTTAAGCGAATCCAATTTCCCCATAAGAATTAATGTAAATAGGGCGGGTTAGGTTCCAGGGAATTTATGGCATGAAATGCAACAAAAACAAAGGTGTTCTACATTTTAGTCATTTGCTACATGTTGATTACTTCTGTAATCAACTTTTCACCAGACAAAAACTATATATTATATAGATATACACACAGTATAAGTTTGAAACAAACAATTTAATATTGTTCACAGCTATGATGATTGTGAAGCTTGGTTGAGGTGGTGAAGTTAGAGGGTGGAAGAGGGAGAGATATTTCCCAGGGAATGCCTTGCTGCTAAATGATGAACTAGCACTCGGCTGAGCCCTCAAGGATTAACACATTGTTGTTAATGTAGCCTCTCACACAAGACTGCACGAACACGAGGGAGGGGAGACAGCATAGCAGACAGAGACAGACACACACCTTGTGTGTGGGAGAGAGATTCGCACTGCCCCTTTAAGTAAGCTGACCCACTCTTAAGTCATTGTCTTTTTAAGTGGATCAGAAAGTTGAGACAGCAGCTGCTGCCCCAAGCTCTCTATGTCTCTCTCCCTCTGTGTCCCCTCCCTGCTCTATATGGAGAAGGGGTAAGCGACGTGCAGGAGCAGGGCGGAAGGGGACATGCCTCCCTTTCCCCCCATGCACAGCAAGCAGGAGTCTCTGGGAGCAGCTCCAAGGCAGAGCAGCACATGGCAGTGGGGGAAGGGACAGATGAACTGCTAGCAATTGATAGCCTGCAATTGATAGCCTGCTGGGCAGCTACAGCACAGGGAACTTAGGGAAGTGGGGAGCTGATGGGGGGCTGCCGGTCCACCCTGGTTCCAAGCCCCCACCAGCTAGCTGCAACGGGCTGCTCTTCCTGCAAGCAGTGGACAAAGCAGGCAGCTGCCAAACATTAGAAGGGAGCATTGCACAACTTTAAACGAGCATGTTCCCTAGTTGATCAGCAATGTAACAACGTTAACCGGGACGACTTTAAGTAAGGAGTTACTGTAGTTAAATTGTGATTCAAATCCTTTTCACCACAGTTAATATTTCACAAAAGCAAGACCTCTGATACTGCAAACCAACAAAGTTCAACATTACAGATGCAAAGAGATGTTGGATATTTCCTATCTGGATATGAAGATTTTAAGGGAGGTCAAAATATAGTCTTAGGCTGCAGTACTTGACAGTGGCCTTTTAAACACAAAATTCAATCAGTTAAGAAAGAAAGAAAGAAAGAAAGAAAGAAAGAAAGAAATCTTGTTTAAACAAGTCTGCATATTTGATAAAATCAATATTGGTCATGTTATTCAAATGAAGATCAACAGAGTCTGGCTCAGTTACTGTAGTTTAGTCTGAGGATAGTTTAAAAAGGGTTTTTTTGTTTGTTTTTAATGGCTGTATTCAAGACATTTCCTGTATGCAAACATTGTGACATCTGGGGAAAAAAGGATGTGGGTGCTTCAAAAGTTGTTAATATTTGGGAGATATACAAGTCTTCCTGAAAAAATTAAAATATTTGAACAGATATAAAGTAACAAGTAGACTTTCAAAGAAGAGGTTAATCCTAATTTGAATCTTTATTGTATATGAAATTGCAAGTTTCTACCTTCACCCAACATCCTTCCCAGAGATGCCAGCTATATAATCACATTATTCCAAATGGAACAGGAGTCACAGAATTTATTTGGATAGAGGGGAAATTTTCATGTAAGTGACTTGCACTGTGGAACATACTGTGGTTTCCATTAAAATGTTGCCATTTACCAACTCTTACCACCATATTTCTCTGTTCTTAGGACAGGAAATAACATTTCAGGTGTCATTATGTGGTACCAGGGGAAAATACATGTTCATTATTTAATAGCAACCACCGTAATCTAACTTGACTGGAACAAGAACATATTTCAGAAAAGATGGTTCTAATGCATGCAAATAAAAGGCACGTCATTGTGTATTATTAAGATGTGACTCCACCAAAAAGGTCTGTTAACAATCACAGAAGTGAAGCACAAATGGCCTATGTGGTCATCAGAGCTGAGAGACGGGGGATACAGAACTCTATTATTATACATTTGAAAAGTATCTTTTGTTTAAATTTTCTAGGATTTGCAGGATTTCTGGATTAATGCTCTCCATAGACTCATGTTCCCTCCTGCTCTCACTAGTGCTACCTTACCTTACTCCTTTCCCAGAAAGTATTATCAGGTGTCTCTCCTATCTTCCATCCTTTGGCCCAATCTCAAAAAGGGAACCGCATGAGAAGCACCATTAACTTCTGTGCAGATCCCTTTGTTAGAAAGGAGCCTTTGATTGCCACTGCAATGATTCTTGCTTCCAGGTTGATCACTGTCAGCTAGGCCACCATCCAGAATGATTTTAGCTACATGCTAGAGCAGCCCCTTCCTTTACTCTCCTAATGTCATTAGCCTCCTTCCTGGGCATTCAAAGCTACTCTCACCTCCCATAGGTTTTCAGAACTCACTGATTAGTTTAACCCTTGAATCAGTTTATTAATAGCTAAGGTAAAATTCTTTCTAGCTTTCTTTTTTACTGATTTATCCATATTTGATTCGATACCATTAACAATAAACTTTCCTCCAGTCTGCCAGAAATAAACCTTTTTAATGACATGGTGCATTACTTAATTATGACCTTAATGTTTAGTATCATCTGGATGTGAGCTAAAGGAGTGAATGGCACACATATGCCAAACCCCCAAACCAGGAGGAGCCACTCAGAAGCTAAACTCAGACTTCATACTGGGCATCTCATTTTGGTGTCATGGCTTGGCAGAGCTTAGTTTCTGGGTGGAGCTTGGGAGAATAACCCCCTTTTTATTATTATTATTATCCAATTGCCTACAACATCAAATAAAGGAATAACAGTACTGTTCTCTACAGATCAAATTACTTGTGAATAACAGATCTTGCAACACAATAGGATTTAAAATCCTCTTTAAAAAAGAATGATGCATACCATTTTTTTAAAAAGCATTAAAGATAGATGAGCCAGTTTGGCTAAAATAAAATAACTTATGGAATAAAAATGTATAATCATTGGTCACACGTAATCAGGAATATTCTCTAGTGGTTACATCAAGTGTCTGGTAGATAGGCATCCAGGGCTCTATACCCAACCCTGCATCTGTTGCCTTGTGAAACTTTGGGCATGGTAAGTTCTCTGTGCCTCAGTTTACTCATCTTACTCATGGGAATTTGTAGTAATACTAATACTGCACTTTATTGAGTATTAGTGTGAGCATGTGTGTTTTAGAACAACCACCTATGACATTCTTCCAACAGCTCAAAGCATAACTTTCATAGCTTCCCCCAGGTTGCTTTTCAAGTTCAAAATCCAAAGAGGTCCTGTCTTCTAGAACCCAAGCACCAGCAGGAAAATGAAAATATTAGCTGGGGAATGTTTTGTTTCATCATTCTAGTGTGAGATTACATGTTACTTCCAACAACATCTTTCAAATGGTTTTAGGGGTCATTTTTCTGTGGTGTTGAAAATCTAAAAAATAATAAAAATAATTGCAGAGCTACCACTAAAATCTTTATTTTTTCTTCTTTCCCTAAGCATATGGATATCAATCAAACACCACTTCCCTGGTTCTTCCTTCTCTCACTCCTACACACTAGAAAGGATCATGCATCCACTCCTTTGTTATTATAACACTTTATTCAATTGAAGGGTAGCGGTTAGTATTCTGGCAGAAAATAAAAAAAAATAAAATCAACAGGTTTCCCTCCTTTCCTTACTGTGGACTGAGAAACTATTTTTAAATATTTATTCACACACTCCCCCAGTCACTAGTTTAACCTGGAAATACAAGATAGTTTAGATAAGTGGAACATTTTGTAAAATGATAGCCACCTGCTACCTGCCCTATATTTGTACTGCTGTTAGTAAAAATAAAAGCTCAAATTTAAGTGCTTCCTTAGACTCTCTGCAGGGAGGTTTATTAGTTCACCAAATGAAAAAACCCTGCTACCTTCAACATTGATAAAAGTGGGCTAAAATAATACTGCAGCATGCTCTTGCATTATAAACTTATTCAGAAGTCTTAAAACTCCCTCAAAACACTCTGCCTAGCAGACTGCATAAAGAAATTCATGCTATGATGAAAGAAGGAGAGAAATTGGACTCAGCAACCAAAGGGAAAAACCCACTTTTGCTCTGAATTGATCCTCCAGGCTTGAGCTTCCCTGCTCAATATTGTGCTAGCTGTGAAATATACAAATGAGTTCTCTACTCTGCTTTCCTATAGTGTTGACTTTCATTGCTTATTAAAAGTCATCAACCTTTCATGCAACCATAGAAAGCAAAACCAACACAAAAACTATGGAGACATCAGTGGATTTCTCAAACAACTGCCTAAGAATAGCACACCGAGCAGAGATTTAATCATATTGTGTATCCTTGTTTGCTTTACACAACATGGGTGTTCCCTTAATCCTTCAGCTGCTGCTTATAAATACTCTTTGGGGCAATGCCTGACATGTTAATTTCTATCTAGGGATCCTGCACTGTTTTGAAACTGGTATACAAGTGAATACACACAGGACCCCTATTATATATCTCACTCAAGAAAAATACATTGAGAGATGCTTTAATCATGCAGCAAGGCAAACTTTCCCACTTCTTTTAGACCTTGGCAATCATGACAGTACTGATTAATATAGCAATATGAGTTTTATATGCCTTAAATATCTTAACCAAGAAGGAGCAGCATCACAGCATCGAACAACAAGTTTGGGGACGCTCAAGTCTCAGTGAGCCACCCTGAATCAACTGAGATTCCTCTCATGCTGTAAACAAAAGGAACAACAGAGATGCTAATTTCTGTAGAAGTAAGCAAAAAATGGTAACTTCAGACTTAAAGAAGACTGATGATGTGCTCAGTCCTGCTTCCATTGAAAAAAAATGCAGTTCTGTCCATCAGATTCTCTTCTTTAGCATGAAAGATGTAGCAGAAGTTAAAAATAAACAAAAAATAAAAAGATAACCTAGGTGTTGACTTGTTAGCATCTCATAAGAACATAAAAATGGCCATACCAGGTCAGACCAATGGTCATCTAGCCGAGTATCCTGTCCACTGACAATTGTCGGTACCAGATGCTTCAGAGGGAGTGAACAGAACAGAGCAATTTATTGAGTGATCCATCACCAGCTTCTGGCAGTCAGATATTTAGAGACATCCAAAGCATGAGGTTGCTTCCCTGACCATCTTGGCTAATAGACATATCCTCCATTAATTTATCTAATACTTTTTTAACTCAGTTATACTTTTGATTTTTACAACATCCCCTGAAAGTTAGTTCCACAGTGTGAAGAAGTACTTCCTTATGTTTGTTTTAAACATCCTACCTATTAATTGCATTTGGTAACTGCTGGTTCTTGTGTTATGTGAAGGGGTAAATAACACTTCCCTATTCACTTTCTCCAACCAGTCATGGTTTTATAGACTTCTATCATATCCCCCCTTAGTCATCTCTTTTCCAAGCTGAACAGTCCCAGTCTTTTTGATCTCTCCTCATATGGAAGCTGTTCCATACCCCTACTCATTTTTGTTGCCCTTCTCTGTGCTTTTTCCAATTCTAATATATATATATATTTAAAGGGATGACCATTTTTTTGGCTCTTTGTCTGCTTGACATATGCCCTAATGACTTCATTTAATGGGGAACAAATCAGCAAATGGAAAACAAAGGTCACAGCACTGGTAATTTGCTTAAACAAGTGAGGGAGATTTGTTTGCAGAGAGAAGTCATGTTGCATCATTACCTATGTTACAACAACACAATAGCATCCTTATCATCTGAGTAGCAAATGAAAGGAAACTGAGATTTGTTTTTTCACAGCTTTTGCCACTGAACTGATGTACATACACAAAAAATCTTACTTTTGTAAGACAGATCTCAAGTGTACTAACTTGTGGGCCTGAAGTTTGGTGGAGAAAATTAATAATCTTAAATATTACTCAGTACTGCAGGTTAGAATGACATACAACATCTTGATTTATTAAGTATTAATTACCTATTTTGCCTCTATAGAAAACAAAGATTATGATTCAATAAATTAAGATGAAAGAAGTAGCATACTAAATTTTACTTGTCATACGTAGCTAGAACCTTTGGTCACAACAGAAACAAACTAAAAAATCTAGGTCAGGGAAGGGCAAACTAAGGTCCACAATCTGGATCTGGCCCGTCAGAGCTTTCAATCCAGCCTGCGGAATTGCCAGCCTCGTGGTGCAGTGGGGCTAAGACAGGCTCCCTGCCTGCCCTGGTCCCGTGCTGCTCCGGGGAGTGGCCAGCACCACGTCCCTGTGGCCACTGGGAGAGGGGGATCAGAGGACTCTATGTGCTGCCCTTGCCTGCAGGCACCCTCCCCTCCGCAGCTCCCATTGGCCGGGAACGGGGAATCGCAGCCAATGGGAAATTCAGGAGTGGTACCCACAGGTGACGACAACATGCGGTGCAGCCACCTGCTCCATGCCACCCCCAACAGCCACTGCTGGACATGCTGGCCACTTCCGGGAGCGGCGCAAGACCAGGGCAGGCAGGGAGCCTGCCTTAGCCCTGCTGCGTGCCATTGCCACCCCGGAGCTGCTCAAGGTAAACGGCACCGGGCCGGAGTCCGCACCCTGCACCCCTACTGCATCCCATACCCCAACCCCCTGCCCTGAACCCCCAAACCCCTGCCTTGAGCCCCCTGCTGCACCTGTCCTTCACCCCAACCCCCTGCCCTGAGCCTCCTCCTGCACTCCACACCCCTTCTACACTCCAACCCCCTGCCAAGCCCCCTCCTGCACTCCACACCCCTTCTGCAGTCCAAGCCCCTGCCGAGCCCCCAGCAACACCCTGCACCTCAACCCCCTGCCCTGAGCCCCCTCCTGCACTCTGCACCCCCCTGCACCCCAACCTCCTGCCCTCAGCCCCCTCCCGCACCCCCTCCTTCACCCAAACCCCCTGACCTGAGCTCCCAACCCCCTGCTATGCTCTGCACCCTTCCCACAACCCAACCCCCTGCCCCAGCCCTACATTTATGGCCCTGCATACAATTTCCCCACCCAGATGTGGCCCTTGGACCAAAAAGTTTGCCCATCCCTGATCTAGGTGCATAGGTTGTTCTTGTTTATTTGGTTTTAAAAATGTCAATTTCTCTTTAAGACCAATTCAATAATTTGTTCTTCAGGATAAAAGCTTGCTCTGACTAAACTATAATTAGAGATGACCCGAGACAGGAATAAATCATAGATGTGGAACAATTAGATTGTGTAATGCTGGGATCTCTGCAATGTATTTTTATATCTATCTATGTATTATTCCATAAATAGGACCTGATCCTTATTTCACTGAAGCCTGTTATGAGTTGCCACTGGTTTCAATGGAAGCAGGACAGAACTCACATATAAAGATTCTAGCCCCATTGCAAAAATAAGGCTCAAGCATCTAATTCAAATAAAGTTAAGGGCTCGATGCAGGAATTTTACTGGGCAAGGTCCTATAGTCTGTATTATGCAGGAGGTCAGACTGTGTGATTATATGGTCCCTTCTGCCTTGAAAATCTATGAAATCTTACCTAATATACAATGGTTTTAAGCCAATGGTATCAACAGAGTTGCAATGGCATATCAATAGCATGCAATAGGATAAAGGCTTGTCTACGCTGGGAACTTTTTAAACTCTTTTAAAAAAATTGTTTAGCTGAACCAATTTTACAATGTCAGTGCAATTTCAACGAACTTTGAGGCAGTCTGACCCCCTGTTCTCACTGAACCAGTTACAAAACCAGCACATTGTTTGACTGCAGTTTTCTCTTGTCACTGAGGGGTGATTCTGAAATGAAATGAGAATAAAAAGAGAGTGTTCACATCAGGGATTCCTATTGTTATTTTATTAGAGACTTATTCAAAACATAACTCTGTTACTCGTTTCTAGCTATAATTTTAAAAAGTTGTAAGTATAGTATTTTGTTTGTTCTTCCTCTCTCTCTCTCTCAACACACTGGTGGTTCAGCCATAGATTTCAAATCGTTAATAAAGGCAGGTAGGTAATTTATAAATGAGAAAACTGACCATACAAAGTTGTAATGACTTGTCCATAGTCACACAGCAAGTCACTGGCAGAAGAAGAAATAGAACCCAGAGCGCTTGACTCCCAGTGTTGTAGGGATGACTGGAAAACAGGAATTCCATTTTGCAAAAAAAATTCAGTGTTTCAACATACAGTCTTGTTCTTGTTCTACATTTGGAACAAAAACTAGACTTTTGGAAATCTCGATCTGTCACACACACACAAATATGACAGGAAGAGATATGACCCAATGGACAGGGCACTCCCGTGGGAGGTGGAAAACCCATGTTCAAGGCTTTGCTCTGCTTGATTTGGAGCAGGGACTTGAACCTGGATCTCTTATATCCCAGCAGGCTATTGGCTATTCTGGAGTGGGTCTTTCTTTCTCTCTCACTCTCTAATTTCCATCCTGGACTCTATAAATCACTAAAACTGTGTCATTAAAATATTCTGACTAGCTCTATAATCTGGTGCTATATCCACTGAATCGGGAGTATTGACTTTTTCCTTCTTCTAAATGTAGGTATTTCTCAATTGCCATTTCATCTTTTCACAAGTTGTTGGTGATAAAGAAACACCCATTTTGCAGTGCCTACTCAGGAAACTCTCCCATTTATTCTTAATTTGAGTTTTGCCTAAATAAGATCTGCAGGAGTGAACACAAACTTTTCATTTGAAACTATTGCACAAAAGTTTATCATTGCATCAAAATGAAGAAGTCACTCCCTTCATGGCTCAGCTTGCCACAGGTGAAGAAACCCTGGCCCTCTGAAAGGCAATGGAAAAATTCCTTACTTCAATGGGCCAGAATTTCACCTTACTTCTGTTGCAAAAAAAGTGAGGGGGAAAAGACTTATTCATTCTATTTTGTTTCCCTATGCATCCAGAACTCTGTTCCTCCCATGTCATTGGTGCAAACTTTCTTTGACAAACTATGGTCTAGTCTACACTTGAAACTTATAAGAGTCTACCTGTGTCAGTTAGATTTTTACCAAAATAGTTATAATGCTACAAGACATAGTGTGGATGAAGTTATATGCATATAAAAGTGCCTTATAGCAGTGTAGTTTATTCCCCTTCCTGTACAGGGATAGCTATATTTGGTATAAAGTATGTTTATACCAATATAACTATATCCACGCTAGGGGGATTGTACTGCTTTAACTACACTAGTTTAAGAAATACAACATTTTAGTATAGACAAGGCCTTTTAACACTATTTTGTCCATTCAACTTAGGCATAATTCAGTGTGCAAAGCATCTTGTAGTATCAGGAATAAAGGACACTCTATAAAATAAATTGTATCTGTAATGATATTGTATGTGAATACCTTAGCTTGGTTTAACGAATGATTTTGTATGGAAAAAAATGATAGCTTGTAAGAGGTTATGAGAAGGCTGTCCACCAGGCTAACAGTATCTGATTAGTCTCTATGTCAACCAAATACATAAGCATTGGTCGTGAAGAACATATTAACCCTCTTGGTATATAAAAAGTAGTAACAGGCAAACTATATTAAATTTGAAATATAAAATGCTCCACTGTAGTTCACCAATGGCATTTAAGTATTCTACTTCAACGATGTATGATACTTGCAATGAATTGTCAATTATAAAATACGTATTACTTGAATTCAAGAGAGTTCAAACTAAGTTTAGTGTGTCCAAACTCAGTGAATACCCTTCAGGGAACAGTATTTTTCACCAACTTGCTTTTTTATACTAGTAAGGTCATGTAATATTTATCATTTATTTCAATGAATGTGAAAACTTGATGCAAAATAATGTGCTCTTTTGTATGGAAAGGGTTAAGTTGTGGCCTTTGTGAGCCATTAGCTGGAGATTTATTGGGGGAGTTAGTACTATAGTTCAATATGTGGTGATTGAACAAGGACCATAGGTGCAGAGATAGAGAGAGGAAGAGAACTCAGTCAAATGATGCCTCTGGGGCTTTGCAACATATGGCCCATCAGTCAAGGGTCAAGCCCCCTCACAAATTGCATGCACTTTACATAGCCATCTGCATCAATAAATTACTACTCTTCTGAAGCACAAGCACTAATGCATGAGCAAGAGGGATCACCCCACTTACAAATGAACTGTTTTATTTATTCTTGTTCGCTTCTCCCTTCCACATTGGGATTTTCTTGCGGGGCAGATGTACTAATAAGCACCTTAACTCTTTTCCAGCACGCATCTCTTCTTTTCTAGTGTGAAGCTAATGCCTTAGATCAGACTGAGGATCAGGTGGATCAAGTCAGGAAGCACGTGTTTTTATATTACCTGTTCTCATTTCTCTGTTCTGGATCCTCTTTGCTTCTCCGTAGCTTCCGTATTCAGATACTATATTGCCAATGAGCTCTCCTCATGGAATTTTGAAACTGTTGCATTCAAAATGGTTCCCTTGCTCAAGAGTAAGACCAAACCTACTCTGTAACCAATACCTTTCACATATATTGCAAATCAGCTATTCTATATGCTACTAAATAACACTCCTTAAGTCAGAAGCCTGTAGAGCGGTGTTTCTTAATGATCGTTCCATGGACTGGCACCGGTCCCTGAGATCTCCCTAGCACAGTTTAGAAAGGCAGCAAGCAGTTCCCGGATATGAAAAAGTTTGAGAAACACTGCTTTAGAGCATGTTCAACTACACGTAGAACCTACTTTAAAAAAATCAGTATTTCCTCTTCATTGTAGTTACACCAGTTTCTCAACTATATAAGTTTATATAGTTCAATGACTATATACCCTTGTGATAGGCATGGTGTACAGCAGTGGTTCTCAAAGCGGGTCCGCCGCTTGTTCAGGGAAAGGCCCTGGCAGGCCGGGCTGGTTTGTTTATCTGCCGCGTCCCCAGGTTTGTCCAATCATGGCTCCCACCGGCTGCAGTTTGCCGCTTCAGGCCAATGGGGGCTGTGGGAAGCGGAGTGGGCCGAGGGATGTGCTGGCCACCTTTCCCGCAGCCCCCATTGGCCTGGAGCGGCAAACCGTGGCCAGTGGGAGCCACGATCGGCCGAACCTATGGACGAAGCAGGTAAACAAACTGGCCCGGCCCACCGGGGGCTTTCCCTGAACAAGCGGCGGACCGGCTTTGAGAACCACTGGTGTACAGTATACTGTACGCTAGGTTTGTGTTGGTTGGCATTCCCATTTTTTTCCAGTTTTTACAAATCATATTGTAATGGGATTACATAATATTTTAAATCAGATCAGATCTTTTAAGTTGTGGATTGGGCTATGAGACATGGAGCAATTCGGGCTTAATAGCTTCAGTTTTAGAATCTAGCCTAGCTTAATAATGACCACAGGTTATGGCAACTGGTATTTCATGCCTTACGTGAAATGAGTTGCTGGTCTCAGTCAAATTCTTGGTGCAATGGTTTCTACATCACAAAAAAAAATCCAGTATAACAACTGTCATTGTGCCAAGTAGAAAGTTAAAGAGGAATGGACTCTAAGTGTAGAAGTCTCTGTAAACCCTGAAAGATGATCTCTCCAAGTCAGGTGTGAGACTACCTGTGATGTATCTACATTGTGGACAGACATAGGACCTCAGTTTTCTAATATGATAAACTTGCATCATTTCTTGGGCACTACATTCTCTAAATAAATAAACAAACAAACAAACAAACTGTTGATCTAGCCAGTATCAGACAAACAAAAATAACCTGTAGAAAGATACACAACTTACTTTACACCTACTCTGCATAGAGGCTTCAAATTGGAAAGCCACATTTTGCAAGCACTAAGAAAGTTGTTCTCTTTTTATCTCATGTGTCACTCCTGCTACCACCAATAGGATTTGTATGCAGAGAAAAAAGGAAAAGCACAGGTGTAACTCTTTAATATATTCAGTATTCAAAAAGTAAATGCTCTAATTTTGGGGAGATACACATGGAAAAGAAATTGAACTCCTGTTTTAAGTGCAAAACAAAGTTCAAAATTTTAAGTATGGAGCTGTGATCAATGCTCACATAATAAAACAGAAATGTATCAATTGGTATTGAAAATAAAAACCAAAAATGGTCTCATTGTGTCCTGGACAAAAACTAATTGGACATGAACTTCCTAAGTTACTAAGATCAGATAAATGAGATATATAGCAGTAACTTTTTTTTTTTTTTAAGAAATATTCCGATTCTACTTCACACCACATATATGAATTGGAAAATACTCAAAATCCTTTTGAATTAGACAAAAGCTTGTATTGTAATACTGGCATCATCATGAGTCAGTGGCCCTTGATCTAAATGAAAATATCAATACAAGTGTTTCATAGAAGGAATGGATCATATGTAATGATTCTATTAAAATCAAAGTGGTATTAAAGAGCAAAGAATGTGATTTATGCTACTGTAAATGGGAGTGGTTTTGTTTATTCTTTACATGGGTTTATTGCAAAAGGTCTATTTTTTATTTTCATGTTTAGATTAGTCTTTAAAAGAAAAAGTAAAGTAAATAAGGTTCAACATTAAAAATATTTGATGATTCTAACAAATTCACAAAAACGAGTAAAATTCCTTAATTTTCCTCCCACTTTTGTGCACTCATTCATATTTTGTACTGACTAATATGCTATGCATGGACAGAAATCAATGGACTTACATGGGTCTTGAGGGCTTGATTCTGCAAGGTACTGTGCTTTCCTGTGAAGTGGTGAGAGCTACTGGTGGTTGAAAAATATCTAAATTTTAAAATAAATAAATTATTGGAGATATCCTATCTCCTAGAACTGGAAGGGACCTTGAAAGATCATCAAGTCCAGCCCCCTGCCTTCACTAGTAGGACCAAGTACTGATTTTGCCCCAGCTCCCTAAGTAGCCCCTTCAAGAAATGAACTCACAACCCTGGGTTTAGGAGGCCAATGCTCAAACCACTGAGCTATCCCTCCCCCATTAAGTGAAACATTTTGATGTTTCAAAGCTGTTTTCATTCTGAAGTGTTCAAAATGGGCCCTTTAATGAGTGATTTCTTTTAGCTGTTTTTTTTAAAGTTTTTTAAACATCAAAAACATTTAGATGAGTTTTCAGTGCACAAAAATTGTTTTATAACCATTATATTTCAAATATTTCATATTTTCAACACTTTTTCTCAAAACATTTCCTTTAAACAAGAGTCGTTTTTGAAATATGCTGACCTGCTCTTCGTGGTACTCTTAATACCCACTGAGTTTAGTGGGAATTGAGTGTGCTCAGCACCTCATTGAAGTGATCAGCATCTTGCAGGATCAAGCCATAAGTCTGTACAGAATTTGGCACAATGGAACACTTAAAGTGATCTGAAACAAGTGTGTGGGTATGGATGAGTTGAGGGAAGAAGGGGTCCTACCATAATCTGGGAACAGCAGCACTAGTAAGACAGTGCTTAAAGTGCACCCTTAGTGAACTGGCTCTATTTTTTATTATTTGTTGCTGGGTCTGAGAGTCCCTCCACATTCACACTTTAAGCACTGGCTCAACAGAAACAGCAGTGCAGAGAAGGGAAGAAAAGGTTACAGGACACAATGTAGAATAGTAGCCATTGGAGCCAGCGCAGTCATGTGACAGAAGTATAACTTGTTGTAATTCTGATCCATGTAATATGCTATGGGCCAGGAAATGAAGAGCAGTCTTTTACCAGTACTTCTCTGTGTTACCCTTTATTACACAATAAGAAGCTGAATCATTTTGCCGCCACTGGAGTTTTGACTATAGGCTTTGGCCCTTTTTTTGGTTGGTTTAATTCTAATCTGTAACATTCTCTTACCATACTGATTCCCCCACCTATACTGAATAATATGGTGTCTGACACTGCATGCCTTTTTGATTCTTGAACGCAGATTTTTCGGAAAGCAAAAGTAGTGGTACAACCTTGTATTCTGTCACTCGGAGAAGTCATCATCCAGGTCGCCACAGTCATTTTGTTGGATTCTCTTTGCCAACAAAAGGCTCATTTCAGAGATGTAACTGCAGTATTCATTGCAGAAGTTACTGACACATTTGTATGCAGCCATAATAGTTTTGCAAGATATTTATTTTCCAGCTAGCAACAGACAGTACAAAATTGAAGCAGTGAAAATTACTATGTGGGCCGCCCCAAGCCATTATTTTCAGTAGGGCTGAGACTGTGCCAATCAATGTAAGGACATTTCAGAGAAACCATAAACTGTCCCCACATCTCATTCATGTACAAGATGAAATCTGAAATGTGCTCGTTGGCATCAAAGCAACCTAGAGGAACTGTGACAGTTTATAGCGTTTCCTCCAGATGAGATAATAGACACCTTTTTATTACCTCTTACTAGTTGGCTGCCAAGATACAAATAGCAATATTTTCATTGTTTCTGGTTAAACTACCTTGCTGTAGAAACTCAGTCTCTAACACAAAGGGCTGATCTATAATAAAACCCAGCTCCCCTCCACTGAGTGTATTAGAAAACAGCATTGCGCTGCTGGATTCCTTTGTTCCTCTCAAGGCTGTATTTGAAAAAGAAATATCCTTTGTATTCAGAAAAAAAACAACACTATCCTCAGGACATCAGCACCTTTTTTACACAACAGAATTCATTTTCCTTAGAGGTTGTGTGTTTGGAAAATGAAGTACTATGTTAATTTACAGAAATGGCACAGGAGAAGAACAAGGCTGTCCACCGTGCCCTGCCAACCATGACCCAGAAGGACTATATCAAAAGATGAGAGGATAGTTCATTTTAACAGTCTTTAGCTGCTTTGCTCAGACTGCAGAGGGTGACAGCTGTGGTGGTTGTTCCTGTGGCCTGTTCACTAGGGTCTGACCTTCCTCCCATCATCACATTACACAATATAAAACACACAATAAAGTAACTTCTCTTTTTCTAGTAACTGACAAAATTCGGTTATCCTCCTTTTTGGGGGCTTCTCTGGGATTGCCTGTTTTCCCCTTCACATTCCCCTCCTTCAGAGGTTTTACATTGAGATGATTCTCTTTCCAGGCAAAGAAGCCCTTCAAGGCCATTCTTAGGGCTGGGTCACATTCAGCCTGCCTCAAATGGAAGAAGGTTCATCATCACACAAAGCCAATTAATGGGGAAAGATAAGAAGAATCAGAAGGTGGTAAGGGAAAAAAAAAACAACCATCAGCTCTATTCAGTTACCAGGGAAGAAAATAGTATTTCTCCCCCTCTTTTATAATGTGAAATGAGAGGATTGTCTTGGTTCAGTTCCTAGGGGTCAGCTGTTCACATCACAAAAAACACCAATACAGCTGCCACTAATTGGCACCCTTGGCAGTCACAGCAAACAAGCCGTGGATTGAATGGCTTGTTGTGTTTGCAAAATGAACTGCCCTTTCTTTCACCCTTGGAAGCGGTCTCTCCAGGTCAGGGTGGAAGCACATTGTGTTCAGCTACTCTCTCTGTGTTCTATGCATTAGCAAAGGATATCATTGTAAAGCTTCCTTCCCCTTTCTTGTAAAGCATAGCTGCTGCCATCCCCTTCCCTGAAACTGAACGCACACGGCCTCAGCGGCATTTCGTTTTGCTGCTAGTCTGGAAGTTTGGGATGTTCCATATTACAGTGCAAGGTGAACACGAGGGTCCTGATCTGGCAAACATGTCCTTAACTTTACATGATTTTACTTTACCATGTGACTTTCCAGTCATTTCAATGGGACTACTGACCTGAGTCAAGTTAAGCACGTGCATGTGCACCTGTAGAACCAGGGCCTAAGTAAAACACTTTTGTCTAATGTGTGGATTTTTATTACCGTTTGTAGCCACTTGATCCAGTCCTTCCAATTTCAAAAGTTTCTGAACAAACAACCAATTCAGAATCTACTGGAAGAAAAATGGAGAATCAAATTCCTATAGTTATATAGGTCTGTGCCACAATGAGTTCATTAAATATTGAATCTACACATTCTTGAGTGGCACAAGAATAAGAAATAGAATAGTTTATATTACACCTGGAGAATCCTGCACTATAGTGTCTCTTTAGGGTAAGACCCATTCTGCTACATATTGATAATCTGGTTTTCTAACATGCTGGACGCTAAGGATGCTACTTCTACTGTAATCCTAATAGACACTGTGTATTTTATTTACTGTGAATCATAAAACCAATTTAATAAATTTATCTGCAAAAATCTCCAAAAAGTATAATGGAACCCAGCAGAGACTAAAATACTTGAATATGATTATGTTTTTGAACAATCTTTGGGATTCAACTGACAATTTTATTCCTGACTCATAAGAGATCTATCGAGCAGAATATCTAAGGCATTTCATGTTTCTATAATATTAATATATACCCCAGTAGTCCTCCTGTATACGAGGACCACCTGTTTTATTCCTTTCAAATGGTGCTATAGAAACATAAAAGGAATTAAACTGCTCTCACTTAAGAGTGATTCAAAGAAAAATGGCATCAAAGATGACAAAGGAGTCCCAAAATGGTTTGACCCAGCAAACATCCCACAGGCAGTTCTACTGTCCAGCAAAGCCAGGGAGTGAAAACAGCCAAGAGACAATAAAAGAATCCAGCCAGAGACCCAGATGGCACTACCGTAAAAATACATTCCAGAGCTTGGCATCTGGATTTTGCAGACGCCAGGTGCACCCCATGTGTGGCCATAAATATTGGTTCTGATGGTGGATCTGTTAGAGATTGAGCTCAAATGGAAGCACATTTGCCTCCCCAAATAATGGATGGTGGTAGTGCCAAATTCAATTTAAAGTGACAATTTTTCATGTGCATTGTGATTTCATTGCTGTTAGAATTGTTAACATCAGATATGTGCCTGGCTTGAAACTGGAAGATCTGTTTTTCAATCTGCATTGTCAGTATCTCCATTTCCAAGAGCAGGCTTCATTTAAATAGGGAAACTGGAGCCTAGATCTCACATGTGCTTTGGGAAAAGCAGCTCTCACCATGTGGCTTTTTTTCAGAGCTATGTAGTATTGATATGTGGTTTACTCTTTAGCAGCTGGAACCAAGTAGCCCAGCATTCCCTTCTGGACTAGTCACATGTGTGCTTCCAAGCCACTTGTCTGAAAACAAAACTGGATTATGGCAATCATTTAGAAAGTCACATGTATGTGTCTGGGCCAGGAGACCATGAGTAATTTTGGGTAACCATTTGTTGGGCAGCAATGGCTTGATGGATAGGAATGAAGTGGATTTAGGGGCAGGGTTTTTTACCTGGTGGAAATATTGTGACTGTAAAGGATGCACACATGTGAAAACGAAGTACTTATATGCATATGTGCCTATTCTGCATAAACAACTGGATGCTGCTTCAAACATGGCAGGCATATTCATGCAGACCCTTTGGAAAACTTCATCTGGAATGTTCTTATTAAAGAAGAGACAAAGTTTTGGCATCGGCAGCAATGACTAGTTCAATTATATTCAGTTTTTCATCATCTCCATTTTTCCTCTTCATATACCAAGCATATTCAAAGACCTAATAATCCTACCACTTCACTCACCTTCAGCAAAGGAGAAGAGAGAGGAGGCAGCAGAAAATAGGAGAAATTCTACACCGTCTATTTAGAATTACACAGAAATTTCAAATATGTGTAATAGTTCTTATAAAGTAATGATTCAGTCATGATAAAAATGCATTTGTGCTGTATGAATTTTCATTTTATTGGGACTGTGGAAGCCGATGTCCTTCAGCCATTCAACTGAACTTTGGCTTGCCCTTTCATGAACTGGTTTGGTAGTTACAGTCTTATCTCCAGCTCACCTGAAAACATCACAAGGCAGACATGGAAAAAACTCAGTAGTGGCCATTTTTTTTCTCTTGGGAAAGTTCATGCTCCCAAAGTCTACTTCTGTCACTCTCCTCTCAATGTGGCTTATAGTAGGAATTATGTCTGTGTATCAAGGGGATAATACACCCTACCTGTAATGAAAGACACTTAAAATCAAAAGTGAAGGGGGAAAAAAAAGATGCTTGAGAATCTGCTGCTAACTGTGTCCAGCACCCAAGCTGGAGACCACTTAATGTCAATGAACTGACTCCCATTAACGTCACTCAGTTCTGAATCAGGCTCCTGATGCATGGACTAATATTCTTAATCTTCTATAAACTCTCTATCTATCACTAGCACTAAATCAACACACAGGGAATTTGACTGATGTTCTAATGGCTCCTATCTTTTAAACTGATAAACTTATGTCATTGGGGTCCTGGATACTGATGCAAGAACCTCAACAATTTGAAAATTCAAGATAAACATTTAGGGGGAAACAAAACACTTCAAATATTTCCAAACCCCAAGAAGGGTTCAGTTTGTGACAGGTTCTGAAATTGGTCAAGGGGTCAAGGATAACAAGAGTCTGTGCAAAAGGTGTGTGTGAGAGAAAGTTTAGTTTATCTGAAGCAGATTACTCGTATCTTGATTTTTAGTCCCAGATGTTCTCAGTTTTGTAAAGACTTTAGGCAAAATAGTTACTTATTTTATTAGCTGCTTAAGATTTTTTAGTGTCCTCAAATCACTATTGCAAAAATACACAACATGTTAAGTATATTAAGCATTTTATTGACATATTAAAATAACATCAAGCCAGAGGAAGAAAGTTTAAATTGTTTTAATCTGGAAATCACTATCACAATTGCAGAAAATGACATCTTTAAAAAAAGGGTAAAAATGTCTGGTTTCTCCTCTGGAATATACAAATAAATTGCAATAATTACCTAACAGAATTCCTCCATAGGACAGTGATTTCATTTGGTGGATCAGATAAAACATAGAACAAGAAGAGACCCATGCTTAACTGGACACTCACTCCCCCATCCTCCAGCTACTTATATAATGCTGGTTTAAGTGTATAACACCTAGATTACTACATCCAAGACATTAGCACTGTTCCCATACCTAGACGATTAGGGATTAAATAGACAAGGCATGGAAAGAAGTGGTGTCCCCATGTCAAGTAATTTAATAAATATAAAGATATTATGAGAAGAAAAAAAAGATATCTTACCCCTGATTTTCCCTCTGATTTTAATTCTTCTTCAACTAATAAAGTGAATGTAGTGTTCATGAAAGTTGCTAGCCAGAGACTAGAGCAGTGGTGGGCAAACTGTGACCCGCAGGCCACACGCGGCCCGTCAGGGTAATCCGCTGGTGGGCCTTGAGACAGTTTGTTTACATTGACCGGCCGCAGGCACGGCCTCCCGCAGCTCCCAGTGGCCGTGGTTCGCCATTCCCAGCCAATGGGAGCTGCTGGAAGTGGCGCGGACTAGAGTATTCTAGTCCACTGGACTGGAGTATTCTATCCTCACAAAAGAGAGACATAGCAGCAGCAGCACAAATTCCCTCACACTTAAGAGTTGATGTAAAGAACTGCACAGAAGAAGTCATTTGCAGGGACAACAAATTTTATTGGTCCAACAAAAGCCAAGAATTGTGCTATGTATTCTTCAGCACCATCTACTGTATATTTACCTATTTACATGTATGTAGCCATTCTTCAAGGGGTTATTGGCAGCAACAATGAATGGGTTCAACAACTAAGGGTCCCTCAAAACTAATCACCACCACTAGCTCCAATTGCCATCCAGAATTTATGGTATCCCTGAAAACCTTCATTGGGTACCCTCAATAGGCAACACTTCCTCAATCACACACATGAAGTCTGTGTACAAAACAAGGAAAACTTTATTAGGGGAAAGAGGGAACATAGCATCAGCTTTGGAAAACACAGCATCAATCTATATGAATGCTAACTAAAACACTTCCTCCCCCCTCCCCCATGGTAACTTTTTAACTCAATTCCCCACCCACCAGGATGAACATCCAATAGCCACATCACTTCTACCTCCCTCATATGCTAAACCCCACTCATGATTTGATGTTAGCAGGTAGTGTAGTCCCAGCTGTCCACAGTCCCTTGGGAAGTGCTGCTTGGTCCTGTTCTAAAGCTGCACCAAATAACACAGCTATAGTGATTTTATCTTTATTTAGTGGCTGTGTAGGAGGGGACCTAGCCAGAACTCACTCAGCTCCACTGATGCTTCAGCAAAAAGCCCTCTAAGCATTGCACCCCATTGAGGAGCCATCTCTGAGTCACTTTCCATTAAAGAGTTAGTTCTTCCAACAGGAAAATGGAGGGGAATCATATAGGACCCTTGAGCAGAGTTCTTTCCTTGCTTTGCTCAGGCCACTACCCAATGAATTCTGGATTTGTGTGTCTGGATTAACAGTTATGGTGACTGCCAAAAAGCCAATGAGGAATTCTGGAGTGAACGCTTATGCAAATAAAACTGTCCTTCCTCCTGTTCACCAACAGATGGTGACAGACAGTTCCTTTTCTTCTGGAACTTTAGTCCATCTGGTGGTCTGAGTAAATAGATTATGCAAATAAAGTAGCTCTGAGGCTATTCTTCCCCATATTCACAAAGAGAGGGGAGTAGAGCTTTAGGCCACAGACTTTTCTGTATACACAAACATCTCATTTCTAAAGCACACCTGAAACAACACTGACCTAGCAAGCAATTTCTAACATGGAAAGACAACATGGAAAGGAGTGAGATGGTTTTTCAGTCTCCGTGGTGCATTCAACTCCTATCTTCTCTGCTGCAAATGCTGACCAGGGTGTCAATTAATGCCAAGTGTGTTTGTGTTCATGCCCTCTAGGAATTGGATGATCACTCTTTGACTTCTTTCAGATAGCCCACCAAATTGTTAATAGAGACCTCTCAGTTCCTCTTGATTTTCAAACCATACCATACCATTATTGGAAAAGAAATTTTGCATTTTAACCTACAGATCATAAAAGTTACACAATTAGAATTAGGGAACGACAACACTAAATGGATATATATGGAATGAAACTTACATGTAATAAGTAACAATAAAATTGATTGAGACCAATGAATTTAAAACCTAATAAACTAAAATTTCAGCACCCAGGTTTTATTGGTTCACTCTCAGAAACTGTCAGATGACAGCAAAACCACAAGGAACTTTGTTTGGGACTAGAGTACAAAACTTAAGTTCAGAATCATTCATTAACCAGACCATTTCTTTTTTCTCAAACTCCTTCTCTGACTTTTACTGACCAATTTGAGAAGTATTTTTAGACCTGCTATTGGAATCCTGGGAATCTGGGTCCATGCAAGGAATAGCTAAATCCTCAATACAATTGCATAACTTCATTTCCAATTGGTGACACACATCACATTTAGAGCAGCAGTAGGTTTGCCTGTTGAAGTGCCTGGTAAATTCTTCCCTTAACTTGCCTGTTTGAACCACTTGGGAACTGGATGTGAGCTCTCACACTGCAAAAACATTAAATAGTAAGCTTGTAGCTTTCTAGGCAACCAAACTAGCCTTTTATCATTATTATTATTAATTTGTATTACTTTAGCACCACTTGATTGGAGGTCCAGTAGCCATCTGCTCAAATATGGTATCATCTCAAGTGATAAAGGTCTATCTCTTCCCACAACACACACATCCTTTTCACCTAAGCCAGATCCTACCCTTATGAGTGACACAGTACTTACAAACAAGTTGGTTTTCCAGACACCCTAATAAGATGAAATATTTATCTAGGTGCTTCCAAAGCAATCCTTCAAGTTACAGGAGCTAATACATAAGGTGCTCAGGTCAAATCCAAAGCCAATTTCCCTACTATGGTGGTAACACAATTTCTCTGGTGCTCTCTCTTTTAGGAAGGTTCCTCCATTTTCTTCAAACTGCTTCCCATTCTGAAGCAGCAGCTGCACTGTATGTTGTCATGAAGACTGCTGCTCCGTAAGCATTTCTGAATGGCACTCTTCCCTTTATTCTATAAGCTATTTCTCAATGGCATGCTTACCCTTGCAGCTTAAGATCCTGATGCTAGACCACCAAGCCACTCAGCCAACCCTCGTTCTCTTTTCCACCACTTTCACTCCATTTACATTTATATTTTTATAGAAATGTTGTAATGACTGGCCAATTTAAGGAGACAGAGCTTGAGCGGTAATAGATTACAGTTTCCGTTATCCCTGGTGTTAGGTTTTAGCTTTTAAGCTTCTTCCAGCAGGATTTCTTTAGAAGACAGATAAGATCACAAGGTCACTAGCTCTTGCATCATCAGCAGTCTATTCTTCTCAGAATCCATTTCACCAACCCTAACCAACTGTCTGTTTAGGTGTAATCACTTCCCCACCCTTTTGGGATTTGGCCTCAACCAGCTATTGGCCATCTGAACAAACAGAGAAAATTATCAGGTGGAACAACCACTATACACTTTGTCCCTCCAGGAAAGTCATTTGCCCCTGGCCCACAATCCCAGTTCCGGCATGCTAGGGATTTCAGGCAATCTGTCCTGCTATTGTTAAAAGTATGAGTCGGTTACAGAAGCGTGGCTGAGATGAACTGCTGATTAATTAACATCTGTGGTAAAAGTTTAAGATTGGACTCGGTGTCAATTTCCAGGTGCCATCTGAATTATTCTTATTATAAGGAAAGAGAAAGGTACAGAAATAATTCTATGAATGCTTTTAAAAAAATGAATGAGCCATGCAAACAAGACATACTGTATGATATGGCTTGTCACTCACAACAGCAGCTGGTAATTAAAGGGAGAAAAGGCAGTGCTCTTACAGATTGAAACTTACTTTACTGTAAAGCAGTATGACATGGTTCTCACAACTCTGCTGCACACTTGAAACAATCATTCAGAGCCTTGAAACCCAGGCAAGTAAATGAACATGCAATAGCTGCAAACAGATGTTTGTTGAAGGAAGCAAATTCTCTTTGTTTAAGTCAGCTTGGGATTTAGACTAATATTTAAATGAAGGTTTCTCTGCATCTATTATGTAATTGTGTTTCATTCTGTTTTAGAGGGGCTCATGTTCAAGCACCACAGATATTTTGGGGGTGGGGGAATGGTGGGGGGATACTCCCACTATCCAGACATTGACGAATTCCCTCTTCGTAGAGAAAGAGAATTTGTCTTGTAAGCCTGAGAAGCATAGCCATCTGCTAAGGTCTTGAGTGATTAGCTAACTGAGCTCATGCAGCCATACGATTATTCAGCTCTGCCTTGACCAGCAGCAGGGAGTCCAGTGTACTACAAAGGTTCAAAGGTAAGAGGACGACTAACACCTGGACAGGGCCAGAAACACTTCAACTTGACAAGGGGAGGACAAGAAAGGGTTTGGAAATCTGATATGTCTAAAGGAGGAGATTACCTTTGAACAAACCATTCCCCCCCCCCCCCCAGCAATACAGCAATTTTTCCTTGGGCTGCATTATCTGCAGTGAGTGAGGTAGGTGAAAGGAGTAAGGCAAAATGGAGTACGGGAAATAAAGTAAAGAGGCTGACAAAGAATATCAGGGTTGGAAGGGACCTCAGGAGGTCATCTAGTCCAACCCCCTGCTCAAAGCAGGACCAACCCCAAACTAATCCCTCAAGGATTGAACTCACAACCCTGGGTTTAGCAGGCCAATGCTCAAACCACTGAGCTAGCAGCAGCTAAAATTAAGTTAAATGAATGCTTGCCTTGGTTCCCCTGATTAGAGGAGCTGCTTGAAGGTCTGATCCACCTGACCTGCGCAGGATAGTTCAGCTGGCAGGTATGCATTAAGGTGATTAATGGATCCAGGAATGTACTTTCATGCTACGTGAAATTTCCCAAAATGAACCTCTCTCAATAGGTCATAAACGTAATTCTCCCAACAGTGAGATACTTCCCCCACCCCGACATATACGTCCCAGAGCCAGATGTGAACTATCACCTGCTTTATAGCAAAGTATTTACTGAGTCACAGAAATATTTAAATAAATCAGTTAATAAGTAACTATTCCTGTTTCACCAAGTGAAAGGTACACTCACAAGAGAGTGTCTGGATAACAAACTTTTTTCCTGTGAAAGTGTTCATTGGCTTTATTAATTATTATTGTTATTATTTACAATAATATAAACACAAGGATACCTGACAATATCAAAACGGATCAGAAAAACTGGGGAGGGGAGGAGTTGTGAAAATGGACATTGTAAAAATATTGTTAATTTTCAATAGATACCCCCCCCAAGACTTTTCTGACTAGGGGTACATCTACACTACAGGGGGGAGTCGATTTAAGATACGCAAATTCAGCTACGTGAATAGCGTAGCTGAATTTGACGTATAGCAGCCGACTTACCCCGCTGTGAGAATGGCGGCAAAATCAACTTCTGCGGCTTTCGGTCGGCGGCACTTACTCCCACCTCCGCTGGTGGAGTAAGAGCGCCGATTCAGGGATCGATTGTCGCGTCCCGTTGGGACGCGATAAATCGATCCCCGAGAGGTCGATTTCTACCCGCCGATTCAGGCGGGTAGTGTAGACCTAGCCTAGATCTACAAACTGATATTCTGAGGGGCTCATCTCCTGCACCTCCCATAGACTTCAGTGATGGGATTACTCACATGTTTAAAGTTAACAATGTAGTGCTTTGCTGATCAGGGCCAGAATCCTCAGTACCTTGTCCGATGAATCCCTAGCCCTCTGTCCACTACACAGGAAATGGCTTCCCCTTGCTGCTCTACCCATGTGCCTGTACCCTGACCTGAAAAGATCACTTCTTAATATGAGATGGTAGCTTATTCTCTATGTACACATTTAGTTCTTGGCAGGTCCGGCTCTAGGCACCAGCGTCCTAAGCATGTGCTTGGGGCGGCACTTCTCAAAGGGCAGCACCTTTGCTTCGGCAGTGGCACTCCGGCCCTATTTTTGTTGTTGTTTTTTTGCTTGGGGTGGCAAAAAAACAAGAGCCGGCCCTGGTCCTTGGTCTTTCACCTGAGATTGCCAACAAATGTGCCAGTAATTGACAGTTTGGGTGGTGGTGTGACAGCCTATATAAAATTGATTTAAGGCTACCAGCTCATTTCAGAAAGTCCAATGCAACCTTTAAATAAGATAACTTTCAGTCTAACTTGAACTGAGCTCGAGTTGGACTTATTCCATAAGTGTAGGAGAAGGAGCCTTGTATTCTCTGAACTATCCAATCCACTCAATTGTGCCTCTTCAAAGATCATTGTTCACATTTTCCTATACATGCAGGTTTTACTTTTCTAATTTTAAGCAGTTAAGAAATATAGTCAAAAAATGAATATATTTGAATACTATTACAAATATTGAAAGAAAATAATGATTCATTTATATCACTATCATGCTTTAAGCCTCCCAGAATGCCCCATAAATGGATCTCCAATTCATTTCTTCAGGGACACACCCAGTCCTCAAAGCTCTTAATTGGTAAGCAGAAATTTTCATCCTTCTGAAGCTAACTGGCTTATATATTTTTTGAAATTTCACACTTTTGATGACATTTATTCACAAAATATCACCACCATTTTTCAACCAGAGGTACCTCGGAGGAACCCTTAAATCCTATATTAAACTTCAGGGTTCCCTCCAGTATTTTCGCTGATCGCTCCTCTACTGGACGGAATGAAGAATGACCTCCTATACTGAACCTCAATCTAAAAGATCTTAGCCCCACATAACCACTGAGCAGCAGTCGTTTTTGCCTATTACTTTGAAGACTCAGTAATATTTACATAGACTTGTAGAAATTTGAGATAAACGAGGCAGTGTGTTGAGGGAAAACACACACAGGCACACACACACAATTTGCCTTCCCAACTTTCTCACAAAAAGAAAACAGTTTCTGTAGACACATGGCACTGTACCAAAATCTATCATGACAATGGGCTCCACTGTAAAATGAATAGAAATATTTTGTTTAATTAAAAGCCTCTGATGAGTTTCAGAGCCAAATCCACCTGATAAATGTCACCGGGCAACGTCATTACCCAATCATCATAACAAGGTATTTAAAGCAGATGGCACAGCAACACATCTTCAGCATTACAGCCTGTTAATTTTAGCCATCTCCCCTAAAAAAAAGTAAAATTGTCTCATGTCAGTCAAACATGACAGTACTTTGGATTTCTCCCCCATGATATCCTTTAGCCTTGAGGCGGATATGACAGGTGCCTTATTAAATTCCAAAAATAATATGTAGCACAAGAAGGCAGTGCATTCCAATGAGACAACGGACTGGTTAAAATGCAACATGCATAAAGTGTACTTTGTTTTAGTTTTGGCTATCAACAGTTTCACCATTTTTAAAAATCAAACACCATATTTCCAAAGTGGCTATCAGTATAATGTTTAAAACAGTCCATCCATTTTATTTCAGAGAACTGTGTAGTTCAAAAGCCTTTATAAATGTTGCATAGGTATTAAAGCAGGTGATTTTTTTATTTACTGTTCTCTTGTGCAAATGACTGTGCAGTGATTACTCCACAATACTCCCCCCATCCTTCAATGGGAGGCATGTAGGCACATTACTGCACCAACGCAGAGGCACCGAAGTCAAAAGGGCTTCAAACAAGCATGGAGGTCAGCTTGCACACATCACTTTCTTGAATTAGATAAACTAGAAGAACAAAGCTATTGCTAGCAAAACTCAAACAGAATTAAAGCAGTCAAACGTAAATAAAAAGACAAAGTTAAGATTGTGTATAGAAACTTACTCTGCTTTTGAGAATCCCAGTCTAAGGGAGTTAGGCAATCCCACTAAGTTAAAATATGAGTTGGGCACTCAACTGCTTTGAGTTCTTTTGAAAATCCCACTCAGAGAATAAAATCCTCGCCCTGATGAAGCCAATAGGAATTTTCATAGATTTACAGAATCCAAGGCCAGAAGGGACCATTGCAATAATCTAATCTGACTTCTTGTATACCACAGGATATAGAACTTCCCCAAAAATAATTTATGCAGCAGATCTTTTAGAAAAACATCCAATCTTGATTTAAAAGTGGTCAGTGATGGAGAATCCACCACAAACCTTGGTAAATTGTCCCAATGGTTACTTACTTTCACTTTCAAATGTATGCCTTATTTCCAATCTCTATTTGTCTAGCTTCAACTTCCAGCCATTGGATCATGCTTTACCTTTCTCTAGTAGACTGAAGACACATTAAATATTGTTCCCCATTGATTACAATGGGGCTAGGATTTCACCCATAGTCTTTAATGACATAACTTAATTGACTGAGAACAGATTATACAGGGCCACCCAGAGGATTCAGGGGGCCTGGGGCACAGCAATTTTGGGGGCCCCTTCCATAAAAAAAGTTGCAATACTATAGAATACTATATTCTCGAGGGGGTCCCTGCAGGGCCCAGGGTCTGGGGCAAATTGCCCCACTTGCCCGCCTCCCGCCCCCCCTCCCGGGGCGCCCCTGAGATTATATATAAAATGTCTAAGTCATGTATTTGAATAATTTTGTCAGCAGTCTTGTATAATACAGTTTTTTTTAAACCAGCACCACCTTCCTTATGGATAATTATGGAGAGTGGGCCAACTTTGCTGAGTGTACGTGGCCAAGAGAGCCTTGCTTTGTGCAGTGTACAGGGAGAGCTAGTTAACTACAAAACTAAAGTAGACCCCAATCCTGAAAACTCATATATATGTGTAAAGTTATACATGTGAGTAGTCCCAGAGATATCAGTGGAGCTACTTACATGAGAAAATTTAATGGACTACTTGTGTCAGTAAAGTTGTGCATGTACTGAATATTTGCAGGTTCGAGGCTTGAATTGTCAACTTAACTTGTCTCTCTCTATTCCCACTAGTTCTCATGATAACCTCTGTGCTAATTAAGTATGCTTTGATCTTTCATTTGGACCCATGTGGGTGGACTTTTATTCCCATGCAAATTCCTCTTGCAGTCACAGTAGGACTTGGTAAATCAGTCCATTGAGTGCACACAGTGCAAATTTCTCCACACTTTTCTACACATTCTTGACCTTCAACACCTCATTATCCCAGACCCAGGCCTCTCTGAAGAAAAGCTTGATAATTATGGTCAATTGTCTCTTTTTCTTCTTTTAGATTGTGGACTCATTTGCCCAATTTCCTTTTTCCACTTTGTGACCCAGTTGTTCCTAGCTCTACCCCCACAAGGGTTTAAAGCTTGTGATCTTACCTACAGAACTATCTAACTTCTTGAGTTTGTTTATATTTTATAATATACAGCTGTTCTTCAGATCTGATATGCTGCATCTCCCTTCTCAAACTGCTGTGTCAGACATTACCTCCTACAGCTTTGCCTTCCTACAAGCCACCTTTAAAGACAAAAAGGGAGGATTTAAAATTAGAAAGTTTTAATGTTGATAACACATTATCATAAACAAGCTGCATCTCTGCTGACGTATTAACAGAGCAAGATGACTGGGGTTTGCACTGCTCCGAAGCTGCCCCCAAAATGCTAGTGATCAGAACTCTGCCAACATATGCCATAAACAAAACAGATATTGCTTCATTTTTTAAGTGCAAATCTTTTTTTTTCAGCTCCCTGTGTTTGTTTGTTTCAATTCTTTTATGTATCATCATGCAGATCCTATTTTAGGAACTGTAACCAAAGTGTTACATAACGCAGAGAAAGTAACGTTTTCCTTTGCCAAGAGTTGCACTAAAAGCAAATCAGCAGGGGGGAAAAAGCCCATTCTAACAGGGTGTGGATGCTGTTATCTTTATTTATCAAACAAACACCATCTTGTTGCCACTTTAACTTGATTTTTAGTTTCTTGGATTATGTTACTCTTGTTTTTTCCTGCAGTAAATATAAACTCATCCAAGTACTCCTTAAAATGTGTGAATGCTCAACACTCAGAGAGCTTGTGCCAACTGCAGCCCATAAGGCAATACATATTCCAGCACTAATGTGTGTACTTTTATACAGAAGGGGAGCGAGTGGGGGAGAATCAAAGAAAAAAAGTTAAAGGAAAGAGCTTATGTTCTAAATGTTAGTAAAACAGCTCCACAAAGTAACTTCATGCTAATCAGTGATCAAATGTATTGTCTCATCCTGACATTTATTTTGTTTGGCTATTATCATTTTATTAGGAACCTGGTTAACTAGAAGAAAAATGTCCCAGAATTATTCTTCATTTCTACATATTGAGGCACTACCTGTATGATTGCTCCATTCCTCCACTAGGTTGGACAATAATTTGAGAGACTTAATCAGCCAATGAATTTGAGGGCTCAGATGCTGAATTATTTGGAAATCAGACTAAAGAGAAAGGTCTGTGTTGACAAGGAGTCTGTTTCTTTGTATCTAGCACTAGGTTTCATGTACGCAGTATAGCTGCATCCTGTTACTTTCCAACTAACGCATTGGGCATGCTAGTAGCAGAGTTGCATTGTCCCATCATTTGGGAGCACGTCACCGTAATGTAGATTTAAAACACCACAACAGACAAAAAATACATTCCATTCTGTAGCATAACTCTTTTGAACTGCCTGCAGAACAAGTTCTGAATGGCACAGCACTGCCCTAAGAACATTTTGTTTTCTAGTAACTTAAAAGGACTGTTTCAGAGTAACAGCCGTGTTAGTCTGTATCCGCAAAAAGAAGAACAGGAGTACTTGTGGCACCTTAGAGACTAACAAATTTATTAGAGCATAAGCTTTTGTGGACTACAGTCCACTTCTTCGGATGCATATAGAATGGAACATATAATGAGGAGATATATATACACACATACAGAGAGCATAAACAGGTGGGAGTTGTCTTACCAACTCTGAGAGGCCAATTAATTAAGAGAAAAAAAACTTTTGAAGTGATAATCAAGCTAGCCGAGTACAGACAGTGTGATAAGAAGTGTGAGAGTACTTACAAGGGGAGATAGAGTCAATGTTTGTAATGGCTCAGCCATTCCCAGTCCTTATTCAAACCGGAGTTGATTGTGTCTAGTTTGCATATCAATTCTAGCTCTGCAGTCTCTCTTTGGAGTCTGTTTTTGAAGTTTTTCTGTTGTAATATAGCCACCCGCAGGTCTGTCACTGAATGACCAGACAGGTTAAAGTGTTCTCCCACTGGTTTTTGAGTATTTTGATTCCTGATGTCAGATTTGTGTCCATTAATTCTTTTGCGTAGAGACTGTCTGGTTTGGCCAATGTACATGGCAGAGGGGCATTGCTGGCACATGATGGCATATATCACATTGGTAGATGTGCAGGTGAACGAGCCCCTGATGGTATGGCTGATGTGATTAGGTCCTATGATGATGTCACTTGAATAGATATGTGGACAGAGTTGGCATCGGGGTTTGTTACAAGGATAGGTTCCTGGGTTAGTGGTTTTGTTCAGTGATGTGTGGTTGCTGGTGAGTATTTGCTTTAGGTTGGGGGGTTGTCTGTAAGCGAGGACAGGTCTGTCTCCCAAGATCTGTGAGAGTAAAGGATCATCTTTCAGGATAGGTTGTAGATCTCTGATGATGCGCTGGAGAGGTTTTAGTTGGGGGCTGAAGGTGACAGCTAGTGGTGTTCTGTTATTTTCTTTGTTGGGCCTGTCTTGTAGGAGGTGACTTCTGGGTATTCGTCTGGCTCTGTCAATCTGTTTTTTCACTTCAGCAGGTGGGTATTGTAGTTTTAAGAATGCTTGATAGAGATCTTGTAGGTGCTTGTCTCTATCCGAGGGATTGGAGCAAATGCGGTTATATCTTAGAGCTTGGCTGTAGACAATGGATCGTGTGGTGTGTCCTGGATGGAAGCTGGAGGCATGTAGGTAAGTGTAGCGGTCAGTAGGTTTCCGGTATAGGGTGGTATTGATGTGACCATCGCTTATTAGCACAGTAGTGTCCAGGAAATGGACCGCTTGTGTGGATTGATCTAGGCTGAGGTTGATGGTGGGATGGAAATTATTGAAATCATGGTGAAATTCCTCAAGGGCTTCTTTTCCATGGGTCCAGATGATGAAGATGTCATCAATGTAGCGCAAGTAGAGTAGGGGCGTTAGGGGACGAGAGCTAAGGAAGCGTTGTTCTAAGTCAGCCATAAAAATGTTGGCATATTGTGGGGCCATGCGGGTACCCATAGCAGTGCTGCTGACTGTGTTTGTTTTGTTTTTCATAATTAAAATAACTGTATTTAATTAGTTTTTACAAACATTACTATATTAGCTGTCACATCAGCATTGCTGTAGCACAGTCACGGGCACTGACAACATTACATGTGGGCATATTTTTACATAGATAATGCTAAGTGGACATTTCATTGAAGGAGTGAAAGGAAAAGAGTGTGAGATATTGTCAAAGGAATTATTTGACTCTTTTTTTAAAGAAAAAAGGACAAAAAGTTGGACTCATTAGGTTCTCATACATTTGTGGGTGAGGGAGAGTGAGTACAGATAACATTATAAAAGTAAGGCTCAATTATTACTATTGACTATACTAATGCAATGATGTAATGTGTGGGGAAATGATTATACCAAAACTTATATTAAGCTTCTGAGCATGCTCAGATCCATAGTTTCCAGAAGCCTGAGCAAACATAATCTGAACTGAGATCAAGTTAATAAAAGTGTTTTGACATCTCTTTAGATGACTAAACATTTTAGTAAGCATGCAAGGCTAGTGGGTAGTGTCTCTGGTTGTCTAAGTATACTGAAATCACCATCTAAAATGTTATTACAATAGACCCTACTGGCAACTTCTGAGTTCCAACATTCATTGTGCTAGGCACTGCACATACACAACAGGATATAGTCCCTACCCCAGAGAGCTGACAATATAAATAGGCAAGATGGACAAAGGAAGCATTTAATACCCCCATTTTTTAAGATGGGAAGCTGAGGCACAGAGAGATTAAGTGACTTACTTAAAGTCATGCAGGAAATATTTTTTGTATCCAACAAAACTTTTCAAGGCTTCAGAAACTTTCTTGTACCATTTTGCTGAAAAATTCCCAATGAGGTGTACTCCTGAATCCCACTCTAGTGCCTTAAACCTAAAACCCTCATCCCTCATAAAATGAATTCTCCATCTATTAAACATTCAATTGCTCAGTGGATTACCAGGTGAACAACAGGTCAAGCTTATGGTGCACCAAGACTAATAGTAAACTTGATTGCAGACTGCAATCTGATAGGATCAGACAGATTCCAATCCAAACAAGATTGTATATAACAAGTTATGTCTGAATTTGATGTTCCTACATTACGCATTTGCATCCTATTAACAAACTAGAAACCTTAAATTAGCAACATCAGTGTCCTAAAACATTCGTAAGGTAGTGTGGGTGGGCTTTTTTGGGGTGGCTGTTTCCTGTTTGTTTGGCTCAAGCTGAGTTTGTTGCTGTGAAAAGATCAGCAAAAGTGATTCCAGTGAGAAAGATCAAGGTTATTGTGACACACACAGATACCTGCAGCAGTTCCTATGCACTGCTGGAAGCACCTCTTCTGACTTTTCAGGTACCCCCATGCAATGTTACTTTGAATGTGTGACAAAAAATTATTGCCCATCTAAAGACTTTTCGGTCAATTGAATTTGGACTTCCCAGGCCAGTTTCTCATGGGCAAGTGGCCACATCACTAATAGCACTAAACTAATCATAGTTTACAGCAGATAGGCCAAAGATTGTGTGGAAATCACAGTTATAATAAGCTATCATTCCTAAAGATAGTCTTTTGAGAACAGAGTTTAGGTACATTGGCAGATTACTCTATGGCAGCCTGCATCATTGATGCCATACTATAATTGTCCTCTGGATAAACACTGGACTTTATTCTAAATAGCCAGTGTTCCAGCACCTTTCATAACATTCAATTAATCATTTTAGAAAATGTTATGACACAAAAGGCAAAAATGTCAATAAAGAAGGAGAAAAAAGTATATAATCTCATTTAGGACATTCCAATACTCAAATAGGTCACCTCATGGTCTAAACCTCTGCCCATACTCTGAAAGGAGGGAATAAGGCTATATGCCAGCAGCTCCTCTCAGAGCATTTTTTCCTGAAGAAAGCAGAATGGCTCTGGAAGCACAGAGATGAGCAATCCCTGCTAAACTACCTTACCAGATGTAGTATGTGCTTCCACTTGCGCCAGGCCACGTCCACTTGTTGGTGTGGAGACTGATGGGCCATCACTCTGCACTTTACCTACCCACTGTCTGCGTTAGATTCCGCTCAGTCCTTATGCTGCAATAACACAAGTACTAAGTTTGTGCCAGGTACATGAATTGGGGTGCACATGTTAAATGCAGAAAAGGATCTTTCTACCACTTGTGCACCTGCACTGGCTTATGCGCAATCTAGCCCTTACTCTTTAATTCCCAGTACAGATTCAGAAATCCTTCCACTATTACCTCTTTCCTCAAGTTTTCATTAATCATGTCTCCTAATGGGTTACTGAGTATATTTACCAAAAACTCACAGGATAAAGCAGATAAAGGGCTGGATCTATTATTTATTTATATATTTAAGGAAATTATAGTACCATCAAATTTCATATTTAAAATATTCCAGGCCTTTTAACACTTTTCAAATGAGTACCTAAGCTAATCTTAAATCACTGATGTGTATAGCATCTGCTTATCGCATATATGTATACCCATGTTCTCCAGCAGGGTTCTGTGCCATATAAATACACTTGGCTTGGAAGAGGCCTCATTACAAGCTTCAAGCAAATATTGACATATCAATATTTGTTTTCTTTATTCTATAGATTTTTCCCCATATTTGTTTAGTGAAATATGGAAACTTATACCAAATTGCCAATGTCAGCTTTATCAGCTTAGTACCATCAATCAGTAGCATAATTAATGCTATGTTATAAATTGTTTCCGTATGAAAATGTGAAAGTTGAAAAAACACACTGATTGGACACGGTGCCAATTTTAAATTCAAAACAAAATCTTTATAAAATCAATTTTGTTTAATAGTGTGCACACAATTGAGCTCTCATAAAATATAAGCTTCTGTCTCATAGAAAGTGTAACCCATGCTGTTAAAGTCTCCTGCCAGGACTTGAGCATGATGCAGCTGCTAAAAATGTCCTGGCTTAAGTTGTTTCGGTCCATGCTAATATCACTCACCTAAACATTTGATGAGACTGTTTTAATACACCCTCATTTCATAGCCTAGAGATTTACAAAATAAGCTCTCTGCAGATAAGTTTCAGAGTAACAGCCGTGTTAGTCTGTATCCGCAAAAAGAAGAACAGGAGTACTTGTGGCACCTTAGAGACTAACAAATTTATTAGAGCATAACAAATTTATTAGAGAGCTTATGCTCTAATAAATTTGTTAGTCTCTAAGGTGCCACAAGTACTCCTGTTCTTCTTTTTTCTCTCTGCAGATATGGATTGATTATATAATATACCAGTCCTTCACTGATTATATACCCTTTGCAATAAGTTCACTATATCTAATCAGACACAGGAAGGATGCTACATGGGCAAAGAACTCAGTTAGGGCATACATAAAAATTAGAGAGGAAAACAAAGATAAAAGATCACAAAAATGTAATTTAAAATATATTAATAAAACACCCCGCCCGTCTCCCTTACTCTGTGTCTTACGTAGTATCGCCACGCTCTTCAGGGAAATAAATACCCCTTTCATTGGTTAGATAACCTTTAAATATGTGCATCTTTCATTTCAAACAATGCTTGTAAAAAAAGATGATGTTTTTAGGTATTTAATCGTTGTAATTCACCTACTGTTATTCTTTTTAGTCAATATACACATTAAGTCACCCAGGAGCAACTGTTCAAGCAAAAAGAATCTCACTGCCAACAAAACAATAGAAGAGGTTCCTGCCTAGATTACTCCATACAATATCAGACTGCCTTCTGGCAGGGCCCTAATTTCACTTCATTTTAACACCAACAACCCTAGGGGTTGTTGAGATGGCAATGCTGACAGAGTCCTTTGGGGGTGAAAAGCGAGTGAGAGGGTCAGGTTTCATTTCAGTCAACAACATTAGCTATTGCTCCTCAGTGTATGTTGACGTGGCACCCAAATGAGAGATGATGCTTTTCAAAGTAAGCACAGACAAAGCAATATTAAATATTTAATTTCCAGAGTCAAAGGGGTGAAGTCCCAAAGCTCCAACAAAGCCAATGGTCCTCAGCTAGCTACGTCAACTTTAACGGAGTAAATACCTATGCAAAATCTTTTGTAAGCTCTGAGGTTTTATTAGGAAAACAAAAAAATAAGTATTGACCTAAATGATTGTTTCCACATGTAGAAATTTAAGATTATATTTAAGTAAACAAATAAACAATGGGCTTAATTATTCATTGACTTTCACCTCTTTGAGCCTTACCTTAGTTACACAAGGGGTACTAAAGGTAGTGCTGATTTTGTCACAATAAGTTCAGTTTAGCATGCTTTGCAAAATTGTGCAACTTCCATTAACTTCAACAGGAGCAGGAGCCATTTATCTATGTACATTGTACAAAATTTCATAAAACTAGAAACCGCCAGCTGGCTTTGTTCACACTCTAACACTAAGTGCATTTCAGTTAACTCTTGCCCTTTTTACCACTGTTTTTTGAATGAGTAAAGAGTGTTTAAATAATTATAGGAAAGTTTCTCTCTCCCCCTTCTACCCCCACCCAGGCATGCAGAGAAAAGTATCTGTCATCATTATTCTGGTTTGTTACAAAATGAATAAGCATAAAGATTAATGACTTTGGCTATTGCTGAGATAGTGATAGCAAATCCCTTAGGGGGTTGATATTGTAGGAAATGTTGATATATTCTGCATAATGCCTGCCTTTAGATCAGATTTTAGAACTACAGTATTTTAAAGTGTTTGACTGATTCCAGGGACACAAAGAATTGGTGTGGAGGGTTAGTTGTCATGTTTTGTATTTGGACTATAGCTGGTAGGAAAAAAAACGTTTTCCTATTTTTGCCTGCGGAAAATTCTGACAAAAACAAAAAACAAATCATATTCATAGAAAATTTCCATGGAAAATTTCAAATTTTCAGGCAAAGACAAACAACTGCAAAGTCAGCCAAACCCCAAAGATATTTGGCTGAAAAGCAAAAATTTTCAACTAAAAACACTTGTTTAAGCTGTGCCAGTGCCTCATGAGAATTGTACTTCATGTATACCTCATGTCCCAAATATCTTCTGTGGGCTAAGCTCCCTGGGTGGACTATTCCCAGTGAATACAGGGTGCAGCTGAAAATGAAGCCCAGTGCCTTCGCATTCATCATGTATGATATCCAGAAAGTAAAGGCAGATGCTACTTTTACCCTGCAGAGGATTCTGTGGATAACCATTATTCATCATGTTTTAATATTTACACTTTGCCCAGTAGTTATTGTCCTGTTATGACAGGAGCTAACTTATTTTCCATATGGCCAGAAATGTGTCAGATCCTGGCTAATTATAGATAAAACCATGTTAATGGTTACAGAGCAATGGCATCATCTGTGATGCTGAATGGCAGCCTCTAAACCATGAAGTTTTCCATCTTACAACAGGTTGATAAATTAGAAGCTTCTGATAAACACCATTACCATATTGAAATATTGACATTGTTTAGAGATAATGAAAACAAGTACATGTTTGATTTGATACTGTCTGTGTTATAATGGCAAACGAAGATATCCTGCCTGTTACAATAACAATTTACTCCTGGGGGAATTCTGCACTACTGCATGTGTGCAGAATTCATATCCCCTGCCGATTTCTTTGCTTCAGAAAAAATGACTTTCTAATGGGGAAGCAAAGGGAAGCCACAGGAGCGGGTACATGCCCTGCCCCAGCAACGTGGGTGCATTGTTTTCAGTGCCTGGAGCAGCCAGCAGAGAGGTAAATTACTGCCAGGGGTTAGCTGGGGATGCCCCAGCTGGTGACTCCTATCATGCGCTGGGCTCAGCTGCTAATCCTGTCTGGGCTTGGGGAGGGCAGGACTTCCCCTCCCCTGCAATGAGCAGTTGGGACTGGGTCAGACTCACCCCCAGAAACCTCCCCTAGCTGCAGGAAGATCTGCACCCTCGCCCCTGCTTCCTGCCCCCATCGCTCCTCAGCCATAGGGAGTGGGATCTCTGTATGGGAGCTGCTCCCCATGCACCCAACCCCCATGCATCCAGACCCCCCAATACTAGACAGCATGGGATTGCAAAATCTGTCACATCTCCCCCACTAAAGAGGTTAAATACACAAACGTAATACAATAAGGTATTTCAAGGATATTGCAAGAACATTACCCTGGTATAATAATCAGTAATAAAAATAATATTATATACCTAATTTGTGAGAAACTGAAGAGAAATCTTATAATTTCACACAAAACTGATCAAAACATTTTAATATAAGCACCATTATGGCCCCCATCACTACAGTACCCAAACATCTCTCCAGGTCCATACATTTCCAGAGTGATTGCAATAAATATGGATCGTGATTGTATCATGCCTTGGTATCATAAAATTGAATAGGAATAAAATAGGATCCCTCTACAAGTAGTCTGTTTCAACTTTTTGGTAAACAAATATTAAAAATTAAATTTAAAGAAAATATGTTGTTTAAAATTCTGGTGACTTAAAGTGTCCCTTAACCACAAAGATTTACACAGCTGTCTGTGATTCCCAGCTACTGCACCTAAAATACTCCACCAGCATGTTTTCTCAAATTCTTTGTTTCCCTTTAACACATGACTAATGCTTACTATTGCACCTATAGTTGTTGTTGTTTTTGCTACCAGAAATCTGCTACCACAAATTTATATTTGATAGGAATCATATGGTAGCATTCAGCTTTCAAATAGACCACAAGGAGTCTAATAGAAATGTAAACTAATATAAAATTCATACACCCAGTCTGCACCTATCACTTTTGTATAGTCCCACAAATCCAATTTTCGAACTAATATTCTTTTAATATCATTTCCCCCTTTGCCTTTGGCAGGCCTTATAGCATTCACCTTTGTCCTTAGAGAAATCTAGGTTAATATTACATTTGTGTAGCAGGTTCTACATTTTTTATTTTATTGGAAAAGCAGTCTAGCATGAAAGAATGAAGGCACTATCTTAGAATTACCTGAACCACTGGAGAGATATACTTCCAATCACCAGGGGAAAAATCACTTAATACAGTTCAGTCCTCTTATGAGACCAGCTATTTGCCAGACAAAGCAATTATTTCATTTGGATAGTCCCTGCATCACACCATGAGCATTGACTATAAGCCTAACTGAGGTTAAGCACCTAAATTTTTTTTTTGTACCAAGCCAACCTGTCAAAATTGGTCTTAACTTTTGTTCATCCCCCCCCTCTACTCCCTATGCAGAATAAATAATATATAAGGAGTGAAACTGTACATCTGCCAAATCCCTAAAATTACATTTTTTTGGAATACAACCTATGTATAAAATCAGGGATTAAATAAACCCAGACTTGTATTTAACACAATTAAAATCTGGCCTTCAGAACCATGTCACAAAACCATGAGAAATCATCTTGGAAACTGAACATATTTTTCATTAATTAAGCCCTCAAATATTACATTAATCGTAAGAGTTTCATCATTATGCAGCCTTTTTCCCCCTTAGAAAACACAGCAAAATTATTTGTCTGTTGAGGAATTTATATCACGAGCCTGATATCTGATGGACTCAGACATTTTTTTTTAAAAAGTACATTACATACATGTCCACAGTGTCCATGCACCGCTATGGCACTTCCCCCTGTCTGCTCTGGGGATTAGCTCCTTCCAGGTCCGACGCACCTTTTTGCCACACATTGGCACTCCCTGCTGCACCTCTTTCTCTCTCTCTCTCTGTGACTCAGGGTGCTCTCTCTTTGTCCTCCAGTTAGATCATTGTGTGTTTTCCCCTTCCAGTGTATCAAAGTCTCTCCATCCAAACTATCTCAGTCAGTCTTCCCATTCACTGCCTAGACTGGGCCACTTCCCCAGTCACTGGTAGGGGAACCCGGGCCTGCTCTCTACTTCAGGTTTCACCTCAGGGACCCTCTAATCAGCAGTCAAGCTCTGTACGCTCTCAAATCATGTTGCCATTTCCCTGAGCTTTTCCTTACAGCCTTTCCCCCCTAGGTTTCTTGTCTTCCTTCTCTAATGTCCGCAGAGTTCCTACAGGCTCCTTCACGACAGCCTCTTCTGCTGCCAGCTTCCTGGCTTTATAGTAGCACCATCTGTTCCTTCTCAGCTGAGCTTCTCCATCAATTTGGAGTTACTTAGACCACCTAATTCCCCTCAGCTGTGACCTATCTACTTAACTGGCCCCTCCTCAACTTCATTAACATTTCATAGGGCTAGTGTGAACACCCCATCACAATATGCTTCCAGTTGGTTTATAAACATAACCTGATCATCTTATTCCTCAATGGATAGTTGCAGAGAAGTAAAGGGATAAGTTTCTTCAGGGCATGAGAAATAATTCAGGGCTTGTGTACGCTATCGCGCAGGGTCGATCTAAGATATGCAACTTCAGCTACGTGAATAGCGTAGCTGACGTCAACATACTTAGATCTACTTACCGCAGTGTCTTCACTCTCCCGTTGACTCCGCTTGAGCTCCTCATTCTGGTGGAGTACCGGAGTCGATGGGAGAGCACTCAGCGGTTGATGTATCGCGTCATTTAGGTTTACAGAAACTGAATATAAAGAAAAACCTAAAACAGGAATGGAAATTGTAGTTCCATTTTTATTTGATTTGTTTTTTCATAACAAAGAAAAATCATTAATTGAATTGAAATTGAACTGTTTTCACAAAATATGGACCGTACCCCAATGGAGGGTTGCCATAGCGAGGTGAAGTTCCACTACACCCACTCCAAGCCTCTGATATGCCCCCTGTTGCTGGGAGGGATAGGCTTCCAGAGGACAGATCTGGATCCAGCTCAAATACATCATCAGGGAGTCACTCTATGCTCGGGAAATTCTCTGCTAGAAGTCTGTAACTAGAATTCTGCCTCTTTACGCTACCTGGATAGCACAAAGAAGCCAGATCGCAGAAGAGAATGTGACCTGCTAATCTACTGATACCTGGCCAAACCACATCACTACATCCACAGGCATTGAATATTAAAATAAGACTTTTCAATAATTTATTGACACATGTTAGCAAGAGTATATATTTTAAGTTTCAGCTCAAGATTAATTTTATTTTCACAGTCCAGCGGCCTCACTTTCCCATTGAAATTGTGGGTTTATAAGCAAGTGCTGATCCAACTTTACCGTTCAGCATGGTGAACATCTTGCTATAATACTGAAATGAGTACAACATAAAGACTTATCTGGATATTACAATTCTAGCTGTATATATTTAGCCTGCAATAAGGGACGGAATTTAAATGTTTATAGCTTTTCAAAGACTATTATGTGCTTGCAAATGTTAATTCCGTTTCAATGAAAGAGTCAATCTTTTTTGTAACAATATAGAATGCATTTTAATACACTATTACGCACAATAGGCCAACAGTGAATGGACTCATAATTGATTTAGAAGCACGTATTACTATCTCTCTACCTCTATCTCTTTGGTAAATCATTTTTTAATCGGGCTAGTCTAAGCTGACCCATACAGAGCTTTATTTAATTTATTACAGAATTTATATCTAAGGTTGACTGGTAATGCATGGCTGAAGCAGCATTAATAAAATGTACAGTGAATAACAAAGAGGAAAAATAGAACAAGTATTCAAATAGCCTACGCATATTGCTGAGGTTAAGACAGGTTCTAAATGAGCAATGTTATTCAAATGCTTTGGAAAGTAAAAGAGGGGAAAGGGCTCTGACACCATTAGAGTTTATGCAAAAAATCACTCGGTTTGAAGCAATTAGTAAAAGGAGAATAAGAAAAAAAATCTCACAAAATGCATTAGTTGGCTCTTATTCCTCCTAATGGGGAGGGGGATGGGGAATTATATGCAGGGCTAAACAATAGTTCCAGAGTTCTTATATAAATCTCAAGAAATCTTACTGAAAACACTAGCAAGCCTGAGAACCTGAACCTATGTAACTGAAGCTAATGGGAGCTTTTTCATTTATTCCCATGGGTGAGGATCAGGCCCTTAGGCATGCTGTAGAACTAAGCTCCATGATTTCAGTCCTGTTCTTAGATACATAAGGACCCAGTACTGGATACCTTGTAAAAAATAGCACAGTGCATGCCCAAGAGAAATTCTTGGCAAAAAAGGAGTCCCCTGGGAGAAGTGGGTGGCTCCGGTGATCACTAATAGTATGGAAAGTTTTTCACTTCTAGGCCTGTGTTTCTCAACCTTCTTGATACAGGGACCGGCTTGCTGCCTTCCTAAACTGTTCTAGAGAGATCTCAGGGACCGGCACCAGTCCACGAACCGATCTTTGAGAAACACTGCTTGTCATTATTATTCACAGCTAGTAATTGACATGAAACTAGCTGCTACTCAGTCTAGTGTCCACATCATAAATTAGCAAACCTGATGGCAGTCCAGCAGTGAGGTCAAGGATTGAGTGGGCATAGAAACTCATCTTTAGAGGTGACCTCTCCAGGGTCAGGGTTCAGACATATTTGTTGAGGAAGCATACACCGCTGCCCTCCTCCCGCCCCCATGCTGCACCACTTCTGCAGATAAATACAGAAATTAATCTTCAAGTGCTGTCATAATCCAGAACCTTGCACAAGGATTAAATGCCTATTAAAAATATGTTGTTCATCAGCAAGAGAACAAGCCCATACTTTTAAAATCACATTTATCATTATAGTAATACTTTTCACTGCAAAGTTAAAAAGGATAGAATAAGTACAGTCCATCATTTTATTTACGGGGCAGGTTTAAAATAACTGACTGCAAGCAACATATACAATGCTAATTTTACAGACTTTATAATAGGGCTACTAGCATTTTATCAAGTAACAAGACTAGCAATTCCACATGCACATCAAGGCCAGTAAATGGTCACACCTTTAGAAATTTTAAAACCCTGACTGGTATAAAACTGAATAATCCCAAAGAGAGCAAATTAGTTAAAACAACATAAGAACTCTTATGAGCCACTGTCACCTCTAACTTATCCACAAGAAAGTCAGGAGCATGGTAAATGAGACATTCATTTCTTTTGACATAAACAGTAATTTCCACTGAAAGCTGTATGTTAGCATGGCAGGTAAAACCACTGGCTTGACTGCAAACTTGTGTAAGCCTTTATGTCTGGAGTACAATGCAATACAAGTTCTGTGAAATGCCATCCCTAGATGTGGCTGCTTTTTTACTAGACCAGTAGCACAAAGCAACCACAAAACTAGCTTAGCTGGCTACCCCAAGCTTACCCCTCTGTGGTATAAAACCAGCATAGCTGGCCCTATGACATCTTGTCACATCCTCCCAGCACCCTGTGGCATAGGGCATATGACCAAGGGAAATCAGGCATGGGTGAAGTGCTGCCTTACTCTGGCAATCACCAGCTGCCAGAATGACCCTTGGGGATTGTTGGAGCTCAGTGAAACTTAGAATGGTACTGAGTTTGCTGTAACTGATGCCAAACCAGACCCAGGCAGTCCCAGGATGTGTGAGGGCATGAAAATGGTATATAGCCACCTTTGCCTCTCCTTTTTACCTTCTGGTCCTCCACTGAGTGCAGCTCAGCTGGACCTTAGATTCTATCCCACTGTCTTCCAGATCGATCTTTCCTTCCATCTGCACTTTGAGCATGGTATTTTTCAGATACCACCAATGCACTAAAGCTTTTGTCCAATTACATTCTTTTATCCTAAGATCCAAGTTGTGGTGCATAACACAGGATTCATATATCATCACTTCTGTGGCAAATTGAATGGATGATACAAATAAAATGTTAGATATCTATTATGACTTTTCTGATTTATGTAATATTTTAAAATCGTTCAATAAAGATTTAAACATAAGAACAATGCTACAGATCCAGTGCAGCATGTACTGCAGGGTCGGCAACGTTCGGCGCGCGGCTCGCCAGGGTAAGCACCCTGGAGGGCCGGGCCAGTTTATTTACCTGCTGACGCGGCAGGTTCAGCCGATCGCAGCTCCCACTGGCCGCGGTTCACCGTCCTGGGCCAATGGGGGCGGCGAGGAGCCGCGGCCAGCACATCGCTCGCCCGCGCCGTGTGCCGAACATTGCCGACCCCTGATGTACTGTAAACAGATGTGCCTGGTCCTCCCTCTTCAACGTCCAGGAGGGCAGAAATGTATTATATTTGATGCTATTTTGGCTAGGTGAAGTGGATTACCTAAACAACAGTTCATGCATATTTAAACAGGAAGAACTCTTTGGGATCTGCAGCTTTAAGTGCCCGGAACACCAGATGTCTGCAATTTAATGGGCCCTCATATTTAGAAAAAGAAAATAAATTTAGGAATTGACCGGACTTTAGCATGGGATCAATGCCAATTCCCACAACTAACTCTAAGTTTTGACCACACTGCTGTTCTATCTCACAATATTTGTCTAAGCAAAGAATAAAAGAGAATTCAAGTAGGAAGGGAGTGGTTGCTCAATGAAAACAGCAAATCAACTCTCTTAAGTGAAGCTACATTAAAGAAACATCTCACTGATAAAATGTTTAGCTTTTTCTTTAAACAAAAAATTAAAGGCTAACATTCCCAACATTGTCCCCATGGTTGGAGGAAAGCCTGAGTCCATGAATTCCAGCAGGAAGTACATAGAAGGGGGACTACGGGCTCTGTCTCATACACCTCCCCACTGAAGCCCCAACTGGATGAAAGCCCCTTCATGGGCAGAGGCGGTGTTGGAGGGATGATAGGAGGGTTAGCTGATTTCTAACCTTAAGCCTGCAATTCAGTGTGAGGCAGCCACTTCAGGGGAACCCAGAGCAGCAAGGCTCCAGCAGAAGGCATGCTATACAGAAGTCATCAGTAGCTAGGGAACCTATAGTTAAGAGTCATGGGGACTCTATTTAGATGTACTTTGCCTCTGACAAATGTCCTCAGGGTTTAAAAGATGAAACCCACATCTTCTTCTAGGGGTGGGTAAAACCATTCCCCCCCCAACCCCCCCATGAAAGAGACAAAGGGAAACTCCATGAAGTGTAACTTAGAGTTTTCACCCTTTGGCCCGATTCAGGAATAACATTCGGAGGGGTGAATTTGGCCTAAGTGCAGCTCAAGACAATCATTAATGGCTATACATTAAAAACTTCCTCATTGCTCAAGTTTTAAGGTTATTTATTCTCAGCTTGAATATACACCTTATGCACCTTAGCCATTTATAATAAAAATGCTGCTGCTTAAACAAGTATTCTCATTATACATGTAATAAACCTCACAAGCATTATTGAAAGCTATGTAATAATTTGTCTTTTAGGAAAAGATAAATGGGTAACTTGGGTGCACAGGACTGAAAATTCATTAATGTCTTAATGGTGAAACAGATATTAATCTCTCTTCATTAGCTCAACAAAATTAGGCAAGCTAAGTTAGAAAATGTTCTCAGACATTATTTGATTTCAAATGAATATGCCTGAAGTATGAATCTTCCAAAGAGCTATTATAAACAACAGTCAGGGGAAAAATCATTTGAAAAATTACCTTGACATTGTCCTTTTAATCATACACTGTATTCAAGTAAAACAATTTGAATGTATCTCCTGTATGTGAACAAAAGGCTTCAATATATAAACAGCATTAATTCAAAAACTGCACACAATTAACTCAAGCAATATATTGATACAATTCTTCCAGCATAGTTTGCAAAATGTATATGACGAGAAAAACAAGTGTCGGTATAAATGGAGTTAAAATAATTTCAGGGCTTAATAAATTATTTTTTCACTATATTACAACAAACCCTGGGAAAACTCAGGACTGTTTACCAGATCAAGCTCAAAAATCTACTTCCTCACTTTCCACCACAACAACTGAGGGAAATAAAGACAAGTAATTTTCACTATTCCCGCAAAATCATTTGTTTGCCTTTGGGGAGTGGACAAGTAATAACTTTGGAAGGCTGTCATACAGCAACAGAAGTCTTGTCCTTCACTGAACATCCAAAACAAATAGGCTGTGTTTCCCTCAATTTTTAAAGAAATCAACTTTATGGCTTTACACTCATAGAATTTCCAACCTCCTTTAAGTCAGGGCACTTAGGATTTTCTATCTGGTCACCAAAAAATGTCTATATTCAAAGTCATTATTGCATTTCATTGAATTGAATCAAAGTGATGAAGGTGTTTGTGATTATGTTGACCTCTAGTGGCTGTAAATATATGTATCATGTGATATAAACCCTTATCTTACCCATAGCTAGTGAAGATTCTATTTCAGTTCATCTGATAGAAGCTTTGGTTTTTGGAGCTGAAAATCATGTATTCTACTCCCTATGTGGCATGCATGTGGTTCATTTGAAGCCCACGGTGTGTATATGCACATGACACTGTATTGCTACAATCACTGCAGGCAAAAACAGGATTTCACTGAACTATATCTGATGAGACAAATTACAAAACGAATACCAGATTTGGGATTTTTTTTTCTTCTTTGCTCTCTACTGCACTGCTTCTTAGTTCTTAATATATATTTTTCATGCAAAACAGCTGCAGCACATAGTCTTTTGATCTATCAAGGATCAAATGTTGGATGTTATCCTTAAAGCGTGGAGAAAAAAAGACTCAAATTAATGACCCAACCAAAAGAAAGAAATGGCTTGTAGGTAATTTCTGAGCTAGGAATATTTCTGCCTTTGGATTCAAGACTTAGCACTGTTGATGCTCTACTTTTTTAGAAAGAAAAATATGATTTAGATCCACCAACATCAAAAAGGCAATACTAGGAAGAGAACAAGGTTGATCAGAAATAAGGGGGTATGCCACTAATAGAGAGTATGGCTAGTAAGTTAAAGTGTGGAGAAATTCAATGATAAGTGTATAGTAGAATCAGGTGTGCAGTTTCATAATATATCAGTAATTCCCTCTTATCCAGGACATTTGTCATGTAAGAATCCAAATAATGATGGGGGGGGGGGAAATGTGGTATCTCTTTAATGGAGAGGGGAGAGATGAAACAAAACGAACACAGATATCTCATGACTCTCCTTTGCAATTACATCTGGAACTTTGTTATGGATCTAGCAAAATTTTCACTGCACTGATAAGAAAATTGGGTGGAAACAAACAAGATAGGCTTTTCTTTTTTAAACTAAAACAACAATTTCAGGTAATTGAAAGCACTGACAGAGGATGAAGCACAAAACAGTAAAGTTTGGATCAAAATGTGAGATTGATTACCCATTTAAACCTGCATTATAAGTAGCTTCTTCCTATTAATATTAATTAGATCAAGACTAATGGGCTCCCCTGAGCAGAATGTTTAATAGGTCAGGAGCCAGTGGAAAGGTGGCAGATATTATACTGTACACTGTCCATTGTTAGAAGTGAAATGCTTCTATGCATGTGGTAAACATGTGTCTTGTAACATTGTACCTGTGAGCATCATTACCAGCTTCTTGACTGTTAAGAGTTTGACTATTCACCGTAGAGCTGAAATACTGAAAATCAGACTGCCATTGGCTATTAAAGTGCAATTTTGAAATAGCAGATATATATATACTCCATTTTAATTAACATTCATAAATCAATTTTTAGTGTCTCTGAAAATGTCAGTTTGACAGCACTGGGAACTGAAGCTCTCTGCTTACCCACAGAGCAGGGACAGCAACAGTGCACATTTCAATATGGAGACCAACCAGCATGCCAGTGTTTTGTTCTACAAGCAGTTCCTCGTGAAAAGAGGAACGGTCACTCTTCACATACCCATTCATTGCTTGGCCTTTCATCTGCACCATCAACGAGGCATTAATTGTGGTAGTAAATTTTGTAATGTGGACATGCATTCTACTAGTAACTGGACATATTGCAGGTAGACTATCAAACAGTTGTTGGATAGTAACAGTTATTGGTTGATAGGAAGCTTTTGATATGATTCCAAATTAAAATAAAAGAGTGATCATCCTAAATACACTCACCTTGCATTTACACCAGAAAGCAGAATACATGTATGAAATAGTTTCTAGTGCATTAAAAAAGTTAAAAAAAAAATCCTTCCTACCTAGTGTTCTACTTTTATGAATAAGCAGAAATCAAACCCAAGATTTAATCTTATTTTTTTTTAAACAGACTATTATATGGTCCCAGTGACAGTAGTATCTGGAAACACATGGTATATTAATTCATATTCTGCCTTTCATCTGTTCTGGTCATCAACAGACAGTGTGGGCTCCTGTCATGGATTAAATTTATGCTCTTATGCTATGGAAAAACTGGTTATGAAACTCTTCATCTTACTAGTGTTAAACTCACCCGTCTCAGAAAAGCCCCACACAAGGCCTATGCACCACTTACATTCCACTTGAGCTCTCTAAACAGTATTCAAGTGGGACTGAAGAGCTATGCAGTCCTAGTGCAGTCTCTGCAAAGGATGAATTTTACACAGTGGAAAGGACATCAGGACTACAGCATACATGGTGGCCAAAAGATTTTCAAAAGTGACTAGTGATTTGAAGTGGGCCTCCATTTTTGGTGCCAACTTGAGACACTTTAAAAAGATCTGATTTTCAGAAAATGCTGACAATCCACCCTCTGAAAATCAATCCACTCAAGTCAAACAGCTAAAAATAGCAGCACCCAAAAATCACTAGTCACTTTTGAAAATCTTGGCCATAATGTATGCTGTAGTCCTGATGTCCTTTCCACTGTGTAAAATTCACCCTCTGTAGAGACTATACTAGGACTGCATAGCACTTCAGCACTTAGCCTGTATATATTGGTTTACAACTTGCAACTTATATTAAATGTACTCTATTTTTCTCTGGAGTTTTAAAATGAGATTGACTTCAAAACAGCTCTGATCCCTTGATGAGGCAGCTACTGAAGGAAACAGTGTTGAACTCAACGGCAAAGAAGGGAAGGAAAAGATCTTACATGGATGAATAACTAGCTTAGGCCAGGTCTATGCTACAAACTTATGTTGGTATAACTACATTGCTCGGGGTGTGTGAAAAAACAGTTATACTGACCTAACCCCCGGTGTAGACAGTACTATGTCAACACGAAAGCTTCTGGTGCAACTGCACTGCTGCAGCTTTTTAAGTGTAGACCTGCCCTTAGCAAATGCAATATTTTTGCTGTCACTGTTAAAATATATAGGACTAAATTCTCTCCTGCATGTCACATCTCACCTCCTGTATTACTGTCATGACCCCATACCAGGAAGGGGTCTTAAGAACAGGTCTTAGATCCAGCACATTTATTCTAGTAGTGAATTCCCCTATGGATCATGGCCCATTTGAGCCACCTGATTGGTGCCAAGGAGCCACAACTGATTTGAAAATCTCACCCACACTTGGGTTAGAAACTAATTTATAAATGTAATAAATTCAGCTCTTTTCTTGCAAGATGGCTAGTCTTTTTATTTTATTTTATTTTGCTGATGCTACTAAATAAGAATGGTTAATAATAAAAACACCAGGTTATGAATTAAGAAGTCATTAAGCAAAGGCAACTTATATGAATGAAGATACATTACACACTTTTGTAGTAGACACAGAATTTGTCCCAGTTGCTCCAGTAGCAGTCCTCTCATTGCTACCCACGCCTTTATCTTTTCTCACCTTGATTATTTTAGCCCTGTCTCCACTGGGATGTCAACAAATCAGCTCCAACAGTTGCACTATGTACACAGGTGAAAATTCACAAACATATGCCCACCTTGCATTCTCCACTGAGGCATAGATGACTGCACAAGGTACAAGTGGGGGAATCAGTCCCTAGCCATTACTCCAGGGGGAATTGTGCACCACTGTGTGTGCGCAGAATTCCTGCCCCCGCACAGATTTCTTGCTACCCGCAGAAAAATGACTTTTTGATAGGAAAGCATAGGGAAACTGCAAGAGCATGCACCCCTCCCTAACAGCTCAGGTATGCCATTTCAGGCACCAGGAGCAGTCAACAGAGAGGTAACTCACTGCAGGGCTGGGGACACCCCCGCTGGTGGCTCCTACCCTGTGCCAGGATCAACTGCGAGTCCTGGCTGAGCTGGAGATGGAAGAGAATGGGGCTTCCTCTTCCCCTCACAGCTGGGGCTGTGTGAGACCCACTCCCAGAAACCTTCCCGGCTGCAGGAAGCTCAGCATCCTCCCCCGCTTCCTGCCCCATCACTCCTCAGCCACGGGGGAGCCACTGTACGAGGATATGCTCCCCCATCTGCCCAACCCCTGTGCATCTGGACATTCCCTGCCAAACCTTACCCTGTACACCCAGACCCCCACAGCCCTCCATACCCAAACCCCACCCCACTGAACCTCAACCTCTGTATCTGGAGTCCCCCTGAAACCAGACCCCCACCTCCACACTCAGACCATCTTCTACTGAGCTCCGTGCACTCAAACCCCCACCTTGATGAGCCCCACCTCCTGCACCACCCTGAGCCTCCACATCCAGACCCCCACCCCACTGACCCCACACTACCTGCACCAAGACCACCATTACCCAAGTCTCACCTTCCCAGCATCCAGACGTTGCTGCTGAGACCTCCCCACATGCCAGACCCCCACGCTGAGTCCCACCACCTTCAGCTGGAAGCCGCTGTACAGTCCCATTTCTCCTGCACCTGGACCCCCTCTCCTCCTATAAGCCTCTGTGCATCCAGATGCCCCCAACACCTAGATTCCCCACTGAGCTGCCTGCACCCAGATTGTCCCACACAGAATTCACTCACCCCACACCTGGATCCCCCCCACATTGAGCCCCTTGAGACTTGGATCCTGCCTGGTTGACCCTGCTTGCCCCACACCCAGTGCACCTGGTGCAGAGGGGCAGGGCCCCAGGGCATTTCTGGGGAAGGCCCAGCCCTTGTGCTGTGTCAGGGTCGGGTGCAGCATCACCACTGACTCTGTGTCCTGGGCGAGGAGAGGGACTGCAGGGTGATCTCCCAACTTCATGCAGCCAGTGGCCTGTGGTCCCCAATGTCATGCTGGATCCTCCACATTTAATTATTGACAAATAAAACTTGCAAAATTTTAAAATATTGTGTGCAGAACTTTTAATTTTTAATTTTTTGGCGCAGAATTCCCTCAAGAGTATAACCATGTATCCATGTACTGAGTGTTATGATTTCTTATGTAAGGATTAACTTTTTCACAAGCAGCGCTTACCTACAATAGGTATCTGAACATCTCAAAATGTAATTAAGCACATCTGCTATGACATGTTTGCTGAAACAATAGAAAATTATTACATCCCATCACACGTTGTGCTAGGAATAGCTTCACAGCATTAGAAGCTTTTGTTCTTCTATTATAAACACACAGCAAGAGTAAAACACAATGATTTTACATTACTTGTGTTAATATGTTGTACATAATTAGGCTTGTTGGAAAACCAAACAGTAATAACAACATGCTGATGATATTGAGATAGAAAAGGCAATGATACTGTAGTTCTTTATGTTTCAGTTTCATCAGTGGTAAGCTCACTAGGAATCTGAATAGCCACATTTTGAGGCAATCTGCAGCAAATTGTCTTTTGCACAGCTAGAAGGAAATGTGCCATTTCCTCTAGTGTCACTGTCCGTAACACAAGTAACAGCATATTTCTCGGCCTACACCCCACAGAAAGGAAAAATGCTTCCTCTAACAGTGAAAATTATGAAGCTGGTTTAAGACCATATGAGGCTACATCTGCTGGCAGGAGGTTCTGGCACATCCCCACCTTCATGCCCAGTGATCTGGCTAATTAGGCTACCTAGATATTAGAATTTCTCTTCTGGAAGGGCAGTTTCAGCTGGACACTGTGGATAGTATGTCCTTGAGTCTTTACACCATTCAGACTTGAGGGGTGGGGGAGAGACTTCAGCTCAAAGGAAGAACATATTGGTTCTGGTGCACATGCTCTGACTATTGTGTCACAGGCCAAAAAAGGTGAACGCTTGGCACTTTCCTTGTTGTAAGAAAATCATATTTTCCTCATGTCAACATTTTCTGGTATTTCTATTTGGAGGAAAAAAGTCCTTGCTGCAAAGATAAAGCTGATTCTGTATTTTAAAATGTGAACGATTGGGCCAGTGAATGTGCTAGTGCAGAAATTGATTCATATGGCTGAGGAGGGAGAACATTTCCTCCTCTTTGCCCCCCAAATTTCCAAGGCTGCCAATGTATAAATCAGCCAAAAGACAGCTCAGAGCCTGAGGTCACCCTAAGTCGTGCCATCTCATCAGCGGGGATTGACAGAGTACAGAACATGGTAGTCATGGCACTTCCACCCCAACCAGGGAGTATCATAGAGTATCATGACATCTTTACAGTGCTTGGGGATTTCCTGCACGCCAAGGCAACTCCCTGCTGCCCTTTCAGAGCTAAATGTAAGTCCTTTCTGAATCACCAAAAACCAACACCACAAAGGAGATTTAGCAGGGCTAAGGATCTAGCCCATTGTTTGTAGCAGAATAAGAGAGAAGCCTAAATGTTGTGCATGAAGTACTAGGTTATAACAGATTTTATTTATGAAAACTGAAATAAATATAACCTATGCAACTGACATACAAATTAAATGCAAATCTCTTCAAGGTGTAAAATTAATATTCAAAATTTTGGGTACTTTAGTCATCAGGTCGTTTCCTTCCATTGTTTCAAGTGCCATCATCTACACTGATGCTGTTATGGGCCCCATACTTGGGCACATGCTTAACTTTAAGCATATGAGTGTAGTCCCTAACCAATTTTGATGGGACAACTTATGTCCCTAAAGTAAAGCATGTGCTTAAGGGCCTTGCTGAACTGGAGCCATAACACAGTACTTCTCTCGGTCACATTATAAGTGTGCTGGTGGTAGGTGAGAAAATTAAATCATCATCCTAAAATTAGCTTCTAAATTTCCACTGTCACAAGGTCACAAGTTTCAGAAACATTTCCTTTCTCATCATGTGTGTAACCAATCACACTTTGTGACATCCATTTCCAAAGCTCAAGCAAGGACCAAATGAATCTTCCAGGCTGAATAATTATACCAGGGCTAAATTCTCTGAGCTACTTAGTGTTTTTTGAGAGATGCAGAAAACCTTCAACTCTCATCACCAATAGGAGCACTTATATGTTCATGTCTGAAGAGGCCATCCTTAGAATGATCAACTACATTTAACTTGTAATGAAATCAACATAAAGAACTCCATGGCACATTCTGACCCTCTATACCTCGGGGGGAGCACCCTGCAACCCCCATATTCATCGTTTATATATAATTGTGATATTTCATATAAAGCATGTCATGTGAGGTATCAAGGGAAAGGTTCTGATCTGCTGAAAGCCATGGTTCTATCTAAATATGTATATTATTAGTGCATCTGAAGTATGAGATTGTGTTGCATGGTTGTCACTAAAACATGCTCTGAGTCAGGGAATTGCCCAGATATTAGATCCCTAGAGACAAGGACAAGGGAGCTAACCAATGCCCAGGCGGGTGTCGAACAACCATCAACAGCCATTGTCCAGCAAGGGAGCTACAATACAATGACTCAGTTGCACAAGGTCATGCCAGGGGAATTGTTCAACCTTGCCTTCAACCTTCAGCAATGCCCACCAGACATGCCTGGACGTGTGTTCTCCAAGCACGTGGACTAAGGGTATAAAACAGAACATAGTGGCCCCATGCTTTGCCTTCCTCCTCCCCACCACTTACACTGCAGAGGAGACTAGCCCAGGTTTCAAGGGTGAAATATGTTTAGTATGAACTGTAACATCTAGTGGGGTGAGAAAACTTCTTGATCTAAATACTGCCTAGTGACTTACAGGTTTAAGATTTAGATTATGTGCTTATTTTGTTTTCTTTGGTAACTAACTGACTTTTTGTCTATCACTTAAAATCTATCTTTTGTAATCAATAATCTTGTTTTACTGTTTATCATTATCAGTGAGTTTGCCTGAAGTGCTTGATAAATTTGCTCAGGTTAACAAAGGCTCGTGTATATCCACTTTCCATTGACAAAATGATGAATAAATTAATAAACTTACATTGCTCAAGAAAGGGTCTTGAACAGTGCAAGATGGTATATTCCTGAGGTACAGTGCTGGGAGCTGGGTGGGATTTAGCTGGTGCCTTTCTCTCTGTGTTATTCCTGAGTGGCTCTGGGTGCATTTTTGCAAGATAGCTGGGCAAGGGGCTCCACATGTGGTTGTGCTGAGTGATGATAGCTCCTGGAGGGGTTTGCTGCTTGTCACTAGCAAATCATTGTGAAACACAGCCCAGGCTGGAGAGTTTAGGGGGCACAGTGGTCCCACAGTTTGAGGCTACACACCCAGGGATCCCGTCACACACACCGCCTTAAATCCTAAAATGGGATAAGCTCAAAACAGGTGTTCTGTAATTGTCTACATTATTGAAAACACCATGAGGAGAGACACTTTACTTTTTTAGGATGAAAAATGTTCAACTAACCTTTCTTGAGATTATTTTTACTTATTCTAAAGGACGGTAAGGGCAGCCACACATTAGCAGATAATCGTATCTTTTTTTACTGTATTATCCCTCCCTGAAGTTCCACTAGAAAATTTACTACAAACCATCTAGCATACCTCTAGTAAGATGGACATGTAATCAACTGCAGCAAATTGGTATAAAGTACTGTGAAGCAGAAGTGCTGTACACTGCAGAAAAATGCGTTGATTCCAGTTCACTATATGCAGTCAAAACTAGGGCAAAAATCCTGATGATCAGTAATTTCGCAGTTGGCTGACTTCTCTCCTCTTTGATATTATTTGTAAAATCTTTCTATGGCCTCTAAATGTTTGAGTGAAATAATGTTTCATTCATTTACTTGTGTATAGGAGAAATTAAAGAAGCTGACTTTATTGAAGATGCTAAATAGACAAGAAACACATATAATATCTTAATTAAATTAATGAGAAATCATAAGCATTTTTAAAAATACACACACACACAAGAATTTACAAATCTATATGATGATAAACTAGAAGTGTAAACTAAGAGAAAGACTTAACCAAATTGTGCAGAATGAGGATACCCATTGTGCAGGACTGACAATATTTATGAACTACGCCCATGAATACAAAATTGAATAATGATTTTTCTTACTAAACTGAGGAAACATATACGGTTTTGTGACAGGTTGGATCACAGAAACCCCCTTGGGAGCTGCCACCCGATGTGCCAAGGCTACTTCTATCCCTGTTTTCCCTGCCAGCTCAGGACTCCAGCATCCTGTCTTGCTGAGACAGACACTCCCGTCTGCTCCAACACAGACCCAGGATCTGAATTACTTGCCCCAAAGCTGCAGGTTTACCTGAAAACAGTCCACAGAAGTGTGCTTGTCTTTAGCACTCAGACGCCCAACTCCCAATGGGGTCTAAACCCAGATAAATCGTTTTACCTTGTATAAAGCTTATGCAGGGTAAACTCATAAATTGTTCACCCTCTATAACACTGATAGAGAGATATGCACAGTTGTTTGCTCCCCCAGCTATTAATACATACTCTGAGTTAATTAATAAGTAAAAAGTGATTTTATTAAATACAGAAAGTAGGATTTAAGTGGTTCCAAGTAGTAACAGACAGAACAAAGTAAGTCACCACGCAAAATAAAATAAAATGCACAAATCTATGTCTAATCAAACTGAATACAGATAATCTCACCCTCAGAGATGCTTCAGTAAGTTTCTTTTCTCAGACTGGACACCTTCCAGGCCTGGGCACAATTCTTTCCTTGGCACAGATCTTGTTCCAGCTCAGGTGGTAGCTAGGGGATTCTTCATGATGGCTCTTCTCCCTCTCTGTTCTCTTCCACCCCTTTATATATCTTTTTGCATAAGGTGGGAACCCTTTGTCCCTCTGGGTTTCCACCCCCTCTCACTGGAAAAGCACCAGGTTAAAGATGGATTCCAGTTTAGGTGACATGATCACATGTCACTGCAAGACTTCATTACCCACTTGCCAGCACACACGTATACAGGAAGATTCACAGGTAAAACACAGCCATCTGCAGACAATGGTCCTGGTTAATAGGAGTCATCAAGATTCCAAACCACCATTAATGGCCCACACTTTGCATAATTACAATAGGCCCTCAGAGTTATATTTTATATTTCTAGTTTTAGATACAAGCGTGGTACATTTATACAAATAGGATGATCACACTCAGTAGATTAGAAGCTTTGCAATACCTTACAAGAGACCTTTTGCACGAAGCATATCCCAGTTACATTATATTCACTTATTATCATATTTTTTTATAAAACCATATAAACTACAACGTCACAGGTTTATCTAAATATTTAATATGCAAAAAATATGTATTTAATCAAAATACACTGGGATTTTGAAAAGAAATGTAATTTAGAAATTTAAGGGAAATTCCTTCCTTTTGGAGTTACATTTGGGTAAGAATGGCCCGTAAGTGGTGGATTAGAAAGACCCTGGAGAGTAAGGTTTCAATTCAGAAAAGTACAGTTGCATGTGCTTAACTTTAAACATGCGAGTAGCCCTTCCGACTTCGAATCATTGCATTGAACTGTGTCTTCCTGAGTATGTTCCATAAATATAATTAATCTACACCATGAGTATTCTGCACAATTTGAAATCTATGCAAAATGAGAAAAGGAGTATCCACCAATGACAAAAACAACCTGCAAGTTGAACTAATGATTTTTAAGGGGGCCTGGATAGATCAACGCTTAAAAAGAGCAACAGCCTCAGACACTGAAAATTCATCATCAGATGGCTGCATCAACCACCAATTCAAAATGCCTTGTTTCCTGAATGCAAATTCTCTTTAGAAGAATCCCAGAGGAAGCAAGAATCTGAAAATGGGAGGGGCTCCTGCAGCAATATGAACTCTGTGAAAGCCTGCACACCAACAATGAAAAATTTCTTGAAAAAAAAAGCTCTCTCCCAGCAATGTTAATTCCTCAAGGGGGAGCCTCCAGTGATATGAACTTTTAGAAAACGCTCATGCTCAGCAATGTGGAAAAAAAGAAGAAAAGAACAGTGGAAAACCCACCCCTTTGCAACATTGGAAGGTTGCTGAAGACCAAGATAAGTCTGCATCTATAATTTAACTTTAGGCAGTGATTTACTCAGATCTTCACTCTTTACCTCCAACTGGACTTATTACATATAAATGAATCATAACCATCCAAAGGCAAACACTGTACAAAGGCATCAAGTCAAGCACTTCATTTGTCTTACTTGCTCACAAAAGAAGTGAAGTCCTTAGATAAATAGATAAATAAGTGGTGAAACAGAAAGACAGAGAGACAGGCAGATGAATTAGACAGGCAGACAAAGATTTTTGCACAGGGAATTCTTTTCTCTTTGTAAGTGAATCATTTAGTACGATCTTGACTTGACAGGACATTTCCAAATTCACTGTTTTTTTTTTAATACTGCAAAAGCATCCAGAAAAAACATAATCATAAAAAGACAGAAGACTCTCTCATAACAGCATTTGACTTAATAATAGCTATAATCACATGACGTGCTTTCAAAGGGAAACATCACATTCCCATACAAAGCCAAGCAGTGCCTGAAGGGATCTGCCCACATGTCTGGCGCTTTCCTATTAGTACCCCACAGCTATCCAAGTAAGCTGCCAGCAAAGGCTCTAACTATATTTGATTAGTTTCAGGCCTTCATTTTTAGCGAGTCATCACCCTCTTAACAGCAGATGATGCCCCCTAGTTGGAATCAATGCGAGTGGACCAGCTCACAATAGGCTGAATTAATGATGAAAAATGTGTAGTCAGCCTGGAGGCCTTTGGACATTTATCACCCAATGGGTCTGCCAATTGGTGGGCTGCCCCCTGACTCATCAGGACAATACCTACTCTGCCTTAAAGAGACAGCACACTCTCTAGGATTTTGACTTAATGAGACCTGGGTGAGAGAGGTAACATAACACAACATACTGGATTTGTATTATACATTTAAATACATTTTGAAATGTAATTTCCTCCCAGTCTCTTTTGTAATGCTAATGCAGTGCTGAGTGGATTTTAGTGAATGACACTTAAGCTAATTCAGTTATCTTTAAGATGAGGTAAGACTGTAAAAGGTGAACATTTCCCCTAAATTCTTCTGAACTGTAAAACATTCCTATGTAAATTGTTTGTTAAAAGATAGACTGTTTCTTATTCAACTGGAAAATCATAGAACAAATGATGTGTGGTACTGTCTTGGAAAAATTCTCCTTGCCAATTCATCGAGGGGAAGTAACTTTCTGACAGGCAAGTGAAATCTCATCAGGGTTTCATCATCATCACCACCACCAGAACAAGTGAGCAAGTAGATTTTGTGTTTGGGGTCATAAATATTCATGTTAATTTGCATACCAAAGATAGGATCTTATTACAATAATAGAATTCCCATCATATTGTAGAAATACCTATTCCTAAACTTTTGAAGATACTAAGGGATAATTGTTCAGTGTTCTCCTTGGGGATTTAGTAACATGACTCCCATTAACATGAAGTTGCGTGAGTGAGTCCCCACCATATAGCTGCCTCATAAGTTATTCTTTCAGTTATCAGTTGAAGTGAAGAGGATGTGAAGTGCAATGAGATTTATAAAACAGGTCAGTACAAACAATACAGTTTCTAGCAAAACAAAAGTATGCTACTCAGTAAGATAATATAACAGAGAAATGAAGCATTGTCAAAGTATCTACTTGTCTGAATTGGGGTGTCAAGCTGAAGTTGTTCATACAGAGTATGTCTACATCACAAATGAAGGTGTAATAGTAGGGCAGGTACAACCTCACTAGCATGGGTAACAATAGTAGACTTGGTAGCATGGGCTTCAGTATTGGCTAGCTGCCATAATAGAAGCTGCCACAAACCGTGAGTACATGTCCAGTTTGCTAGCCGAGGCCAAAATCTGTGCCACCATGTCTTCACTACCATTGTTACCAATTACTCCTTCATTTGCAATGTAGTCATATCCTATGTAAGCAACTTGAGCTTGACACCCCAATTCAGACAAATAAGTTCATGCTTAACTTTAAGCCTCTCTTTAAGACCCATTCCCTTCAATGAATCTTAAACACAGACTTGAAGTTAAGCATATTTTTTGTGTGTTCTTCTGAATAGAGTGGATTAGGTGTATGCTTCAGTGCTTTCCTGAATTAAGGCATGTTACCTCACTCCCCATTCTATATTGAATTGTTCTCACAAACTTCAAAGCATTTTGCTGTCAAACAAACAAAACAGACTCATTATTAACATTAACAAATATGCTCAAGGCTCATCTTTATAATGGATTAAAGGTATGGCCTGCATCAGGAAAGTGCCATGAGGGATCTCTTCTAAACTCATAACTTTAAGCCAATGTGAAGCCTTAGGAAAACAAACCAAGGTTTCTTTATAAAAAAAATTACTAACCATTCAAACTGCCTTTTTGGGGAGTGGGTGGGAAGAGGAAAACAAATTATCATCTCAATGGGTTTTTTAATGAATAATGTATGTTTAAAGTTATAGGAAATCCTTTATATTAATTATGAAATGTCTGTAATCTTGCCTTCCATGGCCAGCAGATTTGATGAAGTACTTTTGTTAGGCAAATTTCATAAAGATCCTGGAAACCATCTGTAGTAGTTCCGGGGTGGGGCTCGTCCCTTCCTGGGGCGCCTGGAAGCCAGGCCGCCCCGCTACAAAGCGAATAACAGTTCTGAGCTCAGGCCCTTTGGGCAGGGGCTGAGCACACAATTAACAGTTCTGAGCTCAGGCCCTTTGGGCAGGGGCTGAGCACACAATTAACAGTCCTGAGCTCAGGCCCTTTGTGCAGGGGCTGAGCACACAATTAACAGTCCTGAGCTCAGGCCCTTTGTGCAGGGGCTGAGCACACAATTAACAGTCCTGAGCTCAGGCCCTTTGTGCAGGGGCTGAGCACACAATTAACAGTTCTGAGCTCAGGCCCTTTGTGCAGGGGCTGAGCAGACAACAGTTCTGAGCTCAGGCCCTTATGCAGGGGCTGAGCAGACAATGAACAGCTCCGGCCCTGGGTCAGGGCGGGGCAGCAAACCAATAGTCAGTCAGAGGCCCAGGCCTTGTAGCAGGGGCTGGGTCAGTTTGGGTTAGCCCAGGCCCTAGGTCAGGGCAGGGCAGCCAACGGATAGTCTGTCACGGGCCCAGGCCCCTTGGACAAGGAGGAGGAGAGACTGCCACCCGGCGCGGGGTGGCAGGGGGGAACACAGGCCCGCCCACTCCACTGTGTTCCAGCCCGGGGCCCTATCCGCAGCAGTCCGTCTGCCGCGCAGTCAGTGGGGATCCTGACCGCAACACACTGACATGGGTTCGGGGTCTGCTATCCCCGGGCCACTTCCCATCTCCTCCTCCATGGGTACCTGCTCCTCCTGAGTTCCGTCTGCTGGGTCACAGATCATGGGCTCCTCCGGGCCCCGAGCACCAGGTAGGTCTGTCACTCCCTCTGGGCCCTCGGCGGGGGGAAGCTCAGACTGCTCCTCAGGATACCGGGCTCTCGGCAGGCTCGGCCAGTCCTCCTCAGGGTACCGGGCTCTCGGCAGGCTCGGCCAGTCCTCCTCAGGGTACCGGGCTCTCGGCAGGCTCGGCCAGTCCTCCTCAGGGTACCGGGCTCTCGGCCGGCTCGGCCAGTCCTCCTCAGGGTACCGGGCTCTCGGCCGGCTCGGCCAGTCCTCCTCAGGGTACCGGGCTCTCGGCAGGCTCAGGTCCGCGGGAGCTCGGGCACCAGCGTCTGTCCTCTCCCGCTGCCGGCCAGCTACTGAGCGCTGGGGCCTGGCCTTTATACTTCCTGTCCCGCCCCTTGACTTCCGGGGGGCGGGGACAGGCCGCGGTGGCTCCGCCCACTCTGGCGGCTTTTCTGGCTCATCCCTTCCTGGGGCGCCTGGAAGCCAGGCCGCCCCGCTACACGGCCCCCCCCTCAAGGCTGGCTCCCGGGCACCGGGGCCAGACCCTTCCATACCTCCTAGGCGGGAAAGGAAGTCGGCGTTTGCGTGGTCTCTCCCAGCCCGATGGCGAACGGTGAAGGCATAAGGTTGCAGCGCTAAGTACCACCGCTGCAGCCGCATATTATGGTCCTTCATGCGGGCCAACCACTGGAGAGCAGAGTGGTCGGTGACCAAGATGAAAGGGGCTCCCAGGAGATAGTACCGCAGGGCGTCAGAAGCCCACTTCGCGGCTAGGGCTTCCTTTTCCACCACGGCATAGTTCTTTTCTCGGGGGAAGAGCTTCCGACTGATGTAAAGGACCGGGTGCTCTTCGCCGCCAACCTCTTGGGAGAGGACCGCCCCGAGACCCACTTCCGAAGCGTCGGTTTGCAGGATGAAGGCCTGCTTGAAATCGGGGCTATATAAGACTGGCTCTTGACACAGGCTTGTCTTGAGGGCTTGAAAGGCTTCGTCACACTCACGGGTCCAGACCACTTGCCGGGGGCTTTCCTTCGTTAAGAGTCCCGTCAAGGGGGCTGCGATCGCCGCAAAGTGGGGAATGAAGCGTCGATAATACCCCGCTAGCCCCAGAAACTGGCGTACTTGCCGTTTCGTGGTGGGCGGGGGGCAGGTCGCAATGGCCTGCACCTTGTCCACCAGTGGTTTCACCTGGCCGTGCCCGATAGCGTACCCCAGATACTTAGTTTCTTGTCGGCCGATGTAACACTTCTTCGGGTTGGCCGTTAACCCGGCGGCCCGCAGGGACCTCAGGACGGCGGCGACCTGTTCCAGATGGTTTTCCCACTGCGGGCTGTAAATGACTACGTCGTCCAAATAGGCCGCCGCGTAGTCTTGGTGGGGGAGGAGGAGGCGGTCCATCAGGCGCTGAAACGTGGCCGGGGCTCCGTGGAGGCCGAAGGGCATTCGAGTAAACTGGTATAGGCCCGTAGGGGTGGCGAATGCAGTTTTCTCCCTTGAAGTAGGATCCAGGGGGATTTGCCAATACCCCTTGCTGAGGTCCAGGGTCGTGATGTACCGAGCTCCTCCTAACCGAGCCAACAGCTCGTCTATCTGGGGCATGGGGTAGGCATCGAACTTGGAGATGGCGTTCACACGTCTAAAGTCGATGCAGAACCGTTGGGAGCCGTCGGGCTTCGGTACCAATACGATGGGGCTTCGCCACTCGCTGTGCGAGGGTTCAATCACGCCCAGGTCCAGCATCGCCCGTACTTCCTCATCCACGGCGCCTCTCCGGTGATAAGGCAAGGGTCTGGTCGCGCCGCGAATCACCACCCCAGGCTCCGTTTGGATCCTATGGTACACCAGGGAGGTGGCTCCTGGTTGGGCAGTGAAGGTGTGACGGAATGCTCGTAGGAGGCACCGGGTTTGCTTGAGTTGTTCCTCCGTCAGGGTCTCCCCAAGTTGGGGTTCCTCAGGGTCCCGGGTATGGGCTACCTGGGGCCCTAGCTCGGGCTCTGGTGGGTAGGGGTTAATCAAAAGCCCTTCTCGTTCCCGCCAGGGCTTGAGCAGGTTGATGTGGTACTGCTGTATCCGCTTCTTTCGGTCGGGCTGGTCGATCTCATATGTAACCGGGCCCACTTTCCGGACCACCTCATATGGTCCTTGCCAGCGAGCCAGAACCTTCGACTCACTGGAGGGGAGAAGGAGTAATACCCGGTCTCCGGGTAAGAAGTCCCGTGCTTGGGCGTCCCGGTTGTAGGCCTGGGCTTGCGTCTCCTGGGCGGCTTTCAAATTCTCTTGGGCCCGGTCTCCCGCTTGCTTAAGACGCTCCTGGAGCTGGATCACGTACTTTAAGAGTCCCTGGGCCGGTGACGGGGTTTGCTCCCAAGTTTCCCTCACTAGGTCCAATAGGCCTCGCGGTCGACGGCCGTAGAGCAGCTCGAACGGCGAGAATTTCGTCGACGACTGGGGGACCTCTCGGACCGCTAGGAGCAAGGGTGGGAGTAGCTGGTCCCATCGGCGAAGGTCTTCCGGGGGGAACTTACGGAGCATGTCTTTTAAGGTCCGGTTAAACCTCTCGACCAGCCCATCCGTCTGGGGATGATAGACTGACGTTCGCAGTTGCTTGACCCCCAGAAGCTCACACACCTGGCGGAGCAACCGCGACGTAAAGTTTGTCCCTTGATCCGTGAGGATCTCGCGGGGTAGGCCGACACGGGCAAAAATCTTCACTAGCTCATCAGCGATGGTGCGGGCTGTAATGTTCCGGAGGGGAATTGCCTCGGGGAACCGGGTAGCATAGTCCAACATCACCAAGATGTATTGAAACCCTGCACTGCTTTTGGGAAGGGGCCCCACTAGGTCCATGGCCACGCGCTCGAAGGGTGTCTCAATCAGGGGCATCGGGATCAATGGGGCCTTGGGAGTCCGGGCCGGGGCAGCCAACTGGCAGCGCGGGCAGGAATTACAGTAGTTCTTCACCTCCTGGTACACCCCTGGCCAGAAGAAGCGTCCCAAAATCCGGGCCAGGGTTTTCTCGTGACCGAGGTGCCCAGCCGCGGGGACGTCATGGGCCAACTTCATGACGGACTGTCGATGAGGCCGGGGAACGAGGAGTTGGGTTCGGGTCTCCCCCGTGTGGGGGTCCCGCTCGACCCGATACAGGCGGTCTTGCCGCAACTCAAAGTGTGGCCACTGGGCCGCTCGACCGGGGTCGAGGATAGTCCCATTCGCCATGGCCAATTGTTCGTATACTCGCTGAAGAGTGGGGTCGGCCCGTTGGTCCCGGCAGAAGTCCATGGTGGCCGAGGAATCCGTCGCCGCCCCTCGGGAAGCATCCTCTGGTTCTCCGGCCGAGCTGGTTGGCTCGGGGTTTTCCCTTTCCTCTCCTTCACTCTCGGGGGTCTCCCCTTCTAGGGCGGGCATGGCCCGCGGGTCGTCTCCTGCGTGCCGGCGGAGGAGTGCTGGAAACTCCGGCCAGTCTCGGCCCAGGATCACGGGGTATGCCAGTCGTGGGGCCAGTCCCACCACCATTGATCGGGTGACCCCCTCGATCGTCAGCTGGGCCCGGGTACTCAGGTAGGGCCGTACGTCTCCATGGATGCACTGCAGGCGAATTTCACCCAATCGGGCGTCAGCCGGGGGACCGAAGCGTTGGCGGACTAGCGTCTGTCCGCAGCCCGAGTCGAGGAGGGCCACCGTCGGGTATCCTTCAAGGACCACCGGCACGGTGATCTTAGCCGCCTGGGAAGGACGGGCCCGAGCCTCCCCTGCACAGACCTGGCCAAAGGTACACTCCAGCCCTGGGCAATCCCGCTGGAGATGGCCGTACTCCCCGCAGGAGAAACAGGGCCCCGGGGTGGCCCGCCCCGTCCGGGGCCGGACGCCAGGGGGGGGTCCCGGCGGACTTCGGTGGTCTTTTTGCCCTATGGGGGTCGGGGTCCGAGCGGGTCGCCCGGGTGCCACCGGGGCCCGAGTCCCACCCTCGGCTCCCCGGGACGAAATCCGTGAATCTGCTCGAGCGGGTGTTCCTTTCTTCTCGGGGGTAGGGCGCTCCGCCCCGGGTGGGGGCCCTCTGAGTCCTGGGCCTATCGGCGTGTCAGCCGCGAGGAAGTCCTCCATTAGGGACACGGCGGCGGTCAGGGTCGCTGGTCGGTGCCGGAGGACCCAGGCCCGCCCCCGTGGTGGAAGAACATGGGTGAACTGCTCCAGCAGCACCTGTTCCATTACCTCCTCCGATGTTCGGTGCTCGGGTTGTAACCACCGCTTGCAGGTTTCCCGGAGTTCCTGAGCCACCTGCCGAGGTCGGGCCCCCGTGGGGTAGGTCAGACTCCTAAACCGCTGCCGGAAAGTCTCGGGGCTCACATCCAGGGCATCAAGAATGGCAGCCTTTACTTGGCTGTAGTCTTGGGCGGCTTCCACCGACAGGCCTCGGTAGACCATCTGCGCCGTCCCAGTCAGGTATGGGGCTAATATGGAAGCCCATAGCTCCGGGGCCCAACCGGCGACAACGGCCACCCGCTCGAAGGTGACGAGAAAGGCTTCGGGGTCATCGCCGGGCACCATTTTCGTCAGCCGGATCGGGGGGCTGGGCCGCGTAGTCCCGGCTGCGCCTCCAGGCTGGGCCAGCGTCGCTGCGAGTTGCTGGAGACATTCCCGCTGGAACTCCTGCTGCTGGGTGACCAGGTCTTGCACGAGCTGGTTCCGTTGAGTTCCAAGCTGCTCCATGAGCTGCTGCTGCTGTTGCAGCTGTGCGGCCTGCTGCTCCCTTTGCTGTTGCAGCTGGGCCGCCTGCTGCCGCTCCTGGGTTTCTGTCACCAGGGCCAAGAGCTGGGACAGATCCATGTCTCGGGAGGGGGATCTTTCTCCCCCGGCCCCTCTCTCCCCGGAGTCGAGGGTTCGCGCCCACATCCTGGGCGGAACTCCTGGCTGGCTCGCCACGTGTAGTAGTTCCGGGGTGGGGCTCGTCCCTTCCTGGGGCGCCTGGAAGCCAGGCCGCCCCGCTACAAAGCGAATAACAGTTCTGAGCTCAGGCCCTTTGGGCAGGGGCTGAGCACACAATTAACAGTTCTGAGCTCAGGCCCTTTGGGCAGGGGCTGAGCACACAATTAACAGTTCTGAGCTCAGGCCCTTTGGGCAGGGGCTGAGCACACAATTAACAGTTCTGAGCTCAGGCCCTTTGGGCAGGGGCTGAGCACACAATTAACAGTCCTGAGCTCAGGCCCTTTGTGCAGGGGCTGAGCACACAATTAACAGTCCTGAGCTCAGGCCCTTTGTGCAGGGGCTGAGCACACAATTAACAGTCCTGAGCTCAGGCCCTTTGTGCAGGGGCTGAGCACACAATTAACAGTTCTGAGCTCAGGCCCTTTGTGCAGGGGCTGAGCAGACAACAGTTCTGAGCTCAGGCCCTTATGCAGGGGCTGAGCAGACAATGAACAGCTCCGGCCCTGGGTCAGGGCGGGGCAGCAAACCAATAGTCAGTCAGAGGCCCAGGCCTTGTAGCAGGGGCTGGGTCAGTTTGGGTTAGCCCAGGCCCTAGGTCAGGGCAGGGCAGCCAACGGATAGTCTGTCACGGGCCCAGGCCCCTTGGACAAGGAGGAGGAGAGACTGCCACCCGGCGCGGGGTGGCAGGGGGGAACACAGGCCCGCCCACTCCACTGTGTTCCAGCCCGGGGCCCTATCCGCAGCAGTCCGTCTGCCGCGCAGTCAGTGGGGATCCTGACCGCAACACACTGACATGGGTTCGGGGTCTGCTATCCCCGGGCCACTTCCCATCTCCTCCTCCATGGGTACCTGCTCCTCCTGAGTTCCGTCTGCTGGGTCACAGATCATGGGCTCCTCCGGGCCCCGAGCACCAGGTAGGTCTGTCACTCCCTCTGGGCCCTCGGTGGGGGGAAGCTCAGACTGCTCCTCAGGATGCCGGGCTCTCGGCAGGCTCGGCCAGTCCTCCTCAGGGTACCGGGCTCTCGGCAGGCTCGGCCAGTCCTCCTCAGGGTACCGGGCTCTCGGCAGGCTCGGCCAGTCCTCCTCAGGGTACCGGGCTCTCGGTCGGCTCGGCCAGTCCTCCTCAGGGTACCGGGCTCTCGGCCGGCTCGGCCAGTCCTCCTCAGGGTACCGGGCTCTCGGCAGGCTCAGGTCCGCGGGAGCTCGGGCACCAGCGTCTGTCCTCTCCCGCTGCCGGCCAGCTACTGAGCGCTGGGGCCTGGCCTTTATACTTCCTGTCCCGCCCCTTGACTTCCGGGGGGCGGGGACAGGCCGCGGTGGCTCCGCCCACTCTGGCGGCTTTTCTGGCTCATCCCTTCCTGGGGCGCCTGGAAGCCAGGCCGCCCCGCTACACCATCTCATTAAATTTTGAAAATTTCAAGATCTCTTTATATTTAATCAGGTTATTTTCTCTGCTATCATAAGAGATACAACAAATACATAAATCATAAATTAAGTTTCAAATTGCTAATCATGCTTATTAAAAAGTGACTCAGAAGATTAGTAACATTATTATATTACAAAACAGTTCAGTCAACTTAACAGCTTAAAAATCTTAATAGGTACCTTAAACCTTTTCCACAATTCACAACTCTTTTTCACAAATCTATGACATCCATTTTAATACAAAAATGAGACGTAACCCTTATTTAGGGTTAAATTGTGGCTTTATCAGAAGCTGAGCAAGGAGCAGCACATGGTTGAGGTGCCACAGATTCAGACCAGAGACCCACCTCAACAGCTGTTCTTTGTATGCATAGCCCCAGAGTGGGGTGTAAGTGGTGTGGAAGCAATTGTGTGGGCTTGCCACGCCATGGTATGATATTTTAGGCTTCTATCTCAAACTGGCATCTCTTTTGTCAGACTGTATTATGTAAAAAAAAAATATTCCTCATTCGCACATCAGTGCTACTATATACTGGCCTCTTTTTTGTTCAACTCTGTCGCTTGAATGAAGCATCATCCTGAACATGTTTTTTTCTCAACTATCATAGTTAGTCTATAAATCAGTTCTTTATTATACATATTGTGTTAAAACTCTGATGGGCAAGTACTTTTATATAAAAAGAAACAATAATCTGTTGGCTGAGAAAGTCAAACAGGTCATTTGGTCTCTTCTGTCTTCTTCTGACCAATCTTTGCTATTAATTCACACTGCACACATTTGTTGACCGACAAATCTTAAACAGTACTTTTCTAAACTCTTTCATAATTTGTTAAAAAATGTCAACATGCAGTTTATTTTTTGCTTATTTTTGGAGATCATTTAGCAAGCAGCTCTATTATCTCCTCCCCACCTCAAAGAAAGAAAGAAAGAAAACTATTCATTAACGACTATGCCATGTATCATCAGGCCATTGCTTTATATTAAGGGAAAAATGTTAGTTATAACTTACGCTCTCTGTGTTAGCACATTTTTACAAGTCATCCTCATTGACATCCCAATGTGAAGAATTTATAGGTCTGCTATAAAATTTTATTGCAAGAAATAAGGATTCTCAAATAAACCAAGATGCGTTTTCTGTCTTAAAAGCTCAGCAATGAAATTGCAGGGACTTGTTCATGCACAGTGTTTTTTCCATACTAGAAGAGATATCAGTTGCTACTTGGGTCCTGGGAGATTTTTCTGAGTAAATGAAATGGTCTGAAATGTGGAAGAGTAGTAAGTTTCCCTATGTGTTATTTAGTTAGAGGTGTGATTTAATTCTGATTATTTTTATTAAACTTCTTTTTTAATTTTCTTTGCCTTACTGGTCAATAACAAGAGAAACATCTCCATAAGAATAATTTCAATCAAGGTACAATTTTCCCTAGATTTTACGAAGGACAACAATTAGTACAGCTAGGTGGAACAGTGGTTTAGTGCATTAGTATTTCACCCCTGGAGACGAGGGTTCATACCTGTACTAGGTCACAAGTTAAAAGAGGTTGGCGATCTCAACTAAATTCATAGTGGATATTTAGCCATGTCATGAAGCAACTGCACAATCAGGCATTTCTGTTCAAGTTGAGACCTAGTACTGAAGCAGGGGGTGGGTTGCAGAATTAAGGCATATGAGCTAGGCTGTTTGGGAAAAGTTCACACCACTACCCATTACAGAAACAAGGTGGGTGAGATAATATCACCTCATCTCTCTAACATCCTGGAACCCACATGGCTACATCAACACTGCATATCACTATCCATTGATATTTATGACCAGGGGCGGCTCTAGCTTTTTTGCCGCCCCAAGCACAGCAGGCAGGCTGCCTTCGGCGGCTTACCTGAGGAAGGTCCCCGGTCCCGCGGATTCGGCCTACCCGCCGCCGAATTGCCGCCGAATCCGTGGGACCGGCGGACATTCCACAGGCGTGCCACCAAAGGCTGCCTGACTGCTGCCCTCACAGGGACCAGCAGGGCGCCCCCTGCGGCTTACCGCCCCAGGCACGCGCTTGGAGCGCTTGTGCCTGGAGCTGCCGCTGTTTATCACCTACTTTCATGAGGAAACAAAAATATTAAATTTCCACCCAGGAACCCACCTCCCCTTCACCCTCCCTCCCCCCCCCCACAAAAACCCCCAAAACCCAACCCATATCAAATTATACTTCAAGTGCGTTTTTTTCCCTTTGAAAAGTGACTTGTACAAATTGCATCAATGGGGCTCATGTTCATTATCTTTCAGTTACTTCTTTTTAGGTTCCATGTGTGAAATTCTGTCCCCATTGAAGTCAATGGGAGTTTTGCCACTGACTTCAATGGATCTAGAGTTTCACTCTGTATGTACAATATGTAATCTCTAAGGTAGCTCATTCCAAATTTCCATCTCAAATTTGCTTTGTTTACAAGTAAAAGATGTTTTCCTTCCTCACTGCCAGCCCTGAAAACTCGTCTGGGGATCTGAACATCAAGCTGTGTTCCCCATGGCTTAACCAACCATTGCACTCTGACCCTCCTAAGGTGTGTTATAGCAGCTAGGTTCAGCTGAGATGTACACCTCAGAGTAAAGATTCTGTAACTGGAAATTATAATGGTTGTCACTAAGATACCAACATTTGTCTATAGTTCCCAATCAGAGATCTAATATATTGCAATTATATCCAGGATAGAAAATATATATAACACAATAGGAAACAAATATAACATTTGACATACTTTCCAGTGGCAGCCATTGTCAATTTTTTTAATGAAAATCACTACAGTTAACAGATTTTTTTGTTGATGTATGAGTCAAATAGGAATCAGATTCATCTCTTACAGATATACTGGTTCTACAATCCAGAAGTAGTAACACTTATTTTTATCAATACAGTAACATACAGTATATATGTGAAATACATAGAGAGCAAAATTTTGGTTAATAGTTTGCCATTTTTACATAGGTACATTCTTGACCCTTCCTTCCTCAAATTTAAATGTAGAGTTAGAAAAATGATTTAATTAAGCAAATTTGTAAATCAGACAGGGAAAAACAGTTTAAAACAATCTAAAGTTCTTTGAACAAATCCTGTTCAAACCTGCCTGAACAGAACCTGGACCACAATCTTAACAGAAGGAGAAACCTAGTGCAGCCATAACTTGTGCTGACTTTTCTATTACATGCTATGTTTGTTTCCAATGTCTCATATATAGGTAGCTTCCTGCGACTCCTCCCATATGATACACTCTCATTTATGTTTATCGATGTTCTGCATGATGTCATTTTTTCTGCTGTAAATTGCAATGCCAACATGACAAGTAGGAATCTTTGGCCTGGGGCCGAACTTTATGTGTAGCAATCTGCTACCCTTCTTCCCGTTCTGTGGCTTATGGGTCACATGAGAATATGGCTGGTGAGCGAGGAAAATCACTATAGACACATGCATTTAGGAAATAAGACCCAGCCATAAAATCAAGATTTAAGTCCACATTTCTCAAAAGTTTGGTGATATTCAGAGGGTGTTTTCATTTAGCACTATGACAGAGCATTTGTGGTCTACCAATAATTTGTTTTAAGGTAAGAATTAACAGACTTAAAAAAAAATGTGACTGGGTGTTTTCAAGCGGGGAACATGAATGATCTCCCATAGAGAAGTGCAATGGGGTATGGGTCAAAAATTGACCATAACACTAAGGCCATGTCTACCCTACCACTTATGTCAGCAAAACTTAGGTTGCTCGGGGGTATGAAAAAAAACACACACCGAGCAACACAAGTTTCACTGGCATAAGTGGTAGTGTGCACAGTGCCATGTTGGTGGGAGAAGTTTGTGGTTCAGTTGTCAGTGTATATATATTTAGAATATCAGGGTTGTAAGGGACCTCAGAAGGTCATCTAGTCCAAACCCCTGCTCAAAGCAGGACCAATCCCCAAACAGATGTTTGCCCCTGATCCCTAAATGGCCCCCTCAAGGATTGAACTCACAACCCTGGGTTTAGCAGGCCAATGCTCAAACCACTGAGCTATCCCTTCCCCCTTCAGTTGTCAGTGTAGACGACGGACAACATCCGGGGACTGACATGGCACAAAACTGCATAAAGCAAGAGCTGAACAGACAGTCAAGAGAGGCATATCTGAACATACACACTGATTAAGGGACTTGAAAAGTTAAGTCCTGGGCACAGAAAAACGGGAGGGAAGGGATAATATAGACAGCATAAGATGCTGACAGACCAGAAGAGCATTCAGAGAGAAAATATTCCTTTCAAGCTATTTGCTAATCTGCTTTCTGTATCTAAACAAATAATGCCTTGTTTAATTTAGCATATCAGTAGTGTGACTTTAGATACTACATTTGCACCACAGCTCAGAGATTACACAAACACTTAATTCCATTGTCTTTGTTTTAAATAAATCTTGTTTTAATTAAGTTTACTGCTTTATGAGTAATTCCATGCTGACATCCCCAAGGAGGAGAAAACCCTAAACCGCAAAGGACAGGTGCTGAGGGATAAATTTATATGACCATCCTCGGTGTTGGTCAAGGGGCATGGACACAAGTGTTGCCTTCCAGTGAACTGTGTTACCAACATGCAGTGGTACAAGTAGATTTGTTGTGATGATTTTATTCAGAGTTTCCCAGTATTTAAAGGATAAAGGAGTCTGTGACCAGGATTTGGGCCCATCTCTATACACAATACAGACACATACATAATATCATATGATGTTTAAACAACATTGATATAACTTCAAATTTAAAATGGGATCTTCGTTCATAACTAAACTTAATTCTCTACTTTTTCGAAAGGATTGAAAAGTTTCTCTAATTAACTTTAGCCTAGCACAGTAAAAGACCTGTCATTGTTCACAATAAAACTCATCTTTCCAGTATTATTAATATATTTTCTCCGAGAAGAGGAAGTATTGTTCTTTTCCAACAAGTATCATTTGTCTCTAGCAAGAGCCACCTTAAAGCTTTCAGACATCATGCAGGAGGATTTCTGCTGCCTGAAAGAATAGCGTGACAAAATTATTGGCCTGTTGCCTGCTTTATAATCTCCTACACTACTTCAGGATATCCTTCTTGTATATGCTCCCACATACCTCATTCACCCCTGCAGCACAAGGACTGCATAACAGCTTGATACATATGTGCCAATCACAGAGGAAAGGCAGCTAACTGTTATTTCTGTTCCTTTTCTATTATCCTTTCTGATGGGTTTAAAAAGATCAAAGGCAAGAGGAAGTCCAGCAACAAGCCCTACCCTACCCAGATTTTGATCACAATGGAGTTTTGTGTACATACTATGAATCTCACTGTGTGTATCAGCTGCTGGTCTAATAGGAATTATGACATTTGGTCTGAAAAGAAAATAGGATTCTTTCTTAAGAGTTAAATCAAGAGATAAAAGCTAAAAGGAGGCTACTAGGTCGGGTTTTGTGTACTTTGCTCTCAGAGCTATTATCCTGGTCTTGAGAAATTTCTAGTTGAATAGACTAGAAATCACAGCTTTTTGCTTTAAGTGAAGTATTGTATGGTTGGGCACTCTAACTACTTACTGTGTTACTTCACCTGCTACACACATATCATAAGGCAGCCATCAGAAATGTAGAGTAAGACCGTTTTCCATATTATAAGATTTTTCACTATATTTCACTAAATACGATAAAAAACACAACTGCCAAATCAGTCTCCCAGCAGAGGCAACCTTTGCATTCACTGTATTTGCTTAAGTATGTTAGGAAATGCACCATCCTATCCATTTGCAAGCACAGAAGATTTACAAATACATGTCAATGCAACTTCCTCATGGACACTTTGGTGTGTATGCTGTGATTTTAGTCATGACAATATTTGGGACAAATCAGTAGGCAGGACATAGGACATCTAGTTTTAGAGGCAAAGTACATTGTTTTATACCCACAATAATCTTATGTTTTAATACTGTAATCACCATTCCAGAGCCAACTTTGAAAGACATATTCAAGTTTGTTTTTATTAATTAATTATAATTATTATTCCCTTTTGTGAAGGGTTTGTGAGAGAAAAAGGCATTATGACTCCAAAAACAATCAGAAGATTGCTCACAGGACCGGCCCTGAAATTTCAACAGGAGGGGGCTCAGGGCTGGAGCCAAGGGGTTGAAGTGTGGAGGGGGCTCCGGGCTGGAGCAAACGTTTGGGGGGAGTGGTGCAGGCTCCAGGCAGCACTGACCTCATGTGGCAGATCCTGGCCAATGGGAGCTGCAGTGCCAGTGCTCAGGGCAATGCCTGTGGGCAGAGTCAGTGCATGGAGCCCTTCTGGGCCCCCCTCCACTTAGGAGTCAGACAGGCCAGCCACTTCCTGGGAGCGACGCAGACTTTAAACAGGTATTCCAGTGGAAAACCAAACACGTGGCAAACCTAGAGCCTCACACTCTGAACCCTGTGAGCCTGAGTCAGCTGATCCAGGCCAGCCACAGCTGTGCCATGAGTCTTTTATTGTAGTGTAGACGTACCCTAAAGGTGAAATGCTAGGTGCATTTAAATCAAAGGCAAAACTGCTATTGTCTTCAATGGGGCCAGGATAATACCATAAGCTTTACATAACCTTGACATTATATGTCTGAGGCACTCAATCATGTTAATGTTAATATATATACATTAATATATATATTAAGGCCAGATCATCTAGTCAGGTTGCTTGCATAACACACCAGGATTGCAAGAACAATTTGTATAGTGGAGGTGCTGAGAGACATTAAACCAAACTGTAACCCCTGTATATGATGGAAACCACTTCAAGCCAGGGGGTGCTGCAGCACCCACAGCACCCCTAGTTCCAGGACCTCTGTAACACAGGCCATAGAATTTCACCCAGTGATTCCTACATCAAGACCATAACTTCTGGTTAAGCTAGTCCTTGCCCACACAAGAAAGTTGTATTAGTTTAATTACAAACGTGATTTTAAACAGCTCTACTTAAATCATTGCAAAAGGCTGTGTTGACACTTACTTCAGTTTAAACCAATTTATTTCAGTTTACCTTAAGTTGATTAGAAATCTGTTTAGTCTATACCAAAATAAGCTGCTTAAACTGAAATAAGAGTGTCCACACAGGGGTTTGCTTGGTATAACTAAAGTTAAATCAGTGCATCATTTTTGTATAGACAAGCCCTTAGTGTATTGGCAAGTTCTTCAAACATTTGAGATGCCTCATTGAAGGGGGAAACATAATAACAGAAAATGTGGAAATGGCAGAGGTGCTTAATGACTTCTTTGTTTCGATTTTCACCAAGAAGGTTGGTGGTGATTGGACTTCTAACATAGTGAATGTCAGTGAAAATGAGGTATGGTCAGAAGAGGCTAAAATAGGAAAAGAACAAGTTAAAAATTACTTAGACAAATTAGATGTCTCCAATTCACCAGGGCCTGATGAAATGCATCCTGGAATACTCAAGGAGCTGACTGAGGAGATATCTGAGCCATTAGCGATTATCTTTGAGAAGTCACAGAAGACGGGAGGGATTTCAGAAGACTGGAAAAAAGCAAATATAGTGCCAATCTATAAAAAGGGAAATAACCCGGGGAATTACAGACCAGTCTGCTTAACTTCTGTACTGAGAAAGATAATAGAGCAAATAATGAAGCAATCAATTTTCAAACATCTAAAAGATAATAAGGTAGTAAGTAACAGTCAGCATGGATTTGTCAAAAACAAATAGTGCAAACCAACCTGATAGTTTTCTTTGACAGGGTAACAAGCCTTGTGGACAGTGGGGAAGCTATCCCCACTTGACTTTAGTAAAGCTTTTGATACTGTCCCACATGACCTTCTCATAAATAAACTAGGGAAATGCAATCTAGATGGTGCTACTATAAGGTGGGTGCATAACTGGTTGGAAAAACCATTCCCAGAGAGTAGTTATGAGTAATTCACAGTCATGCTGGAAGGGCATAACGAGTGAGGTCCCGCAGAGATCAGTTCTGGGTCTAGTTCTGTTCAATATCTTCATCAATGATTTAGATAATGGTATACAGAGTACACTTGTAAAGTTTGAGGATGATACCAAGCTGAGAGGGGTTGCAAGTGCTTTGGAGGATAGGATTAAAATTCAAAATGATCAGGACAAACTGGAGAAATGGTCTGAAGTAAATAGGATGAAATTCAATAAGGACAAAGGCAAAGTACTCCATTTAGGAAAGAGCAATCAGTTGCACACATACAAAATGGGAAATGACTGCCTAGAAAGGAGTACTGTGGAAAGGTTTCTGGGGATCATAGTGGACCACAAGCTAAATATGAGTCAACAATGTAATGCTGTTGCAAACAAAGCAAACATAATTCTGGGATGTATTAGCAGGAGTATTGTAAGCAACACATGAGAAGTAATTCTTCCGCTCTACTCCACTCTGATTAGGCCTCAACTGGAGTATTGTGTCCAGGTCTGGGAGCCACATTTCAGGAAGGATGTTCAGAAAGTTGGAGAGAGTCCAGAGAAGAGCAACAAAAATGATTAAAGGTCTAGAAAACATGACCTATGAGGGAAGATTGAAAAAACTGGGTTTGTTTAGTCTGGAAAAGAGAAGACTGAGAGGGGCATGATAACAGTTTTCAAGTATGTTACGAGGAGGAGGAAGAAAAATTGTTGTTCTTAACCTCTGTGGATAGGACAAGAAGCAATGGGGTTAAATTGCAGCAAGGAAGGTTTAGGCTGGACATTAGGAAAAACTTCCTAACTCTCAGGGTGGTTAAACACTGGAATAAATTGCCTAGGGAGGTTGTGGAATCTCCATTATTGAAGATTTTTAAGAGCAGGTTAGACATACAAATGTCAGGGATGGTCTAGATAATTAGTCCTGCCACGAGTGCAGGGAACTGGACTAGATGACCTAGACTAGATCCCTTCCAGTTCTATGATTCTATGTTTAGTTTAAAGACAACTGGGATAGGACAACTGGGATAGGACTATATTTGGATATTTGTGTATTAATGAAAAATTCTCTGCGTATTTTAAAAGTTCTTTGCATGAATATTGAACAATTTATTCCAAATGAACAGTTTATCTTGTCATTTAGGGGTTTTTCACTGACTCTTGATATTTAATTCATAGCTTTCCGATAGTGATATGATGTATCTGAGTTATTTTTTATTATTATTACTTTAGTTTTCGCTTTAATCAAATGGCTTCACTCCACTGGGGGATTTATTTTATAGTGGAATCTGTGTCATTGCAACAAACAGCCTCCCTCCCTCTTTTAAATCAAACCAAGTAAGTGATGCAATAGTATCCTCAGTAGCATGTTGCCTCACCTTTGCTTTGAGGCATTGGTGTAGAGGCAGGTGTCAGAATTCTCTTAATAATTTTGACAGGCCATTTTGCATATAAAAGGAAACTACCACCTAAATTAATGCTCTGGGGAAAGTCAAAAGTATGTTGACAAATATCACTACTTTACCTTCAAGTTATTAATCCTATTGGTGGTAGTGGAGGAGAATCGGATAGGGTTTTGTTTTGAGGATTAGTGCTTTTGGCTTTCATAGTGAAGAATAACAATTCATAATTCAGTTCCATTTTTAATCTTTTTCTCCAAGAAATAGCTGAGATTCATGGGAAGCTCTGATATTTTATTGGTGTGTCTAGTTGCATAGAGCACATTAATAAAAATACTCTTAAAACTGCAAAGATAATTAAACATATTCATATAATCTATAAATCTATTTCATAAAAATGTATGCAGCTTCGGGATTTTCATGTGGACTTTAAACAAACTTCAAGGCTCACTCGCAATTTAACTCCTTTTCTCCTGCATGTAATGTGACCCTTTATTGTCACTCATTTATAAAGACCCCTCATGTAAACAGAGAAATGGAAATAAATAGTCATACGAACAAGCAAAATGTACAAATGCTGCTGAGGATGAACTCTTAAAGGCAGGATAATGCCTAGGTTGAGACTGACCAAAGGAAGTTTTTATTTCCATTAGGAGATACTGACATGAGTGCTTTATAAAGAAACACATTCAACAATACCACATACATTTAGCCACAGAATTTAGAGCAGGGGCCTCAAACTCAAATGACCATGAAGGCCGCATGAGGACTAGTGCATTGGCCCGAGGGCCGCATCACTGACACCCACCCCTTGCTGCTCCCGGCCCCACCCCCACTCTACCCCTTCCATGAGGCCCCGCCCCTGCCCCACCTCTTCCCTGCCCCCATTCCAACCCCTTCCCCGAAGTCCTCACCCCAACTCTGCCCCCTCTCTGCCCTCAGGCGGTGCAGGAGGGGTGAGGGATGTGATGGGGGCTCAGGACAGTGAGTTGAGGTGCAGGAGGTTTGTAGGGTACGGCGGGGGCTCGGGGAAGGGAATTGGGGTGTGGGGTGCAGGAGGGATGCGGGGTGCGGCAGGGGTGCAGGGTGTGGCAGGAGACTCAGGGCAGGGAGTTGGGGTGCAGGAGAGGTGAGAGGTGCAGCAGGGGGTTGGGGTGCAGGGTGTGGCAGGGGGCTCAGGACAGGGAGTTGGGGTGCGGGAGGGTGTGGGATGTGGCAGGGGGTTCCGGACAGGGGGGTTGGGGTGCGGGGTGTAGGCTCCGGCCTGGCACCGCTTACCTAGAGTGACTCCAGGTTGGCAGCACCTCACTGAAGAGAGAGGCTCAGGACTAGGGCAGAAGGGCAGAGGAAGGGCAGCCTGCCCTGGCCATAGTGAAGAGGGACACTAGGACCTGCCGGAAGCCAGCAGCCTGCAGAGCGGAGCGGATTCAACGTGCGCTGCCGGCTCCTGAATCACTGTGTGCTGCAGGCTCCAGGCTCTGGGGCAGTGAGGAGGCAGCAAGTGGGTGCCGGGAGACACTCTCGGGGGGAGGCGCACAGGGGTGGCAGGTGCCCCAAACATTGGGGAGCAGCGCACAGGGAGCTTAGCAGGCACAGAAAATAACTCGGGGGGCAGGGGTGAGGGGAGTTTGGCGGCGACAGGAAGTAACGGGGTGAGGGGGCGTGGGGAGCTCCACGGGCCGCAGGGAAGAACTCTGTGGGCCGCCCGCGTGTTTGAGACCCCTGATTTAGAGCTACCTTCATCTAATCAGAGTTCCCAATTGCAGCTCATGGAGTCACAAGCGTGAGTGAAGATTCTCTTGTTCTGCCTAGTGCCAGATAGAATGAGCATAAGACCAATCACAGGCCCACTCCCATACAACCTATGACAAAAGGATTTGAGGGAATGCTGGTAAGTGGACTAGGTAGAAGGATTCTTCCCAACTTCCAAGAAACCAGGAATTGCATAGGAGCAAGAGAAAGGTGATTATGTCAGCTGGACTCAGAATGAACCAAAGAATAATCATAGCTCACTATCCTGACAATGCTCTGGGGTGTTTTCATTGTAATGTTGCATCTTTATGGTATATGTGGATGATGATGATGCAATGTCATGATATGAAGGGCCAGATCCTTGGTCAGTGTAAATTGGCAGAGGGGACATGTGTATGTGTGTGGCGGGAAGAACAGGCAGGCAGGCAGGCAGGCTAGATTTGCTGCTTGACTGATACTGAGCATGCTCAGTAACACTGCTGAAGCCGCTTTCCTCCCTTCACCCCACCCCACTATCAGCAGCAATAGGTAGCCTGAAATAATAATGCTACACCAATTACATGAGCTTATGATTTGCCTCAATGGTTTGAAACACAATGGCAGAACACTAGGACTTTCCTATTTTGTGGCTATCCAAACTGCATTGAAAGAAGAAGTGATTCCACACCTTGACTGCCACTCTCAGATTCGACAGGAACTTTAGTAATAGAATAAATTATGGGGAACATTTTTTGTACCCCTGCATATGAAGGTAGCTGTTGTTATTTTGTCAGGAAATCTGCCCTTCCCACAGTATTTCTGAAAAAAAAATAGCTTCTTGGACACATTATTTCTATAAATGATATTCTATTGTTAAAAAACAAACAAACAAAAAAAAACCTGCTTCTATTAAACTGCAGAGAACTGGGCTCCTTGTGCCCTGTGTTGAATTCGAATAATATTCCACCAAATGCAAACTCTTCAATGTTACTTTTTGTTATTCCAGACAAACACTGTTGGCAAAAATAAAAAATAAATGTCTGTATTTGTAGAAATGATATTAGCTATCTGAAAATGAAACTCGCAACTTGATTATTAGAATAGCATGTGATACTGAACGTTGTGATCTTCAGAATAGTATGCAATGCATGTGAAGTACATCATAAACTAAACGGGCCATTATATTCATCTACTTATTAAAATAGGACCCTGGAGGGTCTAAGAGAAAGAACTCTTGGATACATGTACAATTGTATGTTTCAATCTTATTCCATGATTTAGTATTGTAACTGACAATATAAGTATCCCAGATTGATAGCATTTTTTATTTTCTTGTACATTAAGATTCACACAATAAATTTGTAATGGAAATGATGATTAAATGGGACTTTTGTGCTACTTAGGTGCAATGTTTCATTGATAATGTAATATAGCAGCTCACTATTTGTTATTGACAAAATACTCCAAATATATTGCCACACATCTTTGAAACTCTCTGTCAATTAACATGCATTATGCAAACATAAGACCAGGCAATATTCTCCAGTGTTTGTAGAGGACAAGAACAAACCTGAAGTTTCTATTTAATGTATTCTCCCTTTCTTCAATTAACTAACACTTGCCTGGGTTTGAAAAAGAAAGTCTTTTTTAGACAACTACAAAAATAAAATAAAATCTAATCCAAACACATATACACTCAGGTTCCTGTCCATAAATCGTTGCTATAAAGCTAAAATGCTTTGCTGATTTTAGATTTTGCAAAGTAGGCTGATGTAAGCTGTGTAGGGAAAAAAATATGCACTTTACAATTAATGTGATTGTCTCTGGAGATGTAGGTGTGCTGTCCAGTAATAAGAATGCCTCAAGAGTAATTATTCATTACACCAATCTTAATAAACAGGTTCCTAATTACCTATATGTATTTTGGGTATAAGGTTGTTTAGAAAGATTTAGTACAGTTCACTATCACAAGCTTGCAGAAAGTCGAACTGTACAGCAGATGTAACAGCCTTGATTCCATGGGTAAACTCAGAACCATTCAGGACTGCAAACAAATTGACAGAGTGCTGGGCTAGAGGCTGATATGGGGTGGCCACCTTTACAATACTTCGATGAAGACAGTGTTTATATGAATCAAATGTTTTAGCAATGTGCCTGTTCAGCTACTTTACAAGGCCCTGCATTTGTTTGGTAGTTTTATTAGTAGAGCTATGGACAATTTATTATTTGCATAAGCCTTGATCAAAAAAACCTCAATGTCCACTCAACCTCTTCCCATGTTTGTGTTTTTCATCCTTTCTGCTGGGCCACCATCCACATAGAATTAAAGAATTGTCCCACAGGAAATCTTACCGCACAATGATGACATTTGTGGAGTTTTGTTTTGTTCAGTTCATGCCCTGTAGCCATACCACCTTGGGCTTTGATCTTTTCAGATCTCTCAGACTGAGCAGGATCATTCCTTGTCTGCTCTTGGCTGGGTGTCCTCCAGGGAAAACACAGGTGCTGTAGGAAGCGGTTTGGTGATTCAGTAGCTGGCACTTTCCCCTCAAAGTGTCTGATCCAAAGCCTATTGAAGACAATGGGGGATTTTCTATTAACTTCAATGGGCATTGGATCAGAGCCAATGTTAGTATTGAGCCAGGAATCCCAGGAAGGTGTGATTGAGGACTGTTTCTGGAACTGCTACCTTTTGATGATATATACAACTGAAGTCCACTTGATATTAAATAGCTCATGACACTTAATCTCAATACCCAGGCAAAATTCCAATTTATCTAATTACATTCTGCCTACCTACATGACCTCCTGAAGTTTCAATTTAATACTCTACACTTCATTTGCTGTCCAGGTGCTGTTAAAGAGTTGTTGTGTTCCACCTTAAAGGTGTCTGTATGTGGTGGGTGAAGTGCACTTATAGTCCGTAAAGCATTTTGTGATTTTAAAAAGTGTGTATAAATGTAAAATATCACATTAAAACTTATACATCTTATTTGTACATCTGTTGCCTGATATATATCATGAGTACCCAAAGGTTAGTTACTGAAGAGACTTCCAGATGTACTGGCAGATGGTATTTAGTATGAAATTTTTCCCATGATAACTATGTGTTTATTTAAATATCAATAGACTAGTAACTTAAAAATGAAAGCCAAACTGAAGTCTGACAAATTTCCAGTATGCACTAGGGGAGAGAAATGTCCAACTACAAGACAAGACCATGGTGGCCTGACTGAGCAATACAACCAAGTATTAGCCACAGCCAGTGGCATCTTGGTCCCAAACCATACCACGTAAAATCACCATGGCTCACCACTGAACTGTGTCAGAAGCAGCATAAAAACTGCAAGACCAGAACACTGATGACACAAAACCTACTCTGATCCTCTCTGACAACAAGGGGATTGTTTGCACAACTATGGGACAGCTGGTAAGGAATTTAAGACTGCCTTGTTCTTTGTCATAAAGTCTGTCAAATCACAGCTGGTTGACCTATTGTTAATAGTCAATTAGCTGATAAACCCATACTGCATCAGTAAACCTTGGATCCACATGTCATCTGCTGCAAACAGCTCTAGAACTACTTCTTGGAAAAGATTAACCAAACAGTTTTTGAGGGATGAATGACAACAAGCTAGAAAAGAGATCCTGAACCATCCTGCTGAATTCCATGACAGTTTAAGCCACTGGACACTCAGAGATTCATCATTCCACTACATGTAACTCACGTTGTTTCTGTTCTCTAATTGCAGTTTTAAGAGTTTTAAGAGACTGGTTGTGCAAAGCCTCCTTTTTCTGCAGAAACAGGAAGACAACAGGGGGAGGTAGGAAGTCCCCAAGAGTAAGACACTGAATCCTTGGGTGGCCATGCAGACTCTGTTTTGATTAATCTCAATCTTTATGTTAATAAAGCATTTGATGCCAAGATACTGTGCTGACTGGTACCCTATAAATACAAAATATAAATTAGGTTAGTTAAACCAGCAAATAGACAAGGCAACCATGAGAGTCAGAAGATATGCATGCATGAATTTAACGCTACCCCTCAGCTAGGTTATACTGAAAAAAAAATTATCTGCAAATGGAACAGAAAGAGATGTTATAGCTTAAATCCACATAGACTGAATGGCTTTTGAAATGTTCAGGATACCCATTCTCTGCAGGTGAGGCATTCTTGTACATTTATCCCATGGCAAATGTATCAAATATAGCTAATCTAATCATAGAGGATCTTAATGCAACTGTCTTTCAACTGGTAAGTACTTTGTCTAGGGTTACCATACGTCCGTTTTTTCCCGGACATGTCCTGCTTTTCGGCAATCAAACCCCCGTCCGGGGGGAATTGCCGAAAAGCCAAACATGTCCGGGAAAATGCCGGCCGGGCACTTCCCCTCCCGCGGCTGCTCTGCTCCGCTCCTCCCATCTCAGACTTTAAGAGCCGAGCTGCCCGAGCCAGCGCTACTGGCTTCGGGCAGCCCCCCCTGCCTCCAGACCCCGAGCCGCCAGCCAGGCACTTCTCCTCCCCGGCTCCAGCTGCTCTGCTCCGGCGGCTCGGGGTCCGGAGGCAAGGGGGGCTGCCCGAAGCCGGTAGCGCTGGCTCGGGCAGCTCGGCTCTTAAAGTCTGAGAGGGGAGGAGCGGAGCAGCTCAGCTGGAGCCCGGGAAGGGAAGTACCTGGCCCGTGGCTCGGGGTCCGGAGGCAGGGGGGGCTGCCCGAAGCCGGTAGCGCTCGGGCAGCTCGGCTCTGTTTTAGAGCCGGGCTGCCCGAGCGCTACCGACTTCGGGCAGCCCCCGTGCCTCCAGACCCTGCACCGCCGGAGCCCGGGAGGGGAAGTGCCCGGCTGGGGGTGCAGGGTCCGGAGGCATAGGGGCTGCCCAAAGCCCGAGCGCTACTGGCTTCGTGGTTTGCCGGGCAGCCTCCAGACCCTGCACCCCCGGCTGGGCGCTTCCCCTCCCGGGCTCCAGCTGCGCTGGGGAAGCGCCGACCGGGGGCGCAGGGTCTGGGGGCTGCCCGGCAAACCGTGAAGCCGGTAGCGCTGGGTCAGCCCTTTCCCCGTGGCTGGGAGTGGGAGGGAGGAGGGGGCGGAGTTAGGGTGGGGAAGGGGCGGAGTTGGGGCGGGGCTAGGGGTGGGGAAATGGGCGGGGCCAGGGCCCGTGGAGGGTCCTCTTTTTTTATCTATTAGATATGGTAACCCTAACTTTGTCAAACGTTCTATCCAATCTCTGTCTACAGATTCTTTCTTTGACCAGCACATCCTCTTCCACAGTATTCATTATCCCTCTCAATCCTGTTACTTACTCTTTTAATAATTTCCAGTCTTTTTGTCTCTCCAATGGCTCTGCTTTTTCCACCCCTCTCTGTCCTAAACTCCTGCTTACCTTCTTCTCATTTCCTCTATGTTCAATTCTACCCTTCACTGATTTACTCCTCCTTACAGTCTACCCAGTCCACCCCTCTGTTGTCCAATTGTGGGTAATCTCTCATCATCACCAACTCTGTTTTTGTGTCGCTCCTCTTCACTCCCACATCTACATGCAATTACTGTCCTCCATCTTGTGTACTTATCTGTCTTTTCATATGTGGGCTGCAAACACTTAAGCATGTGCATATCTTTACATATGCATGTGCTTAAGGGTTTACAGTGTAGATTGTAGATCTCAATTGAGTTCCACGTAGGTTGCAGATTTGAACTCAGACCCTTGGATTGTAAATTCACTAGAATGGGAAATTTGTCTTTATGTTTGCAGAAAGCTTGTAAAATGTATGGAACTACATGTTGAATTTACTATTATTATTAATAGTAATCATGAGATTTCATGGCTTTAATTAAAGGTGTTTTTGTTTATCTGATTCCATCTGTGACATCTGGTAAAAAAATGAAAAAACAAAGCCAAAAATTGTAACTTTTTAATAATTTGTTACAATTTTAAAAGCTTTTTATTTTTAAAAAATTATAATTATTTTTAGGATCTTCATCCAAAGTCTGTTAAAAAAAAATCAATGAGTATCTTTCCATTGACTTCAGTGGGCATTTTGGATCAGGCCCTAGTTAGTTTTAAATATTCATTTAAGGTGCTGTTCAACACTGGAAACTGAAATTTTTCATTCCCAGAAAGCACTGAGACCAGCACTCCCACACCATCTTTAGGATCAACTGTCTCCATGTCAAGTATCAGAGGGGTAGCTGTGTTAGTCTGAATCTGTAAAAGCAACAGAGGGTCCTGTGGCACCTTTAAGACTAACAGAAGTATTGGGAGCATAAGCTTTCGTGGGTAAGAACCTCGTGGGTAAGAACCTCACTTCTTCAGATGGCTTGCATCTGAAGAAGTGAGGTTCTTACCCACGAAAGCTTATGCTCCCAATACTTCTGTTAGTCTTAAAGGTGCCACTGGACCCTCTGTTGCTGTCTCCATGTCAATTCAATGGAGGAATTAAGTCTCCATGACTTAAGTGTTTGACCTCTTCTGAAACTCTTAACAAGGATGCCAAATAGGACCTTTCAAGGTTTTTGGTATTGTTTTTTTTTTTAAATATAGATTTTTTTCTATTGACAATAGCAGTAAGGCCTCCAATCTTATTTCACATAGGTTCCAAACACCAATTACAAAGTAAGAAGCACTTGATCACTTACTCTACAGACCTTGTCTGGAAATGAACAAGCAGCCTAATGGTTAAAAGTTTTATATTCTCTTGCCAATCTCCTGAACTGACATGACCCCTTTATTCATGTTTGTATTCAAGCTATTTTATTGCATTTGTCCAGACCATTTCAGGAAGAAGGAGGGCATCTGTCTTTGAGATACTTCAGCAGACTGGCTGCCTAGAAAAGAGAGTGTATTGAGGGAGGGAGTCAGAGGGATATTACAAAGAAAAAACAAAACCAAAAGTATATACTTAAAAGCTAAAAAACCCAATACGTGTTTTGCCCCTTGTGGTTCGCACTTACTTTTATAGGCTCAGAGCACTTTTGAGGCTGCATCAGGGCTGATTATTATTAGCCTGTATACATAACATGCAGCAAATTGTAGATCACTGTTAATTTCTGTATCCTTTTGGTACACTATGCTCACACTGCACTCCTTTGACAGACACACTAGATACCTTTTTTTTTTTTAATTAAATCTTTACATGCCTGAGAATGACTGTGAAGAACTGATCACACTTGTAGGAGAGAGACTAAGAGTCTGCTGAAGCAAAGAGAGTGCACGCTCTGCTTCAGGACCCACTCCTGCAAATTGCTTGGCATGAGCAGACAACTGCACTTGTGCGCGACCCCACCAGCGAGGCTCTGCATTGGTGCAGGAGTCCACCCATGCAGAGCAGCATGTAGGATTCGGGCATTAGTAGCCCCAGATGTAGTTCGGGAAATGACTTCTAGTTTCTTGGTTTGTTTTTAATCAAAAGATAAGTAACAGATGTACTTAAGAATTCATTTCTTCCCCATCAAAGAGTTAGAGCTTTGCCTTGGGCCATAGTTTTCCAAATGAATAGTCCAAATCTAGCTGCTTCTTTGAACCAACCACAGCCAGTACTAAGCTTGCACTGATGTTGACCCATCAGAGTTTCCTTTCTGTGGTATTGTATCCTTACTACAAGTGGTTTGCTAGTAAACATAACATTGAATGGAAGCTCTGGGTCTCATCAACACTAAACATAGGGCAGAAATGTCTGTGGCTCGTTTCCAGGCTGCAAATTACAGAGTAATTGTCGGTGTTACTCCAAACAAGGCCTGATGCTTTTATTGACTGCATCACCATCTCCTGCACAGCCTAGTGTTCAGTCAATATCTGTCACTGGAGGGGAGCCACTAACTCACTGCTCCTGTCAGTATTTCTTATCTAATTACAAATGGGCTCCGGCTAAAGAAACTCTATCTCCTTAACACAGTCCACCTCAGCAGCAAGTTTGAGCTTACAGATTAACCTATCCATATTATCCTTTTGCAGCTGCCAGGGATTGTCTCCTCAAAAAGTTCTCCCTTCTCTTTGACTAATGCAACTCCTGTTACAGAATGTATATCGTAAAGCAAAGATACCACGACAAGTCACTCTGCATGCAGGCATGTCAGGGAAAAAACAGATAGCTTGTTAACTGTACAGGAGCTATTGCATTTTGATAATTTATATAGTTTGTAAGCAAAGAGAGTTGGATATGACTGCTAATACTAATGTGCTCTGGGTAAAGCCAAATTTTAAAGCAAGGCCCAGGTCCTCAGCTGGTATAAATTGGTGTCGCCAACAGATCTGGCTTCCAAACAGACCAAGTGTTTTACTATAATGTATCAAACCATACCATCTCCATCTGACTTGAGCTAAGTTTCCTGGGGAAGAAACCATGTGTGAGGAGTCTGCTGAACAGTGATGGGTCAGCAGAGAGGTAGATCTGCTGGGAGGGACTCTGTGGCTGCTCTTTTACTCCTGGGGAGTTAGATGAAATGTGGCCAGCTGGGGAGGGGCCCAGGACAGTCAGGAAGGCAATTGGGAGGGTTGATTGTGGAGGAAGAGAATCTGGGGTGCTGGGAAAACCTTAACCCACTAACAGGTACTGTGTCAAGAGAAGGGCTTGTGTAAAACAGCGCTAATGGACCTCGAGAGGGGTCAACATTTACATGTCTGCCTCTTATCTATCCAGCTCCTAGTATGCTGGCAGTGCTCAAGAGATGAATACATTAAAATAAGTGTAACAGAATATCAAACCAATGCATTAGCCAGCTTGAGAGACAAATGTCATACAAAGGAACAAACATGCAAGGCCTACTTTCAACCATGATGTCTCTTACACTTCAGCCAAGCATGCTGCCAGTGCCCCCTGCTATTGATACGACCCAGTGAAAAACAAAATTATTGTAGAGAGGAAAAGATATGAAGATAATAATGAGGGCTGATATTTTTAAAAGAGTCTAAAGGATTGTGACAGTTTTAATGGAAGATGTGTCTGTAAATCCCCTAAATCCCCCCAAAAATATTATGGGCATGTTCTTTCAGTGCATACATCTAACTTCCACTAGTTATTGGGATTTATGTGAGCTCACTGATGGGAAAATATATTCTTAATGAATGGACTGGGAATCTTTTAAAGGATAGAAAGATTCTCTCTCACACGCTCTTTCCATTCTCTTGGTGATAAATCTAATTATACCATGTAACTGGCAAATCAGAAAAAGAAAAGAAAACTAGTTAAAAAGTGAGCGAACATGGGAAACTACTGTCTTTCTACAATGTTTTAAACTTACTCATGGATTAGTCAATGACAAAGCAAAGCAAAATGACTGCTTAAAATATTATTGCCCCAGTAGTCTAAAACTATGGAACTAATACTCTCCCTGAAGCTTTCCTAGTAAAATCAGTGAAAGTCGAAGTTGAAGTTATTTTTGCTGAGTTTTGGTATTAGAAACTCAGGCCAAAGCTAAGTGGGGTTTTGTTGTTGTTGTTGTTGTTGTTTTGGTTTTTTTTTTTTTTTTTTTTTTTTTTTTTTTTTTGGTCCGGATATAGGCAGAGAGGAAGCAAATCACTTACATTCCAATTCAGAAAGTACAATGACCTCAAATTCTCCACCTCTTGCGTTGGGTCATGTTGTCAGATTTGTCATACGGAGAAAATAAAACCCCTTTCAGGTAAATTCTGTGCTATGATAAAGTCTCTCTCTTCTGAAGTGGAAAGAATATGAAGAAACATGAATGGGAATAAAGAAATGTAAAAAGTTTAACTGACAGGCAGCTCACTGGGACTTTTACACAAGACCAAAGTATAGAGCAAAGAAAGAAGCCAAGAGAAGCCACATACAGCTGAAACAATTATCCAACAAAAGTATCCAACAGAACTACACACCTACAGCTTTCAGAGGGGTAGCCGTGTTAGTCTGTATCAGCAAAAACAACGAGGAGTCCTTGTGGCACCTTAGCGACTAACAAATTTATTTGGGCATAAGCTTTCGTGGGCTAAAACCCACTTCATCGGATGCAGGGCCGGCTCCTGCTTGTTGCTTGCTGCGCTGATGCCAGGAGCTGGCCCTGCATCTGATGAAGTGGGTTTTAGCCCACGAAAGCTTATGTCCAAATAAATTTGTTAGTCTCTAAGGTGCCACAAGGACTCCTCGTTGTTTTTACACACCTACAGTTAGGCTACCCTGCTCCTGTAATTGCTCAACTCAGCTGAGATGATGAAGCTGTTACCAGGAGATACTACACTCACATGGCAAGATCAGACCTTTAGTTTGGTTTCTGGATTTAGACATTGAAATGTTCATGTTAAAGTTATACCTAAAAGTTAGCTCTTTAGTATACTTTTGTAAATAGTACAATTGTTTCATAACAAATTTTACCACTGTTTTCTACTCTAACAGCTGGAGCGTGAAGCAAGCTTTACACCCACACAGGGGATTAACAGAGAATAAGACCTCTTCCACATATTCCTTTCTAAGGGCTATGTAGGCCTAATGGTAAGGGTTGCTGCATGAACACCCCACAAGCCTCTGACTCAGTAGGTGGGCAGAGAGGGGTAGGAAATTGATGGGCACCTCATATTCCTTAATGTGTTTTCCTCACAACAGCCCTGTGAGGTAGGGAAGTGCTATTTTTCCCATTTTACAGATTGGGAACAAAGGCACAGACAGCTACATTTTTCGGCACTTAAAGTTACAGATAAGCAACTAGTAGGATTTTCAAAAGCACCTGGGTGGCTAACTCCCATTGAAATAAATGAAAATCAAGTGCTTTTGAAAATCCCGCTCTGTGCCTATCTGCATCTTTAGGTGCGTAAATATATCTTTACAAATATGGTCCAAAGAGACTAAGTAGCTTGCCCAAGGTCACACAGAAAGTCTGTAGCACAGTAGGGACCTAAACCCTGATCTTGCAAATTCTAGGCTAGTCCTTAACCAATGGATGAACCTTCATCCCAAGTGTGCCAGGCAGCACTTGCTAAGCCAGAGCACCAAGGATAGTAATTCCAGCCGTAAATCACCAATTCCCAGGAGCAAGGGGAATGTAGGGGGAAAAACTGTGACTTTCTGGTCTGCTTCTGTTGTAGCACAGCAAAACACCATCTCTTACTATGGGCAGTGTTCTTGCTACACATTCCTATTTCATTATCTCATGCAGTGTTTCCCAAACTTGGAACGCCGCTTGTGTAGGTAAAGCCCTTGGTGGGCCGGGACAGTTTGTTTACCTGCCCTATCCGCAGGTTCGGACAATCGCAGCTCCCACTGGCCGCGGTTCCCTGCTCCAGGCTAATGGGAGCTGCTGGAAGCGGCGCGGGCCTGGAGCAGCTTTCCGCAGCCAGTGGGAGCCACGATCGTCCGAACCTGCGGACGGGGCAGGTAAACAAACTGGGCCAGCCTGCCAGGGGATTTCCCTACACAAGTGGCGTCCCAAGTTTGGGAAACACTGATCTAATGTATAAACTACTTTATTATTGTACAAATAAAAATAATTTCACATTTGCTAACAAATCTCTCAATTGCAAAATATTTTAGACACCTTATCAAGGCAAGAACATAAAAGAGTTAGGAAAAGGTTTCTCAAACACAAACCTCTGAAATGTGCTAATAAAACGATCAACGCGAGATCAGCCAACCAAAGGTCATTTTTTGACTAGCTCAAGTATATGGCACAATATCTATACCTGAATGTGTTTGATGTAGTGCTAGCCAAAATGCATGGCTGCAATCCTAATTAGGAAGAAAAAAAAATGTCTGCAGAAGTTATAGAAGTATTTCATCCCAGCTAATTGTGTAAGCCTTTAAGAAGTAATTGGTGAAATTAAAAAAGCTACAACAAAGAGGCTATCTTTGATCATCTTAAAAACTGCAAATGCAGGATACATCAGTCTCCTCCCCTATGTGATTGTCTTATCGCAAGGGATGACATTGCTTATTCAACTTTCTTATGCAGACAAAAAATAAAGTGTCAAGAATAAATTAGGCAAAGATAAGAGATAAAAAAGTGGCTAATCTACAGATTTGTCATTTTTCACAGAGATCACACAGAATAATTATGATATCTCACTGACAGTGGACTGCCCTAAACCACTTAATACACTGCTAATAAATAACAAATAATCTGGTGGTAAAGATTAAACCCTAATAGGCACTAAATAGGATAATGGATTCAGAAGACAAAACACTGTCTACGTTAAAATTTAAAAAAGCATTACTTGGGAAAACATTGCTATTCTCTATATTCTTTTCTGAGAGTTCAGCTTGGTAGCAAACTAGACCTACAGCTACTGAAAGTCAGCATATCTCCATTGAACTCAGTGGGGGCTATTCCAATTTACACCAACTGAAGATTTAAAATAAAAATTATTATAGGGCCTAAATGACAGAGGCTCCTAACTCCCTGATTTTCAATGAGAGTTAGGGTGGGATTCACAAAGATACTTAGGCACCTAACTCTCATGAATATAAATGGGAGTTAAGCAATCCCAACCGTAGGCCCCTAAGTAACTTAGGCATGTTTGCAAATTTTACTGCAAATGTCATTGAATGTCAATGGGACTCAGGAGTCAAAGTGCTTGCATTACTTTTAAAAATGGGATTTTAGGCACATTTGAAAAATTTACTCCATTATTAGATAGTAACTCTTTAGCATGGAAAATGCCTAAGCCTTGCTTATGACAACACAGTCTGAGGTATCGAAGGAATAAACAGCAGGATTGTAATGACTGAAGATGCCAAGTGCTAAAAATCAACATAATGGTAACTCGGATTCTTCCTTGTGTACAGACTGTGCTGTAGATTGAAACAGCACCAGAAGTAAAGCACAATTTCCAAGACAACAGAAAGTTATTTTTAAAATGAAAAATGGTGAGACACTATTTGGGTCAGTCAGAAATATTTCTCACTATGAATCCAAATTTGCAAATAGTTTTTCCATCTGCCAGTTTACAATACCACAGTCCTAAAACATTTGTACTGTCATTTGCAGAGCCCCTTATCCAAATATTTTGAACAAATATCAATACCCCCACGTGCATAGTGCATAGGAATTGTCAGACCAGTGATCCATGTAGTCCAACATCCTGTCTCCAATAGTGCCAGCACTAGCTGTTTCAGAGGACGGAGCTTCAGAACCTTCAGAAGGCACTTATGGAATTATCTATATTTTCTAATAATACTGTTTGATATTTATGACATGGCTTTCAATTTAATGGAAGTTAAGTTTATGAGGAGACTGTTAGACCATTTCATGATCTCAGGTGTTTTGCAACCAAATTAAAGATCTGTTTGCTAGAGTACTGAATATCAAACATGACGTCAAACTGAGGTTATGAAAAATGTTCCTATGTTGACTGAACTATTTCAACATAATCTCACATTTCTATTGTTACTTTTGCATTGCTTTCCCACATAGTTCAAAGTCCAGTGCCACAGCTTTGGGGCTTGGAGGTTGAGAATCTTGCAAACCTTTATAAGGCTGGGAGTTGGTGGGCCACCATCAACTTAATCATATTTCTGGCTAAAAATGAACCGTGCAGCACTAATGCACAAGTTAAACAAAAAGAGATTACAGGAAAAATTCTCTCTTTTCAGTTTACTTATATTTTGCATTTGACAGCACATTGTGTCAGACAGTTACTTTCCCCAGGTTTTTCATAAAGATCAATGGAGTAGTTTTTGGTTTTGTTTGTTTTTAAAGACAAAAAGTGGCGGTAAAACCACAACAACTGACAAGTGGACTCAAGGGCAGATGTACCTGAAAATGCTTACGGTGTTTTTAACTAGATTTGAAGTTGCTGATGTCCCTTCAAGGGAAGTTAGTTGGTAACCTGGATTTTATGAATTGGAAAAGTATTTGTTTTGGGGTTTTTCCTTCCTCTGTTTTTCTGACGCCTAGAAAACCACTTCTGTTTTCCTTTATGTTCATATAGGCTGGTTTCCTCCCTTCCCCACGGGTCCTTTTCTATTCAACTCCATAGATTCCATTTCCAAAAGGACTGTGAAAAGAATCCATTGCCCCTTCTGAGGCATTCACCTGCAGCAGAACGTCCAGCTACAGTGAAATGATGCTTCCTAACACATAAGCCAGGACACAATGAAGACCTTTTAGAAAGGTACCGTCTATCTTCTCAAGTTGTTGAAGCAACCAGTGACAGGAATGTCATTTTAAAAAAATATAATCCTAATAAAGAGTCAAGTTATTTTCCAGACCAAATAATTCACACAGATTTCTCTTAGTTACAGGACCGTCAAGAAAAATAATTCTTGTCTCAAGCATGAGTGATTATGACAAGGTAGCCAGTATGGTCAAAGTCTCATTAGGCAGCACACGTGCACAGTATACAAGTAATATACTAGTAATCAGTAATCTATTACTTCTAAATCTATTACTTTAGTGAAAAAGCAACTAGTAACATGTAATGGCATACTCTTAAAAATAAATTTAACAACAGTGTTTGCTTGAGGTTGTGGTAATGAGCTGCACATGTATTAATTTAAAATGAATGACTTAAAGGCTTCCATGAGTCAGGGAAAGTCTAGAGATGGAGACTATGGGGAATAGTAACATAGCTAATTTTACAACAGGGAGGGTTCATTTAAGAGCTATGCCTTCTAGGAAACCAACCTCCAGAGGCAGAAGCTCTACTTTGGGTAAAAAGTGGAGATGAAAATGAGCGGTATTGAGTATTCACTGTTCTGAAACCTTGCAACTAGATTTGTATTTGTATCCCTGTATAAATACACCAGCCTAAACAGAGGAGAGGGAAGGAATCAAAACCTGAAGTAGGTCCCTCTATATCAAACTGTCCTATCACAGTTGTAGTCTCAGTGGGATACTAAGGGTGACAGAGTTTGCACTGTGAAGACCCATATTAACAAAAGACATATGTAAATGGCTAAAGGATGGCAGTTTTCCCTGTCAGTGAAGCATTTAAAAAAAATAGGAAAGGAAAGGCTACCTATCCATACTTTTAAGAAGACTACACAGCAGCACACAGAGCTCCTTTTCAAATTAATAACTCATTCTGTTATCACACAAATGAATGTTCAGCACAGCATCTACACATGACTACATCTCCCACGATGAACAATGGACATCCTGTTGAAGAGGGGAGATGATACAATATGAGAATCCTTGCCCATGGTGTATATTGGGAGATGTAGTCTAGGCCTGGAGCCAAGAATCCAAGCTAAGGGTCGGAACCAGGGTCAGATACCAGAGCCAAGGGTCAAAGCAGAATCAGAATTCAGAGGCTGGGATCAGAGCCAGGACTGGTAATTGATGGCTGGAAGTGAGGCATAAGGTCAGGAACCAGTGAAGAAGCAAGGATCAAGGACAGAGCAGGAGCATGGTGGAACAGGAGTGAAGGCAAGCGCGAGGCCGGACACAGGAGCAGCTCAAGAATCAGAAACAGGAATGGGTGCAGGTACAAGCAGGGTCCAGGCAACTATAACAGAAAATCACTTTGTTGCTCGGGCAACTTCTTGTGCCTCCTTCTGGCTTAAATAGCACAGTTAGACTAATTAATGGACCAGACAGTCCTCAAATCAGGGCTGTCGTGGGTGATGCACTAACTGAGGCTGTTGTTCTACTGGCATCTCAGCCCAACCGATTTCAGTGGAGACGGGGCAGATGCCACAATGCAACAACTTTCTGGGAAATCGCAGGCCTGGGACATCATACAGTTAGCATTTCTAAGTCAAAATATGGTGCGGATTTTGGGCTGAAATATTTGTTTTTTGGAAGAAGAAGAAGAACAAGAAGAAAGAAAAAAACGTTAATTAAAAGGTTCATTTAGTCAAAAACCCAATTTTCCATTGAAAACCAGTTAACAGAAAATTTCCAACCATCCCTACTTACACCACCTCAGAAAGGAAGGGAAAGAAAATTGCCTCTCATTTTGGGTACTCATCTTAAGATACACCTTGGGCCTAATTTTTAGCACTCGGAACGCCGATTAATTGCTAAGCATCTACAGTGCAGTTGAAATGTTGAACATAAGGCTCAAAATGTCTCATGTTGAGCACCTGAAGTCAGAGATCACTTTTTTTAAAAGTGGCAATTAATGCATGATTGGACTTCAATGAGTGTAACAGGGCAGAATTTGTCCTGCTCCTTTCATCAGGCACATTTTGCAAAAAACGTTTATGACGTACAAAAGACCTGGTTAATTAGTATGTTAAAAATAATATTTAAAAAAAACTTTGCTAACAAGAAGTTTGAACTTTAACTTAAAAATGGATGTAGATCATTATGTTTGTACAAATGTATGCCATACAAATGCCTTGAACAAAATGGTAATAATAGGTTATTATGTACAGTATCTCTGGGAATGTGCATTTCTAGATCAGGTGTGTTTGTGTTAGGATAACAGTGCAGATTTAATTACAAGAAGGGAGATTGAAGAATATAATCACTTTGCAAACGAGTGTCTTCTCTGCTCTACAAATGCCTTTGGTTTTTTTTACTTATCCTTAAAAGTTCTTGAAAGCCGAGTACAGAAGATTTCTGAGCTGCTAGCAGTTATTTCCTCATGGCTTAATCCACTATGTCCGTTTACTCTGTCTCGTTACCTGACATCTCCACTCTATTCAGAGTTCATCAAACACAGACACTCTTCTGATTAATGGCTAATTTATTATTTGCCTTGCAAATGTTTATCTGCAGGGAGATGAGGTAAATATACTTCAGCTCTGACAACCACTCTGGCTCCTCTTCCTGTCTGATGGAATGGTCAGTTGATGGCATCCCTGAGGAGCCATGCCCTGCCTTAGGTTGCTGAGACAGCCCTCTGAAAGGCAACATATCTATTTTTAATGAGCACAGCACAAAATCAATTAGCTAGTGGCTTGGAAGAGGAAATTAATAATCACTTTTGTTTGGCATTTTCATGAGTCCTATCAAAAATAAACTTCAATATTAATTACGTATATTGGTATTCTTTGGTAACCTGGAGAACCAGTGCTTGAACATAAAAATATGAAATCAAAATCACAGGCTTTCACATCAGTCATTTAGCTGAAAAATGCTATAATATATTAAAAAAAACATTAAAAAAATACATTTTCAGAAAGAACAGACAAAGAGAAGAGAATTGTCTGATGTATTTCTGCTGCCACCATCCATGGGAGACAGCCAACTTCATACGTCATATTATATCCCCACTGCAGCAGGCAATTCTTCCCAAAGTGCTAAATGTTTAAAAATGTGTGTGTACCTGGAAACTAACAACTCTGGAATTATGCCTCTTATTTGTGAAGAGTTTTCTTAGACTTCAGTGCACTGATTTTTTAATTTAAAAAAAGACAAAATTTAGGAATTTAGAAAACAAGGAGACAAAAGGTTATGTATTTAGACCTTAGAAAAAAATGAGGACAACCAGCAAAGTGATGTAAGCTTAATACAGGCGAATAGATGCAGTAAATCATAAGGCATAAAATGCATCCTGTTTTACGCCCAAGGGAACAGCTGTCCCAGAGAAGTTGGTCACCTTTAAAGACAATATTAGTATCACTGCCACCATCCCCTTTGTATTCTATCTGGGATTTAAAATCTGCTGTTTCCTTCACAACTCTGCCATAGACTGCCCAACAGCAGTGTTGAATCAGGACTGCTTTAGGACAGCCACGGCCTGTTTGAGGGGCTGTGCTGTGTATGTCCAGGCCCCACATGGAAGTGAGCATCATTCTCCACCCCAGTGTCCCTCTTTCTGGTGGAGCTACTGTAATCAAAGCCGGCAACTCAAGGAGCGAATCGGGCTAAAAAGAATGAGCAAACTCATTTTGCCAGATTTTGAACTTGAACACTGAGTGACTTGATTGTTATTGGGTTCAGTTGGCTGAAAAAAAGATCATGAAGAAAGAAAAAATATTGCCTGAAAAATACGCTGAAAAATAGAGAGGAGAGAGTGAGCCCAGTGGAAAAACAAATACAGAGACTGAGGGAGACAATAGCAGAGGGCAAGAGAGAGAAAAAGCCTAATTCTAACTGTAAAGGATATATTGGGTGACCCCTGGTCCTTATGTTATGTGAAGGGTAAATAACACTTCCTTATTCACTTTCTCCACACGATTCATGATTTTATAGACCTCTATAATATCCCCCCTTAGTCATCTCTTTTGACAAGTGGAATGGTCCCAATATTTTTAATCTGTCCTTAAACAGAACCTGTTCCATATCCCTAATCATTTTGGTACTTCTCCGTATTTTTTCCAATTTTAATATATCCTTTTTTTTTAGATAAGGAGACAAGAAATGACCACAATATTCAAAGTGTGGGTGTAGCCTGTATTTATAAAGTGGTATTATAATATTTTTGTTTTATCGTCTATCCCAGGATTCGACAACTTTTGGCACGCGACTCGCCAGGGTAAGCACCCTGGCGGGCCGGACCAGTTTATTTACCTGCTGACACGGCAGGTTCAGCCGATCGCGGCCCCCACTGGCCGCGGTTCGCTGTCCCAGGCCAATGGGGGCGGCAGGAAGCCGCAGCCAGCACATCCCTTGCCCGCACCGCTTCTCGCCGCCCCCATTGGCCCGGGATGGCGAACCGCAGCCAGTGGGGGCCGTGATCGGCCGAACCTGCCGTGTCAGCAGGTAAATAAACTGGCCCGGCCAGCCAGAGTGCTTACCCTGGTGAGCCGTGTGCCAAACGTTGCCGACCCCTGGTCTATCCTTTTCCTAATGGTTCCTAGCATTGTTAGCTTTTTTGACTGCTGCTGCACATTGTGCAAAATGCTTTCAGAGAACTATTCACAATGACTCCAAGATTATGTTTCTTTGTATTTTCCTCAGGAGGATTTGACTTCCAATTATTAAAAGCTGACTTTTTGTCTCTTACCATCTCTTTTACTCTGTTTAGCCATGGTGGCATTTGTATGGTCCTCTTACTGTTTTTTTAAATTATTATTACACTGGTCTACAATTTTTGAGAAGTCGTCTGCTTCAGATATAAAATGTGCTATTTATTATGTATTTTGATGTGCTGAATTCAAATATGACAATATTGGCTACTGTTTCTAAGATATTTAAGTTTTTAAGTTTTATGTCTATGTATATTGTGTAGATAGTAGAGTTTTAATCATAAATTGTAGACCAAGGTCTTTTCATGTGTTTATGGTTGCTTTATATGATAATATTTCACCTGTCCTGTTTATGTAACACTTTAAAAATCAGCAAAAGGGTTATATAAATGAAAAGAAACAAAAGGCAAAAAACTATTATGTACATAGTTTAGTCCTATTCAGTGTCTACTCAGCGCTTCTTGGCTTGTCTCTTGTATTCATTAAATGGAGCATCTCTTGTCACTGTCCAGCAATAGTCTGCAAGCATTGATGGGCTCCATTTGCCCCGATAGCGTTTCTCCATTGTTGCAATGTCCTGGTGAAATCGCTCGCCGTGCTCGTCACTCACTGCTCCGCAGTTCGGTGGAAAAAAATCTAGATGAGAGTGCAAAAAATGTATCTTCAGTGACATGTTGCAACCAAGGCTTTTGTATGCCTTGAGGAGGTTTTCCACCAACAGCTTGTAGTTGTCTGCCTTGTTGTTTCCAAGAAAATTTATTGCCACTAACTGGAAGGCTTTCCATGCCGTCTTTTCCTTGCCACGCAGTGCATGGTCAAATGCATCATCTCGAAGAAGTTCACGAATCTGAGGACCAACAAAGACACCTTCCTTTATCTTAGCTTCACTTAACCTTGGAAATTTTCCACGGAAGTACTTGAAAGCTGCTTGTGTTTTGTCAATGGCCTTGACAAAGTTCTTCATCAGACCCAGCTTGATATGTAAGGGTGGTAACAAAATCTTCCTTGATTCAACAAGTGGTGGATGCTGAACACTTTTCCTCCCAGGCTCCAATGACTGTCTGAGTGGCCAATCTTTCTTGATGTAGTGGGAATCTCTTGCATGACTATCCCATTCGCAGAGAAAACAGCAGTACTTTGTGTATCCAGTCTGCAGACCAAGCAAGAGAGCAACAACCTTCAAATCGCCACAAAGCTGCCACTGATTTTGGTCATAGTTTATGCACCTCAAAAGTTGTTTCATGTTGTCATAGGTTTCTTTCATATGGACAGCATGACCAACTGGAATTGATGGCAAAACATTGCCATTATGCAGTAAAACAGCTTTAAGACTCGTCTTCGATGAATCAATGAACAGTCTCCACTCATCTGGATCGTGAACGATGTTGAGTGCTGCCATCACACCATCGATGTTGTTGCAGGCTACAAGATCACCTTCCATGCAGAAGAATGGGACAAGATCCTTTTGACGGTCACTGAACATGGAAACCCTAACATCACCTGCCAGTAGATTCCACTGCTGTAGTCTGGAGCCCAACAGCTCTGCCTTACTCTTGCATAGTTCCAAATCCCTGACAAGGTCATTCAGTTCACCTTGTGTTATGAGGTGTGGTTCAGAGGAGGAGGATGGGAGAAAATGTGGGTCCTGTGACATTGATGGTTTAGGACCAGAAGTTTCATCCTCTTCCTCGTCTGACTCAAGTGAGAATGATTCTGGTGCACCAGGAACCGGCAATCCTTCTCCGTGGGGTACTGGGCCTATAGCTGATGGAATGTTTGGATAATGCACAGTCCACTTTTTCTTCTTTGACATATCTTTCCCAACTTCCCATGCAGAAGTAACAATTGCTGGTATGATCTGTTGGCTCTCTCCAAATCATTGGCACTGCAAAAGGCATAGATTTCCTTTTCCTGTTCAACCACTGGCGAAGATTTGTTGCACAAGTGTTGCAGCACATGTGTGGGGCCCACCTCTTGTCCTGATCTCCAATTGTGCAGCCAAAATAAAGGTGATAGGCTTTCTTTACCATAGTGGTTATACTGCGCTTTTGTGATGCAAAAGTCACTTCACCACAAACATAGCAGAAGTTATCTGCACTGTTCACACAAGTACAAGGCATCTCTGCTGACTTTGGATAAACAGAAATGTGTCCCTTTGCAAAATCAAACACTGACAAATAAGAGAGCACGACACTGTATGATTTCTAGAGCTGATAGAGGGCAATTTGTTCAGCAGAGTGATGTAAGCTTCATTATGATTGCATCATCCATGACTTCTAGGAATAACATGATGCAATTCATAGCATGTATGACGCAATACCAGCTTCAGATTGCATCATTCATTGTTTTGCCTAAAAAGCAAGTACTGTCCAAACCCAGTCATAGATTTATTCATAGATCCAGTCAAAGATGTATTTTAGTCATATCTGGTTTAAATTGAGATCCCTTCCCTTTATAACTCACTTATCCTCCGCCATTCCCAAGTCAAGGGTCGTATATACTGACCCAATAGCATATCTTGAAAACTAGAGCCAATCAACAATTTTAAGCATCATTTTCGTTCTCAGTGACCCAGAATTAGTAAAGTTTGACTACATTTATTTCAGAAGCATTTTGGCTGTAGAGCAGTATTATTATTTGGGATATACATATAGTTTGAGCTTCTATTATGGTGTTTTTAAAAATGTTCCATGCAGCTTGCAGGCATCTCTACTGTTATGACTGTTCCTTTTAATTTCCATTTAACTAGCCTCCTCATTTTTGCGTGGTTCCCCTTTTTGAAGTTAAATGCTACTGTGGTGGGTGGGTTTCTTTACCCCCCTACAAGGATGTTAAATTTAATTACAGTATGGTCGCTATAAAATACAAATACACAGTTGAATTTTCAACCTGTGTGTAGGTTAGCCAGACAACATTGTGACAGGAATTGTAAAGCTAAATCAGACAGCATGAAAAGAATCCATGCAGTCATGGATAACAAAGGCACTCTATATGCCAAGCCGTTTTCTACTCAGTCTGTAAAGCAGACAGAAAATATTCTCATTGCCTTGGTGTATTCTTAAATTCATCTTCTGAGACCCACAGTTCTGTCAAATTGCTCAGTGCCCTTTTTTAAAATCCATTATTATTAGATACCGGGTCCATAGCACAGTGTGGGTAATATCTCAAGCTCATTTTTATATAGGCCCATGGTAAAAGGAAATGATTATTCCTAAAATAGCTATCCTCATTATCCATAGTTGTTTTAGAGTCTAAGTGGTGTGTGAGTTGCTGAGTGCCCAGTTCTCTCTACAGCTTGCTGCGGGACCTGGTCTTTGGAAACATTCCTGAGTAAAGTCTTCATGTGAAGTAGTAAATAACATTCCCCTAGTCCAGGGATCAGCAACCTTTGGCACACGGCCCCCCAGGGTAAGCTCCCTGGCGGGCTGTGCCGGTTTGTTTACCTGCCGCGTCTGCAGGTTCAGCCGATCGCAGCTCCCACTGGCCACGGTTCGCTGCTCCAGGCCAATGGGGGCTGCGGGAAGCCACGGCCAGCACATCCCTCGGCCCGCGCCGCTTACCACAGCCCTCATTGGCCTGGAGCAGCGAACCGCGGCCAGTGGGAGCTGCAATTGGCTGAAACTGCGGACACGGCCGGTAAACAAACCGGGGGGCTTACCCTGGTGGGCTGCGTGCCAAAGGTTGCCAATCCCTGTCCGATTCACTTTTTCTACACCAGTCAAGATTTTATAGACCTCTATCATCTCCCCCCACCTTTAGTCATCTCTTTTCCAAGTTGAAAAGTCCCAGTCCTTGTCATCTCTCTTCAAATGGAAGCTGTTCCATACCCCTAATCATTTTTGTTGCATTTCGCTGTTTTGTATCATTTTTGTTGCATTTTTGTTGCATTTTACAATTCTAATACATCTTTTTTGAGATGGGGCAACCAGATCTGCATACAGTATGCAAGATGTAAGATGTTGGCATACCATGGATTTATATAGAGATACTATGATATTTTCTGTCTTATTATCTCTCTCTTTCCTAATGATTCCCAACATTCTGCTCACCTTTTTGACTGCTGCTGCACATTGAGTGGATGTTTTCAGAGAACTATCCACGATGATTCCAAGATCTCTTTCTTGACTCGCAACAGCTAATTTAAACCCCCATCATGTATAGTTCGGATCATGTTTTCCAATGTGTATTACTTTCAATTTATCATTATTGAATGTCATCTGTCATTTTGTTGTCCAGCCACCCAGTTTTGTGAGACCCCTTTGTAACTCTTTACAGTTTGCTTAGGACTTAACTCTCTTGAGTAACTGTGTCATCTGCAAATTTTGCCATCAGACTGTTTACCCCATTTTTCCAGATAATTCATGAATATGTTGAATAGGACTGGTCCCAGTATAGACCCCTGGGGACACCACTATTTACCTCTCTCCGTTCGGAAAACTGACCATTTATTCCTACCCTTTGTTTCCTATCTTTTAGCCAGTTACTGATCCATGAGAGCACCTTCCCTTTTATTCCATGACTTCTTACTTTGCTTAAGAGCCTTTGGTGAGGGAATTTGTCAAAGGCTTTCTGAAAGTCCAAGTACACTATTTCCACTGGATCATCCTTGTCCACATGTTTGTCGATCCCCTCAAAGAATTCTAATAGATTGGTGGGACATGATTTCCCTTTACAAAAGTCATGTTGACTCTTCCCCAACAAATTGTGTTCATCTAAGTGTCTGATAAATCTGTTCTGTAGTGTCATTTCAACCAATTTGCCTGGCACTGAAGTTACAGAATAAACCATTTTCTTTTTTGCACTGTAAATCTAGCGCCTTATGGGTGAATACAAGCAATTTCTGAATCTCCTTCTTGAAGGGGATGATTCTGCTCTCATAGCACCCAAGCTCAATGGGAAGTTGAGAGCACACAGTATCTTGCAGGATTAGCCCCATAGGGCCTTTTCAGTCACCATTAAAAATCAATGGGAATTTTATCAATGACTTCCATAGGTGCAGGATAGAGCCCTTAGCATCCATTAATAAATATTCGACTCATGTCCATGAGCAGTGGTTTTCTAGATGAGGATAGTGTACATATCTCACTATTAGTGAAAATATGTATATATCTGGATCTTTGTTAGCAAAGGGGGCACAAAATATAGCCTAGTATGTGATTGTTCTACTGCTATGTTAAAAATACAACAGCTAACAAGGTGAGCACTAGTAGGTGAGCACAACTTGCAGGGAACTCGTTCTTCTGTTAACTCACTTGTCACAATACATCAGCAAACACTTTTTTTCCTATGGCTTCCATAAGACACTACAGGATTCCCTATAGTGAATTAGGTGTACCACTTTAGCAAGGTCCCTAACTTAAAATATTTGTAATACACACCTCCAATGTGTCAAATCCTGCACAAACTGTCATTTTACTTTATTTTGAAATAGCAACACAGGAAACCAGTTCCTTGAAATTTTATTCCCAATCAGGATTCTCATGAGTACTGGTGAGAGAGCCAATAACTTTTCCAGGACTAATTTTTACACAGGATGAGGCATACACAGTACAGTGTGTGTCAGTGGCTGAGGCAGGACAGTCTGGCCTTGTTATTCAGACATCATATATGTAACTAGTCCTGACAACTGCTGATTATATCTTTTTTAAAGCACTGCCGCCTTTTTTTGTTTGCCACTTATCCTCTGGTGTATATGCCAGTGCAGACAATGTCCCGTCACTGTAATTGTCACTCAGCTGTCTGTCAGTGACGGGAGGAAAATGGTGACAGTCTTGACATCCCACCAATCGTCCCTCTGGAAAATTGATATCGTCCTCCCCAGTAAACAACAGCTAGAGAATCGACCAGCCTTGCCTGCACATCCCTGAACAATCAGCTTCCATTAAGAGCAGAAGCCACACATTTATCCCACCATACTCCAATCAATAGTACGCTGACTTGTTCTACACTCAAGCATGCAACTGCTCAAGGTCTGCATTTAGCGCAGACAACTTTCAGACACTTCCTGAGGCTCTTTGACTTACATATCTCTTTCAGCTTAAATTAAAATAAAGCATGGTTTAAAGCGTTTTTCCTCCCTCTCCCATTGATCTGGCATATTTACTTCAGCCCACAGGAAGTTTAGCAGATTTATTTGATTAATTAAATTGTATATATGATTATTTAACCTCATTATTAAAGACAATAAATAACAGAAACAGTGTTTTATTACTTATACTTTGCAGTCTTGCATTTATGTTTAGTTGTGCTGTGGAGAAAATAACGCCTGCTCTTTCAGACTGGGCGTAGGTTACACTATATTTACACTCTGCAGTTGCTGTCTGGGTAAACAGTGCAATTTGTTAACCATGCAGCCCACATCTGTTTATACATCACCTTAGTAATCTAAAACTATTTGGGCGATCAGCCTAGTAGTGTAGTAACAGCACTACGTGCTGCCACGTGGGATGCTTGAGATGAGGAGGGGAAGACATTATTCACAACTCACTGATGGAGACTGAGTACTTCACGGACACAAAATGTTTCATCATTTCAGAAGCTGCAGCTGACAGATCCAGTTTGCAAAGCTGCACTGGTGTCAGTCTCAGCACACGATGTGATGCTGTATTTCCAGCCGGGGTAAAGTGCAAAGTCAGCCGCTGTTGACATCTCCTTGCTCCACTTGCCCCGTAAGGTGCAAGAGTTTTGAGGCTACTGCTGGACCCTGGTCTCCTACATCGACTGCATAGTCTAGCCTTATTGCTAAAACTAACCTTTTGAAACAGTTTTAACATACACACCACCTCTCAGGGATGACCTTTACCTACAGTAAGAAAATATGAACACCCTTGTGGTCTTATCAGAAACATCCTTCGACTAATAAACCAGTATAATTTGGGGCTGTGGAGGACACAAGTGGCAGTGACAGCAGCAATAGCACAAGCTATCATACACAATGGCTGACATGACAATTACTGTTCTGCAATGTGGAAATCAAATGTGATGGAAGGTACAACTAGCAGCTTTTTAATTCCATGCTACAGAATAGCAAGTCTGACTCCGAAGCATCCCTCGGTCATTTGACAGTCTCATGTCTCTCTTTACAAAATGTTACTCTAAAGTCAGGTGAAGATCCTTGCTTACCAGCTGTATTTTCAGATGTATAATGGTAAAACCTGATGTACACATTCATATAAGCAACAACAAAAGCCTGTACACTTTAGCAGCAAGTATCCTTAGGAGTCTTTTCTTATCTTCCAAAGAACCACATCAGCACTAACGTCTGTATTTTTACTTACGTTTATATTCAAATATTTTAGGGGTTTAAGGAGTATGATTAAGGCACTTCCTTTGTTTTGGGGGCTAGACACTAATGGTGTGATGTGCAAACCATTAGGGAGTTCATTGTCCCTTTCACTTTGCTAAATGGACACAATCAATACCTTAATGGGAATGTTTGGAAGCATCCTTATGAGGACAAAATTGGCATATTACAACACTTTTTTCTGGCCTGTGCATTAAGTTCATTAACTTTTCTAATTTAAATTACAAATTTCATTTCTCTGATCAAGATGAAGATAGGCCTTTCATTTACAAGCTCAGATTTTTGCTGTGATAATATTTTACAGGGAATAATAAAAAGTTAATGCAGCGAGAGACACATCATGTCACCCCTATTGGTAGACAATTATAGATAAGGTTCCAAATTCCAATAACCCTGACCGGAGGCACTCAGGAACTTCCATAGAAGAATGACAAAAATATTAAGTAAAGAGGCCGAAAGGCTAATCAATCTTATTAGGAAGATATTCACGCTTGCCATGACACAAGCAAAATCCACAAAACCAAAAATGTGTTATTTAATTTTCATTTGATGAACACAACCACATTCTACTTAGTACTGAAAATTAAGTTGCTGATTACAATCTTTTTTACAGGTTTAAAGATACACTTCTCTAATTTTTATATAGCAGAAGCTTGATCGGGCTTTGGAATGTAACTACATCCTACAGAAACTTTCCCCTACTCACATTGAAGCACCAGACTTGCTTTAAAAACAAACAAACGCACACAATACTTGTATAGTGTATTTATTATGGACATATCTATGCAGACACTATATGCATAACACCTGCATATTAATAAATGCTTATAATAGCCCAGGGTTTCTCAAACAGGGGTCGCCGCTTGTGGAGGGAAAGCCCCTGGGGGGCTGGGCCGGTTTGTTTACCTGCCCCGTCTGTAGGTCTGGCTGATTGCGGCTCCCACTGGCCACAGATCACTGCTCCGGGCCAATAGGGGCTGCAGGAAGTGGCGTGGGCTGAGGGACTTACTGGCCACCGCTTCCAGCAGCTCCCATTGGCTTGGAGCTGCGATCCACGGCAAATGGGAGCCGCGATCGGCCGGACCTGCGGACGGGGCAGGTAAACAAACCTGCCCGGCCCACCAGGGGCTTTCCCTACACAAGCGGCGACCCCTGTTTGAGAAACCCTGTAATAGCCCCTCCAAACTATGTTCAGTTTATTGGTTCAGACAGTCAAGAGTTTAAAAGTCTGATGGTGGAGAGTCTGACACTCTCATTCTCACTTAAGTTCCTTATGCCACAAGGAGCCTGTAGAAGGGTCACTCACCAGCTGGTGTGCTCCCTCCTAGCAGTAGGGTAGCCATCTGACTCTTGTGCCACCTGTTGACAGTCTGATGATTTGTCCCTTCTCAAGGTTCAGCTATCTGGGCAGGTCACTTATTATTACCCCAGAAGGGGTGGAACTGTGAGTCCAATCAACCAACAGTCCAATGACTTTGGGTTCAATGGTCCTTGCAACTTTTCTGTCAGGAGGGCTTTACGCCGCCTTCTTTGGTGGCAGGTAGGGGAAACTCAGGCCCTCCCTCTTCCCTAGGTTCCAACCCAAGGACGCTAAACTAAGCATGTAATATCTGCTCCTTCAGATTCCCTGCTACTTCCCTGGTCCACTTCCTACCTTCATCTGCCTCAAGGCCCCTCTCAAAGAGCAACTAGTTCCAATGTTTTGTTCTTGGAGGTTCCAACTCCTTGTGCCACTTCCTCCTTATTTTCAGAGTCTTCCTTAGGTTCCCTGGCAGCAGCCCTTCCCTGCCTGAGCTGTCGCCTTTCATCCCAACTGTTGCTGGTCAAATAATTAGCAACAGGAGGGGAAGTAGCTAGTCTGTCCATTAACCTCTTGGTGACTGTTGCAACATAAGGCCTAGAACCCCCTCACCTCTACCCCCAATACATAGCCCAAATGAAATCAATGAGACTACTTGTGAGGTAAGGTGCTACACCCCACTGGACTACAGGTATTGAAATCTGGTCTAATGTTTGTTAATGAAACAGAAATTCCCAAGAATTCTGTAACTTGGAAGGACTCCTACATTTCCAATTTACATTGAAAGATGAATACAAAAAAAAAAAAAAACTAATGAAAATCACAAGACTAAGGCTATGCTATTAGTCATAATGGGCTGTCCCTTTAAGACATGGACTCAAACAGGAATGATGTGCAGTCACACCTGTCTCAGGGTGAGCTGGGACAATCCCTCCTTGAATTCTCAATTGTGCCCAGGGAACTTAGAATTTACAATGCCCTTTAGGACAGTGCCACTCACTCTTCCTTTTTTTTTTGTCAAGACAACCCCTTTGACTATTGCCGAATGGAAGGAACCCATGGCCCCAGCTCCTCCCTGTTCACTCTGCGGCTGTCCATGACTTCTCCTGAATGTAGGCATTATAATTCTCAGTCAGTTGCTTGTGTTTAGCACAAAGGGGAGTTTGACACAAACTTTGTGCATATGTTTAAGGACCTATCACAACCTTTCCCATTGTGAGTAACTATTGAGTACTGTACCCAGTATATTAAGGAAGGTTAATTTGTTCAGAAAAATCATGCTTGACTGCTCGCTCGCTTTCATAATCAAGGGTACTAATTTTGAATTTAATTTTACTTTCAAAGAGATGAACAGCCCACTTTAAATTCAAAGCAAGAGGTATTTAAGAACACCAGCTCTTGTAATTAATAAACCTTGGCTGTTTTAACATTAATGTTGGGGGCAGGGGAGAATTTGAAGGGAGAAGCAAACATCACTGAAAATAAATGGGACTGTTCAAAATCAGAATTTTAGTAGTGATAAATTACTTATAGATGCTAATAGATTTTTTTTAAATATATGTCATTATAAAATGAACAGCTTAGGATATTACACTGCAGTATATGTCACGGTTCTATTATAGTTTCTGTATCATGCAAGTTGGTGGTTTAATGACTAGAGAAAATCCACTGTCTTAGGTGTCAGCAGATCTTTATTATATTTTCTGACTAGTAGGAATGGTCAATTTTATTCATATAATTTTCAAGCATGTTTGATTTTTAATGGGGAATTACATTTGCAGGCTCTTTGTGTAGGTTCTTAATTTCCAAAGAGTACATTAGAAGACATACAAAGTGTCTGGATGCATTACAAACAATTTAAGATGGTGCTAATAAAGATGACATAAAAACAATGGAATTTGGAGGTCAAGAATATGAAAGGATGTTAAGTAGGGTGACCAAATGTCCCATTTTTAAAGGGACAGTCCCGTTTTTTGGGACTTTTTCTTATATAGGCACCTATTACCCTCCACCCCGTGTCCCGTTTTTTCACAGTTGCAATCTGGTCACCCTAATGTTAAGTAAATGTTCCAGTATCCATCAACCTATACTTCTGCCCACTATTTATTAACTCTTTATGCATTTTGGTAAGTTTGATATGTATCATTCTCTTGCCCTTATGGATATGCATTTCACATCCCAAAATTATGTAAGCAGACAGGTTTTCCTTTGAAATGATAGAACACAGAGCATGCAATGTGTGCTGTCATGCAAAGTTTTAACTGGTAACATGCAGAAAGAATATCTCCCTTTGTAAATCCTTCCTTTGCACTCTATCCCTCCCCCCCATAAGAAAAATAAACACCACTAGCACACTATTAAGTCTATATTAATATTAATACCAATATGAATAACAATTGGGTCACCATATTAAGAAAGGTTAATTTGATCAGAAAATCATTCACTCACTCTTGTAATAAGATGGATTCCCAATAGCAATTTGGGATTTACAGTAGGAACATCTACTTAGAAACAATCTAGCCATGGTTCAGGAGAGAGACAAACCTCTTTCCACTGTATGCATTTTGTAAGAGATTTATTTATGCTCTTAACTTATTCTATTTGAATCCATTTGAGGCAAGGGAGCTAAGGCGGTATAATGAGTGCACTGTTGTGTGAACAGGGGTCCAAGAATGTATTGCAGAAGCAAGAGAATATTTTCAGCCAAGCAATTGTGTGGGTTATTTTTTACCATATTGCACTATTTTGTGTCTTGCATAAGCAATGCATAGCTCTTTATAATAATTTAGAAAAAATCTTGATAGCTCCTTCTTATACCAATGCTTTCAATTTGCTATCTGAGATATACATAAGAAAAAGGATTATTCTGTTGATTTCCAAAGTTGCCTGATCCATTTCTTTTGACTACCTTCTGCTAAGCCAAAATGTATGTTTTTGACTACTAGGTTTTAAAAGTGATTTGTCAAATTAGAAGCATTGCTAAGGAAGTCAGTGCCAACATTAGGTAAACAAAGGAATGAGGGACTACAAGATATTACCTAGCTACCTGTGAGACATACAAACATACAGTGGTAATATTTTGCACTTCTATCATGCCTTCTATAAAATCACTTTACCCAGGTGGCTAAATATTTATCAACCCCATTTTACAGACAGATAAAGTGAGTCACAATCAGTGACTTCAAGTAGCACAGCATAAAGCCTGTACCACTTGAGCCTTCAAAACAGGATTCAATAGCAGTCAATAGCAGCTGTGGGCCCAGGTCTCCCCATTGCCAGTCTTTTGCTCTAGCCATTAAACATACTGTCTCCCTAAAGGGCAAGGAAGAAAATACTTTGCTTTGACTTTCAAAATATTTCTAAATTGTCAAACACTGTTGATGTGTTAGGGAGTACATGGGGAGATGGACCATGAATATTCTTTTAAAAAGACTATTCATAAGCTTAGCATATTTACTAAATTAACTGTAATAACATTTCCTGTCAATTAGATGCCTGTATTCAAGTAGTTTTGTGAAGCTCCATTAGCAAATGAGGCATCTGAAAATTATGCTGAAGCTGCATTTTAACGCAAGATAGAATTTTGTGATGTAGATGTAAAAATCCAATTCAAAATACATAATTATTATTATGGTCATAATGTGTTTTTCTCAAAACCTAAATAAACAACTCAAAGCCTTTGGGACATACAAGCCCTAGGCAGTCGTGCTTCATTGGCTCTATCTTTCGAGAAGCACATGCTATGAAGCTTTCTGAAGTAGAGTTGTAATTACCAGCCTCTTCCAATCCACTGGAGTACTCTTTCCTTTACCTCTTTATGTTACCAGTTAACCATTCAATAATAAAAGATGCTTTAATAATACTTAATATATTCATAATTTCATAGAAAACCAAGGAACCCATACATATGAATTACTGTTTTGAAGAGAAAGCACACACTAAAGCAGTTCAAGTGCAATGCAATTTCATATCTAAGTTATAGTTCCTACTGTGAAACAGCAGAATCACTATTTCACAGGGCCAATATAAACAGGTAACCACACTATAATTACATGGTAAATATCATGCAGAGAGTTGATTTAATATTTTTGCAGATTACTAGGTCTCTCTCCTTGCAGGTACAGTACTAAATTTATTTGTAAGGGCTTATGCTATAAGACAGAACCAAAACATTTACCTGGAGATTGCATAGTTTTAAATAGTAAGTCTTGTGAAATTACACAATTGCAACACTGCATAGTTGTCCAGGTTCTAAAGTAAAGCAATAGCAAAACAAAAAGAATTATATATTGAGTACTATATTTTATTTAAATATACACTATTTTTTATTCAGAAATCTTTCTTATTATTTTAAGTGATTATTTTCACTTTCCTAGCATTGCCATCTTTAGCTTGTGAGTATTACATTTTTTTTTTATTCTTACTAAGGAACTGCATACTTCTAAAGAGTTGATGCTGTTAGCTTGATCCTGTTCCCGTTGGAATGGCAAAGACTCTTATTGACTTTAATGGAGCAGGATCTAGCCCATTGTGTCCAAAGCATTGCTAAAAGGTCTATAGCAGTTTTCTAACCACAGTTACTACAGGTGTTTTGAAAACGATTGTGCAATTGCTTTTAGCCCTCCAACAACTAATATGAAAATGAGCTGTTATGCACAGATGAATGAAAAGGTCTGACTTCTAAACAGTACAAATAAGAAATTCCTTACCCTGCTGGTTTTAAATATAAATTTCCTCTACCAGAATTCCAGACTGGAACTTGCTTTCTTTGGGGGTATATAATACTCTGAAAACTTAGTAATTTCCAAAGTACTTACCTCTGAAAACACTGATTTCTTTGGACTAGCTCTTTAAAATATTTGTGTTATTATTCATTATCAGTATTTTATTAATACCATCCTAGAGTGGCAAAGAGTCCTCCTGAACAATAATGCTTTTGTCACAGTAGCACGTGTTTGCTGACACAGAAGGAAGAAACTATTCAGCTTTATTCTGGTTGTAAGAGGTGCAGGTATTTCTATTGTGCCTCAGTAATTAATCAGCCTGAAGACAGGAACTGGAATAGAGCTGTGAAGTTGTCAGATGAGCACCTCAGACTTACTATGGAGCAGCAAAGAAAATTAGTACAATGTACAGCCCACTGCAAACCCTTTGTCATTATTTCAACTAATTTCGTAACATGAGAATCTTTTGTGCTTCCATGAATGCAAGAACTGTTCCCTATTTCTATCCTTGGAAGCACCAGCCACCCCAAATGGGAGGAGCAGGAAAGAGGTGGACCCATGCCCACCATCCACTGGAGATCATCATTAATGTAACTGAGCTGATCAAAATCTACCACATTTTTAATGAAATTTTAATTGATTATTATTTTTATTTTTTTACCAAGAAGGAGAAAGAAAGCCAGAGAGCTGGTTGAGTTTTTAAAAATAATCAATATAGACACAATGAGTAGGATCCACAAAGGGACTTAGGCATTGCAATGCTACATGTTGAAAGTGCTTAATTTGTAGGTGCCTGGAAAATCACAGAAACAACAACTGCAATCTACAAAGCCTGAGTTTGGCACCTATTCTCCATATATAATGAACAGAGGGAGACAGGCACCTTAAAATGTGATGCACAAAAGCCAGCATTCTAGGTAGGTTACTGTGTAAGATAGCCAAGAGGAGATGCCAACAGGGTGTGTCCTACGCCCTGTGCCTCTCTTGAAGACAGAAGCCTATGTCTGGGACACAGAAAGGCATCCATCTCTGTTTAAAAAAAACAATGAGGAGTCCGGTGGCACCTTAAAGACCGACAGATTTATTTAGACATAAGCTTTCGTGGATAAAAAAACCCACTTCTTCAGATGCATCTCTGTTTAGCTATCCATGAATGGGAACCAGCTGCCTGGAGTCAGGTGGCTTAGGAGCCTAAAGCATTTCTTGTGAGAATGAGTTAGCCACCTGCTCAATCCGCAGAAGACAGCTGGATGAGGAGGTAGTGGTGCAGCTGCCCACCTTATAACTTTTAGCCCACGTTCAATTCCTCCCTGCCATAGGGGGAGAAAGGATTTGAACTCCGCGGAGCTACAGAATACTCTGACGTTGAGACTCCCTCCATTTCTCCTGTTGAACCCATTCTTCTGTGGATAAATAATGACAGAGTGATTGAACCAGAGCAACTGGACCCTGGGTCTTCCACAGGCTGCCCTAACCACTGGACTACAAAATCATTCTTGCTCTCTCTGGCCCAATGTGTATTTAAGTATTTCTCTATAGTGGAACAGTCACTAGACCATAGAGAGAAATGGGAGATGGGAGACCCAGGGTCCAGATCTCCTCCTCCAGTCATTGTTTCATAATTTATCCACAATAGAACAGCTTCAGCAGGAGAAATTGCCTAATCCTTGGAGCACACCAACCAGATCAGGTGACATAACCGAATGCCGACCTTCCTCCCCCCTGCCCCACCCCATTTGTGAATAGCTCAGAGGCTTAGGTAGGAGACAGACAGTGCACATGTCCAGAGGCAGGAACATAGGCATCAAGGAAACTTTTACCCTGAAAAATTAGGCGTTGAGTGAGCTCAGGTGCCTACAAGATTCCGCAGGAGTTTTGTGGATCACAGTGGTGCCTAAAAAGTTGGAACTTATGCACCTAAACCCAAGACTTAGATATTGAAGTATGAGGTTTAGGCACCAAAATATCTTTCTGGATCCCACCCAATGTCTCCTTCAATTCCCACTAGACTACAACATCCTCAAAATGTGCCTTATGAGAGTTAGCCCATAATCATAAAAGTCTAGGCTTTTCTGCTTTGCTTTTTTGTTTATTACCTCTGTATCTCTCTACTTAGTGTCATATCCTAGATAGATAATATATACATAAAAGCTAAATTAATCCTTTAAGAGTATTTTAAAAGTTAAAGGGCAAATTCTACTCTCAGTAAAGTAAATGGGAGTTGCAAACCCATACCCAAGGTCAGAATTTGACTCTAAAACGATGGGCCAAATCCTCATCTGGTGTAAAATGGTATAATTCCATTTGCTTCAATGGCTCTACTCTGATTTGCACCAGCTGGGAACCTGCCCCAGAATATACATCTTCCTTCAACTTAAATGTATAGATTTTTCACCAGTCTGTATACAGGCTTCCCCAGTGCTTATTGTGCTAACAGTATGTCAAACCATGCAGCTCTCAGGCACCAGCCAATCCTGCCTGGCATGTAAGGAGCTTAATTTTCTCCTCCTGGGACATTCTATCATTGCATGGAGTTTTCCCCTGCTTAAAAACGCTATAATTTATTTATTTTTTAAATCCTGAACAAGATTTATATTGGTGGTTATCTTTTATGGTATGAGTGTAATATTGTTTATAACAGACATATTTAGAAATGCTCTTCTCTCACTCATATTATTTCATGAGATGACATTCTTATTATATAAATTCCCTCCTGCTAGTTTATAGACTAGCAAATACAAGACTGGGTGAATGTGCCCAAAAAGCTTTGTCCACACACGTTGAATGGATTCAGAGTTGGTGGTAGTTTAATAAGACATTACCTTGTATGAATGCATGGCTGTAAGTTATTTATTCCTGTTCTGATACTGCATGCATGAACTGCCACTGTTTGATGAATCACTGAGGAAAATGGGATCTGACACACAGCTCTTCTTTCAGCAGCTGGCTACTGTGACAGCATCAATAGAAAAACACATCATTGGTTCTAAAATGCCACATTTTCACCATTTACGTTGAGTAAGACATGCAACTCTTTAAGGAAAGCAGTACTATGTTATCATTAGGGCCTGTGGACACTGTGGAGGGTGTGATTTGCACTCGATTCTGTCATCACTCTTAATCTGCAACTAATCTCATTCCACTCCAAAGAGAGGGAAAGGCTGACTGCATGGTGACACTGGTGCCAGTGATAAAGTACTGCACCCCTTAAAAACTAATTTACAGATTGGTTTCATTACCATCCACAAGTGGTTTCCATCTGAGGGGGAACATTCCCACTCTCATTAGACTCATGTGATCTCTGCTTTAACATTATTTTCATGCAAATAGAATGACATAGGGACGAATGGCATGGAAATTCTATTTTCCTATCATCTTTTTTTGCTGATTGGATCTTCTACTTCATTCTGAGAGATAACATGTGTGCTATCTGTTGATTATTCCCAGAGTTTTTATAATGGAGTTTCACAGCTAAGAAGCTAGGGGAGTTTTACTGTGTCCCTCAACCCGCGTCATCTATTATGCAACACACCTGAGTCAGTTACAATGGGCTTTCTTCAATTGAAAATTAAGCACTATGAACATTTTATCATATGGTTTTGCCCAGTGACCTCTGTGAAATTAGATACATGATTTAGCATAAAAACAGCTATTGCCCAATTATACTTACTATAATGGTGTAATTAATGCAAACCCTCACTTTAGAGGAGTTTATAATTTGTCCATAAAAATGTTGCCTCAGATCAAAACAGTATTATTCTACAATATAGATGAATCCTTTATGATAGGATATCTTCCAAGAGTATCTAAAATGGCTGAAACAATGGCGTCTAAACCAAGGCATTCTGTGCAGAGACAACAATTTTGCCTGTGGATTTTTTCACATATAGCATTCTGGATCCATAATTTGAAAATGTACACTGTTATTAATATGCATTTATTGCAGTCAGAGTGCATGATGAAGGCATATTAATAACAACACACAAATTCAGCAAAATCTTAATAGGTTTATTGACATAATGTGTGTTCAAATACAGAGGTCAAATAGTGGCCGACCTGACATATTAGCAGCAGTACCTATGGGGAGTTAGGCACGACTGGGTGAGTTACAGATGGAGTTTCAATCTGAATTCTGAATTTTCTTCTCCAGTGGAGTTCAATTAGACCTTTAATCACAGCATGAACACAGTTTTAGTATGTTTATTCCCGTTTGTTATAGAAAAATTCTCAGAGATAATTTCACTTAGTCATAATTGAGCATGCTGTAATATTTGATGATAGGAACAAGATTTTATTAAGAATCGTAGCATAATGTGAAGCAATTCTCCAGTCTGAAAAACCACATCTATATAGCAAGGAAATAAGAATCAGTAAGTGGGGGGAAGCATTATAAATTCATGTAAAAAGTACTATTAAGCTAAGGAATTCAACATCCTACCATCTTAAAGCAATCCAGAAGGGCTTTTACTAGTCATATTCTCCCAGAATCCAGCTTTTATAGCATGATTTGTGTCACATGCCATGTAAACGGGTCTCAAAGTATGACATGCCATGACAAATACCTTTTCATCAGTAGGATATATCAGGGGTATAGATAAAAGACATTTAGAAAGGAGATGCTCCCAGTCTGGAGACCACATGACTGGAAATCTTTTTTGCTATCAGTCCTAGGCATGTTGTTATAATTATAGAATCAGTTTTCTAATTTTGCATTTATTGATGTGAATGCACATTTGCACTCAAAATATATACATAATTCTTTATTAAATCAACCTGGGCACCAGCATTATTTTTAGACTGGATTATTCTAAACACGTTTTATTATATACACAAAACATATAGACTTAAATTGACTTTTTTAATATAATCCTTGACATTTATTTCATCCTCTCAAACAAAAGAAAGAATTATTTAAATATTAAGAATTAAATATATGAAATAATATTATTCCTTATTTTCCAGAATCCATCCAACATTTTATAATTCAATCTTGTTTAAAGTAACCCTTCCTTCAAAATTTACAAACTGTAGAGATAATCAGTGCCGTATATAATAGTGAATAGTTACAGTAAATAACTTTGTGTGTGGGTATTACTGAATTTCCTACCTTTCTTAACATTTCTACTATCATGTAACAATAGCAAATTTCCCCTCTGCAGTCCACCTTGCGGGTCTCTCTTACACATGGAATTCACAATGACTGCTCCATGTGTGGAGACCAGTACAAAGCATTCAGCAGAGATCCACAGTGAGGCTAAGAAATATATATATTTTTTTAATCTGTAAGCTTTGTCTACCCAAGAAAGTTGCACTGGTTTAATGAAAGGTGTGATATTAAAATCAATTCCAACCAATATTGCTAAACCAGTGCAAAAGGCTATGTGTACATGCTTACTTTGCTTTATCCTAAGTCAATGTGGAAGTGGTTTAAGCTAAACTAAATATAAGCAAATAAACCAACTTAAGCAAAAACATAAGGGTTTACACCAGTTTAACTAAATTAGTTTAAAAGCTGATTTAAGTTAAACCGATACAACTTTCTCATGTAGCAAGGCCTCAGTGTTAGTAGAAGATTACTGAAGCACGGGGAAAAATCTTAAAGTTAATGATGATAATAATGAATCAGTGCTTATTTGGCAGTTTTTAAACTTCAAAGTGCTCTACAAACATTATTTAACCTTTTCAATGTATCTTGAGGCAGGTAAATATTATCCCCAGTTTCCAGGTGAGTAAACCGAGGCCTTACCAACATACAAATTTGTACTAGTTTAGTGACATCAATTTGGTATAAACTAAACTAAGTACATGAAATTCTGATTCCACTGAAGTCAATGGCAAAACTCCCATAGTCTTCAGTGGGGCCAGGATTTCACTCAATGTCTACACAGCTTTTTTGCACCAGCTCTATTAAATCCGTTTAAAAAACACATCTTAAGTTGAACCAGTGGCAACTCTCCCCATACTAAAGCTATGGGGCAGAGTTTGAGTGAGTTGGGCAAGTCGCAGGAGCAGTCACTGTCAGCACCATTACTCTCAGCCTTCCAGTTCTGTGATCAGGACACTGGACCATGCCTCCATCCAGCTTAGAACTGCTAATTTATTGGGAAGTTTACACAGAGCAACAGCCATCAAATAGTATTACCTGAAGAACAATAAAATAAGCAGCAGTTTCTTAGCAGCAGTTTTGTCATTAGTTGCTGCAACCAGACATAATTTCCAGTGGGGGAAAAAAAAAAACTACAACTTGCCACCTTGCATTATGAAGTCATTCAACCCACAGAGCCTCGATTGATATGTGAGTGTTTGGCTCTAACTTAACCATTAATTTGGACCCTGGATAGGATCATGTATTATACTGGAATCTATTACAGCCTGGCTGGCAATATAGCAGCAAATGAATTAAGAGTGAGACAGTATATTATTTATGATGCACTGCTGTAACTAGAGAGTGGCAGCTCAGAGAAGGGTGTTGCTAAACATATAAAATATGGCATCTATTTCCCCACATCTGTTCTCTCAAAAATGCCAGTGTTACTTTCATAAACATTTCTGAAACCTTCGAATAAAGGTAACTAAACTATGAGAATTTTTCCCAGTCTAACAGTATTAACACAAATGTTCCTGTTCCATATCACTCAGCCTAGAACCTGCAGCACTCATTTTATGCAGGCTATTTCCCTTTTACTACATGTAACAAGTTAATCATAACAGTAGCTTCCTTACACCATTAAAGTTGTCATGGGGTCAGCTGAAACCTGGTATACAAGAACTTAGTTCGTCAGTAACTTTTTAAAATTATTTTCATTGGGTCATTTTGAAACTAGAGAAAAGGACACATACAAGGCGTGGGTGCTCATAGTAATTTTTCTGCACACCTATTTGTATTTTTAATCTGATTTTTTGTGCTTAAAAATTTTAGTTGTTTTATTTAGAAAAATTGTCCATGCAGCAACTTCTCTGTCAACAAAAATTAATAAGAGTGAAACAGTTAGCTTTTCATAGGTGCACCGTAAGAAGACGCTCAGAGTTTGTAATGGAATTAGGCATTTAGAATTATCATTCTAAATAAATTTTATCATAAATTTTACTATTAGACTGAAATCAATAAGAGTCCCATCTGAATCACAGTGTGATATTATGATGAATTCTTGGGATATTCCGAAAAAGCCATTTCTCACTGTTTTGTCAATAATGTACAATCTAATAGAATGACTCAATAAAAAAACCTGAAGTCAACAAGATCTTTTCCTCAAGGGTTAATTTTTATAATAAGAAAATAACTTAATATGATCAGAAAGTAAACAGAAAAACTCCCCAGTTAGCAAGTCCTATGAGCATTTAGTCCCTTTGTGTCCCCATGCAGCCACTCATACCTTTTCCCCTGGGCATATGTGCAGAGCTGAAAATGAGCTGGGGTTGATGCTTTTTTCATAGGATGCCAGGTTACACAGGTTAAAGAACAAGATTGTTTAAAACAACAGTGAGATGGTGACCCATAAGAAAAAGCTTAGGGACCTTGTATGGTAAATCCCATGCTCCAGTGACACATAGTACTGCACGTGCTGAAACACCTAGAAACAATAGGGCAATGTATCAGCCAGAGCTTTACAGGCTAGATCTTCAGCTGCAGAGCTAATGAAGCTATGCACATTTACAACAGCTGAGGGTCTGGCCCTATCATTTATTTATGTATTGCTTTGCTTTAGACAAAGATCTCTATAGCCACTTCTTAGGGCAGGAGGGTACACACTGCTACAGCAGGGGACTTGGGAAATATTCTGATTCAGGCTTAATGTCCCTGAGGCATGGAAGAAAAAAAAGGGGGCCATAGATACCCCAGCTATACCCTCTGAATAGAACATCCTGTATCCGAGGGTGGGCCTATGGCTGTACACTTGCTGCTCCTCCACCACTCCCTTTGGGTGACTAGCATGGCTGTTAGTGCTAGCCTTACACAGACCTCATGCTCACTGCACACAAAGACTGGGAATGTGCTTTGCCTCTGCAAGGGGCACCAGGGATGCAAAACTTCTTTCATCCTTTCCCTCTTCCTTCCGTCCTCAGACCTGGCACACTGGGGGCAGCACTATTCATCAACTAGCGCTTAACATTTAAAGCTGGGATTTTTAAAGGAGCCTAAGGGACTTAAGTGCCCAACTCCCACTGAACTTTAATAGGATTTAGATACTAAATTCCCTTAAACCCCTTCGAAAATCCCTGTTCACAAGTGCACCATGGGTGTGTTAATGCTAATGATTTTTTTTGGCAGCAGATGAAGTAATCGTATGCCTAAAAATGTTTATAAAATACAAGTCTCTTTCTAATTAAAGTAAAACAGACAACTTCATTCACACGTGGGCCCTTTGCAAATCACACAATCTTCAATCATTTATATGTCTTGTGCTTGCTGGTTCTGTGAAATATAAACAGATGGGTTCTAAATGATTTTTCACAGAAATGTAACTTCCATTTCCAGAACTGAGTACCTACAATATATCCTTTAGAATGCTGAGAGCTAAAAAGAAAAAAGAAAAAAAAAGAAAAGAAATCTTGATATATCTCCCACTTCATGTCAGCCAACCATGCTCTCTCTGCTTCTTCAAATCCTCTCTTAAAACCCATTTCTTTCATTAATCATTCCTATGTTGGTCTCTTCACCAATGATCTCCCCACCATCTTTCTTTTCTGCCATGATCCCTCTTACTTTTCTTGTCAGCGTTAGATTAGAAGTTCTTAAGCAAGAGACTGTTTCATTTTTCTACATTTTGTAGAGTGTCCTGTACATTTATTGCGCTATATAAATGCTTAAAAGCAACAGTAATGACAAAACTGATGAGCATGCTGGTGTTTAAAAGGGATGTTTATCATGAGATTCAACAGAATTGAGAAGCACAATAATATTGGTGATTAGAAACTATCTTTCCACTATGTGTTTGAACAATGGGTAGCACAAGCCCCAATCCCTGACTAGGACCTTTAAGCATTACCACAATATGAACAACAAAAACACAGGGCAATGTTATTAGAGATCATCAACTTTATCACCTTGTGCAGAGTCTTACTGCTGCAACAACTACCCTAAAAAGACTCCAGGAAAGCCTGGGGCTAAGTATTTTACAGAAGGATACACTAATGTGTGTGTTACCATGTACATACCTTGAGAACAAGCGGATAGTGAGATTTTGGTGTTGGCTGTTAATGCAGTTCCCTGTATGCTCCTCTATATGCAAAAAGGTCCAGGAAAAGACTGCACTGAGGATGGAAACATTTAGGCTTCCTTGGGCCATAACCATTTTCTAGAATTGCTTGGGAAAATAAATCGGGAAAGGAAAACAACTTAACCAAGGCTACAGAGGGAGTCATTGTCAGACCTGGGATCTGCATCCCTTCTTCTTAGTGTCTCATTCACTAGACAACACTGTAAATATGTCAAACAATGTGAGCCCCAGACATGTATTAAAAATGTATAACAATGTTCAGCTTCTGCTCTTCACCCCCTTTTGCAGGGCTCTTTCTTTTGTTCTTTCTTAAGATGTGCATTACTGTACCTCTTTAAATGGAGGGACTAGAAAGTAAAAGGGGAGGAAAGGGTGATTGAAGAAGTAAAAGGAGAATTATTTGGCTCTGATCCTGCAAACCCATATGCTCTTAACTTCAAGCATGTGACGTTGAAGGGGCTACTCACATGCTTAAAGTTAAGTGTTTACAGGATGGAGGCCTTAGATTGTAAACTTGGTATATTACAAAATGTTAGCAAGCACAATGCTCCTAACGGGGGCTGCTAAGCACTAATGCAATATATATTTTTAATAATTAAAAGATAATGAAAGCAAGAAGGAAATGTGAGAAGGTGGAAGAGAAAAACAAAATGAAGGAGGAGCATGGGGGGGGTGTCAAAGATTTTAAAAACTTTTAAGAAAAAAAAGTCTCACTCCCCAAAGCCCCATGATAGCTACTTTCCATGTTTGCATTTAAAAAGCCTACTTGGGAGTTCAGGATTCATGACACTCACAGTTCTGACAAAGGTTAAGCAGCGAATAAACAGCAGGAGGAAACCGATGAATCAGTGCTGAACCTTTGATTACATATGTAATTAATTAACAACAGATTTCAAAAACACTTTACTGCCCCCCTCACCCTCACACACTGTTCAGTTGCTCATTGTAACAGGGTATCACATTTGGGAAAGGAAGAGGCAGAGATCTATCCTGGGCTGTTCGATGGCTTCATTGGGAGCCATTGCAGGTCACATAAATTAGAGCACTCCTTGGGGCTGCTCTAGTTTATGCTGGGGCTGCTTCAGTTCCCTGTTGCCGTTAGAATCCAGGAAATGCAGAAGTGGCACATTGCCACTGCCCCCCCCCACCCCCCCCGGCTCTGGCTCTTGAGACAGGCAGCTCAGAACCAGACTCATTTCTCACTCCTCATTTCATTGTAAAGGACCATGTGCCTCTATGTTGCAACATAATTAACAATACAAATAATCATCTTGGTGACAGAATGCAGCTACAGTGATTTACTGGTCTGAAAAATCCTGGTGTTCTATCAGTTTAAATGGTATAGCATAGAATGAGGCAGGTCTGCAGATCAGACCTGATATCAAAGCAATCAAGAAATTGATTGAGATACTTAGCTTCCTATGAGGGATCTAAGAAGCTAAAGATCCGCAAATTAAATGCCCCCTCCAAAGCACACTGACATGATAGACCACCAGGGCTCTGAAGTATGTCAATACAATAATCCTCACACTAAAGACTCAAACAGGTATCCAATGATAATACTTATATTGTGTATGGTGTCAATAATTTTCAGATTTTAAGATATTCTTAAAATATCCAGTGATATGACAGAACCTAAGGGCTACAAGGGTGTTTTGTGTCAATAATCCACAGACTCCCTAAATATAGATTCATGGCATCATTACATCTACAGCTTTCAGAGGGGTAGCCATGTTAGTCTGTATCAACAAAAACAACAAGGAGTCCTTGTGGCACCCTAGAGACTAACAAATTTATTTTGGCATAAGCTTTCATGGGCTATAACCCACTTCATCAGATGCATGGAGTGAAAAATACAGTAAAATCCATCTATGGTTATTTGATACAATGGAAGAATTTATCTCAATGGAAGAATAACAACATGTCACTGAAATGTGGTATTGGGTCAATATGCTGCAATCTACACTAGGACGCATTTGCTGTACAGAAAGGAATGACTGCAAAGGAGAACACAATCTACTGGATCAATAATCCACAATTTAAAATATTTTAATAATATTTATAGCTAGTATTCCAAGTTTTAAAAGGATCCTAAAACTGTAGTGATAGAATCTGCTTTCTCAGAAGGATTTTTCTTGCCAGTTTTCTTCAAGGTCTAAGATATATATTGATTTTGTTAACACGGATATACAGATGGAGGAGAATTGCTGGTGACATTCACAGGAACAAAACACAAGTTCTGTTTAAATGAGTTGGCATATTGGTTTCCTCTAAGGGTGGTAATAGATCTTTAGTATAAGGACAAAATAAAGGGTGGGGAATGGAAAGATGAATGTATTATTTCTAGGAAGCTACAGTGGTTTAATTTATCTATATATGACACAGCAAAATCAATTTGACTCATAACAAAAAGATGGTGGGAAAAACAGGGAAATTACAGCAAAACATAAAGGCTCTTGATTCTACTCTCACTTAAACTGGTATAAATGAGGAATAACTCCAGTGAAGTTGATGGTAACCATGGCTCAGAATCTGGTCCAAAATGAATGAATAAATTTAAGAATGTGATTTCAGACTACAGAATTAAGGCTGTCATTCCGACCTTTTGCTTATTCCAACATCTCTTAGCAGCGTAATAATGAGCCATTACACAGTGTCATATATGCAGATGCATGCATGTGCACAAGCGCTTTAAAAAAGATCATTTGAACATTAACTTTAGTTAACACAGATACACCTGTATTAATTGATCTGCCAATGGCACTCATCCATCACACAGAAATTCAATACCAACAATTTGGACAGGTGCCAATTGTTCACAAATATTGCTTATTACTACAGTCAGCCCTGTTTTTCCCCTCTCTGTAGATAAGAATGATTGAAATTTATGTATACATTACAGCCTATGTCAGCATAGCTTATGTCGCTAAGGGGTATGGATAAACCACCTCCCTGAGTGACATAAGTTAAACCAACCTAAGCACCGGTGGGGACAGCGCTATGTTGGCAGGAGAGCTTCTCCCGCCGACATAGCTTCTACCGTTCGCAGAGGTGGTTTTATTATACTGACGGGAGACCTCTCTCCTGTCAGCATTCAGTGTCTTCCCCAAATGCTCTGCAGCGGCATAGCTGCATTGGTACAGCTGCGGCACTGCAGCGCTGTACATGTAGACATCCCCTAAGCAGCAATACTCCAAAGATGTGTTTGCTTTTAAATCTACAGTACCAAAGAAAAAAAATCCCTTTTGCAACGATTGTATCAGTGGCCATTTATAAGTCTATTACCATGGGCAATATGTGAATGCATATAGTAAGAAAATCTATATCTCTTAGCAATAATATCAAAGGGCTTGTCTATACTTACCGCGCTGGTTCGGCGGCAGGCAATCGAACTTCTGGGTTCGATTTATCGCGTCTAGTCTGGACGCGATAAATCGAACTCAGAAGTGCTCCCCGTCGACTCCGGTAATCCTGCTCGCCGCGAGGAGTACGCAGAGTCGACGGGGGAGCCTGCCTGCCGGGTCTGGACGGCGGTAAGTTCGAACTAAGGTATGTCGACTTCAGCTACGTTATTCACGTAGCTGAAGTTGCGTACCTTAGTTCGATTTGGGGGTTTAGTGTAGACCAAGCCAAAGATTTTTAAAAGGCTAAAATGGCCAACAGATACACATGCAAGACATGTAAAACTGCAGTAAAAATGATAATTATTATTTATTGAATGCTCAGGTTTCCCAATTTCAGGGGAATTTTTCCGCTTTTAAGGCCTCATTTCTGCTTTCCACACTTCTAAAGAACATAAATGCAATAGATCAACTCTTAAAATAACCTTGGAAATAAAATCTCCACCTTTGAAATCACATACATTTTCCCAAAGAGAAAGTCTCCTTAAACTGACAAAATATTTGTTTGATTTTCAAGGGTTGTCTGCAGCCAATCCCAGTAAACATCCCCTGAGACACTCCACAGCCGAAAGAATGGGCTCTAATAAGTAACTGCACTGCCGAGCATATAAACGTTTAGCACTGGGACACATCCTCATCTGGTGTAAATTGGCATTGATATCTATGGAGCTATGCCAATTTAACCAGCTGACTGTCTGGCCAGGCATTCCAAATTAAATGACTGAACATAAGCCATGATTGCTGATATTCCTACTTTCAGATCACCTCTATCATTTAAGAATTCTCACTTGCACTTTTAATGACTCATTAATTGACTATGAAGACTGACATATTTGGTTTGCTTAAAGAGTTTAGTAAACGATTCGGTCCCAATGAAAAGAAAAAGGCAAAATGATGATGCTGAATACAAAGACAGAGATTGTCTACAAAATTACCAATTTGGGGTTCAATTAATGACCTTATATCAACAGAACAACTTAAGTGCATCCCAGTAGCTGCTCTAAGGTCAGGACCAGCTCTCGGAATCAAGGAGTGATAACTGATTCTTGTATCCCCTCTTCTTCTCTCCTAGAGCTCTGATAAAGGGGGGGCAGAGGGGAACCGTCTCTCAAAGATTTTATACCAGCAAAGCTCTTGTCATAAAGGGAGGCAGTGTTGCCTTGTGGTTAGAGTGTGCTGAGACTCAGGAAATCTAGGGTTTATCCTTGACTGTATTTAATTGGCTGTGATCTTCGATAAGTCTCTGTGCCTCAGTTTCCCTATCTATAAAGTAGAACTAAAACCGTAATTGCAAGTGCTTTGAGATTTTATATATACAAGGTATTTAGTACAAATGCAAAGTCTGATATTTTATATCTTTTGCCATTTGAATTGTTTTAAGTAAGCAAATGAGCAAGCCCTCACTTCAAAAGTGGAGAACACCTCAGTAAGTGAAAGTCAGACATATCAAATTTTATGTGAATCTGTTAAATTAACAGTATAAGAGTGTATGACTTCAGAGAGGACTGTATTTTTAAAACTGGAGTCATATGTAGCTTCAAGACTTTCTGTCTTTCTTTTTTTATTGAGAAATCTACAGATAACGGATCAAAGCTCATTGAGCGTTAGGAACTGAAACCCCTTCCTTTGGTTAGAATGAAAGGATTGCTTTGATCCCTGTGAAACAGGAACAAGTAAAAACAAGGTTCATTTTATCAAATCTCTTTCCGCCATATGGGACTGGTGAAAGAATGGAATAAGAAGTGTGATCAAAGTTTTAAATATGTATATATGAAGGATGAATAAGCGCTAATTCACTCAATGAATTATAATGTCACCTGTGTCTTCATTACAATTAAAACATTTTATTTTCCAAACAAAAAAATAAGCTCGAATAGATTATAAATGTGTCCCAAATAGCTTTTGACACTATGTGATGATGGTCACATGTGTATTGTTCTTTGTTTCTTGTCTTCAACAGACAACTTGATTCGTTTTATTATTGGTGGTAGTAAGATCAACACAGATATGCGGAAAACTTGACTTCAGAATTTACAAATATGCTAATTCGCCTTCTGCATCTTCTCACTGTGATATAATAATAAATCATTCCACTCAAATTTACAGTTCATCCTCCAATACCCTGAAATAGTTCCTTGCAAAATATTATGAAGATCATATCTGATCTGAACCCACCAAGTTTAGTTCAGCTTTATTTCAAAAACTGTGGCATCCTTTTGTATTGATTTCTTCCATTACTTTAATAAATACATCCTGGATAGTAAAATCTTAATGCTGTGTTCCACCCTACATTCCGTTTAAACAAATAAAAGGAAGTCTTCCATATGGAATTTCAAAATGTGCAGTGCAACCCTCATTTAAATTGTCAGAGTTTCTTCCACTGAATCCAATGTACCTGTATCCTCCTCACACCTGACCTGAATTTAGGCTCATGTACTTACACAGAAGTAAGATCCACTAAATGAGATGGATCAAAGGTCAATATCTGGGTTAGCAAGACAATATATTGATAGCTGTATATAAATGTATCTTTATGGCCTCATACTGTGAATCAGAATTATTAAAATAATCAGAAGCCTGATCCAGCTCTCATTCTGTCAATTAAAGACTCTCATTGACCTGAATGGGAATTGGATCAGGTCTCAAATTAAGTAAATATTGGCATTAGAAAAGGGATCTAGAACACTCATGGTTTTCTCTTACCATGCTGCTACTACTGCTATTCTCCAAGAGCATTCCAATCCAATTGGAGAAAAGTAATGTCTTCACTGCGGCTGCAGCATACGTATGTCATCGAAAAAAGGAGCTTCCAATTAGAATAAGGAGTATCAAAGACACAAAGATCTGTGATATTTTGTCTTATCTTATTGCTAAGTCAAATGATTCCTTTGGCCCCCAGGTTCTGAATGGTTAACCATTCCTTAGAAATCCACATTAACTGAAATGACACCTACTGATAAAAGAAGTGCTGAACAACAGACATTTCTGTTGAATACTCTCCATTTGTTACCCATGACTTCAATAGATATTTCTGCTTGAGATGTACAGTTAGCCAATCATCACAGAAGATAACTATCCAGAGATAAGTGGAAATACTTGTTTAAAACAGGTATTACTGTGGAATATGATGTGTGTATATATTATATATATATATATATATATCTTTTCTAATACATATTATCTTAATAAGCATCTTACATATACATTTTTAAAACGTATGAGAAACACATGCCTGAAGTTCCCCAATTTTTATGAGAATTTGCATATGTCCCTTATGTTGTTTACAATAGTGCACAAATGGCATTTGTATTACAAAAGCAACTCAATGGGAGGATGAAGTTCTCTGTGAAGTAAGTAAAATGTATATAGAAAAATACTAAAATTGAGAAACTCACACTGGTCCTAATTCAGCCATGGTATACCTCTGACTTGCACCCATCTATCAAAGGACTGTATTTATGCCTATGTATGTTATTTTATACCAGTCACTAGTTTTGCTCTCCACTATCTGGTGGCAACTACACAGCTGTCTCTGCAAATAATCACCTTTAGGCAACAATGTTGAGGACGGGGGGGCGGAGGGGGTTGCAAGAGGTTTTTTTGGTCTCCCTTAAATTGATTCCAAATCTTCTGCAACGATCACAACTATGTAAGGGATTTCTTTCCTTTTAAATCCATAAATATGACACAAGCTGAGTGGGCCTACCTTCTGAGAGACAGAAAGGTCTCTATATAAAACTGCAAAATGTAAATTTAGAGAAAAAAATCTTTTACCCCAGGTCTAACTTTTCACACAAATTTTGTATCAACAATGCTGTTCAGAATTGAACTACTGAGTATCAGAAATGTAAAAGGGGAAGTTATAAGCATCTGTCTATAGAATAGGAACTGTTCCTCTGCGTGTAAGGTTATATCATAGAATCACAGGATTGAAAGGGACCTCAAGAGCTCATGTAGTCCTGCACTCATGGCAGGACTAAGTATTATCTAGACCAGTGGTTCCCAAACTTTTGTACTGGTGACCCCTTTCACATAGGAAGCCTCTGAGTGCGACCCCCCCTTATAAATTAAAAACACTTTTAAATATACTTAATACCATTATAAATGCTGGAGGCAAAACGGGGTTTGGGGTGGAGGCTGACAGCTCACAACCCCCCATGTAATAACCTCGTGACCCCCTGAGTGGTCCCAACCCCCAGTTTGAGAACCCCTGATTTAGACCATCCCTGACAGATGTTTGTCTAACCTTGTCTTAAAAATCTCCAGTGATGGAAATTCCACAACCTCCCTATGCAATTTATTCCAGTGCCTAACCACCCGGAGAGTTAGGAAGTTTTTCCTGATGTCCAACCTAAACCCCCCTTGCTGCAATTTAGGCCCTTGCTTCTTGTCCTGTTCTAGCAGCAGTTAAGAACAACAATTTTTCTCCCTCCTCCTTGTAACATCCCTTTATGTACTGAAAACTGTTATCATGTCTCCCTCTCAGTCTTCTCTTTTCCAGATTAAACAAACCCATTTTTTTTTCAATCTTCTTTCATAGGCCATGTTTTCTAGATCTCTAATAACTTTTGTTGCTCTTCTCTGGACTTTTTCCAATTTCTCCACATCTTTCCTGAAATGTGGTGCCCAGAACTGGACACAATACTCCAGTTGAGGCCTAATTAGCCTAATATGTGCAATCAGGCTTTCCCTCAGATGTCCATACCCACTTTTTAGTAGCTTTGACATGGGACATTTGTTGGAAGGTTGAGATAATGTCTGTGGACTGATCTATGAACTCAAAAGTCTCAACATACCTAACAGATCTGCTGATTGACTGATTAGAGGGAGAGGGGGAGCGAAAGAGAGCTTCTGTGGACTTTCTGAGCCAAAAACTACTGGAATGGGGAGGTTCTTTTGTACCTTTGCATAAAGGCAATGTAGTCAAACCACACTGGTGATGCCAGTGGCTTCAGAAGATGAGTGCCCGTTCCTGATTCTCTAAAGAAACTCCTGATGAGTTCCCATGGTGGAAGAACCATCTTCAGGAGGAACCAGACCACCATCTTCAAAAATGGAAGGAAAAGAAACAGCTATTTCTTGCTTCTGGCGATTGGCTTCAAACCACTGCTTGCTGTCATTGTGACTGCTGCTAGTAATGACCACCGTGCATGACAAAGAGCCCTGGGGTCAACCTGCATCATCCCAGCTGGTCATTGAGTGGAAGAAGTCCATCAACATACAAGATATACGATTCAACAGATACAAGAAAGTAACCTCTATCCAGCTAGCAAGACCACTTATATGAAAATATATGATCAGACAACCAGCTAACCTGTCCAACCACCAGCAGCATCCTCCACTAGAGCCATGCCAAGCATTCTTCATTAGTGTCAACCTTTTTAGTTCAGCTCATTTTTCCAATTTGTATTAATATAGGGATGTCTCTACCTTCGTGTTTCTGCATTTTTTTATTTTTTTAAACTCCAGCAAAGGGCTGTCAGTGAATCTGTGTGTGTGCACAGCAGTGGGTGTGGATAGAAGCCACAGAATTGATCTGTGAATGATGCATATAAAATAGTTCTTTAAACACCTAAAACAACCCTGTGTCTAACAACCTTGTTCTCCAAGAGATCACACACCTAGGAGCTGTACATTTAATCCTGAGAAATCGTGTTATTTCACCTAAATTTGTCATTTGAATTTAAAATGTACCAAGCTGTTATATTGAATTGTACTGGCATGTTTCATATAATCTTATATTTGGGGAACAGGAGCTAGAGATTGGCTATTAAATAACCACCTATAAATGGGCATGCTGCCTTAATTGGCATCAGATATGTAGTCTCAACACTGACTTAAACATGGGAGTGATTTGTCCTTCCCTGAATGAGCCTTCACCTGGAATATAAATACTGCCACTAGCACTAAGACTGATAATATCTTTTACTTATGGGGATAAAAACTAAACAATACTGCCTCCTTCCCACATTATTAAATAAAACTTATAGGAACTGTTGACTTACTGTGGTTTAATCAACCTGATAATTAGATTAATTTGGACATTTGAGATTTGCCCACTTCATTCTAATTTGGTTTGCTTATATGTACTTTATTTTATGTTTTTGCTTTGTTATTTGCTCCTGGTGGAATTCTGCACCAAAAAAATAAAAATTCTGCGCACAATATTTTAAAATTCTGCAAAATTCTGCATACTTTATTTGTCAAAATAACAATATAATCACACCAGTTTCAATTATTTTTGATCATTTATTTCAAAATACCTGTCAGCAAGTATGTAACAATACAGACAACAAAAAAGATTCAGGATATGTTTTTTGACAAATAGATTCCTTAGTGGGCATATTAATACAGAATTCTGAGAAATAATTCATTTAAACTACAATACAGAACCATATTTCCTGCGCCCCTCAGAAGCAGTGCAAAGGCTTCTAGGAGTCAGGGGTAACTGAGGAGAGGGAAGTAAATTGCTGGGAAGAAGCCTAGGTGTGAACTTGGAGAGTTGTTGGGTATGGGTGGGAAAAGTATGGAACAGTTTTTTTGTGGGGGCGGGAGGGATTGTTAGGGAGTTTCCCCCATGTAGACCCTGGCTGACCCCTAGCCTCTCCCATTCAGTCAGGCAAATCTGCCCCCTGTCCCAATGTGTTCCTGCACCCCCTGTCCACATGTGTTTCTCCAACCCCATTCAGACACCTACTCCCCCCATCCCAATGTGGCCCTGCACCCTCTCCCCCTGTCCCTATGTGGTGCTGTACCCTCTCCCCCTGTCCCCATGTGTGTCTGTGCCCCCACTCAGCCATTCCCTGTCCCTATGTAGCTTTGCAGCCCTCCCCCCATCACCATGTGGCCCTGCACGTCCCTCCCCTGTGGCCCTGTGCCTCCATTCCCATTCAGCCCCCGCCCCAGTCCATCCTCCCTCACTAGCCCTTATGTGCCCCATCTGACCCCCCACCAGCACCCCACACTTTCCGTCTCCCCATACCTCCTGACCGGCACTGTGAAGAAGGTAGGCTCTTTCTCTTCTCTAGCTGGCTGAGAGTTGCTGCTTTGTTCTATCACCATAGTGCCCTCTGGTGGGCAAAAGGCAGCACAGCAGTAACATTTCAGCAGAAACTTTTTTCTGCACAAAAAAATAAAATTATGCATGGCTCATTAATTATGCATACATTCAGTAGCACAGAATTCCCCCAGGAGTAGTTATTTAGTTTAGCTAATAAATTATATAAATTGGAAATCTGTGTTGTTTGAATGTTTCTTCTCCAGCGGGTCAGGGTTCCAGACCTGATGAATCCCAGGGTAGAAACCAGAGACAGCTCTGTGACCCACCTAGTTTAGATCCAGAGAATTGCCTCTGTAATCCTCCCATAATTCGTGCCCAGTGTTGGCTTAGTAGTAACTATAAAGGCATCATTTAGCTATTTTCTAGCTATAGTACTTACATGACTCCCAATACCATAGTATCTGAGTGCCTAACAATTTTTAACACATTTATCCTCATACACTGTTGTGAGGTACAGAAGTGCTATTATTCCCATTTTATAGATGGGGAACTCAGACAAAGAGAGACTAAGTGACTTGCCAAAAGGTAACACAGGAAGTCTATGCCAGAGCTGGACTTTGAACCCAGGCCTCCAAAGTCCAAAGCTATCATCCCAACCATTCCAGGGACAGTGGGAGAACAAGGACACTGTTCAATTTTGAAGGAGAGTTGACATGCGTATCAATAATTGATTTCAATAAGCAATGTGGTTTCCAGAACCTTTGAGGGTCTGGGGTCGATGCTAGTGAATCAACCTAAAGGCTGACCACTTCCTACAATAAGGCCAAATGCCTCACAATTGTTTAGTTATACTAAATGCGGTTTGACAGAGATGGTATCTCTTGAAAAAAGCTTGCAAAACCTCAGACTTCTAATTTTTTAATTACTATTTTCACAAGAGTCATGGACTAGAGGTGAAACTACTGTAGAAAAACACAGCTCATATACATACTGTAGGTAATAAACCTGCAGTGTTATTAGCTACCCTTGTTAAAATGTTAATGGCTAGCTTGCAATTTGCTGACTCTCAATTTATTTTTGAACAGTTCAGCATTTTCCAGTTTCTACTTCTTATATCCTATTTCCAGAGTACTTTATTCAGTATTTTAAAACTGTTTTAATGAATATTGTATTTCATTTAAAATAAGCAGTAATCTGGCATATTGAACAAGGCTATACACTAATATACACTGAAATATTATAGAATATTGAAACAAGATATAGATTTCTAGATTAGCTGTTAAAACACAGGTACAGGCGATTCATTTATACTCATTCTTATGTGGAAAGGCAAGAGAAACTGTGAGTATATATACAATCTTTTAGATGCCATACCAAATGTCTGACCAGTTTTACTTGACTTTTGAGATGAAAGTCCTACCTTCAAAAGAATTTCTCTGTAGCTTACTTTCTATGGCTGTGGTTCTGAGTATATCTTATTTTGTACTGAAATGGTATTAGTAAATATTTTAGTTCCTCCCACCCTAAGTAAAAACAAGTATAGTAAGTTGCATATGCAGCCTTGAATGTTATTGAGGTACACAGTGAGAGGTGCACCCTAATAACAAAATTATGATAATACAATTTGATTATAATGGGGAAAATAAGCAGAATAATACTGAAAATTCAATTACTCTGGCAGCTCTAACTGGGAGCTACTGTGACTTGGTAACATCTGCTCCTAAAGCATATTAAAAATGACTTTCACATGGTTAACTCACTTACTGACTGACTGCAGTTTCTGAAGTATTTTCTTTGCAAATAATTTCCTTCTTATATGTGTTTTCCTGTTTATGTGTTTTCTTTCTTTCTTTTCTTTTTATTTTTCTGCTGCACTGTTTCACAATGAACTGCAACCTTGGGTGATCCCTTAATAAACCCAGCTCATATTATAACCTCTCTCCATTTGTTTATCCTAAGAAAGTGCTGAAGGAGCCAAATCCATCTTCACAAAAGAAAATGCTCATGGAACGTATTCTGTTAACCCATATACCACACTGCATTTTAGGGTTCTTTTGTGTGTTTTTTTTATTCGGTGTAATAAAAACAACAAATATGGTTTACATGACTACGTTCCCTTGGTTTCCTCTGTTCAAACAAGTTACATCTGTCCCAGTTTTTGAATTCTTCTATCAAAAAGAAAAGAAAAAGCTTCAGAATAAAAGATTTTTTGTCACTCTCAAAACCCTTTAAGATAAAGAGGGACTAAAAAAACAACAAAAAACAACCATCAAAAACTGTGTGTAAAACACTGACTTATTTCCCTCCACCCCTTTTTCTATGTTTTAGTTTTAAGTATTTTCTTTTGTTCTCAATGCAAATGGTCACTGGTTCATCGTCTCTCACCCGGGACAGTTATGTCACATCACTTGACTAATACGCATGCATTTGCCACTAAAAGACATTTTAACTGAGAGCTGTCACATCCGTCATCTCCACTCGGGCTGGTTAAAATTTTTATCTGCCGTCTTGAATTAATTTCAGCTTGCCTGAGCCCAGCAGGGGACTTTAGAGTGGTTTAGTTAAATTCCTTATTTAAAAAAAAAAAGCATTTAGATATATCCCTCTGCATCTAATTTTTGTTTCACATTACTGAAACAATGATGTAATTATACATCCAGCAAAGAGGAAAAATCAGTTGGGGCAGAAAGAGAGAGAGAGCGAAACCAACCAATTTTGACATTTTTGTAAGAAAGCATTTTCTCTTGCTTTCCTGCTTTTTATATGGTTCACTGTTATTTTGCAAATTGACTACGTCCCTAGTTAAATGGGATTAAACTAAGAAGTAAATGTGCAGCATGCAAAGCAAAAAGGGGAAAGACAACATTAACTGACAGTCGAAACACAAGAGCTGGAGGGGAGGGAGAGAGAAACCAGAAATGAAAGATCCAGTCACCAAAATATTTTATACAGATCACGTCTGTGACAAGGCTGAATGTAACGAAGCCAATAATCTATCCTTCTTAAAGCAATCCTTCAACAGTTTGCTTTTTAGGCAGCAAATACATATATTGGTAGGTAAGGAAGTTCAAGCTGTGAATTGGATGAGAGGGATGTTTGAGGCTGAGTAATGCTAGCAAAAGGATCTAAATCTCTTGAAAAGATGTATAAGCCAGCACTGACCTGTGGGAATTTACACCCCCCCGTGACCAGTATTGGACTCTTGATAAATTTATTTTCTTACAGGTTGGAGGCCAGGAAAGCATCTGTGTGTATTCTCAGCATGTGGAAACACACACTAGAAAAGCTCAGCAAGTGCAGGGAAACTAATCCCCAAAGGCCCTGTAGTTAATCTATATTAAATACTACTGTCTGCACAAAAATGTTTGGAAGATCTGTAAAATACACTGGGGCTCCAAACATTTGATTTATGTGCTTGATTACTGTCTAAGTACTTAAATGAACAGGCCCACAACTGTACTATGAGTGAAACCTATCAGAATAAACTTTTAAGAAAAAGAGGTTTTAATCAGGGTACTGAAAAAGGCAAACCATAGATGCATCTGATGAAGTGGGTATTCACCCACGAAAGCTCATGCTCCAATACATCTGTTAGTCTATAGGGTGCCACAGGACTCTTTGTTGCTTTTTACAGATCCAGACTAACACGGCTACCCCTCTGATACTTGAAACCCCATAGATAGAATTTCAATGTCAAGAATATAGGGCTAGGATAAGTGCATCTTTGCTTATGTTATTCACCAAGAACTTGAAATAGTCAAAAATACCGTAAAACAAAAGGGAAAATCAGAGTCCACCCTAAAAATTTCAAAAGGATCTTCTTAGTTTGACAGCTTATCCAAAATTTACATTGATATACATGCATTGTCTTCACTGGCATGCTTCCTGAGCTGAGGACGCCTGCAAGGTGACACAGAGCTGGCTGTACAAACTAGGGTTGTTAGGGACTCCCTCTATGTCAGGAGAATTCCCCCAAGGGTGGCTACTGTGGCTTGTGGTGAACGGTTCCACTGTAAAGGGAAACAATGCAAGATGAATTTCACACATTGACTTGCTGACCCATTGACAGGTTTCTTATTGCTGTTCCAGTCGTACAATGTACAAACAAGCCACCTATCTGTTTTGAAATGGCTATCATGTGCTTCTGCTGCAAGACAACTGGATCAAATGCAGTAAGTGAGATTGTACCATAAAGTTTAAAACCTTTTTGTTCATCATGATTTGAAAGATTTAAGTAGCTGTTGTGGAGGAGTGGGGGGAGGGAGGAAGCTAAATATTTTAAGCTTATGCACTTTAAAATTTATCAATTTAGCCATCTGGCAAATTTACAGCTATTATTATTAATTCTTATTTAAATGGTAATCAAATCAGTTGCTGACACAAAATTAGCCATGCAAGGACCTGCAGATGTACTGCCTTCTGCCCAGGCATTGCAACTCTGTGTACAAAGTTCAAGACTGTTCATCTGTTCAAAGTGCATGGGACAGAGAAATAGCGACAACTTTAAGTGTCTTATTGGGGGGGAATTCTTCACCTGAATTCATAGATGCTAAACTTCAAATACTTTTCTTCTTACTAAAAGGATAGATCACATTTTCCCAGCATAGCAGAATGCGTGGGATACACCACAGGAATTTGTCCCGTCCCTTCTTTATTTCCCTTTTGTCAGATAACAGCTGTATGAGACAAAGGACTGGAGGGAAAACACACTGGAATACACTCATTGCAAGCACTAGCTCAGTCACATTCCATATACATATTGGAGCTTTTTATGAAGCAATAACAAATTATATAAAATAAAATCATTTTACTATGCTAAAATTCTTTCTGAAATTACATTTAACAACATAACAATATTACTGTAAAATCCCTTCAGAAGGTAATATTTAGAACACCAATACGAATTCATTATTATTAATAGGAGTTCATTTTTTAAAATATCACATTTCATATAAAAATAAACCCTATTTTAAACCTCTTTGTAGCATTTTATGATCTTATGAAATTTGCACCGGTTCACACCTAGTTATAAAGTCTGCATCACAAAAATTGAATAGCATAATAGCTCTGCAATTAAATATGTGGCTAGGCACAAAATTCAAGTAGACTGCATAAGTAGGCTGCATATTAACACCTAACATTTCTATCTTCCTCTTGGACTTCTGAATATGGGTAAAATTCTCAAAAGCACCTATATGACTTAGGATCTTAAGTCCCATTTTAAAAGTAATGTAAGCACCGAAGAACCTAAGTCCCACTGACTTTGGTTACTTAGGCTCCTAAGTGCCTGAGTCACTTTTGAAAACAGGACTTATGATCCTAAGCTATTTAGGCACATCTGAAATTTTTTCCATATATGCTTTAGTTTATTCACCATAAGATCCTATCCTTTAGTGTCTTCTATAGTATTTGCTATATACTAGCCACTATTTGCATGAACTATTTAAGAGTCTGATCCTGTAGTATTTACTCATGTGGCTCTGGGCTATTCTTACATAAAGTAGCACCTTAGTGAGCATCACCTGCACAGTACTACAAGTTGATGGGGAAGCTTTTTGCTCATCCCTCTGCCTCTGCACAGACACATGGGGGTTCCTTTCAATGCAGGCTTTTGTACAAGAAACATAGCTAACAAAATTAACCAGAAGAGACATTAACTAGATTGAGTCAGATACTGATTTTACTCACACTGGTGTAAATCAGAAGGAACTACATCAATATCTGCTGTAAGTGAACCAGAATCAGGCCTATAGACTGTACAGATGAGTAGGTAACAGGTTAGATTCTGCCATCCTAACTCACACAGAGTAGTGTTTTACTCAGCACTTACATGACATTAGTTGTAGGATACCCAAGATGAGTAAGGATGTTGGAATTTGTTCCAAAATTATTTGATCTATTACAATAAGAGAAAGAGGCTGCAAATGAAAGTACCCAGAAAAAAATATCTTCTCTCTCAAACATACAGTTAATTTATTAACTAATACTCTAGGATTAACTGCCCACATCTATTCCCATTTTACAGTACACTTGTGGACTCCCCCAGAGCTTCCCTTGTCTCTTCTCTGCCTTTGCTCCTCTGCGCATGATAATGAAAAGCTTCTGCAAGTGATTTCTCCCCCCACCCTTCTTCCCCCGGCAGCTATTTGGATTCAAACATGCACAGCTCATGCATAAGCAAACAGGTGCAAGGGACAGGGGTCTGCCAAACCCCAAGCAAGCATGAGGTACATATGTATCTTGCTGATTGTGGCACACTACTGATAGAAGACGACAAGGCCAGACAATAGGAAGGGTCAGTAGGTGGCTCTTTGATTTTTCTGGCTCCTGACACAACAACAGTATGGGAGTTTGCCTACTGGGGAGAAAAAGCTGTCCTTCTGCACTATAAGATTGAAGCATTGGGGTAAGCAACTCAAGATGCATCTAAGATGCAGATTCTGCATTTCTATTAGTTATTTTCCATGGAAAGGCAAATGCAATCACCATGTGTTTACCTCCACTCCACCAAACCCTCATTCTTTTGGAAGTGGAGAGATAATTAACAGTGAGAACTTCATAATAAAATAAATGGCTCTGTGCACATTGTATGTTTTCCATTTGAACGCCTTCCTTGCAGAATAAGGAGATTCTATAGTACAGTACTACAATAAAGAGTAGTATGCAATCTCTCTCTCTCCCACGAAAAAAAGACTAACTACACTTACAGTCTGACCATTGTTGGTTTACATTCACTTCAAGCTTCTTTTTTTACTTTTTTCCTCTGAGACACTTTTTTTTAAGTTGTGAAATTAAAAAAAAAAAAAAACTTCTAAACCCTTTGCAATAAAAACTCAAGTTTATTATAGCTGTTGTACAAAACTCTTGGTGATGCCTATATGCTACTGGTATGTGAGTCAACATTGCCTTCATTACAATGTGTATGTTCACTCAAGCTTAGCCATGCAATCAAAGTATATTTGTATCCAGATTCAAGGAGGAAAATACGATACCATTACTTAAAGGTAACTGAAAATCTAGGGCCAAATTCACAACTGGTGCAAATTGGTGCAACTTTATTATCTTCAACAGCGCCACACTCATTTACACCAGTAAGGGATTTGGCCCTTAAAATTGGGTATGTTTTTCTTTAATCGTATGCTATTTTCTTTTACTTACCTATTCAGGGAATATCAGCTATTCTTCGTTAAGAGTCATTAATTGTTCTATATGCTCTCCTACAACACATTCAGTGGTTCTCACACAGAAGTCGATATTTACCAAAAGTTGTCATACAATGATATCAGGGTTAATGCAGCTTAAAATAGGAAAAACAATAGGATCTCAGAAATCAAGCTTTCATAACACTTTGCAAATGCAGATTTTTTTTTTAAAGACCTCTTAGGGCTAAATTATGCACCTACAAGACTGAGCTTTGCAGGATATGCAGAAGGAGGTACCCTGTTTGGGTAGAGGTACCTGGAGAAAGTTCTAAGCTCCCGTATCTCCACACATTCAATTCAATTGGTATTGTGTATGCTCAAAAATTCCAAAAACCAGGCCCTTCACATTAAAAATTTCCAAACTTGGAACACACGAAGCACCTAAATTCATATTGAGCCACATAACTGTCCTCATCTTCAGCGCTGCTGAGTACCCAGGAGTTGCCACTGAATTCAGTGGGAGCTCAGCACCTCTGAGAATCAGGCTGCTTAGTCAAATGCCTAATTTTAGGCACCCCCATTTGAAAGTTTTGGCTTCTGCCTCTATAAGGCACAAACCTCCTGCGTACTGCAAGGTCAACTCACTGCTCCTTTGAAAACGCGAACCCTGCATCCTGCACTCCCAAATAGTGACAGCTTCACCTTCACTCCCCATCCCCGCCAAGGCACATATCTTCTGGGGCTGGCTAGTACTGCCCACAGAACTCTCACGTATGACACTGACTGCACCACACCTGAAGCGGGGGGAACATTTTCTGGGCTTGCCGAAGGATGGCGGAGAGGGGGGGTGAGAAAAGGAGGTCAGAAACTGCTAGAAAAGATGAGCAGTGGTCAGTTTTATGTCGCTGAATCACCCCCGGGGAGGGCAGAAGGCTTTAAAGGTGCAAGCCCTTGTCATTGGAAGCCCTTTCTCCAAGCAGCAGGCAAGAGGTGGCAAATATCAGGTTGGGTGAGGACCTGCTGTGGGCATTGTGCTGGTCGCTCCTTTTTAGGGGGGCTAGGAAGGAATTTTTCCCTCACCACCAGAATGGCTTTGGTGGAGTGAGGTTTTTTCACCTTCCCCACAGCAGGTGTCAGGGAGGACCTTTTCTGGTAAGAAGAAAAGGTGGTAGGTTATATGTCACAACTTATTTTGTAAGTGTGGGGCAGATGTCCAGTGCAGGTACTCCATAGGGGAGGCATCCATTGACCAGATAAATGCCCTGGTAAAGGACTTAAAAGGAGGTGCTGGATAAAAGAACAGAACGGTGGAGAGGGGGTTGGGAACTCCTATGATTGGTATGGCAGGGAGCCAAATCCCACCCCATTCTTGTAGCCTACCTTAACCCTCCTAAAAAGAGGGTGGATGGTAAGGTCCAAGCCATGGGTTGGCTGGGGGACCTGGATGGAAAATGAAGTGGGGCTGGTGTAAGCCCCGGGTAATGATTTAAATAAACATGGATTTGCCTGCACTGTACACTTTATCTGCTGGGTAGTCCCAGACATCTATATAATAAAGTTGCGGCCTGATTAAAATCCATATCAAATGTCTCCTGTCCTTCTTTTGGTATAGCCGGAATAGGGTGACCAGATGTCCCGATTTTATAGGGACAGTCCCGATATTTGGGGCTTTTTCTTATAGGTGTCTATTACCCCCAAACCCCGTCCCGATTTTTCACAGTTGCTAACTGGTCACCCTGAACTGGACAAACACACAATCCCCTTCTCCCTGCTTCCCAGTGTAGCCAGTCACATTATGGTGCTTCATGGACAGGTGTACTGGATGTGTAGGGGGATTAGGGATAGGAGTCCCTGTTCACCCACTCTGCTCTAGCACACCCATGCTAGACTAACTGAAATCTGGCTTTAATTTTAAAATCTTTCCTGTAGATTTTAGGCTCTGTAACAATTAAAGCAAATAAATATTTCCTGTTCATTTTCCATTTGCATTTAAGTACCTTCATTATGCAGATTATTAATATTTAAAAGCAAATGGCAAATGATGAATGTGCTATAACCTCTGACAGCTTCTTCCCATGACCCATTTTTAAAATGTTTCAAGACAGATTAAAATAAGACAAAACAAACGATCAGAGAGGTAGCCACTGCTCATTTTTATCATCATGCTCCATTGAGCTAGGGCATTAATAAATAATTGTCTCCCAGTCTAAGAAGTATTACTAACATTGGGAACCTGATTTAAAGCCCAAAGCATCCATGTCTGCTGTAAGCCTGACTTCCAAATTCAGAAATCAGTTCTTTCTTCCAAAAGGGTTAACTTTCAAACTTAAAGAAATCTACAGATCTGTGTTTACAACTTCAGTAACCTCCAGCCTAACCACACACAGCTACCCAGCAACACATTTATATTCATAATTTCTTTTTCTCTTCACTTATATTTTATCTTGAAAGCTAAGGCAACATTCATTTGAATTCTTCACTCTATAATAAGGAAGCAGAAAAGAGATAGCTTAAAAGGCTTAAAAACTAGGTTATTCATAGAGAGGCTTACTGTAATGACAAAGATCTTTCCTTCACTTTGATCTTCTCAGATTTTTCACAGCACAGATAGCACTTCTGGCACCACTGAGGAAAGGCTTCGAACTCTAATGTTTTTTGTCACCTCACAATAACTGGCAGTGAGAACTGCTGGAAAATGTACAGAATTTAAAATCAAGATACTGTAGTAGGTAAACACTTCTATAACAATATCGATATTTGGCTTGGCTATTTTTTCCATCCTGCTATCCTTAACCTCACTTCCAATCAAGATTCAACTACAGAAAGTGGGGAAAAAAAGACAATATATTTTATAGGAAAAAGTTATCGAATGAAAACACCCATTGACTTTAATAGGGCCAGGATTTCACCTAGAGATCCAAAGAGTTTTCTTGCAATGTAGTGGGAAATTGATGATTCAACTTCCAGTGTGTATGCCTTTTTTCTAACTTTTAAGCTCATCCCTTTTTATTTGAATTTCACCTCAGATATAAATTGGCAATTACTGTTATTTAGGTTTTCTGTATACTGAGAGGAAATCGTCGCCTTCTCCCAGCTCCTTCCCCTGTTATCTTAGGCCTCCAATCATTTCTAACCAAGCAGAGTACGGAACACATTGTAAATCATGCAGTCAGCTTCACAATTTACAAAAAGAATCAGCAGAAATGGTTGTCTGACTAGTTACAGAGAGGTCTAATGCTTCAACTTGGGATACACTGGATGAAGCTGCTTACTTGTTTACAGTTGTATAAATGACAGCAAAAAGCTCTTATTGGCAACTGCTTAATGTGGAGGGTAAATACATGAATGCACTAGTGCACTAAGGGACTGTATCACGAAAGTATATGTGCTGCTAATTCAGTATGTGATTCTCAGTGCTTTGTGAAACTATATTAGCTGTTTAATTTTCCAGCATCTGCAATTAGTAAACAAGCAATGTGGTGTAGAGGCCAAATATGGCACTGTTGGCACTACTCATGCAATAGATTTTACCCAAGGATGTAGCAGAAATGAACAATCATTCAGCAAGGCTGCGTGGCCTGCCTCTAATTTATCATGGCTTACATCTCTTGCCTGCCAGTGGAGCCGAATTCATATGTTATTGTCCCAAACCTGTCACTTTCTGGACTGCTTTTTAATCTTCCTCCCAGAATTACATTCAGAAAGGTCACCGCTATCCAATTAGAACCTTATCAAAGATGCACATGCAGGCTGGATTCACGCTTATCAAGAAAGGGTCATAAATCCAGAAATTGCACATCACAAAGTACCATTACCATAATGAATAACTGAAGGGAAAAAAGAGAAAAGTGACAAAAATACCTGTGTATTTGCCAGGCAAGTCTTTTACTCTATTTCTGTGGACACCACGACAGGTGAATGATTGAAATGCTTCTTTAGGAGCACAGGGTGGATAGGAATGGAAGATAAGGCTGTTTAACCAGATCCATTTGCATACAGAAAGTTTGAAAATGTACATTGCTTCTATGAGATGTTTTGTCTATTTTTTAACAAACCTGATTTACACCAAGAAGCACATTGTCAAGAAGGTTTTGGGAAGGCAGTCTTCACTGCAAAATTACCAATGAAGTCAATGGGTGTCTTTTGGCTTCAACCCTTTAAAACAGGGGTTGGCAAACTATGGCCCGCGGGCCATGTCCGGCCCGCGTGACCATCCTGCCCAGCCCTCGAGCTCCTGGTTCAGGAGACTCGTCCCCGGCCTCTCTCCTGCTGTCACCCCTCCCCCGCAGCCTCAGCTCGCTTGCTCCAACCTCACCTGGTGCTCTGTGGTGGCGGCGGTGGCAGCGTGGCCCGGCTCCAGCCGGGTGGCATAGCTCTAGCACTGCCAGCCACCAGTGCTCCAAGCAGTGCGGTAAGGGGGCAAGGAGCAGAGGGGGTTGGATAGAGGGCAGGGGAGTTCGGGGTGGTGGTCAGGGTGTGGGGGTGTGGATGGTGGTTAGGGGGGAAACAAGGGGTTGCATGGGAGCAGGAGTCCCGGGGGGCAGTCAGGAAGGAGGGGGGATTGGATCGGACGGCAGGGGGCAATCAGGGGTAGAGGCTCCGGGGGCAGCCAGGGGACAGGGAAAAGGAGTGGTTGGATGGGACAGGGGTCCTGGGAAGGCATCAGGAATGAGAGGAGGGGTTGAATGGGGCAGTGGGGGTCCAGGGGCAGTCAGGGGGACAAGGAGCGGGTGTGTGTGAATGGGGCAGGGGTCCCAGAGGGGCCACCAGGGAACAGAGGGGGTTGGATGGGGCAGGAGTCCCAGGGGGGCAGGGAGATAGGAGGTGGAGGCCAACCAGCCCTCCATACAATTTACGAAACCTGATGCGGCCCTCAGGCCCGCCCCTGCTTTAAAACCTTACGAAGGTGCATGTGCTTTCAGCAAATGAAATGAATAAAGTTTCTGAGTTTCAGAAAGTTAGTTCAATGTTCTATTTTTATCCAGGCAACCAATTTTAGGGCAGGTAACTAGGTAAAATTAAAGTTACAATTTCCCCTCATTAGAGGTGCACCAATGAGAGAAATGCAGTGTGTCAGAAGAAGATACAGCTTTACGATACTGGCTGTCGCTTTCTGCTAAACTGCTCCCTATACTAGAGGCGCTGGAACAATTTGTATAGTGGGGGTGCTGAGGCCTTGAGTCAAACTGTAAACCCTGTGTATGATGGAAACCGCTTCAAGCCAGCGGGTGCGGCCCCTGCACCCCTAGTTCCAGCAACTCTGCCCTATACTGTTTTGATTGACAACTTGTCGAGGAGTGTTGTATATGCTGAGCAAGTTCTTACTTTTCATTCCAGAGGTGGTTACATTTCAGTGGTGTGTAATGATTTGGAAAATACCATCTAGGACCCTTCAGGTGAAAAGTGTTGCAGCAAAAACATTATTTACTTCTCCTACATTTCCATGTCCTTCATTCAATGGGGTTTCATTGTCATTTGTTCCAGAGTCACACTGGGTTCAGGACAGGCCTTTGTTTGGGCTCCCATCTGTGAAACTGCCTCCCAAAATATATACAGTGCTTTGCAGTCCCTCAGTAGTTCTATTCACAGCCTAGTGGATCCTTTTTATGGGCTAGATTGAACCTTTCAACTCATTCCTAAGTAGGTAAAGGGCACGGGGCTGTGGTATCTTAGGATGAGCACATGAAGGATCTGACTCAGAGTCAGAATTCCCACTACTGCCCTGAAATGAGTGCAGGCTTACTTCCGCCTTCATGCCCAGCCAGCTTTGTTGGCCAGTACACTGAAAAGAAGGCGGTGAAGGAAGGAGACAGTGCTAATACTCTGCCTTTGCTCCAGCCATTTGTTTGAGAACCCAGAGCCAGAATGCAAATAGCCTTATTGTGGATGTGGAGGGCACAACTTCATGCCCTGCACAGCTACATTAGAGCTAGTCAAAATCTAGCCCTTTGTGAATAATTTACTCGATGATAATTTAGGCCTCCCTTTTTCATCAGCTTGTTCCTATTTTTCCCCCCTCGCTCATTTTATTTGAGTGGTCTTTTGTGAACCACTGTGTTTGGTATTAATTTCTTTTCTTTTCTTTTTAAGGGAATTCCATGTGCTCATAAGTGATATTTTAATACAGGGGTCAGCAACGTTCGGCACGCGGCTCGCCAGAGTAAGCACCCTGGCGGGCCGGGCCAGTTTTATTTACCTGCTGATGCACAGGTTCGGCCAATCGCAGCCCCCACTGGCCGCGGTTCGCCGTACCGGGCCAATGGGGGCGGCGAGAAGCCGCGGCCAGCACGTCGCTCGCCCGCACATCTTCTCACCGCCCCCATTGGCCCGGGATGGCGAACCGCGGCCAGTGGGGGCTACGATCCGCCGAACCTGCGCGTCAGCAGGTAAATAAACCTGGCCCGGCCCACCAGGGTGCTTACCCTGGCGAGCCGCGTGCTGAACGTTGCCGACCCTTGCTTGAATAAGTAAGCACGTAAATAAATAAATAAATCAACCTACTGACACTTCAATGCATTTTTCTATCAGGAATTGTTTCCAGGTGTTGCACTGGGGACTTATTGCATTACTATATATGGCAGTTGGAAGGCTGAACCTTGGAGTTTTTAAAGAAATACATATAAGATAACAAGGAAACACATCTCCTTTTTACATTAACCATTGGCAACTTAAATCTTACTTTTCGAAATCAAACGTTACATATGTGGCTCAGGGCAGAGGCTGTCTCTTGCTATTGTGTTTGTGCAGCACCTAGCACAATGGTGCCCCAAAACTGGTTGGAACTCCAGGCTCTGCTATAATACAAAGAATGGATATTGAAACACAATCTATTTTTTGCTAACACAGGATTATTTTTAGATTCTTTGTCTAAAGCCTTAAACGTAACTTTGTGAAAAATGTTAATATTTTATATTTATTTGAAAAACAAAAAACAAACAACCCTAGCCTCTGATTTTGGGAAATGATTTGATAAAACCAACACTTCAAGTGAAGATCTCGACAAGTGCATGTTTTAACTAGAGCATTTTTTATTCTCTGAGAATATTCTCAACATACGTTTAACAAGCGAAATGTAATTGTCCATTAATAGAGCTTAAAATGAGAAATATTACCCAGCACCATATATATGTGGCTGACAAAGGGGCCCCACAGCTCTACCTCCCATTTGTTTTTGGTTTGGCTTTGGCTTTCAGCTGGTCACGAGGAAGTAAAGATATATCCTAGGGTTTTGTTTTTTGGGTTTTTTTTTTTTTTATGTTGACAAGCATGTCATCTGTAGCTCACTAGCTGACATATGAAGCTGTCAGGATATGCCTTGATGGGAAATTGATTGACCTTTATTCATAATTATCAAAACAAAAGAAGAAAAGTGACTTGAGAGAAGCAGCTTCTGCTGCAGTCCAACTTAATGGGGAAGAGGGCCTACTGTAATGGTTTTCAAAGCCTTCACTAAAATAAGAATGCCCATGCAAACCAGGAGATTTACTGCTAGAGATTCCTAATGTTCTGTTACAGGGCAGTTCTGCAATGATGTCACCACTACATTATTCATTTATTATAACAGTTTTGCTAAGTCAGACTTCAACATAGATGTAGTTTTGAAGACTGTACAGTGAACCATATGGTCACAGGCCAGTTTGGAGTGGACACATGTCCACATCACATGACCTAGGCTGTAAACTAGCAAGGGATAGGGATTGTCTCTTTGTTATGGCTGTACCATGCCAAGCACAATGGAGCCTTGGTCTTAGGGTGACCAGATAGAAAGTGTGAAAAATTGGGACAGGAGGTGGGGGGTAATAGGAGCCTATATAAGAAAAAGCCCCAAATATCGGGACTGTCCCTATAAAATTGAGATATCTGGTCACCCTACCTGGCCTACAAGCATTACTGTAGTACAAGATAATTACTATTACTAATAAAAATTAAACTCACAGCTGATAGCAGGTGGTATCATTTTTGGCAGTCATAACAGATTCTGCCCAGAATTTAAAGAGCATGGAGCCAGAACTATGCTATCACACCTAGAGATGTCCTCTCTAGGTCAAGGTTACAGTACACTATGAAGGGAAGCCTGTATTTCAGGGGTCAGCAACGTTCAGCACGCGGCTCGCCAGGGTAAGCACCCTGAGATGTGCTGGCCACGGCTTCTCGCTGCTCCCATTGGCCCGGGATGGCAAACCGCGGCCAGTGGGGGCGCGATTGGCCAAACCTGCCGCGTCAGCAGGTAAATAAAACTGGCCCGGCCCGCCAGTGTGCTTACCCTGGCGAGCCGCGTGCCGAACGTTGCCAACCCCTGCTGTATTTCTTTTGCCACTAATGACTAGTACCCCTGATAAATACAGGTCAGTCTTGCACCTTTCTTCAGTAATATATTCTCTTTAAATAAAACCAGAACCTTGTAAGTAAATAAAATTATTTACAGTAATGCGAACTCTTGCACCATTGTTCTTAAATGTACAGTCAGTTTCTTGTATAATAGCCAGCATTTATGCAGTACTTTACCAACATTTAATTAATTATATACCAAATTGTTTCTAATCAAAATTCTAATGATAGAGTAAATGCCTCAAAAATCATCAAATGCCCACCCAAGCTCCTATGCTCAACTTAGAGTGTCAAATGAGTTAATGGAAATGTGTTAGGAAATGTGTCAATCTGAAAAGATCTTGTTGGTTTCAACTGAGTTGTACTTGTCTTCCATTCCTTAAATTCCTTTGTGGTCATATTTGTTGAATATGTGACTTATTTCCATAGCAATATTTTCTACACTAGACTGAAGACTATGAGTGTTTCCACTCTGAACTCATCATTCAAAGGCTTGTGACCCAACCATAATAGTTTGCTTGGGCTATAATTTAGCACATAAATTCTCAACCTAGGTTCAAAGTAGATTTTGAAAACAAATAAACAAATTCAAACATGATTGGATCTACTGTGTTTTTGTGACTTACACTGTTATCATTCAGAGTTTGTGTGACAGACTACTGAAATACTAGCGACTATTTCAAAAATTAAATTAGGCAGATACTCAGGCTTCTTCTCTTCTTTGAATGTCTCTGTACCTTCCTTGCTTCCACTCTTGGGCATGTCTATCTAAGAGAAAATCAATGCTTTAGGGTCATGTCCTGCCATTTATGATTTTATGATACTCTTTTCCTCCTAATGGAAATTCTAGTGGAAAAAATGTAAACTTGTTTGTACTATTTCCAATTGGCATCTAGGTTTTGGGAGGGAAAATGGGATCTAATGGTCTACTATTTCCAGGGTCCTCCAATAACAAATGAGTTATTCCCCACCGCAAGAGATACCAGTAGTAACTTACAGAGACCAATTGAACGATCAGAACAATATTGAAATTTCCACTAGGATAACAGGAATCCCACAAATGATATTGACCTTTGGTTCGGCCTAGTGACTAACATTTTGTTTACAAAGGGAGTGGGGGGGAACCTTTTAAATTCCCTATTTATCTTCATACTTACCTCCGGCATTTCTAATGCATCCAACCTTGCAGTATCAAGTGCTGTTAACTATTAATCATTAAAGATCTTTAAGCAAACAAACAATATGCTTACACTGACCATGACACTCCATGATAGCATGGAACTTTAGCATTTAGTTGATGCTGAGCCATTCAACAACAAATATACATATTTGGCAGTACAAAAAATAATAGTATCAGGCAAGGTGCAAATTAATATTCGCATGTACTGAACTGGTATCTGTATTATCACTGGCAGGTATCCTGGATGAACAACTGTTTTTGCTGATGGAGTTTAACATTCACTCTCTCTACTTCATTCTCTCTAAATCCTCTTCAGCCTCCGGGTATGTCTACACTGCAATAATGTAAGCCCAGGGTTCAAACTCAGACTCAAGCCTAACCCCCTTTTCATCTACACAGAAATCATGTTAACTCAAGGCTCAGACCCAGGATTCTAGGACCCCACAGGGGTGGAGGGTCTGAGCCTGAATTAAGCCAGGACCCAGGGTTCAAGCTCTATTACTTTGCAGTGTAGACACAGCCCCACCGGACTTGTACTCTGGGAGTCTGCCAAAAGTATCCCACAATCCCATGAGTGAACTTTCTTTATCCTCTGAACAGCCATCTTTGATGGACAGTCAGGTTTTCCCACTCTGCACTATGAACAAAGGTCTAGAGCAGCCACATTTTGGGATGACTCTAGAAAATCTGGGATATTGGGCGCTCGGACTCCGGCCCGCATAATACAGTACAGATGCTGAAGCTCCAGGTTGGGACTCAGGGTTCCACAATTCCTAACCTGGGTTACAAATGAGTGTAGACACTCAAGCACTAGATTAACAAAGCCAGGGTCTGTAACTCTAGTTCTACTAACACAAGGCTTACACTGCAATGTAGACATACCCTCAGAAAGCCAGACCCCCGGGTACAGGGTTCCCCTGATAGTGTGGTTATTCAAGGCACCATCTAGCCGCTAGCATGATTTAAAGCAGTCTACTTAGCCAGCTAAAATGACCAAAATGAACAGGACTAGCCTGTATGCCTGGGGAGGTGGCAAAGAGCTGTCTATGCAGGTTTTAGGCACACGGGGTTATGTTAGTGGGAATAATCTGGTATTTCTTTTTTTACTTTTTCATTTTATTTTCAAACTGCCATTACTAATATAATATCAGCAAGTTCTATTAAATAAGGAATACATCATTACTACACCACTGCTGTGCGGTCTTGGCACTGAGAAAGGAAGCAGTTTGAAGGGTACACACTTTTTCAGGCAGGGAAAGTAATCTAGGATACTCGCCATCAGCCCCAGCTAATAAAATGTCAGTATTCCAGTTTCTCTCCAACATATCCTGCCAGTAACAGGGTTTTAAGGAGATTTAAAACACTCTCAGTAGTGCAATCAAGTGTTGGCATATTGTAGAAGACACTCTGACTTTGCCCACTGGAACATGAGCAGCACATGTTCAAAAGCAGCCAGCAGTGTTGTGGGCCAAGATACGGCTACTCTGCCAAAAAGATTTTTAAAACTGAAGCCAGAAGGTCCAATAATCGAAAATGAAAGTTTTGAGACTCTTGTTCAAACTGAGTAAGTTTCAAGAGATGCCGAAAACTTGATAACTGTCAAGAGATACATTTCAAAGTATGGAATCAACGTGGTTTCATAGAAAATACGTGTTAATACCAAACAAATTAGATATTATTTGATGAAATTGGTTGATCAAGGAAACAGCCATAATGGAATATTCAGCAAGGAATTTGACCACACGACATTCCGATTAGAAAATTAGCACTATTCAAAATCAATACGGCATATAGTAAATTGATTTGAAACTGCCTCCAAGACAGATCTCAAAATAGAATCTTCATTAGGGAATCATCAATGAGAGGATGTGTTTCTAGTGGAGTCCTGCAGGGATCAGTTATCTCCCCAATACTATTCAATATCTTTATCAGTAATCTGGAAGAAAATATAAAATCAGTGCTGATCAAGTTTTCAGATGACACAAACTGGCAAATAAACATAAAATACATAATTTATACAAAGTGATCTGAATTGTTTGTTAAATTGGGCACAATCCAACATCATGCATTTTAATACAGCCAGTACAAGGTCATATTTCTAGAAACATAGGCTGTTAGTCACGGTTACGGGGTGAGAGACTGCATCCTGGAAAGCAGTGACTCTGAAAAAGCATTAGCTATAAATAAATAATCTATAAGTAAATAACCAACTGAGCATAAGCTTCCAGTGTGATGCTAAAGAGCTATAAGAATGATTCCACAGTCTAGAAAACACAAATACAATTATAGAATCATAGACTTTAAGGTCAGAAGGGATCATTATGATCATCTAGTCTGACCTCCTGCACAATGCAAGCCACAGAATCTCACCCACCCACTCCTGTATCAAACCTATGTCTGAGCCACTGAAGTCCTCAAATCACGGTTTAAAGACTTCAGGGTGCAGAGATTCTTCCCGCAAGTGACCCGTACCTCATGCTCCAGAGGAAGGCGAAACCCCCAGGGTCTCTGCCAATCTGCTCTGGAGGAAAATTCCTTCCCGACCCAAATATGGTGATCAGCTAAACCCTGAGCATGTGTGCAAGACTCACCAGCCAGATAATACAGCAAATTCTTTCCTGGATAACTCAGATCCCACCCCATCTAGCATCCCATCACAGGCCATTGGGCATATTTACCGCTAATAGTCAAAGACCAATTAATTGCCAAAATTAGGTTATCCCATCATACCATCCCCCCATAATCTTATCAAGCTTAGTCTTGAAGCCAGATATGTCTTTTTCCCCCACTGCTCCACTTGGAAGGCTGTTCCAGAACTTCACTCCTCTGATGGTTAGAAACCTTCGTCAAATTTCAAGTTTAAACTTCCTGATGGCCAGTTTATATCCTTACAGTGAGAGACGTAAAGAGCTCAATATACTTAACACATCAAAGAGAGGATTTAGAGTCAACTTGATTGTAGTTCATAAGTATGTATGCTAGGAGAAGACATCTTATTTTTAAAGACGCTTTATTGAAGAAAAGGCATAACAAGAGACAACAGCTGGCAGTTGAAGCTAGAAAAATTCAAACTGGAGATAGGGTGCAAAATTTTAATTATCCATTAGAACAACTTACCATGGGATACGGTCAACACTTCACCCCATGCAGTCTTTGAGTAACTACTAGTGGAATAAGCTCCTAATCAAGATGAGTAAAAGACACGAATCTGGTCTTCAATCAGAATCAGATATCTTTCCATCCAACCACAAATTACTGGGTTCAGTAGAGGAATTAATATGTGAAGTTCTATGGCCTGCATTATGCAGGAGATTGCACTAGATGATTCTAATGATCTAGTGAATGTTGACTTTGCTTATTCAGATAACTTCTATAACATATAATCCAAACATTGCCAAGATCAAAGACTCTGAAGATTTTCAGAAAGGGAAAATCATTTTTAGTTTCCTTTAGTCATCTACAAGGCACTTAAGCACTTTTGAAAATCAAGACGCTTACCTAAGTGCCCAAATATGGGTTTAGGAGCCTAACTTCAGACAACTGCATTTGAAAATGTTGACCGTGATATTATATATAGTTATCTTTTATAGCAGTTTAGCAGCTGAAAATAAATAGGAAAAGCCAAAACCATGTGACTGACTAGTTTCCCCAGGACTGGTGTATGGTCCTCTGCAACAGGTGATACATTGGAACGGGTAAATATTACCATCATACAGGAAGGTATGGAGGGGGAGAAAAACAATTAATGTTTTCTTTTGTTTTTACACTAGTCCAAAATTATAATTAATATGATTTTAAAAAATAAATAAATAGGCAAATTTTAAAAATCATCTTGAATTACATTGCAAATTTGCCCTACTTATTTCCTCAAAAGTCCAGCTGGACAAAGAAAGAAGCCAATTAAAGATTCTACTGCCAATATAGCTAAGGGGAAAGTAGAAAGAGAACACAACACAAAAGTAACCTTGTCAAGAACTATTTGCATGGGTAACCTCAGATGGAAGACCAAGTCAACATTTTTTTTTTCTAAAACATTGCAGCTTGCCAACTCTCTCCCCCCCCCCCCTTCTCCCATCTGCCCTCACTTTGGCTAACCTCTAAATTATGGCCTACGTATTACCATCACGCCATAACCAACTACAACTTTCTCAACTAATTGCAATTACAAATGTCTGCCCCATAGTTTCCTGCACTTAAAGGCTGTCAGTACAGTTGTCAGAAGTGTGTAATTGCTGTGTGAGACCCTCACAACTGGCCTCTGCACTGATCTATAGAACCACTCAATTCCACAGCTGTCAGACTGCTGACACCCACTGCAGATAATGACACAGTGTCATCTCTCCAGCTCGTTTACCTGCCGACCCTGCAAACAAATGGACACTGGCAGGGGAGAAAGGGAAGTGAGCAGCAGCTACCAGATTTATCATAATCACTATGATCCATGATGGAGGAAAATCAATTTCTCTTAATCGAGTAGAGTGACTTATTAAGGGTTATGAGTCCTGGCTGGATAGCTGTACTGATTTGATTATGGTGAGAGAGAAATTAGCAGCAAGCCTCCTACACTGTCTTTCCCTTTGTCTTCTGGCTCAGGGCTGTTATTAAATTATTAGCTTATGAGAGTCTTAGTAAGCAGGTCATGCTTTGATCAGGAGGAGCATAAGGAAACAGGGTGCTGAAGGTTTCAGAAGTGTTGACAGGTAGAGACGTGAACATTCACAATATGCCCACTGCAGCATTTTTTGTTTATAATTGAAAGAGCACAGGAATAGCACATGGCTGCTCCAAACACTCAAGCCCTCCCAGAGAGGTGTCAGTCAGGTGCTGAATCAACTCTCTTTCCATTTCTAGATTTGAGCTGGGAATCCTCCACCGAGGAAAGGTTACATTTAATCACTCAGAGTGTTATATAATGTGGCTGCAAATTAAAGCTGAACCAATCCAGCTTGTGAGAAATGCTTTATTTAAGAGAAAAATCTATTGTATTTTTATGAATTTAGTGTAGCCAAAGTCAATGGTAGAAAAAGGAGCACTTCAAAATGCAATTTTGGGGGCCTGTAGAACTTGACAAAGACAAAATGACAACATTCAATGTTTGTGACTATTGCATCGCAGGGCTGGTGAATGTAGTCACTAAGGTCCGCCTTTTTTGTGTCTCTTCATCTCTCTAATATTTTAGAGATGGGGAAAAGCACTTAAATGATACACTGTCGAAGCAGAGCCCTCAAATAGGTTTCCTTCCCCAAACAAAATACCACTGGCATCTGAAAATTTGATTTTGGAAGATGCAGACAAAACAAAGCTCAACGGGGAATCTGAATTTTTAATGTTCAAGGAAGAATTTTGTATTTGAAATATTCTTCGTTTAATCCTGCAAGATGCTGAACTCCTCCTGCAGGGTGCCCAGCACTTTCAATTACAATTAAAATGAATGGGAGCTGACAGTACTCTGCCACTTCTAGTATTAGATGTGGACCATAGGGCTGTTTGTATCTTCTAAAAACACTGAGCCAGATCTTCAGTGAAGTACATGGACATAACTCTGTGACAAACGTCCATTACTCTGTGTCAGCAGCTCTTGTCAGGCCTGACACACTTATTACACCTAACATACTGTTGTCATGATATATACACAAAAGGTGGCATGTAATATGTCATTGGAAAACTAATAACTCACCGATCATTAATATTCTTGTGCGATGTACGTACGATCAACCCACCAGGGATTATACAGACATGCTGTAATTACGACTAAAAGGTGTTTAAACTAGGCACGCAAGCAGGAGTTGATAAACAGGTTTTTTTTCCCAGACAAAGGAATGCAATTCCTCCTGCTTGAATGTGTCTCCCATGTAAATTAAGCAAGGTGTGACTAAAGAAAAAGGAAAGCATATCTGCATGTCAGGCAAACCGCAACCAGGAGTGCAAGTAAAGAAAAAGCAATCACTTGACAGTCTCAATGGGGAATGGAGACTGCACCCCCAGAAAGACTTCCTGCCTCTTGAAGCAGGGCCAATCAACTTTGACAGATATACTTTCAAAGGTGTCCTGGACTGTAAAGAGTGGGGCAAGGAACCCTAAACTCCTCAACCTCTAGGAGACTAGGAGAATCAGAGCCTTGGACTCTGTGGGGATCACAGCAATTGCTGGAAAAGGAAGATGGGGAGGAAACTACCTTGAACAACAACTGTAGCTTGTTACGTTAGATCTTAGCCATTAGAAGGCGTATTTTTACTTTTGTTTCTTTGTTTGTAACACATTCTATCTTAATTCCTTATACTTGGTATCACTTAATCCTATGCCTTTTTGTTAAATAAACTTGTTTTACTTTTATTATAAACCAATTCAGGTGCTGTGATGGAAACCTGCCAGTTTGTCAAACCCCAGCTAAATTAAGGAGCTGTAAGTGTTCCAGGAAAGAGTGAACACTGCAAGGGGGTGTCTTTGGGGAACTCGGGAGTTGGGGTTCACAGTCAGTTACCTCAAGGCAAGGTTTGGGCTGGTACAGTCCTCAAGAGTTTGCTGGCAAGGCAGACAAGTTGGAGTTAAAGGGAGATGTCACACAGTTTAGCAGTAGGAAACTTCTCAGTAGCTGAGGCTGAGACAAGTAATAGAGTTATCAGTAACAGAATTCTGGGAACCTCAGCTGATTGTCACATTGGCAGATGGTTTGGGGGAAATTTGGGACTTGGACATTGTTGGGGGTCACTCTGCAAAAAGTAACTGAGAGGTAGAAGCAAAGGTGTGACCTCGTGTACGCTGGCTGTTGGTGTCAGGGCTGTCAAGGTACCTGGAATTGCACGGCAGGCAGTGACACAACCCCTTATAGGTCTAGGTTGACCACCAAAGTGTTACAAATTCCACTGAAGTTAATGGTACTGTGCCAATTTACACCAGCTGACGATCCTGGACCACTAATGTTAAGACTATTACAACAACCCCAAGATTAACATTTTCAGGCACATTATCTCTGGGCCCTGCCCATGTTGATTTAAATGAAGTTATGTGTTTATTCCATGACCCCTATCTCTCTCCTTCACTGAGATTTTTACAATGGACAAATAATTGAAAGTCTATTTTCACCATTTTGGTGCTCAACACATGCTACCCACAATTCTATATTATAAATAAATTCTATATTATAAATATATATTAATATATGTCCAAGCTTGTGGTGAATAGTGAATGGCTTACAAGAGCTTAGGATCTCAACATTTTATGGGTAAGATTAGTGCTTCTGGTGACTGGTAACTCAGTTCTAATGACTTCACACGTACATACACACAAGGGCATCCTTTAAAAATTCCACCATTTTGAATGATTTTACTAATTATAAATAGAACTGCCCAATCCTCTGCATGGACCAGCACTAAAGCAGGATGTGAGTGTCAGTGGTGAGAATGGTGTGACTCAGAAATTTGGAATTCTATTTCAGTCTCTGGAAGGGATATGCCCAATTTTTCTGCCTATTCCTCTCAACCTTGATCCCTTCAGCCTTGTCCCTCCAGCCTGTCCTTGTCCCAGTCCTGCCTCTTCTCACCATAGCCTCTTATCCCAGTCCCCTTCTCCCCACCTAATCAGTCCCACTCTCCATTCTTTGGGGTTCTTCATCCCATTCCAAGTCCCCTTCCCAGCAAGTCATAGTCTCATCCCTCCAGTCTTCTTGTCACAACCAGAGTGTCTTCGCCACTCCCAGTCTCCTGGCCCCACGATTCCCAGTTCTCCTCCACCATACAGATCCTTGTCCCCAGTTTCATTGGCCAGCTAAGTCACAGTTCCTTTCTCTCCTGGCTCCTCATCCAATTTCCCCTCCCACCCTGGACTCCTGTCACCCACATTCCCCAACCCCCCACTGGCTCCCAGTCCCAATCTCTCTCCTCAGGAATTAAAATATATATATTCTTCCTTCCTAGCATTGCAGCAGTAGTCATTTTTTACCAAATGTTTCAAATTGCTGAAGAAAGCTTTATACTCTGGAGGATAAACGCCGCAGAATTTATAAGTCAAGGGTCAAAAGAGATTTTGCAGCAAGCACTTTGTAAATACTGGAATCCACTAACACCCTATTAGTCAGATTCCTAAATTAACCCTTCAGTGCCTTCAGATGAACATATGTCTTTTACCCTCTAGCATCAATGAAGTATTGTTTAAATCAATGACAGTAAACAAAGTGTACCATTTTATAAGGTTTTAGTCCTCAGAATGATTTAATTCTCAATGAAACAGTAGCTCTGTCAAATTGGTCTCCTCTGACACCTACTTTGATGATACATTTGAATCTGATACAAATTGACACATGACAGCAAAAGGCCTGTATTAATTAGAAAGGGTTACAGCAACATTTACCACTGAGACTTAACTTGGATCATTTTTTTGCTTATCAGCCAATACTCACCCAGAAGCATTCAGGTACATTGTCTCCAGGTGCACAGAAATTAGAACTACAGTGACATATGGTATTACAATGTTATTAAAATATAATGTTACTATGTGTCTTCTGTGAAATGAGTCAAAAAAACCAAAACAAAACAACAATTCTAATTTACAATATAACTTAGAGCAGGAACACAATTAAAATATATCTGCATTTTTAGGAAAACACATTCATCTTTAATCACATGCCTATTTCTTGAATGGGAGGGGACGGGTTGATAATCTAATAGGTTCATTCCACCTCCAACATTCATTATTCTATTATACAGGATAATAGTACTACTAAAGTCTCACATCTAAAATTTCAGTTATTTATTCTATACATCTAAATCTTAACAATACTATATTTTTCAAAGATGCATCTATAAAACAGCATCTCTGTTATTTTCAGTTTTTGTATGTTCATCAAGTTCAACAAAAATGCCAATATTATAATCCTCCATTAATTCCACTACCAAGTATGTTACTTCTAATATAAGAAACAATATGTAAAATGAATGGAAAGCAATCAGCATAGAAGCATTGTTGGTTTGGATTGGGGTGGTGTTGTTTGTTTTGTTTTTAGGAAATATCTTCCAAATTAATCTGCAAACCTGAAAAATGAATAAAAAATTAACCAGCCAAAGAGAGAATTCCAGTTATTTTAGTGTTTTGCTTGTGAAAACCTCTAGCATGCAGCTGCAAAACTTATATGTCACATATTTTCCTTTAAATCATCTTCCAATTGCATTTCAGAGAATGGACTGTGACAATGGTTTGAAGCTTTATTCCCCTCTGTAGCTACAAGTCATCACAATGCTGACTCTAATCAGGTTACTCTGCATCTGTCTGTCACAAATAACCTAGTAACAACTAAATGGATTGCCATAAATCTTTCAATTAGAATGCATAACTTTATTAGCACAATATTTTTGAACTGATTGCATTACTTTAAAAAAGAGCTTTCATTTACTCTGTCATTTGGGGGTCAAATGTGTTCAATGGCTGCATACATATGAACCCTTGCTTCAGCATTATAGTGGTCTCCAGAATTTCTTCTCTTAACACACCATAGCCATACTTGTAAGCTACAGTATGCCTCTCATCCTTCAGAAGATGCTTTGCTCAATGGTATAAAGCTGATTGATAGTGTGGTGTGTAGTTCTGTAGGTTAACTAAACATGACCAAGTTTCTTCATGACACAGGAAGGTCATAGGCCATATTACCACTTCCACGGCAGTGTCATCTCTCATGTACCCTCATTGTGCTTTGTAAAAATAGCTTGTCATCGGATATGTTTTCTAGGAAATGTTATGCCTAATTTTTGTTTGGGGGTTGTTGAAATCTAAATATAACAAAACTGCATGTAATTTGAAATCCATGCCAGGACCACATCTCAGCAAAAGGCATCCTATCAAGCTGTATTCAACTGGCACAGTCATTGTGGCTTTATGGAGATCTGTATCTTGTTTCATGAACTGGGAGAACAACAAAATAGCATTAACTCAATGAAAATTAGAACAGATTGTTTTATTCCATTACTTTCAGAACTACACTCAAGTCCATTCGCTAACTATGCTGACGTTGGTGTTTTTCACAGCTCAAACATACAGTTAAATATTGTACCATAGAAAATGAGATGAACTGACCAGCTGGATTTACATGATGACAGTACTTAAACATTTTAATAAATATACATAATCATTTATACATACATGCAAGCATATACCATAGGTAGAGCAGGTATCAGTATTCTATAGCTAAGGTTGCACAAGCATTTTCATTTAAGGGACCATTTTTGGACTTCAGCATGTTATCCATTCTGGTTGAAATTTGGAAGGATTTTTTTTTCGTTTTCTCTTTCTTCAGATCAGGAACAAATATTTGTTAGAAAGCTTGAAGATTCGGCGATTTTCAAGAATGAAAAAGTGATGGGTAAAAACACTTCAAATGTTTATTTATTTTTTAAAGTAGTTGCAACATTATTTTGAACAGCTCATCCATGGTAATGGCAGAAAGGTAGAAAGGTGAAATTTGGAGATGGTCCCTACATCACAGATCGCCTGTCAGTGCTCTAGTGAAAATTAATAGTAATTTCTCAAAGTTGTAAAATGGACCTTAGCTATGTACACCGGATTCTCTAATGCAATCTCTTCATAGCCTACCAACATTCTTCTGGTGCTCTGCATGTAAATGCAAACAACAAAAACAACAACAATAGGTCTTTTAAAGTAACTTTCACCTAGTGTTGTAGGCAGTGTTGGGACTGTTTTCTCTATGATTAGTAAGAAAGGAAGGAGAGCTCCTTTCATATAATAAGTGAAGATGCATGTACAGGGAGGCAATGGTCTGAAGAAGTCCTGCTTTTATTAATTTTTTATACACACACATACACAGGCTATAGAAAGATGTATGCAGTAGAGTATTCGAGTATGCGGTCTAGCAAATAGCTGAACATGATGGAATGTGTGTCATCATTTTGATTTTTTTTAATATAGGGAAAGAAAGAAAGAAAGACCTATATTAAAAAGCAGTACTATGAAGTCAAGAAATAACAAAATTAAGGTCACTTATGCTATTTTAACACTTTATTCATGTGTGTATGCAATATGATACAGTCTTTTATTACATGGCCACATACTACCTTTTCTACAGGTCCTCTGCTCATTCAGAGCCTGAACGAAAGCTCATTAACTTAAGTGTGCTCTGGATCAGGCCCTTAGTTTTGCATGTTGGAGACAGGATGAGGCTGGACTATGAAGAGAATCAGTCTGGAATCCAAAGCACCTCTGCTCCATTCGGTGTATGGTATGTGCCAAATGACACAGGTGCCTCTAACACTCATTCCTTATTGTAGGTAGAAGTTGTACATTGTTTGAGGCGTCAGGTAAGACTGAAAGAGGCAGAATACTCTTGAGTTAAGACAATAGACTAGGAACCAAGGAAATTAAATTACTTTTCTGCCTCTTTCACTGACTTTCTGGGGCCAAACACTGATCAATCGGGATACAAAAAAGTTATCGAACAGCAGCCTGGTTGACGGGGCACTATCCATCTTGTTCACTGACTGAAAAAGGAGTCCTGCAGAAAATACAGTATGTGATCATGTAATTACAAACTATATAACAACATACACATGGGGGCAGAGTTAAGGTTTCACAGGCAATCTTATCTTTGTTATTTCCTGACTACTTCACTTTACAATCACAACCTTACTGTTCTTTTAATGTATTTTTCTAATAGTGTGTGTATGGATTAATGTGTGTACTACTTTTATGTATACACACACACACACACACAAAACCGATACATTCACTAATGCATAATATTGTATAACATACACATATACTGTATATACTAAATCGTAATATAAAAATATTATGAAGAAACAGCCAAAATCAGTAGACAAATTGATCCCTGGTGTAACACCATTCACAAATCAATAGAACTACAACATTACACCAGAGATGAATTTGCCCCATTTTATCTTCTGTCATTTTATCTTCTCAAGCTGTACACTGAAAACACAGGCTACTTGTTAAAGCCCATCCTGCACTAGTGTTACAATAAACCAAAGATCACTTGACTTAGTCTGGTTTATCTTTCCATACACATCTCTTTTACAGCAATAATCTACGAAATAGTCTTAAACAGATTGTATAGCCTAAGATTAACCAACCTTATTTGATTCAATAATAAAGCTGTGCAGCAGTAAAATAGTTATGAAGGTTATATTAAGGTTTCTGTTCCATACACTGCTTATCATCTTTCCCCACTAGAACCTTGTAATAGATCTAAAATCAATATTCGTGTCATGTCTTAAATTTACCATTTTTCCCCTTAAAAGCAGCTCCACAGGGGCTCATAAAGAATCGAGTGGTTAAATTTCTTTTAAAACTAGTCAATTATAAAGATAGGCCAATTTATTCATTACCAAACTGCTCAGAGTTTAGGTTCTTGATACAGCACTTGATTCTCTGCTGCTGATTCCCCTCCAATCAGCTTTAATAATAAAGTAGCACAGTTCTGAGCAAGCAATTTCCTCTGGCTACTGAAGGAGACCACCACAAGCAGTTTCCATATTTGTCTGTGAAGCAGACAGCTTGCAAAAAATGAAAGCTTGTGTTAGCCATGGGGGCAGTAAGGTGGGAGTGGTGTTAAGGAAAAGAAAATACAGGACATCCACATTCAATTTTAAATCTAACAGACATGGTTTGTGACATTATGTCACTGGATAGTTGTGCTGTCAAGATAAAAGAACACAAAACAAAATTGTTTTAATACTTGAATGCTTGCAATATTACTAAAATGCAGTGTACTTGTATATAGCAGAACAAAGCCTTGGGTTAGTATGGTACAACAGTTTTTCATGCTGCCAGCATAAATGTTAGTTTCAATTCTGTAAAATAAAAGCTTTCTACGTAGCAAATTCATTATGCTTCCCTCTAAATAGTACAAACTCCTCTGAAGTCAATGGTACTGGGCCAATTTACACCAACTGAGGATCCTGGATCACTAGTTTTAAGACTATTGCAATGATCCCAAGATAAACATTTTTAGGCATTTTATCTTTGGGGACTGAAAAGAGGCTATGTGTTTATTCCATGACTCTTTCACTGAAATTTTTACAATGAACAAACAGTAAACGTTACAAGATAATTTTATAGTATGCATTTTTTCTTGGTATTTAGGTGGGAAAATATAGGGACAAATCTAGATATTGAGGAGACAAGAGTCATTCATGTATAATAAAGATTACAACCGGATTCCCATTATAGCCGCAGTTTTCACCATCTTTACTATTAGAATGTCAACAAGACTAAATCAACCCATCTAGAGTTTTGCATAGCACATCTCTCCACAGGGTATGGATTTTTTGGGGGAGTTATTAAAGAAAATACACAAACATTTAATTAACCCAGTTTTTCTTTAATTCTCCTTTTAATTAAAGCTACAACTTTTTATCATGTGATTGTCTGCTTTAAAAAGCTTTTTTTTTTTTTACTCAAGACCACAGAGCTGTGAATATGTGAAGTACTTAGTGTACCTAAACACCTCATTAGATTGAGCTGTATTATGCTTATCTACTGAGATGGAAAACTAAGAATATTAATATGGCAGGTTTGACATCACAACAATTGATGCAAATTCTAGGGTCTAACTTGATAATTTCTGAATGCTTCCCCCAGTGAAAGAGCAGAACTATTGTCATACTGTAAGTGTATGTGTATTAGCCTCACCTCATATTTGTAGCAAGGAACTGTAACAAAGAGCTGGAATGCATTTGCTAAACTAAAGCTTTCCTGTCAATAAGAAGTTGTGTTTTTTTTGTTTTTTTTTTAAATCACAAGAAATCTCACAAGTTAGAGATTTCAAAGGGACATGTCAACTCAAAAAAGCTAGTCAATATCAAAACTGAGTTAAAAGTAGGTTTCAGGTGCTACATGGGCTCCTGAATTCCTCCAGCTTATTTTTGTCCTTTTAGAATATTTTTTCCCCAGTTTTTTTGCCGCTCAATACATTAAAGACAACCACTACAACAATAAAATAAAATAAAATAAAATAAAACAAATATAAAAAGAGGGGAAACTAAGAATCTGCTCCTGCAAACACTTAAGGATGTAAGTAACTTTATGCATGAGTATTCTTTCTGAGTTAAATCAATGTGCCCAAATGTTGGTCAGATCATAATTAATGGCTTGATTCCACTCACATTTATACCAATGGGAACAGGATTAATTTTATCTACGTTATTTATATGACACCTATTACTATAGTATCAGAGCACCTTATTAACTCCCATGTATGTATCCTCATAGTACCCTTCTGAGGTAAGGTATTATCTTCTCCATTTCACAGATTAGGAACTAAAGCATAGAGAGCCCATGGTTGCACAGGAAAGCTGTGAAAGAGCAAGAAATTGAACCAAAATCTCTAGCTAGCGTCCTAATCACTGGATCAGTCTTTCTTGTGATGGAATAGGCCCTGGCTATAAATAGCAAATATATATAAATACATTGTCAGTTAAATACAAATTAAAACAAAGTGTGATTTTTAAGTTGATGGCAGTTCCTTTAAAAACTTAAAATCTTGCAAAATATCCATTGGCGGTAGATAGTTGAACCATAGCACATGTGGGTGCTATCTTTTATGTTAGTGCTAGCAATTACATTTTAGATAAGTCCTCTGGAAAAATCAATCATTTCACCTCCTCCCAAAGCCTCATTCCCCTTTGGCTGTAGGTGACATTAAAGGTTTCAAATGCCATATTAGTTGATGGCTCAGAATTAAATGATATCTTGTATGGATGTGCTACAGTAAATGCGGCTCCAATGTTGATGATGGCTATTTAAAAAAACAACTGTATTTCTTAGACAATGGAAATGTGTGTCAAGATTGTCTATGAGAGAACGGCATATAGATTTGACAGAAACAGCTACATATAAAAAAGATATTTTTTTAAAAAATGTTCACCACTTCACTCAAATACAACTACATTAGCCCCAATAGAGGCTAGAAAGTTGCCATTTCCCCATCTACTAAGGAATGGTCAGAACACTACTGGCATGTTACCAAGACACAGAGTCCTATCTACCTCTTTGATGCTAAAGTAACACTTTCCTTAAAAATCTTTATCATAAAGATAAATGGGGCAGGGATTGCAATTTACTGTATGTTTGTCCCATGCCTAGTACAATCGAACCTGATCTGGTTTGATGCAGGCCTGGGTGAGAGGTTCGATACTGTGACTGGAATTAAACAAGGATGTGTGTTGTCACCAATCCTCTTTGCCTTAGCAACAGTCTGGGTGAGAAAGCAGGCAACAAAAGGCATCATGTCTGATGTAAAATGGATTAGTGGAGACAAGTTCCATGACCTTGACTTTGCCAATGACACTATTTACTAATATTACGTGGAACGGAACAATTGCCCTTGCACCAGAGGTAAAAGAGAAAGGAGCAAAAAATGGACTGAAAATAAATGCAGAGAAAATCAAGATGATGAAAGCAGGAAACTGGACAGCAGATGCAAAGGTGTACATGGGTGGAAAGGAAATTGAACAGGTAGCTGAGTTTTGCTACCTGGGAAATGTGATGACACCGGAAGGTAGCTGGGACAAAAACATTCATATGAGATTAGAAAAAGCACTGTTAGTTTGACCTTCCAAAGGTCAGACTATATCATGCGATTGAACTGAACGTACTACTGTACGAAGTAGAGATTTGGCTGAAGACACTGGCTAACAAGAATTTGGAGGCTATCCATCACAGATGGCTGAGGAAGATACTACATGTTCCATGGAAAGACAAAACAACAAATGCAAGAATAAGGGATCTGACAGAGCAAGACAAGTTAGAAAATATCAAAGAGAGAAGGCTCAGGTAGTTGGGATATCATGGCACAGAGGCCCATTGGTGGTTCACTACTCTGTGTCAGTAGCTCTTGTCAGGCCTCACTACACCCATTTCACTATGGTTATAACCTGATTCTAAAAAGTGTCATACAATAGGTCATTGGAAAACTAATAACGGACTGATCACTAATATTCTTGAGTGATGTACATATAAAGAGTGTATTAAGAGTTATGGACCTATCCTGCAATTATGCCTAAATTGTGTTTATACCAGGCATGTCAGGGGGAGTTGGTAAATAGGTCTGCCCTAGAAAAAGGAATGCTTATTTGCTTCTTTGACCAGCTCAGTCATCAGGAAGAGATAATGAAGGTCAATTTACATATTAGGTAAACAAAGCTAACAAGCAGGGGAGGAGAATAAAGTTTCTGGGTTATAAAGGCAGGGGGTGTAAGGCAATCAAATCAACTGATTTATACAATGGTACTGTACTATAGCAGTTTACCTAATGAAGTGTTTTATGAAAGCTAATTAATATCATTGTAAAATATATGTATTAACACAATATAAGAAATTATGGATACTCACTGATATTAGGCTTCACAGTGTGTGTCCAAACAAAGGAAGAAGAAACAGGCCTCTCCCAGACAGGACAGCTATTTACCTGTCTCCTATGTCAATTAAGCATGGAAGAATCAAAACAATGGAAGCTCCATTTACATACAGGGAATGGGAAGCCCAAAGGAAGGGAAAATCAGCATGATGTCACTGTGCCTCTTGAAAAAAGGAAATTGAACTTTGGAAGATAGAAGCAAAGATAGAAGCCATCTTTGGCATCCATCACTAACCAGATACAAGGGAACAGAGCTCATGCAAGCTGAGAAAGATGGGTTGAGGTCTCTGGGAACTGACTATAAGTGAGAAACCTACATAGGCAAAGATCTTTCATCTAGAAAGACAAAGGGAGCCAGCATCTTGTACTTCTGTAGAAGGTCCTGACTGAGAGAAAGTCAGCCAGGGCTGGGAACATAAGAACGGCCATACTGGGTCAGACGAAAGGTCCATCTAGCCCAGGGATCGGCAACCTTTGGTACATGGCCCGCCAGGGTAAGGACCCTGGCGGGCTGGGCCGGTTTGTTTACCTGCCGCGTCTGCAGGTTTAGCCGATCATGGCACCCACTGGCCGTGGTTCGCCATCCCAGGCCAATGGGGGCTGCGGGAAGCGGCGCGGGCCGAGGCACGTGCTGGCTGTCGGTTCCCACTTACCCTGGTGGGCCGCATCTCTGATCTAGCCCGATATCCTGTTTTCCGACAGTGGCCAATGCCAGGTGCCCCCAAGGGAATGAACAGAACAGGTAATCATAAAGTGATCCATCCCCTATTGCCCATTCCCAAATTGTCTGTCACCCATTCCCAAAGAAGGAATATTAGTGAGATAAACCATCTTGAACAAAGCCTGGGAAGCCGCGGCCAGCACATCCCTCGGCCCGCGCCGGTTCCCGCCGCCCCCATTAGCCTGGGATGGCGAACCGCGGCGAATGGGGGCCACGATCACCCGAACCTGCCGTGTCAGCAGGTAAATAAACTGGCCCGGCCCGCCAGGGTGCTTACCCTGGCGAGCCGCATGCCGAACGTTGCCGACCCCTGGTCTAGAGGCTAGATAGGGTAAGGTGAAGGAAGTAAAGAAACCTGCACAGGGAGGCTCCTGCTGCTCTTAGGTTGGGAGGGAGGAAACAACTTGGAAGCAGACCCAGGAGGACAAAAAACTGTGCCAAAATCTGCTTGGCCCAGATTACCTCCATGACAGAATGATACACTCCATACCTGTGCTGCCAGAAGCCAAACCCAAAAAGAACAAATAATGGCTATGCAGTGAAATCCCTCTGCAATGTAGTAAAAGGTCTTAACATACATAATTCAGCCATACTGCATAAGAATTTAAGGTGAAAGTAAATGATATTTGTAATCCTAAATACTTTCGGTGCTTTAGAAAATCTCTCCTTAATGGAACGTGTGACTCATTTTTGGCATCCCAAACTCTCGTAATTTTAACTGATATAGGAACGGATGTATAATTGGATAAATAGGGACATGAAGAAAGTTCTTAGTTAATTATAGTTCAGCATTGGAGGCCCCAGTCCTGAGAATAATTTGTAGAAGTATTGTGGGAGGGTGCTGTTGGTGGAGTAGATGTTGGGAGGAAATGGGAAGAGGGACTAATAGCTGGGAACATATAGTCCACACACTGGAGACCAGATACTATGAAGTGCTGATCACCTCACAAAAGTTTGTGAGTGCCCTTAACTCTCTCTGATGTCAGTGGGAGTTGAGGGAACTTAGGCCCTTAAACTGGCAAGCAGAACTACAAGTGGCAGAGTTTTAATCTCTTTCCTGAGGGCTTTCTTTTATTGAGTCCAAACAAAAACAAGCCACTCAGAAGAGTGGGTCCCAACTGCCAGGGACCTTGGCAGCTTTTTTTGCCAGATGAGAGGGAAAAGGACACAGTCTTTTTCCTACATAGCCATGACTACAACACTTCCCCTCTTCCTTTATACTCCCACCTCTGATCACTCATGTGATGGACAGGAGTCCAGGTTAGCTCCTCCGGCATGGGAGCTTGTACAGCAGCACCGTTCTACCTTGTCACAAACCTCAGTTCAGGAGACCATGCCTTTGTGGAACAGTACTTAAGAACACGCTCAAGTGCTGTCCTGTATTGAGGCCCTCAGTCCTTGACAAAAGGCATTAATCACCTTTCAGGATCAGGCTTTGGCACCTTAACTCGGGCAACTGCCAGGACACCAGGCGGAACATAAATAGACTGGGTTCTGGTGTCAGTCAATGGTGACATCAGGGATTATAGAAAAACAGATGACTTAATGCTTATACAAATAAAAGTATCTTAATTCAAATATATTAGTTTACCAGTCTGACAGTGTAATAGAAAAGACAACACAGAAAAATACCAATTATATACTTCCTCTTACTTAAATGTCCCATTAATCAATGTTTGTGTTAGTGTGGAAGACAAACCAGCTTTAATTCTAAAATTACCATTTAGTTTCTTTTGACATTCTAGAGACATTTAAAATATTGGTGAACTACAACTGAAACTCTGTACGGACTCTAGTGCACTATTTACTAGTCAACTCTAATAGGTGCTTTTGCAACCATGGAAAAAATGATAGCCTTCTAGTTTCTGTGACATCTGTCCTATTAATTCTGAACAAAATGTTTCCAATATCCAGATCCATGATCACACAGGTAGCTGAGCATGTTATTGTCCAGGCAAATGTGTTATGAATTCTCAGATGATGGACTACACTAAGGCCAGATGTCAGAGGTGCTGAAACTGATAATCCATCAGTAATTTTCTATCTGCCGCAATAGCTCTGACCCATTGAACTAAATAAATATGTTTAATCACCAACTGGTCAACTTATCAAAAAGTGCCACAGGGTAACAGTAGGTCTTGACAAACAGAGGACAGACAGTGCCTGAACCATTGCCACAAGCAGGAAAGTAAAAGTGCACCTTATCTCAGCATCTTATGTTTAGAAACAGACTCAGGGTGAAATCATATTAAGGAAAACAAATTTCATATTAGAAAATAAGCCAGTAGGCTAGAGCTCCTATCTGAAATGCCATGATTCTTTTCTATGGTGTGTTTTACATTCTGGATTGTTTTTCATGTAAGCAAATGAGATTATCTTTTTTTTTTTATTAGAAAGTCCAATTATTTTCTGAAGAGATCAAAGTTTAAGTAGTTCACAGTACAAGCCGAAGGCTTGATTGCTTAGTGGTGCTGTTGGCCTCTGCACCTTTTTGGATGGAGCCTTAAATGATGTATTACCCATCCCTGGACTACAGGTGCCACCAGCTGTGTGACTAAAAAGGAATGGCAGGCAAAGCCTCACAGGTATCACACAAGTCTTATATAAACTCTTCCTGAAGTTTGAAAAACAATCACCATGTAGAAAGTGGTACTTTCTCTAGGTGCATCTACGATAAAGTGACCTAGCTCCCCCACATCGGGTTATTAGTCTCTCACTTTGCTGCTGTCCAGTGTTGGCAGTCATGACAGAAAGCTCTTGAACTTGTTTATTCACACTTGTTTAATCCTGTTTCCACACACTGCCTTACAGTCTGTGAGGCTAAGAAGATGGATGAGGAGAGCCAGGGCCATGAGGGGTCGGGGTCATGATGTCGCTGGATCTCATTAACTACATCACTCACCACACCAGTCACTCCAGAGGTCACCTCAACTGAGGACTCTGGGATAGGTGATGGAAAAATGGCTGGCAGAAATGCATACATTTTTCCTGCAGCTGATGCGACATATGGAAATAAGTATAGACACTGATACTGCCCTTAAGCTCCAAAAGATGCTGGGCTATTGGGTGACAGAAATATTTATATAAACATTTTCTTACAGATACTACAGCAAAAGCCAGAAAAGGCCGACAAATCAGAAAAATCATAATCAGGATGTACAATTAATTTTGTACGTCCAAATTTGTGGGGGAAAACTATGTTATGTTTCTTTTATTAGCTTTTGCATATTTATGAGACTAATTGGGAAAGGGGAAAATAAAGCAAATATACTAGAGATAATATTATATAGTGGATTCTACCAAATTAAATAAAATAGGCTGGAAATCTACCCATCTTATATTCAAATTAAATTGAGCTCACTGTGTTCTTAACAAAGGAGCTTTGTCATAATTTAGAAGCTTGAAGATTACATGAGCATTCCTTTCAGTATCCAGAGCATGAGAACTTTTAAGGGTATTACTCGCAATTTATGCAGAATTTATATATTGTAAAGTGTGCTGTAAAAGAATACTTTCCATATTTCATTATAACTTGAGGATATATTTTTCTCATAACATTGGCAATAAGGATATTAGAATTATAAATGATATTTTCAGATATATTGTATAGCTTATTTGTGCAGCAATTCTGTTTCACAGTTTAAACTTCACTTCAAATAAAACTGTCCCCTTCATGTACCTGTTTGCTGTGACTATTTAGATCTATGCCCTGTGATCAGTCATTCTGAAAGGCCAAATCAGTTGCAAGAGATGGGTGAAAAGGCTACATTTAAACACCACTGCAGTGCTGGAATGAAAAACAACAGTAAAAGGGCTTGATAACATGGGCGTTCTGATCCTATCTTATATTCACTGGTTCACTATACAGGTATATAATAAGGAAATATGATGCAAATCCAGCCTGAAAAAGTTAGAACGGATTCTGATCTCATTTTCCCCAGTTTTACACCAGCGGAGATACTCCCAATTTACACAAGTGTGAGAGAGATCAGAGTCAGGTCCATAATCAATAGATTCTACTCAAGAGAGTGCAAACTCTGGGAGTCCACACTATTAATTCCTCAAAGTGCAGGCACTTAGACTGCATTCATAAGGGAAACCATTTGTCCATGATTTTTATGATTTCTTTCCCCAGAGTCAACTTATCTATAAGCTATGGTTTATATTGAATATCCCACTGAAAAGGAAAAACAGTCTCATAACCTTGCCACAAGGTGATTGTGAACAGAATTTACACAATTAGTTAATTCCTTGTAAAAGACATAAAACTTAAGGGAGGTCGCTATTTTACCCGTTGTCTTGACATGTATATGTTGCCAGAAAATGTGTGTTGTCAGAGTGAAAGAAGAAGTGAAAACAGATTTTGTTTTTTTGTTATATTTCTAATGACAGGTAGAGAGTGGGAAGAACAAAAAGACAGATGGTCCTGTGGTTGAAACCTGTCTTCAATTCCTGGCTCTGCAACAACTTCCTGTGTGAATTTGGGCAAGTCAGAGTCTCTCTGAGTCTAATCTGTAAAATGGGGATAATACTACTTTCCTATCCTTACAACGCCCTTTGAGCTAATCTCACTAAACATTTTTGAGATGCTAAAATACTACAATTGGATCCATATAAGTACCCAGGGAGAAAGAAGAGTCACTTCAATTTGGGACAGGTGACCTATTGCTGGCAATTGAAAAGAGTGTAATGTGAAAGGGTTCCCTCCCCCACATTTCAACTCATGTCTCTCAGCTCCACCCATTGAAACGGGCAGAAGGAACTTCTTCCCTAGGAGGCCCTACCATTTCTGATTTAATTCACCAACTTCTAATTTGTATACTGATTTGTACTGCACAGATATTTTTTTACATTACCAGTTTGTTCATAGTTTTAATCTGAGAAAACAAAGATTCAACATGTTCTCTACAGAAGAAAAAAAAAAATATTCAATTTTGAACTCTGCATGATTCAGAGAATTCCTCCCCCTCTTCCCCAAAGATGGTCTCTCTGGTAAAGATGGGGAAAGTGTTTCAGAGATAATTAAGGGTGACCTAATCTTTCACCCGAACCCAATGCTTTTAACCATTATTTTTCACAATCTCTGTACTTTTCTGATTTCAGTCAGGAGGAGACATGTAAGTGCTAAAATACCCTAATAGCCTTTTCTTGTGTATTTCCACCCTCTTCAATGGACTACATAAAAGTGGTAGTGAAAATCTCACCAGAGAGCTTTTATCTGCAAGATTTCAAACCCAGTTTTAGAGGTCGGATGAGTTAGAATAGTTTGAATAAGGTCTAAACTGATAGCCAATCAGCTGAGTGCTTATCTAACCAGGAGAAAATCTTGTTTAAGGTTAACCAACTACTACATTAAAAATAAGTAGCATCAGGAAACTACCTATTCTGAAGTAAAACACATTCTGAATTTTCATTTAAATTGCAAACCAAATCTTTTTGAAAATTTGAAAAAGTCATTCACTTCTTTTGTCCCCACCTGCAGTTTGATGTGTCTGTACACCCTGGTTTCTGCTACAATTGGGGCAAGCTCAAACATCCCAAAGTCTTTTCTAGTATGACTCCAGCCCATTTCTTTTTCAAAACTAACACATTTACACATGGTTCAAAACCTTTGGGCACTCATCCACACCAAAGCTTTGCAGTTTCATTCATCAGCATAAAAAAACCCCTATCTATTAAAAAAAAAAAGTATGCACTTTAAATCTGCCAAGAGTTTATATTTCTTGTCAGAAGAAATCTGAAGGCTGCCTCAAGGATGCCACCATTGTATTTCTCTGACATAAAGTGAAAGGCTGAGAGAATTTACACATTCACACCAGGTGGAAGGCGTGGTTCTAGTGGACAAAACACAGGAACTCCTACATTTTAATCTCATCTCATTATGACTTCTTCTTCTACGGCCTTATGTAATTAATTTCTCTGTCCCTGCCTGCCAAGTTATAAAATGGGGGTGTGCTATGTATACATTTCTGATTATGGAAGGTAAGCTTTATAAAAAAAGGTGATCTTGTAATGTGATCTAAAAAGTAGTCAGATTTGGGATTATTCTAAACTCCTCTGGAAGAACATTCAACATCTAGCACTCCTCACTCCAAGAACACTTTTGCTCTGGTTCTCACACCTTTCATCCTGGGTCTTGCGAGCTGCATTACCACAGAAAGTGCAACTTTCTTTATGGATCATAGTTGGAGGTGTGGTTACTAATACAGTTTTACCCTGTGCTGTCAAAGTCTTTGAAAAGCAGGACCAAGGCTTTGAATTGATAATGGAGGCAGAATGAGAGTCACAGGAGTAATGGTCTAGTGATGGCTCAGCCCATTGAGAGGACAAGCCGTCATATTCTCTACAAGCTGAAACATCTATATTTCTTCAGCATTTACTACTTCACCAAGTGAATTTAAAACAAACAAAAAAAAAAAAACAACAACAGACCCTATTACAAATAGAATAGGACAAAGTTTCCAAGAAAGCTGAAGGTGGAAGAAGTCATTGCCAATCCTGAATGACACGGCCACTATCTCTACCTCGGCATGCAAGATCAGAGAAGAGTCCAGCATGACCACAAGAATTCACACCCTTTTGTACAACATTGCAGGTATCTGTGATGGAAGAAAATGATACTCTAACTTGCATATAGGGCTGAAAAGAAAAGAATGTTAGAATTTTGCTGAGGAGTGAGTTGATGCTTAAGTGAAGATTACTCTCCCCACACAGATAATTAATAATTAATAATTAATGGAGATATCCCATCTCCTAGAACTGGAAGGGACCTTGAAAGGTCATTGAGTCCAGCCCCCTGCCTTCACTAGCAGGACCAAGTACTGATTTTGCCCCAGATCCCCCAAGTGGCCCCCTCAAGGATTGAACTCACAATCCTGGGTTTAGCAGGCCAATGCTCAAATCACTGAGCTATCCCTCCCCCCCAAAATTTAGATGGGAGTTACCTTACCCAAAGCAGGACCAATCCCCAGACAGATTTTTGCCCCTGATCCCTACATGGCCCCCTCAAAGATTGAACTCACAACCCTGGGTTTAGCAGGCCAATGCTCAAACCACTGAGCTATCCCTCCCCCAAGAAAGAGTAACACCAGAAGCATTCACCGAAGCCCACATGTGTGCTCACTGAAAGATGTGAAACAGATACCTGTCTACTGGGAACTGGTTCCTCTCCCTCCTCCCACTGGTAGAGCCGTCAGATATTATCAGATTGTCCGATCAAAAACACCAATATAAACATCTTGAAATAGCTCATCATCATCAAAAGCCATGGTGAAGTTTTAATGCCTGGAGACTAGAAAAATGAAACACAGAACTTTGTGAATGAAGATAGAAAGGATGAGTGTTAAAAATGAAAAGGAGGAATGATAGGAGTCTAGTTTCCATGAACAAATAAAGTGATTATCTGAATGCCAGCCCATTAATGTATAACATCCACCAACTTTGCCCTAATGATTTCTGTTAATTAGCAGTGTAACGCACTTTGTTAGTATTTAGATCATGTAGTTTTTGCAAATGAAAGGTCTGGAGTGTTGCTTCAAATGAATTTTCTTTTATCTGATTTGACACCACAAAGTAGTACAACATGTCTGAGGCATATGCCAACAATAGCCAGTATTTCAATTAATATTCAAATGGCACTCATAGTTTTCTCAGCAAAGGGAGCAGAGGTGTGGAAATGCAAATGTGTTAAATAATTTGATGTTACAGCGTTATCGAGATCTGCTGTGTTATTTCCTGGACTGACTAAAATTAGAAAAATGTCGGGCACAGAATGAGTACATGAAACACAGACTAATAGAAGATCAACCCACTCACACTGGGAGGTATTTTAAAGATAATAATACATGACTCATTGGCAGTTGCTTAGCTTTCAACCTTTTATCAAGTAGACTGTTCAGAAATTATATAAACGGCAGGCTTGATAAAAATCAAAGGCGAGGGAAAGAAGGAAGCCTCAAAATCAAATGAAGTGATGTGCAAGAGATTATTAAAAAGCAGAATCAGATCAACAGCTTTGCAAAATAGCTTCCACAATGAAATGTCAGCTTTTTCTTTGTGCAAGAGAAAGTAGTGGGCACTGAGCAGATAATTTCAGAAGAGAAACTGGATATCCTAAAGAAATTTGCTTTGCCCTTAACATTTTTTTTTTGGGGGGGGGGGAGTGAGAAACCAATAGTCTATCCAAGGTGTGGATAGCTGCAGAGAAGATCAGCCCATTATGACAGGTCCCTGGGAATGGGTGAATGGAGAGGAAACAGGGGAAAAGATGAAGGAAACCAAAAATGACTGCCTTTTTTGTTGTTGTTTATGGGTACTTGAAACTTTCGTAGATCCAGGTCCCATTTAGTCATATTCCAGCCAGGAGTGACAAAATAGTCGCTAACATTTTAGGTCCTGAATCTACAACTGAGCCTCGGTGCCCATGGGGAGACAAACTGGTGGAGGAGTAGGGCTGGGGTACCCTATTGGAAGATCAGGACCTTAATCAGTAAAAGGTATTTTGAAATAGATTACCTTTCTTTGCTCAATATAGTTACTTGGGGAGCTAGAGCACTATCTGAATCAGATAGCAAGAAATATGCTAACCACAGAAGGTGAAGTTTGGAGAAATACTGAAAAAGTCCAGATGTGTCGGAACTCACCCTGATCTCATAGGTTGGATATCTAGTGAGAACAGGAACTTCCATCATATTTCCGCTCTACTCTGGCTGCAGCCAAATAGGAAATAACACACACACAAAAAAGCCTCTCTCGTGGTAGTTCTGTTCCTGCTACTCCCAGAGGACTAGATTGTGACCTATAAATACATACTAAATTATAAATGAAATAATTAGAAAACTTATTTGACCCTCAAATAGAAATTTGAGCTGATGTTTGCTTCAGATCATGGTTTATCGGAAGTGGTTTCCCTCACTGTTAGTTATATGGTTCTCTAGTTTCATATTTTCACTGTTGAAATAAATGTGTGTGTATCATCTACTGACATGCTCTATCATGTTGTAACTTCCTGCAGTGGTAACCACCAGTGGATTATACCAGATAACCAGTTTCCTGCTACAGAAGTATCCTGTAGAGAGATTTTTTTTGTTTCAATTTTTCTTAAGCCATTGGCCTTTTTCGCATTGATACTATACAGGTTCGCTGAGTTCATGCTCCCCCTAATATACACCTCTCATCACTATTGATGGAAGTTGTGCATCTGTGTTAAAGACTAACAGACTTTTTGATTAGGAATTCCACACTGGGGAGACTTTTAGGGCAAAGAAGGAGTACAATTACATCTCATCATAAGTTACATTTTTGACAGTGAACAGTGCTGATGGGCAGCCAGACAAGATGATACCACATCTGTCTATTTTTTATCCCACTTCAAGTATGAAATTCCGTCATTTTTTCCCTTAAAGTATTTCAACTATTCTTTCTTTTAATGTATCATCCTTATTTATCACATCTGTCACAATTTTCACCTCTAAAAGGAATGTTGCACTCATGAAATGTGTTCTGTTGACAGCCCAGGAGTACCATATTTATCCCCAGAAAAACTGAAGTATGGGAAGGACAGTACCAGCTTCACTCTAATGCCCTGCTCTTCTGCATCAGCCAGGTTCTTAAAGGACCACTAGCCATTGCATTCCACTTTCTGTAGTCATTTATATCCCTGCTAAGTGAACATAGATGACTACCAGTTCAGACAGGTAGTGTTGCCCAGTCCCATGACAAAGGGGTGAATGACTAAAAAGAGTGCATGGCAGTGGCGTATTCATCCTCCAAACATTAGAGAGCAAATCAGCTCTTTGACCACTGAGCCCTTAATTTCCCTGCTGACACTAACACTTAGTGCCAATTGTGAAATTATTTTTTTTTAAATGGGAATATCTGTGCAGTAAAGACTAGACCAAGGTCATCAATGCACTTTACTGTGCCAATGTGCCACAGGTTACTATGTTATGTTATTTTGCAGGTGCTTTGGATTTCAAGTATCTTTGATAAATGTAATTAATTTAATTGTCATCAACACACAGTTGCCCTCTACAAGAGCTTCATAGAATATCTGAAGGGATTATTTTTATAATATATGGATGATTGTTTAGTCAATATTTTATGCCTCTCATCTTTTAATCTTCACATTTTACAAATAAAACTGACATGTTGTAATATTAGATTTCTTGTATAAAAGATTTGGCTCACTTTGGAGAACACCTGCGACTCCTCTTGCTAATCTCAGTCTTCTGCTGTAACCTCTCTTACTCATACAGATAAAGCATCAATTTAGTTTTGGATTTAATGCAAACAGGACCATTATGTTTTGAGAGTGTTCCAAAGCTTGCTATTCCAGCAATCTGTGACCTATAAATAATGCAAGACCTTTTCTTTCTCCTAATGACTTCAGTTCAAGCACAAACCCTGAAAGATGGAGGCCAAAATGTATATTGCAGTCGTGGAATTCAATCTATTTCTGGTTCTCCAATTGAATTATGAATCAGAGTTTGTTCTCTCTTTTGTATCAGCCCCAACCTCCACACTCCTTCCCTTTTAGTGAAAAATACCCCTGCTTTTGAACAATTATTCTTTTTGTATTTTGATATCAAAGGCAAAATAAAGCCTGGCTAATCTGAGACGCTCTTGTGTTTTGTTTTAGAAGAAAGCAAAGGGTGAGGGGGGGGAGATGATCTTTTTATTCATGACCCCTAACCTTTGAACCACAACCTCTTTGCCACTAAAGCATTCAACACCTCATTTAATCTCTCCTCACTGCATTGGCACAGCATTGAAAAAGGAAAAAAAATAATCTGGGGACTTCATCAATTTTTCATGAATTTTCATTTAGGCCAGAGCCCCCTTTTACGCTGGTCGATAGATCAAGCTGCTGTCACATATTTAACACCTGGGGCTACAGCTGTTATCTCTGGGGGCTGCCACTGACTCAGGGTAGATCAGAGACAGCCTGAGTCAGTGCGAGGTCCCCTTATGCTCTTTCTGTTCCTTACATGTGGCGCCCTAGTGCTTGAAACTGAAATCCTACCTACAGTAGTTACCGCAAATGTGTCTCCCAATATTCCCATTGGAAAACTCCACACCATAATTTCAGGCAAGTAAATTTTTTGCTTTGTGAAAAATAGTGCTTTTATTTTCAAAACATTTAAAAAGCACTGAAGGCATTTCACAAAAGACAGATTACTTAAAACCTACCTTTTATACTAGATTATTTAAAATGATCCTAAGCACATTTTGGGCATTACATTTATGATGCTTCTAATACCAACTCTAAGTTGCATAAAAATTCTATGTGTGGTATTTGAAACATACAAACTCAAGATAAACACATTTTTTCTATTTTGAATAAAACAACTATTTTCTGTTCGTTTAAGAGCACAGTGCCTACTATTAATGGTTTAACTATTAAAAAAACACAACAGAATTCCCATACAAATGTCAGATCCATCAATAATGTTAGAATTAGTTTCTGGTTAGTAGGAAATTCTTACTAAAATACTAACCCAAGTATCAATCCAAGCATGATTGAAATGTGTCAATGATGAATTATGCTTTCAAATAAAAATATTTTTGAAAATCTTTAGGAGTAAGACTTTTTTTTTTTTTTAGTTTACTTTAGGAAAACGAAGACAGCAACCACAGGCTCCAATCCAGCAATGGATTAAGCACATGCTTAACTTTAAATATTATATGCTTCCTTGAATCATGGCCCCTAGTAGTTCTAATGATTTCAACTAAACACAGGAATATGAATAAGTTCAAGAATCATGGTGTTTGTGTGGTAGGTGCCCATACAAAACAGTAGGAAAAGGAGACAAGAATGAACCAGTTAGTCACTTGGATCTTTGCCCAGACCAAAAGCATGCGCAGTTTCGCAACAGTAATTTGAGAGACTAATAAAAACAAACGTTTATTTACAAAGTGCCCCTTCTCAAAGGGATTGTTCAGCTTCACATTTTTAAAGAGACACAATTTAATACAGATATTCAAATAATTCGCTATTGATTAATTACCAAAATAGACAAGAGATTCAAGTATTTTTAGATCTGTGAAAAGCAGCCATTTCCCTTGTGCTACAATTAGGGTCCACCTACACTGGAAAAATGATCCATGGCAATGGTTACCAGCAAAAGGACCTCACTAGCGCCTCGTTATCGGTGTTGAAAAAGGTTTAACCACTAGGGGAGAGACAGCAGTTTTCAACACCATTACAGATAGCATGAGTGAGACCTGGCAGAATCTGGCCTATCATGCTTTCTCTTAACAATGCTGTAGTGTCCCAACTACCTAGCAGATAAACGGTTTTTAATTCAGCAACTGAAGTGGTGCAGGGGCACCCGCTGCTGACAACAGTTATCAGCAACAGCTCATTTCTCTAATGGAGATTGACTTTTAGAGAGTCTCCAACAAACTATAAACAGTTACGATGCACAAAGCTTGATGTAAAGCCTTAAAGGGGCTGTTTCCTACAAATCACTTGGAAATTTATTTTAGATCCTTAAGAATAAAAAAAAATAGACATTTGAATGAGAAAATGCATGAACTTTTGCAGTAAACTGGGAAGAGTTGAGTAGTTTTGCAGCCTCCAGTAACAGCTGCATCCCAGTCAGGTGCATTAAGTGACAATCTTTTTACACAGGTGTCCAACATAACGATGTTCTTTGGAAGCAATGCTACCTAAGCTGTAAAAGATGTCTAGGTCACAAAGTTAATAAGACTGTATTTTACTGAGTCTATAGTCCAGTGAAATCAATAGATCCTATTCACAAAATGAGTAAGCGTGGCAGAATCTTGCCCTTAAATCATGAATGAACATGTTTAAAAACTTTTCTACCATCCTTTATGAAGTCCCTCATACCATCATGTTTCAGTTCAAGCAAAGACAAAGCACCATTTAATTTAAATGGCCCAGGAATGTTCCCTTTAATCCCCAAAGAGTTTAATTGGAGAATTCAGTCAGTTAAACTTCAAAGGTACAAAAACAGTAAGATAATCTGGTGTCAGGTGCACGATGCCTTTACAGAAACTTTGGCTATGATTTCAGCTCTCAGATTTCATGTTCTGTGATCCTTCCCTAAAACACCATCTACAATGAAACCTGGTCTTATTATTTTTGCAGTCTTCTGTTATCTGACTTTTAGTTCATGCATGACCTGCCACCAGCTGCAGTGGTTAAAATTGTAACTCAGGAGACTGAACAGTTCGTAACTAGAGACTCTCAGCAGTCATTGTAGTAGAGATCAGTAAGATTTGATGCAATAAAAGCATACTTTTATTTTGAAACAACCAATCATTTTGATGTGATGACTCAAGGTGCAACTGCACCAGTTTTTCTACTTTATATCCAGACAGTAGATGTTTTAATCTTAACATCATGTACCAAGCAAATCTGCAAGTTAAGAAGCCAAACATTTCAAACGTGTTTATACCTGTAATAAAGACAACATAACCTCTCTCAGAGATCTCAACAATCATGCATGTGAATAAAGTGCTCAGAAGAGTAATAATCTAATAGCGTTGGTTGGACACCCACACAGAATGTAGGTTTCTTCAAATAGCTTTGCAACCTCTCTCATGCTGTCCTTCTCTGCAGTGCAAAAATGCCTACAATCCTAAACTGTGCAAACTATGTGATGCTTTTGTGATGGGGACAAGTCTTCACTGAGGACTTGAATGAAAACTATAAACTACCTTTCAGGTATGATTTGAAAAAGCTTTGAAACAAGGTTCTATGAAATGAAAGGTAATGCATTGGCCTACCCTGCTCTACTGTTTAGCTCCCATATCATCTGACAATTAGTTCAAGGGAATGTCCTTTCTGTAATGTATGAAGATAATGACAAACTATCAAGATTAACTAAAGTTTTGCATTGTACACACAAAAGTCAGTTGAAGCAGGAGAAATTCTTTTAAGGAAACTGAACCAGCAGTTCTTCCAATACCCTTCAATTACTTCTGGTAGTTTCAGATATGAACTCCTTCCCTTATTCCTCAAAGACTATAACTGATATCAGCCATTGAGAAGGTACTCTTATCCTCATACAAGGGTGGCTGTATGACAATGGAGGGATTTGGAAACTGAAAGATTAAAAAGGTTAGCCACCTAGAAAAAAAAATAGGCAAAATACTTGGATCGCAGGTCAGCAAGGCATTTAAGTACATGCTTAAGTCCATCCCTCTTCACCCTAAGTGCTTAAGTATGTGCTTACCACAGAAGTCAATGGGGCTTAAGTTAAACACATGTTTAACTACTTTGCTGAGTAGGGAAAGATTGCTGAATCAGGGCTTTGCACCCTCCCTGTACTGAAAATGAAGTCTAAGAAAAGAATTGTGTTATTAGCTTTTTAACCATTTTTTTAAAATTCATTTTTATGAAAATGCACAGACAGCATTAACTGACTTCATTTTGCATGCTGAAATTTATTTTTCTTTCCCGTCTCCTTTTAAACCCAGATAATTAATTAGGGGCAGTTAACATATAGTAACTTTACATGTGAAAGACAAGTTTCTTTAAGATGCAAATAAAATGACCTTGTTTCAGCTTGTTCACTTGGAAGCAGAGCATTCATGCATGAGGGTCTCAGTAATTTCAAATTCTCTAAAAGTTTGGTGATGACTTCACTGTTACATAAAGCCAATCAATAGGAATAAGACTGTTCTAGATATGTTGAGAAATGGTTAACAATTATCACATGCCAGTCACATAATGAATGAGACCTGCACTGAGTTTTTGGCAGAGGGGAACTCTGAAGGGATTGAGGCTTTCAACAGTATAGTACATGAGTCACCAGACTGGAAACTGACTACTTCTGCAGAAGTAACAGATGACCTAATAAGGAGAAAGAGACAGTGCACCCTTATATTAAATGATATTTAAATTTTTAATATTATGGTTCAGTATAACTAACTTGACCCATAATTTCAAAATTAGATTACTCATTAAAGGGAGACTAGGATTCCTCCATGCTAATGTCAATTATGATTATACACAGGCTAGAATAGTACCTCAGTATAAATCATATATTTTGCATGTTCATTGCGACTGAATAGAAGTGTGTGAAAACAGCTTGGCTAAGAGTAATAGTGAAAGGTAAAATGACAGGCTTATCCACATTTATTATCTGCTAACTTGGTACTGCATGAGAGGGCTATATGTTAACATCAAAGCAACTACAAAGTTTTACATGAATTTTAGAAGGTGGTGATCATATTTTGGATTACTTACATGCTACTTCCAGAGATGCATTGCGACTCACAGCTTCACCAAGATAGTTCCTCGCAACACAAACATAACTTCCTTCATCAGGTTTGCTCCTGCGTCCATGTACAATGCGCAAGAAAAATAAAGATCCGCTGGGCAGCAGCATACGGTGGGAGCGGGGGTCATCTTTGTCAGTCTCCACTCGCTCTCCATCCTTGTACCATTCAATAGTGGGAGTTGGCCTTCCCTCAGCCTTACAGTTCAGAGTTGTTGGCTCTCCCTTAGAGACTATCACGTCTGAAGGATGCTCAACAATCCGCGGTGGAAAGTCTTCTTGGCGAAGACGGGATCCTGGAGACAAAGGACAGGGGGGGAAAGTTAATTTTTTTAAATTTTTCATCTTGATATGTGGGTTCTCACTGTTAGGCTCTCTTAATGCAGCAGAGGGGTTTCCAAGCATTTGAGCATGTGTGATGGCACCCATCTTGGCTGTCACACTAAACATTGAATCAGGGACCTCCAGAGCTAAAACTCATGAGCTGCTTCAGCTGAAGCCAAGGCTCTGTAGAGATTTTAGCCAAGGCTTTGAGATTGTAACAGAATCATATCTTCTACAAATGGTGCACAGAGGGGGACCTGTAACACACACTTGCCAGTGTGTCCAATAATCTTTCTGAACAACACATACCTCTGGATACCCATGCCCTCCCAGACTGCACTCATAGCTGTTGCTCTCTTGTTCTTTCACCTGCCTGAATCAACAGATGGGCACATCCAAAATCACTGCATTTTGTTTCCTGGGCCTCAAGACCTATTAGTTAATATGTCTCTACAGATGTGTGACTATGTCTTGTACCCCCTATCACACAAACAACTAGAGTGTGGAGAGAAACATGACAGCTAACCCTTCCTTTGCTCATTTTTAATGCCATAGTTGGGAGGATTTGGGCTTTTAAAAAGTACCGACTCATACATGCTCCTTATTTCCATTACAAAAAAAACCCCTCAGCTATGAGCTATCGAAATTCCCAGTTAATCTATATGAATAAAAAAGAAACAGCTTAAAAAGACATTTCTGACACTGCTCTCTATGAAAGGAGATTCCATGTCCCTTTCCCTTTTTCTTTTTCTACTACCTTCTTAATTTACAACTCTTCTAATTTTTTTTCCTTCTTGACCTCCTCCCTGCTTGCAAGCTCTTTCCCAGGATAGTTTGTGTCTACCATAGGCGTGCTGTATGACAGTGATATACCTTTAAACATTTCTGTGGCTCATTCTAACCTTTTTTTTATTTTTGGTCCCTGAAATCTGTAACAAGGGGTTGCTGTGGTGCAAAAAGAAAAGCCATCCCTGAAATCTATACACTACAAAAACCCTTCCATCTTTCAGTTGTGTACTGTATTTGTATAACCCCTTTTAAGTTCAAACATCAGTTGGCTGAGCCTCTCATCACACCTATTAGTAAGTGAGATGTGTACCAGCTTACAGATGAGTATACCCAACAAAATAATTGGCAGAGCTGTTTCAAGAACCCACGAGTCCTGATTTCTAGTACCCTGCTCCAACTATTAGGTATATACTTCCTTCCTACAATTTCAGTTAGAATCTACAGCACATTGGCAAACAAGTCCTCTTCTGAAAAAGGACCCTAATTTTTCTCCAAATCCCTTCTCATAAAAATGAAACCAATCTTCTTAATTAGCAGCACAAATTACCTAGCTAGTTCAAGATGCTAAAAATGCTTGCAATGGAGCTGCCAATCTAATGTCATTGCACAGAACTGCTTAGACTCATGTAATGTCACCTTCAGCAGCAGATCCATGAAACTTATATGCTTCAACAAAGGATTCTGCAGTGCATTAGTAGTTAGGAAAAAGATTTAACATCACGTTTCAGACAGTATACATTTGAAAATATCTTCTATGCCTCATTTGCCCCCAAAGTTTTGAGAAATAACGTTACATTTCACATATCACAAAGTTTTTCCCCCTTTGGAATTCTGTTTTACTGGCATCTGGATCATAAAACTGAGGCTTGCCCTAGCAATAATGTGTTAAACCAATGCTGCAGATCTGAGTTCTTTTAGTGGCTACAACATCCTTTAACCAATATAGTAAAATTATCTGTTCATCATTTCAAAGGCCAAAAACAGATTATGAATGATATCGCCAGCATGATATGGCCAGAGTATGTTAAAAAAAGATATGTTCCTTATTTCATTTAAAATTTAACTGGAGAATTTGTAATTAGAAAGCATCATTATTCTCTGCCAAGACAGGAATTCAAAGCATTAGAAATATTCACTAAAATAAAAAGCATGAATTTCATATATATCAGTATGCTGGACTGAAAAATAGAATAAGAACATGGGCAAGAGGCCGGTATAATACACCCCATATAACTTTTTAAACATATTTCATAAATACCACTGAACAATTCTTTCCCCCCCCCAGTATTAATTCTATGTTCGCTGGGGATTTCCAATAGTGCCATTACAGCTAGTCAATATTTTGGGTATTTCTGAATTTTTGATGACTTTTTTTTTTCAACCAACTCAGGTCAAAATATTTTAAAAGCTCTAATTGTTGACAAATATTTGTAGTGAAAATTTAAAAAAAAAATTGACAAGCTCTACGTACCAAAATACATGATGGTTTTGATACACAAATGTTTGCAAAGGACTATCAAAATCAGGAGGCAAAGCAGAGCAAAGGATTAAAGGCCTGATTCAACCCCTCTTGGAGTCTTTCCTTTGGTTTCAGTGGGGCTTGCATTTGTTCCAACCTTTCACCTCATGAGGCTGACTTCAAATCCTATCTTAAGGTCTTAATAAAACAATCACAATACTTCAGTCCTCTTCTACACTGATGCAAAATTAACACACTGTTTATCTCATTCTGGCCTGATTAAGTAGCCTCTGGTGAAGAAAGATCCAGGAGTTCAGCAACACAGGTACTGTCAGTCACGGGTGTGGGTGCATAGGCAGAGTGGTGTGGGGAAGCTTGTACAGTTCCTTCCTGGACCATAAGGTTACCTGGATCTGTCCAGTGCTGAGAGTCATCTCACTTTCAGGAAAAAGAGCACCATACTCATTTTCACTTGTGATCTGAACAGGAACAGCTATTCTGAAAACTACTGATTTTATAAAAAAAATGACTATTCTCTGGTAAATATTAAAATGATGAATGTTAAAAGGTCTGGCAATGGCCTTCACTAGTACTTTAATGTGCACAGAGTCATTTGGGGTACTTTTTTGAGGGGGAAGCGGAAGAGAGAGAGATGATGGATTTTACTTCTGCCCCTAATCTATGTAAGAGTACAAGTTGTTTCACTGAGGAAGGCAGTTTACTTAGTGAAAATGGTGCTACGTGGGTAGTGCAGTGCACAAGTTTTTCCCTCAAAGGATTTCCACCACACAGACTTTGTATGCATACGTGCAAAGCCAAATTGCCCCTGGATTTAAGAGTCCCTAAATACTCATTGCCATGAGGGACTGCAATGATTCCAAATGAGCTGTTACACTCTACTGAGTCAAAACACACCTTTGCAGAAAGCCACTAAAATATAAATTTATACAATGGACCATGGTGGCTACTCCAAAGAAGCCTGTAAGATTTAGCTGGGAAAAAATGGGCAGTTAAAAAGTCCCTAAATATATATTTAAACAGTACATTGTAATGGCTCTACTGTGCCTATAATAACCTGATCTGTTGTGCATTAGCATTGGCATATTATCATTTATTAGGGGGCTTCAGAATTACAGTTTCATATATACCTTATGAACTCAGCAAGACAGGAGGGTAACCAACATTGCAGATAACTTTTCAGCTTCACCTCTTCATTTCCTAGCTTTAAAGGGGCTAGTATTATTTTAAAAAAGACTCTAAGGCTGTCACAGTATCTTCCATTATTATTATTATTTATATTACAGTGGCAGACAAAATACATTGGAGGCTATTCAAATCTAGAGGAAGCCATGGTCCCCGTCCTGAACAGCATACAATCTAAAAAGATCATTACTCACATACAACATTTTTCTCCTGAAAAATCATAATAGGATTGACAAAAATTATAAAGAGAAATCACATCACACTCCACTGAACTGCAGCCACCGGATCAGTGTGGCCGGTAGGAAAATTTCCCAGAAGACCCGAGGAACTTAGAATCAGCCAAGACCATTCCAAGAAGTGACAAATTAAGGACAAATTTTCATTGAATTGCAGATCTGACTCCTCACTGATAGGAGGCCCAGGACCCAGCATAGCTTTGCTCCATGGAGCAGGCTGATAGAAAAGAGCGGGGCCCAGATACATAAGAACTCGGGATTCCGTTTGTAATGAATACAGATGCCAGCTGCTTCTTGTGTTTGAGTATTTAGGCATGTGACCATAGTATATATTATGATCTTAGAAACCTGTAATCCCAGCATAGGCGCATACTAGTAAGTGAATATGACAAACCAAGCACTCAGGAGCTGTGCCCACCAGAGAATCACAACAGGAAATTGCAGAAACAGCACTTCCAAATCCATTAACTGAAAGAAGAAAATCAACATGAGCGCTGCCCTTGGCCCTAGGCTAATGTTTTGCTACCCTAGGCTAATGCTTTGTTGTCACCCCTGGGGTGGGATGTGTAACAAGTTGTTTACTGTACATAATTCAAAAGTTATTAACATCACATAAAGACTCTGAAGAAAGTAAACAACCACCATTTGAATTAAGGAACAATGATGCCCTTGGACCATAAGCACCATGCTGTAATATTAGATACCTGATGCAACACTTCTTTACTAAATGAACATAACTACCACTATGCAGAGTTTTTGTTTAAGGTTGCATCAGGATCAACCTACACATCAAAACACTTTGAAAGTATGAAAACAAGAAGTTGAGAGAAAAGTCTCCACTGTTCCTTCACCTTCACAGCAGCTACCGCAATGTTGATAACATAGTCCAAAATTCCACTAGGCAGTTGCTTCTAGCTCCAACATGTTGTTGAGGTCACCATTGCATTTTTGCACAAGGGCACACTGAACCCAATAGAGCTACAGCAATTTATATTAGAGTACCACGGGGCACAGTGTTACCTTTTAAAGAACTTCTATACTGTGTTGGCACAGGCACTTGGGGCAATATGTGCAGGAGAGCTACCAGTGACATCTCAAAAGTAATCTACTGGGAACAATTCAGGTTCTTTCACAAAATACTTATTTGGGGCAGATCCTAAATTGCTATAGCTCAATTGAATTCAATGGAGGTTTTACAATTTACACCAACTGAGGATCTGTCCCTCACTTTTCACTATTGATTTACATGAGTTTTCAAGGCTGTCACTCCTCCCTGGACAATTATCACTAGTGTCAACTAACATTCTTCTAGCAAAGGAATCACTTTGGAAAATAAGGCGGACTGCAAGGAACCACTAATAAAATAGTATTAATTCACTTCACTTTTACCACATAGTAACGTGCCACTTTAAATTAATAAATTAAGATCTGTACTTTCCCCCCAGTTGTTTGGTGAAATAAGTGCAAAATATTAAGTTTTCTAAGCTTTTTTAAATCACACACTTTCAATCTAAGAGACAGCATCGAGTTAAAGGAAACAGATAATAGGAGAAAATCCTAACATAAGGAAAGAATATGTGCCATCTTTCTAACATCTAACTGGCTATGGACCACAGTTATAAGGGATTTATTTTTACATTTCAGATTTTAAAGAATGCCACTATTTGTTACTGTGGCAGCCAACTCAGAGCAAGACAACTGGTGCACTGAGGTTGGTCTCAGTTCTTTAATATTTAATTAAAGATAAACTCATAATTTAGCTTTAAACTTACAAACTCAAAGAGTAACCACTTGGTAATGACATTTAAAAATTGGTAACAAAGATAGGTTTGAGATGCAATGAAAAGAAATGTAAAGTCCTGTTAATGGGGACTATAAGGACAGAATTCAAAATTGAAGAGGAGAAACTGGAGAAGGTGGACAATTGTACGTATTTTGGAAGTACTATCAGCCAAGATGGTATTAGTTCCCGGGAAATAATAAGAAGAATCGGGAAGGCAAATGCTGCATTTGGAAGACTCGAAAACATCGGGCAATTCAAAAACATCTCCCTTAAGACAAAACTGAATGTGTACAAAGCAATTGTTATCGCCATATAGCAGTGAGACATGGCAACTTACCATGAAAGATACGCAAAAGCTGGATGCATTTCATCACAAATGTCTGAGAAGAATATTGGGAACAACATATAGAGATAGGAAGACAAATGAAGAAGTCAGAAAAATAACTGGACAAGGTACCCTTTCACAAATAATCTACAAAAGAAGACATGAGTGGCTGGAACATGTGCTGAGACTGGGGAAAAAAAAAAAAAAACGCTTACCAAATACCATCCTTGAATGGAAGCCAGAAAATGCAAGAAGAAAGAGAGGAAGACTGCGAATAACATAGAAATGAACAGTTCCGAACAACATTAAGCACCTCAACATGGCAAATGCGGGTAGCCCAATGTGCAGCAAAGCACAGAATGGACTAAGGTCTAAGGTCTGACCTAGACCTAGAATGCAGCACCCCCAGCACTCCCCTCCTTGGGATGAAGCAGACAAGCCTTCTTAACTTGTCTGCTGGCTCCTGATTGGTTAGTATCTTTTCCTGGCCTTTCTAGGCCCCTGGAGGACTAAGTCTTGTTGGTACCCAAAATTGAATGGGCTTTTCCTAGGCAAGGGGGGTTTCAGGGTACTGATGCCTGCTGCATCGGGGGGAGAGGGGGAGGAGGAGGGGGAGGGGGAAGAGACACAGAGAGGGCCAGATAGATCCCTCACCCTCACATATCTACTTGTGAATACAGTGGTCTTCGTTTAAAGAAAAGGTTAACATTCATCAAGTTATCACCCTGTGATATCTGAGATAGTGTACCACTAAGCTTCACTATACAGATTCCATAGTCTGCTAACTATCACTAAATGTTGACTCGTTAAAAGATGACTAATGGAAAACACTGTCGTTCTTGCAATAATAATTGGTGGATTTATGATAAGCTGTCACTTAACTACATGAGTAATCAATTCACATCCATTTGTATCTACCTTTGTGTTAATAACTTATTCTATGGTTACTAATAACTTCAGTTAAACTCCAAGGACTACAACAGCCCTCAATTAAGTACAGCCCTGTGCTGGAGGTGACGTCAAGCTGTCACAGGACAGTCTTTATCTCAAAGAGGCAAAATGCTGTCCTAAGCTGCCAGATGTGCAGAGGCAGCACTCCCACAACTACATGTCTGCAAATGGTGGCTCTTACTTTTATACCAAGATACAAATGGGAGTGGGTGTAATACATTTTCTAATTTAAAAAAAAGGTAAAAATAAACAAATAAATCAAACAAATAGAGCCAAAACAGTAGTACAAATTTATTTTTAATCTCTTTCCTATTGTTTTCTCATCACTATTATAGGCAGGGCCGGCTCCAGGCACCAGCAAAGGAAGCAGGTGCTTGGGGTGGCCAATACAAAGGGGTGGCACTCTGTCCGGTATGGGGCGGCACCTCCAGGTCCCTCTCTTCCTCTTTGAGCTGCCACCAAAGTGCTGCTGAAGAGGAAGAGAGGGAGTGCAGGACCTGCCGCAGAATTGCCGCCGCCGAAGAATGAAGCGGCGCAATTGAGCTGCCGCCAAAGTGCCGCCGATAGCCTTTTTTTTTTTTTTCTGCTTGGGCCAGCTGAAAAGCTGGAGCCGGCTCTGATTATAGGACCTTCTTTTCATAATGTAAGGCACTTTACCTAAATCCCCATAAAACTTTTTTTTTTACAAGTTAAAAAACATTTAAATGTAAAATGAATAAGCCATACTCCCATAGCAGTAAGTCACTCCAGAATATGCATTAACAGACTATTGGTGCACTTTTCAAGTGGCTGAAGACACTCATCCTTCAACCTGTACTCACAGAATAGCCTACTATGTAGCCCGTAGGCTTGCATTTATCATATTCACTCTGTTGCCTTCATTATATTTATCTGTCTTCATTATATTCAGCTGTAACACAAGAAACCTACAGTATCCTGTAAGACATTAGCTGAAGCATAAGTTAGCATAAGTGTGGTTAAGCAGGCCATAACCCTTGACATAGATCAAGGGTTACCTTTAAATCTTAGGCACTAAGAAGAGCTTGCTCAATGGTAGGAGACAGAATGTTCCAGTAAGTGCTATCACAAGGCACATGAAAGTAATAACGGCAAATCTGCTTAAGCAAGGGGTGACGGATATGATCATGAGCTGAAATGGTAGTTACATGTATCAATATAGTATCCTATAGAAGGACACCTCAACATTAGTAGGATATGGAAAAACAAATAAGGAAAACTAACCCTTGGATGAATCAAGGCAAATGTGTTTTGTATGAGCTTTGCTGTAGAGGTGCACTGATATCCATACATGTCTCCTAGAAAACATTTCTAGCTAATCTACTACGCTGGTTTCTACTTATTATTGTTTTGCAAGAATTTCAATTAAACCAAAATAATTTGCCCGCGTGTATGAAAGCAACAAATTTCCCATAAAAAACACAAAAAGAAATAGAGAAGTAAATAAAACCCCTCATTTATGAGTCATTCCTGTACAATTAAGTGTAAGGTGCTTTCACTGAACTTTATAAACAAAGTAGCCACACTATCTCACACTAAACAATAAATGTATATAGTCCAGAGGAAGACTTATGAATTTGTCTTATATCTCACACTACCACTATGCTGAGTCTGAGCGGAAAAAATCATCATCTTTTACACTGTAAGAAATAAACTGCTTCCCCCGCCACACATACACACACACTTCATGCTCCTCTAGTTTTGATTTTATCACTTTCAGACAAAAGTTGATTTGATTTATTGAACCTGCTACTTGATGGTAGTCACTTCCCAAAGCCAGCAGGTTGTCTACGTGAACAGCAGTAATATAAGCAGGCTAAGTTCAAAGCCAATTTTTATTTCTCAAATCACCAGACCATTCACAGTTATTGGGATTATGGTAATTCTTTAAGAGGCACAGATTATACACTAGGGAGGATGCTGATTTCGCTATAAGCATCAAGCAGATTAAAAGAAAAACAGCAAAAACATATTAGTTTAACTATTAACAGAGTATACAGAAAGTACTTCATAATACAGTTTTCAGTCTTGCCTTCAAGGCCCTTTTTAGCTCTGCCACTCATTTTTCTATCTGACTTTGTCACCTCTTTGTACACTAGCCACCTATTTGTGAACAGCGTTAGTGTGAAAAAAAGAAACACATTTGTAGATACAAATTATAATAAAGGCCTCCTTAGATAAGTTTATTGGAAGATAGTCACACAGTTACTGCCCACTATCCTACTTTCAAATGTCTATGCTGATTATTCCACTTAGAAAATACTTATGAGCCATACTTATTATCCACATCTCCCAGATATAATGAATAAATATGTTGCTTTCACTACCTTCTTAACCAGAGAATTGGCTGAAAGAAAGCAGAGATCTCAAATAGAGATTCAGTCAGTCACATGCTAGTTGGAACAAAAGATAGTGTGAAAATTCAAGAAAATGAGAAAATGCAACTGGAGTATGAGCTGATACAGTGGCATCAGGCTACCTGATTCTCCTAGATGCATTCCTCTACACAAAGTGTCACAGTCACATTTGTAAGCTTTATAGTTTGCAATTTTTTGCAAATCTTGGCAGAAGTGAAAGGACTCTATGTTTCCATGGAAGGGCATTGAGAGTGAGCTGTGTCACCTGTGTCAAAGTCTGTGAAAGCTTTTCCTATTGCAAAATTAACCCATTAAGCAGCACACCCTACCTTCCACAGAAAACTGTTTCTACAAGACATGCCACCTTTCCTGCACTGGAAGTTTCCTTAGGTCTGAGGAAAAAAGTTAAAACAGTCCTTCAAAAATCTCCAGGAGAGAAAAATCAATATCTGCTATTAAAATATTTAACCAAATATTATGGAAAGAGTGATTTTATTAAGATTCTGTTATACAAAATTTAGACTTCTTAGTGTGATATAACCAATTTTAATGGGAAAAAATACTTACTAAACACAAAAATCTGTTCTTCATTGTACGTGTGAGAAGAATAATTTGTCAGGTGTAATATAAGCAGCCAGCCTGTTGTATTAAGAGTCTTTTCTAAAACACTTTTGCAGAGTACCCTTACTCTTTAAAGTTTGCTATGTTTCCACCACTGCGGCTGCATGTTGTTCTTCTCACACACACCAATGCTAATCAGAAGTCAGTGCAAATTTCACTACCTCTGCAAAGTGGTGTAAATAGCCCACTGTGTATGATTATCTATAAATTAGTCGTGTCCTTGGAGATTAAAAATATTATTATTAATACAAGCCAGTATTGCACAGAAAAATTGAATCAATTTTGTTTGGTTGAACAGAATTTCACCCAGATTAATTTAAACGGTAGTGATCTCTTTTGTTTCCTCATTTCTTACCCTCAAAAGTTACCTCAGATCTATGTTTTCTCTTGACAACTAATTGTTATGTTATCATTGTAGGGTAGTCTGGTTTGGGGAATGGTGTAGAAATTAATCATACACTGTACACTTGGTTCATGAAAAGAAGATCACAGACACTTATCCTTATTCACCTAATTCCATAACTCATATTTATTTAGTTGGTAAAACTTTTCTAACAATAGACTTTTGCTTTTGAGCTTAAAATAATAGAGATTCATTTTTAGATTGGAGTTCCTTGAGTGTTCCACTGTGTCCCCACAATATGACATGATAAATTCACGTCAGGCATGAAAATATAGCGGGAAAAACATTTTGAGCTATGAAAGTTAGTATGAATTGGGGGGGGGAGGAAAGAAGGACTTCTTATCTGAAAAAAAACATGCAGGTAACAAGAGTTCCACGAAGACAATGGGTATTTTCCTCACTCTTTTCATCCAGCGCAACTGAAGCAAAGCAGCTCATCCCGAGAGATTCTCTCAAAGCCATTTCTAAAATTTAGCAAAGTTAAGTATATTCCTGACTCCTCTCGGCACGTTTCCTTTCTGATCTTTTTCTGATCAAGGATGAGAGGAAAACAGACATCTTTTCAAGATTTCCCAGTCGATCCTTTGCTACAGAACTAACATATCATCCCAGCATTGGGATGATAACAATGGCTTCTTATCAGACAATAGAAGGACCACCTTCACATCTCCTTGCAGATCACTGTGAGAACCAAGCCTAATTAGGAAGAGCTGGTCAAGCTTTTAGGATATCCACCCAGGTCCTGGACTCACATCATTTATTGAAAGAAACTGGACTCAGTATTAGTTTTATACATTTTATTAAAACTATTAAACAAAAATAAAATCAAGTATTACATTACCAAAGCTAATCTTCTGTTAACAGTATGAAACAAGGAATAAAGAACAACTATCAAATCAAGGTCAAATCAACAAGTTAGTCTCAATATTGGATTGGAATTAAATAACCAAATTAGTTAAATAATTAGATTCATACAACAAATTCATTCTTATAAATTCCAAGAAAGGATCTAAGGAGGTGGTTATCTGTTTGGTTGTAAACTCCAACTAGATTCATTATAAACCCCAGCTGGTTCAGTATTTTGATACCAAAAACAAATCATCATCTAAAATCTGGACCACAACCTCAGAGCCAATTACACAGCTTCCTTCTCCAATCTGAATTCTTGAGTGGTAGTTAACCCTTTTCTCCCCCTCCTTCCTAACAGAGATGTTATAATACAGATTTTTACAGAATATTTTGACAAGCAGAAGTTTGATCATTCTTGTGTACCAAATTTTGTACATAACAATTGAAGTTTCTTAGGACTTTTCAACACACAACAATGTTTTAATGAGCATCTTTACAAGACTGTGTTTAGGACTACTTAAACCTGGAAAACTTCCTTTCAAGTATTTTCCTGTGCAGACTTTATGGGTGCTCATACATACATGCATCCCCATGATCATACTTTCACATCCTAAAATTATAGGATGAAAAGACAGGGACAAAACACAGAAATAGAAACCAGGAAAAATAAGACACTTAAGATAACGGGGTTCACAAACTATTTAGCTTTCATAGTCTACTGGACTCTTACAGCTTAGTAGCTGGAACTGCAGTCAAGAAGCCAAATAGTGATATTAGTTGCACAGCACTTCTTGCTAGCAAGCTTCCCTCTGATGCAGCTCAAAGGTTGGCTTGTCTGGTGCAGGTAGCCTGTTTCTTGATGTCTTTCCTCTCCCCAAGTTGACTGGACTTGTGGTTCCAGGAACATCAGTCTTCCTTCAGGTGACTTTTTGACCTGAAGGTGAGGCTTCTCATTCTTATCCTTGATTTTTATCGTTTATGATCTTTGCTTACTTCACCTTGCAGTGCCTCCCTTTAAGGACTTCAGTCAAATCAGGTAACTTGGTCAGCCTTAGTTAATGTCAACATGGAAAAGTACTGATTAAGCCAATAATTTGAAAAAAAAAAACAATGTTTTATATAATAAACACAGTAAGCCTGTGACCTTCTCCTTCCCCCCAAAAAATTCCAAAACTACCTAAAATGAAACTACTTTTGAGGAAGTTTTCATGGCCTTGTCTGGGTGAAAAAGTCTTAAGATAATATGTCACCAGTTTAAGGAAAGTTTGAGCCAAAAAAAAAAAACACACCCTATAAAAATAACTAACTGAAAAGACCCTTACAACAGCCAGCCAGCCAATGTTCATCCATCATAAAAATGAAAAATAAACGTGAACATCTTATCCTGGTGCACCTGGAGTACAGATTAGCTCACTTGAGTGTATGGCTACACTTCATGCTGGAAGGTATAAATTCCAGCTCGAAGAGATATACCTGCACTAGCTGCCCTTAAGTACATGCCTAGTGACTTGGATGGGTAGGTACTTGGAGCAGCTAGTTCCTTCTGCTGCTAATGCTGCCAAGGCTATATTATTTTTAGCACACTAACGCAATCAGAGCTACTAGCATGGATATGTCTGATAGAGCTTGAATTTACAACTTCCAGCTGAAAGTGCAGACGTGTTTGAGATTCTCTCTTTCACATACTCTCACTGCTTATGGAACCCCACTCTGAAGTGGGATACTGAAAAAACATAAGGCACTTCTGAAGATTTTCCTCACCCCACAGAATCCTTTTATGCACATCATTTCAGCTTGTTTCACAAACATCTCACATAGTTTAATTAACAAAATTGGTCAATCTTGCCGCAATTACCAAATAGCAACTACCGGTATGTCTCTGGCTAAAATGATGATGACTTCTTTATCCCATCCAAAACAAAGACAACCCCTCTCTCACTTCCATTTACAAGGTGAATCCTCTCTCCCCTCCCCAGTAGTAATCCAGTTATCTGTCCTGTTAAACTGTAGATTGGAATTCTCCAACTCCATCTTGTGCAGGCAGAATTAAATGGAATGCCCTTGGGCCTGATGACAGAGCACAAACACTCTGAGTCATTGTGCCAATTCCTGGCACTCGTTTCGGCAGTACTTACTGATTTTTCCTCAACTCTCCTGTTATTAGTTTATTTATAGTCAAGGCTGGCAGACAGCAGATATGTCGCTTGTAATACTTCAGCTTGAAGGCACCAGTCCAGTGCTTCTCTTGAGCTTCTATGAATGTACTGGACCAAATTCTGTTCTCCATTATATGCATGAAAGCCACTGCAGTCAATGGAGTGGCATACATGTAGCTGAGAAGAATTCTGCCTTTCAAAGGAAAGGCATGATACAGTATCTTGTCCCAGCATTATTTTAGCTTTGATGCATTAACAAAAATTACTGTTCTAAGAAGTGTACTTTTAATGTATGGTCTAAGTCAATGTTTCTGTCTTAATAACTTTATTGGCTTAGGTCTGTTGATTCCATTAATGCATCGCACACTCTCAGTAAACCACCATAAGCAAGAGTCATAGAATGGTTGAGTGTATAGCTATGACAATGCTTACTTTAAATGCTTTACTTCTTCCAGATATGCAAATTATTTAATCTATTTTGTTCCACTATGAGCAGCATGCACAAGGGCACAAGAATAAGGCAGGCTAGTATCCAAGGAGGTCTCTTGCGCTCTCTCCCACACACATACAGGCACTTCTCAGATTGTTTATTGCCATAGCCATAAATTTGTGAATGAGATGTAAAAGTAGTAGGACAAGAAATGAAAGGAATATTACAGAGGAAGCAGATGGTACCATCTCTGGTCATAAACATTAATTGACTTATCATCATTATTTTCAATAAGCATAATGCATGCTGTCTGGGCCATAATAAAGAAAAAAAATATTTCAACCTTCCAACACTTACATATGTTTCATGCAACTGGACCTAAAGGAGGGTGTTCATTACTGCTCCTGAATATTGGGTGTTTTTCTTTGTCTAGAGCTAAAAATTACAGCAGGTGTTCAAGAAATGGAGGCTATTTCATAGGGTTCCTTTTTTACCTGTCAATACTGTACATTTGTAAAACAGATAATGTGAGGGCTTTATAAAAATATAAACACCCACCCATATGGATCTATATGCACCTGTACACATGCCTGGATCACTTATGTTCAGACAAAATAAACTCAAATGGAATACAATAATCTTCTCTTCTGCAGAACTATTTTGTAATTAAAGAAAATACCTCCGAGTTTCCACTACTGTCTTCAATGACAAAACAGAAGGTTATTTCATACATTATCTGTTTGATGTGTTTGTAAAGACTTACTTGCTTCTGTCATTAAAGCAAAAGACATTTTCAAATCTATTTATGATTTGTTTTCTAAAGAAATTCAGATGCAAGAAAGGTCATTTAAAATTATAGTTACAGTTTGTTCTGGTCCATTTACATGCTTAATCTTTTTGGGGCTCTCAGAAAACTGGTCAAATACACTGCTCTACAGCCAAAATGCTTCTGAAATAAATGTAGTCAAACTTTACTAATTCTGGGTCACTGAGCACGAAAATGATGCTTAAAATTGTTGATTGGCTCTAGTTTCCAAGATATGCTATTGGGTCAGTATATACGACCCTTGACTTGGGAATGGCAGATGATAAGTGAGTTATAAAGGGAAGGGATCTCAATTTAAACCAGAAATGACTAAAATACATCTTTGACTGGATCTATGAATAAAGCTATGACTGGGTTTGGACAGTACTTGCTTTTTAGGCAAAACAATGAATGATGCAATCTGAAGCTGGTATTGCATCATACATGATATGAATTGCATCATGTTATTCCTAGAAGTCATGGATGATGCAATCATAACAAAGCTTACATCACTCTGCTGAACAAATTGCCCTATATCAGCTCTAGAAATCATACAGTGTCGTGCTCTCTTATTTGTCAGTGTTGGATTTTGCAAAGGGACACATTTCTGTTTAGCCAAAGTGAGCAGAGATGCCTCGTACTTGTGTGAACAGTGCAGATAACTTCTGCTGTGTTTGTGCTGAAGTGACTTTTGCATCACAAAAGTGCAGTATAACCACTATGGTTAAGAAAGCCTATCACCTTTATTTTGGCTGCAAAATTGGAGATCAGGACAAGAGGTGGGCCCCACACATATGCTGCAACACTTGTGCAACAAATCTTCGCCAGTGGTTGAACAGGAAAAGGAAATCTATGCCTTTTGCAGTGCCAATGATTTGGAGAGAGCCAACAGATCATACAAGCAATTGTTACTTCTGCATGGTGCCTCCAGTTGGGAAAGGTGTGTCAAAGAAGAAAAAGTGGACTGTGCATTATCCAAATATTCCATCAGCTATACACCCAGTACCCCACGGAGAAGGACTGCCAGTTCCTGATGCATCAGAATCATTCTCACTTGAGTCAGACGAGGAAGAGGATGAAACTTCTGGTCCTGAACCATCAATGTCACAGGAACCACATTTTTTCCCATCCTCCTCCTCTGAAACACACTTCATAACACAAGGTGAACTGAATGTCAGGGATTTGGAACTAGCCAAGAGTAAAGCAGAGCTGTTGGGCTCCAGACTACAGCAGTGGAATCTCCTGGCAGGTGATGTTAGGGTTTCCATGTTCGAGTGACGAGCACGGTGAGCGATTTCACCAGGACATTGCAACAATGGAGAAAAGCTATCAGGGCAAATGGAGCCCATCAATGCTTGCAGACTATTGCTGGACAGTGACAAGAGATGCTCCATTTAATGAATACAAGAGACAAGCCAAGAAGCGCCGAGTAGACACTGAAAAGGACTAAACTATGTACATAAAGGTTTTTTGCCTTTTGTTTCATAATACATTTTATTTATATAACCCTTTTGCTGATTTTTAAAGTGTTACATAAACAGAACAGGTGAAATAATATCATGTAAAGCAACCATAAACACATGAAAAAAACTAGGTTTACAATTTATGATTAAAACTCTACTATCTACACAATATACATAGACATAAAATGTAAAAACTTAAATATCTTAGAAACAGTAGCCAATCAGTTGTTTTAATTGTCATATTTGAATTCAGCACATCAAAATACATAATAAATAGCACATTTTATCTCTGAAGCAGACGACTTCTCAAAAATTGTAGACCAGTGTTATTTAATTTTTTTTAAAGGACAGACATGTTAAAGGGTTCTTACCACTCTCACACTGACATGCAGCCCTTGTGTGCCAGCATTCACATTATATGCAAATAGCTTGGCACCACCTTACTGCATCACACTTGTGTGCAGTGGGAAAAAAAAAAAAAGACCGACTTGTGCCTTTACTAAGAATGCTCTTCTTTTCATCACCTTGTATTCAGTACTGGAAGACAGTGGCTAGAAAATAATTATAATCACATCAAATTGTGGTGTGGATTTCTCATTTTAAAATAGTGTTTTTCAGGCTTTTTTTTCCATCTAAAGAACGCAAAGTTATCTTTTTGTGCTGTATCTCAGGTTCAAAGCAAGCATTCATCCTCTAGAACACTGTTGAGATGAAAGAACTAAAAGTCAACAGGGCTGTTGTCAGCCATTCTCTCCAGATTTTAGGACAAACCAGTCCAACATCAGACATTTCAGGTGCAATAAATATAACTCTCTCCAACAGAGTGCTCATGCACACATACAAATCTGTCTTGTTTTCCCCCCTCAAGGAAGAATCTGCCTCTCATCATTAATGTCACAGCTACATCGTGGCCATAAAACAAAATGTTACTCAACTACATACAGTACAGTATATACAGTACCTTATTAAATCTGTGAAAAGGGGGCTTATTACTAGTACCTTGGGATTGATGTGCTCTAGGGGATCAAGACAGGACTTCAAATAACTATGCAGCTGGATTTATAAAGGCAAATTTATTGCAAAACAAAGCCCAATAAATTTCACGCATGCCAAAAGCAGCAGCATGCTTGAGGAGAATTACACAGGTCTAACATAACAGTCAACTGTAGCTAGCTCAGCTAAAGAGAGATTTCCATTTCTTGGCACAATAACAAATCCTCAAGCAGAGAGGGGCTAGGGTTGAGATTTTTTCCTCTGTAAGTAACTTAATGAATGAAGTACTAATTAACATTATGGCATTGATAAATGGAGAGAGAGATTAGGGATATACTCGATATTCAGGCCTTCCCAGATGGACTGTCAAAGCCACATTAATTCCTATCTCATTGGAGCATCTGCTTCTCCCATAATCCACTGCCCCTTGGTACGAACAACACAAACTGTTGTGACTCAATTCGATTTATATCAATCTAATTTCTTTTAATCCAATTTGTATTCCAATCTACTACCTTCTAATCACTTAAATCTTCAGCCTCCATCTGGTAAATTTTCTCTCAAAATTAACAGAGCAGATGCCTCTACAATTGTCTTCTACAGTCAGGCTAATCATGCCCTAGCAGTGGCCTACAGAACTCTCTGAATAGTACGTGACTTACAGCGTTGCCCTTCTTATTACAAACATGGTGATGCAGGAAGGCCATTTTGTCTGTCATTAATTGGTTAATTTGCATAACACTGCCAGGGAAGATGCCTAGAAAACAAAGGCCAAGAGTGGAAAGCTCCATGAAGACAGCGCACCATGCTCGTCATTTGTCACATGGGCATTACACCCTATTACCTATTGTTTGGGGTAACAAATATTGAACTGGATTACAACTAAATACATACCAAAAGTCTAATCTATGTGCAGTATTGGATTGCAGGGTGTTTGGTGTCATTGCCACTGAATTTGCAGCATGACATAGCTCTAAATTTCTTTGGAAAAAAATCTCTCCAAGCTACATTTCAAAACAAATACTGTACATACAAGAAGATAATATTTTCATGACTGCAGGTTGTGCTCCATAACACAAGTGATAAATTAAATAGACTCTGGATAGTATGCAGTTACACTAGTTTCATTCCTGTGGGGAGCTAAATCATTACGCGTAATGGATTCAGTAATTTAAGCTTTCACCTTATATATAAATTGGACAGTGATTTTAGCTGACAACAGCAGGGACAGCATTTACTAAATAATAATAATACCTAAACATTTTACAGAGGAGGTCAGTGTAATTATTCCCATTTTACAGATGTGGAAACTGAGGCACAAAGAAACAAACTGACTTGTTGAAAATCACCCTGCAGAGCCATGAACAGAAAACCCAGGTCTCCCAAGACTCAATCCAGTTCTGTATCCACTAACCCACGCTGCTAAAAACAAACAATACAAGAAAAAGCAAAGATAGGAACATTATCAAGTATTAGCTAGAGCAGGGGTCGGCAACGTTCGCCATGCGGCTCGCCAGGGTAAGCACCCTTGCGGGCTGGGCCAGTTTATTTACCTGCTGACGTGGCAGGTTCGGCTGATCGCGGCCCCCACTGTCCATGGTTCGCCATCCCAGGCCAATGGGGGCGGCAGGAAGCCACAGCCAGCACATCGTTCGCCCGCGCCAAATCTCGCCACTCCCATTGGCCCGGGACGGTGAACCGCGGCCAGTGGGGGCCGCGATCAGCTGAACCTGCCGCGTCAGCAGGTAAATAAACTGGCCCGGCCCGCCAGGGTGCTTACCCTGGCGAGCCGCGTGCCAAACGTTGCCGACCCCTGAGCTAGAGGTTTCATGTATAGTTTAAATGTAATATATAGAGAGCTCAGTCCCCAGCTGTGGTGGAGCAGAATTCAGTATGCCTAGGGGAATGCAAACGTGGTTTTTAAAATCTTTCTCCTTCCTCCAGTACTGGCTAGTAGGTTTAGCCTCCCCCCTACTAGGAAGCTGGTGAATTTTTCAATGACCTGAGGATGGGGAATACTCTGTATCTACAGTATGCCCCATCCTCCAGTTGTTGAAAAATTCACCAGCTACCTTTGACCAGCCACAGAAGGTTGGGGAGGGAGAGGAAGGCTATGCTTGGTTAAGGAGAGGGAAGAATAGGCAGTCTTTTTCCCCCTCCAACAACCTCTCAAGCCTTTCTGTGCTTATTCCCCTCCGTCATACCTACTAAAGCCTCCCTCCATGTGCCTGCCATGACAGGTGGTCCAGATTTTCACCAAGAAACTCTGGTAACACTAAGTTTACAACACCTCCCCATTTAGTGTCATCTGTGAATTTAATTAGCATACAGTTTACCCACTCCTCCAGATTATTAACAAAGATGTTAACAAGACACAGACCAAAAAAATGATCCCTGCGGCAAACCAACCAATACCTTCCTCCAAATCAGTACATTGCTGTCTATCATTACCCCATATTTGCAGTCATCCAGCTAGTTGTTAGTCCATGTGATGACACTGATATCCAAACCAATTTGCATTAATTTTTGAACTAATATTGTGTGGCACACTGTACCAAATGAAGGTATATTACTAGATGCCTAACTCCACTGAGCTGCTTTGCAAATCCCAGCCTACATCTACTGCATTGCTTTTAGCCACTTATTTTTTGTTATACTAGAATATCTAATCTCTTCTTGTTGCTCCGGTTCCACCTGCTACTCCCCAGCAGTAAAGTCTGCTTCACTGCTAAATGCAAGTCAGGAAACATCCACATCATCATCTGTGAGCACTTGCAGTGACACAATCCAGAAGCAGTCAGTCAAACTCTGGCAAGGGGTAGCAGAGTCATTAGAAGAAGCAAGATGGCGATAGATTTAATGTGTTTAACAGTTTTCTAAATTGGTCCTGAAATGAGGAATTAGCAATAAAGGGAATGGGGTAAGGAGGTTTTGGAAGGAAATGCTATTTTTATTCATTAAAATTGATGGAGAAGAAGAGTGAAGCTCTGAGTCAGGTAGCTTTGATGATGTCATCACAATTTTATTCAGCAGAGAAATAAGAATATCGAGGAATAATGTGCTTCCTCATTGCCATTACTGTGTATCAAGGTTACAATTTTATTTTTATCCTCAAGCGTTAAGGTAACAGGGAGTTCATATAAGGATTGATTCCTGAAGAAAGGACCCTTTGGTAGGAAACATCATTATCAGGAGAAAAGGTAAATAATGCCATCCAGCCTCATTTCAGCACTATTATCCACAAAGAGCAGCATGAGCACACATTCCATGCAAGATAAGAGGATTGAAAGAGAAGACAATACAAAACATAGGGCTCCATATATACCCTACTATGGTTTATATATATGACTACAAACCAGACATCTAAGAATGGCATAAAGGATGGGGAGCAATCCACTGTTGTTGCTTATTGTTGTTTGTATTGTGATAGCACCTAGGAGACCCAGTAGTGGACCAAAACCCCAGTGTGCTAGGTGCTGTACAAACACAGAACAAAGAACATATTTATTAATTTATATATATATATATAGATATACACACACACATACACAGGAGGGTGGGTGGGTGGGAATTGGAACTGGACTTAAACACTGAATCTGTAAACCCCTAACCTGGGCCTCATTTTCTCTAGGTAATGAATCTACTACACTTACTGACTAAGAACATTCACTGACTGGCAAATGTTTTTATCTGTACCAAAACCAGATGCAAATCTCATGATTTAAACTTACCTCTAAAATATATAGACTTGTGCTATACACACCTCTACCCCGATATAACGCTGTCCTCAGGAGCCAAAAAAATCTTACCGCGTTATAGGTGAAACCGCGTTATATCGAACTTGCTTTGATCCGCCGGAGTGCGCAGTCCCCCACCCCCCCACCCCGGAGCGCAGCTTTACCGCGATATAGCCGAATTAGTGTTATATCAGGTCACGTTATATCGGGGTAGAGGTATATATTATTTTTCCCTGGAAGCTTATTATGAGGTCATTGCTTTCTCCTCCTTCAAACTCCTTCTCAATACCTACCTTTTAAAGGATGGTTCCCCTACAACTGTGAGGTCTTTGGAACAGAGACTTTCTTTTTACTCCACAGTTGTACAGTGCCCAGCACAATGGAGTCCTGGTCCATGGGCTCTTAGGTGCTATCACAATAAAACAACAATGGATTGCTCCCCATCCTTTGCCTAGGTGCCACAATTTGTTCAACTCTTCACTAAAATGGCAATGACCTAAACATGGAGATCTAACTATTTTTTGAATGCTGAAAAGAAACAGAAACTCAGCTGTCTATGGAATAGAGGTGTAAAAATCTCCACACAAGTACCGTTTAGTGAGCAGGCATAAAATCCAGGCATCCTGATCTGCTTGAATCTCTTAGTGGTTTTCAAACTGATGCTATGCATTCCAACAATAGTGGACCTTTACATATAGGATATCACCAGCATAGTGAATGTACTTAGATATAGATATCAAACAACATATTAATACAAGACCTGAGGAAGACCAGGAAAACCAAGGAGCTTTGTGGGAATACAAAAGAAATACTGACCAAAGGAAATTAGAAGCTATTTGCCACACTATATTTGGCATATGACTAATATGATAAAGTCAGCACAGTCTCATTTAAATCTGTATTTAAAAAGCATGCTATATTCCTGATATACATGCTTGTGTAATAGTGATAGTTATGTCAGATTTTCCGTTCTCAAAGGTTTATAACAGAACTCATGGAAACTGTAGGCTGAAACATGGCAAAAGGAATTTTTACCACCCTAATGTACATTTAGCCTCCAGTTCAGGAAAGGACCTAGGCAGATGCCTAAGTCCCTCTAATTCATGAAAGCATGGAAGAACATGGTTAATTTTACAGGACTTAAGCTTGCGGTTAAAGATAAGCAAGTTCATAAGTACTCTCCTAAATAGGGGTATTTCCTGAATATATGCCTTAAATATAGACATTTTATAGTTAGAGAGGTCTGAGAAAAAATTAATATGGCATAGTTTGAGATGCTTTAGACACTCATCACTCAATCTGCAGTTCTTTTTGTTGAAATATGTGTGACTACTTTTAGACTAGGAGTAGATTGTGAAAGGCATGTAGGTGCCTACTGCCTTTGAAAATTGACTCCTAGGTTATTAATTATTATTATGGGTTTGTTTGTTTTGTGATTCAAATGGACACGTGGGTGGCCAAATTGGTGATCAAATGATTCAAAACTGAATTCCAAGTTCAGGAACTGAGTTGGCTGCATTCCTCCTGGCCTGAAAAGGGTTGTGAACATTGTAGAGATCTCATTCATCCCAGACCATGGACATCACCACCAACCGCTCTTCCTGGTAATTGAGGAGCTATGCTGACTTGTTCTAGAGGCAGTAGCACCCAGGCCTTCTATGCTGGAGGTAGAGCTGGTGTTATACAGGATTAAGAACTGAGGTGAATGAAGGGGGAAACTGTATATGAAGGTGAGGGCTCTGATGGAGGGCAAAGGAAAACAGGTATTATCTGAAACACATGCATTGCATGTATGCCATGACTGTTTAATCCTTTTTTATAATAGGTATATCTGTATTAATCTAATACTGTATCTCTATTCTATAGATATATTCTATAGATAGATATGAAGAATTGTGTCAAAGACTGAGCTGTGGGACTAGAGCTAGTTTCTTTTAGGGATACAAACAGATTGATTCAAAGTCGGTCACATTTTATTTAAATGAATTTATTTTATCAGCCTTTCATTACATGATAAAGGAAACATTTGTCACCTGACCAGCAGTACTGATAAATATGCTTATGTACAGATTTCTATTGTCTGAAATGCAAATAACTTGGCACAAAACAAAGTAAAAACAAAATTCCAATTTTAAATCAATATGCCTATCAATGTACTAATGTGGCAAATTGAAATTTATCATCTCAATAACTATTCTGCAATTCTTAATACTTACACAAAGCAGAAACTGGAGACAGAGTGACTGTCTCATTTGGGAATAGCCTTAATTTGTAGATGCTTATAGGCAAATTTTCAAACATGGACATCTACTGTGCACCATAAGAAATGCCAAACAGGTACTTACATATACAAATCAGGATGGGTCACCTTCCCACACAGACTAAATTTACACTGTAAAATTGTTTGTTTTTACAGTGTAAATTAGATCAGGATCAGGCTGTACGTTTGCAAAAGTGGCAGTTTTGGGAATACAGCTTAGGCACAAATATTTGAAAATGTATTGTGTTAAAGTAGAAACATTCTCCTCTTTGCTTAGTTCAGTTTTTAGCCTCCTTACAGATTGTAAACCAGTGGATGAAACCTCATGCCCAATTCAGTACATCAGCGCAATTCAGTATGCCAGCGCAATCCAACAATTTTTTTTTTTTAAACATGATGCAAAAAAATGAAAAAAGAAAGTGCAATTCAAATGGGCTCAAACCAGACACAATAAGGTCATCCTAAGTGTTAAGGTCAAGCTGTATATTCCCAAGAAAACAGCCTGAAATAAACGAAGTACAAGTTAACAGTGACACTGGAGAGGAAGTTACTTAATATTCATGTTGACAGAAAAGAAGAAAGGATTAATCATGTGGAATTAGCATTTTCATTCAGGACTCAGTTGAGTCCTGTGTTCTAGTTTGAGGGGAAGACGGCGGCTTCACAGTAGCATTTTACATCTCTCATTTATCGAAACATTGCAGCTTGCTCCTAACTGTCATTAACTGATGAATAATGAAAGACTTCCTTACTTTTACTTCAGATTAATCATGCTGTTCCCTTGGTCTTTCCATTCCTGAATGTGTTGTTCTGAACCTTTTTTCTGCTTGTAGGATAAAGGAATCTGTTTTAATTAAATTTCAATTCTATTGGGGGGGAAATGGTCTATAATAAAAGGGCATCACCTAGCATTTTCACCTCATAGTTCTGGTGTTGCAGTGCCATACAATTATCCTTCTGAAAGCACAAGCGTCACTTTTATGTTAATTTTAACCAGTTCTTCTTATGTGTACACACACACACACACACACACACACACACACACACACACACACACACACAAAGTATCTGTCAAAAAATAATGGATCACAGTTACCTGGTGTATGCAACGCTAAGTAAAATTGTTAATCAAATATGTATACTTATAGCGATTAAAGAAAATTACAAATCATTTGCCAAAAGTAATGTTTTAACCCCTTTTAGTTCATACAGCTAACTTATCTTAGGTCATTTTTTAAACCTACCTTTGTTATAATGTCTTTGCATGCCCCCCACTCCACTTAACAAATGTTTACATTGAAATCATAACATTTTATATAGAATATATGTTGTTTTTCCCACAATAAGCAACACATTGATTAGCATGGCATATTTGGCTACTTAATGGAGTCTAATTACTGTAGAAAAATCTAGAGGAATAAAGGATTTGCCAGACTGGATCAGACCACACTTCCATCTAGTTTTGCATCATGCTTGGGGGGCAGGGGAGAGAGAGAGAATGTATAGCCGTTGTACAATGCTGTACAAGGGACAAAATTTCTCATAATCACCTCCAGGTGATCAGATTACATCCTGAAACATAAGCTTTGATTAACCTTTCCACATTTTAACTTATGTAGCAACAGATGTTATTTATGGTTAGAAAATCATCCAACCCTATTTTAAAAAATCCAGCGAATATTCAGCAACCCAGTCCAATTTTTCTTTCCAAAAAGCAACAGCTCTAAAGACAATCTATTCCAATCTCTATCTACTTGACTCTACCTGACAATCATTTTGATTACTTGTGCAATGTTATTCTCAACTAGGATATAATACTATCTAAAATATTCTTCCTAAAATAATCTTACAGGGTATATTGAGTGTGAATGGCTACAAGAATTGGATTAATTGCAGTGGATTATAGAAATTAGAGATTTAAAAAAAATGCCTATTATATCTTTTCATCCATCAATCTACAAATACGGGATCATATGGCTTTATCCAGTCTACTTTTGAATGCCTCAAGCAATGACAAACCCCTTCCCTTGGGAGATTATTCCACAGTTTAATAGACCTCACTGAATTCCAGACTAAATTTTCATTTGCTTAATTTCACCTCATTACACCCATTTGTGCCATCCTAAACAGCATCTCTTCTGCTACAATATCTAAACCCTTGAAAGAGTGGTAGACTCTTACATTTGCATTTTAACTGTGCATTTCCATGCACTAACAGGTTTCAACTTCATTTAAGTTTAAGCCAGTTCTGAACTTCCTAGGGGCTTGCCTTCACTACCGGGAAGATCGACGCTGCTGCAATCAATGCAATGGGTATTGATTTAGCAGGCCTAGTGAAGACCCACTAAATTGATGGCAGAGCACACTCAGGTTGACTCCAGTATCTACCTCTCCGAGAAGAGTAAGGAAAGTCGACCGGAGAGAGTCTCCCATCAACGCAGCTCAGTGAAGACACCGCAGTAAGTCAACCTAAGCTACGTCGACTCCAGCTACGTTATTCAAGTAGCTGGAGTTGGCGTAACTTTGGTCGACTTACCCCAGTAGTGAAGACAAGCCCTACGTTTGTAATGCTTTCCCCCCCCAGCCCCCCAAACAAAATTGTTGCAGTGTTTCTGTAATGTATTTTCCCCAAAATTGCTGACATGTAGTATCAGTCTGAACTCCATCTGAACAGAATTTTTGTCTAGGAATATTGAAGAAGCAACCTAAATTCTTGAGATAAGTACCCATTTAATAGCGACAGGTCTATCAGCTTTACCATTTCATTTACAGACTAGTCAATAACACATTTGCCTTTGCCCACAAACCTTACAAATCCTCATTCCTTTCTTGTTGTCTTCTCTGATTTCTCTCTAGCTTGTGAGCTTCATTCTGACACTAGAAATGCCCTTGTATTACAAGACTAAATTCATCCCTTTGCAGAATGCATAAAGACAGTGCAAAATTCTCAACTTAGTTTTTCAAGGGGATGGAATTGTTATAGATTAGTTTCCCCCAGTTCCCTTAGTTTGCATTTTGGATTTGTTATGTAGGATCAAACCATTGGTCCATTGGGTCTGATATCCTGCCTCTTGCAGTGTTAATGTTACAGAAATCAAACACTAACATATCTAACTAATTTTTGTGGATGCTCTACTTGTGTGGATATGAAGCTTTCTTCCTGAAGCATAGGATTTGATTACTGATATTGTGGGTTGGATCCCATTTTATTTCCTAGCTATATTGTAAACTACTCTAGATCCCTTTATATTATTAGCTGCATAACTGTCCTCACTTGAGTTTTGAAAGCTAGCATCATTATTGTCTCTGCTCTTTTAGTGCAGAATTATTAGTTTTGGATGATCTTTAAAATGAACGTTTTCATGTAGTCTAAATTTACACATTTACTAACATTATCTTCCGCTTCTCACTAATGCTGCTATCTCTAGGAAGTGATATTATCACAGCCAGCAGAATGTGTTCTTTCAGAGCAAAACCGATAACACTGATTTTCAAAGGCTTTTAACGTAACAGAAAAGGGTAAAATGGTCCCCTATACTTGAACATGTGATTTTTCTCCCTATCTAACAAGAAATGCAATTACTGGGGAACGTAGAATGGATCTCAGTATTTTGTTGGAGTTATAGTAGGTATAACCATCTTGATATTTTATATTGTTTACAAGATTCCATCTTGCAATATGTTCACATTAAAACTGTTGTTAGATATTGTTTTCATCAATCTTTCCTGAGTTTGTTTTTTAAGTTTAATTAAGATGTATTTTAACATTACAGAGCCAAATACTTGGGTTATACACTTAAGATACTACACACTGTGGGCAGCACACACACTCACAGTTGCCATTAGATGCTTGCAAGGAATGAAAAATCCTGTCATTTCTAGCCAGGATATCATGTACTAGGACAGCTGAATGCACTACAAGCTATAGGGACTATTCACTGATGTTGTAGCAGCATCTTGCTCTTCCTGTTCATGGCAACATGTGCTCTTGCTGGATTTGGGGGTCAATCAAACTCCTTTGCCATCACACCATGTTCCTGTTGCCAGAGTACATTAACAATGTGCTTCTGCCAGTGCATTCTTATACCTCTTAGCAGGATATGGTTTGGATGTCCATCTTGCATGCACTGATATTTGTAACAATTTTTGGGCTGTTTACACACTTTTCCTCCTCATTACAACCACACAGATATGAACAGATTTAGCTGGATTTATCCCTAAATATTTAATCTGCTACCTCTGTTCTTCTCTGCACAAAAATAGCTGAGACACCCTTTACATCTGTTCCCCATGATTTAGGTATCTAGTGCTATTTCAAAAGGAGTAACATATCTAAAAGGAGCTTTTACAATTTTAACAACTGTTTCTAGAATATACAACATGGAAATTCACAAATCACTTCCTTGTCTTATTAATTATGCCTGAATTAAGTCACACTCTTTTGATGTTCAAGATCCATATCCAAATTGTTAAGCTTGGGCCCATCTATAGTGGCCCTGGAAAGTACAAAAGGCATTTATTTTTATTTCAGCATACCATACACTCTCTTCTAACCATTTGTTTCCAATCACCCTTTTTTTCCCCTCTCAATATTCAGTCAACATTTTCATGGATATTTGTCTTGCTGGAATTGCTTCACTTGATGAGCCAGTATTCCTAATACTTCCTGTGAGGCCGAAGGCAGAATTGCTTATCACAATGGAGTAATCATATTATTGCCCGTGGGGTGATGATACTATTATACATAAATAAACATCAGGCCAGTTCTCTGCTAGTGTAAGTCAGCATCACACCATTGGTTTCGATGGAGCTATGCGGATTTGCACCAGCTGAGGATCTGGCTCATCAGGTTCAGAGGTTCAACATTGTGCCCCTCATTTTGTTTATGGAGAATGTGGCAGATTAAGTCTCTTGAGATGTTCAAGAAGTTGATTATATCACATAAGTAATTTTAGCTGGTGACAAAGCTATTCTGGAAATTTTGATCCTACTTCTGCACCTATTTAAGTAAACTGGAGTTTGGCAACTGACTTAAATGGTGGTAAGCTCAAGGCCTCTGTCACCAAATAGAATGACAGGGACTCTACCCTACATTTTAAGTGGGTGAGAGGTCAATTGATACCCTATAATGCCTTCATACACTACCACAGGGGGCACCACTATGGAAGCAACCTTTGCCATGTTGCAGTATGAGACACAATACTGTATTTGCAATATTTACTGTTCCAGATATAGAAAATACAACAAATATCACAGTATAATGAATGTTGATTTCTTTATAATACAAGTTTTTGTTTGTTTGTTTTTACTTGTAGAAATGCACATAGTTCCTCTATCTTCTTCTCCAGGGTTAAATATTACTCTACTGTCACCACTCTATTCCTCAAACAAACAAAAATAGCCATCTAATTAAATCTGAAGCTCTCTTGACATTAAACAAGTTGATTAAAAAAAGACAAAGAATCTACTGTCAGCACACATAACCCTTTAAGATAAATAAAACCCAGCAAATGTTATTCACTGGAAAAAAAAAAAAAAAAGACTACTCATAATCAGTGCTTCCCCCCAATCCCTCCTGTATAACAAATAGTAAGTCCAAGGACAAAGTCTCCCCTACTTCAAGTCAGTGCATCCCCAGAGATTATAATATCTCATGCATTTTTATATCTAGATACTGTTTTCCCTATTTTTTAGTCTATCCATTTTTTCATCTGCCACATTGTTCTACAATGTGCTGAGAAAGCACTAAGAATGAGGTATTGCTCACATGAGGAATCTCTTCTTGACAGACCAAATAATGAGGATAGTACCAGCAAGAAAGAATGAAAGAAGGAAACTTTATTTTTAAGTGAGTTTGAAGTACGATATTGCCTCTCAGTGCACTTTGGCTAACTGTTAAATGGAAGCTACTAAACTTGGACACTTTTAGATCAGCAAGTCCAGATAATATGCATCCAAGAGTTCTAAAAGAGCTGGGTGAGAAGTTCACTGAATCTTTAATGTTGATTTTCAGTAAGTGTTAGAGCACTGGAGAAGTTCCAACAGACTCGAAGAAATATGATTATGACCCAGGTAATTATAGGACTGTCAGTCTGACATCAATCCCAGGAAAGATACAGGACTCAATTAATAAAGAATTAAAGGAAGGTTATACAATTAATGTAAATCAACGTGGGTTTATGGAAAATAGAACCTGTCAAACTAATTTGATTTTTTATGAGTTTACAATTGTGGTTGATAAAGGTAATAGTGTTGACATAATATACTTTGACTTGGTACCGCACAACATTCTGATTAAAAACTAGAATAAAAAATTAGTACAGAATACGTTAAATGGATTAAAAACTGGCAAACTGATAGGTCTCAAAAGGTAACTGTAACATGATCAAGCGGGTGCATTTCCAGTGGGACCCCACAGAGATCAGTTCTTGGCCCTATGCTATTTAACACTTTTATCAATGACCTGGAAGAAAACAAAATAGTCACTGATAAAGTTTCCAAATGACACAAAAATTGGAGGAGTGGTAAATAATGAAGAGGACAGGTCACTGATTCAGAGTGATCTAGATTGCTTGGTAAACCGGGCACAAGCAAACAATATATGCTTTAATATGGCTAATCGTAAATGTATACATCTAGAACTAAAAAAACATAGGCATTATTCACAGGATGGGGGACTCTATCCTGGGAAGCAGTTACTCTAAAAAAGATTTGGGGATTGAGGTAGATAATCAGCTGAACATGAGCTCCCAAAGTGATGCTATGGCCAAAAGAGCTAATGAAATCCTGGGATGCACAAACAGGAGAATCTCCAGTAGAAGTAGAGAGGTTATTTTATCGCTGAATTTGGCACTGGTGCAATTGGTGTTGGAATACTGTGTCCAGTTCTAATGCCCACAATTCACGGAGGATGTTGATAAATTGCAGAGGGTTCAGAGAAGAGCAACAAGAACGATTAAAGGATTAAAAAACATTCCTTGTCAATTTATTTAGCTTAACAAAGAGAAGTGTAGGGTGACTTCATTACAGTGTATAAGTAACTACATGGGGAATAATTATTTGACAATGAGCTCTTCAATGTTGCAGAGAAAGATAGAACACAATCCAAAGACTGGAGACAAATTCAGAAGCTAGACAAATTTCAGACTGAAAATAAGGCGTCATTTTTTAAAAGTGAGAGTAGTTAACTATTGGAACGATTTACCAAGGGTTGTGATGGATTCTCCATCCCTGACCATTTTTAAATCAAGACTGGATGTTTTTTATAAAATATATGCTCTAGGAATTATTTTGGGACAGTTCGATGGCCTGTGTTATATAGGTGGTTAGACTATATGATCACAATGGTTCCTTCTAGCCCTGGAATGTATGAATCTATAAACTGCACTGCCACTCACTTGTGGACTGACAACAAGGAGAGCAACGTTTTAGGGGTTTGTTTCCTATGTTGTCAAAGTTTAGATCCTGAAACTTCTTATCCCATACTAAGCGTCATTTGTAATGGACACATGGTATTACTAAGATGTTCTTTCAACAAGTTAGGATATTAGAAGACCATTAATAAGCAATTTACATGAGGCCTGGCTGCATTTTATTTTGTTTTGGTTTTAAATTTAGACTCAATGGACCTGATCGTTACCCAGACAAAAGTTCAACTAAAGTCAATAAAAGTTTTGCTTGATCAAATAGTGCATGATCAAGCCCAAAAGCGAGAATCTAAACCTATATTTAGTTTTTCTATATAACTTTCATTTGCAAACTTGGAATAAATAAATTGCATTCCATTCCATTCCATTCCAGATATTGCAGACTATGGACACAATTTTCAAAAGTGCCTAGCTGCCATAAAGCCTGAAGTCCCATTGAAAGTTAGCGGTGGGGAAGAAGGAAACATTTTATTCACCCATATGAGGGGAATGATAGTCCTAAATTTATTTTAGATATCTCGCGGACAGCCAAGAATGGGGTCCACTATTGAGAGCACTATAAGGCAGCAAGATGTGTTGTGATCCCCAAATATTCTCACCTCATTAATTAATCTCTCATATTTTAACATGACTTGAGACAATTGAAACTTAGGGGGCAGGCAGCAGAGCACCAGCTGCAGTCAGCTAGAGAAGAGACAATTAATTATGGTATAGAGAGGGATTTTGTTCTAAAACAATTTTCTTCATATCCAGAAAGCCTCATAAAAGTGGAACTGATTCAGTCGGGAACAGTTTAGTGAATCTATGTTGCCACTATCTGCCTTAGAAGCAGAATTAAATAAGTCTCACTGTGAGGAGTTTGCTTTTTCCATGAGTAAAAAAATAGCAAAAATTAGACCAAATTTGCTGCATCAGTGGTCACGATCTATGACTAGTGGAAACATATGTCACTTCAGTACAAGTTTCAACCAGTTTCACTCACTAATGGCTTAGAGTAACTGCAACTGCTACTGTACCTGTGAGTTCAATATTTGCCCCTAATTGCTAGTAAAATGAAACAGGGAGGTTTAGAGTCTGCTATTATTAATCCCTCTCTGAGGCAAGCCAGTGGGCCAACTCCTCTCAATGAAAAGGTTATCATCAAAAGTAAGATTTTCAACATCAAGAAATGTCTCTTCTGCAGAATAATTGTCTCCATGTCTCTTCCCTTTCTGGACAAACTTATGGATGGGCTGTCAAGAAAGCTCTAGAATCACTTGGATTCTTTAAGTTCCCTTGATACTGTGTCAGATCAGTTCCAGGCTTGATTATGGTATGAAGATTGAAATTATCTTGCTTCTTCTGAATGACAGAGATCAGATATCCATGGACAGAGCCAATACCACTGACCAAGAGTACTGATCGTCTCCTCTGTAGATCTGTGAAGAGGGTAGCTTGAGAATTGCCTCTCAGAGAATTGCCAAAAGACAAGTACATAAAGAGTAAGCCAGTCACTTTTGGATACTAATCAGTTGTACTAATGGGTTAGCCTTGTAAACAAATAAACTTATTTCAGCTCTAGAAAATAATTGTGTCTGTTTGCCTGTTCATTACCTAGATCAGGGGTCGGCAACGTTTGGCATGTGGCTTGCCAGGGTAAGCACCCTGGCAGGCCAGGCCAGTTTATTTACCTGCTGACGCGGCAGATTCGGCTGATCGCGGCCCCCACTGGCCGTGGTTCGCCGTCCCGGGCCAATGGGGGCGGCGAGAAGCCGCAGCCAGCACATCGCTCGCCCGCGCCGCTTCCCGCCGCCCCTATTAGCCCGGGACGGCAAACTGTGGCCAGTGGGGGCCGCGATCGGCCGAACCTGCCGCGTCAGCAGGTAAATAAAACTGGTCCGGCCCACCAGGGTGCTTACCCTGGCGAGCCGCATGCCAAACATTGCCGACCCCTGACTTAGATGGAGATAATTAATATTTTGTGACTCTAATCACAGGTGAAATCCAGTACATTACTGTGAAGCTACGGGAAAGTAGTTTTGACCAACATATGACATGACTTTCAATTCCTTTTAGCTGAGGTATTTAGAAAGACCACATTATGGTAAGAGCAATAAGTTTACCCGTAAGTTGTTTAAACATACAGTACTTAACTGTCTGTCTAATTTTACATGGGATCCAATCAAAGTGATATGCCCTGCTTCAAGTAACACCTTTATATTTCCATAAAAGACAAAATATTTATGAATTACCACACCTCAGTCATATCATTAATTACAATGATATAAAAGGCAGTGAGCATAGATTTCTACTACACAGCAATACTGTGCATTTTAGGCAACATAAAACAGTCGCATCGATCTCTGTCAATGGGCCCAATCACAGGGTTCTCTGTGTGCAATAATAAAGTCCAAAGCAGCTTAAAAAGCTGTGGGTTCACTGCAGAGGACTAAAGCAGTCAAAACCCTAAGCAGAGAGGTCTTACTGCCAAGTTCTATATGCTGAGTCACTGTGGCGGACTCCAGAGGGACAGCTGGGAGGTAATCAGGAGGCAAAGGTTCCATGCACAAATACAGATCTTCTAGGCCAAAGCTAACTTGAGGAAAGCAGCAAGCCATGTCTACCTTCTTCCCCCATTTAACAGTAGTAGCAGCCCCTGCGCCCGTCATCCCAGCTTCACTGAAAGAGATTGGTTGGGGTTGGGTAATCTGTATCTTAGCCCCATAACATTTCAATATGGAGCAAGGTCCTTTTACTTGGGTTTGGCTTAGTTTTCTAACATTTCAGAAACTGTCTGACACCAAGATGATAGGGTAATTGGTATCTTATAAATGCCTAGAAAGAAACGTGAAGACCGAGAAAAGCATGGCCCAAAGTGAGAAAAACATTTAAGAATGAGAATTTTTTATTTGCTTCACAGCTACAGTAACACAGTTCTTGCATTTCTAATTTCCCAAGTCTATGGCCATCTGAATTTATTTAGCTTTTGCAAAGCCCAGTTAATAATTCAATTCCCTCCACCAGCACTTCAAAGGGCCTATTTGAAGAGGAAAGGTGGCAGAATCTAGCCCTCATTGAATAAAATCCATTGGTAAAACAACAATGCAAGAGATTACCATCATGTGGTTTGTCTCTCATGTCTATCTGCCCAGTGAACATAGTTTTTTGACAGCCAATCAACAACTACAGCATGAGATAAAAATATCAGAAGTACCTCAACTAAAATTACAAATTAAGTGACATAAAATAAAAATTATTAGGACAAATGTGCAAAATGATTTCCTGAGCAACAACCAATGCTCCTTTTCATTTCTTTTTTAATGTTTCAATGTGATGTCTTCATTAGCAAATCCTCTGTGTAAAGTTAATCCCTTTTAGCTACTTAGGGCTTACAACAGCTCCCATCTCCCATTCCAGCCAATATGTTCTGCAGATGATACAGTAACAGCCTGTACGAGATATATATTTAATTAAATCTGCTCACCTATAAATAGTTACCACAAAATCATATCGAGTCACTAGTGCTAGAAATTAGAAAACTAGACAGTTTACTTCATGTGAATCACATACGATGCCAGTTCATTATCACATGTGATGATTCTTTTAAACTGAATTCCCAAACTCAAGTTGAATGTTGTCAAATACACAATGGCATTTGACCCAGTGCCTATGGTAAATATTTAATTTACTCAGATTTAAGCTAAACATGCTGAATTGCTTGTTTTGCTGCCTCACTATAATTAGAAGTACAGAGAGGTTCCTTCCATTTTCTAAGCATAAGAGAACACAACAGAAAGGATTTTGTCCTATGTACACGTGAACATTGTATGCAGATAAAACAATCTCTCTCTCTCTCGTCTCTTTGTGTTCCTTATGTTTACCTTATAAATATGTACATGTAACAAACATATGCTATGTAGAACTGATATAAAGTTTTCCAATGAAAACATTTTTCAATGAAAATGACTTTTCATCAAAAACAGAAACCCCCAAACAAAAAACAATTCTTCTTCTTTTTATTGGGGAGTGGTGGGGAGGTCTGACAACCTGCCTTCAACAAAAACACAGGAAATTTTGATGGAAACTCAAAAATTTGCATTGTCTTTAGCATTTTTTGAGAAGAATTTATTTTCCTAATTAGCTCAAATATAATATACATAAAATCCAATTGTATTTAGATCGTTTTCTTCTTAACGTGGTCTTTGTAAACTGCTTCTGTTGGGGAGACTAAAAAGAGAACTAAAAAGATGTGTGTGTATTATAATCCCTGACAGTTTTCCTGTTTGTTGTGTTCTGTGTCCTCAGGCTCTCTCTGATCCTTGTCTTTTTAGGATAACAACTCTTTGGGGCAGGGGCTGTCTTTGCTTTGTGGTTAAACAGCACTTAGTACAACGAGGGCTCAATTGGATCGAGTACTCTGGGTACTACTATAATACAAATAAAGAAGATTGTGCCTGGTCATAATGCAGCCACAGTGGAAAGACTCCTTTCCACTCCCTATATGGCCTTGGGTCAAACTGGAGGACGGGGAAAAGTAGGGAAGTACGTATGTGTGCTCATCCCCTGGAAGTTGACAAGGAATGGGTTGAGCCATGGCTCAATGCCCCCAACCTATCAGCCAGCAGGAACAAGTCTCACAGGAGAAGAAATCTCCACCCGATGTAGATGTGACACCGATTACTTTCCTCTGGGAGCAAGAGAAGAGCAGGGAAGGAATAGGGATCCTCCTGAGATTTCTAGGGCTCCTCCGGGGACAGCACAGTTACATGCTGCCCCATATTCCAGCTTAATCTCGCACTTAATAAATAAGAATATAAATTGTACTATTCTACATTTCTCTCCATGTCTTTGTCTTCTCATAAAGGTCCAAAGACCATCATGGAAGTGTTAAGGTAACTGTCACTAAGCCACGATAAATTACTTTGTTTCTCTCTTTAATGTCTGTGAACATTTGAACTCATGTAGTTTATGAGGCACTGTGTAAGACCCTGGGGTCAGATTCATTTTTATTTATTTTGTATTATAAAAATGTTGAATTAAGAAGCACATCTATCACTTGCTTTAAGCATCTTCAACGACATTTGAAATACGGGCAGTATTGGATTTTCTTCATAGACCTGACAATGACCTTAACCCTGACCTGGAGAGACCATCTTTCTAAGCAGTAAGAAATAGTTCATTTTCAATGCCAGCTCAGTCCTATGAGAATGCCAATTATGCCAGGTTTGCAAAAACAGATGTATGGTGATTTTGTAATATAGACTACTTTACACCAGGGACAGAACTAAAACCATTCATCTCAATTTACTTAGGACCTAAGGCTTAATTTGAACTGTGGCCTCAAAGGTGAAAGGCCATCACTTTATCCAATAATCTACCCATATGTGTTATTTGCAATAAATATAAACCATCCAGATTTACATATGAAAAACTCGTTTTATACAGACAGCTTCTTTTTTCTTATCCCTTGAATTATAGATTTCCATATAATACAATAGGCCCATATGTATAAAATATGTCCATATGTATCAAAAAGTTTATTAGTGCTATTATACCAGTGGTTATGTTTGCCAAACATTCTAAACAACGTTTAATAAAGATGGGCGACTGGTGAAACAACGATACCTAATCAATAGTATGTATGCATGATGACAATTGATTGAGATTCCCCAACTTCGGCTCCACTTCTGTTTACAAATAGTCTAATAACAACCAGTGACACCAGATTTAAAAAAGCAGCTCAGATGCTTACTGAATTTGAGGGCATTTTTGAAATACACCAACCAAAGTGGCACTGTCACACATTTAGGGATAAGGATTCCTGAATAAAAGAAAAAAAATAAGATTCATTTTGGATTAAATGATCAAAAATAAGCTTGAGGCAAACTCTGATTTAAAACTAAGTCACATTAAGGCCCACCAAAGCACAAAAATACTAGTGTTACTTCACATCTGGCTTTGTGTAAGTGTAACCCACACCCCAAGCAGCACTGTGCCTCCTAAGGGACATAGAGCAAGGTTCGCCACACAATTCTGTCAATTTACAGCCATCCTCACCCACAACATGCTGTGCATTCAAGCCTTCAGCCTTTTCATTCAAAAAGCGGCGCGGGCGAGGGATGTGCTGGCCGCGGCTTCCCGCCACCCCCATTGGCCCGGGACAGTAAAGAAACAGGCCCGGCCCACTAGGGTGCTTACCCTGGCGAGCCATGTGCCAAACGTTGCCAACCCCTGTCCTATAGCGATCTTGCGATATATGCAAATAATAAATATACTAGACTAGAAAACAAGGGCCAGAGCCTGGCCCACACTCTGGTGGCACAAAGGGAGGATAAACCTGCTTTAACGTGGAAGTTGAAGATTCCCCATCTGGCATAATCCTCAAATGAGGTAGAGCTTGCACAGGGCATTCTAGGTCACTCTCTCCCAGCCCCTCCACAGTGCAAAGCAGTGGGAGTGGGCACGGCTCACTCTGACAATCCCTAGGCAACATAACAAGCACTTGGGAGCCATTATAAACCAGGGCAAGTTAGAGAAGCTCTGCTAATGCTCTAACTTGTACCAGAGACCAAGTCACCCCTTGCAGCCCAACGACTGGAAACAAACAGTGGGTCCTGTGCTCAGTGTAGTTCATACAGACTGAAGCATCAATCTCCTACTTTTTATTTGTGACCTAAGATCAATTTTAAACCCAGCTGTTGAGACCTAACTTGAATCCACTTCCTTAGTGTTCTCTTTTAATTTTACATTGCATGTTTGCTATACATCAGTTTATAGACTGCAGTCATATCTACATGGTCATGATTCCAGTTGTAGTACTAATTTGAAAACGTACCTCTTTCAGTTCCTAATTATACAAGACAATCTTTTTCTT